>NC_059163.1:75203257-78090646 GCF_019923935.1 Bubalus bubalis
AAGGGAAGTCGCTCAGTCGTGTCCGACTCTTTGCGACCCCGTGGACTGCAGCCTTCCAGGCTCCTCCGTCCATGGGATTTTCCAGGCAAGAGTACTGGAGTGGGGTGCCATTGCCTTTTCCGCAAACTCTGCTAGGAATGTAAAACGGTACAAGCTACTACAGAAGCAGTACAGAGATTCCTCAGAAAAATTAAAAACAGAACTACCACATGATCTAGCAATCGCACTTTTGGATATATAACAAAAAAAGTCAAAAGCAAGTTCCCAAAGAAATGTTTGCACATTTGTGTTTGTTGCAGCACTACTCACAAGAGCCAAAAGGTAGACAAGCAACTCAAACGTCCTTTGATATATGAGTGCAGAACGTGTCTTACATACACACAATGGAACATTATGCAGCCTTAAAAAGGAGATTCTATCACATACTACAACATGGATAAACCTTGAGGACATTAAGCTACGTGATATACTCTGGGCACAGAGGAACAAATACTGTATGAGTCCACTCATATGAGATGTCTAAAGTAGACAAAGTTATATAAATAGAAAGTAGAAAAGTAATTGCCAAGGACTGGGGGAGGAGAGGAGGGTTAGTGTTTAAAAGGAATAGAATTTCAGTTTCACAAGATGAGGAAGTTCTAGAGAGCTGCTGTACAACAAGATGAATGCACAGACATTCCCCAACTTAATGATGGTTTGACTTATGATTTCTCAACTTTACAATGGTGCCAAAGTGATATGCATCCAACAGAAACCATACTTCGAATTTGGACTTTGATCTTCCCCCTGGACTGGCACTACATTCCTATCTCACAATACCCCGCAGCAGCAACCACTGGATCATGAGAAGAAACAAGCAACACACTTACAACCATACTGTATCCATACGATCATTGTTTTCCACTTTCAGTACAACAACAATTTCAATAAAGTACATGAGATATTCAACACATTATTATTATAAAATAGGTTTTGTGTTAGATGACTTTGTCCAACTATAGTCTAAGATAAGTGTCTAAGCACTTTTAAAGCAGACTAGGCTAAGCTAATAATAGAATGTTCACTAGGTTAGGTGTATAAATGCATTTTCAATTTAGATTAGGGTTTACAGGGATGTTAAGCCCATCATAAGTGGAGGAAGATCTGTACTTACCACAGCTGAACTGTACACTTAAAAAAAGCTTAAGATGGGCAGTGCACTTGGAGGTCTGTCTCTTGCTTCATATCTTGCTTCAACAGTGCTTGGTCAGAACAGACACAGGGATGCCTCCTGCTCCAGCCTCCAACCACCCTCCAACTTTTTTCTAGCTGCAACATTTGAAATCAGCCACTCAGCTGTCCAAAATCACTGGGACCAGCCAACACCATTTTTTGAGCTTAACTCCTTATTACTGATCAACTATGAGCTCCCAAATTCATCAGAATTATTCCACCAAGGTGAGGCCACTGTCAACATTCATTTGAGGGCTTTCTACACCTGCCTCTCTCTGGGCTTCTATTTCAACCACGATGATGTGACTCTGGAGGGTGTGGACCACTTTTTTGTGCAAATTGGCCAAGGAGAAGTTCAAGGGCATGGAGCTTCTCTTGAAAATACAAGACCAGCGCAGCAGCTGTGCCCTCTTTCTGGACATGTAAAAGCCATCTCAAGATAAGTGGGGTAAAACCCAGGACACCATGGAAGCCATCCTTCTCATGGAGAAGACCCCGAGCCAGGCTTTTTGAATCTGCATGGCCTACGCTCTGCCCGCACAGACCCCCACCTCTGTGACTTCCTGAAGAGCCACTTCCTAGACAAGGAGGTGAAATTGATGAGTTACCACCTGACCAACCTCCACAGGCTGGCTGCTCCCCAGGCTGGGCTGGGTGAATATCTCTTTGAAAGCACCCTCAAGCACGACCAGGAGCCCCTGGGGCCCAGTGGCCTTTGAGGAGCCCCACTAACATCAGAGCTTGTGCCTAAACCCCTATCTGCTGCCACTGGGCAGCTATTTAACACACTGGAAACCTCTCTCAAGCCTTGGAGCAAATGGAAACAATAAAGCTTCTTGCAGCAAAAAAAAAAAAAAAAAAGTTTAAGATGGTTAATTTAATGTTATGTATTTATACTCACAATTAAAGATAAGATAAAATTAATATGTAAATCTATTATGACCCATGCAGGGCTACATACCAGAAAGGAAATTCTGGAAACATAGCTCCAACTTGGCCAGTTTAACACAAAACAAATTCTCCACACAACGCACTCTTACATTTGGAAAATTGAATTAGATAATGCATTTGAAACCACTTAGGTGGTTATATATGTAGGTATATGTTAGTACCTAATCTTTATTGTCGAGTTTGTACATTTTCTTATACAGCAATTTTCTGGCCTCATATTGTTGTTATGTCACATATTATTCTCATTTGAAAACCCCTCATCAGTTCTTTCCAATAGCACAATTTTAAGCTCACCTTCCCCTTCTAGGACAGGGTGCTGTCCACCACCAAACTTAGTAAAAAGATGTGACTGAGCAAAACTATGTGTTCTGGGACAAATTGTTCTGTGACTCAGAATTCAAGTCACTATGAGACTCCATGGATGGAATGGGAAGCCCTGCCTTTGAGAATAGGAAAATGGATTTTCTGTTGTGTGTCACTTCAGGAGAGCATTAGATGTCAAAGGATCCCAGATACTAAGAAACAAAACTGCCTATACCAGAAATAGAATGTGAGAGAATATCAGAGAAGTCAACAGGCCCTTCACAAAGTGTCTGCAGTGCAAGCCATCAGTGGAAGTTATGAGGCCAAGAGAAAGGAAAGGGGCTGATACAGGAGAACCATGGCCTGGGGATGAGAGTGTTATGGTCAGGCATGTACAGCTCTGGGCTCTCTACTCAGTGCTATGTGGTGACCTAAATGGGAAGAAAATTCAAGGAGGGGCTATATGTGTTAATATATGTATAGCTGATTCACTTTGCTGTACAATAGAAACTAACAGTGTTGTACAGCAACTAAATGTCAATAAAAATTAATTTAAAAATAAAATGACCTTTCTCTATGAAATAATGGCAATAGCCATTCCTTTTAAAACATCGTCCCAATGTAGCCTTTCAATTAAAAAATAATAATAGCACTTTCCAGGAAAACACACACACACAAACATACTATAGCACACCAGGCCTCCCTGTCCATCACCAACTTCTGGAGTTCACTCAGACTCACATCCATCGAGTCAGTGAAGCCATCCAGCCATCTCCTCCTCTGTCGTCCCCTTCTCCTCCTGCCCCCAATCCCTCCCACCATCAGAGTCTTTTCCAATGAGTCAGCTCTTCGCATGAGGTGGCCAAAGTACTGGAGTTTCAGCTTTAGCATCATTCCTTCCAAAGAAATCCAGGGCTGATCTCCTTCAGAATGGACTGGTTGGATCTCCTTGTAGTCCAAGGGACTCTTAAGAGCCTTCTCCAACACCATAGTTCAAAAGCACCAATTCTTCGGCACTCAGCCTTCTTCACAGTCCAACTCTCACATCCATACATGACCACAGGAAAAACCATAGCCTTGACTAGACGGACCTTTGCTGGCAAAGTAATATCTCTGCTTTTGAATATACTATCTAGGTTGGTCATAACTTTCCTTCCAAGGAGTAAGCATCTTTTAATTTCATGGCTGTAGTCACCATCTGCAGTGATTTTGGAGCCCAAAAAATAAAGTCTGTCACTGTTTCCACTGTTTCCCCATCTATTTCCCATGAAGTGATGGGTCCGGATGTCATGATCTTCGTTTTCTGAATATTGAGCTTTAAGCCAACTTTTTCACTCTCCTCTTTCACTTTCATCAAGCAGCTTTTTAGTTCATCTTCACTTTCTGCCATAAGGGTGGTGTCATCTGCGTATCTGAGGTTATTGATATTTCTCCCGGCAATCTTGATTCCAGCTTGTGCTTCTTCCAGTCCAGCGTTTCTCATGATGTACTCTGCAAAGAACTTAAATAAGCAGGGTGACAATATACAGCCTTGACATACTCCTTTCCCTATTTGGAACCAGTCTGTTGTTCCATGTCCAGTTCTAACTGTTACTTCCTGACCTGCATACAGGTTTCTCAAGAGGCAGGTCAGGTGGTCTGGTATTCCCATCTCTTTCAGAATTTTCCACAGTTTATTGTGATCCACACAGTCAAAGGCTTTGGCATAGTCAATAAAGGAAGGGCCACCCAAAGTAAGGAGAATGGTAAGAAATACTCTCTCCCAAAGCTGGAAGCCCAAAAGGCCTCATCTTGAATCATAAGCTAGAAATAAAACTTTCATTCCATATCCTTAGGGATCTACAAGAAAAACTGCCTGTCTGAAGTCTACCTCTAAAAGGGAAACACACTCCTGACAGGTTTAACCATAACCAGTTCTGACATTGGTCTGCATCCCAAGGTGTTTATAAATGGGCAGTCCAAAAATCCTCAGAGAATTTTACTTGTTTATTTTACTTATTTGTTAAGATTTTTTTTGAAATGGACCATCTTGAAAGTCTTTATTGAATTTGTTACAATATTGCTTCTGTTATTTATGTTCAGTTTTTTTTTTTGCCACAAGGCATGTGGAATCTTAGCTTTCAGACCAGGGATTGAACCCCCACAACCGTTACCCCACCCACATTGGAAGGCAAAGTCTCAATCTCTGGGAAGTCCGAAGAGTTTTGTTTAAAATCACCCTGGGAAAGGACAGAAGGGGCTGACATAGTGTTAGAGGGAAAGGACTTCATGGTGATTTCCATAATCAAAGGCTAGAAGGGAAATCTGGAAGGAGAAGAAAAAATTTACATGAGCCAGAGATAAAAGAGGAAGAGTCCGAAAGGGAGAGTTTGAAAGGTGAAATCTACAAGCATCTGAGACAGAAGTAATAGCCATAGATGGGAGTTGGAAAAAGGGGGTTATTAACTATTGTTGGAGACAAGTGCTATTTAAAAGAA
Source organism: Bubalus bubalis (assembly GCF_019923935.1). Classification (NCBI taxonomy): domain Eukaryota; kingdom Metazoa; phylum Chordata; class Mammalia; order Artiodactyla; family Bovidae; genus Bubalus; species Bubalus bubalis. The sequence continues at coordinate 75,208,201 of NC_059163.1, forward strand.
AATCACAGACTAAGAATTTTAATACAACATGCAACTACACTTAAGAATTATATTACTAGAAGGAAGAAGAGGTCTCATCACCCTGTGACTAGAGACTACCACATATCTATAGCTCAACATATAAAAAAGGTTTTCATTCACATCTGAAAACCCCTTCCAACATTGCCCTGGGGTCAGCAGGGAGAGGAAGGGTCTCTTGCTGGTCAGACACAGCAAATGAGACACTTTGATGTCCAGCAAGGGAGATAAAGATGAACTTTGAAAGGTCTTTATCTGCTATAAGTATTTATCTGGTAAAATATTTAGGCTTCCTAAGGAAAAACCCCGTGAACAGAGAAGTCTGGTGGGCTACAATCCCTGGGGTCACAAACAGTCGGACACAGCTAAGCATCAAGGGATCACAACTACTTGTGCAGAGATGTATAAAATCAAGGATTTTTTTGATAACTGAGATTTTGCTTTTAACCGTTAGAGCATGTGGCAAGAATTCCTGTTGACTGTGGAGGGGGTGAGTTCCACATCATACACCCTCTCAGGATAAATGGACCCGCCAGTTTTTACTTGGATGTTTATCAGGCTATAAATCTGCCTTTCCAAAGCTTGTAATTGCTCATTATCTCTAAATGTCCCTTGAGGGTGGTGAACACAGTCGAGCCAAGAAAAGAAGACCTTCCTACTGGAGGCCTCAGAATAACCAAGCGGATTTCTAGTTTGCAGCAGTAATCCTGAGGTTATTTGCCCATCATTTTCTGAATCCTTGAGACTATGTTGTGGCCTCCCCTCGGAAAGAGGCAAAAGCTGCAAGATGCTCGCCTTTCCCCATTTTAAATACGAGGCCAGCACCAAGTGTTTAAAAACTCAGAGTCCTTTTCTGCTTTCCAAATCTTAAGTTCTATCTGTGATTTAAAGAAATTCACTTCTTTTTTTGAGGTCATTTTGACATAGTAAAGATTTCGAGTTCACAGGTCTCTGGCTTATAGTGTTTGAGAGATTTATGAGATATATGGGTACACAGTCCATCCAGGTGCAAAACACTTTTAGTCCAGAATTCCATAACACAGATCCAGTCTCCAACTGAAAAGACTCTATTGCTGTGGAACACATGATTGACTTGACAGCACACATCCATGCAGAAAGGATCACACTCAGAACAAGGCTTTGTAAATGACTCTTCCATGGTTTCTCCCCCTTGGCGAGAAACAGAATATGAGGTGGTAACTTGTATCATTCAGGATGATTTCAGCAAGCTGAGTACCCCAGAGGAGAGAATTGCAGCTCACACATCCATCCTGATCAGGGGAAATTTGCAGGCCACTTCCATATATATTCACTGAGAAATGACTTGGTCTTTCTCAATTTCCTTTCCCTACCTTGTCAGAGCACTGCAGGTAGGGAAAAAATTAGCTTGATATTTTCTATATTTAGGATTTCACATACATACAGAAACCATATCCTATAATATGAGAACCTTGAATGAAGTTTACAATCCCCAGCAATAAACCTACTTCTAGAGCAAGTTATATTTTTTAACTTTTATTGGTGTATAGTTGACTTATTAATACAACATCATATTAGTTTCAGGTGTACAGTAAAGTGAATCAATTATACATAGCTGATTCTTTTTAAGAAACCACTCAAAACCACTCTCTTTTAGATTCTTTTCCCATATAGATCAACACAGAGCATTGAGTAGAGTTTCCTGTGCCATACAGTAAGTTTTTATTAGTTATTTATTTATATACAGTAGAGTATATATGTCAATCCCAGTCTCCCAATTTATCCCTCCCTCTTTCCTCTCTGGTAACCATAAATTTGTTTTCTGCATCTGTGATTCTATTTCTCTTTTATCAGTTCAGTTCAGTTCAGTCACTCAGTCATGTCCGACTTTTTGCGACCCCATGGACTGCAGCACACCAGGCTTCCCTGTCCATCACCAACTCCTGGAGCTTACTCAAACTCACGTCCATCCGGTCGGTGATGCCATCCAACCGTGTCATCCTCTGTCATCCTCTTGTCCTCATGTCTCCAATCTTTCCCATCATTACGTTCTTTTCAAATGAGTCAGTTCTTCTCATCAGATGGCCAAAGTATTGGAGTTTCAGCGTCAGCATCAGTCCTTCCAATGAACATTCAGGACTGATTTCCTTTAGGATTGACTGGTTGGATTTCCTTGCAGTCCAAGGGACTCTCAAGAGTCTTATCCAACACCACAGTTCAAAAGCATCAATTCTTGGGCGCGCAGCTTTCTTTATAGTTCAACTCTCACATCCATACATGACTACTGGAAAAACCATAGCTTTGACTAGACAGACCATTGTTGGCAAAGTAATGTCTCTGCTTTTGAATATGTTGTCTAGGTTGGTCATAGCTTTTCTTCCAAGGAGCAAGCGTCTTTTAATTTCATGGCTGCAGTCATCATCTGTGGTGATTTTGGAGCCCAAGAAAATAAAGTCTGTCACTGTTTCCATTGTTTCCCCATCTATTTGCCATTAAGTGATGGGACTGGATGCCATGATCTTAGTTTTCTGAATGTTGAGCTTTAAGCCAACTTTTTCACCTCTCCTCTTTCACTTTCCGGAGAAAGCAATGGCAACCCACTCCAGTACCCTTGCCTGGAAAATCCCATGGACGGAGGAGCCTGGTAGGCTGTGGTCCATGGGGTCATGAAGAGTCGGACATGACTGAGTGACTTCACTTTCACTTTTCACTTTCATGCATTGGAGAAGAAAATGGCAACCCACTCCAGTGTTCTTGCCTGGCGAATCCCAGGGACGGGGGAGCCTTGTGGGCTGCCATCTGTGGGGTCACAGAGAGTCTATGGAAATGACTTAGCAGCAGCAGCAGCTTTCACTTTCATCAAGAGGCTCTTTAGTTCTTTACTTTTTGCCATAAGGGTGGTGTCATCTGCCTATCTCCAGTTATTGACATTTCTCCCGGCAATCTTGATTCCAGTTTGTGCTTCATACAACCCAGCATTTATCATGATGTACTCTACGTATAAGTTAAATAATCAGGGTGACAATATACAGCCTTGACATACTCCTTTCCTGATATGGAACCAGTCTATTTTTCCATGTCTGGTTCTAACTGTTGCCTCTTGACCTGCATATAGATTTCTCAGGAGGCAGGTCAGGTGGTCTGGTATTCCCATCTCTCAGAATTTCCCACAGTTTGTTGTGATTCCCACAGTCAAAGGCTTTGGCGTAGTCGATAAAGCAGAATATATTTCTCTGGAACTCTCTCGCCTTTTTGATGATCCAACGGATGTTGCCAGTTTGATCTTTGGTTCCTGTGCCTTTTCTAAATCCAGCTTGAACTCTGGAAGTTCACAGTTCATGTACTGTTGAAGCCTGGCTTGGAGAATTTTGAGCATTACTTTACTAGTGTATGAGATGAGTGCAATTGTGCAGTAGTTTAAGCATTCTTTGGGACTGGAATGAAAACTGACCTTTTCCAGTCCTGTGGCCACTGCTAAGTTTTCCAAGTTTGCTGGCATATTGAGTGCAGCACTTTCACAGCATCATCTTTTAGGATTTGAAATAGATCAACTGGAATTCCATCACGTCTACTAGCTTTGTCTGTAGTGACGCTTCCTAAGGCCCACTTGACTTCTACTTCTAGGATGTCTGGCTCTAGGTGAGTGATCACACCATCGTGGTTATCTGGGTCATGAAGATCTTTTTTGTATAGTTCTTCTGTGTATTCTTGCCACTTCTTCTTAATATCTTCTGCCTCTGTTAGGTGCATACCATTTCTGTCCTTTATTGTGCCCATCTTTGGTATCTCCAATTTTCTTGAAGAGATTTCTAGTCTTTCCCATTCTATTGTTTTCCTCTATTTCTTTGCATTGATCACTGAGGAAAGTTTTCTTATCTCTCTATTCTTTGGAAATCTGCATTCAAATGGGTATATCTTTCCTTTTTCTCCTTTGCCTTTTGAGTCTTTTCTTTTCTCAGCTGTTTGTAAGGCCTCCTCAGACAACAACCATTTTGCCTTTCTGCATTTCTTTTCCTTGGGGATGGTCTTGATCACTGTCTCCTGTCCAATGTCACGAAACTCTGTCCATAGTTCCTCAAGCAGTCTATCAGATGTGTTTAATAAATAATTTCATTTGAACCATTCTTTTTAGATTCCTAATCTAAGTGGTATCAAGTGATATTTGTCTTTCTTGATCTAACTTACTTCATTCAGTATGACAGTCTTTAGGTAGGTCTATCCCTGTTGTAGAGCAAGTTATTTTTTATACTAATATCATTTGGAAAGTTCCAGCTGATCCACAGAGGAGATCCACAAGCAGGACATGCACGTAACCCCTAGGATAGAAAAATCATAGACATTTTCTGAGTGAATAGAGATCTCCCCCATCACACCCAATGGGACCTTTTGTTGCACCTGTACTGGTAGAAATGGGACAGAGCACACAATGAGATCATACTTTGGGGGGAAATAGAGCACTCTGTTGTTGTTGTTGTTCTATTATCCCCCAGTGAGTCACTTAGTGGAATAACTGGATGAGGACAAGGAGCAGGGAATGAGACTTTGGGAAGCTTATCTGGGTACAGATAGAGTTTGTGAACAGGGAGGACTACATGGCCGGCTGTGTGAACGTAGCCTTGTTCCAATTTGTAGATTAGGCATTTAGGTGTCAGAGAACAAAATAAAGGTGACAGTGTAGAAGGATGATATTCTGGGATGGAAGAGTATTTGAAGCTGGATCTCCTCAAGCTTGTCCCTTTTAAATACTACAGTTGGCTAATTCAAGAAATACAAGCTTCCTGGGTGTTATATAATTCTCATTACTTAAACTTTAATGCTGTGAACCTAATATCTTAAATGACACATAACTGTACATGATTATTTCTTAAAATCATAAAACTATAGTATTTAAATAGCCATTTCAAATTAGTTAAAAGATTGTCACTCTACTGGGCCAGATTCTCCCATTTATTATTAGTATGAAAAGTGAAGTCACTCAGTCGTGTCCGACTCTTTGCGACCACATGGACTGTAACCTACCAGGCTCCTCCCTCCAAGGGATTCTCCAGGCAAGAGTACTCGACTGGGTTGCCATTTCCTTCTCTGGGGGATCTTCCTGACCCAGGGATTGAACCCGGGTCTCCCACATTCCAGGCAGACGCTTTAACCTCTGAGCCACCAGGGAAGCCCTTATTATTAGTATGTGCAATATCAAATAGGCACAGCTTCCATCTCTACATGAAAATACTAATACTAATCCTAAAAGTCTGATTTTCTTCAACACCTCTGTGTATGCGTGCTAAGTCACTGCAGTCGTATTGGACTCTATGCAACCCTATGAACTGTAGCACACCAGGCTCCTCTGTCCACGGGATTCTCCAGGCAAGAATACTGGAGTGAGTTGCCATGCCCTCCTCATCCCAATCCAGGGATCGAACCTGTGTCTCTTAAGTCTCCTGCATTTGCAGGAGCGGTTCAAGGTCTTCCCTGGTAGCTCAGACGGTAAAGCATCTGCCTGCAATGCGGGAGACCTGGGCTCAATTCCTGGATTGGGAAGATCCCCTGAGAAGGAAATGGCAACCCACTCCAGTACTCTGGCCTGGAAAATTTCATGGATGGAGGAGCCTGGTTGGTAGTCCATGGGATCGTAGAGTTGGATACCACTGAGCGACTTCTCGGTTCTTTACCACTAGCAGCACCTGCTGCTGCTGCTGCTGCTAAGTCTCTTCAGTCGTGTCCGACTCTGTGCGACCCCACAGACGGCAGCCTACCAGGCTTCCCCGTCCCTGGGATTCTCCAGGCAAGAACACTGGAGTGGGTTGCCATTTCCTTCTCCAATGCATGAAAGTGAAAAGTCAAAGTGAAGTCGCTCAGTCGTGTCCAACTCTTAGTGACCTCATGGACTGCAGCCTACCAGGCTCCTCTGTCCATGGGATTTTCCAGGCAAGAGTACTGGAGTGGGGCGTCATTTCCTTGGGAACTCTAAATCTTCTCAAGTCGGAAAAACATTATTTCACTACAGAAAACAGTGATCATACCAAGTAAAACGTTACTAAAAGAGATCTATGCCAGAGGATGTTATTTGTTACTCTGATGGGATTTGCTAAGCACAATTTTTACTTGTTACATCAATGATTTCATAACTCTATGATCAGTTAGCTCACTTTCACAGATTCAAATAATATACATGATCCAATTCTTCAGTCTACCAACAGTTCCTGTATTTGAATTGGTAAATTTCAAGTTAAGAAAAATGTCTGTCTTCTATCAACCTTAGACACTTTGCAATTGATGGGATCCTAAGAAGTCGAACTTTAAATATTTTGAATCTGCTGGCTCTTGCATTTTTTCATTCTTAGAACCGTAAAATTCTTTAAAGTTTTAATATACATATATTCCCTGGTAGCTCAGCTGGTAAAGAATCCGCCTGCAATGCAGGAGACCCTGGTTCCATTCCTGGGTCAGGAGGATCCCCTGAAGGGCTAGGCTACCCATTCTAGTATTCTTGGGCCTCCCTGGTGGCTCAGATAGTAAAGATTCCACCTGCAGTGCGGGAGACCTGGATTTGATCTCTGGGTTGGAAAGATCCCCTGGAGAAGGGAAAGGCAACCCACTCCAGTATTCTTGCTTGGAGAATCCCCCTGGACAGAGGAGCTGTCCAGGGCTACAGTCCATTTGGGTCACAAAGTGTCAGACATGACTGAGCAACTAAGCCTATTACTTATACATTATATGATTATATATTATGTATTGCTGATATAAACATATACATACATAATTTGAGTATTTCATGTCTGCTTTAAGGTCACAACTTTATTCATATTCCCTTTGACTCAGAAAATACATTTATCTGAATCATTTGCATTTTTTGTAATGTTCTATCCTCTTGAACAATATAACAAATTAGTCAATAACACCAACATGATTGAATAATAAGACTCAACACTTTAAGTTACATTTTCTCTTTTGTACAAAATTATATACTAATGGTTTTTCAGATTTAATGGGTGTCAGTTGACCAGAGCCATTATCCTCTTTTTGGTGCTCAAATTGTCTCAAGTACACTTTAAATTGGTTCCTGTGGTCTTTTGACATAACACCATTAATCTTCGAAGGCTTCCTAGCTTTCTGGCACAACTAAGTGTGCCAGCTTCTCACAGAACCCTCCAGCACAGACGTGGAACCAACCTTTCATTCCAAGAGGCCCCACTTTCCTTGGCATTAGAGCACATCACAGAATGACCTTGCTTCTGGGCCATGTCAGTGGACAGGGCTCAAAATGACATTTCCCCCACAGAATGGCATGAGTTCTTTTTTCCAGCTTTATGGAGGTGACCTGTTAACAAATTTCCAGTGCACAATGCAGTATTGTTAACTGTATCTAAACTGTACTCACCATGTCATACATTAGATCTCCAGAACTTATTCATCCTGAGTAACTGAAACTTCATAATCTTTAAACAGTAATCTCCCCTTTTTCCCTTTCACCTCACTCCTGGCCACCATCACTCTACTCTCTGCTTCCATGAAACTGACTATTTTGGATGCCACAAGTAAGTCTGATTATGCAAGTATTTGTCTTTCTGTGTTGGACTTATTTCAGTTAACATAATGTCCTCCAGGTTCATTGATGTTCATGCAAATGGCAGGATTCTCTCCTTTTTTAAAGCTGTATAATATTATATTGTATATAGAAAGGTATATAGACATTTGCACTCTCATATTCATTGCCTTATGACACACAATAGCCAAGATATACAAACAAATGTCCACTGATGGATGAATGCATAAATAAAATGAATAGTTTAAATAGGAATTCTATGCCATTAGAAAGATTAATACAAATTCATGCCTTTCACTATGGATGAAAAGGACAGACTTTTGCAGACAGCTAAAAGTCTCTGCCACTTTGATGGCTGGATGGCATCACTGACTCGATGGACGTGAGTCTGGGTAACTCCAGGAGTTGGTGGTGGACAGGGAGGCCTGACGTGCTGTGATTCATGGGGTCGCAAAGAGTCGGACACGACTGAGCGACTGAACTGAACTGAAAAGTCTCTGTCACAGTCCAAGCATCTGAACAATTATGAGGGAAATCATAGCTACTATGTAACTTTTCTCAAATTTAAAATAAATGATTCTTTAAATGGGGAAATACTATATCCAAATATTGTTCTAATAGTATGAAAATAAAGGTAAGTAAATATTTCTGAAATGCTTTAATTTATATTTCTTGTACTAAACTACAGTCTATCTTTCTGAAATGTTTATTGGAATATCCCTTAGATAATGTTCAAACTCTTTTCAGCTTAGTGGAAAATAAGTATCAACTGCAAAGATTCCTCACAAAATGGATTTCTTTCATACCTATTGAAACCAGTAAAACTAAAAAATATTTGAAAATTTCATGTTGACTAAAACAATAATTTCTTTTAATTGGCTTTATATGGGTAATATAATGTCAATTATTTAGAAAACTTTTATAGCCTATCATTTCCATGTAAATTAGGTGAGCCATTTCACAAACTAAATATATTATACAAGTAAAAGAAGCAACAATGCCAAGATATGACAATGGAAATTGGTGACTGAGTACATCAATTCCCTAGGAGCCTTAAACATGCCATTTCAATCTAATTTCTGTTTCTGCAGCAACAAAAGTAAGTCCAAAAAGGAGTAAATCAAGAAAGGCTTAGGAATTTCCCTGGCTATCCAGTGTCTGGGACTCTGCACTCCCAAAGCAGGGGCTGGGTTTGATCCCTGATCAGGGAACTAGATCCCATATGCCACGGTTAGACAAATAAATAAATATTTTAAAAGAGAGAGAGAGAAGGCTTAAAGATTTAATCCAGTAATGTGGTAAACTAAATCAAAGCACTGATTCTTTGACACCCTTCCCATAGATAGTTCAGTCCTGGTGGCTAACGGCTGTTTGACCAATAAAATTTGAGGAAAGTGACAATGTGCTGATTTGTAGACCTGGAACTTGGCAGTTTCTACTTCCTGGTCTCTCAGAACTCTCATTTGTATAGCCTTTAGCTACCCTGCAAGAAGCCTGATGCCTCTAATGGAAAAATTATGAAGGTAGGCCCTGAGGCTACGTGGAGAGAGCAAATCGGCTGAGCCCAGACTTCCAGCTGTCCCTAACAAGGCTCCAGATGTGAGTAAAACCCTCCTTGGACTGTCTTGTCCAGACCAGACTAGCCTCCAACTGAGCCCAGTTGGACCATACAGGGTAGAATTACTCAGCTGAACCCTGTCCAAACTCCTGACCCACAGATCATGAGCATAATAAACTGATTGTTTTTACAAACCACCAAGTTTGGAACATTTGTTACACAGAAATAGATGAGGAGAAAAAGTAGATACAGTCTTAGGTATTTAAAATGGGAACTCTGCTTGTACTATGCAAGCTACATATCCTATGAAACCTCTTGTTGCAAATACTGGCTAAAACTTTTCCCAAAGTATTTTAAATGTGTAGCTAAGCTCCCAAGAGAATAAGAACACATTCATAAGTGAAGGCGCCCACAATGAATCTGGACTAGTAAGTAACACTAAAGTTGGCAACTGCCCAAGGAAAGTGGTTCTAAAAAGCAAGAACCTTGGTTTTAATGGCTGAGAGAAAGTTTGGGGCCATCACAAAATGGGGAATTAGAGTAGAGAGGCTGATTAAGCCAGGAGTCCAACAGGTTGTGCCTTGAATAAAAGACTGAATAGAAAAATGTCAGTCCTGCAAAGGGATATTATTGGGAAACTATTTTTGGCCTTCAGGGAAGGAAGAAACTAAGAAGATATTTATTCTGAGAATCTGTTAACAAAAGCAGTCCTCAAATGGATTTGGGATTCCAATTCAAAACTACCTGCATGTTCCAAAAGAGCTAAAAATTAAAGTGGTCTGAAATTGGAAACAGTCCTAGGTATCTAATTAAAATACAGGCTAGTCTCCTCTGAAGAATAGATTCCTGTCATGATGAAGTTTGAATTTCTATAGGTAAGGAAAGTAATGGGCTTGGAGCTGACTCGTGCCAACTCACAAAAGCCAAGTATGTGCATTTCTTCCCAACTCTGCATTCAACAGTACCAGGTTGATAGCCTGAAATTGGCTAGGGGTGTGGAGATTATTCATACCACAGAAATTAGCAAACACCACAAATTGGGGCTCTTTTTTTTTCATAAGTGAGCCACTTCATCAGCATAAAACTAGATAAAGGCTCCATAAACATGAGTTATTAGAAATATCACAACAAACCACAAACAGGAATCAGTAGAAAACAGCACAATTCACCTCCTAAAAGCTTCATATGATTGAACTGTAAGATAAAAAATATAAAATAAGAGTCTTTCAGATGCTTACAGGAAAGAGATTCACAAACATAGGCAAAAAATGAGAGATTATAAAAAGTGATTAATAGACTTTAAAAAGGTTTCACATATCTTTGTAAAGTATATTTATTGTGATTACTAATCATTTTTAGTATGATATAAAGATATAACTGACTTTTATAAATTAAACTGTATCTTGAGAATTTGCTGAACTTTTTTACTAGCTCTAGAAACTTCTTGATAGATTCCTTTGGACTTTGCACTTATAAGTTACCACCTACATGATTATGACATGAGACAAATTTCTTTTCTGATTTATATGCCTTTTGCCTTTAGACTAATACTTTCAGTACAATGTTGAATCAAAATAGTAAGTAAATATTCTCATCTTATTTCCAGTCTTAAGATGCTGCATATGGGAATTTATTCTTTTACTATTAATGATGTCAAGAGATTTTGTTGTAGATTGCCTTCTATCAGGCTGAGGGAGTTCATTCCAAATTTTCTGAGATAGTTTTAGCATGAAATGGTACGATTTTCATTAAATTTTTCTCTATACCTAAGGACATGATTATACAGCTTTTCTCTTTTGTTAATATGATGAATTTAATTGATTTTTTGTGTTAAATCAGTCATGTATTCTTGGGTCATGCTATCTTGCACTTCTATATATTGTTAGCTTCAATTTGCTAGTGATCTGTTGAGGATTTTCCTGTCTTTGTACCTGATAGGTGTCCTTAGTTGCTCAGTTCTGTCTGGCTCTTTGCCACCCCCTAGAGTGTAGCCCCCCAGTTTCCTCTGTCCATGGGGATTCTCCAGGCAAGAATACTGAAGTGGGTTGCCATTTCCTCCTCCAGGGGTACATGACAAATACTGGCATATAATTTTCTTTCTTATAATGACTTTGTGCAGCTTTGGCATCATGGTAATGCTGACTTAATAAAATGAGTAAGGAAGTATAAGTGAGCCACTTCAGCATTTAGGAGCTGAATTGTGCTGTTTTCTACTGATTCCTATTTGTGGCTTGTTGTGATATTTCTAATAACTCTTGTTTATGGGGACTTTATCTGGTTTTGTGCTGATGAAGTGGCTCACTTATAAAAGAAAATTGATGAAGCACAAGCTGGAATCAAGATTGCCAGGAGAAATATCAATAATCTCAGATATACAAATGACACCACCTTTATGACAGAAAGTGAAGAAGAACTAAAGAGCCTCTTAATGAAAGTGAAAGAGGAGAGTGAAAAAGTTGGCTTAAAACTCAACAAGCAAAAAACTAAGATCATGGCATAGGGTCCCATCACTTCATGGCAGATAGGTAGGGAAAAAGTGGAAGCAGTGACATTTTATTTTCTTGGGCTCCAAAATCACTGCAGATGGTGACTGCAACCATGAAATTAAAAGATTCATGCTCCTTGGAAGAAAAGCTATGACCAACCTAGACAGCATATTAAAAAACAGAGAAAAAATAAATAAATAAAAATAAAAAGCAGAGATATTACTTTGCCAAGAAAGGTCTGTCTAGTCAAAGCTATGGTTTTTCCAGTAGTCATGTATGGATGTGAGAGTTGGACTATAAAGAAAGCTACGTGCCCAAGAATTGGTGCTTTTGAACTGTGGTGTTGGAGAAGACTCTTGAGAGTCCCTTGGACTGCAAGGAGATCAAACTTGCCCATCCTAAAGGAAATCAGTCCTGAATATCCATTGGGAGGACTGATGCCGAAGTTGAAGCTCCAATACTTTGGCTACATGGTGCGACAAGCCGACTCATTAGAAAAGACCCTGATGCTGGGAAAGATTGAAGGCAGAAGGAGAAGCGGACGACGGAGGCTGAGATGGTTGGATGGGAACACTGACTCAATAGACATGAGTTTGAGCAAGCTCTGGGAGTCGGTGATGGACAGGGAAGCCTGGTGTGCTGCAGTCCATGGGGTCACAAAGAGTCGGACACAAGCGACTAAACTGATTTAACTGAAGGAAGTACTCCCTCATTTTCTTTACTGAAAGGTTTTTTATAAGATTGGATTTATTTCTTAAACCCTTGATCACATTTGCCAATGAAGCCATCTGAACTGGAATCTGTGGTAATATGGAATTTGTCTATTTTGTCTGGGTTGTTCAGTTTATTGGCAAAAAATTATTCATAATATTCCTTTATTTTTGTTTCAGTGTCTGTATCCTTGTATTGGAATCTTGTGTTTTCTCTCTTTTACTCTTGGTGATTCGAGCTAGAGGTTTATCAATTATATCAGTTTTTTTTATTCAAAGAACCAACTGGCTTCATTGGGTTTTCAGTTCAGTTCAGTTCAGTTCAGTTGCTCAGTCGTGTCCAACTCTTTGCAACCCCATGAATCACAGCAGGCCAGGCCTCCCTGTCCATCACCAACTCACAGAGTTCACTCAGACTCACGTTCATCGAGTCAGTGATACCATCCAGCCATCTCATCCTCTGTCATCCCCTTCTCCTCCTGCCCCCAATCCTCCCAGCATCAGAGTCTTTTCCAATGACTCAACTCTTCACATGAGGTGGCCAAAGTACTGGAAGTTTCAGCTTCAGCATCATTCCTTCTAAAGAAATCCCAGGGCTGATCTCCTTCAGAATGGACTGGTTGGATCTCCTTACAGTCCAAGGGACTCTCAAGAGTCTTCTCCAACACCGTAGTTCAAAAGCATCAATTTTTCGGCGCTCAGCCTTCTTCACAGTCCAACTCTCACATCCATACATGACCACAGGAAAAACCTTGACTAAACAGACCTTTGTTGGCAAAGTAATGTCTCTGCTTTTGAATATGCTATCTAGGTTGGTCATAACTTTCCTTCCAAGAAGTAAGCGTCTTTTAATTTCATGGCTGCAGTCACCATCTTCAGTGATTTTGGAGCCCAAAAAATAAAGTCTGACACTGTTTCCCCATCTATTTCCCATGAAGTGATGGGACTGGATGCCATGATCTTCATTTTCTGAATGTTGCGCTTTAAGCCAACTTTTTCACTTTCACACTCCTTGGGTTTTAACTTTTTTAATTAACTTTTACTCTTTAGTATTTGTTTTCTTCTCCTTTGGGTTTAACTTGTTCTTTTTCTTGGTTGCTAAGAGGGTGCTTAAAACATTGATTTTAAAACTTTCTATTTTCCTAATAACTATACATATCACTATGAGTACTGTACTGACTACATGTCATCAATTTTGGTATGCTTTTTTCTTTTTTATTCCATTAAAAATATTTTCTAATTTCTTTCATGAGTTAGTCTTTGATGCATAGGCTGAATTTCCATATATTTAGGGTTTTTCTGGATGTCTTTATTATTATTTGCCCACATAAATATCACTTTAATGCTTTTCATTTCCTTGTGATTTTCAGATTTCTACAAGATACCATTTATCTTCCATCTAAATAATGTCACTTAACATTTCCTATAGTGCAGGTCTGTCTACAATGCATTTTTTTACATTTTGTTTAACCAAAATTTTCTTATTTAGCCTTCCCTTTGAAGGAGATATTCACTGAATATAGACTTGTAGGTTCAAAATCTGTCAATGTTTAAAAATGCCCTTGTCTTTTGTCTGGCAAAAGTTTCTGTTGGCTCTTATCTAACATGGAGTGGGTTTTCCATGCTCTTCTCCAGGGGATCTTCCTGACCCAGGGATTGAACTCATGTCTCTTACATCTCCTGCATTGGCAAGTGGTTTCTTTACCACTAGTGCCACCTGGGAAGCCCAATTCAGTCCATAGCTGTCTCTAAATCTTCAGATGGAAATCAAACCTTGGAAAGCTGGGTTCATGATGCCAGAGTAAATCACTTGGGTAAAACAAATGCACCTGGCTTACCTGTAGACTTGATGGTTTATTGCAACTAAACTACAACTAGTTATACTAATCATTGTTTTAATTTGCTGTTTGTTTCCAAATTGTTTATGCTTAGTGTTTCCCTGCTGCCCTATAACTTTGTCAGTGTTATTAGCTGTACTACTTACGTCCTGTCTATTTTGTAAGAATGTTTGCTCTTATAGTACCCAATGTGTAATCAGACCTCCAAAGATTGGTGATGGCTAAACATCTTGAGGAAACAGATCACGTTTTTGATTTTTACAGAATGATAGTAATAATGTGGTTCTAGGTATAGGAAGAAGCAAAAAGGGAAAATATCTGCTGGGTCATAATTGACTAATAAGACAGAGGGTCCAGAGAACCTTTAATTAGCAACAGGGCTTAATCCAGAAATTGGCACCTGGAGTGGCATATCAACAAGAATTTTTGCTTGGTCTGGGGAGAGACTCTCAGCACCCAGGGACAAAAATTAGGTCATGAAATATCTCCCAAACACTGGTCGAATTTTGGACCAAGAAAAGGAACTGAGAAATAAAATATTGCCCAGCATATCAGTAAGCAAAGGACGTTACAGTCAGCAGTTGCAGCCCTCCAGTGTTCACCTGGTGAGCCCTGGGGCAACCCTTCAAGGAAACAAAGAATACCTGCCATTTGGCAGCCATCAGACTACAGCTACTCTCAGCAGTGAGTCTTGAGGAGACTCAGGATATGAAAACACAGGATACAGCCCTGAAGAGCTGAGGCACATACCAAAGGAATGATTGGAGTGAGCTCAGACTCGCACTCGCATCTTCCCACATATAGAAAAGTGCTAAATTCCTTTATCTGGGATATTGTTTTCTTTTATTAAAAGTAATCTTTTGTTCCTACTACCTGCGCTTTGTTGCAAAACTCCTATATATTCTAGGTCTCCTCTTGCCTCCTCAAAGCAGTTTTCTCAGGGATTACTTGCTGCTTCCTGGGCTTAAAGTCCTCAGTGGTGGTGGTGGTTTAGTCACTAATTTGTATCCAACTCTCATCGACCCCATGGACTGTAGCCCATTAGGCTTCTCTGTCCATGTGATTTTTCATGCAAGAATACCAGAGTGGGTTGCCATTTCCTTCTACCAAGGATCTTCGCAACCCAGGGATTGAACCCATGTCTTCTGCATTGCAGGCAGTCTCCTGCATAGTATGTCTTCCAAATAAAACATAAGTCTCAAAAAGAAATGCAGAAACTAATAGAAGACACACACTGTTGCTAAGTCGCTTCAGTCGTGTCCGACTCTGTGCAACCCCATAGATGGCAGGCAGCCCACCAGGCTCCCCCATCCCTGGATTCTCCAGGCAAGAACACTGGAGTGGGTTGCCATTTCCTTCTCCAATGTATGAGAGGGAAAAGTGAAAGTGAAGTTGCTCAGTCGTGTCCGACTCTGTGGGACCCCATGGACTGCAGCCTACCAGGCTCCTCCTTCCATGCGATTTTCCAGGCAAGAGTACTGGAGTGGGGTGCCACTGCTTTCTCCAAATAGAAGACACACATACTCACACACAAATACCCTAATTCAGATGTCAGAGTAGATAATTTTAGTTATATAAAAGGTAAGACAATAAGCATCCACTTTGTATGCTCTTGCCTGGAAAATACCATGGACAGTGGAGCCTGGTAGGCTGCAGTCCATGCGGTCGCACAGAGTCAGACACGACTGAGAGACTTCACGTTCACTTTTCACTTTCCTGCATTGGAGAAGGAAATGGCAACCCACTCCAGTGTTCTTGCCTCGAGAATCCCAGGGACAGCAGGGCCTGGTGGGCTGCCGTCAATGGGGTCGCACAGAGTCGGACACGACTGAAGCGACTTGGCAGCAGCAGCAGCATGTATGCTCTAATAACTTAAAAGTGGATTGAGGATCTTTCAGAGCCTGTAACCTAGAAAAGCATCCTTGCTCTATTTACATCAACATATTTTTGTGAAGACGAAAAATAATTAGCTAATGGTGGCTCCGATGGTAAAGAGTCTGCCTGCAATGCAGGAGACTGGGGTTTGATCCCTAGGTTGGGAGAATCCCCTGGAGAAGTGAATGGCTATTCACTCCAGTATTCTTACATGGAGAATCCTGTAGACAGAGGAGCCTGGCAGGCTACAGTCCATGGGGTCACAGAGTTGGACAGGACTGAGCGACTCAGCATACACACACACAGAACACATCTAACATTGTATGTCTTCCTTTATCCCCCATACTCCAGCAAGAAGCACTAATTTGTAACTGGACATTCTTCTATGCCTCTAAGAAGGGAGAAAAAAAAAGAAAGAAAAATTAATTTCATGGTCTACAAGATTTATTGCACAGAAAATTTGAGTCAAATTGTAAGCTTACAAAATTATAATAAGGTTCATAACCCTACTATTATCCTGAGTTATTGCCCTGAGCCTCAAATTTTATTTTTTAAAAATCTGTGAAGTAGGAGGAATATTTTTAGGAATAATCTTACTTTGTTTATAATTTTTAAATATGTATATTGTACATATCCTAACTTTACCTGTTGATTTGTAAATTAGTCATTTATACTTTCCAAAATGTGCATGTCTTAAGGGCTAACCTTAACACTTTGATCTTTGTGAACCTCTGAATGTATCATTTTCAATAGAGATTTTCTTTTAAATAAATGCATGATTTTCTATTATGAACAAGTAATGCCAATGTCCAAAAATGACAAGAAGAAAAAAAACTCAATGCATCTATTTAAAGCCAAGTCTGAGAATATGTCATTTCAAAGTCATTTCAAGTAGCTAGTAACTGCAATTCTAAAATTAAGTAAATTTACATAGTCTAACACATTTTCCCTCTTTAAGAGTTATACAAAGAAACTGACTCTTTGGAAAATGTCATGCTTTGAACAATCATTTAAATTAATGCTCCATAAATCACAATCTTATTTAGCATATTAGTTCAGATAATTAGTTTACATACACATGATTGAAACAATAAAATGTTCTGAGTTATATAATTGTTCATAATTAGAATATTAAATTACTGCCCTAGTTTTTAAATTTTCAAACAAATTGTCTCATCATTATTTGGTATTTATTTAGCTTATGTTTTTATTGCTACACTTGAGTTTCTACTTGGCAAGCTCAAATATAATTTGTTTAATGGAGTGGAGAAGATAAAACATTTAGGTAAATGTCAGTATAGCTGAATATGTAAATTTTAGAAATAGATGCAAAAGATTTGACTCCTTTCTGACAGCACCCTAAAATATAAAAAGGAAAATATATACATATACACACACATACCTATCATTTTAAAAGGCTTATCCATGCCGAACACAGACTTATTACAGTTTTGTTTGAATCTGACTTTAAAATCTATGGTAATTCTATATCATTTGTCTCTGACAGTCATATCACCAGGGAAGAATTAATCTATCTGAGTTGCTGTCTGTTTCTCTTCTTTCTCTCCTCTATCTGCTGCTATTATTCTTTCTCCTCTCTTACTTTCCACTTTCTTTTTATCCTTTTCTTTCCTAATGCCAAAAAAGCTTATTTAATTAAGCCACAACTACTATGCCTGACCTCCTAGAATTCCATAATTAAAAGCTTTATCTTCATAGACATAATGTGTCTTAGAACATATGGTAGATGTAATCTAGAATGTTTCTAGCATTCAGTAAGAATAATCAAATAACAGAATTAGTCATATTTCAACTTTATTCCATGAATAAGAATTAAATACTGAAAATATGGAGATGTCATTTTTAGGGTCCATTTTAAGGCTCTACATGAAAGCTTTAGAAAACAATTTGATTCACTTCTCAGAAGGTAGCTATTATGGGTTCAGTTGTGTCCTCCCACAAATTCATATATTGAAGTCCTAACTCACAGTCCCTCAAAATGTGACCTTATCTGAAGATAGGGTCTTTATAGAGGTGCTCTAGTTAAATGACATTAGGGTGAGCCCTATTCTAACATAACTGATAAAAAGGGGAAATTTGGAGACACATGCCACATTCACAGGGAACCCCTATGAATATCAACACAGAGATCAGGGTGATGCACCTAGAAGCTAAAGAACCCTAGAGATTGCCAAGCAAACCACCAGAAGCTCGAGGACAGATATGGAACTGATTCTTCCTCAAAACTCCCAGAAGGAAAAAACCTTGCCAAAGCCTTGATCCTGAGATTCTGGCCTACAGAACCATGAGACAATAAATGTCTGTTATTTAAGCCTCAGTTTGTGGTATTTTGTCATGGTAGCCCTAGAAAACTAATATAGTATCTAACTTTTGTTATTTCCACTTGGTAACTTTGTGGCTTCTAATTTTGATTTGTTTTCATTTGCATTGAAGACTCATTATACCAGAAAAGAAAAAAATCAGAATGTTAGGAAAAGTGAAAGTGTTAGTCACTCAGTTGTCTCTGACTCTTTGCGACCCCATGGGGCCTGCCAGGCTCCTCTATCCATGGAATTCTCCAGACAAGAATACTGGAGTGGGTTTGCCATGCCCTCCTCTGGGGGATCTTCCAAACCCAGGGGTTGAACCTGGGTCTCCTGCATTGCAGGGAAATTCTTCACCATCAAATGAATCTCAGTTCACAGCTGAATTATCAAATATATCCTACGTTCAGACTGAAAAGGCTCAACAATCCATGCATTATAGAAAAAGTTCTCCTACATTATTACAGCAGCTGGTATTACTGATGTTTCGGCATTGTAGTGTCAAAAACACACAGGTTCAGAACTTTAAAACAAGACTTGCCCCAGGTTGCAAGGTTGATGTAACATCCAAAACTTAGTTAATGTAATACAGCCTATCAATATAATTAAAGACAAAAACCAAGCAGGCATCTCCATAGACATAGAAAAGTCATTTCACAAAAATCAGCAATTTCTCATAAGGAGAAACCAACAAATTAGGAATAGAGGGTAACTCCCTTAACTAAGGAAAGGGTACCTACAATAAAATCACAACTAACATCATACTTAATGATGGTGTATCAAATCATCACACTCACAATTCCTAATTTCAAACTTATTATGAAACTGTAGTGATCAAGACAATGTGATAATGTCACAGTAGACATGTATGTTCTTGGAATAGAATAGAAAGTCAAAATAAATGGACACCTATATTAGTGGTCAATTGATTTCTAATAAGGGTGCCAAGACAATTCAATGGATATTGAACTGGATACCCAAATGTAAATGAATGAGGTTGGAACCATTCTTCACACCATATAGAAAAATTAACTCAAAGTGGATCACAATCCTAAAGGTAAGAGCTAAAACTATAATATTACTAAAATATAATGTAGGACCTTGAGTTAGGAAAAGCCTTCTTAAATATGACATCAAAATCACAAGCAATGAAAAAAGAAAGAAATTAGACTGCATTACTCAGGATTCTCTGGAGAAATATAACTGACAAGATATATACACATATAGAAAGATATTTCTATACATACATAGAAAGAGAAAAACATTGGCGCATGAAATTATAAAGACTAAGGAGTATAAAGATCTTCAGTCAGCAATCCAGAGAATCTGGAGAATAGATGAGTTAAGTTCCAATAGCTCATATGCTTGAGACCCCAGAACAATGCTGTTTTGGTTTGAGTTCAAAGGCAGAGAAAGATTAATGGGCCAGCACTAACAGTTAGGCAAGAGGAGTTCCTTTTACTCAAAGGAGGGTGAGGTTTTTTGTTCTATTTAGGTTTTCAACTGATTAGATGAGGCCCACTCACAGTAAAGCTTTTCCCTGATAGCTCAGTTGGTAAAGAATCCAATTGCAATACAGGAGACCCTGGTTTGATTCCTGGGTCAGCAAGATCTGCTGGAGAAGGGATAGGCTACCCACTCCAGTATTCTTGGGCTTCCCTTTTGCCTCGGCTGGTAAAGAATCTGCCTGCAAATGTGGGAGACCTGGGTTTGATCCCTGGGATGGGAAGATCCCCTGGAGAAGGGAAAGGCTACCCACTCCAGTATTCTGGCCTGAAGAATTCCATGGACTGTCCATGGGATCACAAAGAGTCGGGTGTGACTGAGCAACTTTCACTTTCACTCACAGTAAAGAGGGTAATCTGCTTTTATCAGTCTCAGAATGTTTGACCAAATATCTGGGCAACCCCTCCACGATGACCTAGTTAAGTTGATATGGTATTAACCATCACATATACTTTATTGAAATTAAAAATTTTTGTGCTATAAACATTAAATTAAGGAAGCAAAAGATGAGAGAAATCAAAGAAAATTAGAGAAAATATTTGCAAATCATATCTCTGATAAAGGTCTTTAAATCCATAAAGAACTCTATTAATGCAATAATAAAAAACAAGATTAAAAATAGGCAAAGTATCTGAACAGATAGTTTTCCAAATAAGATATACAAGTGTCCAGTTAGCTCATGAAAAGATGATCAACAACATTAGCCATTAGGGAAAATGCAAATCAAAACTACAATGTGATATTTTATAGCTACTTTTGTTGTTGTTCAGTTGCTAAGTTATGTGCATTGCTTTTGCAACCCCCATGTCAGGCTCTTCTGTCCATGGGATTCCCCATGCAAGAATACTGGAGTGGAGTGCCATTTCCTTCTCCAAGGCATCTTCCTGACCCAGAAATCAAACCTGCATTGCTTGCATTGGCAAGTGGGTTCTTTACCAGTGAACCATTTACACCTGCTGCTGCTGCTGCTGCTAAGTCGCTTCACTCGTGTCTGACTCTGTGCGACCCCATAGATGGCAGCCCACCAGGCTCCCCCGTCCCTGGGATTCTCCAGGCAAGAACACTGGAGTGGGTTGCCATTTCCTTCTCTCATGCATGAAAGTGAAAAGTGAAAGTGAAGTCGCTCAGTCATGTCCTGCTAGGATGGCTATAAAAAAGTAAAAGGAAAACAATAAAAATAAAAACAAGAGTTGGAGAGGATGTGAAGAATTTGGAACTTTCATAAATTGCTATGAAAGTGAAAGTTGCTCAGTCGTGTCCAACTCCTTGCAACCCCATGGACCATACAGTTGATGGAATTCTCCAGGTCAGAATACTGGAGTGGGTAGCCTTTCCCTTCTCCAGGGGATCTTCCCAACCCAGGGATCAAACCCAGGTCTCCCACATTGCAGGCAGACTCTTTACCAGCTGAGCCACAATGGAAGCACTCATGGGAGTGCAAAATGATGCAGTTTGACATTCCTCAAAATTTAAATATGAAGTTACACCAGGTGACCCAGAAATTCCATTCCTAAATACATTCACACAAATGTCTATGGCAGCATTATTCATGAGAGCAATAAATGGAAACAATTCTAATTTACATCAACTGATGAATGGATAAATGAAATAAATGCATCTATATGATAAAAGAGTATTCAGAAATAAAAAGGACCAGAATACTGACACATGCTACAATAGAGGAATCTTGAAAATACATGTTAAGTGAAAAGAATCAGTCTCAAAAGACACTTATTGCACAATTCCATTTATATGAGATGTTCAGAACAGGCAAATTTATAGACAGAAAGTAGACCAATGATTGCCTAGGGCAGAGGTGGGTTGGAAGGGAATGGGAAGTGATTGCTACAGGGAAGGAATTTCTTTCTAGGAAGACAAAAACGTTCCAAAATTGATTCTGGGAATGGTTTCCCAACTCTGTGAACATAATAAAAGCCACTTAGTTTTGCACATTAAATGTATGAATTGTATGATCTGTAAATTATATCTCAATAAAGCTGTTAAAAATTAAAATAAAATTTTAAGACATTTGCGATTGATTTGTCCCATTTCCAAGAATAGCATTGAAGAAGGGAAATGCTCATCCATGACCATTTCCTAGTTTTTGAACACACCAAAATTATAAACTTTTTTTTAGTACCTTAGTATGTCCAAGACCCTCTTCAACATCTGTTTTGTACTCTGCAAGAGAGAGGGTCTCTGAGATAACTCTGATGCGTATCAGTGAAAGGGAAAGTTAATCATATCCCCCAAAATTATCTGATTTCAAAAGGACGATTTTAACATAGATTTGGAAGAAGTCACAGGATTTGTCCAGGGGAGTAAAATTGTTACTCTTTTTGTTATTTGAGATTTTCAAGTATTCTACTTGTAACTCTGTTGTTTATGAGAGTTCTGATAACCCTGTCAATCTCTCTACTGGAGGTGTACAGATACACATATTTCACCGTATATTCTTTTTTTCTATATATTCTTTAACTGTAAATACGTCTTTCAAAGCACTGTCATTTCTCACTATCATTTTAAATGTAACTTGAGGAAATTGGGCATGGCAAGAGGTGGTAGGGGGGAATGTTTCTGTAGGGAGCAGCAAACTTCAAACGCAAGCAAGATAAAGACACATCATGACATCTCCAGTGGTTTTCTAAAGTAGTAGTAGGGGGCTTCTCTGGTGGTGCAGCGGATAGGAATCCACCTGCCAATGCAGGAGACACAGGTTTGATCCCTGATCCAGAAAGATCCCTCATGCTGCAGAGGAACTAAGCCCTTGCACCCCAACTACTGAACCTGTGGCTCCAGAGTCTGGGAGCCGCAACTTGTGAGCCCATGTGCCACAGCCACTGAAACCCATATACGCTAGAGCCCGTGCCCTGCAACAAGAGAAGCCACCGCAATAAGAAGCCTGCACACCACAACTAGAGAGTAGCCCCTACTCTCCGCAACCAGAGAAAAGCCCATGAGGCAAAGGAGACCCAGCACAGCCAAACATAGATAGATAAAATGAAGTTTTTAAGAATTAAGATTGAAAAAATAAATAAAGTAGTTCTGAGGTTAATTCTGCTTCATCAACAGGTAGGTCTTTGAAAGCTGGGGTAACCACCTGGCAGCCTTTCTTTGAGGCTAGAGCTATGTGCTGCACAGAAGTGAAAACGTGGGGGTTTCCCTTCCAGGATTGGCCTTAGACCGGGGCAGTAGGACCCTTGCCCTATGTTTCATGGTTTAGAAGATGACTATAAAACACTCAAGAGAACTTGGGTCCTGCCTCACTTAGAACCAGAGTCTTACTACTGCTAGATGCTCAGCAGCCTCTCTTGTGAGTAACACTGCTCAGGGCCCAGGAAAACACTTTTCTGTACTTCTTCCTTTGTGTTCTTGATGGTAGGGATAAGGATGAAAATTTGCAATTGTAAAGCTGATGATATTGAAGACAGACAATGCTTCAGTGTGCAGGAAGGATTTCCTCTCAGGGAATCAAATTAATCTATCAGATTCTTCCTCTCAGTGTGAATGCCATAGATACTCCCATAGCAAAGTACCATTTCCAATCGGTGTTCCAATATGTGCTTCAGGAAGTACCCAGGAATTAATTAGCGTAGTATTTGCAACATTGCACAAGGCAGCTGATGGACATTTTGTAATAGTAATTAATACTGCTCTCAAAATTGCATTATATAATTTGAGACTCAAATGTATGAAGCTTGACAACTTTATATTAAAAATTTGATGGACAGTGAACATAAGGAATGTGAATAGTTTCATTTTTATAAATGTATTTAACATGACTATATTTTCAAAAATTAATACATTTCAACTTTAGTAATTTTGAGTTAAAACATTGATGCTTATTATTATTTGAATTTGTATTTTGGTTTTAAATAATCTAAAGCCTAAAGTAACTTTCTGAAAACTTATGAAAATTATTTAAAATATTTGATATTTATTTTTTATTAATGTGAAAATATATTGAAATATATCCATTTTGGATATAATGAAAGTGAAAGTTGCTCAGTCGTGTCTGACTCTTTGTAACCCCATTGACTGTACCCAGGCCAGAATACTGGAGTGAGTAGCCTATCCCTTCTCCAGAGGACTTTCCCAACCGAGGAATCAAAGCGGGGTCTCCTGCACTGCAGGTGGATTCTTTATCAACTGAACTATCAGGGTACAATAGAATTGTTTAATTTTTTATTTAACTGCTATTAATAGACTGTAACTCAAGGGAGAAATAATTATTATAATAACATAATTATTGATATTGCTGAAATGGAGGCAAGAGAAAGAAATTTCATGGAAGAAGTTTATAATAATTTATAAGTTTTAATTTATTCAGTCATCCAAAATCACCATTAAATCAGCATAACACGTGCTGCTACTGCTAAGTCGTGTCAGTCGTGTCCGACTCTGTGTGACCCCATAGATGGCAGTCCACCAGGCTTCCCAGTCCCTGGGATTCTCCAGGCAAGAACACTGGAGTAGGTTGCCATTTCCTTCTCCAATGCATGAAAGTGAAAAGTGAAAGTGAAGTCACTCAGTCATGTCCGACTCTTAGCGACTCCATGGACTGCAGCCTACCAGGCTCCTCCGTCCATGGGATTTCCCAGGCAAGAGTACTGGAGTGGGGTGCCATTGCCTTCTCCAACATAACACCTAGACACATATAATTAATAGTTAAATTGAGTTGTCTTCACTCTTTGGCTAAAATCACATAAAAACTATAGTTTTACACATATATTTGCTTCTTATTAGAAAAGTGTATTTATCAAGATAGGCAATTAGAACATGTTTTACATAATATAGCTGGTTGGCTTAATTTAGGACTTTTAAATCTTTAAACCTATGGTAAGTAGAACTAAAATTGTGCCTCTGAACCAGAGTCCCAAAATGTTAGGGGCAAAACAATTCCCTTCTAAAGTTTGGAAGTCATAAAAGTTACTTTTTATTTGCATATTGTTTTGGTGGTGGTTGTAACATGTGTGTATGTGCTTAATCACTCAGTCGTGTCTGACTCTTTGTGACCCTTTGGACTGTAGCCCACCAGGCTCCTCTGTCCATGGAATTCTTCAGGCAAGAATACTGGAGTGGGTTGCCATGCCCTTCTCCAGGGGATCTTCCCAATCCAGTGACTGAACCCAGGTCTCCCATATTGCAGGTTGATTCTTTACCATCTGAGCCATTAAGGGAAGCCAAGTAGTGGTAACATAATTTGCCTCACTTTCCATGACTTTCCTGCTCATTACACAGAGCAGACTTTCAATGAAATTTATGCATCCACAGGCATGATCAGCTACACTATATAGTTCTGGGAGTTCATAGGGCCCAGCTGACCCAGGGCAAGGCAGGTATATCTCTGGAATTTTTACTGACATAGACCTTGGCTACAGACATGTGTCAATTTGGAGTTCAGAGTTGGCCAACCCACTCACATGCTGAAAATGAACTTGGAATGACAATGCATGTTTGAGAGGGGCCACAACCTGCCCTCCAGTTGTTGGAGGGAAATAGTGGGAATACATGCTGAGGCCCATCTGGTGATGATTTCATATAGTCTGAGGCCCATAGTCCCTTGAATTGCATTTCCCATGTTCACCATGTTAGTTGGAAGTGCTTCAAGCCTTTTACAGTTTTTTGTTTTTTGGGTTTTTTTGCAAAGTTACTTTGTTTCCTATGGTTGCTGTCATAAATTTGCAACAAACTGTGTCTACAGCAGAAATCTCTCTCTTATGGCTCTGGAGGCCAGCAGTTAGAAATCAGTTGCACTGGCACAAAATCAAAGTGTCTTCAGGGCCCTCTTCCCTCCAGAAGTTAGAGGGAAGAATCTGTTCTTGTCTCTTTCGGTTTCTGGTACCTGCCAGTACGCCTTGTCTTGAACCACATCACCAGCTTTATGGCCAGCATCTTCAATGCCTTCTCTGCTTTGATCACACAGCTTTGCTCTGTGTGTAATAAAATCTCCATTTGCCTCCTTCTTCCAAGGGTACACATGATTGTATTTAGAGTCCACCTGGATAATCTAGGATTCTCTCCTCACCTCAAGATTCTTCATATCATCCCATCGGCACAGACTTTGCTATAAGTAACATTTACAGGTTTCAGGAATCAAGACCCTATATCTTTGAGGAAAACATTTTTAACCAACAAGAAGTCACAGTCCTTTCTTAATATCATGATTTTTCTATTCTACTTTATCAGAGTTTTTAGGGTAGTATGAGGTACATAGTTTAAAATTATCTTTTGGGTCTATGTACATAGTTATGGAAAATTTACCATTAAAATGAAAATCTTGGTCTTGAACTATGTTACAAGAAACTCCAGCAAGTATTCTTGGAGTTTGGGGGTTTTTTTCCCCTACACTAAGGCACTTGCTTTTTGACAAGAAAATTCTTCTGCCCATTCAGAGAACAGGTACATGATAATTAGAATATGGGAGTATCTAACCTACTAGGGAATATTAGTCAAGTCAATTTGTAGGTGGATAAGGAATCCTACCTACCTTCCCAATGGCTTCTGCATAAGCTTTGGTCTGGTTTCTCTGAGTTACATGCAGCAAAAGTTGGGTAGTATGCACATATATCGGAAGAGCCAGGCCTAGATCAATCATCTTCTCCTTCTTCTATTGTCTTATCTCTGCCTATGGGTCCCACTAGCTTGAATGCCTGGGTGAAGACAGGAATGAAGGTCTGGGAATTCATGGAAAGACCACGTGGGAATAGCCAGACATCCAAAAGGTAGACAAAGCTGGCCTCAGACATCCAGGCAGCATTTATAAATCAGTGTCCATTTCATTCAGTTATTCAGTTGGTTTGTTTGGGCTGATAAAACACATTCTGTAGTAACTGTACTTACCACTATAGCACCAATAAATTTCCCAATATTTTAAATCAGATTTTGAAATATTAATATAAAACATATTTTTCCAAGTATCCAAAGTTGAAGTACTAGTTGTAAAAAATAAAAGAGATTCAAAAATGAGTTATTTAACCAAAAAGAAAGTTGGTTTGATTCAACATGCCCCTTTCCCCACCTTTCATTCTAAAATCTGGACTTTTTGCTATTAGGTAAGATGGTTTTCTCTTTTTCTTTCATTAATACACATAGCATTAAAATTTACCATCTTAATCTAGACAAGATTTTAAAGCATCATTTTTTCATTCCTTGTGTGACCCTGACTTTCAGTCAAACCTTTTATTCATTAGTTACTGTATGGTTTATTTTTAGCTGCCAAAAGTTAAATTTATCATGTTTGAGTTTAAAATTCTGTGAGAAAAATAGAATACTGTTTTAAAAACAGTTTATTTCCTATTGATTTTGTGTCAGAGAAACAGCATCTTACTATGTGTATACCTCAATTCACATCCCCATTTAACACTTCAAAGCTGAATTATTTTTGTTTGTTTAGTTTTGGGGATTTTTCTAATACCCAGTGTAGTCAAGAAGTCCCACTCCCTTTTAGATCTGCCTTGTAATCAGCAGAGGAGGAGACCCCATGACCCTCAGAAGGTTGAGATTTTGTGGCATTCAGCAAGGGATGGGGAAAGAACTTATTGTCACAAGCGCTTTTAAACTTCAAAAGACCATTTGAAAGGACTGTTGGCATATATTTGGAAAACTGTATAATACTTATTAAGTAAAACAGGATCTATAAAGGGATTATAGTATTTGCCTACTGAAATAAAATATTGAAGATTTAGGAGTTGCATGACTGTCCAGGGAGCAAATAATTAGGGATCTCTTTATTCTTTGTGTTTTTTAAATTTTAGAATATGTGACACCAAGTTTTTTGATTATAGAGTGGTTGATTTTCCCTTGAGTGTTATCTGTTGAGTTTCACTTCTGCCATGTTAATTGTAACCTACTTAAAAGTCTTTGAACCCAAAGGCTTCCAACATGGAATATTAAAACCAACAAATGCAGGAGTATTCAAACAATGTATAACTGAAATCTGATTCATGTGATATATTAGGTACTCAAATACTACATTAAATAGGGTCCATGATAATACTTAGGGTCTTAGAATAAAAAATAATCTGGCTTCCCTCTTGAGGAGTCCAACTCCTGGTTAAAAACCAATGTGTGATTTTTCAGTTCTCATCATAGCCAATCATAAAGGTCCTACCTGGCAGGTCTCGGGGGAGAGCTACCTGCCCCACTCCAGACTCGGTGCACAGCCCGTGCACTGCCATCTTTCAGAGGAGTTACAGTCAAAAACACGGGCACCCTCTGGTTGGTCATGCTCTTATGTTTATCTGCATTCTTAGACCAGGCTCCTATATTCCTAGGCTTCTTTGTTTGAAGCCTTGGGCTGAGGTCCTTTTAGGGTGCCTCTTCCAAGGTCTTCTTATGGAGTGAAAAGGAAGCCTTGAAGCCATTTTATTTACTCTTAGTATTCAGTAATTTCCCCCCTGAGGTTTATAAAAACGATAGAGCATTTTTGTTCAGGGCTTCCTTAACAGTAGTCCCTTCCACTCGGCTCTGGACCATTGCACCAATTCGTATGCATCTTTGGGATTGTAGATGAAATTTTATTCTTTGCTGTAAAAAGGAACTGCTGTAAGAGTTAGAAACTCTGCACCTGTGTACATATATATTTTGGCAATAAAGCAGCATGGGCTGAGAATGCAAAAAAAAAGAAAATGGAACATGAGACGTTGGCAATTTCTCTAATTTTAGCCTCTTTGCTTACATTATCTCAGAAACTGGTTAAAGACAACTCTTTTATCTTTCCTTGCTGCCTTAAATGGGTTACTCTGATATGTACAAGCTCAGCTCTCTTTTTCCCATCTCTATTGAGCTTATGCTATCTTGGGGCATTCAGGTTATTATATAACATAAGCAACATTATTAAATCAACTTGAACACCGTTACTCGAGTTTGTCAAGGGTGATTCTTCCTAATAAAGAAACCAGAATGGACACTAAGCAAGAGCTTATGATGAGCAAACCTGGGCACATAGTCTATGGAGTTGAGATTTCCTCAGTTAGGTTCAGTTCAGTCGCTCAGTCATGTCTGACTCTTTGCAACACCATGAACCACAACATACCAGGCCTCCCTGTCCATCACCAACTCCCCGAGTCTACCCAAACCCATGTCCATCGAGTCGGTGATGCCATCCAACCATCTCATCTTCTGTCGTCCCCTTCTCCTCCTGCCCTCAATCTTTCCCAGCATCAGGGTCTTTTCAAATGAGTCAGCTCTTGGCATCAGGTGGCCAAAGTATTGGAGTTTCAGCTTCAGCATCAGTCCTTCCAATGAATATTCAGGACTGATTTCCTTTAGGATGGACTGGTGGGATCTCCTTGCAGTCCAAGTGGCTCTCAAGAGTCTTCTCCAACACCACAGTTCAAAAGCATCAATTCTTCGGCGCTCAGCCCTCTTCACAGTCCAACTCACATCCATACATGACCACAGGAAAAACCATAGCCTTGACTAGACAGACCTCTGTTGGCAAAGTAATGTCTCTGCTTTTTAATATGCTGTCTTGGTTGGTCATAACTTTCCTTCCAAGGAGTAAGCATTTTTTAATTTCATGGCTGCAATCACCATCTGCAGTAATTTTGGAGCCCAGAAAAATAAAGTCAGTGAGATTTCCTAGTGTGGCTTTATTACTTATCTTGCAATACTATGGATCAAACACATTTGTATTCAAACATAAATACTAAGACATATTTCTTGTAGTCACAGAATCTTACCTTCTCTGCCACACATTAATATGAATATGTCAGAATGGTTTTGGTCTCAAGTAAAAGAAAACACAGGGATTTCCCTAGCTGTCCAATGGTTAAGACTCTGTGTTCCATTGCAGGGAGTGCCAGTTCAATCCACATGCTGCCTTTGTAGTGCAGGCAAAACACACACACACACACACACACACAAAGTGACCAAAGTAATAAGGAAATTTTTTAACTGCTCTAAATGACAGACCATCAGATTTGCAGCCTGGAATATACAAGCCTGGACTAAAAGTTCAGACAAACTAAGAGTAAAAGCATGACTGAGTTCTTGACTACAACTCCCTTTACAGAGTGCAATGGCCATGCATCAAGTCTAGTGTGTGGAGGGCAGCTCTCCCCCTCTGAGACCCACTAAGTAAGACCTTGGTAATTGGCTATGGTCAGGCATGAAAAATCACACGTTGATTTTTAACCAGGAGCTAGGCTTCTGGTCTGTCATTTAGAGTAGTTATGGTTTGATTAAAATGTTATCAGTCTATATCTCAGTCTTACTGTGATTCCTTTACCCTTTCTTTCTCTGTATATCCTTCTGATCAGCACAGAATGTTTACTAAGGAAACAATATGGCTTCCAGAGTTCTAGACTTTGTATCTGTGGGTCATTTCATCCAAAGGAAAAGAAAGTCTTAGTTTTCCCAGCATTTTCTCTCTTTAATTATACTAGCTTTGGTCATATGCCAACTCCTGAGCCAATCTTGGTGGCGAGGGCAGTGCATTATTCCAACTGTCTTGGTCAAGGTGATGTGCTCTATTCTTAAAGCTGATGGATGGAGTTATCATCTTTCCTAAAACTGCATGGAATCCCAAACAGAAATCAGGAGTTACTGAGAAGAGGTGAATGGGTACTGGAGAGGCAGCTGTAACTATCAAATAAATCGGGTAATAAAGAATTGACTACACTTTTTAATTTGGTCCAGAAATTAGCATAATAATCACAAACTCTCTGACTACTTCTAGCTTGCTTAATTAGTACAATGCATTTTGCACAACCACTATTTCAGAACCATATTTAAAGTAATGTATATCTTTAAAGTTGTACATTTAAAGTAATGTACAACTCTTTTTAAGGAAAATGCCTTTGCCATAAACAAATTACAAAGCACATCATCATTGTAATTACTTTCTGGGGGGGGGAAATCTTTAAATTGTTAAAGTATTATTGGGTAAATTAATGTAAATAGGATTATAGCAACTTCAAAAGTATCTCAGTTGCTTCCACTGCTAAAAATAAGTTGGTGATGAGCAATGACTTGAAATACTCAATAGATGACAGTGTCAATTGTATGTGGATTTATCTATGTACAGATTTGAACAAAAATAAGTAGCATATGATGTTTGCAGTATGTAAGGCAAGAAAAATTAAAGGAACAGCCTCAAGACCTCCATAATGTCTTTATTCAGATCAGATCAGTCGCTCAGTCGTGTCCAACTCTTTGTGACCCCATGAATCGCAGCACGCCAGGCCTCCCTGTCCATCACCAACTCACAGAGTTCACTCAAACTCACGTCCATTGAGTCAGTGATGCCATCCAGCCATCTCATCCTCTGTCGTCCCCTTCTCCTCCTGCCCCCAATCCCTCCCAGCATCAGAGTCTTTTCCAATGACTCAACTCTTCGCATGAGGTGGCCAAAGTACTGGAGTTTCAGCTTCAGCATCATTCCTTCCAAAGAAATCCCAGGGCTGATCTCCTTCAGAATGGACTGGTTGGATCTCCTTGCAGTCCAAGGGACTCTCAAGAGTCTTCTCCAACACCACAGTTCAAAAGCATCAATTCTTCGGCGCTCAGCCTTCTTCACAGTCCAACTCTCACATCCATACATGACCACAGGAAAAACCATAGCCTTGGCTAGACGAACCTTTGTTGGCAAAGTAATGTCTCTGCTTTTGAATATGCTATCTAGGTTGGTCATAACTTTCCTTCCAAGGAGTAAGTGTCTTTTAATTTCATGGCTGCAGTCACCATCTGCAGTGATTTTGGAGCCCAGAAAAATAAAGTCTGACACTGTTTCCACAGTTTCCCCATCTATTTCCCATGAAGTGGTGGGATTGCCCTAAACACTGAGTACTTGCATCTCCTACATTGGCAGGGAGTTCTTTACCACTAGCGCCACCTGGGAAGCCCCATATGTAGATCTAGTTTCCAATAAATGATGTTACTAGCTACTTCTTCCAGTTAATGCTGATGGCATGACATTTAACCAATTTTAAGTTGTCTTTGGTATAAAACATATAACCAAATTATTATTCTTATTCAATCTATCCAATTCAAGGATTTTCACCCCACAAAAAGTTTCAAAATATACCTAACATGTCCATAAACAAGGACAAGTAATGCCATCCTTAATGAAATTTTAAAAATGTTGTCAACAGGCAACATTTCATATAGCAATGGTTCGCCTGTATATATATTTTTTTAATCTGAATCGGCTATATGAATGATTTTATCATTTGTAAAAGTAGATATTTATAAAATATCTCAATGCAGTAACACTGGGTATACAAAGATAAACAAGGCAGTTTCTGTGCTTAAAATTCTTATAATCTACTTTTAGAAGCAGAGATGTGAGTAGAAATTAGTCCCAAGAGCCCAGGAGATGAAGAGATTCAGTTCAGTTCAGTCACTCAGTCATGCCCGACTCTTTGCAACCCCATGAATCACAGCATGCCAGGCCTCCCTGTCCATCACTAACCCCCGGAGTTCACTCAGACTCACGTCCACTGAGTCAGTGATGCCATCCAGCCATCTCATCCTCTGTTGTCCCCTTTTCCTCCTGCCCCCAATCCCTCCCAGCATCAGTCTTTTCCAATGAATCAACTCTTCGTGTGAGGTGGCCAAAGTACTGGAGTTTCAGTTTAAGCATCACTCCTTCCACAGAACACCCAGGGCTGATCTCCTTTAGAATGCACTGGTTGGATATCCTTGCAGTCCAAGGGACTCTCAAGAGTCTTCTCCAACACCACAGTTCAAAAGCATCAATTCTTCGGCGCTCAGCTTTCTTCATAGTCCAGCTCTCACATCCATACATGACCACTGGAAAAACCATAGCCTTGACTAGACCAACCTTTGTTGGCAAAGTAATGTTTCTGCTTTTCAATATGCTATCTAGGTTGGTCATAACTTTCCTTCCAAGGAGTAAGCGTTCTTTAATTTCATGGCTGCAGTCACCATCTGCAGTGATTTTGGAGCCCAGAAAAATAAAGTCTGACTCTGTTTTCACTGTTTCCCCATCTATTTCCCATGAAGTAATGGGACCAGATGCCATGATCTTAGTTTTCTGAATGTTGAGCTCTAAGCCAACTTTTTCACTCTCCTCTTTGACTTTCATCAAGAGGCTCTTTAGTTCCTCTTCACTTTCTGCCATAAGGGTGGTGTCATCTGCATATCTGAGGTTATTGATATTTCTCCCGGCAATCTTGATTCCAGCTTGTGTTTCTTCCAGCCCAGCGTTTCTCATGATGTACTCTGCATAGAAGTTAAATAAGCAGGGTGACAATATACAGCCTTGACGTACTCCTTTTCCTATTTGGAACCAGTCTGTTGTTCCATGTCCAGTTCAAACTGTTGCTTCCTGACCTGCATATAGGTTTCTCAAGAGGCAGGACAGGTGGTCTGGTATTCCCATCTCTTTAAGAATTTTCCACATTTTATTGTGATCCACACAGTCAAAGGCTTTGGCATAGTCAATAAAGCAGAAATAGATGTTTTTCTTGAACTCTCTTGCTTTTTCGATGATCCAGCAGATGTTGGCAATTTGATCTCTGGCTCCTCTGCCTTTTCGAAATCCAGCTTGAACATCTGGAGGTTCACGGTTCAGGTACTGCTGAAGCCTGGCTTGGAGAATTTTGAGCATTACTTTACTAGAGTGTGAGATGAATGCAACTGTGTGATAGTTTGAGCATTCTTTGGCATTGCCTTTCTTTGGGATTGGAATGAAAACTGACCTTTTCCAGTCCTGTGGCCACTGCTGAGTTTTCCAAATTTGCTGGCAGATTGAGGGCAGCACTCTCACAGCATCATCTTTTAATATTTGAAATAGCTCAACTGGAATTCTATCACCTTCATTAGCTTTGTTCGTAGTGATGCTTCCTAAGGCCCACTTGACTTCACATTCCAGGATGTCTGGCTCTAGGTGAGTGATCATACCATCGTGATTATCTGGGTCCCGAAGATCTTTTTTGTACAAGAAAAAAAAGACTTCGAGTGTCAAAACATTAAGGCTTGAGACTTGATTTTTCATGCAGTGAGTGTCAGTAAAGTGTTTAAGAAGGCAATGGTACAAATGGTTTTGCTTTTAAGGATGACCCCAGTGGAGTGTGACTGTCAACTGTAGTAAGAATGGAGACCAGCCAGGGCCAAGTTTAAAATTTAGGTGAGAGATCACCCTGTTCTGCATTAAGTCCATGGAAGAGTTCAGCAAAGGGAGATTAGAATGCTGAGATGCTTCTGAATTTACAGCTAATAAGACTTGGTGAATGAATGAAAAAGGAACATTGAGTAGAAAAAAAAGAACACTAGATTTGCAGCATAGGAGACCTGAGTTGACTTCAGGTTCTGCCATTAATATTTTTTGACCTCATAAATTATTTTACCCTTATTACTTATAAGTTAGATATAACCATACCTCTCAATGGTTTATCATGATTAGATATAATATTTATAAATCTCCTCCATATCATTAGTTTTATTATGATTATTAATCATAGTATGAGAGAGAAGGAAATTCTGGGATGCCTTCTAGGTTTTTGACAGAAGAATGGATGATAAGGTCAGGAACTTAAAAAGTGAAAGAACAAGTTCTTGAAAATAAGACTGAATTATTTCCATTCTCTGTAGGACTCCAGGTTGAGGTGCCCAGACATAGTTATTAACATGGGCCAGAAACTTGGAAAGAAAGCGTGAGATTTGAAATACTGTTTCTAAAATTTATCAGTGTGCATATAATGTTTGAAGTGGAAGTAATGGATAAAGCTGGTCAAAGAAAGAAGAAATAGCTAGAAAGAAGTATTTTGTGAACTAAGCTTATGTTATATGACCTTGAGTCCCACCCCCTCCAAAAATTATCCATGAAGTTCTTTAAGAAAGGTCTGTTACTTCAAAACTTCATTTTATATTAGCATAGGCTTGCTTTTGCCTTTAGGGAATCCAGACTCTCAGTTTGGGTAACTACTAGCTGGAAAAAAATGCAAAAGTGGAGCTAAAGCCATGTTCTGGTAGTTCAGGCCCTTGAGAAGCCAGACTGAGCTATGTAATGTAAAAGGTTGTCCTAGTTGGGTACAAAGAGATGAATGCAGAGATAAATAGAGTGCCACGTGGTCTTTTTCTTCAGAGGAAACTCTGTAGTGGTCCTAAGTTGCAAATCAGTTGCCTGACCTGGATATAGTGGCAAAAGACTAATCGAACCATCTAGTTTCTGGTTCCCTCTGAAGTCTCCCTCAGGATAGCTGGCGCTCTCGCACAAACCATGCAGTTTATCCGATTAAGCGAATGATTAGAGGTCTTGGGGCCCAAACGATCTCAACCTATTCTCAAACTTTAACTGGGTAAGAAGCCTGGCTCACTGGCATGGAGTTGGGCATGGAATGCAAGTGCCTAGTGGGCCACTTTTGGTCTTGGAGGACTCTTGTCATCAACTGAGTCCTCTCAATATTCAAAGAGCCTGATATGCCACTGAACTGAAGAAGAGTCTCTCTTTGCCTAGCAAGTCTTATCTCTGGATGTAGGTGATGTGGCCAATGAGGCCTTCTTTCACAGTGAGCTGTCTAGAGCTTTACAATCTTTTGGATAGTTTGGAAACACTACCTCCCCACCCCAAGTCGAATGAAAGGTGGGAAGTCGTTGACTTAGAATGCACTTTGAGATAGGATACAGACAGCCCCCGAAATAGCTCAAGTGAAACTGAGCCTCACAAGAAAGGGACCGAACCCGGTATCAAGGAGATGTCCAAACTGACCTTCATGCCAAGGCAGCAACAACAGCTTCTTCAAAGATGATTACTGGGGGAAGGGGGCGCGCGTGCATCAAGTTCGTTCTGTCCATTCAACAAATGGTCGGGGCTATGGGAGGGTCCGATATGGCTGCTGGGCCAGCCACTCAGGCGGTCTCCATTTTTCTCAGCCAAACTCTCTCCCCACCCACCCTCGCACCCAGCCACTCCTCCCTGCCTTCCTTCACCTTCACCGGACATGGTGCCTTTAAGATGACTCTGATTGTAAATAGGCATTGACAGGAAGATTTCTTCAGTCTGACCTGTCATTCCTGTAACCCTGGGGTGGGGAGGGGATTATTTTTGTCCCCAAAGGCCTCAGACCTCCTCTTTTTCTGGACCCTCTGAACCCTGGTCGCTGGACTTCATTCAATTGCCGTTTAGTAAGAGGGTCATTCAAACAGTCTTGGTATGGTAGATATGCTTTCTGTGTGGGTTGAAGCCTTCCCACCCTCACTGCAAGCTTTAAAAACCAAATAAACAGACAATAACAACAACAACTAAAAGGCAACAGTGTTTCCACTTGGGGTATACCTTCCGCAGTCTCCAGTGATCATGACACCCACTTCACTGGGCAAATCCTAGGAGCATTCTCTTGCAAAATTCTTTGGAACCATCACTCTTCCAATCACCCTCAATCATCAGATGATGTGTACAGAACCGATGGGAAAATTGGACTCCAAGGAGAACAAGGATGACTTCCATGGGATTGGATGAACTGATAAGTAGGATGATAAAATGTATGACTTTTTGTCTAAAATAGAATTGAGTGTGAAAGTAGGGGCAGGGCGGGAAATTTAGGAGGTTGGGAGGAACATATACACATAACAATACATAAAATAGATAATCAACAAGCACTTACTATATAACACAGGAAAGTATACTTAATACTTGGTATTAACCTATAAGGGAAAAGAATCTGAAAACCCGAAACTAACATGATTCTGTAAATCAACTCTACTTCATTTTTTTTTTAATCCCTTAACCTGAGTGAAAAGTGAGAGACAGACAGACAG
Organism: Bubalus bubalis; assembly: GCF_019923935.1. Taxonomy (NCBI): domain Eukaryota; kingdom Metazoa; phylum Chordata; class Mammalia; order Artiodactyla; family Bovidae; genus Bubalus; species Bubalus bubalis. The sequence goes on from NC_059163.1 coordinate 75,244,763, forward strand.
ACAGAAGAAAAAGAAAATAGGATCTACTGTTAAATCTTTTGCTTTCCAGATACAAGGAAAAACAAACGACCAAAAGAACACAACTTGTAAATTTTTAATTTTGAAAGATGGACATCCATTTGGTCACTTAATACCCCTGGCAGCAGAATGGAATCATTTATCTTTTTCTCCCTACCTGGTCCTTCCAGACTTCAGAAACTCTCAGTGAGGATTCTTATCTCCTTGGCAATAGTTATTTTTATACGTTCCTTAGGGGCCCAAATGATGTTTCCATGAAACGGGGATGCACACTTCTGAATAGGAGATTCTGATGCTATTTGCTTTCCTTTGTGTGTTGTTCTTAACCTGAAAGCAGGAATGGATCTTGAAGTTTTCCAAGTTGCCTCCAATATCTGGATACAACCCTCTCCATGCACATTTACCATTTTCTCTTACCCTTCTGATTTGGCATCACTGAGAATTCAAAAGGCCCCATACCTAAAGCCCTGCAAGTAGAAACTAGAGGACCTGGTGAAAATTTCTGAGAGAGCATCCCTGGTGGCTTACACTGTAAAGAGTTTGACTGCAATGCAGGAGACCTAGGTTTGGTCCCTGGTTCGGGAAGATCTCCTGGAGGAGGAAATGGCAATTCGCTCCAGTATTCTTGCCTGGAGAATCCTATGGACAGAAGAGCCTGGCGAGTCCCAGTCCATGGGGTCACGAGGAGTCAGACATGACTGAGCAACTCACATTCACTTTTGGTCTTTTTCATCTGTGAATTTAACACAAAAATGTTTTTCCCTAGGTTAGCACAGTCTATAGAACTTCGGGCACACACTCTCACTTAGGGATCACACCTTGTATCATGGCTTTGAATACAATGTAAATAGTGATGATTTTCAAATTTTTATTTACAGTCCAAACTTCTACATAAGCTCCAGACTCCTGTATCCCACTGCCAAATCAACACCTCACTTGGATGTCAAAGAGGCATCTCAGAGTCAACATATCCAAAACCTATCTCCTGATTCCTTCCTCCTTCTTCAAACTCTTCTCCTCGCAGAGTCTTTTCCATTAATAATTCAGAAAATGATAAGTCCATCTTCACAGTGGCTCATACTAAAAAAGCCATCCTTGATTTGTCTTTCTCTCACAATCCATAGCCAATGCCTCAGTAAGTATTATTAGTTTGAATTTCAAAATAAATTCAACATCTGCATGAGAAGTAGAGCTTTGGGAACTATTTAACACCCCACACCATAAATTGCAGAAATCTCAATAGCCATTAACAATGCCCCAGTAACATCCTAACTGAACTCCTTGTGTCTGTCTCTCCTATGACAGCAGCTGCTGCTTTGCTCCAAATGATCCCGCTTTCTGATAGCCACGCCCACATGTAATCCCCTTTCCTTGATTGTGAGCTGGACCTACCAGAGTGCCCCAACCACAATAGAAGCAATGGTATGGAATGGTCCTTCTGTGACTACGTTACAAAGACTCTGGCTTCCATTTGGCTGAGATTTCTGGCTCTGGCTCTTCGTGCTTGCTTGCTCTGATGGAGAGGACTACCTGGCAAGGAAATGAGGATGGCCTCTGGCCATCAGCCAGTAAGTGACCCAGGCACTCATTCCAACAGCCCATGAGGAACTGAACTCTCCTCACAGCCACTGAATGAGCTTGGAAGTATATCATCACCCAGTTGACCTTGAGATTACTGAAACCCTGGCAACACCTCGACCACAAGGATGGGAGACCCTAAAGCAGAGGCCGCAGCTAAGCTGTGTCTAAATTTCTGGCTCCTAGAATCTATGTGATAACAAATGTGTGTTGTTTTAAGTTGCTAAATTTTGAGACAATTTATTACACAGCTAACAAATCTCAGTGAAGTCAATTTTGAAAGAGCAGCCAAACTGACTATTTGTGAAAATCATATCAAGGTGCTCCACTTAAAATCATTCAATGGCCAGAGATGAATCCACACACCTATGGACACCTTATCTTTGACAACGGAGGAAAAAATATACAATGGAGAAAAGACAATCTCTTTAACAAGTGGTGCTGGCTGTTTACAATAGCCAGGACATGGAAGCAACCTAGATGTCCATCGGCAGACGAATGGATAAGAAAGCTGTGGTACATATACACAATGGAATATTACTCAGCTATTAAAAAGAATGCATTTGAATCCATTCTAATGAGGTGGATAAAACTGGAGCCTATTATACAAAGTAAGTCAGAAAGAAAAACACCAATACAGTATATTAATGCATATATATGGAATTTAGAAAGATGGTAATGATGATCTTATGTGCAAGACAGCAAAGAGACACAAATATAAAGAACAGAATTTTGCACTCTGTGGGAGAAGCCAGGGTGGGATGATTTGAGAGAATAGCATTGAAACATGTATATTACCATACGTGAAATAGATGACCTGTCCAAGTACAATGCATGAAACAGGGCACTCTGGGACAACCCAGAGGGATGGGATGGGGAGGGAGGTGTGAGGGGGATTTGGGAAGGGGGGGCACATGCACACCTGTGGCTGATTCATGTCAAAGTATGGCAAAAACCACAATATTGTAATTAGCTTCCAATTAAAATAAATTAATAAAAAAATAAAATAAAAGTGAAAAAATAAATCATTTAATGGCTTCCAATCTCACTTGGCATAAAAGCCAACATCCTGCAATAGCCAATATGATCCTACCTGATCAGGCCTGATCCTACCTGATCCTCCTTCCTTAACAGTCTTAGTTCTCTGACTGTATCTGTGACTGTATCTCCTAGGAGTCTTTCTCTTGTCTTTGCTTCACACTGACCTCCTGGCTATTTTTGAGCATGCAATCATCCGCACTATTTCAGAGTATGTGCGTTTGTAGTTTTATCTGCTTGGAAGGCTTTTCAAATATCCACATGCTTCTCTCCTTCAGTCTTTTCAGTCTCTATTCCAAGGTCTCCTTACCAATAAAGCCTTCCCTGATGACCCTACCAAGTATCAACTCTGATGACCCTCCCCTGGCATGTTCTACTTTTTTTCCATACTTTAAAAAAAATATTTTTATTGTGGTAAGGTCACATAATACAGAACATAGCATTTTAACCATATTTAACTGTACAGTTCAGTGGTACTAAGTACGTTCACATTGTTGTGCAATTCTCACCACCATCCATCTGAATTTTTCACCTTCCTAAACTGAAACTCTGTCCTCATTAAACACCAAGTCCCCATTCCCATTACCAACCCCTCACCTCTATACTGTTTGTCTACCTATTTATAACATGTAACCTGTATCTTTTGGGACGATCCCCTGGAGAAGGAAATGGCAACCCACTCCAGTATTCTTGCCTGGGAAATCTCATGGACAGAGGAGCCTGGCAAGCTACAGTCCGTGGGGTTGCAAAGAGTTGGAGATAACTTAGCAACTAAACAACAACAACAGCCTACACCTTGACTTGTATATGAGTATATTGTCCGTCTGCCCTTACTAAAATAAAAGCTCCGGGAATAAAAGAACTGATTTATTCACTGCCATATTCCCAGCACTAGAACAAGGCTTAATGCATAGTTAGCACTCAATTTGTCGAAAAAGCTTCTGGTCATTTTGCAGCAGAATTGGTACATTTGAAAGTTGTAAATGTTTAATGGGAGAGACACGTGATGTCTCAGGGCTTTACGCAGGACCTGCCTAGCAAGCAATACATAAATAGCCATAGGAACATGAATTGCTATGAACAACATATCACTCATTAGGATACAAAAAGAAGGTGTTAGTCGCGTCTGACTCTTTGCGATCCCATGGACTATAGCCCACCAGTCTCCTCTGTCCCTGGTATTTCTCAGACAAGAACACTGGAGTGGCTTGCCATTCCCTTTTCCAGGGGAATTCCCAACTCAGGGATCGAACCCATGTCTCCCACCTTGCAGCCAGATTCTTTACCTCTGCGCCACTATAGGCATTAATTTAATGCTATTACAAGCTAGTAATTTTTCACAAAAAGAAAAAAAATTCGGTCCCATAATCACACTGTACCCCTAACCTTGGCTAATCATCTTGCAAATGCCTGCGATTAGTCACAATGGGTAATGCGAAGGGGACTGCCTGAGGCCCAGGCAGCACCATCCATCACCAGCGCAGGGGATATAACTCACATTTCGTGTCCTACTAATGGCAGGTCAGTTAGCATCAATTTTGTACTTGAAGGGCAATTCAAACCAAATTCCTTAAATGCACCAAAATTTTGATAAGTATTCTCTGCTAATACTAACATTATCTAGCAAAACTTTAACATGGGAAGAATTTGTAGCCGTCGGGAAAGCAACTGAATTAAAAGTATAAAAACAAATCACGCAAGGCAATCTTGCTAGTTGTTTTGATGGAACGTCAAAATGTAATGGCCATTTAAGGGAACAGCATTTTATCAAAATGTCAGAAAATCTTACTCATTTTTTTTATGGATACTAACAGTTTGATTCAAATTGCCCTTCAATACAAATACCAAATATCAGAAATGGGTCAAAAGGTATGATATTTATCCCTGTGTAGAACTACCTTTGCACCTACCATAGGATGTAACATTTTAAGGCTGGAGGGTGAATATAAAAGAGTAAGAAGACCCTCTAAGAATACTCAGCAAGGCAGAAAACGAAGTGAATCAGGGTATCTACAGACATTAAAAAATGATAAAAAGGAAGTTTTCAATTGTTGAGAGCAAGAAGAAATGATGGGATGGCCTACTGTTTAAAGAATATAATGTTAACAGGTGATAGAACACTAAAATATTTCTATTCAGTCTCCTTCAAGTTGGAAAGGTCCAATTTAAAGAAAGAAATTATAGCTCAAGATAGTCGAAAAGATAGTAAAAAGGGCACATAGGCACTTCAAGTGAATTTAAGTTTCTAAGACCAAGCAAATTACATTCTCAGAAGCTGAAGGAATTTCTAGATGGAATCTCAGGACCACTCTTTGACATGAAGAAAGGGGTAGAAGCCAGACAGTTGAAGGCAGCTCTATGTTGCTCTGTTTCCTAAAAACTGAGAAATACACATATATGTATAGACATATATATTTTTAAGTGGTAGACAGAGACACAGATTGTGGGCAAAATCCAAGAGTGGATTTATTAAGTACAGCCATTTTAAACCTTCAGAACATAATGCAGTGATAGGTGTGCTGTGGCCAGAGTTTATAAACACATGGTCTAAATTGAAGTGATTTGCATTATTGGTTTGCTTTTTTTCTTTTTTTTCAGAAGTTTCAGGTTTGCTAGAAAGAGTTTTGGAGGCAGAGAGCTGATCATGATATAAATGCTGGTTCTACCACTGTCTTCCTGGGAGCTGTGGGGGAATTCTCTTCACTCTCTTTGAGTCTTGTTTACTCATAATACTGCCTCAAAGAGCTATTATGAAGGTCTTCAGGCTATCTATTGCACCTTGCATAGATGACTTAGTGTTATTTGTTAGTGCAAATCCTCCATTGCTGTGCTTCTCTATTTCCCTGGAGAGAGATCAGCTATAGCAACTTTCCTTGCCTCTCATCCTGTCTTATTCCCCTTATTTGCATACATGGGAGAAGGAAGTGGGCCTGTCCAGTTCAGACGCTTCTCTTTTTTCTCTTTTGGAATCAGAATATTGAAGGACACATGCATTCTGGTCACCTTTTCTGCCAAGAAGAAAGCTTGTTTAGGCAGGTTTGGTTTGTACAAAGGGGAGGCAGGTGATTATCCAACAATGCCTGTGACCAGGTGGGTACCATGACCTATTGTAGAGATTAGAAGCCCTGGTGGCCGCAGATTAAAACACACTCTTTGGTTCAGTTTTTCCAACAATAAAGTTGATATTCTGATCTCCATCCAAGTCTGATTCTTGTATCTCTGTCATTGGGGGAAATTTTTAAGGTTGGAGATGGAGAAAAAAGTGTTAGTTATCATCCCACTAATAGAATTATGTAAAGTTTAAAAACAAAATTAAATTAAAAAAAAAAAAAGAACCTCAACAAGATGATGACAATAACGGTGACAAAACAAGTCAATTGGGACACTGTCGTCCCGAGGATTTTACACTTGCAGCCCTGTTCCTTAAATGACAAAATCGCCGGCTGCATTTTGGTGAAGGAAATGGTTAAATGTCTGTTAACTAGATAAGTAATAATTCTACAATACCAAGGACTGATCAATAATACAGAATAGTTCCTTAGCATTTATGGAACCCTAGAGACTTCACAAGTTCTTCACATGTACCATCTAATTCCTCTCTGCAGTCACATGAAGCAAATATAACACCTTATTTTATAGGTGAAGAAAGGAGAGTTCAATGGTTAAATGATTCCTCTAAGGTCATGCAGTTAACAAGTAGAAAAATAGGATACAAACTCAGATCTAATTCCCGAGTTCATATACGATCCAGGGCTTGGCAAAACCCTACATCCTGCAGGCCAAATTCAGCCAAGACCACTTGTTATATATTGTTTATGACTATTTTTGCACTATGATGACAGAGTTGAGCAGTTGTGACAAAAAACATATGGCCTGTAAAGCAGAAAATATTTACTATCTTCACCTTAATAGAAAGTTTGGGCCTTCTGCTCTAGTATAAACCATTGTGAAACATTCTTTCAATTTAAAATCTTGAAAGTTCCCATCTCATGCCAAAAATATGATGCGAATGGTCCTTCACTTAACACTGGCAGACAAGGTAAAATTTGAGACTCTCTGAGAGGTAAGAAAGCATTCCTCAGTGATCAATGCAAAGAAATAGAGGAAAACAATAGAATGGGAAAGACTAGAGATGTCTTCAAGAAAATTAGAGATACCAAGGGAACATTTCATGCAAAGATGGGCTTGATAAAGGACAGAAATGGTATGGACCTAACAGAAACAGAAGATATTAAGAAGAGGTGGCAAGAAAACACAGAACTGAACAAAAAAGATCTTCATGACCAAGATAATCACAATGGTGTGATCACTCACCTAGAGCCAGACATCCTGGAATGTGAAGTCAAGTGGGCCTTAGAAAGCATCACTACGAACACAGCTAGTGGAGGTGATGGAATTCCAGTGGAGCTATTTCAAATCCTGAAAGATGATGCTGTGAAAGTGCTGCACTCAATATGCCAGCAAATTTGGAAAACTCAGCAGTGGCCACAGGACTGGAAAAGGTCAGTTTTCATTCCAATCCCAAAGAAAGGCAATGCCAAAGAATGCTCAAACTACTGCACAATTGCACTCATCTCACACGCTAGTAAAGTAATGCTCAAAATTCTCCAAGCCAGGCTTCAGCAATACATGAACCATGAACTTCCAGATGTTCAAGCTGGTTTTAGAGAAGGCAGAGGAACCAGAGATCAAATTGCCAACATCTGCTGGATCATCAAAAAAGCAAGAGAGTTCCAGAAAAACATCTATTTCTGCTTTATTGACTATGCCAAAGCCTTTGACTGTGTGGATCACAATAAACTGTGGAAAATTCTGAAAGTGATGGGAATACCAGACCGCCTGACCTGCCTCTTGAGAAATCTGTATGCAGGTCAAGAAGCAACAGTTAGAACTGGACATGGAAAAACAGACTGGCTCAAAATAGGAAAAGGAGTACATCAAGGCTGTATATTGTCACCCTGCTTATTTAACTTCTATGCAGAGTACATCATGAGAAACGCTGGGCTGGAAGAAACACAAGCTGGAATCAAGATTGCCGGGAGAAATATCAATAACCTCAGATATGCAGATGACACCACCCTTATGGCAGAAAGTGAAGAGGAACTAAAGAGCCTCTTGATGAAAGTCAAAGAGGAGAGTGAAAAAGTTGGCTTAGAGCTCAACATTCAGAAAACAAAGATCATGGCATCTGGTCCCATGACTTCATGGCAATTAGATGGGGAAACAGTGGAAACAGTGTCAGACTTTATTTTTCTGGGCTCCAAAATCACTGCAGATGGTGACTGCAGCCATGAAATTAAAAGATGCTTACTCATTGGAAGGAAAGTTATGACCAACCTAGATAGCATATTCAAAAGCAGAGACATTACTTTGCCAACAAAGGTCTGTTTAGTCAAGGCTATGGTTTTTCTAGTAGTCATGTATGGATGTGAGAGTTGGACTATGAAGAAAGCTGAGCACTGAAGAATTGATGCTTTTGAACTGTAGTTTTGGAGAAGACTCTTGAGAGTCCCTTGGACTACAAGGAGATCCAACCAGTCCATTCTAAAGGAGATCAGCCCTGGGTGTTCTGTGGAAGGAGTGATGCTTAAACTGAAACTCCAGTACTTTGGCCACCTCATGCGAAGAGTTGATTCATTGGAAAAGACTGATGCTGGGAGGGATTGGGGCAGTAAGAGAAGGGGACGACAGAGGATGAGATAGCTGGATGGCATCACTGACTTGATGGACGTGAATTTGAGTGAACTCTGGGAGGTGGTGATGGACAGGGAGGCCTGGTGTGCTGCGATTCATGGGGTCACAAAGAGTCAGACACAACTAAGCGACTGAACTGAACTGAACTGAGGTATACTTTTCTATTCAGAAACTTTAATTTAATAAATAATTCAATGGCCCTATAATGTTTTAGCTTTTTCTCCCTAGAGCCTCAGCATTGTTCTTAAATTCCAATAAATTTCTTAACAATATCTCTTGATTATACTAAATTTGACCTTTTCAACAAAGTAAGATAATTCATAAACAGTACAGCTGTTAGGAACAGCTTTCAAGTAGCAGGTAGAGTTTTACCTACTTTATATTATAAAAATTTTCAGATATATACAAAAGTAAAGAGAACAATACACTAACATTCCTTGTATCTATCACCCAGCTTCAAATTACCATCTTCAAGGCTAATTTTATTTCACCTAGAAATCCTTCCTCCTCCCCAACTCCCACCAGACCATTTGAAACAAATTGCAGACATCATATCATTTCAGCCACAAATGCTAAAAATGGTTTTCAACACAGAGGCAGGGAAAATATGCTAATAGGATACCAGCACATAGAAGCATATATGGTTCCTTATATGGTTATATATATAATTATAATTCTGTTCAAGTTGAGAGTTTATACTAATTCTTTGCTTATAGGCACGATGTTTACTACATTTTTTGGTCAAAACAAGATAACATACTATTCAAACTCCATTAAGGAAAAGAGTTCAGGAACCACGATAGCAGTTTATGTCATATGGCCTCAGGTGATCTCAGTCATTCACCCAGCAGTGAATCTTCAGAGGGTCATCAATAAGACAGAGTCCATGTAATAAATGAACATCAGGGCAAGAAAGAGGTCAACCCTGGTCATGGTATGCCAACAAAAATAATAAATATACTGCCTGCCATATATACTTGAAAGATCCTGTACCAAGGTTACTGAAACCATTCATTATATATTTTCAAGATTACAATAATGCAACTGTTGCTGTTGGAAGCTGGCTTTTAAGTGTGTAGGGAGAAGCTATACTCTATTGTTTAAAGATGTCAGCACAAGTCGGTCATTTACGAATGTTCTTGAAAGCTATAGGTGTGATTTTACTCTATGCAAAACAACAGAAAAGAACTTGGTCAATGCTGGTTCCTCCTGTGTCCCCAAATACTATTTGTGAGTAGGAAAAGCTAAGTATTTTGTTTACCATATTAATAGAGAACAAGCCTCTGGTAATATCTCAGTAGGGGAACAAAGTCAGAATTAATCAAGAATTGAGAACTGAAGTTTAGTTCTTTAGGTTTTTCAGTGCAAGAGAATTTGGCAAGAACTGTGTAAGGAGTAAGATATAACAGTCCAGTATTGTTGAAACCAGGAAGGCAAGGAGTTCTGAGGTATGACATTGAGAGCATCTTAGAGTACAAATGGTCTGTTGATACTTTCTGTTGTAGAATGGATGGGTCTTTTGAAGGTCCTGCTAATGAAGGCAATGGAATAGTAAGGCCATTTTAAAGTAAACAGCTGTGGGGAGCGTAGAGCGTAAGCATTTTAATTCCTCAACATCCAGCTGTGGGTAAAAGTTGGTAGTTCCAGTTCTCAACTTTCATCTTCAAATTAGAAGCGTGCATGCGCACACACTCAGTCATGTCCAACTCTGTGACCCCATGGACTGTAGCCCGCCAGGCCCCCCTATGAATGGAATTTTCCAGGCAAGAGTACTGGAGCAGGTTGCCATTTCCCTCTCCAGGGGATCTTCCCAACCCAGGGATCGAACCCGTGTCTCTTGTGTCTCCGCATTGGCAGGCAGATTCTTTGCCAGCTGAGCCACAGGAGATATAGATAGTAGATAAGCTATGTAATGAGAGATAAATCAAGAATCTCTCTATATACATATTTGTTTTAATATAATGAAGTCCATATAGTGTTTTATCTACCATCTCTTTAAGATGCCAGTAAAGAGCCTCTGAATATGATTCATTAGGCATCTTTCTTCTTTATTTTGGAGTTCTGCCCATCATTTTTTGTCTGTGTGTCTCCAAGGGTGTCACCAACAATATCCTTCATTAGAGGCTTCTTGCCAATTGGGAAGAACATCCAGTATTGACAGAAAACTTTCAATCTCTGCATCTGTACCTGCTCAAAGTTCAGATGTTAATGGAGATGCATCATCAACTGTAACAAAAGGGTGGATCTTTAATTTAATTCTTTCCTTCTAAAGTTTGCTCTTAGTACTGAGAACCCAGAAATGTATTTTTATTCCTTTGTGTTACACAGCATTTCTGAGATGTCATGGATATTAACACTATCAAACATTGTGCATAAACACAGCAGTTTAAGGCTTAGAACTCGGTGCTTCTATTTAATGTTAAGCACTTATTTCTATACTGAATTTCTGATATCAACAGAGGACAAATTACAGACACGTTTGAGAGATCCTAAATCATCTTGGCATACCAGTTATGAGTGGGAAAATTTTTTTTGTAATTTCCAGGGTCACTTCCTTTAGCTAATGTTCACCGTTATTCAAGATTCATGCAATGTATATTCCACCTACCTTTGAAATGAGAAAATTCCAAACTTTCCTTAAGTTGTTAGCATTTTGGCTTCAAGTCCAATTCATTGGCTTCAAGTCCAATTCAGCTGGAGGATTCAGTCTCTTCAATCATGAGAGAACTAACTCCTGAAGTGGGACTTTTACTGATTTCTGAACCAACTCACTGTACAGCCTCCAGTAAAGAAGGTACTGGTTACTGTGAATGCCTCCCACAGCAGCCCCTTTCAATTGCCTTACCTGATTAAACCAGCTTCTAGCCTGACACTTTTACCCCCATTAACAGATCATACCTTCCCAGTTATCGTGTTCTGTATTTATCCTGTACAACCTCTCAGTGTCCCTAATACTCAGAGCGTGCTTCCAAATCAGTGACTTTTCCTTACTGATTGAATAGTTGGTCTTGACTTTCCTTAAAAGGAAAAAAAAAACCCAATTCTCCATGTAAGGAGCCACCAACTTTATTCTTTTCTTGTGTAAGGAAACCATTTTTACTTGTAATAAAATCCAAATTCAGCTTACTTCAAATTGTTGATTTGGGAATAATATCTGATGAGGCAAGACAGTCATATCTCAGAGACTTGGGTCTTGTTCTTGGAGATTTCTCATTAATTTCTCCTGCCACTTAATGAGACTGCTGCTCCCTCTTTGACATTTTCTTCCAGGATGGAATACAAGACTCATCCCTTAATTCTCCATAGCACAGCAAGAACCATGTTGAAAGATTAAAAATAATTTACTGAGTACTAAACAGGTATAGAAATACCAAAAGTAACTTGGTACAAAATAATCAATATTCCACTATATAATCTATTTTCTACTAGGGCTTTCTTGTAAAAAGTAGTCCTTTATTCATTCCTAGTCCCTGTCTAGCCCCAGATTTGCCTCAAGGGAACAAAGGTAATTTTCTCCTTGTTTGTCTTGTTAAGTCACTAAGTTGTATCAGACTCTTTTGCGACCCCATGGACTGTATCCCACCAAGCTCTTCTGTCCATGGGATTTTCCCAGGTAAAAATACTGGAGTGGGTTGCCATTTCCTTCTCCTTGAGATCTTCTGACCCAGGGATTGAACAAGTGTCTCCTGCATTGGCAAGCAGGTTCTTAACTACTGAGCCACAAGGGAAGCCAAATTTTCTTCTCACTGCCTGGAAAGACAATTCTAATGCATGACTAGATTCTTTGTAGACCAAAGCCAAAGAAAGGTGAAATGCTCATTCACACTTGTCTAAGACCCATCAAAGACAAAAACTGGACAAGCATGGAGATTGATTTTATTCATACTATTGCAACAGGGAGAACAACCAGATCTAAAGATCAGAGCTTCTCATCAGGAGTAGTATGCAAGTATCAGAAGGTCATTTACAGTTGAAATTGTTTTATAGTCAAGAAAAGTCAATCATCTGAACAGGGAAATGTTTCTTGTCTAGTTAGTTTCAGAGGAGATATATATATATATATTTTTTTTTAATTGTCAATTTTTTTGAATATTTTTATTTAATGTATTTACTTGCCTGTGCTGGATCTCAAATGCAGCACAAAGCATCTTCGGCCTCCATTGCAGCATGCAGGATATTTAGTGGGAGCATGTGGGATCTAGTTCCCTAACCAAGGATTGAATTGAACCCAGGCCCCCTGCCCTGGCAATGCAGGATCTTATCCCCTGGACCACCAGGGAAGCAGAGAATACATAGTTTTAATCTTAGCTAATCACTCATGAGACAACGAATGGGGAGTTAGCAAAGGGGGAAAGGTCTGTGTCTGCCTTGTTAGCAAGTCCAGACAATAGGGGAAAGTTGTGTTTGGCCTTGCCACACTTCTTTCCCCTCTTGTTGAAGACAGCCATAGGTTGTCCTTAAATAGTTACATCTGGAAACAAGGAGATGAGGAATGTCCAGCTCTATACCATTGTCAGTCCAGTTTCGATCCTGATGCGTAAAAACTATCAGTTGAAATTCAGCTTCTGCATGAGAAGTCAGTTGAAAATGGAGTTGTTTTTAACTCTGATAGATCATAATACACTGTTGAATTTTATTTCAAGATGATGGCTGTGCGACAGTGTTAGGACTTAGGACTCTGAACAAGGTTCATCACCCAACTGCAAGGCATAAGTTACAAGCAAAAGGACTGATAATCTTTGTAATATACCTCACAGCCAAGATCCTGCTTTCCATTTCCTGTCCAGCAGAACATGCCCTATTGGGCATTTGGCTCAACCTTAGAGAGTTGAGTAGCCTTGTCATTCAGTCTAGTGATGGATGACTCTACTTGGTCTGTGACATTAATCCAAGTGCAGCAGGAAGTGTTGGCCATGAAGCAGGCACCTCACAAACTAGAAAGGAGAAAGTCAAGTGCTATGTGATTGTCCACAACACTGGCCAATGAGTTTAGGCTTATCTGCAGTGCTTCCATCTGTGGTCCTATCTGGTTTAATGAGAGAGTTCTAACCACCTTTTCAAACTGTGTAATTCCCGGAGTGGGCACAATGACCCTCACAGCACACATAAAGAGAGAATCCATGACGTTTCCTAGGAGTTTTTTTGAATACCCTGTAGTTTCCTCATCTGGAAATAACCATTTAAATCTACAGAGGGACATATGATCAACAGGTGGGCTGGTGATTTTGAATAAGTGGAAGTCCTATAAAAGAGTTCCCATATAAGGTAATAACACAGGAAAAACTGGGATATGTGGGAAAGGCAGGGGTAGTCTTGCTGACAAATAGTAATATCTCGGGAGGAGTTGCCCACAGACAGTTTGGGGGGATAGAAATTATTAATAATACCTGGGGTTAACCATGGGGTATATCCCTCAGGAAGGCAGAGTCTTGCTTAGAATTAAGCAAAATTTGTAAGCCTGGCTGAAAAGCGGTGGAGGAAAAAATGGTTATTAGGGATAAAAAAAAGTGTGTTTTTTCCTACATCCTGAGGAATTAAAGCTGCAAAGCTTGGCGACTTCAAGAGAAGCATAAATTACACTGGGAATTAAGTTTCAGTTAGCACCTACTGAGAGGTTGAGGTTGGTGATATGGGCGTAGTTGAAATGCCAATATGATCATTAAGGGGAAAGTCTCCCTGAGATGTGTTGAAGGGAATGACAATTGGGTGTTCATCCTGGTGTCAGGTGGGGAGATGAGTGGAGAATGTAGGGATAGTTTGAAAAAACTGAGCCGACTTAACAAAGGAGTTTGCCCTTCCTGTGATGAGGATGCAAAGGAGGGAAAGGACAGAGCAAAGAAGGGCAAAGTCATTGGTTTGTATTTTTTAAATTATGAAATATGAGCCCAAGATTGTACTTCTTGTAGTTTTGTAGCAGTATTGGTAATTAGGAGAACGAAGGTGGGTCCCTTCCGCCTGGATTCAGACTCAATCTTTCAGGGCTATCTTTTCTGGAAGACTAGGTCTCCAACCTGAAAGTCATGTAAGAGCTGTGGTGGGATGTCCAGGGGAAAGACAGAACTGACCTGAATGTATTGAATAAATATGAATATATTTAATAAGACCTTGGCAGTGTTGAAGTACAGTGGACCCTTGAACAATATGGGGGTTGCTGCTGCTGCTGCTGCTGAGTTGCGTCGGTCGTGTCCAACTCTGTGCGACCCCAGAGATGGCATCCCAGCAGGCTCCCCCGTCCCTGGGATTCTCCAGGCAAGAACACTGGAATGGGTTGCCATTTCCTTCTCCAGGGCACGAAAGTGAAGTCGCTCAGTCGTGTCCGACTCTTAGCGACCCCATGGACTGCAGCCCACCAGGCTCCTCCATTCATGGGATTTTCCAGGCAAGAGTACTGGAGTGGGGTGCCATTGCCTTCTCCCAATATGGGGGTTAGGGGTGCCAAACTTTCATGCACTCAAAATTTCCCCATATAACTTCACATTTGGCCCTCTGTATCCCCAGTTCACATATATGGATTCAACCAACCTTGGACTATGTAGTGCTGGACTAGGTGTTTATTGAAAAATCCAGATTTCCCTGGTAGTTCCAGAAGTTAAGAATCCACCTCCCAATGCAAGGGACACAGGTTCAATCCCTGGGGTCTGGGAAGATCCCACATGCCATGGGGCAACTAAGCCCTTGTGCCACAATCTACTGAACCCGTGTGCCACAACTAGAGAAGCCACCGCAACTAGAGAGTAGCCCCTGTTCGCTGCAACAAGAGACAGCCTGCACACAATGCTGAAGACCCAGCAGAGCCAAAGAAATAAATAAATGAGGAAATCCATTCCATGCATAAGTGGACCCTCAAAGTTCAAACCTGTGTTGTTCAAGTGTCAACTGCATATTGGATTGAATCAGATTAGAGTCTCCCAAGGTTCAGGATGGGAAAGGGATCTTCCTTGACCTGTTGTAATTACTTCACAAGGGCCCAAGCAGGAAGAGCAAATGATTATCAGGGCTAATAGCAACACTTTGAGCCAGAATCTGAGGAACCATTGAGAACTGAAAACAGTCCATTTACCAATAATAGAGAGACTTGCCAGGGGGAGCTGGCTCCCATCCTTGTTTCTCCTTTACATGTTTACCAGGATTGTGTTTCTGGTGGATGATGCCAGTTGAGATTACCTGCCAATATGAGGGCTGATGCAATCTCATTATGATTTCTGCAGGAGACCTTTAAGATTTCCTTTGCTATACAGGGTAATCTTACAAGGGGCTTTCCAGGTGGCTCCAGTGGTAAAGAATCCACCTGCCAATGCAGGAGACACAAGAGACGTGAGTTTGATCCCTGAGTCAGGTAGATCCCCTGGAGGAGGAAATGGTAACCCACTTCAGTATTCTCGACTGGAAAATCCCACGGACAGAGGAGCTTGGCAGGCTGTAGTCCATGGGGTCACAAAGAGCTGGACATGACTGAGCAACTTAGTAAACATCTAGTCTTATAGAATAGTTGTTGTTCAATCACCAAGCTGTGTCTGACTCTTTGCTAGCCCTTGGCCTGCAGCACACCAGACTTCCCTATCCTTTACTATCTCCCAGAATTTGTTCAGACTCATGTCCATTGAGTCAGTGATGCCATCCTACCATCTCATCCTCTTTTGCCCCCTTCTACTCCTGCCCTCAATCTTTCCCAACATCAGGGTCTTTTCTAATGAGTCAGCTCTTTACATCAGGTGGCCAAAGTATTGGAACTTCAGCTTCAGCATCAGTCCTTCCAATGAATAATCAGGGTTGATTTCCTTTAGGATTGACTGATTTGATCTCCTAGCTGTCCAAGGGACTCTCAAGAGTCTTCTCCAGCAGCACAATTTAAAAGCACTCAGTCTTACAGAGGCTTATGGGCTAGAGTTCAAGTGAGAGACAAAAAGAGACCAAGCTGGTGTCTCCAAAGCTCACTGACTGGATAGAAATCCATCCTGTTTTCAGGTAGCCTTTCCAGCTTCAGGTACCGGCAGTTGTTATGCCTTAAATTCCCCAAAAAGAGTTTCTGTGACCAAAGGAGGTTGAGCAAGGCGAACTATGTTGAGGAAGAGTTTTCTTGGAAGCAGTTCCTTAGCATATTGTCAGTCAAGGAGTTTTCCTTAGCTTCAGGGGTCTGGTTACTAGTCTGAGGTTCGATTTTGAAAATACTTCTTAGACAGTCTAGAAATTACAGATTTTTATTGTGCCCTTGACTTCAGAGTCTGAGGCCCTCTTAATGGTTATATCTTTTGACTGATCCTATTACAGAATTACTTTTGTAGAAGGCCCCATTTTGGTCTATATCTCAAATTAGGTAAGGACTAGGAATAAGAAATAAAGACTTGATCCCAACTCATAAGTTATTTTTACATAAAGGATGAATTTTATGGAGAAATAATGTTGATTTTCTAAACGAGGATCCTCAGACCACCTTTGGTGTAAATGTTCAAAGGAAATTCGAATGATCTCATTGCTTGAATTTATGTCAGGTAGCCTGGAAGAAGCACAGATCATAGGAAGCCTGTAAAAAGAGATGAATCACATTCTGTCCTACTTGACATTATATTGGCCCAAGGTTCCTTCAGGTTAAGGGCTCTGGAAGCATTTAACATGCATTTCAAGGATTCATGTTGATTTTTCAGGCAGATACCAAAAGAACTTCTTGGGTTAGACATTCTTCCAAAATGGCTCTAAGTGCTTATAATTACATTTCAAACATCTGCGGCAACAATCAGCTGGTTTTTGCAACACATGGATTGACAGGCAACTGTTCTGATTCAACCTCAGTTTGCGTGGCGAGAACTTGTAGTTAGAGCCCCATCTGAGCTGTCACCGTTATGTCTTATCAACTCCAAGCAAATGGCCACCCCTGGATGTTATAGACCACTAAAACTGTCTTAAATAAAAATGTTGGAAGAACTGTTTCCAACATTTGCCAGATTTATTTATTTTTGTCCCCAGGGTTTAACATTTCCATTTTCAGCAACTCGAATTGAATTTTCTAAATTAATTACTGTGGAGAGGGAAGGAGGTGGTGACAACTCAGGCTAAGACTTGCTGTGATGGCCCTCGTCTAAAGCGGAGGTCACCGCGTCATCCAAATTTATGGTGCCCACAAGCTAAGGTGGCTTTTGCATTTTTTAATGGATGGGGAAAAAAGAATAACCTTCCACAACACGTGAAAATTATATGAAAGTCCAATTTCAGTGCCCATAAATAGTTTAATTGAAACATGGTGCTCTTTAATTTGTTATTTATCACTTTTTTTCACCACAATAGTTGCAACGGAGACTATAGAGCTGATCCGGGCTGAGATCTTTACCATCTAGCCCTTACAGAAAACGTTTGCAGACCTTTGCTCTAGGGTTAAGTCGCTCAATTGTGTCTGACTCTTTGTGATTCCATGGACTGAAGCCTGCCAGGCTCCTCTGTCCCTGGAATTCTCCAGGCAAGAATACTGGAGTGGTTAGCCATTCCCTTCTCCAGGGGATCGTCCTGTCCCAGGGATCAAACCGATGTCTCCCACACTGCAGGCAAATTCTTTACTATCTGAACCACCAGGGAAGCCCTTTGCTCTATACTGCTGAAGAAAAAGACTCCTTCTGGAAATCAGCCCTAATATTTTTACCTACTTTTGTCCATAGGGAAAAATTTTGCAGGAGACTTGTAAAGGACTAGACTAGATATTTATCTTTAAAGGACATCAGTGGGCAAAAGATAGCCCTGATTGAATGATTGATTATAAAGTATTTTTCCACTATGGCTTGATAACAACAGAATCCTTAGAGCACCATCTGGCATGGAATATTTAGCTCTGTCTCCAAAAAACTGAGTTGAGACACAAAGAATAGAAAATAATAATTCTCTTGATTCCTGCAACAGCTGAAGAGAAGCCAGCTGGAATTTCCATACTTGCTAGGAAAACTCAGAGCAAACTCATAAAAAGTTGTACCACCAACAGTAAAGGATTCTGTTAGCACAGTGGTGGGACTAGGGGTGGAGGATAGAGTGCTGCTGGGTTTGGCAGATAGAACAGTTGATTTTGTGCTTTTAGTCTTGTTTCTTTCCTTTGGTATTTAATTTCATGTTCCGGAAGGCAGTTTAAGAAGGGTTAAATTAAAAGAGTAGATCTTGCTCCCAATAAAATTTTCTTCAAATCTTATTTGTCACTAAGTGATCACTTAGTAGAACAATAATTAAATGACCTTACGGAATTATCACCAATCACTTATTACACCATCAGGTTTTGTTTTTTTTAAATTTTCTTTATTTTTTAACTTTACAATGTTGTATTGGTTTTGCCATATATCAAAATGAATGCGCCACAGGTATACATGTGTTCCCCATCCTGAACCCTCCTCCCTCCTCCCTCCCCATACCTACACCATCAGTTTTGATACGCCCACCACTTCAGTAAACAAAGGATGTTACAGCCATCAAGCCTTCAGCCACAGCTCCCCCTCCATGGTGCACTCCAAGGGGAATTCTGGATGTGGAAACACAGTATACTGGCCCTAGATGGTTAAGATACACATCAAAGGAACAATTTCAATGAACCCAGACTCTTGCATCTTCCAATACTTAGAAAAGCTCTAAAGTCATTAGCTTGAGGTGTTTGTTTTCTGATTAGCAGTAATCTTTTGACATTTGACAATGTATTTGTTTTCCCAGAAAAAACTCTCCTGTATCCTGGTTCCTCTCTTACGTTTTTGGAACAGTTCATCAGAGTTGAGAGGCCACCTTCCTGGGCTATGTGTATGTTAGTCGCTCAGTCATGTCCAACTCTTTGCAACCCCATGAACTGTAACCCACCAGGCTCCTCCATCCATGGGATTTCCCAGGCAAGAATACTGACATGGCTTGCCATTTCCTTTTCCAGGGGATCTTCCCAACCCAGGGATTGAACCTGGGTCTCCCACATTGCAGGCAGACTACTATGTGAACTACCAGGGAAGCTCTTCCTGGGCTATAGTTCTCAGTAAAGCCCCAAGTGAAACATGAAAGTGAATGTGAAAGTTGCTCAGTCGTGTCCAACTCTTTGCGACCCCATGGACTATACAGTCCGTGGAATTCTCCAGGCCAGAATACTGGAGAGGATAGTAGCCTTTCCTTTCTCCAAGGGATCTTCCTCGAACCCAGGACTCCCTCATTGCAGGTGGATTCTTTACCAGCTGAATCATAAGGGAAGCCCAAATGAAATATAATTCTCAACTTTTAGATTTCACATTTTTTTTTCAGTACAAGTGACTTTCTCTAGTTACTCTGGTGCCAGCTCTTCTTATTCCTTATCTGCTGCTGCCTCCTCCTCTCCCAATATTTAAAAGCAGACTTTCTTTAGGACAGATGCCTGCTAATCCCTATTCTTTTCTCCCTTTGACCTTTCTATTTAGGAAATCTCATCCTCACCTATGCCTCTAATAAAATTTATAGGCTCTGATTTATGGGCTTCCTTGGTGGCTCCAATGGTAAAGAATCTGTCTGCAATGCAGGGACCCAGGTTCAATCCCTGGATCAGGAAGATCCCTGGAGAAGGGCATGACTATTTATTCCAGTATTCTTACCCAGAGAATTCCATGGACAGGGTAGCCTGGTGAGCTACAGTCCATGGGGTCACAAATAATCAGACATGACTTAGCATTCACACACACATTCTTGCCTGGAGAATTCCATGGATAGAGGTGTCTTGAGGGCTACAGTCCATGAGGCTGCAAAAAATCAGACACCACTGAGTGACTTACATTTTCACTTTCCCTTTATATTAAAAAAAAAAATCAGTGGGAATGACCTGGCAATCCAATGGTTAGGACTCAATGCTTTAGTTACTAATGGCAAGGGTTCAATCCATTGTCAGGGAACTAAGATTCCCACAAGCCATTTCTTGTGGCAAATATATATATTTGTCTCTCCAGCCCTTGCTGAAAACTCCAGGTGCACATTCAAAGCACCACCTGAATGATTAAAACAAACCTCGGTCTCAACATGTCCCAACAGCACTCGTGATCCTCCCAGTCAAACTGCTCTTCCTCCAGGGTTTCTTGTCTTGGTGAATGGCATCATCACACACTCAGGTAAACCAAAACCTGGAAGGCATCTTTGACATCACCCCTGTCCCTCATATCCCCAACCAAACAACCACAGAAGTGAGTCCTGTGGTTTCTTAATTACAGTGTCATTCATATGCATCCTCTTTTCATCTCCATTCCCAACGTCTTGGCTTAAGCTACCAGAATAATTTCTCACCTCTGGCTAAAGCACCTAATTATTTCCCAGAATCTAGTCTTCTGCAGCTCCCCATTCTCCAAGGGAGTGCATAAAACTGCAACTTTTATGGTGTCTTCCCTCTGCTTTAAACCCTTCAAAGACTTCCAAATGTTACTAAGGTGAAAAACATTCTCTCAATGAACAAAGCCACAGTCCCAGCCAGATCTTACCTTTTCTTACCTCACCAGTGTCATTGGCTGGCTCTCCTCCTTCCATTTGAGGCCCTGCTAGATTTGCCTTTTAACTTTTTCCAAACGTTCCATTTTCTTTCCAGCTGCAGGAGCCTTCCACAGGCAGGTCTCCGTCCTCTCAGTTCAGTTCAGTTCAGTCACTCAGTCGTGTCCGAGTCTTTGTGACTCCATGGACCTCAGCACGCCAGGCCTCCCTGTCCATCACCAACTCCCGGAGTTTACTCAAACTCATGTCCATTGAGTCCGTAATGCCATCCAACTATCTTATCCTCTGTCTTCCCCTTCTCCTCCCGCCTTCAATCTTTCCCAGCATCAAGGTCTTTTCAAACGAGTCAGTTCTTTGCATCAGGTGGCCAAAGTATTCAGCATCAGTCCTTCCAATGAATATTCAGGACTGATTTCCTTTATGTTGGACTGCTTGGATCTCCTTGCTGTCCAAGAGACTTTCAAGAGTCTTCTCCAACACCACAGTTCAAAAGCATCAGTTCTTTGGCACTCAGCTTTCTTTATAGTCCAACTCTTACATCCATACATGACTACTGGAAAAACCATAGACTTGCCTCTGTTGGCAAGTAATGTCTCTGCTTTTTAATATGCTGTTTAGGTTGATCATAACTTTCCTTCCAAGGAGCAAGCATCTTTTAATTTCATGGCTGCAATCACCATCTGCAGTGATTTTGGAGCCCCCCCAAAAAAGTCTGTCACTGTTTCCACTGTTTCCTCATCTATTTGCCATGAAGTGATGAGACCAGATACCATGATCTTAGTTTTCAGAATGTTGAGTTTTAAGCCAACTTTTTCACCCTCCTCTTTCACTTTCATTAAGAGGCTCTTTAGTTCTTCTTTGCTTTCTGCCATAAGGGTGGTGTCATCTGCATATATGAGGTTATCGCTGCCTATCTCTGCCCTCTGCATATCTCTGTCCTCTGAGTTGCACTAAATATTACTTAAATGCCTCAAAAGTACCAAAGTCCTTCAGAGACTGAAAGCCTTTGAGCTTCAGAGAGGGACCTCCCTGGTGGCTCAGATGGTAAAGAATCTGCCTGCAATGCGAGAGACCTGGGTTTGATCCCGGGGTCTGAAAGATCTCTTGGAGAAGGGAATGGCCACCCACTCCAGTATTCTTGTCTGGGGAATTCCATGGACAGAGAAGCCTGGCGGGCTACAGTCCATGGGGTTGCAAAGAGTTGGAAGGGACTGAGTGACTAACATTTTCACACACAGAGCCTCAGAAAGGTACTGGTCTTAAAAGCCTGCATCCCTAGGTGTCCAGGAATCTTTTTTGTTCCTATGCAGACTTACTCACCCTTCCCCCAGTGACCTGATCTACATTTGAAGGGATATTAAAAACAGAACTTTTGGTCATAAGAAAAAGGTCTCCCTTGGGGCAGTGGGTACCTGCTTGTTTATAGTGTTTTTACACTTACATAATCAAAATTTTTACATTTACAAAATTAAGAGCATTTCTTCAAGAAATTTTTACTGGGAAAAAATAGGACAGACTTTGATAATTTGCAGTCTACTAATGTCAAAAAAAATTGAATGAAAAGTATATTTACCATATTTGCTCTCAACCTTTAAAATCATCTTGCCTTTTAATTAAAGAGTAAATGGGTGGCAAAGTGGTAAAGAATCCTCCTGCCACTGTAGGAAATGCAAGAGACTTGAACTTGATCCTTGAGTTGGGAAGATCCCCTGGAGTAGGAAACAGCAACTCACTCCAGTATTGTTGCCTGGAGAATCCCATGGACGGAGCAGCCAAACAGTGGGACATGACTGAGTGCTCAGACATGCACGCGGGCGTGAGCACACACACGCACAGGTTTTTTAAAAATCAAATAATAAAAAAAGTATAATGAAATGCAAGTCTCCTCACCAACAATCCCTTTCCAAGATAAGGTGGTCTTTATAACTGTTTCTTTATATCCTTCTAGAAATATTCCATATACTCACAGTACAAATAGATACACATACACACATTATTTCTAGAAAAGAGGACCAATGGCTTCTTCCACAGATCAAAAAACAGAGATCTTAGTCTCTTTCCTCAGGTCTTCACTTGAGGTGAAGTGCCACCCATTTGTAATTTGTTATAATTTATTGAACCCATTTTTCCACTCAATTTATTAATAGACATATTATTTCCAATTTGCCGTTATAAAAAAGACACCAAGTTGTATCACTAATTTAGAGCATAATGATTATAGCTAATAATAATGTATCATAGATTTTACAGCCAAGAGACTAAATCTTTAGCATTCTCACTACAAAAAAAAAAAAATGGTAACTATGTGTTGAAGAACACAGAGGTAGTAGCTAATATTTAGTAATAATCACTTTGCAATTTTTAAATGTAACAAATCAACATGTTGACACAAATGTACACAATGTTATGTGTCAATTATATGTCAACAAGCTGGCGGGGGTGGAGGGGGGGGGACAAAAAAAAATTTTATCAATTTGTATTGCCTCCAACCATGTAGGGAATCGTTGACTTCTCCACACAAGGAAGTCATGAAATGCTATTTTATTTACTTCATGAAATGCTATTTTATTTTTTCCAATTTGATGGCTAAAAATTAGTATTTAGATTTTTGTTGGTGGGTTGGTTTGCTTGCCTTTCTTTTTTGTGAGGCTGAACATCCTTCCATATTACACCTTTTATTTTTCCTTCTGTGAGCTAGCTCTTCTCTATTTTTCTTAAGTAATTGAAGGTTTTCTTACTGATTTGTAAGCTTTGTAAATGTAATAAAGAAATTATTCCTCTACCATATACACTGCAAAGCTTTTCAGCAGCTTGACTTTTGATTTTTTTTAATAGTATTTGTTCAGGCAGAATTTGTAACCTTATGAGAAAAAACTTAACAATTCAAGCTTTGTGTCTTGATGTGGTATATATGTGCACACACATATATACATCTATATGATCATATATATGCATATAAATACAATGTTTAAAACACTTTATGATTATATTTTTATATATTTAAACCTTTGATCTCTGTTGCAGAAGAGAGGAATTTGGTGATAAGCAGTGAGTAATAATAGCTGGTAATTTTAAAATAGTAATTATCCTTTGCAGAAGGAATTTAAGGACCTTTACAATAGTAATTAAAGGATTATATATTTGTCCTCCCCATCTGACAACAAATGCCTTGAAGGTTTTACCAAAGGCTTTTTTGCACAATGCAGCAAGCCAGACACTGAGAAGCCAAGATTTGCCTCAAAGCGAGGATTTATTCAGGAGGCAATCAATGGAGAAGAAAGAGAATGCATCTCAAATCTGTCTCCTCAAAGGCAAGGGTCTTGGGGTATTTATGGGATAAAGCTGAGGTGTAGGGAGAGGTGAAAGGTGATTAGAGTTAAGTAAAGGCTGAGCCAAACATTATGTACAGGCACAACTAAGCTACCTGCTTCTCCATGGGTTTTTTTTTTTCCTACCTTTAATAACATATTTTGAGATAATTCCCTGGCAATCCAGTGGTTAGGACTCCAAGTTTCCACTGTTGGGGGTGTGGGTTCTATTCCTGGTTGGGGAACTAAGACTCCACAAGCCTCAGGACACAGCCAAAAGAAAAAAAAAAATGTATTTGGAGAATTCAGCTGATTCTACACCTGTTTCGGAGGTATGTTTTCAATTCAGACCAGGCAGTCAGAGGACTTCATTGTCCCCGCCCCTTCTGTGTGACACAGACAGGCTGGTCATATCCCTCACTGGGAACCCTGTGTGTGGAGGGGGGATTGTTGTTTTCTGTTGTTATTTTTATCTTTTTGCTAGGATTTTACAATGTGAGGATGATGTAAAGGTGAAGCTGCCTGTGACTCTCCAATTATGAGTAATTCTTGCCGGAGAACGAAGCCAATAAAGTGCTAAGAAATGAAGAGAGAAAACTGGGAACATCATTTCAGCTCCTTGATCCAGCTATGCCTGAAGCAACATTCTAGCTACATGAACTAATATATTTCTTTTTGTGTATAAACCATTTGGAATGGTGTTTCCGTCACTTTCACCTGAAATGGTTTTGACTAACATAAGACTAGTTTTGATAGCATTTCATGGTGCTTTGGCAAAGGATCTATGAATGCCTGACTCTTGACTCCCTCCTTTGAGAGTTTGAGTGCAAGAAGGAAAGGAGGGGAATGAATATGCACACAAAACGAAATAAAAGCAGGAAATATTCTTAGCCAACTGAGTAATGAGTAACCCTGAAAGGCTCAAGCAGGGTGAAATACAGTATGGAATAGAATCACTCTCTCCCTTTAAGATTCTTTGTGTCTTGCATTATTAGTTGCCAGAGAGGCTGTTTTATTACATATGCCCATCAGAAGGGGCTGAGTTTTATATAATGAAGATTAGAGAAGCTAATTAAGTGAATTTAGAATTTATATACAAAGCTTTCACAGCCAAATAGGCTTCATATAGATGAGTGAGTTTCCTGATGGGGAAAGACTGAAGTCAGACTGTTGGGTTTTTAACATTTATAATCTATATCATCAAACATTCACTTAAGGAGTAAGTGCAAGTATGAGAAATTTCAATGCAGCCAATTGAGCCAAGAGATGAGTTCATAAATATAAGTTTTCCTTGACTTACCATATAGCAAATAAGTTATGGTTATTTGGCAGTCATGAAAAGACAAATTAATCAGTGGAGAAATATTACCTCTTCTTTTGTTCATTCATTCATTATTCATTCAACAAATATTTATGGAGTGCCTATTGCATGTGCGGCACTGTTCAAGGTGCTAGGATACAGTAATAAACAAGGCAAAAGCTTTCCCTTCATGGCAAGTACCTAAAGAAGCATCTTGATTATACTGAACTGAACTTAGAATATATATACATTAATCTATATGTGTGTGTGCTTAGTTGCTCAGTTCAGTTCAGTTCAGTTGCTCAGTCGTGTTTGACTCTTTGCGACCCCATGAATCGCAGCACACCAGGCCTCCCTGTCCATCACCATCTCCTGGAGTTCACCCAGACTCACGTCCATCGAGTCAATGATGCCATCCAGCCATCTCATCCTCTGTCGTCCCCTTCTCCTCCTGCCCCCAATCCCTCTCAGCATCAGACTCTTTTCCAATGAGTCAACTCTTCACATGAGGTGGCCAAAGTACTGGAGTTTCAGCTTTAGCATCATTCCTTCCAAAGAAATCCCAGGGCTGATCTCCTTCAGAATGGACTGGTTGGATCTCCTTGCAGTCCAAGGGACTCTCAAGAGTCTTCTCCAACACTACAGTTCAAAAGCATCAATTCTTCGGCACTCAGCCCTCTTCACAGTCCAACTCTCACATCCATACATGACCAGAGGAAAAACCATAGCCTTGACTAGATGAACCTTTGTTGGCAAAGTAATGTCTCTGCTTTTGAATATGCTATCTAGGTTGGTCATAACTTTTCTTCCAAGGAGTAAGCGTCTTTTAATTTCATGGCTGCAATCACCATCTGCAGTGATTTTGGAGCCCAGAAAAATAAAGTCTGACACTATTTCCACTGTTTCCCCATCTATTTCCCATGAAGTGGTGGGACCGGATGCCATGATCTTCGTTTTCTAAATGTTGAGCTTTAAGCCAACTTTTTCACTGTCCACTTTCACTTTCATCAAGAGGCTTTTGAGTTCCTCTTCACTTTCTGCCATAAGGGTGGTGTCATCTGCATATCTGAGGTTATTGATATTTCTCCCCACAATCTTGATTGCAGCTTGTGCTTCTTCCAGCCCAGCGTTTCTCATGATGAACTCTGCACAGAAGTTAAATAAGCAGGGTGACAATATACAGCCTTGGCGTACTCCTTTTCCTATTTGGAACCAGTCTGTTGTTCCATGTCCAGTTTTAACTGTCATGTCCAATTCTTTGCGACCCTTTGGCCTATAGTCCTACAGGCTCCTCTGTCCATCGAATTTTTCAGGCAAGAACACTGGAGTGGGTTGCCATTTCCTCCTCCAGGGGATTGAACTAAGTCTCTCAATTCTTCTGCATTGCAGGCCGCTTCCGCTGAGCCATCAGGGAGGCCCATTAATCTGTACAGTGATGGTTGTTCACTTGCAAAGGGATGAGGATGATTGAGGTAATTACTGGACAAATAGAACTGTAAAAGCCGGGTAGGATGAAGAAAGTCGTCTGGCTTCCTCCTGAATTTCCTGTATGATTATCTCAATTCTCCATTTTGTCTTCCTAGTTGAAGCATTGTCTGAGTGTTCACAGTGTTTATTTTGGAGGAATTTAGAGCTCCAGAGATGAAAGGAATTGATACATATATAATTGTAGTGTTATTAAAGATGAAATGCTTTTGTAGCTTATAATGTTTATAATGATATGCTCTAATTACATGGAATATTTTTCCCAGTGATTTCCTTCACACATCACACATCACTTCTTTACATTTCCAATAATACTGGAATGTGTGTGTGTGTGGGGGGGCAATTATTAGTTTCTCAATTTTGCAGGTAGGGAAATAGATCTTGAGCAAGTGATGTTTAAATCATAACTCATAACCAGGTTTATAAGAAAGCTTGGTTACAGGTTTATAAGGGAAACCAACTACACCTGCAAAGTTTTCCCAGCTCTCTGGTTCAGGCTTTCACGTGCACAAAGGGTTTGACCTTACATTCATTTAACCTCCTTAGATTTCAGCTTCATCTGGAATATGAGGCAATGGGCTAGATTCAGGATCAGCTAACCTTCAACAAGTACTTACTATATGCAAGTAGTGTGTTAGGAACTTTCAATGTAATCATAATAACTCATATTAAATTTTAAATTAAACCCTATAACAGGTGAAGAAACCTAGGCCCCAAGAAATTAAGCAGCTTGCTTAAGTCAAAGAACTAATTAGTATCAATAATAATTAATTTAAATCAAAATAATTTAAATTAATTTATTTAAATATAAATTAAAATACATTAATTAAACTAATTAAAATTTATTAATTTGGATTCATATATTAATCCTATCTCCTGACTTAAAAAAATCAATGCTTTTCCCTCTATACTTTCACACTTTCCTCCGTATTTTAGCATTATATACAATTATAGAAAAATGTATATGAGCTTTGATTTATTGATATATAAAGTATTCCTATTACCCAAAATACACACGAGTAAAATAATTAATATATCTAAATCGAAATTTTAAAGTTTGACTGAGTTTATATAATCAAATTGCTTGACTTACTAGTGTTTGAGGTTTCTGAGTGACATGGGAATGTGTTTTAAAACATATTACAGAAATCCAAACAGCAAGATATTCCATGTGTTATCAACATACAGATTCAGAGATTGAGTCAAAGTAGTGAATTCTTGATTGAGAAATGCATAATTTCAAATATACATTCTCATTCTGTTCAGCTCCATGAATGGGTTTTAGTATGTTAACTGACCCTAAGAAGGAAGAAGACTACTATTTTTAAAAAAAATTTTAGATGGAAATTTCATGATTGGTATATCTGCTATTGTGTCTATCATTAATAATTATTAGTTGGTGATAGATTTTAATCATTATATTGGCACATAGGAATACAATTTATAATAGCATAGCTGATATAACAAGACATACATCATATTTGGGAGATAAATATTTAGGAAATACTGCTATTTGGGAAAGTAATATACATCTCTGGTGTGGACTCTATTTCTAAATTTCCCCAAAGTCTGCTGTTTCCTCTATTATGTACCATGTTTTATGTTATGCACTATGTTTTAAATATTTTAAAACATATAATTCTGCTATAAAAATAATAGGCAAAAAGGAAGGAGAATTGATGACACTAAATAGAGAAGCAAAGACTGTGTGAGACATGGTAGATAGAGAAAAAGAAAGTAGAGTACATGTGGGATGAGCAGATAAAAATGATGGGACAAAAGAGAACAGGATGAAAGGATAAATATTTAGAAAAGGATGAAAGGATAAATATTTATGATTCACTAAATGTGCATATGGCATATGAGACACTCAATATATATCGGATTGAAAAACAGCTGCTCATTTGTGACATCAGATTTGGCCCCATGTTCCCTCTGTCCAGGAAGCCCAAATAAAGTCCATAGCTGCTTATTGGGCGAGTTATAATCATGGCCAGGTATAACTGCCCCCGCATCTCTAACAAAGCAGTGAGATGTTGGTCCCAGACATCTTAAATCTGTTAGGTCATCTTGCTTAAACTTCAGCTGTGGTCTTTGGAACTACACCAGCAGTGGGGAAAGTTGACGTGTCTGAGTTGGAAGATAGACCGATGGACTAACTCAGTTCATATGTGCATTGTATATGTTGAGGTGATAGGTCTTTCTTCTGTTTGCATCCTAATCCTTGTGGGTTAACCTAACCCAACTCTTTCCCTGCTTCTCCCTGGTCCATGTGTTTTAAATGGATATAATAAACTGTGATTTGAGCATCTTAATTTGCACTGTGAGCCTTCCTGTTCCACCACCTCTGTGCTAACCTGCCTGGTCATGTACTTGGAGACTCCTATTACATCAAGGTAATTCCCCACATGGCGCAGCTGGCCAATTTTTGCCTCATATTTCTTCTTTATATTTACAACTGATGGTAATTACACTGCAGTGGGTAGAGAATATACCATTTCAGAAAGATATTTGGTCATCTAAAAAGAGCATTTAACTGTCACAGGGATACATTCCAATAATAGTCTGGCTGCAGCAGACAAACAATAGAAGAATTCATGGTTTAGCAGGATAAAGTCAGAGCACTTTAAAGCTGGTTCCAGTTCAAATTCTCATTTCAGAAAGACGAGATTTAGTGACTTGCTGAAGGTCACTATTTCTAGTAACTAGTAAGGCAGAACAGGAGCCAATGCTGTCTAAAGAGGTTATGGGGTTATTTGAGCTACTGCTGCTTCTAGCTGGGTCCTGGGTAATAACCAAGCATGCATTCCAGCACATGCCATGTAATGACTAAAAATATAAACTACAGCAGTCGCAACTAATAGATTAACATTAAATGATGCAAAAATAAACAGAGAATGTCTGTTTATTAACAGGGTTTATAGAGGTGTCACTGAGACATTTCAAGTGCTAAAAATTGCTGTTCTTTCCATGTCAGTTTAATTATGACATTACACATTTCCCTTTGATTCTGGAAGACAGGACATTAGTCAACGTTCTCAACACTCACTAGCTAATATATTTGAAGAACTGTGTTAGATGTTTGCCACATAAAAATGAGTAAGGTATAAACTATGAGAATCAACACTTTAGACTCCCTTCCATGTGCCAGGCTCTGTTGTAGGCACTAGAAAACCAAAACAACAGTGGCTTAAACCAGAGAGCATTCATAATAAAAATAAGTCCAGAGGTTTGAGAGGCAGCTCAACGATGACCTCGGGGATCCAAGTGTTTTCTAGGTCTTTCCATTTCCTCCTATTATTTCAGAATTTTCCTTTGTTCCTTTTGCCTTGTGGTTTCAAAAGGCCTTGCTTCAGCTCCATGCCTCATGTTCTCACAATACCATTTCCAAAGCAAGAAGGATGAGGGTGGTGAGACAGATCTTTTCTTGTAGGTCTCTATTTATCATGCACAAAATTTCTATCCTGGTTTCTCCGCAGGCTCCCCTCAGAATTGTGTTGAAGAGTAGAATTTTCTGTGAGTTGAAACTCTTCCATAATTTGTGCTACCCAAAATGGTATCCACCAGCCACGTATGGGTAGTGAGCACTTGAATTATGACTAGTGTGACTAAGGAATAGAATTTTTCATTTCATTTAATTTTAATTAATTTGAGTTTAAAATTTAAATACATATGTCTAATGTCTACCATATTGGACAACACTGCCTTTGGCTCTTTCTGGGTAGAACTACAATATGGCCACCAGTAGTTTCCATATTGCATAGCTTTTTCAACCTCCAAAGGAGAAAAAGTTGGGGAATGGCTCTTTGGCAGCAACTAACAGAAGAAAGTGAAACTGTTAGTCACTCAGTTGTGTCCAATTCTTTCCCTCCAAGGGACAATGATTGCGTAGCCTTTTCAGCCTCCAAGGGAGAAAAAGTTGAGGAAAGGCAGTAACTAACAGAAGAAAGTGAAACTGCTAGTCACTGAGTTGTGTCCGACTTTTTTCGACCCCCATGGACTGTAGCCCACCAGGCTCTTCTGTCCATGGAATTCCCCAGGCAAGAACACTGGAGTGGGTTGCCATTCCCTTCTCCCAAGTATCTTCCCAACCCACGGATCGAACCCAGGACTACAGCAGTGCTCTCAGATTCTTTACTATCTGAGCCCCCAGGGAAGCCCAGAAACGAACAGAGTCTGCCTTAAAAAGTAAATAAGACAAAGTGTCATAGAGCTGGTATTGTAATGGGGGAGGCTAACATCATAAAACTATAAACAAACTTTTAAAGGTAGCCATCTTCAGGTTGGAACAAGCCATGTTATCTAGATTCAGTCTAGATGACTGGTCTAGATTTTAGAGTGATGTAATAGGGAGTAATTGAAGGTGGGAGGGAGTAATTTAAGAAGGGGTGGGAAAAATCTGAAGAAGTTCATCGTCTGGTAGAAAAGGAAGAAGACAGCCATATAAAATTAAATTGTTAATAAATAGGGTGGTATATATATATAAATCCATGTATTTATTGCATAGTAAATATATGTACATATGTATTTACTCACGTACATAGTTAATACAGAGTCTATACTAGGAGGATAAACAAAGCATCTTTGAATGTTTCCCTGGTATCTCCTACAATCTTTACATAACATAGCAAGACAGGATTCGCAGCATAGAAGCCTTGGAATGTGGTCCATCTACCACCCTTAAAGCAACAGTTGACACAATACAACTTTACAGGACTATGTGTACAGGAATATGGTTAATGAGTGATTTCTCAAACAGTTCCTATAGGATGTTCTAAGGTGGGATAATCAACAACACAGTGAAGACTTTGAAAGGACCTATTTAAGTAACTTCAAAAGGTATAATATTCTTGATGCCTGAGGGGGGATCAGCAGTAGATAGACCTGTCTGACAAGAGACTGTCAGGGCTGGGGTAGCTTAATTAAAGCGAAGATTTTGCTGTGACTGAGGGTTAAAGATGGTAAGTTTCAGACAGTGTCATTCTCAGAGATCTTCTTAACTGGGGAAAGGACCATCTACCTATGTCCTTATGAACCCATATGCTGGTACAGAATGATGATAACCCAGGGTTGTGTGCTTTCCAAGGACTACAGGGTTGAAAGACAGACTTTCTAAAGCCTTTTCCAGTTTTGATATACTGTATTATTATTTTGTGACTTGTAGTGATTTTTTTCAAAGACAGTGATTTCTGTGCCAGAATGTTTGAAATCATCCATGTATTAAAACATGTCCTCCACAGTTTTCCTTGGATTCAGGATATTACTTGAGATATCTCTGTGATAATTCTGTGCTTTCTACAGCTTTCTCAACTACAGTGAGGTAAAAAAGAGGATATGTATCAAATTGGTGTTAATACGGTAAACAAATTTCAAAACAGACATGCAAATTCATTTCAACCATAGGCTGAAGTAGAGTGTGTGAAGATACAGATTCTGAGTTCACATGTCAGTTGTGGCTCTGACAGTAGTAACATGGCTAATAAACTTCCATTTAGCTATAAAGTTTTAATCTATAGAGAAAACTGATGACAACAATGATGATTTTGTTAGGGAATAAGAATTCTTTAAATAAATTCAAAAGAATTTATTTAATTTCACCACTTAAGCTTATTTATAGGTTTAAAGCTACTTAACGGTGATGATGATATCCCACTTTTTCGATCCATCAGTGTCAAAAACTGCACAGTTCAACAAGGTAGTCACTAAGCACCTTGGACTTGAAATTTGAATTAAATTAATTAAAGGTAATGTGAAAAATTCTCTTCTGACCTCACACTAGCTACATTTCAAGTATTAAATAGCCACCACACTGGACAGTGCAGATCTAGAATATCTTATTTCAGACTGCACTGTTAGCAATAGACACCTTCAGGTTCACATTGTTGGTTTTCAAAAAATGTTGATCAAATGAAGCACTATTCAATTTAATGCAACAGTGTCTGTTAAATAGACATCATTTATTTACTATTGAGAAAGTTTTAGTCATATAAAGAGATTCCTAGGAACTGGTGCCTAAGATAGATTCTGTAGGGGCCTTAGTCAGTAATGACCTTAGACTTGGTGAAGAAAAACCCCTTTCTAACTCTGCATGTTATTTTATTTTTGGCTTTATTTTTATTTTTTAGCCACACCTGGCAGCATATGCGATCTTACTTCCCCAACCAGGGATTGAACCTGTGCCTCCTGCACTAGAAGCCAGGAGTCTTAACTGCTGGACCACCAGGCAAGTCCCTGAGTCTGCGTTTTAGAGGGCACCAACCAAGCTCTCCTCCCCAAAGGGTGAAAAATCTCCAGGGCCAAGGGACTTATTCCCTAAGAGCCTGTGTCCCCTTTCTGTCACTAGACCTTGTCCAAGGAGCCCAGGCCCCTGGAATTTAGTGACTGAAAATTCCCAATGCTACTTCCAGGGCCTGTGTGCTCTGTGCTAAATCGCTTCAGTCCAGTTCAACTCTTTGCGACCATATGGACTATAGCCCGTCGTGCTCCTCTATCCATGCCATTCTCCAGGCAAGAATACTGGGTTGGGTTGCCACGCCCTCCTACAGGGGATCTTCTCCACCTTGGGATCGAAGCCGCTTCTCTCGCGTCTCCTACATTGCTGGTAGATTCTTTGCCCCTACTGCCACCTGGGAAGCTCTATAAGGGCTTGAGCAGGCCTCTTTCCAGAATTTTCCTCTTAAGGGAGGGCCAAACAACTGGTATTTGCACTCCTAGGCCTGAAGGGCTGCCAATACCACTTGAGGGTGTGCATGGAGCTTCGTTGAGAGGCTGGGGTGTCCACCAGCGTGCAGAAAGCTCCTCTTGTTCATGAATGGTGCGGGCACAGGAAGTTAAAGTCACATAAGTGTGTAGACCAAGTGCTGGGACCTACCACTTATGAGGTGTAACTCCAAGGTATTTGAGAGCTCGGTACACACACCTGGCATTCCAGGTTGTTATTAAGGAGTATTTCTCAAGATGGGAGCACAGAATATATATATTTTTGAAGGTCTGACATACTCCTTGTAAATATTTAAATATAGGGTAGGTGAGCCCCGGTGTTGCGAATGTTAGCGCGGGGTTGGCAGCACTGCCTAGAAGAAAAATAGATTCCGCTTGAGTTTCTTGGCTGGTTTGCTCGCAATTGATCTAAAACCGGTTATATCTGAGGTATCTTTGGATACCAGAGGGAAATTTCCTTTTCCAAAGGCTGCCAGTCCATCGAGGCCCCAATGCATCCTTTGCAGTGGTTATAAGTGGAATTGCTGAAGGCCAGAAACGGCTTTGGAGGGTCCTTTTTCTGGGACAGGACCCTGTTCCCAGCTCGGATGTATCTGGGACAAATGAGACTACGGAGTGCCTAGAAGGAGGTTCGAGATGTCTGCAGAGAGGAGGGAAGGCGATTCCTTTGAAGACTGTTAGTTTGGGGCACTCTCTTCTTTCTTGGGTTCTCCAAAGAAACTGAACCCTGCTCTCCTCCCCTTCCCGAAGCCCAGGACTGGGGCTCGCCAGGCGGAACGCGCGGCCCCCAGGGACACACGGGGCGCCTTTGTCTGGAGGGTTGCGGTGGAAGAGTAGAGAAGCGTGCGAGAGTGGCCACCGTGGCTGGAGTTTGGACTAGAACTTTCTTCCACCCTCCCTACGGGTGACGGTACTCCCGCTGACCCACAACTCCGGCCCAGAAGCCGGGAGCGCCTAGGTACCGGGGGTCCGGCTCCGCGGCGGGCGGCGCAGGTCCCCACGCACGCCCCTCCTTCCCGGAGCCGCGGGCGGCGAGGGGAGCGGAGACGACGAGGTAGAGGAGGAGGAGGAGGTGGAGGAGGTGGCGGAGGGGAAGGGGCGGGGGCGGCGGGCGGGGAGGAGCCGCCGCGGGCAGTGGCCGGGGGAGGCGGCGGTGACTGAGGAGGAGGTGGAGGAAGCGGCGGCACTCCCGCCCCGCCGTAGAGCGGCGCTGGGACCCACGCGGCCGTGACCCCGCGGCTCCCCGGAGGCCGAGCGCGGCAGCTGCGGACAAAGGAGCATGTCGGCGCCGAGGAGGGCGCGTCCTCCGGCCACCACGAGACTCCGGGCGCCACCGGGCCCGCGCTGCGCTCCAGTCCGCCGGGGCACCGGGGCGGCCCGCTAGGCCAGCGCTGCGTCGCTCGGCCCGCAGGCCCCGGCCGGCCGCCCGGCCCGCAGCATGGAACGGCCCGGGCGCCCGCGGGGCCGCCAGCCGCCGCCCCTTCTGCTGCTGCCGCTGGCGCTGCTCGCGCTGCTGGGCGGCGGGGCCGTGGCTCTGCCCCCAGGCTGCAAACACGACGGGCGGCTCCGAGGGGCCGGGAGGGCGGCGGGCGCCGCCGAGGGCAAGGTGGTGTGCAGCAGCCTGGAGCTCGCGCAGGTCCTGCCCCCGGACACGCTGCCGAACCGCACGGTCACCCTGTGAGTAGCCCGCGAGGCGCCCCTCTGTACTGGCGCCCGGTCTCTTCCGTCCCAGCGCTTTCCGTCGTGCTGCTTCTCCTTTCTCGCAACTTGGAAGAGGGTCCCGCCGCCACCCCCGCGCCTTTGTGTGCATGGAGCCGCTGGCGGGGGTGATGCTGGGGAACCGGGAGGCTCGGCCGGAGGCGTTTCTGTGGCTGGCGAGCGGATGTGTGCCGGCGTCGCTCCGCTAGTTTGCAAAGTAAAAGTTTTAGGGTTCCCCCGCGCGGTCCCGGCGCAGTGCTTGTGAGCTAGCTGCGCGGTGCCACGTGAGGATGCAAGTAAACATGCAAGCCGCGGAGTTAAAGCTCATTCATCCTGTGCTTGGGCGCAGGAAAACAGCTGGGCTAGAAGGGCCAGCCCTTCAGTTACTTGCACGTTAAGTTACTCGAACACTAGTTTTCAGGATACTAAAGCCACACAGGGACTTTGAACGCCACTGTGTGTGATCTCCAAACTTCCAGACTGTTTCCTTTGCTTTTGCCAGCTGAGTTTTATTACATTAAAGAGCACCTTGTAAAATAAGAGTTTTTTTTAAGGGCCCAGAAATATATTTGAGATGAAATCGTGCACCTTCGACCCCCGGTTTCTTGGGTATGAGAGCTTATCTTTAAAGCCGAGAACTTCACATTTGCAAACTGGGTTTGTTGAGCCTTCCAACTCAAGGGACTTGATTTTCGGATTGAGTTTCCACCTGGAAAGAAAAATTTTTGGTCTCGTAATTCACTTTGTGCTACGATTCACTGTCCAGTTTTGCCAATTCTATCTGAACCCTTGGCCCGGTGACTCTTGATTTTATTTTCTGAACGATGAATTGGTTTGGGACAGTTTAAAAGTGTTTCTAATGGGTATTTTGTCGAACTGAAATATGAGTCCCTCGGCGCCGTGTGCCTATGTGTTGTTTTGGTTGGTTTCCTAAAAAAGAATCAAGGCTGCCAGTATAAAAACATGAAGGCAAGAGGAACAGCGTGACCTGTGAAAGAACTTAAAATATGGTTTTTAATTTAGCCCAGAAATATGGTTTTTAATTTAACCCAAATTAACCCTAGCAGGATTTATGGGTAAGTACAGATTTCATTACTAACACCTTTGTTCTTCGTTTCCATTTGTTTGAATTAGGAAAGGTTTAACACAGGAAAACTGTGTGTGCTTCTGTTTATGGAGGCCTGAAAAAGGTAAAAGAGTTTTTGTTTTGTTTGATTCCTTTACCAACACTTGACCACTTGGTAGTGGCAGCAGCTGTATTTATTTCTTAGCCAGATTCTTTGAAGTGGAAATCTTGAGTATGGGCCCATAATTACAGTCTGGAGTCAAGTGGAGAAAACCTTTGTTTTGGAGATATCCTTTGTTATTCTGAAGAAATTAGTCCTATATTTGGCTTCTGAATCAGTGGCACTTAAGCTGATTCAAGTTTAGGTCGATTTTTCCTGAATTGTCAACAATTGTAAATTGTTGATTTCACAGGGGAAAAAAGTTGATATTGTAGAAAATAACTTTTCAGCATATGATCAAACTATTTCATTGAATGTTAATGAACTGATTAAAATATGTGCCTTTGAAATGTCATTTTAATCCTTTTTTTTGCACCTGAAAGTCCTTTAAAGTAAAAGTAATACAGTTTAGTGAATGGGAAGAATTATAATTGAGGATCAGATAAAGTTGATGTTCTGGTTGAAGTTGGTTTCAAGTGTATCAGAATGGTGTGTGTGTGTGTGTGTGTGTGTGTGGTGGGGGTGTTCTGGGCCAGTTTCCTCATTTTCCTAGAGAATAAATTAGAGGGTCATAGTAGATAAGTGACTTGCCCAATTCCTATGATAGATTTATAGCGAGGGGATCCGTGCCCTGGATTCTTGCCCTGCGGTTCACATGCTTTTTCATCTTCATTCCTTGTCTTCATCTTCCTTAGTTCAACACAGGTTTTTTTTTTTTTTTTTTATTAAATCGTTTCTAGATCATTGGCAGTACGTTGAGGTTTGGACTAGGTGTTATTTTCCTAGGACTGTGGTAGATTAATCACTAGTTTGATGACTTAAGACAGCAAATTTCTTCTCTCACCATTCTGGAAGCCAAAAATCCAAAAGCGAGGGTTTTAAGCAGGACCATGTTCCTGCCAAGGCTCTGGAGAATCCTTGCCTCTTTTCAGCTTCTGACTTTCCTTGGCTTGTGGCAGCTCAATTCCACTCTGTTTCTGTCTTCCTGTGGTCTTCCCTGTGGTGTCTTTCAAATATTCTCCTTTCTCTTATGAGACACCAGTCTTTGAATCTAGGGGTCCACTGGGAAGTCCACGAGGCTCTTTTCTCAAGATTCATGACTTGGTTCCATCTGCAGAGAAACCCACAAAAACCAACCCTATTTCCCAGCAGCGTTATTTTCAGAGGTACTAGGAGTGAGAACTTGGACCTTTGGTTTTGGGGCACACTCACTTTTCAATTCATACAGAATATAGACAAAAGCATTATCTTTCTTCTCTAGGAACTCACAGAGATTTGAGGAGAAAGTTTCATCATGTCTCAGGGCAGTATGGTAAACATTCTAATATCAGGGAACACAATTAGCAAAAGGAACGCATAAGAGGGCAACTGAGGTTCCTCTGGGGCATAATGGGTGGGATCGAGGATCTGAGAACCCATAGCCAATTTGAGAAGTATGAGAAAGATACTGTGGAGGAAATGAGGGGATGAGAGGTGGGCATCCCCGGCAGGCCCAGGGTAGTGGAGATGCTTGAGGAATTGTGTGTTTGAAGTTGCTGGAATGTCAAGGACACATGTCTAGTGCTTGGAATGGTGGTGGTGGTGGTAGGGGTTTGGGGAGTTCTAGGAACAAGTCAAGGATAGGCAGGCTCTCTAATTCCTTCGTTGTGGCCAAACGTTTTCAGCTGAGTTGTGATGTGGCTGCCGAGTGGAAAGTTGGGGGTTGAAAGGAGGGCAAGGATTGAAGTTTTCTTTCTCTTTAATAATGAAAAATAAGATTATTTCTTCTTAGTGGATTTCTTTCTCAGATCCTTCTGCTGCTGCTAAACTTCAGTCGTGTCTGACTCTATGAGACCCCATAGATGGCAGCCCACCAGGCTCCTCGGTCCCTGGGATTCTCCAGGCAAGAATACTGGAGTGGGTTGCCATTTCCTTCTCCAATGCATGCATGCATGCTAAGTTGCTTCAGTTGTGTCTGATTCTGTGTGACCCCATGGACAGCAGCCCACCAGGCTCTGTCCATAGGTTTTTCTAGGCAAGAATACAGGAGTGGGTTGCCATTTCCTTCTCCATCAGATTCTTCTACGATCTTAGTGAACAACACTTATTTTCATAGCCATGTTTCTAGAGAGGTTTGGCAGAAATCCTCAGCTTGACCACACTTGTTCCTTGTATCTTATATAGCCTTCTGCATTAAAGGATTACGTTCCATTTATTATTTTTACGCACAAACTGAATACAAATTTAACTGCATTAATGCTTTTGTTGGAAATCTATTTCTATGTTTCATGTGAAATGCTCAATATTAAGTTTTAAAAATTCTGAAGACATCAGTGGTAGAAAGTTTCACAGATTTAGTCGTGGTCTTCCAATAGTGTTTTCCTGGTGATGCTACATGGTGATTGTAGATAAAAGGTTTCTTTTAAATAAATTTTATGATTTGTTAAGTAACTTTGGGACAAAATCCAGATGTTTTTCAGACTGTTTAACAGACTAAAATAATGCTCGGGTTTGGTTTTTACTTTTATAAAATGTTAAGTTCTTTTGCTATCAGAGGACTGATAATTGGACATCCCCAGTGTATGCACTTCAGTGCCAGGTACACAAAAAGAAGTGCTGGTGTTGTTTGGAAACTTCAGTCTGGTTGGAGAGGGAAGATTTGCACCGAAGCAAAGCAGACATCTAGGGAATAATCTCAGAATGTCTGTAATTAAGTAATAAATTCTGTACTGCTGATTGTTTAAATGCTTTAGGAAGCCTGTTAAGAGGAGAGAGCTGTGGGGCCGTGGAGGCCTGGGAAGGTATTAAAATTTTCCTGGAGAGGTTAAGACTTGAGCACGGCCTGAGGGAAGGGAAAGGTTTGGGTTTTGAGCTAGGGGAGAGAGGGCGCTCTGCAGTTGCAGTGAGGCGTGGTGATGCACTGGCCCTGCTGAAAAGCAGGGAGGGTTTCAGAACCATTGGTCTGTCTGTGGTGTTTCAAGCACCAGGCTGGTCCAGGTCAGTTAGGGGAGTGTGTCCAGATGGGAAGGAGGAGGGGCCCAGGCTGAAGTCCCCTGGACCAGTAGAGGGGCCTGAGAAGGAAGGTGCAGCTGGTAAGGTTGAGGGGCAGCAACTGGGGAGTATTTGGTCAAAGAAGCCAAGGGGAGTTCAGGTTTGAAGACAGGAATGGGGCGCCCCGGTGGAGAGATGCTGTGAGATCAGAAACAGTAAGAACAAGCTAGACTTGACAGCTTTGGTGCCCTCCGTGGGCCAGAGGCTGCAGGAGGCAGATTGTGGTAGATTAAAGGGAGAACTGTGTGAGGATGGTGGTGTTAGCTTGATGAGGAAGAAATTTGGTGTGAGGAAAGAGAATCTTTGCATCCTGCTGAGTATGGTTGGCAGTAGTCGGGGAGAGGGAGAAATGGATGATGGAAGGTGAGATATGATGGGAGCTGGAGCCAGGTGGGGTGTTAGGCTTTTAGATGGAGGGGGGTTGTTCCATCCCCAAGTGGTGACTGGAGGGAGCTTGGGCAAAATGGTGGGTGGGAGACCACTGAGGAGGGCATGTGGGATGAAGAGGGCTTTGCTGCCCCCTGGCATTTATTTTTTCAAAGACCTAGAGGCAGGGTTAGGGAAGAGGGTGAGGAGATGGTGTGAGGAGGAAGTGAATGAAGAGTGAAGTGGCCTTTTGGAAAGGACCCGGGGATTGTAGAAGTGCCACCCAGGTGGAGTGGTGTCCATTTTTGCCTTGTGATCTAATTCAGAGGGAGATGGTCAGCATGTTTTTTTTCTTCTCTCCAGCTGCTTTCAGCTTAGAGATGAGAACAGTGGATATTAGCCAGGCTGCTTCGCCACGTGAGGACAACAGAGGAGGAGAAGGAGCAGGGAGATTTTAATGAACATCACGGACAGCTGCTGTGGTCTGAATTCATGTGGATCCAGGTTTTTATCTTTGAATGAAAGGTCTTCTCTGTAGCCATATTTTCCCATTCTCAGCACAGGCTTTTTTCCCTGTGCACATCTATTGAGACCCTATTAATATTGTACGCACAACTCTGAGTGTTAGGGATGGCTCTGAGTGCTAGGGATGGCTAGAATAAGCCATAATTCTTTCATCCGAGGATCAATGCTGCTGCTGCTGCTGCTGCTTCTAAGTCGCTTCAGTCGTGTCTGACTCTTTGCGACCCCATATACGGCAGCCCAGCAGGCTCCCTCGTCCTTGGGATTCTCCAGGCAAGAACACTGGAGTGGGTTGCCACTTCCTTCTCCAATGCATGAAAAGTGAAAGTGAAGTCACTCAGTCATGTCCGACTCTTAGCGACTCCATGGACTGCAGCCTACCAGGCTCCTCCATCCATGGGATTTTCCAGGCAAGAGTATTGGAGTGGGGTGCCATTGCCTTCTCTGTGAGGATCAATAATATACCCCAATTCTCTGCTTCACCACAGCATGCGTCTCATTGTCCCCTGAGCAGATTTTTATGTATTGGCTTCCTGTATGCCTCGGCTAAGTTTGCCACTCGCCTGACACCCCTTTCCTGGTAAAAATCTGGGTTCTCATTAATTTAGCCCAATTGCAGTGGCCTCTTTTGTGCCTCTTCCAATGCTCTGATCCTTCTCTTCTCTAAACTTAGGAAGTGCTTCTTATCTGTGCTCTTGTGTCACTTTATGGGATACTTGATGCGATCCTAAAGCATGTCCTGTCAAAGGAAGGGCTCTGAGACCTCAGTGGGTGGTAATGTAATCACTCTTTATTGATAAGAGTAATGCCAGCAATGATAGGACTGTATGGTGGGAGGTCAGGACAAGCGGAGAGATGTGAATTCAAAATTTTACTCTTTTATGGCCAGTGAAAACATTTCATTAGTTTAGGTCAGCATTTCATAGCTGTTGGGTCCCCGATTCAAGAACAGGTATAAATATGGGCAGTTACATTTGACCTACATGATCTTATGTGTGTGATAAGCACACATTGCCAACATCCATTGGATCATAGAAAAAGCAAGAGAGTTCCAGAAAAGCATCTACTTCTGCTTTATTGAGTACGCCAAAGCCTTTGACTGTGGATCACAACAAACTGTGGAAAATTCTTAAAAGAGATGGGAATACCAGACCGCCTTACCTGCCTCCTGAGAAATCTGTATGCAGGTCAAAAAGCAACAGTTAGAACCAGACATCGAACAACGAACTGGTTGCATACTGGAAAAGGAGTATGTCAAGTATATTGTCACCCTGCTTATTTAACTTCTATGCAGAGTACATCATGGGAAATGCTGGGCTGAATGAAGCACAAGCTGGAATCAAGGTTGCTAGAGAAATATTAATAACCTCAGATATGCAGATAACACCACCCTTATGGAAGAAAACGAAGAAGAGCTAAAGAGCCTCTTGATAAAAGTGAAAGAGAAGAACGAAAAATCTGGCTTAAAACTCAACATTCAAAAAATGAAGATCATGGCATTTGGTCCCATCACTTCATGGCAAGTAAATGGGGAAACAATGGAAACAGTGAGAGACTTTATTTTTCTGGGCTCCAAAATCACTACAGATGGTGACTTCAGCCATGAAATTAAAACACGTTTGCTCCTTGGAAGAAAATTATGACCAACCTAGACAGCATATTCAAAAGCAGACACATTACTTTGCAGACAAAGGTCCATATAGTCAAAGCTATGATTTTTCCAGTAGTCATGTATGGATGTGAGAGTTGGACTATAAAGAAAGCTGAGCACTGAAGAATTGATGCTTTTGAACTGTGGTGTTGGAGAAGACTCTTGAGAGTCCCTTGGACTGCAAGGAGATCAAACCATTCAATCCTAAAGGAAATCAGTCCTGAATATTCATTGGAAGGACTGATGCAAAAGCTCCAATACTTCAGCCACCTGATGCGAAGAACTGACTCATTTGAAAAGACCCTCATGCTGGGAAAGATTGAAGGAGGAGGAGAAGGGGACAACAGAGGATGAGATGGTTGGATGGCATCACCACATCGATGGACATGTGTTTGAATCAATGGACATGAGTTTGAGCAAGCTCTGGGAGTTGGTGATGGACAGGGAAGCCTGATGTGCTGCCGTCCATGGGGTCACAAAGAGTCAGACACCAACTGCGTGACTGAACTGAACTGAAACACACACATAAAACAGTGTTTTGGCAGGTTGATCAGAAATACTGAAGAATTTTGGGCAGACTTAGGCATTTGGTCTATGAATGCAAGTCTTGGTGGTGGTGGTTTAGTTGCTGAGTTGTGTCCGACTTGTGACCCCATGGACGGTAGCCTGCCAGGCTCCTCTGTCCATGGGGTTCTCCAGAAAAGAATACTGGAGTGGATTGCCATTTCCTTCTCCAGGGGATCTTCCCAACCCAGGAATCAAACCCTGGCTTCCTGCATTTTAGGCAGATTCTTTTCCAACTGAGCTACAAG
Organism: Bubalus bubalis; assembly: GCF_019923935.1. Taxonomy (NCBI): domain Eukaryota; kingdom Metazoa; phylum Chordata; class Mammalia; order Artiodactyla; family Bovidae; genus Bubalus; species Bubalus bubalis. The sequence continues at coordinate 75,287,647 of NC_059163.1, forward strand.
GAAAGTGTTTTTTGCAATCTGGTGAGGTTTTGCATGACCTAGCCCCTTAATCTTGTTGCTTCTTACCTGCTTTGGAGTCCTCCAGCATCAGGAATTTTTGATGAGAAGATGGTGGGTTTGGCAATAAATCAGAAATAAAATACTAGAAAGAGACATAGGAACTTTCCAAACCTATAAAGGTGTTTTTTTTTTTTTTTTTAAATAGGCAAAAACAACAAAGTAAAAACTCCTAAAAGTACTCAGAAAACAACACAGGGTGAAGTTCCTTAGAGTTGCATTTAGGACTTTTTTTTCCTTCCTATTTAGTTGCGTCTCTGAAAACAGTTGCTTTCTGTATTGGCTGTCCTCCTGTGGAGGAATTTTTTTTTTTTTTTTTTTTAATTATAGCAGATCTATTTAGCTTTATCGAGTCTTAATTGTGGCACACAGGATATTCATTGCATCAGGCAGAACTTCTGTTACAGAACACTGGCTTCAGTAGTTAAGGGCTCATTTGCTCTGCTGCCTGAGGGATCTTAGTTCCCCTGCCAGGGATCAAACCCGAGTCCCCTGCATTGCAGGGAGGATTCTTAACCACTGGGCCACCATGGAAGTCCCTCGCATGAAAGTCCCAGAGAACATAACAAATTCATTGTTCTCAACATTTTTGTCAAAAACAGACCAAAAAAAAAGAGTATAGAATTCTTAAAATTTTAGTAACTTATTAAGTCAGTTTTTTTTTTTTTTTGCCAAAATTAGGAAGCTGTAGATGCAGACTTGCTCCATGAGTTTTTAATAGTTGCCTAACTAAATTTATTTTAATAAATTATTTAATGCTTTATGGATGGTTTAGCTTGTTTTTATGTTCATGTGCAGATAATTTTAGTCCAAAGAGGGAGTTTTAAATTAAGCAGTCTCTCCCAAGCTTTTTTTAAATTTAATTTTGCATGTGTGGTGAGGGAAACTCCTGTGTGTTGGATGGGACAGAACAGAGGTGTAGCTGTTGCCCACAGAAGAGACAGGTCTGTCCTGGCCACTTGTAGTGCCATGCTGAGCACCTTGCACACAGTGGGCATTTCACTCAGGTAACCTTTTCTTGTCCTCAGAGCCTGAAGGGAGTAAACGGAAGGGGTTGGTGTAAGAATCATCTAGGACTTCCCCCATCCCCCTGTGCCCACCCAGCTTCCCCCCAGCACCCTTTGTCTGCAGGTTGCAAGCCCAGGTTTAAATCTGCTTTCCCACACACAGCAGGGACCTTCCAAAGACCAGACTTTTGGTAATCACTCTTCTCTAGTGACTGTCTTCGTAATTCCTATCCTAGTTTTTAAAACTGCTTGCTTTTGTGTTCGCTCGGCAAATAGTTATTCCCTGCCTACTCTGCATGTTGTCGATGTAATTTAGGTGTGCTTGTGTGATTGTTTTTGGCCATTAGACCAGTTTTATCCTAGGCGCGTGTGCTTGTATTCCTTTCTGGAACTCCACCTCTTGCCTTCCAGAAACACAACATCTCCCTGGTCTGCCTCTTTGTGACACAGTTTAACCTGCATCCTCTTCCTTCGCCACACTCTGCTATGAGAGCTGGAGATAACGGGGTTGGGGGTGGGAGGGGGAACTGGTGGACTTCAAAAATTACTATAGGCGTTGAGGTTTCTAAAGAGAAATCTGCAAGACTGGTTTAGGAACAACATAACCAATGGGACTGATAGACCATGGTGGGCAGTGACCACCTTTGCTTTCCCTTCACATCTGTCTGCTGGGCACAGAATCTTTCACCCCATATGTCTCTGATCTCCTGTAGCACATAATCACCTCCAGTACTCAGAGCAGTTCTTTCTGAGGATTTTCATGTTGTAACACGCACACACACAGTGCTAAGGTTTGTGTGGAGGGTGCTGCAGGTGGGAACTCCACTGAGCCAGACCCTGCATCCCAGCCCAGCTTGGGAAGGGGTTTGGGAGAGCAGTTATTTCCACCTTCCTGTAACCTGGTTGCTGAGTTTGCTGTTGAGACTTTTCACCTTGCTTTGAATCACCTGGGAACATTAAAAGCTCAGATGCCTGGGCCACAGGTCTCATGATCTGATTTGACTGTTCCAGGATGGGGCCTGGAAGTTGGTATTTTTCACAGCTCTGCAGGTGATTGTCTTGTCACCTGGGCTAAGAACCTGTTTTCTAGGTGTTTTCTTCACCACCTGTCATCTGCTACAACAAAAAAAGGTAGAAGAAAGAGGAGTGGAGCAGATTGAGGACAACTGCCTCAGGGGAAGGGGGCTGTTCCAAGTGGAGCAAGGATGAATGGAAATCAGGAGATGTTTTTAGGACAGAGAACTGAGAGCTTTAGGTTGGGGCCTTATTCATAAGAGAGGAGAAAAGTGACTATATGTAAAGTGGGGAATGATATGCCGAACTAGGATTTAATATCAAGTCATGAGGTTAATGGCTTCCCAGAGGGCTCAGCAGTAAAGAATCTGCCTGCAATGCAGAAGATGCAGGTTCGATCCCTGGATTGGGAAGATCCCCTGGAGAAGGAAATGGCAACCCACTCCAGTATTCTTGCCTGGAAAATCCCATGGACAGAGGAGCCTGGTGGCTGACAGTCCGTGGGGTTGCTAAGAGTTGGACACGACTGAGCAACTAAACAACAGCAGCAACGGCATGGGGCTAAGGACAGTAAGGTTGTGGAGGTGCATTGTGGCACTGAAAGGATGAACTGAGAGAGTCTAAGGGCAGCAAACCAGCATTTGGGGGCCTGATACTCAGATGGAGCAGACAACGAAACACATAATAGCCCCTGCCTTGATCTGCCTTAAATCCTTTATTGTATATTAAATTTAAAATAGAGATTTATTTCTGATAATAATCCATTATTAATATAAAATAGTAAGAAAGCGTAGAGAATCCATGAGAGGCCCAATTCCCCAAGTATCTACCTACGTCTAAGTTATTAAAAAAAAAAGAGCTTATTTTAATTTACATCCTCATTATAAGTGAAGTTTCATATATTTTTGACACATCTGCAAAAGGGTCATTTGTATTTGGCCACCTTCTCTGTACATTTTTAGTTTCCAGCAGTTTTTTTTACCCCCCAGTTGACACTTAGATTTTTTGAGTGACCACTCATCATCTGAAAATGTAGTACTTTCATTATTTTCTTGCTGCTTTGGCTGGGACTGAGGAGGCAGGATTGTGGACACCTTTGTCATGTTCTTCACTTGATAATGGACAGGCATGTTGGGCAGATGAGGACAAGAGATATTTCCTGGCAGGACACGTGATTTTGTTGAGAGGCTAAATCCACTCATATAGCAGGCATTTGCTAGTTGCTTTTAGCTCTTTATCAATTCACATGACTGACATTCTTGGTTCTTAGGTTAAATAAAAGATATCTTTTGTTCTTCTTTTCCTTCCCATATTTTGCCTTGTTATGTTTAAATTATGTAATGGTTGAATTGTACATATTTGAAATCTTTTCTTCCTGAATAATCAGTATTGGGGGGGGAAGGGCATGCCTGTGGAATGCAGTTTTATACAAAGAAGGCTCAAATGACAGTCATCCTCACTCTCTAGTTCTTAGGCTATTTTTATTAAATTCTTTTGGATGACAGTGGCATGAGCATGAAGAAAATCTTTTGGCAGGATTGCTAGCTCTACAAGCAAAAGCGGTGCTTCCACCTAGTCAAGAATTGTACAGTAATCCTCCTTTATACCTAGTTTCAGTTACTCGTGGTGAACCATGGGCCACAAATATTAGATGGAAAATTCCAGAAATAATTCATAAGTTTTAAAGTGTGCACCGTTCTGAGTAGTATGATGAAGTCTTGCTCTCTCCTGCCTGGGATGGGAATCATCCTTTTGTCCAGCGTATCCGCCTGTTAGACACTTGGTGGCCGTCTGGGTCATGTGTCATCAGATCGATTGTCCTGGAAGCTCAGTGCCTTCTGTTCCAGCCACCCTTGTTTTACTTCGTAACGACCCCTCAAGTATAGGAGTACTGATGCTGGCAATGCAAAGGTGCCAAAGAGAAATCTGTAAAATGCTTTCTAAGTGAAAAGGTGAAAGATTTAACACGGAAAGAAAAATAATCATATATACTGAGGTTGCGAAGATCTACAGTAAGAACAAATTTTTAGCCATGAAATAGTGAAGAAAAAAGAATCCGTGCTCATTTTGCTGTTGCACCGTAGACTGCAAAAATTATGGCCACAGTGTGTGATAAGTGCTTAGTTAGATGGAAAAGACCTTTTTCATTTGTGCAGTGAGATATTTTGAGAGGGAGACCACCTGCATAGAACTCTGATTACAATATGTTGTCATAATTCTCTTAGTTTATTGATGATAATCTCTTATGTGCCTTCTTTAAAAACTAAACTTTATCGGAGAATGTATATAAAGGAAAAAAATAGTACATAAAAGACACTGAAGTTGAGGCATCCGCTGGGGGCCTGTGGATAGGAGGGAAGCGTATCCCCTGTGGATAGGAGGGACTCCTGTACTTGCAGGCCAAGATGTTTCCCCAGAATAGGAACAAGCACGTCCTCCACCCAGGCTGGGGAGAAATAAAGACCGCTGTGGGTAATCTAAGCTCCCCAAGCTGTGCCCCTACTCCTCTCCCCTGCATCCTCCTAGTATGGGACATAATATACAGTAGGTGATTGTGAGTTAAATTCACTCCCTATATGAAGACATTTCTGAATTAGAATAAATAGTTCCATCTCTGTGATCTTGCCTCCCCTAGATAATGGAGCTTGGAGACTTTTTTGTCCCCTCCTGCCACTCTCGCACCTAGAAGAGTGGTCGGCTTTTCATTGGCATTTCTGTGATCGCCTCCTATCGTGAGCTGGATAGAAAGCAGGTTGTAAATTGTGTTGGGGATGACACTTCTGTCTAAACCCTCCTGAGATTTAATTGAAGGAAACTTAAAGTGGGCTTTGGAGATGCAGCTGTAACACAGACTCTGTAATGCAGTTGTTAAACTTCTCTTTCTTCAAGACTGCTTGAATCTAAGTCTAATTAAATTGATTCATTTCCCATCAAGATAAGACTTAAAAGCATTCTTTGTTTTATTGTGCAATTCTTCCCAACTCTTTTCTCATGAAAAGGCAAAGAGTAATTGACTAGGGGTGTATTCATCTCCAGTACCATGTTTAAGGCAGATGGGCTTTCTATTAGATTAAAAAATTTTTTAACCTTCATTTTGTTTGTTTGAAACAAGACCAAGTGTAAACTCTCCCTTGCTGGTGAAGATTTGATTAGATTTCTCAACTCTAAAGATGGTAACAATAACCCTGTATACGAGACAGCAAAAGAGACACTGATGTATAGAACAGCCTTTTGGACTCTGGGAGAGGGAGAGGGTGGGATGATTTGGGAGAATGGCATTTAAACATGTATAATATCATATATGAAACGAGTTGCCAGTCCAGGTTCGATGCACGGTATTGGATGCTTGGGGTTGGTGCACTGGGACGACCCAGAGGGATGGTATGGAGAGGGAGGAGGGAGGAGGGTTCAGGATGGGGAACACATGTATACCTGTGGCGGATTCATGTTGATATATGGCAAAACCAATACAATATTGTAAAGTTAAAAAAAAAAAAAAAGATTTCTAAACTCTTTCCAGTACCATGGGATTTGCAGTCCACCTTGGCAGCCAGTGCTAGGCTGGCTCCGCCATTCCTCGTACCCGCATCCAGCCTCATCCTTTGCTTGCATTACTGCAGCTGTCATAATCTTTGGAATTATTTATTTACAATCCTTTCTGTCTTACCAGACTCTGAACTTTTAAAAAAATTGACTATGTATAGTTGGTTTAGTTTCAAAATGTCCAACATAGTGATTCAGTATTTTTGTAACTTTAAATGGACTATGGCTGTGTATATACTAAGTCACTTCAGTCATGTCTGAGTCTTTGCAAACTTACGGATTGTAGCCCTCCAGTTTCCTCTGTCTATGGGTTTCTCCAGGCAAGAATACTGGTCTGAATAGCCATGCCCTCCTCCATGGGATCTTCCCAACCCAAGAATCGAACTCATATCTCTTACATCTCCTTCCCGGGTTCTTTACCACTAGCATCACCTGAGAAGCCCTTAAATGGAGTATAATCTATAACAAAATAATGGCCGTATTTCTCTGTGCTGTACAATATATCTTGTGGCTTAATTTACTTTATACATAGTAGGTTGTATCTCTTAATTTCCTACCCCTATTGTGCCCCTCTCCCCATTCCTTCTCCCCATTGGTGATCACTGGTTTGTTCTCTGTATCTTAAAGTCTGTTTTTTGTTTTGTTACATCCATCCCTTTGTAAGTCAAACCAGTCAATCCTAATGGAAATCAACCCTGACTATCCATTGGAAAGACTCATGCTGAAGCTCCTATACTTTGGGCACCTGATGCGAAGAGCCAATTCATTGGAAAAGACCCTGATGCTTGGAAAGATTGAGGGCAGGAAGGGAAGGGGACGACAGAGGAAGAGATGGTTGGATGGCATCACCGACTCAATGGACATGAGTTTGAGCATACTCCAGGAGATGATGAAGGACAGAAAAGCCTGGCATGCTGCAGTCCAAGGGGTCTCATAGAGTGGGACTTGACTTAGTGACTGAGCAACAATGAGTGATAACATAGAGTGTTTGTCTTTCTATGTCTGACTTATTTGTCTTAGCATGATATTCCCTAAGTCTGTCAGCTTTGTTGAGTTTCCTTCTATTTTGTGGCCTAGTAATGTTCTTGTATATATGTACCACATCTTCTTTATCTGATCAACTGTCGTTGAACACTTAGGTTGCCTCTCTATCTTGGTAATTGTAAATAATGCTGCTACGAACGTTGGGTGCATGTATTTTTTAAAATTAGCATCTCTGTTTTCTTCAGATGTATACCCAGCTGTGACATTTCTGGATCATGTGGTTCTGTGTTTTATTTTTGAGGAACCTCCATAGTGTTTTCATAGTGGCTGCACCAGATTGTAAACTCTTGATGGTGATACTTACTCTGTGTCCTGAGTGTCTATCACATAAACACCTAGTAAGTCTTTGTAGAAATAAGGCCCGTGTTTCCCAGTGTTCTTCTTTTTTCCTCAAGTAGAACTAGAAGAAGAATCTTGCATTATTTTTAACACAGGATGATGACTCTATCACTGATAAGCTTGAGAGTCTTCAAAGCGGAGTACCCAACCTACAAGGTCGAGGCTTAAACTCCCACTCTGTATTTGCTAGTGAAAAGCCTTTCTCTCTTATCCATATTACTTTGTTTTGTTTTTTTTTTTTTTTCCTTCCCTTTTCTTGATCTGCTTCCCTTCTACTTTTGGAGAGACTGTCACTTACCTTTTCTGTTTTAAGCTTCTCCCCTTGTTTGTGATTTTTCTCCTTGGCATACATAGCCTCTGTTAAAACAAAAACAACAACAAAAATCTCGCCTCCCTCATACCACCCTTACCGAAGCACTATGTAGGTACTCTTCTTATTTCACAATTAAGCTTCTTAAAAAGCAACATGAATTCACCCCGGCATTTCCTTATTTCAGTTTCAGTCCATTGTCTAGTTTCTGCACTGTGCCGTGCCTGAAGGCAGCTAAACTCAGAGCTCTTTTCATTCCTCCATCATGTGTAGTCTCCTGATCACCACCTCTGTTACCATGCTCATTTAATGATTAAACTTCAGCAATTTGACATGGTTTGGGCTCAGCAGCTCCTATGAGGAAGTGGCTAGCTTGGCTGTATGGTTTCCTGCCAAGATGACCACAGACAGCAGTACCTCCTTAGGGGATGGTGTTTTTTTGAAGGCAAAGCCCTACGGAATGCGTATTGTCCACCCTGAACCACCATAAACAGAGATTGTCTACTTGAGATTATTGCCTACGTAGAGAAACCTAGTTAACTGTCTTCCTTGGCTTGATTTTTTTCAGGGATCCTTACTAGGGGGCGGGAAGGGAACTGTCTTGGAGTTCTTCCCCCAGGGATAAAGTTGAAAAACTTGTCCATCAGCTTAACTAGAACAGCTTAGCAACCACAGACTGGGGCCATGATGTAAGGACTTTGTCAGACTTTCCCTTTTTAAGCTTTGTTAGTGTTTCCATTGTTTTTCCTTTTAGTGTTTTATAGAACTTTAAAAATTGCAGATGTTTTGTTTTCACCGCGTGGAGCACAGATGAGGGGGGATTTTGGAGACCTCCTACACTAAGTCTTAACTTTCACTAAGTCTTACACCATCTTAGATGTGACAGCTTATAAATAGAAAGAAACTGTTTATTTTTCTGTCGGGAGGTTGATAGTAAAGCCAATGTGAAGAACCTTCTTGTTTTAGGAAAAATAGTATTTCAGAAAACTTCTTAGCTTTCTGTTGAGATTAATTTGGTAAACCTGCTGTTTCTACTTCTGATGTAACTGTAAAGAATACATGATTGAGTTAGCTAATGTAGGTGGTTAAAAACTTTTGTTTTAATGCTGGTTCAACTTTCTCCCCAAACCAGCTTGATAATTGCCTTAAACTACCATGAATAGCACAAACTAAGGTGTAGAACTCCTTGGCCTCCAGAACTTTATATAGTTGACCCTTTAACAACAAAAATTTGAACTTCGTGGTTACATTTACGAGTGGAAGTTTTTCAGTAAGTACTGTAGTACAATGTAGCACTCAACATTCAAAAAACTAAAATCATGCCATCTGGTCCCATCACTTCATGGCAGATAGATGGGGAAAAAGTGGAAGCAGTGACATTTTATTTTTCTGGACTCCAAAACCACTGTGGACAGTGACTACAGCCATGAAATTAAAAGACGCTTGCTCCTTGGGAGAAAAGCTATGACAAACCTAGACAGCGTATTAGAAAGCAGAGACATCACTTTGCCAACGAAGTTTCATCTAGTCAAAGGTATGGTTTTTCCAGTAGTCATGTATGGATGTGAGAATTGGACCGTAAAGAAGGCTGAGCTCCAAAGAATTGATGCTTTCGAATTGTAGTGCTGGAGAAGACTCTTGGGAGTCCCTTGGACAGGAAGGAAATTGAACTGATCAATCCTAAAGGAAATCAACCTTGAATATTCATTGGAAGGACTGATGCTGAAGCTCCAATACTTTGGCCACCTGATGCACAGGGCCAGCTCATTGGAAAAGACCCTGCTGCTTGGAAAGATTGAGGGCATGAGAATGGGTGACAGAGGATGAGATGGTTGGATGGCATCACTGACCCAATGGACATGAGTTTTAGCAAACCCGAGGAAATACTGAAGAACAGGGAAGCCTGGTGTGCTGCGGTCCATGGGTTGCAAAGCGTTGGATACAACTGAGTGACTGAACAACAACAATAGAACTACATGATCTGAGGTGGGTTGAATTCATAGATGTGGAGGAACCATGTATACTGAGAGCTGACTATAAGTTGGATTTTCCACTGAGTGGAGGGTTGGTGCCCTAACCGCCATGTTTTTCAAGGCTCAGTTGGGTATAAGTGCCCTTAACTGATTTTGATTTCAGTTCAGTTCAGTTGCTCAGTCGTGTCCAACCCTTTGAGACCCCATGGACTGCAGCACTCCATGATTTCTTTAGAGCTGGCTGACTGATGGGGAAATAGAATAACTGAGACTTTAAATACTTACCGTGTCCTAGTAACTCAGGTTCTAATTGTGATATTTATCATGTGCTGGGTACAGTGCCAAATGCTCCACATACACATCTTAGTTGTTAAAATAACTTCATAAGCTTGGCATTGTCCCCATTTTTCAGGTGTGCCATCTGAGGGTGGACAGGTAAATTGATCCTCTCAGGTTACATGCTGTGTAGGCTCTGGCTCTGGAATGTGGCCTTTAAGCTTGTAATTCTCACTATTGTTCTGTTCATAAAAGTCACTGAGAAGCTAAATGCTCATAATGGCAGTAGGGGTTGAGGGTAAGCCTTTGCAGAACAAAAGAGATGGGGAACTTCTTTACCTGAACCATTTCTTTAGAGTTGGCTGACATGGGAAAATGGAATAATTGAGACTTCTCCTTCAGTACTTACTGTGTCCTAGTAAATCAAGGACAAACGTAGTGTCTCGTTTTGCTATCAGCAAGTGGTTATGGAAACGATCAGAGCGTCACGCTTAGGATTGCATTGTAGTATTATTGATTATTAAATAGTCCTCTTACCTGTGTTCCTGCGATCAAAAATTTTATCCTAGAGTGATATCTTCGAGTCATAAATGATCTACCTCAGGCATTACTGCTCTGTTAAGATGAAAGGAATAATGACATCATAGGGGGTAGTTGCATGTTTAATAGATCTCTATGGGACGTGAATCCATCACACACAGTCTTGTCAGGGAGCACTCACATCTACCTGTCAGAGTTGTGCCTGAGTAAGTAGGGAGCTGGTGTGCCTATTCCATGTTTGACAAAAATGCCCAGAAAGCAGGATACAGAGGAATTAGCAACAAGACTCAAAAGTGTTCAGGGGCTCTGTTAGCTTTGCTACTGAGTAGAATGTGACCCTTTACAGATCATAATTTTTCTGGCTATCGCTTTCCTGAAGAGTAAAATAAGATTTTGAACTAGGTTATCTTTAAGTCTCTTTAACTGCTGAAATTCAAGATTACTGAGATATTTTTAAAAATCCTCAGAGTTCATATGCACATTTGATGAAGCTCAAATTGTGTATTAGAAGGGGTTTGTTGCATTAAAATAGCAGGGCTGTTTTCTTGGCGGATGTTGGGGCTGTGCAGTCCTTAGTATCTGGCCGCATGCCTTTTCTCACCACTCTTAGGCTGATTGCCCATCAGTTGCGGGCTGAGACCTGCCCTCGTTCCCTAGGGCTAAACCAACATGGAACTTGGTGCTTTCATCCTGTTAGCTGATTTTGTTTTGTCCCTGAGTTAGATCTGAATCCTTGAGCTCTAGCACTGAACTCTGGCTATCTCTTTGCAGATCCTCATTCTTTTCCTCTGTTAAAGAAATATAGATTATTAAGTCCCAGCCCAGGTAGTCTACCAGTCTGCTTATCTGAGTTCCTGAGTATCACAGGAATGTACAAGGTGTCCATAAAGTTCAGAAGCATACTTTGTTAAAGCAACGTGAAAATGAGCTTTTTTTGACTTTATACATACACAGACCCATGGATATTTTCCTCTTTATTTCCAGACTGTATGGATATGCTGCAGATTTTATATCATGTGATTATTTTTCTTGCCTGCGTGCCCCCTACCCCCTTACTGCTTTGCCCAAATGCCACACTGTGCATCCTCTGATGCCAGTGTTCTGACTGATTCTACTTCACAGCACTTCCCTGTTGACTCTCTGTACACAGTTCACCTTCAGTGGGCAGGTCAGTGCCTGGTCACGATGCCTCCACCAGTTATAAAAAGTACATTGAGGTCGTAATTGCTGTGATAGAGTTTCTGTTGTAGAACCAGTATGGTAAATATATTCCTTGAATGACAACATCTGTGAATTGGGAGCAGCCATCAGGAGTGTGGCCTGAGCTTATCAGGAAAGCGCCAGTTCAGATGCCTGCTCTGGCACAGGATGGGGAGGTGGTGGCACACATGCCCTTATTTGCCAATGGCCCTGGAACCCCAAAACTCTGTTAATGACTGGATTGTTTGGTTTTATAATCTTGGAGTCATATGGGTTTTTGTACATACCCAGGTTCTTTGCTGTTTGATAACAGTTTCAACAGCTACATGGAAAGAGTGTCTCTGAATTTTATAAAAGTCTCAGGAGATTTCTTTTTTTTTTTTTTTTTGAGGCATGTGGGATCTTTGTTCCCCAAAGTATGAAAGTCTTAGTCGCTTGGTGGTATCCAGCTCTTTGCGACACCGTGGATGGTAGCCTGCCAGGCTTATCTGTCCATGTGGATTTTCCAGGCAAGAATACTGGAGTGGGTGGATATTCCCTTCTCCTGGGATCTTCCGACCGAGGGATTGTACGCAGGTCTCCTGCATTGCTGGTGTATTCTTTACCATCTGAGCCACAAGGGACACCCCCTGCCCCAGGGATCAAACCCATGCCCCCTGTAGTGAAAGTGCAGATTCTTAACCATTGAACTTCCAGGGAAGTCCCAGGAGATTACTTACCGAAAGAATTAGACAATTCTTTGCTTAGCAGTGAGCACTATGCTTGTCAGAAATAATGATTTCACTCCTTGGTAATAGTTTCCGAACTCGAAGTATCTTCTAACAGAGACTGGCACCCAGCATTTGGGCCAGCTGCCTAAGAATTTTTGGAAGATCGTAATTAGTGAGAAGAGACAGATAATCCATTCGAAATATGGGCCAGTAATAATCAGTAATGTTTGTTGAGTGTGCCAGATCCTGTCGTAAGTGTTTTTAAGGGTTGTGTTGTATTAGTTGATTCTCATAATTTCCTCATGAGGTCATTATTATTATGATCCCTCTTCTGTGCCTGAGCAAGGGAGGCATAGAAGCTCATTAATTTTCACTAGATCACCCGGGCAGTAGGTGGAGCCAGGCTGTGAGCTGAGGCAGTCTAACTTGAGAGTTCACACTTAACAACCAGTGTGTTATAATGATCAAAAGACATTTGCACACCTTCACAGAAAGGGAACACAAATTCACAATGGGAAGTGGAAATTACAAGGTATCACTTTTTTTTTTCCTGTTCAGGTTGAAGCATGCCTCTGGCAAGAATATTTCACAGGTGATATGTGCACTCATTTCCCTCCTTCCCTCCACTCCATTCATTAACTTAGGAGCATCCCCTCTATTGGTACCCAGCTGTGCAGCCACTTCCCACCCTGAGCAGAAAACCCACATACTCTGGGCTGGGCTTCTGACCTGCAGAGCTATGTGCTAAGTAATAGGTATTGATTTAAAGCATTAAGTTTGTGGTAATTCATTATGCAGCAAAAGAAAATAATACAGAGAGTTTATCTCTGTTTAAAAGGATTTTCCCCTTCCTGTCTGCACTTGGAATTCTTCCTCATTTAACAACAAAGTTCAGAAATGTTTCCTTTATTCATTTGCATTTCTGCAACATTTAAACTCTGTATTTTCTTTGAATCATACAGTCCTCTTGTAGCACTTTATACCAAGATTCATGTATTGTATTAGTCCTTGAGACCAATTATTGTGTCCTTTAATGTAACTCCCAGCACACAATAGATGCGCAAATACACTCAATTAATGCGTAGTAGGTTCATTGTGAATTTCAGCTTAAAAATCAGGCTCAAAATCCTAGAAGAAACTCATTCTGTTCCCAGGAGAAAGCTCTCTATTTGATTAAAATGCCAAATAAGCATGCTTTTATTGTATTCATAAATATTAAGTGTCCAGTGTTCTTTATGATGTTAAAGACACCTTGAAAAATAGGCTTTCTTTTCTCATTGAGCTAATGTGTTCCTAAGATAAAATGAAGTGTTATTTAATAAGCAGTTTTTCATTTTTAGGCATTTTGAAAACAATCAGTTCAGTTCAGTCACTCAGTCATGTCTGACTCTGCGACCCCATGGACTGCAGCATGCCAGGCCTCCCTGTCCATCACCAACTCCTGGAGTTTATTCAAACTCATGTCCATTGAGTCGGTGATGCCATCCAATCATCTCATCCTCTCTCTCTCCCTTCTCCTCACACCTTCAATCTTTACCAGCATCAGGGTCTTTTCAAATGAGTCAGTTCTTCACATCAGGTGGCCAGAGTATTGGACTTTCAGCTTCAACATCAGAGAAGGCAATGGCAACCCACTCCAGTACTCTTGCCTGGAAAATCCCATGGACGGAGAAGCCTGGTAGGCTGCAGTCCATGGGGTTGCTAAGAGTTGGGCACGACTGAGCGACTTCACTTTCACTTTTCACTTTCATGCATTGGAGAAGGAAATGGCAACCCACTCCAGTATTCTTGCCTGGAGAATTCCAGGGACAGAGGAGCCTAGTGGGCTGCTGTCTATGGGGTCGCACAGAGTTGGACACGACTGAAGCGACTTAGCAGTAGCAGCAGCAGCTTCAACATCAGTCCTTCCAATGAATGTTCAGGACTGATTTCCTTTAGGATGGACTGGTTGGATCTCCTTGCAGTCCAAGGGACTCTCAAGAGTCTTCTCCAACACCACAGTTCAAAAGCATCAATTCTTTGGCACTCAGCTTTCTTTTATAGTCCAACTCTCACATCCATACATGACTACTGGAAAGAACATAGCTTTGACTAGACTGACCTTTGTTGGCAAAGTAATGTCTCTGCTTTTCAATATGCTGTCTAGGTTGGTCATAACTTTCCTTCCAAGGAGTAAGTGTCTTTTAATTTCATGGCTGCAGTCACCATCTGCAGTGATTTTGGAGACCCCCCCCCCCCAAAATAAAAAGTCTCTCACTCTTTCCACTGTTTCCCCATCTATTTGCCATGAAGTGATGGGACCAGATGCCATGATCTTAGTCTTCTGAATGTTGAGCTTTAAGCCAACTTTTTCAGTCTCTTTCATGTTCATCCAGAGGCTTTTTAGTTCTTTGCTTTCTGCCATAAGGATTGTGTCATCTGCATATCTGAGGTTATTGACATTTCTCCTTGCAATCTTGATTCCAGCTTGTGCTTCATCTAGCCCAGCGTTTCTCATGATGTACTCTGCATAGAAGTTAAATAAGCAGGGTGACAATATACAGCCTTGACATACTCCTTTTCCGATTTGGAACCAGTCTGTTGTTCCATGTCCAGTTCTAACTGTTGCTTCCTGACCTGCATACAGATTTCTCAAGAGGCAGGTCAGGTGGTCTGGTATTCCCATCTCTTTCAGAATTTTCCCCAGTTTATTGTGATACATGCAGTCAAAGGCTTTGGCATAGTCAATAAAGCAAAAATAGATGTTTTTCTGGAACTCTCTTGCTTTTTCGATAATCCAGCAGATGTTGGCAATTTGATCTCTGGTTCCTCTGCCTTTTCTAAAACCAGCTTGAACATCTGGAAGTTCACGGTTCACATATTGTTGAAGCCTGGCTTGGAGAAATTTGAGCATTACTTTACTAGCATGTGAGATGAGTGCAATTGTGCAGTAGTTTGAGCATTCTTGGCATTGCCTTTCTTTGGGATTGGAATGAAAACTGACCTTTTCCAGTCCTGTGGCCACTTCAGAGTTTTCCATATTTGCTGGCATATTGAGCACAGCACTTTCACAGCATCATCTTTCAGGATTTGAAATAGCTCAGCTGGAATTCTCCACTAGCTTTGTTTGTAGTGATGCTTCCTAAGGCCCACTTGACTTCACATTCCAGAATGTCTGCCTCTAGGTGAGTGATCACACCATTGTGATTATCTGGGTCATGAAGATCTCTTTTGTACAGTTTTTCTGTGTATTCTTGCCACCTTTTCTTAATATCTATTGCTTCTGTTAGGTCCATAACATTTCTGTCCTTTATTGAGCTCATCTTTGCATGAAATGTTCCCTTGGTATCTCTAATTTTCTTGACGAGATCTCTGTTCTTTCCCATTCTATTGTTTTCCTCTATTTCTTTACACTGGTCACTGAGGAAGGCTTTCTTATCTCTCCTTGCTATTCTTTGGAATTTTGCATTCAAATGGGTATATCTTTCCTTTTCTCCTTTGCTTTTGGCTTCTCTTCTTTTCACAGCTATTTGTAAGGCCTCCTCAGACAGCCATTTTGCTTTTTTGCATTTCTTTTTCTTGGGGATGGTCTTGATCCCTGTCTCATGTACAATGTCATGAACCTCCGTCCATAGCTCATCAGTAGTATGGCATAAAAAAAAAAAAAAACCCTTTAGTTTTTCTTAATTAACCAAATGCTGTTTGATTACTGGAGAAGGCAATGGCACCCCACTCCAGTACTCTTGCCTGGAAAATCCCATGGACGGAGGAGCCTGGTAGGCTGCAGTCCATGGGGTCGCTAAGAGTAGGGCACAACTGAACGACTTAACTTTCACTTTTCACCTTCATGCATTGGAGAAGGAAATGGCAACCCACTCCAGTGTTCTTGCCTGGAGAATCCCAGGGACGGGGGAGCCTGATGGGCTGCCATCTATGGGGTTGCACAGAGTCAGACACGACTGAAGTGACTTGGCAGCAGTAGCAGCAGCATTTGATTACATGCGAACTTACTGCTTAATGCAAAAACAGAAAAATAGATTTCCTTCCTATTTATAAAACTACTGAATAAAGTGGAAAAAAGTGGAAGTGTTAAGTTGCTCAGTCTGCTCGTGGCAGCCCCCTGAACTGTAACCTGCCAGCCTCCTCCATCCATGGAATTCTCCAGGCAAAAATACTGGAGTGGGTAGAATTCCCTTCCCCAGGGGATCTTGCTGACCCAGTGGTCAAACTCAGGTCTCCTGCTTTGCAGGCAGATTCTTTACCATCTGAACCACCAGATCAGCTCTTTTATTTATAAAACTACTGAATAAAAATTCTGAAATAATTATAAGGAAAAGCAGGCCTTAAAATGTCAGATTTTTGATAGAAATGCCTGGAAACTTGAAAGGTTATTTAATGAACCATTTGAGTATTAAGGGTGACCATATGCCCAGGTTAACACCTGTTGTCTTGCTGTGATTATTAATGTGAATGTAAGCATCAAGTGTCTGGTGATAAATTATATGGTGACCCTATAATAATATGTTAGCTGGTGATATCTTTGACTTGCTGTCTAATTTTTAAATATTATTCAGGGACTTCCCTGCCAGTCCAGTGGTTAAGAATTCATGCTTCCATTGCAGAGGGCGCAAGTTTGATCCCTGGTCCGGGAGTCGAATCTTGGTCTCCTGCACTGCAGGGGCTTGCTGTGTAGCTCAACTGGTAAAGAATCCACCTGCAACGCAAGAGACCCCGGTTTGATTCCTGGGTCAGGAGGATCCCTTGGAAGAGGGCATGGCAACCCACTCCAGTATTTTTGCCTGGAGAATCCCCATGGACAGAGAAGATTGGCAGGCTACAGTCCATGGGTTCACAAAGAGCTTTACAGGACAGAGTGACTAAGCACAGCACCTGCACGGCAGGCAGATTCTTCACCGTCTGAGCCGCCAGAGAAGCCTGAATAAAGCCAGTAAGAGCTTTTAAAGTTGTTCAGTTGAGCTTTGTCTTTTAATAGTGGCCAGGTGAGGGAACAGAATTACAACTTCCCTCTCGCACCCCCTCCCCCCCCATGACTCCCCACCCTTGTTTAGCCTTTGGGGGTTGGATGCTGAACCAGATGCCTGTGGCACTCGTGAATGGGTTTACTCAGCGACACCTGATTGTTTTACAGGGCACCTGGAGCTTTACCTTTGGTGGACGTATGAGGCATTGTTTTAAGCAGGTCCCCTTGTGATTAAACGTCATCTTTCTTCCAAGTGAAAGGTGGTTGAGAATTTTCTATGGGTTTTGGCAACGTAAAGGGAAAGGCTAGCCTCCCTGTGTGCAGGGCTGGGATGGGCCAGACAGGAAGTCTGACCCCAGTCATGTTGCATCGAGAGAGGATGCAGGAGAGGAAGGGAGCCCTCCACTCTTAGGAAATGACTCTTTTACAACCCCCTCAGTGGATATACATTGAACCACACTTGTTTACTTTTTCTTCTTTCCTTCCAAAATTCTGTTGAAAATGACAGCAGAAACATGAAAATATGAACAGACCCATAACTAATGGGGCTGAAAACTGAGAAAGGTGCTGCAGTGCTCCAGGCGCACTGAGGATGCAGTGGAATAAATAAAACAGATGGGATCAGATTGATGGTGAAACTGCACGGCGCGGGAACTTACAACCCAATAGAGACGGAAGAGGGAGTAACTGCGCAAATGAATTTTTCTTCACAGGATCCTGGAAGATTCCCAAGAATTGAAACTCCAGGGAGTGGCAGCAGAAGTGGTGAGGAGAGTGATGGGCAGGAATGAATAGCTCGGAACCAGCTCTCGTTGAGTTTGACTCAGCAGGCTTGGTGGTAGGGTTCGCCTCTGCAGCAAAGCCCTTCAGCGGAGTTCTTAGTAAGCTGGGAGATTTGTCCAGGCAGAATACTGGTAGTTTACTGTAGCCAGAAGTTGAAGTTTTTGTCACTGAGGACCCCAGGTTTGTGTCCCTACCTTTGAAGGGTTATTAGACTTTGTGCCTTGAGATGAATGCTTTTTGCTCAACTCCCTTTCCTGCTTATTCCCCATTATTTTCATATGCGCTCAAGAAACCGCCTGCAGCGGGGAATCTGCATTGATCCAGACCCCCATTTGTAAAGATGAGCAAGCAACCATGGGTCATCAGGCATGTGAGAGGAAATCAGCAGGATGATCAAGAAGTTAATACAGGAAACTTTTAATTTCCTAGTCTCAGATCCAAGAGAAGGACAAATCCAGAAGGCAACAGCTGTTGAGGGAAAGGAGTTACAGAGAAAAGGAGGCAATTGGAGACATTAACCGTGAGGTTGTAATGTTAGACTGTGGCGGCTGGGGGCAGCACATGGGCTCGAGATTAAAATAGGAACTGCATCAGACTGAGAAAATTAGTGGTCGGGAAAACTGAGCTGAGGATTTCTTCTAAAATTCAAAGCAGAAGGTTTAAGAATTATGAAGAAGAATTGAGAGATGTGAAAGATGGGTCTACGAGAGCCTGTTTCCAACCAACTTGAGGAACAGATGGAGAAGAAAAAAGCAGCCAATATTTGCTGCTAAGATGCCATCAACAGTCAGATGCCTGTTTCCAAACAGCTTTTTTCTAAGGGAGCTAATTTCTCTAAAAATGTCGGTGTTTTTTCCCCACACCATGAAATACCACTTTTCAGTACTGAAGTGGACACCCAGCCATCTCATTTAGAAATCTTCTGAAGCACTTGACCATTCTTGTCATGCCTAGTGTCATCTTAATACAAAACTTTTTATACTGTCCTCTGAAAATAATTTCAAACATGAAAGTTGAAAGTAAGAATAATGAGCAGAACCCTCATTTTATACCCAAATTTGCCAGTTTTGACTATTAATAACATTTTACCCCTTTATCAGTCCCCTTTTCTTTTCTGTGTATAAATGATAAATGTATTTTAAGATATTGGACAGCATGGTGCATGTATTGTAAACTACTGAGCTTTTTATCAAAATGATCTTGACTTTTTCTTTTGCATCTTTAGCCTTGGCATTATAATTTGGCTGTTTGTAAGGAATATTAGGGTTTTATTTGTACTTTTTATTTGGTTAATTTAACAAACTTCCTCCACCTCCATTGAATCATGCTTCATTGAAGTTTAACTGCTTCCCTTATAAATTTGCTGCAGCTTATGAGAGATGGGAGCTGCTTGAATGATAGTTCTCCATGACACATGAATGAATCCCACCAGCCTCTCCTAAATGTTAAATTCTGGGAGATTTAACATTTCTGCTGCCTTTAATTATGCTGACTGTCATATAATATGTAGTCTCTCATTACATGACTTTTTATTTCAGTGCTGTATCATGGTGAAACCTTAATATATCAACATTAAGCCATCATTAAGGATTCAGACTTCACATTCAGCCACAGTTTGTGTATTTGCCAGGAAGAACAGCTACTGATAACTTATTCCTTTTTCTAGCAGCTGGACATTTTTTTTTTTTTTTTTCTATTTTAAGATGGTCCTAATTTTAGAAGGGTTAAAATGTGGGGTAAAGTATATTAAGACAACTTTTACTACAATATTAAAAGAGGAAGGAGCTTCCCAGGTGGCTCAGTGGTGAAGAATCTGCCTGACATGCAAGAGATGTGGTTTCAATCTGTGTGTTGGCAAGTTCCCCTGGAGGAGGGCATGGTAACCCACTCCAGTATTTTTGCCTGGGAAATCCCATAAGCAGACAAGTCTGCGTTGGGTTGCAAAGAGTCAGACACCACTGAACACACATGCACATAGAAGAAGAAATCTAGGCATATTCTGGTAGATTTTTTTTTTATTTCTGCCCCCGTCCCCTCCAAACTTTTTTCAGTAGGTCTCAGAGAAGAAGGAATAAGCATGGGACTGAAATTTATGTCTCATCTGTATGACTGGGTGCTTGGATATTGTAGATGTTGTATCATTAATCCCTTGTAGAGGGATCTTTGAACACAGAACCTTAAACCCAGCCATAATTTTATTTCACTCATTTACCAGACAGATATTGTAGGTGTCTTATCAGTTGGATCCTCTGGGAAGCACATGCCGGAGTAGGGTTACAAGAATAACTCTGGAAACTATCTCGGGGGGTAGGGGAAGAAGGAGATGAAGCAGAAGTTATGGAAAGCCTCTGGATTGGGATGCAAGTCTAGCACTTGTGAAAGGAGAGGGTAGGAAGGATGATTGGGTGGTGCAGACTACCTGCAGCTATGAGAGGGTTTTGGCCGCCCGGCAGGAAGCTCTGGTGCAGAGCAGGACCACTGCGGAGTCTGTACTGACCAGGGATGGAGAACCTGCTTATCACTGTGGAGCTCAGTCCTGGACTGGCATTGCCTGCAAAGTGGGTGGCCTCTGCTTGGAACTGAGGCAGATCTTCTGGACAGTCGCAGCTGGAAGTGGTCAGTTGCCTGCTCTTCTGAACAGGGTCTGTCCGGAAGGGAGATCTTAGTACTGCACCTCCCTTAGCCCCGTGAGTCTCTCATGTATCAGGCACCGTTTGACTCTTCACTCTGCTACTTGGTCTGAATATGAATCTGCCTAAGTTGCCCAGCTTGCAAATTTTCTTTTGTTACTGTCTTTGAAAAAACAATAGTGCCTGTTTCATAGTGTTGTTGTGAGGAGTAAATGAGTGTGTATCCATATGGAAAAGAATGGCTGCAAGATAGACTCTCTCCAGTGTTCACCATCATGATCTTTTTTTGTGGGGATGTGGTGACAGTCATGTTGAAAAAAATCCCCTGCGCTTTATGGATTTTACCTTGTCATAGGAGACATGTAAATAGACCAATATCTGAGCAGAGTAATTTCAGATAGTGAGAAGTGCTGTTAAAACAAGATGATGTGACAGAGCGAGGACAAAACATTTTTTGACCCACAGAGACAGAGCATACCACCCAGAATTCTTTCTGCAGGAATGAATGAATGCATCCAGTTAACAGAAGGATGCACTGATGAACAGATAACATGTGTGTAATTGCTGATGCCTTGCAGAATTAAATGCGATTTTAAAATAAAGATTATTCAAATCAATGTAGAGTTTTGAAATGCAGTAGATACTCTTACTCTTACTTGGTAGGAAGAATTAATTTAGAAATTAGCATTTGGTTTTCATTTGCCTGAAAACAGAATAAGCTGAGACAGAGTACACTAAGATAAGACTTGGCAAACTTTTTCTGTAACGGGCCAGACAGTAAATATTTTAGATTTTCCTGGCCAGTCTCCTTCAGTACTCCTCAAGTCTGCTGTCAGCATCAAAGCTGCCATAGACAATATGTGAACAAATGGGCATCGTCGTGTCGCAATAAAACTTTAAGAACACTGAAATTTGGATTTCATAGATTTTTTTCATGTATCATAAAGTATTATTCTTTTGGTTTTCTTTCAGCCATTAAAAAACATAAAAAACCATTCTTAGAGCCCATGGGTTGTCAACAAAACAGGTGGTGGGTTGTATTTGGCTGCCCCCAAGAGAACATGGGAAATAACTAATTTTCATTAATGGGATAAATGAAGCAAAGTACTAAACATTCACTTTTGAGGAGTTAACATTTCTGGTTTTAGCTTATCACAGGTGGCCCTAAAGGTTTAGGCAGTGTGCCCGTTGTGTAAGTTAGTAACTCAGAAGCATAGCCTAGCCATATTGTCTATTTTTCTTGCACTTGATAAAGATGTAGCAATAACAGGTGCTCTTCTACATGATAAATCTAGTAGAAAATCAATTTGCATTATTATTTTAGCAAATCAAAAGTGTCAAGGGATGGGACCGTTTAATATGTAAATATATGCCCTCGGTCTTCAGTGTGTCTGATCTGTATGAATAGCTAAAAGCTTCCTCGCCACCACCTCTGTGCCCCCATCCCCCATTCTGCATGGTATCCATTTAATGGAGGACTTAAACCAATTCCATATTCCTGGGGCCAACTTAAATATTCAGTAATTAGCTTTTATAAACAATAGAGCAATGCATAATTTTGTTATCTAAATATATAATTATATAATATTTAACATGTACTATATTTTGTACATGTGCAAGTATGTCTTTTGGAGAAGGAAATGGCAATCCACTATAGTATTCTTGCTTGGGAAATCCCATGGACAGAGGTGCCTGGCGGGTGGGCTACAGTCTCAAAAGTGTCAGTCATGACTTACTGGATTAAACAACAGCAACAAAATATGTCTTTTGGGTAAATTTCCAGAAGGGGAATTAATGGATCACATATTATATATGCATTTGTGCTTTTGCCCTCCATAGTAATTGTACTGATTTATAGCTAAATGTGAGTGGCTATTCCCGTCTGAGTCCAAATGTGTTACCACATTTTTCTCCATTCTGATAAGTGATTTATGGCATCCTGTTTTAGTAAGTTGCATTTCTTTTGTAATTAAGGCTGTATATCCCTTCATGTGGTGGTGATCCACTAGTGTTTACTTTCAATGAACTATCTAGCTTTTGCTAGATTTTCTATTGGGGATTTTTTTTTAAAGAGCTCTTTATACATTTGGGAAATTAGTCCTTTGTCTTTGATAGTGGTTGTAAATATTATGTATTTTTTAACAGTTAGAACTGGACATGGAACAACAGACTGGTTCCAAATAGGAAAAGAAATTCGTCAAGGCTGTATATTGTCACCCTGTTTATTTAACTTCTATGCAGAGTACATCATGAGAAACGCTGGACTGGAAGAAACACAAGCTGGAATCAAGATTGCCGGGAGAAATATCAATCACCTCAGATATGCAGATGACACCACCCTTATGGCAGAAAGTGAAGAGGAACTCAAAAGCCTCTTGATGAAAGTGAAAGTGGAGAGTGAAAAAGTTGGCTTAAAGCTCAACATTCAGAAAACGAAGATCATGGCATCCAGTCCCATCACATCATGGGAAATAGATGGGGAAACAGTGGAAACAGTGTCAGACTTTATTTTTGGGGGCTCCAAAATCACTGCAGATGGTGACTGCAACCATGAAATTAAAAGACGCTTATTCGTTGGAAGGAAAGTTATGACCAACCTAGATAGCATATTGAAAAGCAAAGACATTACTTTGCCAACAAAGGTCCGTCTAGTCAAGGCTATGGTTTTTCCTGTGGTCATGTATGGATGTGAGAGTTGGACTGTGAAGAAGGCTGAGCGCCGAAGAATTGATGCTTTTGAACTGTGGTGTTGGAGAAGGCTCTTGAGAGTCCTGTGGACTGCAAGGAGATCCAACCAGTCCATTCTGAAGGAGATCAGCCCTGGGATTTCTTTGGAAGGAATGATGCTAAAGCTGAAACTCCAGTACTTTGGCCACCTCATGCGAAGAGTTGACTCATTGGAAAAGACTCTGATGCTGGGAGGGATTGGGGGCAAGAGGAGAAGGGGACAACAGAGGATGAGATGGCTGGATGGCATCACTGACTCGATGGACGTGAGTCTGAGCGAACTCCGGGAGTTGGTGATGGACAGGGAGGCCTGGCGTGCTGCGATTCATGGGGTCGCAAAGAGTTGGACACGACTGAATGACTGATCTGATCTGATCTGATGGATTTTTAAAAGTAAAAAAATAAGCTTTAAAAATATAAATACATTACGTTTAAGAACATAGTTTTGTTTACACTTTTCCTTAGATCTGGAAAATCTTTGGTTATTATGCCTGTATATTAGGTATATCTGCCTATCTTCCATTTTCTCTTTTTCCTCTTTCTGAGGTTGCCCTTGTTTTCACATGTGCCTCTGAGTCCTCTTTTCTTTCTCTTCTGGGACACCCGTCACTGTGTTTAGAGCCCAGCCTAATCCAGGATGGGTTTTATCTTGAAACCCTTAACTTCATTGCAGATACCTTATTTCTAATTAAGGTAGCATTTACAAGTTCTTGGTATACCTTTTGGAGTCTTCCCTGGTGGCTCAGTATGTAAAGATTCTGCCTGCAATACAGGAGACCTGGATTTGATCCCTGGGTTGGGAAGATCCCCTGGAGAAGGGAATGGGCAACTCACTCCAGTATTCTTGCCTCGAGAATTCACTGGACAGAGAATCCTGGTGGACTACGGACCGTGGAGTGACAAAGAGACAGACATGACCGAATGACTAACACTTTCACTTTCATACGTTTTGAGGAACACCATTCAACCCACTCTAATGACCCTATTTATCTTTTTTTTTTTTTGACTTTCTTTTTTTTTCTTGCAGGAAATTATATTGATTTTAAGAGTTATATTCCTAACGTTTGCTCTGAATATTTAATGCTCTTGAAATACATTTTCAGTTCCTCTTAAAAGGAAAATGACTCTGTGTCTTCTGCCATACAGAATGTGGATGCTATGAACAGCATTCCATTCTGGGAGTTGAAATAGCATGCAACTGAGAAATTGTAATGCTGAATTTTTATTTCTTTCTGCTCCATAACCTTTTGATTTAAAAAAAAAAAAACATGTCTACATTTTGTCTTATTCCTTTTTTTCATGTTTCAGGCATAAATTACACACCGAACTAACTTGTTTCTGGGTTAAATGGTAGCAGTGGACATCACACTCTTCTTGTGTTTGAATTCTAGAGGCATGAACCCATAAAAGCATTCCTGAGTGTTGACTGTAGATCATGTGGTGGTAACATCATCAGTATAGAACAGAAATGAGTATATATAAGCTTTGTAACTGTGGTCAAGTTTTACATTTTTCATTTAGTTACCTCCTAGAAAGTTTGAAATTTCAAAGATGTCAGCAAAATATTGATTATGAATAGGTTTT
Source organism: Bubalus bubalis (assembly GCF_019923935.1). NCBI lineage: Eukaryota > Metazoa > Chordata > Mammalia > Artiodactyla > Bovidae > Bubalus > Bubalus bubalis. The sequence goes on from NC_059163.1 coordinate 75,312,344, forward strand.
AGGTTTATAATGATACATGATATTATGCACTTGCTAGTTCCACAGTCCCTCTGTCTCAAGATTGAGTATAAAAACTGTCTGCAGAGTAGATTTATTCATACCGATCCTGTTTTCTTGCAAAAATCCTTAAACACATCAAGTAATATGTAGACTGAATATATTAACATGAGGTTGTAAACTATATTTTTAAGGTTACAGTTATAACTTTTTAAGTGTGATAAAATATCTTTCCTTTTACTCTCGTCAATAAAGTCTGTCATTTATCGTACTAAAGCCTTTATGACTGAGCAAATGACAGGCCTTTTGCTGAAGCAATACCAAGTCTCACTGAGTGTAATTCAGTCCGCATCCTGGCAGTTTTTCCCAAGCTACGTCTGTGTGTAGGTTTCATTCTTCATTCTGAAACAGCATAGTGGTGCCAGTGAGCTTGGTAGCTTTGTGTAGTTTTCCTTTATTTCCTTACTTTTGGTTCATTGCTAGTAAATTCTCAGTCACCATCAGTTTCTTCAGCTTTGCTCATTACAACATGAATAATTATAAAAAATTAAAAATAAGTTGGGAGGTGCTTCTTTTAAGAATGGAGATCATTCTTGCCTAATCTATTCTGTCTTAAAAATGATAAAACAGAAGTCTACGTAGAAAAGTGAAGTGACTTGTCAGAGACTGAGTCATGTATTACTGGTGAGGTCTCAAAAGCTTGAGATAGCAACCACATTGTTCTTTGCACTACTTTTACTGCCTTTTAAGTTGCAGTCACTACATAAACCTTTTTTGAATGTAAATAATGAAATGTGAGCTTTTAATCTCAGCAGAAATAAAGTATTCCTTACTTCAATGTTTATTTCTAAGATATACTCAAAATCAGCTCAATTTGAAGCTATACTTGGTAATTAAGATTCTTATGTTTATCATCAAAGTCTGTTTCAAAGAGAAGAATCATTCTAGATATTTCAAAATACTGCAAGATTACAAAGACTAAGAGAGAAGTAGGAGCCTCATCACCAAGATAGTGATCATTGTCATCTATTTCTTCCAAGTCTTTTTTGTCTCTGCATTATATTCATTCCAGTCAATGGTGTCAGTTTTGTTCTTTGCTTTTTAACTGATTATAAGCATTTTCCTTTTTATCAAGTTTCCTTTAAAAGGATCATTTTTTAATGGATGTGCACAATTTTGTTGTTTGGTATACCATCATTTGTTTAACGCCCCCTCTTACAAAAGCTGAACTCTTTGGTATAAATCATGCTTAAATTAGATCATTGAATATATTTCTTGTTGGATTTGGTGACTTCTTAGCTTAGGACCCCTGCCTGTTTAGGAAGGCAAGGTTGGTAGCTCTTGGGTATGGACTGCCGGAGAAATGCCGTTACAGTGACCTCTGTGGCCTTGTCCAAGTCCAAGCCCATGTTTGCTTTTGCTCATGCCTACTACTACTTTACTTAAAGTCCTTTTGCAGCTTTGATTAGATAAAATGATGTTTTAATTGGCATGTTCTTGATCACCATGTTTTTCTTGGTTCCAGTGGTTCAGGCCTTATCCTTGCTTTAGTAACAGGTTGGAGGAGAAGGAAAATAACTCCATAGTGATATGCTTTGATTGCCGGATACATTTTGACATCAGAAACATTAAAATGAGGGACGATGTGTGTCTTAGAACCAAGGAAATAGAATTTGCAACATTACACTCATTGAGCGTGTTAGGTGTTTTCTGCTTTCTTTCTAGAATTATATGAGGTATCAGTAGATACTGTTCTTCCCATTTATAAATGAGGAATTGTGTTACAGAGAATGGAGTGACTTGCTCATGACCAGTGTAATTGAACATGATAGAGCTGGGCTTCAAGCACACATAAGCTTGACTTTATCGCAAAAATGCTGTGAAATGTTAATCTGCATTAGCTGTTTTTTTTTTTTAACTTCAAACTAAAGAATATCAGTCAAATGGCTATTTCTTTTTGCTTGCTTTCATACACATAATGGACTCTTTTGTTCTAAAGAAAGATGAGAGTAAACAAAATGAAAATGAGTGCCTGAAACCTCATGACCCAGGGATGTTCTGTTAACATTTGTATGTACAGTGTTGCCCATTCTGGATTGGGGGCAGCCCTCATCCTGGACCCAGTGTGAAGGGTCTGCCCCTGAAGTTGTACAGCACCTTGTGGGATGGAGAGTTTTCTGCCTAAAATGCCAGTAAGGGTGTCTCTTGACCAGCATTGGTCTGTATTGAAGAACAGGGGGTTTGGAGTGAAGTGTGTACCAGGGTTCCTATTCCATCTCTACCATTTCCTGGGATGGTCTTGAGCCGTTAATTGAACTCTTCTAAGGCTGTTTTTTTTTTTTTTTTTTTTTCATTTATTTTATCTCGTTATTTCCACTCTCCCAAGTAAGGTAGCTTTAACATTTCCCCCTTCTGTGTGGAAATTCCTTATTGGCTTGCAAGATGCAAAAGGAGCATAGTTACAAAGCCTAGAGAGGAAGCAAGACCATGTGTGCATTGTCTGCTCTTAGGCAAGTTCTGCCATGGTGGTGGCTCGACCAGGACTTCTTTTAAATCATTTTTTTGTTTCCAGTTTTTTAAAGAACATCATCCTAATCCATGAGTTGTAGTATTGCAATACAGCTACCTGTTTCTGCCTGTGAATGTGTGCAAAAAGTATATTTTCACACAAACTTATATGCAGAGTACATCATGAGAAACGCTGGACTGGAAGAAGCACAAGCTGGAATCAAGATTGCCGAGAGAAATATCAATAACCTCAGATATGCAGATGACACCACCCTTATGGCAGAAAGTGAAGAGGAACTCAAAAGCCTCTTGATGAAAGTGAAAGAGGAGAGTGCAAAAGTTGGCTTAAAGCTCAACATTCAGAAGACTAAGATCATGGCATCTGGTCCCATCACTTCATGGGAAATAGATGGGGAAACAGTGGAAACAGTGTCAGACTTTATCTTTTTGGGCTCCAAAATCACTGCAGATGGTGACTGCAGCCATGAAATTAAAAGACGCTTACTCCTTGGAAGGAAAGTTATGACCAACCTAGATAGCATATTCAAAAGCAGAGACATTACTTTGCCAACAAAGGTTCGTCTAGTCAAGGCTATGGTTTTTCCTGTGGTCATGTATGGATGTGAGAGTTGGACTGTGAAGAAGGCTGAGCGCCGAAGAATTGATGCTTTTGACCTGTGGTGTTGGAGAAGACTCTTGAGAGTCCCTTGGACTGCAAGGAGATCCAACCAGTCCATTCTGAAGGAGATCAGCCCTGGGATTTCTTTGGAAGGAATGATGCTGAAGCTGAAACTCCAGTACTTTGGCCACCTCATGGGAAGAGTTGACTCATTGGAAAAGACTGTGATGCTGGGAGGGATTGGGGGCAGGAGGAGAAGGGGACGACAGAGGATGAGATGGCTGGATGGCATCATTGACTCAATGGACGTGAGTCTGAGTGAACTCCGGGAGATGGTGATGGACAGGGAGGCCTGGCATGCTGCGATTCATGGGGTCGACTGAACTGAACTGAACTGGAGTTGCAAATGGAGAAGGCAATGGCACCCCACTCCAGTACTCTTGCCTAGAAAATCCCATGGACAGAGAAGCCTGGAAGGCTGCAGTCTATGGGGTCGCTGAGGGTCAGACACGACTGAGCGACTTCACTTTCACTTTTCACTTTCATGCATTGGAGAAGGAAATGGCAACCCACTCCAGTATTCTTGCCTGGAGAATCCCAGGGACTGGGGAGCCTGGTGGGCTGCCATCTGTGGGGTTGCCCAGAGTCGGATATGACTGAAGTGACTTAGCAGCTTAGCAAGTTGCAAATAATATTCAGTATTGTTGAAATGGCATCTAGAAGATACTGTATTTCTCTTTTTAAAACTGTTTTACTTATTTATTTATCTGTAATTGGCTGTGCCGGCTCTTTGTTTCCGTGTGGGCTCATCTCTAGTGAGCAGGGGCTGCTCCAGATGCGGTGTGTGGGCTGCTCATTGCAGTGGCTTCTCTTGTGCAGCATGGGCTCTAGAGCACGTGTAGGCTCAGTAGTTGTGGCTCATAGGCTTAGTTGCTCTATGGCATGTGGGCTTCTCCTGGATTAGGGAACAAGCCAGTGAGTGTCCCCTGCGTTGGCAGGCCAATTATTTACCAGTGAGCCACCAGGGAAGCCCTGTATTTCTTTCCAAGTCAGTACTTGGTAGAGCTCTTTTTGTATTAAGTTTCCAGTTTTTAAGTAGATATTCAGTTTATATAAATTAATTTTGTAAATGTATATGACATTCTTTATTCTTACACTGAACTTAGAACTATTTTATGTTGACTTTTTATTTCAAATGTCTTGGTTTAGGGTGACAAGAACAATTTAAGATGTGACAAGATGTGCAAATTAGCTATTTTGGGTTGTTTCTCAAAGAGAAGGAAGCTCCAATTTTTTTCAGGCATCTCAAAAATTCATTGGGTAATAAGTGACTTCTTAGACTTCTATAGTTTAAACTTAACAAGCTAAATTTCTTTGATGATGTACATATATTAGGCAACTTACCTTTTTTTTTTTTTGTCATTTTTAGGATTCTGAGTAACAATAAGATATCCGAGCTGAAGAATGGTTCATTTTCTGGGTTAAGTCTCCTCGAAAGATTGTGAGTATTTTTTTATTATCATCTCTTATTGGTATTTTGTTTAATACATTTCCAATGTAAGTCTGTTACTAAGCTATCAACTTTTCAAAATAAAATTTGTTTTCCCATTATGAAACATATGAGAATTTTTTTTTTTCCAGAATTGAATTTTAAAAAGCAATACATTAAAGCAGAGGAGGGTGAGCTTTTGGTAAGGGCCAGATAGTAAATAATTTAGGCTTTGTGGGCCGTGTGGTCTCTGTCACTGTGACCCAGTTATGCCATTGTCTAGAGAAAGCAGCCACAGACAGTACATGCACGAATCAGTGTGGAGGTAACTTTGCTTACAAAACAGGCTGTGCAGCATGGTTTGATGACGTGTGGCTTTTAAAGCCTCAGTGCTGTTTTGAAATTCTGTCATGAGATGTGTGTAGAATTAAAAAACAAACAAACAAAAAAAACCTCATCCAAGGGGAAGTACTTTTGTATAAACTTAATATTTTATTCAGCCGTCTTTGAATGGGATCCTTTGGTTTTGCTTAACAGTTAGGTCTAGTTTTGCTTCTGACCAGATGTGTGACAAGTGTCACTTATTTTTTGCCTTGGTGACTTTTGCACAGTGGATCTTTAATTTGCTTGTATGCTGAATGCTACTCTAGGATCATTTTTCCAATTCCCATATTACTCATATGCTTCAGATAACGTTTCAGATACAGCAGGGAGCCGGTCACACAGTGAGCATCTCCGTTTGTGTTGGATAACAGACTTCTTCATTTTCTTAGTTCTCATTTCTTCCTTTTCTCTACTCCTGTGTGGCCTTTCCTTGACCGTTTCACTTGGTGTCTTCTCCCACAACTGATTCCCACTGGACTTCATTGCTTTGATCTCAGATGTGTTATTTAAGCACATAGCATCTAAAATTCTTCATCTTTTTCTTTTATTGAGATCAAATGTCTTTGAATTAGGTTATATTAGGGCCTTCCAGCTCCCCCTCTACTCATTTACATATACACATATAGCAATGCATTTACATTTACCTATGTAATATATGCATTTACATGTATATAGCAGTGCATTCATGTGTGCATGTGTACATATAATCATGTATATACACACATGTTTACACATACACACCTATAAAATGATCTTTACACAGTAGTGCTTAATTCTCAGATTTTTTTTTTTTTTTCTTCTGTTTTCATTTGAGGCTTCCTGTCTTGTTCCACATTGTCTGTTTGCTTCCGAGGATGCTAGCTGTACCTCGTGTCCAGGCCTTTCCTTGAGAGAACCATCCACACACATTTCATGGTCACTGATCCAGTAATGGGTATTTGACACAGTTGAATCCAGTTGAGATTTGCTTGGGGCTTTGGGGAGAGGAGTTTGCTCCCTGTCATCAGAAAGATGGTTGGACTTCTGGTACAGAAGCCACCATGCTGCGGGCTTGGGCAGAGCTGACACACAGAGGAGAGTGGGGTAGGCCCGTTGGGTGAGTGGAGGGAGCTGGCACGACCTCCCTGAAGCAGGACTCCCTCTGGACTGTTGGAGTCGTAAGAGGTGGCATGATCCTGTTTAGTTTTCTATTCCTTGTAATAAAAGTCATCGTGCTGACAGATACCCTGTCACACGCAGCACAGTATCAGGCCCTGCATGTAGGTGCTCAGTGATGCAGGAACAGCGAGGTTTGCCCTTTCCAAGGGAAGGGTAATGGACACTCCAGGGAGCTGTGGTGTCTCTTGTGTTCAGAAACATAAGTTACTTTTGGCACCAGGATTGCTCTGGTGGTTCATGCACATCAGAAGTGTGGACAGCATTGTGGTAGTGGGGGTTTTGACCTCAACATAGGAAATCCGGGGGTACACAATTCAGCCTGTGGCAGTGATGTAGTATTTTGATAGATTCAGTTCAGTTCAGTTCAGTTGCTCAGTCGTGTCCAACTCTTTGCGACCCCATGAATCACAGCACGCCAGGCCTCCCTGTCCATCACCATCTCCTGGAGTTCAATCACGTCCATCGAGTCAGTGATGCCATCCAGCCATCTCATCCTCTGTCATCCCCTTTTCCTCCTGCCCCCAATCCCTCCCAGAATCAGAGTCTTTTCTAGTGAGTCAACTCTTCGCATGAGGTGGCCAAAGTACTGGAGTTTCAGCTTCAGCATTATTCCTTCCAAAGAACACCCAGGATTGATCTCCTTCAGAATGGACTGGTTGGATCTCCTTGCAGTCCAGGGGACTCTCAAGAGTCTTCTCCAACACCACAGTTCAAAAGCATCAATTCTTCGGCGCTCAGCCTTCTTCACAGTCCAACTCTCGCATCCATACATGACCACTGGAAAAACCATAGCCTTGACTAAACGGACCTTTGTTGGCAAAGTAATGTCTCAGCTTTTCAATATGCTATCTAGGTTGGTCATAACTTTTCTTCCAAGGAGTGAGCGTCTTAATTTCATTGGTACAGTCACCATCTGCAGTGATTTTGGAGCCCGAAAAGATAAAGTCTGACACTGTTTCCACTGTTTCCCCATCTATTTCCAGTGAAGTGATGGGACCAGATGCCATGATCTGTGTTTTCTGATAGATTAACCCATGTATATTTTCCTTACCTGTTTCCTAATTGCTCTGCCTCAGGAGAATGGATAACAGAACAGAAAAAAAGACTCTTTGACCAGTGAGTTCCTGAAGTCTTAGTCCAAATGTAGAAAAGAGGTTTCAGTAGATGTGAAAAATTATTCCTTACCTTGATACATACTCTGTGGGCTAATTGTGGAGTTAGAGGGAGTGTAGATAGAGCTTACATGCTGGTGGGTCCTCAGGAAAGGGCTCTGTCTTTGTCTTCCTCCCTGTTCCTACCTGGGATGAGGAGGAGATAGGCGAAAAGACAGGGAAAAAGATCATGTGAAGTCAGTAAAAGGTTCTGGATCCAAAGGGGCATCTGAGGCCTCTTTCCTGGGGAAGCAAAATCCCAGATTTCCCAGGACCCAGCATGACGTGGGAGCAGGAGAGCTGATTGTGTAGCCATTGAAGTGTGTGGGCTAGGACCGTCTGTCGAAGGGTTTATCGAAGGGTTTCCCCAGGGAGCGGTAGGATAGGCTTGGGGCTTGTTATCAGAGAGAGGACGCTCTCTCTGCAGAATCCTGCTGGTTGCCAGGAAGTACTTGAGAAGCGTCCTGGGCTGGTTCTGGGAACCCAACTTAAGACAGAGCTAGCTGGATAAATGACTTCTTGTTTGCATAAATGACATTTTTTCAGATCTTTCAAAAATTACCTGAAAACACTGTAGCAGACTTACTCCTTTAACACTTTCCAGAATGGGATGTGGTATAAAAAGCAAGTGGTAGGTCCAGGAATTATTCAGACTAGGGCCAAAACTGTAAAAGTCTGGCCTTAAAGTTCCTGTAGCCAGGCCATGCAGAATAAGAGAGGGGCTTAGTAGTGCTGGGCAGGGTGCTTGGAGTAGAACAGTAGGGGCTGGCTGGGTTGAACTAGCTAGCACATGTGCCCCAGAGATGGAGTAAAACCTGCAAGGCAAGCTGTCTTGGCAGTTCTTTTGGGTTGAAGAGTGGATTTCTTAAGAGGATTAGTTTTCTCTTTTTTTCCACAAAATAAAACTCGTGCTGGTAGACACACTCCTTCTTACAAACTCCATCAAGAAAGGAACCTTTTTCTTTAGGCTTTGTTCTTCCAAATGTTTGGTTTTCGTTTGGGAGCTTTCTTGTTTTCCATCATTTGTATTTGCTTTTGTCCCTCATAAGAAAGTAGCAGAGTGTGTGGTGTGTGTGCTTGTCTTTCAAAATTTTTATTTGAGTATAGTTGATTTTCATCATTGTGTTAGTTTCAGGTGTACAGCAAAGTGAATCAGTTATACACATACACACTCTTTTATTTTTTTAGATTCTTTTGAGTTTTTCTTCAGGGTTTGGGGTTTTTATTTTTAGGACATAATACCTCTTTCTGACATCTTGGAAACTAGTTTCCTAGTGATGATCTACTTTTTAAAAAGATTAATTGGCATTCTTTTAAAAGTGTGTGCCATGGATAAGTGATGTAGATATATTGTATCCTGTTAATTAAAACCATTAAAAAGGTAAATGGTCTAACATCAAGGCTTGGTACAAGTATTGTCTCAATCATTATTAAGTCTTTACTGAGTAGCTAATCTAAATTTGTTCAGCAGATATTTATTAATTGCCCACACTGTCTTAGGATTGGGATTCATTGGTGAATCCCAATCCTTTGTTGTCAAAGGTCCTGTCTTTAAAGAGTTTATGTTGTGATGGGGAGAAATAGAATAGACATAGCAAGCAAATTGATAGCATAAGTACAGGTGCCCCTGCTCCAGGTTCCATCCTGCATGGTATGGAGGACTGACTCTACTCTACCATTTTACATAAAGGACTTGAATGTCTGGATATTGGTGTTTGTGGGGGTCCTGGAACTACAGGAATGACTGTACTATGGGTAAAGAAACATACAGCAGGGAGTGGCGTTTGTGCACCTATGCACTACGTATGTGAGTTTTGTATGGTGATAGTGTGAAGGCTTAGAGCAAGTGATTGAGCCTTGAGGAAAGAATATTATAGGCAGCCGGACCTGTAGGTGCAAAAGCTGTGCTGTGAAACGTGTTGCTTGTGTTTGAGGAGCAGCAAGGAGACCAGAGTGAGGCCAAAGAGGTATTAGTGGGACAGATTCTAGAGGGTTATTGTAAGGACCTTGGCTTTCACTGTGAGCTACTGTGAGCAGTAGTCATATATGGATGTGAGAGTTGGACTATAAAGAAAGCTGAGCGCCGAAGAATTGATGCTTTTGAACTGTGGTGTTGGAGAAGACTCTTGAGAGTCCCTTGGACTGCAAGATCATCCAACCAGTCCATTCTAAAGGAGATCAGTCCTGAATGTTCATTGAAAGGACTGATGCTGAAGCTAAAGCTCCAATACTTTGGGCACCTGATGGGAAGAACTGACTCACTGGAAAAGACCCTGATGCTGAGAAAGATTGACGGCAGGAGGAGAAGGGGATGACAGAGGATGAGATGGTTGGATGGCATCACCGACTCAATGGACATGAGTTTGAGTAAGCTCTGAGGGTTGGTGATGGACAGGGAGGCCTGGTGTGCTTCAGTCCATGGGGTCTCAAAGAGTCGGACATGACTGAGCGACTGAACTGACTGACTGACTGACTGACTGTGAGCAGAGGGCCTTCCCAGGTGGTGCTAGTGGTAAACAACTCATCTGCCAGTGCAGGAGACGAGAGAGATGCAGATTTGATTCCTGGGTCCAGACAGTCCCTTGAAGAAGGGCATAGCAACCCACTCCAGCATTCTTACCTGGAGAATCCCTTGGACGGCGGCTCCTGGCAGGCTTGATCCATTGGGTCTCAAAGAGTCAGACATGACTGAAGTGACTTAACACGCACGCACTGTAAGCAGATGCTCTGGCTGCTGGAATGAGGGGTTGGGATAAGGAGGAAGTAGGGAAGTGAAACGAAAGTTGCTCAGTTGTGTCCGACTTTTCACAACCACATGGACCATACAGTCCATGGAATTCTACAGGCCAGAATACTGGAGTGGGTAGCCTTTCCCTTCTCCAGGGTATCTTCCCAACCCAGAGATCGAAGCCAGGTCTCCCGCATTGCAGGCAGATTCTTTACCACCTGGGCCACAAGAGAAGCCCAAGAATACTGGAGTGGGTAGCCTATCCCTTCTCCAGCAGATCTTCCCCGCCCAGGAATCAAAATGGGGTCTGCTGCGTTGCAGGCAGATTCTTTACCAACTGAGCTTTCAGTTCAGTTCAGTCACTGTCCAACTCTTTGCGACCCCATGAACCGCAGCATGCAAGGCCTCCCTGCCCATCACCAACTCCTGGAGTTTACCCAAACTCATGTCCATTGTGTCGGTGATGCTATCCAACCATATCATCCTCTGTCGTCCCCTTCTGCTCCTGCCCTCAATCTTTGCCAGCGTCAGGGTCTTTTCAAATGAGTCAGCTCTTCTCATCAGGTGACCAAAGTATTGGAGTGTCAGCTTCAACCAGTTCTTCCAAAGAACACGCAGGACTGATCTCCTTTAGAATGGACTGATTGGATCTTCTTGCAGTCCAAGGGACTCTCAAGAGTCTTCTCCGACACCACAGTTCAAAAGCATCAATTCTTAGGCACCCAGCTTTCTTCATAGTCCAACTCTCACATCCATACGACTATTGGAAAAGCAATAGCCTTGACTAGACAGACCTTTTTGTTTTTGAGCCTTCAGGGAAGTGTTAAATCTAAGGTAATTTAAAGCCCATAATCTCTGTTTAGAGACTAGTGCCCTCACCTGGACTGGTGGTTGTCCAACTTTGTGTGCAGTAGAATCACTTGGGAGGACTTGATAAAGCACAAACTAGAGCTCCTGATACTGTGTTGGTTTTTGATGTGGCTGTGAGATGTCCAGATGTAGGTGTTGAGTTAGACAGCTGTGTATGCAATAGGGAACTCAAGGGAATGGTGAGGTTGGGCTACAGATACAGTTGTGAGCCTAGAGAGGGGTGGTGATGATTGCCTCAGAGAAAGTAGTTGTGGCACACAGGCTTTAGTTGCCCACGGGGTGTAACATCTTCCCAGCCTAGGGATCGAACCCGCGTCCCCTCCATTGGCATGCAGATTCTTACCCACTCTTCCACCAGGGAAGAAAGACTTAGGTCTTTTAACAACTGTTAAGATACTCCTTTAATTTTGTTGATGCAATTCTTGTGTGCCTTTTCATTTATATTTTAATGATGCAACATTGAGATTTAGCTGTATATCCTCAACTTAGACTTGTGTTCACTAAGTCTGAAAGTTGTGGGTTGGTAAAGGCAGGGAGGGAGGGCAATGTTAAATGAAAGAATTTGACTATAAATATCTTTTGGCAATGCCTGATTAATATGGCTATTATTAAATATTGTATAATATGTCAAGGATTTTTTTTATTATTGAAGAAAAAGTGCATCTTTAAATCATATTATAGTCCTCGGTTATTCATGAGAGGTATTTTGTAGAAACACATGCAGTACATCATTGACCACAAATTTATGTACTGCTTTAGCTAAATCACTTCCCGTTGTAGATACTCTTTAAAATCTGATAACTGAAACATATGTATTAAAAAAATAGAACTGACATTGTATATTTCTTTTTGCAGAACTTTTTGCTTATATAGGTCAAAAACATTGATTCAGGTTTTTCCTAAAATCATATCTTTGCAATAAAGAATTGGGGTTGGTTGTGGTGGGGGAGGGGGGTGGGGAGATGAGAACTAATAAATTGAGCCTGAGGACTAGTTGTAATTCATGGGACTAAAAATAGTGGGAACAAAATTTGTATTAAAATTTTCAACATATAGAAAATTGAAAGAATGATGTAGTAATCTCCCACATTACCAATTTACCTACTCAGTCATTAATAACAGCACGTCATCATTGTTTTCCTTTATATTGGAGTATGCCTACATATACATGTTTGCTGAATGATTTGAAAGTCAATTGCAGACATCATGACCTTCTGCTTTTATTGAGAAATATTAGTACTTATGAATGAGATGCAGCAGTTTCTACATTGTCTGACTATGAATATCCTAATGATTTTGTGGCTAGCTGTAATTGACTAAAAAGACTTTTATGGTGAAGGTCAGGTAGTGTAATCCTGTCTCTCAGCCATTGTTTACTTTTCCATCCATTTATCATCTGTCCCAGCCTGTTCTGGCTGCTGTAACGAGATGCCATTAGCTGGTTGGCTTATGAACAGCAGACATGTATATCTCTCAGTTCTGGAGGCTGAGAAGTCCAAGATCAAGGCTCTGGCAGGTTTGGTGTCTGGTGAGGGCCCACTTCCTACTTGGCCATCTTTTTGCTGCAGTTTCTCTTATGTAGTGGAAGGGGAAGCGGGAGCTCTCTGGGTCACTTTTACAATGGCATTAACCTCATTCATGAAGTTTCTACTCTTATAACCTATTCACCTCCCAAAGGCCCCATCTTTGTGGAACATAAAATCTGAGTTCTGATTAATGAAATACTTACTTAGTAATGGTAACCAGAATAGACTCTATACTATATTAAAAGAATGTTTCCTATATTTATAGAATTGCAAGGTACTTGGGGGTTCAGTTTTATGTAGAAGAACCTGGCTCTGATTTGTAGAGGGGGTGGAGTGGGATTGCAGTTTTGCTGCTAGCTTACAGAAGAAGGCTTAACGCATAAGGTTGGGAGTGAGACATGGAGAAGGCAGAACAGGGTTTGTTGGCGGATGTTTATGTGCACAGGAGTCACTGGTTGCGCCTGGAGAGAAGAGTTCTTGATAATTTCTGGTCAACCTCCATCGCTTGGTATGAAACAGCATTGAGAGCACAGGAGGCCAATGTGGATGGCACGTGGAGAGAGCTGGGTTTACAACAGGGACTGACCAGTGCTGTGAGGAGCAGAGAGCCAGTTTCATCAGGCTGTTTTTGTGAAATTGCCAGGAAGCCTGCCTACAAACCAGTCCTAGTGGTACAGCTTTGTCTATATTGATCGTTTGAATGAGCCATTAAGGAAAAAGAGCATATTATGAAGCAGGCCATACGACAGTTTTCATCAGCTGATGTCAGTAAAATTGAACGTGCCTCCCTCACTGGATGACAGGAAACACGTGGATCTGAGCCCACTGCAGTGACTTCCCCAGTGTCTGTTTCTTAAGCACCAGTAGACCAAACAGGTCAGATGCCTGAGGAAGTGAACTGAGTATTTTTCTGCTAAGTAGTTTAGGCTGCTTCTCACAGGCTAGACTGCCCACGATAGGGCAGTAGTGACAAATGACCCCAGAGACATGTCACCTCAGTGTTGTGATAACAGGCGGCACCAGTGGTCCAGGATCTGCTTTCAGGAAAGCTTTTTATTTCTCAAATAAGTGAGGTACTGAAGGACCCGAGAGGTACATGCTACCCTGGGTTTGTATTGCCCTTTGCTCTGCATTTTTGCATTGTTTCACCAACTCTGTGTGTGTGTGGGGGTGGGGGTGAGGTGGGGGTGGGGGGTGTAAGTCACTTTAGTCTTGTCCAACTCTTAGAGACCCTGTGGACTGTAGCCCATCAGGTTCCTGTGTCCATGGGATTCTCCAGGCAAGAATACTGGGGTGGATTGCTATGCCCTCCTCCAAGGATCTTCCTGACCCAGGGATTATGTTTACTGCATTGGCATGCGGGTTCTTTACCACTAGCGCTACCTTGGAAGTCCAGTTATGAGAATAATGATGGATAATTAGGAGGATTGATGCCAGAAGCTCACACAAACATGGAAGGGGAAATGTTGCCTTTGTTTGGGAAAGACTCCCAGGTGAAGAGAAGTTGGGAAGGGTTTCTGTTCACAGTCTGACCTGAGGTGCTCTGAGAGATGACCAGAGGCCACTCAGGCCTCCAGTGGGCAAGGTTATGAGTGAGTCCTGATGAATGGGCCCACTTTGGGTGTCTAGTAGAGTCGAACTGTGGGCCAGCCATTGGCTGGCCTGTGGGAAGCGGGCCACTGTTCTCCTTCTCAGTGCTCCTGTGGCTGAGGATCGCTCTCTACAAATGTTAGCTGGTCGCTTGTGTGGGGTGACTGGAGAGTTTCAGCTGAGCCCAAGCAGAACCTTTGAAAGTGAAAGTTTCTCAGGTGTGTCCGACTCTTTGCAACCCCATGGACTATACAGTCCATGGAATTCTCCAGACCAGAATACTGGAGTGGGTAGCCTTTCCCTTCTCCTAGTCTTCCCAACCCAGGGATTGAACCCAGGTTTTCCGCATTGCAGGTGGATTCTTTACCTGCTGAGCCCAAGCAAGCAGAACCTTTAGTGATGGGCCAAATCTGCCCTGGAGGAAGGATCTGGCTGTGATGCTCACTGCTGCCCCCAGTGGTGGCGTGCTGGCATGGAAGGGCCAAGCACCGGAGGAGACTGGGGATACAGTAGCCTCCCCACCCCATCCGAGGTTTCAGTTTCCACAGTTTTATTTACTCATTGTCAACTACAGGTGGAAAATATTAAATGGAAACTTCCAGAAATAAACAATTCCTATGTTTTAAATTACACACCATTCTGAATAGTGTGATGAAATCTCACACCATCCCACCCAGGGCGTGAATCAACCCTTTGTCCCTCACATCCTGCTCCTCAGTCCCTTAGTAGCCATTCCGGTTATCAGATCCACTGTCAAGATATCTCAGTTTGTGTTCAGGTCACCCTCATTTTATTCAGTAACAGTTCCAAAGCATGAGAGTACTGATGCTGACTGTTTGGATGTGCTAAAGAGAAGCTATATGACACTTCTTTTAAGTTAAATGGTGAAAGTTCTGGACTTAATAAGGAGAGAAAAAAACTGTATGCTGAGGTTGCTAAGATCCATGGTAGGAATGACTCTTTCTCTGAAATTGTGACCAAAAAAATTGTACTAGTTTTGCTGTTATATCTCACATTGCAAAAGTTATGGTCACAGTTGTGTTAAGTGCTGAGGGAAAAGGCATTGCGTGCATGTTAAGTCACTTGGTCACGTCCGACTCTGTACAACCCTATGGACTGTAGCCTGCCAGGTTCCTCTGTCCGTGGGATTTCCCAGGCAAGAATACTGGAGTGGGTTGCCATGCCCTCTTCCTGGGGATCTTCCTGACCCAGGGATCAAACCCTTGTCTCTTATATCTCCTGTATTGGCAGGCGGGTTCTATACCACTGGGAAAAATGGAAAAGGCATTGCATTTGTACAGTAAGATATTTTGAAAGAGAAAGACCGATCTTATAAACTTTTATCATATTGTTATAATTCTGTTTAATTGTTGTTGATCGCTTACTCTGCCTAATTTACAAATTTTGTCACAGATATGTATGTATAGAAAAAAGGCATAGTATATAAAGGATTCGGCACTATTTCAGTTTCAGGCATGCACTGGGAGTCTTGGAACGTATTCCACATGGATGGGGGGACTGTTGTCCGTTGTGATTGCTGTCAGATGCCATTGCATGGAGGACTGGTGCATCTTGGCTTTGAGCTATATACTGTGAAATAACACACTGTTTTATAGAAAGCCTCGCCTTAGAAGTCCTGGGAGGAAGAAATATTAACAACCAAATGGTGTGAATTTCAGAGTGTATAGTTTTGAAAACGATTTGAAAATTTTTAATTTAATTATCCTTGTCACCAGTACAGTCTGATTTATTTTGATAATTAAAGTGTAACATAC
Source organism: Bubalus bubalis (assembly GCF_019923935.1). NCBI lineage: Eukaryota > Metazoa > Chordata > Mammalia > Artiodactyla > Bovidae > Bubalus > Bubalus bubalis. The sequence continues at coordinate 75,328,139 of NC_059163.1, forward strand.
TAAGGAAGAGACTGTAAAAATAATGTATAAGATTGTCATTTAGTCATAACTTTGAATTGGAGTAATGCTATGCTATGCTAAGTCACTTCAGTCGTTTCCGACTCTGTGCGACCCCATAGATGGCAGCCCATCAGGCTCCCCCGTCCCTGGGATTCTCCAGGCAAGAACACTGGAGTGGGCTGCCATTTCCTTCTCCAATGCATGAAAGGGAAAAGTGAAAGTGAAGTCGCTTAGTCGTGTCCGACTCTTAGCGACCCCATGGATTGCAGCCTAACAGGCTCCTCCATCCATGGGATTTTCCAAGCAAGAGTACTGGAGTGAGGTGCCATTGCCTTCTCCAGAATTGGAGTAATACTAACATGCATATCTTTTTGACATATACCTTTATTCTATATTGCCCCACACAAATGGCTTCAGAACCAGATTTCTTGATTTTGAATTCTTGCTCTTCCACTTACTACTGGGCTGATTTTAGCTTAGCCTGTTTGGCCTCAGTTTCCTCCCATTCCTATTACTATCATTGCTGTTTTCTGTACAGCAGAATGCCTAAATAGTTCTTAAGTGTTGAGATGTAAGTAACTTTTATTTTGTCTTTAACAGGGACCTCCGAAACAATCTTATTAGTAGTATAGACCCAGGTGCCTTTTGGGGACTGTCATCGCTAAAAAGATTGTAAGTGTTTGAATTGCTGGCTTATGAATTTGAACCATTCCTTTTTAAGTAACTGCTAACGTACTTCAAACTTTAACACGATAAAAAAGTGGCTTTTTAATAATTTTTAGAAGTTCATCTAGCCGGGTCTAAGATAGAAAAGCAGACTGTTTAAAGTAAGTAGCTCAGAAGGCAGTTTATTTATACAGCAGTTTGATTTGTTGGTGGCAGATGGTTACATCCCTCTTATGGTAATAAAATGATTATGGTTGGCTTTGCCAGTGGGCATAATCTGTAGATGAGTTTCAACTTACGAATGCATTTAAACAATCTATTGTAAATGCCCTAAAAATTGAGGCCTCTTTCTATTAATGATTTCAAAATCTTGCCAATTTCCTATGTATTTTATCTATATGTTATTTTAAAATCTAAAGACCAGTTTTTATTACTTCCGAGACTAAGCACTCTTGCTTTCCTTATCGTGTTCTTGTCACAACTACTTTGTGAGAGTGCTCATATTTTAGAGGTCACCTGGTGCTTAAGCCATGTGGACTGCACCACTACCCTTCATTCCTTCTGAGTGCATTTATTGAGTGCTGACTGCTTACTGTGCTTGGACTTCCCTGGAAGAACTTACAGACTCTTAGGGGCAAATCGATAGTGAAAATACATCCTAAATAATGTTACTAATCTGCCGGGGAAAGGAGGGGCCACCTGAGATGGGAATGACCTCCATGAGAGCAGCCAGCCTTTAGACTTGACTTTGCTCCTGAAGGGTGAGTATGTATTGAAGAATAACAGAAAGAGCACTGTAAGCAGAGTGGACACAGGTATGAAAAGAACATGTTCTTTGACCAAAGCATTAAGTAGAAAGGGGAAAAGAACATTGGAATGTAAGGTTAGTCAGAAAGAGACCAGGCTTTTGATGACCTCCTGCCATGTTGAAGAATTTCAAATCTATTATTTAGACAGTGGAAGGCTGGCAAAACTTCTTCAGTATGGAGTTGATGTGATCAGATTAGTGACATCAGGGCTGCAGTGGATCAAGCTGGGTTTAGACGTCAGTGAAAGTATTATCAACGTATAGAAATGTAATTGAAGTGGAAAGACAGATCAGCATCAATTCAGTTAAACAAAAATTTATCAAGTCCATCCTCTGTGCCCAGTAGTGAGCCAGCCTCCATAGATACAAAGGTAACTAACTCAGGAACCCCTTGGAAGGTTTGCAGTCTAGTGGAATTATGTATATTAACCAAGATCTTGGATATGGGTTTGGAATATACTTCCAGAGAGATGGAGCCCTAGATGGTGTTCAGCTGTTAAGGGTCTTTGAAGCTGTTGGGACTTGCCAGACGGACACAAGCAGGAGCGTGGAACGTGGCCATCAACAGGCTACATGCATCCCCAGAAATGGACTAGCCCCTAAGATAGTCCTTAGGGAGTGGGGGGCAGCAGCCAGCTGAGCTTGATTTATAACAAAGAGTCATTTTCTCTGTGCTTCTTACTGGGACAGACTGGCACCTTGTTTGGATGGAATGTGAGCCCTCACATAGGGAGGAGGAGGAGGAGTGGAGCTGCTAGAGCTGCCCTATCAAACTCTGGGGCTGAGGCTAAAGCGGTTTTGTTTCAACTGTCCTTCCTGGTGATTCTGATGCTAAAGCTGGAGAATTACTACAACTAGTTGTTCCAAGAGGAGGGAGGAGGATGGTATCATATGGCCAGACAAGTCCACTTATTCTCTCCTTCTCTGATCACGTGACCATCTGTGTTCTGTTTTCTGATAATAGGGAGCTTAATATGATAATATCTGCATGTTGAGGTAGAGATCGAAGGAAACTCGACTCTTAATAAAAAGCAGCTTCATCAGGCTCTTTCAAGCATACTGCAAAATAGCCTGTGTTCTCCATCAGTTCTTTATCCTTCAGTAAATAATTTTTCACATATTGCTATCCAAAATAAATTTAAAATTTTCTTGTTCAGTAGCACTTAATTTAATTACCATGATTGTCCCAGATGTTGCCTTAGCATTTTTTCATTGCATTACACATTAAGTAGTCTCTGGTGTTCATATCTAGGAAGGTAATTGTCATTTATAATCTTCCCACTAGAAAATTTGGTCTTAATTCCACACAGCTAACTTGGTATACAGCTTGCAAGCTGAGAGAGTTCTGTATGAAAACTCCGTGAGATAGAAAGGTATCTGCTAGTCACTTCTTGACTACAGGCACTTTTTCTTATGAGGCCTTAAATCATTCAGTTGTGCATCTCACTCAGCAGCTACATATAAAGTGTTTCTGTAAGTGTCCCGTGCCTTTACTTTATAGATAATTTGGATCAGGAAGATTAAGTCAGTGGCTTTCTGAAGAATAAACTACCAGAAGTAGGTAAAACCTAGACCCATTCAGTTTCTCTTTTGCTTTATCAACAAAATTCAAGCTGATTCTCAATTCAAATGAAAACTCATTATCAGTACCTAAATTCCATTTTAAATAGGTATAGCTGTAATGAAATTGTTTCCCAAAGAATCAATGGTAATTACACCATTTAAAACTCAGAACTGAGACAAGATAATGAATAGAACTCAAAATGCTTGTTTAAGCAACACTTCACACGATGATGCCTCATTTTCTTAAATAGTAAAGCCCAGAAATAGAAGGAAAATCAGCCGGAATAAAGAAAAGTCCCACACGATTAAATACTTAGCTTTAATATTCTGAGGAGCTAGAGCATAATGAATGTAGATAAAAACTTGTATTGCTTAAGATATTTTTTTAAATCAAAAGTTGCCATAAGTAAGGGAAAACAGAGCTATGAAATTTTTGAATACTAGGGATTACCTAAACTAGCTTTTAAAATATCTAAAGGAAAAAATTAATGAGTAGGTACTGAATTCAAATATGAAGTCTTTGTAATTTCTATCAGACTAATACCCTTCCCCCCCCCCCCCCCCCATTACCAAGTGTATAATTTACAATCTGACAGTTTTAGTTTAGAAATGGTTGGTATAAGTCTCTAAAGAGTAACTCGGTGAAATTCAAAGAATATGTCCTTCTCTATTACAGAGAATAATACAGACAGTGAAGAAAATACGAGAAAGATATTTTTTAAAGTTTGGCTTAGAAAGCTTGTTTTACTTCTTTTATTGAAATAAAAAATGACCAATAATCCCAAATCTTAATAACTGAGAAAAACAAAGATTCATTGTTTTAGGGCTTTCATAGTAAATCCACTGATGGGAAATGATGAAAGCTATGCTCTCTTATTTGGAGAAATAGTTATCTCCTAATTAAAATAAATCTTAATTGAAGTATAAAATTGTGTTCACTGTGCTTGGTATGAATAAAAATAGTGTGGAAAGAACAAAATACTAAACTTATTACAGATAAAAGGGAAAAAGTTACCTACATTGAGGAGGATAAAAAAAAATGGTTTCAAAGTAACATTTGATAGGAACTATAAGAAGTTTAGGAGTGACTGAAAAAATATGGGCCATTACCTCGATATTGTGATAAAGTAATTTGGCTTGGAGGCTAAATGACAGATCTGTAAAGTAAAAGCTAGCTCAGTTGTTTTTTCATTACAGTCAATACTTCTGAGTATTTAAGGAATGAAGTTAGCATTAAGTTTCACTTGTTCTTGAGGAAATAAAAGTTTTGGGATTGTGATAATGTACCTTTTTACCTGTTGTCTCTTGGATGTTGCCTTAGATCAGCTCTGTTCCCTAACTTACCAGCGTGATGAGCTGTGTATATCATCTCAGGCAGTAAGATAGATTGGTTTTATCTTGAGTCATTTTACAGGAGTAAATGGTTTTAAATATCGAGGGCACTGTAATTAAACAGCGGTTAGTTTTCTGCGTGCCGGAAGTAAGTGAAAGCAAGGATTATTTCTTCTCTCAGTGCTGTACTTGAGATAGGTGAATATGTTAGAGATGCTTAAAAGAAAAGTATTGTGTGATACCTGGGTGCCATTCTTGAATATGAAATGTATGAAACTTTCATTAACCAGGAGAACTAATTGAAGATACTTTTCCCCTTTCTCCTTAGGGATCTGACAAACAACCGAATAGGATGTCTGAATGCAGATATATTCCGAGGACTCACCAATCTGGTTAGGCTGTAAGTACCTCTGTCTTCCATATTATAATACAAGGAAGCATTTGAACCAGTACCCACATTTTTATGACCACTAATATGTTTAACATTAAAATAGCAACTATAGAGGTTATAGAACTGGTAGGGGGATAGTTCAGTTCAGTCACTCAGTCATGTCCAACTCTTTGCGACCCCATGGACTGTAGCATGCCAGGCTTCCCTGTCCATTACCAGCTCCTAAAGCTTGCTCAAACTTATGTCCATTGAGTCGGTGATGCCATCCAACCATCTCATCCTCTGTCATCCTGTTCTTCTGCCTTCAACCTTTCCCTGGGAAAGATTGAAGCTAGGGGATAAGGAGCTGGAAATTTAATCATGGAGATAGAATGTCATCAGAATATAATAATGCATGACATCCACTGCTCCACCCGTACATGCACACATGCGATGTAGTATGTGTGCATATTGGACCTAGAGAATAGGTCCATATTGAGACACATGATCAAAAGCTTTGATGGTTTGGGAAAATTTCTTTGAAGAGGTGAATCTTGAGCTAATGGTCCAGATCCTTAGAAGGGAAAAGAAGTCAAGCAAATGATAGAAATCAGAGCGAGGCCAGTTTGTCAAGGTGAAAGCTGATAGTCTTATGCATAGACTGACCATTGAAGTCACTCCTCTGACCTTGTGGTTATAGGTGACCTCTCAAGCTTTTCTGTTTTTCATCTATACAGTAGGATTAATAGTACCTCAAAGTTATTAGAAGGATTAATTAGCATTTGAATTATCTATACCTGTTTCTTATAATTTATATCTAATATAAATGGAGAACTTTGTATATATCATCAAATATATTTTAGTTTTATTTTTAAAGTTAAGAATCTGAGAGTAACTAGAAGTAAGGACAGTTACCTGTAATAGAGCTTTATACAAGAGTGTATGAAAGGCAGACCGAAGCTTAGAACTGATTCAATCCTAGGAGGCCGCTGGAAGACACTGATGTGGGGAAATGGCATAAATCATGATTTAGAGAAGAGCAATCTAGAAATAGGGTGCAGCATGCAAGGCAGGATTTTGCGGTAGAAGTTCTAGTTCTGAGATCGCCTGTGCTTGGCTCTTTCCCTTTGTAGCTTTTTAGGATGTTTCATCTGTTTTGTTCAAGTTAACTTTGAAAAAGCCGTATGGGCTTAAGTACTGAGATTATTTCATCTCTACAGTAAGTGATGGGTCTCACTTGTCAGAATGTAACAAAGTACTCCTGCTTCTCAGTCAGCAAATTCGTATTTTTCAGTGTGCCCTTTAGCTCTGGGGGAAAGATAGTTGGCCGAAGTATATGTTTTTAAATAAAAGATTGATTTGGTTTACAGCTTACTCATTGCTAGAAATCAGTTAAATCTATTATGGTGTTCTTTTTTTGTAACTGGATTACAAACAGTTTTGTTTCAGTGCCTTTATTATCTCGAGAGTTTTTAATTTTTGGTTTTGAGGAAAGTGTAAGAATTGGCAATCTGAGGCATTTATGGAGAAAAATTTGTTATCTTTTTGAGTAGTTAGGAATCAAATAGTGAAAGAGAGAGTCTGAAGTTTACCATTTTCTTGACTTTAGTTCCAGATGGATTTATAGCTTTGGTCTAGGGATTTTTGACCCAACAGCAGAAATTCTTTAGGCAAAAGTGTTGTTTTGGACAGTGCTTACATTAAGGCAGGTTACTATACAACTTACTTTTTTGTTTTTGCCTCCTGCCTTAAAATCTAATATTGTTGCAAATTTTAAAGCCTGGATTGTCTCTTACATTTTTACCAATTCTCTGATACCTGTGTGAGAATTTACAGGACATAGAACATAACGGACATATATCCAGGTGAGTCATTAAAACATAGAAATAACACTACCAAGCTTCCTACTTTGTGATTGATTGAGGTAATTTTGTAGTCCATGTAATAGTAGATGATAGCCCTCTAAAATGCAACAGTGTGGCACATAAAGAACTATACCTGACATATCCTTCAAATACTGTTCTAAGAAAAATTAAGGCTTCCCGCATGGCTCTTTGGGTAAAGAATCCGCCTGCAATGCAGGAGACCCAGGAGACATGGGTTCAATCCCTGAGTCGGGAAGATCCCCTGAAGAAGAAAATGGCAACCCACTCCAGTATTCTTGCCTGGAAAAGTGCATGGACAGAGGAGCCCGGCGGGCTACAGTCCATGGGTCGCAAAGAGTCGGACACGACGGAGTGACTGAACTGAACTGAAGAAAAATTATCAGTACTAAGCACATAAACATAAACACATAGGAAAAATTAGCAGTTGTGGTAGCTTCTTAGCATTCAGGAATGCTTTGCAGTGGAGTTGCTTGTGATCATTTGGGTTGACAGTTCTTGAGCATTGGATCAGGAACCTTTGGATGGGTGTTCTGTGTGGGCTGCACAGCTTTCTGGGCTCTCTAAGCCAGGTTGTATGTTGCTTGTAAAGGCTGATAGCATTTGGTATTTCAGATATGGAGAATAGCATTTTCATTCTAGCAAGTGGAAAAGAGAGTCTGATTAGTTAAGGGACATGTAGTACATTTTTAGGTTAAGAGTCAGAGAAGCTCTGTATTACTAATATTTCCCACCCTATAGAGTAAATGTGCAAAAGAAATCAGTCTAGAGTAGATTACTGTTCTAGCCCTTTCCTCTGCTACCTCTTCAGCTTAACTCCTTGGGTTACCCTGGAACTTTGGACCCTTAGACTCACTTGGCCTCTTAGCCACGGAGCCTGGAAACCTTGGCAGAAGGCCTGTAGCATTCCCACCCAGACTTCTCATTGGCGATTTAGTGTAAAAATTGAAAAATGACATACGTCAGAGTGTTCAGTGGACTTGGGTGTGGTAGGTAAATTGATTGAATCTGTGTATTGATCTCTGCCTTTATTGATGGAGAAGTTTTGGGAAGTGAAGCCATCCTCCCAGAGGTTCCCACTCTAACCCTAGGAGTAACTGGCAGAAAAAAGATGGAACTAATAATGGACTCCAGTGAAGTCTCTGTCCTTCACTTAAGAAGTTAGCTTACAGAGTAGTTGTTAGGAGATCCAAAAAAATCAAAACTTTGCTTTTAATTTTCTTTATGAATTTTGATCAATTTAAAACCTGTGTTTTTCCTCTAAGAATTATACCTTTAATATTTTTCTGTCAATTTAGTGATATTTATAAGAACTTCCTTTCTACAATTTAAAAATTATTGATGTTGTTAAGTAATAAAACCATATAAGAGAGATATGCAGGAAGAGTTGAATTTCCCCTTCATCTCTTCAAACACACCCTTCTGAGATAGCATATACTGTCCAGTGTATATATTCTCAGATTTTTCTATTGCCCCTGCAAATGTGTAGGCGTCCACACAGGGCTTTAAAAATGTGCTCTACTCTGGACTTCCCTGGTGATCCGGTGGTTAAGACTTCACCTTCCGGCTCAGGGGGAAAGGGTTCAATCCCTGGTTGGGAAGCTAAGATCCCACATGTCTTGTGACCAAAACCCCAAACATAAAATAGAAGCAGTATTGTAACAAATTGAGTAAAGACTTAAAATGATCTACATCAAAAAAAATCTTTAAAAAGTATATTCTACTTGACAACTTACTTAAAAAAATTTTACCAAGGTACCATTATCTTTTTAGGAGAATACTTTTTAGGAGAATACCATTATCTTTTCAGGAGAATGTTTTTGTTTATGCTTCTGACTAGCTAACAGAATATTCCACAAGTATAGAACAGTATGCTGTGCTTAGTCGCTCAGTTGTGTCCGACCCTTTGCAACCCCATGGACTGTAGCCCTCCAGGCTCCTCTGTCCATGGGAATTCTCTAGGCAAGAATACTGGAGTGGATAGCCATGCCCTCCTCTGGGGGATCTTTCCAACTCAGAGACTGAACCCCGGTCTCCCACACTGCAGGTGGATGCTTTTACTGTCTGAGCCATGAGGTAAAAGAACAGTATGATTTAGTCAATTATTCCTGAGTTAAAGGAGGTACCATTTGATTCATTACCTCCTCCTTTAACAAGTCTGCCCTGGTAAACCTGCCTGTACATATACAGATGCTGCATCGTACCCATTTAAATTACAGGAATGCAAATATCTATTTAACAAAAAGTAAGTAAATAAAAATTAAGTGAGAGAGTAAGAAACAGCATGAGTGGGAGTGGGTGGATAATTCACCTGCCACTCCATTCAATGAGCTGTTTTAGGACACGAGAGAGTGACTTTGCTGTGAACATTGTCATTCTCAGTCCCATGATGCTTTTTTTGGTATAAGCATCTCAGAGTTGGAATGTGCTTTTAATGTATTAAGGGCTTCCCTGGTAGTTCAGAGGGTAAAGCGTCTACCTGCAATGCAGGAGACTCAGGTTCGATCCCTGGGTTGGGGAGATCCCCTGGAGAAGGAAATGGCAACTCACTCCAATACTCTTGCCTGGAAAATCCCATGGACAGAGGAGCCTCATGGGCTACAGTCCACAGGGTCGCAAAGAGTTGGACACGACTGAGCGACATCACTCTCACTTTAATGTATTAAAGTATATGTGAATTTTTATGGTCATCAGCCAGTTGCTTCACTTGGTGTCTAGCCAATCAAATAGCAGTTTGTTCCAACACTGGAGGAAAAATTGCTTTGTGTTGGGATTTACTGGGAGGATGGCATGTCTTTCTCCAATGTGATTCCTTCCTCAGTGATTTCCAAGGAAAAACAAATTAATAGTACCTAATAATTACCATAAAGTTACCTAGCAATTAGAATCTAATGGTTCCTGTAAGATACAATCATTTTGTTTATACTTAAATCCTGTACTTGTAGTAAATATTTTTATTTCCAACGACTACACTCTTTCAAACATCTAAAAATTACAAATAATTGTACAAGGAATCTCCATGTACCCATCAGTCAGTTTCAACACTTAGCAACTCAGAGCCTATCTTGTTTTAGTTCCACATCACATCTCTTATCTTCCCACCTTTATTTACAGTAAACCCCAGTAATCTTATAATTTCACATAGGGTACCTTGATAAAAGTACAGTTGTTCATTTTAATTACATCCAGGTTACTTTCTTAAAATGTTACGATTTGCATTCCGTCAGCCGTAATAACCTTTTCAAAATCCACATTTGGTGTTCACTCTGATAAGCCAAAAAAGAAAAAGGCATTGCTTTCATGATTCTTTAATGTAAAAGTATTCTTTTTATTTTTTAAGTTCCTTGGCAATTCTTTTATGAAGATCAAAATTATTTTACTCAGCCTCTTTTCTATTAAAAAAATTATCCTAAGATATATGTAAAATGAATTCAATAATGTTTTTACTGAAGTCCATTATATATTACTTTTGAGGGATTGGTCTTTGTGCAATGTTAAGTCTTCCCATCCAGAAATACGTCGTTGCAGGTGTCATGGAAACAGCTGACCTCTGCCCTCTTCAAGTCTCTTCCCTCTCCCCACTGGGCAATCCTTCTACCCAGGTGTCACTTTTTTCCATGCTTAAAGGATTTAACTGAGCCTCTGGACGTGAAGCAGGCCTCCCTGCGGGTCTCAGGACTGCTTCCGTGAGAATTCTAGGTCCAGACTATAGCATTCTTGATACTACAGCAGGCACTGAACAGATCTTGTGGTGGCTGGGTCATCCTGCCGTTTTCCTGGAGCCCTTGGTAGCAGCTCCTAAAGCTGGGGTCCATGTCCTGAACAGCCAGCCACTGCAATTGAGCACCTTCTGTATACTCTGGCTTCTTACTGGCTGCCAGAGGTATCCAAGTAAATAAGACACACAAGCCCTTTCTGTCCTGGAGCTTATGAAAGTCGAGCATGGAAGAAATCACAAAAAAATGATTTGTACAAACTACTCATATAATAGCATAAGGTGTTCTACAATTTATAGCAAACTCTGCAAGTGTTTATATATTTATTAAAGCCACGATACAAGGGGAAACCAGAGAGGTTAAGTAATCTGCCCAAGGACAACACTGAATTCTATCCCAAGTCTTTGATTAAACCCTGGACCCATTTCACTCTTCCAGTATATTTTAGTAGGTGACTGTCAGCTGCTGCTGGTTATTCGTACCATCCTTTTCTTTGTTTTTTAATTTTTGTTTCCTTAAATGAAACTGAGTGAACTCCTGAAGAGCAGTTCTAGTTGCAATGAGAGCGTGATTAAAAATCAGGTTCAGGAACGTAACTTGGAAGTTCTACATGTTATTTAACAGAAAAATCCTTATCAAGCAGTAATTTTAAGTAATTTTATTTATTGCTTTATATAAGGTTAATTTTCTTCTTCAACTTTGGAGAAAATATTTACTAGATACTTCTTTCTATGAGATTTAAAACAACCTTCATAACTTCTTAATAACAGTATTTAATGATAGGATGTTTTAGGAAATATAATATAAAATGATATATAATTGTTCGCCTTTCTTACAGTAAAGTTATTTCCTTTTTTCCAGAAACCTTTCAGGGAACTTGTTTTCTTCATTATCTCAAGGAACTTTTGATTATCTTGGCTCATTACGATCTTTGTAAGTAAGAATTTTTTCTTCCTGTTTTTGTAAATGTATCTGAGTGTCTGAAAATTAAAAACAGTTATTATATGGCTTAAGAGACTTCATGGGAAAATTTTGTGATTTTGCAATAATTAGAATCTCACTTGAGAGTGTGCATTCACATTGAAAAACATACCATAAACCTTAATAATGTGTGTCAGGCTAGAGCAACCATTTTCTTCTTAGAATACTCTTATCTCTCTAATTTATATTTAAATAGGTTGGTAATTTTTTTCTTTGTGTTTCCAAATTAGAAAATATTTTGTTTACCTAATTAAATCCCCAAAGTATAAAATAAGCCTCCCTTCTTATGAAGAGTTTATAGTTAAGACTTATGTTGTACTTTGAGAGCTTTCCTGGTGGCTTACATGGTAAAGAGTCTGCCTACAATATAGGAGACCTGGGTTCGATCCCTGGGTTGGGAAGATCTTCTGGAGAAGGGAATGGCAACCCGCTCCAGTATTCTTGCCTGGAGAATCCCATGGACAGAAGAGCCTGGAGAGTCTCAGTCAATGGGGTGGGTCACAAGGAGTCAGACACAATTGAGCGACTAACACTTCACTTCATGTTATGTTTTAGAGATTAATTTTATCCTGTGACTCCATCCCCAAACTGAATTCACAGCTTATTACTGATATTTTTAGGCATGCTTACGTAGAATGTCTGCTTTATATTTACACAGTTCTCTGTAGCTTTAAAATTGGCTGAGTTTTTTTTTTTTTTACACCCAAAACCAGTTTTGTTAAGTGAGAGATTAGATTGTCTAGGAGTTACTTTCGAAGCTTACTGTATTTTCAGTAGCATTAATATGTCTCAAAGCATAACTTTTACTGATTCCTATTGGAATTACAGTTAAATACAATGGTTTTTCAAATTTTTATTGCATGTGACATACAGACTTGAGTCTCTTTTTCCAGTGAAAGATGTCTTCTCTGCCAGATGCCTGTTTGATGTATGCTCACTTCTTATCTTTCCCCCCTTCCCCTCCCCTTTCTTTTTCCTTTCCCTGCCCTCCTCTTCATCTTTAGTTTTGTAAATTTATAATTTCAGTCTCATTTAGCAGCTTTCATTGGAATAAAGCCAATGGGTTAGGTGCTCAAGGGGCTTCTCACCATTATGGCAGACATATGTATGTACTTCTAGAATCCCTACATCAAACTTTTTTTTTTTTTCTTTTTTTAAATTTAATTTTATTTTTAATACTCAAAGTATTTTTTTATTGAGGTATAGCTGATTAACAATGTTGAGGTAGTTTCAGGTGAACAGTGAAGGGATTCAGCCATACATATACACGCAACCATTCTCCCCAAACTCCTCTCCCATCCAGGCTGGCACATAACATTGAACAGAGTTCCATATGCTGTACAATAGGTCTCTGTTGATTATCCATTTAAAATATAGCAGTATGTACATGACCTTCCCAAAGTCCTTAACTATTCCTTCCCCCCAGCAACCATGAGTTCTGTTTTCTAAGTCTGAGTTTCTTTGTGTTTTGAAAGTAAGTTCATTTGTATCATTTCTTTTAAGATTTCACAATAAGGGATGTGATGTGATATTTCTCTGATATTTCTCTTTCTCTGAGACAGATAATAATTATCTCATAATTATAAAAAATAATTTTTTGACAGGTATTATTTTCATAGGCTTAAAAATTTGCAATCATTTTTCAGATCAAAGTAAAAGCCACTAACTTGCCATAGTGAACAGGCTTTGGATCATCTCGTTCCCTGACTCTTCCCTGATCTCAAGTCCAGTCAAGTCCCCCTCTTCCATAGTAATCCTCCAAGATGCCAGGCAGACATGCTTCTTCTGCCTCAGGGCCTTTGCCCTTGTGGGGCCCTTTGCCTGGAGAACACTTGCACCAAGTATCACCCATGGCTCTGGGACTTCCTGGTGGTCCAGTGGCTAAGAGTCTGTGTTCCCATTGCATGGGGCCTGGATTCAGTTCCCGGTCAGGGAACTAGATCCCACATGCCACAACTAGGAGTTGTGGCTCCTACACCCTGCCTCAAACTCTTACCTGGTCTTTTTGGTACTATTAACATTCTTACCCAGAAAACTGCTTTTTAGTGAAAACATCTCCTTTTAGTGGGCTTATGTCAGCCATTTCTGTGAAGTTTAGGAAATAAAGACTGCAAAAATGATCTGACTTTTGAAACCCTAGATAGCAGGAATGTAGGAAGTATTTTCATGCAAAAATTGAGCAAAATTGTCAGTGTTTATAAAAGATAATGCTGTAAACTCAACCAGAAGGTGGTTCTTAGGAATTAGAAGTTAGTCATCCTAATCAGAAAAACAGAATATAACCATGCGAAGCAGTCATATGTTGCTTTATGCTGTCAGAATTAAGAGTTTGCAGATATTTAAGCCAAGAACATGGCAATGATGCTGGAAGAAATGGGGAAAGCTTCCGTTTCCAGTAATAGTGCCACAGCCCTGATGGCATATCCGTACAAGTTTGATAGACAAAAGGAATGTGGATGTGATATTCCAGTACCCTGGGCTTCAGAAGTGTGTTTCATAGATGATGAAACGATTTTGTTCACATACCATCTTTGATTGAAAGCCGAGTCAGTCCAGGATCAGGTGGGAAGGGATTTTGGGGTCAGACATTCGACATCATCTCACTGGGAAGGAAACCATAACCAGTTGATGGTACAGTATGTGCCCTAGGTGAGATTGAGCAGCTGTGTGCTTGTCACGCAAAGACTAAGCCAATGTAAAGCAAAAGTGCAATTTAATTCATTTACCATACTGTCTAAATTGCATTTTGTGTGCTACAGAGAATTTCAGACTGAGTATCTGCTGTGTGATTGTAACATATTGTGGATGCATCGCTGGGTAAAGGAGAGAAACATCACGGTACGGGACACACGGTGTGCTTATCCCAAGTCTCTTCAGGCCCAGCCAGTCACAGGTGTGAAGCAGGAGTTGTTGACATGCGGTAAGGAAGAAAAGCTGAGAAAGGGTTAACTGTTTTGCTTGCTGCCATGTGTTTCCTGACAAACTTCAGAATTCTTTTTATATGTTGGAACCGATTGTAGCCATCACTCTTCATGAATTTGATAATATTTAGTTTTTGTCAACAGTTAAGTCAGTTGAATTAAAAAATGTTTTTTTTCAATTGGCATTTAAAGTTCTTAGGTTCTGAACAGCTTTCTTAATGAAATTCAATTTCAATAAATAGTATAGATCTTCATATTTTCTAATAGCAAATCAGTAATACGTTGATAGTGCTAAAATCTCAGGATGCAATCATGCATTTTATTGATAGGGTATGAATTGATACAGCCTTTTTGAAGGGTGGCTTGGCAGTAAGTATCAGTGTTCTTAAAGAATTGGTACAACTTGATATAGCTAATTCTGCAAGTAGGGCTTAATTCTTGAGAAATCATCAGCTATGTGTGTAAATCTTCAGATTTTATATATGAACATATCTTAAATTCTGAAAAATAGGGCATTGGCTTACTTATGACAGTCCATTCAATGAAATAGCATATTTGTTGAAAATCATGATTTTCCAGAATACCTGAAGACTTGAGGGAAATAATACACTTACCATGTGTTTAATGAAAAAGAAAAACCAGAAAAAACAAGAAACACTCCTTATAATGATAGAGGGAGGTTCCTAGTTTAGTCTCCGTGCTTGGAAATAAACAACCCTATCAGTTTTTTCCTTTTATTTTCATCATTATTGTTGTTTCACATGTGAAGTGTGCTCATTGGATTAAAGATTTATGAAAAGAAATAATGTGTACACATAAGAAATCACCTTGGTGTACACTTTAAATATCTTATAATTTTGTCAATTATACCTCCATAAAGCTGGGGGGAAAAAAATGAAAAAACTGAAAGAAGGAAAAAAAAAACAAAATCCATACTTAACATTCTTATCACTCATAGGTAGCTAACATCAAAGATACCTTGGTATACATATCAATTTTCTACCTTTTTATTATGTTTTATCCAAAATACCATACTCTAATGTTATTTTGTATCATTTTTAAACTTGAAATAATGTAAACTTGTTTCCTCATCATACTGATATAAAAGATGCATACCAATTCATTATATATATATAGCCATAACTTTTATTTTTACATTATAGGGATATAGCCACAATAATTTCTTTATTACTGCATATTTAGGTTGTTAATTTCTTTTTTTTTTTGGTTGTTAATTTCTCACTCCATAAACATTAACAAGATTAATTTCCTTACGTACATCTTTACGTATTAGCTATTTAGGATAGCTTGCTACTAAAAGTAGAATTGTTGTGTTAGAGACTGAATATTTTAAAGGTTTTTAATGGGCCGTGATATTT
Source organism: Bubalus bubalis (assembly GCF_019923935.1). Classification (NCBI taxonomy): domain Eukaryota; kingdom Metazoa; phylum Chordata; class Mammalia; order Artiodactyla; family Bovidae; genus Bubalus; species Bubalus bubalis. Next base: position 75,343,758 of record NC_059163.1, read on the forward strand.
GTGTATGTTTTTGCATATGTAGTTTAAGATTTCCTTCTTTTATTTTTCTTATTGGAAAGAAATATATCAGCTTTGTAAAAGTGACATGAAATGGTTTAATTTTAATTTTATTTAATGGTGTTTTCATCTTGGATCCTCTTAATTCAGCAACATCTTTGTTGATGGTAAAACTAGAATGCTGATTACTGAGGAATTTGTTTTTCCATTTTTAAGATTTCAATTCGAACTTCTGTAATTTTAAGTTCTGTAGTGTGAATATGGTATTTGTTTACTGGGTCTTTGTTCTCCTGTCTCTAGACCCTCCCCTTGAATTACCATCTTTCTACATGACTCCGTCTCATCGTCAAGTTGTATTTGAAGGAGACAGCCTTCCTTTCCAGTGCATGGCTTCATACATCGATCAAGACATGCAAGTGTTATGGTATCAAGACGGGCGAATAGTCGAAACTGATGAATCCCAAGGTATCTTTGTTGAAAAGAACATGATTCACAACTGCTCATTGATTGCAAGGTAAACTTTTTTAGATGAGGAATTGTCTCTGTAGATTTTATTTATCATCTCAGAAATTGTAATGTTTAGTTGACGTTTAAATTAATATTTTACCTTCTTGCATTTAAAAAGCAAATGTCTGACATTTCTTTTTCTGATTGTTATTTATCTTTGAAAATTATCTTTTCTTTATCTTTTCCATCTAGTTTTGGAGGTCAAAAGAGCATAAGGTAGAAGGGAAACACTTTAAAAGCTGGAGACTTTTTGTTTAAAGTTTTAAGAGGAAAAAATGTAAAATTTTTTTTTTTTTTTTTTTACCAAACTTAATTTCCAACTATTTCCTGCTGCCATTAATAAGCGCAGAATTTCACTTCTAGGAATCACCTAATTTTCACTCTTATGATTAATGTTGCATTTTAAGATACTGCCTTTTTTCATCCTGTTAGTATAAAACAGTATACTACCTGTTAACCTCATGTTTGGTGCAAGTGCCACAATAGTTAGTTTGAATGAAGTTAAAGTACAAAAAAACAGGATAAAAATAAATGTTATCACTCATTAGATTTTATTTTGGTGATATGTTAATCTGTAGGCATTGAATTTTCAGTTTCCTGCTCTCTGCCTCTGTCTCTGAGTATCTCTCCAAGCCTTTTCTATGTTTCTCTCTTTCCTTTTTATCAATTTTATGACGTTAGACCTCAACTTGAATATTTAAGGATAGAGATATAACTTTCTACTGAGGCACTTTATGTAGTATTACAAAAGTGCATGAAAAAACTATCAAGAAACTAATAGTTCTCTGAGTTCAGTCTCAGGTCTGGGAATTTTGAGGTTTGAATATTCTATTTCATAATTTCTCTTTCTCTTCTGAGATTTCCTTAGAAGCATATTTTCATTTATGTCTTTGAACTTTTATAGTAGAAACCCTTAAATCCTTGCCTCTTAGTATCTGGGTTATATGGGTGTCATCACCCTGCTTATTTTTTATGAATATGGTTTATATTTTCTACTTTAAAAAGTATTATTTATATGTCTGGTAATGTGGGATTGTATCCTAGATATTGTGAATGATTTGCTGTAGAGAAGCTGACAGAGTACAGCTTATGGGACAAATCTGGCCTATTAATTTTTTTTTATAGTTTTAAATGGTTACCTTTCAAATGGTTATACAGATACCTTCCAAATAATGTTGCTTCTCGGTCAGCAAAACCTAAAGTATTTACTTTGTGGCCTTCAAAGAAAAGGTTTGCTGACCCCTGACTCTGGATTCTTTTGTATTCTTCTCAAAGACAGCTGATTTTGTTTCATTGAGCAGTTAACTTTTGGTTAAGCTAAAACTCCTGGATCTGGCTTTTGTGTAGTAGGCAGCCACTGAAATCTGCTTGGTGTTTGCTGTGTCTGCATGTAGGTCAGGGATCAGTTAAAGAACTGGGTGAATTATATATGCACAAGTTTGGGCTTCTAGCCAGGCTGCTTTCACCTCTGTCTTTGATTTTTCAGCCACTCAGATTTTGAGTTTCTTTTTGAATAATGCCTGCCCTTTGGCAAAAGTCATTAAAAAAATTTCCTGGTTACTCCCCAGTGCCAATCTCTTTTTCCTAAAGTCAGTTCCTCTTTGGCTTCTGCTCGCTTTGGATCACTCACCATGTGTTCAGATAGTTGACTGTAGTTTGTCTACAGCTGATAGCTGTTAAATGTAGGGAGTGTGGTTTGATAGGAGCCAAGAAAGGAATGGCAATCCACTCCAGTATTCTTGCCTGGAGAATTCCACGGACAGAGGAGCCTTGGAGGGCTACCGTCCATGGGGTCACAAAGAGTCGGACAGGATTGAGCAACTCACACTTTCTTTCACTCTGCTATTACCAGAAGCAGAGTTCGCTTACTAGGGGTTAAGACTGTTAGGAAAGTTTTGTGTGTTCTTTGCATCAGTGTATTAAGTCCCAGTGAGAAGAGTCTGTTACATTGTTTTTACTGTGGTGATAATTTCACAAGTGTATACATATGTCAGAAGTTACCAAATTGTATACTTGAAGTAGTTTATTGTCTGAGTAGACAATAATTGACATATAGTACGCACCCCACTCCAGTACTCTTGCCTGGAAAATCCCATGGACGGAGGAGCCTGGAAGGCTGCAGTCCATGGGGTCGCTGAGGGTCGGGCAGGGCTAAGCAACTTCACTTTCACTTTCATGCATTGGAGAAGGCAATGGCAACCCACTCCAGTGTTCTTGCCTGGAGAATCCCAGGGACGGGGGAGCCTGGTGGCTGCCGTCTATGGGATCGCACAGAGTCGGACATGACTGAAGTGACTTAAGCAGTAGCAAAGCTTTAAAAATGTAATAGAACTCTTGTCTGAATAAAAGCTTTATTTTTTAAAATTTTACTCAAGTTTAGTTAATTTATAGTACTGTGTTAATTTCTGCTATATAGCAAAGCGCCTCAGTTATATATATACATACTTATACATATATACACACACACACACACACTTTTTCAGATTCTTTTCCATTATGGTTCATCACAGGGTATTGAATATAGTTTAAGAGCTTCAATTTAGGCTTCTTAAATTTTGTAACAAGTAACCAGATTTACTTTATAAATTCATTTCTCTGTCATGTTTAACTTAATCTAAATTCCATTAGCATTAAAAAAAATTAATTCAAAGGATAGCAACTTCGCATAATGGTTTTTTGTTGATAAGAATACTTACCAAAGTGAAAGTCTTTCATACGAAGACTGGGAAGTCCTTTACCTGGAGTTAGCTCCAGAATAATAGAAAGTTGTAGGAGAAGGAAATATGTGGTTATTGGATTGGTTAGCCTCATAGACCTCTTGATTCTTCATTGGTCTTTGCATGTCATTGAGCCTTCATTAATAAGAACTGGAGTTTGTATTTTTCCTGGACATTGAAATTGAAGCTACCCCCTTCTCCTTAAATCTCCTAATGTGTTGAGTTGAGGATTCTTGAAAAATTTATTCTGATATTTGGTTTTAGACATTGAAGGTATTGCTGAAAGTTATCTTTAAAAAATGTTAGAACCATTTTCCCTAGAGCGTGTGCCAACATGCTCTGGGATGCTACAGTGAGTGGACAGAGGTGCTGTGGGGTATTTTGAGTGTTTGAGCATAGCGATACTGGACATTCCTGGACATCGCACAGCTACCAGCTCCGGGCAGTTAGGGTGTTGACATTACATCATGCTGCCTCCCTTTTGTTTGTGTCACAGCTTGGATACTGGTATTTTGACAATTACTATGGTACAAAGCAAGTACTATATGAAAATCATTGTGGAATGAGAAATAGAGATATCATTGTCTGATCTGTATCTGTTTAATTTTGGAGTGCCCAGTAAGCATGCACAACCGATTAGGAAGCAGTTGTGGTTATGTAAGACTGAAATATTTATTTTAAATTGATTTTTTTTTTCAAACGGCTGTAAGGTATTAGGACATATGTACACAGGTTTAGGATTTCGCGTGGTCATTGCAACCACCCTCGGTGTTTCTTTTAGGCTGGGGGCGCTGTGAAAGTTATCTAGTCAGTGAAGGTACCATGAACTGAGAAAATATGGGGACTTCTGGATTTGAGAATGCTTTTTATTGCCCAGAATTTTTATATACTTTTTCCTGGTTCAGTAGAGTCATATAAAGTAGAATTGTAGTTGGCAATGTTTTGGTTATTTAAATTTAATGTCAAACTCTTCTGTGTCGTTTTACCTTGAGTATATCTATTTTAATATGTTAATTTGTTTAACTTGGTAAAGATGATAAACATTTTCTTTGGTTCAGAATCACAGTCCCTAAAAGTCTTTATTAGAGCATTTGTTGTTGTGTAGCCATTAATGATTTAGGAAGCTACAAAAATGTATATTAACTTTAAGACATTCTTTAGTGAGTTAATTAAAATGATACATGCTTTACGTCTAATGATTTATCTGTATCTACATAAAAGCAAAGTATAGTAGATCATGTGGGGGGAATAAAGGTTAATTGAAGATTCTGCCATTTGCTCTTAATTAATAGGTTTTATATTAGAGAATTATGATGTCATCTTGAAAGTTGAATTTTCTGACAGCTGTTCAGAAATATAGCTGTTATTAGAAGTTGAAGTATACTTTTAAATGAAAAGCTACTTTTTAAAAGCCTTAATTGGTAATTTATTAAATCTTTTTAGAGACTTAATAGGTTTCCCCCCTTTTCCATAAGATATTTCATTTTAAATATTAATTACACACTTTATATTCGTCTCCTTCATGCTTGAATATTTTCCCTAGAATTCCCAAGATGTAACTTGGTAACTTCTCTGCTAGTTTTTTTCATTGTTAGGCTTTTGATTTTTTTCTCTTTTTTTTATTGCAGTGCAGTTGATTTACAACGTTGTGCTAGTCTCAGGTGTACAAGGTGATTCAGTTAGACCTGTGTGTGTATACATATTTTCCAGATTCTTTTCCCTTATAGGCTATTACAAAATATTGAGTATAGTTCCCTGTGCTATACACTAGGTCCTTGTTGGTTACCTGTTTCATGTATAATAGTATGTATATGTTAATCCCAAACTCAATTTATCCCTCTTCCCTCCTTTCCCTTTGAGAACCATAAGTTTGTTTACTATGTCTGTGGATCTGTTTCTGTTTTTATCCCTTATATGTGAAATCTAAAGAAAGAGATATGAATGAACTTAGATACAAAACGGAAAACACATAGCCTCTCCATTAGTTTTGCTGAAGGCAGTGCGGTGATGTTTCTGTTTTGGCGCTTGGTTTCCCTCTGTGGCATGGCCTGCTCTCCCTTTTCCTGGAGTCTCAGTGCCACTGCCCTCCATTCATTCTTATGTTACAGCTCTTGACTTGCTGCTGAAGTACTTAAACGGAGGGATCGTTTTTTTATTCATTTTAATCTAGCAAGCCCTTAGCCTCCAGCACACATTCATGTTTGCTAAATGCATGATCGAAGCACATGTTGTCTCCCTTCTTGCCTAACCATATTTTCTCTCTTTAAACTCTTTCTTCATGCAGTGCCCTAACCATTTCTAATATTCAGGCTGGATCGACTGGAAATTGGGGCTGCCACGTCCAGACCAAACGTGGGAACAATACAAGAACCGTGGATATTGTGGTCTTAGAAAGCTCTGCACAGTACTGTCCTCCTGAGAGGGTGGTGAACAATAAAGGAGATTTCAGGTCAGTGACTTGGAGAGTGCTGAAAGGGGCTGATTTGCCCCAATTCTTTTTATTCTCAAAGGCATAAGTAAGTAAGTGAGTAAGTGAAGTCGCTCAGTCGTGTCCAACTCTTTGCGACCCCATGGACTGTAGCCTACCAGGCTCCTCGGTCCATGGGATTTTCGAGGCAGTAGTACTGGACTGGATTGCCATTTCCTTCTCCAGTGGATTTTCCTGACCCAGGGATCGATCCCAGGTCTCCCGCATTGTAGACAGACGCTTTACCATCTGAGCCACCAGGGAAGTATAGATGTATGTAATTGGTCTCCTGTCTTCAGTAAGAATTTGAGAAATGTATTCACATATATAATAGGATCACTCTAGTGGCTCAGGACAGTAAAGCATCTGTCTGCAATGCAGAAGACCCAGGTTCGATCCCTGGGTTGGGAAGATCCCCTGGAGAAGGAAATGGCAGCCCCCTCCAGTATTCTTGCCTGGAAAATCCCATGGATCTCAGAGCCTGGTAGGCTACCGTCCATTGGGTTGCAAAGAGTCGGACACGACTGAGCGACTTCACTTTCACTTTATGCACATATATATCCTTATATATCTAAGGACTACCCTTTAGAATGGTGATTTCAGAATCATTTATGGAAACTAAAAGTAAAAACAGGTGCCTGAACTTTATCTCAGATCTATTGATTGATGAGTCTCTGAAGGTTGAGCCAGAAGTGTTTATTTTTATTTTGTAGTTTTGTTGTAGTAGTTAAGAACCACTACCTTAAGAAACATTTTGGAAATTCCACTCAAATAATGTGAAATTCAGACAGGTTAACAGCATTTCCTGTTTCTGAGGGGCTTTTTTTGGATGGCCTTTGGAAGGTTTTGTTATGTTAATTCAGTTTTAACTGCAGACAGTTGGTAGACCTTGTACTTAGCAGAAACACACACCCAATTTCCCTCCCCTGTGTGGTTCTTCTAGCAATTAAACCAGGGGACTTTGAGAAAAGAAAGCTGTTGGGTGGCCTGAAAGCTGGGAAGCCACTAGTGTTGGATGATGTTAGGATAAGCAGATTGAGTTAAATGCTATGGTTTTGTTTTTGCTTTTTAATAGAAAGTTTAGAATTTGTGAGCGGTAACAACTTTTACTTTAGACTCCCCTTACTTTCAAAGTTGCTTTAAGACATTATCTTTAAACTTATTATTTATCTAAAATGCTTTATGTTCAGGATTTTAATAATCAGTTTATAGTTAATATAAATGAAGGGAAATATGTAGCTCTTTAAAGCAGCATATTTTTGAATACACGGTTTACACTGTCTTTGATTGGTATTTTTGCTGCCTTGTGGCTAAAAGTCTGATTTTAAGGATAAAAAAAAAACTCTTTGTTGTTATTCTTTCAAGTCCAAGGTGAAGAAACAATGACAACTTTAGCTCAGCTAGTTCTTCATTGATTTTTTTTTTTTAATTGCCTTTTGACATTCCTTTCTCCTCCCCCATTTAAAATTTTTCTGGATAATGTGTGTGTGGAAATCATAATTTATTATTGCCAACAGATAAGTCTTTTATGTGGATTAAGTGTTAACTTGTAATATTTATACAGTATACTTTGAAGTGAAATAGATACCATTTGTTACTTTTGTTACATTCAATGCCTTTATTAAATAATCATAGTATATTTTCTGTTTATGGTGTATTATCTGTCTTTACTCATAGTTTTGGAGCATTTTCATTTTTAAAAATAGAAGAAGAATCTGTTTAACTGATTAATGAATTATTTATCTTTTGACACTCCTTAAGATATAATACAGTTAGAACTTCCACTGCATTAATAAAATTTAGTTTAGCATTGCTTGATCTATTTATACAGTTTTTGATAATGCATTACATTTTGGTGTGGCTGATATTATAATTTAGAAGTTCATATGTTGTAAGTCATCTGTAGCTTTTATTAAATACATTATTTTCATTCCCAGTTTTGGAGAAATAGAGCTCAGATAACAAAGATTTCTCCCAGTCCAGTTAGTGCTGATTTCACGCCAGCAGGTTGGTGTAGTCACTTGCACAGTACCTATGCAATTTATCTGGGCTTCACTCAGATAAATTCGGTTGTATATGTTATTGGATATTTTCAAGACCACCCCCCAAGTGCAAAAGTTTGTTGAAAGGACTCACAGGACTCAGCATGCAGCTGTGGTCACAGCTCAAATGTAGTGATGTAGTAATATACCTAGCTGGATAATAAGGGGAAAAGACACAGATGGATTCTGGGGGCAATCAGTGTGTAAGTTCTTGATTATCTCTGCCTCCCAGGAGGCTCATGCAGAGCCTACCCCTCCTCCAGCCTTGAAAAGGCAGCAGCCTCTGTATAGTGTTTTTGCCCAGGGAAGACGATTGGAGTCTCAGCATCCAAAACTCCTGTTGGGAAATGTTCATAAAGGCAACCTCTGTCTATCTCATTCCAAAACTTTAGACCCCCAGGATGAAAGCAGGTGCTCAGCACACACCATATGGCTTCCCCAGACTGTCTAGGTAAAGTGAATCACTCTTACCAGTTAACTGTGAACACAAAAAGCCCCAAATTCCTGGGTGCCACTGAAGGGCCAGCATTGCAGGCAGGCCACTTTAAGGATGGCAGTCCTTTCTGCAAGTATACTGTCTTTCTGTGAAAGGCCAAATTCTATTCATACTGGAAAAGATTCTGACCCTATATACCTAATGATTGTATAAGCCAACGATACAGTAACAGTAATTAAAGAAACATAAGACCATTTGGTGCACCATTTTTCTTTTCTGCTCGATAAGGTACAATTTCCGTGGTTGTATTTAGAATATTTTGGGAAAATATTCTGTTATGGCATTAAAATTTATTCAGCTGATACCTTACAATGGTTTTAGTTCATTTTAGCTTTTTCTGTTTTTGCCTTTATTATTAAAGGAGTTCTGTTTCTTCTTGTTTTTCCTCTGATTCTGTGTGGCACATCCTGAGCCTCGATTTTCCCCTGCTATTACTTGTGTCAGCGTAGGTTCTCTCGTGTCTTCGTCTCTGTAGGTGGCCCAGGACACTGGCGGGCATCACCGCGTATCTGCAGTGTACTCGCAACGCCCACGGCAGTGGGATCTACCCTGGGAATGCACAGGATGAGAGAAAGGCCTGGCGCAGATGTGATCGAGGTGGCTTTTGGGCGGATGATGACTATTCTCGCTGCCAGTATGCGAACGATGTCACTAGAGTTCTTTATATGTTTAATCAGGTAACTGGAAAGTTTTCAGATCTGCTGAGGTTGCTAATAAGACGTGGTGCTCACACCAAACACATAAGTTTTTTTTACTACTAGTAAAGCGTAAGGATTTGGTGTCTATACTTTCGTGGACTGTGTCTTTGGGATCAGACCTGTTCTTCTCAACCAGTATTCACGGCCCTCTCTGGCATTACTCTTCCTTTCCAGGTATGGCCTGGCTTTATGCCTTTGCTTGAATAACTTAGCATCTGTATCCCCAAACAGAATCCCAACCATTCTTCAAGAGCACCTGGGAGGCCCCCTCTTCGGTTCCTTTTATAATCCCTTTGTCACAAGAGATCCCTTGTCGTGCTTGTCTTTTTAGTGTGCCTTTTCTCATCTCTGCTTCTATGTCTTTTTTAAAACCATAGCTGATTATAAGCAGCTGGCAGGTGGTTTCTTTTACACATTTTCTTACGCTTCTTTGCACCTGGTATACACTTTTTGTAATGGTTGGTGCTGAGTTGTGTCTAAGTCAATAATAAACAAATGTAAAACATTACAGGCCGTGCATGGCAGTATAGATAAGTGCTAAATAAGTGGTTCATACTCCCAGGTGGCAGGAGTTCCAGGGGAGATATTGATCCCTCCTGGCTGGAATACTTGGGAAAGGTGTTACTAGGCAATTGGAATTGAGTATATATAGGATTTGGATAGATAGAGATGAAGAGATGGTGCAGGCCGCTTCCCTGATTTTTCTTTTTCTTTTTAAACTTTTAACTTTGTTATTTCTATCTTTTGGCCGTGCTGTAGCATGTGAGATCTTAGTTCCCTGACCAGGGATCAAACCCACATCGCCTGCACTAGAACCACTGGACCACCAGGGAAGTCCCTCCCTGATGTGTTTTTATGTACTGTTTTATTTCATTCTAAGTTAAAAAAAGAAAATTCCTTCAGTTAGTTTCCAATAAAATTTGTCTTCTCAGTTTTGGAAAAAGCATTTTAGGAAGGTCATAGTGAATCGGGGATAAAGAGTTTTGAAATTGCCATGTTTTGAAATGCAAAGGTAAGGTGCAATGTGGGAGACCTGAGTTTGATCCCTGGGTTGGAAAGATCCCCTGGAGAAGGGAAAGGCTACCCACTCCAGTATTCTGGCCTCGAGAATTCCATGGACTGTACAGTCCATGGTGTCACAAAGAGTCGGACACGACTGAGTGACTTTCACTTCACTTGCTAAGTGCTTCTTTTTTGCCTTTTTAATACAGATGCCCCTCAATCTTACCAACGCTGTGGCTACAGCCCGACAATTATTAGCGTACACTGTGGAAGCAGCCAACTTTTCGGACAAGATGGATGTTATATTTGTGGCTGAAATGATAGAGAAATTTGGAAGATTTACCAAAGAGGAAAAATCAAAAGAGGTATTTTCTGGTTCAGATTTGTAGCATATAGTATGTCAGCAAATGGTCATGTGATAGAGCTGACTGTCTATTTTTAAAGCCTACTTATGTTTGCTGTATTTAAACTAAATATACATTTTAATTTCCAGAATTGTCATTGAGAAACCTATGCTCCATCTGTCATGGGAACTTGTTGGGAGGAGTAGAGGTGGATTGTTAGTTCTTGGAAATAAGGTACCAGGGTAGGGCAGAACCAGCTTGTGAGAAAGCAGCTTTTTCTGCATCCATTGTGAGTCGGGCTGCATCTCTTAGGCTAACTGGGATTTCCCTTCTCCCCACTGGTGTGTTTTCATCCTTCTTTGTTTTTTTTTTTTAAATCACCACTTAAATTTATTGGTTGAAGATGTCTTTGTATGCTTAACAATTTACAATGTTCAGAAAGTAGAATCTTTTTTGTTCTTCTATTTATTTTTTAAATTCAATTTTAGATTAGAGGGTAATCACAATATTGGGATGGTTTCTGCCATACATCGACATGAATCAGCCAAATGTGTAGATGTGTCCCCTCCCACCCCCTCCCCACCCCAGCCTTCCGGGTTGTCACAGAGCACTGGCTTTGGGTTCCCTGTGTCATACAGCACACTCCCACTTGTTCTTCCTTCTTCATGAGAGTTTTAGTTCCCCAGATCTTGTGTTAAATTGCTTTGGGAATGTTCTAGAGGAAATATAAGACTATTTTAGCACTTTTAAAACAAAATTCCAAATGATTTAAGATACACGAGGCATGAAAATTTAATGACTTTGAAAAGGGGCCACGTTCAAGCTATGATTTCCCTGTCCACATGATACCCTTTAGGGGAAGACATTGACAACTACTGTTTTCAGAATCAGTGAGCAGCAAATAATGATTTGAATAAGTTTTTTAGCTGCAGATTAACGTGTTCTTAAACTTTATTTCCAGCCAGGTGAGAGCTTTTATATAAACTGTTTCTCTTGTGATGGAATCACATAAGAATGAATTTTTGAGCTAGAATAAACCTAGATTAGGTCATACACTGAAGCCTAAAGAAAATTAAATAATTTCTCTAAGGTTTTAGAGCTAAATTCCAAGAACTTTGGCTGTCTAATCCAGCAGTTTTCTGCTGTATCACGTTTACTTTCTAGAAGAACTTTGCTCTGTCATAGTATTCCAAAAGTACTGTGGGGAAGACACTGAACTAAACAAAGTCTTAATATATTTCTTTATGTGGGGCTTCTCAGATTCATTAATGTTCTAAAAGGTGGTATTGGTTTGGCCAAAAAGTTCATTCAGCTTTTTCCGCACAGTGGTATGGATAAACCCCAATGAACTTTTTGGCCAACCCAATAATATCCCTTGTTTCTCTACATAATTTAACCAAGGGAGTTTTTTGCATGTGGTATCTATTAATATCTGGCATTTTGGTGATAAATTTTGAAATTGCAGCTCTAGTACATTAGGTACTTTACTTGCTGTAGTGTAGCTGATAAAGGAAAGAAAGTAGTGACATGTTTATGAATGGGATTCAGAACACCAGACCACCTGATGATGACACAGCATTTCACTGTTGTTATCTGAACTTCAGACCTTAGTTTCCCAATGAATTGTTCCTTTGCTTGATTCTGTCCTTGGGCCATAGCCTGCTTCCCATGATGAACTTTTGTGGTGCTGGGAGGAGCCGTGTGAATCCTGGCTCTGTGGTAACCCTGCTCTCCCTTGTTGATTATAATCACAGGTTAGCTGCCCACATGATTAGAAGTCATTCATGGAGGCTGGATGTTTCAGGTCGCTAGAGTAATTGGAATGGCATTTGGAATCTGGACATAGGGAAAGGTCCTGCCATCATATGATAGTCCAGAGTTTATCCCCTTGCTGCCCTGTTCTGGTGTGAGGGACTTCGGTACACCTCCCAGGTCGGGAGCAGCAGTGTGGTGCCCTGAGGTGTACGTTTCCTTGTGTCGCTGCTGTGTGGGAAGAATGGTCTGAATCTTTGTTGCTTTGTCATGTTCCTGGGGGGAAGCATCTTGTTGAAGTCTGGAAGTGGACCTGGTTTGTGAGTTATTTATTAACCATGGACCCTTTGTTTTTAAAATGAGACATGATGCTTGTCCTGTTTAACTTGTAGAGTTTACGCAAGTGAGAACATATAGATGAAACTATTTTTATCATTGCAAAGCTAGGATATACTTTTTATAGGGTTAAGAAATTAGCATTCTTTTTTGTACGTGTGAGGAATTTTCATTTATTTATCTATATTAATTGAAGTTGAGTTGATGTGCAATACTGTATGTTATAGATGCACAACATGCAGTTGCAGTTCAGTCGCTCAGTCGTGTCCTATTCTTTGCAACCCCACGGACTGCACCATGCCAGGCTTCCCTGTCTATCACCAGCTCCTGGAGCTTGCTCAGACTCATGTCCATCGAGTCAGTTACCATCCGAACATCTCATCCTCGGTTGTCCCCTTCTTCTCTTGCCTTCAGTCTTTCCCAGCATCAGAGTCTTTTCCATTGAGTCAGTTCTTTGTATCAGGTGGCCAACATATTGGGGCTTCACCTTCAACGTCAGTCCTTCCAATGAATATTCAGGACCAATTTCCTTTATGATGGACTGGTTCGATCTTCTTGCAGTTCAAGGGACTCAAAAGAGTCCTCTCCAACACCACAGTTCAAAAGCATCAATTCTTTCGGACTCAGTTTTCTTTATGTCCAACTCTCACATCCATACGTGACTACTGGAAAAACCATAGCTTTGACTATACGGACCTTTGTTGTATATATACAACATAGCCATTCACAATTTCTTTTTTTTAATTTATTTATTTTAATTGGAGGATAATTACTTTATAATATTGTGATGATTTTTGCCATATATCAACATAAATCAGCCATAGGCATACACGTGTCCACTCTGAAAAGTAACATTCTTATCATCTCAGAAGCTAAGAGAGAAGTCCTTTAAAAAAAAAATCACCAGATTGCTTTAGTTACTTATCTAAAAACTTACTTTGAAGGAGATTGTTGTCACTTTCACTCGCTGACATAGAAGGTAAAATTTTAACTATCTTTGGAAACAAATGATGGCAACCTGTTAAATAGAAAAAAACAAAATTATTCAGGATTGAACAATTGAGATATAAATGTAAAATTACCTTTGATGCAGTGACAGACATTTGATTCTTTGGAAGCTTAAAATTGCAGGCCAGAGCTTTCCCTGTTTATTGCTATGTTAAGAAATCATAAGGCTTAAGGGCTCTGTTTTAAGTTAATTAACACTGCATAAAATTATGCTAAGGTATCTTAAAATGCATATAGCATAATTGGACAATTGATTTTTGTATTATATCCAGAAAGTTGTTGTGCTGTGGATTTTTTCATAAACAACCTGTGATTGAGTCTAGCCAACACAAGCTGGTACTCTTGTTGTCTTAGGGTGGGTGCTGAAAACTATCAAACTGCCAGATCTAAATGAGGTATTTACCGGGGTCTTTTAAAGAGAGCCGAAGGTTATCTGTCAGATAGTGTGTGTTCCGTATTTACTGTAGTGCTTTCTCTTATGGGAACAAACATATATCCATTTTACAAGATGAGAACATCTATGAAGATTAGAGTTATGTGTTATAGTTTTCTTACTGTGCTCTAGTTTTAAATATGTAAGGCATGCATCTCACATCTGTACTGGTGAGTTTCTTTTTTATTTTCAATATTTTTAATGTTTTTTTCCTGGATCTTACTTGTCAGACTTCTGATATTGCTAACATTTTCAAAGACCCAGCCGCTGGCTTTTTGATCCTTCTGAGAACATGGTTTCTCAATCTTGCATGGGGCCCATGATTGGTACCAGGTTCCGGGTGCAGGAAGCCTGAGGATTCGTATTTCCACTAAATTCCAGGTGATACTGGGCAACGTCTTTGGCACAGGCTTTGAGCACCTCTGTGAAGTGAAATGAAGTGAAAATCCCTCAGTCGTGTCTGACTCTTTGCGACCCCATGGCCTGTAGTCCATGGAATTCTCAAGGCCAGAATACTGGAGTGGGTAGCCTTTCCAGGGGATCTTCGCAACCCAGGGATTGAACCCGGGTCTCCCACATTGAGGACCACTGTAGTATATTTCTTTTCTATCCTTACCTCTTTTTTAAAAAATGTTCTCTTTGGGTTTAACTTTTTAAAAACTTTTCAGACACTTTTTTTTTTTAATTAGAAAATTCCTAAAGTGTAGGAGAAGGAATATTACTATTAACACTTTTGTTTTGCCTTTCACTGAGTTTCAACAGTTTTCGGCACTTAGCAGTCTTGCTTAATCTCTCCTGTCCACGTTTTTATGTTTTCTGCCCCTCCTTCCTTGTCTCTTCTCCTCTCTCTGCGTCTCTGTGTGTCTCTGTCTTACTCTGTGTCTTTCTGTCTTTCAGTGCCGGAACATTTAAGAGCACCTTTTAGGTGTCATATTTCATCCATAATTTTTTTTTAAATTGTAAGGAACTTTAAAATAGAACCATGATATGGTTATTATATCACCCAAATGAACTCAAGTCCTTAATATTATAAAATATCTAATCCGTGTTCAGTTTCCCTTGATTATTATTATTTTTTTTTTAAATGTGGGCCTTGTGTCTGGTTTCCTTATGAAATTCATTCATATAATTTTCTAGTTGGTTTTGTGGGATTTTCTAGACAGATGGTTTTGTCCGTAGACAGTAGATAACAGTTGGTTTGTCTGTTTCCGTATAAAACACATCCTGTTTTTCTGGTTATACATCGGTGAGGACCTCCAGAACTGTGCTGATGCGTGTTGGTGACGAGTGGTCTTCATGAGAATGGTATGATGTGTCATTATTATGACATGATACATAGTATGATGTGATACTTATGTGCTTCTGCTAGGTGCTGGGGGGCTATATCAGTGTTAGGGGGTCACATTGGAAGTAGTTCTCAGCTTGAGGTTTCTCAGACCACAGAAAAAAATGAGAACTCTGTTCTCAGTCCTGTGTGAAGGTCGACTTGTATTGACAGATGGACAGGGAAGAGATTTTTTTACCTCCTTCCTACCTTGTGCCAAAGTCAAGATGGGCAAGTTTCAAGTTTCCTTGCGATTCCCTTCCTTCCAGGAGGCTGGTTTAATGCTGGTTGGCCCTGACCCTGCTGGTGTCCCCTTTGGCTTATCAGCTTTATGCTGTGGTTTTCTCCTGTTAGCCTGTGTTGGCAGGGCCTGGGTCTTACATGGAAGTCAGAGCATAGTCTGTGGTCAGCTGAGCTCAGCCGCAGAACTCTTCGGATTCCTATTGTTTTGCTGTTGGCCTCTCGTGGAGCCTTTGTTTTCTGAATGGTCAGTGGTGCATTTAAAAGGTAACTTTTTTCCTTTACCATTTTTCACTTTTATCAGGAGAATTGTCCATAGTACTTAGTCCTCCATGCTTCCAGAAAGGGAGATGCATGTACAGTTTTGTCATCAGAAAAAACAAGATCTGCTTACAGTGGGAGAGTTGGAGGGATCGTAGAAGTTAAGCCTTGCCATTTGTTGTGAAGGTATGGCTGAGGGTGTTGAGCATTTCACTTGGTATCTCTTTAATAGTGTTCTTCACGTGTTCTAAGAATTTTCTTTATGAAAGTGACTGTCTACTTGGAGGAAATATTCTCCTTTTCATTAATAATTGAACAGTTATCTTCACTGCCTTGACTAGAAACACGTCAAGAATCAATTTTTCCCCAGTCTCATTAACTCTGCCATTGGTGTGTATTTTAACTTATTTGAGTCTTTTTTTAAGCCTGTATTTCCCATCAGGACTTCCCTGGTAGCTCAGACAGTCAAGAATCTGCCTACAATGCAGGAGACCGTGGTTCTATCCCTGGGTCCCGAAGATTCCCTAGAGGAAGGAAATGGCAACCCACTCCACTATTCTTGCCTAGAGAATTCCATGGACAGAGGAGCCTGGAAGGCTACAGTTTGTGGGGTTGCAAAGAGTTGGACATGACTGAGTGACTAACACACTTTCTCACTCTCTATGTATGTTTTAATTTAAAAAGAATTATCTTTTAAACTTTGTTAGGCTATTTCAGATACTTTCTGTGAGGCAATAGAGAATAAATGCAACTTGTATTCCCTGTGACATTATTTTCAATCTTTTCCCCTTCCCACTTGTTTTCCCATCACCTTCCTCTTAAATTTTGTACCAGAGTGACACCAGAGCTTTTGTTTTTTTTTCTGGTTTTGTTTTTCTGGTTATACATCGGTGAGGACCTCCAGAACTGTGCTGATGCGTGTTGGTGACGAGTGGTCTTCATGAGAATGACCTTTCGAACACTGACTGCTTATCAAGCTGAGCAGCGTTCAGTGGGGTCCCCAGGCCCTCAAGATGCTGAAGCTGGTTAATAATGCCCTAAACATACTCTTAAAAGTTGACTTTCAGAACAGAGCAATTCCTTCATTAAAGTAATCAGGGCACATAGCATACTTTGAGATGGGAATGATATCAATACAGCTATTTATAATTAGGAAAAACCATGAACTTTACTTGAACTAAAATAATAACATCAACTGAGTTATTATTTAATCGAGTTTGAACTGTGTGTCAGTTCTGGACTTTCCATCTCCATCTTAGCTGTCCCCAGACAACTTCTCAGCATACTGCCCTGTGGTATATGTGTCTCTAATTCTTGCTTCTCTGGTTATTAGAATTGCTGAGGTACCCCCTGCTGACTTTGTGCTTGAAACAAGAATGTGGGAAGGGGCCTAGATTTCTTGGCTTTTCTCAAAAACTATATGAATTGCTTAATGAAGATATTTGCCTTCTGTTCTCTCTCTCTCTCTGTCTTTCTTAAAGAAAGACAGTTTTCATAGGGTTCTTGGTCTCATTTTGCAAATGGGCAAACAGAGACTTGGAGAGGATAAATAATTTGCTATGGACATTTAACTTGTAAGGGATGGTTGAACTCTTAACCCAGGAGAACTTAACTCCAAGGCACATAAGCATTCTTGCTGCAGTGTTATTTTATACTCCTGTTACATTAAAATCCAATACCATCAAGTTGAATTTATGTATTGTGTGTTACGTGAACCAACATCAGAAATTCATGAAATTTACAGGTGATTTTAATCTAGTTTTGCCCGGGATTGCAAACATAAATATTGAAAAGAGCATGAAATATTCTGCCTCTTACCACAGATGACATTTAATGGTTTCATTGTTATTAATGTGGCATTTTCATTCCTTTACCCTTTTATCTTGGATAAAGTGCGTTCACAGTGTTTTCGTTTGATCCTCACCCTTTGGTATGACAGATGGCAGAGCAGGTGCATGACTCCTCCGACCCTTCCGTAGCTGGCGTGGCCTTCAGGGAATGCGGTTGAAGAGAAATACGGTGCTTCCCAGCACATTGGTCGCAGTTATTAAACTGTACCTGTGTGTCACATTTCAGGGATGCTTTTTTAATCCAGTGTAATTTTTCATGTACTGTTATTCTTTTTGTGTCCTTTTTTGCCACCATGAAGGATTCAGAACTACTTCCATAACCAAGCTCCAGAAGAATGTAGTGTTACATGATTGCTTGCTATGGGGGATATTTTGGCTACAAAACTGTTTCTTTAATTCATTGCCATTTATAATGAAATAATGGGAAAAAAAAAAGCTTATCCTCAGCTAAGGCAACCACTTTTATTAGCTCTATACTTTCTTACAGATACTACTACTACTTTTTTTTTTTTTTTTTTTACAGTTATTGACATATGTCAAATTCCTTGGCTGGCATTATCTAGTGACCCATACCTGTAGTTCCTTGATTAAAAAATAAACAGCTTTTCAAAAGAGATGATGTATCAGTTAGGTCTCATGTTAGAGTTTCATAAAGCCCAGGCATGTAGAACTTGTAAAGAAATTTCCAAACTAGTTGTAAAATTGCTGATTTTTTTGAATACTTCATAAATATTTGAGGAGGGCCTTGGAGGAGAATTGGTATTTTCTTGTATTTTATCTTTTAAATTTTTGCAGGCAATGGCCATTTCTTTTCTGATAGCCATAGAACATATCATACAGTGTCATCTCTTATTTATTTTTGTATACAGTTTTGAAAATATAAATTTGAAAGGTAAGAATAAGAGGTAAAAATGTAACCAAATTCTCTAGCTTCTCTGAATTGCCATTAAGAGGTGGTAGTTATTGTTCCAGTTGCTGTATAAGTGGCTGATATACAAATGCGGGAGTCACCACCCATCTTCATAACTCCAGAAATAAACACTTCTGTTACAGTGAAATTTACCCCCATACCTATTGTTTTTAGGAATATATTCTAAGGTGCTGGTGTTTTCATGAAAGTGAAAAGAAAGTGAAGTTGCTCAGTTGTGTCTGACTCTTTGTGACCCCGTGGACTGTAGCCTACCAGGTTTCTCCGTCCATGGGATTTTCCAGGCAAGAGTAGTGGAGTGGTTTGCCATTTCCTCCTCTAGGAGATCTTCCTGAACCAAGGATTGAACCCAGTCTCCTACATTGTAGGCAGACGCTTTACCATCTAAGCCACAGGGAAGTCTGGTGTTTTCATAAATTGTATCAAATGAACAGACTCAGGATTCTACATAGTTTGATTATAGGTTCTTCTTAATTCTTTGTCAGTTGATCTTGTTCATGTCTTGGGTTTGAATGAGTTGCCTCTTGAGAGAATATGTGAGTCCATTAAAATTGGGTTTTGCGGTTAAATTCCATTACTATCTGTCATTTATTACTCTGTTTATTTCATCTCTTGCAGGTATCACAACCTAGTCACTTAAAAAAATGTATTTAGTTGCTTGTTTATATTTTCTTGATAGATAGAGACTCCAAAATATATCTTTTATGTTTCTCTCACTGCTGTATCTCCATTGCTTGGGGATAGTGTCTGGCTCACCTTGGTCCTCAATAAATATTTAGTCAGGGAGTGAATGGGTATTATATAGCTGTTGGCTTTTATGCGAGGAGTTACTCTAATGAATGAGTATGAATATAAGTAGGACATTGTGCTGTCCCTGCCCCCAAGATGTTTATACTGGAATTAAAATAAGGACAGAATTGTGACACATGATGGTAACGGCAGTATGAAGTCAATTAACTGTATTTGAGTTGGATAAGATGATAGGGTTTTATGGAGGAGATAGAGGCAGTTTTGCTGGGTACATTGTTCCTCTTTATATATGAACATGTAGACTTTAAAAATGTACCCCTCTTAACACTTCTAGAGCCTGTCATTCTCAGAAAGACTTATTTTGGGATGGAAATGGAAAAAAAAAAAAAGGAGCAGTAAAATTAGAGCTGGTTTTGAATGCCTGCCATGTGCAAGGCATAGTTTGAGGAGCCTTATAGTTATTAGTGGAGCTTAATCTTCACAACATTCAGAAAAGACAGGATGGTTATTATCCTTGTTTCACAAATAAAGAAAGGTACGGGAGGTGCCAGCCCTGATCCATGGCTCGGGGGTGGAATCCGGTAGATTTCCGCAGGCTTGTCTTCTTCCTGAAAAGAAGCATGGGTGGAAAGGACTGATCTTTTTCCAGACCCACCTCAGCCCTCATAATTACACACCCTGGGAAGAGTATTGGAGACAGAACAGGGTTGAAAAGCTCAGCTGGACTCTTCTGGGGTGATGAAAAGACATCCGCTGAAATGGCCTTGGCAGTCTGGCTTGGCTTTGGGGCTTTTGAGGCTTTTTTCTTGGTTAGAGGACCTGCCAGCTTGTCAGTCCTCCAGTGCTACCTCCAGAATGCTTGTGTGCTCTAGCTCTTGTGAACTGTTTGCTCAATAGTAGACCCTCCCGGCAACAGGCTTTCTCCTTATCCTGGACTGTTCAGTGCACTTTTCTGAAATGAGACATACAAGTCACCAGCAACGACAGCCCATTGATATTTCACTGGTGTTGCCTGACAGATGTTTACATCTGTAAGTTATGGACTGAGCTAATGAAAAGAATTCAGGAAATGGAAACAAACAAGCAGTGGAAAAGTGGACACTTCTTGGGATTCATTTGTTTTTGTGACCATGTAAATCTAAAAGCATCCCTTGAGTTGGGAGACAGGGAAGAAGCAGCTCATTTGAGATAAAGATAAAGGGAACCTTGTGTGCACAGATTCACGAGATGGCCCAGCGCATACGGAGAACTCACAGTAGCTGGACATTCCTAGGGTTTTAAACATGACAGGATGCTAAAGAGGTCACCAGTATATTCTTTAATTTTTAATTAAATTTAAATGGCAACCCACTCCAGTGTTCTTGCCTGGAGAATCCCAGGGACGGGGGAGCCTGGTGGGCTGCCATGTATGGGGTCGCACAGAGTCGGACACGACTGAAGTGACTTAGCAATAGCATAGCATAGTTGATTTAATGTTGTGCCAGATACTTCTTGATTGTATTAATTAATACTTACGCAAAAAGAAGATAAGTGTTTTTCCAGAGTGGAGATCTGTTTATTCTGAGAATCATGTGATTTTCTTCCCCTTGATTAATATACATGCCTTTCTCCCCGGACTCCTTGACTGCGCCCCCCCCAACCTGTCAATTTGAGTACTACATGTCACTCTTTTCCCTGATGATTTGGTGGTTACGTGAGTACACCGTTTTGAGCTAAATATTACCAAATGGTTATAATGACTGTGCTCTTTCTATCTGAAGATGCCTTAATGAGAAATGAGTCAAGTGCCTGTTGGGTTTTCCTGTGAAAATTTAGACTGAATGCCCAGCTTAGTGTCTCATTAGGATTTTGATGATGTAAAGCCTCCTGTGTGGGCTTTAAAGATCTTCCTTTTCTCTCCTGCATGCCTGCTAGCTTGGCGATGTGATGGTTGACATTGCAAGTAACATCATGTTGGCTGATGAACGCGTCCTGGGGCTGGCACAGAGGGAGGCCAAAGCCTGCAGTAGAGTCGTTCAGTGTCTGCAGCGCATTGCCACACACCGACTGGCAAACGGAGCTCATGTTTATTCAACAGTAAGTGTCACGTTATCCTAGATTTCTAAGGAAAAGGTTTATTGAAAGCAGCTCTGACCTCAAAATAGATAGGTCTCATCCCCATTATGGGGTGAGTATTTTGTCACTGCCGATTATTACAGAATTTCCTGTTCTCAGACATTTAAAAAGACAGTTTTGCTTCCGAATAGTCTGTTTTCTTGGTAACTGGGCTTAATTTGTAATTTGAGCAGTTACCACCATCTCATCCTCTGAACCTTTCCACAACACAAATAAGAACACCATAGCCTTGCCCTCCTGCCACATGCCCGTTGTGCATCCTAGCTGATATTGTCTTCTGGGCCCTGAAGGATGTTTTGAGACAGTGCTTGATTGCTTGCCCAGGTTTCAATTTCAAAAGGGAGCTAGGATTCCCCCAACTCTTGTGAACCTATTGACATTTTTCAGTCAATTCCACTTTGGGGGAAGTGAGTTATTTATATGTAATAACCACTCTTGGGCTTCCCTGGTGGCTCAGTGGTAAAGAATCCGTCTGCCAGTGCAGGAGATGCGGGTTCGATCCCTGGGTTGGGAAGATCCCCTGGAGAAGGAAGTGGCAATCCACTCTAGTATTTTGCCTGGGAAATCCCATGGACAGAGCAGCCTGGCGGGCTACAGTCCAGGGGGTTATAAAAGACTTGGACGCAATTTAGTGACTAACCAACAGCAATGATCACTGTGTTAAATAATCTTAAATTTTGTTTGGGTAGAATTTCTTGGTGTACTGCTTACTTTTTTTGTTCTAAAATGTAGATATGATAAATGTGAGAACTATGATAAATAATGCTTTATTTTATTCTTTTAGCAGTCATATTCTGCTCTGGCCCATGATTTTCATTTTCTAACTATTTTAGTGGGTTCGTTGAATGTTTTCTACTTCCTCCTATGATTTTATACAATTCAAAATTACTGTCTTTAACTGATGGAACCTTTTTGATGAGACCGTGTTTTATTGATCCTTTTGTTAAGTTTAGTATTACTTTCTTGAATAATAAACAGAATGGAGGCCTAGACTGGCTCCTGTCAGGACAATATAGTTTAGGGTAGGTGCTCTCTATGACCTTACTTGAAATGAGCTTGCCAGTTTGAGGGCCACACTTGGTCCTCCCAGATCATTTAAACCCATTTCCATCCTGTGCTTCAGCCTTGCTTATTACTCAGCACAAAGAGCTTCCTTCATTCTCCTGAGAACCCACAGGTATAATAGAGGGTGTAGGGGGTATTTGTACAACACTTCAAAGTATAAAAAGTTCCTGAGAAACAATATATCTACTTAGGACATGGCTTCAAGGGCACTTCAAAATGGCAGTTTTCTTTCAACTGAGGTTTTACATGTTTATCATAATTATAATGTGTCTTTGATTAATAAAAAATTTCAAATACAATTTGCTGGTAAGTATGATTAAATTTAGTACGATTTTTCAGACTCTGTCATCTCTGGGGCAAAACTAAATGCAAAGATTTCTTACCCTTAAAAATTTGGGGAGCCACCAGATATATTCTACTATATATATGGTACTTGAAAAAATTCTACCTTCTTATATTTAAAAATTTTAATCTTCCTGATAGATTTTGGACACCTTACACGAAGGTCCAATATTTAAAAAAAAAAAAAAAATGTTTAAAGGAGAACTTTGTCCACATGTGGCACTTAGAATGGTGCCCTGCTTCCATAGTAAACATAGAATTTACCATCCTTAAAGGAAGGAGTTTACCGCACATCCTGTCATCTTGCTGGATGTAAAAGAAACCGGTCAGCCTGTCACTTCTTATGTTAGCTCTGTCATGGTTCTAACAGGTGGGAGTGGTGCCAGAAGCTCCTGGACATGGGTGGATGTTGTTTGTATCCGCAGACCGTGGGTTTCGATAGACTCTCAAGTTCAGTCGCACTCTTGTATTGCTTAACATTGTCAGGACAGGTGCCATCTTTTTCAGGTGACTTTTCTGGCCTAATTCGCCCTTCAGAATCTGTTCATTTATTTCTATTTGGACTAGCACCTCCCTTCCTTTTCTGAAGAAAACTTTGCCATGAGTCTGTGTAAAGATTTTATTGGTGAAACTTAATGCTAAGTGTTTATGTTCCTGTAAAAGGAAGAATTTAAAGACGTTATGAAGCGTTGAATAAGGCAGCTTTTAAGTGTACTAAGATCATTATGACTTCCCTGGTGGCTCAGACGGTAAAGCGTCTGTCTACAATGCAGGAGACCCGGGTTCGATCCCTGGGTTGGGAAGATCCCCCGGAGAAGGAAATGGCAATCCACTCCAGGACTATTGCCTGGAAAATCCCATGGATGGAGGAGCCTGGTAGGCTACATCCCATGGGGTCACAAAGAGTCGGACACGACTGAGCGACTTCACTTTCACTCACTTTCACTAAGATCATTAAGGGGGTCCACTGATTTCTCTAGCTGGTTTTTTTTTTTTTTTTAATCAGGATACTTCCATTTTCAACTTACAGATTCCTGCAACTACTCTTCAAATTATTAATTGACTTCTCATTTATATCTGATCTTCCATACTTCGTGACTTTTTTCCTCTTTGTGGGTATCTTGCTATTTTAGGATATCCTTCTGTAGTTGGCATCTTTTTTGATTCTGCCAGTTATCTACACAATGTCTTTGTTTAGTAAGAGCTCAAGCTTTGTCTTCTAGCTTATATAGTATTTTGTGTTTTAAACTCTTTGAAAGTGCTTTTTCCCCCTATGTTATAAATCTTTTGTAACTCCTGTTTGATTGACTTTTGAAGTATTCACCCAATATTGCTCTGGAAGCTTATATCATCAAGGCTACTGGCTTCACTGGGATGACATGTACCGTGTTCCAGAAAGTGGCAGCCACTGACCGGACAGGCCTTTCTGACTATGGGAGGCGAGATCCGGATGGAAACCTGGATAAACAGCTGAGCTTTAAGTGCAACGTTTCGAATACATTTTCAAGTCTGGCTCTGAAGGTACGTTATATTCTGTAGTCATTTAAGACTCTGTAGTTAGATTAGAATACAATACCTCCATATCCATAGGTTCTGTATCTACAGATTCAACCCAACTGCAGATTGAAAATATCCAATTTAAAAAAATATCCCCAAAAGTTCCAAAAAGCAAAACTTAAATTTGCTACATGCTGGCAGCTATTTGCATAGGATTTACATTATATTTACAGTTATTTGTATAACACCTGCAATAGGTATTTTAAGTAATCTAGACATCATTTGAAGTAAGTATACCAGAGGGTGTGCCTAGGTTATATACAGATATTATGCCATGTTAAATAAGAGACTTGAGCATCTACAGGTTTTGGTATCCGAGAGGATCCTGGAATCAGTCCTTTGAGGGTATGGAGGGTGCTGCACTTAAATGCTCTGCTTTGCAAAAATAATCTTATGAAAGGTTGTTGGCAGGGAGAAGTGTATTAGAATTGCCTTTGTTCTTGTTTTGAAAGAAATTCAGACCAAGAAGGAACACATCATGGCCTTCATGGGCCTAGGCATTTTTGCCCTCTGGACCCCTTTCTGCATATGAATATATCAAAATTAAATTTTATGACTGGAGTGGTAAAAGCATGAATAAATTAGTTACATATTGAGACATTTTCTTTGACTTTAAAGTTCATTTTTATGCTGCTGATTTTAAAGACATGAAGACGTTTTTGTAGACTTCCTATAAGTATTCGGTGCCTGTGGCTCTGTGCTCCTGGGCCTAATGGGAAAGTCCAGGCATTTAATCAAGCCAGCTGTATATCAAGATTTTTTGCACAGAAGTGCACACACATGTGTGTTTGTAAATTGGGGCTCCCCTGGTGGCTCAGATGGTAAAGCATCTGCCTGCAATGTGGGAGACCAGGGTTTGAGCCTTGGGTCAGGAAGATCCTCTGGAGAAGGAAATGGCAACCCACTCCAGTACTCTTGCCTGGAAAATTCCATGGATGGAGGAGCCTGGTAGGCTACAGTCCATGAGGCCGCAAAGAGTCGGACACGACTGAGCGACTTCACTGCAGCAAGCAAAATTAAAAGCATTTTTATTGGTTTTTAAAATTGGGGGTTTAGGCATGTTTTATTAAACTACATTGAAGCAAATGGTGGAAGTACAGTTTGACACCCTAATGGAACTGTGTTTTTTCATTGAGTTTTGTGTGGCTATGTGTAATTGTGTTCTTGGTGGTTTTTAATTACACAGTACTTTTCTTTTTTTATAGTTCGTTTCTTAATTGTATTGCAAACAATATTCCATCCATTCCAGTCTTAATGCCTGCATAGTAATCAAATGGGTCTTAGGTGTCCTGGTACACTGGAAGTGCAGTGAATATCGAATGAATGAGTGAATGGATAAATGAAGAATTAATATATTTTGTCATACTTTGGTGGTTTAGTCTGATGGTGGGTTAGTCGCTAAGTCATGTCCAACTTTTGCAATCCCATGGATTGGGAACCTACCAGGCTCCTCTGTCCATGGGATTCTCCAGACAAGAATACTGGAGTGGGTTTGGAGTCACGCTTTACACTTGTGACCTCCATAAGGAGAGCCAGTTTGCCTAATTTAGAAATAATCTTAACTTCTCCCACTGCCCAAGACCGCTATCTCAACTATATCTGAATGTCTAATGATAATGTATTTACTTGATGCCATATATTTAGAGGAAAATTAGCAAGATATATTTATTACTCTTGGCTCTTGGAGAGTGTTTGCACCTAGCAATGCAACTCCTTAATGTCTGCTCCTTTGCTTAGAGTGTAGTATTGGTAAAAACATACTGCAAAAGGCATCGAAACAGCATCACACACAGGCCCGCAAGAGAGGGGTGTGTGTCATTGAGGAACACTTAAAATTGATGAACCCTTCTATCTTAGATGATCACAGTTGGTAGGAAGGGATTAAAAATGATGAAACTCAACATTTCATCAATTTCACAACCTACCCCTCTGGGTAAGGAGGGTTTCTACCTGCTGAAGTAGAAAGCTTTAAATGAACACTCTTAAATTTGTCAATTTCATACTGTTCCATCATTTTAAGATCATCTTGTGGCCAGAAACCAAGGATGCATCACACTATTATTCATGCTTCATAGATGGACATGCTTACACCTAGTGAAAAAGGACCATATCCTTCGTGATACAAAAGTCAGTTAAAAATTTTTGCATTGACAATGCAAAATGCCTTAGCGTTTTAATGGAAAACTTTTACATTTTAGACTTTGTATTATGGCAGTTTTTACTCTCTTTGCTTGTGCTTTTTTTTTTTTTAAATGCCATCAATGGACTAACTAGACATCTTGAAGATGTCATAATTGATTGTATTGCCCTTGGATGGGAGAACACGCTAGCCTATAAAGTTAAACCCATAAGAAGGCAGTCCTTAGCTGTAGGAGCCTAACTGGAGTTGTTGTCTACATATTTTTTGAATCCCTATTGTCCTGTCTTTACTCTGTTTATTCCATCACAGCCCAGTTTGGACTTTCATTCTGTATTGCCCATACCATTGTGTGCTTCTGTTTAGTCTCTGTGTCTCCAGGTTCTTCTTAAAACACTATGCTTTTCTGAAGCAGGGCACCCAGAACTGCTGGGTGCCAACCTGGAGGGATTGGGTGGGGATGGAGGTGGGAGGGGGTTTCAGGATATGGGGCGAGACATGTATACCTATGGCCAATTCATTTTGATGTATATATGACAAAATCCATCAAAATATTATAAAGTAATTATCTTCCAATTAAAATAAATTGATTAAAAAAATATCCATGCTTTTCATACAGGTTGGTCTGCCTAGGGCAGTATTCAGCCGATGCATACCAATCCAACCATGGCAGTTAGTAAAATATTGAAGTGCTTCCTTACCCTTTAGTGAATAGCTGTGCCGTGCCCCTGCACCGCCAGCTACACACCCCCCCCCCCCCCAACCCCCATCCCCTGAGTCCCTCCACAGCTGACATTCTGGACACTCTCCAGTCTGTCAACCCTTTAGCAACTGAAGGACCTGCAGAGCCAAGGACCTATAGGACCTTCCCCTCTCTTCACACTCTTTGATTGTGAATATTATCCCTGGATCTGTCCAACATGGAGATGACCTTTGCAGATCCCATGATAAATTCTTCATGTCCTTTAAGGAGGCTGGCTGTCAGTTAACTCAATAATTTGGCATTTATCTGCCCTTGTCTAGTAAAAGAAAACTTCCTTTGTTGTCTCTTCCAACCACTGACCAATTTTACTTAGGCCAGGCTCATGCTAATTCTTCTACTAGAATCCCTGCTCCTCTACTCCCCTCTCTTCCCCAGCTGCTTGGTTCTGTGATAACACCCAGCAGAAAGATGTAACCTTCGAGAATCCTAACTAATTCCATCTGGTCAGTCCTTGCCTCTCCCATCCTCATCTTCATTTCTCTTCCTCACTTTGCCCATAGCGCTCTGGTCATCTCTCTGTCATCGCATGTTACACACAGGGGCCCGATGGGCTTCTTATTCCTGCACTGGACTGAGGGTTCTTGAGGTCAGAGCTGCTCTTTACGTCATTGATGAACTCCAGTGCTGGCCCTCAGTCGTTCAACCATTTGGAGATTGAATTACCTGTGGTATGACTCTTTCAGCACCTGATCTAAATTTTTTCTTTACCAAATGCTTCCTTCCACTGTTGGTACCATAAGTCAGATTTGTTAGCATCACAAAATATTGCCTATTTTTTGTTAAATATTAAGAGCTTTTAGTAACTGTTGGTGTTTTGAATTCAGTCGTTAATGTAGCCAGAAGGAATTGGTTCTTTAAAATTTTCTTGGCAGGAATTTGGAAATCAGGTTTTCTTTATGTATCCCACGTTTCTGTTGTTCCATCGAGGGCTTTAGCCCAAATGAAGTTTTCATTTCCAAGGCAGTCGTGTACATCTTCATGCTTCCTTCCTTCATGTGTGCCCCTTTTCATGCCCTCAGTCACCCCCCCGCTCAGGGAAATCCCTGTTACTCTCTTCTAAGAACCAGCTCAGATGGCAGCTTCCTTTTTTTTCTCAGACAGAATTCATTGTGGCCATTAGTTCGTAGTGCTGTGTTCATTGTCTGGAATAAATAGAAGCTGATATGCTGGTGAGTTGAGTTATAGTAAGAGGCTAGAAGATATGGCTACTAAAATGTGTTCATGTTCTGCTTCCCCACTTAAAAGCTGTGCAAACTTGGGCAAGTACCTTAACTTCTCTGAATGTCAGTTCCTTTCTCTTACATAGGAATCATGAAGTGGTGTTAAACTCAAAGGGTTATTGAGAGGGTTTAATGAGGCAGATATGTAGACACACACAACAGTGCCTGGTACAGGACTAGCACTTAATAAACGTTAAGCTTGTATTGTTTTATTATTGTTGTTGTCTCTCCCTTGCTAAATTTTGAATATTTGAGGTCAGGGACCATGGCTTATTTCATTGTTTATCTCCAGATTCTGCACAGTGCCATGAGTAGAGGAATGAAACATCTAATAAACATCATTGAATAAAAATTAACGGCCAAACTTAATTAGTGAAGTCAGTTAAAAAAATTCTAAAGGCAAGCATAATCCTTGTTAATCTTCAGCAGTGAGATAATCAAAAGGTAGAATGCAGTTAATAACTAATTATACATAAGAAAATAATTAGGATGTATCTGAACACCTATCTGTTTAAAATCCAGTGAATAGATAGTCAAGAAAACATGAACAAATTACTGTTTCAGTCAGCTAGCTCTTTGACTCATTCTAATTTTATTGTTAAAATTCTAGAGACTTAAACAAAATTAGGATTTCAAAAAATTTTAATTTCTCAATTACATAGTTTTTGGAGTCCAGATTATTTCACAAGGAATGATAAAATCTAATGGAAATATTTGAGTTAACGTCCCTTAAGATACTTAGCCATGTTCTTCGTAGTGTCATTCTAAATAAGCAAAAATGCATGCAAATAAATTCATGATAAGAGCTCAGTGATGACATTAATTTCATGTGTGTTTATAGTTTGTCAGTTTTGATTATTTAAAACTAATTCTGAACTGTGAAAGTCAGAATGTGAGGTTGTAGATGATTGTTGGTAAGTCAGTTACTTTAAGGCATTTTCTCTCCCCAGCCTTCAGATAACACCTGCCACCCTACAAACAGTACAAGCAGATCTTTGAAATATTGTGGGTTTGATTCCAGATAATTGCAGTAAAACAAATATTGTAATAAAGTGAGTTACATGAGTTTGTGGTTTCCCAGTGCATATAAAAGTTACATTTACACTATACTGTGGTCTATTAAATGTGTGATTGATTATGCCTAAAAAATAGTGTTGTTCTTCAGTTGCTTAGTCCTGTCTATCTCTGCAACACCATGGACTACAGCATGTCAGGGTCCTCTGTCCTTCCCTGTCTCCTGGAGTTTGCTCATATTCTTATCCCTTAAGTCAGTGATGCTATCTAACCTGTTAGATCTATCTAACATCTTCTGTCGCCCCCTTCTTTTGTCTTCAGTCCTTCCCAACATCAGGGACTTTTCCACTGAGTCGGCTCATTGCATCAGGTGGCCAAAGTATTGGAGCTTCAGCATCAGCCCTTCCAATGAATATTCAGGGTTGATTTTATTTAGGATTGACTGGTTTGAGCTCCTTGCAGGGCAAGGGACTCTCAGGAGTCTTCTCCAAAACCATAGTTCAAAAGCATCAATTCTTTGGTGCCCAGCCTTCTCTGTGGTCCAACTCTCACATCCATACATGACTGCTGAAAAAACTATAGCTTTGACTATACAGACCTTTCTTGGTAAAGTGATGTCTCTGCTTTTTTTTTAATACGCTGTCTAGGTTTGTCATAGCTTTCCTTCCAAGGAGCAAGCGTCTTAATTTCATGACTGCAGTCACCATCCACAGTGATTTTGGAACCAAAGAAAATAAAATCGGTCACTGCTTCCACTTTCTCCTCTTCTGTTTGCTATGAAGTGATGAGACCAGAAGCCATGTTCTTAGTTTTTTGAATGTTGAGTTTTAAGCCAGCTTTTTCACTCTCCTCTTTCTCTCTCATTAAGAAACTCTTTGATTCCTCTTCATTTTCTGCCATTAGAGTGGTAGCATCTGCATATCCGAGGTTGTTGATATTTCTCCCAGCAATCTTGATTCCAGCTTGTGATTCATCCAGCCTGCCAATTTTGGATGATGTACTCTGCAAAAAAATTAAATAAGTAGGGTGACAGTATACAGCCTTGACATTCTCCTTTCCCAAGTTTGAACCAGTTCATTGTTCCATGTAAGGTTCTCACTGTTGCTTCTTGACCTGCATACAGGTTTCTCAGGAGACAGGTAAGGTGGTTTGATATTCTAATCACTTTAAGAATTTTCCATAGTTTGTTGAGATTCACATAATCAAGGCTTTCATGTATTCAGTGAAGCAGAAGTAGATGTTTTTCTAGAATTCCTTTGGTTATTCTATGATCCAGCAGATGTTGGCAATTTGATCTCTGGTTCCTTTTCCTTTTCTAAATCCAGCTTGTATATCTGGAAGTTCTCAGTTCATATACTGCTGAAACCTAGCTTGAAGGATTTTGAGCACAACCTTACTAGCATGTGAAATGAGTGCAATTGTACGGTAGTTTGAAGTCTTTGGCATTGTCCTTCTTTGGGATTTAAATGAAAACTGACTTTTTCCAGTCCTGTGGCCACTGCTGAGTTTTCCAAATTTGCTGGCATATTGAGTGTAGCATTTCCACAGCATCATCTTTTAGGATTTGAAATAGCTCAGTTGGAATTCTATCACCTCCACTAGCTTTATTTATAGTAATGCTTCCTAAGGCCCACTTGACTTCACACTCCAGGATGTCTGCCTATAGGTGAATAACGACGCCATCATGTCTATCTAGGTCATTAAGACCTTTTTTGGACAGTACTTCTGTGTATTTTTGCCACCTGTTCTTAATCTCTTCTACTTTTATTAAGTCCTTATTGTTTCCTTCCTTTATTGTGCCCATCCTTGTATGAAATGTTCCCTTGATACTCCAGTTTTTTTGGAGAGACCTCTAGTCTTTCCCATTCTGTTGTTTTCCTCTGTTTACTTGCATTGTTCATTTAACAAGGCCTTCTTATCTCTCCCTGCTCTTCTCTGGAACTCTGCATTCAGTTGGATATATCTTTCCCTTTTTCCCTTGCCTTTCACTTCTCTTCTTTCCTCAGCTATTTGCAAATCCTCCTCCCAACCCCTTTTGCCTTCTTGAGTTTCTTTTCCTTTGGGATGGCTATGTTCTCTGCTATGGCCATGTTCCTGTACAGTGTTAGGAACCTCTGTCCATAGTTCTTCAGGCACTCTGTCTTCCAGATCTAATCCCTGGAATCGAGTCATCACCTCCACTGTATAATCACAAAGTATTTGATTTAGGTCATACCTGGAAGGCCTAGTGGTTTTTCCTACTTTCTTCAGTTTAATTGTGTAATAAGGAGCTGATGATCTGAGCCACAGTCAGTTTCAGGTTGTGTTTTTGCTGACTTTATAGAGCTTTTCCATTTTCAGCTGCAAAGAATATAATCAATCTGGTTTTGGTATTGACCATTTGGTGATGTCCATATATAAAGCCGCCATTGTGTTGTTGGAAGAGGATGTTTGCTATGACCAGTGTTCTCTCTTGACAAAACTCTGTTAGCCTTTGCCCTGCTTCATTTTGTACTCCAAGATCAAACTTGCCTGTTACCTCAGGTGTCTCTTGACTTCTACTTTTGCATTCCAGTCCCTTGTGGTGAAAAAGACATTTTTTTTTTTGAATGTTAGTTGTAGGTTTTGTAGGTTTTCATGGAACTGGTCAACTTTAGCTTCTTTGGCCTTAGTGGTTGGGGCATAGACTTGGATTACTGTGATGTTGAATGGTTTGCCTGGAAATAAGTGAAGATCATTTTGTTGTTTTGAGATTGCTGCTGCATTTCAGACTCTTGTAGACTATGGTGGCTGCTACATTTCTTCTAAGGGATTCTTGCCCACAGTGGTAGGTAGGTCATCTGAATTAAGATTCACCCATTCTCGTCCATTGTAGCTCACTGATTCCTAAGATGTTGATATTCACTCTTTGCATCTCCTGCTTGACCATGTCCAGTTAACTTGGGAAGCCTGGCATGGTACAATTCATGAGGTCTCAAGAGTTGGACACAACATAGTGACTGAACAACAACAATGAACCTAACATTCCAAGTTCTTGTGCAATGTTATTCTTGATGACATTGGAGTTTACTTTCACCACCAGATGCATCCACAGCTGAGCATCGTTTCTGCTTTGGCCCAGGCTCCTCATTCTTTCTGGAGCTATTAGTACTTGCCCACCAGTCTTGCCCAGTAACATATTGGACACTTTCCAACTTTGGGGGTTCATCTTCTGATGTCATCTTTTTGCCTTTTCATATTATTCATGGGGTTCTCGTGGCAAGAATCTTGGAATGGTTTTCCATTTCCTCCTCCAGTGGACCACGTTTTGTCAGAACTCTCAGTATCACTTGTCCATCTTGGGTGACCCTGCACGACGTGGCTCATAGCTTCGTTGAATAATGCAAGCCCCTTTGCCTTGACAAGGTCATGATCCATGAAGAGGAAAAAATAATGTACATACTTTAAATAAAAAAATACTTTTTTTTTTTCTTTTTGCTAAAAATTGCTAACCATCTGACAGTGTAGGATTGCCACAAACATTGCATTTGTTAAAATCAAAGCAAACAACTCCTCCCACCCCCAAAATGCAGTATCTGTGAAGTGCAATATAACAAGCTATGCCTGAAATAATAATAAAAACACCACCCACAGTTCCATTGCCTTTCATGCTTGTCATGGTTATGATCCCATTTGGTCCTCACAACTATTTGTTAGGAAGGTCATTAGGTATATGTAACAAATGCAACTCAGAGGGTAGACAAAATCTTGCAGTGTCTAGCCACGGCTTTCTGGTGATGCTGGGACCCAAATTGTGGTTTCTTGTTGCAGATCCCATGTTCCCCCTCCTCAGGGGTGGCATATAATCTTCAATAGATATTATAATAGACTCCAAAAACATGTCTTTCCAAAAGAGTTGTTTTTTTTTAATTGAAGGATAGTGGATTTGTAATTTGTGGTAATTTCTGCTGTACAGCAGTCATTCAGTTATATCAATACATATATATATATTTATATTCATTTTCATATTCTTTTCCATTATGATTATCACAGGATATTAAATGTAATTCCTTGTGCTATACAGTAAGACCTTGTTTACCTAGTGTATATATAAAGGTTTGCATCTGCTAACACGAAGATTAGCAGTCCATCCTTCCCCTAGTCCCTTTTGGCAGCCTTAAGTCAGTTCTCTTTGTGTGTGTGTGTGTGTGCTTTGTTTGTGTGTGTGCTGTTTCATAGGTAAGTTCATTTGTGTCATATTTTAGATTTCATATGTAAGTGATATATATGATATTTGTCTTTCTGACTTACTTCACTTAGTGTCATAATCTCTAGTTCCTTCCTTGTTGCTGCAAATAGCATTATTTTATTTTTTTGTGACTGAATACTGTCTCATTTGTATGTATATACCACATCTTCTTTATTTATTCATCTCAGTGGACATTCAGGTTGTTTTCACATCTTGACTATTGGGAATAGTGTGCTATAAACATAGGCGTGCAGGTATCTTTTTGAATTTTGTTTTGTGGGATATATGCCCAGGAGTAGGATTGCTGGATCATATGGCAGCTCTATTTTTTAATTCTTTAAGGATCCTCCATACTGTTTTCCATAGTGACTTCATCAACTTATATTCCCACCAACAGTGTAAGAAGGCTTCCCAAAGGTTTTGGAAAGAAACTTTTCTGATTTAGTAGCTATAATTCATATGTTTTATGTCAGTTTCCATTGCTGTAATCCATACATTTTAAAATGAATAAATGGTTAAATGAAATTATTGCCTTTGTGTTTTTGTCTTCAGGCTAAGTGGCAAATGTATAGTCACAATAAATGTATCAAATATGTCCGTTAGTTTTGGACATGCCACGTAGCATGTGGAATCATAGTTCCTCATCCAGGGATCAAACCTTCACCCCCTGCATTGGAAGCACAGAGTTTTAACCACTGGACGGCCAGGGATGTCCTTCTTGGTGAACTTTTTCATTAGATTTACAACCTTTCTGTAATAAATGATCAGGACTTCTTTTAAAGAGATTAAATAGTCAAATGTTAACATATTTACTATAAAAATATTTTGATACAGGTGAAGTTTGCTTTTCCATCGCCCCTAGGCTACCCCAAGGGACCTATAATTATTATTTGGCAATACTCTTTATTGGACTTTGAAGGATATCTTATAAATTATAAGCATGTAACAGCCTTGAATTTGTAGCTCTCATCTCTCAGGGATTTGTCCTTACTCCAGAGTTTTTTAAATTTGTTGTTGTTGGGTTGGTTTTGCCAGTTTAAATTTGTATAGAAAAAAAATCGGACTTGTAGAAATTGTAATTGTCATTTCCTTTTTCAGCTGTCTTTTAGAAAGTAAAGTATGACTTTCTTTATTAAATTAATTTGATTTATCATAAGGAATACTTTCCCAGAGAGCTGCAGTTTGTTTTCAAGTTATTTTGTGTTCATAATAGAATTATTTTATGGACTTTTAAGTACTTAAGTTTTAATAAATGTCCACCATGTAACATTTCATCAGGATTTTGACCTTCTAATTAAATTGATCTATTGATGTTTTTCCATTTTGGCATGCATCTTTATATACTTAGGATAAATTTATATACTTAATAGAAATGTACTATGTTAGTGAGTGAATTGGTAATATTTTTATTTGCCTATCAAGTTATATTTGGGAGAATAGTAGAAACCTTATTATATGTTTTCTTAGATGTAATATTTCTACTAAATATTTTCTTGTTATCTGCAATTTAAAAGTAATGTTCACCTATCGATATTTAAACTTCAAAAATGCTTTCAGCAGATATTTATGGTTATCTGCTGTGTTACAACACTGTTTTAAGCACAGTAGTTAAGAACTAATTCTGAAGTCAGTCGTTTGCTTCAGTAGAACCTTAAAAAAGGCCACACAGACTTTCATTAATTTCATAAACAATGGGCCAGTTTTATTAATGCTAGTGCCAGGAACTATTATTAACATAGGCAGTCCCCAAATAAATGAGATTATCTGCATTCGAAAGTTCTCTCACCCTAGTTAAGAGGAGTAGACAGTCGGTTACACTGTGATACTTGAGGACTTTAGTTATGCTGTGCTGTGTGCAGAATGCTGCCTGAGCCCAGAATAGGGAGCAGTACCTGGAGCAGTGATGTAATTAATCACCCCCAAAAGCCCTATTAATAAAACCTTGCAAAGTCACTCTCTTCTTGGCTGCCAACCTTTCTCATCCTGATCCATCCTTTGCAGAAGCAGCAGAATTAACTTACTAAAAATCAGATCTGACCAGTTTGAGCTTACCAGATAAAAGAATCATGGGGCATTTCAGCCAGAGATACTGGCATGTGTGCAGTGGCATTTAAGAATCAGGGGATGGGGCTTCCCTTGTGGCTCAGTGGTAAAGAATGCGCCTGCCAATGCTGAAGACATGGGTTGGATCCCTGATGCAGGCAGATGTCACATGCCATGGAGCAACTAAGTATTGAGCCTGTCCTCTAGAGCCCGGGAGCTGCTACTACTGAGCCCATGTGCCACAGTTACTGAAGCCTGAACACTATAGAGCCTGTGCCCCAGAACAAAGAGAAGCTACTGCAGTGAGAAGCCTACGCTCTGCAACTGAAGAGTAGCCCCCACTTGCCACAACTGGAGAAAAGCCTGTGTAGCAATGAAGAGCCAGCACAGCCAAAAATAAATAAGTAGAAAAGAAAAGAAGAAAAAGCAGGGGATGTCAAAAAGTGATAAACTCGATTCGTGTGTATTATCATATATGAAATAGATTGCCAGTCCAGGTTCCATGCATGAGACAGGGCACTCAGGGCTGGTGCACTGGGACGACCCTGAGGGATGGGATGGGGAGGGAGGTGGGAGGAGGTTCAGGATGGGGGACACGTGTACACCCATGGCTGATTCATGTGAATGTATGGCAAAAACCACTACAATATTGTAAAGTAATTAGCCTCCAATTAAAATAAATAAATTAAAAATATATATGTATTTTTCTATCAATGTGACCTCCCCCTCTTCCCACCAAAAAAAAAAAGTGATAAACTCACTATGGCCCAGTCATAGGTTGTGCTGTAGGGAGTGTTAGGAGATGAATTTGCGGCAAGGATTTTAGCCAAATTATATGGCATACTTAAGAATTTTTGGCCGTATTTTCTAAACATTTGGGAGCCAAGGTGTTACTTGAACTGAAATAACAACAGATTTGTTGAAGAGGAAATTCTGTTGGCATCATGAGCATTGGGTTGGAGAGAAAGGTTGGTGCCAAGAGAAAGGCTCTGTGATGAGTCCTTAAAATAGGGAAGTTTTTAGATTATTATTTGCCTCCTTGGTGTACAGATTTTTCATTAAATGCTGAATAATTTATACTTTAAAAATCCCTAATAAAGAAACCTGAAGAACATCCAGTGCCCGGCCAGCATTTTCACTTGTTCCTCTTTGTGACTGTGTTTTTGTAAACCTAATGTGTTTCTGAGTCTAAAGTTCTGTTGTGTTTTTGTGTAATTTCTTCTGTTCTTTGACAGTCGGAATCTATCATGAATCACCTTAAAGTTTCATAAGCCCAAATTAATTATACTCACATTTGCGATATGCTCCCTTTGTGCTCATTCACCATATTTTGTCATTGTAAAATTCATAGGCAGAGTGATCACTGAGATCTTGTTCTGTTTAATGCAGTTTTCTTTAGCAGTGTACAGTATCAGGGGAAAATTCACTTTGAAATAATCCCTTGTTTACTACTTTAATGCTTTGAAATAGAGTTTGCATTTCTCTTTATTTTCTGCTGCTTTTGTTCTATGCTGTTATATGATCTTTAGGCATTTCACTTAATGAATAAATTGTTTTAACTACTAAATCTCACTCATATATTTAAAACCTGTGTTCAGCATGTAACTAGTCAGTATTCATAACTGTCTGAAATGTTTCTGGTTTTAACCTACTAAGATGTCAACTCTTCTTTGTTTCTTTTTTTTTTTTTTTAATATATTTTCAGAACACTATTGTGGAGGCTTCTATTCAGCTTCCTCCTTCCCTTTTCTCACCAAAGCAAAAGAGAGAAGTCAGACCAAGTGATGACTCTCTCTATAAGCTGCAGCTCATCGCATTCCGCAATGGAAAGCTTTTTCCGGCCACCGGGAATTCAACAAATTTGGCCGATGATGGAAAACGGCGTACAGTGGTTACCCCCGTGATTCTCACCAAAATAGGTTTGTCTGTGGCATATGTCTTCCTGTAGTCACTGGACACCACGACTCGATCATTCCCTGTTCCTAAAGATGCTTATTTTTTGTTGCTTCTCATTTTAATGAGTCACTAGAGAAAAAAAGATATTTGCAGATGCCCATTCGTGTATGTTGACATTTAATTGTTCATGAAATTTGTTTCAGAAATATTTTTATTTCCCATTTCCTCCAGATGGTGTGAACATTGATACCCACCACATCCCCGTTAATGTGACGCTGCGTCGAATTGCACATGGAGCAGATGCTGTGGCTGCCCAGTGGGATTTCGATTTGCTGAATGGACAAGGAGGCTGGAAGTCCGATGGGTGCCATATACTCTATTCGGACGAAAATATCACTACCATTCAGTGCTACTCCCTTAGTAACTATGCAGTTTTAATGGTATGGCAGTTGTTAATGCATAAACACTAAGCATTCGAATTTCTTCCCTATGCATAGTTAAGCTCAAATGAAGATTTTTTTTTTTAACTTTTCACATAAATTGCTCCCTTAATTAAGGAAGAGGTGATATTTGGTGTCATTCTGATTTTAAAGGGAAATTGAGTTACTACTAAGTGAAATGTATGGGATTGAATTTGGTATGGGAATTTTCAGTAAACTTTAAGCCAATCAATTCAACTAGACCTTGACCTTAAAATTTGGAAACACGCTGTCCAACTCTTAATCAAGAGTGATTCATTTGCCCAAACATACACAGTAAATAGGCCTTCCCTGATGGTTCAGCTGGTAAAGAATTTGCCTGCAATGTGGGAGACCTGGGTTCGATCCCTGGGTTGGGAAGGTCCCTTGGAGAAGGGAAAAGCTATCCACTCCAATATTCTGGCCTGGAGAATTCCATGGACCGTATATCCATGGGGTCGTGAAGACAAGACGGAGCAACTTTCACTTTCTTCACCCAGTGAATGGGGCTTCCCTGGTGGCTCAGACGGTAAAGAAGCTGAGTACAATGCAGGAGACATGGGTTCGATCCCTGGGTCAAGAGATCCCATGGAGAAAGGAATGGATACCTATTCCAGTATCCTTGCTTGGAGAATTCCGTGGACAGAGGAGCCTGGAGGGCTACAGTCCATGGGGCAGCAGAGTCAGGCATGACTGAGCGACTAACACTTTCACATTCACACAATGAATAGTGAGAGATTTTCATACTTTGCTATTTAGTGCCTCTCCGACTACACATCATAATTTTTACGATTCCTTTTGTATTTAGAGTAATGGTGATAATTTCAGTTTAGTTGCTGCAAGCAGCAACCCTGACACAAATGTCTTCAATTTTAATGCTAATCAAGTTAATGTTTTCTGTTATTTACTATTTTTGTATTTATTAATCTTTTGTGAAATAGCTAGTTATTAGCGTATCTTTTTATTAATGAGTCATTTATGTGAATCTGATCTCCGAGTTGATAATTATGAAATTAGCTGTACTAGTTTTTATTGCATATTGTGGTTATTCTAAGATACTGACATCCTGAAGCGTGTATACATGCATTTAGAGCAGAGTGGAAGAAATTGCTGATGAACATGAAGGACATTTCTTAGCAATGGCTTGAGGCTAGCCTGGGAGTGAGGATGCCTACGTTTTGATTTCTGCCACCAGCTCTGAATCTTCTGTTATCTAGATAATATTTTATCAAAGCACCAAATAATCTTGAAACATGATATATTTTACTCTTAAGTGAATTTTCTTTTCTTAAAACTACAAAAGAGCATTTTCACTGGAAATGGTCTTGAAGCATGCTTTAATTGGAGTAGTTTCTTCAGCTCTGTATTTTGGTTTTCTCTTTACTCCTCAAATTAGGCTACCTACCTAGTGTCCTGAACAGGTGAAGGAGTAAGTCGATTATCAGTCAGGGCAGAAGGATTAATGTGTGTGTTATTTAACCCAGCAGACAGTGGGTGGGGTCTACACTAGGAAAGAGCTCAGCTGTTTGGATCTAAGTCATCGCTCCTTTTGGGTTTAGTGTTAATAGTATAGGATTCTCTTCACAAATAGATGTTTGAGTTCTGTAAGTCTAAGTCTGGTTTCTGTAAGTTCACATTTTATTGTTTTGTAGTCAGCTTTCAAAGAATGCTTGAAGCAGTAATTAAAATATGAAGCATTTGCTCTTTCAGTTTAAAAGTGTTTTCTCGTTCAGGTTTTGATTATAAAATAATGTGGAACTGAGAAGTACTGAAGGAGAAATAAGAGAGAGGTAGCATCATTTTCAGAGAAGGCAATGGCACCCCACTCCAGTACTCTTGCCTGGAAAATCCCAGGGACGGCGGAGCCTGGTGGGCTGCCGTCTGTGGGGTCGCACAGAGTTGGACATGACTGAAGCGACTTAGCAGCAGCAGCAGCAGCATCATTTGAGGAGAAGGCAATGGCAACCCACTCTAGTACTCTTGCCTGGAAAATCCCATGGACGGAGGAGCCTGGTAGGCTGCAGTCCATGATGTCGCAAAGAGTCAGACACGACTGAATGACTTCACTTTCACTTTTCACTTTCATGTGTTGGAGAAGGCAGTGGCAACCCACTCCAGTGTTCTTGCTTGGAGAATCCTGGGGACAGCGGAGTCTGGTGGGTCGCACAGAGTCGGACACGACTGAAGCGACTTAGCAGCAGCATCATTTGAAATTTTTTTAGTAGTTAACTAGAAGAAGTTGGGCAAGAGAAATGAAATGCAGACACACAACGAAAGGCATTTTATAAGCTTCAGTGTTCAAGACATGATACTGTACCATGTGAAACTTTTATTTAATACCAGTTAAAATATCTATTTTTGAACTTCCTAGCAGTTCTTCTCCACAATTTAAATTAGTATAATCCTTTTCTTGAAGAAATAAGCTATTCTTTTATCTTTCATACTTTTAATCTTTTAAAAAAATGTAATACACAATTCTTAAAGCTAAAATACAGCACTAAGTTTTTTTTCTATTTTCAAAGAATATCCTTTCTCTCTTCTTAAATATAACTGTGCCACCTAGAGGTAGCAAGGTGAAAAGGATCTGAAATTGTTGACAAAATTGTCAAAGTTAGTATATGGCATTTTTAGAGTTGCTGATGAAATGTGAAGGCAAAGTTAATGAAATCATACCTACTCTTAAATAAAGTCATGTCTGAGTTAGAAAACATAGCTTTAGAAATTGGAAGTCAACATCTTTTTTTCTTTGCCTGACACTGTTTTGAATAATAGATAAAATCCTATGTTTTTTTTGTTTTTTTTTTTTTGGAGAACTGCTTTAATGTAGGATTTTATTTAGCAAGTCTAAATTCCTTTATTTGCAGCTAGCTCATAAAGCTTTTCCTGCTGTGGTTTAAAAAAAAAGTGTAATTAGAAAATGAAATGAAAAGAATATATTTGTTTTTAAATCTCAAATAGATATTCATAGTTCTAGACAGATAACATAGTTGAGTAGGCATCCTGCAATAACTATTTATATTCTAAGTTCTCAGAGAAAAAAGTTAGGTAGAAATAGAGTTTGTTTGAATTATGTGATCAGAAATAACCAATTGACCAGAGGTCAGTAGGGAACAAAAAAACTGAATGAGAAGGGCCAGACTATTCGTGGTAGTACTTACTACTTAATTGGTATTAGTAGTGAAGATAAATAACCACTATATTTTGATTCTCCTTTGTTACTATATTCACCTAGAAACACATGAAACCAGAAAGCACTCATTTGTTTTTACATCTCTAGTTTTTTTCAAGGCAAACTTGTGGTTTCATTTACTCTGTAATTGAACATGAATGTTAGCATTGTTTATATAATTCTTAAGTAGGTATTATACTCACATGGATCAAATGTTTGAATTATTTCTAATTAACGTACAGTGAGAAATTAAACTCCTGACACTCTGTTGTCTCTTCTCCACAGAATCAGTTCAGTTCAGTTCAGTCGCTCAGTCATGTCCGACTCTTTGCGACCCCATGAACTGCAGCACACCAGGCCTCCCTGTTCATCACCAACTCCCAGAGTTCACTCAGACTCACGTCCATTGAGTCCGTGATGCCATCCAGCCATCTCATCCTCTGTCGTCCCCTTTTCCTCCTGCCCCCAATCCCTCTCAGCATCAGTCTTCTCCAATGAGTCAACTCTTCACATGAGGTGACCAAAATACTGGAGTTTCAGCCTCAGCATCATTCCCTCCAAAGAACACCCAGGGCTGGTCTCCTTTAGAATGGACTGGTTGGATCTCCTTGCAGTCCAAGGGACTCTCAAGAGTCTTCTCCAACACCACAGTTCAAAAGCATCCATTCTTCGGCGCTCAGCTTTCTTCACAGTCCAACTCTCACACCCATACATGACCACAGGAAAAACCATAGCCTTGACTAGACGGACGTTTGTTGGCAAAGTAATGTCTCTGCTTTTGAATATGCTATCTAGGTTGGTCATAACTTTTCTCCCAAGGAGTAAGCGTCTTTTAATTTCATGGCTACAGTCACCATCTGCAGTGATTTTGGAACCCCCAAAAATAAAGTCTCTCATTGTTTCCACTGTTTCCCCATCTATTTCCCATGAAGTGATGGGACCGGATGCCATGATCTTCGTTTTCTGAATGTTGAGCTTTAAGCCAACTTTTTCACTCTCCACTTTCACTTTCTTCAAGGGGCTTTTTAGTTCCTCTTCACTTTCTGCCATAAGGGGGGTGTCATCTCCACAGAATAGATAACCCTTAATAGTTTTTTTTTTTTTTTTACACATTATCGAAGGACTTTCACGTATGTTACAACAAAATGAATACATGATCCTATTTCCTTACATGTTTATATGAAGGTAGCATGCTACAAACATTCTAAACCATGCCTGTTTCCGTGAAGCAGTATGTCTTATACAAGGATGATGCTAACCATGGAACAATATGTCTTAGCACTGGCGATGCTGCCTTGTGTTGGTGATATTCTTAGGATGATATGAGGGTAGTGATGGCAGTGGTTAATTTTTATTAAGTACTTAATGCACCGGATTCTCTTAAATCTTTACCTACGTTAACCTATTTGGTCATCATAAACACATCATGAAATGTGATGCTACTATTATTACCCCCAGTTTCCAGATGGAGAAACCAAGGCATAGAGAAGTGAAGGACCATGACATGACCAGGTTGACAAAGGTAGTCAGTGTGGAGTTGGAGTTCAAACTCCAGAAATGTCTTCTTAATCCCACTACTGAATTTCCTTTCTGAACACTTCCTTATTAGTGTTAGAGAGCTTTCTCGTTCTTTTTTGTCTCTGAATATTACTTATGACCTTACCATCATTTATTTGGGCATTCTTCTATATTGTTTGTGTTATAATAATTTCTGTGTATAGAATGATTTTACACATTAGAAAATCTGTATCATAAATTATCTGAAGTAAATTGATAATCAAAGGGAAACCAAAACTTTTCCTTTTTTCATTAAATTGAGCTATCGATCGATGTTCATAGATCTTAACTATATAGCTTAATGGTATTTTTACCTGTGAACCTACATGTTTAGCTGCCATCAAGACTTTTATTTGAGCACTCAGAAGCTCTGATATGTTTCTTTCTAGTAAATTTTCAGTGTCATTTGAAGAAATAGCCTTCTGATGTGTATCACTAGATAAGCTTCATCTGCTCTTTAATTCCATATAATTGGAATTGTACAGCATGCACTCTTTGTGTCTGGTTTCTTTCCCATCATTATGTCTGTGATATTCGTCTTTGTTTTTACATGTGGTAGCAGGTTATTGTTTTTTCTTTTTCCTTCACAGTAGGCCATTTTATGGGCTTCCCAGGTGGTGCTAGTGGTAAAAGAACCTGACTGCCAATTCAGGAGATGTGAGAGACGTGGGTTCAATCCCTGGGTCAGGAAGATCTCCTGAGGAAGGCATAGCAACCCACTGCAGTATTATTGCCTGGAGAATCCCATGGACAGAGGAGCCTGGTGGGCTATAGTCCCTGGAGTCACAAAGAGTCAGACACGACTAAAGCGACTTAGCATACACACAGGCCATAGTATAAAGATATCAGAATTTGTGCATTGATTGATTTTTGAGTTGTTGTGAGGTTCTGGATATCAAGAAAAAGCTGTTGTAAATACTTGTGGACAGTGACTTCAGCCATGAAATTAAAAGACACTTGCTCTTTGGAAGGAAAGCTATGACAAGCCTGGACAGCGAATTAAAAAGCAGAGACATCTCTTTGCTGACAAAGGTCTGTCTAGTCAAAGCTATGGTTTTTCCAGTAGTCATGTATGGATGGACCATAAAGAAGTCTGAGTCCTGAAAAATTGATAATACTTTTGAACTGTGGTGCTGGAGAGGTCTCTTGAGAGTCCCTTGGATAGCAAGAAGATCAAACTAGTGAATCCTAAAGGAAATCAACACTGAATATTCATTGGAAGGACTGAAGCTGAAGCTCTAATACTTTGGCCTCCTGATGTGAAGAACCAACTCATTGGAAAAGACCCTGATGCTGGGAAAGATTGAGGGCAGGAGGAGAAGGAGGTGACAGAGGATGAGATGGTTGGATGACGTCATTGACTCAATGGACATGAGTTTGAGCAAACTCTAGGAGATAGTGAAGGACAGGGAAGCTTGGCATGCTGCAGTCCATGGGGTCGCAAAGAGTCAGACATGACTAAGTAACTGAACAACAACAACAAAATAATTTAGGAACATGTTTTTTGATGGACATGTGCATACAGGAGTGGAATTGCTAAGTTGTAGGCATCTGTATGCTGTGAGAAGTAATGCCATGCAATTGATCAAACTCATTTTATTGGTGTACAGTCTCACCAGTAATGAGTGTTAATTGCTCTGTATCCTTCCCAGTGCTTGGTATTCTCAATCTTTAGTTTTAGTCTTCTTGTGGCTGTGCTGTGATAGATCATTGTGGTTTTAATTTTTTAAGTTTTTTCAGTCTTTAAAATTTTTTAAAATTTAAATAAGATAAAAATTAAAAAAAAAATTTGTTTTTTTTTTGGTAACTGATA
Organism: Bubalus bubalis; assembly: GCF_019923935.1. NCBI lineage: Eukaryota > Metazoa > Chordata > Mammalia > Artiodactyla > Bovidae > Bubalus > Bubalus bubalis. Next base: position 75,388,266 of record NC_059163.1, read on the forward strand.
ATATCGAGTACCTCTTCATTTTCATATTATGGTTTGAGTAGCCCTTTTGTGAAGTTATTCTTCAAATCTTACATATTTTTAATTTGATTGTCTTTTGCTTTCTTACTGGCTTATAGGAATTCTTCATGAACTCTGAATAGGAGCTCTTTGTTAGATTTATGTGTTGCAAAAATCTTCTCCCAGTTCATGACTTGTTTTAATCAGTTCAGGCTGCTACAACAGAATATCACAGACTAGGTCATTTACAAACAGAAGAAAAAAAATTTTTTTTTTCATAGTTTTTGTAGGAGTCAGGATGAATTAAAAAAAAAAAGCAGGCTCTGGCAAGGGCCGCAAAAGAAATTTATAATTGTTGATAAACTGGATGCTATAAGGCATGAGAGTCTTGGAACAAGTCCAGAGGGAACAGTTCATAACCTTGAAAACAAGATATGATCCTGGGGTCAGAAAACTGACCCCAGACTGTTTCTCAACTGGCGTCTCAGAGTCACATGTTTTATGTATCTGATGAAAAAATCTACAGATAAAAATATTAGTCTTAGTTACTGATTTGTTATTGATTACTGTTTCCTAATTACTCAGTGGTTCATGATCATTTTATTCTTTGGCCCTGAAGGCCACAGGAGTTATAGTTTAACTCCCCGCTTATTCTTTCATTCACAGCTGAAAGTATAATAAAGCTGACTTGGATTCAGTTTCGGCACCTTCACCTTGGAGCCGTGTTGGTCCCCTGATCCTCGCTTTTCTCTAAATTCTTGTGTCTCGTTTTTTATTCTCTCGCCGCATTGTGCTTTCAAAAACCCTGCTTGTCAAGCTGGTCTTGATAGTTCTGGAGGCTTAAGTCCATGATCAAGAAGCTAGCAGATTCTTTGTCTAGTGAAGGCCTGCTTCCTGCTTCATAAATGCTGTCCTTTCTCTGTGTCCTCTTGTGGTGGAGGGGGCATGGGAACTCTCAGGTGTCTCTTTTATACAGGGACACTAATCATGTTTATAAGGGCTCCACCCTCATGACCTAATCACCTCTCAGAGGCACTGCCTCAAGATAATATCACATTGGAGGTTAGGTTTCAACATGTGAATTTTAGCTGGGTGACACAAACATTTAGTCTACGGGCATGCCTCTTTTTTTCTTAATGTTGTCTTTTTATAAGCAGAGTTTCTAATTTTTCTAAATTTTTTTAGTAGTTAGTGGGTTTTATTTAAGAAGTCTTTGCTTACCCCCAAATTATGAAGTTATTTTCCTTTATTTGCCTTAAGAAGCTTTAAATGTGTTTTATCTTTCACATTTAGGTCTGTGATTCGACCGGAACTGACTTTTGTGTATGGTGTGTGTTCAGTTCAGTTCAGTCGCTCAGTCGTGTCCGACTTTTTGTGACCCCATGAATTGCAGCACGCCAGGCCTCCCTGTCCATCACCAACTCCCAGAGTTCACTCAGACTCACGTCCATCGAGTCAGTGATGCCATCCAGCCATCTCATCCTCTGTCGTCCCCTTCTCCTTCTGCCCCCAATCCCTCCCAGCATCAGAGTCTTTTCCAATGAGTCAACTCTTTGCATGAGGTGGCCAAAGTACTGGAGTTTCAGCTTTAGCATCATTCCTTCCAAAGAATACCCAGGGCTGATCTCCCTTAGAATGGACTGGTTGGATCTCCTTGCAGTCCACGGGACTCTCAAGAGTCTTCTCCAACCCCACAGTTCAAAAGCATCAGTTCTTCGGTGCTCAGCTTTCTTCACGGTCCAACTCTCACATCCATACATGACCACAGGAAAAACCATAGCCTTGGCTAGACGAACCTTTGTTGGCAAAGTAATGTCTTTGCTTTTGAATATGTTATCTAGGTTGGTCATAACTTTGCTTCCAAGGAGTAAGCGTCTTTTAATATCATGGCTACAGTCACCATCTGCAGTGATTTTGGAGCCGAAAAAAATAAAAGTCTGACACTGTTTCCACTGTGTCCCCATCTATTTCCCATGAAGTGATGGGACCGGATGCCATGATCTTCATCTTCTGAATGTTGAGCTTTAAGCCAACTTTTTCACTCTCCACTTTCACTTTCATCAAGAGGCTTTTTAGTTCCTCTTCAGTTTCTGCTATAAGGGTGGTGGTGTGTGTTAGGAGGATTAAAATCTTGAAATGATTCCTTCTTTCTTAGGGGAAAAATTAAAAGAAACAGACATGATCTCAATTTTTTTAAAGACATTTTTAATTTTAAATCTATTCTAAAATTTTATTGTCAAACTCTTTTTAAAATACTTATACTCTGACAGAGGGAAACTGAGATGTTTTTCTTTGGTCTTCCTTCCATTGTTTAGATCTTGATGAGTTTAAACCATAATTAATTTATAATTATTATTGATGTGATGCCAGTGAATTATTTAAAACTGCTAGTGCACCCCACTCTAGTACTCTTGCCTGGAAAATCCCATGGATGGAGGAGCCTGGTAGGCTGCAGTCCATGGGGTCACTAAGAGTCAGACTCGACTGAGCAACTTCACTTTCACTCTTCACTTGCATGCATTGGAGAAGGAAATGGCAACCCACTCCAGTGTTCTTGCCTTGAGAATCCCAGGAACGGGGGAGCCTGGTGGGCTGCTGTCTACGGGGTCGCACAGAGTCGGACACGACTGAAGCGACTTAGCAGCAGCACCAGCAGCAGCAGTGATCTTATATTTAGTAATTCTCAGGCTAAAACTATTGTAAATGTATCAGTCTCTATCAGGTTAATAAAAATTTCAAAAGCTCTTCTTCCGTTTATTTGGTTCCTTAATAATAAGTACTTTTGTAGTTTTTAACACACTTTTACATGTTTTAATATTCTCTGAATTGGTGCAGTTTATTTTGGTGAACTTTACTTTCCATTTTCTGGCCTGTTTTCTTAAACTTAGTAGTAGTAGTAATAACACTTCATTTGTGTCCAACTCTGCAACCCCATGGACTGTAGCCCACCAGGCTCTTCTGTCCATGGGAATCTCCAGGCAAGAATGCTGGAGTGGGTTGCCATGCCCTCCTCCAGGGGATCTTCCTGACCCAGGGATTGAGCACACGTCTCTTATGTCTCCTGCTTTGGCAAGTGGGTCCTTTACCACTAGCGCCATCTGGGAAGCCCTTAAACTTTGTACCATATATAAGAGTGATTAAGATCACCATTTAGTGATGGACTGTGGTTGAATAAGCACCAGAGGCAGACTTTTCCTGTGCTATGTATCACTGTATTGCAAATGTGAATGACACTTTGTACTTTTCTTCCATGGGTGTCTCCTAGTGGCCATTTGGACAATGTATTTGGTAATTTTTTTGTAATGGAAGGGATTTGGTTTATAAAAAGAGAATAAAAGCAAGAATCATGGGTTTCTGTGAAATTAAAGAGATTGAAGTCTTTTGATATGTGTCTTCCTGAACAGGTAGATTTTTTTTCAGTAGAGGTATAATTGACATACAACATTTTATTAGCTTCAGGTATACAATGTAATGATTCAGTATTTGTGTATATTACAAAATGATCACCACAATAAGTCTAGTTTAGTTAACATCCATCAGTATACAGTTACAATTTTTTTCTCATATGGTATAAACTAGCTTTACTCTTTGAGCAGCTTTCAAACTTCTGTATTATTATTAACTGTAGCCCCTTGCTGCACATTGCATCGCCAGGGCTTCATTTGTTCTATATTTGGAAATGTGTGCTTATGGACTCCTTTCACCTGTGTTTTTGTTACAGTATCACAAAGCCTCTATTTGTTGATGGATATAATTGAAAATAATTTTGACTTAAGATTTCTACTTTACTTCTTTTGTTTTAGTCTTTAACTTCTCTTCTTTCCTATCCTGATCTTCTCAGTTGTCTTATACGGCCTTAAATTCTCTTACATTTTGTCATCAAGATACAAGATCAAGTTTTTGTTAACTTGATTTGTCTCCTTTACACCAGTAATGGAGTCTGCAAACCCTGGCAAATATTTGATCCACAGGCCTGTTCCAGTCAGCTCTCATTTGTTTGTTTGATGTTCTAAATGCTGGAAAGCTAGAAATGGTTTCCAAGTTTTAAAGGTTATATTTTAAGTGGTTAATAAGTACCTGCATAATAACCTCAATTTTGCCTTTGGCCTGCAAAGCTTGAGCTCTTAACTCTCTGGCTCTTCACACCTTGCCAGGGGTTCTCTTTCATTTGGAAAGGTCTATTTATTGTGACAACAAAAATGCCCCTGTGCGACAGTCAGTAGTACTTACTCCTTCCTCCAGGACTACTTTGGCGTTTTAACAGTCTGGGTCCTCTGTGTCAACATCCAGCTTCCCTGCTCATGCTATGTCACATTCATTGGCTTTTGAAAAAACTGAATTCTTTTAACCATAAATATTGTATAAAATGTAAGTGAAAGAGGAGAGTGAAAAAGTTGGCTTAAAGCTCAACATTCAGAAAACTAAGATCATGGCATCTGGTCCCATCACTTCATGGGAAATAGATGGGGAAACAGTGGAAACAGTGTCAGACTTTATTTTTTTCAGCTCCAAAATCACTGCAGATGGTGATTGCAGCCACGAAATAAAAAGATGCTTACTCCTTGGAAAAAGTTATGACCAAGCTAGATAGCATATTCAAAAGCAGAGACATTACTTTGCCAACAAAGGTCTAGCTAGTCAAGGCTATGGTTTTTCCTGTGGTCATGTATGGATGTGAGAGTTGGACTGTCAAGAAGACTGAGCACCGAAGAATTGATGCTTTTGAACTGTGGTGTTGGAGAAGACTCTTGAGAGTCCCTTGGACTGCAAGGAGATCCAACCAGTCCATTCTGAAGGAGATCAGCCCTGGGTGTTCTTTGGAAGGACTGATGTTGGGGCTGAAACTCCAGTACTTTGGCCACCTGATGAGAAGAGCTGACTCATTTGAAAAGACCCTGATGCTGGGAAAGATTGAGGGCAGGAGGAGAAGGGGACAACAGGGGATGAAATGGTTGGATGGCATCACTGACTCGATGGACATGGGTTTGAGTGGACTCCGGAAGTTGGTGATAGACAGGGAGGCCTATTGTGCTGCGGTTCATGGGATTGCAAAGAGTTGGACATGACTGAGCGACTGAACTGAACTGAACTGGCAGTTTGTCTGATGTTTTGTTGGATAATATCCAGCCACCTGTGTTTTGTTATTCTCTGCAAAGGCCTGTGGAAGGCAGGCATACACAGGTTCTGCCCCTTCCTCAGACCCTGCCAGATGAGATGACTGTGGGGTAACTGCCCCAGATCATACAGCTAGTGGTGGCAAAGTATTCTTGTAACATTTCCTGAAGGATTGGGAAACAGGCAGTGCACAGAAAGAGTGAAGAGACCACATCCTAGACGCTGAAAGTTTGTCCTCAATTATTTATTCTCCATGGGAATAGAAGCTTTTCATAGAAACGAGGGAGAATCTGTCCACTCCAGCTAGCGTCTAACTGGCTCTTGTTGCCCCAGTCTTCTTTGAATTTCTCTTCTAACATTCTGGATTTTTAGCAGAATGCAAGTATTGATATGTTGAAACTGTACCATAGACCATGGGCATCTTACAAGGACAGGTTGTTCAGAATGGTGGCTGTAGGTTTCTGTCTTATATTTTCCCTTTCAGGTCTTAGTTTATAGACTGTCAGCCCCCAAGAGATCCTGTGTTTCCCTGAATACCCGGTACTTGGCATAGTGCCTGGCCATGGTGGTCACCCAGCTGGCATTTATCAAATACGTAGATGAAGTACAGGCTTGTGACTCCTGACCGTGGGCTGGAGTGGAATTTCCCCTCCTGTGCCTCCAGTTTCTCATTAATTCTGACTTTTGTCAGGCTTTGTGGCCTCTGTTAGTCATTTGTTAATGGTGAGGGACTTGCGAAGGTGTTCGGATAGATCTTTCTGGCTGTGTAATTATACACAGTTGAGCACTGATTCTTCCCAGGAAAGCGTGCTGCTTCCGTCCCTCCTCCTCCTCTGTTGAGTTGTCATCAGTTTCCTCGTGTGTCTCACCCGTTTCTTCCTGTCTTCATCATCTTGGTTTTTCTGGTTTCAAGAATTATCTTAATAACTTCCTGACTAGAGGTGCATCCCACTGTGAACTCCTTCCCACGTCCAGCTGTCATTTTCTAGCTTTCAGAATCAATTTAGAAAGAGAATTTGGTGACAGGACCTGGTGAATCTGTGGCTTTCTCTCCTGACACCCTGGTTGTCTGTCTTGGTGTCCGGGGCCCAGGGAGAGACATCTTCCAAGCTTGCCCCAGTCCTTTGTCAGGAAGGAAGCCTTTAGGTGAATGATGTTTTCGTTTTAGGATGCCACTGTCTGCTTTGTTTTAGGGAGCAGAGCCTTGGCAGCCACAAACTCTTTCAGATCTGATCTTCCCAGCCCTTAACCTCTTTGTGCTTGTTTTTCAAGCTATAAAATGGGACTAACAATATACCTAGTTTATAGGGTTATTCTGTGTAGGGTGCCTGGTTTAGGATAAATGCTCTGTGAGTGATTTTATTACTGATATTTGATCTCTAAGCGCTCAGTCACAGGGCTGCCCTTATGTTGATCAAACATTGTTATGATCTCATTGTGTGTCTGAGGACCCTGTGACTTCTCAGCTCTTCAAGAGCAAGAATCATGGGTTAGCATTACATCCCTGTCCTTCGCACAGTGTCTGGTCCATTCATATGTGTTGAACGTGACTGCGGGAGGTTAGGCTTTATTGACTCAGAGATACTGCTGCTGTCTTGTACCTTATTAGCTGGTGAATATGAGGAGTGACACGTTGGGTGAAAGTGAAGTGTTAGTCGCTCAGTCACTTCTGACTCTTTGCAACCCCATGGACTGTAGCCCACCAGGCTCCTCTGTTCATGGGATTCTCCAGGCAAGAATACTGGAGTGGGTTGCCATTCCCTCCTCTAGGGGATCTTCCTGACCAAGGAATCGAACCTGGGTCTCCTGCATTCTTTACCGTCTGAACCATCATGGAAACCAAGGGCATTAAAAAGGCTGAAGTCTGTGGTTGACCTTCTAAATCACTGCTTTCCCTCTCCACTACCCTCAAAGGAGAGTCAGTGTTCACATTTATAAAGCAGATAGTCTATTGTAAGAAGAGTGTGTGTGTATGTGTGCATGTATGTGTCTATACATACTACATGAGTAGTTAACACAGTACAAGTTAGGAGGGCATAGTAATATGTGAGGAAAATGGCATGAAACATAGCCCTTGGATACAATGAAGAGATCCAAGGGCCAGAGTTCTCTTTATCGGTATATTTTAGCCCCTGAGAAAATCCCAACAACTCTGTGCAGAGCAGCATTCCTAGAATAATGCTTTCATTTTCCCTTCAGGATCTGACGGGATCCGAATTCTACACCCAGGCAGCCCATCTCCTGCACCCTGTGGTCTACACGACTGCTGTCATTCTTCTCTTGTGCCTCTTAGCGGTCATCGTCAGTTACGTATACCATCACAGGTAAGAAATGAAACTGACTGCAGAGGCCTGTGGACGTTATTTCACATTTAATTAGGATAAAATGTTATCCTAATTTTATACCTAATTTAATACCATGCTGTCCTTCCAAAGTAAGGGCAGTTACTTCAGAGTACCTCCAGGCCTTCTTCATGCAAGTCAAGACATAAATAATAAGTGCACGTGGTAATAAACTCATCTTCTGCAGCGTCCAGTCACCCTGCTGGGTTTGTACCTGGCAAAGAACACGGGAAGTGTGTGTTGGGGAGTGGGGCATGAGGGTGAGGTAAAAGTGGAGCCTGGTTACCTGCAGAGGTGTCTTCCAGAACCAGACTGTGGTATTATTTCTATTTCATAAATTTTTGCCTGTTGTGATAGTCTCTTTTACACATGGCATTTAAGAAAGCTTGTGGCATTTAAGTGTGGGATATGGTTTTTGTTAATTAGAGGCAAAGATACAGAAATTTTTATTTTATGGTAAGATATAATGAACTGAAAGGATTTGCTAAGCAGAAATACACTTTCAAGAGATTTTGCTAGAATGTATTTTCCTCTTTAAGCTGGACATATATGACATTTCTTGACATTTAGTTAAGAAACAAGGAGATTTTGATATAAAAAAGAAAGACTTGAGCATTTCATTATGAAAGGCCACGAGGAAATGCATTGGTTGTTTAGACCGTGTTATCCTAGTAGGTCAGGAAAAATAGAGATTGGCACCTTGCAGAAATTTCTGGGAAGCAAACAAGTAATCCATCTGTCATAAGACATCATAACTAACAAAAGCGGACGTATTTCTTATTATGGAGAATTTGTGTAGCCTTTAGTGGATGTAGTAGTTCCATTTGACTTGTCTTTTAGTGTATAAAGTTAAATGTTAAGAAACTGTATTGTGTTGAGGGATTTCTCAAAACCTGTACGTGTGTGTGATAATATGTTTAATAAAATGTTTGCACATTTACATTTGGCCTTGTATGAATTAGGTATGTTAACTTGGAGATGTCCAGCTTCAGGTATATTAACCCGAGTATTAATTTTTTCCCTTTTCTTTTAACAGTTTGATTAGAATCAGTCTCAAAGGCTGGCACATGCTTGTGAATTTGTGCTTTCATATTTTTCTGACCTGTGTGGTCTTTGTGGGAGGAATAAGTCAAACTAGAAATGCCAGCGTCTGCCAAGCTGTAAGTCAAAGTGAAAAAGTAAAATAAAAAAAATATACTGGTATTAAAAAGTAATTTCGTATGTTTCATTGACTGTAAAAGGAAAATTGTTTCTTTAAAGCTTTTTTTTCCTTAGCTAATTAAAGTTAACCTGAATGTTACTTAAATAATTCAGCAGTATACTTCAAGTTCTGAACTATAATTTCACAACGGATATATGACTTATGGAGCTTGTCTTTTTATCTTTGGGAATTTTGTGCTGCTTGTTATGTCTGTTATAATGACAAACATTGAATTTTTAAAATTTATAAAATTCTGATATACCTGAAGAAGTAACATTTTCTGACAGGATTTTTAAAATTTTATCTATTTATGGAAACAGGAATTATAAAGATTTTAACTATAAGATATAAAAACAAGAAACTTCCTAGGTATGGTAAATATGAAGAATTTAAAAATCTTCCAACTCTTAATTTCAAGTAAATGATTACATATATAGCATTAGTAGGCAGTGTTCTAATAGTATAAGTATAAAAAACAAAACTTCTTAACATATGAGTAGGAAATAGATAAAATTGTATTTATTTGCATATTATTTTCTATGTGCATCATAGCAAACAGTGTCACATAGAAATTCACAGTTCAGACTACGTGGATTTGGATTTCAGTTCTGCTTTTTCCAGTGTTTTTATGGGCAATTTGTTCAACTTTATTTTTTAATTGCAGATAATGAGATCTACCCTCTTAACCAGTTTCTAAGTGTGTTGTATGGTGATTAAGGACATACAGCAGATCTTTAGAACTTTTTCATCTTGCGTGGCTGAAACTAGACCTACGAAACGGCCACCTCCTGTATCCCTTCCCCTCACCTCCTGGCCCCACCATTCTACTTTCTGTCTCTGTGAGCTTGACTTCATAAATACCTTATATCAGTGGAATCATGCAGTACTTTTCCTTCCATGATTAACTTATTTCATTTAACATAATATCCTCAAGGTTCATTCATGTTGTAGTATGTCACAGGATTTCTTGCTTTTTAAGACTGAATACATATGTCATTGTATGTATACACCACATTTTCTTTATCCATTCATTTATCAATAGACATTTAGATTGTTTCCAGCTCTTGAATGTTGTAACACTGCAGTGAACATAGGACTACAATTATCTTTGATCCTGATATCAATATTTAACATTTCTGTGTCTCAATTTTCTCACCTGTAAGTTAGGAATAATAATTGAGTTGTTGTCAAATGATGAGACTATTGGCATTGGAAAAGCTAAAGTAATTTACAGATAAATTATTAGAAAAATAGGAAAACTTAGTTTCCTATGTGTGTAGTTTTTTTTATGTAGTTTAATATACAGAAGTGTGCTGCTAGTATGCAGAAATGTAACCAAGAGAAAACATAATTAATGAGAAGGTAACATTTATGTAGTATCAAAAAATATCCAGTACTTAGAAATAATAAAAATATTCAAGATTTACAGGTAAAATTTTAGTGTATATTAAAGAAGACCTAAATAAATGGAGAAATACACTAGGTCCAAGGATAGGAAAAGTTAAAATCAGAGAGGTAGCAGTTCCTCCTAAATTAATCTGTAGATAAGAGAATTTTTCATGAAACTCAATAAAATGGTCTTTAAATTTATATGAAAGTAAAGAGGATCAGTGATAGTTAGGATACTTCTGAAAAATAGTAGAGTAGGAATTTTTCTTGGAGAAGGTGATGGCACCCCACTCCAGTACTCTTGCCTGGAAAACCCCATGGATGGAGGAGCCTGGTAGGCTGCAGTCCATGGGGTCGCGAAGAGTCAGACTCGACTGAGCGACTTCACGTTCACTTTTCACTTTCATGCATTGGAGAAGGAAATGGCAACCCACTCCAGTGTTCTTGCCTGGAGAATCCCAGGGACGGGGGAGCCTGGTGGGCTGCCATCTATGGGGTCGCACAGAGTCGGACACGACTGAAGCGACTTAGCAGCAGCAGCAGGAAGTCTTCTAATCACCCAAACTGTTGAGGCTGTTGGAATTAAAACTGTGCATTAGAGTAGGGATAGATAAATGGACCAACACAGTAGAATAGCATCCTTGGAAGCAGACCCATGCAGAGATTTGGTATGAGACAGATGTTACGTGTCTCATCAGCTGGGTAAAGACAGACCATTGTCCAGTTAAGGGAGCTGAGGAAAATCTATGTGGAAAAAAAGATTAAAGTGGATCTGTACTTCATGCCATGTTAAAAAAGTCAGTTTTGGGTAGATTAAATATTATAAGTCTAAATGAAAGTGTTAAAATTTATATTAGAAAATATAATCCTTGGGATAAGGAGGGATTTCTTAAATATGACTAGAAAAGAAAGAATGTACTTTTGACTAAATTAAAAAGAATATCTTTTTCTTTAAAAAATGAAGATTCGTAAGGAAAATGAAAAGACAAGTTCCACATTAGAAGACACTATTTTCAGTACATATGGGCTTCCCTGGTGGCTCAGATGGTAAAGACTCTGCCTGCAGTGCGGGAGACCTGGGTTCAATCCCTGGGTTGGGAAGATCCCCTGGAGAAGGGAAAGGCTACCCACTCCAGTATTCTGGCCTGGAGAATTCCTTGGACTGTATAGTCCATGGGGTCACAAAGAGTCAGACACGTCTGCGTGACTAAGCATATCACAGCATGAATTCTCAATACATAACCACTGACAGAGCATTAGAATAAAAAAATGTATATATTAAAAACTAATCAGTGAGAATGCCACAAACAGCCCAGTTGGAGAAGTGGTGAGAGTGACAGGCATTTCATAAGAGAATAGACACAGTGCCAGCGTACACCGCATTGGTGGTGACGGAGATGCAAATTCAGATCGCTACCACATTATGCCTTTTCTGTCAGCAAAAATTAAGCCCGGCAGTGCCAAGTATTGAAGAACACGTGGATCCACATATTTTATACATACTGGGTAGGAATGTAAGCGGATGACTCTGGGAGGCTCTACTTTATACAGGTAAACTTTCACACAGTCCCACTGTAGGGCTTAGAGTGAGTGCCTGTGAATATTCATAGCAGCAGTCTACACCGTAGCAGAAACCTGGAAGCAACCCAAGTGCCCATCACTGAGAGAGTGAATGAATAAATGGTGATATTATGCAAGAGTCAAAATTAATGAATTACAACAAGGCATAGCAGTGTGAGTCAGTCTCAGGAATATAAGTGAAAAAATTAAGTCCCATAAATTACATTCATCCTGATAGTTTTCTTTATAAAGATAAACATAACTAAAATGAAATAGCATACTTTTAATGAAAATACATAGGTGCAGTAAAATCTTAAGAAAGAAAGCAAAGGGATGATAAGCATAGGATAAATGGTGATGATTACCTTGGGTGAAGGGGTTCTTATGTGCTGATACAGGCTTTTGTCAAGATCCTACCTTTTGTCTTATTGATAGGTTTGTGGACACATAAATAACAACTATTTAAGAAACTAAAGGCAGGCCATGCTTGTGTGCTCGGCTCAGTCATTAGAATGTGTCATTAACCTAAGGCTGATGATGAATCCAATATTTTCTTCATGTAAAACAGTTTCAAATATGTATGTGTGTGTATATATAAGAATTGTTGAGAGAATTAAATGACTCCAGAGTACCAGGTATACAGTAAGTGCTCAGTAATGTAAGCTATTATTACGACGGTTATTGGTATAATTATCTCTTAGCTGTGCAGAATATTCCCCTGTATTAGGGCCATTACTATACATCTGAAATCAAACTTGTTTGAAGCCTACAAGAAGTTAGGTAATGGATCCCAAATCAACTTAATACGTGTACCGAAGATAGTGCTTCTCTTTTCTCAGTGTTTTCTCCCTTCTTCATCTGGGTGACTCCCACTTACTTTGTAGGTCTCAGTTTACTGTTTTAGAGATGCAGTCCCTCCACCTCGTCCCCTCATTATCCTTTGCTGCTGATTAACATTCCATAGTGCCTGCAAAACTGCGTAATTGACTAGCATTTACCTATTTGTTGTCCCTAGACTCGAAGCTCTACAGGGATGGGGATTGTACTGATTCAATTCACCAATGTTCATCCAAGAATCAGTATAAGACCTGACACATAGTAGGTGCTCAGCAGATACTGCGTAAATGAACAAACATAGCCTCTGTGTGCAAATAGTAGAACTCATTCAAGCCTGGAGTTGTTTTGAACATAGACTATTAGAGTACTCAACACACAATGGTGGTAATAGTCTCAGTTCTGTCTAAAAATACTCATTGATTTCTGGAAGTAGACACATAAATTTATTTCACTAAGGAAATGAACAGAAAGAGGCCATAGTAGAAATGACTGCCTTTCATCATCCTGAATGGTATTTTATACCATTTCTAGAATGAAAAGGATAGCAAAGAACACTGAGTTTTCAGGGCCTCAAGAATGAATGTCTATTAGGTAAAGAATTACCTGAAAAAGTGTGAGGTGGGCAGGCTTCTAGATGTTTTCATATGTTGTTTTCTTCTTTTTTTTTTTTTTTTTTATAGTGTTCTTCCTCTGTGAAAGACATAGCATCATTCTTATTATTTCTGACTCAGACATGAGTTGCTTCACTTTATCTTTCTAATACTTATTCAGTTAGTAGCTAGCTGTGTCTGCCAGAACGGCCTGTGTGGCTTGTCTCTTAACCTCAGTTCCGTTCAGTTGCTCAGTCATGTCCGACTCTTTGCGACCCATGGACTGCAGCATTCCCGGCTTCCCTGTCCATCATCAACTCCCAGAGCTCGCTCAAACTCACGTTTGTCATGAACAAACCTAGTGGTGGTGGTTTGTTCATTCAGTTGTGTCTGGCTCTTGTGACCCCATGGACTGTACCTGCCAGTCTCCTCTGTCCATGGGACTTCCCAGGCAAGAAATGCTGGAATGGGTTGCCATTTCCTTCTCCAGGGGATCTTCCCAACCCAGAGATAAAACCTGGGTCTCCTGCATTTCAGGCAGATTCTTTACCTACTTAGACACCTGGACAGCCCCATAACCTAGTAGGGACTTCATGTTTCTTCTGCAAAATAAGGGGGTGGGCTCGTCTTCCATCTCTAAAACTGAACCCTGAAGCATACATCTTCTACATGCATTTCTTAGGTGCACATGATCGGTGTTGTCTTTGGCATATCTCCCTTTTAGAGCTCATGTATCTTATGAATGGTGTGAACAGGTTCTAATGCAGTTTATTCCCTGAAGTAATTGGCTGAGGTTATTAAAGGCCTCACCAGACAGGGACTTCCCACTCTGGTTCTTATGTCATCCTTTCTGGGTGGTGCCATGGGTGCATGCTCTAGCCTTGAACTTTCTTATGCAAAAGGAGCCAAAGGGAAACTGAGAAGTTGAGTGATAGAGTAGAAGAGGCTGTTGACTCAACAGGGTTTGGAGGAGATCTGGGTTCTGGGTCAGGATGTGCTGCCAGATAACTGTGTGATCGTTAGTTTTTGGTCCTTGGTTTCCTAGCTATGCAGTGAAAGGATTTGGCTGCAAATATTTAGGACACTGTGTTGCTCTACCACTCCATGATTTCATCTGTTAACTATTGTGCCAGCTGACCTTCTCAGGTGTCTTCTGGTCTCTGTTATCCAGAGGACTGCTGCACGGGCACATAGGATACACAGGGAAAGATTCAATCCATGGATGTTAAGAGCTTTCTACTTGCCAGCTACTGCATGTTAACTTTCACATTAACCCTAGGAGGTAGTTCTTACTCATATTTTATTAGTACAGAAATTGAGTCTTACAGAATTGAAATAACTTGCCCCAAGTCTAAGGCCTTTGGGCGGCACAGCCCTGATTCAAATGACAGTCTCTTTGAGTATTCCTTGCCAATCCCCACCCTTAACACTGCCTTCTTATTATTGAGGACCAGGATGATGTAATAGAAGAGTCTCAGGCTTTGGGTTTGAGTTGCTGCCCCACCACTCTCTATGTGGCCTCTGGAGGATGATTTAACTTCTTTCAGCCTCCATCTCCTTGTCTGTAGCACTAAGCAAATTGTGACACTAAGAGGATAAAATAGAAGCACATAAAAAATTGTCTAATACATTTTGGCGTACATAGCAGGCATTCTGGAGAAGGCAGTGGCACCCCACTCCAATACTCTTGCCTGGAAAATCCCATGGACGGAGGAGCCTGGTGGGCTGTAGTCCATGAGGTCGATAAGAGTCGGACACGACTGAGTGAATTCCCTTTCACTTTTCACTTTCATGCATTGAAGAAGGAAATGGCAACCCACTCCAGTGTTCTTGCCTGGAGAATCCCAGGGACGGGGGAGCCTGGTGGGCTGCCGTCTGTGGGGTCGCACAGAGTCAGACACGACTGAAGTAACTTAGAAGTAGCAGCAGCAGCAGCAGCAAGCATTCAGTAGTGGATGCTCTTAATTTTTATATATATTCATATCAGACTATGAGTATTAAAGATGATTTTTTTGCACACTTGCTGTGTATGATGCACTATTATAGGTTTTGTTGGTGGTTAAAAACCCAACTGTTAAAATATCTCGTCTCTGGTATGTGAATGTTTATGGTTAGGTAACATATAAAGTCCAACTCTTCAAGATAATTTTTTGTATCCATTTTGCACCTTTGAAAACTGATGTCTTGAGGTAAGGTGACTTTCTTAAGTTCTAATCTGTTGCATTTAATGAATCATTTACATGCCCTATAAATTATATTATTTCCAAACTGTTTACAAATTTCCCACATGTATCTGATTTATTTGGGAGAAATAGCCCAAGTGTCCGATGGAGAATAAAATAGGAAGCACATATGTGTGCTCAGTTGTGTCCGACTCTTTGTGACCCCATGGACTGTAGCCCACCAGGCTCCCCTGTCCATGGGACTTTTCAGTCAAGAATGCTGGAATGGGTTGCCATTCCCTTCTCCAGGAGATCTTCCTAACTTAGGGATCAAACATGCGTCTCTTGCGTCTCCAGAATTGGCAGGTGAATTCTTTACTGCTGAGCCACCTGGGAATCCCAAAATAGGAAGCAACTTTTTCCAAAAGATAGGAATACCACTGCTGCTAGACTAGATCTCAGTGCCTCCTTTATTCTGTCTTATGGAACATTTGGTGATTTGCTTATGTGACTATTACCAGGTACCATTAGACCCCTAAAATTCCACTATTGGTAATAATTGTTTAACTGGAAGGCTTTAGTATCTTTTAAGTATGAACACTTCTCTGCAAATTTTGAAATGCCATAGGAAACTTCAAAATCTAAAGGTTGAGTTTTACCTATTAGATCTAAAACAAGAAAATTCTCCATCTTGCACCTCCTGTGTTGAAAATATAATTAATTTCTGTTTTGAAGCTTATTTGAAGCCTTGTCTCATTCTTTTGACCTCTACATCGGAGAAAACTGTAGAAACAGTAGAGGATACCATTTTGAGTCAATATTATTGATTGGTTTTGAATGTTTTGGTTTTTATGCACCAAATCCAATTATACTATTTTTATTTACAACATTTGATGTGACTCCAGATAGCTCAGAGGGTTATTTTATGCTTTTTGTTCCACTTGCATCTGTAAGCTTTGCTTTTCTAGTGCAGTGAGTAAAACTAATAGGAACCATGGAGCAAGTTTTCTGCTCAAGAAGATATTGTGAGGACTTCCCTGGTGGTCCAGTGGTTAAGAATCCATGTTTCCATTGCAGGGAACATAGGTTCAATCACTGATTGGGGAACTAAGATCCCTTGTGTTGCAAAACACTACCAAAATACAAATAAATAAAAATTAAATTCAACAAATTTTTAAAAGATGAAGATACTCTGACCCTCTGGTTCAGCCAGGCTGGATCACCCTCCTAGCCCTTTCAGTCATTGAGAGGACAGTGACTTCCCTGGACAAGTGACCACCCTAGTGTTTGCCCTGCAGAATAATCTGTGTACTTCCATGCCATCAAGTTTAATGAGGTTCATGTCTCATTAACATGAGCCTTAGACAGCAGTCTAGATTCTTCTGTTACTTACCTAGGATTGGTGATGTCAATTTGATTTTCTTGAGATTGGAGAGTCATCCTTCTTGAGTTAAAAAAAAGTTTTTTTTTTCCTTGGAAATTTTCATTGATAGAAGTTCACCTGTAATCATTGTGTAAGACGAAAGGATCAAAAGATAGAATTAGATAAGAAAATTATGTCCATGCTGCTCCATGCATTTATTTTTCTTAAAATAGATTTTAAACCTCTCTTACCCCATATTTGTCTACCTAGAATTTTATTTCTAACTGCTGTTGCTTCAGACACAGTTCACAAGGTGAACGTGCCCCCCATCATCCCTCTGGGAGGAACTCAGTGTCATCACTTACCTATACTGCAGTTCTCCATCACCTTTCGAGTACTTATTATGTCCCAGATATTGTGCCCTTTCAGTCCCTACAAAAACCCCTAGGGATGCTTATGGATGGATAGTCTTTCTACTTTTCACATGAGGAACATTAATTTCAAGAATGTTGACGTTATTTTCTTAAAACCATACTCCTAATAATAATAAAGATATTGCTGTATTTTTAATCACGTATAATGTACTAGGCAAAGTGCTAAATGCTTTATATACGGTGTCCTATTTAAAGCCTTGTGGTACTTTAATATTATCCTCAGTTTACAAATGAGAACAGTGCTTGAGATATTCTGCAAGTTTGCTTAGGTGTCACAAGGGGTAGATTCTAGTTTTAAAACCAGGCAAAATTGTTAATTCCAGAGCTCACTCATTTCAAATAATCACCGATCTGTTATACTGCTCGCTTGCCATCCATTTTGATACATAAAAGCTGTAAATTAGAACTATTCAGGTCTCTGACTCCAAAGTTTATTCTCTGTTGGCTGTGACTTTTGCCCTCCAGTTACCCTTGACGTCCCCCTGATAGCTCAGTTGGTAAAGAATCCACCTGCAATGCAGGAGACCCCAGTTTGATTCCTGGGTTGGGAAGATCCCCTGGAGAAGGGATAGGCTACCCATTCCAGTATTCTTGGGCTTCCCTTGTGGCTCAGCTGGTAAAGAATCAACCTGCAGTGTGGGAGACCTGGGTTCGATCCCTGGGTTGGGAATATCCCCTGGAGAAGGGAATGGCTACCCCACTCCAGTATTCTGGCCTAGAGAATTCTGTGGACTGTATAGTCCATGGGGTTGCAAAGAGTTGGACACGACTGAGTGGCATTCACTTTCACTCGCACTTACCCTTCACCTCTGCATTGCTCTTTAAAATAGACTTTAGGATCTCGACTCTAATTTATAGCATAGCATCTATGAGAAACATGGCTTTGGTTTACTGTTGTCCAGGAGTGAATTCCTTGGTATGTTTAATGTCATCTTAGGTATAAGTTGTAGTCCATGGGCCTCCTATATTCAACTATAGATTCAGTCCTCTATTATACACCTTTTAGAGTGTTTTCTTTGTTCATTAGCAGGCAAAGGAATGGATCATTAGAATATACCTTCGTACAGTTTCTGAGTCAGATATTCAAAATAACTTACCAGTCTTTTTGAGGAAGCTTACTGGCAATTATTATATTTTGATTGTAAAGGGGAATTTTTTTTTTTTCATTTTAGTTCATGTATTCTTCTTTCTAGGTTGGAATAATTCTTCATTATTCCACTCTTGCTACAGTACTATGGGTGGGAGTGACAGCTCGGAACATCTACAAACAAGTCACTAAAAAAGCTAAAAGATGCCAGGACCCTGATGAGCTGCCACCTCCACCAAGACCAATGCTCAGGTATCTAATATCTTTGTGTACTATCTTCTGTTAAATGTCCACACATATTAAATTTAATGAAGTATGGTCATAACAAAAAATTGCTGAGTGAACTTTGGAATGTGGAAGAATAGACTTGTAAGCAGCCTTGCAGCTTTGTGAAGTTCTGTATCCTCTCTTGTCTTTCTGTCTCATCTAGAAAGTGGGAATGATTGTCTTTCATAGACTTGTTGTGAGGCATAAGTGACTTAATGTGTAAAGCACTTCAGACGGATGGTACTGGCCATGGAATAGACTCTGAAAATATTAGTTTTTATTTCCTTGAGGTCGTTTAGTAGATTTCAGTCTTCTCAAGTATGTATCAGTGTCGTTATTCTCCAAGAAAGAAAAAACAGTTTTGGTGTCGTGCTGTTCCTAATATCATAATTTAAATCAGTTGTCAGTTAATTATTATTCTCAATGGGTAGAAGACCTGTCCTTGAGGTCTTTACAGTCTGTGAGGAGACAGGTGTGAGAAGAACTACTGTAGCTGTGTAAGAGCTGGAGTGGAAGTACCTTCTCTGAAAGCGCCAAAGAGGAACTGTAATTCTGAGGGGTCAGGGAGAATGGGGGGCTATTAAGAATTGCTTGACTACCACATAAAGGGCAGAGGTGGCACTTCAGATACAGGATCATATCGCAAGCTGGAACAAATTTGAGAAGTGTGGTTTGACTGTGGCTGGAACCTAGGGTTTATGGTGTAGAGTAGCATGATTCAGAGTAGAAGCTGAGTTTCAGGTTTTAGAGGGCCAGATTAAATTGTGGGCTATACATTAGAATGCCCAAAAGTAGGAGACATCTACAAATAATTCTGCTGAGGTCATTAGGAGATCCTCATGAGTACTGCATAGGGTCTTTTGCCCATTTCAAAATTGGGAAAGGAGTATTTCAAGGCTGTGTATTGTCACCCTGCTTATTTAACTTATATTAGAGTACATCATGAGAAACGCTGGGCTGGATGAAGCACAAGCTGGAATCAAGATTGCCAGGAGAAATATCAATAACCTCAGGTATACAGATGGCACCACCTTTATGACAGAAAGCGAAGAAGAACTAAAGAGCCTCTTGATGAAGGTGAAAGAGGAGAGTGAAAAAGCTGGCTTAAAACTCAACATTCAAAAAACTAGGATCAGGGCATCCAGTCCCATCACTTCATGGCAAATAGATGGTGAAACAATGGAAACAGTGACAGATTTTATTTCCTTGGGCTACAGAATCACTGCAGATGGTGACTTCAGCCATGAAATTAAAGATGCTTGCTTCTTGGAGGAAAAGCTATGACAAACCTAGACAGCATATTAAAAAGCAGAGATTTTGCCGACAAAGGTCTGTGTACTCAGTGCTATGGTTTTTCCAGTAGTCATGTACAGATGTGAGAGTTAGACCATAAAGAAGGCTGAGTGCTGAAGAGTTAATGCTTTTGAACTGTGGTGTTGGAGAAGACTTGAGAATCCCTTCGACTGCAAGGCGATCCAACCAGTCCATCCTAAAGGAAATCACTTCTGAATATTCTTTGGAAGGACTGATGCTGAAGCTGAAGCTCCCAATACTTTGGCCACCTGATGTGAAGAACGGACTCATTAGAAACAACCCTGAGGCTCGGAAAGATTGAAGGCAAGTGGAGAAGGGGGTGACAGCGGATGAGATGGTTGGATGGCATCACCGACTGGATGGACATGAATTTGAGCGAGCTCTGGGAAGTGGTGAAGGACAGGGAAGCCTGGTGTGCTGCAGTCCATGGGGTCCCCAAGAGTCAGACATGACTGTGTGACTGAACAACAGATGAGGACTGCCACCGGCACAGTGGCATGGAGGTTAGGGAGGACACGTGTTCAGGAACTTGAGGCAGTTTCTCTAGGAGTGATGACTAGCTGCATTTGGGAGCTCTGTACGGGGATTTGAAGGTGGCTGCAGGTTGTCTGCTCCAGTTGGCTAGAGTCCTTCTGCAGATGGTGCATCCATCAACTGAGAAAGTCACAGGAAAAGTGGGTGGGGGGACCCAGGGAGGGTAAGCACAGGGGAAGTGGGCTCACCCATACTTCCTCATGGAAAGTTTACATTTGGGGAGTCTGGTGCTCAGCAGAGAGGACACACTCTGTGTCCCCCTGACAGGACGGAAGATGTGTTCACATGTGTTCATTGAAGCAGTGATAAGGAATGAGCTCTCCCAGGGAAAAGTCAGCTAACAATGATACCTGGGCCATGTCAGTGTTGAGTAGATGGGCCATAGCAGATAAAGGAAAGAACTGAAAGAGAACATTGAAGATTGAGGGGAGAGTGGTTCAGTGAGTGGCAAGGGACAGAAGGAGTGCTTGGCCACAGCCAAATTATAGGATGCGATTTGACACCTCTGTCACTGGTGTTAAAGAGCCTGAGGGGGATGGTGTTTGGCCAAGAGACAGGGATCCATCCTCATGCAGCTGTTTGTTTCTGTTGGGTTTCCTTTCTGTTAGGTGATTAAAAACACAAAGGGTTTAGTAAAAGGCAGCCTGAGCGCCAAAGCCTATGTAGTCCTCTGTGGCCAGTAGGTACGCCCTTCGCTTTAGACGGTCAGGTTCACCCTGTAGGCTGCCCTCCTTTCCCCGGGTTCTGGAGCTTAAGGAAACTCAGCATCTGGGCTACATGGATGATGGGCAGGGACTTGTCCTGAGTCTGCTGGCCCCAGAGAGGGCAGTTTCAGTAGCACGGTAGCTTGGAAGCAGCGTCACCTCGCAATAAAGGTGAGGCACATGTTGGTGGTGTTGTTTCCAGGAATTTGTCACCAAAGGGAGCAAGAAAGAAGGTGGTAGTTGAAGGAAAGTTTTAGAAGATGGAGAAAACATGAACATACACATAGGCTGGAAGGAAGAAGCAGTGGAGAAGTAGATTTAAAGCTTTAAAGTAAGAATTAGTTGGTAGCAGGCAGTCCGGGAGTGGAGGTGGGGAAGGAGTGGCAGAGAGTACTGTGGAACTCGAGACAAATTTGGGTGAACTGATGCTTTTTTGTCAGGTCAGAAGCAGCTATGAATTGGTTCAACAGGAAGAAGGGCAGGGTCACAAATGTTGGCCTTCCTCTAATCTGTGGAATAAAAGACATGGTTATAGTTTTATGGGAGTAATTAGCTGTCTTTTTCAGCAGTAATATCATATTGAAGATTTTTAGTACCCATAAGCATGACTAAGAAAAAAATATATGGGAAAATGCGTTGTGAACATTGCCTTTATCCAGCCAATTCAGCATGTGGACTGTGTCTCTGGACTTGGCAAATGCAGAGTTAAGACTGGCTGTACCCAGGGGTAGCTTACCAGGCCAGGAAGTTCCCTAGGATCTTTTCAGAGAACTCAGAGAAGCTGCTCCCCTCTGCCCCAAAAGTTGTTCTTCAGAGGACCAGTCAGCACTCCATCTCCCTCAGGTCTGTGGGCAGTTGGTGAGGAAGGGCCCAAGCGCTGTGGGCAGCTGGGATCCAGGTACCTTCCTTACTTCCATTTCAGCTGACTGAGGATAAGCATACACAGCAGCAGGACATTAGATCTAGCAGGTCCTGCTAAGCATTAATGTGCAGGTCTAGCCTGGCATTAATGAATAAACGATGTTGTTACATCTTTAGTGTGAACATGGCTCAGTGGGATCTTCAAGTCCATTTTGCAATGGACTAACTTTCTGCTCCACTGGCTAACTCTAAAAGAAACAAGTATAAACTAAAGCCCTACCTGCAGGAACTGGGTGTTACTTCGCCTGCCCACAGGGTGGCAGAAGCTGATCAGCTTTCCTTCAACTCAAACTTGGTAGATCTGCTTTTTTAAACTAAAGAAATCAAGAATAAATAAAAACTTAAAAAAAAATGTTACTGTTAACAAAGGAGCCTGCAAATGTTAACCTCTCCTGAATTATTGAAATAGTGATTAATCTTTAAGGAATAACTTCTGCAGAAATGAGATCCTACAATGTGTACACCTAAAGCAATTAGATTGATGAGCTGTTGTTTCCATCGTTGCCCCTACTAGGTTCTACCTGATCGGTGGTGGTATACCCGTCATAGTTTGTGGCATCACTGCAGCAGCAAACATCAAGAACTACGGCAGTCGGCCAAATGCACCCTAGTGAGTATTCAGTGTTCTCTTTGTACCTGAGTTGGTTGCTTCCCCTGGAACTGTTTCCCAGGAACTAAATCTTATTGCAACTTTTTAAACAGTTTCTTGACATATGGAGCATCTGAGCTGGTTCTCCATTTTCTTTCCTAGTTGCTGGATGGCGTGGGAACCCTCCTTGGGAGCCTTCTACGGGCCCGCCAGCTTCATCACTTTCGTAAACTGTATGTACTTTCTCAGCATATTTATTCAGTTGAAAAGACACCCTGAGCGCAAATACGAGCTGAAGGAGCCCACCGAGGAGCAGCAGCGGCTGGCAGCCAATGAAAACGGAGAAGTCAATCATCAGGACTCCATGTCTCTGTCCCTGATTTCCACATCGGCCCTGGGAAACGAACACACTTTCCATGCTCAGCTTCTGGGGGCCAGCCTTACCTTGCTCTTGTATGTCGGCCTGTGGATGTTTGGGGCCTTGGCTGTTTCTTTATATTACCCTTTGGACTTGGTTTTTAGCTTCTTTTTTGGAGCCACGTGTTTGAGCCTCAGTGCGTTCATCATGGTTCACCATTGTGTCAACAGGGAGGATGTCCGGCTCGCATGGATCATGACTTGCTGCCCAGGACGGAGCACCTATTCAGTCCAGGTCAATGTGCAGCCCCCCAGCTCCAGCGGGCCGAGCGGGGAGGCTCCCAAGTGCACCAACAGCAGCGCAGAATCTTCATGCACAAACAAGAGTGCTTCGAGCTTCAAAAACTCCTCCCAAGGCTGCAAATTAACCAACTTGCAGGCTGCCGCGGCCCAGTGCCACACCAATTCCCTACCTTTGAATGCCACACCTCAGCTCGACAATAGTCTGACAGAACATTCAATGGACAATGATATTAAAATGCATGTGGCGCCTTTAGAAGTTCCATTTCGAACAAATATGCACCCGAGCCGCCATCATAAAAACAGAAGTAAAGGGCACCGGGCCAGCAGACTCACGGTCCTCAGAGAATATGCCTACGACGTCCCCACGAGCGTGGAAGGCAGTGTGCAGAATGGCCTGCCGAAAAGTCGGCTGGGCAGTAATGAAGGACACTCTCGGAGTCGGAGGGCGTACTTAGCCTACAGAGAGAGACAGTACAACTCCCCCCAACAAGATAGCAGTGATGCCTGTAGTACGCTTCCCAAAAGCAGCAGGAATTTTGAAAAGCCTGTTTCAACTAGTAGTAAAAAAGATGCAGTAAGGAAGCCAACTGTAGTTGAACTCGAAAGTCAGCAGAAGTCTTATGGCCTGAACTTGGCCATTCAGAATGGACCAATCAAAAGCAGTGGGCAGGAGGGACCCTTGCTGGGTACGGATAGCACTGGCAATGTGAGGACTGGGTTATGGAAACACGAAACTACTGTGTAGACTTGGTGGGCTTCCTGGGCAAGAAATCCATATAAACTGTGATAGTCACATTCCTTTAAGCTATGAACATGTAAAAGCAGACTGTTTACAGCCACCTTAGGGATTCAAAAGAATTTTGAATAAACTTTTAAGTTTTGGATTTTGTGTATTTTATATCCCCCCAAGTGTTGCATTTTTATGAATTTTGGAAAAAGCCTCTTAAACAATGTTTCACATGTCAAAGCACCAGCAAGACATTTTGGGAATCTGAAATGTAATTTTCTTGAAATCTGTACTATCTACTTAACATTTCAGGCTTGTATTTAATACAATAAATAGGTGTTTATCATTGTGTCAATCTTACATTTTTACATTTTACAGTCCCAGAAGCATTTAGTTCTAATTTAATGAAGTTTGTGCATTGGGATAGTTTAGCCAGAATTATACATAAATCAATTATCAGATTTTTTACATGATTAGCTTCACTGATGATGGCATGTAAATCAAATGGCTTCTGGAGTGATGTATTTTGTAAATACTGTTTTAAGTACTGTAAGTTTTTTTTTGTTTTTTTAATCTCACAGTTTTTTTTGAAAATGCAAATGCCGAAAAACTTTTCCTAAATTACCTTATTTTCACCCTATCACTTTGGTCTTATTAATACTATTTTTTTATATTTTTGTGGCTTTTCAGTGGTTTATATATTGGTTTACTTCTTCTTTTTCAAACACAAGTTATTTTTTTTCTTTTTTTAAAAAATATTTATTTGGCTCTGCTGGGTCTCAGCTGTGGCATGTGGGATCTTTAGTTGCCATTTGGCTTCGCTGGGTCTCAGTTCCAGCATGCAAGATCTTCACTTGTGACATACAGACTCTTCAGTTGTGGCATGTGGGGATCTAGTTCCTTGGCCAAGGATCAAACCCAAGCCCCCTGCACTAGGAGCAAAAAGTCTTAGCCACTGGACCACCGAGATCCCTGTTATTTCTTATTAATTGAAGTATAATTTGACTTACTATATTGTATTAGTTTCAGGCATACCACATAGGGATTTTATATTTTTACACATTATGAAGACAGTGATCACCACAGTAAGTCTAGCTACCATTTGTCATTATAAAAGCACTTGAAATATTCTTGATTCTATTCTCTATACTGTACATTGCAGCCCCATAACTTACTTGTTTTTTAACTGGAAGTTTGTGCCCCCTTAATCCCCTTGAGCCTGAATGAAGAAGAGTTATGATATAAGGTTCACATTCATTTATTTTGGATTCTTCTGTGTTGGCAATTACTTTGTCCTTAAACAGGTAAAGTTCCTCAGGTTCATGGAATTTTTAAATTCCATCCCAAGGGCAAAAACAGGTCTGATCCAGAAGTTCTCATTGGTTGTTGGTGCACCCCAGTCCTTATCTGTCTCTTGTCTCCAGTCTCACTGCAGTCCTTCCTGCAAACGTCAGATGTGTCTTCTCCGACAGCCTTGTGCATGTGCTTCCCCCCATAGGCAAGACAATGCCTGAAACGGTCAGCAGAGCTTAGATCTGTTTTTGGCAGCAGTTTCAAGGTTTGAATCAGATTAGATTCAAAAGTATTGGGTGGGCCAAGAAGTTCCTTTGGTTTTCAAGTAAAAATAGAAGACACATTTTAAATTTTCATCAAGAACTTTATTAAACAACATATTCACTGTTTTGTTCTATACCTTCTGCCATTTTTCAGGCAACTTCACAGTTCTGTCTTCTCCCAATTTTTTATCTTCTTGAGCAAAGAACTGGTGCAGGTGCCTTTTACAATCTTCCAGGGAATGGAAATTTTTTTTCATTAAGAAAATTTTGTAAAGACCGAAATAAATGGACATTTGAAGGCACAATGTCTGGTGAATATGGTGGATGAATCAGAACTGTAGCACTTTTTGCCTGATTATCAGTGCTTGATTTGGATATTTTGAGTATGTTGGTTATCTCTAGCATGGTATAACATCAATTGTTTTCTGTTGATGTCTCGATCGCTATCAATTTCAACTGGTCTACCTGACCATGGAGCATCATCTATTGAGAAATCTCCAGCATGAAGCTTCACTAACCACTTTTGACACAGTCAGTCACAGCACCTTCTCCATACACTACACAAATCTTGTTTTGCATTTTAATTGCGTTTTTACTGTTCTTGAAATAATAAAGCATAATATGCAGAAAATGTTGCTTGTTTTCTTCCATCTTCAATATTAAAATGGCTACACAAAAATCCACAGATTTTGATAACTTTTTGTAAAATGCATGCTGATAACACAGCTGTCACAATACAACCTACAAAATTGTTTTGAATGAGGTTAAAGACAAGCACTATTGGAGCCATCCTAGGAAAAAACTGAACCAACCTTTTGTCCAACACAGTATATGTTCAAGAAATACTAAAATCAAGAAGCTTGATAAACCTCAAAACCTGAGAGACTTAGTATTTTCATGCATCAAGTAATTCTCAAAGGGGATGACAGGCAATCACTCATTATGGTGAAAATGTTCACTTTTCATTGAGTTACTACCTTAGAAATAAATTATTTTGTCTTAATAAAACTGGTAGTTCTATATAGGCCTTTTATTAGCTCTTGGTTTTAAAAGAATTCGTTTTGGTGGGGAAAAGAAGGCAGTTGAGTGGGTAAATTTGGCACCTGTTCATTTAACTACTTCCTGGCCCAGGGTTTCCAGGTAAGTTGATAAATTTGTGCAGGATGATGTTTAGAAATGACCAAGACAAACTAATAAGAAATGGAGTAAATCATTCTTATTTATTTGAATTGCTATTTAAATTTTGCTCTGTTATTTTGCAATATATCATTCCAATGTTTAATCTGTATCTTTGACCCATAGATCAAATAGAAAAACAACTTTTTCTGCTTTTTCTTCCTCCACAGGAAGTGAGGAGTTGCCCTTCCTGCAAGTGTTCACTCTTAAGTAAGCACTTTTTAATTTAAACATAGCTTTTTGTAGGTAACAGAAGAAAGAGAAGCCTGGAACTTGGAGAGGTGGAGACTGGAGAGAAAATTTAGAATGAAATGAAGACTAAAAATATTCAGAGTGTTTTGATGCACAAAGCATAGGTGATGAGCAATGACTTAATGCCTTATATTCTTAGTTATTTGAATTGAAATTTGATGTTTACAAATAGGAAGTAAATAAAACATGGCATCCTCCCCATATTATAAAAGACAAATCTTTGACTTCTTACTAGATGAGATTTCTCTATTTTTCATAGAATCATAAAGTCTTAAGATACGTTTCAGTTTTCTTAAGAGATCAGGTCATTCATTTTTCTCATTTAAAAATTTTAGCAACTGAAGCTCTAAGGGTTTCTGACCTGCTGAACACGCCAGTAGGTTATGCCACATCCAGGCCCAGGTCTGTGTTCCCTGATGCCATGGCCACTGTGTTTTGCACATTGACTGCTTCTGTGAAGGCAAATACTCTTGCTCTTCACAGTGTCTATTAGCTATAATTTTGCTAGACTTCTTTCTCATCCCTGTTATTATGAGTTAATTTCATATTGTGAAAGTGAAAGTTGCTCAGTTGTGTCTGACTCTTTGCCACTCCATGGATTATACAGTCCATGGAGTTCTCCAGGCCAGAACTGGAGTGGTTAGCCTTTTCCCTTCTCCAGGGGATCTTCCCAACCCAGGGATCGAATCCAGCTCTCCTGCCATTGCAGGCAGATTCTTTGCCAGCTGAGCCACAAGGAAAGCCCCATAATAAGGTATAATTGGTTATATTCAACTTAAGGAAACATATGATTTATTTCATAAAAGTTTTTTCTAAAAATCTGTTACATACTATGTAAAGTATGTAATAGGCACATTATATATATATATATATGTTTTACTTCAGTTGCTCAGTCGTGTCCGACTCTTTGCAACCCCATGAATTGCAGCACATCAGGCCTCCCTGTCCATCACCGACTCCCGGAGTTCACTCAAACTCATGACCATCGAGTCGGTGATGCCATCCAGCCATCTCATCCTCTGTCGTCCCCTTCTCCTCCTGCCCCCAATCCCTCCCAGCATCAGAGTCTTTTCCAATGAGTCAACTCTTCGCATGAGGTGGCCAAAGTACTGCAGTTTCATTAGCATCCTTCCTTCCAAAGAACACCCAGGACTGATCTCCTTTAGAATGGACTGGTTGGATCTCCTTGCAGTCCAAGGGACTCTCAATAGTCTTCTCCAACACCACAGTTCAAAAGCATCAATTCTTCGGCACTCAGCCTTCTTCACAGTCCAACTCTCACATCCATACACGACCACTGGAAAAACCATAGCCTTGACTAGACGGACCTTTGTTGGCAAAGTAACGTCTCTGCTTTTCAATATACTATCTAGGTTGGTCATAACTTTTCCTTCCAAGGAGTAAGCGTCTTTTAATTTCATGGCTGCAGTCACCATCTGCAGTGATTTTGGAGCCCCCCAAAATAAAGTCTGACACTGTTTCCACTGTTTCCCCATCTATTTCCCATGAAGTGATGGGACCAGATGACATGATCTTCATTTTCTGAATGTTGAGCTTTAAGCCCCCTTTTTCACTCTCCACTTTCATCAAGAGGCTTTTGAGTTCCTCTTCACTTTCTGCCATAACGGTGGTGTCATCTGCATATCTGAGGCTATTGATATTTCTCCCGGCAATCTAGATTCCAGCTTGTGCTTCCTCCAGCCCAGTGTTTCTCATGATGTACTCTGCATATAAGTTAAATAAGCAGGGTGACAATATACAGCCTTGCTGTACTCCTTTTCCTATTTGGAACCAGTCTGTTGTTCCATGTCCAGTTCTAACTTGCTTCCTGACCTGCATACAGGTTTCTCAAGAGGCAGGTCAGGTGGTCTGGTATTCCCATCTGTTTCAGAATTTTCCACAGTTTATTGTGATCCACACAGTCAAAGGCTTTGGTATAGTCAATAAAGCAGAAATAGATACTTTTCTGGAACCCTCTTGCTTTTTTGATGATCCAGCGGATGTTGGAAATTTGATCTCTGGTTCGTGTGTGTGTATATATATATAAAATGTTTTATGCTAGTGTATTCTAATCTATTTTTAGGTAACAGATTTGTGTGTGAATATTTTTGTGATTTATGTACGTGTGTAAATGTTAACATTTCAGGTTATTAGGTGGCAACTAATTTCTAAATCTCAGGCTATTTTGTACATGTAACTTAATTTACATCTATGTTTAATCTACTTATATAAATAGGTATAATCTTATAAAGAAGGCAATTTATGTGTAAATGCTGAGGTTTAGGTTGTATTCTTCATTGAGATATAACAATGTTAAAACATTTAGATCTATGTGTTTCAGGCATTTAATTCAAATTGTCAAACTGAAGTTGGTTGAGACCATAAAATTGAGGAATTAAAAATATTAACTGAATGCATTTGATGCAGGAATTAAGCTAAATCATCAAGGAAAGTGATGCATACACAGCAATCAGAAGTTTAAAACAAATGTTAATTCTGTTTTTCCTTTCATATTCCCAGAATAATTTAATTACTTTAATATTCACTTCAAAGCTCTTAGCTAAGAGATGACTTGATTGTTTATAACTACTTATGATGAAATTAAAAGACGCTTACTCCTTGGAAGGAAAATTATGACCAACCTAGATAGCATATTCAAAAGCAGAGACATTACTTTGCCAACATAGGTTCGTCTAGTCAAGGCTATGGTTTTTCCTGTGGTCATGTATGGATGTGAGAGTTGGACTGTGAAGAAGGCTGAGCGCCGAAGAATTGATGCTTTTGAACTGTGGTGTTGGAGAAGACTCTTGAGAGTCCCTTGGACTGCAAGGAGATCCAACCAGTTCATTCTGAAGGAGATCAGCCCTGGGATTTCTTTGGAAGGAATGATGTTAAAGCTGAAACTCCAGTACTTTGGCCACCTCATGTGAAGAGTTGACTCACTGGAAAAGACTCTGATGCTGGGAGGGATTGGAGGCAAGAGGAGAAGGGGACGACAGAGGATGAGATGGCTGGATGGCATCACTGACTCGATGGACATGAGTCTAAGTGAACTCTGGGAGTTGGTGATGGACAGGGAGGCCTGGCGTGCTGCGATTCATGGGGTCGCAAAGAGTTGGACACGACTGAGCGACTGATCTGATCTGATGATATTTTCCAGACTTAAGTCATTCTATCAGTTTTGAGAATTTTGACGTATTTTCCCTAAATTTACATTAATACCATCATCTGGGTTAACTCACATTTTCCCTCTGAAATATAAAAATAAACCAATAGATTTATTTTTATAAATAAAGCACTCCTGAAAGAAATATGTAACTTTATAAGTTTGTTGGTAATAAGAAAATATCTAACTCTGTTGCTTGATTTTAGACAAAAATGAGATTGCAATAAGATTTTCTTTTTTAAGTTCATATTAATTGAATCTTCTTCCCAACCTACCTGCAGGTTTCCAGTCTAGAGCTATCCATTAGAAGCTTCAAGCCAGTGGTAATTTTGAAATTCTGGAGGCATCAATTGAGAAATAAAAGTGGTGTATTAACTTAATCATTGTAGGTTAATGGTCCTGTATTTCTGGCTTCTCTGGTATACCCTGCTCTGTGTGTGATGAAGTCTCAGGCAGCCTGTGGTTATAGATTTTTTTCAGCCTCTTCACTGGGGACATCAGTGCCTCAAAGGTGGATACTGAATGTGAACTTACAGGACCATATTATTAAGAAATCCCCATTTATATGGTCAGCGATGGACCCCATCTTTGCTTATAGAGTTAGATGCTTAGAATTAATTCCTGGCCAAAACCTTGTTAAACTTTTGTTTGAAACACATGCTGTCCTTCTGTGTCATGTGTATAAAATAGTATTCAATGGAAGGAAACAGTTCAATCTGTTGTCTGCTACTACCATCTAGTTTGAGCAGATACTGATGAAGGATTTGATCAGAGTATTCCAAGTATATTCAAAAAGTTCAAAATCTTTTCAGAGAGTTCTTCAGATACATTTCCAAATAGATGGTTTAAATAAATAATTCAGCTAATCACATTTTCAGTTTTTCAATCATTGTGTTCATTCTGTCTTGGCATATACTATTGATGACATTTTGTGTGTACAGATAAATTGAATGTTCTATGTGCAAACATGCAAGTTATGATTGCTTGCAAAGCCACGTATACTCACATGTACCAACTCAGGTTGAAGATTGCAGCTAGGAAGATACTTCACGTGAAAGCAGTGAACTCCAGTTCTAAGCAGGTATTTTGTTACCAGCGTTTGTTCCTTTATGAAACTGAGTAAAAATGTTAATTTAGTGGTCAACCATGATTAACAATTTTTTTACTAGTTTTTTTTAATTTTCATGTTGAATCTGGGCGAACTTTTTAAAAAAATCAACATTTTAGAGGCTTAATGCAATAAAAATTTCTTGCTTAATAGTCTTCCATGTATGTTCCTAGTATGGCAGCTCTCCCAGGAGTTCTCACCCAGATTTCTGCCCTTCTCTCAGGTA
The DNA here is from genome assembly GCF_019923935.1 of Bubalus bubalis. Lineage (NCBI taxonomy): Eukaryota > Metazoa > Chordata > Mammalia > Artiodactyla > Bovidae > Bubalus > Bubalus bubalis. Next base: position 75,419,543 of record NC_059163.1, read on the forward strand.
ATTCCTCAGAAGACGGAGGATAGCACATGGGAGGATTTTAAGGATCAAGCCTGGAAATGGCATATATTGTTTCAATCCACAAGTCATTGGCCAGAACACAGTGTGGCCACACTTGACTGCAAGGAATCCAGGAAATGTAGTCGAGGTATGTGTCCAGGAAGGAAAGGTAGATGGTTTGGTGAATGATTAATCAAATTGCCACAGGAATAAATTCCTGGTATGCATAACAGTGAGGTTTAGTCCTACCTAGTCTTCATGTTTTTGTTGTTGAATTGCCAAGTCATATTTGACTCTTTGTGACTCAGTGGACGCCAGGTTTCCCTGTCCTTCACTATCTCCGAGTTTGCTCAAACTCATGTCAATTGGTCAGTGATGCCATCCAACCATCTCATCCTCAGTCACCCCTTTCTCTTCCTGTCAATCTTTCCCAGCATCAGGGTCTTTTCCAGTGTTGGTTCTTTGCATCAGGTGGCCAAAGTATTGGAGCTTCAGCTCCACCTCCAGTCCTTCCAAAGAATGTTCAGAGTAGATTGCCTTTAGGATGGGCTGGTTGAATCTCCTTGCAGTCCCAGGGACTCTCAAGAGTCTTCTCCAGCACCACAGTCCAAAGTATTAATTCTTCGGTGCTCAGCCTTCTGTTTGTCCAGCTCTCATATCCTTACATGACTACTGGAAAAACCATAGCTTTGACTATATGGACCTTTGTTGATAAAGTAATGTCTCTGCTTTTTAATATACTGTCTAGATTTGTCGTAACTACTTCCAAGGAGCAAGCATGTTTTTATTTCATGGCTACAGTCACCATCCACAGTGATTTTGGATCACAAGAAAATGAAATCCGACACTGTTTCCACTTTTTCCCCTTTTACCATGAAGTGATGGGACTGGATGCGATGATCGTAGTTTTTTGAATCTTTAGTTTTAAGCCAGCTTTTCCACTCTCCTAGAGTTTCACCTGTAGTTTCTCTTCACTTTCTGCCATAAGGGTGGTGTCATCTACATATCTGAGGTTATTGATATTTCTCCCAGCAATCTTTAATTCCAGGTTGAGCTTCACCCAGCCTGGCATTTCGCATGATGTACTCTGAATATGTTAAATAAGCAGGGTGACAGTATACAGCTGTGACAATATACAGCCTTGACATACTCCTTTCCCAATTTGGAGCCAGTCCATTGTTCCATGTCCAGTTCTAACTGTTGCTTCTTGACCTGCCTACAGGTTTCTCAGGAGTCAGATTAAGGTGGTCTGTTGTTCCCATCTCTAAGAATTCACACAAAAGCTTGAGCATAGTCAATGAAGCAGAAATTAATGTTTTTTCTGAATTCCCTTGCTTTTGCTATGATCCATTGGATGTTGGCAATTTGATCTCTTTATGAGTACCAAACAAAAAATCTAGGTTTCATGTCAGTTTGCAAATTATGTTTCCTTATGAGTCCTCTACCTTGTTACTCTGTTCTCACATTGTCATTCCTTTCTTTGTGCACATCCCTGGAGTCTCTAATGTATCCAGATTTCCTCTTTTAAGGACACTAGTCAGATTGGACTAGGGCCGATTCTGTTCATCCTTTAAAAGGTCCTGTCACCAAATGCAGTCACAGTCTGAACTACTGAAAAGGTGAGTTTCCATTCCAATCCCAAAGAAAGGCAATGGGAAAGAATGTCCAAACTACTGCACAATTGCACTCATCTCACACGCTAGTAAAGTAATGCTCAAAATTCTCCAAGCCAGGCTTCAACAGTATGTGAACTGTGAACTTCCAGGTGTTCAAGCTGCCTTTAGAAAAGGCAGAGGAACCGGAGATCAAATTGCCAATATCCGCTGGATCATTGAAAAAGCAAGAGAGTTCCAGAAAAACATCTGCTTCTGCTTTATTGACTATGCCAAAGCCTTTGACTGTGGATCACAACAAACTGCGGAGAATTCTTAAAGAGATGGGAATACCAGACCACCTGACCTGTCTCCTGAAAAATCTGGATGCAGGTTAGGAAGCAACAGTTAGAACTAGACATGGAGCAACAGACTGGTTCCAAATAGGAAAAGGAGTACGTCAAGGCTGTATATTGTCACCCTGCTTATTTAACTTACATGCAGCGTACATCATGAAAATGCCGGGCTGGATGAAGCACAAGCTCCATCAAGATAGCGGGGAGAAATATCAGTAACCTCAGATACTCATATGACACCACCCTTATGGCAGAAAGTGAAGAGGAGATCAAAGTTTCTCTGATCTAGGAGAAACTTTCAGTTTTTCACAATCAAGTATGATATTATCTGTGGGCTTTTCTTATATGGCTTTTATTATGTTAAAATAGTTTTCTTTTATTCCTAGTCTGTTGATGGTTTTTTATGAAAAGGTACTGTATTTTATCAAGTGCTTTTCCTCAATCAGTTGAGGTGATCCTGTTTTGTTCCCCTTTATTTTATAAATGTGATATATTACATTGATTTTCATGTATTGAATCCTCCTTTCTTTTCAGGAATAAATTGTACTTGGTCAGTGGTGTATGTTCATCTTTATGTGCTGTTGGTTTTTTTGTTAGTATATTATTGCAGATTTTTACACTGATATACCTCTAATGCTTCATCTTTTGATATGCCATTGGATTTAGGTATTTTGTAAGTAGCTTTTATGATATTAAAAAAATTTTTTTACCCCTCATTAGCCAAGTTTTAACATGAATGAGATTTGGATTTTCTCAACTATTGAAATATTTAAATCATTTTCTCTTTATTCTGTTACTGTAGTCAAAAACCTTGACTGAATTTTGAATGTTAAACCAACCCTGCATTTCTGGAATAAATACTATTTGATCATAAAATATTATCTTTCCAATATATCACTGGGTTTTATTGCCATATGTATTTTTTAATGTTTTGCATCTGTGTTTATTAGAGAAATTGGCCTATAATTTTGTTTTAATAATCGTTATTGGGTTTTAGATGAATATTATACTGCCCTCTTAAGATGAACTGTGCTCCTCTGAAAGAATTTTTATAAGACTGGTATTAGTTACATGTCTTAATTTGGCAGAATTTTCAAGTGAAATTATCTGGGCGTGTTTTTCTTTCAAGGGTAGTTTTTTTTTATTATAGATTAAATTTTCTGAAAGGTACTGAGTTATTAAAGATTTTCTGTAGCTTCTCATTCAGTTGTAGTGAGTTGTATAATTTTCTTTGGAAAATGGAATGGAATCTGTCCATTTCACCTAAGTTGACACATTCATTATCATAAAGTCCTTCCTAATATCCACTCATCCTTTAAGCTGTGTACTAATTTCATCTTTCATTTCTGATAAAGCTGTTTTGTGTTTGCTCTATTTAAAAAAATCCATGTTCCTAGAGATCTTGCCACTTGAGTTAACTTTTTCAGGAAATCAACTCTGGTATTGTCCATTTTCTCTGCTGTGTGCTTGCTTTCTATTGTCATTGTCTTTTATTCATTATTTCGTATTTTGGGGGGGCTTACATTGCTGTTCTCGCTCTAGTGTTTTTAAATGGAGTTAATTCTGTAATGTACACTTAGAACTATACGTTTCCCCATGAACGTTGTTTGAAAACTATGAAGACCAAAAGATTATCCATCTACACCTTGTAAACTGTACATAAATGCCTTCATGTCATTTTCTATTTTGTTTGTTTATTTTGAGGAAAATATTACTCTCTTTATTTATGCTACTTAAAGTGAGAAATTATTATTTAAAGTTTAATTCTTTATTTCTATTTTTAACCCTCCTGCCTAGGATCCTCTTATCTGCTTAAATTTCATAACTCCTTATTTTGGTAGTTTTTCTTCCATGCTGTTAGAAATTACTGCGGGGCAGGGGGGTGTTAGTCCATGGTTTAAAGATGCCTGAATGTGCTCCTATTTGAAGATACATTGCATGGGTGTCTTCTTAGTATAGGCAGGACACTAAGAGACTATCTTGCTATAGACCAATTCTAACTGTGTTTCTGGAGACATTTAGATCATCTTATGTAGAATATTACCTGAAATAGAAGCTTTATGAGAAACTAAAGAAAACCCTGTAACTTTATAAATTATAATCAACAACAAAAGGAAACTTGAAAAGACTGATTAGAGTCAAGTATATAGATTTTATGTTACGACTTAAGTGTTCCTAACATTGAAAGCAAATTGTGTTTGAAGTGGTTTCTACATGAGATTTCCATACATTTTACTGCTTTCAAGGTTAAATTGGCAACCTGATACATGACAGGCCTGGAAGATTTGGCTGGTTTTGTTGACTGAAGGACTTGGCATTCATATAGGGATAGGACAGAAGGCCTGGTGCTTAGAGAGATAGGGATTTGCAGCCAAGATGACTACACGAAGCTGAACCCCTCAATGTGCTACATCCACAGGAAGAAATCCCACCCACATTTAGAGGCAGAGAGCAGGGGAGTTTATCAGTCCAGGCCTGGGCTGTGGTTTGTTGCCTCTGCAAGTTGATAGCCACATAGCTTTAGTGTTCACATTTTTACTTCTTGCATTCTTCTTTGCTTCTCCCCAACAAGAGATGGTAGCATAAAAACATGGCCTTGCTGGATGCCACTTCAGCAGATGGAAGAATACACACCCAATGACCTATAGGTTTTATGTGCACAGGTATGAACTGTCTCTTACTTAGGTATTCAGCATCATTCTATCTGAACGCTTTTGGAATGACCTGCTATTGTTGTCTTTATTGCACCCCTCCATTTCATCAATACCATCTTAATGCAGTGGGATCTGCCTGTAGTTAATTATTCCAGAAATGGATACATGGCCCCAGCCAGGGCAAGCAGTCTTTTCCCTGGGAATTGGAATGAATAAGTTCCTCCCTTGATAATTTGAAGACTCAGGATCCTTTGGCTGTTGTATATTCTGCCGTGTAGCCCTTTTGCCAGAGAGAACGATGCAGAAAACCAGAGGGAATGAAGACCAAAAAAAAAAAAAGAAAAAGAGTTTCAAAGGCTTTAGAGTGCCTGGGTTTAGAAATATCTTGAAATCTAGTTGCATTCCCTACTTCCCAGGTGGCGCTAGTGGTAAAGAATTCTGCCGATGCAGGAGATGCAAGAGGCAGTAACTTTGATTCCTGGGTCGGGAAGATCCCCTGGAGCAGGAAACAGCAACCCGCTCCAGTATTCTTGCCTAGAAAATTCCATGGACGGAGGACCCTAGCAGGTTACAGTCCATGGGGCCATAGAGAGTCAGACACACACCCGTGATTTCCATGACATCCATCCTGTCGCCCAGTTCCTCTACCACTGGGCCCCTCCCACTGCCTTGTTTTTTTCTTTTTCTTGTTTTTCAGTCGCTAAACCGTATCTGACTCTAAATGAAGTTATAGTTGATTTCTGTTACTTACATTTCAGAAGAGTTCAAGCTAATACATCAGTAGAGCCTCCATCTCATTTTTTGGTGTGCTCTCAAAGATCAGACATCTGTTTTTGATGGAACGTTTGGAAGAAATACTCCAGATCTGACAAAGGCTGAAGCTGCAATTGCCTTTTTGGATAAACACTAATTCATTTTCATCATTTGAGTAAAAATGCCTAAAAATAATGTGAATATAATTTTTGGTACCATTATTTTGTGGATTTTATAAATGAGTTTAGCCATTATACTAATAGAAGTTTAAGAATGAAAAAATACATTTCTTTAGGCAAAATAGTGTGCCAACATCACGTTGCACATTTAATATTTTGCAGGTGAGGTTTGCTCTCCAGCTAAAATTAATTCTTTTTCATATGAACAGAAGATTGGTTGAGTGATAGTTCTTAATTCAAGAAGGAACATCATAACTGAAAAGCTATTCAGAAGCAAAAATACTCTCCTAAAAATATTTTTGCATTCTATTAAATGTTGTTCATTTAATATTCACCTTTGAATATTGAAGCTCCTGTTGACTCATCAGATATATTTATTCTGTCACAAGACATGCTTTAAGAATTTAACAATTCTTGAAGGTCCAGTTATAATTTCATGTTTTGACTTGAGCGAAATAGAATATTAGAATGGAACTCTTAGGATATTAGAATGGAACTCTCCCTGCCTCAGTTTCAACTAAGGTGCCAGTTTGATAAATTAGAATACTAAATGGAGTGAAAGCATCACATGTAAGTTTTATTAAAGAACTGTAAAGAAATGTGTTCCACAACTCTATATCCATTTGACAGACCTAAGGATCAAAGAAAAGGTCAGATAGGCACTTGTGAAGAGACTGGAGAAGAGATCTTTGGAGGATTTGTTGCCATCCTTGGACAGGGAGTGGAGTGTGCTACCATCTATACTTCAAGCCTAGTGGGAGTGATTTCCATGAGGAAACCTAGAAAGGCTACTTTAGGATCCAACTCACCCCTAGCCCTCAGAAACATAGTAGACAGAATGCATCAACAAAATAATGGACCTCCTAAAGATGTCTACATGCTAATCCCTGGCCCCAGTGAACTTGTTACTATACATGGCAAACAGGACTCGGCGAGTGTAATTAAGGATCTTGAGATGGGGAAGTTATTTAGGATAATCCATGTGAGCCCAGTGTAATTAAAAGGATCCTTTGGAAAGGGAGGCAGGAGGATCAAAGGAGGTGTGATGATAGAAGTAGTGTGACACAAGCCAAGGAAGGCAGGTGGCCTTCAGAAGCTGGAAAAGGCAAGAAACTGGTTGTCTGTTTCCTCACCAACTTCAGAAGTATCAGCCCTGCCAGCAGAGTTTAGCCCTGTGAAACTGATTCTGGACATGTGACCTCCAGAAGTGTAAAATCACAGATTTGTGATAATAGGAAACTAATGCACAGAGTGATGCTTTGGCGATAGAGTTCAGAGTTCTGCTGCTGTGAGGTAGGTCAGCAGGCTCAGAAAGTGGGGAGAAGGATGGCTGAGTACTTCCCGTGGACCAGATGGGGACCTCACAGGAGAGAGATCTGGCAAGGGGTTTTCATTAGACTTATCCAATAGTGCCCTCTGTAGGAGCAAGGCGGTCTCAGCGGGCACAGTCTGGAGTATACCGTTGACTTCCTGTTATTAAGGAAGGAATTCCAAATGACTGTGTGCATCTTTATATCAACAAAACTGTAACAAAGTATGGGCCCAGACAACTCAAGGCCAACATATGACAGTTCCAATGAAAATTTCTCTTGTCCCTTTCTCCGACGTGTCATTTCTGATAGAAGCTAAAGAAACCTTCGTGTAGATGGGGAAGATAAGGTGCAGAAATAGAGAAACTGGTCTCCCATGCCTTTCCTATTGCTGACTTGGAACTACTGTAGTTACAGCAACCTGCTGCTGCTGCTGCTGCTAAGTTGCTTCAGTCGTGTCCGACTCTGTGCGACCCCAGAGACGGCAGCCCACCAGGCTCCCCTGTCCCTGGGATTCTCCAGGCAAGATCACTGGAGTGGGTTGCCATTTCCTTCTCCAATGCCTGAAAGTGAAAAGTGAAAGTGAAGTCATACAGCAACCTAGAAGAAAGTAGAAGATTAGACACTAAAGCAAATTCGCAGCTTTATTATATTGAACTGGACTTTCTGGCTACTTAATAAAGACTTGTTCATGGTATAAAGGGACTGTAGAACCTTCGGGAGATCTAGAGTTTCCTCTCAGGGAATAGTTTTGTCTCTCACCAAATAAAGTGTAAACAAACAATAGGGGACAAAATACAGTTACATCTTTTACATTTTATGAAAGCTTCCAAACAAGTAAAAAATTAGAAATAATAGCATGAATTTCCCTCTATGATGGACTGAATTGTGGCCCCTCTTCTGCCCTGCAAAATTCACATGTTGAATACTAACTCCAGTGTGACTGTATATGAAAATAGGATTTTTAAGAGGTAATTAAGGTTAAATGAGGTCATAATACTAATATCTTAGGACCTTAGATGAAGACAAAGAGCAATCCTCTCCCTCCCTTACTCTCTCAGTCCCTCTCTGTCTCAAAATCCTCTTTCTCTTCCCCCAACCCCCTGCACATATACTCTGAGGAAATTCATGTAAGAACACAGCCAGAAGTTGGTTGCTTACAAACCAGGAAGAGCTCTCTCCAGAAAGCAACCATGCTGCATCCTGATCTCAGACTTCCAGCCTCCAGAATTGTAAGAAGACATCTGTTTGCTAAATCTCCCGGTCTGAGTGTTCTGTTATTGCAGCCCAAGCAGATGAGTCCACTCTTTACCATCCCTCAAAATCAGTTATCATTAAATGTCATGATTCCTTCCTTGACTTTACTCCTTTTTGTACCCCCTCATCCCTACTGCTCATTTTATGAAGACTAGTTTTATATCAAACTTAGACATCATTGGGCTTCCCTGGTGGCTCAGAGGGAGCCACCTGCCTGCAATGAAGGAGACCTGGGTTCGATCCCTGGGTGGGGAAGATCCCCTGGAGAAGGAAATGGCAACCCACTCCAGTATTCTTGCCTGGAAAACCCCATGGACAGACAAGCCTGGTGAGCTACAGTCCATGTTGTCACAGAGTTGGACACGAGTTCACTTTCACTTTTTTTAGACATCATATGATATTTACTTCTAACCTCTGCATCTCTGAAGAATAAATGTGACTTACCACCCAACCCTTGTGGCATCATCCTTGCTATCCATTAGGATCTTGCTTCCCAAACATGTTGGATATGCTGGTAATTGAAGTCAGTTGTGGGCATGCAATTTGTTTTCACTTCTGAAATGAAAACACAGGTAACATGTATCAGGTAGCTATTACTGTGTAATAAACTACGCCAGAATGTAGTGGCTTTACAGGCATTAATTTTTTTCACAATTCTGTGGGTTGGGTGGGCATTTCTTTTGTTTTGAGACAGTTTGGCTTATCTCTATGGTCAGCTGGCAGCTCTGTGTGTGGCTGGATGGTGCAGGAAGTCCCCAGTTGGGGTGATCTGTTTGACCATATGTTCTTTCCTATTAGTAGACTAACTTTGGATTCTGCATAGTGTGGTTCAAAGAGCGTGAAGAGAAAGTAACCTCCAATGTAGACGTGGTTTTGATTCCTTTTGATCAATTTACTAATGTCCCATCCACCAAAGTAAGTCATATGGCTGAGCCCAAATTTAAGGGGACAAAAATAGACTCCCTCTCCTGTTGCAAAGAGCTACAGCGTTGTCATATTTCACAGGAGTGTGCATACAAGATGAGAAGACTTAATATTGTAAAGCAATTATCCTTCCATTAAAAATAAATAAAAAGATGGGAAGAATTTGTGTCCATTTTTGTAACCTATAGTAGTGTGAGACTCTTCCTGAGTGATAATTAACTGAGGGTTTTGTTTTGCATACAGTACATGTGAAGTCTGGATAACAAATTAACAGTTGAGAATTGGCAGTGGAACAAAGCAAAACAGTGTTAAGAGGAAAGAAAGAATGCTATCTAACCATTCATTGACAGTATATAGAAAAATTGTATGTATGTAGTTATATGTATATTCCTGAAAACTTGATAAATTTACTTAAAAATTATAGTAACTTCCTTAAGATCTTCTATATACATGATCATGTGGCCTACAAATACAGTTTTAATTCTAATGTGTATGTGTTTACTTTCTCTTGCCTCATTTCTAATATAAAGGAAAAGCATTTAGTCTTTCAACATTAACTATGTTAGGTATACAGTTTTTATAACACCCTTTATCAAGTTGAGACTGTTCCTTTCTGTTCTTAAGGTGGAAATTTTGTTCATTGATATTATTATTTTCTTTTTTCCTAAGCATTTAGAGCTACAGTTTCTTCTAAATTCTATTTTAGCTTGTTCCTCACAATTTTTATGTTTTCTTTCATTTTTAGCTGTTTAAAAATATTTAAAATAAAAAAAAATTTCTAATCATTTCTTTTTTGACCATGTGTTCCAGAGAAGTGTGTTGGGAGATTTTCCAGGTATCTTTACTATATTCCTAATTTAATTCCTTTGTCATCAGAGAACACACTTTGTATGTCTTAAGCCCTTTCAAATTTGACTTATTTTATACTCAGCATATGTCTTGTTGAATATTTAATGAACATGTGTAAAGAATGTACATTCTACTGCTGTTGGATAGAGTATTCTATAAATGTAAATTAGGTTAGTTAGATTGGTGGTATTTGAGATGTCTGTATTCCTGATTTCTGTCTGGTTGTTCTATCACTTGCTGAGAGAGGGGTATTGAAATCTTTAACCATGATTTTGGATTTGTCTACTTTTTCCCTTTCTGTCATTTTGTTGTTCATATATTTGAAACTTTGTAATTAGGTGCATACACACTAAGACTGGTATGTTCTTTGAATTAATTTGTTATAAAATATTTGTGTTTTTATTTCTGATTATTTGTATGATTTTCTTCTGTCATTGGCTTTCAGAAATTTTATTATATGTTTGGTGTGGTTTTTGTTGTGTATATATTTATTGGATTTGTGCACTTATTGTCTTCATAAAACTAATACAATCTATAGCCTTATTCCTTTGAATATTTTTCTTTATCCTACATATAAGTTAGCTCACAACTGCCCCCAAATCCTCAGAGTCCTGTGTTTTGTTTTGTTTTTTTTTTGTCTATTTTTCTCTCTTTTCTTCAGTTTGCATATTTCCTATTGCTTTATCTTCAAGTTCACTGATTTTTTCTTCTAGAGTTTCTAATCTCTCTTAAACTCATCCAGTAGATTATTTATTTTAGATACTGTGTATTTTATCTCCAGAATGATTCTTCTTTGTATTTTTTCATTTTGTATATGTTTTTCTTTACTATATTAATTATATTTATAATAACTCTTTTAAATCTCTGTAATTCCATCCTGTGAGTCATCTCCAGTGATTTTTTTTTCTATTGACTGACTTTCCCCCTAGTTTTTGAAGTACATTTTTCAGCTTCTCAGTTTATTAATTTTAACTGAAGGTTGTGCATTGTGATTCTTCACTGTTGAGTGTTTGATTCTTTTGTCTTTAGGAGCATTCTTTTTTTTCTGGAAGACAGCTACAGTGCTTGTAGATTTGCTCAGTTCTTTAGATGGTTGTTTGTGAGGGCTTGTCTGGTGTACTCTTCACTGTAAGGCTGTTTTACCTCTACCACTTAGCAGTGACACTTCTCAGGTCTCCACTCTCAGTGGGCAGTGCTCTCAGTGGACAAAGTGGCCTGTCTACACTGGCAGGTTAAACTCAAATATCTCTCAGTCCTACACAAGAGGTGATAATTTCTCAGTTCTTTCCTGATTCAGTGAAACTTCAACCTAGGTGCATTAGGGTCTGGAGAAGACTCCTATGCAGATTCCTGAAACTCTTTCTTTGTGTAACAGCCTCCTCTCTGGTTCTTTCCAGAGAAAGAACCACATGAGCCTCTCTTAATTCCCATCTTCCTTTCATGAACACATTGACACTTCTGAGCTGTACTTGGGTTCTGTCTTCCAGTGTGGTCTATAAAGTGCCTCCAGGCAGAAAGTTGGGGTGACTGTATTGCTCACTTTGATTGTTTTTTCTCCTTTGGGGAAGTCATAGTTTTATGCTTTATGTTCTCTAATGTCCAAAAACAGTTGTTTCACATATTTTATCCCTTTTTCTAGATCTTTATTATGGTAGACGAGTCTGATCCCAGTACTCTAGTGTAGGTAGAAGGGAAGACCTCATTCCATTAGACTTTAAGAGAAATTATTAAGTGTCTTTAAAATTTTCTCCAAGGTATATCAAACTGCTCAAAATACATTTACTATTCATAAGCAAAAATTTTATCGACTTTTGAAAATTAGAGGAGCTAATTGTGATAAAGCTATAGATCTTACAGTAGAAATGGAAGTCTCAGTAATTATCAAGAATGTTTTTATTAATGAGACAAAAGCATATAATGAAGTACCATTAAACTGGTCATGGAAGCATAACTGTTGAGGATCTATGTAATTTTGCTATTCTCTTCTGAATTTAGCAAAACTTTTTTTTATGTTGTCCCTGGGGATTATAATAATGTCGTTGATTTTCATATTTTTTAAAGGGTGAACTTGGTTATATTAGGGGGACTCATTAATTCTTGGTTTACATGGCTTTTAGAAACATACTTTTCTGGATAAATTTGACTAATTTGAATTGATATAAATTTCTTTTCTCTGCTTTCTTTAGTTTTAGTTAAAGACCCTAAGGGGACATATTTGGAATTATTCATTCATTTAGAGAAATCAAAGAAGGTCTGTGAGAGATTTGGTTTCTTTTCATCTTTAGTTTTAGAAATTGTATTTTCACAGATGTTGACAATATTGGACTCCTAATAAGTGAAAATATACAAGACTAGAATTTTTGTATGAATTTTAAAGCAAGTAGAATCTTTAAAGGATGTTACTAAAGATACAAAACAAACATAAACATTAAAAATGCTAATAAGCGTCCCAGATTCTGTATTTCTTATCACACTCATCCCTGTCATCTCATCCCCAATAGAAAGCTCTTAATGAACTGACCATAATATTAAAAACCCAGCTTCTACACTGCTGCCACTAGTATGGACACAACCATCCAAGAACAATCGAAACCAGAACCAGGAACAAATTCAGCCAAGAATCAGATTTTGCACTCTCCAATTGCCCAGTTACTTAACCTGTGGCTCAATACAAGGAAGCGCGTATGAAAAAATCATGGATATGACTTTTAGGGTGCAGAGTGAACCCAGATAATGTTCAAAGGACATGCACATGCAGTAAATATCTTCAGATTTGGGGACTTCTCATCTTCCACAGCCACATGTACCAATCCTTTATAATAAATTTCTCTCTCTCTCCCTTAGAGAGATACAGAGACATAGTCATGGATATACATCTATATATCTATATCATATTGGTTCAGTTTCCCTGGAAAACCGAGGGTAATGATAGCTTATGGTGAACGATGTTGGATTTGTAATCTCCGAAGAAGATTTAGCTTCGGAACCAGGGACCAGCTTGATCACTCAAGAGCTTTTGTGTAGCAGAGTTTTATTAAAGTGAAAAAGGGAAAGAGAAAGTTTCTGACATAGACATCAGAAGGGGAACCCATTCCCACAGTATACAAGTTTTAAGATAACAAGATTAGTCAGAAGGTTCTTGTTAAGGAGAAATAAATCCTCGAGCAAGATACATTGTTATATTGACTAAGACCAAGCAATGTAGAAAAAAAATGTTTGTCTTTTTCTCCTTCTTGAGAGCCCTGCACTCCTTTATCCTTCTCCAGGGCCCTGGACCCCTTTCTTCTCCTCAGGGACCCAGAACTTCTTATCAACCTGCCTAGGAATTAACTCTCTCAGTACTACAAGTGCTGAGCCACTTCTGAGTATTAAGATTAGGACCATCCCAGGAATGGCAAAACACCAAGACAAAAAGACCTGGAATCACCATATTACCTTGTGGAACAGAGATTCCTACCTACCCTGGACCACTTGCCACCTGAACTGGTGTATGACAGAGCTGGAATCTTCTGTCTTATTAAAGCCATTGTGTTTGCTTCTCTGTTAGAGTTGCTTAGCTTATGCTCCAACATGGTGCCAACAGTCAACCTGGGTACATTTGCTCTTCTTCAGGTTAGTATTTTTCTTCCCTTAAGCTTGCATCTTTGACTACAAAAATTGGGAAATTAGACTAGCTATGTGTCCATGGCCTCTTTGCCCAACTCCGTAACCCATCTGGATAGCTATAGTAGATTTGTAAAGAAATTCATGATGTTTTCTCGCAGTTTGTAATTGTAATTCATGTACTTATTAATTCACACTTCCACTGTATAGTCATTAAGGATTTGATTTAGGTCATACCTGGAAGGACTAGTGGTTTTCCCTACTTTCTTCAATTTATGCCTGAATTTTGCAATAAGGAGTTCATGATCTAAGCCACAGTCAGCTCCCAGTCTTGTTTTTGCTGAATAGAGCGTCTCTATCTTTGGCTGCAAAGATATAATCAGTCTGATTTCAGTATTGACCATCTGGTGATGTCCATGTGTAGAGTCTTCTCTTGTGTTGTTGGAAGAGGGTGTTTGCTATGACCAGTGCATTCTCTTGGCAAAACTCTGCTAAACTTTTCCCTGATTCATTGTGTACTCCAAGGCCAAATTTGCCTGTTATTCCAGGTATCTCTTGACTTCCTACTTTTGCATTCTAGTCCCCTATAATGAAAAGGACGTCTTTTTTGGATGTTAGTTTTAGAAGGTCTTGTAGGTCTTCATATAGTAGGTTATACAGTGGATGTGTCAAATAGATTCAAGGGATTAGATCTGATAGAGTGACTGAAGAACTATGGACAGAGGAGGTTCATGACATTGTACAGGAGACAGTGATCAAGACCATCCTCAAGAAAAATGCAAAAAGGCAAAATGGTTGTCTGAGGGGGCCTTACAAATAGCTGTGAAAAGAAGAGAAGTGAAAGGCAAGGGAGAAAAGGAAAGAGAAACCTATTTTAATGTAGAGTTCCAAAGAATAGCAAGGAGAGATAAGAAAGCCTTTCTCAGTGATCAATGCAAAGAAATAGAGGAAAACGATAGAATGGGAGACACTAAAGATCTCTTCAGCCATGAAATTAAAAGACACTTACTCCTGCGAAGGAAAGTTATGACCAACCTAGATAGCATATTCAAAAGCAGAGACATTACTTTGCCAACAAAGGTCCGTCTAGTCAAGGCTATGGTTTTTCCAGTGATCATGTATGGATGTGAGAGTTGGACTATGAAGAAAGTTGAGTGCTGAAGAATTGATGCTTTTGAACTGTGGTGTTGGAGAAGACTCTTGAGAGTCCCTTGGACTGCAAGGAGATCCAACCAGTCCATCCTAAAGGAGATCAGTCCTGGGTGTTCTTTGGAAGGACTGATGCTAAAGCTGAAACTCCAGTACTTTGGCCACCTCATGCGAAGAGTTGACTCATTGAAAAAGACTCTGATGCTGGGAGGGATTGGGGGCAGGAGGAGAAGGGGATGACAGAGGATGAGATGGCTGGATGGCATCACTGACTCAATGGACATGAGTTTGAGTGAACTCTGGGAGTTGGTGATGGACAGGGAGGCCTGGTGTGCTGCAATTCATGGGGTCGCAAAGAGTCAGATATGACTGAGCAACTGAACTGAGCTGAGAGATCTCTTCAAGAAAATTAGAGATACCAAGGGAACATTCTATGCAAAGATGGGAACAATAAAGGACAGATATGGTATGGACCTAACAGAAGCAGAAGATATTAAGAAGAGGTGGCAAGAATACACAGAAGAACTATACGAAATAGATCTTCATGACCCAGATAACCACAATGGTGTGGTTACTCACCTAGAGCCATACATCCTGGAATGTGAAGTCAAGTAGGCCTTAGGAAGCGTCACTACGAACAAAGCTAGTGGAGGTGATTTCAAATCCTAAAAGATGATGTTGTGAAAATGCTGCACTCAATAAGCCAGCAAATTTGGAAAACTTTGCCATGGTCACAGGACAAGAAAAGGTGAGCTTTCATTTCAGTCCCAAAGAAGGGCAATGCTAAAGAATGTTCAAACTACCGCACAATTGCACACATCTCACACACTAGAAAAGTAATGCTCAAAATTCCCCAAGCCAGACTTCAAGTATGTGAAACATGAACTTCCAGATGTTCAAGCTGGATTTAGAAAAGGCAGAGAAACCAGAGATAAAATTGCCAACATCTGTTGGATCATTGAAAAAGCAAGATATTCCAGAAAAACATTTACTTCTTTATTGACTATGCCAAAGCCTTTGTGTAGATCACAACAAACTGTGGAAAATTCTTAAAGAGATGGGAATACCAGACCACCTGACCTGCCTCCTGAGAAATCTGTGTGCAGGTAAGAAGCAACAGTAGAACCGGACGTGGAACAACAAACTGGTTCCAAATCGGGAAAGGAGCATGTCAAGGTTGTATATTGTCACCTTGCTTATTTAACTTATATGCAGTGTACATCATGTGAAATCCCAGGCCGGATGAAGCACAAGCTGGAATCAAAATTTCCGGGAGAAATACCAATAACCTCAGATACACAGCTGACACCACCGTTATGGCAGAAAGCGAAGAAGAACTAAAGAGCTTCTTGATGAAAGTGAAAGAGGAGAGTGAAAAAGTTGGCTTAAAACTCAACATTCAGAAAACTAATATCCTGGCATCTGGTCCTATCACTTCATGGCAAATAGATGGGGAAACAATGGAAACAGTGAGAGTTTTATTTTCTGGGCTCCAAAATCACTGTAGATGGTGACTGCAGCCATGAAATTAAAAGACACTTAATCCTTGGAAGGAAAGTTATGACCAACTTAGACAGCATATTAAAAAGCAGAGATACTACTTTGCCAACAAAGGTCCATCTAGTTTTTCCAGTAGTCATTTATGAATATGAGAGTTGTATTATAAAGAAAGCTGAGCACTGAAGAATTGATGCTTTTGAACTGTAGTGTTGGAGAAAACTCTTGATGTCCTTGGGACTGCAAGGAGATCTAACCAGTCCATCCTAAAGGAAATCAGTCCTGAATATTCTTTGGAAGGACTGATGCTGAAGCTGAAACTCCAATATTTTGGCCACCTGATGCAAGGAACTGGCTCATTGGAAAAGACCCTGATGCTGGGAAAGATTGAGAGCAAGAGGAGAGCGAACAACAGGAGATGAGATGATTGGATGGCATCATTGACTAGATGGATATGAGTTTGAGGAAACTTCAGGAGTTGGTGATGGACACAGGGAAGCCTGGCATGCTGCAGTCCATGGGGTTGCAGTTTCTTTTCATTTGAAATATATTGTAAACTTCCAGTTTATATGCATTAATGGAATAGGGCCACAGTGTAAGTATCCTAAATTCAATTCAACCAGTGTTAATTGGGTAAGTAAAATATGTAAGCATCCAGTTGGTCCTATTAGGGGACACAAAGTATTATAAAATAAATCTCTCATCCTCATAGGGAGTTAATATTTTAATGAGGGAAAAAGGATATTCATAGTTTTACTATAATTTCCCCAAATGGTTATTTCAATAAAAAATAATATTCAGTTTTAATGGGAAATGGACAATGATCATGCATTATCAAAAAATGATGCAAATGTTATTTCTATATAGTTTTTAGAATGCATGAAATTTTCATGGAATCACATGGAAAATTTTAAACCTGGGTGCGTTCAGATGGCACAGAGAGGGAGATAGGAACATGATGTCAAAGGTAGAGAGTTGCTCTATGAAGTGTGAAAAATCACTCTTAAGGGCTGTAGTTGTTAACTGAGAGTTAACTTATTTACCTCCATTATAGCTTTCTTTCTTTCATTCTTTTTTTAGGCATCTGTATCATCATACCTTTCTTTACTAAAGTTTTGCCATTCAAGTACTATGAGTAAGCCTTACTCAACCAGAAATGATATACAGAATAATTAGCATAGAATTATAATATTTTCTTTCTGATTTCATGAGAAAAAGAAAAATAATTCTGATTAGACTCACACCTGGATTGGTAGAATCCTCATGATGCCTCAAATATAATAAAAGTTTGTTGTAACACATTATTTTGAGTGCAGTTTTTAACCTATAAATTTTCCTTTCTTCTTTTGTCTGGTGGTATAATGGTGAGTGAAGTTTGCATATGCAACAAAGTCTATATGGTATGAAATTAAGTTCAAAAGGATGAAAAGATAAGGCAAGTAGCAGCAATCAGCTGCTATAAATTATAACTTCCTGGCCACAGTGACTTGCAATGCAGGCAACTAAAATAAATTGTGAGTGAACCCATCAAACTGCTATTTGAGGAATTCTGAGGAGTAGAGAATTCAGGAAGAATCAGAGTTGGGTAAGTTTATTTCTGATTTTTTTTTTTTTTAAATGAGATCTTCCACACACTGTCAAGTTTACTCACACTCAGAAGATAAGGAAAAGCCAAGACCTGACTGATCAACCAGTCCAGATACAATGAGGCACTTTTAGGATTAGACCATCTATTACTTACAGACAGTAGGGAGCTGAGTAAGCCGAGGGACTGGCACCAAAGTCTTTGGCCCCTGCACCAAAACAGGAAGGGGCAATGAGTCCATCTCTGGGGTACTCCATTGCTAAGTTGCCTGTGCTTCATGAGAACCCAGGAGATGATGAGAATCTGTCTCATAGTATCCTTTCAGGAAGGTAGAGAGGTAAGTGGGAGATGGCTTCATAACAGCTCATTAGAGGCATCCAAAATTTTCTCCATTCCAGGATGGCGTTCAGCCAGGACTCAGGTCATCTACAGTTCAGGCTTTGTTTATACCAGTTCTTGTAAGGTTGCCAGGGCAAAGCTGTTCCTCCACCCAAATCAATAAACTTGGATGAGTCTAGAGTAAAATCTTAAACATAATATTTATAAGTAAGATGACTTGTAAACACAAAGATAATGATGAGATGATGATGAAGATGCTGACAAGGTAAAATTTAATATAAGTAAGTATGTAATTATGGCTTTGTTTCAGGGAACTGACCTTCCAAACTGAGAATGAGAATGGGTTTAGCAGAAATCCTCAAAGAAATAGACTTAGGGGTTTACAAAACTCAAAGAGTTTTACTGGATAACTTAATAAGAACATATTGTGATCTGAGTGCCAAGAGAGTAAATGGGCTCTCAGGTCCTAGTATTAGGATATTGTTTTCAGCCCCATGTAAGTGATACGCTTTGTCTAACTCATGTACAGGAACATGACTAGGGGATCACTTGAAGAACACACAATTTAGGTTGAGGGGGCTGGAACCACACTAGATAGGAAGTAAGGATTTTGTAGTTCAGAGGAGAATCAAGAGGAGTTATTATCATTGTTGTGAATTAGATTCCTGTCATGTTCTAGATACTGTTACATGCTTTACATGAATTATGAATGAAAGCCTCACAATACCAACAATGACCATTATTACCCTCTTTTTCCACATGAGACAGTGAAGACTCCATGAGGTTAAATGGCTGCCCAAGGTTACCATGATATTAACTAGTGCCCGAGCTGGGGTTTGAACTCGGGTAGACTACCCCAGCTTCACACTCCTATGCAGTATACTGTGATATCTCACTGACACTTTCCAGCATCTGAAGGGCTTTAATATTTAAATCAAGTATTAAGGACTGAATGGTGTTCACCCCAAATTTATATGGCAAACCTCTAACCCCCAATGTGACTGTGTTTGGAAATGGATCTTTAAAGAGCTAATGAATGTGGAGTTCCTAAGCCAATAGGACAGATGCCCTTTTAAGAAGAGGAGATTTTGGGGGTCAGCACACAGAGAAATAGCCATGTGAAGGCACAGCAAGAAGGTGGCCTCAGCAAGCCAAGGCCTCAAGAGACACCAAACCTACCAACATCTTGATCCTGAACCTCAACCTCCAGAACTATGAGAAAATACATTACTACCATTCCAGCTACTGAGTCTGTGGTGTTTTTATATGGTAGCTAGAGAACTAGCATAAGGGGTTAGATTAGTTTCATATTTGACAAGCAGTGAGCTGAAAGTATGAGACAGTATGAGATAGTATGAGATGGGGGACCCTGGCCCTTGACCTAGTGGCCTACAAGGACCCCAAGGAAAGTGCCAAAGTGGAAGCTGTAGAGAGACAACTTTAGACTATAACGGGAAGAACCTTCTTTAAAGGGGCTCCAAAAATATTTCCTTATTAAGTTGTCTTGGCTTTGAGATATTTCTGATTAAAATGCAATTGAATTGTATTTAGCCTGAATGAACTTTTTTTTCTTTTTTTAAATTTTATTTTATTTTTAAACTTTACATAATTGTATTAGTTTTGCCAAATATCAAAATGAATCACCACCTGAATGAACTTTTATAGGTGATGTTGATGAAAAGATTTAAATGTTCAGCAGTTGGTTGGACTAGATAATCAGGGCTTCCCTGGTGGCTTAGTCAGTAAAGAATCCACCTGCAATGCAGAAGAATCCAGGCTCGATCCCTGGGTCGGGAAGATCCCCCAGAGAAGGAAATGGCTACCCACTCATATTCTTGCAGAATCCCATGGACAGAGGAGCCTGGTGGGCTGCAGTCCATGGGGTTTCAAGAGTCAGACACAACTTAATGGCTATTCCACCACCAGATAATCTCTAAAGACTCACAATTCATGCCTCTCTTATCTTTGCACTTTGTACCCACTGAGGTTTGTTTAGAAAGATATATTTTGTTAAAATACTTTTAGATTTACAAAAAATTGCAAGGACAGCACAGAGAGTCCCTTCATATCCACACCCAGTTTTCCCTTGTGTTACTGTCTTACATTATATGGTATTTGTCACAATTAATGAACCAATATCCCCACTGAACAGTCAGACTTCTTTTTTTTTTTTTTGGAAAAAATTTCAACTTTGACTTTAGTTTAATCAAATGGAATCTTTTCTTTGTATTGAAAGTAACTATTGAAAATATAAAAATACCGGTTGCTTCTGAGAGTTCTATCTGGGCAAAAAATTTTGAGAAAAAAAGCGAAAACTCACTCCCCAAATTTTAGCCAAGTAGGCAGGACAAAAGCTTTAGAATCTTGAGAATTATTAGATAGCTCAAAAATGGAAACTGGGTAGAACTTGAGAAATATGTATTGGAGGGGAAAGAGCAACAAAATGCTGAGAGTTGCTCCTCTTCTCTTTTTATTTATTTTTTTTTGGTCATTTGTTTAAAAACATAGAAAAGCCATGGGAAAGCCAGATTTTATTTTGCTTTCTTTGTGCTTACATAGCAGTTGTTGCCCCCTAAGGAAAGGGGGAGAAATCTGGAAATTCTTCCTGATGGGCAGCAGAAGCTTCTCAGGCTTTTGGGGGAGGATTTCTGACTTTGTGTCCTGTCACACACACTGCAGCTCCTGGCATGCAGGTTCTGTAAGGGTCTTTCTCTGGACACCATTTACATGACACATGAGCGCAAGAGTAACTGTCTGACTCTTCCTTTAGGCACTGTTTCTGTAGTAAGAATTTTTAGAATTAAAAACTATACAAGGAAGGATATAAAGATTTCATCCCATGATTCATTTATTTTCCTAGAGAATTAAATTATCACTGAAAAAAGTGTTTGAAAACTTATCACTGTCTCTCTACAGGTATTGGCATGTTGAAAACTTAACCTAAAAGATGGTATCAGTTCAGTTCAGTTCAGTAGTTCAGTCGTGTCTGACTCTTTGTGACCCCATGAATCGCAGCACGCCACGCCTCCCTGTTCATCACCAACTCCCAGAGTTTACTCAAACTCGTGTCCATCGAGTCGGTGATGCCATCCAGCCATCTCATCCTCTGTCGTCCCCTTCTCCTGCCCCCAATCCCTGCCAGCATCAGGGTCTTATCCAATGAGTCAACTCTTCGCATGAGGTGGCCAAAGTATTGGAGTTTTCAGCTTTACCATCAGTCCTTCCAATGAACACCCAGGACTAATCTCCTTTAGAATGGACAGGTTGGATCTCCTTGCAGTCCAAGGGACTCTCAAGAGCCTTCTCCAACACCACAGTTCAAAAGCATCAATTCTTTGGCACTCAGCCTTCTTCACAGTCCAACTCTCGCATCCATACATGACCACTGGAAAAACCATAGCCTTGACTAAACGGACCTTTGTGGGCAAAGTAATGTCTCTGCTTTTCAATATGCTATCTAGGTTGGTCATAACTTTCCTTCCAAGGAGTAAGCATCTTTTAATTTCATGGCTGTAGTCACCATCTGCAGTGATTTTGGAGCCCAAAAAGATAAAGTCTGACACTGTTTTCACTGTTTCCCCATCTATTTCCCATGAAGTGATGGGGCCAGATGACATGATCTTCGTTTTCTGAATGTTGAGCTTTAAGCCCACTTTTTCACTCTCCACTTTCATCAAGAGGCTTTTGAGTTCCTCTTCACTTTCTGCCATAAGGGTGGTGTCATCTGCGTACCTGAGGTTATTGATATTTCTCCCAGCAATCTTGATTCCAGCTTGTGCTTCTTCCAGCCCAGCGTTTCTCATGATGTACTCTGCATATAAGTTAAATAAGCAGGGTGACAATATACAGCCTTGACGTACTCCTTTTCCTATTTGGAACCAGTCTGTTGTTCCATGTCCACTTCTAACTGTTGCTTCCTGATCTGCATACAGGTTTCTCAAGAGGCAGGTCAGGCAGTCTGGTATTCCCATCTCTTTAAGAATTTTCCAGAGTTTGTGGTGGTCCACACAGTCAAAGGCTTTGGCATAGTCAATAAAGCAGAAGTAGATGTTTTTCTGGAACTCTCTTGCTTTTTTGATGATCCAGCGGATGTTGGCAATTTGATCTCTGGTTCCTCTGCCTTTTCTAAAACCAGCTTGAAGATCTGAAAGTTCACAGTTCATGTATTGCTGAAGCCTGGTTTGGAAAATTTTGAGCATTACTTTACTAGCGTGTGCTGCTAAGCTGCTACGTCACTTCAGTCGTGTCCGACTCTGTGCGACCCCATAGACGGCAGCCCACCAGGCTCCCCCGTCCCTGGGATTCTCCAGGCAAGAGAACACTGGAGTGGGTTGCCATTTCCTTCTCCAATGCATGAAAGTGAAAAGTGAAAGTGAAGTTGCTCAGTCGTGTCTGACTCTTAGTGACCCCATGGACTGCAGCCTTCCAGGCTCCTCCATCCATGGGATTTTCCAGGCAAGATTTCTGGAGTCGGGTGCCATTGCCTTCCCCTACTAGCATGTGAGATGAGTGCAATTGTGCAGTAGTTTGAGCATTCTTTGACATTGCCTTTCTTTGGGATTGGAATGAAATCTGACCTTTTCCAGTCCTGTGGCCACTGCTGAGTTTTCCAAATTTGCTGGCATATTGAGTGCAGCACTTTCACAGCATCATCTTTAAGGATTTGAAATAGCTCAACTGGAATTCCATCACCTCCACTAGCTTTGTTCATAGTGATGCTTTCTAAGGCCCACTTGACTTCACATTCCAGGATGTCTGGCTCTAGGTGAGTGATCATACCATCGTGATTATCTTGGTCGTGAAGATCTTTTTTGTACAGTTCTTCTGTGTTCTTGCCACCTCTACTTAATATCTTCTGCTTCTGTTAGGTCCATACCATTAGGAGGAGGCTATAGTATGTTTAAATGGCAGCATCCAGTTGGGCACTGAATTATGTTACACATCCTAAAGTAAAAGCTTTCTGCCCATTGACGGAAGCTCAGACATCACTCCATTTAGCAGCCTTTCTTTTCCTCTAAAATGGCAAAGCTATCTATTCATTTTGTCATAACAAAGATGATACCTGTTCCCAGGTTGTCAGACTGGAGATGGCTAACATGTCCACCAAATTGGAAGACAAACACATTTTAATTCTACACAGACTTGTGAAGTAGCTAAGAAAAATATGAATAACCAGAGTTACAGATCCATAGTTGTGGAAGACCTTAATGATTGATTAAGATAGTCTAAAAGTAGTTTTACATTAGCAATCAGCAGAATCAGCATTACCACCTATGAGACAAGATGGGAATCAGCAGATTCCATGAAAGTAAGACAAAGAAAGGGGAAGATTTATCCATAACAAGATAAAAATGTGCCCCCAAACTCACCTGGATACAGTTTTCATTAATCCTTGAGTGAGGAGGGGTTAGATATTAAGCATAGCTCCTAAACATCTACTGTAAACATGTATTCTTACATTAACTATTGAATAAAAGGCAAGTGGCAAGTTCATTCCATATTTCAGATTCAGTCCTTCTTAACTGATCCTTGTACTGGTTTCAAAACCCCTTCATTGAATCCCTCAGCAATGGTTGAGGGAGGTCCCTCGACTGTATCCACACAAACTTACCTGCTAGTCAATGGCTGGTCTGCACAGTAGGCAGAACCAGGTATGTGGCCATCTGTCTAGGTGCTCCCTGTGCAAAGCATCCATGTCAGGACACAACCATACGACTCTCTGACATCTTTGATCTGCGTTTCTCAGGCTGTGGTGGGCGGATCATGTGCATCAGAATTCCCAGAGGGGCTTAATTAACATACAGACTCTAAGTCCCCCTTCCTGCATCCCGGGTAATGAATCAAAATCTCTGGGAATGTCATTTTAAAGACAATTAACTGCTTTGAATGAGCAAACAAGAGATTGAAAACTACTGTTTCAGATTCTGCCAACATTAAAGGGAATGCTATATAGAAATTCTTTGGGAAACCAAGAGATAATTGCCAGTTTTTAACATTTCCCTGGGAACTCTTCTATTTGTATCCATAAATGATTTTCTCAGGAAGGCTTCACTTGGATGTTGAAAATATTTATAGTATGTGTAGGGAGGTTACCTATAATTACATACCTGAGAACCCATAAGATAGAACCACGCTATATATCTACAGATAATTTTTCTAATTGCTCAAGCAATGTGGAAAGCACTTACTTAAAAACTAAATTGAAGTCATACGACAGAGACAAATCTATTTTGTTGGTTCCCACATTTCTCCATGTATCTAAACCCAGTACACATTTCCACAGCAAGTTACATGTGTTTTTATAAATCATTAATGTAAATCAGAGTAATGTACTAATGTTGTTTCACTCAGAATCTTACAGAAAATATTCTCTATGATTATGTTCACTTGACAGCAACAATTATACTGTGTACTTTTGTAGCTGGACTAATATATAAACCAAAAATCTTGACTTTTAATTCACTGACTTGTATGAAATACTCTTTCTCTACAAGGTCATAATATAAAACTATATATGTATTTTGAAATATAATCCAAAAGCATTGTGTTAGAAGAAACCATATTTCAGCAAAACTAAAAATATATTCTTGAAGTATGGTGTGATGATTAAAAGTATAGACTGTGGAACTAGAATTTCTAGACTCAAAATTCCAGTTCTCACACTTCTTAGCTGAATATCCTTGGGCAAATAACTTCTCTATGCCTAAGTTTTGTTATCTGTAAAATAGCAAAAATAATTGCACTTCTCTTGTTGGTTTGCTGTGATGGTTACTTGAGTTTTATATATAAGACCAATAGGACTCAAAGTTAGTGTATTATTATTATTAATCTATTTGATGATGTGCCAAAATTATGCTTCAAGTCATTAATCCATTTTCAGTGTATTTTCCTACCTCATTTTGCTCTTGAGGGTTCTTTTCAAAAATTATTGAAATCAACAACATAACATTGATTTCAGATGTATAATGTTATGATATAATATTGTATATATTGCAAAGTGATCACTGTAAGTTCAGTTTGCATCTGTCACCATACATAGTCAATACCATTTTCCCTTGTGATGAGAACTTTCAAGAGCCATTCTCCTAGCTACTTTCAGCTACGCAAACAGTGAAAGTGAAAGAAAGTGAAAATTGCTCAGCGTGTCCAACTCTTTGTGACTCCATGGAATTCTCCAGGCCAGGATACTGGAGTGGGTAGCCTTTCTCTTCTCCAGGGGATCTTCCCAACCCAGGGATCAAACCCAGGTCTCCCACATTTCAGGCAGATTCTTTACCAGCTGAGCCATAAGAGAAGCCCAGGCAAACAGTAGTATTAATACCTAGGTCACAATGTTGTACTTTTCATCCCCGGACTTATTCATGCTGTAACTGCACATGTGTACATTTCGACCCCCTTCACCCATTTCACTCACCCTACCCCCAACTCTGGCAACCAGCAATCTGTTCTCTGTGTCTTATGAGGGTTCTCCCCCAACCCCTTCAGCCCATATCAATGCTGAAAAAAAGATTAAAAGTTACCACTGACTTGAATGCTAAAGGAGGATTCTTGGGTCAGTTTTTATATTATCAGTGAGAAGCTTGAGGGCTTGGGGCTGGGGAAAGGCCATAATGGTGACTAGAGGGAAAGAACTGGAGGGAGCGATTGGGAGTCCGCAGAGTCGGAGGGAAAGAAAAGGCCCTTCATCTGGAGACGACTCCCAGTGAGCACGCCATCTGTTGTGGACACCTGTCCTTTGCATCCCACAGGCAAACTGCTCCCCAGCATCCCTGACACATAGAAGCTTCTGCTAACAGGCTGGGGAACGTGGGCACCCTGCATGGGTTTAGGCGTTTGAAGGGAGAACCTCAACCTTGCAGACTCAGTTGTGTATTGAGCCAGTGGGGATGTCCCTAAGAATGGAGCAGTGAACAATTGCTGTAACGATTCAGATACATGCATCTACCTACGTACTGGAAAAATGCTACATTGCAAAAAGGTCAAGCTGGAGTTTGGGTGTTTTTAATTTCCATAGTCTAGAATTATGAGAATTAGGTGGCTACACTGATTAATTATAGAGTAGTTTTGAGTAGAGTAAAAAAAAAGTTCCTGCTCAAATAATTCTTCTCTAGAACTTTTAATATTTCCCTCTTAAATGAATCATTTCCCTTTGTCCTTTAACAAAAAAAGGCTTTTAAAAAAATCTCACAAATTTTTTTCTCATGACATAAATCTCAACCTCCCACCACCAGTTACCATGTCTCATAGTTTCTATTTGCACTTGGGATGACTAGAATCACACTGCTAGTTTCATATTTCCACTATTTATTCCCTCCTACATCTGTACATAGACTTAAATGTGGGAGTATATGAAATTAAAAGACGCTTACTCCTTGGAAGGAAAGTTATGACCAACCTAGATAGCATATTCAAAAGCAGAGACATTACTTTGCCAACAAAGGTCCGTCTAGTCAAGGCTATGGTTTTTTCCTGTGGTCATGTATGGATGTGAGAGTTGGACTGTGAAGAAGGCTGAGCGCCGAAGAATTGATGCTTTTGAACTGTGGTGTTGGAGAAGGCTCTTGAGAGTCCTGTGGACTGCAAGGAGATCCAACCAGTCCATTCTGAAGGAGATCAGCCCTGGGATTTCTTTGGAAGGAATGATGCTAAAGCTGAAACTCCAGTACTTTGGCCACTTCATGCGAAGAGTTGACTCATTGGAAAAGACTCTGATGCTGGGAGGGATTGGGGGCAGGAGGAGAAGGGGACGACAGAGGATGAGATGGCTGGATGGCATCACTGACTCGATGGATGTGAGTCTGAGTGAACTCCGGGAGTTGGTGATGGACAGCGAGGCCTGGCGTGCTGCAATTCATGGGGTCGCAAAGAGTTGGACACGACTGAGCGACTGATCTGATCTGATGATAATGTTTGGAAAATTGCATTTTCCAAATTAATTAAGCCCTTATCTGTTCAAGTCGATTTCACTCATTGCTTTTCTTGACTTTTCAGAAATATCTGACACCAATTCCCTTGTCTACTTCTCTTGAAATTATCCTTTCCAACATAGTAATATGATGATTTTCTTTCTTTCTTTGTAACTCCTTTGTGGAATCTTAGGGGTCATCCTTGACCTCAAGCAACTTATAGTTTAGTGCAAAAACCAACATTCTGGTGGACACTGCTGAATGGCTGACCCAGTCTCAGTGCATAAACCTCTTCTCCTCAGCCATTTTCCTTTATATAATCTACTAGTCGTCTATGGGGTTGCACAGAGTCGGACACGACTGAAGCGACTTAGCACCAGCAGTACACAATTAAGTATGAAATCTGTAAGCAGTAAAACTATCTACCAAAAGAGCAGGGGTGGGGAGAAGTCATTTAAATGGCAGAGATGGGGAAGCTTTCTATAGGAGGTGACACTTGGGATGAACATCTAAAGATGGAGAAATTTCAACAGTAAGAAGTAAAGATATTCCACATGGATGAAACTACTAGAGCAGTGGACAGAAACAGAAAAATACTAAAATTCTTAACAGTTCTAGGATGAAGAATAATCACCAGGATGAAGTGACAAATGTGAACCTTGGTAGACTGGGGGTGGGGGGGAGTGGTGGGGAACACGTAGATCATAGATCAGTGCTATGGAATCTGGCTGGCTTTATTTAGATAAACGGGAGTGTTTGACAGTTTAGGGAGAGGAGTGTCACAGTGCTGCTGCCGCGTCGCTTCAGTCGTGTCCGACTCTGTGCGACCCCAGAGACGGCAGCCCACCAGGCTCCCCCATCCCTGGGATTCTCCAGGCAAGAACACTGGAGTGGGTTGCCATTTCCTTCTCCAGTGCAGCAAAGTGAGAAGTGAAAGTGAAGTCGCTCAGTCGTGTCCGACTTTTCGCGACCCCATGGACTGCAGCCTACCAGGCTCCTCCGTCCATGGGATTTTCTAGGCAAAAGTACTGGAGTGGGGTGCCATTGCCCTCTCCGAGTGTCACAATAGAGCTATGTATTAGAGAGCTTGAGTATCAGTGTGGAGAACACAGTGGAGGATGAGAGAGTAGAGGTGGGGCATCCTTTTAAAAATATCTCATTTAATATCAGTCATATGTTATTCTCCCATATTTCTATGCTAAATATTTAGTCATGCCTTGCCTTCTAAGAGCATAAGCTCTTTAAGACAAGAGCCATATCATGTTTTTCTTTCAAGTATACTATCCCAGATATTATCACCCTGCCTTGTACATTATCTTCATAATTTTCATTGTTATATTAAGTAACACTGAGCATTTGCCACATACCAGTTGTTTGTGTCTAGTCACTAAGTTGTGTCCGACTCTTTTGCTTCCCCAAGGACTATAGCCTACCAGGCTCCTCTGTTCATAGGATTTCCTAGGCAAGAACACTAGAGTAGGTTGCCATTTCCTTCTCCACATACCAGACACTATGCAAAATCAATTACATGCATTATCTCACTTAATCTTTAAATATGATTGTCCCCAATTTACACATGTGTAAACAGGGACTTAGAGAACTTAGTCCTTTGCTCCAGAGCATGGAGATGGTAACCAGTAGAGCCAGGTTTCAAAACAAGTTCTCTGTGACTTCAAATTTATTAACAACAATGTTAAATGGACTCCCATGGTGGCCAGTCAATGAATACTTTTAAATGGTTGGGTAAATAAAAATGGTGGATCACAGAATGAAGACATCAGCTCGTCATTTGAGTTGATCTATATAGGCAATTAAACATATCCATTCATATTGGGAATACAGCATGTGTTTGAATTGTGCAAAGTATCTCCTGTATTTTTAAAATAATAAGTTTAATAAACAATGGTATAAAATATCACTCATGTAAATGAACATCATTAAAGGAACCAAGTAGTAAATAATGTCAGAACTGTATCCATATTCCCTAATGTCTCTTTTCCTGTTCCTGTGTATCCCCAGACTTTAATATGCTTTTATTCCTATCATTCCATAAACTATAGCAATTTGGGATGGGACTTTTCTTCAATCTACTGGTGGTTTCTTTACTAAACACGTGGGAATTTATGTCCTCCTGGGTTGAACCTTTGCTGATGACTCTTTGCCAATGAATTTGAAAGTCAAGCACACTTGACTCAGATAACTCTAAAGAATAACTTCCTTTCTAAATAGCATTAAAACATGTATATCACCATATGTAAAATAGGTGACAAGTGTGAGTTCGATGCATGAAGCAGGGCATTCAAAGCTGGAGCTCTGGGACAACCTAGAAGGATGGAGTGGGGATTGAGGTGGAAGGTGGACTCAGGATAGGCAGGACACATGTATACCTGTGGCCAATTTATGTTGATGTATGGCAAAAACCATCACAATATTGTAAAGTGATTATCCTCCAATTAAAATAAATTAATTAAAAAAAAACTTCCTCTCTAGAGTTTACCATAGGAGCAAATTGAAGCTACCCTGTGCCAGACTTTGAGATCACACCTTTATTTGACTTCATTCCCTTCACTTCCTTGCTTTCTTCAGCCTTTTATTGGTTTCACTAATGAGATTTCCTTGATAAATCACTTGCATATGAACCTTCATCTCAGGATCTGCTTCTGGGGATATTGACATATGAAAAATGATACATTAAAATCTACTGAATATGTTAATGTTTCCCTTTAAAATAAATAATGGTTTCTTTTCAATACTTAACATGGTACCTTCTTCATTTTAGGCGAGAAAAAATCAACAGTATCATGTTAGGATGCCCTCTGTTATCACTTAACTCTTTATGAGATTTGATTTTACCTATGATAATTTTCATAGCAAACTACGTGGAAGAAAAGTTTTCTGCTGTGTTCCTGTATAAAAGTGCAACTTATAGACATTTTGTTGTATGAAAACTAGAAATTGCCTTAAAATTTTTACTATTGGATTTCTAGGAGTTTTATTTTCTAAGTTCTTAAATTATATTCTAAATATAGAAAATGTGCTTTAAGTGGGTACATTTTGAATTCACATGGTTCATATAATTCCATTTCTTCCAGCATTATGAGCAAAACATTAATATGTTTCTTTTCTTCATTTTCCAAGCTGAACACTTTATTTCCTCCAGCAGGATCACAGATAAGCACATCATTCCAAATCTAGTGCACTGGAAACCTCTCATATTTAAATCATAGATGGTTTTTATGGGTTTTGTACCTTTTGCTAATTTATCCCACAGTTTGCTTCAGGTAACATTCTGAATGATGGCAGTTTCTTCTGCATTCAGACTGGTGATGGTGTTGAAATCTCCAAATGGCCAAGTCATAAATATGTCTTGTATTCTTTAAATAGACTCAATAGTCCTCATGATTTGCAAACTCACTGGCCCCCTCTTCTCTCCAGTCATCTTCCTTAAGTTATAAGTGACTCATGTGACCCCATCTTCATCTAATCCTACTTATGTGACTGACTACTGCTGACATGGAATAAAGCTACCTAACGTAGAAATTCTCTTTGAACTTGTAACGAAAATAGACATGGGAATTTTTAGCTGAAGATATATTTTTATATTTAAGCCCTTTGAGATACATCATGTTAGCTAATTCCTCTGTCTTGGAGATTATATATTGAATCCAGATTAGAGTCTACTCTAAAGCCTTTAAGTGGAGTGAATGTTCTTCTCTCAAGTGTTAGCTGACCCTCCAGATAGAAGGCCAGGGTGTGGGAATGCAGAGAACCTACTGTAAGATGGAGAAGCAGATGGAAGACAGAAGACTGATATGCAAAAATGACCAAGGAAAAATCTATCACCAAATTCCAGGGCCTGTGGGATGCTGGGCAAGAAAGATGAAGCTAAAAGGGCAGAAACTGAGGAAAAGGTGAAGGCAGTAGCAGGAATGAGGAAGAGTTGGACTTTTCCAGTGTTCTGATCTGAGATGACTGCCTTCTGATGCCTTGGTGGTTTGATCCATGTTAAAACTGCGGGATCAGGCAAACAAGTACTATATTAAAATCCTCTTATACAACAATTAAGAATGATTCACTCTTTATAATTGAAGGGCACTGCAGTAGGCAACGGGGTTGCAAATAATAATAATAATGATCATCATCATCATTGTGATAATAGTAACAAAAATAGCTTGGACTCCCATAGAGCTTACTTGTATGGTGTATATTATGTGCCAGATTCTTCCCTAAGGGCTTCACATATATTAACTCCTTGCAACAACTCTATGGGGGTGCTTCCATTCTCTTATTTATTTACTTTTTTGTTTTTCAGGTGCTACTGTTCTAATTACCATCTTATGAACGATGAATCAGAAATACAAAGAGGTACAGCACTTTGCTCAGTGTCACTCAGCAGGTAAGAAGCAGAGCCACAATTTAAATCCCAGGAAGAATGGATTCAGGATCTGCAATAAACTGCCTTCAAATAAGGTGCTGTTAGATGGAGAGGCAGGAAATGCCCATAACCATATAAATGACCATAAAACCCATTTTGTCCTAAATATTAAGTTAATGCTACACACAGTGGATGCCTCAGAGGGCTGGAGCTGGGAGCCGGTGTTGTGGTTGGCTACTTGTACAAGTTATAGAACATCCAGGAGTCAAATACCAAACCCATACTTTGAGAAACAAAGGGGGTTCACTAGTGACATAACTTAAAAACCCCCGAGTTTTGGCATGACTGTCATAGAATGCAGATAATACTATCAAAATATTCCCTCCTTTATTTTGGATTTTTTTTCTTCTGTCAGCTTAATCTCAGCAAAGTCCTCTTCATGTGGGCCAGATTGCTCCTAGCAACTTCAGAATTACATTCTGCCTGTTCACCAGTAAGGGGGCTGTCCTCTTCAGTGTTTCTAGAAACATTTCCAGGATTGATACTCACAGATTCTAATTTCCGTGGCTTTAGTGATGTATCTGCTTCCTGAACCAATTACTGTGCATGGTTTGGTTTATTTGTTCATTCCTCACACCAGAAGTGTGCTCCTCTGATTCTGTATGGATTAATAGCCTAGGAGAGGTGGTTTCCCAAAGGAAAATCTAAGTGCAGTTGGTGAAGGAAAGGGAAATGATGAACTTTGGAAGAAAATAAAGCAAAACAACAGATCCCTTGTCCCTATATTACCATGGGACATTGTATTGACTAACCAGGTTAAGTACACATATAACTATAGAGAAGGTAAAGCTGAAAATTTTTATTTTGGCCAGATTATGGAGAGACTAAGATATATGTAGATTTTATTTTGTAGGCAATGGATAGATAACCATTGCACATATTTCTGCAGTGAAGTAAGTAAATCCAAAACTAATGTAAGATAATTAATCTAGAAGAGATAGCTAGGCAATCATGGGTTCCGAAATCATTTACTAATTTCATGAGATTTTTAGATGAAATCATACAATATATTAGATTGATATATTGATAAGTTCATGTTCATCAAACTCAAGTGGATACACAACACTGCTCTGAAAATCTTATTTCACTGTCTTGAGCAATGGTCACTTTCTGAGATGGGTATTTCATACTGCTCCCTCCATTGTCTAAACTCTAATCCTTTCTCTTGCCCTTCAGGCCTTTCTGGAGGCCTCCAACCTCACTGCCACCACATCAGTTCAAATTCCCTTTCACTCCCACTTGAACTGTTGCAGTATCTCCTTAGAGGCTGATGCCACCCTTGTTTTGTTATGGCCCCATTCCATGGCTCTAGCCTTTGGTGATGGGTACTAGGTCCTAGGGGTGATGTGGTGGAGTCAATCATTAAAAAATCATTTAATGAAGTCCCACAGTAGAGGAAAGGTAAGGAACAAAAAGGTGAATGAGGAAATATTGAGCTTGTTTTTTGGCTGAAGAGAGGAAACCAGTAGAGAGAATTATGATGCAAAGAAAAAGAAGGGGAATAATTAATGGACCAAGGCCCCAGAGTGTAGAAATGTATTCCAGTAAAGACATCTTCTTACTCTGAAACAGTTGAGAAGTAACAAGGATTTGTTGAGTGTTGTATTGACAAATTGATGCACTTACCTGTTCTGCTGGCTTCCTACCCTGAACTCAAATCTGAAGATGCTATGGGGGTGAGTAGGTACTAGACAAATTTATTCAATACTTTGTTTAATTACTTCCTAGGCCTTTCTATGCCTATTGGAATTTGACTGTGACTCACTGAATGTGAATCATTGTAGAATGTACATTGTATTAGAAACTGAAAAACTAAAGGAAATTTAAGTCAAAACCACAATGAGTTATTACATCTGTCAAGATGGCTGTCATCAGAAAGAACATGTAACAAATATTAGGGAGGATGGGGAGGAAAGGGAACCCTCCCTCACTGTTGGTAAGGTTGTGAATTGGTGTAGTCACTGTGTAAAACAGTAGAGAGGTTGCTCAAAGAACTAAAAATAGAACTACCATATGATCCAGCAACTCCACTCCTGGGTATATATCTGAAAATGCAAAAATAATAATTAAAAAAGATACATATACCCCAGTGTTAAGCAAACTAAGGGTGTATCAACAGGTGAGTAGATAAAGAAGAAGCAATATGACAATGGAATACTACTGAGTCATACAAAGGAATGAAATCTTGCCATTTGCATCAACATGGATGGACTTAGAGCTCATTATGCTAATCAAAATGTCAGACAGAGAAGAACAAATACTGTATGATATTGCTTACATGTGGAATCTAAAAAATACAACAAATACTACCCTTATTAACTGATGGCTTATTGTTTATGCAACCATTGCAAAGCTCCAAACCCACAGATTCAGTTCATCTTTGGGCAGGGTTCTTGGTATACTATTTTTTTGTAAACAACATGCATGAATCTTTAGTTTTGGAGTAAAAGTTTTAACGTTTAAATAGTGCTGAATTTCAGCTCAGTTTGGGAGCACTGAACATCAGAAGCAGGCAAAGAGATTGGGATCAACAGCAACATTGCATATAAAAGGACAATAGAGTTATAAATCCACTCTATTCAGTTTCAAAAATGACAGAGGTAGTATATTCGTACACATTTCTTAGAAACTTATTGATCAAACAGACATTAGCAAGCTAGAATGTTTGAATAACATAGTTAATATATCCAGGATAGTAGATTTATACAGAAATAGAAATGTAAAATGGAGAAGGCAATGGCACCCCACTCCAGTACTGTTGCCTGGAAAATCCCATGGATGGAGGAGCCTGGAAGGCTGCAGTCCATGGGGTCGCTAAGAGTCAGACACGACTGAGTGACTTCACTTTCACTTTCCACTTTCATGCACTGGAGAAGGAAATGGCAACCCACTCCAGTGTTCTTGCCTGGAGAATCCCAGGGACGGAGAAGCCTGGTGGGCTGCCGTCCATGGCGTCGCACAGAGTCGGACACGACTGAAGCGACTTGGCAGCAGTAATGTAAAATATGCATAGAAAATTTTTGGCATTGTTAAATCTTCATAAAACATTAACAAAACTGTATAAATACTATGTGACAAAGAAATTTCAATAAATAAAAGAATACCACACAAAACAATTCAATCAGATTAGAAATCAATAGCAAAAGGAAAAATAAAAAATTGGCACATGTTTAGAAACTAAAATCATACCATTCAATATCCTTGTGTAGATATTTCATAATTAGAATAATTATGAATTATCATTCATAAATTATTAGTACTAATAATTTCATAATCAGAATATATGAAATTGTTACATGATAAAATTTATGGCATATAGTTAGAGGTAGTATTCAGTAGAAAATTTAGAGCTTTAAAACATTTGCTACAGTAAAAACAAAAGTCAAATGAACTGATTGGTCTTCTATAGAAAGAATTAACAATGAAAGAGTTAAGCCTGAGTAAGAAGTAAACAAGAAAATTAAAATTATGACAATAATTTTTATATGTAGCATTTATTGACCCTTTCTAATGTTTTACTCACTTGAGTCATAATAAGAAAGACAAATGCAGAAATTAATGAAATTGAGTAAAAATGGTAGAGAACATTAATCAAACCAAGTTTAGCCATTTAAAAATATAAATTAATTTAAATTGAATAAAATCATTTTTCTGTTGAGCTTTATCAAATTGTCAAGGAAAAGATAATTCCTACTCTACTAATTTTTTTTTAGAAAGCAGATATATGCCCAATTCATAGTGTAACTGGCTAGAAAAACCATTCTTCCAAACATGAAGATGATATGAAAAAGAAAATTTTAGGCCCCTGCACTTAGAAATGTAAGTGCTAAAATGTAGTAAGATACTAATTAAATCTAACAATGTAACGTTTCATGATTAGGTAGAATTTATTCTAGGGATTCAAATGTGATTTAATAACAGAGTTTCTATGCTAATGGATTAAAGAAAAAAATCACATTAATTGAAATAAAAATGGTATAGAAAATGTATTTGATAGCATCCAATTACTGTTTGTGATTTAAAAGGTCTGGACAACTAGATATAAATGGAAAACTATATAACTCAATAAAAAGCAGTAAACATTACGTATTGGTGTTTAATAATACAAAATTCCATGTCCTGGCTATTATAAACAGTGCTGCGATGAACATTGGGGTACTCGTGTCTCTTTCCCTTCTGGTTTTCTCAGTGTGTATGCCCAGCAGTGGGATTGCTGGATCATAAGGCAGGTCTATTTCCAGTTTTTTAAGGAATCTCCACACTGTTCTCCATAGTGGCTGTACTAGTTTGCATTCCCACCAACAGTGTAAGAGGGTTCCCTTTTCTCCACACCCTCTCCAGCATTTATTACTTGTAGACTTTTGGATCGCAGCCATTCTGACTGGTGTGAAATGGTACCTCATAGTGGTTTTGATTTGCATTTCTCTGATAATGAGTGATGTTGAGCATCTTTTCATGTGTTTGTTAGCCATCTGTATGTCTTCTTTGGAGAAATGTCTATTTAGTTCTTTGGCCCATTTTTTGATTGGGTCATTTATTTTTCTGGAGTTGAGCTGTAGGAGTTGCTTGTATATTCTCGAGATTAGTTGTCAGTTGCTTCATTTGCTATTATCTTCTCCCATTCTGAAGGCTGTCTTTTCACCTTGCTAATAGTTTCCTTTGATGTGCAGAAGCTTTTAAGGTTAATTAGGTCCCATTTGTTTATTTTTGCTTTTATTTCCAATATCCTGTGTACGAGACAGCAAAAGAGACAATGATGTATAGAACAGTCTTATGGACTCTGTGGGAGAGGGAGAGGGTGGGAAGATTTGGGAGAATGGCATTGAAACATGTAAAATATCATGTATGAAATGAGTTGCCAGTCCAGGTTCGATGCACGATACTGCATGCTTGGGGCTGGTGCACTGGGATGACCCAGAGGGATGGAATGGGGAGGGAGGAGGGAGGAGGGTTCAGGATGGGGAACACATGTATACCTGTGGCGGATTCATTTTGATATTTGGCAAATCTAATACAGTTATGTAAAGTTTAAAAATAAAATAAAATTAAAAAAAAAATAATACAAAATTCCCCACTTCCATCATTACTCTTCATCACTGTATTGGAAGTACTGACCAATGCCTCAGATAAGATAAACAAATAAGAGACATGTCAATCAGGATAGGTTAGATTATGCCGCAAGTCATAATAACTAAACATTTTAGTTGCTTAAAAGCCACAAGAGTTTATTTTTTGCTCATACTAAATGTTCTTTATGGGTTGGCAGAAAGCCTGGACTCATTGACACTCAAAAGAGGCAGACTGGTGGGATAGCTACCATCTTAAACATTGCTAGTCATTGTATCTGAGGGAACAGGGCAACTTGGGAGAGTCTGGTGAAAGTGTTAGTCACTCAGTCGTGTCCAACTCTTTGCAATCCCATGGACTGTGGCCCACCAGGCTCCTCTGTCCATGAAAAGGTCTGGTATCCACAGTTAAATTTTCTGATTACAAAGTGATAATATGTCACCTGTCTCAGAACTCAGTTGGCCAGAAATAGTCATATGGTTCCACTGAAGAAGGTCCAGAGAGACAAGATATGGAAATATTGGTGGGTATTACTAATAACTATCACAGAAGGATATTAACTGAAAAAGAAGACAAAAAATTGTCTTTTTTTTTGTAGATTTAAGAGTGTTTACATAAACTGACAAGAAATATAAAAAAATTGACAGTCCAGTTATCATAACTAATAAGATCTTGTAGCAATGTTGCTGAAAATACATGATCAGCTCACAAAAGCAAATAGTAGTGCTAAACATCACCTGTGCATACGTCCATTGCCTTTTCTCCACTAACTGTGGATGAATATTTAGTTTCATGGCCACTTTAGAGCCAGATTCTAATTTCTCTCACTTATTCAAACAGATTACAACTCTCTATTCTTATTAATTCTGGAATATTTCTAGAACTCAAGCATTCTACAAGTTCTTACAAATCTTAAAATAATCAGCAAAGTTCTCAAACATTCTATGAATGCTCACATCTTAAGAATATACAAGTAATAAATGCTGGAGAGGGTGTGGAGAAAAGGGAACCCTCTTACACTGTTGGTGGGAATGCAAACTAGTACAGCCACTATGGAGAACAGTGTGGAGATTCCTTAAAAAACTGGAAATAGACATGCCTTATGATCCAGCAATCCCACTGCTGGGCATACACACTGAGGAAACCAGAAGGGAAAGAGACACGAGTACCCCAATGTTCATCGCAGAACTGTTTATAATAGCCAGGACATGGAAGCAACCTAGATGTCCATCAGCAGATGAATGGATAAGAAAGCAGTGGTACATATACACAATGGAGTATTATTCAGCCATTAAAAAGAATACATTTGAATCAGTTCTAATGAGGTGGATGAAACTGGAGCCTATTATACAGAGTGAAGTAAGCCAGAAGGAAAAACACCAATACAGTATACTAACGCATATATATGGAATTTAGAAAGATGGTAACAATAACCCTGTGTACGAGACAGCAAAAGAGACACTGATGTATAGAACAGTCTTATGGACTCTGGGGGAGAGGGAGAGGGTGGGAAGATTTGGGAGAATGGCATTGAAACATGTAAAATATCATGTATGAAATGAGTTGCCAGTCCAGGTTCGATGCACGATACTGGATGCTTGGGGCTGGTGCACTGGGACGACCCAGAGGGATGGAATGGGGAGGGAGGAGGGAGGAGGGTTCAGGATGGGGAACACATGTATACCTGTGGTGGATTCATTTTGATATTTGGCAAAACTAATACAGTTATATAAAGTTTAAAAATAAAATAAAAAAAAAAAAAAAAAAAGAATAATCCTGTTTTGTTGATTGCACATCCACCTCTAACTCCTGTCCCATTTTATTGTTACAGCTAAGAGTAAAACTTGAAAGAGCTGTCTGTTCTTGCTATCTCCAATTACTCTTCTTTCTTTTTATCCTGAATCCATAATCTTTTACCATTCTTTCCATGATGGTTAATGGCTTCTGTGTGGCTAATCCTGTAGTTACTTCTCAGGTCTTTACTAATTTGACCTATCATTAGTATTTGATTAAATTAATTACTTCCTCCTCTAAACCTCTGTTCACTTGGCTTCTACAAAATAGTAACCTTGTAAGTTTACTCCACTGTCACTTGTCACTCTTCGTAATCTTTGTTCATTTTCTCTGCATCTCTGGAGATACAGATGTGGGAGTATACCAGGATCAGTCCTTGGACTTCTTTTTTCCCCTTTTCTTTGTTCCTTGGTGATTTACTATAGTCTTTTAAGTTATATGGTAATGTTACTTAAATTTATATCTTAGAGACAGATCTTGCCTCTGAACTCCAGACTCACATATACAACTGTCTATTCCAGTCTCACTTGAGTGTTTAATGACATCTAAAATGACCTTTTAGATCCCTTTTAAAAAAGACATCTAAAAGATGAAGGGAATTTTTCTCCCTTAATTTGTTAAGTAGTCTTCCATTCGGTAAATGGAAACTTGATTCTGTAAGTCATTCAGGATAAAAATTTTGAGATCATCAATGATCCTTCTTTCTCTCCCATATTCCAATTGACGTGTTGTCAATGAATCCAGAGTCTGACCCCTTCTTTCCTCTTCCATTGCTACTAAATCATCCAGATCACCACCATCTCTTATTTACCCTGTTGAAATCGTCCCTAACTGGCCTTTTTTTTTTTCCTACTCTTGCCCCACTAGCAGCTTAATTTCAACACAGTGTCCAAAGTAAATCTGACATGTGGATCAGTCATGGTTCTCCTCCTATGTCCCAGCCCACTCAAAGGCAGTGCAGGGCAGTGTGTAAGAGGAGAGGCTCTAGAATTAGACTGTTGGGTTGGAATCCCAGTTCTGTCACTCACCTGCTGCATGACCTCAGGCAAGTTCCTTAAGCTATGAATGTATGTGCGTGGTTTCTTCACCTGTAAAGTAAGGAATGATAGTAGTAACTCTCTCACAGTGTTATTAAGGGGATTCAGTTCAGTTCAGTCGCTCAGTTGTGTCTGACTCTTTGCGACCCCATGGACTGCAGCACTCCAGGCTTCCCTGTACATCACCAACTCCCAGAGCCTACTCAGACTCATGTCCTTCATGTTGGACCATCCAACCATCTCATCCTCTGCCGTCCCCTCCTCCTCCCACCTTTGATCTTTCCCAGCATCAGGGTCTTTTCAAATGAGTCAGTTCTTCACATCAGGTGGCCAAAGTATTGGACTTTCAGCATCAGTCCTTCCAATGAACATTCAGGACTGATCTCCTTTAGGATGGACTGGTTGGATCTCCTTGCAGTCCAAGGGACTCTTAAGAGTCTTCTCCAACACCACAGTTGAAAAGCATCAGTTCTTCGATACTCAGCTTTCTTTATAGTCCAACTCTCACATCTATACATGACTGGAAAAACCATAGCTTTGACTAGGTGGACCTTTTTTAGTAAAGTAATGTCTCTGCTTTTTAGTATGTTGAAGGGATTAGATAAATTAAAATGTTTAAAACCCTTAGAATATTGCCTGGCAAATAATACAGAATATGTTTTAGCTGTTACTGCTATTTTAATAAATACTTATATTGACTTTTAAGACTTTATACCATCTACCCATCCTAAGATAAGCTCTGTGGTAATCAGAAACTTTTGTCTGTTTCCCCAGTACACAAAATAATGTCTTTTTAATAAAGGTGCTCCATAAATATTTGCTAAGTGAATTAATGGATAATAGAAGAAATGAATTCAAAACTGCCAGTTCAATATAATGGAGATCTCAGAATCTAGTCCTTATTAAATGCTATAAATTGCACCATGAATCACAGGAAACAGAAGGACTTTTTAATTAATATTGTTGAAGGCATTGGCTTTTTATGTAGAAAAAATGAACATTGGTATTTTTAAAACCTACACCACATAGAAACCTAAATTTAAAAACCGTGATTTTTTTAGATAAACCCCTAAATCACAAACCCTAACAATCAAAAGTGGGTTGGGCAAAACTAGCAAAAGTAAGAAAATAATGATTAAAGCATAGATAAATAGAGACTAGAAAACAGTAAGAAAAAATAGCAGTGAAACCAAGAGCTGGTTCTGTGAAAAGATCAGCAAAACTGACATTGAGTAAAGTCACTGAGGAATCTTGGGGCAGGAGACCTAAGAAGGAAAATTGTATGTTCTGTTGGTGTTAGTTGCTCAGCTGTGTCCGACTCTTTATGACCCTGGTCTGTAGCCCACCAGACTCCTCTATGCATGGAATTCTCCAGGCAAGAATATTGGAGTAGGTAGCCATTCCCTTCTCCAGGGGATCTTCCTGACCCAGGGATTGAACCTGGGTCTCCTGCATTGCAGCAGATTTCTGTCTGAGCCACTGAAAAGGATTGGGGCTATTATAATTTGAACAATAAAAGGAAAATGACTTTTTATATCCAAACTGATGAGGGAATACTTGTTACTGATCTTGTGAGTCATTTTATATAAATAGGATCATAATATGCATACTGTTTTATGACTTACTTTTTTTCTTTAACAATATGTTGGGAACATATTTCCATGAAGTAAATATATAAATGTGAAAAAATTAAGGATCTCAGAAAAAAAGTAGGTTGGATTGACTACATTTAAGTTTTGTTTGTCAGTGAAGGACATTAAAGATAGCAGACAACTGACAAATTGGGAGCTGAGAACCATAATCAGAACACTGGAAGCCAAAGAATTGTTATCTAGAACATAATAGAAATATCTGAGTACCTTTGGATCTGCAGTTAAAATAACATAGAAAATAATTCACAAACAAGGAAATCAGAATGTCTTATAAGAGATTCTTACCCTCATTAATAATCAGAGAAATATAAGTTAAAAATCATATAATCCTTTATACTTTTCAGATTGGTGATATAATACTGATACCATCATTAAAACTCCTCAGATTGGTATAAGACATTAGGATACTAGCAAACACTGGTGGTGGTAATGAAATGGGAACCCTCATATTCTTCTAGAGAAAGTATTCAGTTCAGTTCAGTTGCTCAGTCGTGTCTGACTCTTTGAGACCCCATGGACTGCAGCGTGGGGTCCATGGGGAAAGTATAAGTTGGTAGAAACCTTGAGGGGAGAGAAATCTGACAATAGCTCATGAAATAACATATGTGTATCCTCTAAAACTCCCACAACCCTGTTCTTGGTTACAGACTCCTCTTCAACATGTCTAAGGATGTGGCCTGTGTCAGTCACTATTTGTGGTGGTGGAAACAGGAGGAAACTGTCACTGGGGAAATAATAGGTAGAATGAGGCTGATGCACACAGGGATCTGTTGTGTAGCGTTTAGGAGCAATAATTAAGTAGCTATCGATCTATCTATCTATATATACATATATATTATATATTTAACTATGAGTTACAGTTGTTTTTATATATCTATGTATTTTGAAAGTGTATTATTGAGTGGAAAATAACAACCATATTCAATGCAATTTATTTAAAGTAAAACCATATATTCACATGAAATGATCCCTATTATCTTATAAAAATATATACGTATCCAAGGTAACATGTTAGAGATGCAGAGACCAGAGGGAGAAGAAATGTGGTGAAGGTGAAATTCCCAAGTTGAGAAAGCCCTTTGGAGATGTGTGGTGATGGCAAGGTGTGTACATCTACTATGGAGGAATGAAGGGCAAAAATGAAGATCATCTCATGGCAATAATTCTTCTTCAGTGATTTTGCACCTCACTACTTCCCTGTGTGTGTGTGAGGAGTGATGCCTCCAACACTAGACCAGGCTGCAAGGCCAGTGCTGTGTCTGTATCTGATGTGCTTATTATGGCTGGAGACATGAAGGCCATTGAGAAGACCTCTGCCCATCAGTGCAAATAACACACCTGGATCCTCCAAATGCCTTAGTCTGGAATTCCTTCAGAAATGAGCATAAGAAGTACAGATTCACAAGAAATCACATTTCGGGCCAGAAAAGAAATTGAAAGCATAAGGAAAAAAGACCTCTACCTTTTCATGTAAGTA
The DNA here is from genome assembly GCF_019923935.1 of Bubalus bubalis. Classification (NCBI taxonomy): domain Eukaryota; kingdom Metazoa; phylum Chordata; class Mammalia; order Artiodactyla; family Bovidae; genus Bubalus; species Bubalus bubalis. The sequence continues at coordinate 75,461,955 of NC_059163.1, forward strand.
ATGAAAAAGGGCAACGATTTCAAATCTTTACAAAGTTCAATATCTAAAAACACCACCACCATGTCTTAGATTGTTCACATCAGACATTAACCACAGTTTTGGACTTTGTCATTCTTAAGATATAGCCACTATTGCTTAAGTTCTTACTGTGCTCTGGGATACACAGGCTAAAAGCCATCCCTTCTGCCCATATTTCAATAAAATCAATGTAAACAGTTCATAAATTGCCTAGAATACCTGTCAGCACACGTCTCTGCCAGTTTGACCTGTGATTGGGCTTGTGTTTAAAAATTTAAGTCCCTAGTATTATAGGCAACTCCCAAATATTAAATCGATTTTATTTCAAAATTTATTTTATGACCTTATTGTTGGGAAATGAGATTGTCTTATCAGATAAAAGGATTGTTATAAATGGTGTAACCCACTTTCCTGGGCACTGGGCCCGCTCTGAGCAGAATTCTGAAAGTATGAATCTTGGCAGTTCCCCTGCAATACTCACAGGTGATGCTTCACGTGCCTGGCACACCCATCCATGCACACACCTACCCAACGGGAAATCACACCGATGCTTCAGCTAAAGAGCTGTTCCAGAGGAATTGCAGGTGAAGAAATGGGATGTATTGTTTTTCTAAATCCCTGGATCTCAATCCTGCTTTTCAGAAGAGGAGATCAGAATCCTGGCAGGTGGGTGTTAGGTGCAGAAGCTGCCCAGGTGATTCTGGGTCCCACTGTGTTGCCAACCAGCACCAAAGTCATTCCAACACTGTTCTCTTTCCTCCACACCTGTGGTGTCCACCAGGGCTGCAGGAGCAGCAGACAGCTCAGGGGGCCCTGGCCTGAAACCCAATGTGCAGGGGAATTTAGGACCTCACCCCTAGTGGCTGTGGAATCTGGCAGGTGTCCAGAATGACAAACTCTTATCCACAACTTTACCCTCACTTTATTGTCTAGTATAACACTGAGGTTCTCAGAACAGGACACCTTCTCTGGTTTTAGAAATAAGTGATCAGGATGTGACTTTTGTTTCTTTTTTCTTACTTTTTTATTGGAATATAATTGTTTTACAATGTTGTAAAACATATATATCCCCTCCCTGTTAAACTACCTCCCCCCCACTTCACTCTCCCACCCCTCTAGGTGATCGCTGCAGGTTCCCACTAGAAATCTATTTTATGCATGGTATTGTATTTATGCCGATCCTAATCTCCCAGTTCATCCCATACTCCCCTTCCCCTTGCCCCCATGTCCACAAGTCCATTCTCGACATCTTCTCTATTCCTTCCCTGCAAGTAGGTTATCTGTACCATTTCTCTAGATCCCAATATATGTGTTAATATATCATATTTGTTTTTTTCTCTCTGACTTACTTCACTCTGTATGACAGACTCTAGGTCCATCATAGAGTCTGACCTTTGATTGTGATAAGCAGAAAAAAAGAAAAGTCAGACCACATTGTCTGAAGTGAGAGGGAAGGGGTGAGATTCTGATACGGGCTCCCAGTGGACAGCCAGGTCACCATTTGTGTGTTCATTCGTGCAGTCTGCCAACAAGCAGTGAGATAAACAAAAAGCGCTCTGGCCAAACACTTCTCTAGGTTCTGGCAATATGGAAGGGAGCAAAGCAGATGCAGGTCTGCTTATAAGTAGGTAAAATAGGTAAAATATCCATAAGGCAGCACTAAGTGATAAACAGAAAAATAAGAAAGGGCCCCAGGAATTTCCCACGTCTGGGGGAGTGATAAAGAAGGCCTTGCAAGGGGGTGACATTTGTGTAAAGACTTAAAAGGGTGAAAGTGAGCCATGTTGCAAAGGCAGGTGGCATGTCTGGTATAGGGGAGGGACATCAAGGTACCTGGTATGTGCCCTGAGTGGGAGCAAGTGAGAAAGAATCTGAATAGAAATAATGAGAAAGGAGGTTTATTTGATTCTGGAAAAACAAAAAACAAAAACTGCCGTGACAGCGAAAGGACACAATTCCCTTTCTCTTGCCTCTCTCTTGAGTTCTGGAGCTTTTGCAGCAAGACTGAGATGGTCTGCATCCCCTGAAAAGGCACTGTATTAGTTTTTACCAGGACTTAAACTTTCTTCCTCCAGTACCCCCATATCCCCAAATGTTTTCTTCTCTTCACATTAAACACTATTCTTTGCTTCCATGAAGATGAAAACAGCTTTGTGTTAGAAGAAACCAGTAACATAGAGTTCTCACTTATGAGCTTGTCAGTAAGAATAAATCTCTAATTGAGGTACCATCCAGCACCAGGAGGAACAGAGTCCCTGGGCCATTGCCTTCACCTGTGAGTCGTCTCTGAATCAGGGGCTGTAGCTGGTGGTTCAGTGCATTTTCCTGTTGTTTACTCTGGAACCCCCAGGCTCATCAGGAACCCTGCTTGATGTCTTTTGGAAGTGATGGCACACATTTTATGATGGGAAGGGGCAAAGATGACAGGCCTTGGACCAAAAAGGAAGCTCACCTGTCAGTTGGCGTTTGCGGTTTGCTGCCTGGGGCGCTTGCCAAGCTAAAGGCAGGGCCTAGGGGAATTCAGGGGCCCGTGCGCCTTCTGAGAGCAGACTTACCTGAAGAAATGCCCTGGACCTTTGCTGTTACGGTGGTGAGTCAGGGAGCAGGAGGTGGGGGGCACAGCTGGGGTGAAAGTAGAGAGGATAAATTAGTCCAGGAAACAGCAGGCCAAGCTTCCAGAGGAGCTGCTACCACTACCTACTGCTTTGAAGTGAAAGAAGGCCGACCAGAGTCAGATGGCTCAAAGGGACCCAGAGGTGAGAGAAGAATCATTCTCAGGAACCTCAGCACCAAAATAGTTGCATTCAGGATGACCCAACCCAGATTTAAAGTCAACCAGGTCACACCTACCCCTGCCACACACACACACACACATCCCCCACTCTCTTACTCTCTTCTATTATCTATCAGTTATCTATCTGTCTGTCTACCTACCTACCTACCTATCAATCAAGCTATGAAAAGACATAGTCAAACCTACATTGTCAAACCTAGAATGAGGATAAATAGGTCAAATCCTGAAATCTGTTTTTTTGGCATCTAGACTGGAATTAAGAGATTCATTATTATGTCAACAAATATTTATTAAGTGACTAATGCATGTCAGTAAACACACACACAAAGATGTATCAGTTTTCAGTATGATATCAGTGGAACACACACATTTATAAAGACTCAAGGTCAAGAATCTGCCTGCAATGTGGGAGACCTGGGTTTGATCCCTGAGTTGGGAAGATCCCCTGGAGAAGGGAAAGGCTACTCCAGTATTCTGGCCTGGGGAATTCCATGGACTGAATAGTCCATGGGGTCGCAAAGAGTCAGACATGACTGAGTGACTTTCATTCACTCAAGGTCACTTCTGAGCCTCAAGTGAAGAGCCGTTTTCCTAAATTGGATTTTAAATGCAAGGCTTTAGCCAGGTTAAGCAGAGGGCTGGAAAGACACTGCACGCAGGAATGAAGACATTTCAGAGCCTTATCTCCTGGGGGTGTTGTGAATTATTTGCAGGAAACACACTTGGGGTTGTGATCTAATATAATTTGGGGGAAATATACAAAATGTATGGAAGGACTTTTGATAATGAGAGAAAAAATATGTTGGAAGACCAGGAGTAAACATGCTGAATAGTTGTTTTCATTATAGTAAAGGACTGTTACGTGTACAAACTTTAGATTATTCACAATACTTAATAACAGATTTGAGGTAAGAAACTTGGTTTAATTGATTTCCTTAATATTCCCCCCTCCACCATACTCCTCATCCAGAGTTCCATACTTTGAGTAGAATCTCTGAACTTAACCTAAAAATTGAACCTCAACTCACCAGTCAGGCAGTGAAAGTGAGGGAGGGGACAGGTGTGCAGGCTGGAAAGCTGGTGATCCTCATGTGCTGTGGCAGAGTGGGCATAACTTCCTTGTGATACCTTGGAAAACCGACCACACTCTGACTAAGCCTGCAGCTTTAGGGAAAAGGAAAACATTCAGAATTCTGGGGTGTGTTCTTGTTGGTCATTTCGGCAAAGACCTGCCGGAGCAATGCACTGAGGCCAGAGCACAGCACGGGGAGAACAGAGCTTGGGGAGGAGAGAGGTGCTCTTCCTGCAGATTAAATCCTCCGTGACAGAGTTAAGTCGGGTGAGGTGCAGCAGAGCGCCACACTTCAAAGGAAACAGTTAACAGGTGGCTCTGAAGAGTTTACTGAGCAGAACTGGCATCCCTAACCTTCTCCCCAACCTCTTGTTAAAATCTCTGGAAGGCTAGATGAGACAAGCTTGCAGCAAACATCAGATTTAGGAAGCTTCCTTTTCTATCAAGCCTAATTTTTCACATAGCCTTTGGGTGCTTAGTTGTTATGGCCTTTGGCTACCCACATGAAAAGCCAAAGGGTCAGAAAACAGGCAGATCTTAGAGTCTAGCAAATCGAAGAGCAGCGCTGTCTCTGGTGGCTCAGTGGGTAAAAGCATCTGTCTATAATGCGATTCCTGGGTCGGGAAGATCCCCTAGAGAAGGAAATGGCAACCCACTCCAGTACTCTTGCCTTGAAAATCCCATGGACGGAAGAGCCTGGTAGGCTATAGTCCATGGGGTCACAGAGAGTCTGACACAACTGAGCGACTTCACTTTCACTTTCAATCCTAATCCATTGTGAAGATACAGGTGGCTATGAGAGGGGGGTTTAATCCACTTTGAAATTCAGGAATGTTCTGACGCTCCATCTTTTTTCCATGTTTAACTTCTTGATGAATCAATGCTTGAGCTGAAACCTGAAAGACAAGTTATTAATAGAAATTAGCCAAGGGAAAAATAGAAGTCTTTCCTGGCGAAGGACACGCTGCAAAGAGGGGCACTCCTAAGAACACAGACCTGCTCCAGTGTATTGGATTTTATTGTTTGCTCTGGTTCTGACGCTGGCCGTGGTACAGTGCATCACCCTGGCCTTGAGAGTGCGCCCCCTCCTGGAAGACTGGAAATGGCACAAGGATTTCAGATAATTATGACCATTGGCCAAGGTCATAATTTTCACCACTTCGGTATCATCATCAGTCAAATGGAATACTAATAACTACCTTGTGAGATTTAAGGGAAATTACATGAAGGGCGCAGAAAGGTGGAAGGTTCATAGCAGCTGCTCAGTAAGTGTTGGCATCTTTTTTTTTTTTTTTCTTTTTTTGCTGTGCTGGGTCTTGGTTGTTGCGAGAGCTTTCTTTAGTTGCAGTGAGTGGGGACTACTCTAGTTGTGATGTGCAGGCTTCTCATTACGGTGGCTTCTTTTGTTGCAGAGCACAGGTTATAGGCACACAGGCTTCAGTAGTTGTGACACATGGGCTTAGTTGCCCCGTGCCACATGGGATCTTCCCAGACCAAGGAGCGAACCAATGTCCCCTGATATCTTTATAATATCACCCATCCCTACCCATTTTTCACAGCCAAGGTGAACCTTACTGCTTTCATAAATCCTTCCTTCTCTGATAACTCCAACTCCTTCCCCCTACCCCTTCTTTAAACTCCTGTATTCCCTTATCTTATTGTCAACAAATTTCATTTTTCTTCATACTTTTTCATTAAAAAAAGCTGATAGAAGTTTGAGATGTGCAACATAGTGATTCGGTGTTCTTATACTCCATTTAAAGTTATTGTCAAATAATGGCTTTATTCCCTGTGCTGTATAGCTTTTTAACATTAGCCTTTGTTCATCAATATGATTGTAACCCTCTAAGAAAAACTTGTCATAAACTCCAGGGTACCTAGAAAGTTAATGAGCACAGAGTGGGTGATTTATAAATTTTCAGGGCTAGAAAGACCCATAACATTATGGTTATTGAATTACCATAAATGCTGAACTTCATGGTTCTCATATAGGTCTCAACCAGAGTACCTGAAAAGTGGACCAGAAACACACTCAGAGAATGCATTCCCACAGGAAATATTTTGGTGTGAACATGTATGCATGTCTGCTCGGTCGCTAAGTTGCATCTGACTCTTTGTGACCTCATGGACTGTAGCTTGCCAGGACCCTCTGTCCCTGGGATTTTCCAGGCAAAAAAAATATTGGAGTGGTTTGCTATTTCCTCCTCCAGCACATCTTCCCAACCCACAGATCGAGCCTGCATCTCCTGCACTGCCAGGTGATTCTTTACCACTGAGCCACCTGGGAAGCCCCATAAACACATATGTGCACGTGTTCATGCTTAGTCATTTCAGTTGTGTACGACTCTTTGGAACCTATGGACTGTAGCCCTCCAGGCTCCTCTGTCCATGGGATTCTCCAGGCAAGAATACTGGAGTGGGTTGCCATTTCCTCCTCCAGGGGATCTTCCCTACCCTGGGATGGAAACCCGCATCTCTTATGTCTCTTGCATTGTCAGGCAGGTTCTTTACCACTAGCACCATCTGGGAAGTCCTGTGAACATGTAGACATAGATGCTAAATGCTACCAACATTTAATAAATTTGGGTGGAGAGGAAGAATACTGCTATCCATTCAAACATATGGCACACAGGTAACAGTGGACTCTGTTACGCTGAGGGGGTCTGCTTACCTGATCTGCCCCTCTGGGAATGAGAACCCAGCTGCCATGATCAGGTGGGTTAGTTCATTTCAGGTGCACATCTCAATAACACCCCAAATGGTGGTTTACTTGGTACCTTATAAAGACAGCAAGAAGTTGCCAGTCCAGGTTCGATGCACGATACTGGATGCTTGGGGCTGGTGCACTGGGACGACCCAGAGGGATGGAATGGGGAGGGAGAAGGGAGGAGGGTTCAGGATGGGGAACACATGTATACCTGTGGCGGATTCATTTTGATATTTGGCAAAACTAATACAGTTATGTAAAGTTTAAAAAATAAAATTAAATTAAAAAAAAAGAATATGTAAAATTTAAAAAAAAATAAAGACAGCAAGGATTAATTGAGAAGAACTGAAACTAAACTTAAAAAGAAACTGTATTTACTGAATAAATAAATGAATCATAGCAAGTACTCCAGCACATGCCTGTTCTCAGGATGGTTTACTTCTACTGTTGCTGCTGCTAAGTCGCTTCAGTCTTATCCGACTCTTTGTGACCCCATAGACGGCAGCCCACTAGGCTCCCCCGTCCCTGGGATTCTCCAGGCAAGAACACTGGAGTGGGTTGCCATTTCCTTCTCCAATGCAGGAAAGTGAAAAGTGAAAGTGAAGTCGCTCAGTCGTGTCCGACTCTTTGCGACTCCATGGATTGCAGCCTACCAGGCTCCTCCATCCATGGGATTTTTCCAGGCAAGAGTACTGGAGTGGGTTGCCATTGCCTTCTAACCCTTAATAGCTATGGCTAAGGGTGGTGTTTCTATTCTGATTGTTGCTTGGGCCCTCAGACGTAATTTGTTTCTGCATCATTCACTACTTCAGGGTATTGTATTTGGATCCAGGTGTATTTGTGTTTGGATTCTGTCTGCCTTTTACTAGAAATTTAGTTTTGAGCAAGTTTATCCACCATTTTTGAATTGCTGTTTCTTTCAGTCAGAAGTGGGAGAAATAAATTTACCTTATGGGGTGGTTGTGGGAACTGGTGAGAAGAAATACACAGCCTACAGTGATGTGTATGATACAAAGATCATGTTTATACAAAGATCTCATGAATGATGCTGTTGTTTATTATCATTGTGGTTGTTCCTTTCTCCTTCATCCTTTTCTGTGGCCCACTCCCTGGTAGATCAGTCAGGTCCTGATAGACAGAAAGTAGCCTGCCTAAAGGTAAATCACAGCCTGATTTACTCACGTTTCCAACTCTCAACCACAGAGTCATCATCAGCCCTATTTCCGCATCTTGGCTCTTGTATTTCTTGTCCATTAACTACCGTGATGTTGACACTAGAGGAAGACCAGTATTTTTTTAAACGTGTTCCCTACTGCAGTCAGGTAATTATTTTTCTCTGCTTTCTGGTAGTAGTTGTGTGAGAGGGAATCTTACAGAACACTGTAGGACAGGAAAGGGAAAAAATCAGGGTTGCATGCTACCTCAAGACTTCTCCCATTAATGAAAAACTGACTTATTGTTTATTTCAGTATCACACTGCCTTTTATACCTGTCAGCTGAACCTCCTGGGATTTTGGAGTTTAAACATTTCATTTTCTTATAAGTCAGAGATACAGTGAAGTATAACAACAACAAAAACAGTAAGTTACACAGATGAACACTATACCAAAATAGCAAATGCAGTATGGTTCCCAAAAGTACAATCTCCAGTGGTCAATTCACATGAAAAGTGATTGTTTGACTTGTGGACACAGTGGGGGAAGGGGTGGGACAATTGAGAGAGTAGCTTTGGAACACATACATTGTATTACCACATGTAAAATAGATAGCCAGTGGGAATTTGCTGTATGACTCAGGGAACTCAAACCAGGGCTCCATGACAAACTGGGGGTGGGATGGGGAGGGAAATGGGAGGGAGGTTCAAGAGGGAGGGAACAAATCTCTATCTATGACTGTTTCATGTTGATGTATGGCAGAAACCAATATAACGTTGTAAATCAATTATCCTTCAATTAAAAATAAATTTATAAAAAGTGACTTGTTTCCTTACAAGCACCTTTAAATATAAATGACTCTCTCTCCCAATATATTAAATTCCTGATATTTTAATAGTTTATTCCAAGGATTCTGCTCATATATAATTTTAATAGACCAATGGAGACTCTTAGGTAAAATACTCTATTGTATTCAATCTCATTTAGTAAATAAATATGTATTGAAATCCTACTAAATTCAGAGGGACTAGCCTAAACCCCTACAGGGCTCCAAAGGTTTCCTGTTCATAAACAACTTATTTGCTCTCTTCTCTACATGAAATACAGTCTATTTTACATATAAATAGAAGTTTCTTTTAATTATGGCACATCCAAATTGCAATCATAGCTCTTTTTATTTTATATAGCGTGTATTTCCCAGGGTGAATAAAATACTTCATAAATCAGAGTAGAAGGATATACTCAATTATGCAAGATGCTACGTTTCCAAAAATGCAAGCAGTTGAATTTTAAATATTTTACTTCAATTTGTACATATATTAAATAAGTATATTTTAGCACCTACTATGTGCCAGACACTTTGATAGAATCTGGATTATGAATAAAACAAAATCCTTACTCTCTAAGGACTCAAAATCTATTAAACATGCAAATCACAGTTGGCTTAGATAGTAAAGAATCTTCCTGTAATGCAGGAGACCTGGGTTTGATCCCTGGGTCAGGAAGATACCCTGGAGAAGGGATTGGCTACCTACTCCAGTATTCTTGCCTTGAGAATTCAATGGACAGAGGAGCCTGATGGGCTACAGTCCATGGGGCCACAAAAAGTCAGCCATGATTGAGAGACTAACACTTTCATATGGTATATGCAGTAACAAAGGTGTATTTAAGGTGTGGAGGAGGCTACTGCTGATATAGAAGAGAGAGTTGGGGAGGGATCTCTTGATTTCCTGCTGCATCTTCTCCAAACTACCTATTCCTCTCTGGGTGTTCCCAGTTGGTGAAGCCAAAAATCTAGGCATCATCTGTGAATCAGTCCTTTCCTTGATCTCCCACGTTTAGTCCACCAGATGGTCCAGCCAAACCTTCCCCTAAGCTATATTTTTAAATCTGCCAAGATTTCTCTCTCCCAACTGTTTTACCCCTCAAATGCAAGCTCCCATCCAATCTCCTCTGGTTCTCTTCAATAGCCAGTTTCCCTGGCCTCCTTGCTTCCATTTTTGCCCTCTTACAAAGCATTCTCTACACAGCAGTAAACATATAAATCGAATGATGTCATTCTATTGCCTAAAGTTCTTCAGTGGCTTCCTGTCACACTTAAATTCAACCCAACATCAGACCTTGGCCTGCAAGACCCAGCATGATTTGTCCCAAGCCTTCTTTTCCTTCTTCATCTCCTTTCCTTTCCCACTCAGTTCCAATTTGTAATAGCCATGAAATTTACAATTAGCACACCATCTTGATTGCTACAAGATATATTAATTACTGTATTATTTTCATATATTAATGTAGCTGTGTACATCAACCTTCTTTCTGTTTTTGAATACATTGAGCTTGCTCTCACTTCCAACTTTCTGAATGAAACTCTCTTCCCCAGATATTCCCATGGAGGGATCCTTGTTTTTATTTTGCAGATCTTAGCTCAGAAGTTACCTCCTCACTCTCTTTCAGCTCACTCTTTTCAATTCTCTGCAACACTTTCTTTTATCTGAAATTATCTTAATCTATCATTTCTTTATCTTTTCTTCCCAATCCCTCCTTACCCTTGCCTTCTACATATACACTCAAATATGATTCACAAGATCAAGGTCCTCTATCCACCCAGTGCTTAGCATTAGGTATTTGTTGAATGAATAAATGAATGATTTCATAGGGAAGATGACATTAGAACTGCCTTATGACCCAGCAATCCCACTGCTGGGCATACACACCAAGGAAACCAGAATTGAAAGAGACACGTGTACCCCAATGTTCATCGCAGCACTGTTTATAATAGCCAGGATATGGAAGCAACCTAGATGTCCATCAGCAGATGAATGGATAAGAAAGCTGTGGTACATATACACAATGGAGTATTACTCAGCCATTAAAAAGAATACATTTGGATCAATTCTAATGAGGTGGATGAAACTGGAGCCTATTATACAGAGTGAAGTAAGCCAGAAAGAAAAACACCAATGCAGTATACTAACACATATATATGGAATTTAGAAAGATGGTAATGATAACCCTGTATGCGAGACAGCAAAAGGGACACAGATGTATAGAACAGTCTTTTGGACTCTGTGGGAGAGGGTGAGGGTGGGATTATTTGGGAGAATGGCATTGAAACATGTATAATATCATATATGAAATGAATCGCCAGTCCAGGTTCGATGCAGGATACAGGATGCTTGGGGCTGGTGTACTGGGATGACCCAGAGGGATGGGATGGGGAGGGAGGTGGGAGGGGGGTTCAGGACTGGGAACATGTGTACACACGTGGTGGATTCATGTTGATGTATGGCAAAACCAATACAATATTGTAAAGTAATTAGCCTCCAATTAAAATAAATAAATTTAAATTAAAAAAAAAGAACTAGGTAAGATTTTGTTACCCAAAGGAAACCAATCCTGAATATTCATTGGAAGAACTGATGTTGAAGCTGAAGCTCCAATACTTAGGCCACCTGATGTGAAGAACTCACTCATTGGAAAAGACCCTGATGCTGGGAAATATTGAGGGCAGTAGGAGAGGGGACAACAGAAGATGAAATGGTTGGATGGTATCACTGACCTGATGGACATGAGTTTGAGCAAGCTCCGGGAGTTGGGTGATGGACAGGGAAGAAGCCTGGCATGCTGCAGTCCATGGGGTCGCAAAGAGTTGGACATGACAGTGAGTGAATGGAACTGAAGATTTTGCTAGACCAAGAAGGTGGAGTATTCGAACACTATGAACTGTTGTTTGTTCCCAAATTGCCTCATGAGAGAGAATTGTAAAGATAAGGAAGTGGCAGTACCATGGCAGTACCAATTGGCTAATATTCCAATTGGGAATAATTTCCTGATCAGTAGGCATAGTATTGATTGAAATATGCTTCACTCTTAGCCAGACTAGGAGTGCTAACCCTTGGAACATGTTTCCATTTTTTAAAAATTTGAGGTGTTAGAACTGGAGTTTATACTCAGGAGTTTATCATGTGGTTTGTATCTTTCCGATTATACAATCACTCTCTGGTATTATTTAAAGTGAAATTGTAATTTAAATGCTTTTGTGGGGGTTGTGTGTGTGTATGTGTGTTTGTGATTGAGAAAAGGGGTCATGAGCATTCACTGGCAAATCTGGTATCTATGGAACATACTCAATGACAAGATCACAAATTGTTTGCAAAAGTCTCAGAAATAAAATCTCATTTAATTTTCTGTCACTAAAGCTTTTAACCTAGGGAGACTTGAGCTAACAGTGAAAAGAATCTGCAAAAAAAAAAAAAAAAAATCCACCATTTTTATTACATTTTCAGGGGGCCATTCCTGTTTTTAATTGAATCTGTCAAGTTTTCTTATGATTTGTGGGGCTTTTGGAAATAAATCAGTTTCTATCTTCTCATTGTCTTTATAGGGAGTTTACCAGTTTCCCAGGAATTGTGAGAATTTGTCAGGTAATTATGGAATCTGATTTCTTCCAAGTCCAAAGTGTTGACCTCTCTCGAAATCACAAAATTAGAATGTGGACAACTTAATGAAGAGATTTTTTTTTCCCTCTTCAAATTAGCATTTACATTTACCCTAAGACATTTATAACTGTAGTAAGTGTCTGATGTTAATGGATGGCATAGACATTCTTATCATCTGAATTCTAATTATTCTATTTTCTGTTTCTAGTAGATAATTAGTTATTGCTAGCTTTTAAATGTTTTCTGAGAGTTTGGGTTTGTCTCTGCATCCCCTCATCCATAGAGCTCATCCATTTTCAGAGCTACACAATCACTTCTGTCTCAATGACATTCTCAATTTTCAGGCCAGACTTCTTACCCAAGCACCAGACTTTAAATGACCTGGACATTTTCATGCAAAAGCTCAACCACTGTGTAAAATTCAACAAACCCAACTTCACCAAAACTCCTCTGCCATTCTCTTGTGTTTATCTTTCACACCTTCATCCCCCACACTCCCTCGCCTACGTTACCTTGCATCGTTCCCTCATCCCTTCTGTTCAGACTGTGGCTCTGTCTTACATATTATCTCTTGGATTTGTTTCTTCTAGTCCCATTGGGTACACACTTGTACAGACATCATCACACCTAAATCAAGTCATTAACGTCCCCATCTGTCTCCCTGCCTCTAATTCCTTTGCCCTTCAAATCCAGATATATTTTCAAAATAGCATTTGTAGCATAAAAATGATAGAAAAGGATCCAAGAACTCTTTCACGTACCACAAAAAGGAGAACTTTGCATTATCCGTGAAAATAATTTTTAACAACTTATCATAACACTTAAGGCCCTCTTCCCTTGTTTTTGGCAAGCTTGCAATCTAGACAATCAGGTCTCTTTCCCATCCTCTCCTCAACCTTTTAAGGTGATCTTGTGCCATTTTTCACCTTGGATGACCTCTTTTTCCTAAATAGTTTTCCAAGTTTACTTTTCCTTCAAGTCACTTTTCAAACCTCATCTTTTCAAAGAGTCTTCCCTGGACACTCAACTCTATCCTCTTTTCTTTTTTGACAATGTATTCTCATGTGTTGTTTTGTGTGCCTTGATCGTATCTCCTTCCTGAGAACATGAGTTTTGCAATATGGAGATGTTATTTTTTGCTATCTCTGTGTCTTTCACAGTGCTAGGCATTTTGCTAAACTTTAGTAAATACAGCGACAAAGAATCAGTCTAGTATGGATGCTCCATGAGGACTGGTGTCATGCCTGCTCTGTTCCCAGATATGTATCCTGTAGATAACACAATGCCTGGTCCATAACAGGTGTCCGATATATATTTTTTTAATTGAAAGAATGAATGAATGAGAGCTGACAGTGAGAATCACAAGTCGCTGTGAAAATCTTCCTGTGTCAATTTTTACCCATAAAAATTGTAAGGGTAATTAAGAGAAAGGATACCTAGGATAGAATCTCAAATTCCAGGCTATGTATCCATGGGTTAGAAAAGAAGCCACAGCATACATATGGGTTAAAAAACTACCGTAGGAGGATGACTCATGACAGTCAGAATCCAGTCAGTTCAGCAAAGCTCTCCAAAACCTTGAGATTTCTGTTACCTTTGGTCTGTCATGGAGGACAAAATGTCACAGAGCAAGAACATACAGTCTCTTCAGGCAGTTGGAAACCCAGGGTAGGGGAGCTTGTTCCCACCGTCAGGAAGCAGGCAGGTCTTCCCACAGAGCAAGCTCTGCAATGTGTTCCTAACAAAGATGATATTGGAATTTTCTTCTTCTCAGTGTTAGGTCCCCATGTTAGTAGCTGTCATTTCCTACTACATTCTACATTTGCTACAAATGTAATAAGGAGATTTTTTGGTGTGTGTGTGCTGTTTCTTTAATATCTGTTATTCCTGTAAAGTGCAAGCTTCAAGAAGGCTTCTCGTGTCTCACATGCCTGGACTAGAGCTCACAGCATAACAGGTGCTCAGTATGGATTTGTTAAGTGAATGAGGAACTCTACGTCTGTACTCAGATGAGTGCATGTATGTGTGTATGTACGCTCATGCGTGTGAGAGACATATAGACAGATATCAAGGTGCTGGATAGACTTGAAAACTGTAGGATAGTCTCAGAGAAAAACACTGAAACCCATTAAGGGAATGGAAAAGAGGTGTTAAGAGCAGAAAATGTCACAGTTGACATTGCAAAATTTAGAGATAAGAATGTTATATTAATAGAGTGAGGCAGCTCTGTGACGTGACATGACTCTTAGCTGTCTTATTTCATTTATATTTATAAAATGGGGATAATAGCCATTTTTTTTCTTACATTAGAGTTAATTGGGGTTATGTATGTGAGGCATTGGAGAAGGCGATGGCACCCACTCCAGTACTCTTGCCTGGAAAATCCCATGGATGGAGGAGCCTGGTAGGCTGTAGTCCGTGGGGTCGCGAAGAGTCGGGCATGACTGAGCGACTTCACTTTCACTTTTCACTTTCATGCATTGGAGAAGGAAATGGCAACCCACTCCAGTGTTCTTGCCTGGAGAATCCCAGGGACGGGGGAGCCTGGTGGGCTGCTGTCTATGGGGTCGCACAGAGCTGGACACGACTGAAGCGACTTAGCAGCAGCAGCAGCATGTGAGGTATTAACCTAGTCCCTGGTTCCTACACAAGAAATTACTCACCCTCTGGACAGTTTTTCTTTAAATTGAAGTAGAGTTGATTTACAATATTATGTAAGTTTCAGGTATACAACACAGTGATTCATATATATTCGTATATTTACACATATATACACACATATATATATTCTTTTCAGATTCTTTTCCCTTATCTGTTATTATAAAATATTGAGTATAGTTCTCTGTTCTACACAGTAGGTACTTGTTTATTATCTATTTTATACATAGTTGTGTATATATGTTAAAACCAGCCTCCTAATTTATCCTTTTCCCCACCCCCTCTTTCCCTTTGGTAACCATGAATTTGTTTTCTGTCTGTGAGTCTCTTTTGGATTTGGAAATAAGTTCATTTTTGTCAGTTTTTTTTTTTGTTCAGATTTCAAATATAAGCAATATCATATGATACTTGATTTATTTTATTTAGTATGATAATCTCTAGGTCTGTTTGTGTTGCTGTAAATGGCATTATTTCATTGTTTTTTGTGGCTCAGTAATATTCCATCATATATATGTACTATACCTTCTTTATCCATTTCTCTATTGAGGGACTTTTAGGTTGCTTCTGTGTCTTGGCTATTGTAAATAGTGTTGCTGTGAACATTGGAGTTCATGTATCTTTTCAAATTATGGTTTTCTCCAGATGTATGCCCAGGAGTGGGACTGCAGGATCATATGGTAGTTCTATTTTCAGTTTTTTAAAGAACTTACGTACTGTTCTCCATAGTGGCTTCACCAATTTACATTCCCATCAACAGTGCAGGAGGGTCCCTTTTTCCTTCACACCTTCTCCAGCATTTATTGTTTGCAGTCTTTTTAATGATGGCCAAAACTACCTCATTGTAGTTTTGATTTGCATTTCTCTAATAGTTAGCAATGGTGAGCATCTTTTCATGTGCTTTTTGGCTGTCTGTAGGTCTTTCTTGAAGAAATGTCTATTTAGGTCTTCTCCCCACTTTTTGATTGGGTTGTTTGTTTGTTTTTTCATATTGAGCTGTATGAGATGTTTGTATATTTTGGAAATTAAATCCTTGTCAGTTGCATCATTTGTAAATATTTTCTTTCATTCTGTAGGTTGTCTTTTCATTTGGTTGATACTTTTCTCTTAATTCATAAACTCATAGGCTATTTTTTAAAAAAATATTTATTTACTTATTTTCATTTTTGTCTATGCTGGGTCTTCATTGCTATATGGGCTTTTTACTAGTTGTGGTGAGCAGGGACTATTTTCCAGTTGCAGTACATGGGCTTCTCATTGTGGGGATTTCTCTTACAGTGGAGCACAGGCTCCAGGGTGCATGGGTTCAGCAGTTGTGAGGTATAAGCCTAGCTGCCTCACAGCATGCAGGATCTTCCTGGACCAGGGATTGAACCCGTGTACCCTGCACTGTAAGACAGACTCCCAACAATTAGATCACCAGGGCCCCGTAGGCTATTGTTTAAGAGAATATGATGAAACAAACCTGAGAAAAACAAAAAAGCAGGAAATACAAAACATAGTGTAACTGAATCAATTGTATATATTTAAAAGTCATTCAAAGCCTTGCAAAAAGAAACTAGAAAATGTTTCTTCTGATGTCATTGCAGCCTAAATACTATATCTGTGTGTACTTATGTATCTATATCTATTTCTCCATTTATATCTCAGACAGCATGTGCCCATATCGGTTCATGTATTTTAATTAGTGGTAGAATTTTTAGCAACTGACATGGTAAATAAGTAAAAATCAACATTTTGCAAAAAAGTTGAAATCTCTTCCTTCTCTTCCTCCTCATTCATGGTTTTTTTGAAGTGACCAGATATCAAAATAGATTTTTCCTGTAGCTTTGGAATATCTTATACTGTTTTGATGAATTTAAAATTTACCTTTTGGTACTAAGGGCCATGATGAAATTTTTAAAGTAAGTGCCAAGGTAACTTCTGCAGACTTTGACATCTGGTAAGTGCTGGTTATTTTCCTTTACTCTTCATAAAGATATTCCTCTATGACCCAAGTGCCCAGACTGATAGTGTGAAACATCAGGTAAACCTTCCAACAGGGAGCAAACCAGAACTTGTGCTGGGATCTTTTCCTGAAGTATATAGGCAGGGACTTGAAATCTCTCTCTTAAAATTAAAATCATTGAATAAATGTTGGGGTTTAAAAAAATATCTCAGTGGTAAAACTGACTGTATCAGTTCAAAACTCCTTTCTACCAAGATCCCAGATGAAGCTCCACTGTGCTATCAAAATAACAATGTTTAGAGGTCAATCTTAGGAGAGGGTGAAATGTGAGCAAAACTTATAAAATAAGAACATTTCCCTTCTAATAGCTTCTATTAGATTTTGTTATGTAACAATAAGGTAACAATTAATATTTATTGCACATATAACATGAGTTAGAAATTTTGGATATTATTTAGCCTTTGCATCAACTGTATGAAGTCTTATCTTTCTTATTGGTCTTTTACAGATGAGCAGACTAGGGTACTGTGAGGTCAAGAAACAGTCTCATGTAAGGCCAGTAAGTGGCTGAGCCAGGTTTTAAGTCCAGGTAAATGGGTTCCTCAGGCCGTGAGCTATGCAGGGTGCCATTGCTATTTCATCTTGGTAACAAAATCTCTCCTTAGGACAGGGGTTACCAGTGGACTGATTATACATAAATGGGAGATTAAAAATTTTTTTTTTACATTTATTTTTACTTTTTTTCTTCTAGTTTTATTGAGATATCATTGACATACAGCACTGTATAAGTTTAGGTTGTGCCTATGACCCTGCCATTCCACTCCTGGATATTTATCTGAAGAAAATGAAAACACTAATTGTAAAGATATGTATACCCCTATGTTCACAGAAGCATTATTTACAACAACAAAGATATGAAAGCAACCAAAGTGGCTATCAACAGATGAATGGAGAAAGAAGATTCTATTCTAATAGAATCTATTATAAGGGAAATGTTCTTATTTAACAAGTTTTGCTCACATTTTGCCCTCTCCTAAAATGCTGGACTGGATGAAGTACAAGCTGGAATTAAGATTGCCAGAAGAAATATCAATAACCTCAGGTATGCAGATGACACCACCCTTATGGCAGAAAGTGAAGAGGAACTAAAGAGCCTCTTGATAAAAGTGAAAGAGGAGAGTGAAAAAGTTGGCTTGAAACTCAACATTCAGGAAACTAAGATCATGGCATCTGGTCCCATCACTTCATGGCAAATAGATGGGAAAACAATGGAAACAGTGAGAAACTTTAATTTTGGGGAGCTCTAAAATCACAACAGATAGTGGCTGCAGCCATGAAATTAAAAGACGCTTGCTCCTTGGAAGAAAAGTTATGACCAACCTAGACAGCATATTAAAAAGCAGAGACATTACTTTGTCAACAAAGTTCTGTCTAGTCAAAGCTTTGATTTTTCCAGTAGTCATTTATGGATGTGAGAGTTGAACTATAAAGAAAGCTGAGTGCCGAAGAATTGATACTTTTGAACTGTGGTATTGGAGAAGACTCTTGAGAGTCCCTTGGACAGCAAGAAGATCCAATCAGTCCATCCAAAAGGAAATCAGTCCTGAATATTCATTGGAATGACTGATGCTGAAGTTGAAACTCCAATACTTTGGTCACCTGATGTGAAGAACTGACTCATTTGAAAAGACCCTGATACTGGGAATGATTGAAGGTGGGAGGAGAAGGGGACGACAGAGGATGAGATGGTTGGATGGCATCACTGACTCAATGGACATGAGTTTGAGTAAGCTCTGGGAGTTGTTGATGGACAGGGAAGCCTGGCGTGCTGCAGTCCATGGGGTCACAAAGAGTCGGACATGACTGAGGGACTGAACAGAAGTGAACTGAAAATTGACATTTAACCATTGTTGTTTTGATAGTACAGTAGAGCTTTATTTCAGACCTTGGTTGAAAGGAACTTTGAACTGATCCAGTCAACTTTTCCATTCATTTGCTGATAGCCACATTGGTTGATACACACACACACACACACACACACACACACACACACACACACAATAGGATATCACTCAGCCTTAAAAATAGTGAAATCTTTCCATTTGTGACAACATGACTGCACCAAGAGGGTATTACGCTTAGTGAAATGTCAGGCGGAGAAAGACAAATAATGTATGACTTCACTTATGTGTGGGATCTAAAAAACAAAACAAATGCACAAACAAAAGAAAACTGTAACGGAATCGTAGATACAGAGAACATACAGGTGGTTGTCAAAGGGAAAGGAGGTATGGGGAGGAGAGAAGTGGGTGAGGGAGATTAAGAGGTACAAAATTCCAGTTGCAAAATAAATGCGTTGTGGGTATGAAATGTACAGTGTGGGGAATATAATAATAATGAATAATAATGTGTGGGGAATATAGTAATAATTACTATGTAATATCTTTATATGGTGACAGACGGTGACTAGACTTGTGGTGATGATTGTGAAATGTATGGAAATACTGAATCACTATGTTGTGTAACAGGAACTAACATAGGTTGTGGGTTGATTGTGTGATTTCTTTTATGATCCAGACAGATGACTGATGTGTCTTTATTCACTTCTGATGGAAAACAGGTGTGTTTTCTACTGATGAATGAAGAACCTCAACCTCACCAAAGGCTTTGCTACCTGATGTGACCTGTGTGATAATTTACTTTATTTGCACTTTCCCTGTCGCTGACCTACGGTAATAGCACCTAGTTTTGCTTACCAAAAAGCAACAACTCATGATTAACTACTTTTGGCTGTTCTTTTCCCAAAGTCATCTGCATCTGTGGTGCTTTGCAACTGAAATTTCCAAAAAGCAGCCCCTCTTGACATGGAAATCAGGTTTCATACAAACAGGGGTTCCACCTCCAGAAAGAAAATGAGTGGAGGGTGAGGGTGTAATAATTTAGTGCTAGATGTTCAAGGAAGCAGGACCCCAAATATCACTAGACTGAATCTGTTTAGGTCACATACCTAAAACAGTATTTTAACAGATGAAATGACTTTCCTCTTCTGGTTTCCCTGAATATGTGACATTACCGACAACTCTGTTCGAGTGCATTTGAGAATGTGGTAGTGACCTAATAGAAATCAGCAAGACCTTCCCAGAGGATTTTTGATGGAAGAGAACTTGTCAAGGCTAGAATATGAGAGGGGTGATGTGCTTTTAGGCAGAGGGAAAACATGATCAAAAAGATAGAGATATGGGAAGAAATAAAGTTTTTGAAGGCTGGAATGCCAACTATGAGAGGTGGAGTATCTAGCTAGGTAACTCAGAGGCAGCTTGGAAAATCATATGCACTACACAAAGAAGCCTAATTTCATTCTTCAGGCAAAAGGAAACCATGAAAAATATTAAGTATAGTAGTAACGTGATTAGTTTCAGATTTTAGAAAGCTCACTGGAATTATGGTGGCCATTGGATTAGAAAGAAGTAAGAATGGAATAAGGGAGGGCTAGTCAAGAGGTTATTAGAATAATCCTTGTAAGAGAGAATGCTGGCTTGTATTGAGGCAGTAGCAATGAATTAGACAAAGGAGTGGATGTAAGAGGTCTTCGAATCTGTAAATAGGATAACTGATTGTATGTGGAAGTAGAAGAGTCAGTGATAACTATTAGGTTTCGGACTTGGATACCAGGAGAGAGACTTGCATTTGTTTGTCTGCTAATAGAGCAAAGACCCCGCGGTGGTGAAAATGTTGGATAGACAGGACAGATGGAGGCTGATGTCTTGAGGTCCCGGAGAAGCAAGAGGACATACGTATGTCAATGGAAGGAGAAATACCCCTTCCACTGAGGAAGGAGAACAGAAGATGAAGAAAGAGGTTGAGGGTAGGTTTGTGCTGGCTTAGCAGATAGGGTAGCAGTGCTCAAGAGGTTGAGAGACTTTTTGAACTCTGTCTAAGAGGCAACAGACAAGATTTTTGGATAAACATGTTTGATAAGAGACTTGGAGAGAGTAAAGATTTGTACTGTTGGCACACTAGAAAGGAATATTGCCAAGGAAGAGACAGAGAGCAGCTCTGAAAGGGCTAAAGGAAACCACAAACTGGCAGTGGCATCATTCTGCTCAGTTCGTGATGCATAACTTGATCCTATAGTGTGTTACAACTATTATCATCAGGGCCGCAATGATGGCAGGGACCATGTTTCATTTAACCTGAAGATTCTCCAGTGTTCAAAAAGGGCATGATCCATATTAAATGCTCAATATACTTTTGTTGACTTGAAATCTGTGGAGCTATGGAGCAGCAGACATGAAATATTATTAGCAAACAGAACTTTTTTTTTTCCAAGCGCATTAAATGGCAGTACCTTGGAGAACACTAAAAGTAGAAGAGTCAATATTTTAGGATGGTTCTCCCAGGAGTGACGGTTCTTTGTGTGAACAGGTGTATCTGAAAAGACCAATTTGCTGCCAATAGTTACTTTCCTGCTACAGACTACGGGTTTAATGATTTAAGGTGAGACAGAACACCTGGCGTTGTTTACAGCCCTCTTTCTTCACAGTGACAATCTCAAAGAGTCTATAGCGATTTCAGGGAGAAAAGGGAAGCAAATTGGAAAAATAGTGATGCAAAGGGATAATGAAGGAGAAGAGTGAGCTGAGGTCACGTGCCAAGAGGAACGTTGCTGCCTGACACTTAGTATATGCTTTAAGGCAAGAGCACATAGCTGGACTTACAGAAAGGAAAACATCTAGGTTCTAGTTTGAGCTCAACCTCTAACTAATCATATCACCTATGATCTTTTATCAGTTTTCTGAAACTCAGTTTTTTGTTACCCAAGGGGAGTCACACTTTTTGGATCAGATGATTCCTTTAATAAATATTTTGTAAACCTCCCAACATTCTACAAATGTGTATAAGGCTACAGAGGAGAACCTTGATGCAAAGCTGACTTCTACATTGCATGCATGGGATCTTTGCCTCATGGTTTTAACTTTTCTCCTGCCCACTTCAGCCTAAGCTGTCTGTTTTTCTTTCTTAAATCTCTTCATGATTTTATCTCCAGAAAATCCTTATGTACAAGGAGGATTTATGTTGCAACTTAAACCTAAGGCAGTATTTACTCCCCAAGGTATCCTTTTCAGTGTACCCCGTATGATTATCCGGAGAAGGCAATGGCACCCCACTCCAGTATTCTCGCCTGGAAAATCCCATGGATGGAGGAGCCTGGTAGGCTGCAGTCCCTGGGGTCGCGAAGAGTCGGACACGACTGAGCAACTTCACTTGCACTTTTCACTTTCATGCATTGGGGAAGGAAATGGCAACCCACTCCAGTGTTCTTGCCTGGAGAATCCCAGGGATGGGGAGCCTGGTGGGCTGCCATCTATGGGGTTGCACAGAGTTGGACACAACTGAAGTGACTTAGCAGCAGCAGCAGCAGTATGATTATCAACACATAATTCTTTCAGTTTCTAAGTATTTGCAAATATGAGGTCATTTGTTAATGCAATTCAATGAGTGCTTATTGAGTAGCTATTACATGCCAAGCCCTGTATTAGGTTCAGGGAATACAGGGATGAGGTACAACAGAAGAGATGCTTCTACTGATTCTACTCAAATGGATGCTAAATGTTAGTATTAATATAGATTGGACACAGAAGAGAAATTGACTAATTTTATCTGGGAAGTTTAGAGAAAGCTTTGTAAAAGCTATGATATTTGACCTTGGCCATGAAGAATGAATATGATTGACACAATTTCACCAGATAGAGAAGGAGGGAAAAGACATTTAAGGTAGAGAAAACAGCCTGGTTGAAGCCCAGAGCTGGCAAAGGGTGCTGTGTGTTGAGGGGAATGACAAGTGGCCCAGCCCTGGGCCACTCATTCTCCAACAAGAAATTGTCGTTCAATCACCCAATTATGTCCAACTCTTTGCAACCCTATGGACTGCAGCATACGAGGCCTCTCGGTCCCTCACCATTTCTTGGAGTTTGCCCAAGTTTACATCCATTGAAATTCTTACCAGAAGTTAAAAATCAGATATGGACACAGTGGCCTCAACAAATGGTTATTCCCATTGTTTTTGGAGAGTTATGGCTGCCAGAGACTTTGGAACTATGGTACAGAAGGGTAGTGATAATTAATATTAAACATATAAAAAGAGCTGTCACCTGGGAGAACAGAGATTGTGAAGGGCAGTGTTAATAACTTGCTATGCTATGCTATGCTAAGTCACTTCAGTCGTGTCCAACTCTGTGCGACCCCATAAACGGCAGCCCACCAGGCTCCCTGTCCCTGGGATTCTCCAGGCAAGAACAACTTATGAACATATAACCAGAGCCATCCCACCAGCAGATGTTAACCTGACTCATTGTGGAGACCATTTTTCAGTATATGCAAATCTAGGATCATTATGTTGTACACCTGAAACTAATATAATGTTACATGGCAATTATATATCAATTTTTTTAAAAAGTAGCATTTCACAAGACTAGTGGACTAATTAGTTCCATGTTTTATGGAGCAACAAAAGATAGCTGAAGATTTGCCATGATTTAGGAAATGACTAACAGAGGAAAAGAAAGCACACGAGTTGATGTTTTACACACAGCACACGCAAATTCCTAATCATTTGAGATGTTCAGATACCGCAAGGTGCATGAAGCCCTCTTCTTCCATCTAAATCTCATGGCTATTGATTACATAGCTATAACTTGTTTATAAGAGTCAGAGGGAAGCTGGCTCAATCACAGCTTTTGCTACTTGTTCTATGTGGAAACTTGGCCAAAGTATTTGATATCTATAAATACTGCAAATCTCAGTTGGTTCATCTGTTTGAAAAGGTGAGAATAAGAGTACTTATTTCATGAGTTGACAGGATTTACAATGATGTACGTAAGGCAACCTGTAGAATGCCTTGAATTTGCAGCATGTGCAAGATGAATGGTCCCCATTATTACTTTTGTCTTAATTCTATTGCCTTTTCTCTATATTTAAGTATTGCGATGGTTTAATTTAGCAAATTTCACCACCAGATCTCAAACTGTATTTTAAATGCTGTAATTCCCACCTAACTGGCCTTGTTGGAGCCAGGGCTCCTGAATAGAAATTGATGTGGGTAATAATTTTCTTGTGAGAAGATAGGTGAAGAGTTGTGCTTTACCTATTTTATACATGCCCACATTGAGGCAGAAACCTTGGATATATCCCAAGAAATTCAGACTCTGAACTAAAACTCTAATTAAATGCCTTTATCTCCATGCCTGCAGACTCAGTCATTTGCTTCTGCAATCTTGTCCATATGACCGTAAGTCATCAGAGTACTGAAAGGAACAACTCTCATAAAGCTGTCTGGCACCAGACAGCACTGCCATGGCTAGCATTTCACAAAGATCGAGTCCTTTAGAAAAATCCAATTTGATAGGAGCAAGAGTAATAACAAAACAAAGGATTGTAGTTTAATCATATCAAATCAAATATATATATATATATATATATATATGCATGCATTATATGGTAATGGCAAAAGGAAAAAGTAATTCATTTTTGTGGTTCTAAAATTGGATTTTTCCCAAAGATAAGAATAGAGCTCAATTTTTTGGACTTGGGTTAACGATACTGTCACTAACAGAGTATGCTGGGAGCAAAAGCTGAAACCATTGCATGTTGAATAGCTTCCCTAAAATTGATTGTCCCATTTATGCATTTGAAAATCTGAATTGTAAAAGAAATGATATATGTCTCAGTTAGGTATGGCCTTATATAAGATTTTTCATTTTAGAAATTTATTAATATTCCTTAGGCAATTCTTCCTTTATGAGAAAGGCAGCTGTGGCATGGCATTTAATAAGTTTGTGGCAACATTAAGCTCTATTGATCTGAGTTAGTATATCTGCCTTTTGCTTTGATAGTTTATTACTGTGACTCACAGGTAGAGAGATGTACAGTCACCCAGTTTCTATTGACTATGCTAGAAAATGTATTGCATGCCACTGACTATATTGCAAGTCTTTGGAATAATTTACACAGTGTGTTTTGTTTTTGTATATTAAATTTTTTGTCCTGGCATTAATATCAGTACATAGACATGTAAAACAATGCTGTAAACATTGAGTGAGTGAATGATTGAGTTAATAGCTTGTATGACATCAGAGAAAGTAAGCAGTGGATTCAACATTCAAGTTTTAAGCTTGAGAACATTCAAGTGTTCTGGCCAAGGAGAATGAGGTGGATTGGTTGGGCCGGAGTTAAGCCCAGCAGCTCACAACTCAGATCTTGATGTACTCATTTTGGCTGTATCTCTTAATTAGTTGTTCTAAGTTGGGAGGCTAATGGAGTGGATTTGAATCAGATTCTCTGAGGCAGCAGTAAGAGCTAGAGAGCAAAGTGATAGAACATGATCCTCAATAAGAAACTGGACTTATGAAGTGGGACCATGGTGCAACAGATTCAGAATGGCTTAATCTAGGAGAGTTCCAGGAAATTGCTGTTTTCAGGGGTGTGTGTTATAGTTTTTACTTCTTAATATATGTACAGGGGTGGCAGAGGATGAGACGATTGGATGCTATGAACTTGAGCAAACTCTGGAAAATAGTGGAGGACAGGGAAGCTTGGCATGTTGCAGTCCATGGGGTCACAAAGAATCAGACACAACTTAGGAACCTAACAACAACATATGTACATGGTTATGTTCTATTGGCTGAAAGTTTATCAGTTTGCAATGGACTGAGAATGTTTTTGGAGAAGGCAATGGCACCCCACTCCAGTACTCTTGCCTGGAGAATCCCAGGGATGGGGGAGCCTGGTGGGCTGCCGTCTATGGGGTCGCACAGAGTTGGACACAACTGAAGCGACTTAGGAGGAGGAGAATGTTTTAGAATTTAGTTTAAACAAATGATAATAGTGGTGATTGCTATCTACCAGGAAGAGTTCTAGGCTTTTACATAGATTATCTTACTTAAATCAGGTATTTTTACCCTCATTTTATAAATGGAGCACTGAGGCCTAGAGATTTTAGGTATCATGTACAAAGTAAGGAAAGTTACAGACTCAGGACTTGTATCTTTGGAACCTGATGCTAAAATCTGGGCTCTAAACAAGCAGTCTAAAAAGTAGGGAGTACCATGGCCTCCTTATTGCAAAATTCAGACTTAAAGAAAATAGGAAAACCACCAGGCCATTCAGGTATGACCTAAATCAAATCCTTTACAATTATACAGTGGAAGTGACAAATAGATTCAAGGGATTAGATCTGATAGAGTACCTGAAGAACTATGGATGGAGGTTCATGACATTGTACAGGAGGCAGTGATCAAGACCATGCCCAGGAAGAAGAAATGCAAAAAAGCAAAATGGTTGTCTGAGGAGGCCTTACAAATAGCTGAGAAAAGAAGAGAAGCAAAAGGCAAAAGAGCAAAGGAAGATACACCCATCAGAATGCAGAGTTCAAAAGAATAGCAAGGAGAGATGAGAAAGCCTTTCTAAGTGAACAATGCAAAGAAACAGAGGATAACAATGGAATGGGAAAGACTAGCAATCTCTTCAAGAAAATTAGAGATACCAAGAGAACATTTCATGCAAAGATGGGGTCAATAAAGGGCAGAAATGGTATGGACCTAACAGAAGCAGAAGATATTAAAAGGAGGTGGCAAGAATACACAGAAGAACTATACAAAAAAGATCTTCATGACCCAGATAATCATGATGGTGTGATCACTGACCTAGAGCCAGACATCCTGGAATGTGAAGTCAAGTGGGCCTTAGGAAGCATCACTACGAACAAACCTAGTGGAGGGGATGGGATTCCAGCTGAGCTATCTCAAATCCTAAAAGATGATGCTGTAAAAGTGCTGCAGTCAACATGCCAGCAAATTTGGAAAGAATAGCAGTGGCCACAGGACTAGAAAAGGTCAGTTTCCATTCCAATCCCAAAGAAAGGCAATATCAAAAAATGTTCAAACTACCTCACAATTGCACTCATTTCACATGCTAGCTAGGCTTCAACATACATAAACTGAGAACTTCCAGATGTACAAGCTGGATTTAGAAAAGGCAGAGGAACCAGAAATCAAATTGCCAACATCCATTGGATCATAGAAAAGCAAGGGAATTTCAGAAAAACATCTGCTCCATTGACTACGCCAAAGCCTTGACTGTGTAGAGATCACAACAAACTATGGAAAATTCTTCAAGAGATGGGAATACCAGACCACCTAACCTGCCTCCTGGGAAACCTGTATTCAGGTTAAGAAGCAGCAGTTAGAACCCAACATGGAACAACAGACTAGCTCAAAATTGGGAAAGGAGCATGTCACAGCTGTATACTGTCACTCTATTTATTTAATTCATATGTAGAGTATGTCATGTGAAAAGCCAGGCTGGATGAAGCACAAGCTGGAATCAAGATTCCTGGGAGAAATATGCAGATAACATAATATGCAGAAATTGTCAGATATGCAGATGATACCACCATTATGGCTGAAAGCCAAGAGGAACTAAAGAATCTCTTGATGAAGGTGGAAGAGGAGAATGAATAGCTGGCTTAAAACTCAACGTTCAAAAAACTAAGATCATGGTATCCGTTCCCATCATTTCATGGCATATAGATGGGGAAACAATGGAAACAGAGTCGGACTATTTTCTTGGGTTCCAAAATCATTGTGGACAGTGACTGCAGCCATGAAATTAAAAGATGCTTGCTCCTTGGAAGAAAAGCTATGACAAAGCTAGACAGTATATTTAAAAGCAGAGACATTACTTTTCCAACAAAGGTCCGTGTAGTCAAAGCTATGGTTTTTCCAGTAGTCATGTATGGATGTGAGAGTTGGACCATAAAGAAAGCTGAGCACTGAAGAATTGATGCTTTTGAACTGGTGCTGGAGAAGACTCCTGAGAGTCCCTTAGACTGAAAGATCAAACCAGTCAATCTTAAGGGATATTAACCCTGAATATTCATTGGAAGGACTGATGCTGAAGCTCTAATAATTTGGCCACTTTAAGCTAAGAGCTGACTCATTGGGAAAGACCCTGATGCTAAGAAAGGCAGAAGACAGGAGGAGAAGGGGACGACAAAGAATGAGATGGTTGGATGGTATCACCGACTCAATGGATGCCAGCTTGAGCAAGGTCCAGGAGATAGTGAAGGACAGGGAAGCCTGGCATGCTGCAGTTCACGGGGTCGCAAAGAGTTAGACACAGCTGAGTGACTTTTACTTTTCCTTCTCTCACCGACACTGTCCCACCCCCTAAATATTCTGACTTTCTCTTCCTCTGAGATGTTGAAGCCTAGGACTATCTTAGACCTTGGAGCTACAGGTTGGAGGTTTTTGGTAAAAGGTACATTAACTTAGAATGAAAATACTGATGGCCTGTTGCTAAATGCAGTCTCTGAATGGTATTTACTTGCTCTGCAGTTAATAAAAATAATGAATGATTACTTTGCAAATATAATATAGAGGACTAAATATTTCAAAACCTATCTTCTTTAGAGGGAATACCCATCAATCAGATGAGGGCAGCTTCCATTTCAGTTTACAAGTTTTATTACTGCTCTCTTTCTTCAATCATGGCAGCTTTTGTCTTCAATTGGTGCTGGCTATTTGTCTGCCAAGCCGTGGAATCAGAATAAAAGCTAGCACTGACAAGAAGATAGTCATAACAGGTTCATTTCTTTGTTGAGTGTGGGTTGACAATCCAGGAGAAGAGATTTTTCCTTTGCAGAAACTTTTATTCCAAACCTAGCCTTCCTGACACGGGTCTGTTTAGCTGCAGGCAGTTGTCAAGTACCAGCAAAGCCTCTGAAGATGCTGACATGGACCCTGTTCAGGACCATCAACACTTAGTGTCGAGCAGATGAAAATGGATTTTTTTAAATGTGTGCAGTTTGGCAGCAACTTTACTGATTGTCAAAGCTGATTTTTAGTTATTCATAAACTCTTCTGTGAATAGATGGAGTGCATGTGTTTAGTATTTTGGGTTTGAATATGATGAAATCTTATATTAGAGCAACTCAGGATAAAAGAGAGAGCTTCCTGTCTCAGATGTGGTTGATAAGATGGATATCATGGTTGATGGAAAGGAGAGATTTTGGAGTCAGGCAAAAGCTGACTTCAAAGGACAGACCATGTTTTAGACCGACCTACTTTGTGATCATGGGCAAATTGCTTAAATAAACTGCAGTTCCCTGACTTCTAAGAATCACTATTGCAATACCTCCCACCCTGTAGACTTCTTAGAAAGAATAAATGAGAGTAGATATGGGTAGCGAGGTAAAAAAAACCATGAACTCATCCAAGGCTCTTAATTTATGATTGAGAAAACTGCAGCTGATTTGTTTATAATGTGCAAACCCAGGACTCCATCTTCCTGTGTTTAACTCGGAGCACAGTAGTCTTTCTGCTACAACATGTTCAAGCAAGGAAATATTTATAAAGAGCACATGTTACATAACATAACTATATATAACTGTGCTCAAAAGAACCCACATTATCTATATAATTCTGACTATATGAAGCTGGATTCCAACAGGCTAAAAGGATGTATGATGTGACCACAGCCAGCTGGGTTTCTAAATGATGCATTATGGACATAGGATGAGATAGTGGCTTGAGTTATGGCCTCCAAAAAGATGTCTATGACCAATCCCCAGAACATGTGAGTGCAACCTATTTGGAAAAGGCTCTTTGAAGATGTAATTAAGATAAGGATGTTGAGATAAAGAGATCATCCTAGATTATCCAAGTCCTAAATCTAATGACAAGTGTCTTAATAAGAGACAGAGGAGTGGCACCAGAAGAACAGGAGGAGGCAGTGTGACACGGAGGCAGAGACTGGAGTCACACAATCCCCAGGCCAGAAATGCCACGGCCACCAGAAGAAGCTAAAGGAGGCATGGGGCGGAAAGTTCCCTAGATCCTTTGGGGTGACCACAGCCCTGCCAACATTTTGATTTCAGTCCTGTTATATGGATTTCAGACTTCAGGCCTCCAGAACTCAGAGAGAGTCGATTTCTGTTAAGTCACCAAGAGGATTTGAATTTTGCAATACATTATAGCAGCTCTAGAAAACTAATACAAGAGATCAAAAATCTGAGACAAAGAATTGAAAGTAAGTGGTGTGCCAGCTAGGATGTAACTCACATGCAGACACTGGCATATGGAGAGGACGAGAATGCCCTGTTTTTTAAATCTATCCTTGTTTACCTACAAGACCTTTTGGAACTAACACCCAAAAAAGATGTCCTTTTCATTATAGGGAACTGGAATGCAAAAGTAGGAAGTCAAGAAACACCTGGAGTAACAGGCAAATTTGGCCTTGGAGTACAGAATGAAGCAGGGCAAAGGCTAATAGAGTTTTGCCAAGAGAATGCACTGGTCATAGCAAACACCCTCTCCCAACAACACAAGAGAAGACTCTACACATGGTCATCACCAGATGGCCAACACCGAGATTAGAGAAGATCTAATCTCCATCTAAAGATGAAGAAGCTCTATATTGTCAGAAAAAAAGAAAAAAGACCTGGAGCTGACTGTGGCTCAGATCATGAACTCTTTATTGCCAAATTCAGACTTAAATTGCAGAAAGTGGGGAAAACCACTAGACCATTTAGGTATGACCTAACTCAATCATATGATTTTACAGTGGAAGTGAGAAATAGGTTTAAGGGATTAGATCTGATAGACAGAGTGCCTGATGAACTATGGATGTAGGTTTGTGACATTGTACCAGAGACAGGGATCAAGACCATCCCCAAGAAAAAGAAACACAAAAAGACAAAATGTCTGTCTGAGGAGGCCTTACAAATAGCTGTGAAAAGAAGAGAAGTGAAAAGCAAAGGAGAAAAGGAAAGATATAAGCATCTGAATGCAGAGTTCCAAAGAATAGCAAGGAGAGATAAGAAAGCCTTTCTCAGCAATCAGTGCAAAGAAATAGATGAAAACAACAGAGTGGGAAAGACTAGAGATCTCTTCAAGAAAATTAGAGATACCAAGAGAACATTTCAAGCAAAGATGGGCTCGATAAAGAACAGAAAGGGTATGAACCTAACAGAAGCAGAAGATCTTAAGAAGAGGTGGCAAGAATACAGAGAAGAACTGTACAAAAAAGATCTTCACAACCAAGATAATCACGATGCTGTGATCACTCACCTAGAGCCAGACATCCTGGAATGTGAAGTCAAGTGGGCCTTAGAAAGCATCACTACAAACAAAGCTAGTGGAGGTGATGGAATTCCAGTTGAGCTATTTCAAATCCTGAAAGATGATGCTGTGAAAGTGCTGCACTCAATATGTCAGCAAATTTGGAGAACTCAGCAGTGGCCACAGGACTGGAAAAGGTCAGTTTTCATTCCAGTCCCAAGAAAGGCAATGCCAAAGAATGCTCAAACTACTGCACAATTGCACTCATCTCACACGCTAGTAAAGTAATGCTCAAAATTCTCCAAGCCAGGCTTCAGCAATATATGAACTGTGAACTTCCAGATGTTCAAGCTGGTTTTAGAAAAGGCAGAGGAACCAGAGATCAAATTGCCAACATCTGATGGATCATGGAAAAAGCAAGAGAGTTCCAGAAAAACATCTATTTCTGCTTTATTGACTATGCCAAAGCCTTTGACTGTATGGATCACAATAAACTGTGGGAAATTCTGAAAGAGATGGGAATACCAGACCACCTGACCTGCCTCTTGAGAAATCTGTATGCAGGTCAGGAAGCAACAGTTAGAACAGTCTTATGGACTCTGTGGGAGAGGGAGAGGGTGGGAAGATTTGGGAGAATGGCATTGAAACATGTAAAATATCATGTATGAAACGAGTTGCCAGTCCAGGTTCGATGCACGATACTGGATGCTTGGGGCTGGTGCACTGGGATGACCCAGAGGGATGGTATGGGGAGGGAGGAGGGAGGAGGGTTCAGGATGGGGAACACATGTATACCTGTGGCAGATTCATTTTGATATTTGGCAAAACTAATACAATTATGTAAAGTTTAAAAATAAAATAAAATTAAAAAAAAAGAAAAACAGAATAAACCCTTGGGAACAAGAAAAAAAAAAGAAATTAAAAGGTAAGAAATAAAAATGTCACTATTTGCAAAAAAAAAAAAAGAACTGGACATGGAACAACAGACTGGTTCCAAATAGGAAAAGGAGTACATCAAGGTTGTATATTGTCACCCTGCTTATTTAACTTCTATGCAGAGTACAATATGAGAAATGCTGGGCTGGATGAAGCACAAGCTGGAATCAAGATTGCTGGGAGAAATATCAAGAACCTCAGATATGCAGATGATACCACCCTTATGGCAGAAAATGAAGAAGATTTAAAGAGCCTCTTGATGAAAGTGAAAGAGGAGAGTGAAAAAGTTGGCTTAAAGCTCAACATTCAGACTTCACTTTCACTTCTCACTTTCATGCACTGGAGAAGGAAATGGCAACCCACTCCAGTGTTCTTGCCTGGAGAATCCCAGGGACGGGGGAGCCTGGTGGGCTGCCGTCTATGGGGTCACACAGAGTCGGACACAACTGAAGCGACTCAGCAGCAGCAGCAGCAGAAAACAAAGAGCATGGCATCTGGTCCCATCACTTCATGGCCAATAGATGTGGAAACAATGGAAACAGTGGCTGACTTTATTTTGGGGGGCTCCAAAATCACTGTAGATGGTAATTGCAGCCATGAAATTAAAAGACGCTTACTCCTTGGAAAGAAAGTTACGACCAACCTAGACAGCATTCTTAAAAAGTGGAGATATTACTTTGTCAATAAAGATCCGTCTAGTCAAGGTTATGGTTTTTCCAGTAGTCATGTATGGATATGAGTGTTGGACTATAAAGAAAGCTGAGTGCAGAAGAATTGATGCTTTTGAACAGTGGTGTTGGAGAAGACTCTTGAGAATCCCTTGGACTGCAAGAAGATCCCATCCTAAAGGAGATCAGTCCTGAGTGTTCACTGGAAGGACTGATGTTGAAGCTGAAACTCCAATATTTTCGCCACCTGATGTGACAAACTGACTCACTGGAAAAGACCCTGATGCTGAGAAAGATTGAAGGCAGGAGGAGAAGGGGAGGACAGAGGATGAGATGGTTGGATGGCATCACCAACTGGATGGACATGAGTTTGAATAAGCTCCAGGGGTTGATGGACAGGGAGGCCTGGTGTGCTGCGGTTCATGTGGTCGCAAAGTGTCAGACATGACTGAGCAACTGAACTGAACTGTTTACACTCACCAATTCGTTGTTTGCTTTATCAGAGCTCTGTGTTGGTGCATTAATTCAATCACTACTTGAGAAATACAGGATGCTTGCCTCCATGTAACTTAAGTCATTGATCAGTGAACAAACCAACCAACAAATGAGTTGCAGGACCGTATGCTGAGGGCCCCCAGAGAGTGGTTAGGTGAATGCTGTGGGTCTCATAGAGAAGGGACGCTCAGACTCTGTTTAGGGAAGGGAAGCCCCCAGGTTAGGCTTCTGAGGAGCATGGCTGTCTGAGCTGGACCTCCCCTTGGCTTGGAGACATGGAGATTTGGCTGACAAAAGAAGCAAGAGTGCTATTTTCCCCACCCCTGAGGTGGAGGTCATGAAGGCTAGAACTCTATTATTATCATGTCTGCTTTCCTCTTCTCTATGACTTGGCGTGTATATATATATGGAATGCTGTAGGTGTTGGCTGAGAATGTTAGACAAGGAAGTGTGTGGTTAATGCACGTGAGCCAGGTGTTCTGGAAAGATAAGCTCAGAAGTGGGTAAGGACAATGTGGGTGGGATGGAGGACTTCCCACTTTCATGGGCCAGGTGGGAGCATGTCCAGGTCTGAAGTCGTCAGCTCTGCCAGTGGCTTAATTATTCCTGCCTCAGAGCCTTCCCCCTCTCCCCGCCCTGTCCCACCGCCTCAACTCACCTCTGACTGCCTTTCAATTCATCACCCTAATTCCCGACAAGGAACCGAGTAGGAGAAAGGGAACAAATCTCTTTTTATGTATGACAGGCACTGTGCTAATTTCTTTACATACGTGATCTGATTTAGCCCTGGCCATATTCCACTGGGAAACGTATTGCTATTCCCATTTTTCATAAGAGGAAACCCCTCTTGTTAGGCGAAGTCGCTTTCCTGGAGCTGAAAGGCATAAAGACCTTTGAAGCCATGGGTTTTGCTTACTTCTCCATCTTCAACACCAGTCATTCTTTGTCTCCAGAGTGACCCTCTGACTACACCAACCTGCTTCAAGCTCTTCCTTCCATGTTTAATGTGATGGCTCTCAACTGGGGGCGAATTCGTTCTCCAGGGAGTTTGAGATTTGACAATGTCTGGAGATGTATATGTTTGTCACAGGAGAGGGAGGGCATGCTCCTGTCACCTACTGGATAGAAGCCAGGGATGCTGCTGCCAAAACGGAACTGGACAGGGCAGCCCCTCCCCCAACCAGAAAAGAATTATCTGCCCCCAAAATGTCAGCGATACTGAGCCTGAGAAATCCTGCCTCGGTGTTTATCATTCCCTCCACCTGATCTTTTCTTATTTCCTTCTTCTCTTGGCTGAAGTTCTCCTGCTTATTTATGACCCAGCCAGTGTGTTGTCCCCTCTAGGAAGCCCTTTCTCATTTCTCCAGGGTGGGCCAGATGCTACCCCTCTGTCCTCCCATAGGCAGCCTGTTATTGTACCTGTTACTGATTCTCTGCTGTCCTATTCATGAATCTGAGTCTCCTACTGGGCAGGGAACCACATCCCATCTAACTTTATAGCCCTGGAAGACAGTGCAGATCCTGGCAGGTCTTAAAGGATATTGCTGCATGAATGAAGTGGTGATTTGAGATTTATACACTATATGGAAAGGGAAATGAGGAGAATTGAGATTATTGTTCTCAGTGCATAGTGACTGGCAGGAACTTCTGCTGCAGAGATGGAGACGTATTTCTTACTGATTTTAGCTCTGTTTTCCTGAGTCAGAACAGAAAGAGTCTCAAAACTTCAAGAAAGAGACAGAGGGCTTCTCAGAGAAAGGAAAAGGTAGCCAAATATAAAGATGCAAGTCCTTTTCTTCTTAAAATCCACTTGCTCTCCCAAGTTGTGAGAATTAAAAGAATGACAAAAACAACTTAACTTGAACTGAACAAAAATTAGGCCTGGCTGTTGAAGCTTGAACAACTCTCAGATCCAGTGGACGGAGCATGGGGAATGACAGCGTTTGTGCAAGGTCGTGGATGCAAGAAAACCAAGTTGGCCCCTCCTTGCTTCCCTCAGAGAAATTCAAATGACAGTAGCACTTACGCTGGCTGCCAAAGGAACTGGCTGAAAGCAGGAGATATTTGAGGCACTTGACATGCTATTTTTTCTAAAAGGGAGTGTCCCTGACAGCCTTCCAACTCCTTGGCTTTCTTCAGCACTCAGAAGCAATGGCAATCAAGGAAAAGTTGAGGACAAATCCTCACTGCTTTTTATCTGCACAATCTTAGGATTTAGAATAGCACATGCATGGATGAAAAAGGTGGCTCCAACTGCTTTAGTTAAGCTCCCCTACCTGTGGCAGAAGAGAGTCCAAAGATAAAACAGGACTTGCTTTAACATAAACACCCAGGAGTCTCCGCAGGTGCAGACTAAATTGAAATCTGGATCTAGGAATTCTTACAGTATTTTAAATGTAGGAATCTTTGGATATTATCTTTTATATTTTAAAATCATTGCTATTTCTAAACAGGAGCTTAAATGAGGAACATAAAGTGATCATTGAAAACTCTTCATTTAGTGTTAGAGCAGCCTGATGGAAAAGATAGATGAAAATGTGTATCTTTTCTCACATACTGATTTTTCCCTTTGATTCCAAATATACCACTTTCCAATATTCTTTTTCTTCCTGAAGGAAAAACCTCAAAGGAAAATTATTATGAGACTAGCCAAAACAACGGAGAAGGCAATGGCACCCCACTCCAGTACTCGTGCCTGGAAAATCCCATGGACAGAGGAGCCTGGTAGGCTGCAGTCCATGGGGTCGCTAAGAGTTGGACACGACTGAGCATCTTCACTTTCACTTTTCACTTTCATGCATTGGAGAAGGAAATGGCAACCCACTCCAGTGTTCTTGCCTGGAGAATCCCAGGGACAGGGGAGCCTGGTGGGCTGCCGTGTATGGGGTCACACAGAGTCAGACACAACTGAAGCAACTTAGCAGCAGCAGCAGCCGCCGAAACAATTCTTTCAAAGACAATATGCTACATGGAGCAGGCGCTGTCCAGCAGTCCTGAGAAGGAAATGATTATACAGTATGACTTTGAGTGCCTTCTGTCAGGGAGGGCATTGAACAGTGTTGAGTGGGAAGTGCGTGCTGTCCATCTCCTATACAGTGGACCATCTGTCTTTATCATATAGCCAGCCCTGAACTTATTACTTCTGGGACGACAGCATTTGACAGTCCCCTCCCTCCTGTGGCACTGACAGAGAGGTCAGATCAGTGGGGCATGGGCTGAATGCAGACACAGCTAAGTACAAGTCAAAGGGCAAAACCAGAGTTTAACATTTTAATAAAAGATTAAAAATTTAATGTGGTTAACATTTCAAAATCTTCTTTAGGGTATGCACTTAAAAAAATCCCTCCATGAAATAGCAACAACTTCGATATGCACATGACACTGCTGTAATGGCAGAGATTGAAGAACTAAAGAGCCTCTCTATGAGGATGAAAGAGGAGAGTGAAAAAGCTGGCTTAAAACTGAACATTAAAAAAACTAAGATCATAGCATCCAGTCCCATCACTTCATGGCAAATAGATAGAGAAAAAATGCAAGCAGTGATGAATTTTATTTTCTTGGGCTCCAAAATCACTGCAGATGATGACAGCAGCTATGAAATTAAAAGAAACTTGCTCCTTGGAAGAAAAGTTATGCCAAACCTAGGCAGCATATTAAAAAGGTGAGAATCACTTTTCCAACAAAAGTCTGTATTGTCAAAGCTATGGTTTTCCAGTAGTCATGTATGGATGTGAGAGTTGGACCATAAAGAAGGCTTAGTGTTGAAGAATTGATGCTTTTGAGTTGTGGTGCTAGAGAAGACTCTTGAGGGTCCCTTGGACAGGAAGAAGATCAAACCAGTCAATCCTAAAGGAAGTCAACCCTGAATATTCATTGGAAGGACTGATGCTGAAGCTGAAGCTCTTAATACTTTGGCCACGTGATGCAAAGGCCCAGCATATTGGACAAGACCCTGAGACTGGGAACAATTGAGGGCAGGAGGAGAAGGGGGAAACAGAGGATGAGATGGTGGATGGCATCACTGACTCAATGGACATGAGTTTGAACAAACTCCAGGAGATAGTGAAGGACAGGGTAGCCTGGTATGCTGCAGTTCTTGGGTTCACAAAGAGTTGGACATGACTTAGCAACAACAGAGAGTTGAACAAACAACAGAGAGTTAACCAGAAAACTCAAGTGAACTAAACTGTAAACGTTGAAGTTAAACTTATAACCAATTTATTAAAAAGTAAAACTGTTATCATTGAAAACCACCTTCAACACAAGTCAGGCAGGATCTCTTGCTGCCATTTTCACTTGCATGTGCAGTGGGAGCCTGAAAACACCGCCCAGCAGAATGCGGCAGGCTAACTCTAGAGTATTCAGTTTGAATTTTGAGTAAGTGTAATTGTAAGTTATTTTTACCTTATAAATGCAAAGGTTTTTGAATTGTTTAAAAAAAATCCCTCCATATCTCAAGGTTATGAGAATATTTTCCTGTATTTTTATCTAAACGTTTTGAAGTTTTATGTTATCTGTATTTTAATTTACTGAAAAAGGGAAAGGCTACCCACTCCCGTATTCTGGCCTGGAGAATTCCATGGACTGTATAGTCCATGGGGTTGCAAAGAGTCAGACACGACTGAGTGACTTTCACTTCACTTCACTTTAATTTCCTGGAGTTCGGGGGATTTTTTGGTAGTGGTGATGTAGTCATTTATTTATTGATGTATAGTTTATTTACAATGCTGTGTCAGTTTCAGGTGTATAGCAGAATGTTTCAGCTATACATATACATACATACGTACACACACACACACACACACACACACACACATATTCTTTTCCAGAGGCTTTTCCCTTATAGGTTGTTACAAAATATTGACTAGAGTTCCCCTTGCTATACAGCAGGTTCTTGGTTATGTTATATATAGTGGTATATATATATAGTGCTAGCCATCTATCGTGCTGGTATCAAACTGCCTCAATTACTATAACTTAGTAATGTTGCTTTGAATGATTGCTAAACTGAGAGCAGAGAAATGCGCTCATACCCCTATACCCACTCCTCCATGGCTAGTTTGGAGTAAGCAATAAAATTTTATTGTGTTCGAATGAGATTTTTTAAAAAGTTTCTTACTGCAGAATAAATTAGCCTGTTTGTTAATAAATCAATGAACATGTCTCCATTGGATTATTCTTATTGGATTGACCATGTAGTCATTAATATTGTTCTTCTCTTGGCCTCTGAACATCCTCTAGCCCATTTCTCTGTTCAGTGAAGTTTTGTGAGTCTTCTTCACTTAGTCTCTATTTCCTTTCTCTTCCATTAACTCCAAACCTAGTGGTCATTTCTCCGTCTTATTTAATTCTAATTTCTAGCAGCATTTGTAATGGCTGACCATGCTCTTTCCTTTGTTTTTCTTCTTACTATATTAACCAGTTCTTCTTTATCTCCCCTTCTGGCTTTGTCCCTTCATCAGATATCAAGATATAGATGTGACCCAGAGCTTCTACTCTTGGCTATCAAATTCATGTGATCTCATCCATGTCTGTGCCTCTAAAGCATGCCATATTTGTGCTAGTAGAATCCAAACCTATAGATTTAGCCTGAAACTCTAACCTGAGCACAAGATTCATATATTCAACTGTTTATTTAATATCTCTATGTGGAGGCTTAAGTGGCATCTCAAAGTTAACATGAACAAGACAAAACTATTAATAGCCCTTTCCATCATATCTGTTTTCCATCTCTGTAAATGGTATTGCTATTCTCAGCGTTTAAACCTAGGATTTTTTTTTTTTACTTTACTATAATTTACCTTTTCCTTATATCCCTTGGTCAGTTAACATTTATCCTCACCATCATCCCTAACTAAACTATAATTCAAGCCACCCTCATCCTTTCATTTGAAAATGCTTCATAACTGGTCTTGTTACTTTCTTTGCAGTTTCCTTAGAGCAGCCAGTAGGATCTTTTGGAAAGAGAAAACATATAGTGTCACCCTCTTGCTAAAGGTCTTTAGGATTCTCTGATTGTAACTAGAATAGAATCCAGATTCTTTACTTCACCTCACAGTGTCCTGCATATACGATCCCTTCCCTGACTCTCCACTCTCATCTTCCCCTGTTACCCCCCACATACTAAAGTTTAGTCTGACTATTCTTATTGTTGCCTAATCATGTCAAGTTCATTACTACCTCAGGGCCTTTGCACTTCCTTTCTCTTCCTCATGGAATGATTTTCTTTTGGATCTTTTTATGGCTTCATCCTTCTCATTATTCTGATCTTTACCCAAATGTCTTTGTCCTAGAGAAGCAAATAGACAATCCTTGAGTCATTTTCTATGCTTTTAACCAGTTCTATTTTCTTTATAACATGAATCTGGATATGAAATTATTATTTTTTTCTTTATGTGTGACTACTTCACTATCAGGAGGTTTGGCTATATTTTAATAAGTGATACATTTCCAGTATTTTAAACTATTATATTAATATTTATAAACAAGTAAAAGAAACTGGATATTTAGCTTTTCTGCTAGGAAATGTCAAGCAGGAGCTAAATATAATGAACGTAGCAGGAATTGAAAAGAGGTGCTGGCTTTTGTGTGGAGAAACTTATTAAAACCACTGGTTCAAATCATTACTTAATTATAGCATGCCAGAGTTAGAATGCCCCCTGATTATGGCTCCATTTCAGTTTACCACCAAGATTCTGGTACAATTAGCATTTTGAAATGCCATTGCAGCATTGCCTGCTGGAGTATCTTATTCTTGGTGAAAAAAAAATTTCTTTTTTCCTTTCTGGTTGCTTGAGCACCACTTTCATTAAATTGCAATCAAGTCTTTGCCCTACACTGCATCTATTTTCAGAACCAGTCCCACCCTTTAAACACCCATCCTCTGCCTGGTGGAGCACACTTTCTCACTCTTTAAAGAGACTTATGCAGCCTGTCTATGATGGAGCTGTTAGGTCTGACTGAAGTGCCCACTCTCCTCTGTGGACCGCCCCGTTGGCAGCTCTTCCTTTTATTCCTATTCCTGCTTTTGTCCCCCACCCCAAGTCCTGATGAACATGTGGCTCAGTTTTCTCAGCTGCAGCCCTCTCTTGCTGGCCAGGTACTTCCAATGGTATAGCACTAGTCTAGTTACCAAGCTCCTCTTTGTTACAACCTTGGTACCTCTTATTCTTAGATGCCAATTCTCGAGCAGTTCTTACTGAACACACCCTGGAGGGTTAGACTCAGAAATGGTCTGATTTTCAGCATCATGTCCTCCAACCCAAAGGCTGGGGACCTCATGATGATAAGACAGGATAAATGAAAGTCTTTGGTGGCTTACCAGAGGACTGTTACATATTCTTTCTACAGAGTTCAATCCATTCATGAGAAACCTCACTCCTGTGCTGGTCAGGAAGCTTTCAAAGATGTCAACTGGGCCCCAACTCCCAAAGAACTACTTTGCTTCTAGACTTCTTCCCATCTGACCAACCCACTTGGTGAAAGTCCTGGGTGTCTAATCCAGATTAGCACTTACTGTGCTTTTGAATAGATCAAAATCTTATAAGTATAACTTTTTAAATTTGAATAATAAGTAGATTCACCTGAAGAATTCTTTTTATTCTTTGGAAATTGTCTGTATTTAGTTTGCTTGGGTTGCCATCACAAAGTACCACAGATCAACTTAAACTACAGAAATATATTTTCTCACCATTCTGGAGGCTTGAAGTTCAAGATCAAAATGTTGGACTGAGCTGATTTCTTCTGAGGGTCATGAGGTAAGGATCTATTCCAGGCCTCTCTCCTTGGCCTATTAATGACTGCTTTCTTTCTCTGTCACTCCATTGTCTTCCCTCTGTACATGTGTACATGTCCGAGCCCAAATTTTCAGCCATATTGGATTAAGGTCTACCCTAATAACTTCATTTTAACTTAATTATCCCTGTGAAAATTCTATGTCCAAATATAAGCACATTCTGAAGTACTGGGAGTTAGGCCTTCATCATATGAATGGGGGTATGTGTGCAGAATCCATCCCACAGTAAGAATTTCAGCCTTTTGAGAAACACTCCATCAAAAGTTACATTCTGTCCCATGATCACCTATAACTAAATGAGTGAAGGAATATGAACACCTTAGTTTATTCCTGCTTAAGAGTGTTTCATTGGCTTTTTCCCTCACCTAGAAAGTTCTTCAGAGCTATGTAGCTTGCTTCATCACTCTACTTAGGCCTTTGATTAAATATCACTGAAATAGAGAGGCACTCCCAGGTCACCAAGTAGAGCGCTTATCTCACCCCTTTGCCTTCCACTGTTTTGTTTATAGTACTTAGTACTACATGACGTTTAGAACTTTTGTTTACTCTAAAGAATAAAGGATAGCAATAAGAAAAACTATACCTAACATTCATTGAGTCTTTACCAAATGTTAGACGCCTCTAAGTACTTTTCATTAAATTTCATAGCAAACCTGTCAGGTTGTCATGATTTTTAACATTTTTGTAAATGTGCTTATTGTCTTATTTACCATGTTAGGACTTACATAATTTGTTGTGTGAATAAATTCATGATTACAAATACAAAGCTGAAATAAATAGAAAAGAACAAAGTCAGCTAGAAGGGCTTGGTTATCCAGATCAAGAATTAACTTAAAGAGTAATTAAAAAAATTTTTTTTGAAGTGAGACTACAACCTTAAAATTTCCTGGGTATCTCCAAGGATATCTGAGAATGTGTACATGAATTCCAATGTAACAGGATTACTAAATTATGTGATGAGCTCTTTTTTTTTTAATTGAAGTATAGTTGATTTAAAATTCTATGTTAGTTTCAGATGTACAGTGAAGTGATTCAGCTTCAGATTTTTTTCCATTTTTCCATTATAGGTTATTACAAGATATTGACTATTGTTTCCTGTGCTATACAGTAGATTCTTGTTGTTTATCTATTTTATATATAGTAGTATGTATCTGTTAATCCCAAACTCCTAATTTATCCCTCCTCACCTTTCTTCTTGGTAACTATACATTTTTCTGTGTCTGTCAGTCTATTTCTGTTTCATAAATTGTATCACTATCATACTTTTTAGATCCCACTTATAAGTGATATCAGTAGTTCTTTTTTTTTTTTTCACACAAACATCTATTTATTCAAATTCAATAAGTCCATTAAATTTTTTTTATTGAACTAGAGTTGATTTGCAATGTTGTATTAGTTTCAGGTGTACAGCAAAGTGTCAATTATACATATATATTCTTTTTTAGATTCTTTTCCATTATAGATTATTGTAAGATATTGAGTATACTTCCCTGTGCCATACAGTAGGTCCTTATTAGTTACTCCTAATTTATTTATTTTTTTTTTCATTTTTTTTAATTTTATTTTATTTTTAAACTTTACATAACTGTATTAGTTTTTGATGGAGAGTGTACATTGGAATCAACTGAAGAACTTTTGAAAACTCGACCTGCCTAGCTCCCAGGCCCATTGCTTAGAATCCTTTGAGGAAAGGTCCAAGCATGTAAGTTTTGAATTCTAGACTAACACTTCAAACTAAACCTAGGGATAGAGGAACAAACTTTACCTCCTTGGAGATCAGGATGATTATAATCCTTCTTTGTTATGTAGAACATAGAGTAGCATATCAGTACCAGCATGGATTTTGAAAGTCATTCAGACCAGGGTTTAAATCCTAGCTTTGTCCTTATTTATGATGTAAATAGAGGCTTCCCAGGTGGCGCTAGTGGTAAAGAACCCACCTGCCAATGCAGGAGACATGAGATATATATGTTCTATCCCTGGGTCAGGAAGATCCCCTGGAGGAAGGCATGGCAAACCACTTCAGTATTCTTGCCTGGAGAATCCCATGGACAGAGGAGCCTGTTGGGCTATAGTCCATAGCGTCACAAAGAATCAGACACAACTGAAGCGATTTAGCATGTAAGTGTGAAGTAGATAACTTAAA
The DNA here is from genome assembly GCF_019923935.1 of Bubalus bubalis. Lineage (NCBI taxonomy): Eukaryota > Metazoa > Chordata > Mammalia > Artiodactyla > Bovidae > Bubalus > Bubalus bubalis. Next base: position 75,504,896 of record NC_059163.1, read on the forward strand.
CTCCCTAAGCCAAAGATTCCTTAAATGTAAAACAAATACAATGATTCCTATTTCACAATATTATTTTGAAGATTAAATGAAATTAAATACAGTTCAGTACAGTGTCTGGCCCAGAAATAAACCTTCAATAAAGATCTTCTAAATAGAAAGCCCTTGGGAGAGTTAAGAATGGTATAACTTTATTTTTTGGTAAATGCATTAAACCTAGAGATATTCAAAAGAAATTTCTGTGTCAGAATTTGGTACTTTAAGCATATCACATCCTTCATGATGTCTCCAACACTGGTATCACTTGATCAGAGTTTTCAGCTATGGAATTATCTTTCTGGTCATTATCAATGGAATCTCAAATCTCACAAGAAGTCAGGAGTGATTTTTGCTGTAATTCAGAGATTCTTTTTCTTTCCAGTAGCAAAAGCCAGTATCTCCCCTTTAGTTAACAAGGACCAATGGTGGTTTCAGCCACAGTTGCCAGGTGATTACAACCGCTTTTTTCATTTGGTCCAAGTTGAATAGTTTGAGAAAGATCATCAAGTATTATTTTATCATCTGAATATCCCAGCAGAGGAAAAAGCCGTCCATGAAGTAGATTCTAGAGAGGAACTCCTAGCAGCTGTAGTGGTTCTCCATCATGTGAGTGATCTGACAGAGCTCCATCCTCAGGAGACTATCATTCTAGAACTCTGCAGAAAATCTGACCTTGTCAGCCTTGGCTTTCCTGGAGCTCTGTAAATGTGAAGGTGATTAACATGCAATTTGAATTGCTTACTCTTTCTGTTGCTCACTGGGCAGAGTTTAAATGGGAATCATTTGCATAACTGAATTTTCCCTTCTTCCGTGTTGTGGAGGGAGCTGCTTCTCCTTGTGAGTTACTCCATAAGGTGAATTATCTTAATGGATTCAGTGTGTGAAAATTAACAGATGTTTGTAGAAGTCTAAATCTATTTTGCTTTGTTTAAAGATGTGATTTAAACTCATCTGTCTTCAAATAGCTCCTAAATGATTCAAATAAATAACTATCAACTATAAAGCATGTTACTAACAGAAGGCTCTGCCCTGAGAAAGTATGTATGCCAAATGGTATTTTAATTTTTCAAGGAAATGGATGACTTTCATTGTTTGAGGTGTTTACCATTTCTAAGGGAAGGCTTGAGCCTATTCCCATCCTTTTCTGTAGCTTCTAGAAAATTGAGAAAATGAATTTGCCAGCAAGAGCAGTGTTCTATATTAAGAAACACACACATTGGCAGATTGTCAAGGGAGTGCTACCTGGGTTCTGAGAGCCATTTAGGACTATTCAAATTTAAATCTTCAATTGGAGCTGAACACAGTTGAGCAATAAACCTATTTGTTGCATTTATGCTTGGCTGAAGTCAGAGGAAATGTGATACTGCTAATATCTGGTTATGGACATACACATTTGTAAATGGGTCATTGTTTGAAAGTACTTGGATAGTAATGAAAGTGTAATACCGTACTGAAAAACTTAATGCAGATAATAATGTTTATGTGTGTGTGTTCAGTCGCTCAGTTGTGTCTGACTCTGCAACCATATTGACTGTGGCCTTCCAGGCTCCTCTGTCCATGGGGTTCTCCAGGCAAGAATACTGGAGTGGGTTGCCATGCCCTCCTCCAGGGAATGTCCCTGACCCAGGGATTGAAACTGTCTCTCCTGAATTGAAGGTGGATTCTTTACCACTGAGCCACATGGGAAGCCCAATAATAATAATGTTTATCATACTTCTATTGCAGGGTATTTATTGTGTGGTCGGTGTAACTTGGGAACAGGGTTATATAATCTAGGAAATTGTTTCACAGTGTTTTATACATCTCCATGGTTGTACTGGCCTAGGAAATATATGCTGAGCACTTTTAGATCTATAGAAATGAACAACCTACTTTTCTTTGAAAGCACATTTCTATTAGTTAGTCTATAAAAACTTCTGAAGCAAGCAGTTTAAAAATGGAATAGTTAGCTATTTTTTAAACCTCCTGAAATTCAAAAAAAAGGTTTTTAAGGCAATTCGACTGTATGTAACTAGGCAGTCTACCTTGGACTTTTTGACAATAATGGACAAATAGGCAATTGTGAAATTCACATTTAATCAAATAAGATAGCAATTTTTCATTTACCTCCTTCCCTGAACTAAACTGAAACATTTTCTCCACTGTTTATAGTTTATTAGCAATTTTCTTAATATACTTAGTATTGTGGGATAAAGGAAATTCAACATGTAGTTAGATTATAACTAAATTTAAATCCTTACTTCAGAAACACAAATATTATTGGAGCTGAAAGGAAACTTAACGGCTTTCTAGTTTAACTTCATCATTAGACAGGTAAAGATGAAGAGTGAATCACAGAAGGTCAAATCACTGATTAATGGCAGAACCAGAAGACAGGTCGAGGAGAGCCCAGATTAATTAGGATAATTAAACTTAATAGCAAAAACAAGGCCTATCAATATTTTTCCTGACAATATTTCATTCTATCAGCTTTATTTTCTTACACAAGTTTTATTGAAAAGCAAAATTACAAATGAGATCATCACAATGTCCATTGTAAAATCATGTGTAATTATATGAATGCATTGAACTAACTAGAATTCCTGAATAAATAAGGCTTTCTTAAGACATACACAAAAGCATTATATTGAAGTGACATGGTTTCCTGATGTTGCTTTCCGGGGACTTCCTTCTAGGCTTTTCTTCTCAAGGTGAGCACAGCACATTGAACAGCATCTTCAGGGAATAAGAGCCTGAGCTTGCCTAAAAGTTGGAAGGTTTGTATAGCACTGTGAACTCTTGATAGGCATGAAGGAGGAAGGTGGACTCTGAGCTAGTCATGTCCCTATGTGTGCATGATTGTGTGTTTCTTCCTCTTTTCAAGGGTGAATGTGGTAAATCTCTAGCCAAAGGTATGATCACGCTCTTAGAATCCCAAAGTATACAGATTCAAGCTCATACAGTAACCCAGTCTCTGTACTCTCCACCAGTAACACTTTTTAAATCAGATTTTTCTCTATGTGAATATTTTAATATTATTCCACTCAGTATATTTGGGATATATGTATACATCGTTTACTTCATACATGATTTGAAGAGGAGCCAAAAGATTGATATTTGTAATGATGATAGCTTCCTGATGGACTGGTCCTTTTATAATGATGAACTTTGTCTCTAGAAATAATTTTTATCTTAAAGTCTGTTTTGTCTGATATTAATATTTGACTCTCTTTTGGTGATTGTTTGCATGCTGTTCTTTTACTTTCAGCCTATTTGTGTCTTTCAATCCAAAGTGTATCCCTTATAGAAGGTCAATAGTTGGATCATATTTTTGTATCCATTCTGCCAAAGCCTGCCTTTTGATTATTTATTCTATTTCGATTTAATGTTATTCCTGTTAAGGTAGGATTTACATTTGCCATTTTATTTCTTTTCTATATGATTTATGTTTCATTTCTCTATGTTGCCATTATCATCTTCTACTTCTTTTTGAATACTTCATTCCCACAAGGTAGAACTTTATTAAAGCATTGTTAGGTGAAATAGTTCCTTTAAAACTATAAAGTCTTAGATTATTGCACAGTTAGAGAAAATTTATTTGGTCAAGTTATGATAGTACTTTTCAGTGTTTTATAAGACATTTACATTTTAGTTCTATTATCTTTTATTGTGTCAAATAGATATTTTCTAGTAATGACTTTAATTGTGATTTTTCTGTATATTTATTGAGTTCCTGTCTTAGTGGCATCTTTGGAAATCAGGTCCTTCCCCTACCTAGAGTTTGTTGTTTTTGCTGTTTGTTGTTGAATGCCTTTTCTGAAATAATTTTGTTAATGTCTGTATCCTTTGTTGTATGTGTTCATTAAAGTCTTTGCCCAGTCAGCCTAGGGGACAAGTCATCATTGGATAGAGATTTCCTTAAACACCTTTAGCAATAATTCTCCCTCTCTTTAGGTTGCTATGGTATGTCTTCAGCACTTTGGCAATTTATGACTCCACCTTATTTCTCACTTACTACTTGCAAAGAACCTCAAGGTTAGCCAGGGGTGAGAGCTTAGGGTTTCTCAGTTTTTTATTGGCATGCATATGGCAGTTGTAGATCCCCAGGAATATGTCACAACTTTTCAAAACCTTCTGTAGACATTTCATTCCCTAGAATTTCCTCTTATATTTTTTGGGAAGCCTCTTATTTCCCAACTTACATCCCTGGCTCAGGCAGCTGTGATGTTAAACAATTGGCTGCTGATTGCTTTTGCAAATACTCTGGGGTTAGGAATTTCCCCTTAATACAAGGTCACTTGAAGATAAATCCTGTGAATGGGCTCTTATAGGGAGCTGCCAGAGAAGACAAATAGTGACAGTTCTCCAGGATGGGGCTTTTTGCAGTACTTCAAACACATTCTGCTTCCTCCAGGGTCCACTAGGCTGCTGTGTTTCACAGTGACCTTGGTAGTCAAGAGTGTTATTAATATTTTTAAGGCTGCTGCAGAGCTAATGAGAGGCAGATGGGAGTACATAAGCCCAGCAAATCTCACTGTTATTACTGATACCCCGATTCTGAACCCTCATTACATCCAGGGTATATCTTTGCCTACCACTTGCCATATTATGGTGAAACGATATGTTTACCTGTTTCTGGTTTTCTCTCATTAGTCTGTAAATTCTTCTTGAACAAGGACAGTATCTCATTACTCTTCATGGCCCTGACTCCTTTTGCCATGTCTGATTCAATTAACTTTTTCATTTGTGTTCTCTCCTTTAGATATATGGTATCTTCCCTCATTCTAAAATCATTCAAGGCAAATAAGAACATAATGGTGAAGGTTAAAATAGATGTTTGAGGGGTCTTAAAACTAGGGAAATAAATTTAGGGCTAAGATTCATACTATATATGGATGCCTTATTAGGTTTAGAATAAAAGTTGGCATTGAGATTCCTAGCTATGACCTTCTGAAAATCTCTCTTTCTGGTTTTGAATGTGGGGTTATAAGTATAAAACACAAAGATTTGAGAAGTATTGCAACATATCTCCAGATATCTGTTATCGTTTTTCATGGTCACTTTAGGAGCTGGACTTATATTCAGTAATATTTCCCAAGCTCAGATCTCCCTTGGGAACGAGCTCTTGCCAATATAGTCTCATTACCAAAAGTCCCCTGCACCATCAGCCTTGGTTCAGATTGATTTTTCCCAGTTTCTTGTGCTCAGTGCTTCCCTTCAAAGGATGAAGATTTACTTATGTCAAAGAGTTAGGGGTGAAATACATGTCACCTTGGATGAAATCTGTGGTCCAAGAGCCTCATGGGGGACAGTCGTCTAAGCTGCTCTTGGGGGCCTCTGCTCTGCTTTAAGTTGGGGGACAGGAAGCTTTTTCTACTCGGAGTGATATGCCCCAAACTGCTAAATACGTTTATCTTAAATTGGTGACACTAAACGGATTGCGAAGACATTAAGACAAAGTGAAACAAATGGGAAAAGGCACTTGCAGGAAGACTTAATTTCTTATTCGCACACCAAACTGCATACTTATCTACACAGGAAGGCTACAGTGGTATTTTAATGGGTATAAAACCCTTTGAGATGCTGATGAAAGGATGTGTAATATGATCTGTCTTTATTTGTGCAACCCTGGCACTGAGCTCAGCAATTCAGAACCTAGAGTCTGTCTTTTATGGAAAAATGGAAAGAATATAAATTAACCCTTTCCTTCTTTAGAGGAAAATTGAAAGGCTGGTGACTCAGAGTCAAGAGATTTTTCCATTTAATAAAGACGACTACCTGGCCACCTGCTATTCCATATCTCTTTAACAAAGCCGCTACAGTTTTTAGGAAGCATTCATGAGATGAGCATACAATCCCTTTGAATTTTCCTTTAGTAATGAATAGTACATAAACATAATGCTACACTTAATTTCCATTTCTTTTAAAATCAATTTTTCTTAAGAAGTTATTACATCTCAAGCAGAATTCTCGATCTTCACTTTGAAACTATAATGAAACTGCCCTTGGGGTGAAGGATTAAGGAAATGCTTTTCTTATTAATAACAGCAACTGACAGGTATTGGGGAGTTTTAAAACTCTTTCCCATTGTTAATGGTAAGTGAGTTAGGTGAAGCAGGTCAGATCCAGCTAAATTTAGAACTATGTCTCTAATTTCTGTAAAACAGGATTAAAAATTGAAATAGTTTTATGTCTGGAACATTCTGAATATTTTTCTCTTTTTTACAGAAAAGCTTTGGTATGTTTGATTGGCTGGAAATGCTTTTTTTCCTTGGTATATAGCTCAAGGCATAAAACAAAGAAATGTTAAGCAGTAAACAATCTCTTTTGAATTTAGTAAGATCCAGAAATAAGACAGAGAACCAAGAAGAAAGGAGCAAGAAATCCAATGAGAAAGGAGAACATACAGCCAATTAAAATAGTCTTGTTTTCTCTCGCTTGAAAGATGATTATATGGTGACATTTTCCAGTTCAGAGTTCACATTGTGCCTGAACCAAATTCCAATGCTGCTCTCTCTGTATCTAATAATAATCCACAAATATTGGCAAATGGTAAACTCAAGTAAATTGAATAGTTGAAACTACCTCATTAATCCATGGTATCTCATTTTTCATATAAGGTTGTGGGAAGAAATTGTCACTTGTAGAGACAGGAGCTCAAAAAGAAGTGCCATGATTATTTCAGATTTGGCCATAGCTGTGTCCTTCCTTGAATTAATAAATGCTTGGGTACAGAGGAGTGATGAAGTGAGTCTATTTGTCTTAAGAGCAGGAGCACCTCCTGTGTAGAATTGTGATGGAGGAAAGAATACATGAGAAGTACTAGCTTGATTCAAGAATCATGCCTTAGAATTAGAAAGGAGGAGGATTTGAGGTGCAATATACTTTTCTCAAGTTCTCTTCCAGCCCAGGATCATGGACTCATGTCTGAGTGTTCTGAATAAAGGGCTACAAATAAGAGTCAGAAGAACAAGTCCATCAAAGCCTCACTAAGAAGTAGGGACAGTAGGGGGAGGAGCCAAGATGGCAGAGGAGTAGGATGGGGAGAACACTTTCTCCCCCACAAATTCATCAAAAGAGCACTTAAACATCGAGTAAATTCCACAAAACAACTTCTGAATAGCGGCAGAGGACATCAGGCACCCAGAAAAGCAACCCAAGTCTTCGAAAGGAGGTAGGAAAAAATATAAAAGACAAAAAAAGAGACAAAAGAGGGAGGGACAGAGTTCCGTCCCAGGAAGGGAGTCTTAAAAAGAGAGAAGTTTCCAAACACCAGGAAACCTTCTCACTGCCGAATCTGTGCCGAGCTTTGGAAGCACAGAGGGCAACATAACAGGGAGAAAAAAATAAATAAACAATTAAAAATCGCAGATTGCGAGCCCTACAGTAACTCCCCCAGCGGAGAAGCAGCGCAGACGCCTGCACACGCCATTAGCAAGCAGGGGCTGGGCAGGGAAGCGCGGCGCGGGCTGGGTCGCTTAGAGTAAGAATCTGGCCCGAATCTCCTGAGCGCTATCTGAACGAAATAATTTGGGCTAGCAAACCAGACTGTGGGATATCTACCACGCGAAAAGCCAGCCCTAACCTAAGATACCGCCAGGCCCGCGCACGGAACAAAGGACTGAACAGAGATAGCTGGCTGCAGACCTTCCCCCTCTGGTGACAGGCAGCCAGAGCCGGAAGGGGGCAATCGCAGCCCCAGAGAGACATTATCTATAAAACTGTAAGCAGGCTTCTTTGCTAACTAAAACTTCTTGGGGGTCTGGACAGTCAACATCTGCCTGAGAAGCTGCGCCGGTTTTACACCCAGATAACCGAGTGGTGGGGAGGCGATAAGTCGCAGCATTGGCACCCGCCAAACACCTCATCACCTGAGCTGCTCGGACCTGGGAAGAGCACAAAACGCAGGCCCAACTGAGTCTGTGCCTCTGAGGACTACCTGAGTGCCTGAACCTGAGCGGCTTGGACCTGGGAGCTCAGCCCCGGGCCGGCCTCTGATTGTTCCCGGCGGAACAACCTAGAGCCCGAGCAGTGTGGGCAGGGAGGCTACACGCCCCGTGAGCGGGGGCAGACCCAGTGTGGCTGAGGCACTGCGCGCGCACGCCAGTGTTATCTGTTTGCAGCATCCCTCCCTCCCTCCCCACAGCGCGGCTGAACAAGTGAGCCTAAAAAAAAAATATATATATATATATATAGTGTCCTCCACCGTCCCCTTTGTGTCAGGGTGGAAACCAGACACTGAAGAGACCAGCAAACAGAAGAAGCTATAACAGAGGGAAACGCCTTGGAAGCTACAGGCCATAGATTAAAACCCTGTGGTTACTACGAACTACATAGGAAGGGGCCTATAGATCTTGAGAAATATAAGTCGGACCAAGGAACTAGCCAAAAATGTACTGAACCCACAATACTCACAACAAAACCAGAGAAAGACCTAGATATATTTTTACTATTTTTACGATCAATCTTTCTTTCTTTCTTTTTTTTTTATTTTAAGTCCTCTATTGTCCTTTAATTTTCACTTTTATAACCTATTACTTTGCAAAAAAAAAAAAAAAAGACCCTTTTTTTTTCTTCTTCAGCAAACTTCATATATATATTTTATAATTTTTTGACCGTGTTTTGTTTTTTTTTTCCTTTTTCTTCTTTTCCTTAACATTGTATTTTTGAAATTCCAAACTCTACTCTAGATTTTTAATTTTAGCCTTTTGGTTTATGTTATCAATTTTGTACCTATAGTTTTTTTTATAATTTCTGTGACTTTTTTTTCCCCTCTGTTTCTTTCTCTTCTTCTTTTATATAACATCGTATATCTGCAATTCCAAACTCTACTCAAGAGTTTTAATTTATGCTTTTTGGTATTTGATATCAATTTTGTACCTGTATTTTCTTTATAATTTTTGCGACATTGTTTTTGTTTGTTTGTTTTCTCTCTTTATTTTTCTTCTTCTTTTTTTTAACATTGTATTTTTGAAATTCCAAACTCTACTCTAGATTTTTAATTTTTGCTTTTTGGTATTAGTTATCAATTGTGTACCTGAGGTTTCTTTATAATTTTCACGACCTTGTTTGTTTTTCTTTGTTCGTTTTTTCTCTCTTTCTTTTCCTTCTTCTTTTCTTTAACATCGTATTTTTGAAATTCCAAACTCTACTCTAGATTTTTAATTTTAGCCTTTTGGTTTATGTTATCAATTTTGTACCTATATTTTTTTTATAATTTCTGTGACTTTTTTTTTCTTTTTTTTCCCCTCTATTTCTTTCTCTTCTTCTTTTATATAGCATCGTATATCTGCAATTCCAAACTCTACTCAAGATTTTTAATTTATGCTTTTTGGTATTTGATATCAATTTTGTACCTGTATTTTCTTTATAATTTTTGCGACATTGTTTTTGTTGGTTTGTTTGTTTTCTCTCTTTATTTTTCTTCTTCTTTTTTTTTTAAACATTGTATTTTTGAAATTCCAAGCTCTACTCTAGATTTTTAATTTTTGCTTTTTGGTGTTAGTTATCAATTTTGTACCTGTAGTTCCTTTATAATTCTCGTGACCTTGTTTGTTTTTCTTTGTTCGTTTTTTCTCTCTTTCTTTTCCTTCTTCTTTTCATTAACATCGTATTTTTGAAATTCCAAACTCTACTCTAGATTTTTAATTTTTTCTTTTATGTATTTGTTACCAATTTTGTACCTTTAAGAACCCAATCTTCAGGACCCATTTTTCACTAGGGAGCAATATTACTGGCTTCACTGCTCTCTCCCCCTTTGGACTCTCTGTTTTCTCCACCAGGTCGCCTGTATCTCCTCCATAACCCCTCTCTACTCTACCCAACTCTGTGAATTTCTGTGTGTTCCAGATGGTGGAGAACACTTAGGGAACTGATTACTGGCTGGATCTGTCTCCCTCCTTTTCATTTCCCCCTTTTATCCTTCTGGCCACCTCTGTCTCCTTCCTCCTTCTTCTCTTCTTTGTATAACTCCGTGAAAATCTCTGAGCGGTCCAGTTGTGGAGTGCACATAAGGAAGTGACTACTGGCTAGCCCACTCTCCACTATTGATTCCACCTCATCTCATTTGGGTCACCTCTAACTCCCTCCTCCCTCTTCTCTTCTCCATGTAACGCTGTGAACCTCTCTGAGTGACCCTCACAGTACAGAAACTTCTCATCTTTAATGTAGATGTTTTATCAATGGTGCTGTATAGAAGGAGAAGTTTTGAAACTACTGTAAAAATAAGACTGATAACTGGAAGTAGGAGGCTTAAGTCCAAACCCTGACTCCAGGGAACTCCTGACTCCAAGGAACATTAATTGACAGGAGCTCATCAAACGCCTCCATACCGACACTGAAACCAAGCACCACACAAGGGCCAACAAGTTCCAGGGCAAGACATACCAAGCAAATTCTCCAGCAACAAAGGAATACAGCCCTGAGCTTCAAGATACAGGCTGCCCAAAGTCACCCCAAAACCATAGACATCTCACAACTCATTACTGGACATTTCATTACACTCCAGAGAGAAGAAATACAGCTCCATCCACCAGAACATCGACACAAGCTTCCCTAACCAGGAAACCTTGACAAGCCACCTGTACAAACCCACACACAGCGAGGAAGTGCCACAATAAAGAGAACTCCACAAACTGCCAGAATACAGAAAGGACACCCCAAACTCAGCAATTTAAACAAGATGAAGAGACAGAGGAATACCCAGCAGATAAAGGAACAGGATAAATGCCCACCAAGCCAAACCAAAGAGGAGGATATAGGGAATCTACCTGATAAAGAATTCCGAATAATGATAGTGAAATTGATCCAAAATCTTGAAATTAAAATGGAATCACAGATAAATAGCCTGGAGGCAAGGATTGAGAAGATGCAAGAAAGGTTTAACAAGGACTTAGAAGAAATAAAAAAGAGTCAATATATAATGAATAATGCAATAAGTGAAATTAAAAACACTCTGGAGGCAACAAATAGTAGAATAACAGAGGCAGAAGATAGGATTAGTGAATTAGAAGATAGAATGGTAGAAATAAATGAATCAGAGAGGATAAAAGAAAAATGAATTAAAAGAAATGAGGACAATCTCAGAGACCTCCAGGACAATATTAAACACTACAACATTCGAATCATAGGGGTCCCAGAAGAAGAAGACAAAAAGAAAGACCATGAGAAAATACTTGAGGAGATAATAGTTGAAAACTTCCCTAAAATGGGGAAGGAAATAATCACCCAAGTCCAAGAAACCCAGAGAGTCCCAAACAGGATCAACCCAAGGCGAAACACCCCAAGACACATATTAATCAAATTAACAAAGATCAAACACAAAGAACAAATATTAAAAGCAGTAAGGGAAAAACAACAAATAACACACAAGGGAATACCCATAAGGATAACAGCTGATCTTTCAATAGAAACTCTTCAAGCCAGGAGGGAATGGCAAAACATACTTAAAATGATGAAAGAAAATAACCTACAGCCCAGATTATTGTACCCAGCAAGGATCTCATTCATGTATGAAGGAGAAATCAAAAGCTTTTCAGACAAGCAAAAGCTGAAAGAATTCTTCACCACCAAACCAGCTCTCCAACAAATACTAAAGTATATTCTCTAGACAGGAAACACAAAAACGGAGTATAAATTCAAACCCAAAACAATAAATTAAATGGCAATGGGATCATACTTATCAGTAATTACCTTAAACATTAATGGGTTGAATGCCCCAACCAAAAGACAAAGACTGGCTGAATGGATACAAAAACAAGACCCCTACATATGTTGTCTACAAGAGACCCACCTCAAAACAGGGGACACATACAGACTGAAAGTGAAGGGCTGGAAAAAGATTTTCCATGCAAATAGGGACCAAAAGAAAGCAGGAGTAGCAATACTCATATCAGATAAAATAGACTTTAAAACAAAGGCTGTGAAAAGAGACAAAGAAGGTCACTTCATAATGATCAAAGGATCAATCCAAGAAGAAGATATAACAATTATAAATATATATGCACCCAACACGGGAGCACCGCAGTATGTAAGACAAATACTAACAAGTATGAAAGGAGAAATTAACAATAACACAATAATAGTGGGAGACTTGAATACCCCACTCACACCTATGGAGAGATCAACTAAACAGAAAATTAACAAGGAAACACAAACTTTAAATGATACAATAGACCAGTTAGACCTAATTGATATCTATAGGACATTTCATCCCCAAACAATGAATTTCACCTTTTTCTCAAGCGCACATGGAACCTTCTCCAGGATAGATCACATCCTGGGCCATAAAGCTAGCATTGGTAAATTCAAAAAAAGAGAAATCATTCCAAGCATCTTTTCTGACCACAATGCAGTAAGATTAGATCTCAATTACAGGAGAAAAACTATTAAAAAATCCAACATATGGAGGCTGAACAACACACTGCTGAATAACCAACAAATCACAGAAGAAATCAAAAAAGAAATCAAAATTTGCATAGAAACGAATGAAAATGAAAACACAACAACCCAAAACCTGTGGGACACAGTAAAAGCAGTCCTAAGGGGAAAGTTCATAGCAATACAGGCACACCTCAAGAAACAAGAAAAAAGTCAAATAAATAACCTAACTCTACACCTAAAGCAACTAGAAAAGGAAGAAATGAAGAACCCCAGGGTTAGTAGAAGGAGAGAAATCTTAAAACTTAGAGCAGAAATAAATGCAAAAGAAACAAAAGAGATCATAGCAAAAATCAACAAAACCAAAAGCTGGTTTTTTGAAAGGATAAATAAAATTGACAAACCATTAGCCAGACTCATCAAGAAACAAAGGGAGAAAAATAAAATCAATAAAATTAGAAATTAAAATGGAGAGATCACAACAGACAACACAGAAATACAAAGGATCATAAGAGAGTACTATCAACAATTATATGCCAATAAAATGGACAACGTGGAAGAAACGGACAAATTCTTAGAAAAGTACAACTTTCCAAAACTCGACCAGGAAGAAATAGAAAATCTTAACAGACCCATCACAAGCACGGAAATTGAAACTGTAATCAAAAATCTTCCAGCAAACAAAAACCCAGGTCCAGACGGCTTCACAGCTGAATTCTACCAAAAATTTAGAGAGGAGCTAACAACTATCCTGCTCAAACTCTTCCAGAAAATTGCAGAGGATGGTAAACTTCCAAATTCATTCTATGAGGCCACCATCACCCTAATACCAAAACCTGACAAAGATCCCACAAAAAAAGAAAACTACAGGCCAATATCACTGATGAACATAGATGCAAAAATCCTTAACAAAATTCTAGCAATCAGAATCCAACAACACATTAAAAAGATCATACACCATGACCAAGTGGGCTTTATCCCAGGGATGCAAGGATTCTTCAATATCCGCAAATCAATCAATGTAATACACCACATTAAAAATTGAAAAATAAAAACCATATGATTATCTCAATAGATGCAGAGAAAGCCTTTGACAAAATCCAACATCCATTTATGATAAAAACTCTCCAGAAAGCAGGAATAGAAGGAACATACCTCAACATAATAAAAGCTATCTATGACAAACCCACAGCAAACATTATCCTCAATGGTGAAAAATTGAAAGCATTTCCTCCAAAGTCAGGAACAAGACAAGGGTGCCCACTTTCACCATTACTATTCAACATAGTTTTGGAAGTTTTGGCCACAGCAATCAGAGCAGAAAAAGAAATAAAAGGAATCCAAATTGGAAAAGAAGAAGTAAAACTCTCACTATTTGCAGATGACATGATCCTCTACATAGAAAACCCTAAAGACTCCACCAGAAAATTACTAGAACTAATCAATGACTATAGTAAAGTTGCAGGATATAAAATCAACACACAGAAATCCCTTGCATTCCTATACACTAATAATGAGAAAACAGAAAGAGAAATTAAGGAAACAATTCCATTCACCATTGCAACGGAAAGAATAAAATACTTAGGAATATATCTACCTAAAGAAACTAAAGACCTATATATAGAAAACTATAAAACACTGGTGAAAGAAATCAAAGAGGACACTAACAGATGGGGAAATATACCATGTTCATGGATTGGAAGAATCAATATAGTGAAAATGAGTATACTACCCAAAGCAATTTATAGATTCAATGCAATCCCTATCAAGCTACCAACAGTATTCTTCACAGACCTAGAACAAATAATTTCACAATTTGTATGGAAATACAAAAAACCTCGAATAGCCAAAGCGATCTTGAGAAAGAAGAATGGAACTGGAGGAATCAACCTACCTGACTTCAGGCTCTACTACAAAGCCACAGTTATCAAGACAGTGTGGTACTGGCACAAAGACAGAAATATAGATCAATGGAACAAAATAGAAAGCCCAGAGATAAATCCACGCACATATGGACACCTTATCTTTGACAAAGGAGGCAAGAATATACAATGGATTAAAGACAATCTCTTTAACAAGTGGTGCTGGGAACTCTGGTCAACCACTTGTAAAAGAATGAAACTAGAACACTTTCTAACACCATACACAAAAATAAACTCAAAATGGATTAAAGATCTAAACGTAAGACCAGAAACTATAAAACTCCTAGAGGAGAACATAGGCAAAACACTCTCTGACATACATCACAGCAGGATTCTCTATGACCCACCTCCCAGAATATTGGAAATAAAAGCAAAAATAAACAAATGGGACCTAATTAACCTTAAAAGCTTCTGCACATCAAAGGAAACTATTAGCAAGGTGAAAAGACAGCCTTCAGAATGGGAGAAGATAATAGCAAATGAAGCAACTGACAAACAACTAATCTTGAGAATATACAAGCAACTCCTACAGCTCAACTCCAGAAAAATAAATGACCCAATCAAAAAATGGGCCAAAGAACTAAATAGACATTTCTCCAAAGAAGACATACAGATGGCTAACAAACACATGAAAAGATGCTCAACATCACTCATTATCAGAGAAATGCAAATCAAAACCACTATGAGGTACCATTTCACACCAGTCAGAATGGCTGTGATCCAAAAGTCTACAAGCAATAAATGCTGGAGAGGATGTGGAGAAAAGGGAACCCTCTTACACTGTTGGTGGGAATGCAAACTAGTACAGCCACTATGGAGAACAGTGTGGAGATTCCTTAAAATACTGGAAATAGACATGCCTTATGATCCAGCAATCCCACTGCTGGGCTACACACTGAGGAAACCAGAAGGGAAAGAGACACGTGCACCCCAATGTTCATCGCAGCACTGTTTATAATAGCCAGGACATGGAAGCAACCTAGATGCCCATCAGCAGATGAATGGATAAGAAAGCAGTGGTACATATACACAATGGAGTATTACTCAGCCATTAAAAAGAATACATTTGAATCAGTTCTAATGAGGTGGATGAAACTGGAGCCTATTATACAGAGTGAAGTAAGCCAGAAAGAAAAACACCAATACAGTATACTAACGCATATATATGGAATTTAGAAAGATGGTAACAATAACCCTGTGTACGAGACAGCAAAAGAGACACTGATGTATAGAACGGTCTTATGGACTCAGTGGGAGAGGGGGAGGGTGGGAAGATTTGGGAGAATGGCATTGAAACATGTAAAATATCATGTATGAAACGAGTCACCAGTCCAGGTTCGATGCACGATACTGGATGTTTGGGGCTGGTGCACTGGGACGACCCAGAGGGATGGTATGGGGAGGGAGGAGGGTTCAGGATGAGGAACACATGTATACCTGTGGTGGATTCATTTGATATTTGGCAAAACTAATACAATTATGTAAAATTTAAAAATAAAAAAATAAAAAAAAAAGAAGTAGGGACCCTAGAAGCCCGGTGTCAAGACCGACAGAGCTGAGTGTAACACGAAGCTGGTGAGAGCCAGTCCCCCCTTCATAACGGAGGTGACAGCTGGCAGCACTCTCATCTAAGACTGATGTCTCATAATAATAACATGTACTAGGTTAAGAGAAAAAAATGGGGACAATTTTCAAACAGAAAAATAGCTAACTACTCTAAGAAGGTGGCAGCAGGAACCAAAGGCTAGAGAACATGTAAATCAGCAGCATCTTCCATATTTGTTTTAGGCCAGTCTGTTCTCCTAGAGAGGTGACCCTAATAGTGGTGATAGCTTTGCGGGCTTGGAGGGGTGGGGGATGACCAGAGAGGGGAAGAGCAAGAATAACCACAGTAAAAGCAACCTACTGTCTGAAGGGACTAAAATGGTGAGCAGTCAGGGTAACACCTCTGAGAACCCCCCAGGAATTGATAAAGAGTTGATATCCAATAAGGGGAAATGGGAGTTTTATAATCATGGGCAGAGGCAGAATCAGAAGACACATTATGAAGCTCTGAATGCAGCCATCTTTTTTTTTTTTTTTAAACGTTTTTTTTTTTTATTTGGCTGCACTGGATCTTAGTCGTGGGCACATGGGATCTTTGATCTTCGCTGTGGCATGCAAACTTCTTATTTGCAGCATGTGGGATCCAGTTCCCTGACTCGGGTTTGAACCCAGGCCCTCTGCATTGGGAGCTCCGTTCTTAGCCACTGGACCACCAGGGAACTCCCACAGTCAATCCTGTTTATTATCAGTATGATGCAGCCAGTGGAAACTATAGAACTTAAGAAATTACTGTGCCTAAATCCCTACAGACCTTAAGCTTAAGGATGAGTAAGAACTGGAAAAAAAAGACCCTTTACTTATGAGTAGGGATCACTTTCACATTTAAAAAAAATTATATTGGAGTATAGTTGATTTACAATGTTGTACTAGACTCAGATGAACAGCAAGTCAGAGAAAGACAAATATCCTATGATTGCTTGTATGTGAAATGTTAAAAAAAAGAGTACACATGAACTTATCTACAAGGCAGAAATAGAGTTATAGATGTAGAAAACAAACTTATGGTTACCAGGGAGTGAGGTGGGGGGCAGATAAATTGGGAGATTGGGACTGAGATATGCACAGTACTATATATAAAATATATAACTAATAAGGACCTACTGTATACCACAGGGCACTCTATTTGATACTCTATAATGGCCTATATTGCACAATTGCACTCATCTCACATGCTAGTAAAATAATGCTCAAAATTCTCCAAGCCAGGCTTCAGCAATATATGAACCATGAACTTCCTGATGTTCAAGCTGGTTTTAGAAAAGGCAGAGGAACCAGAGATCAAATTGCCAACATCCGCTGGATCATGGAAAAAGCAAGAGAATTCCAGAAAAACATCTATTTCTGCTTTATTGACTATGCCAAAGCCTTTGTCTGTGTGGATCACAATAAACTGTGGGAAATTCTGAAAGAGATGGGAATACCAGACCACATGACCTGCCCCTTGAGTAATCTGTATGCAGGTCAGGAAGCAACAGTTAGAACTGGACATGGAACAACAGAGTGGTTCCAAATAGGAAAGGGAGCATGTCAAGGCTGTATATTGTCACCTGCTTATTTAACTTCAATGCAGAGTACATCATAAAAAACGCTGGGCTAAAGGAAGCACAAGCTGGAATCAAGATTACTGGGAGAAATATCAATAACCTCAGATATGCAGATGACACCACCCTTATGGCAGAAAGTGAAGAGGAACTAAAAAACCTCTTGATGAAAGTGAAAGTGGAGAGTGAAAAAGTTGGCTTAAAGCTCAACGTTCAGAAAACGAAGATCATGGCATCTGGTCCCATCACTTCATGGCAAATAGATGGGGAAACAGTGGAAACAGTGTCAGACTTTATTTTCTGGGCTCCAAAATCACTGCAGATGGTGATTGCAGCCATGAAATTAAAAGACGCTTACTCCTGGAAGGAAAGTTATGTCCAACCTAGATAGCATATTGAAAAGCAGAGACATTACTTTGCCAATAAAGGTCCGTCTAGTCAAGGCTATGGTTTTTCCTGTGGTCATGTATGGATGTGAGAGTTGGAGTGTGAAGAAGGCTGAGTGCCAAAGAATTGCTTCTTTTGAACTGTGGGGTTGGAGAAGACTCTTGAGAGTCCCTTGGATTGCAAGGAGATCCAACCAGTCCATTCTGAAGGAGATTGGCCCCGGGATTTCTTTGGAAGGAATGATGCTAAAGCTGAAACTCCAGTACTTTGGCCACCTCATGCAAAGAGTTGACTCATTGGAAAAGACTGATGCTGGGAGGGATTGGGGGCAGGAGGAGAAGGGGATGACAGAGGATGAGATGGCTGGATGGCATCACTGATTCGATGGACGTGAATCTGAGTGAACTCCAGGAGTTGGTGATGGACAGGGAGGCCTGGCGTGCTGCGATTCATGAGTTCACAAAGAGTCGGATACGACTGAGTGACTGAACTGAACTGAACTGAACTGATTGGCCTATATGGGAAAAGAGGAAAAGTATCTTAAAAAGTATATATATATATGTGTGTGTGTGTGTGTGTGTGTGTGTGTGTGTATGTATAACTGATTCACTTCACTTATGTTTTGAAGCATCCTTCACTAAGAGTAGTTTTAGAGAAATTATTATTATCATCACTTTAAATAAAGGAGATGAGCCTCAGTTGCCTCAAGGTCTTAAGATTTCAAAGCTTACAGTAGGAGAGTTTGCATCAGCCTTCAGGGTTAATGAGTCTTCTCTGAGAAGCTCTGTTCTGGTAAATCCTTTGAGTCCTCAATACTGTCTCATCTGTAAGAGGGCAGGTGCCATTTGTTAGCCTGGGGCTTCAGGTTAGGGAGGAGTTTAAAATTTTCAAGAAGAAAGGAATATTGACAAAATCAGATTCTATTAAATTGTGCATGATGTTCTTTAAAAAGACCTAGGTCGGGAAGATCCCTTGGAGAAGGGATAGGCTACCCATTCCAGTATTCTTGGGCCTCCCTTGTGGCTCAGCTGGTAAAGAATCTGCCTGCAATGTGGGAGACCTGGGTCTAGTATTCTGGCCTGGAGAATTCCATGTATTGTATAGTCCATGGGGTTGCAAGGAGTCGGACACAACTGAGTGACTTGGACTTTTTCACCCGCTTCCTTTGACTGGAGTTTGGAAGCAGAACCAGTGGGAGCAGTGGGCATGCCTGCTGGCCCCTGGCAGCCTCTACAGCACAAGTGAGATGAGATGGGCAGTGCTAGGAATTGTTGTAGTTGTGTAGTCTCTAAGTTGTGTCTGACTCTTTTGCGACCCATAGACTATAGCCTTCCAGGCTCCTCTGTCCATGGGATTTCCCAGGCAAAATACTGGAGTAAATTGCCATTTTCTTCTCCAGGGGAGCTTTCCAACACAGGGATTGAACCTTCATCTCTTGCATCGCAGACAGATTCTTTACCACTGAGCCACCTGGGAAGTCCGTGCTGGAAATAGCCTGGATTAAAAATTATCTCTTGGAAACAGAATCCTTTCTCCAGGTATTTGTATCCACCATGGAGTCACCAGCATGATATACAGAGATAGAGAAAATTTAAAGAAATATCAGATCAGTGTTTTGTTTGTTTCTGCTTTTGTGCTGGCGGCTGGCTCGGGTGAAAGAGAGTCAGTACTGCATAGGTGACCCACCTCCTCAGGAGTCCTGAAAAGCCAGATAAAGCCCGCATCTCTTTCTGCCTTGTGATGATGTCTAGGCCAGCTTGGCTTTGGCTGCTGTTTCTCGTGGGGCTGTGGCTCACTAGTGCTGTGGACGGCAGCTGGGCCGCTAGGACGGCTTCACTCATGGGGTAGGCGGCCAGCCACCAGCTGACACACCTCTGTTCACCTCTTCATGGATGCATCCTTCAGAAGTCTAGCTCAGCTTCACGTCTCCAAGTGCAGCAAGAGGTGGAAAACTAGGAGTAAGCGCTTTTAAGCACGTCTAAGCCTCTGTTTGCTTACCATTTGCTTACTGAACCTTGCCAAATCCTATTTCTCAAACACCAACAAGTCCCATAATATATGCTGATGGAATTAATTTTTTAGAACTCTTAACTATGAAATTTTCAAACCTAAACAAATAGAGAAAGTAGTATAATGAACCTCCGGGTATGTGTGATCCAGCTTCAATAATTATTTAGAGTCTGTCTTAGTGCTAAATGATTATTTTAAACTAAATGCTGTGGCACAGACTGCTAGTTCTCCCCCAAATCTGTTCACCTTTTCTTCTATAACGACAGAAGCCCAGATTTGTATTCTAAAATAGAGACTGAGTTTTCAATTCTAACTTGTAGCTAGGTGTGACTATGTGATTGATTTCTAAGGCGATGTGAGCAGCCAGGTGGCAGGTGTCACTCCCAGGTGTATCCTTTATTGGAAGGAACAGGGCACGTCCTTCCCTTTTCCCCATCCACTTGTCTCTTCTGTGGACAAGGAAAGGAAGCTGTGATGAACCAGAGACAAAGGTTGTGCCTTAATGATGGGAAAGCAGCAAAAGAGAAAGTGGCCAGTTCTCTGAAGATATGCAGAATTGAACTGTGACACCAGGTGGGATGTTATGTGAAAGAGCAATAGACATCTATTTTATGATGTTTGGCCCTCTAGCTTAAACCATACTTTACCTGAGTCTCTGTTACCAGCACAAAAATGAATGTCCTAACCAATAATCTTAATAAACTGTCCTATAAGGTTTGGAGAGTAAAAATCTGATCGCATATGTTAATGCCACATCCTTGACATGGTGGTGTCTACTACATTTGAGCTCAGTAGTCATATTACAATTTCTCCTGTTCTTGTTTAACAAATATTTCCCTAGTGATCTCTTGCTTGAAAACTAGGTATATTTGCTCATTATTACAGCATTTCTTTTTCTATATTATTCAACGCTAAATATCGTCCCTACAAACCCACCCTTTCCATAGTCCTTGGGCAAATGCACATTGTTTTGACGAGTAGCATGGCTGGTACTATGGAAGCAAAATCTGATTTGATGATCTGATGGGTGAGTTTGAAGCCAGACAAGGTGGCAACAGTGAAGAGATGAAGTACATAAAAGAAGAGCAGGAAGTGAGGCATCATGCAACCAGAGGTTTTTGGATGTGGGCAGTGAGGGGGGTCAGATGCCGGCAGCCTCTTACCAGTACCAGCATTTTGTGGTGGGTGGGATTTCTTGCTCAGAGGAATGGTAATACTTAGGGAGGGTGAAAGCATCAAGGAGATAACTTGAGAAGTCTTTGGATAAAATGTTCAAGTTAGATCTTGTGGAGAGAGAAATATAAAACAGGCTGACAATAGTTCACGTACTTGTAATCATGTGGGTGAGAGGAGCTGAGAGTACAGAAAGAATGACCGGAGTGAGTGGAAGGGCTTGGCTGAAGCCCCCCTGTAGCCTTGGCTTTAAGAGACATCAGCTGATTATAATAGCACTATAATGAGAAAAATGTCTGCAAGGGAAGTAAAGGGTGATTAGAAGTAGGGCCACCTGTTCCTGTTAGTTTTTGCCCTGAGGGAAGGTCTGGAGAGGAGTTTGAAAGAAACCTCACAATCAGGGACAAGGGAGGAATTTGAGTTGGTATTAAGGACTTTGGGTGCTGAGTTCTGGAGAGAGCTGACTTTTCACTTCTGCTGACCTTGACTGGAGCCTGTGCAGGGAACAAGCAATGTAGCCGCACGTCCATGTTCTGTTGCATGGTCCACTGTGTCAATGCTGCTTGGAGGGGACCCTGAACCCTGGGCTATAAAAGGTGCATCTGCCATAAGGCAATGGCACCCCACTCCAGTACTCTTGCCTGGAAAATCCCATGGATGGAAGAGCCTGGAAGGCTGCAGTCCATGGGATCGCTGAGGGTCAGATAGGACTGAGCGTCTTCACTTTCACTTTTCACTTGCATGCATTGGAGAAGGAAATGGCAACCCACTCCAGTGTTCTTGCCTGGAGAATCCCAGGGACGGGGGAGCCTGGCGGGCTGCCGTCCGTAAGGTCACACAGAGTCGGACACGACTGAAGTGACTTAGCAGCAGCAGCCGTCCTGGCAGCTCGGATTCCTCTCGCTGCCCTAATGGATTGGACTTGTCCAAAGGGAGCAGCAGAACAGGGAGGCGACGACAGAATGTAATGGTCTTCCCTACCCAGGAATCGAACCCCGGTGTCCCGCATTGCGGGCAGACACTTTAGGGTCTGAGCCACCAGGGAAGCCCGAGTCAATCAAAGGAGGGATGAAAATAGGTGATAGGAAAGTGAAAATCTCCCCATCTTTTCTATCAATCTTGCTCTATACCTTGTGTCTGCCCCAAGTGCTGTTTGAGTACAAGGCTGAGGCTGTCGAGCTCAACAGAGTGGAGTAGCACGTGTGGCTGATTAGTCCCATCTGCCGTGAGTGTTCCAGGGAGGTTGTTTGCATGGACATATTTGCCGTCTCTGCACTAACTTATTGGAGAAGAAAATGGAAACCCACTCCAGTGTTCTTGCCTGGAGAAACCCAGGGACTGGGAAGCCTGGTAGGCTGCAGTCTATGGGGTCGCACAGAGTCGGACACGACTGAAGTGACTTAGCAGCAGCTGCAGCAGCAGCACTAACTTATTATTTTTTAATAATAGAGACTGAAATATTTCAGATAAATTTTCCTTTTATAATTGAACGTAGAAAGGGCTTTCCAGGTGGTGCAAGTGGTAAAGAATCTGCCTGCCAGTGCAGGAGACATAGGAGACATGGGTTCAAGCCCTGGGTCTGGAAGATCCCCTAGAGAAGAACATGGCAACCCACCCCAGTACTCTTGCCTGGAAAATTCCATGGACAGAGGAGCCTGGTAGGCTACAATCCATGGGGTCGCAGAGAGTCAGACACAATCGAGAGACTGAACACACAGCACACACACACACAAATTAAACATACTTTAAATTTGAGAACAGTGGAATTCTGTTCAAATAAAAGATTGGATATACTAATATCAAAAAGTATATATATGTAACTTAGAGAAAGGATTTGTTTTATTTACAAATTTCATCCAGTAACCTTTGCCTTAAATTCACTGAAATTGTGGTTCAGTTTTTATCAAATAGGAGCAAATGAAATAACATTTTATATAAAATTATTAGGGAAAGAACTCGAGGGCAATGACTATGCCTCCTCAGAATCAGAAGCAAGAATATTCTTTGTAGTTGTAAAATGCATAATTGAATTATAGCATATATAGGGAAAGTGTGGAATTTAGATAAGTGGAATCAAAGAGCAGGAACCCATCTGTGTGTGGTTACTTTCACCCCTTATTATGTCAGTGAGATGCATCAACACGGTTATTTGTTATTTGTATTTCTTTTATTCTCACTTGCTATGTATTGTAGTTTTCACCACAGTTTAATGAAGCACTCTTTCATTGATGGATACTTCGGTTTTTTGTTTTTGTAAACATATACATCAAATTTTGTTGGCATATACACCAAATTTAATGGAATTTCTGGGTCATACAATAAACTTTAGCTTAATAGATACTGTCAAACATTTTATCCAGTGTATTTGTACAGACTTTATAGTCTCAGTTGTGACAATTAATTTTTTCCCCACATTTTACTAACATTTGATATTGTCTGCTTTTTAAAAATTTAGCCACTCTGTTGGGTGTATAGTAATTTTGCACTGTGGTTTTGATTTACATTTTTCTGAAAATTAATAAAATTGATTTTTTAAAAAGTGTGTATAGCAAGTTTGATTTTCTAAATACAAGGCAAAATAATTTAATTGTGTTAAACGTGAACATATGACATTGAGATTTCAGTCTATTACCTTGAGATTTCAGCTAGTACATTGATTTCAGTACAATTTCAGACTCATGGGTGAATCTGAGGTCTGAAGATGAAGTGATTTGCCCTAGGAAGTCACATTTTCTCTGTACCAGTAGAGGTCAAAGGTAATCACTTAAAGGGAAATATAGAAGAGATTCCAGTGGTGTTTGTTCTTCAAATCCATTCCAATGCGTAGTTCAATTGTCTCTTTAAAATGTAAACCTGCTGTTTCATTTTTCTTAAAATCACAATTTATTGTAGTGTCATCTTGATTTTCTTAAGGTCATGGTCGCATAAGCAGATATTTATTTTAGTGGCTCAATATTCATTTTAATGGCTCAATAAAGCCTGAATTAGTAAAAAAGTGATTCAACTTAGAGAAAGCTTATAATAGTAAAACACGTTACAAGCATATATGGCAGAAATAATGAAAATGGTTCATGAACATTCTTTTAATATTTAAAGAGAAATGAAACCTTCAAGGGCTCTATTAATGTTGCAAATGAGGGACTCTGTATAGCATACAAAGGGCATACCTCTTTCTAAAGTGCTTTAATTGATGTTATCTTCATTTAGTGTTAAAAACTACTCATTGGTGATTGTGGTTATGATTCACAAAACTTTGGAGGCTGTATTAAATGCTGTTCAGATGCTACATCAGCTATATTGCTGCTTCTTGAGGAAAAGTCTAGTTTTGTTTCAGTTTGCTTCCAAGTCAAAATTCAGGTAGTTTTTGATCCAAGTGAAAGCTCTGCTTGGGTGCTTGCCTCTGTTTTCAGCCTTAACACCTTTTACCTGATTTTTACATAATATAAAGCCTTCCAGCAAATGAAAACAAATTGCACCAAAAGTGCTGTGCTAAACATATTTCACATATTATTTGATGTAATCCCATGACAGCCCTATGAAAGAGGTATTGTTATTATCTCATTTCACAGATAGAGAAGCTGAGGCACTTGGAATTTAGGTAACTTACCCAAAGTCGTATAGCTAGAAGATTTTGAAGCTGAGATTTGAATTCAGCCTTGGCTGGCTCTGACAAGTACTAACTTGTGCATCCTTGGGTTCACTAATTTAACTATCTGGGTCTCTGTTTCTTCATCTGAAGAAATGAGATAATATTGACAACATTGGATTATTGTGAAAATGATTACAGACGAAGATAGTTAAGGGCTTAGTATGTGCATGTGAGCACTGTACAAGAACTCTACTCATTATTATTGTTATTATTACTATTTACTATTAGTAGTATTATTACTATTATCAGTTATCATTATGGATCAGGTAAATTTCCAGGTGCTTAGTAAGACTCAGCAAGGTAGTTATTACTTGTCCATTGTCTTATCAATTAGTGTGAAACCATTCTTTCCCAGAACTGACTTACTCAAAACATTTCTCCTTGTTGTACCCAATCTTGTAACCCGGTCTCTTCATTTACTGGCTATTAACTCAACTGAGATGTCTCCAGCCAGAAACTGAGAAAATCTTTGTATTCCAAGCCAGATGGGAGTCCTCTTTGAGCTCTCTGTTTCCCAGCTCCAAACAGAGGTCCTCCTGAAAGAAGATGTACCTGGGGGACGGGTGTGTGGCGCCTGCATTCCATCTTCCCTCCCAGGCAGTCTGCCTTCTGTCACTGTATCTGGTGGGACCACTAGGACACTACACACCTGACATTAGCTTGTTTAGGCTTTTGGAAATTGCTGTCCCTGAATCATTGTGTGTCTTTCCCTCAAGCTTCTATGAAGATCACGTCAAGACCTTTTGAAATTTATCATTGCTTTTGTTTCTGAGAACATTTCCCTCCATGGACTTGGTGTCCTTTTATAGAGTCCTACTTGACACAGTTTTTCTGGGAAAAACTTTGCTTGTGCTAAGGAACTGTTAAGTTTACTTTTTTCTCATACTAAGAATTTTGTAATTGCTTGTCTTACACTTTTCAATAAGGAAGCTTAGAATCAAATATACAGCTAAACTACAACTGTTATCTTAGAATATTAGGTTATAAGTGTTCTTGTAACAGGCTGCTGGAGAAAGGATTTTTTTTTTTAATATTTTATTTTTTAACTTTACAATATTGTATTGGTTTTGCCATATATCAACATGAATCCGGCACAGGTATACACGTGTTCCCCATCCTGAACCCTCCTCCCTCCTCCCTCCCCATACCATCCCTCTGGGTCGTCCCAGTGCACCAGCCCCAAACATCCAGTATCATGCATCGAACCTGGACTGGCGATTCGTTTCATATATGATATTATACATGTTTCAATGCCATTCTCCCAAATCATCCCACCCTCTCCCTCTCCCACAGAGTCCAAAAGACTGTTCTATACATCAGTGTCTCTTTTGCTGTCTCTCATACAGGGTTATCGTTACCATCTTTCTAAATTCCATATATATGTGTTAGTATACTGTATTGGTGTTTTTCTTTCTGGCTTACTTCACTCTGTATAATAGGCTCCAATTTCATCCACCTCATTAGAACTGATTCAAATGTATTCTTTTTAATGGCTGAGTAATACTCCATTGTGTATATGTACCACTGCTTTCTTATCCATTCATCTGCTGATGGACATCTAGGTTGCTTCCATGTCCTGGCTATTATAAACAGTGCTGCGATGAACATTAGGGTACACGTGTCTCTTTCAATTCTGGTTTCTTCTGTGTGTATGCCCAGCAGTGGGATTGCTGGGTCATATGGCAGTTCTATTTCCAGATTTTTAAGGAATCTCCACACTGTTCTCCATAGTGGCTGTACTAGTTTGCATTCCCACCAACAGTGTAAAAGGCTTCCCTTTTCTCCATACCCTCTCCAGCATTTATTGCTTATAGACTTTTGGATCGCAGCCATTCTGACTGGCGTGAAATGGTACCTCATAGTGGTTTTGAATTGCATTTCTCTGATAAAGAGTGATGTTGAGCATCTTTTCATGTGTTTGCTAGCCATCTGTATGTCTTCTTTGGAGAAATGTCTATTTAGTTCTTTGGCCCATTTTTGATTGGGTCATTTATTTTTCTGGAATTGAGCTGTAGGAGTTGCTTGTATATTTTTGAGATTAGTTGTTTGTCAGTTGCTTCATTTGCTATTATTTTCTCCCATTCTGAAGGCTGTCTTTTTACCTTGCTTATAGTTTCCTTTGTTGTGCAGAAGCTTTTAATTTTAATTAGGTCCCATTTGTTTATTTTTGCTTTTATTTCCAATATTCTGGGAGGTGGGTCATAGAGGATCCTGCTGTGATGTGAAAGGATGTTTAAAGACAGTAGAACTTTGTGAAAGCTTTCCTGAACATAAACTTTTGTTTGGGATTTTATGTTATGATATTTTATCTTATGTTACTTTATGGCTGCTCTGTGCAACTTGTAAGTCTTAGTTCCCCAACCAGAGATTGAACCTGGGCCGTTGGCAATGAGAGTGTGGAGTCCTAACCACTGAACTGCCAAGGAATTCCCTGGGATAAATTTAAATGTATGGAAGTTTCAAAGATCACATGACCTGCATAATAAGACCTGTGTCACAGTTCACCCTACGCACTGTGTGGTATGTTGTATTCCAACATGTGTGATAGTTCCCTCTACCACATGGTATGTAGTTCACATGATACCATTGTGTAGAGTAAGTGGCTTACCGTACATACGACTGCTCTGGGTATTAGCTCGATATTGTGAATGGTTTGTATTATGGGTATTAGTTTATACTATGTGAAGTTCACAAAACTCCATTGTGTGGTGATTCTCACAGTACATAGTTGAGAGGTGCTGGATTTAGCGGTATTATATGTGACAGAGTCACGAGCAGACAGAGCTCTTAAATCGATTGTAGGAAAAAGAGAGCCTTTCCAGTTTATACCTTGAAGAGTCTTGTGGACAGAACAGTTATTTTTAGCATTTATATAGTTTTTTCTGCCAAATCTGTAAGTCACAATTTCAAAATACAGCTAAGCGCCAGGCATGCTTCAGGGAGCTCCCAGGTGAAAGCTTCTAGGTTAAATCATCTGAGTATGGCCTAGGAGAAGCTGTTATGTGGAACCTCATTGAGGGACAAGGAAGGGAACCATTATTCTTGAATTTGTGATCATCCAAGTCTTATTCATAGGGTTTTAGGGGTCCATCCACAACACAAGGTCTGAATTTGGCTCTGGCTGTGTTGACTGCATAAGCTATGGCCGAAGTTTTGTACTTCTGGCACCCAAACCATGGCCTCACCCACAAGGGCTGGAATATTTGGTTAATAGCCAGTACAATTTGGGATGGAAAATAGAATACAGAATGGGTACAGAGAGGTCTATGGGTTAGTTTTATTAGTACATTCTTAAGATTCACTGAAAGACCTTCTGGGGGCAAAGTCTGAAGTGCCCTAGAGGTGCATGGGGAGACATTCAAAGAAGCAGAGGTTGGTGCTGAATTCGGGGCTAATGAAGGTCAACGGTGGACAGCTTGGAGTGCTGAGCCTCTCTGAGCCCCATGACCCTGGCTGACCATTGACTCGATGGCTAAGCCCGATGGGTTAAAAAAACAAAAACTGGGGGAATGTAGGTGAGGAATACTAATCACCTCCCTGTAATGCAAGAGGAGGAACTTCCTGGAAACAAGACTGACCTCAGGGGCTGGGGTGACTCATCAGCTTGGTGTTTGATAATGGCTGGTGTGGATCTTCTGGGGTCCTGTTTCCTTACCCTATCTGTTCAGTGCAATGAGGCTGCATAAGGTTGCCTTTTCTGCAGCTTGAACCTCAGGGCAGCTGTAGCAAGGCAGCCTATTGTTGCTATGCACCTAACCCCATACTCCAGGCCAGCTTTTAAATCAGTCTCCATCTACCTGAATCCTCTGTGTCTTGCAAAGATTCAGTTTCAGATAGGGAGGATATAAGGTATTAGCTTTCTAAAGTTCCAGGGCTTCGTGTAGCTTACTGTAGTTTTAATTTTGAACTATATATGGCTAGTGTATAATTAATGTCTGTTTTCCTGATTAGTAAATAAGTTCCATGGGGAGTGAGGTGGTGAGTACACATGTGTTTTGATTCCCAGTGCCTGGCCCAATGTCACAAGAGTACACATACAATTTGTCAAAGAAAATGAGTCAGTAAGTCTTAGAAACACCCTTATCTTCTCTTTGGACTTGGCTTCCTTCTCCTTTCTTGGAGTCCTCTTGCAAAGGCCTGTAGAGTTCCCTTGACCACTTCACCAAAGTAACCAACTCTGAATCAGTCCTTCAACCAAGATTTCTAACCCCAGTAAAGCCAACCAGTCCCAAAGAAAGGGAATGCCAAAGAATGCTCAAACTACCACACAATTGCACTCATCTCACATGCTAGTAAAGTAATGCTTAAAATTCTCCAAGCCAGGCTTTAGCAATATGTGAACTGTGAACTTCCAGATGTTCAAGCTGGTTTTAGAAAAGGCAGAGGAACCAGAGATCAAATTGCCAACATCCACTGGATCATCAAAAAAGCAAGAGAGTTCCAGAAAAACATCTATTTCTGCTTTATCTAAGGGATTTGAACGTCACTAGATGCCAAAAAGTTATTTTTAAAAATTCATCATGCAGCTATAATTTTTTTAAAAAAGCCTCTTTGTCAATAATTTTCAAAAGCTTATTTTTTAATATGATGAAAAAAACACCTATCTCAAATGCTACTTTCTTCATCATAGTTTAGTGCCGAATCACTTTTTAGTGCTGAATCACTAAATAAATTTTCATTAGAGGAGGAATAACAAATATGTGACAAATAGATTCAAGGGATTAGATCTAATAGACAAAATGCCTGAAGAACTATGGACAGAGGTTCATGACATTGTACAGGAGGCAGTGATCAAGACCATCCCCAAGGAAAAGAAATGCAAAAAGGCAAAATGGTTGTCTGAGGAGGCCTTACAAATAGCTGTGAATAGAAGAAAAGTGAAAGCAAAGGAGAAAAGGAAAGACATACCCATTTGAATGCAGAGTTCCAAAGAATAGCAAGGAGAGGTAAGAAAGCCTTCCTCAGTGATCAATGAAGAGAAATAGAGGAAAACAATAGAATGGGAAAGTCTAGAGGTCTCTTCAAGAAAATTAGAGATACCAAGGGAACATTTCATGCAAGAATGGGCTCAAAGGACAGAAATGGTATGGACCTAACAGAAGCAGAAGATATTAAGAAGAGGTGGCAAGAATA
Organism: Bubalus bubalis; assembly: GCF_019923935.1. Lineage (NCBI taxonomy): Eukaryota > Metazoa > Chordata > Mammalia > Artiodactyla > Bovidae > Bubalus > Bubalus bubalis. The sequence continues at coordinate 75,534,700 of NC_059163.1, forward strand.
CACAGAAGTATACAAAATAGATCTTCATGATCCAGACAGTCATGACGGTGTGATCACCAGCCTAGAGCCAGACATCCTGGAATGCGAAGTCAAGTGGGGCTTAGGAAGCATCACTATGAAGAAAAGCTAGTGGAGATAATGGAATTCCAGTTGAGCTATTTCAAATCCTAAAAGATGACGCTGTGAAAGTGCTGCACTCAGTATGTCAGCAAATTTGGAGAACTCAGCAGTGGCCACACGACTGGAAAAAGTCACTTTTTATTCCAATCCCCAAAAAAGGCAATGCCAAAGAATGCTCAAACTACCGCACAATTGCACTCATCTCACATGCTCGTAAAGTAATGCTCAAAATTCTCCAAGCCAGGCTTCAACAGTATGTGAACCATGAACTTCCAGATGTTCAAGCTGGATTTAGAAAAGGCAGAGGAACCAGAGATCAAATTGCCAACATCTGCTGGATCATCAAAAGAGCAAGAGAGTTCCAGAAAAACATCTACTTCTGCTTTACTGACTATGACAAAGCCTTTGACTATGTGGATCACAACAAACTCTGGAAAATTCTCAAGAGATGGGAATACAAGACCACCTGACCTGCCTCTTGAGAAACTTGTATGCAGGTCAGGAAGCAACAGTTAGAACTGGACATGGAAGAACAGACTGGTTCCAAATCGGAAAAGGAGTACGTCAAGGCTGTATATTGTCACCCTGCTTATTTAACTTCTATGCAGAGTACATCATGCAAAATGCTGGGCTGGATGAAGCACAAGCTGGAATCAAGATTGCCGGGAGAAATATCAATACCTCAGCTATGCAGATGACCACCCTTATGGCAGAAAGTGAAGGACTAAAGAGCCTCTTGATGAAAGTGAAAGAGGAGAGTGAAAAAGTTGGCTTAAAGCTCAACATTCAGAAAACTAAGATCATGGCATCCAGTCCCATCATTTCACGGCAAATAGATGGGGAAATAGTGGAAACAGTGGCTGACTTTATTTTGGGGGGCTCCAAAATCACTGCAGATGGTGATTGCAGCCTTGAAATTATGATGCTTACTCCTTGGAAGGAAAGTTATGACCAACCTAGACAGCATATTAAAAAGCAGAGACATTACTTTGTCAACAAAAGTCAAGGTTATGGTTTTCCAGTGGTCATGTATGGATGTGAGAGTTGGACTGTGAAGAAAGCTGAGCACCGAAGAATTGGTGCTTTTGAACTGTGGTGTTGGTAAAGACTCTTGAGAGTCCCTTTGACTGCAAGGATATCCAACCAGTCCATTCTAAAGGAGATCAGTCCTGGGTGTGCATTGGAAGGACTGATGTTGAAGCTGAAACTCCAATACTTTGGGCACCTGATGTGAAGAGCTGACTCACTGGAAAAGACCCTAATGCTGGGAAAGATTGAGGGCAAGAGGAGAAGGGGACGACAGAGGATGAGATGGTTGGATGACATCACTGACTCAATGGACATGGGTTTGGGTGGACTCTGGGAGTTGGTGATGGAAAGGGAGGCCTGGCATGCTGTAGTTCATGGGGTCGCAAAGAGTCGGACACAACTCAGTGACTGAACTGAACTGAACTGAAAGCCAACCTCACATCACAGTGTCCCCACCTGAGTAGATGTAGCCCTGTGTAACTGCATCCCATTCCAAGAAAAGTCCTGAGTTTTCCCATTTTTTCCCCTTGACTCCTCACTTCATGCTTTGTGATTGTGTCTTTATTGCCAAGTCTGGCTGTGAACTTGTTTCTCCCAAATACCCTTAGCATGCCTTCATAAACAAACCTATATGCATTTTTAAAAAAGCATTTATTTTATATTGGAGTATAGTTGATTTATAATGTGTTGGTTTCAGGTGTACAGCAGTGATTCAGTTATAATTTACCTATATCCATTCTTTTTCAGACTTTTTACCATATAGGTTATTACAGAATATTTATAGAGTTCCCCTGTGCCATACAGTAGGTCTTGTTGATTATCTACTTTATATATAGTAGTGTATATATGTTAACCCCAAACTCCTAATTTAATCTCTCTCCTCCATCTTTCCCCTTTAGTAACCATAAGATTGTTTTCTATGTCTGTGAGTCTGTTTCTCTTTTGTAAGTAAGTTCGTTTGTATAATTTTTTAGATTGCACATATCAGTGATATCATATGATAGTTGTCTTCCTCAGTCTGACTTCCTTCATTTGGTATGATAATCTCTAGGTGCCTCCACATTGCTGCAAATGGCATTATTTCATTCTTTTTATGGCTAAGTAATACTGCATTGCATACATGTACCACACTTTCTTTATCTATTCATCAGTCAATGGACATTTAGATTGCTTGCATGCCTTGTCTGGGAAATAGTGCTGCAGTGAACACTGGGGTGTAGGTATCTTTTCAAATTATGGTTTTCTCTGGATATATGCCCAGGAGTGGGATTACTGGGTCATATGGTAGCTCTGTTTTTAGTTTTTTAAGGCACCTCCATACTATTCTCCATAGTGACTGCACCAACTTAGATTCCCACCAAGAGTGTAGGAGGCTACATGCTTTCTCTGTCATTAGATGCCCCAGGAAAGTCCTGAGGCCTGAGACTGGATTGTAGGGGACATGGGCTGATATTCTCTTTTCCCCATCCCTCTTCCTTATTTTTCTTGGTATGCTGTTTCTTCAAAGCAATACACCAACATTGGTGTCACTGAACTCTTGGAATAACATTACACTGAATCTGAGATGCTCTGCTCCTCTCACCTCCTTGGTTTAGCAGCTTTCTCACAACACACTGGTGAATATCATCTTCTTTAGAGAGATTAAACTGGGGGCTCAGTGGAAGTTGGAAATGGTCTCTGGCACAGGTCAGTGAAGGGAGCTTTGTTTGTAGACTTTTGTGGAGGGTGGTGGGAGTAGGAGGTAGGGGAAGAAAATGTTTACTGATAAAAGAAATTTTCACCTGTTGCAGTCTAGGAAAGTCATTCTGGCTTACACATGAGTTAACTTGAATATTATGCTAGCTGAAATAGCCTATTTGTGGCCCATCAAACATACATTGTACATCTGCTCTAATCATTAAGGAAAAGGGCAGACTGACCTGAAGTAAAGAATGTTCAAGTTGAAAATAAAAATTAAATGCCTCCCTTCCTGGGATGCATGTTGGCCCTCCTTTGATGATAAGACTTCCCAGGTGCAAGGCCATGTTGACTTGCTATGTTCCTGCTGGTCTGGTTTTATTTGAAACCTTGAAGAAATGCATCCCTGCCTTGCTTAATGTTCTTTGTTCTGACAAGATAAAACTGTGCTGAAGATGAGGCTTCTCTGGAGCAATTTCTCAGAGTAATCTAGGAAGCTGACTTCTGGGCTGTAGTCTACCAACTATAGAAAGCTATTTTCTATTCTTATTATACGTGGTTTATTGATAATTTTTGTTGACATTACAAAAGGGAAACAAAAGTGTTGCCTTGCCTTTTTTGCAACTATTGCTTTTCCCACTTCTTTAAGTACAAGAGACTATTCCTTCTCTCTCTTGCCTGGATTTTTCTGGGCTTTCTTACTTCATCTTGACATGTTATTTTCTTTGGGTTTATCACCGGGGCTCCTCCCCCTGCTAACTATTTTATGGGAGGCAGGCAAAGTCAGCACAAAGGAAACAGAAGCCAGTGGTCTGTGAGAGGCCTTCTGGTGCTGGCCACCCGCCGGAGGCATTGAGGCTGAGACCAGTGACACTTCCTTTGAAACAGAGCGATGTGCCTGCGATCCAAATCAAAGGTGCTTATAAAAAGAATTCCCTCTTTTGGGTCTAGGGTTTTTTTTTCCTCCCAGCTTCAGGTCCTGCTGTCTTCCTGCTGTCACAAGGGAAGGACCCACAGTCTCGTTCCTGCTTTGAATGGCAAAAACTTTAAATGGTAGTACCTGTTCCTGCTCATCTTGCTAAAGCCAATTTTGTGTGTGGCTACAAAATCTGGCCTGGAGCTGTTACCTACAACTTTCTTTCCTGTCTTACTTTCTTTTCAGATACAGTGTTTTCTCCTCCACAATAAAAGTAATACATGCTTCCTGTAAGAAGTCACTAATATATATAGGCTGAGAGGAAAAGCAGCGACTTCTGGTGCTGCCACCCTAAAGACAAACATTGTTAAGCAAGCTGGTACATTTCTCTTTTTATTATCCTTAGGAAGATTCCTTGCCTATGTCCATTATTCTCTTATTTATCAGATATTGAGGATTCCCAAGTGGGATTTTATTTTTTCATAAGAATGTTCTAAGGGAGAGAGAAAGGGAGAAAAATGCCAGACAGCAAAGCAGCATAAACCCAAGTACCTGTTGATGAACAGTGATTCATCTTCATAAACTCCCAGACTGGTGCTTCATTACAGTGTTTCCTGTTTAGATTCATCTAATAATTAAGAAGAGAAGTGATGAGTCAGCAACCTCTTGAGGGCTCACAACTTGTCCCTCTGAGATGAACAGATTTTCAGCACCTTTAGCTACGCTTCTCAATATTTCCAGTGTCTAAGAGCCTGGAAACTGTTCATTTCTAGACATTAGAGTTCTCCAAGGAGGAGAACTAGTTAAAAAAGAGCTGGCAGGCAGTTTAATAAGGTGCATAATGGACAGCAGCACCCCCTCTGGGCATGCACAGGCTGGTGCAGGTGGGTGCACTGTGAAGAGCTCAGTATGGCTGGAGTCCAGCCTCTCCCCAATTATCCTTCTTACACCTCTGGGTAGGGCACAGCCATCTATGTTGGCTAGTGTCATGGAACAGGGAGTTAGAGAAACACAGTTTGAGATTCACTTTTGCCTTTGGCCAGTCTCTGTCTCTTTGTAGGTTGGCTTGTTCCCTAGTGGCTCTTCTGGTGGCTCAGATGGTAAAGAACCCACCTACAACACAAGAGACCTGGGTTGTATCCCTGGGTGGGGAAGATCCCCTGGAGAAGGGAATGGCTACCCACTCCAGTATTATTGCTTGGAGAGTTCCATGGTCAGAGGAACCTGGCAAGCTATAGTCCATGGGGTTTCAAACAGTCTGACATGACTGAGTGACAGACATTTTCATACTCTCACTAGTACAGTTGTTCCCTAGTACGATGATGGCACAAAATGAAATAATCTCTAAGATCTAGGTTGCACATTCCAGGTACAGAGCAAAATCTCAGCCACAGATGGCATAGACATACACTGACCCGTTTTCACATTACAACTGAGGTCTCACACACTAGAGTTTGCAGTCAGTTGGGATCCTGAACCTGTTTGTTACTAAATTTGAGTGAATTTGGAGATGTTATTCAATGTCTAAACCTCCCTTTGCTGCTGCTAAATCACTTTAGTCGTGTCTGACGCTGTGCGACCCCATAGACGGCAGCCCACCAGGCTCCCCCGTCCCTGGGATTCTCCAGGCAAGAACACTGGAGTGGGTTGCCATTTCCTTCTCCAATGCATGAAAGGGAAAAGTGAAACTGAAGTCGCTCAGTCGTGTCCAACTCTAGTGACCCCATGGACTGCGGCCCACCAGGCTCCTCCATCCATGGGATTTTCCAGGCAAGAGTACTGGAGTGGGGTGCCATTGCCTTCTCTGAAACCTCCCTTTACTCCTTTGTAAAAAGGAAATAATGATGTATATAACTTTAAGATTATCAAGAGAATGCAATGGGAACAAACGAATTAATAATTAATTAATCCAAGAAATACTCATTTGCGCACCCACCGTCTGCTGGGCGCAGTTCCAGGCGCTGTGTTCAAGCAGTGAGCCAGCAGCAGAAAGTCTCTCATCCTGGGGAGCTGCCATCCTAGTCGGGGATGAGGGAGACAGGAAATAAACAGCTAAAAATATCAGTGCTGTGCAGACAGGTAAAATGGGGTGATGTGACAGAAAGTGACGAGGTGGCCAGTTCAGTTTGAGTAGACAGGGAAAGATTCTCTGAGATGGTGACATTTGGGCTGAGACATGACTGACAGGAGGGAGCCAGGCACACACAGTGGCCGGGAGAAGAGCTTGGCAGAAGGGAACAGTGCACAGAAGGAAGGCAACGGGCTGGGCACTGTAGGACCTGAAAGGAAACCAGTATGGCTGGAATGTGGAAGGATAGGAGAGTGAAGGTTCGAGAAGTAGGGAAGGCCAGGTCACCGAGGGCTCGGTCAATCACGAGAGCAAATTGGACAAGGCAGAGCCTACACAGCTCCTGGCCCCGAGGTATACTTGAGTGAGTGAGTTGTCTAAAAATGAGAAGAAAGGAATGTCCTGGAGAAACCCATTTCCTCTATCCCTCTAAGACAAAGGGGAAAGTGTTACCAAACGTGACTGTGCCAGATGGTTTCCCTCGCAGAGTGTGTCTGCCTGCGTCAAACAGAAGCCCGGGGGAGAGACGGGCCCTCCCTGTCCACAGAGGAGACCGGTCAGCCCCCGAGAGTGGGGAAGTGACTACAGAGAGCTATTAGGTTCACAAAGAAACTTTCAAATAGATTCAGTTTGAGATGCAAATTCAGTTCAGAGTGAGTCTCCTGAAGTCTTGAAGCTTCAAAGATTCCTCCAGAAGGACATGCGGATGGTGGGCACCGAAGGCAGAGCAGATGGCTTGATGAACATAAGGGGAACACTTCAGGCTGTTCCAAGAAAGGAAGTCTTAATTAAGGGGAAAAGCCCCAAGTAGCAGACTTGTTTGCCTTCCATTATTAACAGTATTCTTTCACTTGTGAGTTGCTAACAGATCCTTCCCAGGCCTTTCAGGTCTGAGAGGAAGAGAACCTTGCCCCTTGTCTTATTTACAAAGTTCCCTGGAGCTGCCCCTCGGTCATCTCCCAGGATTTCAAGGAAGGCTAATGTTCCAGATGATAAGTAATTACAGCTCTTGGTTTCCCCTTGTCCTACTGGCAGCTCAGATGGTTAATTGGCCCTGCGGTCCCGGCCTCTTTGCCTGAGGCTTTCTATAGCCTCCTACTCCCCCTGCTCCAGTGAGAGGCAAGAGGAATTTTCACAGCCCAGCAAGCTCTGCATATTTAGGTTGTCTTGAAAGGTGGGTTAACCATCAGGGAACAGTTGATTTCCAAGCCTCTGCAGCTACTTCAGCTGGTTGTCTGAGGAGTGAAAGAGGGCCGGGTATTCACTAGTATCTGACACTTTCAAGGGCCTCAAGGAGGCCCATATGAAAGCCTCAGGCCCCAGTGAGGGGAATTATTCCGCACCACAGGAAGCGATTAGGGAAATGTCCCTGGTTCACTGAGGCCCTAGTTAAGACCTGTGGCGGATTCATTTTGATATTTGGCAAAACTAATACAATTATGTAAAGTTTAAAAATAAAATAAAATTAAAAAAGAAAAAAAAAAAAAAGACCAAAGGAGCATCATATTTGTTCTAAGATGTTAATAGTATTACTTGAAAAGAGAAGTCCTAGAACACTTTCTAACACCATACACAAAAATAAACTCAAAATGGATTAAAGATCTAAACGTAAGACCAGAAACTATAAAACTCCTAGAGGAGAACATAGGCAAAACACTCTCCGACATACATCACAGCAGGATCCTCTATGACCCACCTCCCAGAATATTGGAAATAAAAGCAAAAATAAACAAATGGGACCTAATTAAACTTAAAAGCTTCTGCACAACAAAGGAAACTATTAGCAAGGTGAAAAGACAGCCTTCAGAATGGGAGAAAATAATAGCACATGAAGCAACTGACAAACAACTAATCTCAAAAATATACAAGCAACTCCTACAGCTCAACTCCAGAAAAATAAATGACCCAATCAAAAAATGGGCCAAAGAACTAAATAGACATTTCTCCAAAGAAGACATACAGATGGCTAACAAACACATGAAAAGATGCTCAACATCACTCATTATCAGAGAAATGCAAATCAAAACCACTATGAAGTACCATTTCACACCAGTCAGAATGGCTGTGATCCAAAAGTCTACAAGCAATAAATGCTGGAGAGGATGTGGAGAAAAGGGAACCCTCTTCCACTGTTGGTGGGAATGCAAACTAGTACAGCCACTATGGAGAACAGTGTGGAGATTCCTTAAAAATCTGGAAATAGAACTGCCTTATGATCCAGCAATCCCACTGCTGGGCTACACACTGAGGAAACCAGAAGGGAAAGAGACACGTGTACCCCAGTGTTCATCGCAGCACTGTTTATAATAGCCAGGACATGGAAGCAACCTAGATGTCCATCAGCAGATGAATGGATAAGAAAGCAGTGTTACATATACACAATGGAGTATTACTCAGCCATTAAAAGAATACATTTGAATCAGTTCTAATGAGGTGGATGAAACTGGAGCCTATTATACGGAGTGAAGTAAGCCAGAAAGAAAAACACCAATACAGTATACAAAAGCATATATATGGAATTTAGAAAGATGGTAACGATAACCCTGTATACGAGACAGCAAAAGAGACACAGATGTATAGAACAGTCTTTTGGACTCTGTGGGAGAGGGAGAGGGTGGGATGATTTGGAAGAATGGCATTGAGACATGTAGAATATCATGTATAAAACGAGTCACCAGTCCAGGTTCGATGCACGATACTGGATTTTTGGGGCTGGTGCACTGGGACGACCCAGAGGGATGGTATGGGGAGGGAGGAGGGAGGAGGGTTCAGGATGGGGAACACATGTATACTTGTGGTGGATTCATTTCAATATTTGGCAAAACCAATTAAAAAAAAAAAGAAAAGAGAAGTCCTGAAAGCTTGGAAAACAATATTTTCAAGATACTTTATATTGAAATGTAAGTCAGAGAAGAAGAAATACCCTTACATGCAGAATCTAAAAAGTAATAATACAAATGAAACTATTTACAAAACAGAAACAGACTCATAAACTTAGAGAACTAACTTATGATTGCCAGGGGGAAAGGATAGTTATGGAGTTTGGGATGGCCATGTACACACTGCTGTATTTAAAATGGATAACCAAAAGGAACCTACTGTATTGCACAGAGAACTCTGCTCAATGTTATGTGGCAGCCTGGATGGGAGGGGAGTTTGGGGGAGAATGGATACATGCATATGTATGGCTGATTTCCTTTGCTGTTCACCTGTAATTGTGTGAACACTGTTAATTGAATATACTCCAATATAAAATAAAAAGTAAAAAAAAACACAAAAAGCTATATTGGAGAATTTTAAACACATACACACGCACGCGTGCACACACACACACACACACACACACACGAAAGAGTAATGTTACAATGAAACTCCATGTGCTTCTTGGTTGGTCTCAATAATCATTAACATTTTGCCAATCTTCTTCATCTATTTCCTGCTACTCCATTTTTTTTCCTTTGCAATTGTGAGACATCTTATCCTTTCATCCTTAAATCTTCAGGTGATATCTGCAATAAATAAAAAGTTTACCCCGTGACATTGATGCAGGTTGGGTTCCCTAGAAAGCAAACTCTGAGATGAGAAATAGTGGGCAGAAAGCTTGTTAGGAAGTTGCAGGGTTAGCATTTGTAGGAAGGAAGGAGAGGGAGTGCAGTGGGCCATTAGGCAGGATCTACGAAGGACTTGGCTGCACTCGTGGAAAGCTGCAGAGCAGAGCACTTCTTAATTGGCCAGAGTCTGGGTGGGACTTTATATTCCCATAATTCTCCCATGTTGACCAAGCTGTTTGTGGAAAGCAGGTATAACCTTGGAGTAGGTGTCTCTCTTCAGTCTTCGGCAATTTGAAGGCAGTTTCTGGGTGAAGAATAGGTGCTGTTAGCTGGCTGTACTCCCAACAGCACAGGGGATGGTCTGTAATTTCTGAAGAGGGGTGAGGGTGGCTTATTCCAGGACCCACCAAGACATTGTTACCCCTAACAAACTGAATAGTAACTGTTTACTGTTATCTAATATATGGATGTGAGAGTTGGACTGTGAAGAAAGCTGAGCGCCAAAGAATTGATGCTTTTGAACTGTGGTGTTGGAGAAGACTCTTGAGAGTCCCTTGGACTGCAAGGAGATCCAACCAGTCCATCCTAAAGGAGATCAGTCCTTTGTGTTCATTGGAAGGACTGATGTTGAAGCTGAAACTCCAATACTTTGGCCACCTCATGTGAAGAGTTGACTCATTGGAAAAGACTCTGATGCTGGGAGGGATTGGGGCAGGAGGAGAAGGGGATGACAGAGGATGAGATGGCTGGATGGCATCACTGACTCAATGGACATGAGTTTGAGTGAACTCTGGGAGTAGGTGATGGACAGGGAGGCCTGGCGTGCTGCGATTGATGGGGTCACAAAGAGTTGGACACGACTGAGCAACTGAACTGAACTGAACTGAACTGAATATTATCTAACCAACGTACACAAAGGGAAGAAGAGTTATGTTAAATTTAAAGATTCCTTTAAAAGAGTTTCCCTGGAGAAGGAAATGGCAACCCACTCCAGTGTTCTTGCCTGGAGAATCCAAGGACAGAGGAGCCTGGCAGGCTACAGTCTATGGGGTCGTAAGAGTCGGACACAACCGAGCGACAACTAGACTAGAGATTATGAGTTTTAAATATGCAAATAGAGACCATGACTCTCCTAAGAGGATTCTTAAACATGCAACATTTCCAAAATTTCTTTTGGCACCTAACAATTTTTAGTTTTGCTTTTATTATAAGTATTTGGAACCTATCTCAAAAAAACAATGCCCTGGAAATTTTAATAAACAGGGAAGTAGCACTTTCTATTTTATTTTATTATTTTTTTCCCTTATTCTTTTTTTTTTAAATTTTATTTTATTTTTAAACTTTACAATATTGTATTAGTTTTGCCAAATATCGAAAGGAATCCACCACAGGTATACCTGTGGTCCCCATCCTGAACTCTCCTCCCTCCTCCCTCCCCATACCCTCCCTCTGGGTCATCCCAGTGCACCAGCCCCAAGCATCCAGTATCATGCATCGAACCTGGACTGGCGACTCGTTTCATACATGATATTCTACATGTTTCAATGCCATTCTCCCAAATCTCAGCACTTTCTATTTTATAGTGTTGGAGAATAGTTAAGGCCAAGACAATCTTGTATGGGGAAGAAGCTGACTGTTTGGCATGAAACCACAGTAAGAATGACAGGAGTAAAGGCCACCTGATGCTGCAGTCTCTACTATGACAGCCACACATTACACGAACATCCAGAGATACTTTCAGTTAGGACAGGATGTGTGCCAAAAATACTGCGCATTTTATCACATCGACAGCCTTTCACTAACAGCTTTTTGATACGGTCAGTTCTGCTCAGCAAAATGGTGGCAGAAAATGTTGTAGCTATCGAATCTCCCTGTGGATACTTTTTCAGATTGTTACAAAGCCTCATTTATAAATGCTCCTGATGCTGCTGCTGCTAAGTCACTTTAGTCGTGTCCAACTCTTTGCGACCCCATAGACAGCAGCCCACCAGGCTCCACCATCCCTGGGATTCTCCAGGCAAGAACATTGGAGTGGGTTGCCATTTTCTTCTCCAATGCATGAAAGTGAAAAGTGAAAGTGAAGTTGCTCAGTCGTGTCCGACTCTTTGCGACCCCATGGACTGCAGCCTACCATGCTCCTCCATCCATGGGATTTTCCAGACAAGAGTACTGGAGTGGGGTGCCATTGCCTTCTCCGATGGGGCACTATAGGCCTTGGTAAAGTTTTCTTTTCATTGCTGTGTAATGAAAAACCACTGGGGAGGCTTAAACAGAGGACTGACAAAATGCGGGTAGCTGTTATATGGACCACAGATAGTGAAGAGTAAAGTTAGCAACAGGGAAGTCAGTAGATGGCTGTTACAATAATTTAGAATGTGTACAGTTGTGGTGAGAAATGGTTTTACTTGATATATTTGATGTGGGTAGGGCCAAAGGATTGATCCAGTTTGTGTGAGTGCGTTATGGAACTATAGTCATATGTGTGACTTCGGGAGTTGATAAAATATAGTGGACATCATTTAAAAGTTTTCAAACATAGACTAAAGTGAATAATATGTGAATTGTGGATCTACCACTCAGATTTGACATTTATTAAGATTTTACCAATCTTGTTTTGCCTGTTTCTTTTCAACTCTCTTTTTTTTTCTTTCTGGGCTGAAATAAATCCTGGACATTGTGTCATTTTACCCCTCAACATTTTAGTATGCACCTTCAACAAATAAGAAATTAAAAACCCCTCATAATATCATATATAAAGCCCCCATAATATTAAACTATCACAGTTAAATATTTATTACCATCTAAAATCAATGTGTGTTCAAGTTTTCCTAAAGTCTAAAAAAAAATGTATTTTTACAGTTGGTTTGATTAAATTAGGTTCCAAAGAAGGTCCACCTATTGCAATTTGTCTCATAAATCTCTTTAATTTATAATCATCTATACCCTCCCACACATTTATTTATTTATAATTTTTTGGTTTTATCTCTTTAATATGGCTATGTTTAAAAAAAAACATTTTTAGTTTTACAGCAAGATTGAGAGGAAGGTACAGAGATTTCTTGTAAATCCCCTGCTCCGACACATGCATAGCCTTCCCTATTATCAGCATCACCCACAAGATGGATACATTTCTTATAACCGATGAATTTACATTGACACATCATAATCACTCAAGGTCATAGTTTACCTTGCAGTTCATACTTGGCATTGTACCCATTCTGTGGATTTGGACAAATATGGAATGACGTGCATCTATCATTATGATGTCACACAGAATATTTTCATTATCCTAAACATCCTCTGTGATCTTCCTTTTCATCCCCTCTGCCCTTCCCCAACCTCTCACAACTACTATCTTTTTACTATCTCCATAGTGTGCTTTTCCCAGAATGTCATATAGTTGGAATCATATAGTTTGTAGCTTTTTCAGATTGGCTCCTTTCAGTTAGTAATATGCACTTAAAGTTCTTCCATGTCTTTTCATGCCTTGAAAGCTTCTGTAATTTTAGTGCTGAATAATATTTCATTGCCTGGCTGTTTCACAGCTTATTTATCCATTTACCTAATGAAGGATATCATGGTTGCTTCCCAGTTTTGGCAGTTGTGAATCAAGCTGCTAGAAATATCCACATGCAGGTTTTTGTATGGATATACCTTTTCAGCTGCTGATCGTATGGTAAGAATGTGTCTCGTTTTGTAAGAAACTACCAAACTGTCTTCTAAAGTGGCTGTATCATTGTGATTCCCCATTAGTGATAAATGAGAATTCCTGTTGCTCTGTGCTCACTGGTATTTGGTATTGTCAGTGTTCTAGGTCTGGGCCATGCTTTTGTTCTTCTCTGCCATTTTTTGTTTGGGAATCCTGAGTTTTTTGCCCTTTTAGAATTTTTCACATACTAGATTTGGCTGATAACACTGTAAGCCATTGAAAAGTATTATTTATCCTTCTAATTTACTGTAAAACTGTTAGCTAGATCTGGAGGCTTGATTCTCTCTCTATATGGCCATATATATATGGCTTCCATGTGACATAGTGGTAAAGAATCCACCTGCCAATGCAGGAGATGCAGGTTTGATCCCTGGGTCGGGAAGATCCCCTGGAGGAGGAAATGGCAACCCACTCCAGTATTCTTGAGACAGAGTTGCCTGGAAGGCTACAGTCCATAGGGTCACAAAGAGTCAGACACGACTGAGCATGCCTATGTATGTGTAAGGCAGGGACAGGGACAGAATAATTTATAGTTGGCACCATGTACTGGTGTATCATTGCATTGTCAGCTTAGATAAAGAGGTAAACTAAGGCAAGTCTGAATTACCAGAAATTGAGTTTATTTATAAGAGAGGAACTGCAATTCAGGACAAGAGAACTGTGTCAAAGCACAGGTGAGTCTGTTTAGTTTTGGGGCAAGCTGTCTTTATGGAAAGTGGTAGTTGCTCAGTCGTGTCTGACTCTTTGTGACCCCATTACGATCCATGGAATTCTCCAGGCCAGAATACTGGAGTGGGTAGCCTTTTTCTTCTCCAGGGGGTCTTCCCAACCCAGGGATTGAACCCAGGTCTCCCGCATTGCAGGCAGATTCTTTACCAGCTGAGCCACAAGGGAAGCCCAAGAATACTGGAGCGGGTAGCCTGTCCCTTCTCCAGTGAATCTTCCCGGCCCAGGAATGGAGCTGGGGTCTCCTGCACTGCAGGTGGATTCTTACCAACTGAGCGATCAGGGAAGCCCGTTTTTATGGAAGGAGAGCCCTGTCTCTTCAGTTCAGTTCAGTTCAGTCTCTCAGTCGTGTCCAACTCTTTGTGACCCCATGAATTACAGCACGCCAGGCCTCCCTGTCCATCACCAATTCCTGGAGTTCACCCAAACTCATGTCCATCGAGTCGGTGATGCCATCCAGCCATCTCATCCTCTGTCGTCCCCTTCTCCTCCTGCCCCCAATCCCTCCCAGCATCAGGGTCTTTTCCAATGAGTCAACTCTTTGCATGAGGTGGCCAAAGTATTGGAGTTTCAGCCTCAGCATCAGTCCTTCCAATGAACACCCAGGACTGATCTCCTTTAGAATGGACTGGTTGGATCTCCTTGCAGTCCAAGGGACTCGCAAGAGTCTTCTCCAACACCACAGTTCAAAAGCATCAATTCTTTGGCGCTCAGCTTTCTTCACAGTCCAACTCTCACATCCATACATGACCACTAGAAAAACCATAGCCTTGACTAGATGGACCTTTGTTGGCAAAGTAATCTCTGCTTTTGAACATGCTATCTAGGTTGGTCATAACTTTCCTTCCAAGGAGTAAGCGTCTTTTAATTTCATGGCTGCAATCACCATCTACAGTGATTTTGGAGCCCCCAAAAATAAAGTCTGACAGTTTCCACTATTTCCCAATCTATTTCCCATGAAGTGGTGGGACCAGATGCCATGATCTTAGTTTTCAGAATGTTGAGCTTTCAGCCAACTTTTACACTCTCCTCTTTCACTTTTATCAAGAGGCTTTTTAGTTTCTCTTCACTTTCTGCCATAAGGGTGCTGTCATCTGCATATCTGAGGTTATTGATATATCTCCCAGCAATCTTGATTCCAGCTTGTGCTTCCTCTAGCCCAGCGTTTCTCATGATGTACTCTGCATATAAGTTAAATAAGCAGAGTGGCAATATACAGCCTTGACGTACTCCTTTTTCTATTTGGAACCAGTCTGTTGTTCCATGTCCAGTTCTGACTGTTGCTTCCTGACCTGCATATAGCCTGTCTCTTCAAAGATATCCAAACCCTCATTCTTGAACCTGGGAATTTGTTACCAGTGGGGCAAAAGGGACTTTGTATCATAGATGTAATTTTACCGACCTTCAGATGTAAGAGAGAAGCTGGGGTTGCTCAGGTGGATTCTATCAAGACATATGAGCCTTTAGAGGTCAGAGCACTTTCCTGGCAGAATGAAGAAGCTGAGGAGAAGGGCTGTAGGAGCCGAGTCGGAGAGCTGCGAGCTTGACTAAAGTGCGCTGAGCTGTGGCTGGCAGGGAAACAAGGGGGCCTGAGTAAGGCCTCCAGGAGCTCAGGGTGATACTCAACTGCCAGCCAGCAGGAAACCTGACTTCAGGCCTTCCACTCCAGGAAACTTTATTCAGCCAACAGCTCGAGGGAACTTGCGAGCAGATTCTTCCAGGGCCTTCTGACTAGAACCCAGGCTGGCTGACGTCTTGGATCTGGCTTAAAACCTGCAGCAGAGACCAGTCAAGCTGACCCGGACTCTTCACCTACAGAATGGTGAGATATATTTATATATATATATATATTATTTTTTTTTTAAGCTGCTAATTTTGTGGTATTTGGTACAGCAGCAGTAGATGACTCTTCAAGTGGACGCAGGTGTTGTGAGCCTAGCTCCTCTTAAGTTCTCCATGAATCTTTTGCCTCCTCGTTTCAGCAGTTGTTGATAATTGTTATTTAGAGAGGTTGTCCTTAATAGTTACTGGATGGTGATTTTTAAAATTCTGTCAGTCCTCTGCATTTATTAGCTGGAATTCTCTGAAGGAGAACCTTCCTCTATAAATAATTTAGGTTCCCTGAAAAAAGATTTTATATGAAAAATGGATCAATGCCTTGTATTTTCTCTTTATTAGTTTTCAGAATACTGAGATGATAGTTTTGCTATAATTTGAAGTGACCAATTCATTGTTTCGTTTTTTGTTTTGTATTGGTACGAATTTCCGAAGTGTTACTTATAGTGTTTCAACTGCATAGTGTTTATTCTTTTTAATGCTCAAATTTAATGCTCAAATGGTCCCCTTTTGGCCAATGGAAGACCTTTCAAGTTCAGTCCTGTGTCTTTTTGTAAAGGCCTCATCATTTGTGATAGCATTCTTATTTTCTGATACTACAAATTCTCCTTTATCTTGTTTATCTTATACATTTTATACCCCAGACCGTGCATTGTCTGTTTCCCCAACAGCCCTTTTATTTTTTTGTGTTTAGACTCTACAAGCTGGGTGCTTAGGGGTACTTTTGTTATTGCTTTAAGGCCATCTTGGAAGACAGGACATGTTGTTTAGAAAATTAATAAGTTGGCATTAAATTTCCGAATCAAAGCTTACAATATATGGTTTATACTTTGATTTTTATACTTGAGTCTCTGCTAAAAATTTTAGTTTCTGACACGTTTTTGCTCTCTTTTCTTACCATGTAAATATTATTATACCTACTAATAAGATTGCTGCATCTGGTTTGATTTCTCTGCAGGTTGTTGTGGTTGTTAGAATTTATCCCTTTAGGGAAATACAGTGAAAATACTGAACTTTAAAGTATCAAGGTATTCTTTACTCTGTGGTTATGTGGTTATGCCACCAATTTCCTATTCATTTTTTTTTTTAATTAGGTTGTGGGTATTTTTTAAAATTTTGCTTAAAATGTGTAAATATCTGTAATTTTAGATTAAAAAATATAAAGAAACCAGGGCATTCTGGGAGTTCTAGATTCTTGTGTCTTTCCCGGCTTTCGCTGTCTTTTCTCTGTAGGTAGACTTCTGAGTAGTTCCTTGTTTTAGATCCATCAGTTTTTAATTCATAAAAATATGATTAAATACATGTATTTGCATGTATACATATGTGTCTATATATATAATCACAGTTTTCCTTACCTAAATAAAAATGAGCCTTTTTTAGAACACCATTTACCTTGCCTTTTTTTTTTTTAACTTATCCTGGAGATCACTTCATGGCAGTATAGAGTTTCTCTCATTCTTTTTTCATAGCTACCTGATAAATAAACTTTAAGTTTATTAACTTTACTAACTTTATTTCATAACTTAGGTTTATAGTTTTTCATAACTATAGGTTTATTTAGCATTCCCCCTTTTGTTGGACCCTTGATTTGTTTCCAGATTTTTGTTATTATAAATAATGCTGTGATGGGTCCTGTGTGTTCCCCTTATTTACTTGGGTATACTCAGTATTTATTTATAGAAATGGGGTTGCTGGGCCAAAGTGTAAATGTACCCTTTTCAATGAAAAAGAAATCATAGCTACTTTTGATATAACAATTGAAAGTAGAACCAAAAAAGTATTATTTTGGTAGATTTCCCCAAATTCCGCTTCATAGAGGTCATGCGTTTTGCAGTCCACGAGAGTTATTAAGAGTTTGCCAGCTCTTCATGGAGATTTCCTTGTAGTTATTGCCTGAGAACCATTCACACTCTGAGTGCTGATTCTTCATGTGTAAATTATGGGTAACAATTCCTTTTTGAACAGTAGGAGGATAAAATCTAAGAAGTACAAAAAAAAAAGTGCCTGGTACAGAGCAAGTGTTCAATAGATATAAGCTTGCTTTCCTCCCTTCTTTCTTGGGCACATCATTCCAGTAGTTCATTTAATAAATGTGCTAGAATCTTGCAGGAACTAAACATTAGTAATAAACAGACTAATAAGCTCTTCTGCAGAGAAACTACATGAGACAGAATTTGGTAAGCAGATAAAAATAATGCATTCCAGCAGTGCTTTGATGTAGAAACACAAACAAAGTAATGAGAGAGAGAGAGAGAGCTGAGGTTGTCAAGGGCAATTTTGTACCTCAATCTTCTCATTTTTAAGAAAATACATACTGTTTATGTCACAATGATACTTGGAAACTGAAATGAATTTCTGGGTATTTAAGTGTTTTTAAAAAGTCGTTTTAACACTTTTTTTTCGTGAGGAAAGTAACAAAAAGAAAGATGCTTTGTCAGTTTCCTAGGGCTGTCATGGCCAAGTGCCACAAACCAGGCGGCTTGAAACAACATAAGCGTATTCTCTTTCAGTTCTGGAGGCTAGAACTCTGATATCAAGGTGGCAGCAGGGCCATGCTCTTTTGAAACCTGGAGAGGAATCCTCCCTTGCCTCTTCCCAGCTGCATGTGGTTGGTAGGCAGTTTTGGTATTCATTGCTTGCAGCTGTATCACTCTAATCTCTACCTTCATTGTTGTTTTTTTTTTAATTTATTTATTTTCATTGGAGGCTGATTACAATATTGCGGTGGTTTTTGCCATACAGTCACATGAATCAGCCATGGTTGGACATGTGTTCCCCATCCCGATAATCTCTGCCTTCATTGTTACTAGCGTTTTCGCTGGGCATCTTTGTGTCTTCACATGTTTTCTGGTGTTGACATGCTTTATGGTATTGATGGGGCTTCCTTGGTGGCTGAGTGATAAGGAATCCGCCTGCCAGTGCAGGGGACGTGAGTTCGATCCCTGGGTTGGGAAGATCCCTTGGAGAAAGAAATGGCAACCCATTCCAATATTCTTGCCTGGAGTACACCATGGACAGAGGAGCGTGGTAGGCTACAGTCCATGGGTCACAAAGAGTTGGACATGACTGAGCAACTAAACAGCAACATTGTATTGATGGCTTGGGGGCCATCTGACTCCAGTATGACCTTACCTTAAATAACACTTCCCAGTGTATTTGCAAAAAAGGTCATGTAGCAAGGTGCTGGTGATTTGTAGTTTAACATGTATTTTTTGGGGGTGGGTGGGAAGTGCACAATTCAACCTATAACAGATGCTAATATGCAAAATTCAGCATTCAAAATAAGCTCCAAATGTCTCCTGGCAAAGTAACAGGGATATAGATGAAGGGAGTGGGAGGAAATTCTGACTCTCTGTAAGAGTTATGAGTGAGGAGCTTCCCAACAGAACTACTATTACTGTTATTTCAGTGCCCAAGGGACTGGCCATTTACCTGGTTCTTCCTTCAGAACCAGATCTTTAAATTGGCCTGGGTTTCTTTTTTCCTACACAGACCTGAGATTTTTAGGGAATTAGTTGGTTATTCTTGTGAACATATCAGCAGATAAAGCCCAAACAATTAAAATTTGCTTGCTCTCCTTAAAGTAAAAAAAAAAAAAAAAAAATATATATATATATATATTATATATATATATAGTCGGCTTTTGGTTGTAACAATAGTAAGGCAGAGCAGAAAAATATAGAGAGACCACCAAACACTTGGGATAGAGTTGAACACTGTTAACACTTTGAAGATGCTTCAGTACCTGCCTGTGTGTCACTGTGTACCTCTGTGTTACTGTGTGTGTGTGCATTTTGTATCAATTAAGAATGTATCTATCTGAAATTAATAGAAAGCCAAATAAGGGTGGATTTAATAAACAAGGGTTTACTTGTCTCACACTTTAAAAACCCTTATTATTGTTCAGTCACCCAGTCCTGTCTCTGCTGCTGCTGCTGCTAAGTCGCTTCAGTCGTGTCCGACTCTGTACGACCTCATAGACAGCAGCCCACCTGACTCCCCCGTCCCTGGGATTCTCCAGGCAAGAACACTGGAGTGGGTTGCCATTTCCTTCTCCAATGCATGAAAGTGAAAAGTGAAAGTGAAGACGCTCAGTCGTGTCTGACTCGTAGTGACCCCATGGACTGCAGCTTACCAGGCTCCTCCATCCATGGGATTTTCCAGGCAAGAGTACTGGAGTGGGGTGCCATTGCCTTCTCCGAGTCCTGTCTCTAGAGGTAGGTAATTTCTGAAGTTGGATCAGGGATTCAGTGGTGTCAGACGGAGACTCAGCTATTCTCTTATATATTTATAGCATATTCTCTTATTCCTTTCCATTATGGTCTCACAATGGCTACCACAGGTCTTGCTATTACTGGTAATCCAGAAAAGTAGAAAAAGAAAACTGTTATCCCTCCTCTTTTGTTAGGAAAGCAATAGATTTTCCTGAAACCATCCTGTGCCTATCTCCCACCTTTAGCCATTAGAGTCAGCCATGTCATTGTTGATGAAGAATCACATGACTTTTTCTTGTTGTATGGGACACTGAGAATGTGAGAAGCAGGATTGCTTAGACCAGGGGTTGGCCAACTATGCTTAATGGGCCAATTCTGCCTGTTTTTGTAAATAAAGTTTTATTGGAACAAAGCCACCCCCATTCATTTTACCTGTTTCCTATGGCTACACATAAAAACATCACAGCAACACAATTGAGTACTTGTGACAGCAATCACATGGCTCAAAATTCTGATATTATTTATCATCTGGTCCTGGACAGAAAAGCTTATGAACACCTAGGTTAGATAAAGTAATAATCCATGAACCAAGGCTGGAAACATGTTGTTCTAAATAAAAATGGGTTTTATTAGCAAGGGAAGAAATGGGAATGGATGTTGGGTGGGCAGTTAAGTGTCTATCATAATGGTGTCGGTGACGGGTTGGGGCTGAAAAGACAAGGTAGAACTAATCTTTATATGAACTAAGATTCTTAGTCATGTGTTCCTTTAACAGTTTCTTCCACTTGTGGCTTTTTTCCTTAGGTATCATCCTTTATTTAACCCACTCCTTCAGTGGCAAGCAACTCTTCCACCACCTCTGAATATCTTAGTTTGTCAAAAGGTTCTAATTTCTCTTATGTGTACAAGGATGAATTGAAGGAAAGATATATACTTTTCCACGAAGCATGTATATTGTAAGACTTCACCTTACAGGGGAAGACGACTGACCAATGAAGAAGAATTTCAGGCTCCAGAGTATATGTAGAAGTCTTCCTCCTCCTTCCCTTCTTTCCTTCCACAGATATTTAATAAGCTTCTAAATTTTAGGCTTTGTTCTAGATTCTGAGAATATAAAAGAGAAAACAGACAAAGTCCTTCCCCTCAAAAAACTTAACATCAATTATACTGGTAAATATGGAGTGTAAACAAACCATAAATAAATACAATAAAGTATCAAATGAGTACTTATACAATTTAAAGGCCTAGACAGTGACAAGTGACCAAGAAAGGCTTTTCTCAGGAGGAGACTCTCCAGCCTGGGGAAAGTCATACAGGAAACCCTGCATATAGCTGAAGAAAGGATGCCAGGCAAAGGGAAGTATAAGTGCATAGGTCTTGAGATAGAGCTTTGATTGGAACTGTCGTGACCAGCAAGGATATCAGTGCTCAGTTAACAATGAACAAGAGGAGTGCTCCAACATGAGACTGAGGTTCCAGCCAGGTGTCACATCACATAGGACTTGTAAGTCATAGCGAGGACTTGGGTGTTTGTTCTAACTATGGTAGCCAGTCATTGGAAGATTTTGATCAGGAGCATAAAATGCTCTGACTAATACTTTAAAAGATCCCCTTGGAGTACTCTGGACAGAAAACTTACATTTCCATTTGATTTGTACAAAAATAGATAATTTGTTGAATTGTAAAAGTTCTTTGTAAACAGGGAGTTTCTAGTCATTTTAATAAGTAAATAATTAACTGTACTGTGGATACCTTTTTAAGCTTTCAGGATACAATGATGAGACATAATCCCTAACCTTGTGGAATTTATAATCTAGTGGTTGAGCTTTAGAAGTAAACAGATACATGTAAATACTGTAGGAAGTTCTATAAAAATGGAGAACATAGTGGGACATTAAGTCCAGTGGGGAAGCCATACAAATTTAGGTGGACCAAGAAAGAAGTAAGATGTGTTCATTTAAGCTCTGTCCTTGAGGATGGGCCAATTGGGAGGATGGTGGCAAAGGCTGCCATATAAAATACAGGATGAACAGTTCCATTTGAACTTTATGTTAACAATGGATTTTTAAAAAATATAAGTGTGTCCTAAATATTGCATTTCTTGTTGTTCAGTCACTCATTTGTGTCTGACTCTGCGCACGCATGGAGAAGGCAATGGCACCCCACTCCAGTACTCTTGCCTGGAAAATCCTATGGACGGAGGAGCCTGGTAGGCTGCAGTCCATGGGGTCGAGAAGAGTCGGACACGACTGAGCGACTTCACTTTCACTTTTCACTTTCATGCACTGGAGAAGGAAATGGCAACCCACTCCAGTGTTCTTGCCTGGAGAATCCCAGGGACAGGGGAGCCTAGTCAGCTGCCGTCTATGGGGTCGCACAAAGTCGGACATGACTGAAGCGACTTAGCAGCAGCTGCACACACAAGGCTTCCCTGTCCTTCACCATCTCCTAGAGCTTGCTCAAACTTATGTCCATGGAATTGGTGATACCATCCAACCATCTCATCTTCTGTCATCCCCTTCTCCTCCTGCCTTCAGTCTTTCCCAGCATCAGGGTCTTTTCTAATGAGTCGGCTCCTCTCATCAGGTGGGAAAAGTATTGGAGCATCAACTTCAGCATCCATTCTTCCAATGGATATTCAGGATTGATTTCCTTTAGGACTGACTGATTTGATCTCCTTGCAGTCCAAGGGACTCTCAAGAGTCTTCTCCAACACCACAGTTCAAAAGCATCAATTCTTTGATACTCAGCCTTGTTTATGGTTCAGCTCTCACATCCATGCATGACTACTGGAGAAAACATAGCTTTGACTTTATGGACCTTTGTTGGTAAACTGATGTCTCTGCTTTTTAATATGCTGTCTAGGTTGGTCATAGCTTTTCTTTCAAGATGTAAGCATCTTTTAATTTCATAGCTTCAGTCATCATCTGCAGTCATTTTGGAGCCCAAGAAAATAAAGCCTGTCACTGTTTCTATTGTTTCTCCATCTATTTGCTATGAAGTGATGGGACTGGACTCCATGGTCTTTAGTTTTTTGAATGTTGAGTTTTAAGCCAGCTTTTTCACTCTCCTCTTTCACCTTCATCAAGAGGCTCTTTAGTTCCTCTTTGCTTCCTGCCATAAGGGTGGTGTCATCTGCATATCTGAGGTTATTTATATTTCTCTGTGCAGTCTTGATTCCAGCTTGTGCTTCATACAGCCTGGCATTTTGCATGATGTACTCTGCACCCTGCTTATTTAACTTATATGCAGAGTACATCATGCAAAATGCCAGGCTGTATGAAGCACAAGCTGGAATCAAGACTGCACAGAGAAATATAAATAACCTCAGATATGCAGATGACACCACTCTTATGGCAGAAAGTGAAGAGGAACTTAAAAAGTCTCTTGATGAAGGTGAAAGAGGAGAGTGAAAAAGTTGGCTTAAAGCTCAGCATTCTGAAAACGAAGATCATGGCATCTGGTCCCATCACTTCATGGCAAATAGATGGGGAAACAGTGGAAACAGTAACAGACTTTATTTTGGGGGGCCCCAAAAGCACTGCAGATGGTGACTGCAGCCATGAAATTAAAAGATGCTTACTCCTTGGAAGGAAAGTTATGACCAACCTAGATAGCATGTTCAAAAGCAGAGACATTACTTTGCCAACAAAGGTCCATCTAGTCAAGGCTATGGTTTTTCCAGTTGTCATGTATGGATGTCAGAGTTGGACTGTGAAGAAAGCTGAGCGCCGAAGAATTGATGCTTTTGAACAGTGGTGCTGGAGAAGACTCTTGAGAGTCCCTTGGACTGCAAGGAGATCAAACCAGTCCATTCTGAAGGAGATTAGCCCTGGGATTTCTTTGGAAGGAATGATGCTAAAGCTGAAACTCCAGTACTTTGGCCACCTCATACAAAGAGTTGACTCATTGGAAAAGACCCTGACGCTGGGAGGGATTGGGGGCAGGAGGAGAAGGGGACAACAGAGGATGAGATGGCTGGATGGCATCACTGACTCGATGGATGTGAGTCTGAGTGAACTCTGGGAGTTGGTGATGGACAGGGAGGCCTGGCGTGCTGCAATTCATGGGGTCGCAAAGAGTCGGACAGGACTAATCGACCGAACTGAACTCTGCATATAAGTTAAATAAGTCTGTGACAATGTACAGCCTTGACATACTTCTTCCCCAATTTTGAACCAATCCATTGTTCCATGTCCAGTTCTAACTGTTGCTTCTTGACCTGCATACATGTTTCTCAGGATGCAGGTAAAGTGGTCTGGTTAAAAAGATATTCAACTGAAATTCAGATTTAACTTGGCATCATGTATTTTGATTTCTTATATCTAGCAAACCTGGAGGATATCCTTTGGGGGCATTGCAAGTGGGTGGTTAAGCATGGAGTCCAGAGTTGAAAACAGAAGTGCTGAGAGGAAAGTAGAGGGCCAAACTGCATCCTGCTGTCAGAATAAAGTCCAGAGGATGGCCAGCAAAGAGTTTTAAATACGAAAGTGACAGGTTCTGATTTCAAATTTAGGAGAAAACACAATACTCTGGATCTGAAGTGCAGATGATAAAATGAGGGCTTTCTTAGTAGCCCGAAGAGAAGAGACAGTATAAAGGTCATTTTTAGGCATTAGCTTTTATTTTTATAATTTGAAGCTTTGTTTTAAAATATTCTGGAACTTGAATTTTTCAGGAATCACCATCTGCTTTCCTTTCACACACGTTTGGTCCCAATAGGCCCTTTGTGTGTGTGTGTTTAGTCGCTCCATTGTGTCTGACTCTCAGACCCCATGGACTGTAGCCCGCCAGGCTCCTCTGTCCATGGAATTTTCCAGGCAAGAATACTGGAGTGGGTTGCCATTTCCTACTCCATAGGTGTTAGCTTTTGAATTTCATTTTTTTTAAAAGATTGCTTGTGTATTCCCCTGAGCAAGAGTTTGATCTTTTTTCTCATTAGTTCATGCTAATTTGAATCCTAAACCAGCAGAAAAGTATCTGGGAGAGAAATGTCCTTAAGAAATATAATCAGATTTTCACAAAGTGAGCACTTCTTTACAAAACTCCTGGACTGTGTTCACAGGCGTTATCTCAGGCGCCCTCAAGATCACTCCTCACTGTCAATGTTAGGGGTTGAGGTAGGAATGTGATCTCTTGACTTGCTCATTCTAACCTCAAGCAAGGATCCCTGAGGGCTTCTCTGACAAGCAGGATGCTAAGATGTTCTTACGAGGCCAAGAGGACAGAACTCTGGGGAAAGGCCATGCTCTCTCCAGTTGGTGGGAAGAGATGGGCCTTGTCTCTTCAATAACAGCCCAAACTCAAAGTTCAGTCTGACTTTGAAACAGATTCTAGAGGGCAGGATGAAATTTCTTCAGAGAAATGAGGAAATGCAGGGAGTTTCTGGTCAAACACAGCACCGCAGGCCACAGTAATTCTGAAGCATGCTTCTCTTCTACTAATTTTTTATCTATATTATCTTCCTGTTAGAATTTGTTGGCTTATAAAACTTCTTTTTCTCAATCCAAATGTTGTTCTCTCTTCTCTCCTTCCACCTATTCTCAGTCATCCACCTCATCCTTCCAGTTCTTCTGGTTTGTTCTTCAGACATTCATCCCTCATTTATTCACTAAAGATTACTGAGTATCTACAATGACTTCCTATTTTTGCATTTAAATCCCCTATATGAAAAGAACATCTTTTTTTGGTGTTCTAGAAGGTCTTGTAGGTCTTCATAGAACTAGTCAACTTAAGCTTCTTTGGCGTCAGTGATTGGACCAGACTTGGCTCACCGTGATGTTGAATGGTTTCCCTTGGAAACAAACCGAGATCATTCTGTCATTTTTGAGACTGCACCTAAGTACTGCATTTCAGGTACTTTTGTTGACTATGAGGGCTACTCCTTTTCTTCTAAGGGATTTTTGCCCATGGACTACAGCCTACAGGCTCCTCTGTCCATGGGAAAAGCCTGTAGGCTGCAGTGTATGGGGTCACGAAGAGTCGGACACGGACTGAGCGACTTCACTTTCACTTTTCACTTTCATACATTGGAGAAGGAAATGACTCACTCCAGTGTTCTTGCCTGAAGAATCCCAGGGACGGCAGAGCCTGGTGGGCTGCCATCTATGGGGTCACACAGAGTCAGACACAACTGAAGCGACTTAGCAGCAACAGCAGCAGCAGTAGATATAATGGTCATCTGAATTAAATTTGCCCATTTCTGTCCATTTTAGTTCACTGATTCCTAAGATGTCAATGTTCACTCTTGCCATCTCCTGCTTGGCCACATCCAATTTATCTTGATTCATGGACCTAACATTCAGGTTCCTATACCATATTGTTCTTTACAGCATAGGACTTTACTTTCACCACCAGACTCATCTATGACTGGGCGTCATGTTTCTGTTTTGGCCCAGCCACTTAATTCTTTCTGGGGCTATTAGTAATTACCCTCTACATTTCCCCAGTAGCATATTGGACATATTCAGACCTGGGGGACTGATCTTGTGTCATATATTTTTGCCTTTTCATACTGCTCATGGGGTTCTTGCTGCAAGAATACTGGAGTGGTTTGCCATTTCCCCTCCAGTGGTCCACGTTTTCTCAGAACTCTCCACTGTGATCCATCTATCTTGGGTGGCCCTGCACAGCATGGCTCATACCTTTGTTGAGTTACTCAAGCCCCTTCATCACGATAAGGCTGTGATCCATGAAGGATGAGATGTTTAGATAGCATCACCAATGCAATGGACATGAATTTGAGCAAAGTGCTAGAGACAGTGAAGGACAAGAAAGCCTGGCATGGTGCAGTCCATGGGGTTGCAAAGAATTGGACATAAATTAATGACTGAACAACAACAATCTACAATGAAGCTTATTTCATTGGGATTGCTAAAGAATGATTAGATGGATCAAAGACTGTCTTTTTCCAAAACATACTTACAGTATTTGGGAAGAGAGAAAGTGGGGGGGAAGTAACAATATTATAAAATATTAGAGTAGTAATCTAATTACAAGTAACGATAATAGTAACAATTCAGTAAATGCTTGCTAGATGCTGAGTTCTTCAAGAACTTTATAAATGTTTACTTATTCCATAGCAACAAAAGTTCCATGAGAAAATTATGATTACTGCCTCCATTTTATAAGAAAACCAAGGTGCAGTTTTCATGCATCTGCTTCCTGTCTCCAGGTTAGTCACAGAGCTGGGCAGGGATCACAAGGCTGGCTCTAGAGTTTGTGTTCCTAACAGTGTAAGTTTGTACTGTTTGTTATATATAGACAAGTGTATTTTATATAATTTATAAAATACGAATTGATTAAAGACCGTTTTCTATGGGGATTCACACCATTGGGTAAGTACAGGGATAGATGTAGCCTGATACATTCTTGACAGTAGACCACCATCTACTTCAGGTATGGACCTGGTTCAACTGTATTTGTTGGCCTGAAGTTATAATGAGGCTTTTGACTGAATATTCAGATTAGGGAGTCTTCTCTAATAGGAATTTAAAACAATGAAATAAACACGGTCAAGTAGAAGGAATATGTTTTGAGCATGATGAGAATAAAACCCTCAACTTTTGGAGGGTGGGCAGAAGAAGGACCACTAGTAGTGAAGAGAAGAAAGAGTGAGAGGCAGGAGGAGAACGGAGAGAAGGCAGGGAAGACTGAGAGATGGAGTTTCGAGGATGGAATCGTCCATGTCAATTGCAGCACTTTATTTCATTCACTGCATGTGTCCATACCACTTCATAAGCTGAGCCCCAGTGCCTCCAGCAGCTGGTCAGAAATGGCACACGCTCTCCCACCCCGGGGCTGGTGCTCTTTTCCTCCACTGGGTCTGGCTCTTCTCTTTCTTAGAAATGCTTTCATGTGGCCTCCAGCCACATAGCCTTCAGCACCTCCACCTGCTCTATCCTGTCTGGATTAGCCCCCTGAACAAAAAAAGGCACACCTGGGCCTTTGATTTTGCTTCTGTTTTGAGCTCACTTTTGATGGAGAAAATGAGATTAAATGACTCAGCCCTAGAGAGAGGATGGATTGTACTGAACTCCCGTTAAGGAAATAAAGAAGGGAAAAAGATGGAAGTCTCAGGAGGAATGACACTGTTTCAAAAGGAAACAGTGTTTCAAAATAAAGCTGAGGAAAGAGTCAATGTTTGAGGAAGTGCTGGAAGGTGACTGTTCCAATTTAGAAGCCCTTTGAAGTCGCCACCACATTTCTCTAGAAATTCTCAGGGAGGCAGATTTGATTATTTACCTTTCTTCCAATTCTACCAAGTACCCTTCGGGTATAGTGAGGTAAGAAGACCTTCAAGAGGAATGAGTCACCATGATATCCATCTCCTGAGAGCAGGGGCTAGGGTGAGGGGGATGCTGAATTTACTTTAGAATGAAGACGGCAGAAAGTAGACCAGACTTCCAGTGATTGTCTCAGAAGGGGGTCCAAGCCTCTAGATGAAACAATAGCTTCCAGGTATTTGTGAAACTCACAAAACAACGTACCTTTCACAGCTCTGTTATTTTGGTTTTCCTTTGTATATTCCTCCTAGTGATTAGCCATAGAAGCTTTCAAGCATAAAGACTCATGTCCTTGCTTTGAGAAAGAAATTGTGATGACAGCAAAGAAAAGAGGTACTGTATCTGACTCCACAGCCGATTTTTAGGGGAGAAGAAACCCAACAGATAGCAGCAATTTATTTAAGTTTTGTATTGAAGTATAGTAAGTTTGCAGTGTTTCAAGTGTACAGTCAAGTGACTATTATGTGCGTGCTCAGTCATGTCTGACTCTTTGCGACCCCCATGGACTGTACCCACCAGCAACTGAGGCAAGAATACTGGAGTGGGTTGTCATTTCCTACTCCAGGGGATCTTCCCAACTCAGGGATCAAACCTGCATCTTCTGAGGCTTCTGCATCGGCAGACAGATTCTTTACCACTGGGCCACCTAGGAAGCATGTATAAATGAATATTTTTGCTTTATTGATGGGGAATAGGTGTTGGGGATACAGGGTTATACAGTATAGGGAGCAGGTCTCAGGGACTTGTCCTGACCTTTCCAGAGGCTGTATGCTTGTGGGCACTCCCTTCCTCTAGTTGCAGCCTAATTTCTCTACTCTGTAATTAAGGAGTATATAAAGCTTCTTTCAACTCTGGTATCTCATAGTCTAGAATTAACAGGACAGTAGGGAAGCAGGGTAGAGAGATGCAGCTTTCCCCCAGAAATTCCTGTTTGAGAGCAGCTTCTTGTGTTTTCATTCAGTGGGTCCAGCTTGTCTGAGTCTAAAATTGGGTTGGGAGTTTGAACAGACCTCTCATCCATGGAGAAGCATAACTCATCTGAGAAGAAGCACAGGTGGGAAAAAGCTTTTCAAGTGTTTCTGGCCCTAAAATTGGAGATGTTTTTGTCCTGAAAGCTGCTGAACAAAGTGCAGATTGTATAAAACCATGGGACTTCAGAAACATCTTTATGAAGATTCTTCCAGTAATGAAATTACTTTGGATAATGCATTTGTTGGATATGTTTTAGGTAAGAAGGGGAAAATAAACTTGTGCCAATTAAAAAACAAAAGTGAACTAAATGAACTGAAGCTATTAAACATTTAAAAGGTCTAAGCAGTGATAACACTTTATTTTTGTTTTGTCTTAACAGAAATACTAAAGAAGATATTTAATAAAGTGTTACATAAATGTGTGAACATTTCTGCAAATATGTAATTTACTAAGGCAGTTTGCATTAGGGTGGATTCACTTCATTTTGCTGCTCTCAGGTTTGTTTGTTGGGGTATGTGTGGGTGTGTTTGGGTGTGTGTGTGTGTGTCCAAATGCCTTGTCTAGGTTTACTTCATTGATAGCTTCCAAAACATGATGGATGCCAAGTAATATGCTTGCAAATGTGCACTTGGGACATAATCTTTAATTCTGCCTTTCTGTGAGTGACTTATAATATCTGGTGGTGGTGGTATAGTCGCTAAGTTGTATCCAGCTATTTGTGACCCCATGGAGTGTAGACGGATTGTAGCCCACCAGGCTCTTCTGTCCATAGGACTTCACAGCCAAGAATACTGAAGTGGGTTGCCATTTCCTTCTCCAAGGGATCTCCCAAACCAGGGATCGAACCTGGGTTTCCCACATTGCAGGGGGATTCTTTCCCAACTGAGCCACCAGAGAAAACCCTATAATATCTGGAACAGATAATAATAAAAGCAACCACATAATGTTTATTGAGTGTTTATTTTGTGACAGGCACGTTTCTGAGCATTTCTTATTTAGGTCTTCCAAGATCCCTTATGGTGTAGATATTATTATCATCACTGTTGTCTCACAGAGGAGGAACTGGAGGATCAGAAACATTAAGGTCCCATTTAAGGTCACATGGCTGCTCAGAGCCAGCAGAGCCAGGGTTTGACTCCACCTTGGTCAGAATCTAGAACACAAATTCTTATCCCCCAGACAACACTAGCATCCCGTGGTGTCCTTTTGGTCCTGTGTTGCTTGTTGCACTGATCTGGGAGTCATGCTCCGTTTCTATTCTGAAATGTGCAGTTAGCACTCTTTCTTGTACATACATTGTATCAGCTGCCTGCTGCCCATGAAGCCAAGTATTATAGAGTGAATGTTTGTGTCCTCTACCCTCCTCTCATATGTTGAAGCCTTAACCCTCAAGGTGATGTATTTAGAGGTGAGATCTTTTGTAAGTAGTTTGGTTTTGATGAGTCTGTGATGATGGAACTAGTGTCTTTAGAAGAAGAGGAAGAGCAGGCAAGGCTATCCTCTGTGACATGTGGGGACACAATGAGAAGTTGGCAAGGCAGGAAGAGGGACCCCCGCCAGGAATTGAATCTGCTGACACCTTGGCCTTAGACTTCTCAGCCTCCAAAACTGAGATAAATAAATGTCTGTTGTTTATTTGTGGTATTTTGTTATGGCAGCTCAAGTGTAGATCCCAGGGTTTGTGCTGTCTCAGTTCAGTTCAGTCGCTCAGTCGTGTCTGACTCTTTGCGACCCCATGAATCACAGCACGTCAGGGCTCCCTGTCCATCACCAACTCCCAGAGTTCACTCAGACTCACATCCATAGAGTCAGTGATGCCATTCAGCCATCTCATCCTCTGTCGTCCCCTTCTCCTGCCCCCAATCCCTCCCAGCATCAGAG
This sequence comes from Bubalus bubalis, assembly GCF_019923935.1. Classification (NCBI taxonomy): domain Eukaryota; kingdom Metazoa; phylum Chordata; class Mammalia; order Artiodactyla; family Bovidae; genus Bubalus; species Bubalus bubalis. The sequence continues at coordinate 75,565,684 of NC_059163.1, forward strand.
TCTTTTCCAATGAGTCAACTCTTCGCATAAGGTGGCCAAAGTACTGGAGTTTCAGCTTTAGCATCATTCCTTCCAAAGAAATCCCAGGGCTGATCTCCTTTAGAATGGACTCGTTGGATCTCCTTGCAGTCCAAGGGACTCTCAAGAGTCTTCTCCAACACCACAGTTCAAAAGCATCAATTCTTCGGCGCTCAGCCTTCTTCACAGTCCAACTTGCACATCCATACATGACCACAGGAAAAACCATAGCCTTGACTAGACGGACCTTTGTTGGCAAAGTAATGTCTCTGCTTTTCAATATGCTATCTAGGTTGGTCATAACTTTCCTTCCAAGGAGTAAGTGTCTTTTAATTTCATGGCTGCAGTCACCATCTGCAGTGATTTTGGAGCCCCCAAAAATGAAGTCTGACACTGTTTCCACTGTTTCCCCATCTATTTGCCATGAAGTGATGGGACCAGATGCCATGATCTTAGTTTTTGGAATGTTGAGCTTTAATCCAACTTTTTCACTCTCCACTTTCACTTTCAACAAGGCTTTTTAGTTCCTCTTCACTTTCTGCCATAAGGGTGGTGTCATCTGCATAGCTGAGGTTATTGATATTTCTCCCGGCAATCTTGATTCCAGCTTGTGCTTCTTCCAGTCCAGGGTTTCTCATGATGTACTCTGCACATAAGTTAAATAAGCAGGGTGACAATATACAGCCTTGACGTACTCTTTTTCCTATTTGGAACCAGTCTGTTGTTCCATGTCCAGTTCTAACTGTTGCTTCCTGACCTGCATACAAATTTCTCAAGAGGCAGATCAGGTGGTCTGGTATTCCCATCTCTTTCAGAATTTTCCACAGTTTATTGTGATCCACACAGTCAAAGGCTTTGGCATAGTCAATAAAGCAGAAGTAGATGTTTTTCTGGAACTCTCTTGCCTTTTCCATGATCCAGCGGATGTTGGCAATTTGATCTCTGGTTCCTCTGCCTTTTCTAAAACCAGCTTGAACATCAGGAAGTTCACGGTTCACATATTGCTGAAGCCTGGCTTGGAGAATTTTGAGCATTATTTTACTAGCATGTGAGATGAGTGCAATTGTGCGGTAGTTTGAGTATTCTTTGGCATTGCTTTTCTTTGGAATTGGAATGAAAACTGACCTTTTCCAGTCCTGTGGCCACTGCTGAATTTTCCAAATTTGCTGGCATATTGTGTGTAGCACTTTCACAGAATCATCTTTCAGGATTTGAAGTAGCTCAACTGGAATTCCATCACCTCCACTAGCTTTGTTCATAGTGATGCTATCTAAGGCCCACTTGACTTCACATTCCAGGATGTCTGGCTCTAGGTCAGTGATCACACCATCGTGATTATCTGGGTTGTGAAGATCTTTTTTGTATAGTTCTTCTGTGTATTCTTGCCATCTCTTCTTAATATCTTCTGCTTCTGTTAGGTCCATACCATTTCTGTCCTTTATCGAGCCCATCTTTGCATGAAATATTCCCTTTGTATCTCTAATTTTCTTGAACAGATCTCTAGTCTTTCCCATTCTGTTGTTTTCCTCTCTTTCTTTGCATTGATCACTGAAGAAGGCTTTCTTATCTCTCCTTGCTATTCTTTGGAACTCTGCATTCAGATGCTTATCTTTCCTTTTCTCCTTTGCTTTTCACTTCTCTTCTTTTCACAGCTATTTGTAAGGCCACCCCAGACAGCCATTTTGCTCTTTTGCTCTTGATCCCTGTCTCCTGTACAATGTTACGAACCTCATTCCGTAGTTCATTAGGCACTCTATCTATCAGATCTAGGCCCTTAAATCTATTTCTCACTTCCACTGTATAATCATAAGGGATTTGACTTAGGTCATACCTGAATGGTGATCTTTATGATGAGAATGTCTCAGCTCAGTGCACCTGGTCCCACATTTGCTTCCTCTCCAACTCAGCAGACCCCTTTTTGGCAGTGCCTGATGCCAGCTCTGTGCTAGCTTCTGGAACTCCTTACAGCAACCCAAGGCCTTCACTGCATCATGCCTTTGGCCTGGGCCCTTTCCCCTCTCATCTTCGTGCCTGGTGAACTGCTATGATTGCTCCTCCTCAGGAAGCCCTCCTTGATCTCCCAGGTGGAGCCTCGTGCTCCCTCCATTGGCCTGATGCTCCAGCCTTATACGTTCAGTGTTTCTCTAACAGTGCTATCCTGTTCTGTTGCAGTTATGTCTTATATTTTATTGTAGCAAAAACCCCCATATCACATGAAATCACCCTCCCAAGTTTCCAAGTGTACAGAACAGAATTGTCAACCACAGACACATCATTGTGCCACAGACCTCCAAGGCTCCCCAATCCTGGGTGACTGAAACACTACATGCATGTAACAGCTCCCCTCTTCTCTTCCCCCTGCCCCTGGAAACCACCGCTTTATTGTCTGTTTCTATGAGTTTAACTACTTTGAATACGTAGATAAATGAAATCCTGCAGTACATGAGTGTCATTTTGTGTCTGGCTTTTTTTACTTAGCATAATAGCCTCAAGATTCATCCATGTTATGACATATAACAGCGTTTTCTTTATTTTAAGGCTGGCTGAATAATATTTCATTGTATGTATATACCATATTTTTCTTTGTCCATTCATTCACCCTTCCATGGATATATTTTTATTTTAGGTAAGCATTTTAAATATTTAATTAATTCATAATTACTGAGATATAATTGAAATATAACATTGTAAGTTAAAGTGTTGATTTGATACATTTTTTATATCACAATATGATGCTCACTGTAGCATTAGCTAACAGCTCTATTATGTCACGTAATTATTTCTTTTTCATGGTGAGAACTATTAAGATCTAGTTTCTAATTTTTGAACTTAAAATTATTTGTCACAATTTGCTTAGAACTAGTTATTTTTTTACCCCCAACAAATTGTGAATTTCTGGAGAACAGGGATGGTATTTTTTAATCTTTGCATACTATCAGTGAATTAAACTTTTTGTGCAACATTTTCTTATACTTTTTAATGATAAATGAGCTCAGGTATTATTTTTTATCACCTCCTATCTATGATCTATTTGTCATGTAAAATATATTTTGCTATTGTCGAGGACAGCTGTTTAAAACATTAAACAGTGCTTTAAAGATTTTTTTTTTAAGATAAGATTTCTTAGCATCTTTGACATTTATAACACAGTACTGTTGGTTGTAATTACCATGCCATATATGAGATCTTCAGGACTTATTTATTGACTAGTTGCAACCTAGTTGAAGCAAACTGTTCCCATTTCTTCTGCCTCTAGCCCCTGGTAACCACCATTATACTCTGTTTTTATGAGTTTGGCTTTTTTAGATCTTCCTTGTAAGTGGTACTGTACAGAGCTTGTCTTTCTCTGTTTTATTTCATTTAGCATAATAGCATTTAGGACATCTATGGACCTTAGAGTCAGATATCCTTCTTTTTCATGGTCTAATTCATTCCTAATTAATGGCTGCATGATATAAATATCTTTACCCATTTATCTGACTTGCTTAGATTGTTTCCTATCTTGATTATTATGCACAATGATGCAGTGAACACGGGAGGGCAGGCATCTCTTCCATGCGTGCGTGGGTCTATTGCATTCATTTTGATGTGGGCCATCTGACTTATTAAATCCATTGAGGAGAAAGACCATTTCCTATTCCACTTTGAATTCCAAGTTCCTAGAATTGCCATATAAGAGAGGCTTGATAAATATTTAGAAGAATTAATTTCAATATGAACAAACATAGAATAAATGTTTGGAAAGAGGAGCAACATACATCCAGCTGAAGGAAGAACAGATTTTCTTTAAGTAGCAGAGTAGGGATGTGAAGAGGAACCTGAAACAACAATCAAAAATTAATTTTACATTTTGCTAAGCTTTAAAATCATCTCCCAAACCACAATGATGTAACTTCTTTTCATAAATTCATTAATATACTCTGGACTACTATCTCCTGTCTGAAGGAGATTCTGTTGCCAAATTGAGAATTATTCTTAAGCCCCCGTGTTCCCTGCTTCCCTCACTTTAAAAGGTTTGTACACAATTCCAGATAGAAGAAAGTAGTCCTTTCAGCCCATCTTCTTTCACTATTATTTTAATGAATGCTGGAACCCATTCAGCCCTTAGAATTTAAGTGTTCTTAGAATCTCTGGTCAGCATTTTTAAAGATCTCTTTTGGATATAAGTAATTCATACTAAAAACCCAAACATAATTTTTTATTCAGAAAAAGATGAACCCTATAAAATTTGCTTCTCCCCAAAGATAAAATGTCAGCATTGAGAAATTAAATGTCCGGTGCTATTTGAGATTGCCAAAACCTTATGTGTTACTTTCTAAATCATAAAGATGGATCTGCTTCCATCAAGTCTTGAATTTTCATCCTCTGTGGCTAGGACTATATATATTGTTAGAAACCTGGTTGGTCTCAAGATCTCATTGGTGTTTCAGCAAGGCAAAGGGAGGGAAACTGAGAATTCATTTGTGTCAGGGGCAACAACCCCCCTTGTGCGATAGATACTGTGTTCCCATTCTATAGATATTAGCAAACAAAGGAAAACCCAAACCATAGCCCAAACCACTCAAAACAACAACAGAGCATGTGTAAAGGAATCCATGACTCAGCCCTGGGGTAGCAATCCTCAGAGTAACTGAGCTGAGTTATTCTTCAAGGAGCAAAGCCATATTTCTCTTCTTTTGAAGTAGAGGGAAGTTTTTGAAGATTGCACTATTTTATGGGGAGAGGAATATAAAGGAAACTCTTTGAGCAAAAGTTTCCACAGGCATCCTCTCCAGTCAGTTTCTGTGTGAGGCATTCTTAGGAAATTTTCTTTTGTTCCTTGCTTTATATACATTTTTCACAGGGGTTCTGATCATAAGGGTCCATGGACTCCCAAAGGATTTTTAGAGAGAATGCTGAGGTTGGACTTGGATAGGGAAAAAAATTGCATCTTTAGTTTCATTAATTTCTACCTACAGTTTAACATGTCTCTCATAATGAATTTAGACCACATCCTTTGGTAATATTAGCAGTATCGAGCCCTAGTCATTGACAGAAAGCACAGACACTTTCATGTTACGTTAGCGTCACTGCTGATTGTTGAAAAGTCCCGTCTCTTACTACTTATGAAACTGTCATACCTAGCACTGTATATTGCTGTTTTTTAAATTTATTTTTTAATTGGAGGATAATTGCTTTACAGTGATGTTGGTTTCTGCTGTACAATAATGCAAATCAGTCATAATTATATAATGACTCCCTTTTGAACCTTTATCCCCAACCCTATCCCTCCCCTCTCTATGTTGTCATAGAGTGCCAGGCTGGACTCCCTATGTAATATAGCAACTTCCCACTAACTATCTGTTTTAACACATGATAGTGTATATATGTCAATGCTACTTTCTCAGTTTGTCCCACACTCTCCTTCCCTTGCTGTGACCACAATATTGTCATTTAATGGAATAATAGAGACATGTATGCTTTGTATCACAAATTGGTTGCTTTAATATTGGGCAACTGTATTTACAACATAATTATATTCTTTTATAATCTTATGTATGTTATTTTGTGCATTGGAAAATATTCTAAGAAAGGGTCTACAGTCTTCCAGAGAGTGCATGGCATAAAAAAGAGAGGTCTCCTAAATCTTTGCTGTGTGTTTCATCCTCAGTCTCTCTCTCCATCATTTCTTTTCTCTTACTTTCATTTCTTTTCTGTCCATTTTCCTTCCATCTTTTTCTTTCTTCTTATACCTGCTTATGCTAAACATGGGGATTCTGTTTGTTCTGGTACGTAGTGGGGTGCATTCTCCTTGACTCCAGTTTTTCTGTCTGACCCTCTCAACCTCCTCCTCTGAGATACAGTGTCCTGTCCTTTGCTTACCTTAATCTGAAGCCTTTGGAGGGAGTGGGAATCCAGTTAGGCCTGAGTGCCACCTTTGTGACTGAACCCAGTTCTGCTTTCTCTTCTGAGATTTGCCTAAATGTCCTACATCATTTAAGGTTTGTGCCTGATTTTTACAGGAGTAGTTCTCCTCAAGCTAGTGGGGTGGGGAATCCATACTTGATACTATCCTCCCAATTCAACAACTGGCAGCTTCCGTCAGAAGAAGAGTGAGAGTGAGAATCCTGGTCATGCATGTTTTGCCTTCTTGCTAATAGTCTGGGGGAAGAGGGTGTGGAAAGAATTTCTGGTCTTCTGTGTGCCTCTTTCCTGTGAATCCAGATTTCACAAAGATACGTCTTTTTCATTTTCCTCCATGTTATCTGTGTTTCTATTTGAGTTCTGTTATTTTCCTGAATTTTTTTTCAACCCATAGTGTTCAAATGTTACCCCATCCCAGTGACTTCGGGGAATGATTTTTAAAGCTCATAAAACACGATTTAGGGGCATATAATTCTGTGTTTCCATGGGGTTTAACTCAAGGTAGGTCATTTCAAAAGCAGCGTCCTACAACTCTCACTATAGGTCTGTATTGATAATGTTTTCTTGTTTTTATTTTGGCTATTCAGTGGCATGGTCCTCATTCTTTTATCTCTGTGCAAAAAATGGAGGCTTAGATTATTTAAAATCTGTTATTTTCAGGGCTGGAATCAGGCATGGGAGTGTGATCTGCTTTCAGGACACAAATTGTGGAGCAAAGAGAGGCTTGAAAGACGTAAAAGAGAGACAGAGTCATACTCAAGCTGGGTGAGTGGTAAAAACTGAGTCAAAGATAAAACTTAGAGGGATCTAGATGGAACACCAGGATTCTGACTGGAGGACAGGGGGCAGAGCTTGAACAGAAGTCTTGAAACACAGGGACTCAATAGTGACCACTTCTATAGGTATTTGACCTTCTCCAAGGCTAGGGGGAAGAAAGCTACCCAGGACATTTGGAAATTTTCTCCTCTTAACTTTTCTGTTCTAATGAATGATCATATTGTTTTGTATCTCTGTTCTTTCATTTAGGAAGGGGTTCTCGTGATGATAATAGAATAGAGGAGGTTCCTTGCATGTTTAAGGATCAGTAAAGATGCCTGTACTGCAGTGATAGAAAGAGGGAGAGTGGTAAGGAAGGATGGAGAGACGGGTGGCCTGATTATGTCAAATATTGTGGTTCTCCTGATAAAGACATCGAGTTTGGTTCAAGTATGTTGGTGAGCTACCTGAGGATTTTAAGCAGAGGGGTAATTTAGTACAGTTGGCATTTTGGAAGAGTTTCTTTAGTTGCTGTATTGAAAAAAGGTTATAGGAGTTAGGAGTGTGAAAATAAAAGCAGAGATCATTTTGGAGTTAGTGCAGTCATCCAGGTGGGAGATGATGGTTGGCTTGGACTACGGTGGGATGGAAGATGTGGTAAGTCTCACCAATTGGGCTTGCTGATGGGTTAAATCTAGGATGTGACAGAAAATAGTGTTATGGGTAACACTGGGGGTTTGGACCTGAGGAACACATAGAATAAGTTTGCTGTTGACTTATAGGGAAGCTCCAGAAGAAACATTTGGAGGAAAGGCTAAATCTAAAGCTTCTGAAGCAGTGACACGGTTACCTTGCTCATCATCCAAACATGGTGGGTTCTCTGCAATTGCTACATAGGAAGAATCAAGGGGCAGTGCTCATGCATTCTGGGGATGGAGCGAAGCTTGGAACTAGTTTTGCATGTCACTTTGTATGAAATTAAGAGAACTGAAGTGTACATATTGTAGAGGAAGGTGCCATCTGAGAGTCTTCCTAACCGATACCAGCACTGCGCAGAGGGAAAGTTGAAGCTCTAGTCTGGGTCCTCTGACCTTCCTGGAAGTAACACATACTCTGACTTTTGAGGGTTTTCCCAATGATTGCAGTGGCTTTCGCACCAGAAATAGAGATCTGAAAAATGTTTGTATCATGGAGTTCAGTGACCCTTTTAAAGGCCTTTAACGAAAAAAGAATCACCAGCATATCTTCCTTTATCAGGAAGGATTCTGCCTGCCATTCACAAGAAATCATGCCAAGTAATTTAATAAAAGGAATCTATTACTTACATTTAAGAAAGTATTAGGAAGTACAACCAGAAGGCGAGGGAACCTCAGAAACGGCCACTGTGGGAGGCTGCTACCAACCCGAGGGTTGGAGGGAAAGAGAGGGGAGCTGGTCCACCAGGGGACATGGGACACATGGGTCTGCTTGCTGGGATCTGGGGCCACACAGGCAAGCCAGAGAGAGATGTAACCTCGCAGGAGAAGGTGCCTGCTGCAGGGGAGTTGGGGCAAGTCACTGGCTTTCTTTTTCTCTTCCTCCTGCCCTTCAGTCTCTTCCTTGCTTCCCACCTGGAAGCAAGAAACAAGCGGACCCAGAAACATGGCTGGCAGGGGGTTGCCACCTGTGGAATTCCAAGTAAACTCGAGAAAAGGTGGGGCATAGTTCTGAGGACAGATAAGCAAATGATTGCTAAACATCCTCACAAAAAACTGAAAGAAGAATGAAGTTGGTGAATTCCTGTCTCAGAGATCAAAGGAAAGAAAGGAATTGTGTGGGGCTTCAGCTACTGTCAGCACATAGAGTCGGGTCTTAGGGAATAGAGATTAGTTTTACTGAGAACTCTGTTAGATTTAGAAACTTTGGAATATCCCTATGTTGATTTTTATTTTCCTCATGGTAGTAGATTCTATTTTTTTTTAATTAATTAATTTATTTATTTAATTTTATTTTATTTTTAAACTTTACAGATTCTTTAAATAAGGGGACAGCAAGGAAGGGAGACCCATGGAAACTACATGCTGTTTTGCAGACACTTTTTTTGTTTGTTTTGCAGACATTCTTGAGGGAAGAAAATCTCATATGATGCAGTTGGCAAGGGAAGATTTTAAGAGGAGAGAGAACAGGCAATCATGTGGAATTCTTAAGGCAAAATTAAAATAGAGGTGAAGCAATAATCTTTGAATAGCACTCTTTCTCAAGTTCAGCTTTCCTTTCTGATATCTTAGACTGTGGTTGAAAGTTCTCACTATAACTTTTTTCCATCACCCTTTGTTGTTATTAGAGTAATGATAGCAAACTTCTTTAATCTATTTTTCTTCCATGTTATAGTCCTTGCTCTTGCATCTAAAGTAATACCTACTCTTGGTGATATCAGTAATATTATTTCCTCTGCAAGCATCATAACCTTGGAAGATTTGTAGGATACAATCAATATGGAGTCTGGCATTCAGAGATTGAAAAGTTATATTTTGCAAAATTATTTTTTTAGAACAGGAATTTAAGGAGACACTAAAGTCCAAACCATGGTAATTCAAAATCCAGCTCCTCAATTTGTAATTTTTTTAGATAAGCCAGATTTGACTTTTCCGTCTCTAAGTCTAAAGTTTATAATGCACATAATCTGATTTTCTTTCTCTAGAGATATTTTATCTGATAGTCTTTATTAGCTTAAGCAATGAAAAATTTCCATAAAAGTTATTGTAAATATTCCCTTAATTTTTAAAGACTCTTAGTACCTGTTGTTAATTTCAAAAAACATTTCTAGAATTTATACTTGAAGTCCAGTAAGGTGATAGCTGGACTTCAAGTATAAATTCTAGTAGTTTCTTATTCTGGATTTTACTCTTTATTGTACTTATTTGCTTTCTTGATATCCTCTGAGACGTCATTGATATTTTCAGTTCAGTTCAGTCGCTCAGTCGTGTCCGACTCTTTGCAACCCCATGAATTGCAGCACGCCAGGCCTCCTGCCCATCACCAACTCCTGGAGTTTACTCAAATTCATGTCCATCAAGTCAGTGATGACATCCAGCCATCTCGTCCTCCGTCGTCCCCTTCACCTCCTGCCCCCAATCCCTCCCAGCATCAGGGTCTTTTCCAATAAGTCAACTCTTTGCATGAGGTGGCCAAAGTACTGGAGTTTCGGCTTTAGCATCAGTCCTTCCAATGAACACCCAGAACTGGTGTCCTTTAGGATGGACTAGTTGGATCTCCTAGCTGTCCAAGGGACTCTCAAGAGTCTTCTCCAACACCACAGTTGAAAAGCATCAATTCCTTGGCGCTCAGCTTTCTTTGTAGTCCAACTCTCACATCCATACATGACGAATGGAAAAACCATAGCCTTGACTAGACGGACCTTCGTTGAGAAAGTAATGTCTCTGCTTTTGAATATTGCTATCTAGGTTGGTCATAACTTTCCTTCCAAGGAGTAAGCATCTTTTAATTTCATGGCTGCAATCACCATCTGCAGTGATTTTGGAGCCCCCCCAAAAATAAATCGGCCACTGTTTCCACTGTTCCCCATCTATTTGCCATGAAGTGATGGGACCAGATGCCATGATCTCAGTTTTCTGAATGTTGAGCTCTAAGCCAACTTTTTCACTCTCCTCTTTCACTTTCATCAAGAGGCTTTTTAGTTCCTCTTCACTTTCTGCCATAAGGGTGGTGTCATCTGCATATCTGAGGTTATTGATATTTCTCCCAGCAATCTTGATTCCAGCTTGTGCTTCATCCAACACAGCATTTCTCATGATGTACTCTGCATATAAGTTAAATAAGCAGGGTGACATTATATAGCCTTGATGTACTCCTTTTCCTATTTGGAACCAGTCTGTTGTTCCATGTCCAGTTCTAACTGTTGCTTCCTGACCTGCTTACAGGTTTCTCAAGAGGCAGGTCAGGTGGTCTGGGATTCCTATCTCTTTCAGAATTTTCCACAGTTTATTGTGATCCACACAGTCAAAGACTTTTTCATAGTCAATGAAGCAGAAATAGATGTTTTTCTGGAACTCTCCTGCTTTTTCTATGATCCAGCGAGTGTTGGCAATTTGATCTCTGGTTCCTCTGTCTTTTCTAAAACCAGCTTGAACATCTGGAAGTTTCCAGTTCACGTATTGCTGAAGCCTGGCTTGGAGAATTTTGAACATTACTTTACTAGTGTGTAAGATGAGTGCATTGATATTTACTATATTCAATTATTGATTCATCAAGGTGAAAGCCATTTTCATGCATTGAAATTTGTATTTGAACCATATTTATGTCTTCAAATATTAACTGATTATTTCAATAAATAAAACTCTACTGATTGCTAAGTATTATTAATAATAATCTCCTAAGGTAGTAAGTGCTTTACACTTTTCCCATTTTACTTTTGTCCCATTATCTCAACAGCCCTGCAGGATGGTTCAGGAGATTGCCTCATTTGGAGGTGAGAATATTTGGTTCAGAGGAGGATGTGTGGCAGCTGTGATGATGATACTGTGGACCTGTCATAGGTCAATTAATGTGAAGTCTCTGTCTCTTTTAACAGTGTTCTTATGTCTTGTGCCTAGGAGAGTGAGTGGCATGGCAGAGATTCAGGAAATATTTGCTTTACTCTATTTATTGCTCTTTACTTGGCATGTTGTCTGATTCTAGAAAAAAAAATAGGAAATTGCCTCTCCTGTCTTTCATGTATAGGTAATATAATAGCTTACAAAGCAGCAGATGAAGCCACCAACATTATGCCTATCCTGTTAATCCTGAAGGCTATTATTTATGAAGATGAGGTTCATAAATTTATGAGATAAGGGAGTACATAAGAAAGTATAAGAAGCTTATGTGCTTTGAATAGTGATTTAATCTGAAAAGCCAATAACATCCTGTTTCCTTAGAACTTGTGCTTCATTAGGAGGACTAGTGAGTACTTAGAAATGTTTCTATCATTAAGGTGAAGTCTAGTTCTTCACAGAGGCAATAGATGTCCTGTTACGATTTTTGTAAAGGAATTACTTTCTCTTTCCTCCCCTTCCTCAAGCCCCGTTTAACTCTGTCATTCACAGCAGAATTGTACTTTCTGGTTGGTACAGCCTATAAATATGTATTGACATCTAATTCTGGGTCAGGCACTATGCATGGGAATATCAAAGAATACGGTACATTCCCTGACCTTGGAAATTCAGATTATTCCTCAATGGAATTCAATAGTTCAGCCATTATTGCAAAATGGCTTTCATATCCACTAGCTCATGAATTTTTCACCAGCATCTTTGAGGATACTGTTAGTACTTTAATGAGGTTAAACATGCTTAATGTCTCTCAGAGATGAAGTGGAGCCTAAAAGAGCATATTCCAGCTCTTTTCCCCAGGCGGCAGTGGTGGTGCTCTGTGGGATCTAGAGAAAGCCATCCTCTCCTTTGGTCATCTCTCCCTCCCCTTGGCTTCACGGCTTCCACAATCTCTACCCCAAAGGAAATAGGCTTCATTTCCTTCCAGTTCTCCTGAGACAACCTGATATGAGGAGATGAATGTGTTGCCTGTGGGGAGTGTATGCTCTGGTCTACTGCAGAGATTGGAGAGGTAAAAGAGGAACCCTGCATTTCCTGGGCTTCTTTGCATCTGTGGTTCCAAATATAATTTATTTTCACTAATGTCATGCACTCACTTGCGATTTGGAAGGTAGAGTGAGGCAGAAGACCTCTTTCCGTGGCTGCTATCTCCTGTCAATGAGCATGGTCATGGAACTGGCCTTCCCCTAGCTGTGTTCTGATACACAGCTACTAGGATTGAAGGGCTGACGAGAAGAAGCAGGGTGTGGGGCATGACAAGATCTCAGTGTTGGGGCACTGGTGGCCTCTCCCTGGAAAAAAAAGAAAGTTCCAGAGGGTGTCCTCTGATTTCTGCTGCTGTTGCTGCTGCTGCTAAGTCGCTTCAGTCATGTCCGACTCTGTGTGATCCCATAGACAGCAGCCCACTAGGGTCCTCTGTCCCTGGGATTCTCCAAGCAAGAACACTGGAGTGGGTTGCCATTTCCTTCTCCAATGCATGAAAGTGAAAAGTGAAAGTAAAGTCTCTCAGTGGTGTCCGACTCTTAGCGATCCCATGGACTGCAGCCCACCAGGCTCCTCTGTCCATGGGATTTTCCAGGCAAGAGTACTGGAGTGGGGTGCCATTGCCTTCTCCCCTCTGATTTCTGCCTCTCAGCTATCTGTACAACAGCCGGAAGGGTAGATACTACTCTATTGTTTTCATATTATAGATAAGGAAACTAATACAGAAAAGTCAAGTAAACTACTCAATTCACACAGCTAATAAGTGGTCGATGCAGGTTTTAATTGCCTGGTTTTATGTCTGCCCTTTTATCTTGCTCTGCTGACTTTTAAAATATTAGTTTGTGTTTAGTTCTCATACAAGTTATATGTCCACAGAGGTCTTCTATGAAAGGAGGAATAATACAAGGCCCTACTCAATAAATGCCCAGTAGCTAAGCAACCTTTTCCCTTTACAGACAGGAGTTTAGGGCCCAGATGGTGCAGAACTATGTCCAAGCTCTAACAGATGATTGGGGCTGAACTGGCAGCACGTGTTCTGATTCTGTGTGTGTTGTTCTTTTCAGTATCTTATGAAAATCTGATGAAGGTTTTAGACCCTTTCATTAAAAAATCCCAAACACATGAAAAAAAACCCAAAACACGAAATCAGATTGATCATATTGTTTGCAGGCTAAGATGGAGAAGCTCTATACAGTCAGCAAAAACAAGACCAGGAGCTGACTGTGGCTAAGATCATGAACTCCTTATTGCCAAATTCAGACTTAAATTGAAGAAAGTGGGGAAGACCACAAGACCATTCAGGTATGACCTAAATCAAGTCCCTTATGATTATACAGTCAAAGTGACAGTTAGAGCCAATGGATTAGATCTGATAGATATAGTGCCTGAAGAACTATGGACGGAGGTTCATGACATTGTACAGGAGGCATCGATCAACACCATTCCTAAGAAAAAGAAATTCAAAAAGGCGAAATAGTTGTCTGAGGAGGCCTTACAAATAGCTGAGAAAAGAAGAGAAGTGAAAAACAAAGAAGAAAAGGAAAGATTCCTTTTGAATGCAGAGTTCCAAAGAATAGCAAGGAGAGATATGAAAGCCTTCCTCAAAGATCAATGCAAAGAAATAGAGGAAAACAACAGAATGGGAAAGACTAGAGATCTCTTCAAGAAAATTAGAGATACAAAGGGAACATTTTAAGCAAAGATGGGCTCAATAAAGGACAGAAATGGTATGGACCTAACAGAAGCAGAAGATCTTAAAAAGAGATGGCAAGAATACACAGAACTGTACAAAAAAGATCTTCACGACCCAGATAATCACGATGGTGTGCCAGACATCCTGGAATGTGAAGTCAAGTGGGCCTTAGAAAGCATCATTATGAACAAAGCTAGTGGAGGTGATGGAATTCCAGTTTAACTATTTCAAATCCTGAAAGATGATGCTGTGAAGGTGCTGCACTCAATATGCCAGCAAATTTGGAAAACTCAGCAGTGGCCACAGGACTGGAAAAGGTCAGTTTTCATTCCAATCCCAAAGAAAGGCAATGCCAAAGAATACTCAAACTATTCCACAATTGTACTCATCTCACATGCTAGCAAAGTAATGCTCCAAATTCTCCAAGCCAGGCTTCAGCAATATGTGAACCGTGAACTTCCTGATGTTCAAGCTGATTTTAGAAAAGGCAGAGGAACCAGAGACCAAATTGCCAACATCCACTGGATCATGGAAAAAGCAAGAGAGTTCCAGAAAAACATCTATTTCTGCTTCATTGACTAAGCCAAAGCCTTTGACTGTGTGGATTACAATAAACTGTGTAAAATTCTGAAAGAGATGGGAATACCAGACCACCTGACCTACCTCTTGAGAAACCTGTAAGCAGGTCAGGAAGCAACAGTTAGAACTGGACATGGAACAACAGACTGGTTCCAAATAGGAAAAGAAGTACGTCAAGGCTGTATATTGTCACCTTGCTTATTTAACTTACATGCAGGGTACATCATGAGAATTGCTGGGCTGGAGGAAGCACAAGGTGAAATCAAGATTTCTGGGAGAAATATCAATAACCTCAGATAAGCAGATGACACCACCCTTATGGCAGAAAGTGAAGAGGAACTAAAAAGCCTCTTGATGAAAGTGAAAGAGGAGAGTGAAAAAGTTGGCTTAGAGCTCAACATTTAGAAAACTGAGATCATGGCATATGGGCCCATCACTTCATGGGAAATAGATGGGGAAACAGTGGAAACAGTGTCAGATTTTATTTTTTGGGGCTCCAAAATAACTGCAGATGGTGATTGCAGCCATGAAATAAAAAGACGCTTACTCCTTGGAAGAAAAGTTATGTCCAACCTAGATAGCATATTCAAAAGCAGAGACATTAATTTGCCAATAAAGGTCAGTCTAGTCAAGGCTATGGTTTTTCCAGTAGTCATGTATGGATGTGAGAGTTGGACTATAAAGAAAGCTGAGCGCCGAAGAATTGATGCTTTTGAACTGTGGTGTTGGAGAAGACTCTTGAGAGTCCCTTGGACTGCAAGGAGATCCAACCAGTCCATTCTGAAGGAGATCAGTCCTGGGATTTCTTTGGAAGGAATGATGCTAAAGCTGAAACTCCAGTACTTGGGCCACCTCATGCGAAGAGTTGACTCATTGGAAAAGACTCTGATGCTGGGAGGGATTGGGGGCAAGAGGAGAAGGGGACGACAGAGTACGAGATGGTTGGATGGCATCACCAACTTGATGGACGTGAGTTTGGGTGGACTCTGGGAGTTGATGATGGACAGGGAGTCCTTGCCTGCTGCAGTTCATGGGGTCACAAAGAGTCGGACATGACTGAGCAACTGAACTGAACTTAAACCTCCTTTTGGCAATTTGGGTTCCTTTTGGAAAGTTCCTCTCTCCACTGCGTGCCACCTTGGTGAGGGTAGGAATCTGCTTTGACAATTCTGGCATCTTTTCCCTCCCTGTGTCCATGTCCTTTGCTATGTGACATAGCAGTTACTCTCACAGAAGCAATGGAGTATATCTTCCCTAATACTTCCTTGGGCTTCCCAGGTGGTTCAGTGCTAAAGAATCCACCTGCTAATGCAAGAGACTCAAGAGACACAGGTTCAGTCCCTGAGTTGGGAAGATTCCCTGGAGTAGGAAATGGGATATTCCAGTATTCTTGCCTGGAATATTCAGTGGACAGGCGAGCCTGGTGGGCTACAGTCCATGGGTGACAAAGAGTTGTACGTGACTGAGTACACATGTTATTATATCCCTTAGTTATGAGTGTCCTCCAGGATGAGGTGGGGGTGAAAATATGCCAGTCTTGGCATTAAAATAAAGAGACCTTGAGTATGCTTGCCCTTTCTCTTGTGTCTCTGACTTTACCACTAGAACATGGTTGATCTAGCCTGATAGAAGAAGAGAGATATGCAGAGCAGGGACATGTAAAGCAGAGGCCATCTTAGTTCATCCAACCACCAGCTGATGCTAGACATGGGAACAACTGAAACTAAGATTAAATGTCTCCCTTGACATATATACACTACAATATATAAAAGGTAAATAAGAACCTACTGTAGAGCACATGGGACTAGGTCCCATCACCTGTATAGAAGTGGAGTCTGGAGGAGAGTGGATATATGTATCTATATATATGGCTAACTCACTTTGCTGTACTGCAGAAACTAACATAATATTGTAAATTAACTATGCTCTGATAAAAAATTGATTTAAAAAAATTAATTACTTT
Organism: Bubalus bubalis; assembly: GCF_019923935.1. Taxonomy (NCBI): domain Eukaryota; kingdom Metazoa; phylum Chordata; class Mammalia; order Artiodactyla; family Bovidae; genus Bubalus; species Bubalus bubalis. Next base: position 75,582,167 of record NC_059163.1, read on the forward strand.
TAGCTGACCCTGAGCTAACCCTGGATACATGTGCAATAAAGACTTGGAGCTGTATGCCACTGAGGTTTCATGATTGTTTATTATTATTACTGTAGTGCATTTTGATGACAGTAGGTAACTGAGACAGTGAAATTACAAATAGAAACACTTTGCCTTTTCCTCTCCAAATTGTTGACAGTAACCAAAAGCTAGGCTAATCGAGGACTTAATCTTGGGTTGATGTGGGGGAAGAGGTCATATACCCATGGCGGATTCATGTTGATGTATGGCAAAACCAATACAATATTGTAATTAACCTCCAATTAAAATAAATAAATTTATATTTAAAAAATAAAATAAAAATCACTCTATTCTGTCCATTGTTCATAAATGATTTTTATACTTCCTCTGGCAAAATATGCTCACTTCTTTCCATACCTCTCTCTAGGGCATAAGGCTTAAGTTTCCAGGTCAAGGATTTAAAAAATCAACATTTCAGATGTAGCTAAGACTCGGTGGATTTATTTCCTTGTTGTTCAGTTACTCAGTCATGACCAGCTCTTTGTGACTCCGTGGACTGCAGCACCCTAGGCTTCCCTGTCCTTCACGATATCCTGGAGTTTGCTCAACCTTGTGTCCATTGAGTCAGTGATGCCATCTGACCATCTCATCCTCTGTCACCCCCTTTCCTCCTTCCCTCAGTCTTTCCCAACATAAGAGTCTTTGCCAACGAGTTGGCTCTTTGCATCAGGGGGCCAAGTATTGGAGTTTCAGCTTCAGCATCAGTCCTTCCAAAGTTTGTTTCCTTGGTCAGTTTCTTTTCATTTAAAACTCGTGGAACTAAGGGCAAGTTATTCTTCTCTGACATACTCAATATATAATGATAATACTGGTATATATTTGCAATAAATCCTTTAATTCCAAAAGGGTGATATAGGAGGCACCTCATACTCCCTGCTCCATAGTAACTCTGGGGTCTTGGTGGGCACATGCCACCCATTTGATGAGGGCTGTTTTCTGCCCCTAAAACACAACTAATATTACTGCAATGAAAGCCATTGATTGGGAATTTATTTCATAATGAAGAATAAACATAAATTTTAAAAAAGAATTATAATTTTTCACTCTCCTTTTTTCTTAAAAATATACCTATTTCCTGAAAAAATGTTGAAAAAGATCTAAATTGCAATAATACCAGTTTTGTTTAGTTTGTTTCTATGAGATGGTAAGATTATAAAGATGAGTTTTTTAAATACCAATATGCAGGCATCTTTGATATTTATTTGATTTTGACTTTTCTTTTCATAAGAATAAGAGCTAAAATCCCCAATTTACAGAGGCATACAAGGCAAACTGAATATTCATTTTCACATTTTCTTTGTTATCTGAGGGTAGTTGGTGTCATGAAATGCTTAGAAATCATGAAAGATTTCTAAGACTCTTTGGAGTTGAATTCATGATTTCATTTCCCCTGTCCTCAAAACAATGAGGGTATCTTTCCAGAAGTTTCATCATTGGCCCCTATGTATGTTTTCAGAAAAGAATTGTGAATCCTTTTTCCATCTCAGCAGAAGTAATCTTCATCAGACTTTTATAGTATTTCAGAGTGTCTGCAGACTTCTGAAAAATTGACTAGATACTATCATTTCCAACTTCAGCCTGCTGAAACACTTCCTGCAGCATTAGAAAGTTTTTCACAGATTGTGGATTCTAATCTCTTCTCCCAATGTGGCAAGTTGGCCGGTGGAATCTACAGATGTCCAGAGCAGCATTTATAAAGGTGACTGCAGAGCTTCCAGTGAGATGATTTACCTCATTCTTAAGAGCCCAGATAGCTGCCAGCTGAGCCAAGGCATAAATGAACTCCACCCCTTCTGACTATTCTGGGAATGTGATTTACTTTTCTCATAAAAACATGCAATTTCTGCCCAAATTTCAATCAAGCTCTTCAAGACTCATGCTCTTGTAAGCCAGGGGACATCTGTGCCGAGGACATCTCTGTAATCAGCCTACTCCCAAACAAAACCTAGTTTAGATGACGGAGCCCATTTTCAGGGCAGCAGATGACATTCCCAGGGCTGTTGGCTATCTGATTTCAAGATAAAGCAAAGAAACCTCATGATATGTACAGCTTCTTTCTTTATTAGAGCAGAGCAAGTTGTCATGTGTGACAGGTGAAACATCTGCAGAGAGCACCAAGAATTTGTGTGCCAAGGTTATAACTGGTAAATAAAATAACAAATATTGTATTTGTAAGAATACAAACGAGGGTATCGTTTGTATCTATAGCTTCAAAAAGGGCATTTTTCATAGATATGTTATCTAGGAAATGAGTTTAGGTACTGGCACCAGGGAGTGATAGTGGTATTCTACCCACTACTGTAAGAGAATAAGGTGCATTACTCTCTGAAACATACTTGAAAAGATACTCAACAGTTTTGAGGAAGATGCTATTACTGATAAGTGCAGTACTTCAGCTTTTTGAATTTGGCCTTTTCTAGGTTGTGGGATATTATGGACTGAATTGTGTGCCCTCCCTAATTTTTATTTTGAAGTCCTCACCCCTAGTAGCTCAGAATGTGGCTGTATTTGGAGATAGGGTCTTTAAAGATATAATGAAGTTAAAACAAGGTCATAATGATGAGTCCTAATCCAATATGACTGATGTCCATATATGAAGGGATCATGAGAATACAAACATGTACAGAGAGAAGACCATGTGAAGACATGGGAAGAAGGTGACCATCTACAAGACATGGAAAAAGGCTTCAGAATGGAAATCACCCTGACGACTCCAGAAATAAATTTCTATTGTTTGAGCCACCCAATCTGTGGTATGTTATTATGGCAGCCCCTGCAACTAGTACATACAAATTCTCAACGATCTTACCAATTACGGGCAGCCTTTTTTTTTTTTTTTTGGCTTGGCAATATGGTAAGTGTTCTTGAAGGATATTTCAAAATTGTTCCAGTTAAGAAAAATCCAAGTTTTGATACAGTTGATCTTTTCAAAAAAAGTCTCCTTCAGATGAAAAGATCTAGTTTCTGCTGTCTTGACATGATGATCACTGAATATATTTCTCTAATTGTGTTGACTTCAAAACTTGCCCTAGCACACACATGAACACAACATCTTTGGTGCCGTCTCTCTGGAAGACAGCAAAGCCAAAAGATACCTAAATTTTATTTCATTGGCTGTTTCCAGTTGACAGTAATCCCAGTGAAAACTCAGAAGTTTCTCTAATTGTAATGGGAAAGTGTATTTTCACAAATTCTTTTCAGTGATAAGTTATGAACTAGTCACTTGGTCACAGCAATGTGCAAAAAGGCTTGAGACTGTCTTGGAGGGCATAGCTTCTTTCCAGTCATAGCTCAAGTATCCTATCGTATGTAGGATAGTTAATGGTGTGGTATGGGAAGGGGTGAGCGGACTTTAATGAAGAGCTGGCAACCTCTGCCAAATAGCTAACACCTATTTAATACTCCCTATGCACTAAACCAAAGAAGGTGATGGCAACCCACTCCAGTACTTTTGCCTGGAAAATCCCATGGATGGAGGAGCCTGGTAGCCTGTAGTCCATGGGGTTGCTAAGAGTCGGACACGACTGAAGCGACTTAGCAGCAGCAGCACATTCTGTCACTTTCACTTTTCACTTTCACGCATCGGAGAAGGAAATGGCAACCCACTCCAGTGTTCTTGCCTGGAGAATCCCAGGGACGGGGGAGCCTGGTGGGCTGCCATCTATGGGGTCGCACAGAGTCGGACACGACTGATGCGACATAGCAGCAGCAGCATGCACTAAACACTGCTCTAAGCCTATGCCATTTAATCCTCAAAATTCATCAAAATCCATTACAACTCCTAAAATATAGACAACAAATTGAGACAGAAATTAAATCAGCTGGTTATTCTCACCCAGCTAGAAATGAGGAAGCAGGATTTCAATCCAGCTCAAGTAATTAATTATTGTCTATAAAGGCAACATTAAGGTCATGAAATAGTGGAAGAAGTGTGACTGTTTGGAAAAGACAATGAAGGTTATTTTCTCAGGAAGACAACTCTGCTAATATCATCTCTGCCTTCTTTCTAGCTAAGCAGAGTATTCCTAATTTTCCAAGATTTAAGTAAATCCATGTCTTAGTCTGTTCAGACTGCTATAACAAAGATAGCATAGACTGGTGGTTTACAAACCACAGTTATTTATTTTTAATGGTTCTGGAGGCTGAAAAGTTCAAGATCAAGGAGCCAGCAGATTTGGTGTCTGGTGAAGACCCACTTCCTGATTCGTAGATGCCCATCTTTTCGCTATGTCTTCCCTTAGTAGAAGAAGGGAAGAGAGCTGCCTGTCATACATAGTTTCCATACCCCTTTAGACTATAAGAATGTTTTCCTCCATCTGACTCTCATAGCACTCTGCATCACACATTTGGTTCACTTGAAGATTTATTTATTAATTTACTTATTGATTTGTTTATCATCCATTAGCAATCTTTTAAGCATTTATGATATTCCAGTTACAGTGTTAGGTGCTAGTGAAATATCGAAGAGAACATGAATTGCAATGTCAAGGTTTTATAGTACAAAAGGATCTTATCTGGGGAATAGACATTGAATAGCTTATATTGTTGTGAAACTCTTTTATGTGCTGTGTTTTACCAGTGAATTTTTGGATTATAATGTCTATCACTCCTCTCTCATTATACCGAGTGCAGTGATAGTCACAGAATGGGAGCTTGAAAATGCCTGTCCTTCTAAACATGCAAATTTAATTCTTTTAAGTAACTTCACATGTATATTTAACTCACATGTATTTTGGAATAATATTTTAGCACTGGTGTAAAATTACACCATGGAATGATCATATACTCCATCAGAAAATAGGGAAAATTGAGTTTAGTAGCATGGTCAACATTTCATGTACCATATAACTGCCTCCAGGCCTGGCCAATTTCTGCAGATTGTGTGGAATTTGAAATTTGGAATTGGACTATTGACACTGAGAGGGAAGCTGTCAGATGGTGCCTAACCAATTTCTAACACATTTGCTCACCTTTGACTGAGCTCAAAATAACTTATATATTGTACTTAAGAATCAATTCCAACCTACCTTTTTTGTGAGAAGACTAGTATAAAGTACTGTACATTTATAATACAAGTATACGCAACACAAACACACATGATTAAAGATAAGAACAACTGTTCAATTATACATTTGAATGAAAATCTCAAAATACATTCTTAGAGTTTGGGAACTCTTAATTAGTCTATTATACAGCAAATGGTGAGAAGAAAGCTAGTTGTCTTGTAAGCTATAATAGTCAATTCAAGAAGTGAGAAAAACTCAATTAGCCAACTAGTTTGTGTTCAATGTAAAATAATTTATCTGATTCTTCCATTGGAAATGAAAATTATGGCAACAGCCTCAAACTTCAGCTTTTATTCTCTGGGTTTTTAGGCTTTTTTTTTTTTTTTTTTTTTTAAAGAAATAAGATTATTGAGTTTGACTAATCACTTTCATAATGAGTGTCTCTTTTGGTAAAGTGTAGGGAAATTTTGATTCATTGATTGATACAATTTGGAGAAGTAATCTTTTATCCTTACATATCTTAATTATTAAGACAAATGAATATTTTGTTCAAATTAATGGAATGATTAATTAGCCTAATCTTCACCTTAATTTTCCTTTAGTGATTTTTCTTGTTAATGCTGTTAGTAGAATAAGGTCATCTCATAGAATGATTGTAGTTGCCAATCTGGGGAAATAAAGTCTTCTATTAAATACACACTTTATGGATTTTCAAAGTATTTACTCATGTATTTTTTTGACTCTTCATTCCCTGGTCCAAAATGGACTGAAAAAGAAAACCAAGTATTTGTCCAAAAAAATTTCTCTTGCCTGTAGGATATCTCAGGAGAATCCTTACCCTCAAAAATGAAGCCTCCTTGTATTGTTTCCAGGTAACACAGTTTTGCTTTCATAAGAAGCAGATGAAGTGGTGAGATCATGCCTCTTGTCTGTTTTTAAGCGAGGTGTGGTGGGAAGCCTTGAAGATGGCCCCCAAAGGTGTCCTCTTGGTGCGCATGTTCTAGTTCAATGCCCTCTTCTCTAATATACTGCCCAGCCTCGAGCAAACGGAACATGGCCCAGAGGTGGAATTCACTTCTGAGACTAGGTTCTAAAAGATGCTAGTGGAATCTAGAATTTTTAACATTTTCCATCCTGTATGTGATAGAATGAATTGTTTCCCTTCATTGAAGGCTATGTGTTTCCAGATGAATAGGGCCCATTGAATGCCTAGCAGAATGCAGGGAGAAAACCCACACCAAGGGCTATCATCAGGGATATGCAGAACATCAGCATTGCAAAGAGAATTCTAAAACTTGCAGATTGACGGAGGGGGCGGGGGGGAAGCAGGTCACACATGATCAGGAGTGATAATGACATCAAAATTCTCAATAGCATGACAATAGAGAAATGTTTCCTGTCCTGAGCAAAATGGCTTCTAACTGGAATTACATTCTCAGCCAGACAATCAGTCAAGTGCGAGGGTGGAGTAACAACATTTTCAGACAAGCAGTTCATTGCTATAGCCTCACTTCGTGAATAGGGGCAAATAAAAGAATAAATGATAAAGTGTGTGATCCAGAAAATAGAGGGCTCCCAAGAGCAGAGAGAAGGGAAAAAGAAGGCTCATTACCCCTGCCATGCAGCGCGTCAACAGGGGACCCAGCCCACATTGTAGCATGTGACTTGGGCTCCATGAGCGATGTCCCCAGGGAAAAAAGTAGATAAAAGTGTGGATGTGTTTGACCTTGTTGGGAAGTGGTTTGCAGCTCTGACAGAGTTTGGGGAGTCAGTGATGATCAGCACAGAGGACACTGAGCAGACAAAAACCTTGCCTTACTTAGAAGGAGGAAACAAAGATAATGTCTGTAACTGTAAAATCACAAAATTGCTAAACTGATAGCTTATGCAGAAATTAGATGGTAAATATCAGAAGAAACAGCTAGAGAAGTTGAAAATGATTACTCTGAAAACTGGGAAGTGAGAGCAAGAAAGGACAGAAGCGGACTGCTTAAAAAGGTAGTTGCACTCTTTGACTCCTAGAATTATGCACTGATAAAAGTAATGAGTTCCCAGAACTTAAAATCGTTAAAATGCCTCATCTTACAATTTCTGACTCCCTGTGTTACCCTCCCCTTCGCACTCTGGAGACCTTTGAGCTATTACATTCTTAATGATGCATCCTGTTCACAGAGACCCCAGAAGTTTCCATCCCCCTATTCCTGTGTCTTCATTTCCCTGTTTCTCCATCCTGTTCGCCTTGCCCCTCCTTCCCACTCTGTATCAGCAAGGCTCTCAGGGACAGGAGTTTGCATAAGCATGACCTTCTCTCTCTCTCTCTCCTTCTCTAGAATTTCATTCAGCCTCTGGCAGAGACTCAGCATCCGTTGGGGTCATGGAGAGGTCTCGCTAATGATTTTTCCTCTCCTCCACCTTTGTAATGGTTTGGAAACAATAGATCTCCCATGGAGTCAGCCTGGTTCTTAGAGCACTTCCGGAGTTTTTCTTGCTTGTGCTCCTTCTCAGCCTAGTCTCTACTCTGCAAGTTGAATTGTCTCTTTGCTCATTTAGACTTTTTAGTGAAATTTCATCCCATTAAGATGTGCTAAGGCATGCTTGTCTGTCATTGATTTCTATGTGCATTCTGGAGAGTCAGGCTGTTAAACAAACATTGCTCACCGAGGTTCTTTTTTGAACGCACTCTCAGGAGGGAAGCCGACAAACTCCTCTGAAGGTCATTATCACAGCAGTTCTGGCTAGCCACTGGGATGGGGGCAGGGAGAATGCAGGGACTTCTGACCATAAATTTCTTTGCCCATTCTGAATTCCAAATACTGAATCTGATTCAATTCTTCAGTCAAATTCTGGTTTGAATTAACAAGGGGACAGTCTTCCCTTCTTTTCCTCTGTATCTTAAGTGACTAGTCTGCTCACTCTGCATATATTTTCCTTTAACAATCTTGAGAAGGTCTGGATAATAAATTATTATTAATATTACCTTGTTAGTAGCTGCAGAGGTGAGATTTGAACTCAAAAACCTCATTGAGAAACCAGGGGCTTGTGAAATACAGTAGACTACCCATATCTCTTTTCTACCATATCAGATTTCTTAACCTCAGTTCTGCTTCGTATGGGGCAAAAAATATATATCCCATAAAGTTGTTGGAAAAATTAAATAATATAGCATAGGGACAGTGTCTTGCCTAGGGCTGGCTTGCAGTGCATGCTTAATAAATTGTATTTATTATCATTTCCTGGTTTCTGGTTTAGTATCATTTCTCCTCTGCTGTAGTATGTGAAGAATCATCTATTAGAAACAATGCAAGACAGTAGGCGACTAAAGGTTGAGCTTGCTCTCGGGGCTAGAAGCCTTGTTAGAGCACAGGGGTGATTTTCATGATGCTGTTCATAAACCTTGGTGGTCTCTACCTGCTTCCATTTTGTAGAGAGGATTGAAACAACATAGGTTATATCTGTGTCCAGATTCTTGATAGAATTGCTCTACAGACCCATGTTTTTCAACAAATCCTTTCTCTCTGATTTATTCAGCCTGAATACACTGACTGGAGGGAAAGCAGAGGTGCCAGCATGGAAATCCTGGCTTTCTTTCCTTTCTAGCTATATTATGTTGGAGGCATTGCTGAAACTGCCAGGGCTTCAGTTTCCCTGCCCATAAAATGAGAATAAGACTAGTATCTACTCAGGTGGTTGAGAGGATTAAATAAGTTAACCCATGTAAATTGCCTTTAAAAGTGCCTGGAACAAAGTCAGGTTCAGTGTTTATTGAGCATTTACTACATGTCATGTTCTATCTTAAGTGTCAGAATCTATTAACTGAGACAGACAAAGTCTCTTAATGTGAACTAGTAAGTATGGTGAGGATACTGAAACTGAATTTGTAATATGAGGTGGTGTTTTGATGCCGCTTGATGAGCCTGAAACAAAAAAATATTTCTGGCATTCCTTTGAGTTTGCTAGATTATTCAGAACCTTGGTGATATTTCCTTCAGCTTGTGGGCAAGGATTTAATATTTTCTCAGGAATGACTTCCCATAAACTGGTACTTGTGGCTTCACAACAGGTAACTTCTTTATAAGAACCATTATGGGGAGGACAGATAAAGAAAATTGTGTATTATAAGCCCAACAATAAAAGCTGTCTTGTTTTGAGTTTAACATATGGGGATGAATTACCTGCTTAAGTTGGAAGGACATAATCTTTGTGTCAGAATTTGCATTATGCTGAATATAATTGAGACTCTGTTCTTGACATAGAGATGTGATACAGTTTCTAATATTTTGATAATCCAGTTATAAATGCCTTCCTTGTTTCTCCTGTATGTTTCTATTTTTAAATAATGAATGCAATCTATTTTTTTATGTAAATTTATTTATTTTAATTGGAGGCTAATTACTTTGCAATATTGTATTGGTTTTGCCATACATCAACATGAATCCGCCACGAGTGTACACGTGTTCCCCATCCTGAACCCCCCTCCCACCTCCCTCAACATCCCATCCCTCTGGGTCATCCCAGTGCACCAGCCCCAAGCATCCTATATCCTGCATCAAACCTGGACTGGCGATTCATTTCTTATATGATATTATACATGTTTCAATGTCATTCTCCCAAATCATCCCACCCTCTCCCTCTCCCACAGAGCCCAAAAAACTGTTCTATACATCTGTGTCTCTTTTGCTGTCTCTCATACAGGGTTATTGTTACCATCTTTCTAAATTCCATATATATGCGTTAGTATACTGTATTGGTGTTTTTCTTTCTGGCTTACTTCACTCTGTATAATAGGCTCCAGTTTCATCCACCTCATTAGAACTGATTCAAATGCATTCTTTTTAATGGCTGAGTAATACTCCATTGTGTATATGCACCACAGCTTTCTTATCCATTCATCTCCTGATGGGCATCTAGGTTGCTTCCATGTCCTGGCTATTATAAACAGTGCTGTGATGAACACTGGGGTACACGTGTCTCTTTCAATTCTGGTTTCCTCAGTGTGTATGCCCAACAGTGGGATGGCTGGGTCGTATGGCAGTTCTATTTCCAGATTTTTAAGGAATCTCCACACTGTTCTCCATAGTGGCTGTACTAGTTTGCATTCCCACCAACAGTGTAAGAGGCTTCCCTTTTCTCCACACCCTCTCCAGCATTTATTATTGCTTGTAGACTTTTGGATAGCAGCCATTCTGACTGGCGAGAAATGGTACCTCACTTTGGTTTTGATTTGCATTTCTCTGATAATGAGTGATGTTGAGCATCTTTTCATGTGTTTGTTAGCCATCTGTATGTCTTCTTTGGAGAAATGTCTATTTAGTACTTTGGCTCAGTTTTTGATTGTTTATTTTTCTGGAATTGAGCTGCAGGAGTTGCTTGTATATTTTTGAGATTAGTTGTTTGTCAGTTGCTTCATTTTCTATTATTTTCTCCCATTCTGAAGGCTGCCTTTTCACCTTGCTATGGTTTCCTTTGTTGTGCAGAAGCTTTTAAGTTTAATTAGGTCCCATTTGTTTATTTTTGCTTTTATTTCCAATATTCTGGGAGGTGGGTCATAGAGGATCCTGCTGTGATTTATGTCGGCTAGTGTTTTGCCTATGTTCTCCTTGCAATCTACTTTTAACTGCTGTAGTTTTCTGACCCAGAGAAGTCCTTTCCATTGAGTTGCAGCCAGAAATTTGGCAACAGTTGAATTAAGACTGAAACATTGCCTTTGTATATACACAACACACACAAAGATTAACAAACTCACAGATAACTTGATCATCCTAAGTCATAGAGGAGCTCGTTCTGTGTAGACAGTTGACAGCTCAATTTCAGAAGAAGCAGAATTTTATTGGATAACTTATAAGCAGTGAACCAGTAGACATTATTTCATTTGGCAATAACACAGTGCACTTTGTCCATGTCACTTGTCATAAATGGAGTGAGAAATTATGCATCCTAATAGCAGAGTGCCACTGGTCCTCTATATGTGATGGGCTCAATTTGATATGCATGCTTTCTAGTGGCCCAGATGCAGAATGCACAAGTCTGTCTGGAAATTCACTCATAGCACCTCTCCAAACATGCAGAAGGATTGAGAAGCATTTCAGCCATCATATCAGACTTCAATTTTGGAGTTTAATAAAAACCCCTCATAGTAGCCATTTATGATATTTCTTGTCAAAATCCCTTCTGGGAAATGTATGCTCAGCTCTCATCCTGCATCCCTGTCCAATTATTCATAGATAAGTTTTCTATCATTTACTTAAATCTAACTACAACCCAAATACCCATCACAATAGTTGAGTTTAAATTTCAGTAGAGTGCTTTGCTCTATTACCAGATAAGGCTGATATTTTACTAGTAGACGTAGATAAGTCTTTATAGACAATAAATCTTATAATATCTCGGGGTTAAATGTTTGAATATCTCCCTAGGTAATCTTGAGCTCTCTGAATATGTTATCAGCTGCCTACAAACCTTTCCATATTCCTTTAGTCCATCTATGTACGTTTTTGTGTCTTTACCAAGTTAAGAATCTTACCAGTCTAATTTTAGAGAACTTCTAGAACACACAGTTTTGGGGAAAATAATGAACAATTCTTGTGCTAATGATCTTGGTAACATCTTCCCCAACACTTAATAAAACTATGGTAATTCACTAATATTATTTAACAAGGAAAACATTTTATAAAATGTTGGTGTGAAATTGTCTGTTAATCTACTTTGAGTGCCATCTGAAATCACTTAATTGCTTTACTGAAACATGGTATTTATTTATTTAATTAAGCAAAACTGGCACTTGTAAAATATCACATTTCTTTTTCAACTTAAAATGAAGTATGACTGAAGGAAATACATACTATGGTTGAGTTTGTATGCCAGAATCCCAATAACAGAAGAACTTGAAAAATTGATGTGCCCGAACATTTGTATTTTCAAACCAAATATTTAGGGACTGGCTAACATGTGCAAGTGCTGACCTTATTGTAGACATTGTTTTGGGTTGTACATTAGCCCAGTTAAATAGACCCTATGTGATACTTACACTCATTTTTTTTTTTTTTTTTTGCATCAGAATTGTCTTGGAGGGCTTTTATTTTTTTTTTTCACTTTTCATTTCTTTTTATTTTTATTTTTTAAATTTTATTTTATTCTTAAACTTTACATAATTGTATTAGTTTTGCCAAATATCAAAATGAATCCTCCACAGGTATACATGTGTTCCCCATCCTGGACCCTCCTCCCTCCTCCCTCCCCATTCCATCCCTCTGGGTCGTCCCAGTGCACCAGCCCCAAGCATCCAGTATCGTGCATCAAACCTGGACTGGTGACTCGTTTCATACATGATATTCTACATGTTTCAATGCCATTCTCCCAAATCATCCCACCCTCTCCCTCTCCCACAGAGTCTAAAAGACTGTTCTATACATCAGTGTCTCTTTTGCTGTCTCTCATACAGGGTTATCGTTACCATCTTTCTAAATTCCATATATATGCGTTAGTATACTGTATTGGTGTTTTTCTTTCTGGCTTACTTCACTCTGTATAATAGGCTCCAGTTTCATCCACCTCATTAGAACTGATTCAAATGTATTCTTTTTAATGGCTGAGTAATACTCCATCATTATCTCCATTTTATAAGTGAGAAAATTAAAACGGATGAATTAAAATTTATACACCTAGAAGATAGTGAACTCAAAATTCAAACTCAGGTCCCTGGCTTGAGAGCTCATGCCCATAACCACCACCAGAGTGAGCCTCAAAATGAAACAGAGATTGGGATTAATATTGGTCTTTCTTTGAAAGGTAAACTATTAGAAAGCATATTTTATGTACTCTTAACTTTTAATCTCTCACTCAACTGAGCCTACAAATTGCTTTGGGGTGTTAGCTGCATGCATTCCAGAGCATTATCTAAACCCAATTCACGTATGAAAGTTAATTATTGCCTGTGCATCCTATCTGTTGTTTGATTCATGGAAGCTTTTTATACAGGAAGTTACTCACTAGTTCACTGAGCTATCAGCATGAGCTCTTCTATGTCTTTCTTTGGCTTTATTTACATTTCTCATCACTGGTAGCAATTCGTGTTCAATGGAAGAGAACACTAGTTAAAGACAGGGAAGTTCTGGGTCAAAGTCTTTGTTCATTTGGCATATTTTACGTTAGGTGTGAGACGCAATGCATCTGGATTGGAGTAACCTGGATTCTAAGGTTGACTTTGTAAAAGAACTTTCTATCTAGTTCTTAGTTTTTTCATCTGAGGATTTTTCTGTGCTAGATTATGCAGTGCAGTTACCACACTGAGTCCCTTTATCTATGTCAATATATAAAACAGGGAGTTCTGTATTAGTTTTCCATTTATACATGAGAAATTACCACAGAAGTAGTACATTATGGCAGTGTCCAATTCTCAGCTCACAGTTCTGTGAGTCAGAAGTCTGAGCAGGGAGCTGTTGGGTTTTTTCCTGGGTGTCTCAGAAGACTACATCTGGGTTCTCATCTGGGGTTCAAAGTCTTCTTTCAAGCTCCCTTGTTGCTGGCAGAATCTAGTGTCTTGTGGTTATAGGAGTGAGGTTTCCACATTCTGAGGTGATCAACTAGGGCCATTCTCTGCTCTTGGAGGCTGTCCTCTGTACCTGCCACACGGCTTTTTTCTACAACATAGCAGTTAACTCTTAAGGCCATCAGAAAGATCTCTTTTCATTTTGCATAAGTCTGACTTCTTTTATTCACCCAACTAAGAGAAGCCCACCAAGTATGATCTCTGGTTAATGCAGAGTCAACAGATTAGGGATTTTAATTACATTTGCAAAATTCTTTCTGCTGTATAACATGACATCATAATGGAAATGCCACCTTAAATTACCACTGCCAGGTGCCATCACAACAGTGAAGACGGACAGCACTAGGTAATCCAGATTTTGAGTAGCCAGATAACAGCAAAGAACACAGAAAATGGAAGCTTCTAGTACATTCATCATAACACCTAATTCTCCCCCAACAAAAGCATTGTTTATCAGGGTAGGCCTCTTTAAGCAAGTTCTAATCTAAGACACTTGAGAGTCATTTGGTCATATAGAGATGGGATAATTAGTTTTGGAAATATGTAGATCATATAAAAATGAAATTTGACTACTGTGCCCCATACTGAGTCTAAGGATCAGGGTGGTTGATGTTGGCATCTCTGATGCCAAGACAGCAAATGTTATACTAATTTCAAAAGAAATTGAAAAGACACGGTTGTTCAGTGAGTCAAATCCGAGAAATAATCAAGACAATTTCCTAGCTCTCGCATGCTCCCAAACCTAAGTCTTCTAATTTGCTGAGCTTTTATGCTTCAAAACCCAAACAGAATTAATAAAATAGGAGTTATGTCTTTATCTTAATTGTGATTCAAATCTCAGACATATTTTATTTCACTGAAATAGTATTCCAAATTAGATTCTCAACACCTACCAAGGTAGGGAGCTTTTACCTTTTCGTCTTTGCTAGGGTTTTGGTAAATTTGGTAGGGTTGCCAAATTTCTTTTCAAACTACAGACCTTCCAAAAAGCACAGCAGGGTGACCAAAGACAATGAAGTTGATCTCAAGACCTTAACTGATAACGGTTTCCTATTTCTTATTTTTCATGCCCAGCTTGATGTGATACTACTGGAAACTTGTTAACTCAGCAGCATTCATCACAATTCTGCTTTGTTGTACAAGGACAGTAGACTTTTTTCTTTTAATCAATAAAAGGAGTGCAGTAGAGGAGAGAGGAATCTGATAAGATTAATGATTTCTGACTTACGGAAAATCCAGCTAGAATATTACACTCGCAAGCCTTCTGAGGTATAGTTCACAACATTGCTCCTGTACATCACAGCTGCTATTTCACGTCGGCACCAAGAGAAGACACAGGAAGCGTTTCAACCTTTTGAGGTCTGTGTTAATTAGAAGATAGACTTCTGTCAGGTGGGGTGAATGCAGATTTCAAGGGGTGGGTTTGCAGAAGAAATAGGAGAGGAAGGGACATATTGGAGGCTTATTTATTCATCCAGATATCAAAGGGACATTATTTAATTTACTCTCAATCATAAATGAAGGGTGTTCTAACCTCCTTTCACAGATAAGAAAAGGCCTTTGTATCCATTGGTTTAGAAACCTTGAGTAATAGACTCAGGTTCCTGAGTCAGAAGATGCCAAATGTGGTTACAAGCTAGGTTATAAAGTCTGTGTGACTCCAAAAATCTTTATCTTTTTCCTCCAGAGACCACAATTCTCTTTCTGAGGATTTGTTTCTACAGTAAGGGGTGTGTTTGCTGTCACAGTCTATATTGATTATGTGAGTGGGAATTTTCCCACAGAATGGAACATTACATCATTTTTTTGATGTCTTCTCTCAGCCTTCTTTCTCTGCAGTAAAATAAGATCTGAGGAGATAAAGACTTGACCAATAAGGAACTACCATTTAGCATAGTGAACTCTACTTAATGCTCTTTAATGACCTATATGGGAAAAGAATCTAAAACACAGTGAGTATATGTATAACTGAAACACTTTGCTCTACCTCTGAAACTAATGCAACATTGTAAATCAGCTATACTCCAATAAAAATTGTTAAATAAAGTGAGCTGTGCAGTATAAGGGGAGAAGGTAATGGCACCCCACTCCAATACTGTTGCCTGGAAAATCCCATGGACGGAGGAGCCTGGTAGGCTGCAGTCCATGGGGTCGCTAAGAGTCAGACACGACTGAGCGACTTCACTTTCACTTTCCACTTTCATGCATTGGAGAAGGAAATGGCAACCCACTCCAGTGTTCTTGCCTGGAGAATCCCATGGACGGAGAAGCCTGGTGGGCTGCAGTCCATGGGGTCACACAGAGTTGGACACGACTGAAGTGACTTAGCAGCAGTGCAGTAAAAGAAATACCAAATTGTATTTGGTATGAAGTAAATGTGAAGAGGAAATGATCTGAGTTCTGGTGAAGCTCAGAGTCCCATGAGGCCTTGTGGTTCCTTCTTGTGTGTCCTGAGACATCCCCAGAGCCAGATGAGAGGTGAAGTGATGAACTGGACAGAGCAGAGCTTTGGAGACAGGAAGACTTGAGGAGTCAGGACCAACCCTGCTAGCTCCCTGTGTCATTTACTTAATCTCTCTGCACTTCAGTTTCTTTATTTGTCACGCAGACATGATGATACCTGCTTGGTGGGGCTGTTGTGAAGATGAAATGCAAGACTGTATTTAGAAAACTTTGTGCCTGGTACATGGTCAGCCCTCAGTAAAAATGGGAGATCCCCATGTTCAACTGAAATGCTCATTGATAAATGAAATAGACACCTCCCTTGCAATCCAGTCTGGAGAAGGAAATGGCAACCCACCCCAGTATTCTTGCCTGGAGAATCCCATGGATGGAGGAGTCTGGTAGGCTATAGTCCATGGGGTCGCAAAGAGTCGGACATGACTGAGTGACTTCACTTGGCAATCCAGTGGTTAAGACTTTGCCTTCCCGTGCTGGTCAGGGAGCTAAGATCCTGCATTCCTCATGACCAAAAAACTGAAATGTAAAACAGAAGCAATATTGTAACAAATTCAATAAAGCCTTTAAAAATGGTCACTATCCAAAAATATTTAAAATATAAAGGAAATACACATTTAGAAAATGGTAGAGGGAGAGACTTAAAAAAAAAAATGAACTAAATGACTCTTGCACACCTTTATATAGTTACAATTGCATTCTACCCGACATGATTTATCCAATCCTCGGAAGGCCTGTGATATATTGTTTTGGGAGCAGGGGATCTGTAAAATCCATCATTATATTTATTTTTGCTCTTGAAGGCTTTTGTGGTCAGTTTTTGATCAGTCACTAGGTCATGTCACTCTTTGGGACTTCATGGACTGCAGCGTGCCGGGCTCCTCTGCCCTCCACTATCTCCTGCAGTTTGCTCAAATCCATGTCCTTTGAGTTAGTGATGCTGTCTAACCATCTCATCCTCTGCTGCACCCTTCCCCTTTTGCCTTTAATCTTCCCCATCATCTGGGTCTTTTCCAATGAGTTGGCTCTTCATATCAGGTTGCCAAAGTATTGGAGCTTCAACATCAGTCCTTCCAATGAACATTCAGGGTTGATTTCCTTTAGGATTGACTGGTTTGATCTCCTTGCAGTCCAAGGGACTCTCAAGAGTCTTCTCAAACACCACAGTGGGCCAAAGCATCAATTCTTCAGTGCTCAGTCTTCTTTATGGTTCAGCTCTTACATCCATACATGGCTACTGGACTATATTGGATGTAGCTTTAACTCTACAGACCTTTATCAGTGAAGCAATATCTCTGCTTTTTAGTACACTGCCTAGCTTTCCTTCCAAGAAGCAAGTGTGTTTTAAAAAAATTCATGGCTGTATTCCCATCCTTAGTGATTTTGGAGCCCAAGAAAATAAAATCTGTCACTACTTCCACTTTTTCTCCTATTTGCCATGAAATGATGGGACTAAATGCCATGATCTTAGGTTTTTTTTTTTTTTAAATATTGAGTTTCAAGCTAGCTTTTTCACTCTCCTCTTTCACTCTCATCAAAAGGCTCTTTAGTTCCTCTTCTGTTTATGCATTAGAGTGGTGTCATCTGCACATCTGAGGTTGTTGATATATCTCTCAGCAGTCTTGATTCCTTGATTCCAGCTTGTGATTCACAGCCTGGCATTTCACTAGATGTACTCTGCATATAAAGTAAATAAGCAGAGTAACAATATACAGCCTTGTACTTCTTTCCCAATTGTGAACCAGTCCATCTTTCCACATTCAGTTCTAACTGTTGCTTCTTGACCTGCGTATAGGTTTCTCAGGAGGCAGGTAAGGTGGTCAGGTACTCCTGTTTCTTTAAGAATCTCCCACAGTTTATTGTGATCCACACAGTCAAAGGCTTTAGTATAGTCAATGTAGCAGAAGTAGATGTTTTTCTGAAATTCCCTTGCTTTCTCCATGATCCAACAAATGTTGGTTATTTGAGCTCTGGTTCCTCTGCCTTTTCTAAATTCAGCTTGTACATCTGGAAGTTCTCAGTTCTTACACTGTTGAAGTCAAGCTTGAAGGATTTTGAGCATAACCTTGTTTGCATGTGAAATAGACACAATTGTTTAGTGGTTTGAACATTCTTTGGCTTTGCCCTTCTTTGGGAATGGGATGAAAACAGATTTTCCAGCCCTGTGACCAATGCTGAGTTTTCCGAATTTGCTGGCATATTGAGTGCAGCACTTTAACACCATTATCTTTTGAGATTTGCAATAGCTCAGGTGGAATTCCATCACCTCTGCTAGCTTTGTTCATACTAATGCCTCCTAAGGCTCACTTGACTTCACACTCCAGGTTGTCTGGCTCTAGGTAAGTGACCACACCATCATGGTTATCTGGGTCATTAAGATATTTTTTGTATAGTTCTTCTATATATTCTTGTCACATCTTTTTAATATCTTCTGCTTCTGTTAGATCCGTCATGTTTCCATCCTTTATTGTGCCCATCTTTGCATGAAATGTTCCCTTGGTATCTCCAATTTTCTTGAAGAGATCTGTAGTCTTTTACATTCTATTGCTTTTCTCTAGTTCTTTCTTTTTATTTTATTTTATTTTATTTTTAAACTTTACAATATTGTATTGGTTCTGCCATACATCGAAATGAATCCGCCATAGGCATACATGTGTTCCCCATCCTGAAACCTCCTCCCTCTGGGTCGTCCCAGTGCACCAGCCCCAAGCATCCAGTATTGTGCATCGAATCTGGACTGGTGACTCATTTCATATATGATATTATACATGTTTCAATGCCATTCTCCCAAATCATCCCACCCTCTTCCTCTCCCACAGAGTCCAAAAGACTGTTCTATACATCAGTGTCTCTTTTGCTGTCTCGTATACAGGGTTATCGTTACCATCTTTCTAAATTCCATATATATGCATTAGTATACTGTATTGGTGTTTTTCTTTCCAGCTTACTTCACTCTGTATAATAGGCTCCAGTTTCATCCACCTCATTAGAACTGATTCAAATGTATTCTTTTTAATGGCTGAGTAATACTCCATTGTGTATATATGTACCATAGCTTTCTTATCCATTAATCTGCTGATGGACATCTAGGTTGCTTCCATGTCCTGGCTATTATAAACAGTGCTGCGATGAACATTGGGGTACACATGTCTCTTTCCCTTCTGGTTTCCTCAGTGTGTATGCCCAGCAGTGGGATTGCTGGATCATAAGGCAGTTCTGTTTCCAGTTTTTTAAGGAATCTCCACACTGTTCTCCATAGTGGCTGTACTAGTTTGCATTCCCACCAACAGTGTAAGAGGCTTCCCTTTTCTCCACACCCTCTCCAGCATTTATTGCTTGTAGACTTTTGGATCGCAGCCATTCTGACTGGCGTGAAATGGTACTTCATAGTGGTTTTGAATTGCATTTCTCTGATAATGAGTGATGTTGAGCATCTTTTCATGTGTTTGTTAGCCATCTGTATGTCTTCTTTGGAGAAATGTCTATTTAGTTCTTTGGCCCATTTTTTGATTGGGTCATTTATTTTTCTGGAATTGAGCTGTAGGAGTTGCTTGTAGAAAATTACTAGAACTAATCAATGATTATAGTAAAGTTGCAGGATATAAAATCAACACACAGAAATCCCTTGCATTCCTATACACTAATAATGAGAAAACAGAAAGAGAAATTAAGGAAACAATTCCCTTCACCATTGCAACGAAAAGAATAAAATACTTAGGAATATATCTACCTAAAGAAACTAAAGACCTATGTATAGAAAACTATAAAACACTGGTGAAAAAAATCAAAGAGGACACTAATAGATGGAGAAATATACCATGTTCATGGATTGGAAGAATCAATTTAGTGAAAATGAGTATACTACCCAAAGCAATTTATAGATTCAATGCAATCCCTATCAAGCTACCAACGGTATTCTTCACAGAGCTAGAACAAATAATTTCACAATTTGTATGGAAATACAAAAAACCTCTAATAGCCAAAGCTATCTTGAGAAAGAAGAATGGAACTAGAGGAATCAACCTGCCTGACTTCAGGCTCTACTACAAAGCCACAGTCATCAAGACAGTATGGTACTGGCACAAAGACAGAAATATAGATCAATGGAACAAAATAGAAAGCTCGGAGATTAATCCACACACATATGGACACCTTATCTTTGACAAAGGAGACAAGAATATACAATGGATTAAAGACAATCTCTTTAACAAGTGGTGCTGGGAAAACTGGTCAACCACTTGGCAAAACTAATACAGTGTTTGAGGTTTAAAAATAAAATAAAATTAAAAAAAAAAGAATGAAACTAGAGCACTTTCTAACACCATACACAAAAATAAACTCAAAATGGATTAAAGATCTAAACCTAAGACCAGAAACTATAAAACTCCTAGAGGAGAACATAGGCAAAACACTCTTCGACATACATCACAGCAGGATCCTCTATGACCCACCTCCCAGAATATTGGAAATAAAAGCAAAAATAAACAAATGGGACCTAATTAAACTTAAAAGCTTCTGCACCACAAAAGAAACTATAAGCAAGGTGAAAAGGCAGCCTTCAGAATGGGAGAAAACAATAGCAAATGAAGCAACTGTTTTTCTCTATTTCTTTGCATTGTTCATTTAAGAAGGCCTTCTTACCTTTGCTTGCTATTCTCTGGAACTCTGCATTCAGTTGTGTTTATCTTTTCCTTTCTCCCTTGCCTTTTACTTCTCTTCTTTCCTCAGCTATTTGGAAGGCCTCCTCAGACAACCACTTTGCTTTCTGCATTTCCTTTTCTTAGGGATGTTTTTGATTGTTGCCTCCTATATAGTGTTACAGACCTCTGCCCATAGTTCTTCAGACACTCTACCAGATCTAATTCCTTGAATCTATATAATCATAAAGGATTTTATTTAGGTCATACCTGAATGGCTTAGTGTTTTTCTCTACTTTCTTCAATTTAATCCTGACTTTTGCAATAAGGAGTTCATGATCTGAGCCACAGTCAGCTCCTGGTCTTCTTCTTTTTTTTTTCCTGACTTATAGCACTTCTCCATCTTTGGCTGCAAAGAATATAATCAATCTGATTATGGTGTTGACCATCTGGTGGTGTCCATGTGTAGAGTCATCTCTCAGGTTGTTGGAAAAGGGTGTTTGCTATGATAAGTGTATTCTCTTGACAAAACTCTGTTAACCTTTCTCCTGCTTCATTTTGTTCCCCAAGACCAAAATTGCCTGTTATTCCAAGTATGTCTTGACTTCCTACTTTTGCATTCCAATCCCCTATGATGAAGGGACATCTTTTTTAGTGTTAGTTCTAGAAGGTGTTGTAGGTCTTCATAGAACCACTCAACTTCAGCTTCTTTGGCATTGGTGGTTGGGCATAGACGTGGATTACTGTGATGTTGAATGGTTTGCCTTTGAAATGAACTGAGACGATGGTGTTTTTGAAGTTGCACCCAAGTACTGCATTTTGGACTCTTTTGTTGACTATGAGGGCTACTCCATTTCTTCTAAGGGAGTCTTGCCCACAGTGGTAGATAAAATTGGTCATCTGATTTAATTCATCCATTACCATCCATTTTAGTTCACTGATTCCTAAAATGTTGATGTTCACTCTTGCCATCTTCTGCTTGACCATGTCTGATTTACCTTGATTTGTGCACCTAACATCCCAGGTTCCTATTCAATGTTGTTCTTACCAGGATCAGACTTGACTTTAAACACCAGACATGCCTAAAACTGGGCGTCATTTCTGCTTTGGCTAAGTGGCTTAATTCTTTCTGGAGCTATTAGTAATTGCCCTCTACTCTTTCCCCATTAGCTTACTGGACAACTTCTGACCTGGGCAACTCACTTCCATCATCATAGCTTTTGCCTGTCATACTATCCATTGGGTTCTAGAGGCAAGAGTACTGGAGAGAGTTGCCATTTCCTTCTCCAATGGACCACGTTTTATCAGAAGTCTTCACTATCACTCGTCTGTCTTGGGTTTCCCTGCACAACATGACTCATAGCTTTACTGAGTTATGCAAGCCCCTTCGCCACAATAGGTTTTGACCCATGAAAGCACAAAGGCTTTTCAGTTCAGTTCAGTTGCTCCGATGTGTCTGACTCTCCGCGACCCCATGGACTGCAGCATGCCAAGCCTCCATGTCCATCAACTCCCAGAGATTACTCAAACTCCTGTTCTTTGAGTCAGTGATGCCATCCAACCATCTCATCCTCTGTCATCCCGTTCTCCTCCTGCCTTCAATCTTGTCCAGCATCAGGGTCCTTTCCAATGAGTCAGCTCTTAGCATCAGGTGGACAAAGTATTGGAGTTTCAGCTTCAACGTCTGTCCTTCCAATGAACACTCAGGACTGATCTCCTTTAGGATGGACTGGTTGGATCTTGCAGTCCAAAGGACTCTCAAGAGCCTTCTTCAACACCACAGTTCAGAAGCATCAATTGTTCAGTACTCAGCTTTCTTTATAGTCCAACACTCACATCCATACATGACTACTAGAAAAACCATAGCCTTGACTAAGACTTTTGTTGACAAAATAATGTCATTGCTTTTGAATATGCTATCTAGGTTGGTCATAGCTTTTCTTCCAAGGAGCAATCATCTTTTAATTTCATGGCTGTGGCCACCATCTGCAGTGATTTTGGAGCCCAAAAACATAAAGTCTGACACTGTTTCCACTGTTTCCCCATCTATTTCCCATGAAGTGATAGGACCAGATGCCATGATATCAGTTTTCAAAATGTTGAGCTTTAAACCAACTTTTTCACTCTCCTCTTTCACTTTCAACATGAGGCTCTTGAGTTCTTCATCTTCTGCCATAAGGGTGATGTCATCTGCATATCTGAGATTATTGATATTTCTCCCGGCAATCTTGATTCCAGCTTGTGCTTCTTCCAGCCCAGCATTTCTCATGATGTACTCTGCATATAAGTTAAATAAGCAGGGTGACAATATACAGACTTGATGTACTCCTTTTCCTATTTGGAACCAGTCTGTTGTTCCATGTCCAGTTCTAACTGTTGCTTCCTGACCTGCATACAGATTTCTCAAGAGGCAGGTCAGGTGGTCTGCTATTCCCATCACTTGAAGAATTTTCCACAGTTTATTGTGATCCACACAGTCAAAGGCTTTGGCATAGTCAACACAGCAGAAAAGGTTGGAAGGACTTAAATTGAAGCTGAAACTCCAATACTTTGGCCACCTAATGCAAAGAGCTGGCTCATTGGAAAAGACCCTGATGCTGGGAAAGATTGAGGGAAGGAGGAGAAGGGGACCACAGAGGATAAGATGGTTGGATGGTGTCATGGACTCAATGGACATGGGTTTGGGTGGACTCCTGGAGTTGGTGATGGACAGGGAGGCCTAACGTGCTGTGGTTTATGGGGTCGCAAAGAGTTGGACACGACTGAGTGACTGAACTGAACTGAGATGTTTTTCTGGAACTCTCTTGCTTTTTTGATGATCCAGCAGATGTTGAAATTTGATCTCTGGTTCCTCTGCCTTTTCTAAAACCAGCTTGAACATCTGAAAGTTCACAGTTCTCGTAATGTTGAAGCCTGGCTTGGAGAAATTTGAGCATTACTTTACTAGCGTGTGGGATGAGTGGAATCGTGTAGTAGTTTGAGCATTCTTTGGCATTGCCTTTCTTTGGGATTGGAATGAAAAGTGACCTTTTACAGTACTGTGGCCACTGCTGAGTTTTCCAAATTTGGTGACATATTGAGTGCAGCACTTTCACAGCATCATCTTTTAGGAGTTGAAATAGCTCCACTGGAATTCCATCACCTCCACTAGCTTTGTTCATAGTGATGCTTTCTAAGGCCCACTTGACTTCACATTCCAGGATGTCTGGCTCTCAGTGAGTGATCACACCATTGTGATTATCTGGGTTGTGAAGATCTTTTTTGTATAATTCTTCTGTGTATTCTTGCCACCTCTTCTTAATATCTTCTGCTTCTGTTAGGTCCATACAATTTATGTCCTTTATCGAGCCCATCTTTGCATGAAATGTTCCCTTGGTATCTCTAATTTTTTTGAAGAGATTTCTAGTGTTTCCCATTCTATTGTTTTCTTCTATTTCTTTGCACTGATCTCTGAGGAAGGTTTTTTTTTTTATCTCTCCTTGCTATTCTTTGGAACTCTGCACTCAAATGGGTATATATTTCCTTTTCTCCTTTGCTTTTCACTTCTCTTCTTTTCACAGCTATTTGTAAGGCCTCCTCAGGCAGCCATTTTGCTTTTTGCATTTCTTTTTCTTGGGGATGGTCTTGATCCCTGTCTCCTGTACAAGGTCATGAACCTCTGTCCATAATTCTTCAGGCACTCTATCTATCAGATCTAGTCCCTTAAATCTATTTCTCACTTCCACTGTATAGTCATAAGGGATTTGATTTAAGTCATACCTGAATGGTCTAGTGGTTTTCCCTACTTTCTTCAAGTCTGAATTTGGCAATAAGGAGTTCATGATCTGAGCCACTGTCAGCTTCTGGTCTTGTTTTTGCTGACAGTATAGCGCTTCTCCATCTTTGGCTGTGAAGAATATAACCAATCTGATTTCAGTGTTGACCATTTGGTGATGTCCATGTGTAGAGTCCTGTGTTGTTGGAAGAGGGTGTTTGCTATGACCAGTGCGTTCTCCTGGCAAAACTTTATTCTCCTTTGCCCTGCTTCGTTCTGTACTCCAAGGCCAAATTTGCCTGTTACTCCAGGTGTTTCTTGACTTCCTACTTTTGCATTCCAGTCGCCTATAATGAAAAGGACATCGGACCTTGTTTCCATCACCAGTCACATCCACAACTGGGTCATGTTTTTGCTTTGTCTCCATCTGTTCATTCTTTCTGGAGTTATTTCTCCACTGATCTCCAGTAGCATATTGGGCATCTACTGACCTGGGGAGTTCATCTTTCAGTCTCCTATATTTTTGCCTTTTCATATTATTCATGGGGTTCTTAAGGCAAAAATACTGAAGTGGTTTGCCATTCCCTTCTCAGTGGACCTCATTTTGTCAGAACTTTCCACCATGACCCATCTGTCTTGGGTGGCCCTACAACAGCATGGCTCACAGTTTCATTGAATTAGACAAGGCTGTGGCCCATGTGATTAGATTGGTTAGTTTTCTGTGATTGTGGTTTCAGTTTGTCTGTCCTCTGATACCCTCTCCCAGCACCTACCATCTTACTGGGGTTTCTCTGACCTTAGACTTGGAGTATGTCCTCATGGCTGATGCTCCTGACCTTGGACGTGGGGTATCTCCTCTTGGCCGCTCACTGCTCCAGCACCACACAGCCGCCACTCGCCATTAGGGTGGTGTCATCTGTATATCTGAGGTTATTGATATGAGGCTTTTAGGAAATGGCATTTTAGGAGGAGAGGATTTTAAGGAAACTAGGGGCAGGAAGGTGGACCCATAAGAAACTGAATCCTGCATCACCATCTGCTGAGACCGGCTTTGCTCCAGAAATCCCATATTCATGCCCTTTTTAACCTGTAGGATGGCTGAGCTTAGACATACACTACGTTTGATTTCATTTCTAGAGATGGCCAATTAGGGCAAGTGAGTCAAGAAAGTTACTACTCCAAGGGACCTGAGCCAAGACTTTCTTTTTGCCGTCTCTCCCCCGGCAGTCATTTCCAGAGCAGAATTTTACATTCAAATGCTTTTCTGTCTCCTGTTTTCCTTGGGACAAGATATGAAATCATTCCAGGAGGGAGAGTGCCTTCTGGGAGGAAATTAACCTGACATCTGATAGAAAGAAATGGAATTTAATGGCATGACATAAAACCTGACTGTTTCTAGCGATGAGCTGGATTTTCTGTGGCTATTCAGGACCTTCCAAGTGTGCTACCCAAGCAGTGACTCATTCACTTAAGTGTGAATACCTGGAAACTTCAGCTCAAATATCATTAGGATGAAGTATAATTTTCCAGGCTGTGGGGTTCACTCTGACTCAACTGACACAAAATCTGCCATATTTCTCTCACTTGGGTCATGACTAGCACACAGGCTGAACTTGAGAGGGTTATTATGCTGTTTCTCCAAAGAAGAAAGTAAGATCTTATCATTGTATGGGGTCCATTCCGCATGATACATTTGCCGAAACTAAAAAGGCCACTGGTACACCTTCAGGTAGAAATACTTGTTAAGTATTGCATATACAGGTCCTCAGAAGCATCATATTAATTCTTCAGATTCATTATTAGGTACCTATTCTCTAGTGTTTGGAACCCATATCACAACTCTTAAAAAATAAATGATTTGAATGGAGACTGATAAAGTTCTCCATAAAACAGAAGGACATGACCAGAAATCTCCATTGTGCTGTTAGTCCTAAATTTAAGAAGTAAATTTGTGTTGCCTCCTGCTACTGCTGCTGCTAAGTCACTTCAGTCGTGTCCAACCCTGTGCGACCCCATAGATGGCAGCTCACCAGGCCCCACCATCCCTGGGATTCTCGGGCAAGAATACTGGAGTGGGTTGCCACCCAGAAATGAGCATATGTTATATGATAGAATAATATTTTTCAGGTCTGTTCAAGCTGTGCCTGGCATTTCAAGAGATTTAAAAACAGCTGGTTGAAAGCAAAGGATTCTTTATTTTGAAAATGAACCAGTTAAATTCAAATAACCACTTTTCAACTAGTCATTAGCCAAAATAAGACTCTAAATTAATTGAGTCACTCATTGGGATATTCATAATGATTATAGAGATCAGGAAAAGATATTTAAGTATTTGATATGCTAATATTGTCTTGTATCACTTATTTTCAACTATTTCATTTTACCCAAAGCCTAGCATAGTGGTTTACATGTTGAATAACTCTTTTTTGAAAGAATGAATGATGAAAAAAGGAGAGCAAATATATTATTTTGAAAACAAGGCAGTGATATGAGCCTCTTGATCTTGAAGGAAGGCAAAACTCCTGTTAGGAAGGATAACTTTTGTTAGAGCAAATACCATAATAATTGATTTTTGATAATGGAAGGAGTTGTCCCTCTGCTTGTGTTCTGAAAGTTAGATCCTGTAAAATCAAGTCTCAGGAAGTTTGTTATTACTCGCAGCAGCTCTGTTGAAGGGGAATGGGAGGGTCTGGGAAGGGAGAAAAAGTGAGAGATTGGAGTTTGGAGAAAGAGCTTGAGAAATTTGGCAGGAGACAGGATCCTACATGGTGAACAATTTATTTTGTCTATGTTGGGAATAGATTTGAAATTTCAGGGAAGTACAGTCTAGTCTTCAAACTTGTATTTGTCATCACTGTGCTCCCTGTTACCCCAAACGGTAATCAAAAGGTTATTACGCTCAGGAGTACTGGATAGTGTTTATTTTAAGAAAATGACGGAATCTTTGTGGTTTTCAGTGTGAGGCTAAGTGGTAGGATTATGGTGAAAATAAAAAAGGATGAAAGCTGCAGAGGAGGTGGTACAAGGTAGACTCATAAACCAATGGGAACAGAAAATTTGAGCAAACCCAGAGGAGCCTAAATCTACTTTGAACCTTTAATATTTAGGACCTGAATGGCCTAGGGGGATGGAGGAAGTGCTGGCACATGCTTTTCTCCCCACCACAACTATCCACCCATGTCTGTGGATTTTGTCTTTATTAACTGCTTGTAATCATCCCTTCCTGGGAAGCTCTAATGAAAAGTACCTTGGTCAATACAGTTAATCACTGCCAAGGATTCCAGTCTTCTGGCAGCAAAGTGTATTTTCATTTGATTTCCATTTAATTAACTAGTAGCTGATGAATATATTTTGTTGTAATTGCCTTGAAGTAGGAGCTCTAAATGTCCTGATGATCTGATTAATTTTGGCTAATGCATCCCTTATATCTTATTTGAATATGATTATTAACTAACTCCTAAATTCTAACTGAGAGTTTATCACCTTAGGATCTATGTAAAAAATGCTCTGTTTCTTTTGGTCACTACTTTATGTTGAAAGCGTTTCAATATTTAAATCTTATGTCTGAAGCTTGTGTCTAGTACCTAGAAATAAGCTGAGAAAACTTATTTTATAGAAACTGCTTGTCCCTGGCTAAAGTTAGGAAAGATGACAGAGATGGGATGTGTGTGTGTGTGTATACACATATATATTTGTGTGTGTGTATTGGATCTGTTTAAGTTTTCACATTTTATTCTAAAAGTTAAGTGTTTTAGGTGGTAGACAGGCCCTGCAGTGGTGGGAACCATGAATCCAGGTTTCGTTCTTTTGTTTCACACTGAATCTAGCACAGAGTACAGTGCTCAAATGTCTGCTGACTTAAAAGAGGCAGAGTTTTCAGGATATATGGGGTCACTGTTTCTTTTTTTGTAGAGAAATCCACACAGAACCTCACTTACCTACCATAATCATTTGAACCTGGTAGCTAGGTTGACATTTTTCAATAACTATAAATTCTATAGGAAACACTCATTTGACTGTCTCTTAAATCTCTTTCTACAGAGAGTAATGCTTGAAACATGGTAGTGTAGCCAGTGGGCAGCTCTTGACAGCACAGAGTAGACAAGTCTTTATTTTTTTCTAGCTTTCTTTCTCTGCCTTGATTCTAAACTGATTTTCCTTCTGATTCATCATTCTAGTGGAAGGAAGAGCTTAAAACCCAAGTTTGGCTGCCATTAAAAAGTTTTCTTCTACCAATAGACTAGATCGGGGGTATTCTTTATAGAATTTAGAGTAATTTAGCTCTAATTATGGATATCTTATTCAATTGGGATGGAGTTCAAAGAGCTGTTCTTACCCCTAAGTGGGTAAAACCATGATGCTCTGAGTATGTAAGACTTTGTAATGAGCATCTTGCCTTGCAATACAGTTGCCCTCTTGTTTTACAACAAAGCAGTTTCTAAAAGTGGGTGGGGGAGTGGAAGATGTGGGGATATGGCTCAAAAAATGTAAAATCAGATTTAAAAAATTATTTTCTTTACACATTTTGAAGACAATCAGAAACCTTGGTTGGTCAGACTGCCACATGCAAATTTCTGCAATAATATTCTCTTGAGTTTCAAATGCAGTATTCACCACGGGCACTTATAATTGCACATTTTGTACTGCATTATCAGCTCAGTACATGAGGGTAATAGGGAGATAATGGAAAACAGACTCTGTAAATGAATGGTGGATGTTAATGGGAATTCCCATTCAAATTATGCTTTATTCAATTGTTGAACATCAAACTGTGTTATTAAGAGGCTCATAAGAATACATGTGGGAAACAGGGGAGAAGTAAGACAAAACTATAACTTACCAACCAGGAGAAACTAAGAAGAAATGAAGACCTTTTGTAGTTAAATCTTTTTTAATGTCTTAAAATTTTATAGGCAGTTATATAACAAATCTAATATTCACTATTTTTTTTCCTAGAAAAAAGATGATGCTGGTGTGATTCCTTTTATATCAGATGGCAGTCCTGGTATATTGTAACTATCTAGGTGCTTGCCAGTTCATTATTTTTATTACCAGAGCTCCCTTTTATGCTTTCAAATACCATACATACACAGAACTATGTCCTTTTCCCGTATTGCTAAAGATTTTGGAGAGAAAATAATTAAAATGATAATAAAATTCTATCTGTATAGATTTGTATATGTAGGTATATATATATGTAAGTATGTATATGCAGAGAATTTCCTTCACTTTGTTTTGTGGTACTCTTCCTTCTTTAAAGTGAAGATTCCCAGTGGCATTTGCCATCATGAAATTGGTTTATTTTCAAGCCCTGAACGTACCCAGGTGGCCTCACATTGGCATAACTGAGTGTGTGCGTGTGCAGGCTCAGTTGTGTCCAGCCCCATAGCTGTAGCCCACTGGGCTCTTCTGTCCATGAGATTCTCAAGGCAAGAATACTAGAGTGGGTTGCCATTTCCTACTCCAGGAGATCTTCCTGACCCAGGGATTGAACCTGAGTCTCTTGCATTGGCAGGTGGATCCTTTTTTTTTTCTTTTTAGTTGGAGGACAGTCACTTCACAACACTGTGGTGGCCCCTGCCACACATTGACATGAATCAGCCATGGGTACAGATGTGCCCCCATCCTGACCCCCCCGCCCCCGCCACCTCCAACCCCATCCCTCTGGGTTGTCCTAGAGCACCAGCTTTGAGTGCCCTGTTTTACACATCGAACTTGCACTAGTCCTCTATTTTAGATATGGTAACATAAATGTTTCAGTGCTACTCTCTCATATCATCTCACTCTTGCCTTCTCTCGCATAGTCCAATAGTCTGTTCTTTACATCTGTGTCTCTTTTGCTGCCTTACATATAGGATTGTTGTTACCATCTTTCTAAATTCCATATGTATGCGTTAGTATACTGTATTGCTGTTTCTCTTTCTGACTTACTTCACTCTGTATAAGAGGCTCCAGTTTCATCCACCTTATTAGAACTGATTCAAATGCATTCTTTTTTATAGCTGATTAATATCCCATTGTTTATATGTACCACAACTTCCTTATCCATTTATGGCAGGTGGATTCTTTAACACTGTGCCACCTGGGAAGCCTGACAGATCATAACTAAATGGTCCCAGGGCTATCAGGAATCCTCTGAGCCTCTTAAGAGGACAGGTCTCTCTAGGCATGGATCCAGTGGAGATCTACCCACAACTTCTCTTACTTTTTTAAGCAAAATATCTTTCATTGAAACCATCTGGCACACACTTTTAAGTGTATTCTGGTAAAGGAGATAATATAATATATAATAAAATACTCATTTTAAGTCAAGAAAGAAGGAATATCCAGCCTGACAATATATCCAAACTCCTTTCTGGTCTTCAGTTTCTTTTTCAACTTAAGTCGTATAAAATTCTACCCCCATCTTTGTATCTTCTAAGTTAGACACACTCTATGATTTAAGCCTCCGCATGTGGTGCTCCTATGTTGGGTGCATATATATTTATAATTGTATCTTCTTCTTGGATTGATCCTTTGATCATTATGTAGTGCCCTTCTTTGTCTCTTTTCACAGCCTTTGTTTTAAAGTCTATTTTATCTGATATGAGTATTGCTACTCCTGCTTTCTTTTGGTCTCTATTTGCGTGGAATATCTTTTTCCAGCCTTTCACTTTCAGTCTGTATGTGTCCCCTGTTTTGAGGTGGGTCTCTTGTAGACAACATATGTAGGGGTCTTGTTTTTGTATCCATTCAGCCAGTCTTTGTCTTTTAGTTGGGGCATTCAACCCATTTACATTTAAGGTGATTATTGATAAGTATGATCCCGTTGCCATTTACTTTATTGTTTTGGGTTCGAATTTATACACCCTTTCTGTGTTTCCTGTCTAGAGAAGATCCTTTAGCATTTGTTGGAGAGCTGGTTTGGTGGTGCTGAATTCTCTCAGCTTTTGCTTGTCTGTAAAGCTTTTGATTTGTCCTTCATATTTGAATGAGATCCTTGCTGGGTACAGTAATCTGGGCTGTAGGTTATTTTCTTTCATCACTTTAATTATGTCCTGCCATTCCCTCCTGGCCTGAAGAGTTTCTATTGAAAGATCAACTGTTATCCTATGGGAATCCCCTTGTGTGTTATTTGTTGTTTTTCCTCTTGCTGCTTTTAATATTTGTTCTTTGTGTTTGATCTTTGTATTTTGATTAATATGTGTCTTGGGGTGTTTCACCTTAGGTTTATCCTGTTTGGGATTCTCTGGGTTTCTTGGACTTGGGTGATTATTTCCTTCCCCATTCTAGGGAAGTTTTCAACTATTATCTCCTCAAGTATTTTCTCATGGTCTTTCTTTTTGTCTTCTTCTTCTGGGACTCCTATGATTTGAATGTTGGGATGTTTAACATTGTCCTGGAGGTCTCTGAAATTTTCCTCATTTCTTTTAATTCATTTTTCTTTTTTCCTCTCTGATTCATTTATTTCTACCATTCTATCTTCTACTTCACTAATCCTATCTTCTGGTTCTGTTAGAACTGCCTTATGACCCAGCAATTCCACTACTGGGCATACACACAGAGGAAACCAGAATTCAAAGAGACACGTGTGCCCCAGTGTTCATCGCAGCACTGTTTGTAATAGCCAGGACATGGAAGCAACCTAGATGTCCATCAGCAGATGAATGGATAAGAAAGCTGTGGTGCATATACACAATGGAGTATTACTCAGCCATTAAAAAGAATACATTTGAATCAGTTCTAATGAGGTGGATGAAACTGGAGCCTATTATACAGAGTGAAGTAAGCCAGAAAGCAAAACACCGATACAGTATACTAACGCATATATATGGACTTTAGAAAGATGGTAACGATAACCCTGTATGAGAGACAGCAAAAAGACACAGATGTATAGAACAGTCTTTTGGACTCTGTGGGAGAGGGAGAGGGTGGGATGATTTGGGAGAATGGCAATGAAACATGTATAGTATCATATATGAAACGAATCACCAGTCCAGGTTCAATGCAGGATACAGGATGCTTGGGGCTGGTGCACTGGGATGACCTAGAGGGATGGTATGGGGAGGGAGGTGGGAGGGGAGTTCAGGATTGGAACATGTGTACACTCGTGGCGGATTCATGTTGATGTATGGCAAAACCAATACAATATTGTAAAGTAATTAGCCCCCAATTAAAATAAATTATATTAAAAAAAAAAATAAAGAGCCTTAGCAGATGCTTGAAGTTTTGGGGGCACAGGGCCTTGAGAACTTTCTCTGACTCTTTGAGTCTTAGAAACATGATATTTTTTCCAGGCTTTTATTAATTCTGCTGACTTCCATTTCAGCATGCTTCGTCTGTTCTGGCAGGCACCAGATTTCAGTAAGTTCTGAACCCACCATCTCAGGTATATGACTGTACTTGCCCTGCCCTCCTGTCAGTCCCCTCTGTTGATCATGCTGTTCTCAAAATCAAAAGAGGTAGAAAAACCAATGAGAAGTCTTCTCTAAGTGAGCCTGACTTAAGCCCCTACTTGTCTTCATGTGACCCAGTGATTCAGATAATGTCTCTGGTTCTACATTCTTGTCTTGGCTCCTAATCTTATTTTTGTAGGTCAGCCTCAGACATCGTATGTTGAGAAGGGTTTCTATATCCTGGTTGGTTCCTACTTCCTCCAGGAAGCCATTCGTAGTCCTCCCCACCCCAGCCTCTGATCTGGGTTAGGGCGTGTAAGCTTTTTGCTCCCATCACTCAATGTTCTAACTATTGGCACTGTAAAGCAATTACCTGTTTCATGGTCTGTCATTCCTAAAAGGCAGGATTTTTTTAAGAGCAGGAAATATACCATGTTGTGTTGTATCCTCAGAACAGTTCCAGAAGATAGCAGGCACTCAGCTGAACTCAGTTTCATTAAGCCTGGCCTTCCCAAACATTTCTGACATTTAACAAGATGCCGTGGTTTTCTACCAGAAGGGACATTGCCACTTTTTGTTGTTGTTTGTTTGTTTTTTAATGAAAACTTTGAAGTTATGTTATGTCAAGAGCCAGCCAGGCACACAAACAAATAAGCCAGTTGTTTCAGAATTATAAGGCTGTGGTCTCTCTATTTTTGACTGGATAGCAGTCAGTTCTAAGAGTAGGGAGGAGAGGGGTTGGGCTAACCTCACAAGGGGGCACCAAAGTGAGGCTCTGGGGAAGCTGAGGCAGGGGCAGGCCAGCATTCCCCTCTTTTGCCAAGTGTCCTGGTTCTGTGGTCTTGCATACAGACTAGACTTTTTTAAGAGGCAGATTTTAAAAGGAGTACAGAAGGCAAATCAATAAGGAGGAGGGAACCAAGGAATCAACTGTTTAATCAAGTGAAGGAAGATGCCAGGAGAGTGCCATGCCATTTGTTATAGCAGCCATAGGGATACCCATTAGACGACTGTGACTCCGCCAAGAAACAGGGAGAGTTGACTTCTTTTTTCTTCATTGTATGTATTCTTTGTTGGAGTATAGTTACTTTATAGTGTTAGTTTCTGTTATATAGCAAAGTGAAACAGCTGTATGTTTACATATATCCTCTCTTATTTGGATTTCTTTCCTATTTAGGTCACCACAGAGTATTGAGTGGAGTTCCCTGTGCTAGACAGTAGGTTCTCATTGTGTGTGCTGTGCTTAGTCACTCAGTCGTGTCTGATTCTGTGACCCCATGGACTGTAGCTCGCCAGGCTCCTCTGTCCTTGGGGATTCTCCAGGCAAGAATACTGGAATGGGTTGCAATACTCTCCTCCAGGGGATCTTCCCATCCCAGGGATGGAACCCAGGTCTCCTGCATTGAAGGCAGATTCTTTACCATCTGAGCCACCAGGGAAGCCCAGGTTCTCATTAGTCATATATTTTATATATATAGTATCAATAGTGTATATATGCCAATCCCAATCTCCCAGTTGATCTTACTCCTCCTCCCCTCTTTGGTATCCATATGTTCATTTCTACATATAAGAATTGACTTCTTTTTAAAGTTAGTAGATATTATCATTCTTCTCAGGACAACTCTCATCTTGGAATTCACATTTGTCTTTGCCTGTGTCTTCTCTACTGAGATGAAAACAACTTAAAAAAAATATAGAGGCATTCTGAGTTCTGGAACTATTGCCTAGACCTGTTGAGGCTGGAGGCTCCTGGAATGCTTTTACTTGCTGAGTTAAAGTCATTACTCAGTCTTCATTACGTCCATGCCTATAACTCAGTGGTTCCTTCCCAGACCTCCTTGCTGCTGCTGCTAAATCGCTTGTCATGTCCGACTCTGTGTGACCCCATAGACGGCAGCCCACCAGGCTCCCCCGTCCTTGGGATTCTCCAGGCAAGAACACTGGAGTGGGTTGCCATTTCCTTCTCCAATGCATGAAAGTGAAAAGTGAAAGTGAAGTCGCTCAGTCGTATCTGACTCTTAGCAACCCTATGGACTGCAGCCTACCAGGCTCCTCTGCCCATGGGATTTTCCAGACAAGAGTACTGGAGTGGGGTGCCATTGCCTTCTCCAAGACCTCCTTGAGTATCACCTAAATGGATCACACACAGACTGTCAGTATGAAAGTCATGAAAGTGTAAAATGCTGTGCTCACCCTTTGCATGTTATTGTAATAGTGATTATTATTACTATAGTAATAATTATTACTTTAGCTCTTTACTATGTGGCAGACCTAGTGATATATGCTTTTATATGTCCCATGACAGCCTTTTTTTGCTAAGTGCCTTTATCTACCCATTTTATAAAAATTGAGCAAGTTGCTAAGATTGGATCATCATTCATCTTACTCTACAATTTGTGTTGTTCTTACTCATTTATTATACTGTGAGCTTGTGACATTTATCCTCAACTGAAAAAATGGGTATAATTCTAGAATGGGTCTCTTGCTCTATAATCAGACAGTCTTATAACAGTTTTTCTTCATACTGCATTACCTTGCAATAGCTTGTCTGGGACATTTTTTAAATCATGTCCCTTCTAGCTCCTTTTTTTTTTTTTTTTTTTCTTAATCTGAGAGACATGGATTTGCTGATAAAGAAGCCAAGCAAAAATCAGAAATACAAAAATATTCCAGTTAAACCACAAAAAAGTTTAGTCTCTAGTTGTATATAAAAGAATCACTTTTGTGTCCCTCCACGATTTGCAAGTATGTTAAATAATGTGCCATTGCATAGTCTGGTGGTCTTGTTGACAGACAAAATATGCAGTATTAGTTTCATTGTGGAGATGAATATAGTTCAAAGGTTATTTACCAAAAGTATTATATCTATATGTTTAATTTTTTTCTTTTTTAAAAAAAATTATTTATTTTACTTTACAATATTGTATTGGTTTTGCCATATATTGACTTGAATCCGCCGTGGGTTACATGTGTTCCCCATCCTGAACCTCCCTCCCACCTCCCTCCTATATTTTTAAAACTATGCATTAAATGCTTACTCTCAGAATCTCTGCTCTTATGAAATTTTCATGCAAGTGAATGGAGATAAAAAGTAAGGAAAGAAATGGGATAAGTAGAGTCAGATGATGATGACAAAAATGGGACAGATTCCATGACAGATTTCCTCCATGACCTTAGATTTGAACCTGAGGGCATTATTCTGGTTAAGTCAGAGAAAGAGAAAATAACTGATCTCACTTATATGTGAAAAGAAATAAATGAAGAAAGGAAGGGAGAAAGAACCAAACAAATGAATTCATAGAAAACAGGTTGGTTGCCTGAAGCCAAGCTAGGGGAGGGGGCATCCTGGTGAAATAGTGAAGGGGGACAAAAGGAACAAATTTCCATCCCCATTCCATTACATGGGGATGCAGGGTACAGAAGTGGGTACTACAGTTAGTAATACTGTATTGCATATTTGAAAGTTGCTGAGAGTAAATCTTAAAAGTTCTCAT
The DNA here is from genome assembly GCF_019923935.1 of Bubalus bubalis. Lineage (NCBI taxonomy): Eukaryota > Metazoa > Chordata > Mammalia > Artiodactyla > Bovidae > Bubalus > Bubalus bubalis. The sequence continues at coordinate 75,618,495 of NC_059163.1, forward strand.
CTCAAAAAAAAAAAAAACAAAAACATAGGACAGAGAAGGTGGTATTTTCAGGTGAAATCTGAAAGCTCAGAAGGAGCCTGCTGTGTGAAATCTTGGGGAATGGTGATGAGAGCAGAAGAAAGAACAAGTTCAAAGGCCCAGAGACTGAACTAGTACTGGCCAGTTTGAGAACTAAAGATGTAATGGGAGTTTGGTAGTTAGGAAGAAAAGTAGCAGGAGTTGCTATCAAGGGTGCAGGGCACTATTTGATCCTAAAAACTCTTGGAGGACAAACACTTTATTCTACATGTAATAGGACCACAAGAAGATTTTAATCATAACATCAATAGAAGAAGAAAAAGTCTGTTTCTCCCAAAGATATCTTAAGCACACCAGGCTAGGTGCCTGAATCCAGTGCAAACCAAAGCTTTTAGTTCTGTAAATTACTCTTTTTTGTTCACTAAGGACGCTGGGGTGCAGAACTTCTTAGGCTCTAGCTGCCCTGGCCCCTTTTCCATTTCTCAGATATGCCAGGTTCATTCTGGACTCAGGGCTTTTGAAAAAGCCCTATGGAATGCTGCAATACCATTCCTTTTCTCTGGCCTAACTCCTGCTCACTTATTAGGTCTCTGCTGGACCTTTGTAGGGAAGACTCTGTGATCCCTAGGTTAGTCTAACTCCTCTGTATATAGCTGTGATTTACATCATGTGTAGTTTTTTATTCATTGCCTATCTTTTCCACTAAACTCTGAGTTCCCAATGATGGTTAATTTGATGTGTTCCTCAAATAGTACTCCAGGTGTTGCCATGAAGGTCGTTTGTGGATGTGGTTAACATCTATAGTCAGTTTGTAGAGGAAAAGAAAGAAAAGAAAGTGAAGTCATTCAGTTGTGTCCATCTCTTTGTGATCCCATGAACTGTTAGCCTACCAGGCTCCTCTGTCCATGGGATTTTCCAGGCAAGAGTACAGGAGTGGGTTGCCATTTCCTTCTCCAGGGGATCTTTGTGACCCAGGGATCAAACACAGGTCTCCTGCATTGCATGCAGATGCTTTACTGTCTGAACCACCAGGGAAGTTTGTAGAGGAGTGGGTCTCAGTAGTGGGAGTGGGCCTCATACAATTAGTTGAAAGACTTTAAGAACAAAACTGAGATTTCCCTGAGGAAGAGGGAGTTTTACCTCAGAAATGTTCCAGCTCCCTACCTAAGAATTTCTAGTCTGTTCTGTGGCTTTTGGTCTTGGCTGCCCACACAAATCACATGAGCCAGTTCCTTAGAATAAATCTCTGTGAGAGGGGGAGGGAAAGAGATTTAAATAAGGGAAAGAAGAAACTTTTGGGGTTGCTGTATGATACAAACCCAAGAATTTGTATTAGTTTCAATCAAAAACAGAAGTCTTTACCATTTGAGAGTCATGGTTTCAGTTTATATAACATGGCTCCCTTGTGCAAAAGTATCCCAGATCAAAGGACTGCAGGGATGAAATGGGGGCCAGGTTCTGTCACCTTCTCTTTTAATGCCTTTTTTTCTGTTACCTCCTTTCAGATTTAATTTAGTCACTTGTGCTACAAAACTGTGTAACATTTTCCTTTTAGGCAAGGAGTATCTGCTTATGGTCACTGGCACTGTCTCAAATGCTTGTGAGATAAACATAGGTCCTATGTTTCGAGTTTTGTAGAAATCAAAAGACATTCATTAGAAGGGAAAATTAAGCTAAAAAGCTATAGTGTATCAGGCCATGTCTTATCAATCACAAGATATTGATATTATCCCAAAGCTGCTTGTAGAAAGGGAGGAAAAGTCATTTGAACACAAATGAAAAATTTAAATTATTTACCAGGTTTTTTTTCTCTCTCTCTCTCTCTCTTTTTTTTTTTTCCCCAACATTATTTACTCTGGGAGAGCCACAGTTTTTTGACAAAGGAGAACAGCTCTAGTATTGTGATTCTGGGCTGTGAGAAATGATGAATCCATGATTATTTGGGCTGTCACCATCCAGCCATGCTGCTGAAAATCATTTAGCCAAAAGTAAGAATTATTGTAATTTATGGTTTTGTTTTTACAATGGGGACAAGGAAGGAATTGATCATGTAGCAGTCTATCAGTCTTGCTCAAGGCTTTGCTGTTTTTCCCCCTTTAAATTAAAATGAAAACCATGGAGAATACTGATCAAAAAAACTTCCAAATTTTATTTAACTTCCAACTCCATCTCTGAAACTGTGACTTCTTTTAAAGATGAAATTTGTTGCTTATTAGCTGCTTTCCTGAGTCTGTTTCATATTTTACTTCCTCTCATTATCTCTGCTTGACCATCCAGGTAAATTGTGTTGGTTCTCCTGTTCGTGCCAGTCCAGCTTGGGCCTTGTTGGAAATAAACAAGTATTTATTTATTTATTAATAAACAAGGTACCTAGGTACCTTGGTGTACCTACCATTGGGGTACATCTGTTGCAAGGCACATAGAAGAGACCAAAAGTCTCTGCCTCTGTTAACTTGCACTTGAAGGGTATAGATATGTCTGTATTTAAAAAATCAAGTCACAAATGGAGAAATGACTGCAGTGTCTCAAGATCCAGATCTCGGTCTTGACTGTTTGCTAAGTATAGCCTTGGGTAGGCTACTGGACCTCTCTGGGCCTCGGTTTACTCACATCATTCCTCTGACTCCTGGGTGAGCATAGTATGTTCTTAGGGCAGATGTTACAAGAGCCAGTGCAGGAAGGCACTGTAGCAGTAAAGGTCATGTTGCTTGGGACGAGCTGGCCAAACAGAGTTACATAAATGTTGAGCACCTACTGTTTGCAAAGTACTGTGTATATCACTGAAGCAATAACTAGATACGTAGAAACATACCATCCCTGTCCCAAAGGGATCACGGGATAGTGCTGAGGATGGGTAACAAAGTGGGAGCCAGGGCTAAGGGCCTGACCTCTGGAGCCTAACTGTATTTGAATCTTTACTTGGTCAATAACTGGCCAAGAGTGGATAAGGTAGTTAATGATCCTTTTAGAGTTCCTACTTCAAGGACTTATTGAAATGATTAAATAATTTAATTTATTCAATGAAAAAATGTTTGGTGAGTGCCTTCTTTATGCTAAGGCTTCCCTGGTGGCTCAGATGGTAAAGAATCTGCATGCAATGCTGGAGACCCTGGTTCAATCCCTGGGTCAGGAAGATCCCCTGAGAGGGGAATGGCAGCCCACTCCAGTATTCTTGCCTGGAGAATTCCATGGACAGATAGCCTGGCAGGCTGCAGTCCATGGGGTCGAAAAGAGTTGGACATGATGGAGTGACTAATATTTTCACTTTTCTCTATACTAAAGACTAAAACAGATGCTTGGTATATATTGGTGAATAAAATAGACAAAGACATATGACCTCATAAGATCAGTTTCTAGGGAAAGAAGATTGAAACTAAACAATAGACATAATAAAGAAATGAATTGTGTCATACATGATAAGCGGATGAATGATATGGGAGGAAAAAGAGCAGGGCAGAGGGAATTTGGAAATAGGGACTGGGGAGAGAGGTACACTTTTAAATACAGGAATCAGAACAGGCTTCACAGAGAAAGTTCCATTTGAGCAAAGGAGGTAAGGAAGAGTGCTAGTGTATGTTTTGGAAAGAGCTGTTCAGGGACAGAGGACAGCCAATACAAAGCCCTGAGGCAGGAGCAGGGTTGACATATTGCAAAAATACAGTAAGGCTGCTGTGACTGGGGCAGTGGACGTGATGGGAAAAGTTTTAGGAAATGAGATGAGGTAGGGAACGAAAGGCAAAGATCAGATCATGTGGGATCTTCTAGCTTTTGAAGGGATTTTGCCTTTCTTCTGAGGGGAAGGGGGTGGGACGGTGTAGAGTTTTAGTGAGGAGTGACATCATCTGACTTACATTTAAAGTTGAAGTGTAGGACATCTCAGCAGCCAGAGGTGGAGATGAATTCAGAGGCTATTGCAGTGATTCAGTCAAGGGAATATGGTGCTTAGGTTGGCGTGGAAGCAGCTGAGGTGGTGGGAGGGATTGCAATCTGGATTTATTTTAATAGGACAAATTGGGTCATTTGTAGAGACATGGATAGATCTAGAGCATGTCATATAGAATGAAGTAACTCAGAAAGACAAAAGCAAATATCATATATTAATGCATATATGTGAAATCTAGAAAAATGGCATAGATCATCTTATTTGCAAAGCAGAAGTAGACACAGAGGTGTAGAGAACAAACATATAGATACCTGGGGGAAACAGGGGTTGGTAGGTGTTGGGGATTTTTTCCCCGGGACTTGGAAGCGACGAACCTGAAAGAATGACACTCGGACAGTCTCTTGCAAGGACTGGCAAATTTATTTCTGCAGTCAAGCCTTTTTATAGAAGTAGGAACAAAGAGCTTAGAGTATACAGCCAGCAGAGAGCATATGGGGTTAACACCTAATCAGTAAAAATATTTTAAGGACAGCGTGCTCTAAGTGATCCATGAGCTTATCTCATAATCCATTTTCTCAAGCAACATCTTTAATATTTATTATTAAATCTTGGCGCCGGGCATAACCAAAGGCAGGAGATGTTTTTCTGTCTGGGCACATCAAGCTGGGGTATTTTTGGCCCTTCGCCATTTTCCCAAGGACTTTTTTTAATTGGCTATTTTGTACTGGGCTTCCCAACAGATTGGGATTGACACATGTACACTACTGATTCTCTGTATAAAGTAGATAACGAATGAGACTATACTGTATATCACAGGGAACTCTACTTAATGCACCGTGGTGACCTGAATGGGAAGGAAGTCCAAAAAGGAGGGGATATATGTATAACTATGGCTGATTCATCTTGCTGTGCAGTAGAAATTAACAACATTGCAAAGCAACTATATTCCAATAAAATTCATGTAAAAAGAAAGTCAACAAGATGAGTTATAAGTGGTATGTGAAAGAGAATACAAGTTAAGGACAATCCATAGCCTTTATCCTGGGTAAAAGAAAGCTATTAAGCAGAGAAAACATGTTAAAGCTTTGAAAATACTCAACACAGTGTTTGGTACACAGTACAAAGAGACACATGTACCCCAATGTTCATCGCAGCACTGTTTATAATAGCCAGGACATGGAAGCAACCTAGATGTCCATCAGCAGATTAATGGATAAGAAAGCTATGGTACATATACACAATGGAGTATTACTCAGCCATTAAAAAGAATACATTTGAATCAGTTCTAATGAGGTGGATGAAACTGGAGCCTATTATACAGAGTGAAGTAAGCCAGAAAGAAAAACACCAATACAGTATACTAACGCATATATATGGAATTTAGAAAGATGATAACAATAACCCTGTGTATGAGACAGCAAAAGAGACACTGATGTATAGAACAGTCTTATGGACTCTGAGAGAGAGGGAGAGGGTGGGAAGATTTGGGAGAATGGCATTGAAACATGTAAAATATCATGTATGAAACGAGTTGTCAGTCCAGGTTCGATGCACGATACTGGATGCTTGGGGCTGGTGCACTGGGACGACCCAGAGGGATGGAATGGGGAGGGAGGAGGGAGGAGGGTTCAGGATGGGGAACACATGTATACCTGTGGCAGATTCATTTTGATATTTGGCAAAACTAATACAATTATGTAAAGTTTAAAAATAAAATTAAATTAAAAAAAAAAGAAATTGAGGTAATTTCTTAAGGTAATTTCCTTAACAAATCAAGGTAATTAAGGTTCTAAATAACATTTAGAACTAACTCACCTGTCTGCCTAGCTCTTTTTATCTTTGAAATGTTAGTTTAGGTATCACTGACCCAGAAACGTTTTCCTGACTCACTCTCTGAGTGAAGTGCCCTTTCTAATCCTGTAGGTCTCTCCAAATCCTCCACCTTATCAACTCTTATTTATCTTATGATTTATATAAAGCACCTTTAGAGTCTTCACATTTGCTCTGGGAGATCAGAAAGTGTTTTCATGGAAGAAGCAACATTTGAGATGAGACTTGAAAGAGAGGTTCGGATATGTGGCCTAAGTTGAGAGAATGAAGTTAACAGTGTAAATTTTCATGCTCCCTGTCATAGAAATTTGTAGGAGTGTCTATCTCATATTTCAGGTTGCTACTGGTGGCAAGCAATCAAGAAAACCAATTCCTAACTTGAAGTTTCTGTACTGTATCCTCTGGTCTGGCTAAAGAAGGTCACCAGAAGATACCAGACGGAGCGCTGGCACGCTTCCATCCTGTGAATGACCATTGAATGTTATGTCTGTTGCTGGTGTTACGAACAGATTAACGGTGATCCTGCTCATAGGTGTTTCACATGTGTGTGAGTGTGTGTGGTGGAGATAACACTAAAATGTGTTTTCCCACTATTCCTTATTGACTTTTTCAGATATTCCATATGACTCTGGGGCAAAGTATTGGAATAAGAGGAAATTAGGATTATATCTGCATATCATGAAAGATATTCAAACTCTAAAATAAGAACACTGCATAGAGTTAGCTAATATGTGTGTAGGTACCTACCCCTTACCGTCTCTGTGGATATCTTAAGGATTACTGAGGTCTACATCTTGTATGTAGCTGTATTCCACAGAAAACTTTAATAGGTAGACCCAGTAAAGGCACAAGTCTTCACTGATTTATGATGCAGTATTATAAATACTGCACTATTAAAGAAGGAAAATAAAATGCAAATATATACTTTTATTTCCAAAATATGTACAATCAAGCAAAATATAACCTCTCTTGCATCTTTTATCATTGAAGGATCTTTTTTTTTTCTTACATGGAATAGGCAGGTGCTATTTTTTATATATAAAATGTGAGATCATTAAAAGTGAATTTCTTTTTCTGATAACTCACTTGCAGGAAGCAAAGATAGTCTTCACTGTAACAACAAAGAATTTCAAGCTGTGTTGAAATTAGGTTAGTCTGTCTTGTAAATTTTTATTCTGTGTTCAATATGTATGAATATCTCTGATGTGATTGAAGGTGTAAAATGAATTTGGTTATTGCAATGAAGATTTTTATGACTTAAAGCTTTTTTTAAAAAATGTGAATGTAGTCAAAGTACTTGGAGATGGCCTGTAGGAAGCCTATTTATCAGTAAATGGAGCACAGTGACATTGATTTCAGAGTAGGTGACATTGAGAAGTACCGAGAAATAATTGACATCAAAAGATTTTGTTCACCATTCCATGGTGGATACAGACAAAGGAATGGGATCCAGAGGCAAACCGTCAGCTCCTAGGAGGGGAAAGTTTAAGTAAGGTAGGAAGCTCATATTGTAGGAAACTGAGATCCTAAGCTATTTATCAGAGCAGGGGACCAAGGATACATATCAGGCCAGAGCTTGTATAGGGCATAAGATGGAGTTGGCCTGGCAGGAAAGGTTATCTGTATCACAGGTCAAGAATGATGCTCTGAAGGAGTCTTGGAAGCCTCCAACCTCTAGCATGAACTTTTCCTGGGAATTGGGAAAGATGGAGATCTGTAGGTGGCCCCAACAATAATAGCAGAGGAAAGGCTAATGAGGAACCTGAGATGGCAATAAATTCCAGGAATAAGTTCCAGCCTGTTACTCTCATAGGCTGCTGGTGGGAATGCAAATTTGTATAACCATTCTAGGAAAAATGTTACCATTTAGCTTGGATTAAAAGATGAAAATTGTGCATAACTTTCACCTCAAATATTTAATTATAGGAGTTTTATTATGAGTAAATCATGCAAGTACAAACATGAAATATTCAAATATACTGCTATTTAAAATAGTAAATAGGTAATTAAAAGAAGGGAGGAATAAAGGAAACAATCTAAATGCAGTATAGGATTTTGGTCAATCGTATTTTCCTTATCGTGGAAAAAAAAAAAAAAACTGATCTGTACTCTCACTCATCAATATGCTTCTTTTCATTGTTCAGATAGTTGCAATATCACTTTTATTGTACACTTTTACTGACTCCTTCAAGACTGGGTGAAGTGCCTCTTCTGCACATTCCTACAGTTCTCCCTAATTTCTCCTTCATTTCACTTTTTACGTTTCAGTTCAGTTCAGTTCAGTTCAGTCGCTCAGCCGTGTCCAATTCTTTGCGACCCCATGAATCGCAGCACACCAGGCCTCCCTATCCATCACCAACTCCCGGAGTTCACTTAGACTCACGTCCATCGAGTCAGTGATGTCATCTAGCCATCTCATCCTCTGTCGTCCCCTTCTCCTCCTGCCCCCAATCCCTCCCAGCATCACAGTCTTTTCCAATGAGTCAACTCTTCACATGAGGTGGCCAAAGTACTGGAGTTTCAGCTTTAGCATCATTCCTTCCAAAGAAATCCCAGGGCTAATCTCCTTCAGAATGGACTGGTTGGATCTCCTTGCAGTCCAAGGGACTCTCAAGAGTCTTCTCCAACACCAGGGTTCAAAAGCATCAATTTTTCAGCGTTCAGCTTTCTTCACAGTCCAACTCTCACATCCATACATGACCACTGGAAAAACCATAGCCTTGACTAGACGGACCTTTGTTGGCAAAGTAATGTCTCTGCTTTTCAATATGCTATCTAGGTTGGTCATAACTTTCCTTCCAAGGAGTAAGCGTCTTTTAATTTCCTGGCTGCAGTCACCATCTGCAGTGATTTTGGAGCCCCCCAAAAATAAAGTCTGACACTGTTTCCACTGTTTCCCCATCTATTTGCCATGAAGTGATAGGACCAGATGCCATGATCTTCGTTTTCTGAATGTTGAGTTTAAGCCAACTTTTTCACTCTCCTCTTTCACCTTCATCAAGAGGCTTTTTAGTTCCTGTTCACTTTCTGCCATAAGGGAGGTGTCATCTGCATATCTGAGGTTATTGATATTTCTCCCGGCAATCTTGATTCCACCTTGTGCTTCTTCCAGTCCGGCGTTTCTCATGATGTACTCTGCATATAAGTTAAATAAGCAGGGTGATAATATACAGCCTTGATGTACTCCTTTTCCTATTTGGAACCAGTCTGTTGTTCCATGTCCAGTTCTAACTGTTGCTTCCTGACCTACTTTTTACCTTACTGTATACTAAATGCCTGGTTTATTTTTCTAATACTATAAAAAGAAATAGGGCAATATAGTATAGAAGCCTTTCAAATAAACACAAGCAGAACAATTTTATCAATATAGGATAGCACATAATATATATTAAAGGAAGTGTTTTGCACTAAAGAAAAATGATTCCAGATAGAAACACAGATAAACATAAAAGAAATATTATTGTAAATGGCAAATTGTGGATAAATATATCAGACTGCTCCCCCTTTTTTTCAGACTGCCTTTTTTCCCTCTTAATTTCAGAGCCAATTTACTATATAGAGCAAATTAATAGTAATAGATTTGTGGATATTACAGCACTAAATACAAATAAAACCTATGACAATGGACCAAGAAAGAAAAAGGGAGGTATATTTGTAAGACCCTTATATTACACATGAAGTAGCATAATGTACTTTTAAAACTTTAAAACAGACTCTGGTAAATTAAGAACACATATTGTAATCCCTAAAGCAATACAGAACACCTTTACCAATAAAAAATAAGAGAAAAACTAAAAAGCTAATAGTGTAGATAAAAATAAATACTTAAAATGGATCGATTTATCCAAATGAAGATAGGAAATGGAAAAATGATAAGAACAGATGGGAGAAATAGTAAGCCAATGTCAGGATGGTAGCTAAAAACTATATCAATAATTGTATTAAGTATAAAAGGAGTAAACACTGTAACTGGCAGAGATTGACAATAGGGAATTAAAAGCAAAGTATAATTACATGCTATTATAAGAGATGCATTTCAAATATGGGAAACAGATTGGCTGAACATAAAAGAATAGAAAAAGGTAGGCCCATTAAATACTACTCAAAAGATACTTAGAATGGTCATATTAACATATTACACAAAGTACATTTCAGGATTTTAAATATAACAATAGATACAGAGATTTAAAAAATGATATAAACAATCAATTCATCATGAAAATATAATAATTATAAAAGTATGGATGTGCCTAGAACAGAGCTTAAAATATACATAACTACAGTTATAGTTTGTGATTTTTAATACTCCTTGTCATTAATTGATAGAACAATTAGACAAAAAATTTGGTAAGAATATAGAATAATTAATACTGTCAGAGATGCTAATCATACTTACATATGTGGAATGCTGCTTTCCCAAACTGCAGAATATAAATTATTTTGAAGTGCATAGGAAACATTTATAAAGATAGATCATATGCTGGACTGTAAAATATGTCTGAGTAAGTTTCAAATAATTTATGTGCTCTGACTGAAATTAGAAATCATTACAAAGGTGTCTAGAAAATTCTTAAATACTTGGAAATTAACACACTTCTAAGTATATCATAAAATCATAGGGATATTTAAAATATTTCAAACTGAGTGATAAGGAAAAAGTTATATATCAAGAAGTGTGAATATAACTAAAGAATTGCTGAAATTTTAAATGCTTATATAAGGAAGTAAAAAAGTTCAGAATAAATCCATTTTGGAAAATTAGAAAAAAATGAGTAAATTAAGCCCAAAATAAATAGAAAAAATTTAGATTAGAAATAAATAAAATGAATAGAAATGGAGGTAACTAATAAAATTTAAAGTGATTTCTTTGAAAAGTTTAATAAAATTAATAACCCCCTAGATGAAAGTCAAAGAAATAAGAAGCAGAATTATCAATATCAGTAATTATGGACTTTACCATAAATCCTACAAATGTTTACCATAAATCCTACAAATGTTTAGAAGATCCTGAAGGAATAATATGAATAATGTAAATACACTCTGACAATAAATTTGATTATTTAAACAAACTAATACCTTGAGGGACACACAATTTAAGGTCAGAGACAAAAGAAAAACATTTTTTGAATATTTGTTAAATAATTTAAATTCATAATTAGAGACCTTCCCAGAAATGAAACACCATATCCATATGTAATCAATTATGTAAGGAGGAAACTTTCACAGAGACTTTTATAAAATAAGGTAGCACCAACCTGACCAAACCTTATAAGAGTGTCTGTGTTCATGAAATACCAATATATGGTAGACTGTGTATTAGATAGACTGTATATTAGCAAAAGAAATCAGCAATGTTTGAAAAGGATAATAGAACCTGGTGAAGTGGAGTTTATTCCAAAACTGTGAGATTGTTTCAATATTCAGAACTCAATGTGATTTGTTAAATGAATAGATGATCATTTTAATAGATGCAGGAAAACTCGAGTTCAACACATTTATGGTAGCAGACTGTCAGCAAACTAGAAATTAGGGGGAACTTCCTCACTTGGATAAAGGATGTCTTTAAAGAAAAAATCTCAGCTGACATAATGGTAAACTTTTAAGTGCTTAATCTTAAATTCCAGAACAGTGCAAGAATTCTACTCTCATTCATCATCTATTCTCATTATTCAACATTATATTGCTGTTCTTAACCAGTGAAAGGAAAAAAATGACCACAAAGTCATACAGATCAGAAAGGAAAAAATAAAATTGCTTTATCCTCAAATGATAGGATTTTCTATGTAGAAAATTTCAAGGAATCTACAAATACAGTAAACCACAAAATAACTCAGTAAGTGAATTTAGTTATGTTACAGTATACAAAAATTAATTGCATTTCTATTTATTACCAATGAATAATTGGAAAATAAAATGTTTAAAATAGTACCATTTTCAGTAATATGAAAACACAAAATACTTATAAATAAATGTAATGATGGATATGGAAGACTTATAAGCTAAAAATTACAGATAATTCTGAGCAAAGAACTAAATAAGAGGAGAGCTATATCATAATATTAGACTGGAAATTCCACTAGTGTGTTAATATATTATTATTTGGATGAGGGATGAATTGGGAGTTTGGGAGTAGCATGGGCAAACTATTATATATAGAACTGATAAACAACAAGGTCCTATTATATAGCACAGGCAATTATATTCAATATCCTGTGATAAACCATAATGGAAAAGAATATGAAAGAATGTATATGTATGTATATATATATAACTGAATTATACATTATATATTCATATATATATATAAACTGAATCACTTTGCTTCACAGCAGAAATTAACACAGCATTGTAATCAACTATACTTCAATAAAATAAACTCTAAAAGTGAAAAGCAAGATAAAAACGGATACTATTATTTCCCAAGTGTTCTATAAATTCCATGCAACCTCAATCAAAATCTTAGCAAGCTTTTTGATAGAAATTGATGAAGTGATTCTAAGAAATAATATGCAAGTACAAAGGACTTAGAATAAGCAAGATGATTTTGTAAAAGAAACAAATTTGATGATGTATGCTACCTAATTCCCAGACTTACTTATAAGCCTGTAATAATCTAGAAAGTATAATTCTGGCATAAGTGTAGACAAAAAGAATGATGAAGACAGATCTGCATGTACATATTCACTTGATTGATCACAGAGGTGCCAAAACAATTCTATAAAGAAATTCTGTTCACCAGTCTGTGCTGTAACAACTGGATATGAACATGAAAAAATAGCTTTGACTCCTACCATGTGTCTTACACAAAAAATTAATTCAATTTGAATCATATATATAAACATAAAAGCTAAAGCTGTTAAGCTTATTGAGTGGAGGGGAACAGAATGTATTTGTGATCTTGGAGTAGGCATAGAATTTTTAGACAGGACACAGAAATGAGTTAAGTATACACTAAATGATAAATTGAACCTCATGAGAAGTAAAAACTTCCATTCATCCAAATGTACAAATGCAAACAAATATGCAAGCCAAAGAGAGAATGTTTACTATACATATATGTATACACACACACACAAGATTTACCCAGATGATAAACGACTTACGAATCACTCAATTTAAAAATAAACAAAAACTTAATTCAGACTCTTCCGAAGGGAAAACGTACAAGTGGCCAATAATAAAATGAAAATGTGATCAGTAATGTAATAATCAGGGAAATGCAAATTAAAGCTACAATGACATATCACTATACTCTGTCTAGAATGGCTAAAATTAAAAAGTACTGAGAAAGCCAAATGTTGGTGAGGATATGAATCAACTGGAAGTTCAGGACATTATTGGAGAAACTGTAAAATGGTACATCTATTTTGGAAACCAGTTTATAAGTTTCTTCTAATCTTAAACATTCGTCTACTCTGCTGCTGCTGCTGCTGCTAAGTCACTTCAGTCGTGTCCGACTCTGTGTAACCCCATAGACGGCAGCCCACCAGGCTCCCCTGTCCCTGGGATTCTCCAGGCAAGAACACTGGAGCGGGTTGCCATTTCCTTCTCCATTGCATGAAAGTGAAAAGTGAAAGTGAAGTTGCTCAGTCGTGTCCGACTCTTAGTGACCCCATGGACTGCAGCCTACCAGGCTCCTCCATCCATGGGATTTTCCAGGCAAGAGTACTGGAGTGGGTGCCATTGCCTTCTCCACTATGTGCCAGCAATTCCACTCTTAGGTATTTAGCGAAGAGAAATGAAAACTTATGTCAGTAGAAAGACTTGTAAAGAAATATTTGTGGCAACTTTATTCATAATACCCAAGGAATGAAAACAGCTCAAATGTCTATCAGCAGGAGAATGGATCAGCAAATTGTGCCATATTCATACAACTGAGTAATAAAACTGATACACAGCAAAACATGGATGAATCACAAAAACATCCTAAAGTGTAGGAGTCAGACACTACTGCACTGATGTGTACTTACTGTGAAATTCTATTTATGAGAAGTTTTAGAACAGGCAGACTGATTTATTGCAGTAGAGATAAACGGGGGTATCCTCTGGAGGGGAGGATTTACTTTGAAGGGCATGTAGCAACTTACTGGAGTGATGGAAACATTTCATTTCTGGATAATGATGTGGGTTACACAGTTGTAGATGTTTATCAAAACTCATGGAACCATTCACCCTAGGTCTACAATTTTACCATATCAAAATTCTGTCTCAACTTTTTTCAAGAAAAAAAGAATTATATAATTATGTTTGTGATATATAATTAAGCAGAAACATAAAATTTATAAAATTAAAATAATCACGTTATGTAAGCAAGTATTTTATCGGTCAGGATTCATGATTATAAATTAACAGGAAAACTCTAGCTAGAGTTTTAGTTAAAAAAATGTAGCATACCAAATATTCAGGAAGGTCAGGGAATTATACTTGCCTCCTCACTGTCACAAACAAAACAGAATCACCCGGCCACACTACGGGAGTGTTCTAGAACTCCCACTGCCACTGTCATCTGCTGCTTACACTTGGGATGCCAGAGTAGAACCTCCTTCAGAACTACCCCAGAGAACCAGATGTCTTCACCGCCATAGTTTCAAGGAGGTCTTGTACCCTATGTGAGTTTGCCATCTCACGTTGCTCACTTCCCTCTTGCAAGACTTGTTCAGTATAATCTGCTGAGTAGAAGACCTCATTCCAAAGACCTGGGCGATACATTACCCTGTTTCTAAAGATCAGGAAGCTACAGTACAAGATATGGTACAATCCTAAAACAAAGTGAAAGTGGGTAACAGATGAGCTACTCTGATTTGTCTGCCACTTCAGTGTGCTTTGTACACGTTCTTTTCCACGTGAGACATTCCAAACAACAACTAGCACAGTGTGCTGATTTTTCACATATGGACATATCCTTTACAAAGTTGCACCTACTGTATCTTCTCCAAAGGGGAGGTACAGAGTCTTTTCAGTTCGGACATTTACCTCTGGGTGTGTTTTTTCATACCTTAGCTGAGTCACAGTCTTGCCTTATATTTTATAACTCATGGACTAAGTGATAAATCCAACCACCGTTTAGATACTACAAAAATACTGAGCTAATAAGAATCTCAGTTCTGTACTTGTTCATGAGGCCTTTGGTGTTATAATTCCCTTTCTCTGTTATGCGTTTCATGTTTCTTTGCTTTCTCTCTCTCTCTCTCTTTTTTTAATACCTTGACTGGTTGGGGGTTTTCACTTGACAGGATGAACTAAGCTTACAATTCTGAGACATTTGAGCCTTTGATGGACTTTCCTATATGGGTTGCTTTAGTGTTAGATGAACATTTTATAGTGGATTTGAAGGCACTAAAAGGCACTCAAAATGATCCTCAGTGGTCTAGAATGTTCCTCTTTGCCCTCATTATATAGCAGCAGTTTTCCATTGGTAATTATGGTTAATAACCCTGTCCGTCTCATAAGGATCCCCAAATGGGCATGTGGTGTGGCAGTTTTGACTTTAAGTGCAATAGAAGAATTACTCTCTTGGGCACTTGTACCTATAAATAAGCAGAGCCTGGAGTACAGTAATTTTTTTTTCTTTTTTTGTAAGTAGGTCAATTGGTGTAACAGTGCAAGGTGCCACACCCTCTTTTATTCTTTGGTTTTGACTATGAGAGAAATAGCACAAAATACTGATTGCTTTTCAGAGTATACTCGTATCCTTAGCCTCTCAAAGTGACATTTCCAAGATGGTGTTTAACTGAGTCTTTAGTAGGTTACTTCATTATTCTTTAAGGTTACTTCATTATTCTTTAAGGTTACTTCATTATTCTTTAAGGTTTTCTTTTCTTAGGCAATCTAAAGATGGTATTGCTAACTGAAGTGTGACTACAGGAAAGCCTGTCCACCTTTCTGATGCTCTCTACTACCAGGTAGCAGGCTCAGAGTCCTAGAATGTGAAACTATGTCAAGAAGTCCATCTTGGCAGAAGTCATCATTGTTATTGACAAGAGTGAGACTTGGCTGTTTTAATGGCCGTGGTGAGAGGAAGTTCATGTTTTACACATGAACGTTTTCTGTTTTTGCCAGCACGGCCACTTTGTTCATGGCATTGCCATGGCAAGGGCAGGAGGTGAAATGACCTCCATAGAGGAGACAATTTTTATGAACCTTATCAGTGAAAGTCTCTTCTGCTCCTCTGCCACCACGGGGACCCCAAAGTAAGCATTTATATGGTCATACATATTCTTACACACTGAACTCATTAAGACTGACTCATCCACATATTTCTTTCACACAGCTTTTTACCAAAGTTAAAACTTGTTCATTCTGGTTCTGCTGCCAGGTATAGGGGAGTCAACTTTGCAACCCCAGAATGTCTCTTTTGCATGTAGATTGTTTTGAGCTGGAAACAGTCTGTGTCTAAAAGACTTGGGAAGAATCTTTGACCTTCCTCCTAACTGCCTGAAAGAAGGTAGATAGAAGACCTGTTCCAGGAAGGGAGCTATCTCCATAGATAAGTATGTTGTGTTAGTCACTCAGTCATGTCTGACTCTTGGCAACTCCACCAGGCTCCTCTGTCCATGGGATTACCCAGGCGAAAATACTGGAGTAGGTAGCCATTTCCTCCTCCAGGGGATCTTCAGGACCCAGGGATCAAACACAGGTCTCCCATATTGCAGGCAAATTCTTTACCTTTGAGCCGCCAGGGACGATTGTTAAGGTTAGTAAACTCATACTTATAGATAAGCATAATATGATTTAAACATGGTAGATGAGAGGAAACTAGTAATGTCTGTTAAAATTCCTCTCTGTGTTCCATTGTCTCTGCAGGGCCCAGCTAATATTTATTTACCAAACATAATATTTTCTTTTCCATCTCCATGTGAATTGCCTTCCTCCCCATTTGATGTCCCAAACCCCTGTCTCCAACATCCTCTTTTGTCTTTAGGTGAAGATGGGTGAAGATAAGTGAAGGTTTTGGCCATTTTGGTGAGTGACTCAGTTTTCCTGGGCCTCTCCCACATATGTTGTGAACTAGCTAAGTCATGCCTGGCTCTTTGCAACCCCTTGGACTGCAGCACATGAAGCTCCTTGGTCCTCCACTAACTCCCAGAGTTTGCTCAAATTCATGTCCATTGAGTCAGTGATGCTATCTAACCATCTCATCCTGCTATTTAACTTCTGTTTGATTTTTTCCCTGTTAATATCTCATGTCAATTTATTTCTTAGACCAGCCAGAAGAACATAGGAGGGTAGAGGAGATTTTCTTCTTCTTGGATACAGCAAATTCATGTAGCCATTACCCCATGAATTGATACAGAGATTCATCTCAGGCCTTCATTCTTTCCATGTGCAGGGGACTGTAGATGTACTTCTTGTATTTTTTCCAACTAGGAACATTTCCCACTTAACTGTCCTTCAGGCCTTAAATAATAAGGCTAGAATACCACAGGGTTCTCCTTTCAGGTCAGCATATTATGCAGTCTTCTGTAAGTCAGTTTTTTCCTTAGTAAGTTGGTTGATTATTGGGAATTCTTCATGAGGGCATAGGAGTGGACTGAGAAATACATGCCAGGTCCTGGTGTGGGAATTAGGGGTAGGCACATTGGTAGTGAGAGCCAATTATGCAAGCTGTTTGTCTCCAAAGACTTGCTTGAACTCAGTCTTATACCTACGGCCCTACTTGATCATGGATACTGCTGGGAATACGTAACGAAGTTTCTTTTGGGGTGTACAGTTCCCTACTCTTTCATGGTGAGGTGTTCAGTCTCTACTGGGATCCAAAAGCAATCAAGAACTATTTTTCAGAAGCATAACTTTCGACCTAAAGGGGCATGAACCTGCCTCCAAACCCACTGTGATTCTTTCTGAGGCTTGTAGTAGGCTCCATAGAGCATCCATACAGCCACACACCTTTCAGGCATCTCCGGATCTACAGAGTTGTACAGGTCAAATGGTAGAGTTGGAATTCCTAAATTCCTTTCCACCCAGTAGACGTACAGGATAATTAAATAAATGGGAGTAGTGCATCCATAGGATATGTGTGATGTTTCCAAGATTGAAATAAAACTATTAAAATACTGCATATTTTAGTAGATAGCATGAAGTGCAATGATTTTTCTATTTAGAGAGAATATACTCTCATGATGTAGAGTACTGTTTATGAATGAAGATATGGAAATTAAATGAGCCTTCATGTGTTGTTTAACATATTAGAGTTTTGTTTGTGTGTGGAACATGGATGAACTGGACTCTTAGTGGGCTACCACATACCAGTCCCTGGGGATGAGTTGTTGCATAACTCCAGGGAGTACTATGCATCTGGTCACATGCACTGTATTAGCCAAAGATCCCTTCAGGTCAAGCTATCGTCTTTTATTTTTTTAATTTGGCTGCATCAGGTTCCAGTCACAGCACGCAGGATCTTTATTGCATCATGTGTGATCTTTCACTCTGGCATGCAGACTCTCTAGTTGTGGCATGCAGGCTTAGTAGATGTGGCCCTCTGGTTTAGTTACTCTGTTAGCATATGGGATCTTAGTTCCCTGGGCAGGGATCAAACCAGTGTCCCATGGATTGCAAGGCAGATTCTTAACCCCTGGACCACCAGGGAAGTCCCGCCAGCTATCCTCTTTTCCATGCTAGCCATGATGCAAGTTATTGCCACCTGTCCCATCATACGGCTGGTAGTGAAGTTACCACCCTGAGATCTTATCATTCTCAGTGTAATAAGGGAGTCCATTCAATGGTAGTGCTTCCTGCCTTTATCCAAAGTACATTTCCTTTTTGAAGAGGATGGTGCTCTGCTCCCCAGTGTGTTTCTCAGTGTTGTTCAGAAGGTAATGTTCTCTTGGAACTTCTGGGGGAGGTAAGGAGTGGTTAAGTGACTCATCCATAATAGATATACTGTACAAATGCAATGAAAGGAAACAGAAGTAGGATTCAAATTCAGTCCTACCTATTCCTAAAGTAAGTAAAGTAAAGTCACTCAGTCATGCCTGACTCTTAGCGACCCCATGGACTGCAGCCTACCAGGCTCCTCTGTCCGTGGGATTTTCCAGGCAAGAGTACTGGAGTTGGGTGTCATTGCCTTCTCCGACCTATTCCTAAAGGCTGTGTTATTTCCACTATACAGAGCTGCTTCTGCATAGAAGGGGACTTCTATGAAGGGGACTTCTCAAAGTCCCCTTTGAAGCTCCAGTTTCTCTTACAATGACTCCTTATAACGAAGTTGATATATACTATGTATCTCAGGCAAATTGGTCATTAATTTTTCTGAAGACATTTGGCTGTGGGTAGGGTCTAATGACCTGGGAATATTTTGCAGGTGAGACAAACAATTGTGATATCTTCTAGCATTTCATGGCTGGTGTAAAAAAAACTAAAGGTGACTTTACCCAGATAAAGTGATTCTGCCTGCACTCCTCTAAAGTGATTTAATGTCTAGTAATTCTGTGTGCCATTAAGGAGCAATTAAAAACAAGCACATTAAGTTTCAATTCTCTAAACATTTTAGCACTCAGTCACAGATCTTGATCCCCATTTCATTTGTTTTTAGCAGCAAGGCATTCAGGGCCCAGATCCTTCTTATTTCTTTTCCTGTTCCTAGTCCTTCATATCTCTCTTGCCATTTAAGGGACATTGTCCCTGTGACAGTCTTCAGAAACAAAGCGTTAGAGTCCTTGCAAGTGGTGCAGGAATTGAGGTGCCATTGGAAATAATGACAGAAAATTCCAGAGGCTCTGATTTCCAAAATGGTTCCCTCATCTGAGGTCCATCTTTTTTGGCTCCTCGACCACACGTGACTGAACTAGCCTTTTATTACACTGGGTGAAAGGGCTAAAGCAGAAAAATGGTCCTGGCAGGAAAGAACTTACTGATGGGAGCATAAATGGTGTCTGAAAGTGAAAGTGAAAGTCGCTCAGTCCTGTCCGACTCTTTGCCACTCCATGGGCTATATAGTCCATAGAATTCTCCAGGCCAGAATACTGGAGTGGGTAGCCTGTCTCTTCTCCAGGAGATCTTCCCAACCCAGGGATCGAATCCAGGTCTCCCTCATTGCAGGCGGATTCTTTACCAGCTGAGCCACAAGGGAAGCCCTAAATGGTGCCTAGGACCAGATTACTTTTTTCTTGAGAGCAAGTTGTATTAGGGGGAAAGAAGAGGAATGGAGCTCACAGCTTTGAATGCCTCTCTGCTCCCACCAGCACTGGGATAAACTCTTGAGATATTTAATCTTCATGAGACTCCTGTGAGCTACGTATTTACCATCTGGATCTTACAGTTGATGAAATCAAGGAGGTTCAATTAGTTGCCTAAAGGCATACAGTTGGAGAGATTCTGAAGCAGGATTCAACCTTGACTTTAAAAACTGATCTCTGTCTTTGGAGGTCATCACACTTACAGTTAATGTCTATAAATAACCACTTACTGAGCAGAGCACTCTTTTTGGTATTGGAGACATGAAAAAACAACAACAAAAAAACCCACTTAGAAATGAACGGTGCTCTCTGTTGGAAATGGGAAACTTTTCCTCCTTTGTATCTTGTTGCCATTTGGAAGGACTCTTTAGTAGAGTAACACTGGCTACCTGCAGGATCCCTTGCTCTTCTGGGCAGGGGCAGGGGCTTGGGCACTGTGACTAGTGAGAGAAGAAAGTATCGAGCACAATTCAGCCCCCTCCCTTCTGTTTTGGGAACTGCCTCCTGGCAGAAGTGATGTATTTTTTCTCATCAGCTCTCATCCAACTGGTAATGTTAGACTTCAAAGCCCTGCCTGTGAGTGAGGCTGGGCTTTCCAGTTTGCCACTGAAGGGTGAGTAAGCTAACCTCTGGGATGTGTTACTAATAAGCAAGTCAATTCAACCTTTCCTTATGTCCTGATGTTTTTTAGTATTAACTTGGATGATAAGTCATTAATTCCAATCTTTCTCTGACTGTTGCTTTGTCTTTCAATTAGTGTAAAAACTAGTTACAATCCCCAAATCCTCAATGGATTCACAGTCTCACAGGAGGACCCAAGTGTATCCCATGCTAGGTAACATGACATCTGTCATTAGCATGTGATAATTTTTGTGGGAAGAACCACACACATGGGTTTGGCTTCATGGGCTTTGATAAAATAGTCTCTAGATTGAATAACTGTATTTTTTTTTAATTAAAAAAGTGTTAACAGTAAACTCTAGTATGTATCAACACAAAGGATTCTAATGAAGAGAAAAGTCAGAGGAGTCAACTATTTCTCAACCCACTCCAGTACTCTTGCCTGGAAAATCCCATGGGTGGAGGAGCCTGGTAGGCTGCGGTCCATGGGGTCGCTAAGAGTTGGACACGACTGAACTACTTCACTTTCACTTTTCACTATTATGCATTGGAGAAGGAAATGGCAACCCACTCCAGTATTCTTGCCTGGAGAATCCCAGGGATGGGGGAGCCTAGTGGGCTGCTGTCTACAGGGTCGCACAGAGTCAGACACGACTGAAGTGACTTAGCAGCAGGGAAACATATTTTCCTCCTTTCAACCAGAAACTTTGGCCTCCAGCAGATGTTGTCTTTCTTCTGACCACCTGTGACCACCATTATCCAACAAGAGGGCAGGTTGCCAGTGGAAAAGCAGCAGAATCAACCGTATTCATTGTAAATCCAGCAACATATTCAGATGACTGACATTTTCCAATGGTTATTCTGATGTTTTGGTGATTTGGTAGTGTGGCCATCTTTCAAACAAGTATTTTTTTTTAAGCTGTCACTCTGAGCATTATCATACACATAGATTAGCAATATTGGGCTGTTATCTAAATATTTTGGCACATATATTTAGTAGGTAGCATGAGCGAGTCTCCTTTTTCTCTAATCTGGGTCATTCAGAAAACCTTAAGATTCTTTTTTAGCCTCAAGTACTCAAGTAACTTCTATTTTCTAGATATCACCTAGTTCTTATTACTGTGAACTCATTTGGCCATGGTTGGAAGGTGGTTTTAAAAATAACCAAAAGCTCAAAAGAAAGATGACTGAAATCATAAGTAGATATTTAGATGTATCAGAATTGAGTCATCTGTTTCCTTTTATCTGCTCTTTAAGTGGAAGCTTTGATGTTTTATCTGTTGCCTCTTCAAAAGGCAAGCATAAAAAGAAATACTTAACAATCAGAATTTAATTCTCATGTACTTTACCTTGTGAGTTACCTAGGTAACTGCTGATTCCCAGTAGTCCTTAAAACATATTTTTATCTGGGAAGAGAAATGGATTATATAATTTTGGAGGATTTATAAAGGATGCTTTAATATCTCTAGAGAGTCTGCAGTAATCTTTTAGCTTGCACACAACCTTTACTATATGAATGAATGACTTGTACATTAATTGAGCTTCTACTATTATCCAGCACTAGCCTGGGCATTGAAATAGACAATCATAACATACTATATTGATCATTTTCTCATGATTTAGAATTAATGTATAATGTATATATTACAGAAGAATTATATGTATACACAGCGTAGTCAAACTATTTCATTTGCATTTTCATCAAGATGTTTCTTGATCATTCTCACTACCACATCTTTGCCAAAGACATTTATGCCTTCTAGGAATGTCCTCTTCATTGTCTTATGTCTGTCTTAACTCCATCTTTCTTTCAAGGAAGATCAGCCATCATTCCTTCTTACAAACATCTCTGATTATTCCTCACCAAAATGATGTTTCCCTAATATGGACACTAACACCTCATCACTTACTATGACTGATACTGGCTGATACTATTTGTCTTTTTATCTTCTAGAGATTGTGGTTAATAACGTAATAAGGCTTTTCAGTAGCTTTATTATACAACTGTGTTTACAATTTCATAGTCTAGTATAGTCTTATCTCTTCATGTATATTTCATTCCTCTTATAGGACAGAAACACTGTCTTTTTTTTTTTTTTTTTTTTTTTAGAAACACAGTCTTACACATTTTTGCCTCCATATATCACCAAGCACAGTGCCTGGCACAGAGTAGTCTCTCCATAGGTAATTTTTTAAAAAATTTATTGTGGCAACAGGTATAGTAGAAATGGTACTGGACTGAAAATCAAGAGATTTGGATTTGACTCTTTTGGTTGTGTCCTGCTGAGAAAATCACTCACATTTTTCTGGACTTGTTTCATCAAGGGTATAATGAGAGACCTGATGACTTGATCTTTAAATCCCATTTCAACCATAACAACATGTGATTGGTTTGGTAATAAAAGTCTTATTTCTCCTTCCAGCTCAACAAATGCTGGAGTTAGTAGAATTTGTATAGCTGCATGAAATTTATAAGAGATTGATTTTTCTCATGTAGCAAGGGAAACAGACTTTGTACTCCAGAACTGGCTCAGGTTCTTTTTCTCTTTTTGCTTTCCATCTTTAGCATTTTAAGGTTTTCTCTCTGTCACAAGATGGCTGCTGTACCTCCAAGCCATCATTCATGCTCTCTTGCTAGGAAGAAAGGGAGGGGAGGAAGGGAAAAATGTGTCAACTGAATGTCTCCCTTTATCATCAAAACAAAAGCATTCTTAGGAGCCTCATCTGTAAGACTTCCTTTCTCTATTCCCAACCAAATGTATGGTATGTGGTTGCTGCTGCTGCTGCTAAGTCGCCTCAGTTGTGTCCGACTCTGTGCGACCCCAGAGACGGCAGCCCACCCGTCCCTGTGATTCTCCAGGGAAGAACACTGGAGTGGGTTGCCATTTCCCTCTCCAATGCATGAAAGTGAAAAGTGAAAGTGAAGTCGTGCAGTCGTGTCCGACTCTTAGCGACCCCAAGGACTGCAGCCTACCAGGCTCCTCTGTCCATGGGATTTTCCAGGCAGGATTTTTTGGAGTGGGTTTACCCCTGGTTAAAAGAGAGTTAAGGAAATAAAATGTGTAGTTAGGCATGGTCATCTAAGTAAAGTTAATCTCAGTCTCTTCTCCCTTCTTTTTCTCCCACGCCCAATCGATGAGGGAGAAATGGAGGATAAATTAATAAGATCATTAATAATGGCATTGCATAAATGTTTATATCTTCACATATTTACATTTTATTAATTATTGCAATGAAACCTATAGTATATAAGCAACTAAAAGCTAGTAGAACATTTAGAGGAGGGGAGTTAAAAGAATTTGAACAATTTAATTTGGTGATATACTACAAAGTGTCTCTTGACACTTTGGATTTCCTTGTCCAGGAGATTCTACTGTATTTTTTAAATTGTAAATTTGTTGAGGTATAATATGTATGTAAGAACCCATATCTATTTAAAGTGTACAATTTGATGAGTTTCGACGGATGTATATACAAATGAAACTACTACCAAAACACAATACCAAACATTTGCATCACTGCCTCCCACCCCAAATTTCTCCTGCCCCCTTGCAACCTACACAGTTCTTCACTCCCTACCTGGAAAACCAGTCATATGCTCTATTGCACTCTACGTTCACGTGCAGTTCTAAGTTTTTACATGAATAGAATTGTTCAGGGTCTAGTCTCTCCTCTGGCTCCTTTCCCTTGGCATAATGATTTTGAGATTCATCCATGCTATTGCATATGTCAATAGTTCAGTTCTTTTTATGGCTAAAAAATATTCCATTGTATGGGTATACCAGATTATTTTTGTCATTCACTTGTTGATTTTTGTTTCTAATTTTTGACTGTTATGAATAGTGTGCTATAAACATTCATGCACAAGTCTTTGTATGAACATATGTTTTCATGACTTCTTGGCTAAATACCTAGGAATGGAATATATGAATTGTCTGGCAATGTAGATCTCATTTTTAGGAATCTGCCAAATTGTTTCCAAAGTGCTTGTGTCATTTTCATTCCTATAACCATTTCCTAAGAATTTGAGTTGCTCCACATTCTTTTTTAATACTTGGTGTGCTCAGTCTTTAATTTTAGTCATTTTGGTGGAAGTAGACCATCAAATTTCTTTATATTCATTTTGGTCTGTTCATGTCATTTGACTTTATTTTTAGTGATATATTTCTATTAAGTTGATTATCTTAGATTTTGAAATACACAACTTATATTATCTGAAATAATAATTTTATTTCCTTCTTTTGAACCATAGAACTCATTTAAAAATGTTACATCTTTATGTAGTGCTTATAGACTCCTGGACTTATACTAAATAATATTAATTATAATTAATGCTCATTATTTGCTCATATATATTTGTTCGGTTCAGTTCAGTCACTCAATTGTGTCTGACTCTTTGCCACACCATGGACTGCAGCATACCAGGTCTCCCTGTCCATTACCAACTCCCGGAGTTTACTCTAACTCATGTCCATTGAGTCAGTGATGCCATCCAACCATCTCATCCTCTGCCGTCCCCTTCTCCTCCTGCCTTCAATTTTTCCCAGCATCAAGGTCTTTTCAAATGAGTCACTTCTTCACATCAGGTGACCAAAGTATTAGAGTTTCAGCTTCAGCATCAGTCCTTCCAATGAAGAGTCAGGACTAATTTCCTTTAGGATGGACTGGTTGGATCTCCTTGCAGTCCAAGGGACTCTCAAGAGTCTTCAACAGACACTGATGTATAGATCAGTCTTATGGACTCTGTAGGAGAGGGAGAGGGTAGGGAGATTTGGGAGAATGGCATTGAAACATGTATAATATCATGTATGAAACGAGTTGCCAGTCCAGGTTCGATGCATGATACTGGATGCTTGGGGCTGGTGCACTGGGACGACCCAGAGGGAGGGTATAGGGAGGGAGGAGGGAGGAGGGTTCAGGATGGAGAACACAGGTATACCTGTGGCGGATTCATTTTGATATTTGGCAAAACTAATACAATATTGTAAAGTTTAAAAATAAAATAAAATTTAAAAAAAGAAAAAAAAAGCATCAATTCTTTGGCACTCAGCTTTCTTCACAGTCCAACTCTTGCATCCAAACATAACTACTGGAAAAACCATAGCTTTGACTAGACGGACCTTTATTGGCAAAGAAATGTCTCTGCTTTTTAATATGCTATCTAGATTGGTCATAATTTTTCTTCCAAGGAGTAAGCGTCTTTTAATTTCATGGCTGCAGTCACCATCTGTGGTGATTTTGAAACCCCCCCAAAATAAAGTCTGCCATTGTTTCCACTATTTCCCCATCTATTTGCCATGGAGTGATGGGGCCAGATGCCATGGTCTTAGTTTTCTGAATGTTGAGTTTTAAGCCAACTTTTTCACTCTCCTGTTTCACTTTCAACAAGAGGCTCTTTAGTTCTCCTTTACTTTTTGCCATAAGGGTGGTGTCATCTGCATTTCTGAGGTTATTGATATTTCTCCCGGCAGTCTTGATTCCAGCTTGTGCTTCTTCCAGCCCAGCATTTTGCATGATGTACTCTGCATGTAAGTTAAATAAACAGGGTGACAATATATAGCCTTGATATACTCCTTTCCTGATTTGGAACCAGTCTGTTTTTCCATGTCCAGTTCTAACTGTTGCTTCCTGACCTGCATACAGGTTTCTCAAGAGGCAGATCAGGTGGTCTGGTATTCCTATCTCTTAAGAATTTTCCAGAGTTTTTTGTGATCCACACAGTCAAAGGCTTTGGCATAGTCAGTAAAGCAGAAGTAGATGTTTTTCTGGAACTCTCTTGCTCTTTTGATGATCCAACAGATGTTGACAATTTGATCCCTGGTTCCTCTGCCTTTTCTAAAACCAGCTTGAACATCAGGAAGTTCATGGTTCACATACTGTTGAAACCTGGCTTGGAGAATTTTGAGCATTACTTTACTAGCATGTGAGATGAGTGCAATTGTGCGGTAGTTTGAGCATTCTTTGGCATTGACTTTCTTTGGGATTGGAATGAAAACTGACCTTTTCCAGTCTTGTGGCCACTGCTGTTTTTTTCCAAATTTGCTGACATATTGAGTGCAGCACTTTCCAGCATCATCTTTTAGGGTTTGAAATAGCTCAACTGGAATTCCATCACCTCCACTAGCTTTGTTCATAGTGATGCTTCCTAAGCCCCACTTGACTTCGCATTCCAGGATGTCTGGCTCTAGGATCGTGATCATACCATCGTGATTGTCTGGGTCATGAAGATCTTTTTTGTACAGTTCTTCTGTGTATTCTTGCCACCTCTTCTTAATATCTTCTGCTTCTGTTAGGTCCATACCATTTCTGTCCTTTATTGAGCCCATCTTTGCATGAAATGTTCCCTTGCTATCTCTAATTTTCTTGAAGAGACCTCTAGACTTTCCCGTTCTATTGTTTTCCTCTATTTCTCATCATTGATTGCTGAGGAAGGCTTTCTTATGTCTCCTTGCTATTCTTTGGAACTCTTCATTCAGTTGGGTATATCTTTCCTTTTCTCCTTTGCTTTCACTTTTCTTCTATTCGCAGCTATTTGTAAGGCCACCTCAGACAACCATTTTGCCTTTTTGCATTTCTTTTCCCTGGGGATGGTCTTGTTCTCTGCCTCCTGTAGAATGTCATGAACCTCTGTCCATAGTTCTTCAGGCACTCTGTCTATCAGATTTAATCCCTTGAATCTATTTGCCACATATTTGTTATTCCTCCTCTAATGAAAATTTATTTAGTGATTCAGCACTAAAAAGTGATTCGGCACTATGATGAAAAAAGTAGCATTTGGGATAGGTGTTTTTTTCATCATATTAAAAAGTAAGCTTTTGAAAATTATTGACAAAGAGCCTTTTTTTTTTTAAAAAATTATAGCTGCATGATGAATTTTTAAAAATAACTTTTTGGGAGAGGAGCTAAGATGGCGGAGGAATAGGATGGGGAGACCACTTTCTCGCCCACAAATTCATCAAAAGAACATTTAAATGCCGAGTAGATTCCACAAAACAACTTCTGAATGCCGGCAGAGGACATCAGGCACCCAGAAAAGCAGCCCATTGTCTTTGAAAGGAGGTAGGAAAAAATATAAAAGACAAAAAAAGAGACAAAAGAGGGAGGGACAGAGCTCCATCCCAGGAAGGGAGTCTTAAAAAGAGAGAAGTTTCCAAACACTAGGAAACACTCTCACTGCCGAGCCTTGGAAGCACAGAGGGCAACATAACAGGGAGGAAAAATAAATAAACAATTAAAACCCACAGATTACGAGCCCAACTGCGCTCACCAAACACCTTATCACCTGAGCTGCTTGGACCTGGGAAGGGCACAAAACGCATGCCTAACCGTGTCTGCGCCTCTGAGGACTACCCGAGTGCCTGAACCTGAGCGGCTTAGACCTGGGAAATGCAAGCAGCCCAGGGCCGGCTGCGGATGGTTCCCCGCGGAGCAACCTAGAGCCTGAGCAGTGTGGGCAGGGAGGCTACACACGCCATTAGCGGGGGCAGGCCCAGTGTGGCTGAGACACTGTGAGCACACGCCAGTGTTATTTGTTTGCAGCATCCCTCCCTCCCCGTAGCGTGACTGAACAAGTGAGCCTAAAAAAAAAAAAAGTGTCCACCACCGCCCCCTTTGTGTCAGGGTGGAAATCAGACACTGAAGAGACCAGCAAACAGAAGAAGCTATAACAGAGGGAACTGCCTTGGAAGCGACAGGCAATAGATTAAAACCCCATGGTTAGTATGGACTACATAGGAAGGGGCCTATAGATCTTGAGAAATATAAGCCGGACCAAGGAACTAGCCAAAAATGAACTGACCCCACAACACCAGAGAAAATCCTAGATATATTTTTACTATTTTTATGATCATTCTTTCTTTTTTTTTAATTTTTTAAAAAATTTTAAGTCCTCTATTACTCCTTTAATTTTCACTTTTATAACCTACTATTACTTTGCAAAAAAAAAAAAAAGACCCTATTTTTTTTAAAAGCAAACTTCATATATATATTTTTTATAATTTTTGTGACTTTGTTTTCTTTTTTTTCTTTCTTTCTTTTTTTTCTCTTTTTCTTTAACATTGTATTTTTGAAATTCCAAACTCTAGATTTTAATTTTAGCTTTTTGGTATTTGTTATCAATTTTGTACCTATATTTTCTTTATAATTTTTGTGACTTTGTTTTTGTTTGTTTGTTTTTTTCTCTTTCTCTTCATCTTTTCTTTAACATTGTATTTCTGAAATTCCAAACTCTACTCTAGATTTTTAACTTTTGCTTTTTGGTATTTGTTGTCAATTTTGTACTTATATTTTCTTTGTAATTTTTGCAACTTTTTTTTTCTTCTCTCTTTCTTTTCCTTCTTTTCTTTAACGTTGTATTTTTGAAATTACAAACTCTACTCTAGATTTTTAATTTTTGCTTTTGGATATTTGTTACCAATTTTGTACCTTTAAGAACCCAATCTTCAGTACCCATTTTTTACTTGGGAGCGAGATTACTGGCTTGACTGCTCTCTCCCACTTTGGACTCTCCTTTTTCTCCACCAGGTCGCCTGTGTCTCCTCCCTAACCCCTCTCTACTCTACCCAACTCTGTGAAATTCTGTGTGTTCCAGATGGTGGAGAACACTTAGGGAACTGATTACTGGCTGGATCTGTCTCTCTCCTTTTCATTCCTCCCTTTTATCCTCCTGGCCACCTCTGTCTCCTTCCTCCCTCTTCTCTTCTCTGTATAGCTCCGTGAACATCTCTGAGCGGTCCAGTTGTGGAGTGCACATAAGGAATTGATTACTGGCTAGCCCGCTCTCTCCTCTACTGATTCCACCTCACCTCATTCGGGTCACCTCTAACTCCCTCCTCCCTCTTCTCTTCTCTATGTAATGCTGTGAACCTCTCTGGGTGACCCTCACAGTGGAGAAACTTTTTATCTTTAACGTAGATGTTTTATCAATGGTGCTGTATAGAGGAGAAGTTTTGAGACTACTGTAAAAATAAGACCAATAACTGGAAGCAGGAGACTTAAGTCCAAACCCTGACTCCAGGGAACATTAATTGACAGGAGCTCATCAAACGCCTCCATACCTACACTGAAACCAAGCACCACAAAAGGGCCAACAAGTTCC
Organism: Bubalus bubalis; assembly: GCF_019923935.1. Taxonomy (NCBI): domain Eukaryota; kingdom Metazoa; phylum Chordata; class Mammalia; order Artiodactyla; family Bovidae; genus Bubalus; species Bubalus bubalis. The sequence goes on from NC_059163.1 coordinate 75,648,118, forward strand.
AGGGAAAGACATACCAAGCAAATTCTCCAGCAACACAGGAACACAGCCCTGAGCTCCAAGATACAGGCTGCCCAAAGTTACTCCAAAACCATAGACATCTCATAACTCATTACTGGACACTTCATTGCACTCCAGAGAGAAGAAATCCAGCTCCACCCACCAGAACACTGACACAAGCTTCCCTAAGAAACCTTGACAAGCCACCTGTACAAACCCACCTGCAGTAAGAAAACTCCACAATAAAGAGAACTCCACAAACTGCCAGAATACAGAAAGGACACCCCAAACTCAGCAATATAAACAAGATGAAGAGACAGAGGAATACCCAGCAGGTAAAGGAACATGATAAATACCCACCAAACCAAACAAAAGAGGAAGAGATAGGGAATCAACCTGATAAAGAATTCTGAATAATGATAGTGAAATTGATCCAAAATCTTGAAATTGAAATGGAATCACAGATAAATAGCCTGAAGACAAGGATTGAGGAGATGCAAGAAAGGTTTAACAAGGACCTAGAAGAAATAAAAAAGAGTCAATATATAATGAATAATGCAATAAATGAGATCAAAAACACTCTGGAGGCAACAAATAGTAGAATAACAGAGGCAGAAGATAGGATTAGTGAATTAGAAGATAGAATGGTAGAAATAAATGAATCAGAGAGGAAAAAAGAAAAACGAATTGAAAGAAATGAGGACAATCTCAGAGACCTCCAGGACAATATTAAATGCTACAACATTCGAAACATAGAAGTCCCAGAAGAAGAAGACAAAAAGAAAGACCATGAGAAAATACTTGAGGAGATAATAGTTGAAAACTTCCCTAAAATGGGGACGGAAATAATCACCCAAGTCCAAGAAACCCAGAAAGTCCCAAACAGGATAAACCCAAGGCGAAACACCCCAAGACACATATTAATCAAATTAACAAAGATCAAACACAAAGAACAAATATTAGAAGCAGCAAGGGAAAAACAACAAATAATATACAAGGGAATTCCCATAAGGATAACAGCTGATCTTTCAATAGAAACTCTTCAGGCCAGGAGGGAATGGCAGGACATAATTAAAGTGATGAAAGAAAATAACCTACAGCCCAGATTATTGTACCCAGCAAGGATCTCATTCAAATATGAAGGAGAAATCAAAAGCTTTACAGACAAGCAAAAGCTGAGAGAATTCAGCACCACCAAACCAGCTCTCCAACAAATACTAAAGGATATTCTCTAGACAGGAAACACAAAAAGGGTGTATACATTCGAACCAAAAACAATAAAGTAAATGGCAACAGGATCATACTTATTAATAATTACCTTAAACGTAAATGGGTTGAATGCCCCAACCAAAAGACAAAGACTGGCTGAATGGATACAAAAACAAGATCCCTACATATGTTGTCTACAAGAGACCCACCTCAAAACAGGGGACACATACAGACTGAAAGTGAAGGGCTGGAAAAAGATTTTCCATGCAAATAGAGACCAAAAGAAAGCAGGAGTAGCAATACTCATATCAGATAAAATAGACTTTAAAACAAAGGCTGTGAAAAGAGACAAAGAAGGTCACTACATAATGATCAAAGGATCAATCCAAGAAGAAGATAAAACAATTATAAATATATATGCACCCAACATACGAGCACCGCAATATGTAAGACAAATGCTAACAAGTATGAAAGGAGAAATTAACAATAACACAATAATAGTGGGAGACTTTAATACCCCACTCACACCTATGGATAGATCAACTAAACAGAAAATTAACAAGGAAACACAAACTTTAAATGATACAATAGACCAGTTAGACCTAATAGATATCTATAGGACATTTCATCCCCAAACAATGAATTTCATCTTTTTCCTCGAGTGCACACGGAACCTTCTCTAGGATAGATCACATCCTGGGCCATAAATCTAGCCTTGGTAAATTCAAAAAAATTGAAATCATTCCAAATATCTTTTCTGACCACAATGCAGTAAGATTAGATCTCAATTACAGGAGAAAAACTATTAAAAATTCCAACATATGGAGGCTGAACAACACGCTGCTGAATAACCAACAAATCACAGAAGAAATCAAAAAAGAAATCAAAATTTGCATAGAAATGAATGAAAATGAAAACACAACAACCCAAAACCTGTGGGACACTGTAAAAGCAGTCCTTAGGGGAAAGTTCATAGCAATACAGGCATACCTCAAGAAACAAGAAAAAAGTCAAATAAATAACCTAACTCTACCCCTAAAGCAACTAGAAAAGGAAGAAATGAAGAACCACAGGGTTAGTAGAAGGAAAGAAATCTTAAAAATTAGGACAGAAATAAATGCAAAAGAAACAAAAGAGACCATAGCAAAAATCAACAAAGCCAAAAGCTGGTTCTTTGAAAGGATAAATAAAATTGACAAACCATTAGCCAGACTCATCAAGAAACAAAGACAGAAAAATCAAATCAATAAAATTAGAAACAAAAATGGAGAGATCACAACAGACAACACAGAAATACAAAGGATCATAAGAGACTACTATCAGCAATTATATGCCAATAAAATGGACAACGTGGAAGAAATGGACAAATTCTTAGAAAAGTACAACTTTCCAAAACTGGACCAGGAAGAAATAGAAAATCTTAACAGACCCATCACAAACACGGAAATTGAAACTGTAATCAGAAATCTTCCAGCAAACAAAAGCCCAGGTCCAGACGGCATCACATCTGAATTCTAACAAAAATTTATAGAAGAGCTAACACCTATCCTGCTCAAACTCTCCCAGAAAATTGCAAAGGAAGATAAACTTCCAAACTCATTCTATGAGGCCACCATCACCTGCTGGGAGCTGGCATATTGCATATTGAGTGCATATTGCATATTGAGTGCAGTACTTTCCACAGCATCATCTTTCAGGATCTGGAATAGCTCAACTAGAATTCTATCACTGCCGGGAGCCAGCGTGAGGCACTCCGCCCGTGGCAAAGGTCATGAGGAAGGAGGCTCGGCATACGCAAAGGCGGGATCGAGCCTCAGGAGTCCCCCTGGAAATTCTTGAGCATCTACCCCCAAAACCAGAGTCTGCCTACTTTCTGCTCTCACCTACATCTCTGACTTTACGGGGGGCTGTCCCCCACTACCTCTCTCTGAAAAAAAGAGTTAACTTACAGCTCCAGTTAATAAAGTTCCTGGGTGTGATAGTGTTTCAACCTACAAACTCCTTTGGAAGTCCTCTAGCTTGCCTGAATAGGTTTTTCCGGCCACATGTGATTGCTCAGAGCCTCCCAACTGTGAGAGGCATGAGATGTTCTAAACTGTCTAAACACAGATTCCTTTGAGCAGTTAAAAGATTGATTAGAAATTGTATTGGTGAAGGGTTTTTCACTTGTTGGGCCAATGTTTGCTGCTAAGTCTCCATATCCCTTACCTGCTGTGTCCCTGGCAGTGTATTGATTAATATAATTGGTGTAAATAGTAGCTTTAATGTTTGTAACCTGGGAGCCTTGAGTTAATTCTTTTTCTTGTTATAGCCCACCACACCTTTGCTCTGTAGGAATGCAACTTTATCTAATGCTTTTGGAGGGTGGCTCCTGACCAATCACCTTTAGAGAAAAATAAGTTTTCTGAAGAAAGGGTCTTAAAATGTTAACAGGCCTCCAGGCCAGAAGATGATGCAAATCACCTAAGCTTTTGCATATGATAAGTTTGCAGGAAGAAAGCCTGGCTTGCTGCATGACTCTACCCCTCCCCCATTATCCTCTATGCATAACTTAAGGTATAAAAACTACTTTGGAAAATAAAGTGCGGGCCTTGTTCACCGAAACTTGGTCTCCCCATGTCGTTCTTTCTCTCACCTTCTGGCTGAATTATTCAGCCTCTTTTCTCCACTGAATTTCCTCACTGAGCTATCCTTATTTCAGCCTCTCTTCTCCACTGAATTTCCTCACTGAGATATCCTTATTCTATTACTCTTTATATCCTTAATTAAAGTTTAATTAAGCAGTTGTTTCCTGATCCTCGTTGACACCGTCCCCGCTTCGAATTCCCTGGATCCACCGGGGCTGGACCCCGGCAATCACCCTAATACCAAAACCTGAGAAAGATGCCACAAAAAAAGAAAACCACAGGCCAATATCACTGATGAACATAGATGCAAAAATCCTTAACAAAATTCTAGCAATCAGAATCCAACAACACATTAAAAAGATCATACACCATGACCAAGTGGGCTTTATCCCAGCGATGCAAGGATTCTTAAATATCTGCAAATCAATCAATGTAATACACCACATTAACAAATTGAAAAATAAAAACGATAAGATTATCTCAATAGATGCAGAGAAAGCCTTAGACAAAATTCAACATCCATTTATGATAAAAACTCTCCAGAAAGCAGGAATAGAAGGAACATACCTCAACATAATAAAAGCTATATATGACAAACCCACAGCAAACCTTATCCTCAGTGGTGAAAAATTGAAAGCATTTCCTCTAAAGTCAGGAACAAGACAAGGGTGCCCACTTTCACCATTACTATTCAGCATAGTTTTGGAAGTTTTGGCCACAGCAATCAGAGCAGAAAAAGAAATAAAAGGAATCCAAATTGGAAAAGAAGAAGTAAAACTCTCTCTGTTTGCAGATGACATGATCCTCTACATAGAAAACCCTAAAGACTCCACCAGAAAATTACTAGAACTAATCAATGACTATAGTAAAGTTGCAGGATATAAAATCAACACACAGAAATCCCTTGCATTCCTATACACTAATAATGGGAAAATAGAGAAATTAAGGAAACAATTCCATTCACCATTGCAATGGAAAGAATAAAATACTTAGGAATATATCTACCTAAAGAAACTAAAGACCTATATATAGAAAACTATAAAACACTGGTGAAAGAAATCAAAGAGGACACTAACAGATGGAGAAATATACCATGTTCATGGATTGGAAGAATCAATATAGTGAAAATGAGTATACTACCCAAAGCAATTCATAGATTCAATGCAATCCCTATCAAGCTACCAACAGTATTCTTCACAGAGCTAGAACAAATAATTTCACAATTTGTATGGAAATACAAAAAACCTCGAATAGCCAAAGCAATCTTGAGAAAGAAGAATGCAACTGGAGGAATCAAACTGCCTGACTTCAGGCTTGACTACAAAGCCACAGTCATCAAGACAGTAGCACAAAGACAGAAATATAGATCAATGGAACAAAATAGAAAGCCCAGAGATAAACCCATGCACATATGGACACCTTATCTTTGACAAAGGAGGCAAGAATATACAATGGATTAAAGACAATCTCTTTAACAAGTGGTGCTGGGAAAACTGGTCAACCACTTGTATAAGAATGAAACTAGAACACTTTCTAACACCATACACAAAAATAAACTCAAAATGGATTAAAGATCTAAATATAAGACCAGAAACTATAAAACTCCTAGAGGAGAACATAGGCAAAACACTCTCTGACATAAATCACAGCAGGATCCTCTATGACCCACCTCCCAGAATATTGGAAATAAAAGCAAAAATAAACAAATGGGACCTAATTAAACTTAAAAGCTTCTGCACAACAAAGGAAAGTATAAGCAAGGTGAAAAGACAACCTTCAGAATGGCAGAAGATAATAGCAAATGAAGCAACTGACAAACAACTAATCTCAAAAATATACAAGCAACTCCTGCAGCTCAGTTCCAGAAAAATAAACGACCCAATCAAAAAATGGGCCAAAGTACTAAATAGACATTTCTCCAAAGAAGACATACAGATGGCTAACAAACATATGAAAAGATGCTCAACATCACTCATTATCAGAGAAATGCAAATCAAAACCACTATGAGGTACCATTTCTCGCCAGTCAGAATGGCTGTGATCCAAAAGTCTACAAGCAATAAATGCTGGAGAGGGTGTGAAGAAAAGGGAAGCCTCTTACACTGTTGGTGGGAATGCAAACTAGTACAGCCACTATGGAGAACAGTGTGGAGGTTCCTTAAAAAACTGGAAATAGAAGTGCCTTATGACCCAGCAATCCCACTGCTGGGCATACACACCGAGGAAATCAGAAGGGAAAGAGACACGTGTACCCCAATGTTCATCACAGCACTGTTTATAATAGCCAGGACATGGAAGCAACCTAGATGTCCATCAGCAGATGAATGGATAAGAAAGCAGTGGTACATATACACAATGGAGTATTACTCAGCTATTAAAAAGAATACATTTGAATCAGTTCTAATGAGGTGGATGAAACTGGAGCCTATTATACAGAGTGAAGTAAGCTAGAAAGAAAAACACCGATACAGTATACTAACGCATATATATGGAATTTAGAATGATGGTAACGATAACCCTGTGTACGAGACAGCAAAAGAGACACTGATGTATAGAACGGCCTTTTGGACTCTGTGGGAGAGGGAGAGGGTGGGGAGATTGGGAGAATGGCATTGAAACATGTATAATATCATATATGAAACGAGTTGCCAGCCCAGGTTCGACGCACAATAATGGATGCTTGGGGCTGGTGCACTGGGACGACCCAGAGGGATGGTATGGGGAGGGAGGATGGAGGAGGGTTCAGGATGGGGAATGCATGTATACCTGTGGCAGATTCATTTTGATATATGGCAAAACCAATACAATATTGTAAAGTTAAAAAATAAAATAAGATAAAATAAATAAAAATAACTTTTTGGCATCTAGTGACATTCAGATTCCTTAGATGATGTCTTGTTGAGTATATACTATTACAGGTTTTCATTTATTAGTATTTCATTTATAATTTTGTCATTAAAAATCAGTAAGGGTTATTGGTCTCTATTTGCTAGATTTTCATATTAGCATTGTACTATCTTTACAGAAATCAATATGGAATCTTTCCAGCTGCACTCATGCTCTGAAGTAACTTATAAAGCATTGATATACTGTTTCTTACCTCTTTGAAAAAACCCATCATATGAATTTACATATGCTTTTGAAAGCAAATCTCCAAAAATCTTTCAGAATGTATTCCATAGTTATTAAGCTATTAACATTTCCCACTTTATGAGTCTTTATTAGCTTTAACCACCCCATGGTCCTTCTGCAAACAGTCATTATTTCATTGTATAGTTAATTTCATTAGCACAAGATATAATTTATATGCTTGGCAACTTTTAAAAATCCCTGTATCCATGGTTTGGCTGTCCCCTAGTTTCTACATATTATTAGATTATTGATTTATTATTTATTAGGTTTTCTTAGTTTTGTCAAAATACTGTTGGATGTGTTTATTCATTTCATATCTTTTTTTTTTTTTTTTTAATTTTATTTTATTTTTAAACTTTACATAACTGTATTAGATTTGCCAAATATCAAAATGAATCCGCCACAGGTTTACATGTGTTCCCCATCCTGAACCCTCCTCCCTCCTCCCTCCCCATTCCATCCCTCTGGGTCATCCCAGTGCACCAGCCCCAAGCATCCAGTATCGTGCATCGAACCTGGACTGGCAACTCATTTCATACATGATATTTTACATGTTTCAATGCCATTCTCCCAAATCTTCCCACCCTCTCCCTCTCCCACAGAGTCCATAAGACTGTTCTATACATCAGTGTCTCTTTTGCTGTCTCGTACACAGGGTTATTGTTACCATCTTTCTAAATTCCATATATATGCGTTAGTATACTGTATTGGTGTTTTCTTTTCATTTCATATCTTTTTTAAAAAAAAATAATGGGTTTTGACTTTCCTTTCTATACCTACTTGCAAGTAGCATCTGCTGTAGTCTAGAGTTACTTTTCTTATCTCTACTCATAAGAGAATGAGGCTTAGAGAATATATAACTCCATTCCTTCCAGTCTTGTTCTGTCTGGTTTTGGGGCTTGATTCGTGTGTTTTCTCTGGTCAATTCCCTGTTTCCTACTATTTTACCTCCAAGTGTTCATTTATTTACTCATTAGATATTTTTAAAGCATTTTTAAACCACAGTCAATGTAGCACTTGGAATTGAGACTTAAACTAAAATGTATGAATTCTCTGCCTTCACAAAATTCATAGTCCAATAAGGAAGAAAGGTAATCAACAAGAGATAAAGTGCAATGCAAGGTTTCATTAGGAAAATACAGGGTGCTATGGTTGCAAACCAAGAAAATGTAACCTAGATCTGGTAAAATCTGTTTTTTTCTCTGATTTTGTTCTAACCATTTGTTTCCCATTATGGCCAGGAAGAAGCCACCCACTGGGTTTTATGAGGTTCTCTGAAACCATGCAAGATTAACTTTTGTTTCTCATCCTCAGGTTATTTCAATTTAAGGCACTTGGTGTGGGAGGAAGAGCTGAATCAATAATATCAATAAATCAGTAATGTTTGTGCTTCAGGTCTAAATTTCTAACAAATCTTTGAACAGAATTAAAAATAAATGTAACAGTTGTAAGATTATAATTGCAGGGTAAGGTTATAATGAAATAAAAATGGAATAAAAATACTAAGAATGACTACATGACCACTGGAGTTGTGTTCAAACATAATTCATGAGAGACTGTTAGTCTTTAAATGGAAAAAAATCGGTTTCACTGTATGGGTGGGATGAGACAGAAAGGAAGAACAACACATCTTCTTTCTCCCCAGTGTTACTGTAGCTACAGAGGTGTTGAGAGGATAGCATTTCTCAGAAAGCAGGAGTCCAACAGCTACTGCTAAAGGTAGGAGCAGCATGTATCGGTGGAGGGAGCAACCTGTCATTAAGAGAAATCTATCAAATGTGGTAGCTGCAGCCAAAAAATCATGAAAAATAAGTTTCAACAGGAAAATCAGGTTACAGAACTGAGTATTTAGTATTGATAAGATTTTCAGTGAGTGCACTCACCACCCTTTCTTCCATATTCTAAACCTATAGAGAAATACCTACAGTAGCCAGGTGAGATGGAAAGTACAGTATTTTTGTTTGCTGATAAAGTGAAATTGGAGAAGTCAGTTGGAATTGGGACCTCTAACATCCTGAGATTCTTCTTTTTTTTTTTTAAATTTTATTTTATTTTTAAACTTTACATAACTGTATTAGTTTTGCCAAATATCAAAATGAATCCGCCACAGGTATACATGTGTTCCCCATCCTGAACCCTCCTCCCTCCCCCCTCCCCACTCCATCCCTCTGGGTCGTCCCAGTGCACCAGCCCCAAGCATCCAGTATCGTGCATCGAACCTGGACTGGCAACTCATTTCATACATGATATTTTACATGTTTCAATGCCATTCTCCCAAGTCTTCCCACCCTCTCCTTCTCCCACAGAGTCCATAAGACTGTTCTATACATCAGTGTCTCTTTTGCTGTCTCGTACACAGGGTTATTGTTACCATCTTTCTAAATTCCATATATATGCATTAGTATACTGTATTGGTGTTTTTCTTTCTGGCTTACTTCACTCTGTATAATAGGCTCCAGTTTCATCCACCTCATTAGAACTGATTCAAATGTATTCTTTTTAATGGCTGAATAATACTCCATTGTGTATATGTACCACAGCTTTCTTATCCATTCATCTGCTGATGGGCATCTAGGTTGCTTCCATGTCCTGGCTATTATAAACAGTGCTGCGATGAACATTGGGGTACTTGTGTCTCTTTCCCTTCTGGTTTCCTCAGTGTGTATGCCCAGCAGTGGAGAACAGTGTGGAGATTCCTTAAAAAACTGGAAATAGACGTGCCTTATGATCCAGCAATCCCACTGCTGGGCATACACATCCTGAGATTCTTGACTTTGAGACACAATGAGGGTGATGAGTAGGGAGGGGAGTTTCTTGCTTAGACCACGGTGTTAGACCATGCTTCAAATCTGTTGAGTCTGAGAGTCCCAGGATGAGGGATTATTTCTCCATAACAACCTTTAAGGACATGAATCCTCTCTCATGGAGAAAATGGAAGGATGACTGTCAGGCTCTCATTATGTCAGCAACCAAATGACTCCCTCACCGTGAAGTGTGTGCATAGAAAGGGTGGGAATTACTTCCCCCAGTGCATCTCTGAGAAGATGGAGATTTGGGGAGTTTTTTTATTGTATGGGCTTCCCTGGTGGCTCAGCTGATAAAGAATCCACCTGCAGTGTGGGAGACCTGGGTTTGATCCCTGGAGAAGGAAAAGGCTACCCACTCCAGTATTCTGGCCTAGAGAAGTCCATGGACTGTATAGTCCACGGGGTTGCAAAGAGTCAAAATACACGACTGAGTGACTTTCACTTTCTTTCATTTTTATTGTATGAGTTACTGTGGGAAAGAAAAGGACTGGTTTTCTTCAAGAATATGTAAAAAAAAAAAAAAAAAAAGTATAAACATATAAACATATATTTCCTTAAAAAAATACCAGGATGAAAAGTCATCAAAATTTTGAAATAAATATCTCAGTTAAATGAGATTATGAGTGATTTTTATTTCTATATTTTCAAATTATCCTCCAAAGGTCATGAGTCTCTTTCATAATTATGAGAAGGGTGGCACCATTTATCTTTAAACTATATTCATAGTGATGGATTGTATTTTGAACTTTCCCATAATAAAGTGGTTCCTGAAAGCTCTTTACTTGGCAAGCAGGAGATTATATATTTCCAAAAGGACAGAAATTTGGTGTAAACAACAAATCAGTGAATAGACAGTTATTTGATACCTCCCACATACCAGACATCATTTTATGTGTTGCAAATGCTCTGATGAACAAGACAAAGTCTCATCCTTCTAAAAGCTTTTGTTTTGGAAGGGGTTATTGTTGTTTAATCACTAAGTGGTATCCAACTCTTTGTAACCCCATGGACTGTAGCCCAGCAGGCTCCTCTGTCCATGGGGTTTCCCAGGCAAGAATACTGGAGTGGGTTGCCATTTCCTTCTCCAGGGGATCTTCCTGACCCATGGATCAAATTTGCCATCTCCTACATTGCAGGTGGATTCTTTACCACTGAGTCACCAGGTAGGAGTACACACACCAAAAATATGAACAAAAAAATGTGAATCTGGTACTGTCAAGTGTTGAGATGAAAATAAAGTAAAATTAGGTTAATACTTAGAGGTATGATTTTTTCCATCCAGAAGAAATTGAAAATAAAGGGTCTGACAGTTGAAATTTTAAAGCCAAATAGTTATGGGGGGGGGGGGACAGATAAAATGAGGTAATATGGAGCAGTAGGAACTCTGATGATCTGGAGAGTGTAGGTTCTATATGAAGGAGCTGAGTATTAGAAACATAAGCTTAATGTTATCGGATATTTTGATTTTTCTCTGTGGGAAACCAGAAACCCATATTCTTAAGATGTCTCCCAATTTTTAAATATTTACTCTCATTTTACAGTATTTTGAACCAACAACAAGAGCACAGAAATATGTCTGAATTGAATCAGTGGGCTTTCAGTTTCTAACTTCTATAAACCATAGAGTTTAAAGGATCTTAGAGATCACACGTGTGTGCTAAGTTACTTCAGTTGTGTCGGGCTCTTTGCGACCCCATCAGGCTCCTCTGTCCATAGAATTTTCCAGGCAAGAATACTGGAGTGGATTCCCATTCTCTCATCCAGGGGATTGTCCCAACCCAGGGATCAAAACCGTGTCTCTTGTGTTTCCTGCATTGGCAGACAGATTCTTTACCACTAGCGCCACCTAGGAAGCCCCTTAGAGGTCCTAAAGTTCACATAAGCAGTAAATATGTGAGAAAGTTGAGGCCCAGATAGACAAAGGGATTTAACTATGGACCCACAGCTGAGGAAGTTGTTCAGGTGGGATTTATACGTGCTACTCAAAGCTCTTTCTATTATATGGGAGTATCTAATACATGTCTTATTTTCTCTGACTCAGTCCACGGATTATTTTCCTACTGTACTGTCCTGATTTGTTTCCTTTCCATGTAGAGATATCTGAGGGGGCAAAGCAAATGAGCACATCTCAATTATGTTTGATAATCACAGCCATTACTGGCATAATGGAGGTGATACCTGATGTGAGATCAGCATCTAAAAGAGACAAAACAAAGGGTGTAGGTGTGAGAGTATTACAGCACTAGATAGTAATTGAGTCCATTCAAAAATGGGTCAAAAGCAAGGAAGCCACCACTTTGGTGTTGGACACTTTAATAAGGTATGCTTTTCCTTAGAGGAGGGCTAAAAGGGAATGCCTTGTAGGGTTCAGAGTAGCTGGTAGAGAGATTTGAAATAAATGTAGCCTCACTTTCCCTCTGCATTGCTTTCATGAATGGTGGTGTTCCCATTCTCATGTGTTTTTTTATTATGTTTTATGGCCGAGAGAGGTAACATAATAACTGATGCAATAGCAGAGAGAATTAGAGAGAGCGCTCAGCCTGGACAAAAAGTACTCTGAACTTCCTTTTTGTAATCATTTTTCAGTGGTGTTTGTTAATCATTAAGGTAAATGTTGGCTTCCTAGGAAATTCCATTTCTGTCTGGTTTTGGCCATGTCTTGTATATGGAATGAATGAAAGAATGAAAACACAAGAGAATAATATTTAGCATAATGCGTAACTTGGGCCAAAGAAAAATCGGTCTGAAAATTGTTTAGCATTTGAATACCCTGGAGGGAAAGAACTACTTAGTGCTGAGCAGGAAACAAAGACACATCAATAGAACTGGAGTGGACAATTTCTTTGGGACATCGATGGGCCCCATTTTGTATTCTGGAGATTGGTTCTATTATGGAAAGTCAGAAGGCAGTGAGGCTTGTAATTTAGGAGACCTATATAAGTGCTGGGTCTGTGGATGCTAAGTTTTGGTTTAGTTCTTAAATTTTCTGTATCTGTCTCTCATCTATCAGAGCCAATAACAATGTGCAATGTGATACCAGACCAAAAGCTTTAAGGATAGAATGTGCTGAACCAATGCCTGGGTACTGAAGAATCTCAATTAAAATGAAGAGTTTTGAATAAAATGGTTCTTTGAAGTTGGCTCTGTCAGGCAGCTACCTTATTTTTTTATTCTTAGGGTATGTTCCAGGTTCTTAGGTGCAGCTAAGAACTGTCACCTATGTTAAGTGAGGCAATTTAATTTGAAAACACTCCCATGAGTACACTGACATATACATATGTATTATATATATGTGTGTGGTGCGTGTGTGTGTGTGTGTATATATATATATATATATCTCTCTCTCTCTCAGGGTTGTGTGTGTGTGTGTGCTGGTTTAGCGAATTGAAGAGTTGCTATATTCATAGCTTCCCAATTGAATCTTAACTTGGTGGAATTTCTTTAGGTCAGTGTGACCCATCTTCCTCTCTCCATCCCTCCCTCCCTTCCATCCATCATATATAGGTAATGGACTAGGTCTAGGAGGTTGATTTATATTAACTAAGCTCTCAAGAATTTACATAAAACCAGTTTGATTAGCTTACTTATGTACCATTTAAAACCCCCTTCTCCCTAACCACTCTTTCAGTTAGGATGACCGTTGTCACAGTTCTGGCTAATAGATGTAAACAGAAGTCTAACATATGTTTTCTAGAAAGTTTCTTCTTTTTTGATTAAAAGGTACAGACTCAATAGGTACCCCTGTTGCCTTTCATTCCTTAGCTTTTTTCTTTTTTTCTGCTTGGAATGAGAATATGATGCTTAGAGGTACAGCAGCTATCTGGTCACCATGAGATTGCTGCTGCTGCTGCTAAGTCACTTCAGTCGTGTCCGACTCTGTGTGACCCCATAGACGGCAGGCCACCAGGCTCCCCCATCCCTGGGATTCTCCAGGCAAGAACACTGGAGTGGGTTGCCATTTCCTTCTCCAATAACAAAAACCAAAAGAAATATATATAGAACCTGGCTTCCTTAAGATGATGGCTTTCAAACTGTGACCAAGATCCTTTTAATAAAATCTAGTCTGTTGTGGACTGATTAAAATACAGTAAAATGAATAGAAAATGAAATGAAAAAGATTTACAAAATATAAATGCAAATATTTTATTATATTCAAAAGGCATAAAATAATTCTGTCAAATTGTTGTCCAAGTTTCTAAATGTTTACTCTGATTTTCTGTCCTTATCTATATTCATTAGCTAGATGGCCATAACAGAGTACCACAGACTGGGTGGCTTACACAACAGAAATTTATTTTTTCACAGTTCTGGAGGCTGGGAGTCCAAGATCAAGGTATTGGCAGATGGGTTTGTCCTGAAGCCTCTCTCCTCAGCTTGCAGATGGTCATCTTCTTGCTGTGTGCTTATTGTGACTTTTTCTCTGTATGTCCCTGATATCTCTTCATCTTTTTATAAAGACAAAATCATACAAAATTAGGGCCCCCTCTTATGACCTCATTTCACCTCAGTTACTTCTTCAAAGGCTCTTTCTCCAAATACAGTCACACTGTGGGTTAGGGCTTTGATATATGAGCGCTGGGGAACATATGTCTGTCTATAACATTATCACTTACCAATAACATAACAGCCAGCAGCTCTTGGGCCATACTTTGAGATCAACTGCCCTAAGATGCAAATAGTTACTGCACAAGTCCTGGATTGGTACCTCCAGAATTCTTGTTCAGTGAGAAAAACACACTTCTATTTGTTGAAGCCACTACCTGTCAGGTTTCTCTTATTACAACTGAAAGATTCTAAATGGGAATTACCAGGAAGCACATTTTTAAAATTTTCATTAGGAAACATAGCTGACTTGGGAACTAAGCCAGTTACATCCATTGGAGAGTTTTTCATTGGTTACTTGCATTCCCAGCATCTATTCTACCCTCTTCTGGCGACAGATCTGCACTTTACTCGAGGAACTCTTCTCATACATTGCATACAGTTTTCACAGGACTGTCAGTTAATGTGCTTTGCCCTCCTGGGGACAAAAGACTCAAATCAGTTCCCGCCTGTTCTATGAACTTTGACTTGCAAACAGACAACCCTGCTAGTTGAGTAGGCTAATTCAGAAGACTAAATGAGGACTACGAAGTTTGTTTCATGAGCAGATAATCTCAAGAAATGGAGGTACTTGAAGCATCAGCCCAAACACTGAATCATCTGAGAAGCATCTCTGCTGCTGCTGCTGCTAAGTCACGTCAGTCGTGTCCGACTCTGTGCGACCCCATGGACTGCAACCTACCAGGCTCCTCTGTCCATGGGATTTTCCAGGCAAGAGTACTGGAGTGGGTTGCCAGTGCCTTCTCCGGAGAAGCATCTCTAGCTGATTCCAATACTTGAGATGCTTTGTCCTCTGTGTTTCTATAATAGTTCGCACAGATTTCCCCAGAGTGACTGGTTATTACATTATTTAGCAAATGTATGTTTGCATTGCTCCTGTCCACTTAGCATCCTCTAGGAGAAGACCTGGGTCTTTTAATCTTTGTATTTCTAGTCCCCAGAATAGTTGAGATGCACATTGTTGTGTTAGTCACTAAGTCATGTCTGCCTCTTTGCAACCCCTTAGACTGTAGCCCACCAGGCTCTTCTGTCCATGGGATTCTCCAGGCAAGAACACTGGAGTGGGATGCCATTCCCTTCTCTGGTGATCTTCCTGACCCCGGAATTGAATGCTGGTCTCTTGCATTGCAGGCAGATTTTTTACCATCTGAGCCACCAGGGGAGCCCTGTAGAGATGGATGCATAATCGGGACTTAATAAATAATTGCTGAACTGATGAACTGATTATTTAAATGTGTTTATTGATAAGTTCAGTCAATAAAAATGGTTCAGCATTCAGTATGCAGTCTGGAGGTAGTGTTAGGAATGTGAAGTTGGATATGAAATGAACCTGATTCAAGAGCTTTGTCATCCATGGAACAGAAAGGTACAGTAGAATAGCAGACCACAGAATACTTACTCATTCAGACATACAAGTATTATCTGTGTAGTATTATATCCAAGTTGGTCATTGTGAGCAAATATACACTAGCTGTGATGCAAACTTACTTCCAAAGCACCTCATGGAAAGGTCAGAGAAAGCTCATTTGAGAAGGCAGCACCTGAGAAGAACCATAAAGAATGAGGACTTAATTTGAAATAGTTACTGAAGATGATGTGAGTTAGTTGAGGACACAAAGAAATCCCATTGGATATATTTTAGGTCCCAGATGATGTTTGAGACAGTGATTTGTGGTAGTGTCTAAGTGTATGGCTGTGATTTTCTTTCATGTTCAGCTATAGAGTCTTAGAAGCCAAGAATGTAGATGGATTTTAACAGTAACCCAGCATTAGGGATTTATTGGACAATGGCATTGACTATGGTAATGAGACAATGGTTCACATAATCAACCTTTAGGTCCAGCCTGGGTATGGAAGGACAACCAGGAAGTGGGGGACCAGGGATGAAGGGGGCCAAAGACAGAGGCTCCACTGATTCAGAGAGCTGATCAAGCTGTACATGTATGTATGTACTTTATATGTATCCTCTCACATCGTTCTTACAACAGCCTTAAGGAGATCATTTTATTGCCTGAATATTTTTAGGTGAAAAGAAATTGAGGCAGAGAAGTCTAGTCACTTAATTGAGACCATATATTCGGTAAGTATAGAGAAGATATTAGGATAGGATCCAGCGTGCAGTTTTCATAGGCCTGTCAGTCAATGTGCTCTCACTCCAGAGCCTGAATTTTAAACTGTTATGTAGAAAGTAGATCAGTCCCCAAAATAGAAAAAAATAAAAATATTTCTTAAAGGATAGTAGTATAGAATCAACACATGTTCTCCCAGAAGTTATGCTATATAGGCACTGGCATAGCTTTCCTTTTACAGAGCTTGCTTTTCTCAGCTCTTAGATTGAAGTATTTGATGTTATTGAAATTTCACCACTTCTGGCCTCTAAAAACATTTAATATGGTTCAACATAAAACTGCAATGTTATGGCATTGTATTCTTGGTACTCCTGGTGTAAATAGCATTAGCTTCTTATTAGGCACATGATGATATGCTGGGCTCGGTGACAGTGTTCTTTGTCCATTGAGTTCTATTCTTTATGAAGATCTGTTTGCTTTGGAGACACTTTAAAAACAATACAGAAGCAAACTCCTTCCAGTGTGTTCCTTTGAATGAGGACTTATGAATCCTTAGAGAGCATCTTGTGTGCAACTGAGAGTCCGTTATATAATTTTTAGTCCTTTCTCCTCCATGCCAAGTGCAACAAGAGAGTTTAGGTGAATAAGAATTAGAATAAGTCCTGGACAACATGGATCTTATAACTGATTATTCTATTTTGGTTATTTAATATCTGACAGTGGTGTTTTAAGGTTATATGAACACAACATTAACTGAAGCTTGGAATATTGCTTTGAAACGACCTGAGACAGTGTGATAAATAAAAACAGCAGAGGGAGAACATTTTCCTTGGAATTTGTTATGTAGAAAGCATTTGACTTGATGCAAACAGGTATTGAAAAATAAAACCCTAGATTGCTGTTTGTCCTTCATTTACAATTTATAAGTAACATAGCAATAGAAAGCCATCAAATAATTGTGAAAACAACCTCAGAAAATCACACTTACTTCCTCTGTAAAATAGCTTACTTCACTTTGTCACCTATTGTAGGCCTGTCATCAAGAGAGATTGCCCTAGTTCTGTCTTCTCTCTCTCTTGTCACCCCTGCTAGAGAGAGATGGGGGAGAAGAATATTTACTGTATTAATTAAACTTATTCTTTATCCCCTGAACACTAAAAGAATACTTTTCTCTATTACTTTTGATTATATAATTATCCATTATTGCTGTTACTAAAATCTTTCCTCCCAGTTGTGTAAGATTTTTGATATATGCAATGAAAATATGCCCAAGCTGCTATTTAAATTAAAAAAAAAAAAGCAATTTTCTTAATCCCTAAAATCTTTCTTCTTGGCTGCAAAAGCTTGTGATAGTGAACTTTGAAATATGTGGTGCATCTTCTTTGAAGATATAATAGACTCTCAAATACTATAAAAATTGACCCTGTTTCTCTACTGTAAGATAGTCATGTGTTGGGGTCATTCCTATCTTTTTATACTTATGGGATCAATTTTTTTCCCCAAAGATTTTTATTGCTTTGCCTGGAAGTAGTATTCTAAAGGCAGCTGTTAGAACTAGTTAGGCAACCAAACCATTTAAAGCAAATATTTACTGGGATGTTATTTTCTTATATCTAAGGCAAGGAGGTATTGAAGTACTTTTCTTAAGAGATGGTTTTCCCTTCCATAGTTGGGGACATGACGTGACGTGAAGTCAGTCGTGTCCGACTCTTTGCGACCCCATGGATTGTAGCCTATCAGGCTCCTCTGTCCCTGGGATTTTCCAGGCAATAGTACTGGAGTGGATTGACATTTCCTTCTCCAAGGGATCTTCCCAACCCAGAGATCGAACCTGGGTCTCCCGCATCATAGACAGACGCTTTACTGTCTGAGCCACCAGGGAAGTCCATAGTTGGGGAGAACGGATCATATAATCCATGGACATGTTTGAGTTGATACAGTTTTGATAGGTGGAGGAATGGTGGCTTAGTAACGTTGAGGGAATACTCAAGTTTGCCCAGCTGGTAAATGGAAAAGACAGAGATAAAATCCAGACCTTTTGGCTCTGAATCCAGGTGTCTTTTTGGTGTCCATTATGGACGTAGTTATTTTTGAAGTATGTTACCTTTGCTGTCTCCCTATTGCAGAGAGCCTGCCAAAGAAGGGTCACCAGTACCCTTAGGTTCACATTGTGCAGGGCTTAGTCATTCTGTCATGTCCCACTCTAGGTGACCCCATGGACTGTAGCCCACCAGGTTCCTCTGTCCATGGGGATTCTCCAGGCAAGAATATTGGAGTGGGTTGCCATGCCCTCCTCCAGGGGATCTTCCCAACCCAGGGATCGAACACAGAGCTCCCACACTGCAGGAGTATTCTTAACCATCTGAGCCACCAGGAAAGCCCAAGAATACTGGAGTGGGTAGCCTATCCTTTCTCCAGGGGAACTTCCCAACCCAGGAATCAAACTGGGGTCTCCTGCATTGCAGGCAGATTCTTTTACCAGCTGAACTACCAGGCATTATATGAAGATAAAAAGTAAGAACTCCCCTGCCCCATGTGAAGGATCTTCCAATGAATGCCTGTGACAACAGGGACTCTGTGTCTGTCACTGTTGGCAGGAGGCTTAATCTTCTGATCTTGAAGCTGTGGCTGCACATTGAGAGTTCTTACCAGGCGTGTTTCTCCCTCAGAACCAGGCCCTCTTCCCCATACCCCCCACAGGGGGAAACAGTAGTGGAAGTAGCTCTAGAAGACCCCCAGGTGATGTTTCTGGTTCTTGTTTACCGTGTTACACTTGATTCTATTTGACAAATTGGAGGGGTTTTGTTTAAGGGTTTCCTTTATGATACGATTCCTGCTAATCAATTTCTTTTGAGTTTCCCTCTTCTGTCAACCTAACTTCCTCTGCATATGAATCAGTAAGTCAGTTAACAAATATTTATTAAGCACCTGTCCATGGGATCTCACTGGGAAAAATATAACTTCTACATACGACAGAATCATAACTCAGCAATTCCAAAAGTGTGTTCAGAATGATGTTAACCAAAGAGAGATACGTAGACAAATATATTTATAAAAATCTGAATTAAATAAAGGTAAACTGAATTCTTTACTGCAGAACTTTTCAGGACTTCAGGTATGCTAAATATGGATAGTCCTTCCCAGGGGAACATATAATGCAACATTTTCCAAATGTAATTGGAAGGACTGATGTTGAAGCTGAAACTCCAATACTTTGGCCACCTGATGCTAAGAGCTGACTCATTGGAAAAGACCCTGATGCTGGGAAAGATTGAGGGCAAGAGGAGAAGGGGAGGACAGAGGATGAGATGGTTAGATGGCATCACCAACACAATGGACATGGGTTTGGGTGGACTCCGGGATTTGGTGATGGACAGGGAGGCCTGGCATGCTGTGGTTTATGGGGTCACAAAGAGTCGGACACGACTGAGCAACTGAACTGAACTGAATGAATCATTTGAAATTACTTTTTATGGAATAACTCAAAGGATGAGCTTTACTTTGAAGACATTTAAATAATTTGAGGTGATGTATTCAATACAGTGAAACATTATAAAAATCTTCCTTCACATGGCTTAAATTCTATTCATTTTCCTGGTGAAAACTGATTGTGTTTGCAGCAATCTAGAATAATCCAGGGGCATGCAGATTCCTGGGATATATGGCATTTTCCGAGGGGTATCTGAAGAAATGGATACTTTTTATCACATGTTATTTCTACTTTTTTCCCACAAATTTACCTGGGAGAGAATGAGCCTGGTTTTGAAGAATCCTGCTTCTTTTCATACTTTCTCTCACCTTATAAAAAATTCCTGGCTCTCATCCATCTAGATAGTCTCCATAAATATAGAGTGAAAACCTTATTCTAGCCAAAGCCAAGAGACAGGTGGGATAGTTGCTGGATTGTTGAAAAGTTTAGTTCAGTTCCGTCACTCAGTCATGTTTGACTTTTGTGACCCCATAGACTGCAGCACACCAGGCCTTGCTGTCCATCACCAATCCCCAGAGCCTACTCAAACTCATGTCCATCGTGTTAGTGATGCCATCCAACCATTTCATCCTCTTTCGTCCCCTTCTCCTCCCACCTTCAATCTTTTCCAGCATCAAGGTCTTTTCCAATGAATCGGTTCTTCGCATCAGGTGACCAAAGTATTGGAAATCAACTTCAGTATCAGTCCTTCCAATGAACATTCAGGAATGATTTCCTTTAGGATTGACTGGTTGGATCTCCTTGTAGTCCAGGGAACTCTCAAGAGTCTTCTCCAACACCACAGTTCAAAAGCATCAATTCTTTGGTGCTCAGGTTTCTTTATGGTCTAACTCTTACATCCATACATGACTGCTAGAAAAAAACATAGCTTTGATTATAGGGACCTTTGTTGGCAAAGTAATACCTCTGCTTTTTAATATGCTGTCTAGGTTGGCCATAGCTTTTCTTTCAGGGAGCAAAGGTCTTTTAATATCATGGCTGCAGTCACCATCTGCAGTGATTTTGGAGCCCAAGAAAATAAAGTCTGACACTGTTTCCACTGTTTCCTCATCTATTTGCCATGAAGTGATGGGACAGGATCCATGACCTTAGTTTTCTGAATGTTGAATTTTAACCCAACTTTTTCACTCTCCTCTTTCACTTTAATCAAGAGACTCTTTAGTGCTTCACTTTCTGCCATAAGGGTGACAATTCTGCATATCTGAGGTTGTTGATATTTCTCCTGGCAATCTTGATTCCAGCTGTGCTTCATCCAGCCCAGAATTTCTCATGATGTACTCTGCATATAAGTTAAATAAGCAGAGTGACAATATACAGCATTAACATACTCCTTTCCTGATTTGAAACCAGTCTGTTTTTCCATGTCCAGTCCTTGTTGTCCTTGTTGAAAAGGGAATGGCTTTAATGCCTAGGTAAAATTTTCTCTTGCAAGACAGATGTTTTCAATTCAGTAATGCTGCAAGAAGCATCTAATTGACTAGTCATCTGATGAATCATTGAAAATAGTTTTGATATGGTCAATATGTGAGATTTTTGGAAGCTGTTCAATGCATGAAAAGAATTGGAGAATTGAATGCCTGATAAAATTAAACTCCTTCCAGTCCCATTCATTTGTTTAGATGAACAGCACTTCCTTGAGCTTAAATCTATAGAAAATAAAAACTGGAAACGGAATTAGGGCTGAACCCTGTCTTCTTATTATAATATTTATAGTAATAGTAATGTGAAGTATTCATCTTGGATTATGAACTATATACAGGAAAGCCCCAGCCCCATTCATTTGATTAAGAGGTTATTACCAATAATAATTTACTTATTGTGCTAATAATTATTTATGTTTAAAAATGGAGCCCTATAATATTTATAATCATAACTCAATACAGAAATACTTTTTAATACTTAAAGCCTTCTGGTCACTATATGTTTAAAAATAAGTTAACTTTCAATTTACACACATATTTTCATTGCACTGAGTATAATTCAGGGAAAATTAAAGGCTCTCAAGCACAAAATGTCCTTTTTCAGGATACAATTCTGTGGGAAATTGAAATGAAAGTATTTTAAAGGGAATAAAGGATGATGTGAAATTTTAGACTGGATGAACATGCTTTAATTTATTAAATGGTAGTGGTTCTCAACTTGCTGTTGTGTTTGGATTACTGTGGCTACATTTTACAGAGTAATCTAATAGTGTAATTTTAAAAATGTCATTATTTGCAATTTGCCAGAAATTATACCTTTTGCAATTAGTTACGAGCTAAAGAGGAAAATTTTATTCATTTATTTGGGTAACACTGGCTTATAATGTTATGTAAGTTTCATGTGTATGACACTGTGTTTATACTTCTGTGTACACTGCAATGTGCTCACCACCACAAGCTTAGTTTCCATCCATCACCATGTACTTGACTCTACCCAACCTGCCCTCCACTTACTCCTTCCCCACTGGTAATCACTACTCTGTTTTCTGTGTCTACATTTGTTTTTCTTTATTTTGTTCATTTGTTTTTTATTTTTTTTTAGTATCAAGTTATGTTTTAAAGTTTTTATTTTTGGCTGTGCTGGGTCTTTTTTGCGGCTCAGTCTTTTCTCTGATTGCAGCGGGTGGGGGCCACTCTGTAGTTGTGATGTGAGGGCTTCTCATTGCGGTGGCTTATCCTGTTGCAGGGCACGGGCTCTAGAGTGCTGGTTCAGTAATTGTGGTGCACGGATTTAGTTGCTCCACAGCACGTGGGGTCTTCCCAGATAAGGGATTGAACCCATGTCTCCTGCATTGGCAGGCAGATTATTTACTACTAAGCCACCGGGGAAGTCCTGTTCATTTACTTAAATGTTTTAAAATTCCATTTATGAGTGAAATCATGGTATTTGTCTTTCTTCACCTAACTTATTTTGCTTAATACCCTCAAGGGCCATCCTTGTTGTCATAAGGGCAAGATTTCATCTTTCCTTAGGGCTGAATAGTATTCCACTGTATGCATATGCCACATCTTCTTTATCCATTCATTCGTTGATGGCCATTTAGGTTGTCTGCTTATCTTGGCTATTGGAATGAGTATAGGGACACATGTATCTTTTCAAATTAGTGTTTTTTGTATTCTTTGGATAAATACCCAAAAGTAGGATAGTTAGATCATATGGTAGTTCTAGTCCTATTTTCTGAGGACTCTCCACATTGTTTTTCATAGTGGCTGCACCAGTTCACACTCCTACCAGAGTGCAGGAGGCTTCCTGCTTCTCCACACCCTCATCAACACTTCTTATTTCTTGCTTTGTTGATAGTAGCCATTCTAACAGGCATGAGGTAATGGTGAAATTTTAGATGTCAAATTACAAATGCACAAGTTTTTTCTATACAATCTTTCCACAATCTCTTTCATGGAAATAACAAAAAATGTCTAAAGGCCACTGATTTAAGCCACAGCCAGTGAGGACTAATTATTCTGCCATTGTAATCCCCTCATTTACTATGACTTTGCAGTTTGCTCTGTGAATTTTCATTGTTTTGGGATTGTTTTGAATCATGATCTGGGTTCTTCAGTATATAATTGTGATCTGGATACCTCCACGCATAACCACGTCTTAGGATATTCTTCCTTAAACTGGTATTAATGTGCTTTTCAGTGCAAAGTTTTGATCTCTTTCATCTAGTGCATGGTAGACATATGCTGTTATTAGCATCGTCCCTTGTCTCTGAAGAAGATGTGAAGTGTGAAGAGCTGGCTTATGCAAATGGCTTCAGGTTTTTAGAGAACTGTGGGTGAAGTAGATGTGGTATCAAAGAGTGAGCACCAGCGTTTAGAGACTTGGATTCAAGGTCTATACCACCTGTGATAAGTGATGCTCCTCCTCACGGCTTTAACAGTTGATGGATTTATCAGTTAGAGCCTTTTCAGCACTAAGATTACTTATTTTTTATATTAATTTTTTTTCTGATTTTAGTAAGAGCACTTAACTGAGACCTACCGTTTAACAAATTATTAAAATTTTAATAATTAGATCTAATTTCAGACTTAAAATGTTACAGGATCAATATATTGAATTTTTGTATACTTTTCACATAGCTTCCCCCTATGTTACCATCTTACATAATAGAGTATATTTATAAACATCAAGAAATTAGGTAAGAAGGTAGTATTGTATCAGTGTTAGAGACCCTATTCACATTTCACCAATTGTCCCGTTAATGTCTTTGTTTCCTAGTCCAAGAACCAATCAAATCTCTGGTTGCATTAAGTTATCATGTTTCCTTAACCTGGAACAGTTCTTAAATCTTTTAAAAATCTGAAATAGTTCCTAAGTCTTTTTTTTCTCTCTCTCTTTCATTGCCTTGACCCTTTAAAAGAGTACTGACAGTGATTCTTTTCTTGAACAACTTTAGTCAGGCTCCTGAGCCTTCTCTCAGTTCTGTCTGTGGACTTCCTTATAAAATTAAAAGTTTTAGCAAGAACCCTGCTAAGTCAGCAAGAATCAGCCATCTTCTATATCAGATCAGGTTCCCCATCCCTCACCTTTCTCCAGGTGATGTCTGATTACCCTCCTTGTCTTCAGCAAGAATCCTGTGAGGTCAGTTTCCTCCTAGCAGTTTTCCATCCACTGGCCTCCAAATTGCTCCTTGGCTATACATTCCCACTGGCCCATGATGTACTCAGAATTGAACCCAAACTTTCTCCACCTCCTGAAAAATCTCATTGCAATGGTGTCTATATCTATAGCTACGGTGCTGAATAAAGGCTGATTCACCATCTTTAAAAGTGTCATAAACATTTTTTTCTTTGAAAGTGCACACCAGTTATTTTATAGTGTGCATTGGCTGATTTTTCTTCATGACCAAATTCAGGTTATCCTTTTTTGGACAGAATGTCACAGGAGACATTGTATCCTTCTCAGGACAGCCTATAAGGAGATATCTGATATCAATTTGTCTCATTACCTGAGAGGTTAACTTTGGTCACTTGGTTAAGGTCTCTGTTGGATTTTTCAATGAAAAGATGAATTGTGAGTTCTTTATTAGCATAATTTTCCTTTACAAATAAAAGTCCAACATGGGACCTTCCAATATTTCTCTTTTTTTAAAACATCAAAAATGCATAGGATCTTAACTTATGGTGGTTTGTATTCATCTGTGACTTCAAATTTTTTTACAAAGAATTGTAACATGGAACTTTATTTAGACTTTTCATGGTGAATCTGTGCCAAACTGCAGGCATAAAATTATAGCATGACATTTTAAAGAACTTATTTGGGAAAAAATACATAATTCTATGTTAAACTAGCTAATCTTATTCCATCATCCAGTATTTTTTAAAAAGCGATTTTTGAATTAGAGGGCCTAGGATTAAATTCTTACTCTGGTTTATAGTAGTTTCGTGAACTTGATGTATTTTTGCTTTCCAATTTCCTCTTTTATAAACTGAAAATACTTACTTAAAACTACATGAGTTAATCTTATGGAGCTCTTATGACATTCAGAAATGATAACCATTAAGCGATGTGTGCCCTTTTGGGTGTCTGCATGTCTGCAGGAGGAAGATGGGAGAGAACTGCAGTCAGAACCTATCCAATGTGGTCAACAAATTTAGTTTCAACAATAGTGGAAGTAAGTCTTCAGAATGACCTTAAATGGAGTAGTCAGTAATATTGTAGATACCAGTGTTTGAATTTAAAGGGTCAGCAGCTGAATTTCTACAACTCAACTGTCTTCTATTTTTTACTGAACAACTCCATGTATACACACCAACACCAGTACCTGTGGCTCTGCATTTTACAAAGTGGTTATCAAACCCTCCTGGAGCTGTCCAGAAATCTGCCCCCCCGCCCCCCATGCATCTCCACTGCTGTCATATGCTGCGGCATTTTATTTGGGAGATTGGCTTTTACAAACAACTAAGATATTATCTAAAAAGAAGTACCTTCTTCTTATTCCCTCCAAGTTATTTCCTCTTTAGTTATCTCCTATACTGTTCATTCCTTTATTAATCATTCGATAAAGTTTCTTGAGCTCTTCATGTGAGTCAGGCACTGTTGTAGGAGGTAGTGGCCTCAAGATCTCATGGAAGTTATAGTGAGTTTCAACAGATAAATGTAAAACTCTCCTGACTTTCTGTGATTTTGCTCTTTGACAATTTGATGCCCATTTCCATGTACATTATAAAGTGTTACAAACTGTAATGAGTTATAAACATGGATTATAGTTCTTGATGTTGCCGTCACTGTATGGTTACTATTGATAAATACTTAACTTGCTCCAGGTGACACACAGGCAGTCAGCAAGTAGAAGCACAAATGTACCTCCCTAGTGGCTGTGTTATATCTGCTGCCTCTGCTTACAACCCCTGATTATTATCTTTAGTCTTCAAGGAGCATTTCCATGGCCATCCCTCTTCCCCATCGGGAGCCATTTAACAAAGCCTTAGTAGCACATGTCAGCGTGGCAGACATCCAAACCTCCTCCTCTATATGTTCCTCTTGGCTCCTAGAGGGTGATGGGTCCTCTGGTACTTCCCCTCTGGGTTCACTCCTTGGGTGTTTACCCAAAGGCCCACTAGCCTTGTAAGTCGTAGAACATCTTTGCTTCTGATTCAGTGGCACTGGAGTGAAATTTGGGAATCAGCATTTTTAATAAAGACTGGGGTAATTCTATTATAACTAGTCAGTTTCAATAAATTGTAACTTGGCAAAACAGTGTCATAAACCATGTGTCTTTTTTTTAAGTTTTTAGTGGTTTTTATCCCTATGATAGTGTCTAGAGTTTTCCACTCTTTAAATGGCTGACATTACAGGATAGTTTTAGACATGGACATAAACTGTTTTAGACATACAGTTTATGTCCATATCTCTCAGGTACTCAAGAAAGAAAACTAAGGTTACCTTGGGAACATGACTCCTGATCAGTTACTCAAATCAAGACGTTTGTCATCTGGCATTGGTTTTGAAAAAAACGTATTATTTTAAATGGAAAAAAAGATGGAAATTTTGAAGCAGTCATTTACTTTTTGATAGAAAAGTACTAACACCATGTTCTACCAATTCTGTTTTATTGCCAATAAAGGCTTTATTTGAGTAGCACAGGACTAAGATTCATTTACCAAGAAGAAGCTGAAAGAGTCAGTTGATGGTCGTTGTATCTAGATTTGTGCTGGACTATTATACATGTTTTGCTTTTGCACTTTCCACTATCATGTTGTTTATAGCACCTGAAACACTAATAACAGGGGTTCTAGTTGGCAAAAAAAAATCATTGTTGCTATTTTTGTATCTGGAATCAAAATCTAATAGACTTAAGTGGGCATGAATTAAGTTATTTAAGCATGTTGACTTCGGGTGTGTGCCTGTACAGAATGAGGCAGTTGCCATGGCATCTCCGTGCATGATTTCTGTGAAGGTAGTGTTGACTGAATCTATAAAAAGATGAGCACAGAAAAATATGTTTATAAAAACCACTTTCTGATGAAATTATTAAAGTGATGCCAATCTGTGTGTGTTTTGTTTCAGTCCACATTCCATTATTAAATGTTTCTCCAAACTGTAGATATTTAAATTGTTGGATGGTTGGTTGAGTCTCTTCCTGATGATTTATTAAATTGTAATGCTCACTGGTGTGAGCTGAGACTGAAAGGTAGTTATTTATACAGTCTGGTTTACTTGTATTCTTAGCTTATATGATGTGCTATATCTCTGAAAAGGTGGGTTTAATCAAATTTTTACAAATCAAATGAGACATCTGGCAATCTAAAACAAATCTATTGTAATTTCATACATGAATGATTATTTTTTTGCAGGATCAAACTAATAATTACTCTTTTGTCCCCTACCATGAATCTGAATGACAGGCCAAATTATTATAAGTTTAGTTTTTGAAAGTCAGAGATTGGACTAAATTCTACCACTACCTATGGGATCTGAGGCCAATCACTTCTTCATTCTGGACCTCAGTTTCTCCTGCTCTAACACTAAAGTGATCAGCTAGGATAACTGGATTCCTTTCAGCAGTTAAATATGAATGTGTGTGCCCATGCATATGTGCATGTATGTATGTGGCAAACATACATTGTTACATGTCAAATTTGTTGAAAGGAAGGGCCACTTTTGTTAAAAAGCTGATAGTTCATACCAAATGTGTTTCAGCATATCAAAATTTGTTGAAATTAAGAGAATGGCATTTGGTTTCCTTTCCTGTTCACAGATTTGTTACTAATTTTAGGATAAGGCTCAGTAGGAAGAGGAATGATGCTGAAGTCAGACAAAATGGACCTGAAACTAAGCTCTCCTAATGATGATGGAGAAGGGGACGGCAGAGGATGAGATGGCTGGATGTCATCACCAACTCAATGGATGTGAGTTTGAGTGAACTCCGAGAGTTGGTGATGGACAGGGAGGCCTGGTGTGCTGCAATTCATGGGGTCGCAAAGAGTCAGACACTACTGAGCGACTGAACTGAACTGAATGATGATCTGAGTGTGTGGGAAAGAAGAAATGATGGGACATGCTACACGTGGTTTTCTCTCAAATGAATTGTAGAGGCTGAAAAATTTGAGAAAGATGTTCAGAAAAAGAGACGTATTTACAAAGAGGGGGTTCTCAGATACTGGGGACATAAATTTAGAGTCATTTATGAGCCAAGTTTCCTTTCCACTGGAAAGGAAGCATATTAATACTTTTGGTCACATGGAAGTCAGTGGGTCAAAAGTTCATCAGAGCCTTTATATATCTATTGAAAATAATGGCTTGTTGTCTTGGATTGGGTTCCTGAGCAGCAGACTTGGCCATGGAGAATTGTGCAGGGAAATTTTAATGGGGCATACTCAGGGAGAGACATACCTGTGTAAGAGGTAGGAAATGGGAAAGACAGGATGGGATAGAGATGCAGACTTGTTTTGCGGATGACACTGAGTGCTTAGCTGCTCCTACAGGTTCTGGAACTTGGAGGTCTGTTTAGATTTGTCTCAAATTGAAAAGAGGGAGGAGTCATTATATTCTGTCATCAGCCCATCAGGTCAGCCTCTGGGAGGCAATTCCCTGGAGCTGACGGCAATAGCCCCAGTGAGGAGCACAGTTGGGAGCACTTGGCCACAGTATTTTCAGAGCTGGAGATGAGTGGGTTGGCCCTGAGGCAGATCATTGGGGAATACATGGTATCCATTAGACTTATTCATGTCCACACAAAGCAGAGTGCTTTATTAAATGGTCCTCAGAGATGAATTTTCTATTAAAGTAAATTGGGAAAACATGTTCCCCTAGAGAACCATATACCATGTCATTATGCTAAAAGTTCTACTCTGCTTAGTTGCTCAGTCATGTCCGACTTTTTGCAACCCCATGGACTATCACCTGCCAGCCTCCTCTGTCCATGGGGATTCTCCAGGCTAGAATACTGGAGTGGGTTGCCATGCCCTCCTTCAGGGGATCTTCCCAATCCAGACATCGAACCCAGGTCTCCCATATTGCAGGAAGATTCTTTACTGTCTGAGCCACCAGGGAAGCCCAAGAATACTGGAGTGGGTAGCCTATCCCTTCTCCAGTGGATCTTCCTGACCCACGAATTGAACCAGGGTCTCCTGTGTTGCAGGTGATTTCTTTACCAGCTGAGCTACCAGGGAAACAAAAGTTCTATTAAGACCTATCAAAACCTAAAACTTATATTACTGTATGTTCCTCATCTTATTTTACCACAAGAGTCTATTTTGGCACAGTATCAAGTAAATATGCAAAATTAGATTCTATAAAACATTCTTTGAAAAATGTTGATTTACTAGTAAATTACTAGAGTGACATCTATTTATTAATAATAGTGTCAGTACTTAGAAAATATTTTATCATTCCAACCACTCTTAAGAATTAAATATCAAACAAACATACATAGACACACATACACGTGTATTTAGGATTCTACCTCTCTAATTCATGAGTTGGATGGCTTGGGCTTGTGGAAGAAAGACCGAAGTTAACTCTGTATTCTAACTTAGATTAGCTTTGTTCTATAAAAACTTACCTAGCTGTTCATACATTTTGTTGTTTACTCAACCATCCATTAATTCAGACATTTACTGTGGTCTCAATACCTACTATGGAAGCAAGAAAATAAGCCCTATGGAAGCAGGACCTCTTCTATCTTGTTAACCACTTCTACCCTCAGAGTCAGGCGTAGGGCTTAGCACCACACAATTGTTTGCACTGCAGAAGCCTATATCTAGTGGGAACCTTTGTAACAATGAAAGATTTAGGATGAAACTTCTTATGTAAATGATTTTTAAAATCTTTGAAAATTCAGAAGATCCCACACAGATAAAATATGCATTAGCTAATTCCCTTCTCATGCATATATAATACTCAGGGCCTTAGAGTAATAATCTGTAGATGTTGTTGTTTCAGTATCATGTTTTAAGGCTGCTAGGAAGTGGGATTGCAGGATGGGAAGGAAAGAGGTGGTTGGTTAAGAATTGGCAAATAGTGATGGGAAAGTGACAATGTCCTCAGTGCTGATTGACATTCTTTCTAGTTTTTTGAACACGTAGTTAAATGTGCTGAGAGAATTTAGGGAGAGTGAATTATAAGATTTGGAATCTATCCTAACCCATAAGTTGATATGTAATTCTTACTGTATTTTTCCAACCCTCTGGATAGTTCTAGAGCCAAGTCATGCCAGCACATCTGCCAGCAGTGTCTTCCAAAGCTGCTGACCTGATCTCCTCTACTGTGTGGATCTTTTCAAACAGATAATCTCCCTTCCCAATTCCAGGATCTTGGCTTTGGGTTGTCAGCAGCCAATACATTCAAAAACAGATGGCTTAGGATTTAAGGGAATAAACACCTATAGTATGGCCAAGGCCAGAAAATAGTCAAAGGTAAAAATGAGAAGATGGTTTGGCAATAGATCCTTGTATATGAAGAAAGGAAACGAAGTAATGGTGATGATATTTGGTCTGATTCACTATTGTCTGCATATTCTCAGGTAGAAATTTATGTACTATGTTAGAAACCTAAAATCTAAGTTGGCAGTCTCCTTTGATATTTCTGCTTTTTACTAGATCCGGATGTCAGTTTTCTTCAGGCTATTTGATATTGATACTCTGTCTCTCTAATTCATAAAAATGTTGATAAAATTTGGACATAGAAAGTAATAGATTAGCAAGTTTTATCTTTCGGATTCATTTTTTACTTTTCTTACTGCCTTAGTATTATTGAAAACTTTTTTCTGGTTGATAAAGTTTTTAATTTTTGTCCTCTTTTTCATGGTTTTTATTTTTTTCAGTAATAAAGCTATATCTGTGGCACTAAGATAACTTCTTTCTCTAAAACAGTCTTGAAGTTGGACAGCCCAGAATTGAAATTGGACAGCACAATTGACTACTTCTTTATTCTAAATCTCAAATCTTCTGATAGAACTTTTGAATCAGTGAAGATTACTGAGTCTCAACCTTTCCACACACTTGAATGCATTTAAAAATTCAGATTCAGGATTAAGTAGCTAAATAGAACATAAAGTAGAAGTCAGAGAAATAGTGTTGCCTGGGTACAAATTAAGAATGTTTGGCTAACTGAACTGTATTCAACGCAGCAACATTTAGTCTTGGGATGAGAATTCACTTAGTCTTTGATACTGTGTGCCTTCTCAGCTCCTACAGAATGTGGACGGCTAACTCCCGAAAGCTGACACCCTAATTTTCCCTCTTGCTGGCCCTATAATTTGTCTTTAAATAAGCTTTAACTTAAAAAAAAAGCAAAACAGGACTTCTGCAACCATAAAAAAAATCTAGAGTCAATTTTTCTATTCAGTCTTGGATGTCATTTTGCTCTAGCCAACCTGTGGAAGTGACAGCCTTCCTACACTCGTCCTCATTTATCTCCCACAGAAAAGGTAGTTCCAAATTCCAACCTGTGCTCTTCCTCCAATCTCATCTCACCATATAATTTTCCTGAGTCATCATAGAAGGAAAAATAAACATAGTTCATGAATTCTTTTCCCTTTTGTGTTTGTGACTTAAGAACTAAATACCTTCTGATCTAAGAACAAGTGCTTAACTGACAAAGTGGAATTTCTAAACACTTTTCTCAGGGTTTCTTACTAGCTCATATTACCTTCTTCCTTAATCAATAGCTAATTAAAATGGTAAGACTTATTGTTAAAATGATAGATACCCTGCAGTTTTAGACCATCTTGAAAACTGATTATCAGCTGCATTTTCCTAAAACAAACAATAATTCTCAATGTATTCTTAACCAACAGAGCAATTTAGAAACAGTACTAGAAGATTACTCTATGCTATGCTAT
The DNA here is from genome assembly GCF_019923935.1 of Bubalus bubalis. Taxonomy (NCBI): domain Eukaryota; kingdom Metazoa; phylum Chordata; class Mammalia; order Artiodactyla; family Bovidae; genus Bubalus; species Bubalus bubalis. The sequence continues at coordinate 75,680,322 of NC_059163.1, forward strand.
GCTAAGTCACTTCAGTCGTGTCCGACTCTGTGTGACCCCATAGACGGCAGCCCACCAGGCTCCCCCGTCCCTGGGATTCTCCAGGCAAGAACACTGGAGTGGGTTGCCATTTCCTTCTCCAATGCATGAAAGTGAAAAGTGAAAGTGAAGTCGCTCAGTCATGTCCGACTCTTAGCAACCCCAAGGACTGCAGCCTACCAGGCTCCTCCGTCCATGGGATTTTCCAGGCAAGAGTACTGGAGTGGGGTGCCATTGCCTTACAGACCCATAATTGTGTATCTATGAATATATTTGTAAGAGAAAAGAGTTGAAGGTAAAGTGAAATCATTATCTGTCATTTAAAACTATCTCAAGTCTTGTCTAACACTGTAATATTGAATAAGCACAACATAATGAATAAAAGACTAAAAGCAGTTCTGCTTGATCTAAAGATGGTCCATGGGGCAGTGTGCAGAGCTTCAGTGAGTCCTGTCTTCCTGGCAGGCAACCCATGTGGATAAAGAGAACAGGCTTTGCAACCCACCGGCCTTGGATCAGATACTTATTCTGCTGCTTTTTAGCTGTGTGACCTTGGGCAAATTACTCAGTCTCTCTATGCCACTTTTTCAAAAGGGAGATACTATAGCACCAGCCTCATAGGGTTGTGAGCCTTGCATCTGCTGTTACATGCAATGCCCTAAGAAACACATTTGACATGTGTTAAGTGCTCTCTATGTGCCCCTCTATATCAGACTTTATTTTAAAAATGTAGCAACAGTCTATTAGGAGATAGGAGCACTCTGTAATTGAAATCTAGTAAGTCAGCTTTAAACTGTATCCAATAGTAACTCTGATATTTCTGTTAACTCTGATATTTCTGGGCTTCATTTTCCTCTTGGAATTTAGAATGGAAGCTCATCATGTAGTGCCAGGCAGGGAGCAGTAACTTTTCCCTTTGGCCCTGTTTCTTCCGTTTTACACAGAAAATAAGGCTTAGTTTAAGCTGATGCCTCTCAAGGGAGTCCTGGGATGCAACTAAAGCTCAGCTGCTATTTGCAGGGTGACCTAGGATGGTTCTTAGTCTGTGTGGGTTTTAAGAGCCTGGGAGGTCTAGATCTGCTTTCAAATAAAAGAGAAGCAGGGGGTGCTGGATCAGGTTCACTGTAAATATGCTTTCCCATTCTCCTTTTCTCATTGTATTCCTTCAGTGCCCAAGCTCTAAAGCTAGGCCACTTGATTTATATTTGGAGGTTTTGCATATGATTTTAAAAAGATGAAGTACCGAAAGTGCTGCAAACATCTTACCTATGACACAGATTTAGACAAGCTCATACAAGTAAACCTTGGTAGCAGTTATTTCAGATGAAGATAATGGGGATGATACTAATAATGGCAGTAGCTGCTATTTATTGGCTAGACAATGTACTAGATGTAAGGCATTATCTTAATTTTATTATTATTATTTTATTATTACAACAATAATAATTGTTCGCTATAATTATTCACAAATAATTGGTTGCTAAGTCATGTCCAACTCTTTGTGAGCCCATGGATTGCAGCAAGCCAGGCGCCCCTGTCCCCCACTGTCTCCCAGAGTTTGCTCAAATTCATGTCCATTGAGTCAGGGATGCTATCTTAACCATCTCATCCTCTGCCATCCCCTTCTCCTTTTGCCTTCAGTCTTTCCCAGCATCAGGGTCTTTTCCAGTGAGTCAGCTCTTCCCATCAGGTGGTCTAAGCATTGGAGCTTCATAAAGGAAAGTAAAATCAAAGAGGCTAGTAGTTTTCACAAGGTGACACAGCCAGTGGATGTTTACCAGTCTCTAAAACCCAGCCTCCTCCACCTATAGTAGCATCATTTTATTTCCCATCAACCATCCACTTACAAATTTCTGCTTGGAAATGCCTTCACCCTCTCGAAATTGAGATACCTTGTCATCTCCTTTATGTGCCTTTCTCTACTGCTCACTAGTTAATTCATGTTTATATAAATTGCCTTTGTTGACTTCTGGGTTTTAGGTTACTTGCTGTTGTTATTCTAATTTATGCCCTTTCAAGATGCAGCCACAGAATAGAAAAGACCTTGCAAAGCTCATGCATTTCCAGATGAGTTTATAAATAGAAGCAACATCATCCAGTTTCCTGAAATAGACACCAGGAGAGAGGCCATTTTCAGGCCTCTTTCGCCTTGACCTGTCACTTCTTATTGTGTCCTCATTGATGAGTTGAAAGTAATTGATCACCACTGTCTTTTGGTGGTTTACTGGGTGCTGTTTGCTATAAAGAGAAGCAACAGAATCCTGTTAGCTTCTGCCCATTCATCTCTTTTTAGTTGCAAGATAAAGCCACACTAACAGTTTGCAAAAAGACTGTGGAATGGATTTAGCCTGGTTTTATTTAATTCAACAAACATAAGCAAATGATTAGTTAGTTTTTAAGTGTAAAATACCATAGAGCACATTTATAGCTTGAGGTCATATTTAACTCAACAGTTGTGATAATAGTAATTCAGTGCAGTCTTAGACTGAGTCATTCAATAACAGATAAAATGTGCACTTAAAAACTAGCAATCATTAAGTCCCAACTACTTTTAAAAAAAGTCAAAACAAGACATTTTCTAGCATTTCCTGGCTTCTTCTCCATTTGCAATTTGTGCAGTGTATATTCTTTTACCCCCTTCTACTCAAAAGTTATTGGTTGGGAATTCATGTGAGAAAGATAAAGGAATTTTCAGTCTTCTGATTGGCTGCCTTATTGATCTTGATGCATTATATTAATGGGACCATGGCAGCAGAAAAAGTAAGGGCTTTGGTGGTAAATAGACTTGAGTTGGAGTCCTAGTCCATATCTTACAGTTCCTTCATCTCGAAAAAATAGACATAAGGATTCCAACCTTTTGTGGTTATTGTAAGGGTTAAGTGGGATGAGATATGTAACAGGCTAGACCAGCGTGTGTGTGTGTGCACACCCTTTGTATATATATGTTGCTTGTTATAGATGTGATCTTTCATTTCCCCATATGAAAGATGACATCTATATCACTGCTCACCTTTCCTGGTTCTAAAGAAGCTTGAGTCTCATGGTCATATGAGAACAGAGGTTCCATAGTCAGAGTCCAGACTTCAAGTTCTATGTCTACTGCTTACTTGCTTTTTTAGCCTAGAGCAAGTATTTTGAGTCTCCAATTTTTTGTATCTGTAAACTACTGATAATAATAACGCCTGTTCTCTAGGGTTGATTTTACATGAGATAACATATATAAAAGGTTTAACACATAAGAAACACTTCATGCAAGTTTAATATTAACATTACTAATGGGAAAGATGATATTCAAAATGACCCAATCTTATAATAACAAATAATGGCCTCTCATGTGACAAGTACAATTCCAAATTTGTTGGCATATTAATTGTAGGACTTTAACAATGTCATCTTTTAGGATTTGAAATAGCTCAGCTGGAATTCCATCATCTCCACTAGCTTTTTTCATAGTAATGTTTCCTAAGGCCCACTTGACTTCACAGTCCAGAATGTTGGGCTCTAGGTGAATTATCACACCATCGTGGTTATCCAGGACATTAAGACCTCTTCTATATAGCTCATCTGTATATTCTTCCCACCTCTTCCTCATCTATTCTGCTTTTGTTTTGTCCATACCATTTCTGTCCTTTATTGTACCCATTTTTGCATGAAATATTCCCTTGGTATCTCTAATTTTCTTGAGATCTTTAGATTTTATTGTTTTTCTCTATCTCTTTGCATTGTTCTTGCATTAAATTATATAGCTCTCTCAATAACCTGATGAGGTAGGTGGTATTATTCATAAACATGCCCATTTTCAAGATGAAAAAATTGAGTCCAACAGAGAGTAACTTTCACAAAGGCTCACAGCTAGGAAGTGATAGAGCTGGCCTGTGGATTCTGGCTGCTGAGTTTCAGGGTCCATATTCCTAATCATTTGCTGTATTTCATCTACCTCACATGTTATTTTGTAACAGCTCAGTGTGGTAGGTAGGTAGGGAATATATGTATCATTGTTTCTTATTTTGTAATGAAGAAACCAAGTATCCAATGGATCAAGCTTGGTGAAACTACTCCTCTCAATCCATGAAACAAAAAAGCCAAACCTTCCTTTGAGGTCCCCAAAGACCACTAAGAATTCCTGACCCCCTATTTTCTGAGCATATGGGGAAAGAATGGGGAAAAAATACCTTAACTGAATGTTTTATTTTAAAAATTAACCTAGATGAGCATTTAACTCTATAATGCAATGTTTGTTTGAAAATAAAAAATATACTTAAAATTTCTTTGTGCTTGAGTATAATGGAAACTCCAGGAAGACGTGTTATGTTTTTCCAAGGAATTTTGTGTGTCTTGGTTTGAGAAGTTAGCCTTAAATATAATGATAATGATGCCAAATCATAAAAACTCTTGGGCATTAGTAAGACTCTATATAACTTAACGCCAGCATTGGGGACCTCTTTTTTATGCTATTTTATGCTATAAAGATGTCACCTAATGGTGTGCATAACAGAAGAGCCAAGATAAGCAAATTATCCTGGCAGCTATCCTGGTGAAGAAAGACCTCTTTCACTGAACTCCTGAATCCCTACACTGATTGCTGAGAAAAACAACTACCAGCACAAGAGGAGTCATTGCTCAAGGCATCGCTCATGGTAGGTGAAAGAGCTCAGGAACCGGCGAGCACACTCTGCCATCATATCTGCTCCTGCCCTCATCCTGGCTGTTTGAGTTGTGCCAGATAATTGTGTTCCTTTGAGTGCTGTATGCTTCCTCATACTTGGCACCTTTGTGCCTATTAGCCCCTTGCCTTGCAGTATCTTTGCCAACTTCGGAATCCAGCATATATTAATACAGACTTTTTAACCCCCAAACATGGAGTAAATTCAAATGATTCCTAGTGGAGAAGAGCATGATGGTGGTGATTTAATAAGTCAGTGTAACAATGTTTATTGACTATTTGTTGTGTCAAACATTATAGAGGGAACATTATAGACATTATAGATCTGGAGCCTATAAGCTTTAAATTCAGTTTAATAAATAACTATTCAGTATATGTTGAATCAGTGAATTCATTAGGTCTTGGGAAAACAAACATGAGCAAGATGTTTTCCCTTACTTGGATAAACCTTGCAGATTGTCAAGGGAACCCAACCTACCAACAGAACCCACATTAAAGTGATGTGTTAATACCAGATAAAGGCATGATAAGCTCTGTATGCTTATCATGATATGATAGCACCACCGACTCGATGGACATGAATTTGAGCAGACTCCAGAAGATAGTGAAGAACAGGAAAGCCTGGCATGCTGTAGTTCATGGGATCACAAAGAATCAGACACAATTTAGCAACTGAAAAACTACCACCACAACAAAAGCTCTGTATGGGGCAGAGTGGATGAAAGGCCTAAGAAAACTCGATCATAGGCAGATACAAGGGCTGGACCACTGAAGGGAACATACAAGTTTGCCATACAGAAGTGATGAAGAGGACATCCCAGAGAGAGAAAAGAGCATGAGCATCCTGCAGTTCAGTGCAGGACTCAGGAAAGGGTTTTGTCAGGAATTATACAAAACGGTTGGAAGGAGATGGAAGAGTGCAACTCATGACTTTTAATTTTGTGATTATACTTCCACGTCTGTGGTCAACAGGTGCTTACTGCTGTATCTTCAAGGTTAGACACTGGACCACAGTGGATGGAGTACAACTGCTATACATGGTCATATCTATAGAGCTTACTTGTCCACTGTGCCTCTGTTCTTCATTTACTTTTGAGTCTTGAGTTTCTAACTCTTACTGTCAGAACCTTCACTGTATGTACAACCATAGCCACAGATGATACAACTGGTGTGCAGAGGACGTGATATATTGTTTTTGGCTTTCTGTCTCCTCCAACACAGGGCGAGAAGAACATAAAAAGAGGTGGAAATGGATGCTAAGACTGAATACGTAATATCTCACTCACAGAATATACAAAATCTCTTTACACAAAGGAAGTGCCTTTTATGCATCAGGCACAAAGGACTGAGAATATTAAGATGAATAACTTGTGGACCCTGGGTTCAGGCTGTTCTCTTTGTTAGCATAGGAAAAGATGGTTTGTGAAAGACCATGGTGCTAAATGAGGACAGAAATTGAAAAGCTTTATTTACAGAAAATAATTCAAACAAAGAAGTTGGTTTGGAGACCACTAGTAGAATTTACACTTCCATCACCAGAGAACTAACAAAACCCCTCCTTTGTCTTCAAGAATCAGAGATCTAAACACATCCATGGTCAGAGAAGCTCTAGGTCATAAAAAGCAAAAGTATTAGAAAGTGTAATCAGGGAGTACTTAATATAATTTAAACAGAACTCTCCAGCCACTTGCAGAGAAATGCTCTGTTTGATGCCAGGAAGCCTGTTTGGCAGATTGTAATGTCGCAAGTAGTGAGAAAACATAAGTCACCTTGAGAACCAATTGAATATAATCAATGATTAATGGCAAATTTGTGGTCCCTTTAATGACCAGAGCTAAATCAAATCAGATTGAACCATAAATTTGGATGCTCTCTGAAATTGGGTCATGTAAAAGTAAGCTTTATGAAGAAAAAAAATCAATTTTGTAATACTACTACAAGCAGAGTCATAACTCACAGCTTGGAGTTTTTTATTTGAGGAGTTTTGACTATCCATTTTACATATTAGCATATATTTAATTGGAATGGCAAAGCTGTTTAGATGTAATCCCAAAGGGTTTTAGTCAACAGCCATACATTTTCTTTTGGTTGATTTTATTTCAGCCACATGCAGTAAAATCAGCATGGATTCAATACTTAAGAGTAGAGATGCTTTAATTATCATTTTAATGAAAGAGATAAGGAAGTAGACTAGCTTAGTTTGCAGTACTCAGGCCTGCTTGAAATTAGTTGAATGGTTTCAGGTCCTCCAGAAGTCTGATGATGTCTCTCATCAGGATGAACCGAGCAAAATTGTAATCATGTTTTGAAAAGTATGTGATTGATCTCAGGATTTATAACTTGTATTGGTAGTTATCTTTGAGGCTGTGGTGTCTATTTATAGCTGAAATTTAGGAGTAAACAAAAATGGCCCTTTATTTTATCAGCAGCCAGTTCAGAAGATACTGAATTTGGGGAAATAGAAATTTGTAGCAAATGCACTGGATTTGGGGAAATAGATACTGGATTTGGGGAAATAGAATACTGTAGCAAATAAATACTGGATTTGGGGAAATAGAAATTTGTAGCAAATGCACCCCTCTGCTGCATGATTTGATTTCTCCCAGAATGGTTGTAGTACTCCTGGTCTCACTAACTCGCATGTGCACCCTAAAATGTTTTTCTGGAGACTGCCATAGGCACAAACAGCAGAGAAAAAGGACAGATTACCTGTCTGTTCTCTTCTGGGTTCAGCACCAAGAATCAGAGGTTAAGAGAAGAGTTAGCACAAGGATTAGGCCATCAAGAGAAAACTGGAGTTGAAGAAGGGGGACCTTGGGTGGGTGAGGGCAGACCTACCCAAAATGCAGTCATTTTTCATCTGTCATTGTAGCAAATGATGTAGAGAAAAACTTCAGTTCAGTTGCTCAGTTGTGTCTGACCCTTTGCGACCCCATGAATTGCAGCACTTCAGGCCTCCCTGTCCATCACCAACTCCCGGAGTTCACCCAAACTCATGTCCATCGAGTCGGTGATGCCATCCAGCCATCTCATCCTGTGTCATCCCCTTCTCCTCCTGCCTCCAATCCCTCCCAGCATCAGTCTTTTCCAATGAGTCAACTCTTCGCATGAGGTGGCCAAAGTGCTGGAGTTTCAGCTTTAGCATCAGTCCTTCCAAAGAACACCCAGGGCTGATCTCCTTTAGAATGGACTGGTTGGATCTCCTTGCAATCCAAGGGACTCTCAAGAGTCTTCTCCAACACCACAGTTCAAAAGCATCAATTCTTTGGTGCTTAGCTTTCTTCACAGTCTAACTCTCACGTCCATACATGACTACTGGAAAAACCATAGCCTTGACTAGATGGACCTTTGTTGGCAAAGTAATGTCTCTGCTTTTCAATATGCTATCTAGGTTGGTCATAACTTTCCTTCCAAGGAGTAAGTGTCTTTTAATTTCATGGCTGCAGTCACCATCTGCAGTGATTTTGGAGCCCCCCAAAATAAAGTCTGATACTGTTTCCACTGTTTCCCCATCTATTTGCCATGAAGTGATGGGACCAGATGCCATGATCTTAGTTTTCGGAATGTTGAGCTTTAAGCCAACTTTTTCACTCTCCTCTTTCACTTTCATCAAGAGGCTTTTTAATTCCTCTTCACTTTCTGCCATAAGGGTGGTGTCATCTGCATATCTGAGGTGATTGATATTTCTCCCGGCAATCTTGATTCCAGCTTGTGCTTCTTCCAGCCCAGCATTTCTCATGATGTACTCTGCATATAAGTTAAATAAGCAGGGTGACCGGAGAAGGCAATGGCACCCCACTCCAGTACTCTTGCCTGGAAAATTCCATGGACGGAGGAGCCTGGTAGGCTGCAGTCCATGTGATCACTGAGAGTCGGACACAACTGAGTGACTTCATTTTCACTTTTCACTTTCATGCATTGGAGAAGGAAATGGCAACCCAATCCAGTGTTCTTGCCTGGAGAATCCCAGGGATGGTGGAGCCTGGTGGGCTGCCACCTATGGGGTCGCACAGAGTAGGACATGACTGAAGCGACTTAGCAGCAGCAGCAGCAAGCAGGGTGACAATATATGGCCTTGGCGTACTCCTTTTCCTATTTGGAACCAGTCTGTTGTTCCATGTCCAGTTCTAACTGTTGCTTCCTGACCTGCATATAGGTTTCTCAAGAGGCAGGTCAGGTGGTCTGGTATTCCCATCTCTTTCAGAATTTTCCACAGTTTATTATGATCCACACAATCAAAGGCCCCTTTCAGTCAATCAAAGGTGATACCAGTGACTGACATTTGATTGAAATCTTAAGGTTGTGGTCTAAGGACCACGATAATTAAAGCTGATTCAGTAGAGAGAGAATGGGATTGTAAGGCATCTTTGAAACAGCAAAAATAGGTATGTTATAGAGAAAACAGTCTTCAGCTTTCTGAGATAAATAATGGCACCCCTGCAGATGAGTTGCCATAGCATGAGATACCAGCATTCACCAAATTGTTCTCACCCCCAAAACTAGAGTAATTCTTGGCACTTTCCTTCTCCCTGCACTCGTCATCTGTCATTACCATCCTTTGGAGGCAGCCTTCAACCTGTTTCACCAATGCTGTCCTTCCGTTGCATTGCTATCGCCCTCATCCTAGACGGTTGACTATTGTCACTGTCAGTGGGACACTTCAGGGTTTCTTCCCTTGTCTCTCTTCTTGTACTGAAACCAAAACTTAAAGTAAAAATATGATAATGTTCCTTCTAGACTAAAACCCCTCCAAAGATTTCCAGTCTCCAGTAAAATAAAATCAAAGACTTCGGCATGCCTGTATGCTTCCCATGACTTGTCCCGCTTACCTCTTCCAATGCCAATTCCTATTTCTCTCCACCTCGTATGGACTCCTTCCCATTCATTCATTGAGCATGACCAGTATGTTCCCCACTCAGAGCCCTTGCACTTGTTTGTCCCTCTTCTTGAATATTGTCACTGCAATAATGTTATATCACTCATGTCTCCGCTCAGAAGTGATCTCCCCAGAGAAGCCTTCCCCAATCTCCTATTCAGTCCCCCACCCCACTGCACTCAGAATTATTTCCTTACTCTGCTTTTATTAAACATTATTACATGTAAATAACTGATTTGACACTGTATCTTTTTATTTAGCACTTTTGCTTATCACTCACAATCTCCTTGGGAATAATGACTTCATCTTCATCACCTAGAATAGTACATGTCACACAGTAAAAAATAAATGTTTATGGAATAATTTTGAATAAAGAAATGAATGAATTTTCACTTAAAATGAAGCCTGTTTCACTGTTGTGTGTTAACTGCTAGGATTCTCATAGGCAATCAAGTTTCAGAACCATGACTTAGGTAATATAGCAAGAAGGGCAATGTATTACATAACCTACCAACATAATTTAATCATTCTGGTTGTTCCAGTTGTGCTAAAGAGGCTCCTCTGTGTTTTGACTTCACCATGGAGATTTATAACAGCTAGTTTATGTTCATGAAGACACAGAACATTATCCACACATGGATATGCTTTGATCCACTTTGGTCTATTTTAAAAAATTAAATATTTTTTTATTTTCCAGAATTGTCTTTTATCTTTTTCCAACTCCAAATATGAGAGATTCTGTAATTCCAGGTCCAACATTGACTACAGTATTAAATCTTTCCTTCCTTTCTTCTTGGAGTAGTACCTTAAGTGTTCTTTCTGTTGTAGACAGCTTAAAATAGAGTTACACAGAAGATCACAGCAGCAATAAACTTGAAAAGGATTCTAACCATGGCATAAAAGGAAAAGCACAGTTCAGAGGAAAATTGCCAGAACATAGAAGAGAATTTACTTTCTACAGAGAGATATTTTTGGAACGTTCTATGGCAGTGTTTGGGGGATCTGACTGCCTGGCAATATCCATCATGCCACAGAAAATTTATCATTCTCAGAGACAGAAGACAAAGATACTTGCGTGAGGTGATTTTAAGATTCTAAACATCCTTTGTTATTATTTTTTCTTAAAAATTATTTTCACTTTGTATTTAGGCAGTACATACCAGAACAACATTTCAATACAGTGTTGGTGGGAGGAAAGGAAAGCTGGAAATTAAATTAGAAGCCCTAGATTTAAATGATTTGCTCTTCTACTTAGAGCTGCATGAAGTAAACTATTCAATATGGTGAACAGAGATGCTTGTTTGTCACCATTCCGTTTGCCCCTTCTTCCTGGGAACACAGCCCTTAGTCGCTTGTTCTGAATGGCCACGTGACCACAGTTTTTGCTGTATTAATTTTCTAGTGCTGGTGTAACCCAGTACCACAGACTGGGTGGCTTAAGCAACAGAAATGTATTTTCCTACAATTCTGAAGTCTAGAAGTTCAAGATCAATGTGTTGTCAAGTTTGGTTTTTATAAAACCCCTCTCCTTGGCTTATAGAGAGTCATCTTTCCCCTTCCTGTGTCTTCATGTCATCTTTCCTAAATGTGTCTCTTTGTCCAGATTTCCTCTTCCTGTAAATTTATTAGTCATATTGGGTTAGGGTGCATCCTAATGACCTTGTTGTAATTTAAAGTCACATTCTGGCTGCTATCAAAAAGTCTATAAACAATAAATGCTGGGGAGGGTGCAGAGAAAAAGGAACCCTCTTACACTGTTGGTGGGAATGCAAACTAGTACAGCCACTATGGAGAACAGTGTGGAGATTCCTTAAAAAACTGGAAATAGAACTGCAATACGACCCAGCGATCCTACTGCTGGGCATACACACTGAGGAAACCAGAAGGGAAAGAGACACATGTACCCCAATGTTCATCGCAGCACTGTTTACAATAGCCAGGACATGGAAGCAACCTAGATGTCCATCAGCAGATGAATGGATAAGAAAGCTGTGGTACAATCAGAGCAGAAAAACAAATAAAAGGAATCCAAATTGGAAAAGAAGAAGTAAAACTCTCACTATTTGCAGATGACATGATCCTCTACATAGAAAACCCTGAAGACTCCACCAGAAAATTACTAGAACTAATCAATGATTATAGTAAAGTTGCAGGATATAGAATCAACACACAGAAATCCCTTGCATTCCTATACACTAATAATGAGAAAACAGAAAGAGAAATTAAGGAAACAATTCCATTCACCATTGCAACGGAAAGAATAAAATACTTAGGAATATATCTACCTAAAGAAACTAAGGACCTATATATAGAAAACTATAAAACACGGGTGAAAGAAATCAAAGAGGACACTAACAGATGGAGAAATATACCATGTTCATGGATTGGAAGAATCAATATAGTGAAAATGAGTATACTACCCAAAGCAATTTATAGATTCAATGCAATCCCTATCAAGCTACCAAAGGTATTCTTCACAGAGCTAGAACAAATAATTTCACAATTTGTATGGAAATCCAAAAAACCTCGAATAGCCAAAGCGATCTTGAGAAAGAAGAATGGAACTGGAGGAATCAACCTACCTGACTTCAGGCTCTACTACAAAGCCACAGTTATAAAGACAGTATGGTACTGGCACAAAGACAGAAATATAGATCAATGGAACAAAATAGAAAGCCCAGAGATAAATCCATGCACATATGGACACCTTATATTTGACAAAGGAGGCAAGAATATACAATGGATTAAAGACAATCTCTTCAACAAGTGGTGCTGGGAAATCTGGTCAACCACTTGTAAAAGAATGAAACTAGAACACTTTCTAACACCATACACAAAAATAAACTTAAAATGGATTAAAGATCTCAATGTAAGACCAGAAACTATAAAACTCCTAGAGGAGAACATAGGCAAAACACTCTCCAACATAAATCACAGCAGGATCCTCTATGACCCACCTCCCAGAATATTGGAAATAAAAGCAAAAATAAGCAAATGGGACCTAATTAAACTTAAAAGCTTCTGCACAACAAAGGAAACGATTAGCAAGGTGAAAATGCAGCCTTCAGAATGGGAGAAAATAATAGCATATGAAGCAACTGACAAACAACTAATCTCAAAAATATACAAGCAACTCCTACAGCTCAACTCCAGAAAAATAAATGACCCAATCAAAAAATGGGCCAAAGAACTAAATAGACATTTCTCCAAAGAAGACATACAGATGGCTAACAAACACATGAAAAGATGCTCAACATCACTCATTATCAGAGAAATGCAAATCAAAACCACTATGAGGTACCATTTCACACCAGTCAGAATGGCTGCGGTCCAAAAGTCTACAAGCAATAAATGCTGGAGAGGGTGTGGAGAAAAGGGAAGCCTCTTACACTGTTGGTGGGAATGCAAACTAGTACAACCACTATGGAGAACAGTGTGGAGATTCCTTAAAAAACTGGAAACAGAACTGCCTTATGATCCAGCAATCCCACTGCTGGGCATACACACTGAGGAAACCAGAAGGGAAAGAGACACGTGTACCCCAATGTTCATCGCAGCACTGTTTATAATAGCCAGGACATGGAAGCAACCTAGATGCCCATCAGCAGATGAATGGATAAGAAAGCAGTGGTACCTATACACAATGAGTATTATTCAGCCATTAAAAAGAATACATTTGAATCAGTTCTAATGAGGTGGATGAAACTGGAGCCTATTATACAGAGTGAAGTAAGCCAGAAAGAAAAACACCAATACAGTATACTAACGCATATATATGGAATTTAGAAAGATGGTAACAATAACTCTGTGTACGAGACAGCAAAAGAGACACTGATGTATAGAACAGTCTTATGAACTCTGTGGGAGAGGGAGAGGGTGGGAAGATTTGGGAGAATGGCATTTAAACATGTATAATATCATGTATGAAACGAGTTGCCAGTCCAGGTTTGATGCATGATACTGGATGCTTGGGGCTGGTGCACTGGGATGACCCAGGGGGAGGGTGTGGGGAGGGGGGAGGGAGAGGGGTTCAGGATGGGGGGCATGGGTGTACCTGTGGCAGATTCATTTTGATGTTTGGCAGAGCTAATACAATATTGTAAAGTTTAAAAATAAAAAAAAAAAAAAAAAAGAAAGCTGTGGTACATATATGCAACAGAATATTACTCAGCCCTTAAGAAGAATGCATTTGAATCAGTTCTAATGAGGTGGGTGAAACTGGAGCCTATTATACAGAGTGAAGTAAGCCAGAAAGAAAAACACCAATACAGTATATTAACACATATATATGGAATTTAGAAAGATGGTAACAATGACCCTATATGCGAGACAGCAAAAGAGACACAGATGTCAAAACAGACTTTTGGACTCTGTGGAAGAAGGTGACAGTGGGATGATTTGAGAGAATAGCATTGAAACATGTATATTATCATATGTGAAATAGATTGGCAGTCCAGGTTCGATGCATGAGGCAGGGTGCTCAGGGCTGGTGCACTGGGATGACCCTGAGGGATGGGAGGGGGAGGGAGGTGGGAGGGAGGGTCAGGATGGGGAACACATGTACACCCATGGCTGATTCATGTGAATGTATGGCAAAAACCACCACAACACTGTAAAGTAATTAGCCTCCAATTAAAATAAAAAAAAAAAAAACAAAGTCACATTCTGTGATACTGAGGTTAGGACTTCAGCATATGAATTTGGGGAGGGATGCAGTTCAGCCCATAATATTCACCAACAACAAGCAGAAGGAATTGTGTGCAACTTTCATCTCACCCACATAAAAGATGCTTGCCCTAGACTTGCTTTCTCTTTTCCCTTCACTGCCTAGAAACAGCCATGTATAAGATCACCTTAAAGGCCCACTTGGGTTGGGGACTTGGTTACAGGAATTGCTGAGATGTCTTCCTCAGGTAGAGCCTTCATTCTCACTTTGTAATATGCTGGAAAGAGAAATAGTCTTGAATTATTTGAAGTCATCCCACTGATGTCTATTGTTATAGTAACTCATTGTTGACTCTAACATATTTAACTGATTTGTGTAAGCCCAGCTTTTCTCATCTCAAAAGATGGGAATAAGGAACTTGCTCAGACTGTTGTGATGAGAGGTAAAGTCTATGTATGAAAGTGCCCAACATTGCAATGAAGCTAAAATTATAGTGGGAATGATTTTCTGCATTCTACTTGGAGAAAATCCCCATTGTGTTTAATGGTTGTAAAATTTCTGTATAAGTTAAAAATCATCTTTCAGATTTAAGGATTTAATTTTATTAACCCATTCATCTCTAAACTCTGATTATTGAATTTAGCAACAGGCTTCAAGAGGTCTTTGAAAGCTGAATTTTTAGCATGTGTGGTTATTTTTCTTCTTCAGAGGGTTCATTGGCTTCATAAGATTCTCCAATTCATTTCTGATTAACAGTCCCTGAATGGTGTATCTTATCAGGGTGGATAAAATCCAGGGTCTCTGAGGGATTGGCCCAAAGGTGGTGCTATGCTAAGTCACGTCAGTCGTGTCCGACTCTGTGCAATCCCATAGACAGCAGCCCACCAGGCTCCCATCCCTGGGATTCTCCAGGCAAGAATACTGGAGTGGTTGGCTGTTTCCTTCTCCAATGCATGAAAGTGAAGTGAAAGCAAAGTCTCTCAGTCATGTCCGACTCTTTGTGACCCCATGGACTGCAGCCCACCATGCTCCTCCGTCCATGGGATTTCCCAGGCAAGAGTACTGGAGTGGGCTGCCATTGCCTTCTCAAGGTGGTGCTAGCGGATAATAATATAACCCTAGAGAACCAGAAGGACCAGTACTGGAAGGGGATGATAGGAGTTGAGGGAAGGCCTCACAAAATCATTCAGTTCAGTTCAGTTCAGTCACTCAGTCATGTCCGACTCTTTGTGACCCCATGAATTGCAGCACGCCGGGCCTCCCTGTCCATCACCAACTCCTGGAGTTCACTCAAACTCACGTCCATTGAGTCGGTAATGCCATCCAGCCATCTCATCCTCTGTTGTCCCCTTCTCTTCCTGCCCCCAATCCCTCCCAGCATCAGAGTCTTTTCCAATGAGTCAACTCTTCGCATGAGGTGGCATATTGGAGTTTCAGCTTTAGCATCAGTCCTTCCAAAGAACATTTAGAATGGACTGGTTGGATCTCTTTGCAGTCCAAGGGACTCTCAAGAGTCTTCTCCAACACCACAGTTCAAAAGCATCAATTCTTTGGCACTCAGCTTTCTTCACAGTCCAACTTTCACATCCATACATGACGACTGGAAAAACCATAGCCTTGACTAGATGGACCTTTGTTGGCAAAGTAATCTCTGCTTTTGAATATGCTATCTAGGTTGGTCATAACTTTCCTTCCAAGGAGTAAGCGTCTTTTCATTTCATGTCTGCAGTCACCATCTGCAGTGATTTTGGAGCCCCCCAAAATAAAGTCTGACACTGTTTCCACTGTTTCCCCATCTATTTCCCATGAAGTGATGGGACCGGATGCCATGATCTTTGTTTTCTGAATGTTGAGTTTTAAGCCAACTTTTTCACTCTCCTCTTTCACTTTCATCAAGAGGCTTTTTAGTTCCTTTTCACTTTCTGCCATTGATCCTAAAAAGAGAGGTTAGGAAAGGAGGAAGATGGAGATGGAGGGATGGATAGATTCTGGGGAAACTGCTGTGACTTCCCATCTTTGCCTCAGGGTTTACCTGTCCCAATGACCTTCTTCTGGCCTCCCATCATTTATGTGTTGGGTATCATCACAAAGATGCTATGAAAGGAACCTAGAGATTTTCTAATTCAACATCCCCTTGTGTAGGCTGAGACCTATAGAACTGAGAGCATGGGAAAACATGGAAAAGTTGTATCTAAGATCACACAGTTAGTCAACATAACCAAGCTAGAATCTGGCTCAGCTATGCTTGCTCCACTATGCTACATCCTTTTCAATGTTATTCCCAAAGGGATGGACAATCCACTGGGTCCCTCCAATAGGAGAAGAGCAAAACTCTACCTCTCACTTTCTCCTCTTCTACATCCTCCTGTACTTCTTCCATCTTTATTTTCTATTTTTACCAAAGTTGAACATGTCTAGAATTTGAAGAGTCAACCAGTGCTACACAAGGTTGGTTATAACAGGAGCTCCCTACTTTCCTTTACTCCATTCCTCTTTCTATAACAGAAACCACTTCCTCTTTTAGCTGATTATTTTGGTATTATTATTCAGTTCTCTCAGAACCAAATTACTTATTTTTTCCCTAATTTTGGGCATCATCTGTTGACTTCCCTTTGAAAGACGAGGTTTCAGCATTCTTTCTCTTCACTGCTTCTCACCATACATTCACAGTCTTCTTCTTCCCTATCTTCCCAATACACTGGAATTTTTGTTATATTAATATACCATAATTGCTTTATTATAACTCAAGCTATAAAATGTGGCAATCAAAAGCATGGAATCTGGAGCCAAATGCCCGTGTTCAAAATCCACCTTGTATCATTTATTAGCTGTGTGACCTTGGACAAGTGACCGAATTCTGTGTGCTGGAGTTGCCTTTGCTCTACAATGGGGAAATATCAATGCTGGTACTCAGTTCACAAGTTTGATATGAGAATTAAGTGAATTAACATAGACAGTTTTTAAAATCATGATTACACTTGAAAGTAATATGTAAATATTTTCTTCAGAACTGAGCCTTGTAACATATGATTACTTTTTTTCCCCTGCAGTTTCCCGTAAAGTTAATATTCATCTTTTTTCATATGAGTAATTTAACCCCAAATCTTCAAAGTTGTCTACTTCTTCCCTTAAGGTGTTCAGATGCATCTGCATCTTGTAGCTGTTGATTTCATCATCCTTAGAAGTCTTTCTGGGAATTCTGGTACTGCTCCAATACGGGCTGGTCACTTTCCATGCCTATATCATAGCTGTCATATTGGGATCCCATTTCACTTTTGTCCTGGGGATTCTTTTAGCTTCTGTCAGTTTGGACGGCTTGTTTCCTGTATGCCATGTCTTTTTACTTTCTCTTTAGAAAGAATACATATGAGAGATCCTTAGGAACATTTATGTCATGTATGCTAAGTTGCTTCAGTCATGTCCAACTCTGTATGACCCTATGGACTGCAGCCTACCAGGTTCCTCTGTCCATGAGATTCTCCAGGCAAGAATACTGGAGCGGGTTGCCATTTCCTACTCCAGGGGATCTTCCTGACCCAGGAATGGAACCTGTCTCTCTTGTGTCTCCTGCATTGGCAGGCAGGTTCTTTACCACTGACATTACCTGGGAAGTCATTCATGTCATAAAATGTTTTAATTATAATCTCATTCTTGATAGATAGTTTGGTACACTTAGATTCTGTATTGAAAATAATTTCCATCCAGAATTTTAAAGACATTCCTTAATTGCTTTCTAAATGCTACTTTTGAGAAATCAAAGTCTTCTGAGTCTCATAGTTTTGTGTGTGTGTGAGATCTACTTATTTCGTCCAGAATCTCATAGAATTTTTTTTTCTCCCAAGGTATTTTAAAATATGATAATGTGCTTGTGCTTTGGTGTAAGTTTCTTTTTTAAATCCATTGTTCTTGGAATTGATAGATGCCTTCAGTATATAAACCCAAATATTTCCTTCAGTTCTAGGATATAATCTTGATTTATGTATATACATAAGTATGAATGTGCTTGTTTTGATCATTTTATTTCCTATGTTTTCTCTGTTCTCTCTTCCTGAAAATCCAATTATTCAGACATGGGAGCACTTAACTTGTCCTCTAATTTTCTAAAATTTTTGGCTTGTTTTTTCGGAGTCTTTTGACTTTATAAATATTATTTATTCAAACCATCATATTTTAAATTTCCAAGTACTCTTTTGGTCCCTGTTGTTCTTTGTTTCATTAAATTCTGTTCCTGGTTACAGTATTATTTGTTCCTCATGGACAGACTGGGTTCCACAAAGCCATATTTATCAAAGCCAAATTCATCACATTTCACTTGAAGGATGAAAGGCTGACTGCAAGCATTCAGATAGCTGAGAGGAAGGAATAGAAAAGGGATCCATCATCCACTGTGTGCAACAAATCCATGTGGTCCTCCTGTTTTCATAGTGGTACCTTGAACTTCATTTTTACCTGGTATCTTCCACTCTAGGGACTTTTTTTTGTCATCTCCAAAAAATAAAACTCCAGACTTTGCTGAGGTAGGGGAGGGAAGATACCTAGCAGACCAGATTGGGGAAAGAGATCCAATAGCTTCATAAATGTATTTTACATCAGCTTGCTTTTTTTCATCCCATGATTCATCCCCACATTTGGAGGTAATTGATAGTGCCAGTTCCTGGCCCTTTGGGAATTGTTGTGTGATTGTTGTCTTATTTCCCATCTGTTTTTCTCATCTGTAGATGAGAAACACTTAGGTGTTAGTTTTTTCTTTCCTGTTGTTAGAGTGGAGCTTTAGGAGAAAGCAAAAGTGAGTATGAAACTACTTCCTTGGAATGGAAAACTGTGATCATCCTTTGTGAGTAAATTTACCTGTAGAGAGGGGTCAGAATCATTTCTACCGAGATTTACCCAGAGGTCAGGCATTCACTCTTTATGTGACTAGTGAATTTTTTTTTTCATCTTTTCTTTCCTTATATATAGTATGGGATTATATCCCTATATGAGGATATCTGAGAAGATCAAATGAGGTAGGGTATGCAAAGTTCTTAGCAGTGTCTCGTCCATATTAGTCACTCAGCAAACATTAACTTCTTCAAATCCTTTAGAATGAGACCACAAAACAATTTTTAAAGGACAGGTTAGTTCTTCTTCGCCTTTTCTAATGATAACCTTAAGAACTTATTTGCTGTCTATAAGAACTTATTGGTGTCTATAATTTCCTTGGTTCTGTCTCATCACAACAAAAATTTGAAGCGATGGACCAGTGTTACAGCTCCGTGTTACAGCTCAGTTTTATTTAGCAAGTAAAGGAAAATACATCCTCGAGGAGTGAGGGCGTGCTGACCCAGACCCAAAAGACATGAAGAGAAGAACGGCTTCCAGCCCAATTTTGGCTCCTCTTTTTATATGTTTTTTCTCCTTCCCCTGGGTCTGCCCTATGTAAATTGGGCTAGCTAGGAGTGCTGTTTTGCTTGAGGTCCTCACTCCAGTCCTCAGACCTTTCTTTGTTCTATTTTCACAGGCTTTTCCCTTCTTTGTTTTTTAGCCACTGCCATTTTGAACTCCTTTTTCCTATTCTAACTACCTAACATTTCCCAAAGCTGCCAGAATTACTAAGTTTATAGCGTGCTTACATATTCAATTCAGTGTCAGGACAACTTTTTTATTTATACCTGTTTTGTACATATTAAGATTCTCACTATTTGTAGTGCAGCAAGGCTAAGTAAGGTGGCACTACTGGTAGAGAACCTGCCCGCCGATGCAGGAGATGAGGGTTTGATCCCTGGGTCAGGAAGATCCCCCGGAGATGGGAATGGCTACCACTCCAGTATTCTTGCCTGGAGAATCCCATGGACAGGGGAGCCTGTCAGGCTACAGTCCATAGGGTTTCACAGAGCCAGACTAGACGGAAACAACTTAGCATGCACGCATGCATGCAAGGCTAAATAAAACGCAGGCCCGACCTCAGAGACCTCATAACAGAAAGCCTGAAATGGAGAGTTTATTGTTTGGAACAGGCTTTTTCAAATCCCAAATAGGCTAATAAAGACTCTATTAGGAAAACATAGACTCCCTCCTGGGAAACAAGAGGCTGTGAAGCAGCCTGTATTTACATGCTGTTGGAGAGTTGGTACATTTGTTTTGACTTTCTCTAATTAAATTGTAAAGATTTTCTTCAGGTGAAGGATTCTATTTCCTTTCCTCTGTTATACACATTCTGAGTGGTGGAGGAATTTTGAATATCCTTGTTTCCCATCATCATGTTAGTCGCTCAGTTATGTCTGACTCTTTCTGACCCTATGGACTGTAGCCTGCCCAGCTCCTCTGTCCATGGGATTCTCCAGGCAGGAATACTGGAGTGGGTTACCATGTGTCCTCCAGGGGATCTTCCCCACCCATGGATTGAATCTGGGTCTCGCACATTGCAGGCAGATTCTTTACCATCTGAGCCATCAAGGAACCATGTCATAGGTCCAACAAGATGCCAAGATCCAATGTTCAGATCTGTTCTCTGAATTTCCCACCTGCCATCATCCTGTCTGAAGCAATATGTCTGCATAGCTCTTCATTTGTGTTCTTCTAGTGCCCCTCACCTCTTTTGACCTTGATAAAAATGATGCTTTTTTCTTTTTCCCTCAGCTGGATGCCTTGGAGTTCCTCCAGTGAATACATTCATGTGACCATGACAGCAGGGAATATCTTTGTGAATCCAGAGGACTGACTGACCAGGTAAGAATCAGGTCTTCCCCACTATGCTCTGAGTACATTTTATTGACAAATTTGAATTTTTGACACCAGAAATCATGTTCACACATGTTTATACTTAAGAGTGTAAACTCATGTTTAATTGCAATGGTATAATAGGTAAGTGGCACACTCAGAGTTTTCCAAGCTGAATCTGGTAGATTGGATTATTGGGCTTGACTTCCCGTCTCCCCATTGTGTAATAGCTGTACTGTGCATCCATGTGCCTTCCTAGGCCTCATGGTGGGTGGCATGTCCCTAAACTTTGTCTGGGCTTGGCCACAGGAATATTAGTGAATGTAAAATTCCATGAAATGGAGGAGCCTCATAGGCTACAGTCCATGGGGTCTCTGAAAGTCGGACTGAGAGACTTTACTTTTTTTCACTTCATATGATATGGTTAGGATCTGGAAATCTGCTATACAGTTGGCTTAGTCTCCTGGGATTCTGCTCTTCCCATGAGGAGGAGGTACTGCAGGAAGCTCTCCTTTTATCCCGGGCTTAGTCACTCTGGTTGACATGAAGACTTGCAGACTGACATGAAAGCAGCTCAGCTGACTTGCGGATGCATAAGTGAGAAATTGATGTTTGTTATTATAAACTTTTGAGTTTCGTGTTATTGTAAGTTCTGTGATGCACCGTTATTGAAAACATTGCAGGCTAAGGCTAATAAACCTCTAATAATATGCATTTACAGTTGCTAGCATGGCTGATAGTGTGGATTTATCCCTCAAAAGGTCTCTGTGTTACATGCAATCAAAGTACTGTGGCTTTCCCCAACATTGTTTCTGAATGATGACCGTATTGAATGCCTTTCTTATTAATGTATTCTTTCTCTACTGATCTCTAAGTTCTATGACGTCAACAATTATATCTGATTTATTTCTTATTATACCCCAACACCCTCTTCCAACAACACAAGAGAAGACTCTATACATGGACATCACCAGATGGTCAACACCGAAATCAGATTGATTATATTCTTTGCAGCCAAAGATGGAGAAGCTCTATACAGTCAGCAAAAACAAGACCAGGAGCTGACTGTGGCTCAGACCATGAACTCCTTGTTGCCAAATTCACACTGAAATTGAAGTAAGTAGGGAAAACCACTAGACCATTCAGGTATGACCTAAATCAAATCCCTTATGATTATACAGTGGAAGTGAGAAATAGATTTAAGGGCCTAGATCTGATAGATAGAGTGCCTGATGAACTATGGAATGAGGTTTGTGACATTGTACAGGAGACAGGGATCAAGACCATTCCCATAGAAAAGAAATGCAAAAAAGCAAAATAGCTGTCTGGGGAGGCATTACAAATAGCTGTGAAAAGAAGAGAAGCAAAAAGCAAAGGAGGAAAGGAAAGATACAAACATCTGAATGCAGAGTTCCAAAGAATAGCAAGAAGAGATAAGAAAGCCCTCTTCAGTGATCAGTGCAAAGAAATAGAGGAAAACAATAGAATGGGAAAGACTAGGGATCTCTTTAAGAAAATCAGAGATACCAAAGGAACATTTTATACAAAGATGAGCTCGATAAAGGACAGAAATGGTATGGACCTAACAGAAGCAGAAGGTATTAAGAAGGGATGGCAAGAATACACAGAAGACCTGTACAAAAAAGATCTTCATGACCCAGATAATCACAATGGTGTGATCACTGACCTAGAGCCAGACATCCTGGAATGTGAAGTCAAGTGGGCCTTAGAAAGCATCACTACGAACAAAGCTAGTGGAGGTGATGGAATTCCAGTTGAGCTATTCCAAATCCTGAAAGATGATGCTGTGAAAGTTCTGCACTCAATATGCCAGCAACTTTGGAAAACTCAGCAGTGGCCACAGGACTGGAAAAGGTCAGTTTTCATTCCAATCCCAAAGAAAGGCAATGCCAAAGAATGCTGAAACTACCGCACAATTGCACTCATCTCACACGCTAGTAAAGTAATGCTCAAAATTCTCCAAGCCAGGCTTCAGCAATATGTGAACCGTGAACTTCCTGATGTTCAAGCTGGTTTTAGAAAAGGCAGAGGAACCAGAGATCAAATTGCCAGCATCTGCTGGATCATGGAAAAAGCAAGAGAGTTGCAGAAAAACATCTATTTCTGTTTTATTGACTATGCCAAAGCCTTTGACTGTGTGGATCACAATAAACTGTGGAAAATCCTTTAAGAGATGGGAATACCAGGCCACCTGACCTGCCTCTTGAGAAATTTGTATGCAGGTCAGGAAGCAACAGTTAGAACTGGACATGGAACAACAGACTGGTTCCAAATAGGAAAAGGAGTACGACAGGGCTGTATATTGTCACCCTGTTTAACTTCTATGCAGAGTACATCATGAGAAACGCTGGACTGGAAGAAACACAAGCTGGAATCAAGACTGCCAGGAGAAATATCAATAACCTCAGATATGCAGATGACACCACCCTTATGGCAGAAAGTGAAGAGGAACTCAAAAGCCTCTTGATGAAAGTGAAAGTGGAGAGTGAAAAGTTGGCTTAAAACTCAACATTTGGAAAACGAAGATCATGGCATCTGGTCCCACCACTTCATGGGAAAGAGATGGGGAAACAGTGGAAACAGTGTCAGACTTTATTTTTCTGGGCTCCAAAATCACTACAGATGGTGACTGCAGCCATATAATTAAAAGATGCTTACTCCTTGGAAGGAAAGTTATGACCAACCTAGATAGCATATTCAAAAGCAGAGACATTACTTTGCCAACAAAGGTTCATCTAGTCAAGGCTATGGTTTTTCCAGTGGTCATGTATGGATGTGAGAGTTGGACTGTGAAGAAGGCTGAGCACCGAAGAATTGATGCTTTTGAACTGTGGTGTTGGAGAAGACTCTTGAGAGTCCCTTGGATTTCAAGGAGATCCAACCAGTCCATTCTGTAAGAGATCAGCCCTGGGATTTCTTTGGAAGGAATGATGCTAAAGCTGAAACTCCAGTACTTTGGCCATGTCATGCGAAGAGTTGACTCATTGAAAAAGACTCTGATGCTGGGAGGGATTGGGGGCAGGAGGAGAAGGGGACGACAGAGGATGAGATGGCTGGATGGCATCACTGACTTGATGGACGTGAGTCTCAGTGAAGTCCGGGAGTTGGTGATGGACAGGGAGGCCTGGCGTGCTGCGATTCATGGGGTCGCAAGGAGTCAGACACGAGGACTGAGCGACTGATCTGATCTGATCTGACTGTCGTGATACCTAACACACAGAAAGTACTCACTTAATATTAATTAAATGAATGAGAAAATAAAAATGTAAGAAAGCTATGTATTCCCCCATCAGAAAAATAAACGTAAAAATGTACATGAAAACTGGCCTGGAATATGTAAGGGCACATAAGATTTTATGAGCGATTCCTAGGCTGAAACTTCAGAACTCATCATCAAGATAATGTAGAAGCATTTCAGACAGCAGAGGCTGAAAATCCCCTACATTTTGCTCTGGTATTTTAAGAATGGATGTCTATACACATTGGCAAGACTCAGGAATTTTCCAGGGGACAGGTGATTTGGCCAGATGAGTCACTTTTCTGGTCATGCTGTGTATCCTTCTGTGTGTTATTTCATCTTTCAGTCATTAAGTCAGCTAAGGGATAGAACAGGAATAAAAGGCAAAGGACTCAAAGGTCACTTTTCTAGGACCTAGAAGAAGGGATAAAATATGACCGGAAAAAGTTAACAGTATCTACCAGCGGTCAGCCATGTAGATGATGTAATGCATTATATATGGTGAGTGTGAAGCTGAGGGCCAGGAACAGAAGGGAGAAGAGTAATAGGCAGGTCATTCTTTGAGGGTATTTGTGTCTATACAGAAGATGCAAGAATGTCCTCATTCTTAATTTTCAGGGTGTGCTTCTTCGAAGCAGGCTCTTCCCAGTCACACTGGGAATGCAGAGGCAGCTCAGCAGGCTGACTGGGATTTATGCTAGGACCATTTGTGAGAATTAAATCCATTTAAACTTGGACGGAGGCGATTTCATATGTGGCTGGCCCCATGGAAATGGAGAGATAATTTTAAGTGTGGGTGGGATGGGGCTGGGGGTGGGAATTCACAGAGAAGATGAGTGAGTTGCAGGCCAATGAGTGTTTTCTTTCTGAAGTCATCTTTTAATTATGCAATTCGTGGTGAGTCATTTGCTTTTTTGTTTCACGGGTCTCAGAATGAGCTGGCTGGTGGTTTGATTTTGACTTCTATGGTTGGGAGTCTTATGATTTCTCCATGTTTATAGGTCCTTCATTGATGCTCTCTGGGTGACTTGTGTGAAGTGAACAAAAGAGCTAGGGCATAGGTAACATAGATGCACACAGTGAAACAGGAAGATATGGTCTGCTTCTCTTGGTGTGATTTTAGACAAGATACTTGTTTTCTCCAGACAATGCCTTTCCTGACCCTTGAGATTATAGCCCTCATTACTTACATACCTTGTTCCGGTTGAGATGATTCTTGACACCATAGGTCCATGGGAACCCAGCCATTTGTTGAATGGCGGTGACTGAGACGTTCAAGCTCATTTATAATTTTAAACTCTTAGCAAGCCAAAAAAAAAAAAAACCAAAAAACTCCTTTTCCTTTTATCTCAAAGAGTGAGAAAATTTATGGAATTGGCTGATATTCCAGCAGTCTGTAGGCTTCAGTGTTGTATTTCATTATGAACAATGGAGTAAAAGTGATATTAAAAACAGTCTTTAATACTGGACCCAAGCTCCCAACTCCACAAGCTTACCTACATCTTGTTAAGTTTATAAAATATTTGTGTTTATCACTGGAAAAAATCCCCAAATGTTTTACATAATAACATCTCATTTAAATTCAGTGCTTGACCTTAGCAGAAGGACAAATTATAAAATTTCCATCAGTTTTCCAGATACTAAAGGAATACACTGTAGTGCTAACTAAAAAAAAAAAAAATCATGGACATCTTTTAAAACTGCTTCAAATGCATTTTTGCCTTATTGGACAGACTGTTGAATACAAGTTATTCCTTCCTTAACAACCCATCATTATTCTTATGTTCATAATTATCATAATGGACCATAAAAGAGCATGGTTTTCTTCTACCTGTATTGCTGATTATCAGCTCTGTTTTTCTTCCTATGTATGCTTTTGTAGCTAGTTTTCTATATTTAGGAAAGGTCAGATGAGCAAGTTGTTAGAATGGTATGTAAATTAAGAGTTAATAGGGTATGAATTGATTTATAATAGGAACTTTAGAATGCTTCTCATTATCTGTTAGAACTTTGCTATTTACTTTTTGATTTTCCAAAGTCATGTTCTTGGTATGTGAAGTTTGCATTGTATATGCATATGCATATATTTCAATGTATATATATGTACATACAAGTGCGTGTGTGCTTATGTGTGTGCCTGTGTATTGGGATCCAACATGACATATGGTCATTTTATTAACAAACAGACCTTGACCAAACCCTGATAGTACTCCATTATAACTGTGTGACCTTGGGCAAGTTTCTTGTTCTCAACCTCACTTTCCTCAATGTTTAAATGGGAATAGCAATATTTATAGCACCTAGGACAATATTGGAGACATGGTGTTGTAAAAATATTAATTCCTTTTCTGCTGTTCTTTATAAGAATAGATGGTCTAGTCTTTTCATCATGTATCTATTATCAAAGTCAGTGTTACTAAAAATATTGAACTTGTTTGCTAGTATAATTAGCAAACAACTAGTATAATTAGTGGCACAGTGATTTCTTTAATTCAGTAATTTTCTGCCAGTTTGTTTGGAAAGCTTTATCCAAGAATTGTAAATACATGGTGTATATGCCACCTTTTTTCTCCCATAATTGATACTGATTCTCTTTCCACTGAACCTCAAAGTTGTTCTCAACACAGTGCCAGCTTATACAACCAATCCACCAGAACTGGCACATAGGATGAAACCTAAATCCTTGATTTAGTCACTAGATTGATGATTTCCAAAATCATAATTTTCACTGGTTAAAAAAAGCAGGTGAATTGAAAAGTAGACAGAAGAACTTCCCCTAATGTGTTAGTGGGTGGTGACTAGAGAAAACTCAGGTCCTGTTTTGGAAGAGAAATACTTAAAACAGCAGAGAGAGGATGTGAAGGTCTGAACATTTCTCATTACTCCAGTCAGCGTCCTCAGGCACAATGCCAAGAAAGTAAGCTTGCTCAGCCCTGACGCTGGTAGCAAGTCCATCAACTATTCTTATCAGCCCTTCATCTGAAAGGTAGTCCTGTTTTCATATTCATCTCACACCTTAGATGTTTTTTTGTTTTATTGGGGGAGGGGATTCTCTTATTGAAGAGATAATATTTTTCATCTTTCAATCCAATCTAGTGAGCATGTATAAAAAACACCTACTGTGTGTCAATTAATTCTGTATCCTTGAGGCTATCTCAGCACTGGAGGTGCTAAAATGCAGGTGGAGATGTGTACCTGCGGACACATCGACCATGTCGACTTTGATATTTCCGTGAGAGAGGAAGAGCAGTCATCCTTCCCAGAATTTATTATCTTGTCTTTTTACCCTGTTCCTACTATCAAACTAATTACTGCTAGAAATATTGAACTTATTTGCTTTATAATTAAAAATGGTGAAGTGATTTATTTACTTTCTGCCAGTTTATTTGTTTGCACTGCTTACAAGAATTGTAAAGTACAAGGTATATATGCCACCTTTTTTTTTTTTTTTTTTTGTCTCTTTTTTGAGTTAGTAGCCATCTAGATGGTTGACTTCCTAACGAGAGTGAATGGAAAAGGCTCTCTTAGATGTTACAAAATGTTTGCTGACTTACACCATCTTCATGAGCACTGCCCCCTTTAAAGCGTCAGTCAGCTGCAGAACCTAAGCAGACTCTCTTGAATCTGCAGTGTGCCCTTGTAGAAATGAATTCTGTAGCTCCTTCTTTTGGACTGATCTTCAAATTTATTTGGAAAGCCTGTTATTGCCAGGGAGTGAACTAAGCACTGAGATACAGAAGAAAACGAGATCTCTGACTGCCTGAGTAGCTCACAGACCAGGGAGGGGCCCAACATGTAAATGAGTAATTAGCATAAAATGGAGTCACCAAGAGGCCATGGTTTCTGAATTGACACTGGATGGATGATCTGACACTCATCAGGTAGAGATAGAAATGGGATAAGGGCATTCCAGGGGAAGGGATTTCAGAAGGAGACAGCAAGTCAGTAAGCATCAAGAGCAATTTATAAAGTAACAGGGTCATGAATTATCTGTTGTGCTAGTACTTGTGGGATCAGAGGAGGGAAGATAACAGGAAGGAGTCAAAATGGAATTGGAACTGAGGTTCAAGTCATGAGACATGTTGAAGTTCAAGTCAGAGCATTTTCATTTTAACCGTAGGTAAGGAAGCCGCTCCAAAAATCACTCTGGGAACAGCATGATATTAATGGTGAGCATTTGAGCGTATCTATATCACTTCAGCTAAATGATGTTAAGCTGGTTCTTCTATCATCTCCATTTTACAGGTTATAAAACTAAACCTTAATTTAGAAAGATTCAGTTCAGTTCAGTTGCTCAGTTTTGTCTCTTTGTGACTCCATGGACTGCAGTATTCCAGGCCTCCCTGTCCATCACCAACTCCCGGAGCTTACTCAAACTCATGTCCATCGAGTCAGTGATGCCATCCAACCATGTCATCCTCTGTTCTCCCCTTCTCCTCCTGCCTTCAAACTTTCCCACCATCAGGGTCTTTTCCAATGAGTCAGTTCTTTGCATCAGTTGACCAAAGTATTGGAGCTTCTGCATCAGTCCTTCAAATTAATATTCAGGGTTGATTTCCTTTAGGATTGGCTGGTTGGATCTCCTTGCTAGTCTAAGGAACTCTCAAGAGTCTTCTCCAACACTGCAGTTCAAAAGCATCAGTTCTTTGGTGCTCAGCTTTCTTTATGGTCCAACTCTCACATTCATACATGACTACTGGAAAAACCATAACTTTGACTCTATGGACCTAGTTAGTAAAGTAATGTCTCTGCTTTTTAATATGCTGTCTAGGTTTGCCATAGTTTTCTTCCAAGGAGCAAGCATCTTAGAAAGTGAAAGTGAAAGTCGTTCAGTCATGTCCAACTCTTTGCAACCCTATGGACTATACAGTCTGTGGAATTCTCTAGGCCAGAATACTGGAGTGGGTACCCTATCCCTTCTCCAGGGGATCTTCCCAACCCAGGGATCAAACCCAGGTCTCCCGCACTGCAGGTGGATTCTTTACCAGAAGAGCCACAAAGGAAGCCCAAGAATACTGGAATGGGTAGCCTATCCCTTCTCCAGGGGATCTTCCCCACCCAGGAATCAAACCGGGGTCTCCTGCATTGCAGGCGGATTCTTAACCAACTGAGCTATTTATTAGGTAATTGTTTTAGGTTATAAAACTAGTGAATGTCATATCCAGGATATGAAAAATTTTGTTTGTGGGCTCTGAACCTATGAAATGGGAGAAGACTAGAAACAAGATGTTTTAAATGGGAATTTTGTTCAGTCACCAAGTCGTGATTTACTCTTTACAACTCCATGGATTGCAGCATGCCAAGCTTCTCTGTCCTTGACTATCTCCCAGAGTTTGTTCAAATTCATGGCCACTGAGTCTGTGATGCCATTCAACCATCTCATTCTCCATACACCCTTCTCCTTCTGCCTTCAGTCTTTCCCAGTATCAGGGTCATTTCCAGTGAGTCATCTCTTTGCATCAGGTGGCTGAAATATTGGTGCTTCAGCTTCAGCATCAGTCTTTCCAGTGAATATTCAGCATTGATTTCCTTTAAGATTGACGGGTTTGATCTCCTTGGAGTCCAAGGGACTCTCAAGAGTCTTCTCTAGCACTAATTGCAGTATAGTATTTCAAGCAGAAGATGAGACAGCTGAACACCAGTGCAGTGGTGATGTGATGAGATAAAGGCTCTGGTGTGGTATATTTCAAGGGTGGATACTCCTCTGCCATTCTAGAAAGCCTAAGGAATCATATTCCCATTATTTTAAATTCACTCCTGTTTAAACTTTAAAGCCCTGTCTGACCAACTTTGACCATCTTTTTCGCTATTTGGAAATAGAACATTCAAGGATAAAAATTCATTAAAGAAAGTAAAAAATATTAGAGTTAAATTCTAATGCAGAGTACCAAAATGTTCCGAGCAATCTCAATGTCACTGAAATGATCTATGGTCTGTTAAGTACAGTAATTGTCTCAGTTTTTTTCATTCAGTGGCCACTTACTGAGAACCCACTTTATTTCAAGCCCTGTGTAAGGTTATGGGGATGTAGTTATGGGATATAATTTAGCAAGGGCCAAATGGAGAATCTTATGCCTCAGGATGTAAGCTCTCCACATTCCTTGGAAAATAATAGTAAAGCAGCAGTTCTTACTGAAGAGTGTAGGTGTGATGTTTTTGTTAAAATATTAAAAAAAAAATCATTCTCATAGTACCTTCATTCACAACTCATATGTCAGGCAATGTTATTACTAGAAGAAAGGTCCCCATGATGTATTTTACACATTTATCAAAGAACAGATTGTAGCAAAAGACTCTGTTTCTGTGACAATAGCTTTGATTAACACCTATCAAAATAGAACCATCATTTGCTCACTTGAGCACTTGTTAAATAACCCAATCTGCTACTGAATTAGAAGCCAGATGCCTCCATCTCCACACGTGCTGAGAGGACAGTTGACACCTCCCTCTCACACCCCCAGTCATTTATGGCCCTTGCCTACAGGATGTCACAGTCCTGTTCCAGCTCAAGGTTCTAAGATTCTATACAGTTCAGTGCTTTGTTTTTTCCCGAAATGGCCTGTTGTCTTTCAACTGTGTTGTTGGTCCATGAATCAAGTCAAAGATCCTGTAATGGTACCTACCAGACTGGTACCCATTAGAAGTGATACCATACTCTGGTAAGCCTTCATCACCCAGGCTAAGTGCTATGTAATCTGCAAAGCAGAGTGAGCATTTGGATCAGCAGATCATGTAGATGGAAAGGACTAACATCACAGAATCTTGTATAAGGGGTGCTCGGTCTGTGACTAGCTGCACAGCT
Organism: Bubalus bubalis; assembly: GCF_019923935.1. Classification (NCBI taxonomy): domain Eukaryota; kingdom Metazoa; phylum Chordata; class Mammalia; order Artiodactyla; family Bovidae; genus Bubalus; species Bubalus bubalis. The sequence continues at coordinate 75,711,305 of NC_059163.1, forward strand.
AGAACTTGATATTCATTTTTAGAAGAGCCTTCATTATTAGGATCAGCTTTATTATACTTGGCTTAGATCTGCTTGTAATTTTCATTCTGATTTTGCTCTCTGAAGTCAGAGTTAAGTTCATCACAGCCCTCTCCCATCTGCATCAGGTCTTCTTTTTCCTCAGTTAAGCAGCTAGAGTTCCTGCTGTTCTGCAAGTGACATGAGGTCCAGAGCCCCTCATTATCCTGAATACTTTCTTCTTTATATGCTCTAATACTTCATTGTTCCTCATTAAAATGTGGTACCAGGAACTGAATTTAGCACAGCATCCTAAAGGAAATCTGACCTGTAAAAATTATAGGGCATTGATTCCTTACTGTTCTGTTTCTGAAATCTAAACTCCCCTTTGTTTTTATCTGACAGCCACATTGACAGCTTCTCATACAGAACACGCTTGCTTCAGGGCCTTTGCACTTGCTATCCCCGCTGTTAGGAAAGCTCTTTCCTCCCATAACTCATGTGGCTCTCTCCTCACTTCATTCTGTTTAGGTATCTCCACCTCAGCCACCCCAATGGAAACAAGGTTCCCCTTTCACTCTTTTGCCCCTAACATGGCTTTATTTTTATCATATAGTTATCATAACCTGATACATAATTATTTTATGTATGAACTGTCTGTCTCCTTCACAAAATGTATGCTTTGCATCAGAGGACTGTTTTGTTCTCTGCTGCATCCTTCAGTACATGAAATACAGAAAGTACTCAGTTAATATTTGTTGACTAAATGAAAATTGGGCATATGATCAACTACACTTTCTAAAACCTTGTCTCATGAAATGCTATCAGATTAAGTCTTCATTCATTTTTCACTTGGCAAGTAACTTGCTTTTCTCATTAAGAAATAGTTCATATTTATTACATATATTTAGAGACTATAGATCAGCAAAATAAAATCTACTCAAATTCTCTAGTATCCACACACCATTTTAATATATAATTTTCTAGACTTTTCAGTCATATGTATATACATTACTAAAATCAGATAGTTGTTTAGATATTTTAACCTGAATTATTTTTACTGTATATTTTGCCTTATCAGAAATATTTTAAAATAAGTATGTACAATATTTTACTATGGAGGTATATAATAATTTAACACAATTTACTTAGCCAGTCATCAATTATTAGAGATGTAGATTATTTCCAATTTATTGTAAAGTTAATAGTACCACATAAACAGTATTGTAGCTAAATTTATGGGACATTCATAATTACTCCTGTAACAAGAAGAACTTTTGACCTCAAAGTATAAAATACACAGTTCTGCTGTTAAGTTACTGTAAATAGAAACATTTAAAATTTCAATGCCTAGAAATTATTTTTTTACAGGTAGGCAGAAGGCATTCATATTACACGTGAACCACATACCACTCATATAGTCAAAGTATAACTGACATAGTGTTTCTGAATAATGATTTAATTATACCTATCAAGCAAGGAAAACAACAATACATTATCACTTCTTTCTTTTATCTGTCAAATGTTTAGTTTTTTTCCCTTGGCCTGAAGGAAAGATTAAAAACATTTTTAGAAAGTTTTGTTTCTTCTGTCCCTTTGAAATCATTGATATATTTTGAATCCTGAATCTGTATGCAACATAGGAGCTACTTCTCTTAATTTTGCACAATTGATGTATAAATCTGTGTCTTCATTTACAATAAATCATAAAGCTTTGAACCAGATAGACAAAAACCAAAATAATGTGAACTATTAGATGTATTGTTAAAGGTTTCATTGCTTTTTATTTTGTTTTAATGAAGATTGATGGGAAGAAATGAAGCGACTTTTAGTAGAGAACTGCAAATAAAATAAAATAAAATAAAATGAAGAGTGTGTAGAGGAATTTAAAACAAAGTGAAGTGTTAAGAAAGGCTAAATAGCTAACAATGATCTATTCCAATGAAGAGTAGTTCCACGTATGGCTTGGTGTTCAAGCCCTTTCCTGATATTTCTAAAACATGCCTTTGCCTGCCCAAGGAAGGACTTCTATAAGGCAAATACTCATCCGTATCTTCACTAAGGATAGAAGATGATGCTGGAAGTTCAAAGTTTTGGTAAGAAAGTACTCCTTAAGAGCACAGAAGTTCGAATACTGGGATATTCTACTAGTGAAGATTATGTAATTCTTAAATTACCTTGAATTAAATTGGTTTATTGTAACAGAACCTATATATAACCATCTTGACAATGGGCAACATTGGCTAAAATTATATCCAGTATAAATAAATACAGGATTCCATGGTGGGTGAAAGAGAAGTTTCTGAAAAGCAGTGTATTTGGAAAAGCCAAGGAGATAGTTATTAACTAAATACATATTTTTATTTTTCAATACTGATGCAAAAACATACCAGTAATATTCCTGGAAAGTTATGTGTATGGAATAAAAAATATATTCCTTTCCTCTCTGCTGGGATTTAATTAAGGGATGCGTGAGTTTAACTAGATCACACAGTCATTGTTAATCAGGAGTTTATGAGACTGGAGGATTGTTGGTCTAATGAGAAGAGATAGAAAAGTAATTTATCAGGTCCTCTGGGATGCAAAAGGATTGTTTTAAAGTTGTCTCAGTCTTATAGCTGCAGTTGTGACTATTTATGCACTAAGCAGAGCCTCCTCTTCCTCATCCTTATCTCTCTCCTGGGCATCATAAGGATAATTAAAATGTGCCCATTACTTTCTAGTAGCCCTGGAAAACTCCTATGTGGGAGTCAAGTCAGTTAATATTTATTATTCCCATTTTACAGTTGAGGAACTAGAGGATGAGGTGAGATCAAGTGACTTGATCACGGTACATAGCTAGTTAGAGCACTTCCCAAATTCTAGCTCATGGCTTTCCTTCCTATAGCATTCTACCTCTAGACAGATTCAGGGTCACCATCATCTGACTCTTTCCACATGGTTGGTTTTCTAAGGGATGAACGTGGAGGTTCAGATTCCGTGATCAAAAAATCATGGAATAAACGTATTGAAAAAAGAAAAACAAGATCAAGGGTAGGCAATTTTATAAGAATTGAAAATAGGTGGTCTGAGAACCAGATGTATTTCCATATTTGACACCTTCATTTGAAGGTGGTGTTTTGAAGTATTATTTGGTAGATACTTGGTTGCAACATAGGCAGATTAGCACCTGTGGGGTAATACTTACCCTTTGCTTGTGTTCCTTGTGTTGTTCATGTGGCTATTTGATGTTGTAACTCTGAATTTAAATTAAGGAATTCAGTAAAATTGCATTTTAGAAAGTGGATCAAGAAGATCCTTTCAGAAGAAGTATCCTTTCAGATAGGCTGGTTTTTGTGATGGTTGGTTAGGTGATCTGGAAGTAACTGAATGGAACGGAAACCAGCTCCTGAGTAAGGAAGCTCTGGATGTGCACAGAGGGACTGAAACCTCCTCCTGAGCCTGCACAGAGCAGTTGCTGTGCTGGAGCGAGGTCAGCATGGTGTTGGATGCTCCCACTTCCCTCGAGACATCAGAGCTGTTGTTGCAACATGATATGTTCTCTGAAAACTGGCTCTGGGAGGAAAAACTGTCATCCTGATTATGTCATAGAAATTGGGGACTGTGCTGATGACCAAGGCCAGTAATGAACACTCAGTAACATTCAGTGAAGCACTGGATTTGATCATGTTTTCATCACAGCTTTGGTTATTCTTTGGTTACTTGAGATGAACCTTCACCTAATTCTAGGAAACATGGGGAATAAATGTATCCATTTTGGCTAAGGGAAAAAGAAAGCCTTCCTGCTATTAATTACCTGAGTTTTCTAGACTCTGTTTCAACATATTGTAAAGCAGTTTCATAGATATTTTGCAAAAATAGTAATTGGATTCACTACGATCAACCAAATTTGCATTGATCTCCAGACTTTACATTGGACATTATCCTCTTCTAAGTCATGGATATGTTCTATCCCTCCTAATCACTTAATTTCCCTTACAGTTCTTCAAAATATTTGGCTAAGCCCAGTTAGGTCATAGGTGGAGGTTCGTGACATTGTACAGGAGACAGGGATCAAGACCATCCCCATGGAAAAGAAATGCAAAAAAGCAAAATGGCTGTCTGAGGAGGCCTTACAAATAGCTGTGAAAAGAAGAGAAACAAAAAGCAAAGGAGAAAAGGAAAGATATAAGCATCTGAAGGCAGAGTTCCAAAGAATAGCAAGGAGACATAAGAAAGCCTTCCTCAGCGATCAGTGCAAAGAAATAGAGGAAAACAACAGAATGAGAAAGATTAGAGATCTCTTCAAGAAAATTAGAGATACCAAGGAAACATTTCATGCAAAGATGGGCTCGATAAAGGACAGAAATGGTATGGACCTAACAGAAGCAGAAGATATTAGGAAGAGGTGGCAAGAATACACTGAAGAACTGTACAAAAAAGATCTTCACAACGAAGATAATCACGATGGTGTGATCACTCACTTAGAGCCAGACATCCTGGAATGTGAAGTCAAGTGGGCCTTAGAAAGCATCACTACGAACAAAGCTAGTGGAGGTGATGGAATTCCAGTTGAGCTATTCCAAATCCTGAAAGATGATGCTGTGAAAGTGCTGCACTCAATATGCCAGCAACTTTGGAAAACTCAGCAGTGGCCACAAGACTGGAAAAGGTTAGTTTTCATTCCAATCCCAAAGAAAGGCAATGCCAAAGAATGCTCAAACTACAGCCCAATTACACTCATCTCACACACTAGTGAAGTAATGCTCCAAATTCTCCAAGCCAGGCTTCAGCAATACGTGAACCATGAATTTCCAGATGTTCAAGCTGGTTTTAGAAAAGGCAGAAGAACCAGAGACCAAATTGCCAACATCCAAATTGCCAACATCCGCTGGATCATCCAAAAAGCAAGAGAGTTCCAGAAAAACATCTATTTCTGCTTTGTTGACTATGCCAAAGCCTTTGACTGTGTGGATCACAATAAACTGTGGAAAATTCTTTAAGAGATGGGAATACCAGACCACCAGACCTGGCTCTTGAGAAACCTATATGCAGGTCAGGAAGCAACAGTTAGAACTGGACATGGAACAACAGACTGGTTCCAAATAGGAAAAGGAGTACGTCAAGGCTGTATATTGTCACCCTGCTTATTTAACTGCTCTGCAGAGTACATCATGAGAGACGCTGGGCTGGAAGAAGCACAAGCTGGAATCAAGATTGCCAGGAGAAATATCAATCACCTCAGATATGCAGATGACACCATCCTTATGGCAGAAAGTTAAGAGGAACTAAAAAGCCTCTTGATGAAAGTGAAAGAGGAGAGTGAAAAAGTTGGCTTAAAGCTCAACATTCAGAAAACGATCATGGCATCTGGTCCCATCACTTCCTGGGAAATAGATGGGGAACAGTGGAAACAGTGTCAGACTTTATTTTTGTGAGCTCCAAAATCACTGCAGATGGTGACTGCAGCCATGAAATTAAAAGACGCTTACTCATTGGAAGGAAAGTTATGACCAACCTAGATAGCATATTCAAAAGCAGAGCTATTATTTTGCCAACAAAGTCCATCTAGTCAAGGCTATGGTTTTTCCAGTGGTCATGTATGGATGTGAGAGTTGGACTGTGAAGAAAGCTGAGTGCCGAAGAATTGATGCTTTTGAACTGTGGTGTTGGAGAAGACTTTTTTTTTTTTTTTTTTTTTTTGGAGAAGACTCTTGAGAGTCCCTTGGACTGCAAGGAGATCCAACCAGTCCATTCTAAAGGAGATCAGTCCTGGGTGTTCTTTGGAAAGACTGATGCTGAAGCTGAAACTCCAATACTTTGGCCACCTGATGCGAAGAGTTGAATTTATAGTTACCAGGCAGGAAGGGTGGCAGGGGTGGGATAGATTGGGAGTATGGGATTGGCATGTACACACTTCTATATTTAAAATAAAATGCCTTTTCATGAAAAGGAAAAAATGTGGTGGTTTACATACATTGACTCCCTCAGTCCTCTGAGCAATTCCATCCCTAGTTTATTACTATTGTCCCTGTTTTATAGGAAGCTGAAGCATAGGGAGATGAGGTGAGGTAGCCAAGGCAGTAAGTGCCAAGACTGTACCGCCAGTAAGTGACCAGGCTGGGGTTTGAAGTTGCACTGTCTGTCTCCTCAGCTTCTCATCTTGGCCATTGTGCTATTATTTTTCCCTTGGGGAACAGGACAAGTCATCCACACATTTTTGCTCAGTGTCTTTGCTCAGGATTTCTTCTTCCTAAAAGTCCTCCTCAGAGTCTTTGCCTGCCAAGGTTAAATTCAATTATCACCTCCTTTGTAAAGCCTTACCTAATTCCTCCTTGCTTCACTGTTCTTTTGTCTCCCCTTAGTCATGACATTTATCACTTGGTGTTATTGTCACTAGATACTCATCTGTCTCATCTGAAGTATATCCACTCCTTGAGAAAGGACATATTGTAATTTTTAAATATTTTTGTATTTGTGGTGACTGGAGAAGACATGGTACCCAGTAAGGACTCTTATTGTATTGGACATGTATGAATGAAGAAATTTGGAGATTCTTGTACATAAGTAAGAGTAGATTTTAAGTTTCTTTTAATCCTATATTATTTAGTGTCAATCTCTGGTCTGATAGGTAGTATTTTTATTGGATATTCACTAGATACTTTATGTACAGATACTTTATATCTGGGTCCCTGTTCATTTTAAAGCATTGTTGGAATGAGAGACTGGATAATCTTGACTTAGATAAATCTAAGAAACTCTCTGATAGTTCAGTTAGTAAAGAATCCACTTGTAAATGGAGACCCCAGTTTGATTCCTGGGATGGGAAAATCTCCTGGAGAAGAGATAGGCTACCCACTCCAGTATTCTTGGGCTTTCCTTGTTGCTCAGCTGGTAAAGAATTCCCCTGCAAAGCGGGAGACTTGGATTCAATTCCCGGGTTGGGAAGATCCCCTGGAAAAGGGAAAGGCTACCCACTCCAGTATTCTGGCCTACAGAATTCCATGGACTGTATAGTCCATGGGGTCACAAAGAGTCAGACACGACTGAGTGACTTTCACTTTCACTTTGATCTTGAGCCTGTTTCTGAATCTTAATTAGCTACATTTCTCAATGAATCAGCAGTGGCCCATGGGTTATTAAATGGTAAAATAAATGGTTTGGTATAGCTCCTTTAGGAATGTGACCGAGTGTCTACATTTCTCATATTTCATTTGACAACATTATATTCCAGTAATTGCTTAATCTGAAATAATGACATTATGTGCAAATTATGTGCAACTCCATCCATTGATGTTTCTCTGAACACTTAGGCTATTAGGCTTCTTTTAATTATTTTCTCTGCACCAGAGTCCTCACTGTTTTCTCTGCTACTGCCCTGGGTATTCATGACTGAACAAATCAATTATTAAAATGGAAGCATGCTCCTTTTGTGCATTGCCTGGATGTCTTAACAATCTCATTATTTGATGAGTGACTTGTAGAAATATTTAGCTCATCCTGTTTGACAGATATCACATGCTCAACATGAATAATGGAAGTACTCTCTGGTACTGAGAGGACTGTGTTCTCAATGGTTTTACTCTGATTGTAGTACTGCCAGGGGTGAAAAGGTTCTGTTTTAATCAAAGCTGTGTTTTGGCTCAAAAGTGTTATTTGACCTTGATAACCAGTTCCACAGAATACGTTTACGAGGTTAAAAAAAAATGAAAAGAAAAAGAAAGATTCACATCAGGTCAAGGTTAATTGTAGTTGATATTTGCCTAACAATTCGTCTGGTATCATTCTTCTAGCTTATGATACAATAAATGAACCATTTGGTGGAGGAAAGGTCAATGCTGTATTCAGTTTCCTTCTGCAGGTGAGCTTCCAACTGGGGACTTAATTTAAAGAGGATTTTAATAAAGAGAGGTACTTTATAAACTTCTAGGTCAACATAGCACATTGAAGGAATTACTCCTGCCTGTGGCATTCACTTATGTTCTAAAAAGAAAACTTCAGACATGGGCTCAATGACCATGTTGAGAGGCTTGGGCTTCCTATGAATTCTTGACTTCTGAATTGTGTCTTTATAATCTGCATTTCCAAAAGCCTCTCAAGCACGGGCATCTCTCAGGGTTCTCACGATACTCTGCAGCAAGTACAGTCATTGTGTGCCTCATACCTTGTTTGAATGGCCTTTTTCTTGTACACCCTACTGGAAGGACTTTGGGGACAGATATTGTATCCTGCTAACACTGTATTTGTAGCACCTAACACAGTCCCTGGGCTATTGTAGTCATTAGAAAGGGGCTACTGAATTGCTTTGTTATTGATTACTAGTACACTGCTTAGTTGCTCAGTCATGTCTGGCTCTTTACAACTCCATGGACTGTAGACTGCCAGGCTCCTCTGTCCATGGGGATTCTTCAGGCAAGAATACTGGAGTGGGTTGCCATGCCCTTTCCAAGGGATCTTCCCAACCCAGGGATTGAACCCAGGTCTCCCGCATTGCAGGTGGATACTTTACCACCTGAGCCCCAAGGAAGCCCTTTGGTTAATAATAATGAAGCAGATCTTATTGACTCAATCATTTCCACAAAATATAAGAATGCCAGCTCATTTCAAATGTAAACCCATTGTTTCCTGGGATGACCTGGAGGTATTGTATTTAAGCTCCTAATCCTTTTATTTTTCTTCTCCATATCTCACCATGACTCAGCTGATGTCCAAGTCAACAGCATGTTTTCAATTCCCTGCAAAGTCACAAACCTTCTAAGTAGTAATGTAGGCCTGTGTTTCTGAGGCTATTCACAGTGCTTAAGACTTGCCACATCTCTTTGGAAGTAGAGAGAGCATCTCTTTGCTCCACTTTGCCATCCTGCAATTGAAGATAAACCAAAACATCTCACATCTTTCACAAAGTATCATCACATCTCACAAAATTCCCCCAAACAACAGCTCTTCATCCACCTGAAGTTCTTATCCCTATCCTTGTTGGATATGTGTTCATGGTGCTGGGCTGGATCCTAATGTCTGGTTCCAATCCTAGGTTCTGTTTTCTGTTACTGTTCTGACCTCACCCCATGCATCAGCTTAAATATGTCTCTTTTTCTTCAGCCTAAACTAAAATTTTATTTCCTTCTTTGCAACTTTCATTCACACTGTCATTTGTTTACCAGGTAGCTATTAGATGAATATTATCTACCAAGAACTATAATAAATTCTGGGCATGAATTGAAGAACAAAATGAATGAAATTTATATCTCCATGGAGTTTGTAGTGCCATTCAGTTGGATGCCCAGATATGTGTTAATCCCACTTAAGATCTAATTTGGATCCAGATGCTAGGTTCTGAAGCATGACACATGTTCCTGTCTTTCTTGCTAGACCTTAGCACCCAGAAAACCTCTTCCCTATGTTTTGCTTAATTAGGACAAGGCATAGATGATGCAATTTGAGGATTTGTGAACACATTAGGAAGAGACAGAGTGAGAAAGAATGAAGCTTAGTAGGAGGACCTTATTTTAGGCAAACGAGATAAGAAAAAATGAATGTGTCGGGAGATAAGAAAGACACTATTTGATTTTCTGATTAGCAATAATGGTCTCCTGAAAATACCTAAGCAATATGGGAAATAGAGGTAGTCTCAAACCAGCACCAAGGAGACAGTGAGGGAGTGGTATTTGGGAAAAAAACAATAACTGAAAGGACTGGACTTCAGCGATCAACTCCGAGGTAAAATCAGTCTCTGTGGAATGACTGGTTAAATCTGTCCAAGATCTTACATAGCTGGATGAGCTGTCTGAGGAAGAAGATAAACCTAATAGAATGAATTTTAATTTTCTGCAAGCAAAGCCTAAATTCCTGAAATATTTTGTTAAAAAAAAGCCCAGTACTTGAAAGCAAGGTGACCTTTTTGCCAACTGCCCCAGTCAGCTATGGAGAGACGCCATTTTTGAAGAGTGACTCATCAGGGAGAAAGGTGATAAATAGCTATAAACAATAAATAGAAGAGATGCTCACATGAGAGCTGGCAGTGTTCCCCAGGAACTGAAGTAGGAGATCCAAGAGGAGGAACTTCTTTTAAAATGTCCTGTTATAACTGCTAACATTTTCCTCTCTTGAAAGCCTGTTGCTCATATGGGGAGATGGAAAGATCAATCAACTAAAATGCAGGAGACAAACCTCAATGACACCAAGGGTTGAATATTTCCTACAGTTGACTCTTGGAAGCTGCTCAGCTCACTGAACACTCTAAAAAGTAGGCCATGGCCCAAGGCTGTGAGCCATCAGTCAAACTTCTTAATGGCCATGTCATTGAAGGGAAGCATTATGTGGAACTCAGTGCCAAGAATATTCTTTATGCAAATAAAATATATAATCAAGGATAGTCACTTATCGGAAAGATCTCAGGATAATATTCGCCCCAGATAAATTTTTTTGGTGCTGTTAAGATACTTTAAAACAGTGTTTTGGTCTAACATTAATCTTTAAGTTTTTCATTTTTGAAGAATAAAAACATTATAGAGTAGAGTGCCTTAACAGATCAGGTACTAGAGAGAATATAACACAAATAAATCTTGGGACCCCACATGACTCAATGCATATAATTACAGTAAAGCAACAAATCTCAACTACCTAATGGTAATAGAAACTTTTCACTGACTTAGCTAAACATATTAAGATGCCAACAAAGCAGTTTTATTCTTTCTCCCATTGTTCTTTCGTATTTGTTCTATGGGCTGTTATCTTTCTTTCCCTGTCCAGGAATGAAAACTTAGACACATTCCAGAGCTTTTTATCCTCTTTAGTTCAAAGAATGACCTTGTTTCAGTAAATAAAATATTAGTCATCCATATATTAATCAAAACTCTCATCTAGTAACACACATAGAGGTACTCACCTCCCACCAGCTTGTACTGCTTCAGGTCTAGAAACCTTACTGTGGAGGAGACATGCAGTTGGCTTCCTCATCTCTGTTTATATCCTTGCCTTCTCAGTAGCTGGGTTCAGGGAGAGAGGGGAGGAGGAGAGAAGCATCACAGCCTTTTGTGGCTGGATGGTCACCATCTGTCATTAGCTTTTCTGCATTCCTGGGAGACTAGAATTGACTCATTCTTTCAGCACCTGTTCTGTGCTTCTCAGAGAATCTTCCTGTGGCATAATAAAAAATAAATATATGGATGTCCCAGGTGGCTCAGATGATAAATACTCTGCCTGCAATGCAGAAGATTCAGGTTTAATCCCTGGATTGGGAAGATCCCCTGGAGGAGGAAATGGAAAACCACTTCAGTATTCTTACGTGGGAAAATCCCATGGACAGAAGAATCTGGCAGGCTACAGCCCATGGGGTCTCAAAGAGTCAGATATGACATAGTAAATAAACCACGTCTTCCCAGTTTCTGACACACATCTCCTGAAACCCTTGTAATCTCTGACATAATGAGTATCCTGTGTATGCTAATATGATGATATGTTGGGGACCCATAGATAGCTTTAGATTGGGACTGGTTGTCAGACAGTCCAAATTGTAATTAGAGACTTGGAATTTTTAGCTCTGAGATTGAGTTCAGGACCATTGGTCAATGAGTCAGTCGGTCATGTTTACTAATGACACCTTTGTACAACTGCCTGAGCAACAGAGTTCAGAGAACTTACAGGTTCATGAGAACAGTCTCTTCCATTGGACTCTTTCTGAGTTGTGTTCTTTATAATGAAAAGGTGGTAGTAAGTAAAGTGCTTTCCTGAGTACTGTGTCATTCTAGTGAATGATTAAACCTGAGGAGGGTTGTAGGAACCTTTGAATTTGTAGTCGGCTGGGCACGTATGTGGGCAGCACACCTCATTTATGTTGACATCTGAAGTGGGAGCAGTTTTCGGGGGACTGAGACTTTAAAAGTGTGGAGTCTGACACACTTGCTTGTGCAGTCTTGCTCAGTCCAGGACAGGGCCACGCGTGGAATGAGATGAAGATAGGCTGTGGACAAGTACTGGCCTACTCTTGCCTCTTGTGCTCTCTGTTCTGGGATAGAGCTTCCAGGAGCCAAGAATTCTAATTATAACCTGGCCATCCTGGTTTAGACTTGTCAAATTAGGAAAGTATGATATGTTTTATTTATTTGTTTTTTGGCTTGATTTATACTCCGGTGGGGCTTCCCAGGTGGTACTAGTGCTAAAGAAGCCGCCTGCCAATGTAGCAGATGTAAGACATGCAGTTCTATCCCTGGGTCAGGAAGATCCCATGGAAAAGGGCATTAAAACTGACTCCAGTATTCTTGTGTAGAGAATCCCATGGACAGAGGAGCCTGGAGGGCTATGGTCCATAGCGTCACAAAGAGTCGGACAGGACTGAAGCGACTTTGCACACATATTCTAATACTTTGGCCACCTGATGTGAAGAGCCAACTCAATGGAAAAGACACTGATGCTGGGAAAGATTGAGAGCATGAGAAAAGGAGGGCAACAGAGGATGAGAAAGTTGGATGGCGTCACTGACTCAATGGACTTGAGTTTGAGCAAACTATGGGAGTTAGTAAAGGACAGGGAAGCCTGGCATGCTATAGTTCATGGTGTCGCAGAGTCGGACATGACTTAGTGACTGAACAACAACAACAAATACATTTTAAATTGAGACCATGGGCTTTCCATGTGACTATCACCCTAGGGGCACACAAGTTTGGGATGAGCCTGGCAGTGAATTCTGTTTTCTTATTTAGTTTGGCCTTAAAGGCTCTTCTGTGAAAAAGCCTTACAGAAACTAGACACCAATTTCACAAAGCTATTTTCCCTTGCTCCTTTTTTTTTAATATAAATAGATTATAGCAGGCATCACTTTATAGCCTTTTATTCTGTAGCACCTTATTTAATAACATCACCTCATATGGCATATGATATATTTATTTATTATGTTTATTTTTTATTGCTTGTTTTTCTCTCCCCTGTTCACTGTCCCATATTATCCCTATTTCCATTAGAATCTGACTTCTGTGAGGATGTCCCAAGAATCAGAACAGTGCTTGGAGCCTAGTAGGCACAAAACAAATATTTATGGAATAAAGGAATATGTATACACATATATATGAACAGAAATAAAGTAAAATGAATGTTAGGTACTTACTCTTTAACTGATAAGATTTGGTGATTTTCATTTATCAACTGTAATTTTACATATTTTATAATTTTCTATAGTAAATCCATCTAGTGTAATAATAAAGTAATAGGGTGAGTATGTTAAATTACAATGAATCTTCCTTATCTTTAAACACTTACATTTCTTGAGTAATGAATATTGTTATGTACATGTAGTAGCAGATGATAAAATGAACCTGTGATTCTAACAGCTTCAGTTGTGAATGGTTGGGTGCTTCTCACAGTTCTCCCCAGGGCCTTTGTAGCTGATGCCATCAGGAGTGTTTCCCACATGAGACAGGTATTTGTGTCCTGCTCACTACCTCCCTTTTACTTTTGTGTTTGTACCTTAGTTGCAGCTACTCTGGCTGGTTTTTCCTTGTATGCCAGCCACGAGCACATATACTACAGAACACACCTGTTTTGTGCTCAGAGCATAGGCAGAGGTAATAATCAAACCAAACCAAATCAAATTTCTTGTCAAATACTTAATCTGTGCTCAGTTCACACTATGAAAAGATGGTTCTCTTTTCAGAGTATACAAGCCAATTGAGGTGTCAGTTTTTTAAAAGTTGTCTTAAAAGGGTGATAGAGTGGACAACTGCATATAATATACTTAAAAATAACCGTGTCTTTGGTGATATGAAAGCACCTAAATGAATATATTACTCTTAGTTAAAAAGCTGTGATTCTTTGTGTGCATTGGGGGTGGGCAAAGTCATGATCTTGTTTATTTTTGAATGTCAAGTACTGGGCTCTTTTGAAATACCCTAATTTTTGGTGCTGTTTGAAATAAACAAGCATAGATCCAAGTCCAGGCCATCTGTCTGAGATGTCACCTGTTTTTTGACCATCATAAGCTAGTAGGTATTTACAGCCAGCACAACAATTATTTCACTTTAACTATGGTGTTATATGCAGCTTCTCTGGTAGCTCAGATGGTGAAGAATATGCTTTCAATGCAGGAAATCTGGGTTCAATTCTTGGGTTGGGAAGATCTCCTGGGGAAGGAAATGATAACCCACTCCGGTATTCTTGCCTGGAGAATCCTATGGACAGAGGAGTCTGGAAGGCTACAGTCCCTGGGGTTGCAGAGTCGGACACAATTGAGTGACTGACAACAATGATATATAGAGGTGAAACCAAATTTACATTGTTTTTGTCTTAGAAATATATTGCAGACACACCATTATTATTTAAACTCTTCTACATTTTTTTATCCATTGCTGTTTCAAGAAACAAACATATGTTTCCATATGATTTCTAGGATATTTCCTAGTAAGCGGGTGAAAACTTTTGTTTCAGAAATCTCAGTTCCAGTCTTAATGGAAACATGTAATTCAAACTGAATTGAAAACCAAAGCTCTAGCATTTCACTCATGTGAGGATATTATTCAACCTCATGTCATTGTAGAAAAGTTATGAGATTAAAAAGTTTGTAAGCCTAGCCCACAAATCACCTCCTTTATGAAACTGACTGTTGTACATGTAGTTCTTATCTCATGTGAAAGAAGCATGTCTTTTTAAAAAACTCTGTAATGTGACCAGATCTTTAGTAGATGCTCCATGTAGAGTAAAAAGAAAACAGATCAATTTCCATTCTCCAAGAATGTGCAGAGTCACTTATGTGCAGAGTCACTAAACACACACATACAAATACATATATTTTTCTATTACAGAGTGGATGAGAGTGATGAAAAGACTGGCAGGTGGCATAATTAAAGTATTGACCCCTCTAAGGAGGAGTCTTGGGGCGGCTGGAGGAGGTGGGCCTGGTGGAGTCACATTTGAGGCTGATGGAACCACATTCAAGGCTGAGGCCCTGAGTTCTTGAGGCCTACACTGCTTGGCTGGTTTGAAATTTTGAGAGAAGTTCAGTGTGGCTGCTGCATCCAAGAGAGTAGTTTGGATTTTGTGGGGTGGATCTTTTCAGAACATTCCAGGGGTAAATCTGTCAAATGCTGTGTGGAGAAACACTGGGGTAGAGAATTGAGCTGTGTTTTCCTTGGGCGTGTGCTGATTGCATTGCTATAACTGCATGTCAGCTGTTTTGTCATGGTTCATATAGCAGGAATAGGGGTGGCTGGCGGTTGATTCAGATCTTTGCAAATGTGTTCTGTGATTCAGTCACACTGATGAATGTTTTTTCAGTGCCTGTTATGTGCTTGGTGCTGCTGACGCCCAAATAATGATATTAATATTAACAATAACAATGATGGCCAACAATTATACAGTTTTACTGTGTACTCTAATAAGTCATTGATATTTGTGTAGTTTTACTAGGTGCTAGAAATAGTTCTTAGTATTACATTTTATTTTTTCTATATTCTCTTTCTCTCTCTTTTCTTTTCCTGCTGCACATGTTGTGGGATATTAGTTCCCCAACCAGGCACTGAATCAGGACCCATGGCAGTGACAGCGCTGAGTCCCAAGCATTGGACCGCCATGGAATTCATAAAATTACATTTATTAACTCTTCTGATCTTATATCAAACTTATGAGGCAAGTACTCTTTTTATTCCCTTTTACAGATGAAGAAAATGAGACAGAGAGTTTAAGTAATTTCCCCAAGTTCACACACCTTAGAAAGCAGCAGAGCTGAATCTGAACTCACGTGTTCTCTTTCCTGTGGCCAGGCTTTTATCTGCTATACTGTGTTGCACTGCGATTTATATTTCCAGCGCTAGAGAGTGGAAGACACCAACAAAACTGACTACACGTAAAGAAGAGTAAAGTGCCATTAATTCTGATTTTGGCAAGGTGGAGGGTTGGCAGGAGGCTTGGGGTGATAGGAGAGGAATCTGATAATGTTGTTCAGTCACTGTCATGTCCGAGTCTTTGCAACCTCATAGCCTGCAGCACACCAGGCTTTCCTGTCCTTCACTGTGTCTCAGTATTTGCTCAAACTCATGTCTGTTGGGTCACTGATGCCATCCAACCATCTCATCCTCTGTCTCCCCCTTCTCCTCCTGCCCTTAATTGATAATACTTGTTCTATATAAATTACAGTTAGCTCCCAATTAAAGGGAATTTAAGAAGTGGGCTCAACTGAGGACTAGGACGTGTTCTAAATCAAGGTCAGACCTTGTGGTCAGGGTCAGACAGCCCTACTGTGCTACATGGACACTGTAGCATGCCTACCACAAGGTGTACACAGAGTAAGGGGTGTTGGATAATTGGCAGGAGCCAAGACTTCCCCTTCCTTGATAAGTAGTTGGGTAACAACCTTGGCGCTTAGTCCTGCATGCTGATTGCTGCTGATGACCAGTGATGAGCAAATATATGCCAGCATCTGTGCTGAGGCCTGGTATCAATTATTAACAATATCTTCAGCATCCGCTATAATGATCCCCACAACCAGCTTCCACATAGCAGTTTATACAGTATTGAAACAAGTTTCCCATATATTATATCATTTTAATGCCTAAAAATGGATTTATTTTGCCCTCATTTTTGTAAAAACTATTTTGCTTTTGCCAGAAATAATGTATGTTTACAGTTTAAAAAATGGTACTATTAAGTTTATAATGAAAAATAAGTGTCTTCACTCCCTCCTTCCAATTTCCACCTCTATAGAAGTAATTAGTTTTAACTTATTTTTAGCTGTTGCTTTTGGCACATAGCCTCATATATCTAAGTAATCTGCTTACATTGCTATTTCTTTATTTTTCCATTTTAAATATTATCCACTGACTTCTTATAGCAGAAGATGAGCATTTAACTTTTTAACCCTCTCCTTCCTCCCTTCTTCCACATTCTCACGTGTACACTTCCATCCTCCCTAGACTGCCAATTCAGTTAAATGATACCTTTTGGCTATATCAATATTTTTATTTTATTACTATGAAATTTAAATATAATTCACAAAATTTTAATTTATTATACCATGCATATTGTTATGTATCACTTCTTTTCTTGTACAATTCTGCTTGCAGGAATTTTTACTTTTAATTTTCTCTGAATCTATCACTCATTAATTTCTGAACTTTTGAACAAACTTGAAAATTGTTGTTAATACGTTCATACTTATTGAGCAGTAAATCTTTTTTTATACCCTGGAGGGACTCATTCCTGCAACCTCTTATCCTCTTTTTAGACTATCAATTGGCTGATATTGTAGACTTACTGCATCTGGGATCCTACTGTTCTCTCCTAAGAACTCCCTCTCTTCTGAGTTGGCTCCTTGGGTTTTTAAATCTCACTTTCTGATTTATACTTCTGTTAAGGGCTTCCCTGTTGGCTCAGATGGTAAAGAATCTGTCTGCAATGCAGGAGACCCAGGTTTCATCCCTGGGTTAGGAAGCTCTACTCTAGTATTCTTGCCTGGAAAAGTCCATGGACAGAGGAGCCTGACAGGCTACAGTCCAAGGAGTCACAAAGAGTCAGACATGTCTGAGCAACTTTCACTTTGTAACTTTTTTTGTGGCAGCACATTCTTCAGTAGCTTCCCAAGAAGGACTGCAGGAAATATTTTTGAGGTATTGTTTATTAGTCTAGGTAAGCTATTATGGTTTCTCCACTTCAGGACTGTTGACACAGTGAGACCAGATCCTTCGTTGTTGAGGGAAGCTGTCCTGTGTGTTGTAGAATGCTGAGTATCATCCCTGGGCTCTACAAATTGGATGTCAGTACTGTTTCAGCTGTGGTAAACAAAAGTATTTCAAGACATTGCTAAATGTCCCCTCAGGAGCAATGTCAACTCTAGCTGAGAACCACCAGGCTTTGTAAGCTTTTTAACACCCACATCTCAGCTGCTTAACCAAAGAAATATGTTTTTCTTGCTCATGGTACATGTGTGATGGAGGTGGACACAGTACTCTGTTCCTCATATTTACTTATATAGTTGTTCCAGAACCCAAGGTGACAGACATGCTCCCATCTCTTATTGGTATAATAGTTATATTCTAAAATCAGTGTTGCTGAAGTGTTGGAGAATGGGGGTGGTTTTCACTATCAGTTTAGAATTGAAAGACTTCTCTTCTCATAGTTTATTGGTCAGAATTAGTTACAAGTGCATTTTTAATTTCAAGGAAAAAACATAAAAATAGCATCTATCACATCTTAAAATTCTGAGAATGTCTTCATTTTACCCTTACCTAATTAATACTTTGATTTGGTTTATAATTCTTCACAAGAAAGCAATTTTGTATAAATATCATGAAGAAATACCATCAGAAAGTTGCAGAAGTAGAAAGTAGTAGAAACTGAGAATGAGCCAGTTGCATGATTTCAAATCAGAGGCAATGCTTTGTGTTCATGGCACCCATCTTATCCTCCTGGGCACACAAATGAACTACATTTGCCAGCTTCCTTCCATTAGATTTGTCTCTGTGGCAGTTTTGGCCAGTGGAATGAAGCAGAAGTGATTTATGCCTGGACTGTAAAAATGCTGTGTGGGCAATTCTCTGTTATTCACTTTCTTTACTCATGGTGAACCCTGAAGCCATGAGTTGAATGGTGGCATCATAAAATGGGAAGAGCTTGATTCTCCAAATGATGTTACAAAGAAGAATCTGCTCCAACATCACCGGATAGAGGATGAATAAATGATTAACTTTTATAGTGTAAGCCATTGAGGTGTTGAAGTTAATTGTTCTACCAGCTAATGTTATTTCCCCTAATAGAGAAATGGATCCTAGAAGTAGGATACTGCCATAACAAAAATTTGAAATAAATATGGTAGCAAGCTGTTTTTTGGAATTGTTCATGTAATAAGTTGGAAGATAGACAATATACCTCCTATGCCAGCAGTTGTAGGAAAAGTGATTGAAAAGAACTTCTGTATTAGTGTATAAGTTACTGGAGATGAGAATTTGCAGTTTGCCAGCAGGAATGAAAGGATATAAGAAGAGACTAGACATGAAATCTTGGAGGATTAGAAAAACCAAGTGCTTCTCTACCACACAGAGCCAAATACATGAGTTAGAGAAACACTTTGAGCAGTTAAATTACATGAAGATCCATTTGAGGCAAATAATAGGTTGAAGATGTGTTTTAGCCTGATAGCCTCAAGGCAGAAGCCATTCTATTAAGGGAGAAGCAGGGAGTGACAAGTCAAGAGACTTGAGAGCTAGGTCTAGAAAAGAGCTTTTGGATTAAAACTCTCAACAAATTAGTCATAGAAGGAAGTAACTCAACATAATAAAGGTCATGTCCACAGCTAACATCATACTGAACTATGAAAAGCTAACATCATACTGAAATATGAAATGCTTTTCCTCTAAGATCAGGAATAAAAGAAGGATGCCCACTCATCACTCCTATTCAATATAGTACTGGAAGTCTTAGTCACAGCAGTTGAGCAAGAAAAAGAAAAGGCATCTAAATTGGAAAAGAAGAAATAAAATTGTCTCTATTTGCAGATTACATACATAGAAAACTGTGAAGACTGCATACTCACACAAAATCATTAGAATTAATGAACAAATTCAGTAAAGTTATAGGGTGCATTAACATATAAAAATCAGTTGCATTTCTGTAACACTAATACCAGACCACCTGACCTGCCTCTTGAGGAACCTATATGCAGGTCAGGAAGCAACAGTTAGAACTGAACATGGAACAACAGACTAGTTCCAAATAGGAAAAGGAGTACATCAAGGCTGTATATTGTCACCCTGCTTATTTAACTGCTATGCAGAGTACATCATGAGAAATGCTGGGCTGGAAGAAGCACAAGCTGGAATCAAGATTGCTGGGAGAAATATCAATCACCTCAGATATGCAGATGACACCACCCTTATGGCAGAAAGTGAAGAGGAACTCAAAAGCCTCTCGATGAAAGTGAAAGAGGAGAGTGAAAAAGTTGGCTTAAAGCTCAACATTCAGAAAACGAAGATCATGGCATCTGGTCCCATCACATCATGGGAAATGGATGGGGAAACAGTGGACACAGTGTCAGACTTTATTTTTCTGGGCTCCAAAATCACTGCAGATGGTGATTACAGCCATGAAATTAAAAGATGCTTACTCCTTGGAAGGAAAGTTATGACCAACCTAGATAGCATATTGAAAAGCAGAGACATTACTTTGCCAACAAAGGTCCATCTAGTCAAGGCTATGGTTTTTCCAGTGGTCATGTATGGATGTGAGAGTTGGACTGTGAAGAAAGCTAAGCACTGAAGAATTGATGCTTTTGAACTGTGGTGTTGGAGAAGACTCTTGAGAGTCCCTTGGACTGCAAGGAGATCCAACCAGTCCATTCTAAAGGAGATCAGTCCTGGGTGTTCTTTGGAAGGACTGATACTAAAGCTGAAACTCCAGTACTTTGGCCACCTCATGCGAAGAGTTGACTCATTGGAAAAGACCCTGATGCTGGGAGGGATTGGGGGCAGGAGGAGAAGGGGACAACAGAGGATGAGATGGCTGGATGGTATCACTGACTCGGTGGACATGAGTTTGGGTGAACTCCAGGAGTTGGTGATGGACAGGGAGGTCTGGCATGCTACGATTCATGGGGTTGCAAAGAGTCGGACACGAGTGAGCCACTGAACTGAACTGAATAGCAAATTATCCAAAAAAGAAAGCATCAGAATAGTATCACAAAAATAAAATACTTAGATATAATTTTAACCAAGGAGGTGAAAGATATGTACATTGGAAACCATAAAACACTGAAGAAAGAAACTGAAAAGACATGAATAAATGTCTCTGTACATGAATTGAAAGAATTACACTAAGAGGTCCATGGAAATCCCTGCTTTTGCTGTTGTTTAGTGCCCAGGCATGTCTGATCTTTTGTGACCCCTTGGTCTTTACATGGAATTCTCTAGGGAAGAATACTGGAGTGGGCTGCTTATTTGATAACAATCCCTATCAAAATTCAAGTGGCATTTTTTAGAGAAATAGAAAAACAATCCTAAAATTCATGATATTTATATGATACTCACAAAAGGCAACAAATAGCCAAAGCAATCTTGAGCACAAAGAACAAAGTTGAAGTCCACATACCACCTGATTTCAAAATATCCTATAAAGCTATAGTAGTAGATGCATCATACTACTGATATTAAAACGGAAACATAGATCAGTGTTATGGAATAGAGAGCCCAGAAGTAAGTTCACACATTTATGGTCAATTGATCTTTAATAAAGGTGCCAAGAATACACAATGGGAAAGGATGGTATCTTCCATAAATGTTGTTGGAAAACTTATTTTCCACACACAGAAGAATAAACTTGGATGGATACTAATTTCACTCTGTATACAGAAATGAAATCCAAATAAATTGAAGACCTAAATGTAAGACCTGAAATCATGGAATGATTAGAAGAAAAAGCTCTTGACATTGGTCTGGGCAATGATTTTTTTTTCTTTTAATGAACCCTCAAAGCATAGGCAATAAAAGAAAAAATAGACAAAAAGAATTGTATCAAACTAAAAGTTTCTGCACAGCAAAGAAAATAGTCCACAGAGTGAAACCACAGCCTATAGAATGAAAAAAATATTTGCAAACCATCCATGTGATAGGGGGTAATATCCAAAATATATAAGGAATGCAAGTAACTCAATAGCAAGAAAACAAGTAATTATAAAATAGGCAAAGGATCTGAATAGATATTTCTCAAAAGATATACAGATGACCAATAGATATATGCAAAGATGCTTAACATCACTCACTGATCACCAGGGAAATGCAAGTGAAAACCACAGAGATATCACTTATACCTGTTAGAATGGCTTGTCATCAAAAAGAAAAAAAGATCGTGTTAGCAAGGATGTGGATATATGGATATGCCTCGTGTACATATGGAATGCCTCATTCACTATCATGTGTCACACCTTCTGTTTTATAGCTTACAAAATGGGGCATTGGTTCATATCTTTGGAATTCACTGGCTTTGCAAATATCTAACCCCCCAAGAAACAAACACCCAGATCCCCAGACTGGATGTCTGTCCAGTCCAATGAGATATATTCTTGGAACTTTTGACCAGTTTATGATTCTGCCAAATCCAGAATATAAAGGTCTTGGGATTGAAAGAGTAGAAAGAAAATGACCTCTTTTTATTATTATCCCAAATGATCTACTTGTAAAATTGTGCTTCCACCCCTACAGTGGTTGGATCTGCTGCTTATGAGGTCTTAGTTCCTAAAGGAGAAAGTATCTAGCAGGTACCCACTAAAGGTTACATTGACTGGAAGTTATGGATATCAGCTAGTCATTTGGATTCTTCACACCAATGAA
Source organism: Bubalus bubalis (assembly GCF_019923935.1). Classification (NCBI taxonomy): domain Eukaryota; kingdom Metazoa; phylum Chordata; class Mammalia; order Artiodactyla; family Bovidae; genus Bubalus; species Bubalus bubalis. Next base: position 75,733,579 of record NC_059163.1, read on the forward strand.
ATGACAGCTGAGAAAGAGAATTTCTATATTATCTGGGGGGATAATCCTGATCATCAAGGACACATAAGTTTCTGCTATATAGCAGGTCAGGAGGAGATTTCTGGACCCCAGGGAATTTTATGGGACCCTCTCCCATAAGGGACCCAACCTCTATTTTTCCTTGATGAGCAGTATCAGTCACCCCAGATAACATAGTAATTCCCTTCCTTAACTGTCATTTCACTGGTATGAAGAACACAGATGACTAGCTGATATCCTTTTATGAGGCCCTCTTTTAGTCCTTACTTCCCTGCTGCCTCAGTTGGTAAAGAATACATCTGCAATGCAGTAGACCACCTGCCAAGCAAGAGACGAGGGTTTGATCTCTGGGTCGGGAAGATCTGCTGTAGAAGGAAATGGCAATCCACACCAGCATTCTTGCCTGGAGAATCCCATGGACAGAGGAGCCTGGCAGGCTACAGTCCATGAGGTGGCAAAAGAATCAGACATGGCTTAGCAACTAAAGCACCACACCACCTCTCTTAGTCCTTCAGTGTCTACGGATCCGAGTTAATGGAAGACTAAGCAGCTCAGCACAATCAAGACCATTGATGATCCATTCCCTTAGGAATGGAGATTTGGGTTATTCTACAAAATAAGGAACCAACACCAGCTGAGATTTGACTGAGTCCATAGAGGGCAGGGGGCCACCAGTTACAGAATTGAGAGCCATAATAGCTTTGCATTTTCTTTGTTGAATGTTATATATATCTGTTTTTACCAGTTTCTTTTTTTTCCCTTCTCATTGTATTAAGGGTGTTGGTGGTAGTTACTTTATAATGTAGTCTAAAGAAGGGAATTTTAACTGATCTATAAAAATAGTGAATATCACACAGAGACAGATAGTTATGAGTTTGGATTTCCTGGTTTGGGGAGAGGAACGTGTCATTATTCATGTGAGTGATAACTGGATCATATACAGCAGAACAAAACATTGTTGTCTTACTGTTCTGAAGTTTATGTATATATACATATACATACACACACACACACATATATATATACATATATAGTTATATTGGAGAAGGAAATGGCAACCCATTCCAATATTCTTGCCTAGAGAATCCTTTGAACAGAGGAGGCTGGTGGGCTGCTGTCTATGGGGTCGCACAGAGTCGGACATGACTGAAGCGACTTGGCGTGCATGCATGCATAGTTATATTGGAGAAGGAAATGGCAGCCCACTCTAGTATTTTTGCCTGGAGAATTCCAGACAGAGGAGCCTGGTGGGCTACAGTCCACGGGGGTCACAGAGTTGAACACGACTAAGTGACTAAAACAGACACACACACACCCAAGGTTATATATGGATGCTGAGTATTCCAAGGGGCAGACAATGCCATATGTTTTCAGATCTCTACACCATCCCTACTCATTGAGGACCTCGTCTAGATACAGGATCTAATTTACAGAATAGATCTGGAAGGTGAGAGGGATGTATAAACCACTCTCCTCTGGCAGCAGCTGCTAGCAGGCAGATGGCCAGACAGCAGACATGAAATTTGCAATGGCTTCCTGTGAACTCCTGCATAACACTAGCTTCTGTGCTATGGGCAGTAGAGTCCATTGGTGTCAACGTCCCTGCTTCCCTGCCCTTTCTGCGCACCTAAAAATCAAATATGACTTTATAGTCCCACTTCACAGTATGACACATAAAATATACTCAAAATATATATTTAAATTGAATTTAGGAAAATGGACATTCCAGGAAGTTGAGTAATATGAGCACCATAAAGACGAATTCTATGAGGAATAACTATGTAAGGAAAACAGGAACAATTAAGTATTCTGAACCCACTTGTTTAACTGAAGTAGAATTAAAAATCCTTTTCATTCATAATCTCCTACAGTTTGTTTACTACTGATTCCATTTTATTTACAGGGAGCTTCCATTCTTCTAGAAATATGCCCACCAGGAAGAGTAATCCCTAATGTTTACCAAAATCAATGCCTACTCCAGTTTGGTTGTTCCAGGAATAGATAGCTCTCCTAGCATTCTTAATCTCTGCTTATGAAACTGATGACTCTTCCGTTGGCCTGCTCATCACAGCTTTGCTCCTTCCCATGCATTAAAATGAATCTGCCCTTAAGTAAGTTAGGTTATTTATCCTTTTCTCTATTTTTTTAGTTCTTTCTCTTGACTGCACATATGGTTATTGCTTCTTAAGGAAAAGCAGACCAAATATGAACTCTTTCTGTATTTTCTGTGGCTTTAAGCTATTCCTTTTCAAAAGCGATTTCCTTTTATTAATAGGTGAGTGAATTGAACTGATTTTCCAACTCAATTTCTAAGCATTTTACCACACTTCCTTTTTGGTCTCAGTTGTACAATGACCTGTTTGAATGAAACTAATTTAAAAAGATGCCATAAACAAGTAACCAGAATTGTAAGCCTCTTAAATCAACATACACGGAAAAATAACTCTCCAGAAAAGATGAGCATCTACCAGAAACACTATGGTAAAAATGAAATCATAAAAAGGAGACATTAGAGTGAAATATAAAAATATAAGTATAAATGTAAACGATAAATAATTTTGCTTTCTGAATATTTTCCTGTATTTCGTTTTATCTCCTACCTATGATGAAATAGAGTTGAATTTTAATGAGGCAGAAAAAGGTTGCAACTAATTTAAATATAGACTTTTTGTTTTTTTTTACAATGGCATCTTCCTTTGGCCTCAGTTTCATCATCTGTAAAATGAAGATAGTTATGTGACTGTTTCTTAGGTCAGTTAGCTGATATATGATTTTGTGGGTTTTGTTTTATCTCAGTCCTTGACGTTGTATTGAGATGGGGATATTTACTAAAGGGAAATGAATAGACATGACATTGAAAAATACGGCCAGTCTAGTGATTTGCTTTTTAATTTTTTTTAAAGGACACTAGTTAAGTTTACCTAACTTGGAAAGAAAAGAAATTAGTCTTTGTAAGAATCTACAGAGTGATTCATCCTCAAGAATTGCTCTGTAGAGCATGAGGCTGCAGAATCGGGAAAGGATCCTGCCAAGATGCTGCTTTAATTTACACTAGTGACCAATCTCCATAACGGGCCGCAGTGCATCTGCCTGGGCTTGTGGTGCTGAGCCTGGGTTATGCTGACAAGCCTAATCAACAGGGGTGTTACCTGTAGCACACATCTTTTACAAAGTCTGAGCTTATAAGCTGCAAGCCTTTCTACCTCACTCCCTGATTCTGTGATTGTTAGGTACTAGAGATTCATATTATTATTGTTTCTTTCTACCACTGGGCATCACTTAGTTGAGTTCTGCACTGTTTATTTAGATGGAGCCAATGGGGAGCAGAAAGTCCCATATATGCCATGGTCTGCTGCCATGGTCTAGTATCAAATTAAATGGTGAATTCTCTTTTGGGTGGAAGGGCATAGGCTCAGCGAAATTGTAAATGGCCACTTACCTCCTGGAAGTGACTCATTGCTAGTCTGTTTTTCCTATGTCTCCCGTAATAGAACAGTAAACAATTCAAGGGCAGGGCTATTTGTTCTCTTTTGATTTCTTGGTGCTTCACCTAGCATCTCCCAGCATACACCTACAGGCCTATTTAAATAACAATTATCCCACACTGAGTCAGAGCAAATAATAAAGCTTGCTGCAGATTCATTTCAAACCCCAGTGAACGGGAAGGTCAAACCCTGGGAAATAAAACTAAAAAATAAATAACTCAGCCTCTCTCAAGTTCCCATAACAACTTGTACAGACCTATGGCAGAAATAGTGTCTGAAATACTATTATCACTTCAAACTATTGAATCACTCTTTTGCCTTAGATCTTTGTATGTATTCAGAGTCAACAATTTTATAATGCTTAAGGAGAGTTAATAAAGTATTAGACTTATTTCCAAATACTTTACCTAAACTGATTTACCACAACACCATGAGGTGGATAATATTATGATCTCTGTTTTACAGATGAGGTAACAGATGTGTAAAGGTTATGAACTTGCCCAGAGACACACAGCTAACAATGAGACCAGGGACATTTGACCCTAGGCTGTTTAGGTTAGAAACCTTAAACTCTTTAGCAACTAGACTCTTCTGACATGTACTTATGGAAGTAAAAATTTAAAGAGCATATTTTGAAATGTTCTCCCAATTTTGGTCCCATTGGAATTTTATGAGAATTTCTCTATTTCCATGATGCCTTTTCCCCCGTCCCTGAACCTTGTCTAATGTTACATCCTTAGGAGCAGAGTGAGAGTCGGTCTAAGAAGTTATGACATGGAGAGCTCTCCTGGACATGGTAAAAAAAGAGGGAAACCAAATTCTTGTCTCTCTGCAAGATTATGGAGAGATGAAGGAGCCAATATGGGGAGAAACAGACTTGAGCCACATGTGTCTTAATCTCTCCTTGGATAAACATCTGAGATGAGGACGTAGATTAGATAAGATGTGGGTAAAACTAACAGTGGTGGGAATTTGCCCTGTCTCTGAATGTTAGGGTCCCTTGTGCTGCTGCTGCTGCTACTGCTAAGTTTCTTCAGTCGTGTCTGACTCTGTGCGACCCCATAGACAGCGGCCCACCAGGCTCCCCTGTCCCTGGGATTCTCCAGGCAAGAACACTGGAGTGGGTTGCCATTTCCTTCTCCAGTGCATGAAAGTGAAAAGTGAAAGTGAAGTCGCTCAGTCGTGTTCGACTCTTTGCGACCCCATGGACTGCAGCCCACCAGGCTCCTCCGTCCATGGGATTTTCCAGGCAAGAGTACTGGAGTGGGATCCCTTGTAACACTGAGGAAATCACTTGGCTAGTTGACTTAGTGTTCTCAAATCCTGGAAGGAACCTTGAAGTTCCCAAAGGCTCCCCTGTGGCTCATGTTGAGGCTACTGAAAGTATGATAAAAGTGATTACCAGAACCAAAAAAGGAAGGTGGACCACCTGAGTCTGGGCCAAATGGCAGGGATAACTGGTCCTTTTGGGGTCTTCAGGAGCAGTAAGAATGAAAATGAAACTGAATCAGCAGCAGGGACAACAGGACTTGATCAGGTTGAGCAAGAATGACCAAGAAGTTTACAAATCATAGATATCAGGAACAAATGCCAGCAGTAATACATCTACAGAGAGAGTCAGGTCATGAAAACCCCAGGAGCACAGCATGGTACCAGGGCCACTCCTTTTTGTTATTTTTAAAATTAGAACTATTAAGATGAGTTGTTGTTTTTTTTTTTTAAAAAAAACCTTGTATGTTATGTGCAATTGCTGCCTTGAAGAGAAGTAACTGGAAGAGGGGCTAGATCTGAAAAAAAGAGTCATTTTAAAGAGACTCAATTACCTTAAGAGACATTTTAAATTATTCCATTATATTCTGATTAAATTAAAATTAAAATTTTATTTCCTACTACTATTGCAGTGGGACTCATGAGGAAGATCAATGAAAAGAATTAAGTACCTCTTCTTCACCCTGGTAGTCTAGTGTTTTAAATTTTGATTTGTCTGCAAAATTTTCTTTGAAATATGCAAGGTTTTGCATCAGTCTTGATTGTATGGGCAGAAAGCAGTGTAAAGTTGCTTTTAAGCTTTTTCCCTCAAGAATGCACATTGGTTTAGAAATTAGTTTCTACTACAAGTGCAAAGGGTAGGGGACTTCCCTGGTGGTTCAGACAGTAAAGAATCTGCCTGCAATGCAGGAGACCTGGGTTGGGAAGATCCCCTGGAGAAGGGAGTGGCAACCCAGTCCAGTATTCTTGCTTGGCGAATTGCATAGACTGAGGAGCCTGGTGGGCTACAGTTAATGGGGTTGCAAAGAGAAAGGCATGACTGAACAACTAATACTTTCATTTTCTTTCTTTCACAAGTAGAAAGGGTGCCATATGTCTTCAGTCCTCTTGAAGAATGTTCTTAAAAACTGGCAGAATTCTTTAAATTATTAAGTAAACGCTAAACATCACATTTGATAAAACCTCTAAACATTTAAAGGTTAAATAATTACTAAAAATTAATTGATCTTGTTAAATGTTATTTTGATTATCTATTGCTGCCTGTACACTGCTCTGAAACTAATGGCTTAAAATAGGAATGATTTATTTGCTTACAATTCTGCATTTTTGACCTGGGTTTAGAATTTCTGTTGTTCTTGCATGGGCTCATTCATGGGACTACAGATATCACTAGTCTCCCTTGCCATTCAGCTTCCAGTTGGATTTGGTCAATGGTAGGAACCAGTTCTGGATGGAAGAGAGGAAAGAAAGTGAGGTAGGGCTTGGTTTTTGGTCTCTGGCTTTCTCCTTGCAGTACTGCTGTGTGACCACAGCTCTTACTGGGCAATCTTCTACGATCACAGCTATTATCTCTGGGTTCTGGCTTCTGTCCCTTCCATGTGTACTTTCAAGCTTAAAGGTGCTAATGATGCTCTGTTGTTAGCAGCTCTTCTTCTTTACCTTTCATGCTGCTCACACTTTTATGAATTATCCCTAGAATAAATTTGTTATAAATAGCCAGCTTGAATGTGCTGTTTCCTGGAAAAACCTTGATGTTTGGTACCTGTTTTAGCATTGGAAAAGTAAAGTTAACCAGGAAGATAAAAACTGTCTTCTGTTCTCTGGGGCTTTAGTCCATACCATGACATATAAGTCAAATAAAGCAAAGAAGCTTGCGTTTTAATGGAGGATGTGTAACTTAAACAGGATAAACAAAATCTATAGCAGTTTAGATAGTGACTTAGTGCTGCTGCTGCTGCTAAGTCACTTCAGCTAAGAACAGCAATAAAATAATGAAGAATGAATGGGAGTTAGAAATTGCACAAAGAGGAATTTCAAAACTCCTCCTTAAAATATTTGCACTAGCTAAAACTGGAAATCTTTGAGCAGGGAACTTGTCCGCTTAGTGTTGTTTTCCTAGTGACTAGAATAGTGATAGCTTCCCAGGCCTCTCAGTGGTAAAGAACCTGCCTACCAGTGCAGGAGACATAAGAGACATGAGTTCGATCCCTGGGTCAGTAAGATCCTCCAGAGCAAAAAATGGCAACCCGCTCCAGTATTCTTACCTGGAAAATCCCATGGGCAGAGGAGCCTGGCCGGCTACATTTACAGTCTGCTGATGCTGCTGCTAAGTCGCTTCAGTCGTGTCCGACTCTGTATGACCCCATAGACGGCAGCCCACCAGGCTCCCCCATCCCTGGGATTCTCCAGGCAAGAACACTGGAGTGGGTTGCCATGTCCTTCTCCAATGCATGAAAGTGAAAATTCAAAGCGAAGTTGCTCAGTCGTGTCCGACTCTTAGCGACCCCATGGACTGCAGCCCACCAGGCTCCTCCATCCATGGGATTTTCCAGGCAAGAGTACTGGAGTGGGGTGCCATTGCCTTCGCTGACATTTATAGTCTATGGGGTCACAAAGAGTCAGACATAACTGAACAGCACTCCCAGAATAGTGACTGATACATAATGGATCCTCTGTGAATATTTGTTGATGGAATGAATGAGGGCACATAAAAATGCATTCATTCATTCAAATAATACTTGTCAAATTCCTCCTTTGCTAAATACTCAGGATAATTTAGTCATGGAAAACCCCAAATGAGCTTTTTTTTTTATAGGTTTATTTTTATTTTTATTTATTTTTTAAATTTAAATTAGTTTATTTTAATTGGAGGCTAATTACTTTACAATATTGTATTGGTTTTGCCATACATCAACATGAATCTGCCACGGGTGTACACGTATTTCCCATACTGAACCCCCCTCCACCTCCCTCCCTGTACCATCCCTCTGGGTCATCCCAGTGTACCAGCCCCGAGCATACTGTATCCTGCATCAAACCTGGACTGGCAATTCGTTTCTTATATGATATTATACATGTTTCAATGCCATTCTCCCAAATCATCCCACCCTCTCCCTCTCCCACAGAGTCCAAAAGACTGTTCTATACATCTATGTCTCTTTTGCTGTCTCGCATACAGGGTTATTGTTACCATCTTTCTAAATTCCATATATGTGGGTTAGTATACTGTATCGGTGTTTTGCTTTCTGGCTTACTTCACTCTGTATAATAGGCTCCAGTTTCATCCACCTCCTTAGAACTGATTCAAATGTATTCTTTTTAATGGCTGAGTAATACTCCATTGTGTATATGTACCACTGCTTTCTTATCCATTCGTCTGCTGATGGACATCTAGGTTGCCTCCATGTCCTGGCTATTATAAACAGTGCTGCGATGAACACTGGGGTACAAGTGTCTCTTTCAATTCTGGTTTCCTCGGTGTGTATGCCCAGCAGTGGGATTGCTGGGTCATAAGGCAGTTCTATTTCCAGTTTTTTAAGGAATCTCCACACTGTTCTCCATAGTGGCTGTACTAGTTTGCATTCCCGCCAACAGTGTAAGAGGGTTCCCTTTTCTCCACACCCTCTCCAGCATTTATTGCTTGTAGACTTTGGATCGCAGCCATTCTGACTGGCGAGAAATGGTACCTCATAGTGGTTTTGATTTGCATTTCTCTGATAAAGAGTGATGTTGAGCATCTTTTCATGTGTTTGCTAGCCATCTGTATGTCTTCTTTGGAGAAATGTCTATTTAGTTCTTTGGCCCACTTTTTGATTGTGTCGTTTATTTTTCTGGAGTTGAGCTGTAGGAGTTGCTTGTATATTTTTGAGATTAGTTGTTTGTCGGTTGCTTCATATGCTATTATTTTCTCCCATTCTGAAGGCTGTCTTTTCACCTGGCTTAGAGTTTCTTTTGTTGTGCAGAAGCTTTTAAGTTTAATTAGGTCCCATTTGTTTATTTTTGCTTTTATTTCCAGTATTCTGGGAGATGGGTCACAGAGGATCCTGCTGTGATTTATGTCAGAGAGTGTTTTGCCTATGTTCTCCTCTAAGAGTTTTATAGTTTCTGGTCTTATGTTTAGATCTTTAATCCATTTTAAGTTTATTTTTGTGTATGGTGTTAGAAAGTGTTCTAGTTTCATTCTTTTACAAGTGGTTGACCAGTTTTCCCAGCACCACTTGTTAAAGAGATTGTCTTTTCTCCATTGTATATTCTTGCCTCCTTTTCAAAGATAAGGTCTCCATAGGTGTCTGGGTTTATCTCTGGGCTTTCTATTTTGTTCCCTTGATCTATATCCAAATGAAGTTTTTAGTCAACTCAAATAAATGTCAGAAGTCCTTGCCTTTGTCCGTCCAACAATATTATAATTTCCTTATAATAATTTCATTTCTTGAACTTTCTATTTTTAGCACCTGCTGTGGCTCTCTACACATAATGAAATAAGCAGTAAACTTAGTCAAAACTCTTACAAATAAAATGACCCAATTGACTTTAACAATAACACAGATTTATTGTATTGATTTTTAGATAAGACAAATCTAGTTCAGGGTCCAGCTGGAGCCAGGCTCTTAGTAAGCATTAGGTGTTGGGTTGTAAGCTTAATTTTTAGCTTTTCTTTATCCATGCGTGGTAGAAATTTGCTCCATGTACAGCCTCAGGCCTACAGTTTCCTACTTTGTAAATGTCTGTAGAAGAATATTTCTTGCCTCAGAGTTTTATTAGCACATGTGGTTCAAACCACCTAAATCACTTGGACTTAGAGAAGGCCCTAAGAAAAATTGGATTTGTATTACCAAAAAGAGGAATGGATGCTGGTTGAACAAAGCAAGAGATGTTTCAGACACCCTACTAAAAAGCTTTATACTTTATATATTAATGTTCTAGTTAAAACTCCTAATTTTGACTAGCTGGGAGTGGAAATTTTGGCTAAATTTCTTAGAACAGTTTTTAAAATTTTCTTTGTTCATTTTAAATAAATTTAGTGTAACAGAACAAATTCACTAAACATTACTTCCACTTCTTTGAGGCTAATTGCTATAAAGAATACATGGAAAGTGTCTGTAATTATTGTGTCCTTTATTTCTATAATAGAAAGGATGTTTCTAAAATATTTGAGAATGATTGAAAATGTAGTTCTTTGAGTGGTTTTAAGCACTTTACTGCTTTTCTTCTTATACTATTAATTTACTTAGCCAAATTATCACAGATTCTGAATTAATGAGGTGTTAGTGCATATGCAGATGGAGTTATCTGGTTTGCTTTAGATAATCCTCAAGGCATAGTGTTCCCTCTAATGCTGGGAAAGTTGAGCAAATGTTTGTTGAATCTTTTTAGAGCAAAAGCGTTAAAGATTAGCCCACTTATTTATTTAAATCATATAAATTTAGTTTGAAGCATAGCCATTTTTTTTTTTTTTGATTCAAGACAAAGTAGGTCTTATTTTTTTAGATCTCTACCTTTAACCAGAGCATTTCCTTACTGTCACTTAGTGTATCTCTAAGTGTCATTAAAGTGTGGTCCCTCTACAACCACAAATGTGAAAAAAACCAAGGACAGAAATTGAGATTATTTAGAAACTTTTATATCAATTAAATACTTTTGCAACATCCAAGTGGATCCAAGTGAATTAATCTTGTTGAAAGTGGTATAGATCAGATCAGGTGGTTCTTGGACTCGTGTAACAAATCACAGTGGCTAAGAACTGCATTCTGATAATGCACAGTGGGCCATATTGTGCCACCTCAGTGTTGGACCATGCATCATTTGTAAAGGATTAAAAAAAAAAAGGAAAACTTTATCTTTCACCTCAGATCATTTGGAAAGAATTGTACTAGAAAAAATTGTTTGACTCAAAAAGCTACCAAGGCAGTGAAGAACTACTTAGCTCATATGTGGAAGCAGATAGCATTATGCAAGGCCCCAAATGATTCCAGCAACTTTTTACATGCAGTGTTCAGTCAGTCAGTCAGTTCAGTCGTGCCCGACTCTCTGCGACCCCATGAACTGCAGCACGCCAGGCCTCCCTGTCCATCACCAACTCCCAGGGTTCACCCAAACTCATGTCAATCGAGTCGGTGAGGCCATCCAGCCATCTCATCCTCTGTCGTCCCCTTCTCCTCTTGCCCCCAATCTCTCCCAGCATCAGAGTCTTTTCCAATGAGCTAACTTTTCGCATGACATGGCCAAAGTATTGGAGTTTCAGCTTCAGCATCAGTCCTTTCAAAGAACGCCCAGGACTGATCTACTTCAGAATGGACTGGTTGGATCTCCTTGCAGTCCTAGGGACTCACAAGAGTCTTCTCCAACACCACAGTTCAAAAGCATCAATTCTTCGGCACTCAGCTTTCTTCACAGTCCAACTCTCACATCCATACATGACCACAGGAAAAACCATAGCCTTGACTAGACGGACCTTTGTTGGCAAAGTAATGTCTCTACTTTTCAATATGCTATCTAGGTTGGTCATAACTTTCCTTCCAAGGAGTAAGTGTCTTAATTTCATGGCTGCAGTCACCATCTGTAGTAATTTTGGAGCCCAGAAAAATAAAGTCTGACACTGTTTCCACTGTTTCCCCATCTATTTCCCATGAAGTGATGGGACCAGATGCCATGATCTTTGTTTTCTGAATGTTGAGCTTTAAGCCAACTTTTTCACTCTCCTCTTTCACTTTCATCAAGAGGCTTTTGAGTTCCTCTTCACTTTCTGCCATAAGGGTGGTGTCATCTGCATATCTGAGGTTATCGATATTTCTCCTGGCAATCTTGATTCCAGCTTGTGTTTCTTCCAGTCCAGGGTCTCTCATGATGTACTCTGCATATAAGTTAAATAAGCAGGGTTACAATATACAGCCTTGACATACTCCTTTTCCTATTTGGAACCAGTCTGTTGTTCCGTGTCCAGTTCTAACTGTTGCTTCCTGACCTGCATACAAATTTCTCAAGAGGCAGGTCAAGTGGTTTGGTATTCCCATCTCTTTCAGAATTTTCCAGTTTATTGTGATCTACACAGTCAAAGGCTTTGGCATAGTCAATAAAGCAGAAATAGATGTTGTTCTGGAACTCTCTTGCTTTTTCGATGATCCAGCAGACATTGGCAATTTGATCTCTGGTTCTTCTGCCTTTTCTAAAACCATCTTGAACATCTGGAAGTTCATGGTTCACATATTGCTGAAGCCTGGCTTGGAGAATTTTGAGCATGACTTTGCTAGCGTGTGAGATGAGTGCAATTGTGCGGTAGTTTGAGCATTCTTTGGCATTGCCTTTCTTTGGGATCGTAATGAAAACTGACCTTTTTCAGTCCTGTGGCCACTGCTGAGTTTTCCAGATTTGCTGGCATATTGAGTGCAGCACTTTCACAGCATCATCTTCCAGAATTTGAAATAGCTCTACTGGAATTCCATCACCTCCATTAGCTTTGTTCATAGTGATGCTTTCTAAGGCCCACTTGACTTCACATTCCAGGATGTCTGGCTCTAGGTGAGTGATCACACTATTGTGATTATCTGGGTCATGAAGATCTTTTTTGTACAGTTCTTCTGTGTATTCTTGCCACCTCTTCTTAATATCTTCTGCATCTGTTAGGTCCATACCTAACATACATGCAGTGTCTGGAATCACCAAAATGTTACACAGAAATGTGAGGAACAAGAGAGTGTGGTTAAAGATCAAAATAAATTTTACTTAATATACTTAATGATAATCCAGATAATTGATTCCTTGGTTTTGGAATTTAAAATAGCAATGCTTAATATGTTAAAGAAATAAGATAAAATTGGGAATTTTGTCAGAACTGAAACATATTTCATAAAAGTACCCTGTGAAAAACATATAACTGAAAGATACAACTACTGTAATAAGAATTCAATGGATAGATTTATGAGAAGATTAGACTCAGTTCAGAAAGAAAATTAGTGAAATAGAAACAGGCTCAGATGAAAGCAAGCAGACTGCAGCAAGGAGAGGCAACATGACAGAGAACACACTACACAAAGTATGAAAACATGTGAGATAAAGTGACAGTATTGACATGTATATAATTAGTCTCAGAAGGAGGGAGGAGAGATCATGAAGCTGAATTATATGTGAAGATAAAATGGCAGTGAATTTTCCAAATTGAGAAAAGCTTTCCAGCCACAGATTTAAGAGGCACTATGAATCTTAAGCTAGAAAAATATCAAACAAAATTACACTGAGGCACAGCACAGTCGAATGGCTTAAACCCCCCAAATTAAGAAAGGCTTTAAAGCATCTAGAAAAAAATAAGGTTATCCTCAAAGACCAATAGCAGGTGTCTCAACAGAAGCAACTGAAGGAAGTGAATGAAATGAAATTTCAAATTGTTAAAAAACAAAAAGCTAAAATTGTACAGTTCCATACTCAGTGGAAATAGTCTATTTTCAGACAAACAAAAACTAGGAGAATTCATCACCAGTATGTAACCCCAGAGAAAATGAGAATATTCTGCAGGCAAGAGGAAAATCTTCATGGTTAGAAGCTCAGATGCAGGAAGAAATGAAAAGCCAAGTGGTAGTAAAGATGTGCTTAAGTCTGAATAAATATTAATGGTACAAAACAATAGAATTTATTATTGAGTTTGAAATACACAAAGAATTAAAATAGCAACAGGCATGAGTAGAGGGGTAAACAGAGACAAATGTTGAAAGGCCTTTGCATGTCCAGGAAAGGGAAAAATTATTCTTATTTATATTAAAATTTGATGAGTCAGGGGCAGTAGTTCTCAACCAAGGGTGATTTTGTCCTCTCAGAAACATTTGGCAATCTCTAGAGACGTTTTTCATTGTCTCACAACTGAAAGGATGTAATTAACTTTCCATTGGTAGAAGCCAGAAGTGCTGTGAAAATCTTACGATGCACAGCAAAGCCTGTCTTGTAACAAAAGGTTATCTGGCCAAATTGTCAATAGTTCCGAGACTGAGAAACTCTGATCTAGGGTTATCACTGAAGGATTAATTAGAACTTGATTCTTAAGCCAATAGAGAGGGAGAAAATGATATAAATAGTAAATTCGTATGAAGGCAAAAAAAAAAAAAAAAAAAAAGAGAGAGAGAAAAAAGAAATAAAAGAGTAGGTAGGATAAATAGAAAGTAAACCAGATAATGGTAAATTTAAAATCAGTTCTATCAATAATTGTGTTAAATATAGATGGACAGATTCTCCAACTTAAAATGGTTATATTAGTGGGTAAAATAAGCAAACGTGCCAGTTACATTAAAGTGAAAGTGTTAGTCGCTCAGCTGTGTTCGACTCTTTGTGACCTATGGACTGTAGCCTGCCAGGCTCCTCTGTCCATGGGATTCTCCAGGCAAGAATACTGGTGGGTTGCCATTTCCTTCTCCGGGGATTCTTCCTGACCCAGGGATTGAACCCAGATCTCCCGCATTGCTGGTGGATTCTTGACCACCTGAGTTGCTAGTGGACCACGAAATAAAATGAACACATAAAACATAAAGACTTAAATTTGAATATATTTCTTGCAAAATAAATGAACTAAAAGAAAAACTGATTTCAGCTGTTTCGTATTGCTTTTTGGAAACATTTGTACATAATAATTATTCTCTTTCTCCTTATCCAAACATGTTATTCAATGCCTTTTGGGGCCATGCCAGCCAGTAGTAATAGTAGACTCAATTTTGTGATAGATTATTGTCTTCATACCTCAATAGATCATGAACTCCATGAGGGCAGAGATAAGTTTGCTTTTTCATTTTTCTGCTCTAAACATAGTATCTGACATAGTGCTTGGTGCATTGCAAGTTTTCTCTATATAGGATGATTGAAAATACTTGTACTATTTCCTTATCCCAATAGTTCTCTGACTTTTGGGTCTCAGATCCTTTTACACTATTAAAAATCATTGAGGTTCCAAAGAGCTTGTGTGGTTATATCTATGGATAATTTTCATATTCGATAATAAAATTGAGAAATTAAAAAATACCTTTACTGATTAGTTTAAAAATAGTAAACCTATTAGGTGTTAACAAGTATTACATATAAAAGTAACTATTTTCAAAAAATATTATGAGAATAATAATATTTCTTACCTTTCTACAAATCTCTTGAATGTGTGATTTAGTGGAATTCAGCTGCATTCTTATAACTACTTAGGTTTTGAATCTGTTTCAATACATTATTTTGGTTGACATATATACAGAAAATTCTGTCTTACAAAAACATGTAATTGGAAAAGTGAACAGTACTTTAATAGCCTTTTCAGAAATTGGTGGATGTTATTGTTTGATATTATACCAAAACTTGACAAGTAGTAGTTTCTTAAAGGTTAACTGTATTATGCAGTTGGAACGCATATCAACTTCTTGACAACAACAAGCTTCTTCATACTCTGTTACTTTAAAATCTATGTATATATTTTGGACTTTGATCAGATCAGATCAGATCAGTCGCTCAGTCATGTCCGACTCTTTGTGACCACATGAATTGCAGCACGCCAGGCCTCCTTGTCCATCACCAACTCCCGGAGTTCACTCAGACTCACGTCCATCGAGTCCATGATGCCATCCTGCCATCTCATCCTCTGTCGTCCCCTTCTCCTCAAGCCCCCAATCCCTCCCAGCCTCAGAGTCTTTTCCAATGAGTCAACTCTTCGCATGAGGTGGCCAAAGTACTGGAGTTTCAGCTTTAGCATCATTCCTTCCAAAGAAATCCCAGGGCTAATCTCCTTCAGAATGGACTGATTGGATGTCCTTGCAGTCCAAGAGACTCTCAAGAGTCTTTTCCAACACCACAGTTCAAAAGCATTAATTCTTTGGCGCTCAGCTTTCTTCACAGTCCAACTCGCACATCCATACATGACCACAGGAAAAACCATAGCCTTGACTAGACAAACCTTTGTTGGCAAAGTAATGTCTCTGCTTTTGAATATGCTATCTAGGTTGGTCATAACTTTCCTTGCAAGGACTAAGCGTCTTTTAATTTCATGGCTACAGTCACCATCTGTAGTGATTTTGGAGCCCAGAAAAATAAAGTCTGACACTGTTTCCACTGTTTCCCCATCTATTTCCCATGAAGTGATGGGACCAGATGCCATGATCTTCGTTTTCTGAATGTTGAGCTTTAAGCCAACTTTTTCACTCTCCACTTTCACTTTCATCAAGAGGCTCTTTAGTTCCTCTTCACTTTCTGCCATAAGGGTGATGTCATCTGCATATCTGAGGTGATTGATATTTCTCCCGGCAATCTTGATTCCA
Source organism: Bubalus bubalis (assembly GCF_019923935.1). NCBI lineage: Eukaryota > Metazoa > Chordata > Mammalia > Artiodactyla > Bovidae > Bubalus > Bubalus bubalis. Next base: position 75,749,615 of record NC_059163.1, read on the forward strand.
GCTTGTGTTTCTTCCAGTCCAGCGTTTCTCATGATGTACTCTGTATATAAGTTAAATGAACAGGATGACAATATACAGCCTTGATGAACTCCTTTTCCTATTTGGAACCAGTCTGTTGTTCCATGTCCAGTTCTAACTGTTGCTTCCTGACCTGCATACAGATTTCTCAAGAGTCAGATCAGGTGGTCTGGTATTCCCATCTCGTTCAGAATTTTCCACAGAATTTTCAGAATTTTCCACACATTTCTAACAGAATGTGGTCCACTGGAGAAGGGAATGGCAAACCACTTCAGTATTCTTGCCTTGAGAACCCCATGAACAGTATGAAGAGGCAAAATGATAGGATACTGAAAGAGAAACTCCCCAGGTCAGTAGGTGCCCAATATGCTACTGGAGATCAGTGGAGAAATAACTCCAGAAAGAATGAAGGGATGGAGCCAAAGCAAAAACAATACCCAGCTGTGGATGTGACTGGTGATAGAAGCAAGGTCCGATGCTGTAAAGAGCAATATTGCATAGGAAACTGGAATGTCAGGTCCATGAATCAAGGCAAATTGGAAGTGGTCAAACAAGAGATGACAAGAGTGAATGTCGACATTCTAGGAATCAGCGAACTGAAATGGACTGGAATGGGTGAATTTAACTCAGATGACCATTATATCTACTACTGTGGGCAGGAATCCCTCAGAAGAAATGGAGTGGCCATCATGGTCAACAAAAGAGTCCGAAATGCAGTACTTGGATGCAATCTCAAAAACGACAGAATGATCTCTGTTCGTTTCCAAGGCAAACCATTCAGTATCACAGTAATCCAAGTCTATGCTCCAACCAGTAACGCTGAAGAAGCTGAAGTTGAACGGTTCTATAAAGACCTACAAGACCTTTTAGAACTAACACCTCAAAAAGATGTCCTTTTCATTATAGGGGACTGGAATTATAGGGGACTTGGACTTTGAATGGATTTGTTATCCATGAATTGGTCTCTCGGAAACATTGATTCATTGAATTGTGGAAGATCTTTCAAATGTTGATACATTCATTGTACAATACAAAAAAAAATACATTCATTAATATAACCAATTTCATCAGGAAATATTGCAATGTGATCAAACTTATGCATGCTTAGTTGCTCAGTCATGTTTGACTCTTTGTGACCCTATGGACCGTAGTCTGCCAGGCTCCTCTGTCCATGGGATTCTCTGAAGAAGAATACTGGAGTGGGTTGCCATTTCTTCTTCCAGAACAAACTTATGATGTTAGGTAAAAGTTTCAAATATTCTGATTTTCTTTTGAAAGCTCAAGTTTTATCTTTGCAACAATGGTTGACAATTGTTTTCTTTCAAGTTAGAATCACTTCATTAATTTTAAAACAATATCTGCCAGATACTAAAAAGTCTGAATAATCATAGTTTGTAATCTGTCAGTTATTATTTGCAAAGAAGAATGTGTTCTGTGTTATTTTATAAAAATAAAAGAATGTTATTTTAAAAAATAAAAAAGCAGATACATCAGCTTGCTACTCAAATAACCACACAGATACTTTTCATGGAGATAATTGTTCTACTTCTGTAGACAGAAGTATTAATGCCTATTTCTCCCTTTGTCAAATGAAAGATTAGAAAGATATTTGCTCAGTGATCAGGATTTCATAATATTAAAAATGTTAACTACTTCTGCAGGAACATTCTTAAAGAAACTGGCTCCACCCCTCTTTTCTTTTTCTTCCCTTGAGTATATATCAGTGAAGAATAGAGTTACTGGCTAATAGTTTGGTGACTTGTCCTTAATTTCTGCTAAGTAATAAACAGTTTTACTCACCGTTGTGTTTGCACCATTTGTAAAAATGCTGATGTGGTGTAAGAGGTAAATGATTTTCACCTCATGAATTCCTTGAGAGTCTTAGGGGCTCCTAGAAGTCTCATAGACCGCATTTTGAGAACCAGTGCTTTGCACATATATATCCAATGTAACCACTGAACTGGCTGGCTACTTGTCTCTGCATTTGGGAATATCTTCACTAAAAATTCTCCTTTTTTTCAAATAAACTTATCTACAAAACAAAAATAGAGTTACAGGTGTAGAAAACAGACTTATGATTACCAGGAGGTAAGGTGGGGGGAGGGATAAATTGGGAGATTGGGATTGAGATATACACAGTACTATATATTGGCTTGGCCAAAATGTTCATTTGGGGGTTTCCATTAGATGCTATGGAGAAATCCAGATGAACCTTCTGGCCAACCCAATATATAAAATAGATAACTAATAATGACCTACTAAATAGGGAACTCTACTTAATACACTATAATGGCCTATATGGGGAAATAATCTAAAAAAAAGAGTGGATATATATGTATAACTCAGTTTGCTGTACTGAAACTAACACAACATTGTAAATCAACTATGCTCCAATAAAAAATTTTTTTAAGTGTTCCCAGGTATAGATTCTCAAAATTATGCAAAAATAAATATCAACTGATTAAAAAAATCTCAAAATAATGCAAAAATAAATATCAACTGATAAAAAAACATCTTTCTCTCACTTCTGCCTTCTTGAATGTAGTTATAGCCTCCCCAGGGCATGATGCATTCATTGGCTGACTCTCAAAATAGATGTGGTCACTCCCAATCTGAGTGTTGACACTGTTTTGAACATGTGTTGTAATTTCATGTCTCATAGGCGCTAGTTGTGCCATCACTTTTGCACTCAGAACGTTTTAAAGAGAGGATGCTGTGTGCTATTTATCTTTGAAAATTACTTGGTGCCTGAGAAATAGTTCTGGACATGTTGTATGCCCCACATAAATATTTGTATGTTGAAATGAATTAAAATGAATGAAGTATGATTTCACTAAAACTCATGGAATTATCTCCAGGGGATTAGATTAATTTTGCACACCTGTATTTGCTTTAAGATAGTTACTTTTATCATTTACCCTAAAAAATAGAATTAGGATGATTAAAAAAGATTCAATCCAAGCTTGATGGTTTTAGCGGAGACTGAATATTCATTCCTTCACTTACTCCTTCATTATTCCTTCACTAAGTTTATGTCTTTTCCTATTGGGAATAGTGTATATTTTTAAAGTACTTTTCTTAATTGGAGTATAATTGCCTTACAATGTTGCTATTTTCTGCTGTACAACAACATGAATTAACTACATGTGTACCTATATATCCCCTCTTGGTTAAGTTTAGTTTTTAAACAGAGATTTATTTAGCACTTACTATGTGGTAGACATGAAAAATGCAATGGGGAATAAAACACAGAGCCTCATCCAAAGGACTTGCATTCATTCAGAAATTGTACTATAATCCCTTACCAAGTGTATTTCTCCAGTTATTTGCTGAAGGGAGTTCCTGCCGTTATAAAGTATATATAGTGTAATTCAAGGGACACGTAAATCAATAAATCAAAATACAATGTGTTAGACACTATTACTGAAACAGGAATAATAGACAATGGCACTTCTGAAAGGGAGCATATAATTCTATCTGGAGAAGTAAATGAAAGCATCACCATTGAGGTAACATTTTTACTACATTTCAATGACAGGTGAAGAGGGAGACAAGGATAATTCTTGCAGAAACTAATGATAGAAAAATGGAATCTTGATAGATATTATTATATTCATGGAATGAGTAAAGTCCGTATGGCCAGCACCAGGGAATATGTGGAAGAAAGGGAGTAGGAATATAATTTGGTTTTAGATTGTTCAAGGCCAAATTAGTCATACTAAGGAGTTTAAGTTTTATGTAAGAGCATCATGCAAACTTTTAAGAATAATAGTGACGTGAATATCTCTGCTCTTTTTGGTAGATCAATCTGATGACCAAGTGGAAATAGTGAATGTGGGTCGATAATGCAGACAGAAGGCTCCTTAAAGCAATATGGCACAGTTTTAAGTCAGATATAGTGAAAACTGGAACTGACATATTACCAGCAAAGAATGAAGAGAAAGAGGCAGATTTGAGAGACATTTATGACACATATAGAATTGATGTGACTTGGAAATTATTTGGATTGTGAGATAGAGGTAAAAGTGAAGGATAACACAAATATTTGTACATTGGGAAATTAGAAAAAAGGAGGTGCTATTAATGAAGATCAAAAATATAAGAAGTAGAATTAGCAAGGTTAGCAAGATGGGGAGAAAATGTCCATTTGAGATAGAAGCTGAACCTTAGAAACAAATAGTCCTGTGTCCCAACCCCAGCTGGTCAGACTTTGATGTATGATATTTTTATTTAATCTATAAAATGGAAATGCTCATTTTGTCCTTACCCAAAGAGAAGTCTGGCTTTTGTTTCTATCTCTGGAAGGTAACTGCTAAACCTTCAGCTCTCAATAGGAGTGTTGTTCACGGTGGCCCCCTTGATCTACATCTAATAGTGCATGTTAAGAAGGTGACTCATGGTCAGTCCTAAATGAGGTGGATAAATCTGGAGCCCATCATACAGAGGGAAGTCAGTCAGAAAGGGAAAGACAAATACTGTATAGTAATGAATACATATGGAATCTAGAAAGATGGTACCGACTCTCCTACATACAGAGCAGCAAAGGAGACACAGATGTAAAGAACAGACTTTTGGACTCAGTAGGAGGAGGAGAGGGTGGGATGATTTGAGGGAATAGCACTGAAACATATACATTACCATATGTAACACAGATGACCAGTGCAAGTTTGATGCATGAAGCAGGGCACCCAAAGCTGGTGCCTTGTGACAACCCAGAGGGAGGAGGTGGGGAGGGAGGTGCAGGGGGTGGTTCAGGATGTTCAGGATGGAGGGGACACATGTATACCTATGGCTGATTCATACTGGTGTATGGCAAAAACCATCAGAATATTGTAATTATCATCCAATTAAAAAATTATAAAGGTAACTCATGATAGACCCCCTTGGACCACTTGGTATATCAGTCAATCAACATTCCAAGATAATGAGGCCCCAATAAAAATTCTCAAGAATGAAGCTCAGGTGATCTTCTCAGATTGACAATATTTCATGCATCTGGTCAAACATGATTGTTAGCAGGGTAAAGCATCTTAAGGATGCTGGGGGCTAAACCCTCTGAGACCCCACTCTATGGCCCTCTTCCTTTGACTGATTCTAGTTGACATCCTTTTTTTTTTCTGTGATAGTTCATATCTGTGACTATAATAGCTCTCAGTGAATTCTGTGAGGCTTCCTAGGTGACCATTAAACCTGAGGATGATTTTGGGAAACTCCTGAACTTGCAGCTGGCATCAGAAATGAGGGTAGTTTTTAAATGAAATCCTTCCTCTAACTTTGTGTCTGGATCCTAACTCCTCATAGTTGAGGTCAGAAGTTTTGGGCAGACCTGGCAGTCAGAAAGCTGTATCCTTAACCTCATAACTCACATAACTCCAGGCACTAGCAGACTTGTGAAGATTAACTCATATAATCCACAAATGTTTGCACAAACTATAGAGCGGTCATGGTGTGTTGCACTGGAGATAAAGCAATGAAGCAGCCTGTGCCCTCATGGAGCATAGAACCCAGATCAAGTGATGTCAGGTATGTGTGAGGGACTGAATGTTTGTATCCCTCCAAAATTCATATGTTGAAATCCTAATCCAAAATATGATGATATGAGGAGGGGGGGCCTTTAGGAGGTAATTAGGTCATGAGGATAGAGCCATCATGAATGGAACTCAGAGAACACTCTCAATCCATTCTGCCATGGGAGGATACCACAACATATCAGTCTGCAGTCCAGAAGAAGGCCCTCACCAAAACTCAACTGTACTGGCACCTTGATCTCAACTTCCAGCCACCAGACTATGAGAAACAAATTTCTGTTATATTTAACCAAACCAGCCTGTGGTACTTTGTTATAGCAACCTCAGTTCAGTCACTCAGTCATGTCTGACTCTTTGTGACCCCATGGATTGCCAGGCTTCCCTGTTCATCACCAACTACTGAAGCTTGGTCAAACTCATCAGGCTGGTGATACCACCCAATCATCTCATCCTCTGTTGTCCCCTTCTCCTCCTGCCTTCAATCTTGCCCAGCATCAGGGTTTTTTCCAATGAGTCAGTTCGCATCAGGTGACCAAAGTATTGGAGTGTCAGCTTCAGCATCAGTCCTTCCAATGAATATTCAGGACTGATTTCCTGTAGGATGGACTGGTTAGATCTCCTTGCAGTCCAAGGGGCTCTCAAGAGTTTTCTCCAACACCACAGTTCAAAAGCATCAATTCTTCGGTGCTCATATAAATATAAATACTAGTGTCATCATCATCTAGATGGCATTTTGAATTCATGAATATAATGAATTCATATCAAAGGATTTTTAGACAGAGCTCTTGACTCAAGAAACAAAAGGTCTCTTCAAGCTCAAGGGAAAACAAAAGATCCTAGAAGGGAAGAAGTGGATTGTTCCATACATCTTTCTCACCTGTAATTGACAGTCTACGGCTGAAATACACAATCTGAAGTCATCCAAATAACAATTTATTCCCAAGCAGATACGTAACAGAAACCCAAAAATGATGCTTCATTAAAGTATTTGAAGCCAACAGGAGAAACACATGTACCAAGAAAACTCACCACCAAAAGCTAATATGAAGTTATACCTTATTTTTCTAATAAATTATAGCATCACTAGATTAGAATATGTTGCAAGTACAAATACTTCCTTGGCCCCAGGGATCTTGGGAGTGAATATAAACTCTGTTTTTTAACATTCATAATGGGCATGTTGGGACTTCCTGGTGGCTCAGATGGTGAAGAATCCAACTGCAATGAAGGAGACTGGGGTTCGATTCCTGGGTAGGGAAGATCTCTTGGAGAAGGGAGTGGCTTCCCACTCCAGTATTCTTGTCTGGAGAATTCCATGGACAGAGAAGCCTGGCAGGCTACAGTTCACGGGGTCACAAAGAGTTGGACACAACTGAGCAACTAACACATTTACTACTTTCACTTTCAAGGGCCATGTTAGCAAAAACACATTTTCTGAATGTCAAATGAGCTTCTCTGCTTTGAAGCACTTTAGTATCCATTTCTGATCAGTTTATAAATGGCATGCACAAAAATAAAGTATTAGATGTTTCATGCCCAAACACAGTACAATAAAAGGTAAGCCTAGAGAAAGGAAATCATGGGAAAAACTTCAGCTGAAATTGATTTTTGCAGATGACTTGTGACTGGGAAGAAATTTAAATTTGTTAATTTAAACAAACCATGTTGTTCACTCTGGTTTCCTAGCACCCATATTGCAAAATCTTATAATAGGCCTTCAGATGTCCTTATGCAATGGAGAGAGCTAGAAAGATTTTCTTTCTTTAGATAACAAAGCATGTTCTCCAAGTGACTGCTGTGGAAAATATAGTTGGTCTTGCTCTTTCCTCCTTGTCTTCATTTGTTTCTCTATTATTAAATAATATTTTAGCCCCAGTCAACAAATGATCCAAGTATGAAAACACTCTCAGATTTTGTCTTATGTAAAAAAACAAAGCACCTCTTCAAAACTTATGCTTTAGAAAAGAAATTGCTGGAGAACAATACTGGGACAATCTATAAATAAGTAGATGAAACATCTTTGTCATTCCAATAGTATTGGAAAAGGCAATGATAACATATTTTTGAAAAGACTGTGCAATGAAGACTAACTATATTTTCAGCAAACTGAAGCATTATATATGCTAATAAAGACAAAAACACTGAGCATTTCCCATTGTATTCAGCTGTCTCAGTCAGCCCTAAACATTATAATGAGTACAGGAAGAGTGTAGTGAAATGAAGTTCTCTGTTTTGTTTTATGCCTACTACTAAACTTTTCAATTACAGAAATTGTCTTTGTAAGGTTTTCTCTACTGTGTAAACTTATATATCTCAACGCACAGATTGGCTCTATTGAAATTGGACTGGATGATAAAAAGTAGGAAAATATTTAAAAATGCAGAGTATCATTATATTAATATATTTGTTCAAGAAACACTTATAACAGGGGATTGTATTAAATTCTACATTAGGAAGACAATTCAAAAGTGGAGACCTTAAGTACCATAGGGTCAAATCCTTACTAGGAGGTGAGTTCTCGTGGCCTGATTTCATGCCCATAGTTGGAGAACTAGAATCAAAAGTTGCTCAAAATAGCAGTAGTTGCAGCTTGAATAGGTACAGCTCACCACACTGCCAACTTGTATCTTACAGAATTGCTTTTTAGTTTTATTTAAAATATTGTAATATCAAAAGTTCATGTTTTTCTTCACATTTAAAACTTTTTTTTTAAATTTTATTTTATTTTTAAACTTTACATAACTGTATTAGTTTTGCCAATTATCAATATCATTTTAAGGGTTTTTTTTTGTTTATTTGTTTTTTTGGTTTTTTTGAGTATAGTTGAGTATGGTTTATTAAGCTGTGTTTAGTACAGATGCTGGGGCTTGCCCATGGTGCTCTTAATGTACAAGGCCCTGATGTTCTGACAGTTTTTCTGAGCAATGACATCAGGAAGTTTACAGCTAAGTGGATGTTGTACACAAACTCATCATCTGTCATCTTCACATGGCCAACAGCCATTGCCAGAGACAGCACCTTCTTCATCTGGAACTTGATTGTGGACTTCACTTGATCAATTTTGGCCACCATGTTCTCACTGTGGGTCAGCAAGGAAGGCAACTTGTCAGCCTTATTCAGGCCTGGGCCCAGGATTCATGGGATCTGCTTGATCAGAGACTCTGAAGCCAAAAAGGCATATTTCTTGGCAAACTTCTTGATCAGTTTCTTGTTCTTATTGAGTTTCTTCAGCACCTCAATGTCCGTGTAGGGGATATCCACAGCCTTGGCCTCATCACAGTGCTGCTGGTACCCCAAGACACATACGGAGAACTTGGGGTGGGGAGTGGACTTAAGCCTGATGGTGCCCGAGAAGCATTTGTCCTTCTGAGGGTCATAGTTCTTCTGGCTGATCCATCATCTCCAAAATCTTCCAGCATTTATGCTGATTCCTGTGCAGGACTTCCTGCCACGCCTCAAAGAGAGTGTTGTGGGAGACTTTGCTGCTCATGGTTCCTCACACTGCAATAACAGGAAAAGAGCATTTTAAGATTCTTTTATCAGAGTAAGATTCTTTTTTCACACATATCCCTATCCATACCCACATATACCCATAAACAATAGTTTATATGTTTTTGTGGGATATTTTTTGTGAAAGTGTGTTAGTTGCTCAGTCGTGTCCAACTCTTTGTGACCTCATGGACTGTAACCCACCAGGCTCCTCTGTCCATGGGGATTTTCCAGGCAAGAATACTGAAGTGAGTTGCCATTTCATTCTCCAGGGGATCTTCCAGACCCAGGAATCAAACCCGGGTCTCCTGCATTGCAGGCATATTTTTTATAAGCATATTGCAATAATCTTTGATGACCAAACTTAAAATGTTATTAAAACTGATTTTTAATAATTTAAGAAAATTTAAAAAGTAATATTGATACACTTAACCATTGTTTCCTTACTTTTGATTAATTACATTTTATTGAAAAGATATAGTCAACACTTTATTGACAAGGTTTTAAAAAAAGGAAGAAAAGATAAGCAATGGAAAAGGAGGTATTTGTTTTTCCCCAGATCGTTCAGATCTCATATTTACTTTCAGAGGGCACACTGTCAATGGTTTATTGTGTCACCAGAAATAGTTATGCTTTAAAAAATGGATATAATGCATGTGAGGATTTTTTAAAGTTTTTATTTTGAAATAATTTTAGATTTACTGAAAAGTTTCAGATATAGTTCAGAACATTTGTGCATATCTTTTACTAATTTTATCTTATGTTAACAACTTTCAGAAAAATGTAATTATAACTAAAATTTAATATTTGGTTAGTAATAATACTAATAAAATGACATGTTTAAATTTTAGCTATTCGCTGCCCTCAATGTCTTTTTTTTTAGGGATCAGGATACAATTCAAGATCTCGTATTGCTTTTAGTTGCTATATCTCCTTAATCTTCTTCAATCTGGGGGCAGTTTTTTAGTTCTTCTGTTATTTCTTTTGATGAATACAAATCAGTTGTCTTAGAGAATGTATTTCAGTTTGAATTTATCTGATGTTTATCATGATTAGATTGCACTTATATATTTTTCAAGTATATCATATCTGTCTGTGCCATATCAGAGGTACATGATGTGGATTTGTCTTCATATTGATGCTCTGAACTAATGTTATAAAAATTTACTACAGATTTTAGTATTAGTATTCCTGTTTGGAAAATTCCATAGACAGTGGAGCCTGGCAGAACTACGTTCCATGGGGTCGCTAAGAGCCAGACATGACTAAGCATGCATGCCCTAGTATATTACACACAACACTTTGATATCTATTTAACTTTAAGAGCATTCCACTTCAGCATACCACTTTTCTTGATCTCTACATAGTATTCAGTTGCACTGTAGGTCATGACTGGTCTAATCAGTCTACTGTTGAATGTTCAGGTTATTTCTGGTTGGTCATTTTAATTTTAAGTAACTATTAATAGAAAGGATATTATTTTAAGTGTATTTGTGCATGCTTGTGTATCTACATATAACAAATTTATATTAATGGAAATGGAGTTGCTGGGTCAAAGTTGGTGTGCATATTAATTTAGATGACATTGACTAATTTCCTGACAGTTTGCGTTCCCTTCTGAGCCATGTAGTAGAAGGTTTATTTTCTCATGTGCTGGTTGACACTTCTTGGTCTTTGCCAATAAGAGAAAAATGGTACTTTATTATGGCTTTCATTTACATTTCTACTATTATGTCTGTTAACAAACTATTGCAATTTTTGTGAGCTTTTTTCCATTGTTCTTTGCCCATTTTGCTACTGAGTCATTAGCCTTTTTCATATTAAAGAGCTCTTTAAATAATGATATAATTAACCCCTTGTCATCTAGTTGTCAATGTTTTCCTCTGTATTTCATTTGTGTTTTAAATCTTTGTAGGTCTATACTCATGATGGTTTATTGATTCTTATAACGGCTAATGAGCAACATGCTTCTCAGTGAAAGATCTGAAATGGTTTTATCAATTTACCCATAGTTGTAACATCCCTTTCTTTTAAATCAATAAATGATTAAAACCCATCATTGAGTTAAAATGTATAAGATGAATCTAAATGTGTTTTGTGACTTATTTGCTTTAGGTCTGAATAGTCATGGAGTAGAAAAATGAGCAAAAATTTAACAGCTTTTATCTGTTGAATAATTTCACCATTACAGCCACATCCACTTTGGCTCAATTTATTTACTATTGTACTTGGCTCCAGTCTCAAACCTGTGCCTTGGAGTAAAATGGAATAATGAGTATGGGTGGCTCAGCTGGGAAAGAATCTGCCTGCGATGCAGGAGACCTGGGTTCAATCCCTGGGATGGGAAAATCCCCTGCAGAAGGGAACGGCTACCCACTCCAGTATTCTGGCCTGGAGAATTCCATGGATCATATAGTCCATGGGGTTACAAACAGTCCTACATGACTGAGCGACTTTCACTTTCACATCTATACAGTTAAATGTAGAGATATTTATGTATTTTTATTTATATTTAAAACTACAGAAATCATAATCTGACAAATGTGCTCTTATATGGATATCAGATGTTCCCAGCCTGAAAAAGACCAATAATTTTCTCTTGGAAAATATGTACTTAAACTGGACTGCTGGCAATGTTCTCTAAAGTGAAAATGATGACTACTCAAAAAGGATTAAAATATCTTTGCTTTTCTGAGCTTGTGGATGTTCCTATGTCCTTCATTCATCAGGGCTCATTTACTTTTGACATGACAGGTGCCAGATATGGCTGTGCTGGGTGGGTTTCTGAACTTGTGCTGGGTGGGCCAGGAACCATTTGGTTATTGAAAGGAGAGATGTGTTGGAACTGACTAGAGTCATTAAGTTCAACATTGTACAGTGTCTGCATGACATGGGAATGTCCAGCCTTCCCTCATCTCCAGCCGGTACAGCTGGAGTACTTGGCGTGCTCCTGATAAGAGCTCTGGCCCAGGCTTCAGTATATATTTGGAGCTTACATGAGAGAGAGTGCTGTAGCTCTGAATCAGTTGTTCTAAACCTCAGTTGCAAACTTGGGTAAGGGAACTAGTATTTGGTATTAATACTCGAGAGGACAGAGCCTGAAATGTATTCCTTGTATGTAACCCAGAAGGCAGTTGACACTTCCCAGCCATCTCAGAAATTTGGTTAAACTTGTTTTCATGATAAGTGTATGAAATTGTATCTGCTGTGACCTGTGGCAGCAAATATAATTTCCCTATACTTTCTAGGGTTTCATGCAGTTGACATACTCATGCTTCTCTCAGTTCTTACACTGGTGGTTCTGTCCTTGACCCAGAGGTATACACATGCAAAGTCCATTCCTTTCACTGAGATCCAAAAGAAACCCACACCAAGCATTTGTTGAGGCTGTGTTTATATGGGAAGAGGAGTGACATTATGATTGGTCCCATAAAGAGCAATTAACCAAATGATGTATTCATAATAGTCCTATATATATTATATGTTTAAAATTTTCATTTTAAAGACCAGAACCTTAGACTCAGAATGGTTAAGTAAACTAAGGTCATAAGACTAGTAATGTCAGAGCCAATATTAAACCCTGATTCTTCTCATTACCTTATATACTGTCTCTTACAAACATGTGTCTATCTCTAATTGTTATGTTTCATCATAAGAGGATTGAGTAGATAGACATTTGGAGAAGGGAATGGCAACCCACTCCAGTAGGGAGAATCCCTATGGACAGAGGAGCCTGGTGGTCTACAGTTCATGGGGTCGCAGAGAGTTGGATATGACTGAGTGACTAAGCATAGATATACATTATAAAATTAGTTTTGAATAAATATACAAATGCAATAATAATATGATTTATTTCTGTAAGCAATACTGTAACAAACTCTAATGGAAGTCTAAAAGACATCATTTTTAAACTATTAATACATATTCCCTAGGTATGTGTATATGTGATAGCTCCGGGGATAGGTTATGTCTTAAAAATGAAAGAGAAAAAAATAAAGATGAACTAGGTCACCATATAGAGAGAGAAATGTTTGAGTATTTTACCAGTCCAAATCCATTTAATTTATGAAATTTAATATTATTCCAGCTTTAGGTAGAAGCTCTGAATATTAAGTAGCTCAATAAAATATGCCTGTGATTGTCTAGCATCATATTGACTCATGCATCTTTCCTTGTTAAAATATTTAGAAATTTCATCAGTTGAGTACTTTATGTAATTTTCCAAATTTTCTGTCCTTAACTTTTTCTTTGATAAAGTGGTTTTCTCTAGTGTTCCCAAGAAAGTGAACTATTTAATGCTGCAAATTGATTAATATTACAAACAAACACAATTTATATAGCAGTGCACCAGTAAATGGTTCCTGTGCTCGTCCTTGCATAAACAACGTGCTTGTTCTATTAAGGAATTTTACTTTTGTAAACAGAAGGTTCCCTGGGCAATACACAGCTGTTTCTATTGGATGGCAATTAATGTTTTTTTTCCCATTAAAAAGAATGCTTTGCATGTTTAAAAAAGAGATTAGCACAAGGATTCATGATACTTCCTAATTTTAAACCAGCTTTACTGAAACACATTAGATATAGATGAGATAATTGCACAATCCAGGAATATCCAGCAGAAAAATATGTGGCTCTAAAGCATCCTTAGCATGCATCAGAATCACCTAGAATTTCTGTTAAAATATTCAGTCTGTAGTTTAGTAGGTTTGATTTACATGTTTGATTTACATGTTCAGTGATGCTGATGTTGTCGGTCCAGGGATCATACTTTGAAGAACACTGTCTAAAGTAATGATGCTTTCATCTAAACATATCATATGTTATGCATCCAAATGAATGTCTTTAAAATCATATACTTCTTCCAGTAATCTTGCTATGCTCAGTAATCTCTGAAAAATTTCCCACTTGGAATTGCCTTAAGGGTTAGTTCATGAACCAGACATTAACGCTGTTTCCTTTAATAGTCATGCGCAGTCTCCTGCTCTGCCCTCCTCCTCCTCCCCATATTTTGAAACACAGAAATGTTTCAGTGTTATTGAAATATGCATTCCTGATCTTTCTACCCAGTCCTTCCCTCACTCTCCTGCTAGGCCAGCTCAGGTGCTTGGTGTGCTCTCAGTTTGAGCATCTGGGCTTGAAACTAACCAGGCACCTCATTATATGAAGCAGGAAAGAGTACTAAATCACATTTGGGCTCAGGAGCTATCCCACATTGAAGGTCAGGAAGGGCGGCAGTGAGGAGATACCCCTCATCCAAGGTAAGATGCAATGGCTGTGCTTTGCTGGAGCAGCCGTGAAGAGATACCCCACGCCCAAGGTAAGAGAAACCCAAGTAAGACGGTAGGTGTTGCAAGAGGACATCAGAGGGCAAACACACTGAAACCATCCTCACAGAAAACTAGTCAATCTAATCACACTAGGACCACAGCCTTGTCTAACTCAATGAAACTAAGCCATGCCCGTGGGGCAACCCAAGACGGGCGGGTCATGGTGGAGAGATTTGACAGAATGTGGTCCACTGGAGAAGGGAATGGCAAACCACTTCAGTATTCTTGCCTTGAGAACCCCATGAACAGTATGAAAAGGCAAAAATGATAGGATACTGAAAGAGAAACTCCCCAGGTCAGTAGGTGCCCAATATGCTACTGGAGATCAGTGGAGAAATAACTCCAGAAAGAATGAAGGGATGGAACCAAAGCAAAAAGAATACCCAGCTGTGGATGTGACTGGTGATAGAAGCAAGGTCCAATGCTGTAAAGAGCAATATTGCATAGGAAACTGGAATGTCAGGTCCATGAATCAAGGCAAATTGGAAGTGGTCAAACAAGACATGGCAAGAGTGAATGTCGACATTCTAGGAATCAGCAAACTGAAATGGACTGGAACGGGTGAATTTAACTCAGATGACCATTATATCTACTACTGCAGGCAGGAATCCCTCAGAAGAAATGGAGTGGCCATCATGGTCAACAAAAGAGTCCGAAATGCAGTACTTGGATGCAATCTCAAAAACTACAGAATGATCTCTGTTCGTTTCCAAGGCAAACCATTCAATATCACAGTAATCCAAGTCTATGCCCCAACCAGTAACGCTGAAGAAGCTGAAGTTGAACGGTTCTATGAAGACCTACAAGACCTTTTAGAACTAACACCCCAAAAAGATGTCCTTTTCATTATAGGGGACTGGAATGCAAAAGTAGGAAGTCAAGAAACACCTGGAGTAAGAGGCAAATTTGGCCTTGGAATACAGAATGAAGCAGGGCAAAGACTAATAGAGTTTTGCCAAGAAAATGCACTGGTCATAACAAACACCCTCTTCCAACAACACAAGAGAAGACTCTACACATGGACATCACCAGATGGTCAACACCGAAATCAGATTGATTATATCCTTTGCAGTCAAAGATGGAGAAGCTCTATACAGTCAGCAAAAACAAGACCAGGAGCTGACTGTAGCTCAGATCATGAACTCCTTATTGCCAAATTCAGACTGAAATTGAAAGTAGGGAAAACCACTAGACCTTTCAGGTATGACCTAAATCAAATCCCTTATGATTATACAGTGGAAGTGAGAAATAGATTTAAGGGCCTAGATCTGATAGATAGAGTGCCTGATGAACTATGGAATGAGGTTCGTGACATTGTACAGGAGACAGAAATCAAGACCATCCCCATGGAAAAGAAATGCAAAAAAGCAAAATGGCTGTCTGGGGAGGCCTTACAAATAGCTGTGAAAAGAAGAGAAGTGAAAAGCACAGGAGAAAAGGAAAGATATAAACATCTGAATGCAGAGTTCCAAAGAATAGCAAGAAGAGATAAGAAAGCCTTCTTCAGCGATCAATGCAAAGAAATAGAGGAAAACAACAGAATGGGAAAGACTAGGGATCTCTTCAAGAAAATCAGAGATACCAAAGGAACATTTCATGCAAAGATGAGCTGATAAAGGACAGAAATGGTATGGACCTAACAGAAGCAGAAGATATTAAGAAGAGATGGCAAGAATACACAGAAGAACTGTACAGAATAGATCTTCACGACCCAGATAATCACGATGTTGTGATCACTCATCTAGAGCCAGACATCCTGGAATGTGAAGTCAAGTGGGCCTTAGAAAGCATCACTACGAACAAAGCTAGTGGAGGTGATAGAATTCCAGTTGCACTATTCCAAATCCTGAAAGATGATGCTGTGAAAGTGCTGCACTCAATATGCAAGCAAATTTGGAAAACTCAGCAGTGGCCACAGAACTGGAAAAGGTCAGTTTTCATTCCAATCCCAAAGAAAGGCAATGCCAAAGAATGCTCAAACTACCGCACAATTGCACTCATCTCACACACTAGTAAAGTAATGCTCAAAATTCTCCAAGCCAGGCTTCAGCAATATGTGAACCGTGAACTTCCAGATGTTCAAGCTGGTTTTAGAAAAGGCAGAGGCACCAGAGATCAAATTGCCAACATCTGCTGGATCGTAGAAAAAGCAGGAGAGTTCCAGAACAACATCTATTTCTGCTTTATTGACTATGCCAAAGCCTTTGACTGTGTGGATCACAATAAACTGTGGAAAATTCTGAAAGAGATGGGAATATCAAACCACTTAACCTGCCTCTTGAGAAATTTGTATGCAGGTCAGGAAGCAACAGTTAGAACTGGACATGGAACAACAGACTGGTTCCAAATAGGAAAAGGAGTTCATCAAGGCTGTATATTGTCACCCTGTTTATTTAACTTATATGCAGAGTACATCATGAGAAACGCTGGACTGGAAGAAGCACAAGCTGGAATCAAGATTGCCGGGAGAAATCTCAATCACCTCAGATATGCAGATGACACCACCCTTATGGCAGAAAGTGAAGAGGAACTCAAAAGCCTCTTGATGAAAGTGAAAGTGGAGAGTGAAAAAGTTGGTTTAAAGCTCAACATTCAGAAAACGAAGATCATGGCATCTGGTCCCATCACTTCATGGGAAATAGATGGGGAAACAGTGAAAACAGTGTCAGACTTTATTTTTCTGGGCTCCAAAATCACTACAGATGGTGACTGCAGCCATGAAATTAAAAGACTATTACTCCTTGGAAGGAAAGTTATGACCAACCTGGATAGCATATTGAAAAGCAGGGACATTACTTTGCCAACAAAGGTTTGTCTAGTCAAGGCTATGGTTTTTCCTATAGTCATGTATGGATGTGAGAGTTGGACTGTGAAGAAAGCTGAGCACCGAAGAATTGATGCTTTTGAACTGTGGTGTTGGAGAAGACTCTTGAGAGTCCCTTGGACTGCAAGGAGATCCAACCAGTCCATTCTGAAGGAGATCGGCCCTGGGATTTCTTTGGAAAGAAGGATGCTAAAGCTGAAACTCCAGTACTTTGGCCACCTCATGTGAAGAGTTGATTCATTGGAAAAGACCCTGATGCTGGGAGGGATTGGGGGCAGGAGGAGAAGGGGACGACAGAGGATGAGATGGCTGGATGGCATTACTGACTCGATGGACGTGAGTCTGAGTGAACTCTGGGAGTTGGTGATGGACAGGGAGGCCTGGCACACTGCGATTCATGGGGTTGCAAAGAGTCGGACATGACTGAGCAACTGATCTGATCTGATCTGAGCATTCTGATATTCACTTTTGTCATTGGTAAAGCTAACTGCTTTTCATCTAGTTGTAGAACCCCGGAGTGGAACCAGGATGAGAGATTGAATTTAGACATGAAACCCCACCTTGAACCTTGAACCTGGCACTTTGCATGGTTTAAATGGCATTTTAATGGAAAACGGAGGAATCAACCTTCAGTTTTATTTTTAAGTTCCCTTCCCAGTGTCCTATGTCATGCTACCTCTGTACTGTGAGTGAACAATACTTTGAGGTCCCTGTGTTCAATTCACAAATTATTTATTGATGTCCTATCATTGTAAGGTACTATATGAGATTCTTTAAGAGTTACACAGGTGAATTTAACATACTGTGTGTATAAAATGCTTACGTTAGATTAGGGAAGAGAATACTAGCAAAAGTAATGCTAAAAACTTATCCTGCTAGCAGTGTGAGCAAAGAAATCTGAGGAGAAAAGTGAGATCAGTTTATCAACTAATAAGTAAAAGAGAAGATCTCTGTAAGAGGCAGTATTTGAGGTGGACACTGACTGATGGTAGGTCTTTGAAAGGAAGGGGTCGAGTGGGATGCCTAATGTTCAGAGGCAATTGTATAAACAGAGGTAAAGTGCATGTGTCGGATGTGAGGAAGTGATTTTAAGAGAGAAATTTATACAAGCCTCTGTGTAGGGAACACTTCATGCAAAGATGGGCTCAATAAAGGACAAAAGTGGTATGGACCTAACAGAAGCAGAAGATATTAAGAAGAGGTGGCAAGAATACAGAGAAGAACTGTACAAAAAAGATCTTCACAACCCAGATAATCATGATGGTGTGATCACTCACCTAGAGCCAGACATCCTGGAATGTGAAGTCAAGAGGGCCTTAGGAAGCATCACTATGAACAAATCTAGTGGAGAAGGAAATGGCAACCCACTCCAGTGTTCTTGCCTGGAGAATCCCATGGATGGAGAAGCCTGGTAGGCTGCAGTCCATGGGGTCACACAGAGTCGGACACGACTGAAGCAACTTAGCAGCAGCAGCAGCAGTGGAGGTGATGGAATTCCAGTGGAGCTATTTCAAATCCTGGAAGATGATGCTATGAAAGTGCTGCACTCAATATGCCAGCAAATTTGGAAAACTCAGCAGTGGCCACAGGACTGGAAAAGGTCAGTTTGCATTCCAATCCCAAAGAAAGGCAATGCCAAAGAATGCTCAAACTACTGCACAATTGCACTCATGTCACATGCTAATAAAGTAATGCTCAAAATTCTCCAAACCAGGCTTCAGCAATATGTGAACCGTGAACTTCCAGATGTTCAAGCTGGTTTTAGAAAAGGCAGAGGCACCAGAGATCAAATTGCCAACATCTGCTGGATCGTAGAAAAAGCAGGAGAGTTCCAGAACAACATCTATTTCTGCTTTATTGACTATGCCAAAGCCTTTGACTGTGTGGATCACAATAAACTGTGGAAAATTCTGAAAGAGATGGGAATATCAAACCACTTAACCTGCCTCTTGAGAAATTTGTATGCAGGTCAGGAAGCAACAGTTAGAACTGGACATGGAACAACAGACTGGTTCCAAATAGGAAAAGGAGTTCATCAAGGCTGTATATTGTCACCCTGTTTATTTAACTTATATGCAGAGTACATCATGAGAAACGCTGGACTGGAAGAAACACAAGCTGGAATCAAGATTGCCGGGAGAAATCTCAATCACCTCAGATATGCAGATGACACCACCCTTATGGCAGAAAGTGAAGAGGAACTCAAAAGCCTCTTGATGAAAGTGAAAGTGGAGAGTGAAAAAGTTGGTTTAAAGCTCAACATTCAGAAAACGAAGATCATGGCATCTGGTCCCATCACTTCATGGGAAATAGATGGGGAAACAGTGAAAACAGTGTCAGACTTTATTTTTCTGGGCTCCAAAATCACTACAGATGGTGACTGCAGCCATGAAATTAAAAGACTATTACTCCTTGGAAGGAAAGTTATGACCAACCTGGATAGCATATTGAAAAGCAGGGACATTACTTTGCCAACAAAGGTTTGTCTAGTCAAGGCTATGGTTTTTCCTATAGTCATGTATGGATGTGAGAGTTGGACTGTGAAGAAAGCTGAGCACCGAAGAATTGATGCTTTTGAACTGTGGTGTTGGAGAAGACTCTTGAGAGTCCCTTGGACTGCAAGGAGATCCAACCAGTCCATTCTGAAGGAGATCGGCCCTGGGATTTCTTTGGAAAGAAGGATGCTAAAGCTGAAACTCCAGTACTTTGGCCACCTCATGTGAAGAGTTGATTCATTGGAAAAGACCCTGATGCTGGGAGGGATTGGGGGCAGGAGGAGAAGGGGACGACAGAGGATGAGATGGCTGGATGGCATTACTGACTCGATGGACGTGAGTCTGAGTGAACTCTGGGAGTTGGTGATGGACAGGGAGGCCTGGCACACTGCGATTCATGGGGTTGCAAAGAGTCGGACATGACTGAGCAACTGATCTGATCTGATCTGAGCATTCTGATATTCACTTTTGTCATTGGTAAAGCTAACTGCTTTTCATCTAGTTGTAGAACCCCGGAGTGGAACCAGGATGAGAGATTGAATTTAGACATGAAACCCCACCTTGAACCTTGAACCTGGCACTTTGCATGGTTTAAATGGCATTTTAATGGAAAACGGAGGAATCAACCTTCAGTTTTATTTTTAAGTTCCCTTCCCAGTGTCCTATGTCATGCTACCTCTGTACTGTGAGTGAACAATACTTTGAGGTCCCTGTGTTCAATTCACAAATTATTTATTGATGTCCTATCATTGTAAGGTACTATATGAGATTCTTTAAGAGTTACACAGGTGAATTTAACATACTGTGTGTATAAAATGCTTACGTTAGATTAGGGAAGAGAATACTAGCAAAAGTAATGCTAAAAACTTATCCTGCTAGCAGTGTGAGCAAAGAAATCTGAGGAGAAAAGTGAGATCAGTTTATCAACTAATAAGTAAAAGAGAAGATCTCTGTAAGAGGCAGTATTTGAGGTGGACACTGACTGATGGTAGGTCTTTGAAAGGAAGGGGTCGAGTGGGATGCCTAATGTTCAGAGGCAATTGTATAAACAGAGGTAAAGTGCATGTGTCGGATGTGAGGAAGTGATTTTAAGAGAGAAATTTATACAAGCCTCTGTGTAGGGAACACTTCATGCAAAGATGGGCTCAATAAAGGACAAAAGTGGTATGGACCTAACAGAAGCAGAAGATATTAAGAAGAGGTGGCAAGAATACAGAGAAGAACTGTACAAAAAAGATCTTCACAACCCAGATAATCATGATGGTGTGATCACTCACCTAGAGCCAGACATCCTGGAATGTGAAGTCAAGAGGGCCTTAGGAAGCATCACTATGAACAAATCTAGTGGAGAAGGAAATGGCAACCCACTCCAGTGTTCTTGCCTGGAGAATCCCATGGATGGAGAAGCCTGGTAGGCTGCAGTCCATGGGGTCACACAGAGTCGGACACGACTGAAGCAACTTAGCAGCAGCAGCAGCAGTGGAGGTGATGGAATTCCAGTGGAGCTATTTCAAATCCTGGAAGATGATGCTATGAAAGTGCTGCACTCAATATGCCAGCAAATTTGGAAAACTCAGCAGTGGCCACAGGACTGGAAAAGGTCAGTTTGCATTCCAATCCCAAAGAAAGGCAATGCCAAAGAATGCTCAAACTACTGCACAATTGCACTCATGTCACATGCTAATAAAGTAATGCTCAAAATTCTCCAAACCAGGCTTCAGCAATATGTGAACCGTGAACTTCCAGATGTTCAAGCTGGTTTTAAGGCAAAGGAACCAGAGATCAAATTGCCAACATCTGCTGGATCATTAAAAAAGCAAGAGAGTTCCAGAACAACATCTATTTCTGCTTTATTGACTATGCCAAAGCCTTTGACTGTGTGGATCACAATAAACTGTGGAAAATTTTGAAAGAGATGGGAATACCAGACCACCTGATCTACATCCTGAGAAACCTTTATGCAGGTCAGGAAGCAACAGTTAGAACTGGACATGGAACAATAGATTGGTTCCAAATAGGAAAAGGAATACGTCAAGCCTGTATATATTGTCACTCTGCTTATTTAACTTATATACAGAGTACATCATGAGAAACGCTGGGTTGGATGAAGCACAAGCTGGAATCAAGATTGCCAGGAGAAATATCAATAATCTCAGATATGCAGATGACACTACCCTTATGGCAGAAAGTGAAGAAGAACTTGAGAGCCTCTTGATGAAAGTGAAAGAGAAGAGTGAAAAAGTTGGCTTAAAGCTCAACATTTAGAAAACTAAGATTATGGCATCCGATCCCATCACTTCATGGCAAATAGATGGGGAAACAGTGGAAACAGTGGCTGACTTTATTTTTTTGGGCTCCAGAATCACTGCAGATGGTGACTGCAGCCATGAAATTAAAAGACGCTTACTCCTTGGAAGGAAAGTTATGACCAACCTAGACAGCATATTAAAAACCAGAGACATTACTTTGTCAACAAAGGTCCATCTAGTCAAGGCTATGGTTTTTCCAGTAGTCGTGTATGGATGTGAGAGTTGGACCATAAAGAAAGCTGAACGCTGAAGAATTGATGCTTTTGAACTGTGGTGTTGGAGAAGACTCTTGAGAGTCCCTTGGACTGCAAGGAGATCCAACCGGTCCATCCTAAAGGAGATCAGTCCTGGGTGTTCACTGGAAGGACTGATGTTGAAAATGAAACTCCAATACTTTCATCACCTGATTTGAAGAGCTGACTCATTGGAAAAGACCCTGATGCTGGGAAAGATTGAGGGCAGGAGGAGAAGGGGACGACAGAGGATGAGATGGTTGGATGGAATCACCGACTCAAAGAACATGAATTTGCGTAAACTCCAGGCATTGGTGATGGACAGGAAGGCCTGGCGTGCTGCGGTTCATGGGTCTCAAAGAGTTGGACACGACTGAGCAACTGAACTGAACTGAACTGTGTATACATTAAGGCAAAGTAAGAAAGAATAGGGAAAATGTGGTGATAGACAAGGCAATCCTCCACCCACTGCCCACCTGCATGCTCCTGCTGTAAGGAATTCAGTAAAAAGCCTCCACCTGTCTACACCTTCAAAGCCTGACTCAGCTTCAGAGAATCACCTTGTCCAGGATGACACTGAGGCCCTAGATAAGTGTGTGGCTTTATATGAAAGTGAGATTATTTAAGCGTTATGAGGGATGCTCTGATGGACATTATTCTCTTGAGAGCTCTCTGCTGAGTTGGCTTTGCTGCTCCACCCTTTGACTTCTTCCTCAGCTCTGTCCTCCTTCCTTTTGTTTTTGTTCAGTCACCAAGTCATGTCTGACTCTTTGTGACCCCATGGACTGCAGCATACCAGACCTCTCTATCCCTCACCATCTCTTGAAGTTTGCCCAAGTTCATGTCCATTGAATTGGTGATGCCATCCAACTATCTCATCCTCCGTTGCCCTCTTCTCCTCCTGCCTTCAATCTTTCCCAGCATCAGGGTCTTTTCCAATGAGTCAGCTCTTTGTATCAGGTAGCCAAAGTATTGGAGTTTCAGCATCAGTCTTTCCAATGAGTATTCAGGGTTGATTTCCTTTAGAATTGACTAGTTTGATCTTCTTGCTGTCCAAGGGATTCTCAAGAATCTTCTCCAGCCCTACAGTTCAAAAGCATAAATTCTTTGGCTGTCTGCCTTCTTTATGGTTTAACTCTCACATCCGTACATGACTACTGGAAAGACCATAGCTTTGAGTATATGGACCTTTGTGGGCAAAGTGATGTCTTTGCTCTTTAATAAGTGTCTAGATTTAATGTAGTAGGTGTTAATCCTTAATACACATCTTGTGAACTGATGCCTGTTGAATTCCAGAGTGAGGTACGTATTCATACTGAGTTCTGTAGACCATCAGGAGTGACTCAAGGCTGTCCTGAGGTCAAGTGACATGATTGGAAATACATTTTAGGAAAACTCATTCAGCAGGAATGTATGTGGAAGAGATTAAAGAAGAGGAAACTGGAGTAGAAACACGGGTAAAAATTTTTGCTCTAAACGAAAAGGATGCAATGAAGACCTGGAAGAAGATGTTAAAATGAAAATAGAGGTGAATTTGAAAGATATTACAAAAAAGGATCCGTAAAACTCAGGAATTGATTGGATATTAGAGTTGAGAAGTAAGAAAAGGTGGAATCCAGGTTTTCTCCAAGATTTTAAACTTGATGGAACATGGTATGGCTATTAACAAAAGTAAGGGAGTCAGTGTGTGTGTGTGTGTGTGTGTGTGTGTACACACACATGCACACATGCAATCCAAGGGAGTCAAAGTAGTGAAATGAATTAGGAAGAAATTTCTAATGGTTTATGCCATAAATTCCCATGATTTATGCCTTATGGTATGTTTTTGTAGCTTGCATTTCTACAGACCAGCTCTGCATATGGGAATAAATTTGTCATATAAAAAGACACAACCAGAATTGCAGCATTAACCTTTCCTGAGTCTTAGGTCCTCTCATGTTCATTAATACCCTGTTCATGTTCTACTGGCCTTCCAAAGAAACACATCCTGGATCCAAGATGCTGAATTCCAGAGCTCTGAATGTTGAGTGCAAAACCACCCAATGGTACTGATTTGCCTTTTTAAACATCACATGTACATTTCAGTGTATTATTCCATTCACAGTGTTATGAAACCATCACTGCTGTTTCCCAAACTTTGTTTTTTGAATTGAATTTATTAATTTTAACGGACTTTATTTTTAGAGTGGTTTTAAGTTTATAACAAAACTGAATGGGAAGCATAAAAAGTACATATATTTCCTCTCCCCACATATGCATGGCCTCCCCTACCATCACCATCCCACACCAGAGTGGTTACAGTCTGTAAACCAACACTGACACATTATTATCCATAGTTTACATTAAGTTCCACTCTTGGTCTATGAGTTTTGACAAGTGTATAATGATACATATCCACCATTATAGTATCTTACAGAGTAGTTTTACTGCCCTAAAATCCTCTGTGCTCCATCTGTTTATTCTTCCTTCTCCCAATGACCTCTGCTAATTACTTTTTTTTTTCCTCTCACTGTTTCCATGTGTGTGTGCTCAGTCATGTCTGACTGTTTGTGAGGCCCTGGACTGTAGCCCACCAAGGGGTCACAAATTCTGTTCATGGAATTTTCTAGGCAAGAATACTGGAGTGGGTTGCCATTTCCTGTGTCAGGAGATCTTCCTGACCCATGGATCAAACCCACGTCTTCTGTCTCCAGCACTGGCAGGCAGATTCTTTACCACTGCACCACTTGGGAAGCCCACTGTTTTCATAGCTTTGCCTTTTTCAGAAAGTCATATAGTCTGAATCATATAGTATGTGGTATGTAACCTCTCCAGATTGGCTCTTTTAACTTTTAATGCAAACCCACCCAATGGTACTGATTTGCCTTTTTAAACATCACATGTACATTTCAGTGCATTATTCTGTTCACAGTGTTATGAAACCGTCACTGCTATTTCCCAAACTTTGTTTTTTGAATTGAATTTATTAATTTTAATGGACTTTATTTTTAAAGTGGATTTAAGTTTATAACAAAACTGAATGGAAAGCATAAAAAGTACATATATTTCTTCTCCCCACATATGTATGGCCTCCCCTACCATCATCATCCCACACTTTAAAAACTTTAACTTTTTAACCTCTCCAGATTGGCTCTTTTAATGTAATAGGCATTTAAGTTTCCTCCATGTCTTTTGTGTCTTTTAGTTCATTTTCTTTTAAGCACTGTCTAATATTCCATTGTATGAATGTATGACAATTCATTTATTCACTCATCTGGTGAAGGACTTCTTGATTGCTTCCAGGTATTGACGATTACAAATAGAGCTGCTGTAAACATCTGTGTCCAGGTTTTTCTGTGGTCATAAGTTTTCAACTCATTTGGATAAATATCAATGAATACAATTGCTAGTTCTTATGGTAAGGGTATGTTTAGTTTTGCAAAAAAGAGGTAAACTGCCTTCCAGAATGGCTGTACTACCATTTTGCATTCCCACAATGAATGGGAATTCCTATTGCTCTTCATCCTTACCAGCATTTGATGTTGTCAGTGTTTTGAATTTTAGCCATTCTGATAGGTGTATAGTTGTTTTAACTTGCAGTTATTTGATGATATATGATGTTGTTCATCTTTTCTTGTGCTTATTTACCATCTGTATATCTTCTTCGTTTCAATGTCTATCTCAGATCTTTTGTTCATTTTTAAATGGAATTATTTATTATTATTATTGTGGTGTTTTAAAATTTGTACATTTAGATACTATCTCTTAATCACATATGTATTTTACAAATATTTCTCCTAGTGTATGACTTGGAACATACAGCATCTTCTTCATCCACAAATAGAGACTCTAATCATTATTCAAAAGCTTTCCATCTCCTGGGAACCTCCAATCTGTATTTTGTTTCTATTAATTTTCTTGTTCTAGGTGTTTCATGTAAATGGAATCATATAATATGTGTTCACTTATATCTGGTTTATTTAACTTATCAAAACATTCTCAAGATTTATTCATGTGGAAGCACGTATCATATCCTTTATATCTATATACATCATATTCTTTTATGCATATATAAATATATACATATAAAATTTTGTTATCTGTTCATCTGTAGATGGACATTTGGATTGTTTCTACCTTTTGGCTTGAAAATAATGTTACAGGGAATAATACTGCAATGAATGTGGAAATGTCTGAGTCCCTCTTTTTAATTCTTTTAATACACACCTAATACACATAACGGTGGAATTGCTGAGTCATGATAATTCTGTGTTTAGCTTTTTGAATAACTACCACCCTGTTTTCCACAGAGACTGCACAATGGTACTGAATTTCTTGTTTACTCGTGTGAAACTTTTATAATACCCTTTCCTCTACTCTGCTGACTCTTGTCAGTGTGGACCCTGAAGGATCATTCTATAGCCTCGAATTTTTCAAAGGCTCGCTCTTGATACTTGTTCTGTTTGTCTCAGAATTAGTTCACAAGAAAGTTGGGGAACAACAGCCTATTTTGAAACCTGCTATTTTTGATCCAGTTAACATTTTGATGCTGCTATTTCAAACTGAGTTTACTTTAATTTTGCATTTAAGAATATAACTTTTAATTACAGTTTATATTTATTTGGTATATTTATTTTCTGCCTGCTCTAAAAGACCTCTACAGTGATGAGGAAAAAGCAATGAACAAATTGAAAAAGTTCTTGCAATTACAGAGCTTATACTGCACTATGAGTCAGAAAATAAACAAAGACCATTTTAGGTTATTGTTGTTGCTTAGTTGCTAAGTCATGTCCTACTGTTTTTTGACCCCATGGACTGTAGCCTGCCAGGTGCCTCTATCCATGAAATTTCCCAGGCAAGAATCTAGAGTAGGTTGCCATTTATTTTTCTCCAGGGGATCTTCTACATCCAGGGATCCATCTCCTGCATTGGCAGGCAGATTCTTTACCACTGAGCCACCAAGGAAGCTCCAATTTTAGGTTGGATTTATACTAAAATGAATGGTGCAATAGAGAGAAACTTAGTAAGAAATTATTATTGATATGGTTGCCAGTAAACACCTATCCAAAGTGACTGTTGAATGAGACTTGAAGTATGAGAGAGAGTTACGCATGTGAAGAAAAGGTGATGGGAGGATACTTTGAGGCATGAAGAGCAGCCAAGCAGAGTCTTCCAGGTAAGAAACATCTTAACATGTTTGAGACACATAAAGCAAAGTGGAGAGAATCACAGTGAATAAGAGGCACAAGAACAGATAGAGGGACACACAAGACTCCATGTAGCATCAAGACTTCAGACTTGGCAGCAGTTTGGAATTGATTCTCAGATCAGGTAGAATGTTTACAGAGGATGATGACCTGATAAAATTCCAATATGGTATGAGTCCTCAGTACTGGTTCCTCTGCATGTGTATTCAGAGTGCCGGCCATGCCCATGATGGTCACACAGGCTGGGACATTCATAAGACAATATCATAGGGCTTAATCTGGCTTTTTTCTCTTCTTTTCCTTGAGAACCGAAAGGTGTTTTAGGGTATTGTTTCTGGAGTAATGCTTAAAAACATTGAAAGTTCATAGCCCTAAAGTTCACTGTATTCTTTCCCCTCAAGACATTTTCCATGAATCTAAGATGCTAGAATCAATTAGGACTGACTCTAAGATGCTAGAATCAAATAAGACCAATCAGATTG
Source organism: Bubalus bubalis (assembly GCF_019923935.1). Classification (NCBI taxonomy): domain Eukaryota; kingdom Metazoa; phylum Chordata; class Mammalia; order Artiodactyla; family Bovidae; genus Bubalus; species Bubalus bubalis. Next base: position 75,777,506 of record NC_059163.1, read on the forward strand.
TCTTTTTTTTTTTCCCCATGGAAAGGCATTTAATTTAAAATACAACAGTGTATCTATGTCAATCCAAACACCCAATCTATCTCTCCCTCCCTCACCTTTCTCCCCAGTAATTGTAAGTTCCTTCTCTAAGTCTGTGAGTCTGTTTCTGTTTTGTAAATAAGTTCAGTTGTATCTTTTTTTTTTTTTTTTTTTTTTTTTTAGATTTTGCATATACATGACATCATATGATAGTGGTCTTTCTCTATCTGACCTCATTTGGTGTGATAATCTCCTGTTCCATCCATGTTGCTGCAAATGGCATTAGTCCATTCTTTTTAATGTCTGAGTAATATTTCATTGTATAAATGTGCCACATTTTCTTTATTCATTCATCTGTTGATGGGCATGCTTCCATGTCTTGGATATCGTAAACAGTGCTGCGATGACATTGGTGGGGTACAGGTGTTTCTTTCTGAATATGTGCCTAAGAGTGGGATTGCTGGATCACATGGTAGCTCTATTTTTAGATTTTTAAAGAACCTCCACATTGTTCTCCATAATGGCTGTACCAATTTACACTCCCACCAACCATGTATGAGGGTTCCCTTTTGTCCACATCCTCTCCAGCATTTATTGTTTGTACATTCTTTGACAGTGGCCATTCTGACTGGTGTGAATTGACACCTCATTGTAGTTCTTTTTTTTTTTTTTAAGATTTATTTGTTTGTTGTTCTGGTGGGTCTTAGTGGCTGTACATGGACTTTCCCTAGTTGCAGAAAGTGGGGGCTACTCTTTGTTGTGGTGCATGGACCTCTCATTGTGGTGGCTTCCCTTGTTGTGGGACACAGGCTCTAGGTGTGCGAGCTTCAGTAGTTGTGGCATGTGGACTCGATGGGTTTTGGTGCATGGGCATGTGGGATCTTCTCAGACCAGGGATCTAACCAGTGTTCCTTGAATTTCAAGGGAGAATTTTAACCCCTGGACCACCAGGGAAGCCCTTACTGTAGTTTTTATTTGCATTTCTCTAATAATTAGGGATAGTGAGCATCTTTTCATGTGCCTCTTGGCCATCTACTGTCATCTTTGGAGAAATGTGTCTTTAGGTCTCTGTCCACTTTTAATTTTTTTTTTTTTTTAATATGGAGCTGCATGAACTGTTTGTAAATGTTGTAGACTAATCCATTGTCTGTCATATTGTGTAGACAATTTTCTCCCATTCTGTGTGTTGTATTTTCATTTTGTATATGGTTTCCTTTGATGAACAAAAGCTTTTGAGTTTACTTAGGTCTCATTTGTTTATTTTTATTTCCACTACTTTGGAAGACAGATCAAAAAAGATACTGCTGTGATTTTTGTCAGAGAGTGTTCTGCCTATGTTTTCCCCTAAGAATTTTATAGTATCTTGTCTTAAATTTAGATTTTTAATCCATTTTGAGTTTATTTTTTGTATTGTGTTAAAGAATGTACTAATTTCATGTTTTACATGTGTCATGGTCTTCCTAGACCGGGACCTGGAGACTGGAGTCAACAAGAAGAAGGATGCAGGGGACCCAAGTCTCGAGTGAAGCAAGGGTACTTTATTTGTAGAAACGCATGTTTTTATATCTTCAATAAAATGATTACTCAGCCATTAAAAAGAATGAAATTCCACCAGTTGCAACAAAATGGATAGTCCTTTAAGTACAAGGTCACTGAAGGGAGTCACTGAAGGGAATCCAAGCAGGTGTTCTTTTCCGTGATCTTAGTCCTGAGAACTGTGTGCAGCTCTGCTCGTTCCTGTTTTTCAGGAATTGATGAGGAACAGAGAGTCCTTGAGAAATGGCACACAAAGGAAGAAAACATATTGGATCCCTTAAAGTTGAACATCTCCTGACATACATGGATCTGTCCAGTTTTCCCAGAACTACTTATTGAAGAGACTGTTTTTCCTCCATTTTAAAGTCTTGCCTTCTCTGTCATAGATTAATTGCCAGTAGGTGTGTGGGTTAATTTCTCAGCTTTATATCCTGTCCCATTGATCTATATGTCTATTTTTGTGTTGGTACCATCCTGTTTTGATGACTGTAAGTTTGTAGTATGGTCTGAAGTCAGGGTGCTTGATTCCTCCAGCTCTGCTTTTCTTTCTCAAGATTGCTTTGGCTATTCAGAGTCTTTGTCTTCATATAAATTTTAGGAGTTTTTGTTCTAGTTCTGTAAAAAATGCCATTGGTCATTTGATAGGGATTGCATTGAATTGTGGATAGTCTTGGGTTGTATAGTCTTTTTTGTCAATAATGATTCTTTCAATACAAGAATATGTATATCTTTTCATCTGTTTGTAGTATCTTCAATTTCTTTCATTAGTGTCTTATAGTTTTCAGAGGACAGGTCTTTTGTTTCCTTAGGTGGATATATTCCTAGGTATTTTATTCTTTTTGATGCAATGGTGGTAAATGAGATTGTTTCTTTATTTTCCTTTTCTGATCTTTTGTTGTTAGTGTATAGAAATGCAACAGATTTATCTTTAACATTAATTTAGAATTGGGATTTAGTGCATGCAGCCCACTAGCTCTAAATATGTATCTGAGTTGGTGGTGGCTCTATGTAGCTAATTTATATATAATTTAAGAGAATGACAGAAGATAAAAGGAGAGAGAGAGAAGAAGAATGAAGTGTAGATAGTACAAAGCAGATAATGAAGGAAAGACTGGGCTTTGACCCAGACTCTCATGTAACTGGCTCCATTTTTCCTTAAAATTGAGATAGACTTTCTGCCTTTGATTTTTATGAGGTATGTCTGTAGCTTACTAATAAATTCCATAGATTTGATTTACTTAAGGTAGTTTGTTGTTATTGTTGTTGTTTAGTTGCTAAGCTGTGTCTGACTCTTTTGAAACCCCATGGACTGTGCCTGCCATACTCCTCTGTCTATGAGATCTCACAAGCAAGAATCCTGGAGTGAGTTGCCACTTCTTTCTCCAGGGGATCTTCCTGACCCAGGGATTGAACCTACATTTCCTATTTGGCAGGTGGATTCTTTGCCACTGAACCACCTGAGAAGCACTAAGGTAGTTTAATAGGTTTCTTTTACTTACTATCCTAATGCAAAAGGAGTCAAGGGAAAGCTTGATTCTGCAATGTGATGGGGACAAATTTATTGGGGACATTTTTATGCATAAAATTCAGACCTTAGTATACTTAGAATTAGGGGAAGAAAAAGGAAAGAAAGTCCTATGGCATCAGCAGGTCTTCATATTTAGGATAAGGTCCTGCTTAGTTTCACCATCTGCTTGAACTATCCTTTTTCTGAACATAAATTAGAAAAAAGAGATAGAAAACAAATGGGGATGAAAACAAGATCATCTCAATCTTCTTCGTGGCATGCCTTTGTATTTCCCACATACCTGGAGAATTTACCTTCTTTTCCTACATGTTGTTAGGATACCAAATTCCCAGCTGGTGTTCACATAATTGCTTGGTACTCATAACTGGAATCCATGTTACATTTTCAGTTTAGAGTTTGAAACGACATCATTTATCTCTCTTTGGAAAAGTTGATATGACATGATTTCTCTCTTTGTCTAAAAGGTTTTGGGCAAAGCCTTCTATAATAGTTTTCACTTCTCCTATGAAAGTCCCATGTTATTCCATGAGAGACATAAACCATCCTGTTTTGTGTACTGTACTTATATTTGGCCATTCCTTTTTTATACTTGGTGTCAGAGAAGGAGTCATTGACTCCAACTCTTGAGCCTGAGACACCTTTGTCATGTGAATTACCCAAGCAGGGAGCATAACTGACAGTTTATATGATCTAGAAACATTGATGATAAATGTATATTATATATTCAAATGTATATAAGAGAGATAAATGTAAAAAGGTAGATCTGATTTATGGGGCACTTACATCTTTCAGAGCATACTTGTCCAAGCTGCAAGATAACTTGAATTTGGGGGAAATTTTATAGTGGACAAGCAGGTTGGAGGAATCTTATACATATTAATAGCATACTGCTTCTACCTTTTAAAAAGGAATTGTGGGGACTTCCTTGGTTGTCCAATGGCTAAGAATCTGCCTTGCAATTCAGGGGACATAGGTCCAATCCCTGGTTGGAGAATTAAGATCTCACATGCTGTAGGGCAACAAAGCCCACATGGGCAACTGCCAAGCCCACGTGCCACCACTAAAGAGCTTGTGCCCTGCAGTGAAGAGTCTGCATGCCACAAATAAAACCCAATACAGCCAAATAAATAAATAAGTAAATATATTTTTAAGAAAGGTAATTATATGATGTTATACCAACATGAAGAGAAGAAATATTACTGCTGTTAGTTTTTAATACCATAACATATTCTTGTTACTTTCTGTGTTCTGTGCCAGTATCCAGTGTCAAATTTACCAAATTGCAGTCATACAGTAAGATTTTAAAGTTGTTTAATCGATTGTCATATAGTATATACTTCTTAGCATTAGTGTCATGTTACTTCTTTTTATGTTCACAAACTTTTTATAGAAGTGTCAAATGCACAGAGAAGGTACAGAGCAAATTTTCACACAGTGAAAACCCTTGTAGCCTATTCCCAGATCACGAATCAGAATGTTATCAGAACTGTAGATCCCTCTGTGTACCTTCTAGGCACCATGCACGCCCCAGGAAAAGTGAAACACTCGGTTGTGTCCGACTCTTTCCAACCCCATGAACTGTAGCCTGTCAGGATCCTCCATCCATGGGATTTTCCAAGCAAGAGTACTGGAGTGGGTTGCCATTTCCTTCTCCAGGGAATCTTCCTGACCCAGGGATTGAACCCAGGTCTCCTGCATTGTAGGCAGATGCTTTACCATCTGAGCCACCAGGGAAGTCCCCAGAGGGAACTCCTATTTGGATTGCCATCTTCTTAGATTAGCTTTGCCTGTATGTGAACTTTGTATAATGTAATTGGAACCACATAGCACACCCTTTCTCGTGTTTGGCTTCTCTCACTCAGTGTTACTCAGTGAGGATGATCCAGATGACTGCATGTCCTTGAGATCTGCTCATTTTTATTGTTGCATAATATTTTGATGTTTGAATAAACCATCGTGTATCTATTCTAATGCTATTAATTGGGCTATTCTGAGCAATGCTGCTATGAACACTCTTGTACATTGTGTGTGAACATATGATTCTTTTCTCTACGAATATACTTAGGTGTGACTAATTGATTGAAAAATAATAAATTGGTAGAACATATTCCAAGTTAAGTGCTTTTCTAGAAAATGTATTAAAAAAACTCCTTATAGGTTGTAACATCAAATGTAATCACACACACACACACACACACACACACACACACACACCCCACTTACCACAATGACTGCCACACAGTAGACCTTTAGTAAAGGGTATTAAATGGACAGATATATTGAGCATAACAAATAAAAAGATGATTTTGGAGATAATAATGTGTGCAGACGGAGACTGCAGCCATGAACTTTACGCAAGCCATAAAAGATGCTTGCTCCTTGAAAGAAAAGGTATGATCAACCTAGACAGCATATTAAAAAGCAAAGACATTACTTTGCTGACAAAGGTCCGTCTAGTCAAAGCTATGGTTTTTCCAGTAGTCATAATGGATGTGAGAGTTGGACTTTAGAAAGCTGCGTGCTGAAGAATTTATGCTTTTGAACTGTGGTGTTGGAGAAGACTCTTGAGAGTCTCTTAGACTGCACGGAGATCAAACTAGTCAATCATAAATGAAATCAGTCCTGAATATTCATTGGAAGGACTGATGCTGAAGCTGAAACTCCAATCTTTGGCCACTTGATGTGAAGAACTGACTCATTTGAAAAGACCCTGATGCTGGGCAAGATTGAAGGCAGGAGGAGAAGGGGACAACAGAGGATGAGATGGTTGGATGGTATCACTGACTCAATGGACATGAGTTTGAGCAAGCTCCGGGAGTTGGTGATGGACAGGGAAGCCTGGTGTGCTACAGTCCATGGGTCACAAAGAGTTGGACATGACTGAGTGACTGAACTGAATGTGGTTGAAGGTTAGCATTTACTGAAATACATGACTTTTAAAGCTCTCTTTTAACTATAATTCTGAAAATTTGGTTGTTTTATCATGAATCCTTTCTAAGTTCCTTCTTTCCTTTGAATGGTAAATTTGGGAACTGGACACTAGTAGGAATTTGATAATACTGAATGTAATTCTTCTTTAGAAAATTTGCCTTTATTACTCTGGTCTGGTGAGTGGTGCCAGTTTGCACTAATCTTCCATGGCTACATGGGCTCCCTCCCAGCCCAGACAGCATTTGCAACACAATTTCATTGCTCTTGAATTTGCAATCAAGAGTTGTGATTTCAGTATCTGGCCCATGAAGCAGTATTCTTACATCTGTCCATTTGGAAAGCTTTCAGCAGGAGACCAAATCCCTAAAGCTGGCAAGAAAGGATTGCTGGCTTTCCATGTTTTGTGTAGGGATAGCTGTCCGAGGCATCCAAATTTGAAAATTGGCTCCTGTCTTCCTGTGATGTATCATTTTATAAATGTCTCAAAGTGAAGCAAAAGCAAAAAAAAGAAAGAAAGAAACCTTAGGTTCTGTCCTTTTGTTCTTCTCTTTCTTTTGTCATGCTCTTCAAGCAAGGAAAATATGGGGAAAGACCGTTTCACAGGTGTCCGTTTCTGCAAGTTATGATGTGCTGATTTCAAGCTCCCTTAGGGAGAAGCCCTATCTTTCTCTGTGGTTTGATCAAACAGGGATTGATAGCTATTGATTTTCCCTTTATACTCAGGCTTATGCCTACTCAGTGGGCCTCCTCCTGTTTTTAAATGTGCCTAGGGTATCTGGGAGACCACTGCAGAGCAGAGCAGTTGAGCAGCGGTATGAAGTCTGATGTCTTTTGGGGCCAGGCAGGTGAGAAGAAGGGGGACACTTTAGATAGAAGCTGGAAGGAAGGGCAGGGGCAGTTGTAAGTGGAGAGTGCATGCTTCCCTGAAAGTATCCAAGTATGTTAAAAAAACAACAACCCAGTATTATTTGTTTTCTACCCCTTCTCCATCCACATACATTTTGTGCATGCACGAACATGCACACACACACATCCACACATGCATACCACGCATATTCTTTCTCACTCATGTGTAAACATGTTGGGATTGGAGGAATAAAATAGTTTGCTCAGTTCATTTCAGTTCAGTTCAGTCGCTCAGTCGTGTCTGACTCTTTGCGACCCCATGAATCACAGCACACCAGGCCTCCCTGTCCATCACCAACTCCCGGAGTTCACTCAAACTCATGTCCATCGATTTTTGCTACCAGACTGTATTTCCTGGTGCTATCTTGTTACTTCCATTTCAACAATATGTAGGATGAAGATTTAGTCTAGTATTGTTCAGTGGACAAGAGTGTTTAGTGAGTGTGTGTGTGTGAAAGAGAGAAATTATCTTATCACACATGTTTACAGTTAACATACACACACAGTAATGACTGATCCAGGAGAACTGGTCTTAGCAGAGGTAGTGAGCTTTTTTTGAAACATGAATTAGACTAAAAGGGGGGGAAAGTCCTAAATTAACGAATAAAAATGCATGTAAATGAATGAGAAACTAAGAAGTTTGCAGGAAGTCCTCTTTTTTAATCTAACTGTTGACTGCTCAAGTCTCAACTAAAGATTATACACTGGCTAATATGAATAATGATGACAATGAAAAATAGCATTATTTAAGGAAAAATGACCCACTAATCTGAGTTTTATTATAACCATTAGGATTGTTCTAGGAAGAGACCTTACTTTTTATGATGATATTTGATGCTATTACTTGATTTCTATCCTATGGATGGTCCTATTTCCATCCACATGTACTTTGTATGCACACTTTGTCTGCCTCCTCATCTTCTCTCTATCTCTCCCATATAAAAATTTTCCTCCAAAACTGCTGTGAGGTTGGAGAAATAGGTTTAAGAGGTAGATTTTAGAGAAGGATGAGATTTCAAAGTGTTTTTGTTTTCTGGGCCTAATATTGTCTTTTGTACATGCATCTTATTTTATTATAAAGTTTGCATTTTTAAAAATCTCCTACCTTCATATGCAGGTATATTAATGTGTTTAAAGTATATCCTTTAATATGAATGTATTCTTGCCAACAACAGAGTGGTTCCAAATAGGAAAAGGAGTACGTCAAGGCTGTATATTGTCACCCTGTTTATTTAACTTATATGCAGAGTACATCATGAGAAACGCTGGGCTGGAAGAAGCACAAGCTGGAATCAAGATTGCTGGGAGAAATATCAATAACCTCAGATATGCAGATGACACCACCCTTATGGCAGAAAGTGAAGAGGAACTCAAAAGCCTCTTGATGAAAGTGAAAGAGGAGAGTGAAAAAGTTGACTTAAAGCTCAACATTCAGAAAACAAAGATCATGGCATCCGGTCCCACCACTTCATGGGAAATAGATGAGGAAACAGTGGAAACAGTGTCAAACTTTATTTTTCTGGGCTCCAAAATCACTACAGATGGTGACTGCAGCCATGAAATTAAAAGATGCTTACTCCTTGGAAGGAAAGTCATGACCAACCTAGATAGCATATTCAAAAGCAGAGACATTACTTTGCCAACAAAGGTTCATCTAGTCAAGGCTATGGTTTTTCCTGTGGTCATGTATGGATGTGAGAGTTGGACTGTGAAGAAGGCTGAGCGCTGAAGGATTGATGCTTTTGAACTGTGGTGTTGGAGAAGACTCTTGAGAGTCCCTTGGACTGCAAGAAGATCCAACCAGTCCATTCTGAAGGATCAGCCCTGGGATTTCTTTGGAAGGAATGATGCTAAAGCTGAAACTCCAGTACTTTGGCCACCTCATGGGAAGAGTTGACTCATTGGAAAAGACTCTGATGCTGGGAGGGATTGGGGGCAGGAGGAGAAGGGGACGACAGAGGATGAGATGGCTGGATGGCATCACTGACTCGATGGACGTGAGTCTCAGTGAACTCCGGGAGATGGTGATGGACAGGGAGGCCTGGCGTGCTGCGATTCATGGGGTCGCAAAGAGTCGGACATGATTGAGCGACTGATCTGATCTGATCTGATTCTTGCCAAGTGTTGTGTGCAGATCTATTTAAATTTATTTAGACAATATAACCATCACTTATATAAATTTAAATACATATTGTAGGTCTCTAATTGTTTCTTACTCTTTCCCACTAACACCACATTTTAAAGATCAATCTATGTTGCCAAGTTTATACCTGATTTGTATCTTTTTAAAAATTTTGAAATACAGTTGACTTATACTAGTTTGTACCTTCTGGATAATTTATTGTGATGGGCATCAACATTTCCTCTCTCCCTATGGTGGACACTCAGGTTACTTCTAACTCTTTCGACTCTTGTGACTCCATGGACTATAGCCCCCAGGCTCCTCTGTCCGTGGGATTTCCCAGACAAGAATACTGGAGTGCGTTGCATTTCCTTATCCAGAGGGATCTTCCCAACCCAGGAATCAAACCTGCGTCTCCTGCATTGTCAGGTGCTAACCACTGCGCCACCAGGGAAGCCCTCTAACTCTTCACCAACACAATGCTTTGAACCAATCTTTGTGGAGCTATCAGGATTTTACTGGGATACCCATCCTGGACTTGTATAGTTAGATCTGTCTTTCAAGGTAGTGCTGGATTGCTTTCCAGAATGCCTTCCAGAATGTTCACACCAGTTGTTAACTCTTCTTAGTCGACCATTCATGACAGTTTCCCCATCCCATGAATACTGAGTGATACCTGACTTTCTGTTGCCAGTTTAAAAAGTTTGATGTGATATCTCATTGGTGTCTTAGTGAAAGAGTCAGTTCCTAGGTAGGTCATTAATAAGTCTGGGATCCCGGAGGAGGAGAAAGGGGTCTGGGGCTCTCATGAAGGATATAGGGGTCTGGAGTTCTCAAGGAGGAGAAAAGGACATTTTTTTTTTTTCCTTTAAGTCCAGGGCTGATGATTGCACAACACAACAATTCATCTTGCTCAAGGATATGTTTTCCCTTAAACTCTGTGGCAATGATTATATAACAACAGTGTATCCTGCTTGAAGACATGTTTCTCCTTGAGAACCTTCTGACTAACCCTGTTATCTTTCAAAGTATATTATGGGAGTGGGTCTGGTAAGATCTTTCTATTATTAGTTCTAATCCTATTATCTTAAAATGTATATTGTGGGAGTGAGTCTGATAAGACCTTTACAGCCTTGAGACTTTCTTTTGATTTATTGTTAATAACCAGTTGAAAAGTATATAGCTCCTTGCTAAGACTAGCAAGGGGGGCACTCTCCATCCTCCTTCTGGTGTCTATGTCAGAAACTTTCTCTGACCCTTTTTAGACTTTAATAAAACTCTGCTATACCAAAGCTCTGGAGTGATCAAGGCTGGTCCCTGGTCCCGAAGCTACATCTTCTTCGGAGATCGTGAATCTGACATTGTTCACAGTAAGTTATCATTAGCTTGCCTTTTCCTCATGACCAATAATTTTGAACATCCTTTCAAATTCTCTGGAGCACTTGGGTTTCTCTTTCAGTGTACCGTTCATGTTTCCTTTGCCCATTTTCTACAGTCTTTCTCCAGCTGATCAGAGGACTTGCCTGCCAGTGCTAGCTATTGATACCTTAATTTAAGACACTGTGTATAGCATTTCCATTTCTTTCATGCACTAACTCCTTTGTGAATTTCTTTAAAAACAGGTCATTTCTCTTGGTGAGTAAAATATTAAGGACTTGTCTAGTGGAATTTCTCTTGTGCTGTGGCTTCCCCATCAACTGTTCCTTCAGGAATCCCTTGAGCCATATTCATATACAACACTCTCGTTCACTGAGAAGAACCTTAACAAGGAATGGCAATGATTCTGCTGCCTGTATCCTCTAGGAAATATTAAAATCTTAAAGACAAGCAGAGGGTATTTGGTCATTGTTATTTTTGCATATACTTCTCGTTTTATAGTCCTAGGTATGATCTTGGCATAATGCAAAAGAGAATGAAATATTTGAATGTTCTATTTTCAAGGGAAAACTGGAGAAACATAAGCTCATGATCTTGTTTCTGAAATTTGAGCCTATCTTTAGCTGATTTTTTTTTTTTTTTTTTTGAGACTGAAATAGCATTACTCTCCTAAGGCCTGCATGAAATGACTCCTTCAGTTAAGTTCTCGTTTGGCATTTGGGCATTCCAAGTCAGCTGAGAAAAGGCTATTATGCCCCACGAGAAGCCTGCACTTGATCAGTGAGTCACAAAGATGTGAAATAACATAACTGAATGAAAAATACAGTAATGCAGGTTTGAGGGAGTATTATTGTTGCCAATAATATTTTTGAATATACATAAGTTGCTTTTTGGATGAGTTTCACTGTTTTATCTGTTAGAGATGACTCCTCACACATGTATTGCCATGCAGGTTTTTGGAAACCTTTTAGCTTGTACAACTTGAGCTATTTTTCTTGAATTCATTTTCCAACTCCTGGATGTCCATATTTTATACCTATTTCCTTTTGACTAAGCATGTCATAGGAAGTTACCCTAATCTACTGCCTGTCAGGGATACTGAATTGCATTGCTTTATAACTTTGACTTCCTTTAGAGTTACTATGTGGAATATCTTTTCATGAGTGTCAAAAACACTTAAAGTAATGTTTTTCATTGCATTTCCCAATACCTGTCATGGATTAAGGCATGAGAACATATAAATCTAGAGTTATCAGTTTTACTCACAATAATTTGGAGATACTAAAATCCTAAGTGTAGGTTTGAAGGTATGAATACTTTTAAAATTTTATTCTAAATATTTTAGGATTTTGATCATTGATCTAAAAGTAGAGATGGCATATTAAAAGATGAAGTGAATATTTAGAAATTAGAAGATCTGTTTCTTCTGAAAAATGAATATCTTCAATGAATAGGAACACTTGCTAATGTGATATCAAAATGTAAAATGAATTTATCACAATTGAGTCTAACTAGCTGAACTAATAAGCTGTCATGAATTTTAAGTGGCCCAATACACCAGACTCTTACTGGACCATACTGAAGAGCCTTTCTTGACCAATGAACAATGGAAATTATTTTGCCAAACACTATCAACTTCTAGACTCATTATTTGCCATCCCAGTGAATGTTCTTAGTGCTTAATGAACATAACCACCATGAAAACCCCTTCCTAATTCTTGAAACTCTATTTTTTCCCTCTCTGCAAACTACAGTGATTTTCTTTACTAATTTTCTCTTGCCTGGCAAACAATTTTTTGTTTGTTTTTCATTTTTAGGTCTAGAGGTCTTTGTTCTATTCCTTGATACTGCTAAGCCAAGTTATTTTTTATAATGATGTAGCACAAAAGCAATGTAATTATCTAAAAATGTCTTATTTTGATCATAATTAAAGGTTTCAATTCCTTTTCTAGTGTTTTAAACCATAATTTTTATCCACAGGTTAGTTGGTTTTGGAGAATCTTTGATTGCTGTCTACTCTGTCCCCTTTCCCAGCTTTTCTCCCATTTCTCACAGGAAACTTCTTAGCAATGAAATTCAACAGGGAGTCAGTATGTTGGCACCACTGGCAATGAGGAAAGCATAAGTTGTACCTTAAATACCACTAAATGATTATAAAAAATCAGTTGATGGGATTATATAACTGGTCAAAATATGAAAGATAAAGTAAGCATTATGGCAATAAGAGGAATCGTATTTGTTAAATATGCACTCTTGACTCATTATACTGACTGAAAAAAAGCTCCTAAATTCAGTTCTTCTAACAGTCCTGGGATATAGATGAGGAGACTGAGACAAAATCTTTATTCTGAATAATTTTGTGAAGCAGTTCAGGAGCAGGCCTGATTCCTAAAGCCCTCACTGAACGACTGCATTTAAACGTGTAGGGCTGTGTTGACTTTGATCCAGGTCAGTTCAGTTCAGTTCAGTTGCTCAGTCGTGTCCGACTCTTTGCAACCCCATGAATCGCAGCACGCCAGGCCTCCCTGTCCATCACCAACTCCCGGAGTTCACTCAGACTCACGTCCATCGAGTCAGTGATGCCATCCAGGTATCTCATCCTCTGTTGTCCCCTTCTCCTCCTGCCCCCAATCCCTCCCAGCATCAGGGTCTTTTCCAATGAGTTAACTCTTCGCATGAGGTGGCCAAAGTACTGGAGTGGTCAGGGATGGCTAATTCCTGATGATGGATTATGTAGGTTTTTACACTGTACCACTCCAAACTGTCTCATTTAGATCTATAAACCATACAGACCTCTGAGTGAGAAGAGCAGTACTGTGGAGTACATGAGAAAGCCTAATAAGTGAAGAAGGGTGGGATGAATTATGTCCACATACATTATGGAATGTCATAGTGCTCTGAAAAGAAATGATCAAGGTATACTGGATGATTTTAATAAGCCTCTTTGGCTGGTATTGTTAAGTGAGAAAGATAGGAGTAATTTTTATAATGTTATTCATATTTTTTAAAGCATAAGAAAATCTCCCTCTGTGTGTGTGTGTGTGTGTGTGTGTAGATAAGGAAGAAAATCATAAACCAGGTACTAACTTGGGTTAGCTTAGAGTAATGATTGTGGCTGTCATGATGGAGAATGTAGTTGGAAGAAGGAATAAAACAAAACTAATAGAACATTAGATACAAAGAAACAAATGAGAAACAGCAAATCACCCCAGCATGTGTATGTATGGTTGTTATGGGCTGAATTGTGTCCTTTGAAATATGTTGAAGCCCTAACTTCCTGTGGGTCACAGTGTGACTTTGTTCAGAGATGGAGTCGTCACAGGTAATCAAGTTAAAGTGAGGTCATTAGGGTGGACCCTGATCTGACATAACCATGTTCTTAAGAGCAGGGGGAAATTGGGGCATAGAAGATCATGTGGGAGACATAGGGAGAGGATGGAATCTATAACCCAGCAGATGAGAGGCTAACAGAAGTTAGGTGAGAGGCCTGGAATGCCTCTTCCTTTCAGAGTTCTCAGAAGGAATCAGCCCTGCCAACACCTTGCCTTCAGACTTCTAGCCTCCAGAACTAGGATGCAACAACCTTTGTTGGTTAAGCTGTCCAGTTGGAATCATGTTTTTAAAGGCAGCCTTGGGAAACTAATACACAGGTGTCAGTTCAGTTCAGTACAGTTGCTCAGTCATTTCCGACTCTTTGCCACCCCATGAATTGCAGCACGCCAGGCCTCCCTGTCCATCACCAATGCCTGGAGTTCACTCAGACTCACGTCCATCGAGTCAGTGATGCCATCAAGCCATCTCATCCTCTGTCGTCCCCTTCTTCTCCTGCCCCCAATCCCTCCCAGCAATAGGGTCTTTTCCAATGAGTCAACTCTTCCCATGAGGTGGCCAAAGTATTGGAGTTTCAGCTTCAGCATCAGTCCTTCCAATGAATACCCAGGATTGATCTCCTTTAGGATGGACTGGTTGGATCTCCTTGCAGTCCAAGCGACTCAAGAGTCTTCTCCAACACAACAGTTCAAAAGCACCAGTTCTACGGTGCTCAGCTTTCTTCACAGTCCAACTCTCACATCCATACATGACCACTGGAAAAACCATAGCCTTGACTAGATGGACCTTTGTTGGCAAAGTAATATCTCTGCTTTTCAATATGCTATCTAGGTTGGTCATAACTTTCCTTCCAAGGAGTAAGCGTCTTTTACTTTCATGGCTGCAATTGCCATCTGCAGTGATTTTGGAGCCCCCCAAAATAAAGTCTAACACTGTTTCCACTGTTTCCCCATCTATTTCCCATGAAGATGGGACCGGATGCCATGATCTTCGTTTTCTGAATGTTGAGCTTTTTCACTCTCCTCTTTCACTTTCATCAAGAGTCTTTTGAGTTCCTGTTCACTTTCTGCCATAAGGGTGGTGTCATCTGCATATCTGACATTATTGATATTTCTCCCAGCAATCTTGATTCCAGCTCATGCTTCTTCCAGGCCAGAATTTCTCATGATGTACTCAGAATATAAGTTAAATAAGCAGGGTGACAATATATGGCCTTGACGTACTCTTTTTTCTATTTGGAACCAGTCTTTGTTCCATACCCAGTTCTAACTGTTGCTTCCTGACCTGCATACAGGTTTCTCAAGAGGCAGGTCAGGTGGTCTGGTATTCCCATCTCTTTCAGAATTTTCCACAGGTTATTGTGATCCTATGCTCATAAAGAAATTAGAGGAGATAATGGCTCAAATGTTAAAGAATCTGCCTACAATGCAGTTTATGTGGGTTTGATCCCTGGGTTAGGAAGGTCCCCTAGAGAGGGAAATGGCAACCCACTCCAATATTTTTGTCTGGAGTATCCCCTGGACAGAGGAGCCTGGCAGGCTATAGTCCAGGGGGTTGCAAAGAGTCAGACATGAGTGAGCAACTAACATGAACATGAAAGATAGACTTTAACCACTTTATTTGTAGATATCCTTAGGATATGTTTTCAAGGGAAAAAAAAGGAACAACATCACAATAATGTGGATAGTGTGATTCTATTAAATTAAAAGGGAATAAAAGAGGCATCTCTGTAATTAGACGGAAATTGAAATACCAGCTTTACCACTTCTTATCAGTGTGAATGTGGGCAAATTACATCAGTTTTATCATCTACTCAGTGGGACTAATGATGATGCTCACATTGTAAGATTGCTTGGGGGAATAAATGGCAAAGTGAAGCATGTAGAGCTCTAAGGCCTTCTTTGATGCTCCAGGGCTTCCAATATGCCGTCACATGTGTCTGGAAAATTCTTGTCATGGCTGACTCCATCCTGCGTGTCCTCACCTCAGATGGCCTCTCCTGACAATTTTCTTCCTCTTTTTTTTTTTTCAGTCACAAAGTACCCTTTTTCTGGTCCCATCACTTCATGGGAAATAGATGGGTCAACAATGTCAGACTTTGTTTTTCTGGGCTCCAAAATCACTGCAGATGGTGACTGCAGCCATGAAATTAAAAGACACTTACTCCTTGGAAGGAAAGTTATGACCAACCTAGATAGCATATTCAAAAGCAGAGACATTACTTTGCCAACAAATGTCCATCTAGTCAAGGCTATGGTTTTTCCTGTGGTCATGTATGGATGTAAGAGTTGGACTGTAAAGAAGGCTGAGCACCGAAGAATAGATGCTTTTGAACTATGGTGTTGGAGAAGACTCTTGAGAGTCCCTTGGACTGCAAGGAGATCCAACCAGTCCATTCTGAAGGAGATCAGCCCTGGGATTTCTTTGGAAGGAATGATGCTAAAGCTGAAGCTCCAGTACTTTGGCCACCTCATGTGAAGAGTTGACTCATTGGAAAAGACTCTGATGCTGGGAGGGATTGGGGGCAGGAGGAGAAGGGGACGACAGAGGATGAGATGGCTGGATGGCATCACTGACTCGATGGACGTGAGTTTGAGTGAACTCTGGGAGATGGTGATGGACAGGGAGGCCTGGCGTGCTGCGATTCATGGGGTCGCAAAGAGTCAGACACGACTGAGCAACTGAACTGAACTGAACTGAACTGAACCCTTTTTACCTTACTTGTATCATTTTTTTCAACCTCACATTATTTCTTTAATTTCTAGCTTATTGCCTGTTTCCCCACAGTCCATTTGCTCCATGAAGGCAGGAATTATTCTTGTTCTGTTCATCATGGACTCTCCAGCGTCAAGAACATTGTTAAGAACTGAAAAGGCCGGCAAGGAATACTTGTTCAATGAATATCTAGAATGAATAAAATTATTTTACACTGTATTTGTCACATACTAACTGCACAGTAAATCCTGGTGAAGTTTTTCTTTTTCTTCTCGTTATCTGTCCCTTCAGCGACAGATATCATTATTCATATGTGGGGGGAAAGGGACGTTTTCTTTAATTGTCACCATCCTTGTTCACTCCAAACATGAGGAACATGCTTTTCTTGGCCCCAGGGAGAAATTTGATCTGACTCCTGTTTTAATTTATTTGAAAATGCAGGGATCATATGTCACAGAATTTATTCAAAAGTATGATTAAAGACTTCTCAGGCAGGCAAATAGCTGTTCAACAGCCTACAGGTTCTTTTTCTCATATTGTGACCTTATTTGGCCCAGGTAGTTATCAGAAGCAAAATTACGTTTGAATAGAAAATAGGAACCGCTGCTCTTCATCCACAAATGTAACAGCACTCCATCTGGAGCACGATATGGTTGTTGCTGAGAAACGACACACAGGGATAATAATTTTCAGATAGAGAGCTAGCATGAAATCCAACAAGAGTGACTAGATCCAGGTAAGTAAATTAGATTGATCCGAAGGCAATTGATTTGGATTTGTAATCAAATTGTTAGCAAAGGTGACCTGAATATTGGCAAAATGGTGCTGGAGCCCGAGGGTTCACAGCACTCAGGATTGGGCTTTGCAGGCCGTGGTTTTTATTCCTCTTATAATTCCTATGAGGCACATGTGACCACTAAGCACATGGACCTGTGTGGTGTGTAACTTTAATACTCCTTGAAGGGACAGGCATAAGTCAAAATTTTTAAAGCTTGGGAGAGAGGTAGGATCGTGGAGATTTTAGACATTGTTGTTCACACTGTTTGCATGAACTTTCAGGGATGGGAAGTGGTTCCCACATCAGGGACACCTTCTCATCTGTTTCATTGCCAGAAGTCTTTCCTGGGCTGAATGAAAATGGTCACCCTTCAGTTGGTGTTCTGATAATTTATCTGATTCTGGAAAAATAGAATCTTCTTTTATCTGACATTGCTTGAACAACTTGAAGGTTGTAATGATGTGTCTGCCTTCAAGCTAAACATCCCAAATGAATTCACAACATTTATTTCACTAACAAACAGGCTGAATTTGCCCTGGGTCCCACCGAAGGTTTGAATACATTCAGAACCTAAGAGATGAACAGATGGGGCTTGCAGTATATGAAGCAAGAACATTAGACAGAAGGTCTTCTAGTTGGTCCAAGAGTCGTCTCCACTACCTGAACTCATCCTTAGATTTTTCTCACACCCTCCATGGGATCTAGGACAAGTCCTCATGACAACCTGAAATAGCTATGTGAATTTCACACATAAGTCATTTTTATAAATACTTGAAATATCAATGCATCATTCAAACAGATAAGTAGGCATTAGAATTATTAGATAATTCTAATAAATCAATTAATTATTAGGATTCAATTAATGGGGCAAAGACATCTACAAAATGGGTCTTGTACTCTAAATTGTAGTTTTAGAGTATACTTTATGAACATTCTTGTAATTTAACCAGAATTTACCAAACTATGTTCCATGCTATGCAAGTGACTTTGAAAGTGAAAGTGAAGTCGCTCAGTCGTTTCCAACTCATAGCCACCCTATGGACTGCAGCCTACCAGGTTCCTCTGTCCATGGGATTTTCCAGGAAAGAGTACTGGAGTGGGTTGCCACTTCAAGTGACTTTGAAGATATTAGTAGAAATTCTTCAAAAACAGTGTACCATAAGACTCCAGGGTCTATAGAATTTCTGATCTTACCTCATTTTATTATGCTGTGTGACAGGTAATGTTTTCAAACTAGAGTTAGATAGAACCACTATACTATAGTTCAATTTAGTCACTCAGTCTTGTCTGACTCTTTGTGACCCATGAACTACAGCACGCCAGGCTTCCATGTCCATCACCAACTCTCGGAACATGCTCAAATTCATGTCCATCGAGTCGGTAATGCCATCCAACCATCTCATCCTCTGCTGTCCTCTTCTCCTCCCACCTTCAATCTTTCCTGGCATCAGGGTCTTTTCCAGTGGGTCAGTTCTTCGCATCAGGTGGCCAAAGTACTGGAGTTTCAGCTTCAGCATCAGTCCTTCCAATGACTATTCAGGACTGATTTTCCTTTAGGACGGACTAGTTTGATCTCCTTACAGTCCAAGGGACTCTCAAGAGTCTTCTCCACACCACAGTTCAAAAGCATCAATTCTTTGGTGCTCAGTTTTCTTTATAGTCCAACTCTCCATGACCACTGGAAAAACCATAGCTATACTATATTGCTATGGTTTTTCCAGTGGTCATGTATGGATGTGAGAGTTGGACTGTGAAGAAAGCACCAAAGAATTGATGCTTTTGAACTGTGGTGTTGGAGAAGACTCTTGAGAGTCCCTTGGACTGCAAGGAGATCCAACCAGTCCATTCTGAAGGAGATCAGCCCTGGGATTTCTTTGGAAGGAATGATGCTAAAGCTGAAGCTCCAGTACTTTGGCCACCTCATGCGAAGAGTTGACTCATTGGAAAAGACTCTGATGCTGGGAGGGATTGGGGGCAGGAGGAAAAGGGGAAGACAGAGGATGAAATGGCTGGCATCACCGACTCGATGGATGTGAGTCTGAGTAAACTCTGGGAGTTGGTGATGGACAGGGAGGCCTGGCATGCTGCGATTCATGGGGTCACAAAGAGTCAGACACGAGTGAGCGACTGAACTGAACTGAACTAAATATGTGTCTTTCCCCCCTCCCCCAAAAATGTTATACAGATTCTCTGGATGTATGACCAGGGTGTTGAGATTATTTTTAGTGGCCATCTAGGATATATTTTGGGCTTCCCTGGTGGCTCAGAGGTTAAAGCGTCTGCCTGCAGTGCGGGAGACCTGGGTTTGATCCCTGGGTCGGGAAGATCCCCTGGAGAAGGAAATGGCAACCCACTCTAGTATTCTTGCCTGGAGAATCCCATGGACAGAGGAGCCTGGTGGGCTACAGTCCATGGGGTCGCAACTAAATTTATGTGTTTTATTAAGATTTTTTTATGTATAATCCTTCACTACATGTTATATAAATTTATTTTTTTTTAATTTCTGAATTTGCTTGGTATGGTTATTTCTTAGCCTAATTTTACACCAACTACAGTGCTCTTATGGTACTATATTATGCTTTTTACTGCTTATTATATTTGAAGTATAATATTTAACAGTTCCTTTTGCTTTGTGATTTTAAAATATGATTATTTCATTCTTTAATATAAACCACTTTTATGTGAATAATTAAAAACTACATACACTTACACACTTATTATGAATTAGCCAAACACTTAAGTCATTGAAATGTTAAGGGTACATACTATTCTTAATAAAGCAAAATATACCAACAAAGTTAGAAAACCTTCTGGGATGTTCTGCCTCTCAGTGTAGCCTCAGTTTAGAACAGCTGAATGCCTTTGAGTAAAGCAAATTCCACAGGAAACAATAAAAAATAAATGCTTTAGAAATTTAAATATTAGCTTTTAGATTATTATAGTGTTTATTTAATCAAGACAGTAAGTTAAAGACTCAACTTAGCAACCACACTCAACTGATTGCAAATGTGTTCTTGCTATTTCCTTGGAGGATAGGTATTACATAAGTACCCCCAAACAAATGGGGGTGCTTTTTAATTCATACTTTTTATTTCCCTAGAACATTGCAAACACATCGGGGTCTATTTATAACGCTGTTTTGGTGGTTTATGCAACTGAGACCATCTTTATGGCAGTACAGTCTTACATTTGGTGCTTTGGTATAAAATTCCTTTTGAAGGGGTCCCATGATAGGTTTATCATAATTCCACATTCTGAGTGTTAACACAGTGATTGGGACTTGAGTTTTGTGGACTACTCTGTCCTCTGTCCTGCAATAGCTAGAAAAGCACATGGACACAGCCCATGGCCAGAAGAAACCAGTTTATTTGCACTTCAGAGGATGATCTGAAACATGTATTTATTGTTCCCATGCATTTCTCTCTGAAATCTGCCAGGATGGACACAGGGAGTCTGCTGCTTCTTATTCTCCTCGTCTCTTCCTTTTGACCTTTTCCTCCTTCCTCCCAGTTTTTGGCTTCTGCTTACTCTACTGTCTCTACTCAGGTTAGGAGGGTTCACTTATCCTCACGTTCAAAGCCAGCAATGCCGTTAATATTGAAATTTTACATACCACCCTGTGTATTTGAAACACTGTCTTTCAGTGGGTTCTCGTCTACTCAAAGCCTGCCTTAACAGCCTTTAGAGTCTGGTAGGGAAAGCATTCTGTCTCACTGAGGCATTATTAGGCTAAAAGACTACCTTTTATCTTTGATGAGATTTGTGGAAGTAAGAGGAGTAAGGAATCAGAAATTTATTCTGAAGTGTATAGTTATTATACACTATAATGGAAGGAAAGTTATGACCAACCTAGACAGCATATTCAAAAGCAGAGACATTACTTTGCTAACAAAGGTTCGTCTAGTCAAGGCTATGGTTTTTCCTGTGGTCATGTATGGATGTGAGAGTTGGACTGTGAAGAAGGCTGAGCACCGAAGAATTGATGCTTTTGAACTGTGGTGTTGGAGAAGACTCTTGAGTCGCTTGGACTGCAAGGAGATCCAACAAATCCATTCTGAAGGAGATCAGCCCTGGGATTTCTTTGGAAGGAATGATGCTAAAGCTGAAACTCCAGTACTTTGGCCACCTCATGCGAAAAGTTGACACACTGAAAAAGACTGATGCTGGAGGGATTGGGGGCAGGAGGAGAAGGGGACGACAGAGGATGAGATAGCTGGATGGCATCACTGACTCGATGGACGTGAGTTTGAGTGAACTCCGGGAGTTGGTGATGGACAGGGAGGCCTGGCATGCTGCGATTCATGGGGTTGCAAAGAGTCGGACACGACTGAGTGACTGATCTGATCTGATAAATACAGAAATTTATTCTGTGTACTATATACACAGGGATGGAAGTGTATAGTAATGTTAATGATTTATAGTAATGTTATAGTAATTTTTAGTAATGTTAATGATTTTTAGTAATGTTATAGTAATTTTTATAATAATGTTAATGTTAACATTTAGTAAAGATGTGTTTTTACTGTATGTATATGTTATATGTGTGTATATATATGTGTTTTATGTGTATATACATATTATATGTATATATGTGTTATATATATAAATTGAAGGTGAATATAGTTTATATACAGAGAAGGCAATGGCACCCCACTCCAGTACTCTTGCCTGGAAAATCCCATGGACGGAGGAACCTGGTAGGCTGCAGTCCATGGGGTCGCTAAGAGTCGGACACGACTGAGAGACTTCACTTTCACTTTTCACTTTCATGCATTGGGGAAGGAAATGGCAACCCACTCCGGTATTCTTGCCTGGAGAATCCAAGGGATGGGGGAGCCTGGTGGGCTGCCATCTATGGGGTCACACAGAGTTGGACACGACTGAAGCGACTTAGCAGCAGCAGCAGCATAGTTTATATATATAAATATTTATGTATAAATCAGTTATATATAAATTATATATATGTATTTAAAATTATATAATATATATAAATTGAAGGTGTATGTATATGTTATCTACCTATCCATCTATATATTCAGTTTCCCAGGACTGTGGAGAGAACTGTTTGTACATATAGTTAAGTGCAGCTTAACTTGTACTCATAACTGCAGTCAGGATCCATCTGTTTCCTTCACTCTCACCATAAGTCTTGCAAGCAGAACTTGAGGTGATTAACTGTCTCATTTTGCCCAGGCCTTGGGAAGAAGGGGTTCTGGAGAGTTCTAGGAAATTTGGAGAGTTCTAGAAAATCCATTTCACCAAGACTGAGAAGGTTCCCATAAACTGTAAAATAGAAAATCTCAGGGACTGAGTTGGTCACCTTACTTGCCACCCACTTCTGACTTTATCATGGAAGATTGGAATAAATTTATGCTCTAGGATTAGTTGAATCAGTCCCTGATTCAGATTAACAGTAGAGAAAGTGTTAACTTTCCAGGGAAAAAATTTCCAATTGTGCTACTCCTGGTTGTCCTAACATATATTATCTCCCCATTCTTCTATGGAAAAATTCCCAGCTTCTCAACACAGCATAGTAAACAGCTCACCATCTGGCCTGTGCCTTCTTCTCTGTCCTTATGACCCTGATATGCTCCAGCCTCACTGAACTTTGAGTTCTTCAACTTCATGCCTTGGGGCCTGAGCATACACTATTCTTTTCTGCCAGACTCCATTTACCTGACTTTCTTCCTTTCCCCTCCGTTAGCTATACTCATTTTGTTGTTGTTGTTCAGTTGCTCAGTCATGTCTGACTCTTTGCAACCCCATGGACTGCAGCACGCCAGGCTACACTTTCACCATCTCCTGCAGTTTGCTCAAACTCATGTCCATTGAGTCAGTGGTGCTATCCAAGCATCTTAATCATTTTGTAAGACAGTTCAAATATCTTTGCCTCTGAATAACTGTTTCCATCTTCCTCAGGGAGAGTTATGCCCTATCCTTTGTCAACTGAAAGTAAAAAATAACAACAGCAAATTGCACAGTTGGTGAGAACTGTGAGTGTGTTTTATTCTGGGACCTTACTGAGGACTATAGCCTAAAAGACAGCCTCTCAGGTGGCTTTGAGGAACTGCTCTGAACAGGTCAGGGGAGAAGCCTGTGTGTGTGTGTATTCATTTTGGCTAAGGAGTACATGCCACCAAGCATAGGTAGAAGGTTACTGCTAGTCACAAGGAACCGACACCTCAGTTGATAATTTTAGTGCTTTTCTAAGTATGGAGAGATGCAAGAATCAGATTCATAATATTTTTTGCTGAAAAATATCTAACTAAGGACCTATTTTACTTGTTTACCCAAAGCACAGAGTGCCTCATCCTATTCTTCATCCTGAATTCCTTCCAGGCTGCCTTGTAGGTAAGTGACCCCAGTGGCTACTGTCCTGATGCTTGTAGCCCTGCATGATGGGCAGCATTCTTTGTTTTATACCTTTAGTTCTGTTTATATCTTAATGATATAGCTTAACATGTAATATTGCAAATATAATAAAGGCCTGTCTTCTTTACTAGTTTTTGTTGTTGTTCATTCACTAAATCATGTGCCAATCTTTGTGACCCCATGGACTGCAGCACTTCAGGTTTCCATGTTCTCCACTATCTCCCAGAGTCTGCTCAAGTTCATGTCCATTGTCCACCATCTTCAAAATGTGATGCTACATAACCATCTCATCCTCTGCCACCCTCTTCTCTTTTTGCCTTCAATCTTTCCCAGTATCAGGGTCTTTTCCAATGAGTCAACTCTTCTATTTCTCAAAAGCAGTGATAAACACTTATTTTTCTTTCTATCTTCAGGGCTTAAACTCTTGCCTGGTACACAGTGAAATTTGTTGAGTCAGCATTTTAGATCAGTTTGTTTGTAATTCTTTTAAACAGATGAGAAAACTGAGGTTTAGAGAAGTAAAATGGTTTTACCTATATCCAGAGCTAGGAAGTGGCTGAAGCAGGGCTAGAACCTGTCTTGTAACTCTAAAGACCATTCGTTCACTGCCACTTCAGTTGTATGTATTGATTGCCAATAACCAATACTCTCAACTTTAGAGAACTCGTCAAAAGGTCAGGAGAAAAAAGTTTCAAGAGATTGAGAAAGGAAGTCCATACTTTGAGGCAATGATCTATATGCAAAACAATAGAATTCCTCCAAGGGAAAATAGTCCATCGGATTAGAATGACCTTACATTCAGTTCAGTCAGTTGAGTTGCTCAGTTGTGTCCGACTCTGCGACCCCATGAATTGCAGAATGCCAGGCCTCCCTGTCCATCACCAACTCCTGGAGTTCACTCAAACTCATGTCCATCGAGTTGCTGATGCCATCCAGCCATCTCATCCTCTGTCGTCCCCTTCTCCTCCTGCCCCCAATCCCTCCCAGCATCAGAGTCTTTTCCAACGAGTCAGCTCTTTGCATGAGGTGGCCAAAGTACTGGAGTTTCAGCTTTAGAATCATTCCTTCCAAAGAACACCCAGGACTGATCTCCTTTAGAATGGACTGGTTGGATCTCCTTGCAGTCCAAGGGACTCTCAAGAGTCTTCTCCAACACCACAGTTCAAAAGCATCAATTCTTTGGTGCTCAGCTTTCTTTACAGTCCAACTCTCACATCCATACATGACCACAGGAAAAACCATAGCCTTGACTAGATGGACCTTTGTTGGCAAAGTAATGTCTCTGCTTTTCAATATGCTATGTAGGTTGGTCATAACTTTCCTTCCAAGGAGTAAGGACTTTTGATTTCATGGCTGCAGTCACCATCTGCAGTGATTTTGGAGCCCCCAAAAATAAAATCTGACACTGTTTCCACTGTTTCCCCATCTATTTCCCATGAAGTGATGGGACCAGATGCCATGATCTTCGTTTTCTGAATGTTGAGCTTTAAGCCAACTTTTTCACTCTCCATTTTCACTTTCATCAAGAGGCTTTTGAGTTCCTCTTCACTTTCTGCCATAAGGGTGGTGCCATCTGCATATCTGAGGTTATTGATATTTCTCCAAGCAATCTTGATTCCAGCTTGTGCTTCTTCCAGCCCAGGGTTTCTCATAATGTACTCTGCATATTAGTTAAATAAGCAGGGTGACAATATACAGCTTTGAGGTACTCCTTTTCCTATTCAGAATCAGTCTGTTGTTCCATGTCCAGTTCTAACTGTTGCTTCCTGACCTGCATATAGGTTTCTCAAGAGGCAGGTCAGGTGGTCTGGTATTCCCATCTCTTTCAGAATTTTCCACAGTTTATTGTGATCCACACAGTCAAAGGCTTTGGCATAGTCAATAAAGCAGAAGTGGATGTTTTTCTGGAACTCTCTTGCTTTTTCAATGATCCAGCGACCTTACATTAAGAAGTCATTATTGTCTATCTTGCATATTTCAGTTAAACTTAGACTAGACTCAGTGGTTTACATCAGCTTGGTGAACTTTAGATTATTTTAACTAGTATATGACATCTCTAAAACAAATCCTGCTGCTGCTGCGTCGCTTCAGTCGTGTCCGACTCTGTGCGACCCCATAGACGGCAGCCCACCAGGCTCCCCCGTCCCTGGGATTCTCCAGGCAAGAACACTGGAGTGGGTTGCCATCTCCTTCTCCAAAACAAATCCTAGAATAAACCAAAATAGGATTTTGTTTATAATATCTTTTGTTCATTTAAGAGAGAGGTCGACTCGATGGACATGAGTTTGAGTGAACTCCGGGAATTGGTGATGGAGGAAGGCCTGGTGTGCTGTGATTCTTGGGGTCTCGAAGAGTTGGACATGATTGAGTGACTGAACTAAACTGAACTGAACTGAAAGTGTTGGTCACTCAGTCATATCTGACTTTTTGTGACCCTGTAGACTGTAGCCTATCAGACTCCTCTATCCTTGGGATTCTCCAGGCAAGAATACTGGAGTGGATTGCCATTCCCTTTTGCAGAAGATCTTCCTGACCCAGGGATTAAACCCTAGTCTCCTGCATTGCAAGCAGATTCTTTACTGTTTGAACTATAGAGAAGTCCTTGTAAGAGAGAGGTTTCTCTTCAATAAATCAGGCCATTCATTAGCATTAATTGGAATTAAACTCCATGGTTCTGTCACATTTCTATCAGGTTCCATTTGAAAACATTGCCTGGTTACTTCAATCAGTT
This sequence comes from Bubalus bubalis, assembly GCF_019923935.1. Lineage (NCBI taxonomy): Eukaryota > Metazoa > Chordata > Mammalia > Artiodactyla > Bovidae > Bubalus > Bubalus bubalis. The sequence continues at coordinate 75,803,850 of NC_059163.1, forward strand.
TAATTTTCAGAAATGAAGGTGAAGATAAAGGTTGTGCATGTGTGGAGTAACATTCATCTCAAGCCAAATTTAAGAGCTAACATCTTGTCTAAAAACAATCTAGAGAATCTTAAGACATATTGTCACTTTTAAAATATTGAGTCAAAATAAAGTGTCTGGCGGTGAATTTCCACTGCTTTTAATGAAACATCAATGTTCCTAGTTTAGCTGGGATTTATTTGGTGTGCCTGGAACATATTTCCTGACTTTTGAGATGCTTTGTTTCTCCCGCAATTAGAATAACTAAGTACTCAGTTGTCATGGAAATACTCCCCTCTATAAAAATTCTTAAAACAGAAGCTTTCTTGATTTGTCTCTCTTTGCAGAGAAGGCAATTACTACTGCTACCTTTCTTTATCCTCATTTCTTTGTGCTTCTTTTTATATCTCCCAGTCCCTTCCAGTTCAAATTGTTTTGTAGCACTTTTGTGGTGCTTGATCCCTAGATGAAAATGCCACTTCATTCATGAGAAGCAGTAATAATATTCAAACTCCTGGAGTTTGAGCAAGCTCCAGGAGTTGGTGATGGACAGTGAAGCCTGGCGTGCTGCAGTCCACGGGGTCGCAAAGAATTGAACACAACTGAGTGACTGAACTGAGCTGAATAATATTCAGATGGTGTTCTGAGCTTTTAGTAGTTGACAATAATCACTGAAAAATAATCACTATGTAGCTGAGGCATTGTTACGTTGGCTGCTTTTAGCTTAATCCAATTTCAGAATATTCTAGTAGTTACTTGGAAATAGACTATTGTGTTCCCAGGGGAAAATGATGGTCGGCTTCTGCAGTTGACACACCTTGGACAGAACTACATCTGACTCATCTCAGAGACTTCAGCTTGCACTAGGCCAGTAAATATATCACCAATGTAGGTATCAAGATGGACTTCCCAGGTGGCTCAGTGGTAAAGAATCTGTCTGCCCATGAAGGAGATGCAGGAGACTCAGGTTTGATTCTCGGGTTGGGAAGATCCTCTGCAGTAGGAAAAAGCAACCCACTGCATTATTCTTGCCTGAAAAATTCCATGGACAGAGGAGCCTGGCAGTCTACAGTCCATGAGGTTGCAAAAAATTGAACATGAATGAGTGACTGAACATGAGGTATATCACGATAGGCACATAATTGTTTGTTCTAGGAAAGGGAACACTAAATAGGTTTTGACATTGACTTTTTCTGGGGAGTGAAGTAGGTGAGAGGTTGATTTTTGAGAACTGGTGGTTTAGTGATACAGACAGTGGAAATGGAGTCTGTTATTTTTCCTCTGTCATTTAGTTTTGTAATGTGCCTGATGTTGAAAGTTCTATGGTGACATCTCCATGCAAGGAAGCAAGCCCAGCACAATGGTCACAGGCACAGGATTTGAAGCCAGGCTGTCTGGGTTCAAATCAAAACACTTTTGTTCCTTAGCTCCGTGGCCTCAGTCTTCAGTTTCTTCACTTGTAAAATTATCATTGTACCTACTTTGTAGAGTTGCTAAATAAATTCATATTTATAAATATTTCAGGCCAGTACCTGGGACATAATAAGCACTCAGTTTGTAAAATAAATAAGACAAAATGTTGAACAAGAGACAAAGTTTCTATGCTCATAGAATTAACTACCTTATCAATAATTCTTCATTGGTTGATATCACTCCCCGGCCATAGTATAAGCACCCAATAAAACATGTCCCCAAGGCAGCTTTTGATAGAATAAGTAAGAGAAGAACAACGAAAAAATGGAACAGGAGAGAGAGTTCACTAACATTGAGATGCTCTCCAGTTAAGCACCCACAGAATTTACCAATGCCCTTGAAGGGAGGGTGATGGAAGTAGATTATAATGAATGCACAGAAATGTATGTATGAATCACAGGACTGATTTGGCAGAAACCAGTACTTCTCACTCTGTGTAATGGATGTCTTCCTAAAGAGTTATATGTACACTAAGGGTCTTTAATCAAATTATATTTCAAGTACTCCAGGAGAGCTTGCTTAAAGGTACCTATGGTAAATCCTTTAGAAGAGAACTAGCCATTACCTAATTCACTTAGTTTTTATATTTTGGCTTCTGCAATGATTTTTAAGTCACATTTTATGTGCTCATTTTTCCTGAAGTATAGATTAATTTAAAATAATTAAATTTGTTTATACTTTCTGAGAGCAGATACTTAGTTTATCTTACCTATATGAGTTGGCATATGAGGGGTGAATTGTTAAAATGAGTAAATTAATGAAATATCATTTAAAATATGAAATATGTAAAATTTTAGGTTGAGTTATTAGCAGCAAATTTCTCTTCAAATTAACAATGACTAAATATTTTGTTAAATATTATAGGAAGAGTCAGAAATAGAAATATTTCAAAAATTGACCAACATAAATGCATCATCTCTAAATGATGTAAAGAGCTGAGTCTAGATAGGAAAGACTCAAGATGCACAGATCTCCCTGGTTTTATTCCCTTATTCCTTTATGGACTGCTAATTTCCACCATTTCACAGCACCACTTGGTACTTAATATCCTAGAGTTAATATAGGGGCGTGGAATATATGAATCCAGATTCCCTTCATGTTGAAGCAAGACCCTAGGAAAAGGGCTTGAGTCCTTATGCAGAGGGAGGCCAAGAGCTCTGCAGATTGTCAGGATTCTGGTAGATACTCTGGAGTTGAATGTAGTTTTCAATCTAATAGAATATTCAGTTCTACTTAGTATTTCTTAGTTTCCTAATCCAGCTCTCTTTCCTAAAATTCTTATGGTGACTTAAATCTTCTCAAGATTATTGGAACCTATTCCCCAGTTCCTGGCACATGCTCAGTCACTAAGTCGTGTCTGACTCTTTGTGACCCTATGGACTATAGCCCACCAGGATCCTCTGTCCATGGGATTTCTTAGGCAAGAATACTGGAGTGAGTTGCCACTTCCTTCCCCAGCTTTTGCCACATTCAAGGCCAACAGAATAGCTCACTCTTACTTCCCAGGAAAAAAATAGAAGCCTTCATCTAGAAATCCCCTCAAATTATTGCTACCAAAACCCACTACATGGACACCTATCAGTTCCTCATTCTTCCTGCTGCAATAGTAACCTCTTCCCTGAGACAAATCTCCATAACTGGGTTATGGATTGTATCTTATTCTTGATGATTCCTTCTCTTTTCCATATCCTTTTTTAAAAAATTGAATTAGATTTGCTTTACAATGTTGTATTAGTTTCTTCTGTGGAACAAAGTGAATTAGCTGTATGTATGTGCTTCCTCTTGAGCCTCTCTCCCATCCCCCCTCTAGGTCATCAATGAGCACCAAGCTGAGCTCTCTGTGCTATATAGCAGCTTCCCACCAATGATCTACCCTATATCCAGAAATGTAGATATGTCAATGCTACTCTCTCAATTTGTGCCCCCCCATCCCATGTCCACAAGCCTGTTACTGGGCATATACGCTGAGAAAACTATAATTCAAAAAGATACATGTACCCCTAAAGTTCATTACAGCACTATTTACAATAGCCAGAACCTAGGAGCAACCTAAATGTCCATCCATGGATGAATAAAGAAGATGTGGTACACATATACAATGAGCTATTACTCAGACATAAAAAGAAATGAAATTGGATCATTTGCAGTGATGTGGATTAACCTAGGGTCTGTCTTTCCCATATCTTTAACTTACTCTTCTTTACTGGTTTCTTCTCATCAACAGTTAAAGTGATTGAACCTCACCCATGAAAAGAAGGCAAAGTTTTCTGGATCCACATCTATTTTAGCTGTAACTTCTTCGTTCATTGCCAATATAGCCAAGATTCTTTGACTAGTTATATATTCTGTCTCTACTTTCTCTTCTCCTCAGTCAAAGGCAAATATTTTGCCCAGCTGCTCTATTAGAATGTTCTTCAAAGGATACCCATGATGTCCTTGTCACAAATCCAGTGGGAAATTTTCATTTTTTTCTTTTGCTTGATATCCTTATAGCATGAGACATCATTGACCTCTCCTAAGCACTTCTGTTCTTTTCTCTTTTCTCTTAAATGCATCTTAGATGTTGATCTTTTTCTGCTTTTGCCCTTGGCCCTTACTCATTAATGGTAAATATCAATTCTTCTCTGTGTGCTAGCTGTTGTCTACAAGTCACTTCACTTCTTATTCTGTACACTATCCTTGCTATTGCCATCCTACCTACTATGTCAGACATCAAACTCAAATGCCTTCAGGAGCCAGTTAGCTAACAAAAGGTGTAAACAAATAATAGTGGGGAGTAGGGCCAAGTGAAGAGCACACATCTCATCAGAAGACCTTGAAATTCAAAATTTTTTTTTTTTTTTTGCACCCTTGCAGGTAAATACTGGAGAAGGCAATGGCAACCCATTCCAGTGTTCTTGCCTGGAGAATCCCAGGGATGGCGGAGCCTGATGGGCTGCCATCTATGGGGTTGCACAGAGTTGGACACAACTGAAGTGACTTAGCAGCAGGTAAATACATTGGGTCAGGGGCCACAGGAGATCCAAATTACACATTTGAAACTTCTAAAGTCTATATGCTAATGATTTCTTCCAGTTCTGTGTGGACAACTGTTTCCTAGATATCTCCACTTGGGTATTCTCCTGGTGACCCAAGATGCACAAAAATAAAATTCCTATGCTGTAGCCAGAGTTACCACTCCATAATACAGATTGGATCATGCCATTTTCCAGTGTAAGTCTCTACCTGATTCTTCCTAGCTTTCAAGATAATGTTTAGGAGTTTTATGTGTCCTTAGGTACTAGTGTCATGTCTTAACCAATATCATCCTCCTCTCTGCTACTCAGTGCTCAAACCCTTATGGACCCAACCCCACTCTCCTGAACGAACCACTTTATGTCCTGCTTCTGAGACATGGCAGTGTTCCTCTTTCCACTTGGAGCCCTTTTGTTTGCTTACGTTGCCATGTGTTGTGTTTCCTCTGCTTTACTCTGTGTTGCTGTGTGACTTGCTTTGGCCAATGGGATTTGAGCAGAAGGGACATATGTAAATTCTGGAAAGAAATGTTAAGGATAATGCGTGTTTTGCCATGACTGCTTTTTTCTGCTTCTGTGGTTGGAGAAGCATTTGTGCTCCTGAGTCCACAGCACACAGGAAAGGTATACAATGCTTCTTCTGTATTTGAGTGTGCTGTGCATCAGAGATGCTTGTTACGAACTGTTGGTTGTAGGTCACAGGTGTTACCTCAAACAACCAGAAAAATAGGGAGTGCAATTAGAAAGTTATAGGCTTTATATATTTTTTCAGCTGAGGAAACATGTGGGTCAGCCTGTGTGTTGGTAAGTAGACTTGTTTTTGGACCCCAAACAGTCCTTAGGAAAGATGACAGTTTTATGTAAACCAAAAGAAAAGAAAAAAGGAAACTGGACATTAGTAACCAAAGGAACATTGATTTGTTTATTTTCCTGTGTTACTGTTGTGAAAGGAAAAATGTTGGCATAAAATAAAGCATTCCATTGATAAAAAGGCATGCCTTGGAATAAACCAGGCAGAAACTCATGACGTAAGTACAAGAGTGTCCTTACCACAGTTAAGTCCTTATACATTTTTACCTACAAAATTTAGTGTTAGCAATTAAGTTATAGTGCTTGACTCATTTATTATCAAGCATTCTTAAATATCTTAAATGTGCAGAGAAAAATTTTTTTCAGTGCAGGTAAATATGATTTTATTTAAAACATATCATTAGTTTGTATTTTTATAGAAATCATTGATTTCTTATATGAAATTCTGGCTGCCCTGAGTTTTTTGTTAGTTTGTTTGTTTTAGATTTTTTTAATTGGTGGAAAATTGCTTTACAATGTGTTGGTTTCTGCTATACAACAATGCAAATCAGTCATAATTATAAATACCCCCTCTTTCTTGAGCTTCTCTCTGCTCCTCCCATCCCATCCCTCTAGGTCATCATGGAGCTCGAGGGCTGGGTTCCCTGTGTTGTATAGCAACTTCCCACTATCTATTTTACACATGATAGTGTATATTTGTCAATACTAATTTCTCAATTTGTCCCATCCTCACCTTCCCCTGATGTGATACAAGTCCTTTCTCTACTAGCTTCATCAGTACCATTTTTCTAGATTCTGTATATGCATTAATTTTAATAATTTGTTTTTCTGATTTACCTCACTTGTGTAAGAGGCTCTAAGTTTACCCATCTGACAGCAACTGACTCAAATTCATTCCTTTCTCTGGTTGAGTAGTATTCCACTGTATCCATGAGCCTTTTCTTCTTTATCTATTCATCTGTTGATGGGCATCTAGATTGCTTCCATGTCCTGGCTATAGTAAATAGTGCTGCAACAAACATTGGGATGCATGTGTCTTTTAGAAGCATGGTTTTTATAGAAATTGTTTTATGAGGATTATATAGTAAGGCAATGTAGACTTACAACTATTATGCAGTATTCTTTAAAACTCTGATCTGCAAGCCCATCTGATCACCAGACATGGTTAGGGAGCTGTTCACCCACAGTGATGCTCAGTCCACTTTAAACCTGCTGAAATCTTGGAGCTACTGACTTAAAACTTTTTCTTCAGAGGAATGGGTAATAAGGCTGGGGGCACTGATATTTCAACAAAAGATATAGTTTAAATATTAAGTGGTTTTCATTGTCTTTGGATAGTGATTATCTGTGTCATTTAAAAAATTAAAACAAAGTATAATCATTCTGTCAGTTGAGAAGATAATTCAACTTTAGTAAAAATTCTTTCTCTAAGATGAGGTGTAGAATAAAGATACGAAATTAAATGAGATGATTTTGTCATCAAGGTGGAGAGTGAGATAGCAATGGGGAAGGAGACTATTTGACAAACCCTAAATTCAGTGTATCTTTCATGAAACTCTGTTGTGTGCTAGGCCCTTGGTGTGAGCCATTGGGGACCTCAAGCTGAGACAGCATAGTGCAACAGTAAATTGACCACATGGGAACCAGGCAGACAAGAGTTCAAATGTCAGTTCTGACTTGCAAGAAGTGCATGACTAAATGATGAAATGAACTGCTATAGCATTTAGTGTTTCCATCTGTTTAATGAATAAAATGTCTTATCTCATTGTACTGTTGTAAAAATCAAATGGTGGAAAATACACAGCACAAGACCTGGCTTACTTACAAGATCCATTTCAGGATCTACTCCTGAAAGAGTCTCATGAAGAAGGTGTATTTATAAATTAGTGACTTTAATACAAAATAAGAAGCCCTACTGTAGCAGAATACATTGGGGATAAAAAACAAGATGAGGAATATCTAATTCTGTCACTCACAAGGGAAATGGCATTGAATATGACATGGGAGGTCAGGTGTACTTGAAATTTGTGGTTGGTGGAATAATGGCTCTCCCAAAGATATCCACATCTTAATTCCTGTAACTTGTAACTATATTAATTTATATAATAGGGGTTTCCCTGGTGACTCAGATGGTAAAAAATTTGCCTGTGATGTAGGATACCCAGGTTTGATCCCTGGTTCGAAAAGATTCCCTGGAGAAGGAAATAGCAACCCACTCCAGTATTCTTGCCTGGAGAATCCCATGGTGGGAAGAGCCTGGTAGGCTACAGTCCATGGATTTGCAAAGAGTCAGGCATGACTGAACCACTAACATTAATTTATGTAGCAAAGGAGAATTAAAGTTGCAGATGGAATTTGGTTGTCAATTAGCTGACATTGAAATAGGGAAATTATGCTGTTTTATCTGAGTGGGCCCAATATAATCATAAGGATTCTTAAACATGCAAAAAGGAAGCAGAAAAGTCAGTCAAAGTGATGCAATGTGAGAAAGACTCAACTGGCCATTCTTTGCTTCAACTGGAAGGAGGCCACAAGTCCAGGAAAATAGGTAGTCTCTCAAAGATGGAAAAGGCAAGTAAATAGATTCTTCCCTGAAGCCTTCAGAAAGGAATCTAGTTTTGCTGACATATTGATTTTAGCTTAGTGAAATGCATTTCAGGCTTCTGACCCCTAGAAATAGAAGACAATACATTTGTGTTGGTTTAAGCCATTAGTTTGTAGTTATTTGTTATAGCAGCAATACAAAACTAATACAGAGCTAAAGTGAACAAGTGATCAAGGTGAGGACTGGTCCTCCCAACTTGGAGATCACACATACACACAAGGGCCTTGGAATTGTGGGGGACTGTGGCTGATGGGACCCCCAGTATTTCTGTATGTTTAGAGTATGAGGGCCAGTGGATGAGTATCAGGATGTTACCTCAAAGAGAAGGGCAGGGGATAGATTGTGAAAGGCCACACACATCCTTAAGAGGAAGGTGGGCTTCATCCTGAAGGCACTAGAGAATCCTTGAAAGGCTTTCATGATGAATGAGCTGACACTCCCATCAATTAGAAAAAATTATTGAGAATACAAAAATTTGTCACCTCATTTAATGTACCCCAAAGACACCATTATTTCTTTTGAGGGGTGATCTAAACTATAAACTTGTATTTCCCACTTCCAAGTTTTGTCCTTTGCTGTTTTCTGAAGTGTGTATTCAGATGTTCATTTGCATTATCTCAATACTCCTGCTCCCTTACTTACCCTGTTGAAGAAAGCATTTTCCTAGGGTAACAGATGCAATGGTATTTTGATCTTCTCTTTAATTCCCTTCTTTGATGATCTGTTGTCCAGTTGTTTTCTTTAGAAATGGAGTCTTCAGATTAACCTATGCCCTGCATAAGGCCAAAACGATTCAGAAAAATCAGCTGCTGAGATGATGTATCATCAGTTATCTTTTAAATGAAGGGAGACAACTGTGCATGGTGGTGTAGAAGAAAGGATGACACCAGACACAAATCCTTTCACTCAACATATTTTTAATGTATAGCTATTTTGTGATAGGTACTGAGCCTGGCACTGGATATCTATTGTTTTCGAAAAATATAATTCTTGTCCTCCAGGAAACCACTGTGTGTGTGTATGTTGGGAAATAGATAATAAACAAATAAATACACATAAAACACATGGATTTAACATTGGTGGTAAATTCTGGGAAAGAAAGGAACAAGGTACTTTGTGAGAGAAAAATGGGAGGATGGGATGTGTTCTTTACCTGGGCAGTCGGGAACTTTTTGCTGCTGCTGCTGCTGCTAAGCCGCTTCAGTCGTGTCCGACTCTGTGTGACCCCAGAGACGGTAGCCCACCAGGCTCCCCCGTCCCTGGGATTCTCCAGGCAAGAACACTGGAGTGGGCTGCCATTTCCTTCTCCAATGCAGGAAAGTGAAAAGTAAAAGTGAAGTCGCTCAGTCGTGTCCAACTCTTAGCGAACCCACGGACTACAGCCTACCAGGCTCCTCCATCCATGGGATTTTCCAGGCAAGAGTACTGGAGTGGGGTGCCATTGCCTCCTCTGGAACTTTCTGAGGAAGTAATATTTGCAATGGAACTTAAAGGGTAGGAGGGGACAATTTAGGAGGGAACAACAGAACATTCTTGGAAGAGAGAATATTATACAAAAGCTCCTGAGGGTGGAAAGGAGGCCACTGAACTAGCTTAAGTCGAGAGCAAGGGGTGAAGACTTTGAGGAGGCCAAGAAGGTCAAGTGCCCCCAGGTCCCTAGAGTCTTGGCTGCACCTGGAACTAACCTGGCAATCGCAGTCAAGCTGCTCAGTCTCTGCACTCTGGTTACTCTGTGAAAGGAGCTGATCGAAGTGGATGCTCTCTTCTCCTTTGCCAAAGAATAAGACACCAATTCCATTGTCACCTAAAGAGTAAAACAATGAAGGACAAGCTACTTAGATTATTGAAAGAGCCTTGGTTTTTAACAAATACTTATTGAGGGCTTAATTTATGCATAGTTCCAGGGGAACTGGAGGAGAGAAAGGCACCAACATCTGCTCCTTGGGCATGGCTGTTACTTCGGTTCTGTGTCTCTTGCCTCTGTAGGCTGATTGGTGAGAAGGCTCCCCAAATACCACCACCCACAGACCACTTTGAACGGATCACCAAGAAACTCTGTGCAGCTTCTGAAATCTCACACCAAGCCTGAGACCTGAAGATGCTACTGCTTAGCCTTCTTAACCTTTCTGTCCACAGGCTGGGTACCCGTTAGCTTGATGCTGTCACACTGAGCTGTGCTGGGCTTCCTTTTCCAGATCACATCTGCTGAAGGGAAAGGTAAAGAGTGGAGAGATCTGGTCAGTGCAGGCTGCACATGCTCTGAGAGTTTCTGCAATATCTGCTGTGGGTAAATGATTTAAAATAACTCGATTTGGCTGAGGATGATTTCTGGAGAAAATCATGTGATTCTCTCCAACATCTAAACATATCTCAGAAAAAGAGAATCTAGGTAGTGGGTGGAGGGACTGCAAACCGAAATGCCTAGAGAGTGTGTTCCTTGACATAAAGAGGGAGAATTTAGCTCAGGATTATTCAAAGAGGAATGCCAGAGAATCTAAAGTTAATCTTTGACATTCTGGTTTGTGTTGGCCTATTTTCGTCCTGGTTGTCGTATGGCAGGAGGCAGCCCTTTTGTCCGCCTCTGTTGGCTAAGTTTTGTTTGAAGCAACATTTTAAATGGAACCTCTGTTCTTGCTATTCCTTGTGAAATGATTGCCACATATGGGGAAATTAAGAATATCATTTCTGTAGCAGTCCTTGTGTTCTTATCACCAAGCCAAAAAAAAAAACTCTTGTTAAATGGGTATGAAATGACATAAGGCGAGATAAGATTAGCCTTCTGGGCTAATGTCTCAACTCTTAGTTCCTGTTTGTTTCTCTTTGTCCTTATAATTTTGTTTACTGAACTATAAAATGTCTTATAATTTCATAATTACAAATAAATATGCTTCTAGGGAAGAAAACAGTACTATCAGTGAAATTAAAAGTAAATATATTAGACATATCAGGGCAAACAAATGTTAGTGAAAGCAGTTCTTTTAATTATATATAATTATGTATGTAAATATGTGGTAGATGTGTGTATAAAACACGACTGATTTGTTTTTAATAAGAACCAGGACTAAAAAATTACAAAGGCTTTATGCAGCTTGAAGTTTCAAGTATATTTTGACCTCTCAAAATTTAATCATCTTGATCTACAACTCTGTTAATCTTATTTGTGTTTTAATGATATTTTCCTTGGCTTTAAAACTAGGACTTTAAAACTGGGGTTTCCCTGGTGGATCAGGTGGTAAAGAATCTGCCTGCAATTCAGGAAACCTGGGTTTGATGCCTGGTTTAGGAAGATCCCCTAGAGAAGGAAATGGCAACCCACTCCAGTATTCTTGTCTGGAGAATCCCATACACAGAGAAGCCTGGTGGGCTACAGCCCATGGGGTCACGAAGAGTTGAGCATGACTAAGTAACTAACACTTTGACTTTTACTTCCAGGCTCTAAAACTAGCTGTTAAGCTCAGGTGAACTTATCTACAATAAGTTCAGAACCTTAGTGCAGAACGAGCGGAACCTCAGTACAAAACTGAAGGGAGAAAAGCTTGGATGCAGCAAACATGTGTCATAGAAAACAGGGCTTCAGTTCTCATCCCCAAATAGTGTCAGAAAATCTACCTAATCATATCTAATGAGACATGGGCAGCCGGCCTTGCATTACCTCGTGGCATGCCCGTAAGAGTTTTTAGAGTGGATCGATACAAAACCTCAGGCAAATGGAAAGAAATCACAGTCTGGATATTAATTGATCTTTTTTCAAAATATTCCTGAGATGAGCCTGCTCCCCAAGAAATGCAGATTTGCATTTAGCCCTGAAGATAATCTGATCTTTTATACCTTCTGATGATGGTTCTAGTGATTGTTCCCTCATCTGAGGGGTAAATGAAAATACGGGAAGCACAATGGAATTTGCAGCTAGCTTCCTTCTTCCTTCCTTCCTTTCCTTTTGTTCTTTATTTTATTTTTGGTATATTATAGTCACTTACTTCCCTGGTGGCTCAGACAGTAAAGTGTCTGTCTGCAATGTGGGAGACCCAGGTTTGAGCCCTGGGTTGGGAAGATTCCCTGGAGAAGGAAATGGCAATCCACTCCAGTACTATTGCCTGGAAAATCCCATGGCCAGAGGAGCCTGGTAGGCTACAGTCTATGGGGTTGCAACGAGTCGGACACGACTGAGTGACTTCACTTTCACTTTCATAGTTACTTGGCCTATTGGGGTACAGATGGGGTGCACTGATCTCCCTGGTAGGTAACACACACATTTATGCTATCATCTAATCTCACTCTGGAGAAGGCAATGGCAACCCACTCCAGTGTTCTTGCCTGGAGAATCCCAGGGACGGGGGAGCCTGGTGGGCTGCCATCTATGGGGTCGCACAGAGTCAGACAAGACTGAAGTGACTTAGTAGCAACAGCAATCTCACATTACTGTGAGCAATCCTACTCTACTCACTACTTTGGGAGACAATCCTTTGTGTTTCTCTTGAGGAACAGAGATCTGATTTTCCTGCTGCTGAGCATTTGGCCCAGTTATGTTCAGAACTTTTATGATTGTCCATCAGGTTTCAGTGTTAGAAAGAAGAAAATAAGGGCAAGGATATAGGATACATCGTGGGCCAAATCCTGGAGGAAGGGATTAACAGAGAATGCGTTTGAGTTATCAGTCCTGAAAAGTGGTCTGTATGTATCAGGCAAAGTAAGACAGGTGTGGAGGGCATTGCTCCTGAGTTCAGGGTCAAAGTCACCTTTTGAACTTCAGCTAGAGTCTTTGTCTTTCATCTATCTGGGCTTATGAGTGAGAACCTATATTGTGTGCATCTTAACCAACTGAGCAGCCACCTCAGAAGAGAGTGGCCATTGATAACTGCTTAGAGAGGGCAGTCTGCAGGGTCCACCAGACAACAGGAAAGCCAAACAGAACCTGAAACTTAGCAAGTGGTGGTGCTAGTGGTAGAGAACACACTTGCCAATGCAAGAGACATAAAAGACGTGGGTTCGATCCCTGGGTCAGGAAGATACCCTTGAGGAGGGTATGGCAACCCACTCCAGTTTTCTTTCTGGGAGAATCCCATGGACAGAGGAGCCTGGTGGGCTACAGTCAAGAGTTGAACATGACTGAAGGGATTTAGCACGAAGCACAAAAAGAGTCACCTACACCTACAGGTTGACCTGAGCATGCCTCAGTCAGGGCGCTGGGGTTTTAACATCTCTGTGAGTGCTGCTTTCTCCTCCCTGAATAGCTTCAGAGGCCAGCACCGCACAACCTCCCTCCCCTGCTACACCCACAGGTAGAAGGCAGATCACTCTCACAAATGCTTCAGGGAAGCTTCCAAAGCATGGAAGCAGTGAGATGTCCTTGACTGCTCTGTGCCCTGAGGTGTAGCAGAAAAAGAGAACCGGGAACCAACAATGCATCATTTATCCTTTTATTCAGCAGATTTTTTTTTTTTTTCAAATTGAGTATACATTTTGCGTTAGGCACTGAGGCTGGCGTCAAGTATACCCTTTTCCAAAAACCAAATGTAATTACAGTAATTCCAGTCCTCTTGGAGACTACAGCTGTGTGCGTGTTGGGAGATGGTCACCAAACAAATGCACATAAATTATTTACAATTTATGATAAATCCTAAGTAAGAAAGGAACAAAGTACTTTGAGAGAGGGAGCAAGAAATGAGGCAAAGAAAGGGTGCCTTGGCCTAACTTTACTCTACGCCATGAAGAACTCTGCACCTTTTCCTCTTAGACTGCTCACATCATGCCTTTTGACTCTATTATAATTTTGTGCACTGCTGTTCATTATCAGAAAATGACCTTTAGTCCAAAGTATGGTGTATACTCATTTCTAACAATATAAAACCATTGCATTTGGGTTAGTTACCAAAAACAATGATTATGTTTTACATTGACCATCTGCTTAGTTACTGATCCATGATGAGGTACCATTAGCTCAGTTTCTATTAATTAAAAACAATAATGTTCTCATGTTCACCTTGCATTCCAAACTGTCTCATTAACATTTATTCTTTTGATGATACTTACTGTTAGGCCCCCGAGGCTTTTAATTCATTGGACAGATGGAGTATTCTAAATTGTTCTAAGATCTAACATGTAAAAATATGCAAATTACTGGGGTCTTTTCCACACACCATCACATTTAAATCTCACTTCACTGCAGAGAAGACTTGCTACTCCCATCTTACAGATGGGAAAACTCATACAAATATAACCGGTGAATGTAAACACCAACTCATCTCACTCTCAGCCTGGTTACCGTTTCCCTTCGGAAACCCAAATGTTGGTCCAGTTTTCTCTGCTACCCCTGTGGATTTCTTTTCAGATGCAGCAGCCTTCTCCTTTTATACTTTGATTATTCTTGCCCTGATATGTTTTATTAATGATCTTTAGACTTTTCTTTTGGGGCTCATTTTTATTTATCCTCCTTAGCTGATAGTCCCAGATTATCAACTGCCCAGAGGAGCCAGTAGCATTGGTAAGATGTTTTATCTCTCTTTTAAAATTTTTTTCAATTGTAGGATAATTTTTTATGATGTTCTGTTGGTTTCTGCTGTACAACAAGTTTAATCAGCTGTGCATGCATGTGTGCTAAGTCACTGCAGTCCTGGCCAACTCTGTGCAGCACTCTGGACTGCAGCCTGCCAGGCTCCTCTGTCTAAGGGATTCTCCAGGCAAGAATACTGGAGTGGGTTGCTGTGCATCCTCTTCCAGGGGACCTTCCAAACTCTTATGTCTAACCTGCATTGGCAGGTGGGTTCTTTATCACCAGTGCTACCTGGAAAGCTCTTAATCAGCCATGAGTATACATATATCCCCTTTCTCTTGAGTTTTATCTCTCTTTACCTCAGAGTATTCTTCTGTAAAATGGGCATTTGGTACTGCCTTCCTCATATAACCATTATCTGCTATCTATCAGGAGATTTGGGTGAGTCTGTGAGTCTGTGGGTGAGGAAGATCCCCTGGAGAAGGGAATACCCACTTCAACATTCTTGCCTGGAGAATTCCATAGACAGAGGAGCATAGGGGGCTGCTGTACATGGGGTCTCAAAGAGTTGGACATGACTGAGTGACTAACACTTTCCTTATATAAGTATTAAAGAGATAATTTATGATAATATATAAAATATATAATGTATATAATATAATATATACATATATTTTTAAGTGTCTGCCACATGTGTCCAGCAAAGGCTATTTTTTAAATCTTTATCTCTTAGTTTTAAAAGAAATTCATTTTCCCACCAAATATGGCTTTGCAGTACCTAAATTGTATTAAGGTTTGTTATGCAAGAAAGAATACTCCATGTTATGGGTTATCTTTTACTCACTACATACCCTTCACCCTTTAGATGCCATCAAAATGCCTAAACCTACAAGCGCAAGAACTGCGTTAAAAGGAGCTCAGTCATGGGCTTTCTAGGTCCAAAAAATTTCTAGTCCTCTCGCCAGTCCACTTCAGAAGTCCCCTTTGGCGGGTTTTCTCAGTCCCTATGTAAATGAACTTGTTCCACTCTGACTAGTTTTAGATGGAGGCTGGTATTGAACTGTTGAACTGGCCCCATTGTCAAATGCTGATTTCAGTAACTTCCGTGGCTTGGAAATCACAAGCAAGAGGCATTGCCTACCATCCATCTATTCTTCCCTTTTTCAGGAAAAAAAAAAGGTAAGACACCAGTTTTTACTGTTCAGTTGCTCAGTCATGTCCAACTTTTGGTGACCCCAGGGACTGCAGCATACATACCAAGCTTCTCTATCCTTCACTATCTCCTGGAGTATGCTCTAACTCATGTGCATTGAGTTGGTGATGCCACCCAACCACCTCATCATCTATCACCCACTTCTCCTCCTGCCTTCAACTTTTCCCAGCATCAGGGTCTTTTCCAATGAGATGGGTCTTCACACCAAGTAGTCAGGGTATTGGAGTTTCAGCTTCACATCAATCCTTCCAATGAATATTCAGGGTTGATTTCCTTTAGGATCGACTGGTTTGACCTCCTTGCTGACCAAAGGACTCTCAAGAGTCTTCTCCAGCACCACAGTTCAAAAGCATCAGTTCTTTGGTGCTTGGCCTTCTTTCTGGTCCAACTCTCACATCCGTATGTGACTACTGGAAAAGCCATAGCTTTGACTATACAGACCTTTGTCAGCAAAGTGATATCTCTGCTTTTTAAATATGCTGTCTAGGTTCGTCACAGCTTTTCTTCCAAGGAGCAAGAGTCTTTTAATTTTATGGCTGCAGTCACCATCCACAGTGATTTTGGAACCCAAGAAAATAAAATCTGTCACTCTTTCCATTGTTTTCCCATCTATTTGCCATGAAGTTATGGGATTAGATGGCAGGATCTTAGTTTTCTGAATGTTGAGTTTTAAGCCAGTTTGTTCACTCTCTTCTTTCACCTTCATCAAGGGACTCTTTAGTTCCTCTTCGCTTTCTGCCATTAGGGTGGTATCATCTGCATATCTGAGGTTGTTAATATTTCTCCCAGAAGTCTTGATCCAGCTGGAGCTTCATCCAATCTGTACCAGTACCTCTTCTTTATCCTCATCCTATCTTCAGTTTCTGACCTTCTTATTACTTATTGCAACATTTCCATGAGTAAAGCCAGAGGATACTTAGATTGCTGTGATTTAGAAATGCCAGTTAAAATTGTGAAGGGAGACGGAGTTGGAACAACTGATTAAAAGGAGATCCTTAGCAGATACCATTTATGCATTCCTGCCCTCTTGTGTCATAGAAACTCCACAGAGACTACAATGTAGTGAAAAAGCAAGGTCTGTGAATTTGTAATTTCTGAGTCTGCATGTTGGCTTTGCCGGTGATCAGACTTGTGATCTCAGATCACCATTCTAACTAACCATGGGTATCCTCATTTATCAAACGGAAGGAAAATCTGCTACTTTGTAGGTAGTCATTTAGACATAATAAAAAGTGCCTATTACAGAATTTGACATAATGATAGGTGTTTAAAATGGTAGCTCATTATTACCTGGAAATACCAATCATGCATAACTTTATCCTGAAAAATAAAATGTTAATTTTCAAAGAGCAGGCTTAAATATATGAACAAGGAGTTGTTTGTTAACTATTGTAAAAAGGTCACTAATGATCTCCTTGGTCCTAAATACAATGGATAAGTTATTTCAGGTTTCAGTGAGCTTGACGTCTTGTTATTGCTTGTTACTGTAGTCACTACCTCTTTGGGAAATTCTTTTCTCGATTTCCATGGCACAGGGTTGGACAAAATTATGATAAATTACATTTAAAAATTGACTCCAATCCTGTGGCTAGTCTCAGTTCTTCAGTGGGGCAAACTAACAACGGTTGTCTATGGGAGGGGTGATGCGGTGGGGTGAGATGGAATTAGAGAATGCTCCTTCCCTCCACTGCACGCCCTCCATGTTGTGGTCATTTGGGACTTGTTCAGTTTATTATATGCTGAAATTCAAGGCTCATTCCTGCCTCACAGTGGATATATTCATATAAATGTGGTCCTGTAGACACGTAAAACTCAACACATGCAAATCAAAAGACATCCTACCCTTCCCTTCCCTGAAATATCTTCAGCTTGTGACTTCACAGTTCAGGTAATGGTACCATCATCCAAACAGCATCTAAACCAAAAACTGTGTCGTCATGATGCCTTTGTCACATTTTCTTGGCCTCATGTCCTGTCCTCTAAATATTTTTCCAGTGGGTCTTTTCCTCATCCGCACTGACCTCTGTTCTAGTTCAGGCCTTTGTTCTCTTTTGTCTGGTCACTGCAGATAATCTTGCAAATAATCTTCCTAGTTTCAGTGGGGCCCAGTCTAATCCTTTCTCTTCATGGCCACCAGAGTGATGAATACAAAGTCAAAATCTAAACCTATTAATCTCTGGATTGAACCTTTCAGTGGGCTGCCAATGTCTCTGATTCAAGTGAACCCACAGTTTGGTTTTAAGAAATTTACAATTCTGCCAAAGTTACCCGCTCCTGCCATAGAGCTTAGATCTCAGTCCTCCAGCCTGGGGAACTATTTGTAGCCCTCTCTACCTTAACTTTCCCAACCTCTAGTACTTTGCATATGTGGTCACCTTTACAAGGAATGTTCCTGTCCTTCCTTCTTCTTCATATGACTAATTCATCCTTGTCCATTAGGATTTAAATTTGATACTAGTTCTTCTGGGAAAGCATCTCTAATACCCAAGATTGAGTTAGGGGCTTTTCCCGAATCTTCCCACAGCACATGAGTCATGCTTGTGAGGCCCCTGTACTAGAGTGTAGCGGGTACACTTATTGGCTATCGAGTCAGACTGCTCAGTTTGAATCCTGGCTCTGTCACTAGCTCGATAAGCTTGGAATAGTCATTTAACCCCTCTGTGGCTCACTGAGATATGAATAGTACCTTCCTAAAGCCAATTGAGATGGTGGTCACGCATTCTTTCCCTCCCTGTACATTGCCTTTTGTAATATGACTTCATCATTTCCTCCATTAAAGGAGGTATATTCTTCTTTAACCCCTTGAATCTGGGCCAGCTTTGTGACTTGACATGGCCAATAGGACAGTGGCAAGTGTGTCCCAAGCAAAGACTTAAAAAGTGCTGTACAGTGGCACCCAAGCCCAAGAACCCTGCAGTCAGTGCCAAGTGAGGACATCCAGGCCAGCGTGCTGGTTGGAGAGGCGGACAGGGTCTAGTTATCCCCACAACTCCAGCCATCTGCATGACATGTGAGATGGGCACATCGCTGCTACCCACAGAGGCATGAGAAGCCCAGCTGAGCACTACCTAAGTGGGCAGACCACAGAGTTGTCAGGTAAATAAATGATTGTTATGTTAAGCCACCAAATTTTAGGGAGGTTTCTTTATATGGCAAAACTAACTGATATACACTCTTATGCAGTTGTGGGGATTAGATAAAATAACACTTGCCCGTGTAGTTACCAAGTGCATTGTGGGTGCTTTTAACAAGTCATGCTTCTTACTGCAATTTATACTTATGTATGGATCCATTCTGATATTGTCAGCTTCTTGAAGGCAAGGAACTCCACCTTTTCTACCTTTTCTTCTGTCAGATCCTCCCTATGTAACACAATGCCTGGCTTGATACTTGGTGAATGAATAAACATTTTTGAGATTTGGTTGACAAGCTGAGCACCTGCTTTAGATAAAGAAATCATAAGAGATGATGAAATATGTCTAGTCACTTGTGCATTGTCAGTCTGACCCCTGTATACTATTTTATTGTACCAAACTTTGATTTACTAAGAATGTTGGAGTTGATCATATTAAATTTAATCTATCACCAACATTTCCCCAGTATAATCTTTTGCTGCTTATGCAGTTATGCTAATTTGCCAATTCAAGTATTCTTTTTCTTAGAAGGGGAAAAGATTGCTCCAATAATTTATGAATTTTGTTTTATTAAACTTTGGTAATATGAGAATGAATGGAGGAGAATATTTTGATAGCTATTCAAATCACTGTGAATAAAACTTAGGCACTTGCCAAAAATAAGTAAAGGAAACACTATATAAATGACTTGTCATGTCCGATAACCTTGTTCCTCTGTAGTCCAGTCACAGTACCATCTTATCTCTTTATTTCCCATCCTCCATTCTTGCTGTGCCTGAAATTCTCGCTTATACCTTAGTCTGCCTCCATTATTAGAAATGTATCTTTCATTGCATTTCCACAAACACCCCAAATCTTGGAATATTTGTTTTATGAGCATTCACCATCATAACATAGTTAGATTTTCATTCTTTGGTACCATTCATCAATATCACCCATCTAAAAATTTCCGGTCTTCTGAAAACCTAATGGCATCAAGCCTTTGAAGGTCCAAGTCTTCCTTGTCTTTTCCTTTGTCCATTTGTTGACAGGTTGTTAACGAATGCCTGAGCTGGAGCATCAACTCCTTAATCTATTTTGACAAGTATTACACAGCTCTTTCACTGTTCAATTCTGACAGCTTGTCAAACCTAGTTTTGAGTTATCCACACTCAGAACTGCCTTTTTTTTTTAAGCTTAATCTGAATAATACAGATTCCTGTTCTCAAAACATTTCTAATTTAAGAAAGGATTTTAATTTTACTAATATATTTTAAAACAAAAAGATTGAGTGTATTTCCCCAAAGTGTTAATCTATTGAAAAATCTTCAACACATCAAGTTAAATTCCTTATCAGCAATATAATATAGTACTTTGAACCACATACACACATAAAGAAATGCATTTTTCTTTTTTAAGGACTTAATCTGATTCAGGTATTTGAAGAAAATAATTGATTCGGAATGAAATTCAGTTTTAAGCTAATTCCAACTTTTGATTATGAAGACTACTCTAGAAACAAGTTCATTTAGTTACTGTGAAACCATTTTTGGACAGTTTCATTCAAACTGCTAATAGATAAACTAGCAGATACTCCCACAAGAGCCTGTTTTTAGTCTAAAGGCAGTACTGCTGCTGCTAAGTCACTTCAGTCGTGTCCGACTCTGTGTGACCCCATAGACGGCAGCCCACCAGGCTCCCCCGTCCCTGGGATTCTCCAGGCAAGAACATGGGAGTGGGTTGCCATTTCCTTCTCCAATGCATGAAAGTGAAAAGTGAAAGTGAAGTCACTCAGTTGTGTCTTGACTCTTAGCGACCCCATGGACTGCAGCCCACCAGGCTCCTCTGTCCATGGGATTTTCCAGGCAAGAGTACCGGAGTGGGGTGCCATTGCCTTCTCCGAAAGGCAGTACAATGAGCAATTAAAGAAAATACAAAGATAAAAGGTATAAAGTGGTCTGAAATTTATTGAACATGTCCCCCAATTAGAACATACAATTCAAATCTAGAACCTAGAGAGATGGAATTTAGGTAAAATCTTTTCGGCATTAACTTCATTAAAGATATAAGTTGTTGCAGGGCTTCCAGGTTCAACTAAATTTCTGTTCCGAAGCAAATCCCCTAATCACCTTTCCTGCCACATAGAGAATGTCGTCAGTCAGTGAATTTCCTGAAGTCCACAAGTCAGGAGAAATGCAGCTAAGCAATATAATAACTTTACATTTATAATATGGATTTATCCTGAAGACAGAGTTGCAAAGCAAATCTGAATTTTGCTGCTTAGAGAATTGCAGTTCATTTGGCAGTGCTCCAGCTTATATAAACTTGGCAAGGCTTATAGCACCAAGTGTTGAAAGATGTCAGATGATGAGGTTTGTGTCCTGGCTGTACCTTGTGCTCCTTTGAAAATTCAAATAAGTCACTTTCCGTGGGCTCTCGTTTCTTCATCTGCAAAATGGGAATAATAGAATCTGAGCTACCTTCAGAGCTGTAAAGACTACATCATCTACTGAATACAGAAATCTTACGGGAATGTCAGAAGTCAGCCTGCCGCCCTAAAATATTTACCTCATTTTTGTCTCATTGTGGCATATTCATATTCCCTTTAATGTGAAGATCTCAAAGTAGGTTGTTTTCACCGATAATTATCATCATGAGAGAGATCAAGAATCACAAAGCAATTTGCAGGTGTAGTCAGATGATCAAGGTTGTAGGTATTTGCTGCTTGAAACCTAATGAGGCAATAAACAATTATATTCATCTGAGGAGGGACTGCCACAAAAATTAAACACGGTCATGTCACTTGGGGGGAGATGCGGTGAATTGGTTATGATTATGGCACCAGCCGCCTCTCATGCCCAGTGAGCTCGGGGTGCCTCCAAGGAGGCAGTAAACATAATGTTTTGATGAGCCATGCCTCGTTTTCATCAGCATACCTGGAGCCACTTGATGATGATGTTAAAATGAGGATACTGATTCAGTAGGTCTGGGATGGGGCTCCAGTTTCTGATTACTGATAAGTTCCCAGATGCTGCAAGTGCCTTGGTTACTTCTACTGTAGAGTAGTGATTTCTCAAAGCATGGTCTTGGGGTGTGTATTAGTCTGCTCAGGCTGCCGTAACAAAATTCCATGGACTTGTGCGGCTTGAGCAAAAGGAATTTGTTTTCTCACAGCTCTAGAGACTGGAGGTCCAAGCTCAAGGTTGGAGGAGGTTTTGTTTTCTGGGGGAGGCGCTCTTCCTGGCTTGCAGACAGTTGCATTGTCCTCGCATGGCCTTTCCTCTGAGCTGTCTCTCTTTCTCCTTCTCTTTGCAAGGCCATCAGTTCTATCTATCTTAAACTGTGGACTTCAGTTAATAATGATGTATCAGTATTATTGGTTCATTTGTAATAATGTACTACACTAAAGCAAGATGTTAATAACAGGGAAAACTGGGTGGGGGGAGAGGAGGTATATGGAAACTGCGTACTTTTTGCCCAACTTTTCTGTAAACCAAAAGCTGCTTTAAAGAAATAAAATTTAATTAAAAATTATTAGATTCCAAGACCTTTATCCCAGACTCAGTGAATCCATCTTGGGGGCTGGAGCACAGGTGTTTTCAAACTAACCCTGCGGGTGATTCTCATGTATGCTGCAGTTCTAGAACCATCAGTAGAAACTGAAAGTGCTAGTTTTGCAGTAGATAAATGTGGGTTTAAACTCAGCTGTACCTCTTCACAGCTGACTGTTCTAGGGCTATTCACCCTCTCTGAATCTATCTCATTTTAAAATCAGGGTAAAAATAACTCTATAAAGTGGTTCTTCTGAGAATTAAGTGATATGCTGATGTAAAATTTTTAACCCAGAGCATGCATAAAAAGTGCTCATGCTCAGTTACAGTTGTGTTGGACTCTCTGCAAACCCCATCAACTGTAGCCCGCCAGGCTCCTCTGTCTATGGAATTTCCCAGGTAAGCATAGTGGAGTGGATTGTCATTTTCTTCTTTAGGGGATCTTCCCAACCCAGGGATTGAACCTGTGTCTTCTGCATTTGCAGGAAGTCTTTACCACTATGCCACCTGGGAAGCTCATATAATAAGCACTCAATAAATATTAAATATGAAGTTTTTCTATTATTGTTTAAATCCTAGTAAGCAAGACAGAATTGTGCTGAAACAGGGGCTTTCAGAAAAGACTGGACAACAAAAATAATAGGCAATAAAAGAACAGGACAATAATAAATGTGATCCTGGATGCTTCTACAACACTCCAAGGTTTATATATAGCTTTCACTTTCATTATCTGACTTGATCCTGACAGTGACCTTGCAAAACAGAAATTCCTCTCTTAACAGATGAGGAGCAGAAGCTTAGAAACAACCAGTGGCTTTCTGAAGGACACAGAGCTAGGAAATGTCAGAGCTCAGAGTTTCTAAATCCTAGTCCAAGGTAGTAGTCCAGGGTGGTAATTAAGCTTGAGTCAGACTGGTGGGTTCAAATCCCCAAAATACTGATTAATATTGGTGAAAAACTGGCAAACCAGTTCCTGAGTTGTAATGTTTTCACTAGTTAAATAGGGATGACAAAAGCACTTACCTCAGTGTTTTTTTTAAAGGTTAAATAATGATGATATTTGAGATTACAGGCTGGCACATAGTGAGTTTACTATGCATCCATTTTACTGTCTAAACCATTAAATATGGTTCCTTGAGGGGACAATATACATCCATGTTACACAACAAGTAAGCTAGAGTTAGTCCAACAATTTGTGGGAATCTTTGTGCTTATGTCTTGGGGGACTGCAGTGGGGGGCTGGGGGGCTGGGATTGCTACAGCTTTTAAGGAGGAGCAGTGGGCTGGCACAACACATGTGGCCTACGAAGCTCTTCTCTATAACTGTTGGGACATCTGAAGTACCATTAAGATGGTATAAGCAAGGCAGAGCACCCTAGCCCTTTAGTCCCAAATATCAGAAATGACAGTAGGGGTAGCACTAAAAAGATTATTTTTTTCCCCTAAGGGTCCACATAAAGAGAAAGAATTCTGCATAAAGAAGAAATTAATTCCATGGTATCCAAGATCCCAAATAAACATTTTGGAAACAATTTATTGCAGAGTTCCTCGGCACAGTGTCTTCTTTCCCTGGTTTTGTTGCCTTCTTACAGATTCTAGGGAGAAACACCTGGTAGGATCAAAATAGATACTCAGTGGACAAAACTTGAGAAGTGGGTTGGCCCAACAAAATGTCTGTGTATTTTGCAGATGAAAGAGGAGTTGTATTAATATATTACTTCCTACACTGTGAGAGAAGGTTGAGCAGATTTGTCATGGAAATGACAGTGATGCTTTTTAAAAACTTTATCATAATAAAATAAGATGATGATAATGATATTAGTAACTATCAGGATAGTGATAGTAGTGAAAATCTTACTGAACTTTTGCTCTGTGCCAGGAACCTTTCTAAACATTTCATAGATAACCCTTCATTTACTCTTTCTAACAGTTAATTGAGAGAGACAGACACCTTTATTTTCTGCATTATAGAGATGAGAAAGTGAGGTTATTAGCCCTTGAACGCATACATTGTAAAAAGTTGGAACTGTGATTCTTATCCAGGCTCCTAGACCAAAATCAACACAGCTGTAGAAGTTAGCTGATAGAAAATGATGGCATTTAGAGCTGGACAGGTGTTAGTGATCATCTATGGAGTAAAAGTTATGAGAGTGGTTTCTGGAAAGAGTTGCTGCAGAATTAGAGATTCCTGTGTGCCAGGCACTGCCATAAGTCCTTTATTACATCTAGCAACTCCTTTTAATCTGTACAACAGACCAATAAAATATCTCATTGTTATAGCTGATGTAAATAATTTGCACCAGGCCAGGTATCAAAGTTAGTAAGTAGCAGCCTTGAACCTAGGTAATGATGATGTCAGTATCACTCCCCTTACTCATGAACTGAAAGGAAAATCAGAGGCATCACAAGAGATCAAGTGAGTCACTTGTGGGATGAGGGTGTGAAAAATATAAAGTGTCATTTGAAACATTCTTGGAGTAAGGGGCTAGATTTTAGCTGGTGAAAGTCTCTAAGGGTGGGATGAGGTTTGCAGCACAGGAAGTGCTGGTAGTTTTGCATAACACTAAGAAATGACTTTCATCCAAATCATAGTCCATTGAGAATGGGAAGGAATTTTATTTCGATTAGCCCAGGGAACTGGTCAGCTTGACCTTCCTTCTCAAAAGATGCTTCATGCACTTGACTCTTGGGGACACAGATATCAGCATTTTAATTTTGATTTTCTCAAGTAGTAACCATGGCTACAAGTGGTTTATTGATTAGTCTTTCTCTTTCTGAACATCCCCTGCCTTGGTTTGCTTAAGAGGGCATATGACACCGGGTGATGAACGCCCACGGGGGCGCTGAGCTACCTCCCTGGAGAGCTGCCAGGGAGCCCTCAGATGAAACCTTCCCTGTGAATGCTCGTCTGAAAAACCCCTCCCCAATCCCCTCCAATCTCTCTCTCCAAAGTGGCATTCTCATCTCGGCCTTGCCCGCCCGCGCACCTGGGCGTGAAGGGCCCGCCTTTCCCAACACCTAGCCAAGTCTCATGACTGGTTCGAACTTCAATCGTGAAGTTTCCTGTCTAGGAGTTCCAGGACTCTCTGGCGCTCTGCCCGGTTTTGGAGAAGGCATCTCCTTGCTCTACCCTTCTGGTGTCCTTCGAACTCAGCCTAACTTTGGGCAGCAACCTCAAGTTTAGCCTTCGGAGTCTGAGCCCCTGGGGATTCGGCAGACGGTTCTGTGCGAAGGCGTGGGGCCCTGCAGCCCCTCCGCAGAGCCGGCGTTGCGCGCGGCAAGAAGGGCTCTTGGAGGCACCGGGCAACTCTCGGAATCGCCTCGGGTCTCCTTAAGGTCTGGAGGCTCTGTGGTCAGAGCCCCCAGGCCAGCACCACCCCAATCCAGTGACTTGGCAGCAGGTGGCAGAGGCGGCGAAGGGAGGGAGCGCCTGGCTCTCGGGCTAGCGGTTAGCTGCTCCGGTTTCCAGCCTGTCGCCCCCGGCACCCGCGCTACCCGCGCGCCCCCGCTGCCCAGCACCGCGCCGCGCCCCCGGCGCCCCCCGCCGGCCTCCGCCCGCACCTGCATCCGCTCCGCGCGCCTTGCCCGCCGCCGCCGCCGACTCTCTCGCTCCCAGCGCGGCGGACGCCCCCGGGCCGAGCAGCGAGTGCGCTCCGGTGCCAGACCCATCGCCTGACGCCTCTGGGCCGGTTGACTCCCGTGTCCCGCTCCTGCACCCTGCGTCCCCAAAGATGAACGTGAGGAGGGTGGAAAGCATCTCGGCTCAGCTGGAGGAGGCGAGCTCCACAGGCGGTAGGATGCAATAAACGTTGGAGCGGGCTCCCGCTTCCACTCTGCTTCCCTCACGAGCTCAGACGGGGACCCCTTCCTGGGCTGGGGACGCTTGTTGCCTTTGCTGCATGTGAGATAGTCCGCTGGGCGGGACTGGGAAGGGGAGGTGGCAGCGGCGGGAATGGGGGTGCGGAGGAGAGGGGGTGCATGCAAGGTACAGGTCGGGAAAGAAGAGGTGTTTGAAGTGTGTGTGAAACTCGCCAGTGTCAGGGTCCCCTGCGATCCTGTGCCTACTTTTGCCTTCTCTGAAAATTTCCCATGTTGTTTACGCATTTGCCAAATGACTTCAGACCTCACACTTCCTTCTCCTAACACCTGGGGATAGATGATCTGAAATAGTATTGATCCTCTCCCTCCACGGTGCATTTATGCTCCCAAACATTTCTTCATTAAAACTCTATTTTCGTCCCCTGGTAATACACAGGCGGAATGTTTCCCAGGTCAGATTCTTCAGCAGGACCGTATGTCTTATTTTATTGCCAGCTTTAGTTTAGTGTATTCAGAGAAAATGGTCCTCAGTGACACTTGGAGATAATTTATACACAGTATAGCCTTGGAAAGGTACTTGGCACTCTGTGCAAGGAGCTTGGCTTTCAGAGTATCATGCATTCTGCGAAAGCAGGGACAGGTCATAGCAGAATATGGGACCATAGCTCCCTTACCCCTCACCACACCCCAATAAAGCCCCCTGGGTAGAATTGGTTTGTTTTTAGGTGGCTTTACATGTGTGCAAATTTTAGAGGAGCCGTAAATCGAATGAAGGTTATTTTGGGGAACCTGAGAGTAATCGAGAGTGGACCTTTCCCAGATTATATAAAATGAGGGGGTCACACGTGGCCACAGCATGGTTTGGATTTGCAGGATGAAAAAGTTGTACTTCAGGGCTATAAAGTTGCAAGGAAAGAGGCATGTCCACATTTTAGGTGTTTATACCCAGGGAAATGGAGTCACCAACTAGAGTCCATTGCCCTAATTTATAGACATTGAGATACGGATATGTTCCTTTTCTTCCTTTCCGTCCAGTAGTTCAAGTTATTGTAAATGGGAGGACCCTAGTCTTTTTTGAATGTAAAGTCTTAGAGAAAATACTCTTGGTAGGCTGGAAAAAACCTATCACCTTTAGAGCCCCCAATATGACTTATAATGATGTATAGTTCACATTTCCCTCATGACAATAGCTGCCACTCATTGCAAACTAAGTATATCTAGGATAAATCTTAGGGCCAATGCTCATAATCTTGAAGAGATTGAATTTTTCAGAATGAGAGTTGTAACTGTAGAGGGCTGCATAGTTGATTTCATAGGGTCTCTGTCTTTGCAGTTCCTTCGACTCAATAGGGTAGGGAGCCTTTCGGGAACTTACTCATACACAAGGCAATTGTAGATTCTCAGAGATAGAAATGGTTGTAGGAACAGAAGTCTGGGGAACTGGGTGGCTTGCATTGTTCAGCTCGTCAGCAATAGCAGCTTTTTGGCTGAGCCTAGTCTTTAATTGGCCAGATGGGGATTGAATCAGCTCGCCTCATCTATTCACAGTGCCATAGGTGGCCATAATCTCTACTTGTTGGATAAAATGAGAAAGATGAAATCACATCTGAGGAGTATGATGTATTAAAAAAGAAAAGACTTTCAGTACCATCTCTAGAATCAGCATGTGTTCATTGTTCATTTGGAGAATAGAAAGCTCCTGATTTATATCTTTCTCAGGTGAGACCAAAAAGGAAGCATTTTCTGGCTTGAATTGATCTGACATCTGTTTCTTGAATTGTATTCACATGTTTTTAGAGTTAATTGTTTAGAAGAAGAAAAACTTTTAAAGTTAATTGTTAACTTTAGAAGAAAAAAAAAGAAGCACCCTTTTTTGTTGTTGTTGTTTTTAGTGTTTCAAGTTTAAATTGGAGAATAATCCCCAGATATGTAGTTGTTTCGTAGGGTCTCTGTCTTTGCAGCAAAGGTCTTTGTATTTTCAGCAAACTTTCATACTTTGATTTGGGCTCAAGTGTTGAGTCTTGACTAATCCTGGGACAAGAAAAGACTGTCATCTTTAAAGGTTTCCAGTCTAATTTCAGTTCTTTTTAATGGCTTCTTGACCAGAGATGTATTAATGTCTTTTGTTACCTGGTTATTGACTGGAGTGTTTTAGTGTTCGCTTATGCAACAGATCGCCAGCCACAGGCATTAGTTTCTGTATACAAAAATCCCCTGGTCAGTGATATGTCAAAACAATAGCTCCTGACCTCTTATTTCCTTTAAAATAAATGGGATATTTGCATCTTCTAACATGACCATGGTGGTCTTCTTTTGAATATATGTCTCTCGGATGAAGGTTTATAAAATGATGTAATCAGGATTAAAATGAAATTTAACTGGAGGATCAGACAGAAATGGATTAGGGTTAGAGGGAAATCAGGAATTGGAGAAGCGTGTGTGTGTGTTGTGTGTCTGTATTTTATGACTGGACTCTAGAGCCAGAAAAATAGTTTATTGAGAAACATAGACTACATTAAAGTGAAAGTAGAGAGGGAAATGCAGGAAAGATGGAAGCAAGGTTGAGTGAGCTGCTAAAACTTTATGATACAATTACTTAACTCACTTCTTACTCCTTTTAACAAGTGATGTATTTACTATGCTAACTGATTAACACCATTTCTAAGTCATGGTAGTTGATAATACTGTGGAAAATGGGAAATGGATGCTTGTCAATGGTCACATATAAGTGGAGAAGGTTTGTTAGGAATCATAGAGCTCACTTCTATTCTCCCTCTCATCAGTTTCTACGTTATACCAAAAGTTTGCCCAGACCAAATTTTTCATGTCATTTGCTTCCCTGGTACAAAATCAAACATAATCCTACTACTGGTGGAGAGGCAGAGGGTGATGATTATTCAACAGTATATTTGAAAGAGAATCAGAAGTAAGGTCAGAGAAAAAAAACCCACAACATTATTCACTGGTGTCCTTAATTTCTTCCATCTAACACAGAGATGGCAACTGTTACGTGATGTAATCTACAGCTCAACATGGGGAGCGAAATGGGTGTTTCCATAGTTAGAGGAGGTCATGGAGAGGATGTGGCCCAAATTGGGCAATCAGAGGCCCGTCACCTGCCTCCCCTGTCCTTGGGATGTATGTTCTGCCCACTATTTGCACAGCACAAGCCATTTTCAAGGACACAGCCTTGAGAGAGTAACTTAAGGACACCTGGGTGGTATTCATGACTGTGAAAGTGTTAGTTGTTCAGTCGTGTCTGACTCTTTGTGACCCCATGGACTGTAGCCTGCCAGGCTCTTCTGTCCATGGAATTCTATAGTATTCATTACTAAACCTCGTTAAACCCTCTATATAAACCTTTAAGAATCTGGAGTGCAGGTGTGGAGATCTACTCATCTTGCTTCACTCAAGACAAGCCTTGTTATTTCAGGTCCTTTGTTTATTAAACCTGCCACTGACCAGTCTGGAGTGGTCCTCCTCTTTCTTTGGTCTCTCCTTACCCTCTGTGTGTGGGACTCAATTTCACATTTCACCTGGGAAGTTCTTAAGTTTGGCAACCAACAATAGTACAGTGAAAACTGCTCTTCATTTTTGTATTGTTAGATGGATGTTATCATGGCCTCAGCCTAAGTTGGGAGTTTATTAAAGATAAACCCAAATTAGTAATTCCACAAGGGTAGTAGTCTGTTTAAGAGAAAAGTCTGTTCTCAATCCTGAAAAAGCTTTTTATGGCACAAGGCATTATTCTGTCTTCTTTGTGTTGTTGAATGTAAGAAGGTTCTAAGCAAATCACATGGTAAAATGTTAAAATTCAACAATCCTCTTCTGCTTGCTCCACTTTTTTTTTTTTTTTTTTGGCCAATGCTTATGCAAAGTTTCATCAAATAAGGCTATAGATAGTTTGGAAATTAATGATTCATGCAGTATAAAACATGTATGCAAAATTTCCATGGAATCATAGACTGGTTAGTAGTTGACTCTTTTGATATATTTCTGGGATTGAAGTGCATGGTCCTTCTTAGTCTTTTTTTCATCCTTTTATTTGTTTTTCTTGTCTTCACTGGTGTTCTAGAAGATGTGGATAATATTGCTTTTCAATATTTCATTGCAGAGTGTGCTTGCTTAATAGCCTCCTTTCTTAGGGACTTTCAAGCAGATTAAAGTGTGTGTGTGAGAGAGAGAGGTGAAGGGACAGAGGGAAAATGAGTTTTTAATTCGTTCAGTGGTCTTTACTGAAACAGGGCACTCAAAGCTGATGCACTGGGACAACCAGAGGGATGGGATGGGGAGGGAGGTGGGAAGGGGTTTTGGGATGGGGGACACATGTACACCCATGACTGATTCATGTCAATGTATAGCAGAAACCACCACAATATTGTAATTAGCCTCCAATTAAAATAAATTAATTAAAAATATTTTAAAGTTATATAACTTGATCTGTCACTATAGGTTTATTCACTATTGGGCATTAAATCACCTACTTCTTTTTCAAAACTGTTCATTTGGTTAAAGGTCCTAGTGTGCTTTTCTCCATTCACATTTTTCTGAACTCACTGCCATGCTTCATGCTATTTATCTACACTCCTTGGAAGACTGTTAACCCTGGGAGCAGAGCTGTTGTGTTGTGCCTACTACCTTGTTGGCAGCATCTGGCATCAAGCCTGGCATACAGTATTTGCTCAATAACATATTTATTGAATGAATGAATTCCCCTCGTATTTTGTGACATTGCATTATTCTGTCTCTTCCTACTTCTCTCAGGTCTCATTTTCTGATCTTTATTTCTTCCTTTGCCCATTCTGTACAACTTTGCACAGAGTTCTGTCTTCATTCTCTTATTTCTCTCTAATCAAACTGTGGCTTTGACACATTTTATCTGGATACAGACGACTTGTTAGTCTGTAACTCTGGCTCAATCCCTTTCCACATTACCAGATGGACATTTGGGTGCCCTATTGGTCAGACCCATCAACAAGTTTTACCAGCACCTTGAAGTCAGTATGTCAGAAAAGACATATACTTTCTTCTAAGAACAATTTATCATCCAAGTTTTCATGATGGTGACATCATTTTTTGAGGCACACAGTTAAAAAGTAAAGCAAAAGTGATTCTTTCTCTATGGTCCTTTCCACTTGATTTCCTCTCTTTCTATGTGGAATCCGTCACCAAGCCTTATTGATTCTCTTCTAGCTTTTATGTCTATCTCCTCCTCCAGCTCCCACTGCATTGCTTAACGTTATAGTCTTATTTCCCAGACCATCATGGTTGTCTTCTATTTGCACTACGTGCTACTCCTCACACACAACCAAATACCTTTATTAAAACCTGATTTGAGTCAGATCATTCTCTTGTGCAAAACCTTGCCATTACTTACAGCACTAAAAATACCATCTTCTTAGCTTGATAGTCAAGGCTTCCACAGCGTGGTGACAGTCCTCTATCCCAACATTTCTTTCATGACTCTTTTAAGGCTACACCTTGACCTGCTAAACTGAATTGTTCCTGAGTCCCCACACATCTCATATTCTACCTACTGCTTAGGATGAACTTTATACCCCAGCATGACCCACTTGAACACTGTTGAATGTTCAACATTGAATCCATCCTCTGAGACACTCATCTTGAATGCAGTGTCTTTCTCAGTGTAGCCTTACTGATTTCCCCCGGCCCCTCCCCAAAGAATTATGCTTTAAATTTTCATCAATCATTCTCCTTTGACTTACATCTGAATGACAAAGCAGAAGAAGCTATATATATTTCTTTGGTGTGCAGTCTTAAGTTATAACACCTTGATGCTGAGTACTGTACATGAATTGCTAATTTTCATACCTCTGCTAATGACTGGCACAGTGCTTCACAAAATAGTAGGTGCTTTAAACATTGTTATGGAATTTAAACCACACTGCTCAGTGGTAGACCTACCAGAGACCCAAAATTACAGTTCATGTTTGATTGCTTGTTAAGGCATCTACTGGAAGTAACACTGTTTTTTTTGGTTCTGTCTTTTCTGTTTGGTGGGCTAGGTCTATGAATAATGTGACAGCAAGATACTGCTCCTCTAAACTGCGCATGTGTGCATGTTCTTGTATCTGTAATGTGTGGCTATGAGAGTTTGCATCATTTTTGAAGAAAAGCTTAATAAGTAACCAGTGTTTTCTGTGTGTTTAGAGCAATAGGCAGTGTCATCTTTGGATACTGTCGCTATGACCCTCTGTCATCCTTAATACCTTCCAGACCTGTCACCCCCAGGGGATTGGTGGTTCAGGGGCCCTTCAGTGAGTGATGATCACCTCTCTTGGTTCCCTTTCCAATAAAAGAGTGGAAAGATGAGCTAAGGACTCCTGAATCATGAGTGTGATTATCAGTACTGGTCTGAGTTAGTGTTACAGAGAATAGCCCTTCATAACATTTTCCAACCCTGATCCTGACCCCTCCCCAACCCTGTCTACCATTATTATCTTCATCAGATGATAAACCCCTTTATTATATCAGTGACTGTGGAAAGGAATGGAAAAATTATAAAAAAAACCTGATATCTTTCAACATTTACATATCCATTTCCTTAGGTGTGTTTTCTTTAGTATCAGACTTCACAGAATCACGTGTTGAAAGGGAGTTGAAAGGGAATTGAAAGGGCATGGAAACCATGGCAGGGCTGAGATGAGATGAAGTTCAACTCTTTAACTCTCACCACTTGGGCTGTCTGCCTTCTCGCCCAGTTTCTTCACTATAGACTGTTCTGTACACATACATAATGTCCTTAGTATTAGAAAGCCTGAAAAAATAAAGACTCAATGTTTAAACATGTAAGTTCTCCATTCACTCTGACACTCTAATGAATTATTTGAATATGGATATAAATATAAAATTTGCCATATTGAGCACTTGGCCTTCATGCCAACATGTTAAAGGCTAATTTTCTTCCCAAATGAACAGAGCCTGTGTGGTCTAATGGTTCTCCCATTCGAAATAGGTTGTCCCTGTAGATGTATTATTGATGTTTTAGAAACGTCTCTCTCCTACATCTTCTACCCCAATTATTTAAATTTAGGTAAAAATAACTATTCAGCCCATTTTACAATAACAGTGCATAACGTCTTGGTTACCTGAGATCAGGATTGACTTAGTTACGGAAGTGTCCCCCCCCCCCCCCCCACATACTCAGTAGCATCTGCTCATGAATAGTGAATAAAAGTCTTGAGGGAATTCGAACTGGCAATTTTTTTTTTTTTAATAAGTCTTTACTTTAAAAGGGTTTTGGAGAAGAAATAGACTTCATCTCCACATGTCAACACTTCTTAATATTTGAAGAATCTTTTGAGTGAAGCAGTTTATTTAAGAAATGACATTATCTGCTCACAAATAGGAATCAAAATCAGATTTGACTGATGGAGTAAGTGCTGCAAGCTCATGACTATGCATGCTGCCCCCGCCCATGTCTTCACTATAATAGTACCTACACACTGTGTTACAGATAGTAAGGTGTTCCCAATAATGTCCCCAAATATTTTTTTTTTTGACCAGGGAAGACATGACTTCCAAAAGTCTTTGAGCTTCATAATAAACTTGATTGAAAATAGCACATGTAACTATTAAACTGATCTCCATTTCAGCATGGATATCCTGCCAGGGGCTTTCTTTTGGATTGTAACTTTTCATACTTCAATTTTTCATTAGAATAGCACACAAAACTACTTACAAAAAATTGGTTTAGCTCTTACCTTTTATCCATGTTTTGTATATGGTAAGTGCTCCAGTGATGTTAAATGAATAAAAGCATCTTACGTTGTGGTTAAAGCCTAAAGGTGGAGATGCCCTCTTATACTCCAATCCACCCCATTACTGTGGAAACAGATCCTCTGGTTTTCTTGTTGTGTTTGCAAGGAGTTTGGAAAAACCCAAATAATATAGAAGTAAGCAACAGACATTTCTAAAATAACCCCATCAAATCCAGTCCCCAAAACAAGTTTAATTTAGAGAAATCTTATTTAATTCAGAGAAGTGGGGGATACAAAATAGCCTCTGACTATAACATTTCTGTTCCTCATTCTTCACCTATAAGATGGTGGCAATTATATTACTTTTAGGTTATAGGGATGGATTCTGTAATGAAGAAATGAGATTAACCAGTAAAAATATATATTTACCAAGAAACTACATAGTGCTGGCATGAATGAGAAGTGGAGTCTGCCTTTAGAAACCTTACCATTTATTCAAGAGATATTTGCTGAGTATGCACCAAGTATTTAGAGCTGAGTAGGGGAGAAATAAATAACTAAACACGTGTATTTTAAAATATTTATTGCCATAACAGAGGTAAAGATGAAGTGAGATGGATTCTGAAAGCAAGATTACTTCCAGTGGATATAAGTGCCATTCCTTTCCAAGTGGATGCAGTGAAGGTGAACAGTGATATTGAACTTGATCTTTCTCTCTTTGGGAGCTTACAAAATAAAGCTGTCAAAGAATTGAGCTCAAAATTCTATATTTTTTCCATTGCCTGACTTTCCCCACTGTGTTCTTTTCTGTAACATGGGTTTATGTGTCCACCAGTTAAATACATTGTGACGTTATCTAAGCTATTTGAAAGATTTTTAAAACCTATGATGCTGGGAGTCTGTTAGGAAGTGCACCTTTTTAAAATAAGGCAAACATAATTTTGAAGCCTGGAGAATACAAAATGAGTGATAACTTCTGTTTAAAGGTAGTCAGAAAGGAATCGAAAATGCCTAGCTTTCTACTTGCCAGTTTAAATAATATTCTGGTGCTGAAGGAGATCAGCCCTGGGGTTTCTTTGGAAGGAATGATGCTAAAGCTGAAACTCCAGTACTTTGGCCACCTCATGCGAAGAGTTGACTCATTGGAAAAGACTCTGATGCTGTGAGGGATTGGGGGCAGGAGGAGAAGGGGACGACAGAGGATGAGATGGCTGGATGGCATCACTGACTCGATGGACGTGAGTCGCAGTGAACTCTGGGAGTTGGTGATGGACAGGGAGGCCTGGCATGCTGTGATTCATGGGGTCTCGAAGAGTTGGACCTGACTGAGCAACTGAACTGAAAGGTAAAGGCATTACAAATTAGTAAGATTTAAAAAAATTAAGTAGAATAGCATTCTAATTTTTAAATATCACTTTATAGTGATATTTATCATTTATCATAGGTGATATAGTAATATATAATATATAGTGATAAATATCATTTATCATAATGTTATTATATGTGATTTAATATTGCAAACACTTGTGAACATGAAGTTCTACCAAGTCTTTCTTGAATCTTTTCCAAGAATTTTTTTTCCCAAGAATTCTTCCAATACTCTTTTGTATCATTTATTTCCCCCAACTCCCTTTAATTTGAGGCTTCCTACTGAGCTGCATGGTATTGCTGCAATCTGTTCCCTGTTCGCTTTCCTCCCATGGTCTGGTTTCATCATCATTTCCTGTCGAAGTTGTGATTTCTGAGAGTTGGTGCTGGCTCTGAAACACAGGTGCATTACATTAATTTGAAAGTTGTGGGGAGAGAAATCTTGGGAAACAAGAATAAAACAATATTGAAAGTTCAGAACCAGACATTGGGAAATGTGGAAAAAGGAAGGTGGAAACTGCAAAATACAGCAGTATGTAGGGATGTAGAGGGAGAGAATTCTCCTGCCATGGATTTACAGAATAAGCCTCATTTTCGATGGAGGTGTTGTAAGATAGTTTTAAAAAAGGCAGCACATCCTAAACCACAAATCTCAAAGGTGGTAAATACTAACCCTTCTGACATGATTGAAGTACCAGCTTTGCAGTTAATCTATATAAACCCTTCTAGTTCAATTAAAGTTGTAGATGTGGATTCAGAATGAAAATTAGTGTCCACAAAACCTAAGATTTTAAGATTGTTGTTCACCTCTCAGGATAAATACAATGTAGAATCTACAAACACTACACTAGGAAGATTGAACTGTAGAAATAATTTGTTAGGAACATTGCAATTTAAAGCACAGTTACATTTATCTCAGACCCTTGGTTGTGAGACTGTGGCTTTTCATAAATATCATTAGAATTGAATTTCAGATCTCAAGCAGTGACAGTTATAACTCTTTTAAATGCAATCTGTATTCTGGTTGTTTTCAAAATAGTTTTGAGTCTGTTATTCAACAGTCATGCATTTGAAACATAATGATCAATTACCTACTATAGGAGAGACACTGCAAGTCAATATTTCAGAAAATAAAAAGGCAGGCTAGTTGTTTAGGAATTAAGCTTTTAAATCATATCTTCCTTCTCTACCCCAGAATTCTACTTGATCTCAATTGTGTATGGATTAGGTAGAATATGTTGGCTTATCTCATTTTCAAAGACACATGCTAAATGCTTTTCTAGGATCCTGGGGGTATGTCCTTGATGGAGGATCTCAGAAACTGCAGTCCTTGTCTTCTGTGAAATATAAGCTGAATGAGCATGGGGTAGACCTTCCATAATCACATAGTTTGTTCCTAAGTGATATTGGTTTCACAGAGTCACTTAAAATATAAAACAAGTCGTATGTGGAAAAAGACAGCATTAAACTGTAGACTAGATAATATTGATACTCCATATATCAGTGAGGGATTCTCCAAATGTGAGCCAATTAATTCTTTTGTAAAACATACTAAGCTTCTACTATTTGTCAAATATTGTTCTAAGTACTAGAATACAGAGATGAAATATATCCCATGGGAGACCCTGAATCTAGTTAAAGAGATAGACATGGGCGATAGTAGTTGGTGTGTGCAAAATCTTAGGATAGCACCAAGCACAGAATGCTTTGGAAAGGCATATGTGAGTTACCTCATGCAGGCTGGATAGAATCACAGCAGGCTCCCTCGACTGGATGGGACTGGCAGATGAGAATGAGTCTGCTAGATAAATACAACAGGTGGGAAAATGTACAGTTAGGCAGGGACCATTGTGGTTCTAAGGCTTAATCTGAGAGAATGTGGTGGTATAATCAGGCGATGGTGAGAAGTCCTGAGTGCAGTGAAGGTGAGGGTAGAGGGGAACAGGGAAATAGGGAGCTGGAGAAGTAGTCTGCTTCAGGATGTGAAGGCAGCAGGGACCTACTGGTCAGTTTCAGTCAAGGGCAGAACATGACCACATTTGCATATGGGAAGACAACCACAGTGATGGGGCAAATGGACAGAAAGGGAACGAAACAGTAGTAGAGTAGACCTGCAGGGGTACAATTGCAGTGAGACACACTGGGATCATAGAAAAGCATCAGTGATGTGGTGGAAGGTAGCAGGCACACATGATGTAGAGGATGAGGCCAACAAGATTTGATGCTGGGTTGTAATTTGGCCACCTCATGCGAAGAGTTGACTCATTGGAAAAGACTCTGATGCTGGGAGGGATTGGGGGCAGGAGGAGAAGGGGATGACAGAGGATGAGATGGCTGGATGACATCACTGACTCGATGCACATGAGTTTGGGTGAACTCCGGGAGTTGGTGATGGACAGGGAGGCCTGATGTGCTGCAATTCATGGGGTCGCAAAGAGGCAGACATGACTGAGCGACTGAACTGAACTGTAATTGGTGTTGGGGGAGAAAGAGGAGCCTGGTTCAACGCCTAGATTTTTGGTTTTCGTAACTGGTGGATGGTGTATATTTACCAAGATGAAAAGTACAGAAGGAGGTTTAGTTGAAATTCAATGAGATCAATTTGGGTTTATAACCTTTAAGGTCTTTGAGGATGTCAAAATGTAGAAGTCTAGTAGTTATTGGTACATAAGAGTGAGATTGGATTCTCTAGACAGTGGACTGGACTGTGTTAGTCACTCAGTCGTGTCCGGCTCTTTGTGACCCCACAGACTGTAGCCCACCAGGCTTCTCTGTCCGTGGAATTCTCCAGGCAAGAATACTGGAGTGGATTGCCATTCCCTTCTCCAAAGGAACTTTCCAACCCAGGGATCGAACCCTGGTCTCCTGCCTTGCATGCAGATTCTTTACCTTTTGAGCTATAGGTAAATCTCTAGACAGTGGGGAGCTAGTTAAATTTAGGAGTGACAGAATAAAGAACATTAATTTTGCATAGATGTTTAGGCTGCATCGTTGACAAGGATGTCATTAGGAGATTGTTACCTTAGTCTAAGCCAGAGAAAACAAACATTTGCACAATGGTAAAGGCAGTGGGGATGAGAGGGTGGGATGCTTGGGAAAGAGAAAGATGGGGAGACTGGTGATGGGTGCTTCATGGTGCCATGATGGAGAAACAGGGAACACAGGAAGTCAACAGGCTTTGGAGGATGGTAACATGGAGGGAAGAAAACATGCTCACTTTTAGAAATACTGATTTTGATGTGCTAGGAAAGGATCTGGGTCAAACTGTCCCAAAGGCAGTTGGAAATGTGGAGTTCAAGTTTAATTGATATCAGAGATGCACAAATTTATTAAGCATTGTGATGGGTATTGAGAATAGAGTGTAGAGTAATGCAAGAAACTGGCCATCAGACTAAGCTGGAGAGTCAAACTTGGGAATCAGTCGCAAAAAGATAAAGATAACTGAAGACATGAAATTGAGTAGGGGACAGAGTTTAGGATTAGATCTATGAAGAATAAGGGTGGGAAGTGGATATAAAACTGGGGAACCATGTTACAGTTGAGAAAAAATTGGAGAGGAGAATGTTATGGAGGTCAGTGTCCTGCACATAGATGGCCCATGGCTGCCAACTAATGGGAGTGAAAGAGTTTCAAAAAGCCAAAGCCTGTTAAGAGTGAATTGCTACAGAACATTCATGGTGGATGAAGAAGATTATATAAGGATAAGACTTGCGGTCAGGCCTAGGTTTCAAATACTGTGCCTGCTACCTTAGGAAGTCATGTGGCCACTCTGTAGCTTAGCTTCTTTGTCTGTGCCTAGAGCATTCTTGCCCCATATACTCCATTGTTTTTCTTCCTCCCCTTTTCATGTTCTCATTAAAATATTACTTCTCTGATGACATCATCTAACATAACAATTCACCTGTGTCTCCCTATTCCCTGATCCTACTTTACTTTCTGTCATAGCTTTTATCCTATATTCTCTCAAAGATAAAACTATATATACTATACTACTATAATGTTATTTATGTATACTATAATAATACTTGTATATACTATATTTTTTTGTATATTTGTTTAGTTTTTACTATTTTCCTTATTAAAAAGCACTCAAATGTACATGGAATGGTAAATCAATAAAGAGAACCCATTTTGACAGGTTGTATGGAGGATGAACTGAACCAGTGTATATAGCAGATGCTCAGCACAGTGCCTGATAGATACTTAGGATCTGATAAATATGATTTACCATATCATTTCTATGATATTTTGGCCTGATAAAAAGTCCTTTGATCTTCAGGATAGGCAGTCTGGAGAGTGGTGAGATTGGGATCTGGGAGACAGGGGCAGTTATGGAGGAAGGAGGTTGTGAGGAAGGGGCACTTAGTCTCTGCAAGGGGTCAGTCTTGACTTCTAAGGCTGAAGGGATGAGGAGGCCATCTTGGGGGATCTGCTGGGTAGGACCCAGTGGAGAAGTTGGGCTTTGAATGACCATGGAGGTTTAAAGAGATTTCAAGGAACCATTTTGTGGGTTACATGGTGGACTTCGTGGGGTTCAAACTCCAGCAATTTGGCTGGAGTAGATCATGGTCTGAGAAGTGCTGAGGCTGAGACATGAGATTGAGGAAAATCTCATGGGGTGGATTATATCCAGTGGGCAAGGAGTCAAGATTTCTGAGACAGGCATACTAAAAGCAAGACCTTAGAAGACTTGTCTTGTCCTGCTGTAAAGGAAGGCGGAAGGATGGAAGGGTTCAGGTGGAAAGGATGGCTGGGGGACATTGCTATTGTCCAGGCTTCTGGAAGGACTGCCCAGTTGTGGGGGACGTTGGAGGGGAAGAAAAGGAATTGGCGGATTTGGGGGACTTCATGGGTGGTCTTTGTGATGGATTGAATGCGGGCCTTGGGTGATCAAGGAGCAGCAGGGTCAAGGATGTGCACATAAGCAGGCTCCATACTCAACTTAGGGGTCTGAGTGAAGACCTTTGCTTGTGGTGATGTGAAGCTATTATCCAGAAGAGAGATGTGTGTGTGTGTGTGTGTGTATGTGTGGCCAAAAGCACTAAGTCCAACATTATACTGGAGGTGCTGGAGGTATACTTTGCTAAGGGGAACACTTGGGAGTGTTGAATATCCTTTTTGTTGATAAATGAATTGAGGCTCAAAAGGGTTAAGTAGTTCACCCATAGTCACATGGCTAGTGATGGGGAAGAACAGGGCTGTTGACCAAGGCAGTCTTAATCGAGGCATTCTGGCTGCATGGGATAGGCAAGGCCAGGGACATATGAGGAGTGGCACTCTGGGCTGACCTGACATTGTTCTGGGAGGGTGGCCTCAGCTCAGCAAATACAGTGCTTACTGTCCGGGTTGGTGGTACATGGAGCTAAAGGACAAGTGACCTGACAAAGTTCCCTGTGGATTTCTAGATCAGACGCAAGGTAAAGATCCAAAGCCAGGGCCCAGTTCAAATGATGCTGCATGGGAAGAGCCTGGATACCCAGTCTTGCAGGTTGGGCAAAGAACCATTCATGCCCAAAGAGTTTGAATGAAAATAGCTGGCAGGGTCTCCCTGAGCCTGAGTTGAAGGACTGATGGAAGTGACTGATGTGGGGCAGCTAGTGTCAGTGAAGGGTCTGGGGCAGACTGGGCATTGGAAGTTAACACAGGCAAACTTTGGAAGGATGTTAGAATCCCATGCAAAGGTATGATTTTGATTCAGAGAGCATTCTACTTGCATATTTGCCATCACTCCACTCCCTTCCCTCCCTGGACTGCTAGATCCTGCAACCACATCTCCCACCCTCCCTTATGGACACTGGACACAGGCAGTCTTGCTGAGACTAACCATTTGAGAATATATATCATTACTGCAAGCTGTGAACTTCAGCCATCCTCCATTCTGTCAGAAGAAGTCATGAATCCCTTTAATACTGTTCCTTAATGAATACAGTTTTAATTAATTGTTTCTTATCTACCAAGCCAGAGTAAAGAGACTGTGCACACTCCCAGGACCCACAGGGGCATTCAAATACGTGTTGACCAGTGGATAATGGAGTATATTTAAATGTACTGACAAAAAAAACAGTCAGATATTGTTTTAACTATTAGGTGAGCCTCGTAGTTCTGCCACCATGAAATGCAATAAGCAAGTTCTTCAGGAGTTCAAAGAAATTTTTTCCGTCCCTCTCTCCCTGAGTCTCAGAACACATAACACTCAATTTCACTCCATTCAACACATTTATTTAGTGTGTTATAAATCAAACATTGTGCTGGGTGCTTGGGAGATACAGATACCTTCTCTGGCTTCACAGATGGCGAGCATAGAAGAGAGACTTTCAGCAATGCATTAGCAGCCTGTTGAGAGTTTCAGAACAATGAGCAAAGGATGCTATAGGAACATATGGGGAAAAACTGAATATGTTTTAGGGCTCAGAAAATAACTCTTAAAGAAAGTGTAAGTTGACACCTGAGTGATACTTAAAGACAAGTATGGAGAACATACCTAAAGAACTAAAAATGTCTGAGAGAGAGAAGGAGACTAATGATAAATACTGAAGAGGCAGATAGGCCTGGATGGTTGAGTTTTATTAAGGATTTGAACTTTATCATAAGAGGAATGAGAAATGATCAGAGGTTTTAAGCAGGGGAGCAAAATAACCACATCACATCTTCTGGCCTTGGTCCCTACACTCAGCAAAAAGTGTAAGGCAGTTATCCCAGTAACCAGCAGACTGTTGATTATGCCTTTCTGGCATCTGAAATTATTTTCTGTCTTGTTTTTATTTGTTTTACTTTTTACCTTTCCCTTCTGCCTTGCTTACCCTCTGAAATCTGATTTTGATCTGTGATTTAAAACTCTTTGCTAGCCATTTAGTGTCTAGGTCAGCAGTCTCCAAAGTGTTTTGATCTTATACCCCTATCTGTGAAAAAATTTTGAGGATATACTTTCTTTTTTATAGATTTCCTTATATATTATACACATATACTTCAAGAAACATGCATACTAATTATTAGTAAAGCTGAACTTCTTTCTTTTCTTGGATAATAATAAACATGCTGGAAAGAGTAATGTCATATCCAAAAGGTTTTGATCCTAGTAGCCTCTTGTGAAGGCATTTCTATTTTTTCTTGACTAGTACAAAGAGTGACTTCACTTTCACTCTTCACTTTCATGCATTGGAGGAGGAAATGGCAACCCACTCCAGTGTTCTTGCCTGGAGAATCCCAGGGATGGGAAGCCTGGTGGGCTGCTGTCTATGGGGTTGCACAGTCGGACACGACTGAAGCGACTTAGCAGCAGCAGCAGCAGTAGTATAAAGAGAAAAGTCTAATATACTTGACTTTATAGGCTTGGACAAAACAGTGAGTGGCAAAAAACTAAAAAAAATGAAAAGTGCCATTTTATCAGTAGTTAACTTCCTCATATATTTATGTGTTCATTTTTACAGATATCAAGTGTCACAGAGGTAGTTCTACCTTGCATTGCTGTGATTAACTGTTCACCCTTCCTCTCAGTGCTTCAAGCCAGTTGCAGTCATTTTCCATCCCAGCTGAGCACTTTACTATACTGTTCAGACTATGTTTTGTCCTCATTTGTTTCTGGTATACTCTTTCTGCATTTTTAATTC
This sequence comes from Bubalus bubalis, assembly GCF_019923935.1. Lineage (NCBI taxonomy): Eukaryota > Metazoa > Chordata > Mammalia > Artiodactyla > Bovidae > Bubalus > Bubalus bubalis. The sequence continues at coordinate 75,846,652 of NC_059163.1, forward strand.
TACACTGTTTCATGCATGATGGATGTTACAATTCTGAAGACTCAGTCTCTCTGTCTACAAATATCCAAGGATTACATGAGATACACATGTAATAAACACATATAAAAAATAATAAAAATACAGTATAGGTTACCAGCACTACCATATGGGCATTTCCTGACTTAACCACCAAGAGCTCATCTGTTGTTGTTTCTCTTCCATGAACTCATGCAGGGTGGGTCGGATGCCTGCTGATTTGTGAGGAACCTGAATCAACATTGTCTACCCAACTCCAACATGTAATTGCAAACCCTTTAGAGGAAAGATTCCTGCAGGCCTTTATGGGAAGAGATCGTTTCCAGCAAGAGAAGGAGGAGCCGTAAATTTTAAAGATTCTATAGGATGGGTGCATGTGTGAACCTGCTGCTGATGGGCTTAGAGTGGAAGATGAGATTTAGTTGGAGAGGATGAGCTATGATGACATGAAAAAGCCACCACGGTCATATGTAACACTGATTTTGTGAAAGCCTTATTAACAATTGAAGCAGACATCTTCAAACCATGCCTCAGATTTATTGACTGCAATTCAGTCTTAGGAAATTTAGACCCCAAGAGTGTAGGGATGGGCTATTTTGTTCACTCGATATTCCATGAGTTTGAAAAGGGTCTGCCCATGGTAGGCTCTGAAATATTTGTTGAATGGATCAGCTGCCACGAAAACCAGTGGAAGAGAGAGAAAGGGATTCCGGTGTAGTTATAACAGCCTGTGCCAAGGCTCAGATTTGCACGAAAACTCAAGCCACGTCTGGGGAATGGTTAGAAGGTCCAGGTGGCCTGAATATTGGCAGTGTGGGAAGATGTACCCCAGAGTGAAGCTGGAAGAATGGATGGTGGTGGATTGTTTCAAGCCCTTGCATTTATGCTTGGGGAGTTTAAATGAAAATCTGCAGGCAGTGGGAGGTATTTAAGAATGTTGAGCAAGGGAATGACATTTATTTGTGTTTAAAAAATGATAGCGGTAATTACAGGGAATTCAAGGGGGCTGTTGGAAAAGTGGGGCAGTGTGTGTGGAGTGAGAGATCTAAATTAAAGTAGCGTGACAGGTGGGGATGAGGTGGTAGGCTCAAGAGGTGCATTGCAACTGTAACCAATATGTCACTAAACATTGGAATGAGGACAAGAAAAGTAGGAGTCAAGAAGTCCACATTCTTAGCTTTAACCTTCAGTGACAGTTCTTGAGGATGTGGTAGCTTTGAGACTTAGAGGGTGGAGGTACAGGTGGAAAACATAGGAAAAACCCATCCGACAATTGAAGGTAGGTGTATAGGTCTCAGAAGGGTCTAGAAATGCACATGTAGAAGCCAGCAGATTGCAGGTAAAGTCACGAGAACAGAGAAAATCACTTAGGGAGAGAACTGAGCTCAGCTTGGCATCCTAGGAAACAACCTAGAATTAAGTGACTGTACTGGGGAGGAGGCACCCACACTTGAGTCAGTGATGGACCATGAAGGGAGGCAGAAGCAGTGACTGCCAAGGGAAGGAAACTTTTCCAGTTCCTGGTCAATTACTTTAAGTGCTTTGCATGGTTAAGTAAAATGAGAGCGGAAAGAATCTGGCAGTTAGGAGGTGGAAGCAATTTAAGTGGGGTAGAAGCCAGATTGCAGTGGGTTTGGGTGTGAGCGAGGAAACAAAGGAAGAACGAGTGTAGGCAACTCTTCTAAGAAGTTCAGTTGTGAAGGAAAGGGGGAAGATGGAGCAGTTGCTTGAGGGAGTAACTGCTCACAGATTCATTTGGTTAAACAGGAGAAATTCGGGCATGCGTGTAAGCATTGACCTGGCAGTGGAGAGCAGTGTCCTGAAAACACCAGAGAGATTCCTTCTTCTGCTATATCCCCATTGTGCCTTGTATGTGCCGCATAGAACACCTTCTGTGCTACTATGCAGTTGTCTGTTTACGTTTGAATTATCTGGAGTGCTGCAGTCCATGCGGTTGCAAAGAGTTGGACATGACTGAGTGACTGAACTGATAGGCGTACAGAGAAGTATAGAGACTAATAAGCCCCTGAGGCTTTCCTACCCTAAATTGATAGTTAATAATTTTACAAAATTATTTGCTTCCAGCCTTCTTTACAGAAAAGCAATAAAACGTTAACAATAATGTTGACAACCATTTTGTTACCTTCCATGCTCTCTTTCCTGTCCCCTCCTTCCTGCAGTTACAACCATGACTGAATATTGTTTACATCCTTCCAATTTACTTCAACATCCTTTCATCTGCATGTTTAAGTGTGCATGAACCATGTGTCATGTTTCAGGGGAGCCTTAGTCCTTTCAGGTCACTGTAATAAAAGACCACAGGCTGGGTAGTTTACAAACAGCATTTGTTGCTCATGGTTCTGGAGACTGCAAGTCTGAGATCAGAGTGCCAGAATGGTCTTGTGAGGGCACTCTTCTGGGCACTCTTCTGTATCCTTACATGGCAGATGTGGGCTGCTGCTGCTGCTGCTGCTAAGTCATTTCAGTTGTGTCCGACTCTGTGTGACCCCATAGACGGCAGCCCACCAGACTCCCCCGTCCCTGGGATTCTCCAGGCAAGAACACTGGAGTGGGTTGCCATTTCCTTCTCCAATGCAGGAAAGTGAAAAGTGAACGTGAAGTCTCTCAGTCTTGTTTGACTCTTCGCGACCCCATGGACTGCAGCCTACCAGGTTCCTCCGTCCATGGGATTTTCCAGGCAAGAGTACTGGAGTGGGGTGCCATTGCCTTCTCCGAGAAGTGGGCTAGGAAACTCTTATGGAAAGAGGCTCTCATAAGACCACTAATCCTATTTATGAGGGTGCCATCCTCACGACCTAGTCACCTCTGCCAGACCCCACCTACTAATACTATCACATTAGTTAGTATTAGTTGCCCAGTTGTGTCCAATTCTTTGTGACACTATGGATTGTAGCCCACCAGGCTTCCCTGTCCATGGAATTTTCCAGGCAAGAATACTGGAGTGGGTAGCCATTCCCTTCTCCAGGGAAATCTTCCCAACCCAGGAATCGAACCCAGGTCTCCTGCATTGCAGGCAGATTCTTTATACCATCTGAGCCACCAGGAAAGCCCACCATCACATTAGGTTTTCAACATATGAATTTGAGGCCAGAGGGAACACAGACATTCAACTGCAGAAATGTGCATGCTTTAAAATTTATACAAATGGCGTATTTTTTCAGTTATTTTGTCTTGGAGATCTAGCTGCATTGATGGGTGTAGTTCGTTCTTCCTGAGTGCTATTATTTGTGGAATATTTTATTGCTATATTGGTCTCCTGTGTTTCTGTGTCTGAGTTGTTCTGGGCCAGGGATGGTATGTTGTCATACTTGGACCCCCAGTGCCAAAATATCTCTTGTCTAAATGAGTCAGACAGTGGAGAGATGGGGCTTGGTAAGGAGTGTGGGATGGTGAGCCTCTTTTCTGAGACAGCAGGCAAGAATTTAGGTTTGGGGAGGACTCCCTACTCCACAGGTTACTCTCTTCTCTGAAACAGAGGGATTGACATTTTCTTAGGGAGGGGATAAGGGTTTGAGCAGCATGGTAATAGATTTGTAATCTTTAGTTATATTGGGAAGAAAAGTGAAAAAAGTGAAAGTGTTAGTCACTCAGTTGTGTCTGACTGTGACCCCATGGACTGTAGCCCACCTGGCTCTTCTGTCCATGAGATTCTCTAGGCAAGAATACTGGAGTGGGTTGCCATGCCCTCCTCCAGGGGATCTTCCCAACCCAGAGATTGAACCCAGGTTTCCCACATTGCAGGCAGATTCTTTACTGTCTGAGCCGCCAGGGAAGCCCCTAACTGGGAAGAAGATAATCCCAAATATTTACTATTTTTCCAAAGAGCCACATACTTTCCACTCACTCCATTTTGCATTTATAAATGACCAGAACTAAGGACTGATGCTGAAGCTGAAACTCCAGTACTTTGGCCCCCTCATGCGAAGAGTTGACTCATTGGAAAAGACTCTGATGCTGGGAGGGATTGGGGGCAGGAGGAAAAGGGGATGACAGAGGATGAGATGGCTGGATGGCATCACCGACTTGATGGATGTGAGTTTGAGTGAACTCCGGGAGATGGTGATGGACAGGGAGGCCTGGCGTGCTGTGATTCATGGGGTCGCAAAGAGTCGGACACAGCTGAGCAACTGAACTGAACTGAGAACTAAGGAAAAACAACTAACTTTGGAAATGTTACTTTGTCATACATTCTTCTTTGCTAATTTACGTATTTCTAAACCACTGGGTGGAATTGGTGGCTTGTTTTTCAGCTCTGGAGAATTTGGTGATTTAACTCAGTGTTAAGGATTCTGGAAAACATTTATCTCATTGTCACTTGCACTCTTATTAAAGATATTTTGATGCTGAATATGGTGAATTGAGCTATTTTCTGCCATTTAATGTATGTTGTATGTTACTGGTGCACTGTGGCTTCTATGCAAGACTACTGTTAAATTTCACAGTCTGTGCATGAGACTTGTGAAGTTGCCCAACCATCCTGGAGGGTTCCAAAGGGTGTTCCAAGAAATTAGGTCTTGCTAGGCCAGCCTGACTCTGTAATTAATCACTGATCCAAACCAGAGGTTTAGTCACAAGATCCAAGGGGAAAAGAATAATTCATTATGGTTCAACTAATATATACAGGATGTCTACCGTGGACTAGGCATCCTTCCAGGTGCTGAGTGGGTGAGTAGAAGAAGGATCCAAAAGTGAAGATCATATTCTTCCTATGTTCATTAAACTTGCAGCCTCCATAGGTGGACTGGTTGGAAAGGGCTTCATGTTTGTTTTGCTCCAATAAGTGTTTGGCCTTGTTTCAGCATGTATATGTCTAATTGCATTAGATCTTTATATCCATATTTTGTAAGTAGAATTACCTCCATTCTACAGATATGGGGACCAAGGGTCAGAAAGGTTAAGCAGTGTGCTCTAGGTCACACAGCAAGTGTCAGAGCACGTGGATGACAGATTTAAGTCCATTTGCATCCAACTCCAGTGCCTTTGTTCTTCCTACTCTTCATAGCATCTCCCAAATTTATATAGAAGACTAATATATCTGCTGTATTAGAAACAAATTGATGTGAGTGAAATCTTAAACATGAAAACTGTTTGAAAGTAATTGGATAATGTGTATCTCATTCTCTAGTTACAATTATATTCTCTTGAAATATTATTGGGGTACCCTGGCCCTAGGATGGTTATGATGTTGCTGAGGCCAGGCTTGTGGTTCAGGTCTTTCTGAGCTCCCACTTCTGCTGTCTACCTAACTCCTAGGCCTCCTCCTCTCCTCTGCTTTGGTAGTTCCATTCAGTCTTTGCTCTTTGAGAGTGGCTGGGGAGCTTTACGGAGAAGGCGATGGCACCCCACTCCAGTACTCTTGCCTGGAAAATCTCATGGGCGGAGAAGCCTGGTAGGCTGCAGTCTGTGGGGTCGCTAAGAGTCGGACACGACTGAGCGACTTCACTTTCACTTTTCACTTTCATGCATTGGAGAAGGAAATGGCAACCCACTCCAGTGTCCTTGCCTGGAGAATCCCAGGGACGGTGGAGCCTGATGGGCTGCCGTCTCGGGTCGCACAGAGTCAGACACGACTGAAGTGACTTAGCCGGGGAGCTTTAGGAGGTTAGGTGGAATATGCCCCTAGTAAATATGTTGCTTTTGTGTGGTAGGCAGTGCAACGGAGCCCCAGAGACATCCGTGTTTTAATCCATGGAACCTGTGACTGTTACTTTACAAAGTGATAGAGATGTTCAGATGCAATTAAATTAAGGACTTTGATAGGGGGAGATTATCCAGGATAATCAAGTGAATCCAGTCTAGTACATGAGTCCTAAGAGGTAATGTGCCTTTCCTGACTCTGGTCAGAGAGGCGTGTCACCAAGGAAGAAGGGTCAGAGAGTTGCATACTCATTGCTTTGAAGATGGAAGAAGGGGGCCACTGGCCAAGAAATGTGGGGTGGCCTCTCATAGCTGGAAAGGCAAATGGGTTCTTCCCTAGGGGCTCTAGAAAGGAATCTAGCCTTCCCAACTCTTTGATTTTTGTTCAGTGTTGTATGTCTGATCCACCAAACTGTCAGATAATACTTATGTTTTGTTTTATGCCCTGAGTCTCGAGTAATTTGTTACAGCAGTAAAACAGAACAAATATACTTGATCATCTGGTTATCTGAGTATCTCATGAATGTTCCACAATAATATAAGTAACATACTTGAAGAATGTGCACTTCCCTGGTAGCTCAGACGGTAAAGAATCTGTCTGCAATGTGGGAGACCCGGGTTTGATCCCTGGGTTGGGAAGATGCCCTGGAGAATGGAGTGGAAACCCACTCCAGTATTCTTGCCTGGAGAATTCCATGGACAGAAGAGCCTGTCAGGCTACAGTCCATGGGGTCACAAAGAGTCGTACATGACTGAGATACTAACACACACACACACACACACACACACACACACACACACACACACACACTCTCTCTTTCTCTCTCTCTCTCTCAAAGAAGGAGCCTTCTTAAGGATGTATGTTTTTATAGTGCTTCTTAGCACAGACTCAGAAGCAATCACTATACCTGGTAAACTAAAGAGCACAGTGTTGACAATAATAGAGGGGTGTGGTACCTCAAGTTCTAGGAACGCAGATTGTTTGATTTATTCTTCCTGAGTCTTACTTTCCTTGTTAAAGTGAGGATTAAGAAGTTTAGAACTGGTAACTGCAAAGTGCTTATTCTGGTGCCTGGCACATGTTGATTATTTAACAATTGGTCACAAAGATGATGAAGATTCCTGAACTGTTGGATTTCCCTCCATTATTTGAGGGAAAACCACCTGGTGTATTATCATAAACTGGTATAATTTGTCTCTTGTGAAAGATAAACCCTCTTCTTTGAAGAAAGAGGTAAATTCATAGTATAATAATAGGAGGCATTCTTGTCTGGTTGTCACAATCAAGCCTTTGAGTGATATTGCTTTTATTTGAATCCTGGTTCCACTTATTACTTTATAAATTTGTTCTCATTTGTTAAGTGGATTAATGATATCAGCCTTCTAGGAGTATTGTATATGTTAGAATTATACGTGTACTTAGTCACTCAGTCGTGTCTGACTCTTTGTAACCCCACGGGTTGTAGCCCAGGCTCCTCTGTCCATGCGGATTCTCCAGGCAAGAATACTGGAGTGGGTTGCCATGCCTTCCTCCAGGGGGTCTTCCAACCCAGGGATTAAGACCAGGTCTCCCGCATTGCAGGCAGATTCTTTACCATCTGAGCCACCAGGGAAGCCCTGGAATTATATGAGATAATGCATATAAAGCTTCTAGCCATAGCAATTACCCAATAAGTATTGTATATATTTAGCTCAAGGAACTTTATTTATTAAATAATAATTTTTAATAAACCTTTTCCAACTTATAAAATCTTTGGTTGACAACATATCATTTTGCTCTTCAATGTATCCTAGAGGTAAGTGGTGATAATATCTTTTTAAAAATTAGATAATTGAGTATTAGTGAGCTAAAGTGATTTATCCAAGGTTGCAGCAAGCAAAGGTGGGCTTTAACCAAGTCTTCTGTCTCCAGTGCTTCTATTGTTTATCATTTCAGCAGATTTCTTGAGCATGAACTGTGTGCCACGACCCAGGACAATTTGCTGTGATACCATAATCCCAAGACAGACACAGTCTTTCTTATCATGGGACCTTTAAATATAGCAAGACTCTAGATATTAAAAGACATGATTTTCATGAGTATTGCCAAATACTGAAATGAGGTTCATGATTGTCATTAGAGATAATATCAGAGGAAATCAACCATCCTAGGAATTTCTTCCTGAAGAAATGACATTTAATTGGAAGGAGTGGTACAGGTTAGGCAGCTATAGTGGATGATGGGGAAAAGGAATTTCATATGGTGGGAATCCCCTGAGTCAAAGCTTGGAGGCTGAAAGTGAAATAATGTTCCTGAAGAGTTTAAAGAAATCAATTATGGCTGGAGGGGAGTGATTGAAGGGGAGGGAGGTGATGGATGACTGGAGAGATTAGAAAAATGCATCCTAGAGATTACTGACGGCCATCCTAAAGTCTCGGAACATTTGCTTAAGGAGAGCAGATGCTATCAGTGGAGTAGCATGATCAGATTTGCATTTAAATGTGTAACTGGCAGAGGGGATTAGATTGCAGAGGAGTAACAGCATAAGGGTGGCTTCCCAGGTGGTGCTAGTGGTGAAGAAGCCACCTGAAGAAGCCAGTGCAGAAGACATAAAAGAGGTGGGTTCGATCCCTAGATCAGGACAATCCCCTTGAGAAGGAAATGGCAACCCACTCCAGTATTCTTGGCTGGAGAATCCCATGGACAGATAGCTTGGTGGGCTACAGTCCATAGCGTCGCAAAGAGTCAGACACAGCTGAAGTGATGTAACACACACACACAGTAGTGGAGGGGAATAGCAGAGGAAGGGAAGAGGAGTAGAGAAGAGACCCGAGGGCAGCATCCTGAAGGACTCTTTCCATTACGAGTACAGAGGGAGTTCCCTGAAATTACAGCTTATCTATTCCACATCTAAATTTGTGGTATCAACACTGACCCTTATGATATTGACAGGGAGGATGGCAAACTGCTTCCTCTGAACAAAAGGAAAAATTTTTATTGTTGTTCTTTCTAACCCAAAGGCCTCATCCAAAGACTGCTTGGCTGAATAGTGTAGAAACTTATTAATAAACAGAAATGGTCTACAAAAACTCTTTGGAGCTATGGAGCTATTTAGTCAGAGGAGTCTTTTTTTTATTATTATTCAACAACAAAATTCATTTTTCTTGGAGAATGTTTGTATCTACTGATTTTCTTGACGTGTGACATTTGGACACCAAAATTGTTGGTCTAACTGCTGAAGAATATTCAGTGCACTTGTGAAAGACCAGATCATTGGTTTAACTTATGTTTGAATTTCTTCTGTGACACTGTGGAAATAAAGAGTTTGCTTGCAGCCAAAATACTGATGTTCTGGGAGTAACCATTTCCTCTGGCAATACGATTACCATCTGTGGGTATGGATCAGATAAAACATGCCAGAAAAAAACCACTGTATTAAAAAATTCAGTAATCTAGGTTGGAAATTGTTAAGACCCAAATATGTGAAAGGTTAAACAGTAGTTCCAGGAAGTATGAAAGTGATTCCAAATAACCAGCAAAGGCAGTGGCAGTGCAGGTAGACGGAGGAGGATTAGCTCATGGAGGGCGAAGGTGGCTGGAGAGGAGGGCTGAAGAGATTGACCTCTTGCTTTTGAGAATTGGTGGCATTTGGATAATGGCAGCAGAAGGGAAAAGTATTTCAAGTGGGTTGGTGAGTTGAGGGAGGCACATTTGAGGGCCAGTGAGCAGGCCATTAAGTTGGTTGGTAGAGGATTAGTAGAATGTTGTCTGTATCTGAGATCAGAGAGTAATGGGGAATTGTGGTAGTGGTATTGGTGGAAGGGGTGAGGTGGAGACTGGCAGAGAGCTGGGTAGCAGCTGTAAGAGGAAGAGGAAATTGGGAGATCATCTTTCATTGCAGTTTTACTTAATCTTCAACTTACATGATGATAAAAAATAGAATTGAGTGTGGAATTACATAAGGCATTTGGAAATTGTGTCCTTAAATTTAGTAAAACTTGACTTTCAGCTTGTAATAATATTATGACATACAAAAAAAAAAATCCCTCCTTCTGTCTTTGTCATGCTTGGGGGTGTCATTACATGGGATTGAGAAATGAAACCAGTACAGTATTTTCCTCTTTTAGTTTGTAGGACTCAACCTCTGACTCATTGGCTTATAGCAAACGTCGCTGTCCCTCTGTACTCGCCACTGATTCGGTTTCTGTCTGCTCCTGATCCGTGTTGCACTTGGTGATATTAGTAGGTCTCTTAGTAGTTTGATTGATCATAATTTGTATTATACTTTGTCATTTTCATGTCATTCTCTATGACTGAATTATGAATCTGCTGTCTCATTTTTCTTTGTATAGCAAAAGCATTTGGCACAGTAAATATTTCTTGATTGAATGGAGGGAGAATTGGCTTCAAAATGTATTTCCTGATTAATCATAAAACCATGAAGAATATAACAGAAAGTACCTTTTTAAAGGCAGAGATGCTGAATGGAACTTTAGGAAGAGTTTCCCTAGTAGCAGTAAACTTCACTGATTCGCCAAATATTTGTTGAGCATCTGTGGAGTGTCTGGGGACACAGTAATGAGAGAGTCAGACAAGGTCCCTGCTCTCAAGGAGTGTAGAATGTCTTGGAAGAAGCCAGGTAATAAATAGGCAAGAAAACATCAGATAGCAATACTTGCTGTGAAGGAAGGAAAACAGCATGATGGACCAAGAGTAATAGGGTAGTGCTTGCAGCTTATTAGCCAGGGAAGGCTTCTCTGAAAGAGGGGAGCTATGAGCAGAGTTTTGGATCAGGAGACACAGTCCTTTATGTGGCTATCTTGGTGGGGGGGGGGGGCGGAGCATTCCAGACAGAAGGCACAGCTTTCTCGAAGACCCAAAAGTGGAATAAGCTGTGATTGTACAAAGGTCAGAAAGGAGGACATAGAAGTTGGAGCGTAGGAAGTAAGGTGGAGAGGTTTGAGATGAGTCAGAAATGTGAGTGGGAGCCACATCATGTGGGAGGACTTTGGAGCCTAGAAGAAGGCATTTGGATTTGACTCTAAATGTGATAGGACATGATTGTGAGGGCTTTATAAAGAGAAGTGACAGGATATAATTTATATTTAAAAAGCACTCTGGTCAATTTATGGGAAATGAATGGTGAGGTAGAGAGAATGGAAGCAGGGAGATGATTAGGAGGTAAGGGCGGTATCCCAGGCAGGAGATGTGTTGGGTTTGGGATGTTGATGGAGAGAAGTAGGAGTCGAGATCTATGCAAGAAGAGTTGACCAGACTTGCTGATAAGTTGGATGTGGGGAATGAAGGACAGAGAGGTGATAGGAATGACATTTGGCCTGAACTACTACATGGCTGGTGGTGTTACTTATTGACATGGGTAAAACTGGAGGGAGAAGATTGAGAGGGGATTGCAAAAAGCAGGAGTTCAGTTTTGGATCGGTTAGGATTAAGGTACTTCTTAGACATCTGAATGGAGAGTTCAAGCATGCATTTGGATATATGATTGGTTTTAGGGTAGAGGGTTAGGGCTGAAGATATAAATGTTTGAGTCTTATACATTTTATTTAATACTCAGACAAAATGAGGTCATTCATGGCAAAATCATGCCTAACAAAGAAAAGGAGGTAATAACTATATCCTGAAACTCAAAATACTTAGAGAGAGGGCAAGGAAAGACCTAGCAAACCAAAAGTAAGAGGTCAGGGATGGAGGAGACAGACCAGGAAATGTGACGTCACAAAAGCCAAGGAGAAGGCACTGATCAACTGATCCAAATGCAACTGAGAGTTTGAATTAAGAGAAGTAACAATCTGTTGAATAAAAGAATGAATGATTAAAATTAAAGTAGTATAACATTAAGGATAAGTGAATTAATATCAGAGAAGCTAAACACGCAATGCTAAATCACTTCCACGTAAGTGTCTTTTAAGAGAGATCTAAAATGAGAAGTCCACTTATTTGGAGAGACAACGTTTATGAAGTTGAAGCTTATAAAATTCCATAAACGCTAAAAGATTAATGTGGGGTAGAACTAGCTTCTAGGAAATTGCTTTTTTTTTTTTTTTTTTTGGCATTTTAAAGGAGTGTTTATTTGGAGTTGAGATGGAGGTTCAGAAGCAGGGGTAAAGATCAAACAACATGCTGTAAACATATAGGAAGCTGCTTTTAAACGAAGAAAAGGTATAGGAAAATACTTGGAAGATTCTCAACTGTACGTTTCTGTTGGCATCTATGGTCCACTGATAACTAGTCAGTAAATGCTTAATTATAATTAGTGCCATGGTAGTTGTTTTGTCTATTTTGGTATGGTGTTGACAATTTGCATAGTCATTAAATTTCTACATACTACATAAATTGAGACTCAATTTAAAGAAAATGTACCACTGTGTTAAAAGAACAGTTTCTAGAGGAATAGATAACAATCTTAAGTCAGGAGTCAGAATTTATCTTCATTTCCTTCTATTTTTGAAATGAGTCCTCGCATATCCTATACATATGATCTGTATGTGAATTAAGCATTTTTTTTAACAATAACAGAAATCTCAATGATGACATCACTGGTAAAGTTGACTTACTTATGTATATCTCAAGAAATAAGACTCCAGGATCTCCCCTTCTACCATCCCCAACATGTGGTTTTTTTTTTTTTTTTTTTTTATCATTGTAGTCATTGCTTCATGGTCACAAAATGACTTACACATTTTCTGAATTTAATTTTTATTTTTTTTATTGGATGTAGTTGATTTATGGGCTTCCCTGTTGGCTTAGATGGTAAAGAATTTGCCTGCAATGCAGGAAACCTGGCTTTGTTCCCTGGGTTGGGAAGATCCCATTGGAGGAGGGCATGGTAATCCACTCCAGTATTCTTGCCTGGAGAATCCCCATGGACAGAGCATCCTGGTGTGCTACAGTCCATGGGGTCGCAAAGAGTTGAACACGACTGAGTGACTAAGCACACAGCATAGCTGATTTACAGACTTCCCTGATGGCTCAGATGGCAAAGAATCCACCTGCACTGCAGGTTCAATCCTGGGTGGGTCAGATCCCCTGGAGAAGGGCATAGCAACCCACTCCAGTATTCTTGCCTGGAGAACCCCATGGACACAGGAAATTGATGGGCTATATAGTCCACGAGGTCGCAAAGAGTCGGACATGATTGAATGACTAACCATACACACACACATTGTTAATTTACAATGTTGTGTTAGTTTCAGGAGTTCAGTTATGCATATCCATCTATCCATTCTTTTTCAGATTCTTTTCCCATATAGGTTATTACTGAGTGTAGATGAGGGTTCCCTGCATTATATAGTAGGTACTTGTTGATTGTCTATTTTATGTATAGTACTGTCATATGTTAACCCCAACCTCCCAATGTATCTCTCCCCTCACCTTTCCGCTTTGGTAACTATACATTTGTTTTCGAAATCTGTGAATCTGTTTCTGACTTACACATTTTTGAGGCAGAAAATAAGGGAATATTTTCTTTTATTAAAATATTTTCAGATAGTCATGTCTGACTTTTTGTGACCCCTGACTGTAACCCATCAGTCTCCCTCTGTCTGTGGGATTCTCTAGGCAAGAATACTGGAGTGGGGTACCATGTCCTCCTCTAGGGGATCTTCCTGACCCAGGGATGGACCCACATCTCTTAACGTCTCCTACATTGACAGGCAGATTCTTTACCACTAGCGCTGCCAGGGAAGCCCTTATTAAAGTATAAGACTTCAAATACACCCACCCCAATGAACCCACTCTTAAGGTCTCATTTGGCTAACTGGAGCTATAAAAATGATTGGGACAGTGAGTATTTGGCAAAAGGTTTTGGGAATGCCATGGTTTATCTAGACAGACCAATCATGATTCATTCCAAGAGCTGGGAATATTGCCATCTTAAATGTAATCATATTTCTGCTAGCAAGGAAGAAAGGGGAAATTGCTATTGGGTTGGCTAGTGATGCTGAGTGCTATGGTTTATTCATGTCCCGCATTTGTATCAAAACTTCTTCCCAAACATAGATTTTGTATTGCTCAAGCACCCTCTCCTTAAGAGTGACCATGCCAAGATCCATCCAGTTATCCATCTGGTAAATCCAGGATCTTTGGGTGACTGACAGTCTCCTGGATCACAGCTGGGTATGGATTTTTATATTTGAGCAACTTAGTGGGAAAGTTCACAGGCCTCTTTTATTCGGATACAATCATATATACAATTAGACTCCTACTTAGCAAAGGAGGGAATGGGAAGAGCACAGTGGTATACAGTCTGCAGCACACACATCTTGCTGATCAAGGATGGAACTGTTAAGATGAAACTCTGTACCGTGACAGTGGACTAATTCCTTTAGTCATTCATTGGACAGTTTAGGTGAACCTCTCTCTGGAAGGATCTCCTTTGTCCATCATTCTCCTTGGCCCTGGTCCTCCCTTATTGGGTGTTTCTGTCTGTATTTCTCTGTGGTCCCTAATGAGGTAAACTGCAGATGAGGATGCTCTTCTTGGACTGCACAGATGTAAGAGCACAGGTCTCAGGAAGTGAAGTTGAAAGATCACAGAATCGGCTTATGGATGAGTGGCTAGTTTCTGGGTTTCCTTGGCAATATCTTTTCCTCAAATACTTAGTAGGTTTTCAGTCTTCTTTTTTCCTTAAGATTTCATGCTCTTATTACATAGTCAATTATCTTGCCTGGACATAAGTCAAAAGACTCCTCATCTTTTCCTTCAGTGACCTCGACCCTAAGAAAATGAAACTAGTTTTAAATGAAACCAATACTATTTCTTTCTTTTCAGGCAGAGTATCTTAGCATGCAGTGTATGGGCAAGGATTCATTCCCCAATGTTATAAATCCTACCTCCTGCTAAGTTCTAGTTTCCCTAAATGTCTCACTTTACCATGAGGTAGCAAAATATACTTTTCCCATCCAGCATAACTCCAAACTATAGGACTCAGTGTTCAGAATACTTCTTTTATCATAGGTGTCATCCCTTGAGTTTTAGTTCTTCTACTCTGATGTAGGGTCACTTCTCTTGTAGGACGATTCTGAAGGCTGCAAGATCTAGCCACCTTCCTTACTTTTTCTTAACATTACCACCTCAATGGGCATGAGATCTGTAAACCAAGGTAAATTAGGTGATAATTTGGCCAAACATTTTACCACTGCCTGATGAGGGTGTCAGATGTCCTAGCCTACACCTCTTGGCTTTCGCCTGTTCTTAAACCAACTGATTCCATTCAGCTAGTTTACCTTTCAGTGTCTGTACTTGTAACACCCTTTTTATAAGAACCAATTTTTTTTTAAATCAGTTAGTGATGTTTTCCACCTTCAGGAATAGTGTCTGTTGTATCCTTCTGGTAACAGAATTTGAGGTCATTCCTGGGTGAGGGTTTTATAGTTAACTATTAAGAGAAGCTACCATAAGACCTCTTTACCAACCCAGTACCCATTACCTTTCCTTGTAATTGCTTCTTGATTTTGGGGGTGTCCACCCTTCTATTATTGGATATAATTTTAATAAAACTGTCCTTTGTGATTGTTTATCCTCCCTGGCAGAAGGTGACATTTGGCCTCAGCTATACCCACTGAGATATTACATTTATAGAACAAGAATTTTGAGTTCACACACAAGATCATATGTGTGTTAGAGATCCCTAGGTTTGAATCTTAGCTCTATACCTTAGGAGATCTTTGAAGTAGGTCAAATTCTTTACATCATTAAGCCTCATGTGAAAAGTGGAAGTGATACCAGTTTGTATGTATGGGTGTCTATCTGAATTAAATGAGTAATACATATAAAGCACCAGTCAATACTGACTATTTATGTCATGTAAAATAGTCATAAAAATATGACTATTACCAATGTCCTGGTCACTCTAGTTGGTGTGTAGAGCGTGGACCACAGGGGAGCAAACCTGACGTGTGTTCACCCATGAAGCTAAGAAATAGCAAAGGGGTCAGTTGATAGAGGTGGAGGAGGAAATGACCCGTGGGTAATTTTAGATGTAGGAAAGAGAATTTGTAGTATTTAGTGGACTGTTTTGACTCAGAAGTTGAAAGAGAGGGGAGAGCTTTGATATTGATAACAGGAAGGAAAATCCTGACTCCTGATTGGTTCCAGTTCCCCTAGAGACATAACTCTGGCCAAGACAAGCTGGTAACAAATGGGTCATCTGGGTTATTATTTGTGGATTCTCAAAGCCCAGCTTTCCTTAAAATAGCTTTCGCTTTGATTTCCAACACTATGATCCATGCTCAATGCTTAAAGGTGGTGGGTTTTTGAAAATAACAGACTACCATATTCTGTATATGACTTTTTACAGGGAGGCTAGAATGTTGATGGACAACAGATGATGAGAGATATTGATTCTATTTAAAGAAAAACTGTAACGGGTTAGGGAAACATGTAATCATCAAGAATCTCTGCTAAATAAACCTGTATTTTAAATTGGCTATGTACAGGCTGATGAAGAAATACAGTGTTTCCTAGGAAAAGCTGTCTGACATTGCTTTGCAGGACTCTTTCCTTTTCCTCAAATATTTTTTTCCAATATTGATGCTTTCCAGTTATTTTATGTACAGTAACAAAAGCTGGACTGTAGCATTTTTCTGAGACATAGTTTTCATAACTAGATAAGAAATACAGGGGATATTTGTTGGTTAAGCTGGAAGTCAGTCCCACAGGGCAGTGCTAGGGAGAATCAGGTATTTTGAAAATTAGATGTAAGTGGTATATCCATGCACATCTTGACTCTTAAATCTGTCTAAAACCTAGAAATAACACCCTGGTTATTGGCCTTGTGAGGGTGGAAGGGTGTTTAGCTCAAACATATGGAACCAGTGTGTCCAGGACACAGTGAATCACACCATCTGAGTCAGCTGGTAACAGGGAGCTGTGGAGCTGGGGAGCATCATCGCAGAACGGCAGCCGGGCTGCAGGCAGTGAGTGGTCTAATGGGGAAACGTCTCTGTGGGGAGATGGATAGCGGCAGGCCTTGCACACAGACAACACAAAATCCACACCTGCGGTCGTTTACAGGGGGCAGACGGGCCCATCGAAAAGATATCATTTGTATGGTGGAAAGCCCTAGTAGCCATGTTGGTGAAATAGAATATAATATAGGAATGTGAAATGCTAGGCTTTGCAATTCAGTGTCTGATATTAATAAGCCTCAACTGAGATGAATCCAAGAGGCAGTCTCCAAGTTGTGTATCCTAGCACCTGTCATGCTGCGTAGCACATAGTATGTACTAGGTAAGTGTTTGTGGAATTAAAATCATTGTATTTATGTCATGTGCACAGATTTTTATACCTCTTCCCAAAAAGAGATAGAAAGGCGGTTCCAGGCTGTAAAAAGATAATGGAGAAAAGCGTAAAGGATCAACAAGGCGGCTGAGAATTAGAAAGACTTCCTGGATTTAAACCTTGACGTCTTAACTGTATGACCTGAGCAAGTTATTTCTCCTTTTTGAACTCTTATTTCCAAATAGGTGGATTAACGCTTATCAGAATTCTTCAAAACATCAGATGAGGTACATGTGCATAGCATCCTGCACCAACTTTGGTACATAGTAGATTCTCAGTAAAGGTTAGTTTGTCCTCCTCACATGTTTTAATTATATGCTACCTATTTTGGATTAATCTAAAGCATGAGCAATGATGAGGTTCCAATACTTTGGCCACCTGATGTTGAGAAAGGTTGAAGGCAGGAGGAGAATGGGATGACAGAGGATGAGATAGTTAGATGGCATCACTGACTCAATGGACATGGGTTTGAGCAAACTCCAGGAGATGGTGAAACAGGGAAGCCTGGTGTGCTGCAGTCCATGGAGTCGCAGAGTTGGACTTGACTTAGCAACTGAACTGAAAACAGGAGTCAGAAGCTATGCTTCTCTGTACAATTTTTTTTCCTGTTTTTGTAAATAAGACTTTACTAGAACACAGCCATGCTTAATGGTTTCTGTATTGTCTATGGCTGCTTTTGTGTTACACGAGCAAAAGCATCCTTATAGCCATTTTGCATCCATTGCAAAGCCCCAAATACTTATTGTCTGGGTCTTTACAGAAAAAAAAGTTTGCTGGTCCCTGGATTCATGATTCAGCTGGGCTTATTTTCTTACCTTTCTTCTGTGCATTGTTTTCACGTGTGTGCCTTTCAGTCTGTTTTATGTTTGTATCTTTCAAAACAAGAACCTTCTTATTCTGGCAGGTTTACCACTCAGCTTTAAGCTCTGAATGTAATTTGTTTTCCAGTTCCTTTACTTTTCATTGATTCATTTACTCATTCATTCAAACAGGAGCCATCAAGGGCTAGAGGCAGTGTGGACCAGGATGGTGAGGCCACTGCTCTTGTGGAGCTCAGTGGGGACTTTGCCCAATTTTATAAGCAAACACATAAACATAAGTGTGAATAAACAAACCTGAGAAAATTAACACATGAATAATTTAAAAGGAAGCTGATTTCAGAGAGAAGATTGTGATGGATATGTCAAGTCAAGGTTGGCAGAGGACAATCCGGAAACCCCTCTCTATGGAAATGACACGTGAGCAGAAGCTTGACTGAGAAAGGCCAGGTCAGCAAAGACCCAGGGAGAGAATGTTCCAGGCAGAGGGAGTGGCTGGGGCAGGGACCAGTAGCTGGAAAGGAGCTTGGCAGGTTCGAGGGCTGAAAGAAAGCTGGTGATGCCAAGGTCTGCGGGAATGCTGGTATCGTGAGGTCAGAGATTGTATATAGGGCATATTTAAAGGATTTTGCATTATCCTGTTGTGGTAGACTGAAGTGTTCTCTCCTCACCCTCATCTGTGTGCACACATCTAAGTAGTGATCAAGTTCTGACCCTTCCACACCCATGACATCTTTCAGATCCACACTGTTTTTTTAACCATCTTCAGTCACCAGCATCTTACTTCTGGATCATACCCAGGGTTTGCTAATGGACCACCATAGCTGGCCTCCCTCCAGGCGTCCTCTCCAGTGCCGAGCATATGCGAGTTCCATTTCATTCCCCTGCTTCAAGCTTTTCCCTAGGTCTGCGCAGGTCTCTGCTGCAAGCTCTGGCTTCTGGCTCCTCCGGTCTTGTCTTCCTCTGCTCTCCACACGGAATCTTGCCATCAAGGCTTCAGGATCCAGTTCCTTAAACCTTTCCTACATCTGCTTTTTCCACCACCACCACCACCTCCATTTCTTCCTCCTTATATTATTTGGCTAATTCTTACTCCTGCGTCAGTTTAATCCCAAGTGTTTTCTCCTCTGAGAAGCCTCCCCCTCCCTCTTCAGGCTGATGAAGAGCAGTTTCCAAGCCTCTGTTACACTCTGAGTGTAACCCATCAATGCTCTTGATCCCTCTAATCCTTCACATGCCTTCATTGTCTTTGTAGCCCTTGTTGCCATATGATGTTTATCTGATTACTCATATTGTCTTTCACCTCTCTTACTAGAATTATGGCTCTTTGATTGCTAAGACTGCTTTTTTCAGTGCCAAATCTCTGGTCCAGTTCTTGGCAAAATAAATAGGTTCATTACTTTTTGCTGAATGAATGAATGGTCTAAGTCACCAGCATCTCCTGGCCCACTGCAGAGCCCCCACTTTTGTTTTCTCTATTCCCTACCTGGTATTCAGAGGGGAATTTAAAAAATGTGAGTGGGTAGATAGACAGACTATGGACTATCAGAAGAAGTCAACGTTTCTTATTGTGATGAAGGGAACACATATTATGTCATAATATAATATTATATAATGTATACAGCATAATATACAAATCTCTCTCTAAAATCATCTGTTCATAGACTGTCTACCTCTTCATCTCTTTTCACCTCTGCTTCCTCTCTAGGCTCTAGTCACACTGGTTGTATGACTGGTCCCTCTAGCTCTTGGCTGTGCCAGGATCCTTTTGACCTCAGGACCTTTGCATGTGCCACTCCTTTGGGCTGCCCAGCATTGGTCTTGGCATGACCAGCAGCTTCCAGTGGCAGCTTATGCCTCACTTTCTCAGAGGCTCCTTTCTGTAGAGTCCTCCTCCCGACCTAGTTCATTCTACTCCTCCATCTGCTTTATTTCCTTTATAGCTCTTACTCTATTTGACTTTTAAGATTGTTCTTAGGTGAGTCTTTGTCTGATTTTTACACTAGATTGTAACCTCTCTAAGCATGTGGACAAAACTCAAGGCTGAATCCTTCACCTTTGTACACCCAGTGCTGGGCACAGTGCCTGTGCAGAGAATATGCTCGGATATTTGCCGAAAGAAATTAATAACTGGAGCTCCTCACACACCACCATAAACATTAGTCAGGTTCTCCATTCCTGAAGCTAGATAATAAGCACCTGGACCGCAGGGACAATATGCTCATCACCTTGTGTTCTCAATATCCAGAACAATATTCAGCACATAGTAGGGACCCTGATATAGATCATAAAACATGACCGTGTTGAAAAGTCAGGAATGTACCAAATGAGCAGTAACAAAAGTAATGCTGCCATTGGAGTTACGACACAAGTCAGTTGATAAATGGGGAAGGGATAAAGAAATGGCGCTACCTCCTTTTTTGTACTCTAGGAGATCTTTAGGGGTGAGTTGATGCTTTGCAGAGGTTGTAAAATTGTTAAGAGGAAAATTTGCAACTGCAGATAAGAGAATCATTATTTGGAAGAGCAAAGACTACAATGAGAGAGAGCATTTGCTAAGGAAACCAACTATTGCTTTTGATATTAGGCTGGGATCAGGCAGACATCCATGTGGTACAAATCCCATACTCAAGAGTACACTGTGCATGTGCCTGTATGTGTGTGATATGTTTCAACACACAATTCTTACCAACTTTCAGAACTTAGGAAAGCTTTTAGACAGCCCACCTCAAAAGTCAACATGGTGTGTTTCAGGAAAGGAGCTATAAAAAAAATACTCTCTTTCATTTTAAAGGTTAGATGGTTTCATTGCCTGGGTAGAGATGTTAGGAAGTACTCATCAGTTAAAATGCAATAATCCTCTAACTTTCTATTTATCCTTTAAGCCATTAAAACTCTGTAGACTATATAAATAGCTGCCATTCTGTGTACAGAAAAGTAGCATCTTATCTAACTGACAAGTACAGGAGTGTTTGCAGTAGATGTTAGGGAATGGATGTCTTTTTATAAGCCTTACTTGTTTTAAATCTTAATTTAAAAAGCAGTAACACCTTAGGAGAGATGATATTTTGAACTACGTTAGAAAAGAAGCCTTCTAAATGAGAAGATATCAAAACTGATGCTTTTTTCCTTCAATTCAGTATTTCGTTTAGTCAAAACTGTCAACTTATTGCATGAACTAAGAAAGCTCTAAGCAGTCAATAACTAATAAGGTAGCTTTTCACTTTCATTTTGAATAGAGTATTTTTTTTTTAAATGGATAGCAGATTTTAGCTAGTCTTTAATTAAGGCATCTCATTGGCCAAGCAAAGGTAAATCATAGCAAACGAAGGGCTTCTGCTCTTTAAAAACATTAATCACTTAATGAATGAGCTTTAAAAAAAAAAACAGGTTCAAATCTACATGTAATAATAGTTCATATGACTTTTTTAATCTTCTGAGGAAAAGTATATTAAACACTGAAGCTGTAAAGTAACTGGCTGGATAATCAAATTTCATTTGCCTCTTAACTCAGAGTGAACTAGATTAGAGACTAATGAAAAGCCTCCCTTACATAATTTAGTTCCTTATGGCTTTGATTTTCCCCAAATTGCAGCTTTACTGAAAAGCAGGCATCTGTAGATGTGATGCTTAATCATGGTTGTTTTCAGAAATAAAATCTGTAATTTCAGAATGAATTTTGGGGGCATCTCTGGGGCTTCACAAACAGCTCCTGAATAAGATATTTTTAACTCTCTGATGAAACTAGGGATACTTAATCTGTAGAAGCATCCAGCCTTCTCTGGCTTGATTTTTGGATAATCTTGAAGAGATCCAAATTTTCATGAGAAAGCATTTAAGCCACTTGAAACAAGAGACTCTTCTACATGTCGCTTGTGTGTTTTGCTCTTTAAAAGTTATTTTTTGAGAGTTAGTTTTGAATGTAAGCTGATGTCATGTGGACCTTACAGGTGACACAGTTACGCTGATGTTGAGGATGGAGCTGTCTGGGCTGCTGATCGTAAGGAAGATGTGACTCCATAGCTTAGCCATGCTTCCTCCTCTGGGGTGGGATGGATCAGCATCGGGGCAGCGTGTTGCAGGGAATGCTGTATTTCCTCTGAGTTCCTCCTGGAGGCTCTGTGTCCTCCCACTGTCTTATGCTTTCAGAGTGCAGTCATCTTCATTTCTGTATTCACCAGATATTTATTAAGTACCTACTCTGGGCAAGACATTGTAATAGTAGTTAGCAATCCAGAGGTCAGCCTTCATGTGACTTCTGTAGGGAAAGAATCAAGACCTGACAAACTATGAAGCAACACATCAGCCTTGTAGGAAGTCTATGAAATAAACAAGCAGGAGAAAGGAACTGAATTGGAGGGGGATAGGATTAGCCTTAGATAGGCTGTTCAGATGGGATTGCTCTCAGAAGATGACATTCAAGCCAACATGAGAAAGGTGAGGAGTTAGTCGAGTGAAGTTCTAGGCAGAGGAAATTTGGTGTGACTGAGGAACTTAGAGAAATTTACTTAAAGGATGGCAAGGGACGGGGAGGGTGATATGAGATTGGAGAGGGGGTAGGATCATTCGTCACCTCATAGGGTTTATCAAGGATTTTGGAGGTTATTGTAATCTAAATAGAAAACTATTCCATTTCTATGTGTCTGGTTCTCTTTTTTCCCCCATCATAAAGTACTTTTATGGTCTCTCTTTCTTTTCATCTCATTTCCACAAATTACTGAGCATTTACCCTATGTAATGCAAAATTCAGCCCTCATGAATTTTGAAGTTAAGGTGGGGAGATGGACATCAACCCGGGTGTTATGTAAACTAGAGTTTATGAGGAATAAAACTCAAGGAAACATGCCCCCCCACCTCAATGCACAAACTTGGAAATAACCTGGGATGAGGTACAACACAGTTGACATTTATGCTTTGCCCAGTCTTTATTCTCTGATCTCAATTCGCAGTCCTTAATTCCTTAGTGAGGGGGAATCTCTTTAGGAGATGATAGCTCATGTCTTTTTGAGACTCTCAGTTAAGTTTACTCTATACTCTTAATATATGACATGCTCTTAATATATGCCTTTCACAGTTGATTTTTTTCTACATTCTGTGACCGTACACAGGAATAAAAAAGTATTAATATTATTTTTTGCTCACTTCATACTGATATGACCCCACATTGTGTATGATTGCATTTTGACCCTCACTTATTGTATAATAATGGAGACCTAGTTGTACTAAAAGAACGGTCATGCTGACTAGGAAGCCATTGTGGGGGAATATGACCTTGTTGGAGAGCTTGAGGGCAGGACTCTTTACAGTGGTGACACCTGACCTGAAGGCTTGGAAGCAGTTCAGTTAAGTTCAGTTGCTCAGTTGTGTCCGACTCTTTGTGACCCCATGGACTGCAGCGTGCCAGGCTTCCCTGTCTATCATCAACTCCCAGAGCCTGCTCAAGCTCATGTCCATTGAGTTGGTGATGCCATCCCACCATCTTATCCTCTGTCATTGCCTTCTCCTCCTGCCTTCAATCTTTCCCAGCAATGGGGTCTTTCCCAATGAGTCAGTACTTCACATCAGGTGGCCAGAGTATTGGAGTTTCAGCTTCAGCATCAGTCCTTCCAATGAATATTCATGACTGATCTCTTTAGGATGGACTGGTTGGATCTCCTTGCTGTCCAAGGGACTATCAAGAGCCTTCTCCAACACCACAGCTCAAAAGCATCAATTCTTTGACATTCAGCTTTCTTTGTGGTCCAATTCTTACATCCATACATGACTACTGGAAAAACCATAGCTTTGACTAGATGGATCTTTGCTGGTAATGTCTCTGCTTTTTAATATGCTGTCTAGGTTTGTAATAGCTTTTCTTCCGGGAAGCAAGTGTCTTTTAATTACATGGCTGCAGACACTATCTGCAGTGATTTTGGAGCTAAGAAAATACAGTCTGTCACTGTTTCCATTGTTTCCCCATCTATTTTGCCATGAAGAAATGCGGCCGGATGCCATGATCTTAGTTTTTTGAATGTTGAGTTTTAAGCCAACTTTTTCACTCTCCTC
Source organism: Bubalus bubalis (assembly GCF_019923935.1). Lineage (NCBI taxonomy): Eukaryota > Metazoa > Chordata > Mammalia > Artiodactyla > Bovidae > Bubalus > Bubalus bubalis. Next base: position 75,870,469 of record NC_059163.1, read on the forward strand.
TTTCACTTTCATCAAGAGGCTCTTTAGTTCCTCTTCACTTTCTGCCACAAGGGTCATGTCATGTGGATATCTGAGGTTATTGATATTTCTCCTGGCAATCTTGATTCCAGCTTGTGCTTCATCCAGCCCAGTGTTTCTCATGATGTACTCTGCATTGAAGTTAAATAAGCAGGGTGACAATATACAGCCTTGATGTACTTCTTTTCCTATTTGGAACCAGTCCATTGTTCCATGTCCAGTTCTAACTGTTGCCTCCTGACCTGCATATAGGTTTCTCAAGAGGCAGGTCAGGTGGTCATATCTCTAGTCTTTCCCATTCTGTTGTTTTCCTCTATTTCTTTGCATTGATCACTGAGGAAGGCTTTCTTATATCTCCTTGCTCTTCTTTGAAACTCTGCATTCAGATGGGTATAACTTTCCTTTTCTCCTTTGCCTTTAGCTTCTCTTCTTTTCTCAGCTAATGAAGCAGTAGCTAAGCCCAAACAAGGAAAGTATTCCAGGCAGAGGGAAGAGCAAGTGGAAGCCCTGGGGCAAGAAGAAATGAAAGAAGGCCAGGGCAGCTGGAAACAAGTGGACCAAGCTTCTACTCTGTAGAGATGCTATAGGCGGATGCAGCAGAACATCACTCGGGGGACACATGTCTGTCTTATGCAGGTTATCACACATCCTGAATAAAAAAGGCATTAAAGTAATAGAGTTGTCATCCTGCTTGGGAGTCTCCTTACTCCCCCTAACACAAGAAGAGACTTTCAGAGCAGAAAGGAGCCACAGAGTAATTTAGCACTTGTTTAATGGACAAGAAAACTCGCGCTAGAGTTGAAATGACATCCAAGTCACACACTGTTAATCCAGTGTTTTTTGCCAATACTCCAAACATACACTGGATACAATTCCAGCTAGACTTATATTTCAGAAGGCCTTTCTTTTCTTTTTATTCTTATCATTGTTTCTTTCATTATAGATTTATTGCCTTATATCTACTATAAGATTGAGGAGTTACATTGAAAAATATTATTGTTTAAGGAGAGCTTTACACTGAAGACAATATACTCACTTTATATACATGAAATATGCAAATATTTTAAACCCCACTTTTGCTAGGTGTTAGTGAGAACTGGGGAAATAGGAACTCTTTAATACTACAGCTTGCAGTGTAAATTATTATATCCTTTTAAAAAATAATTTAGCATTGTAAGATAGAGCATTCATTTCTAAGTAAAATTCTTGGAGCCAGTCTTGCAGTTGTGCACAAGAGATGTGTTTAAGAACATTCATGACAGTCCTGTTATGTAAATGTAAAAAGAGGTGCACAGGCATGGTAAACATCACATTTGGACAGTATCAGGAAGGCTCTGTAGATGGTTATAACAATGTGTGTAAGGTTTTATTTTTCCTTTGGTTGGCTGATACATCACTATCTTTTGTTTGTTCTTTTGTGAGTTTAAAAATACATATGTAATAAAATAAATATAAAAGTATTGTCACAATTTCAAAATCTTAATATTCTTTTATTTTTCCAAAAATATTAGAACAATACTGCCCGTCCATTTGGGCTGCTATAACATAAATGCCAGAAACTGGGTGATTTAAACAGAAAACATTATTTTCTCTCCATTCTGCAGGCTGGGAAGGCCAAGGTCAAGTTGCTGGCTGATCTGGTGCCTGGGGAAGGCTTGCTTCCTGGTTTCTGTCTTGTCTCTGTGACCTGACAAGGTGGGAGGGGGTTAGGGGGCTCTCGGGGGGTATCTTATGAGAGCACTGATCCCACTCAAGAGAGCTCCATCCTCATGAACTAATCACTCTGCAGAGGCCCCGCCTCCTAAATACCATCACATTGCAGAGTTGGGATTTCAAGGTACACATTTTGGGGAGACACAAACTTTCAGTCTGTAACAAATGCCTAGAAACATTAATACAGTTTTGACTGTTTGGAGACACCCAGATCTTCAGGCTTTTGGTTTAGGGCTTGAGGGTCACCATGCTACAGAATGATAGGTGGGCACTAGCACATCAAAGTCCATGCCAGGTATCAGCAAACCTTTTCTGTATAAGGCCAGTGGATTTGTCTCCTGGCTTGTGGTGCTGGAGGAGACTTTTGAGAGTCCCTTGGACAGCAAGGAAATCAAACAAGTCAATGTTAAAGGAAATCAATCCTGAATATTCACTGGATGGTCTGATGCTGAAGCTCTAGTACCTTGGCCACCTGATGCAGAGCTGACTCTTTGCAAAAGACCCTAATGCTGGGAAAGAATGAGGGCAGGAGGAGGAGGGGACAACTGAGGATAGCATGGTTGGATGGCATCATCAATCAATGAACATGTGTTTAAACAAACTCTGGGAGATAGTGAAGGACAGGGAAGCCTGGTATTGCTGCAGTCCATGGAGTTGCAAGGAGTCAGACATGACTTAGTAACTGAACAGGAACAACATTATTGAAATAAATGGCCACAAATTTAGTGGCAAAAAAAAAAAAAAAAAAAGAAAAAGAAACAGCATTTATTCTCTCACGGTTCTGGAGGCCAGAAATCCCAATTCAGGGTGTCAGCAGGACTATGCTTTCTCCAGAGGTTCTGAGGGAGAAACCCTCCTGGCCTTTGCCAGTTTCTGTGTCTCCCAGGTGGGCTTCATATTGCCTGGCACATGGCGACATAATTCCAACTTCAGCGTCTGCATTTGTATCGCCTTCTCTCTGGTCTGTGTCTTACCTCCCTCTGCCTTTCTCATGTAAGGACACTTAGCACTCATTTAGGGCCCACTCAGATAAAACAGGATAATCTCATTATTTCAAGTTCCTTAACTTAATTACATCTACAAAGACCTTTTCCCAAATAAGATCACATTCACAGGTCAGAACATGGCTGTGTCTCAGGAAGTGATTAGAGGACTCCTACAGCGAAGGGGTAGATATTTCAGGATTTGTGGCCAATTTGGTCTCTGTCACAACTACTCAACTCAGCCATAGTTGTCTGAAAGTGGCTTTTGATGGTACAAAAGCTAAGGAACTTGCTGTGTTTCATTAAAACTTTATTTACGAAACAGGTGAGTGGTTGGATTGGACTGGGGGTGGTGCTGAAGTCTGCAGTCCTGGTGTTCTGTGCAAATGAGCTCTGTATGTAGCTTTAATTTTTTTTCTTAAACAATGCATATTTATTAGTACACGCATCAGCATATAGTCAGACGGGCAGTTTCCCTACTGTGTGACGTGGAACAGAGATAAATCCATCACAACAATTTTAAGAAGAAGCAATATTCACTTTTGCAAACTACCAGGAGAACCGACGTCACTGTTAGTCATAACTGAGCCTTGTCTGGCCCTTAAACACTCTGGCAGGATGAAATGAGGACCCCTCATAGGCTTGTATTGCTCATAATTCTGTTAAAGTTTTAGAGAGCAGAGGGCTACATTATCTGAGCACATTTAGGTAACCGACAGACCTTGTGGGGACATGCCACAGGGTGTTGTTGAGACAATCTCTATTGTAGGTACTTGGCCTGCACCTTTTGGGGCATTTCTGATGGTTCATTACAAATCCCACTGCCTAGTGCCAGTGGGTGAGGCTGATGGAACCACCAATAAATGTAGACACCTTTGTGCTGTGCGCTTAGTCGCTCAGTCGTGTCTGACTCTTTGCGACCCCATGAACTGTAGCCCATCAGGCTCCTCTATCCATGGGATTCTCCAGGCCAGAATACTGGAGTAGGTTGCCATGCCCTTCTCCAGGGGATCTTCCCAAAGCAGGGACTGAACCCAGTTCTCTTGCATTGCAGGCAGATTCTTTACCATCTGAGTTACCAGGGAAGAAACAGGGTAAAAAAAAAAAAAAAAAGCCTTTGTTTTAATCTATTTCTACTTTTCTGGGAAATTCTTTCAAGAATTTACTAACACCATCCAAATGTTGAAATTGTTCCTTTGTGACAGCTGCACCTTTGAAGCACATACAGAAGATGTGCAAAATGCTGGTGGCATGGTAAATCTGGCAGAAGGCTTTTTAAAAGAAAGATCCTGGAGGAAGCTGCAGTCAGGTGCAGGCTGTGCCAGCCCCACATAGAGCCACAGACTAGCATCAGTTCAGCACAGAGCTGAGAGGTACCCATGTTTCTGAGTTCTGCTTGCTGGACAGCATGATGCAACCTTGTTTTAAGAGATGTGGTATGGTGCCCATGACAGAAGACAGGATGACCCCTAGGAGGACAGAGAGGCATATTAGCATCACCCTGAACCCAAAGTCCAAAGGAACATTCGCATGAAAGGAATCCTCTTTAATTATTCCATTTCTGGCACCTTTGGGGCCACCATGTAAAAATCTGGCTTCTTGGATAGTTCCTTCATTGCCACAATGCTTATGCATCATATTGAAGAGATAACCTATCAGAAGTTCAATCTCAAATTGCATTTCTAGATGGAGATTAGTAGCTAATATTTATTGAACGTAACACTGCTCTAGGGGCCATGTTCAAATTTTTGCAAGTTACTTACCTGTGCTTACTTTAACTCAGTGGTTTTCAAGGGGTGGGAGGTGAATTTGTTTCCCAGGAGACATTTGGAAATATCTAGAGACAGTTTTTAATTGCTAAAACATGTTTTGCTTGTGGAGCTATTCATAGCATCTACTGGGTAGGGGCCAGTCATGCTGCTAAACAACAAATGCACAGGAAAGCCTCTTGCTAGGAAGAATGATCTAGACCAAATGTGTATAGATGCCAAGAGGGAGAAGCCTATTCTCATCTAATAAGCTGTATGTCTATCTTACTGATGAAGTTACAGGCTTGGAAAGTTGATGTTATCTGTTCAAGATAACTCAGCCTGATTCCACTGTTTATTATATAACGAAATGTATTTTTAATTGAAGGATAATTGCTTTACAATACTGTGTTGATTTCTGTCAGATTCCACTGTTTTGACACTTAGCTTTTGTAGTAGATTCCTTGTTTTGGTCTGAATGTTTGTATCCTTCTAAAATTCCCATGTTGGAATTCTAGTGCCCACTGTGATGGTGTTAGAAGGTAGAGCCTTTGGGAAGTGATTTGTTCATGAGGGTAAAGACCTCTTGAGTAGGATTAGTAAGTACCCTTAAAAAAGATCCCAGGGAGCCCCTTAAAGTCTCCCACTATGTGAGACAGGAAAAAGTGCCAGCTATGAACCAGGAAGAATGCCTTTACCTGACCCTCTGGCACTTTGATCTTAGACTTCCTAGCCTCCAGAAGTGTGAGAAAGTTTTCCTGTGTACAAGTCACCCTGTCTGTGATATTTTATTATAGCAACCTAAATGGACTAAGACATTGCTAGACTTTGAAAAAGATATTTGGTGAAACACAGGCTCAATGAGCCAGATTTTGAAGATATGTACCAACTGACTTCCAAGGAAAGTGAACTCAATATTTATAGAACATCTAATTAATATAACATTAAAGCGTGATGTTCGATCCTGTTACGGACATTGTAAGTGGTTCCTTTGGAGTGTCATTGTGTCCATTTTTCAGAGTAGGAAGCTGAGGCCCAGAAACAGTTTAATAACTTATTCAAATGCATAGTTACAGTAATGGAAGAGCAAGAATTTGAATACAAATGTGTCTGACTCTAAAATTGAATGCGTATTAGGGCACAAAAATGGTAAGAACTGAAACTAGGGAAGGGATAAAGGGTTTTCTCTCCCTCTTCCTTCTTAATGCAAAGTCCTTATGACAGAATTTTTTTAGAACATGTACTAGATGTCTGAAATTGTGGATTATTCACGGCCTTTTGTTTCCAGCCCCACATATCATAATTCCTTAAGGTACATGATAGCAGTGATAGCAAAATCCAGAGTAAATTCATTCTCTAGTTTGTTAACCACTAAGTGATCACCTTCACTGTAACAAACTGCAGAATATATTTTGAAGAGATGTGGCTGTAAAATTTTTAATTCTTAAAATGAAAATAAAATCTTTGTTTGAAATATATTATTAAAAAATGAGACTTCTGAAATATATGATAATGAATAAAGTAGTTGGAGCATAGAAATTAGGGTGATATGAAATTTATATACTTGAAAGGGAGTCATTTACATAACTTCCTAATGTATCTGCCATTTATGATTTAATAGTTCTTTTTCCCATTTAAAAAAGTGCATATTTCATTATAGCCTATTATCTTTTCCTTTGTCGATTTGGTAAGATTTCTATAATTTACTTTATATTAAAAAAGAATAATAAATGGGTTTAATAGTGTCCTTAAGCCTCTTAGCACTTATTTTTTTCCCTTTACATGACAATATTAAAAGAAATCAGTGCCTGCAGTCTTCCTAAACTGATTCTAAATGACCATTTCTGCTTGAGCTTTGAAAAACCAATTAATACTGAAGTGGCAACATTCAATCCGTCTTGCACTAATGTTATTGGTAGTGGAATTAAAGTAGCAATGAAAACATTTTTCCATATGATTAGCAATGTTCTATCATTGTAATTCCTTTTTGCTTGAGATGAACTTGAATTTCAGTTATTTTATTATTCATACATCTAGTCTATCTAAAGGGAGAAAAAAAGTCTTCCTCTTATGACTTACGTTATCTGTATCAAAACAGATGACTTCAGAAGGAATAAAGAAACGAGCCATCATTTCATCTACAGTTCTGTCAGATTTAAACATACTGTGGATATGATAGACATAATTAGAGATTAGAAACACTGAATTCACTTTTACTTCTTTCCTCCCTAAAGAATATTACTTGTTAGCACTAGTAACTATGTGATAAAGTAGGACTGAATGAGAAATTACCACTCTGGCTTACTTGGTAGCCGTACTCCTCCATTTTTCACCGTTTGGTGTGGTGAGTAGGGGTCCTCTTGGTACCCTTCTTCCCAGTTCATGGTATGTGAGATGTGACACAGATACACTACAGCAGTGATGTTGTAGATTGTGTGTGAGTTCACTTTTCTGCGTCCCTCTCCTCCAAGAGAAGATAGGCTGGTTTCCTATGGCAGTTGAGTTCACAGTGTGCATGCGTGCTAAGTCGCTTCAGTTGTGTCCAATTCTTTGCAACCTTTTAGACCATAACACTCCAGGTTCCTCTGTCCATGTGATTCTCCAGGCAAAAATACTGGAGTGGGTTGCCATGCCCTCCTCCCGGGGATCTTCCCAACCCAAAGATTGAACCTGCATCTCTTGTGTCTCCTGCATTAGCAGGTGGGTTCTTTACCTCTAGTGCCACCTGGGAAGCCCAGCAGTCCTTTTAAGTCCCTTCCAATCTAACCTGACCCAAATCCTTCCAAGCCTTAACTGTGTTATTCTGTTCAGTGATCTCCAAGTAGCTCTCCATTTGATAACTTGGTCCCTGCCCACCTTTCCAACTTTATCTCACATCATTCTCATACTCGCTCACTTCATTTCAGCCAACGGGCTTCCCAGGACTTCTCACATGTTACCAGTCCTGCTTAATGGCTGCTTATTTGCCATTTCCTTGACAAAAAAAAAATCTCCTCCCTTTACTTGATAAAGTCTGGCTCCCTTGCTTTCTAGGATTCAGATGGAGCATCATCTTCCCAGAGAGGCTTTCTGTGCCCACCCCATCTTACATAGGGGGCCCTTTTCCTTTTCTCTCAGGCCGCCCTATTCTCCTACATCGAGAATACATAATTTTACTGTTTCCTTGTTTTATTAGACTTTTTCAAATAGTAAGGGCCATGACAGCAAAACTTTGTCTACTTAATTTACTTCTGTATACCCAGTATTACTCTGTGTTAATAACTTAACTAAGTGCACTGAAAAATATTTGTGACTTAGTGAATGAGACTGCCTAATGGCATCCTGTGTATGACTGGGGAAGTGCCCTGTGTTCATAAAGATACAGTCGCAGATCTTAAATGACAGCACCTGAGAAGTCCTCCTGTCTCCTACTTTCTTTCTTCTTTGCTCAAATTTCACCGATTATCCACATGACCCAGGCTATTGTAAAAGTACATACTCTTCCAGCATTTCAAGAATTTGAAGTAATATATCTAGTGACTTAGCCATGACTCAGACATAAATTCGAATGTCCTCTGAAGCCATGTGTAATTCTGGGTCTGCTAAGTTTTTGAAGTGTCTGTGGTTGGTTGTATATGAGGCATTCCATGAGATTTTGTGGGTATTACCTTTGGGCAGGCAAGTGGGTTCAAGGAAAGAATGAGGGAAAAAGGAAGAGGAGAGCCCATTTTGAACACAGAAATATCTCTTGACTTGTCAGCCAGTATTCTTTGTTTTTTTTGTTGTTTATCTCCTCTTTGAGCTCCTCAGCAGCCTCTTTTATGAAAACAAGAGTTTGTTGAGGGAATATTGGATTAGGCTTGCAAGATTAAAGCATGAGTATCACTAGGTTTCATTTTACCAGGACTTCTAGAAATAAACTCATTTATCATTGTTCTTATAATAAAAGTATTTTGTTAATTTTTACAAATTTGGGCACTGTGAGTATATAGAAGAGAACAAACAATCATTCATTTTAGCCACTCCCACTTGACTTCTGAGAGCATGATCCCCAACATCCTATCTCTAGCACTTAAGTAGTGTGGGCACATGATGAATGCACAACATTGTTTACTAAATAACCTATACATTGCCGATATCCAAAAATTGGTGTATTCCTTTCTCTGTGTACCTAAATGTATATTATTAAGAGCTGTGGCTGACTAGGTTATAGGCATAAGTGGGTAGTGCATTGTCTCTAGAGTTTAATGACAGTAATAAGACCAACTAAAAGTGGGTCTACTTTTCATTATCACTATGCTTGGTCAATTCTAGAAAATGACAATGATTCAGTTCCCACCCTCAGCCACACCCACTCCCATTACCCCACCTAGTACCCCAAAGGTAAAGAGCACACTGTATGTTAAATTTTATACCAAGGATTTAAAGTAACATTTTATCATAAGCAATTTCCAACTGAAAACTTTTACAACTTATGGTGAAAGCACATGGCCCTGTATCTCAATCATCTTGAAAGTGTTCCTGATCTTTGAATCTCTCTTGTGGGATTTTTAAGGGCAACATAAAACACAGATAAAAATTTAAGGGAAATGATGTGCATACTTGCATGAATAACAGAAGAACTGTAGACATAGATTAAACATTGAATGCTGCATAAATAAGCCAATTAATCATGGTATACTTATATAAGGGGATTTTATGTAGGAATTAAAATTATATTTATGCAGGCTTTTAAAATGGAGCATAGAACACTCAATATTTTCTTAAGTGGATCTGAATATGAAGCATCTACTGACTGGAAGCACATACAGTAGAGAACATAGAAAATAAAAACACAGAAAAAAATAAATAGGTTCACTGAGAAGGACAATTTTGGAATTATTTAGGAAAGTATAGATTATGGCTACAGTAACAGTGTATTTCTGGGAACTAAATTTTGGATCAAAAATCTAAGCTTAAGATGCAGTTATTATAAGTGTATTAAAATACAGTTAAGAAAGGTTTGAAGAATGACATAATGAAATGCAGTTGGTAAGTCAAGTGTGCAAAATTCCTGCTCAGTCCCTTGATGGCCTTTGTGACTCTTCTCACAAAAGCTATGGCAGTTCCAATGTAAGGTGCCAGATCCACTCCAGCTTCATGGATTGGCATTGCTTTCTCATTAAGGGGAGCCAGGAGAGAAAGCCCCTTACTTGGCTAAAGTAAAGGCAAAGGTGAGTGTTATTCATTCAGGAAATGAATCAGCCAACCAAGCTAACTCTATAAACTCTCAGTAGGTTTATAATAGCCTTAGTCTGATTTTCTGTTATACTATTGCCTTTTTTTTTATGTTGAGGTACTTCTGATTTTTCTAATTACTTGTCATTCTGGTTTATCTTCAAAATCGGTCAGCAAATTCCCTTAGTGTTAATGTTCTGAACTCAAATTTTCAGAAATGATCAAAATTATTGACTTTTTAATTTTTATTGAAATAGTTGATGAGGTGGCACTAGTGGTAAAGAACTTGGCTACCAATGCAGAAGAAATGAGAGACGTGGGTTCAGTCTCTGGGACAGGAAAATCCCTTGGAGGAGGGCATAGCAACCTACTCCACTATTGTTGCCTGAAGAATCCAGGCAAGATGGACAGAGAAGCCTGGTGGACTGTGGTCCATAGGGTCGCAAAGAGTTGGACACAACTGAAGCAATTTAGCATGCACTCAATGTTATGTTCGGAGAAGGCAATGGCACCCCACTCCAGTACTCTTGCCTGGAGAATCCCATGGACAGAGGAGCCTGGTAGGCTGCAGTCCATGGGTCGCTAAGAGTCGGACACGACTGAGCAACTTCACGTTCCCTTTTCACTTTCATGCATTGGAGAAGGAAATGGCAACCCACTCCAGTGTTCTTGCCTGGAGAATCCCAGGGACGGGGGAGCCTGGTGGACTGCCGTCTATGGGGTCGCACAGAGTTGGGCACGACTGAAGCGACTTAGCAGCAGCAGCAGCAATGTTATGTTAGTTTCACATATACTACCTAATGATTTGATATTTGCATACATTATGAAATGATCACATGGTAAGTCTAGTAGCTTTCTGTTCCCATACAAACTTATTGTGATCTTATTAACCATATTTCTTACACTACATATTACTTCCCCATGACTTTTTTTTATTTAACTGAAAGTTTGTATTCTTAATCCCATACATCTTTTCACCCTCTACCTTTTTACCTGGAACCTCCTCCTCCCCAACAACACTTTTTGCACTACCTGTTTGTCCTCTGCATCTCTGAGTCTGTTTTCATTTTTTAGATTCCACATATAAGTGAGATCCTGTGGTATTTGTCTTTCTCTGACTGATTTAGCATCATAGCCTGTAGATCCATCCATGTTGTCACAACAGCAAGATTTCATTATTTTATGGCTGTGTGTGTGTGTACACCACATCTTTATCCATTCATCTGTCAATGGACACTTAGATTGCTTCCATATCTTGGCTACTGTAAATTTATCTACAGTAAACACTGGAGTACATATGTCTTTTCAAATTAGTGTTATTGTTTTCTTTGGATAAATATTCAAGAGGTAGACTTGCTGAATCTTATGACAGTATTTGGCAGTTCTTCCCTCATAGCAGGGTTCCATCACAGCTCAGTCAGTGAAGAATCTGCCTGCAGTGCAGGAAACCCGGGTTCGATCTCTGGGTCAGGAAGATCCCCTGGAGAAGGAAAAGGCAACCCAATTCAGTATCCTTGACTGGAAAATCGCATGGACGAAGGAGCCTGGTGGGCTGCAGTCCATGGGGTTGCAAAGACTCAGGCATGACTGGAGTGACTAAAATTCCAATTCACTTCACTTCATGGCAGTTCTACTTAAACATTTCTGAGGAACCTCCATACTGTTTTCCTCAGAAATTTTTACAGTTTACATCCCCACGAACAGAATAATACACATCCTCACCAACAGTGTTACTTGTTGTAATTTGGATGATAGCCCTTCTGAGAGAGATAAGGTGGTATCTGATTTTGGTTTTGACTTACATTTCCCTGATGGTTAGTAATGCTGGACATCTTTTCATATCACTATTGGCCATCCGTGTGTCTCTGGGAAAATGTCTGTTCAGCCCCTGCCCATTTTTTATGTGGGTTGTTTGTTTAATTGATGTTGAGTTGTAGGAGTCCTTTGCTATTTTAGACATTGTGTATATGTACTCAGTTGCTCAGCTGGGTTCGACTCTTTCTTTGCAATCCCATGGGCTGTAGCCCATCAGGCCCTTCTCTCCATGGAATTGTCCAGGCAAGCATACTAGAGTGGGTTGCCATTTCCTCCTCTGGGGGATCTTCCCGACCCAGGGATGGAACTCAAGCCCCTTATGTCTTCTGCATTGGCAGATGGGTTCTTTACCACTGTACCACCTGGGAAGCCCACCCCTTATGAATATATTGCTTGCAAATACTTTCTCCCATTCAGTAGTTGTTTTTTAGTTTTGTTGATAATTACCTTCACTGTAAACAACATTTTCATTTTGGTGTAATCCCATTTATTTGTTTTTGCTTTTGTTGCCCTTGCCTGAGGAGACATATCAAAACAAATATTCGTAAAGCTGATGACGATCCTACTGCCTATGTTTTCTTAGAGTTTTATGGTTTCAGATCTTATATATAAGTCTTCAGTCCATTTTGAGTTTACTTTTATAGAATTTATTTTTGTAGATGGTGTTAGAAATAGTTCAGTAGGATTCTTTTGCATGTAGCTATTTTCCCAGCACCATTTATTGATGAGGAGGTCTTTTCCCCATTATGTATTCTTACCTCCTTTGTCATTGGTTGAAAGTGAAAGTGTTAGTTGTTCATTTTTTTCCCCCCCAAGATTGTTTCAGCTTTTCAGATTCTTTTATGTTTCCTTTCAGATTTTAGAATTATTCTAGATTTGTGAAAAATGCCATTGTATTTTGATAGGGATTACATTTAATCTGTATATTACTTTGGGTAGTATGGTCATTCAAAAATTATTAGTTCTTTGAATGCACAAGCATAGTATATCTTTCCACTTCTGTGTGTTTTCACATTTTTTCATCAGCATCTTAAAGTTTTCTGAGTATATCTTTTACCTCCTTGGTTAGATTTATTCCTATATATTTTATTTTTTGATGCTAAGTAAATGGGATTATTTTCTTAATTTCTCTTTCTGCTAGTTCATTATTAGTATATAGAAACACCACAGATTCTGCATATTAATTTTGTATCCTGCAACTTGAGTAAATTTATTTATGAGTTCTGTTAGTGTTTTGGTGGCGACTTTAGGATTTTCTGTTTGATATCATGTCATCTGCAGTCAATGTCAGTTTTTCTTCTTCCTACCTGTTTAGGGTTGTTTTATTTCTTTTGTTGCCTGATTGCTATGGCTAGGACTTGCAATACAGTGTTGTAGGAAAGTAATAAGCATGGGCATCCTTGTCTTGTTCCTATTCAAATACTTGCAGCTTTTCACTGTTGAGTATGATGTTTGCTATATGTTGTCATATATGGCCTTCATTATGTTGAGATATGTCCCTTCTATACCTACCTTGTTGAGGATTTTCATTGATTGGACACAGAGTTCACTCAGATCTTCCATAAAATGTTATGGAATGTTTCTAAAGCTTTTCCTGTATCTGTTGAGGTGATCATATGATGTTTTTTCCCCAATTTATTGATGTGAATATCGATTCACTTGTGCATGTTGAACTATCCTTGCATCCCAGTGTTAAATCCTGCTTGATCATGATGTCTGATCCTTTTCATGTATTGTTGAATTTAGTTTGCTAATATTTTGTTGAGCATTTTGTATCTATGTTCAATCAGTGATATTGACCCATAATTTCTTTTTTGTGGTGTCTTGGTCTGTTTTTTGTATCAGACTGGTGTTGGCCTCATTCTCTGAGGCCAACATCACCTGAATACAAGGAAGGAATGCATCAAAAAGCAACCAACCAAACCAGTTGTTTTAGGTGTAAGGTTGCTTTTTCTTGTTCCTTCATTTAGGAACGTATTTCTCTGTCTCATTTTACCTCATTCTCTGTGGTTATTTCTATGTATTAGTTTGTTGGTTACTTTTTCACAATCTTAGAAAATGCCTAGGTAGGAGATGTCCTATGAGGCTCTACAGTATACTCCCCTCTGGTAATTAGCTGTATATGCTCTAGGGGTACCCCCTGTTGGACTGCATGGGCCCTTCTGTTGTTGCATGGCCAACTACTATGAGTGTGCCAGTGGGTGAGGCTGACTCCTGTCCTGGTTAGCTGCCAAACCCTGTTTGGTGGTTGCTGATCTGCTGGTTGGATCTGAGTCCTAATATGGCTTGCTGCATGGCCTGGGGAATCCTGGTGCTGGTACCAGTCCAGTGGTGTGTGGGGCTCTGTCCCAGAGTGGCTGGTTGTGGGATCCCGGGGAACTGGTGCTGGTCAACTTATGGTTGGTAAGTCCCGGGGCTAATAGGTTAGACAGAGGACTCCAAATGGCTGCAGTTCAGTGAGAGTCCCAGTTGCCTCCTCCTTTTCCAAGAGGTGCTCCAAGGTTAGCAAGTGACTCTAACCCAGGCTTCTTTCCAATTACTGCCTACTGAGATTTGGAGTGTGTGTTTTGCACATGCTCTTTAAAAGCAGAATATTCGTTTCTTATAGCCCCCTTGCTGTCTTGTATGCAAGTCTCACTGGCCTCCAATGTCAGACTTCTGGGAGCTTATGTTCCAAGTTCAGGACCTCCTCAGGCTGGGGAGCCTGATGTGGAGCTCAGACCTCTTGCTCTTTGGGGAGCGTAGTTATGATTATCCCTCTGTTTGTGGGTTGCAAACACAAGGGTATTGGAGAAGGCAATGGCACCCCACTCCAGTACTCTTGCCTGGAAAATCCCAAGGACGGAGGAGCCTGGTAGGCTGTAGTCCATGGGGTTGCTAGGAGTCGGACATGACTGAGCGACTTCACTTTCACTTTTCACTTTTATGCATTGGAGAAGGAAATGGCAACCCACTCCAGTGTTATTGCCCGGAGAATCCCAGGGATGGGGGAGCCTGGTGGGCTGCTGTCTCTGGGGTCGCACAGAGTCAGACACGACTGAAGCAACTTAGCAGCAGCAGCAGAAACACAAGGGTATAGGGCTTAACTATGTCTCTACACCTCTTCCTCTCTCCTTGTGATTTCTTCTTTTTCTTTTACTTTAGTTGTGTAAAATCTCTTCTCCTAGTCTTCAAATAGTCATTGTAGAGAGTTTCTCTGTAAATAGTTGGAGTTTTGTTGTGCCCATGAGCTCAGAGTCTTTCTACACTACCATCTTGGCCACAACTTATGTTTTAGGGTTTGAAATATCAACTTCATATTTTCCCACTATTTAAAAAAGCTATTGCTGTTAGAAGAACAATAAAATGATTAATAATCAAGTATTGTTTAAATAGGTTTTAGCTTATGGGACAGAGTAACTGAAATATATATTCCCAATCTTAACAAAATTCTGAATGTTTTAGCTTGATTATTAGAAGTTCTATATAGTTTCCACTGTAGCCCCTTCATGGTTTCTCTTTTTTGTTATTGTTTGTTAAAAATTTTCTTGCCCTCCAAACTCTAAAAGACAGAAAATGTGTCTTTTTCACTTTCATATTTCACACTGCAGCATGTTGCCTAGAACTTATTTTTAAATGAGTTAAAATAACCCTGAATTATGATTAGGATAAAGTTTTAAGAACTTCTTTGTGTTACATAAATCTGTTTACTGTTTGAGGATTTTTAGAGCAAGAAAAAAGTTTGACACTTGGGCTAGAAGAAAGTGAAGTTGAAGATCTCCTGGCCAATTAAGTTGGTATATAAATTAGAACCTGGCTTTTAAAGATATGCTATTATTTTGCTGTCTTATCAAAATTCCTGGAATATTGGAATGTTGGCAGAAGGGGAAAAATCTCTTTTTATTCCCAAATCCCTATGTCTATAGTCAGTACCTTTACTGACTTATCTTGAGGATTGTAAATATCCTCTTAAAAATGAAATGTGGCTGAAAGGCATACTATTCCATTACTTTAAAGATAAAGCATAGATTTAAAAAATCTTTTATATAAAGCTTTGTACAAAAATATCACAGAAGAGAGGCTGAAGAGTTAAATGCAAGAGAGAAAGGCATGGTTCAATTTATTGATATAGATATACAGCAACCAATGTGTAAACAAATATGAACATGCCATTTCCATGATTAAAATATTTCAATGGTTTCCCCATTATTTTAATGAATGAAGTTTAAAATATTTTTACATGGTCATGAGGCTTCACATTACTCAGCCCCAGTTGACCTCACTCACAGCAACCCCTGCCATTCTCCTCTTCTCTCTCTGTCTTTCATTAAGCCAGGTCTTCTTTTATATCCTATAATGGGCATGCTACCTCCTACTCCAAGTTTGTTGCAAACACAAGTTCTTTTTTTTGACTTCTCCCAGCATCACCTGTATGGATGCATATACTTATTCTCATCTGAATCCCTAGACCCAGATCCCCCTAGGATGTGAACTCGTAGCACCTTGCGCTCTTCTTTCAAGCATGTATCACAGTTGTAAACAAATTGTGTTGTTATTTAGAGTTAATTGTCTATTCTCTCCATGATAATGTCGATTCTAGGAAGGTAACAACTGTGTCTGTCTGGATCATTTTTGTCTGTGGTTTTAAATGCCAGGCAAATAGTAAATGCTTATATGTAAAATAGAGAAAGTTATAGCCTTTATTTTGTAGGAGAGTTATAAGGAAGAAATGAGACAATCTGTCAAGAGTTCAGCAGACTTGTTTGAAGACACGTAGAGCCCTGGATTGGAGAAGGCAATGGCAGCCCACTCCAGTACTCTTGCCTGGAGAATCAGGGATGGGGCAGCCTGGTGGGCTGCCATCTATGGTGTCGCACAGAGTCGGACACGACTGAAGCGACTTAGCAGCAGCAGCAGAGGCCTGGATTATTGGTGGAGTTGGTAAAGCTTCACCAATACAGTCTGGACAGCTCTCCTCCCTCTGATAAAACATCAGAGGGCAGGTTTTATGGGCCACTTCCTCTTGTTTCCTTGCTAATTTTTTTCATTGAAATGTATTTGACATACAACATTGTGTAAATTTAAGCTTTGAAATGAACTAATTTGACACATTTATATATTATGATTGCCGTTGCAGTGATAATTAGCACCTCTGTCGTGTCACTTAACTATCCTTTCTTTTGAGTGGTTAGAATGATTAAGATCTAGTATCTCAGCAATTTTCATGATTATAATCAGATCAGATCAGATCAGTCGCTCAGTCATGTCTGACTCTTTGCGACCCCATGAATTGCAGCACGCCAGGCCTCCCTGTCCATCACCAACTCCCGGAGTTCATTCAGACTCACGTCCATCGAGTCAGTGATGCCATCCAGCCATCTCATCCTCTGTCGTCCTCTTCTCCTCCTGCCCCCAATCCCTCCCAGCGTTAGAGTCTTTTCCAATGAGTCAATTCTTTGCATGAGGTGGCAAAAGTACTGGCGTTTCAGCTTTAGCATCGTTCCTTCCAAAGAAATCCCAGGGCTGATCTCCTTCAGAATGGACTGGTTGGATCTCCTTGCAGTCCAAGGGACTCTCAAGAGTCTTCTCCAACACCACAGTTCAAAAGCATCAATTCTTTGGTGCTCAGCCTTCTTCACAGTCCAACTCTCACATCCATACAGGACCATAGGAAAAACCATAGCCTTGACTAGACGCACCTTTGTTGGCAAAGTAATGTCTCTGCTTTTGAATATGCTATCTAGGTTGGTCATAACTTTCCTTCCAAGGAGTAAGCGTCTTTTAATTTCATGGCTGCAATCACCATCTGCAGTGATTTTGGAGCCCAGAAAAATAAAGTCTGACACTGTTTCCACTGTTTCCCCATCTATTTCCCATGAAGTGATGGGACCGGATGCCATGATCTTCGTTTTCTGAATGTTAAGCTTTAAGCCAACTTTTCCACTCTCCACTTTCACTTTCATCAAGAAGCTTTTTAGTTCCTCTTCAGTTTCTGCCATAAGGGTGGTGTCATCTGCATGTCTGAGGTTATTGATTATAATACAACCTTGTAAATTTCACTATACTGTGTATTAGATCTGTAGGACTAACTACTCATTTCAAGTTTATACCTTTGAACAGAATCATACAATTCTAGCCCCTGGTAACCACCATTTTACTCTGTTTTTACAAGTTTGGCTTTTTTAGATTCCACGCAGAGGTGGTATAATACAGTGTTTGTCTTTTTCTGTCTGACTCACCTTTTCTTCAAGGTCCATCCACGTTGGTACAGATGGCAGGATGTTCTTACCTTTCATGGCTGAATAATAGCCTATTGTATACGTATATGCCACATCTTCTTTATTCATTCATCCATTGATGGATATTCGGTTGTTTCCATATCTTGGCTGTTAGTGAGTAATGCTGCAGTAAATATGGGAGTGCATGTATCTCTTCGGTATCCTGTTTGCATTTCCTTTGGGTGTATATTCATCATTGGAATTGTGGATCACATGGTGGATCTAATTTTAATTTTTCAGAGAAACTTTCGTATTTTCCATAATGGAGCACTTTCTAATTAGTTTCTTTTTAATCATGAAAGGTATAGAGTGGTCACTTCCTTCTTATCATGTTTCTCGCTATCATGATTGCAGCACCATCCAGACTCTCACCAGCCTAATGAAATCCAAAAGACATTAATAATAACTTGACATTTGAGCATTTATGTTATGCTGGACCCTATCTTAAGTGTTGTAAATGTATGAACTTGTTTAATTCCCAAGTGATCCTATGAAATACAATTATTGTCATTCCTGATACTGAGAAGAGAGGTTGCCCTGATTACATAGTTAATAAACAGTAGAACTGGGGTTTGGATTTACAGAGTGTATCTTTTAGTGGGCATGCTTTCACCACCATGCTGTGCTGATGAAATGGTTCTGAAGGCAACTGTTGTTCATTGCACAAGAGTTTTATCATCTCTACTTATCACATACCAAAATAAAAAGAAATGTATGTTGAAATCAGGCAGCTGTCCCAATTTGACTGAAGGTGACCTCATCTTCCTAGGTCTTTGCTCAGTCGAGGTTATCCTGCCACCAAAACAGAAACAAAAAAATACAAGGCCTATTACATCTAATAAGACATCAAAGATGTTCCATAAAATTCTCCAACCCACTCACTTTCTAGTTTAGAATTGGGGAAAAAGGTAGTGTCCATAGTAAATGGAAATGACCCTCTACTCACATAGAAAACAGGGGAGAATGTCAGGGGAAGAAGAGAGAAGAGATGAGAAATCTTGGATTAGAGGACAGCAGACAGTGAGAGGCAGCTGCAAATATTAGCTATGGAGAATGGAGACCAACTCTACAGAAAGGATAGACATAGATGCAGTAAATGGTGCTCCTCAGATGCCTTTAAGGAGCACCATTTAGGGAAGAAGTTGAGTACTAAAATATGAAGACAGTTAACTCAGAGTATTCTCTTTACTAAGTTGTAGGATTTCAACCCTACACCATGTAAAAGGAACAAATTAAAGTTTTCTTTGAAAGTAAAAAGCACCCAAATCAACCTTGGTTGGAAGTGCGGATATCTTAACAATGTTAAGTAACAAGGTAGCACCAAACTTCCATTTAAATTATTTATCAGTGATAAAGTAGCACTAGTCAGAATATGAATTTTTAATGTTCACTGTTGAATGTTCTGTAATTCTCCGCATTATGTCTTTGATGACAACATTGGCTGAAAATGAAAAGTTCCACATTATCCCAATATTGTTACTCAGATACTTCTTTGTAATTTGTATTTTTCTTCAGATAATCTTAGTCACAAGTGATGTACCTATTATCTTTGTGGTGCTTTATTCTTCAAGGTAGCTGGGAATTGATGACCTACACCTAATTAAATTGAAACAAGTTTCTAAGAAAAAAAGCTAAGCAAGTTTCTAAGAAGTTGCCTTAATGTAAGTGGCTGTTCATTGTCTTTTTTTTTTTTAACTCAAATTGTCTCCTAGTTGACAAATTCTTCCAGACATATACATGATAAAAGTGTAGGATGCTACTAGAATAACTTCTTTTCAGGCTATGAATAATGCTAAGCAGAATCCTAAAACAGGAAGTAAAGGTAACATTTAATATGCACACAGCAGCATTAAAAATTCAATTCAGATGTAATCTACTGCAGCACTATATGTTGGCCTATAAAAGTCGCATGCAAATATAGTTTTATAGATTCAATGAAGAGTTGTTAGTTTTAACTGCATTTTAACAACTAGACCACATAAAATCTATGGTCTTATCTTTGGCTAGAGAATATGGTCTAGTCTCAAAATGACTAATCTGTTAAATTCAGTAGTTATTTATTCAGTGCCTCCTGTTGGGGCAACATATACATCAGCGACATGCAAATGTTGGATTGCTTTGCAACGAACCCTTTCTTGTGTGTAATGACTTTATCTAAGGAGAAAATTAGAAATTAGGGGAAGAGAAATGAAGCAATTTGAATGTCATAGAGACTCAAAGAGAAGCCTCAAAAAAAATTCTGATTTTTATGAATTTTACTCTTTGGTGGGAAATGATCTATTTCTTCTCTATCTTTAGTAGCTAAGTAGTGTCCAACTCTTGCAACCCCATGGACTATAGCCTGCCAGGCTCCTCTGTCCATGGGGATTCTCCAGGCAAGAATTCTGGAGTGGGTTGCCATTTCCTTCTCCAGGGGATCTTCCCGGCCCAGGAATCGAACCCGGGTCCCCTGCATTGCAGGCAGATTCTTTACCAACTGCACTATGAGGGAAGCCCATCTACTTCTTGAAGTCTAGCAATTTTAAAGTCTATAGAAGCCTCGTGTTGAAACAATATACTATTAATAACACAAAAAGGACATCAAAAGAAATATTGTCAAAAACTGTTTCAAAATCTGGTTTTCATTTCCTAAGTGGAGGAAAAACAAAACCAAAGCATAAATTAGATCTTGATTTCTGGCATAGATATGCAATGGCATATATTTTGACTTTGTATATTACTATGAAGATGTTCTGCTCTTATAATCATTTGTGAATTTTTCACAAGTAAAAAATTTTGCTTCAGGGTACTTGTTTTAATTTTGTTGTTGTTGTTGTTCACTCACTAAGTTGTGTCTAACTCTTGGTGACCCCTTGGACTGCAGCACACAAGGCTTCCCTCTCCTTGACTATATCCCAGAGTTTGCTCAAACTCATGTGTACTGAGTCAGTGATGGCATCCAACCATCTCATCCTCTGTTGTCCCCTTCTCCTCCTGTCCTCAATCTTTCCCTGCATTGGAGTCTTTTCTGATGAGTCGGCTCGGCTCTTCTCATCAGGTGGCCAACGTATTGGAGCTTCAGTGTCAGCCCTTCCAATGAATATTCAGGGTTGATTTCCTTTAGGGTGACTGGTTTGATCTGTTTGCTTTCCAAGGGACTCTTGAGAATTTTCTCCAGAACCACAATTCGAAAGCATCAATTGTTCGGCACTCAGCCTTTTTTATGGACCAACCCTCACATTTGTACATGACTACTGGAAAAACCATAGCTTTGGCGATACGGACCTTTAGATACCTTTTGGCTGATCAATGCCCTTTCATACTCTCCAGATGTTTGTTATCCCACTGCTTTGGACTTTCTGGAAATTCATTGTGTCTGCATAATTTGTGATTGGCAAAATGTAGATGGATAGCACAGATCCCAGAAATGAGCCTGAAATGATATGCATACTAAAGTTTGAAACAAGGAGATATTTTCTAAATTGGTGGTCCAAAACCGTTGTCACTTGTGGATCCTCTGAAACTAGAGATTCACTGGCCCCTCCCCAGACCTAGTGAATCAAAATCTGTAGGGTGGTGGTGAGACTAGGGCATCTATTTTGCTGTCCTCATTAAGCTCCTTAAGTGAATATCATGCACAGCGAGGGTTGCAAGCTACTAGCTTACATAGTTGACAATTGTACAGAACTTTATAATTTACAAAGCATGTCACAATTTTTTAATCTCACTTAATCTGGTATGATGGACATCAGTGCTATGTTATAGACAAAGAATTCAAGCTTTAAGAGAGGTTAAATGATTACCTAATAATGTACATCCTAACTTTCAGTCTAGGCTTCTGATAAAAAAATCACTGGCTCTTTTACTTTGTGACTTATTTTGGGGCCATAATATACATACAGGAAAAAATGGCAATGCCATTAGTGTACAGCCCAGTGAATTTTCTCACACTGAGTGCATCTGTGTAGCCAGCCACACAAATGCCCTCCTCTATCTCCTCCAATCACTAATTACCCTCATGAGAGCAGTTACTATGCTGACTTCAAACAACATTGGTGGAATTCATCTACTGTCGCATGATTTCGATGAATAGGATCACCCATTATAGACTCAATTGTGTAAGCCTTCTTTTAAGGATCATCACATATGTGAGACCGATCTGTGTTGTATTGTACAGCAATGATGCATTTACCCTCATTGGTTATAGTGTTTCTTTGTGTGAATATATGACATAATATTGTTCATTCTAGTACTGGTGGAAATTTCCGTAGTTTCAGTTTTTATCTGAGTCCAGCAGAACTCTCTCAACGTTCTAGTACACATCTTTGGTGAACAATACAAATTTTTATTGGGTATGTACCTAGGAAAATCCTACGCTTTCAAATTATAATTTTTCAGTTGTAAGTTGGCAGAAATCACCTCTAGCTTTTCCCTTCCAAACCTTTCTCTTCCTTTAGTTATTATAATCCTTACCACCACTCCTAACTTGATTAATCAAAACCTCTCTGAAACAAGAAAGAGGCAAATTAATTTACTCTAAGACATAGCATGTCTATTAATTCCAGATTTATTTCAAAGGATAGTATCTTGATTAAAGGGACAACTTTCTGATTGTTCAGGGCATAGACCATCATAGGCATATCTAAGCAAATAGTTTTATCTTATTTTGATACAGAGTTTTGTTTAAAAATTTTTTTGGGGACAAAATGTTATGAGGAAACACAAATGAGTAATATGAGTAATTAATTGATTACTCACCAAGTAACCATTGCTTGACTGTGTATACTTGCGTAGATTTACTAACCCCCTTAGGTCTCAGCACCATTCTACCAGATACCACTGGTCAGAGTATGTCAACCTGCTCAAAGAGTGTGTTCATATAACTTCTGTTACAGCATCAGTGTCCCTCCTTCAGGTGTTTGATTGTCTGGGATGCTTTTCTGTGAATCCTCAGGATGCTATGGGACTTCCCTATGATTCTGTTGCATGGACCCTAGATCTTTAGCTTTAAGGTTCACTGATATCATTAAGTCAGAATAAGTATTTCCTCATGTCTTTATCCATGGAGTGGGAAGGGAGGTAAGGTTGATTAATAACAAGTGCATGGGTTTTTCAATAGGACAAGTGGTTTCTTCTCTAGGCCTTAGTTTTCTCAGGTATGAAATTGGTATAATATTTCCATTAGCTTAAATAATAGATACTACGAAGTTAATACAAATATTCGGTGCTGAATAAGTGGTATCATTAATAGCTGCTAAAGGTCAGGGACTATGTCTTATTTATCCCTAAAATAATATTTGGTAGGAGGCGTCTTATAAATTGTTACGGGAACTTATGATTTACGTAAGTCCTGCTGGTTGGGGGATAATATTTGAGTGAAAGAGGATGCTCCATTCTCCCTGGCCCCTATTCCCTTCTGTATGAATGCTGAATTACTAACAAAACTATAAAATCTGTCTTTATGTTCTCCAAATCTATTCCTGGTAGGGAGAACATTCTCAGGTAACAACATCACAGGTAGGGGATTCAGGTAGGTTTAGGCTGTATTTGCAAAAGAGTCAGAGCATATTATAGAAGTACAGAAAGAATTATGTTAAGGATGTTATCATTAAGGGACATAAATTATATTTAAATTCAGCTTTGTCTGAATCCTCAGGTCTCCATCTGATCAAACATATTAATAATACCAGCTGAACTCTTTTAATTGCTTTTCATCTCCTGGTCTAGGCTTCAACGTTAGCTATTAATTGCTTCTGAATGGTATGTACTGTCACATACAGCAAATGGATACAGGCCTTCATTTAGGAAGTGATCATCCATAGACATTCATTGTGCTTCTAGCATAGTGAGTCTGAATACCATCATCAACACCACTGGCAATTCTACCAAAAGTGCCGACAGTTCCACCATGGATGGCACGACCAATTGCACTACAAATACTAACGATTCCAGCACCCCTAACAATTCAGCACCTAACACCACCAGCTATTTTGTCACTAGTACCGATAGCAACTTCAAAACCAATATTCAAAGTGATGCTAAAGGTCAACAGATATGCTGGGTTCTGGGAGCCCACATAGACAAAACATGATCTATGACTCTACTGTGTACCTAGCTTGATGAAGGAAGTACAAAGTTCGCACTATTTGATCCTACTTGACCTGCATGGCCCCATATGTCCTTCATCTTGAGACACCTTGCCACTCTGCTCTTCAGACATTGTTTGATAGCCACATTAGCTTACTAAAAATACCAGGGTTTTTCCTACTTAAAGACATTTGTGTCTGCTGTGCTCTCTTCCTGGGATAGTTTGTCTGTGATCTTTACAAGTTGAAATACTTCATACACTTAAATTCTTAGCATAAATACCACTTCCCAAGAGAAACCTTCTCTAGCCTTCCCTCTCCATTAGGACAGCAGGGAAAATAGTTTGTAATTTACATAGTTGATCAGCATTTGACGTAAATGAGTATCTAGCATGATGCTCACAAGTAGTTATTAGCAGCAATGGTAAAGAACAGAACTGGACAGGTGATCCATTTAACTGGAAATAAGGAACCAGATTGAATATGAAACCAAAGTCCAGGAGACTGGACAGACTCACAAGAGAAAGAGGTTTTAGGTCAGAAATTGGGAGGCAAAGCCTAGAACAATTAACGTGAACCATAGAGAAAAAAGCTCTAGACCAGTTCTGAGCCCTTTGGTAGGTGCTGGATAGTTAAAATAGTGTGGCTAGCAAATGGAACAGTGTATAAAATGCGCAAGTAGCAAAGGGAAGAGTATATAATGAACTACTTCTGATATAATTGAGCCTGAGGGGGAAAATAAGCAGTCATTGATGAGAGTGGCTGTTAATAACCATTATGTGTCATGGCCCTTTCAAGAAATCTTCTGTACCTTTCTAATTTCCTTTTATCTCTTTCTCCTCCTTGGGCTCATAGGCTATGAGTGCAAAGTTATTATGGAAATGTGGACTTGAAATTTTCACTCATGTTTATTGTAACTGATTCCTATTAGTTTAGACAGAAAGAGTAAGTATTTAGTCAACAGTTCTATTTTTGTTGCTGTTTTGTTAAAAGTTAGAAATTATCCAACACACTTTGCATAAAATACCACAGAAAATATTCCTAATTATTCTGGCCCACACCAGATTCTCCCCTCTTTAACTTATTCTGTGCATGAGTCAGAGTGTTAAACTTATCTTCAATTTATCCTTGTTCCAAGTTGATTTAATATAGTGGAGTTAAGAGCAAAGATTATGGAGACAGGCCACTTGGTTTTTGAGTCTCAGCTCCAGCTCTTATTATCAGTGGAGACCTTGGATAAGTCACTTAGCCTCTCTCTGCCTTCAGTTCAGTTCAATCACTCAGTCGTGTCCAACTCTTTGTGACTCCATGGACTGCAGCACACCAGATTTCCCTGTCTATCATCAATTCCCAGAGCTTGCTCAAACTCATGTCCATTGAGTCAGTGATGCCATCCAACCATCTCCTCCTCTGCTGTCCCCTTCTCCTCCTGCCTTCAATCTTGCCCAGCATCAGGGTCTTTTCCAATGAGTCAGTTCTTCACATCAGGTGGTCAAAGTATTAGAGTTTCAGCTTTAGCATCAGTCCTTCCAAAGAACACCCAGGGCTGATCACCTTTAGAATGGACTGGTTGGATCCCCTTGAAGTCCATGGGACTCTCAAGAGTCTTTTCCATTACCACAGTTCAAAAGCATCAATTCCTCAGTGCTCAGCTTTTTTTATAGTCCAACTCTCACATCCATACATGACTACTGGAAAAACCATAGCCTTGACTAGATGGACCTTTGCTGGCAAAGTAATGTCTCTGCTTTTTAATATGCCGTCTACGTGGGTCATAGCTTTTCTTCCAAGGAGCAAGCATCTTTTAATTTCATGACTACATTTACCTTCTGCAGTGATTTTGGAGCCTGAAAAAATAAAGGCTTTCACTGTTTCCATTGCTTCCCCATCTATTTGCCACGAACTGATAGGACCAGATGCCGTGATCTTAGATTTCTTAATGTTGAGCTTTAAGTCAACTTTTTCACTCTCCTCTTTCACTTTCATCAAAAGGCTCTTTAGTTCTTCTTCGCTTTTTGCCATAAGGGTGATGTCCTCTGCATATCTGAGGTTATTGATATTTCTCCCGGCAATCTTGATTCTAGTTTGTGCTTTATACAGCCTGCAGTTTCACATGATGTACCCTGCGTATAAGTTAAATAAGTAGGGTGACAATATACATCCTTGACATACTCCTTTTCCTATTTGGAACCAGTCTGTTGTTCCACGTCCGGTTCTAACTGTTGCTTCTTGACCTGCTTACGGATTTCTCAGGAGGCAGGTCAGGTGGTCTGGTATTCCCATCTCTTGAAGAATTTTCCACAGTTTGTTGTGATCCACACAGTCAAAGGCTTTAGTGTAGTCAATAAAGCAGAAATAGATGTTTTTCTGGGAGTCTCTTGCTTTTTTGATGAGCCAATGGATGTTGACAATTTGATCTATGATTCTTCTGCCTTTTCAAAATCCAACTTGAACATCTGGAAGTTCATGGTTCATGTACTGTCGAAGACTGGCTTGGAGGATTTTGAGCATTACTTTGCTAGTGTGTGAGATGAGTGCAATTGTGCGGTAGTTTGAGCAATTCTTTGGCATTGCCTTTCTTTGGGAATGGAATGGAAACTAACCTTTTCCAGTCCTGTGGCCACTGCTGAGTTTTCCAAATTTGCTGGCATATCGAGTGCAGCACTTTCACAGCATCATCTTTCAGGATTTGAAATAGCTCCACTGGAATTCCATCACCTCCACTAGCTTTTGTTCATAGTGATGCTTTCTAAGGCCCACTTGACTTCACATTCTAGGATGTCTGGCTCTAGATGAGTGATCAAAGCATCGCGATTATCTGGGTCATGAAGATCTTTTTTGTATACTTCTGTGTATTCTTGCCACCTCTTCTTAATATCTTCTGCTTCTGTTAGGTCCATACCATTTCTATTCTTTATTGTGCCCATCTTTGCATGAAATGTTCCCTTGGTACCTCTGATTTTCTTGAAGAGATCTCTAGTCTTTCCCAGCCTATTGTTTTCCTCTATTTCTTTGCACTGATCACTGAGGAAGGCTTTCTTATCTCGCCTTGCTATTCTTTGGAACTCTGCCTTCAAATGGGTATATCTTTCCTTTTCTCCTTTGCCTTTAGCTTCTCTTCTATTTACAGCTATTTGTAAGGCCTCCTCAGACAACCATTTTGCCTTTTTGCATTTCTTTTTCTTGGGGATGGTCTTGATCACTCTGCACAGTGTCATGGACCTCCATCCATAGCTCTTCACACACACTGCTGCTGCTGCTGCTAAATCGCTTCAGTCATGTCCAACTCTTTGCTACCCCATGGACTGCAGCCTACCAGGCTCCTCCATCCATGGGGTTTTCCAGGCAAGGGTACTGGAGTGGGGTGCCATTGTCTTCTCCGCTTCACACACTCTATCAGATGTAATCCCTTGAATCTATTTGTCACTCCCACTGTATAATCATAAGGGATTTGATTTATGTCATACCTGAATGGTTTTCCCTACTTCAGTTTAAGTCTGAATTTAGCAATAAGGAGTTCATGATCTGAGCCACAGTCAGCTCCCAGTCTTGTTTTTACTGACTTATAGAGCTTCCTTAAAGCTCTTCCTTTAAGAACTCTTCCTTAAAACTCTCTGCCTTAGTTTTAACTATTGCACTACTCTGCAAAGTGATGATAATATTCATATGTAATACTAGATAAGCTGTAGAATATGACACTGAAATGAGCATGAATCATGAGAATGAATCAGTTTGAACAGTACCTGGCACATAGTAAGGGCTACACAAATATGAACTATCATGATTGAACAACTAATAACAAAACACTAGATAGGGAGTTAAAAGTTTTTTGTAACTGTCTGGTTTACATATGAAAGTTAGAAAGTAATTGCCAAGACTCTTCTGTAAACACCACAACAGTTCAGGAAAATCAACTGGTTTCAGTCATCAGCAACATTTTCTTTATGGGTTAGAATACATCAAAGTTGGTTACAACCTCTTTTGAGCTTTTCCATTATATAGCCTCATCTATAATAATAACTGTGTTGGTTAAGGAAATCGTTATTCAAAGGACTGAATCATCTACATGCAAATGAGTTTAGCATAATTTCCTTAAGCATAGTAATCGCTAAAGAGAGAAGATTCATTTTCTTTCATAAGTCTATGTGTCTGAAACAATTTAGCAATGTAAACAGGGTTGGGGGGCAAGTCAACATTTAAAATCTCTTTGTGGTGTCTTTTTACAGTAAAATCCCATCCCCAGGCAATTATCACCTACCTTAAAAAAAAGTATTTCCTATGTATTTTGTCTCAAGAGTCTATATATTACACAGGAAAGTTAGTTTTCCCTTTTGAAAAAAAATGTTTTACTTAGACTTTGTCCTGAAACTGACAATTATGTAAAAAACTTGCTATTTGGAACATCTTTGATTAAGACGAGGGCTTTCAGCATATTTCTTTACTGTGTGACTTCCTTCAGTCTTCTCATCTTCAAACTTGCTTGTTTGTGCATCTCTAAGACATAAGCATTTGAGCACTGACACCCTAGAAAGCTAAAACAACCATTATACATGTCTTACTGTCCTAGCATAATGAATACTGTAAATGTGAGACAAAAGATAAAAAGGACACAAGGAAATAACTAAATATAGCATTTCTTTTGTGCCTTGAGTACCACAGGTATTGGATACATTTACTTTGAGTATCTGATATTTTAATAAGTCTTTAGAGACATTTGAAGCTAGTAAACACGACTTCTCTTCATAAAACACAAAAATCATGATAAATTTTTTCAGTGTGAAAAACCTTGGGATTCATGAATTACATATTCACAATTTTGATCTAAGCTTTATTTAGATTTTATTCCCCCACCCAGGAAGTTGGTTATCTCTCTCTGACTCTGGCATAAAACCCACAACTTGCTCCTTTTGTAAGAACACATGAGGAATAAATGTTGACGAGGGATGTTAAGTACATTTTAGTAACTCACTGAGAAACCGTCCCTTATATGATTAGAGAGATTGAAAATGGGTTTGGAGAGAAAATGGGGTATTGTGTGAGAATTTTTGTGTTGTGAACAAATGATTTCTGAAGATGTGCCTTTTGTTTGTTTTCTGGCATCTTTAGAGCTTAACTTCAGTCTCATATAGTCCAGCATAGCTTTTCGCAGTTACAGTTATCAGACTCCCAACATCAAACCTGGAAAATCATAGTATGTTTTAATAGAATTTCCAAACTATTTATAAAAACACTGTTTATAAAGCTGTCGGAACCTTGCTTATTCCTAAGCTATACAGAATGGTGTGTACTTAAGAGCTGCTTACTTCTATAGGCTAATGTAAATGTTCTGAGCATGTTTAAGGTAGGCTCAGCCAAGCAGAGAATGAGATGGTAAGAATCCATTGGCCTCATGAACAAGGGAAAGGGTGTGTGTGTGTGTGTCTGTCTCTCTGTGTGAAATCACTTCAGTTATGTCTGACTCTATGTGACCTCATGGACTGTAGCCCTCCAGGCTCCTCTGTTCGTGGGATTATCCAGGCAAGAATACCAGAGTGGGTTGCCATGCCCTCCTCCAGGGGATCTTCCCAACCCAGGGATCAAACCCATGTTTCTTATGTCTCCTGCATTGGCAGGCAGGTTCTGTACCATTAGAATCATGTGGAAAAGGGATTCTAGGTTATTATGAAAGTGAGTAACAACTGCTGGTGGCATATTAGAAGGCACAAGTTGATGGATCTGTGTTTTAAGAGGTGATGTTTGTCCTTTGAATTTTAGTGCCAGTGTTCCCAACTTGGTGGCAATCAGGACACAGGGCCATGCTCTCTGCTATTGCTCAAAGATGCCCATTAGCAATATACAGAAGCAGGTGCATTTAAAACGTAATATCCTTAGTACTTTGTACAAACTAGCAATCCTTTTTTATTGGAAGGAAATGTTTCCTCTCCTGTAATTATTCCATCTGAATATCCAGTCCTGACATTTAAAGTGAAGCATGTTCAAATTTCCCTTGAAATTTAAAATTTGTGCTAAATTAGGTTGTTTGGTGGGAAGTGAGTCTTGCATTTGTTAAGGAGAGATTTGGTTATGAAAGTTTGATTGACTTAAGGCTCTGAAAGCCGGTGAATGAAGCCAGTGGCAAGAAAATGAGAAAAAGAAGTTGGTGGGCAGGTGATTCATTGCCATTTCCTGTAGTTCCTCATCTGATGACAAAGAGCTATATAGATCCTCCGTCAAGAAATGAACTGTTTCTTTTAGAGTTCTGCAGTAACAGTGAAGCAAAATGTTAAGCAGTTACTAAACATGGTATCTGTATTTGTCTTCATGGAGAGACTAGTGCTAGCTTCTCTTCCTGTAGTCAACAGTAGCTGCTCAATCGAAGAATGTTGTCTGGAATTTGGAAAGACTTTAAAAATGAGATATTCCTTCCTTCTGCTTCTAGATCCTTTTCTTTTCTCTTGCCTTGATGCTTATTTATCAAACTCAAGTTATATGCCAGGAATTGTATAAGGTGCTGAAAATGCAGTTCCAAAGAACAACAACAACAACAAAATTGGTCTTTCATGGAGTGTATATTTTAATGGACAAAATAGAATCAAAGTAAATGTATTAAATAATTACACATTGTGACAAGTGACATGTAGGACCCAATCAAGTAGCTAAGTGAGGAGATAACAGTAGAGGTAGGGAGGATACGGTACTGCAGTCAGCAGAGCATCTCTGAGATGGTTACCTGAGAGATGGGCTGGAGCTGGTAGCTGTTGAAGATATGAGGGGAAGGGATCTGGGAAGAGGGAATGGCAGTGGCTGAAGTGGTGACATCACCTTTCAGAATCTGGAAGAGAGGTAGTATAGCTAAACTGTCCCTGGCATTTGATGGTTCCACTTAGGATTCTTTGACTTTATGAGGATGAGAATGTGCTACTTATTTGCAAGCATACTCCACATTTTGAATTTTTGTCTTTTCCCAGGCCAGTGAAACGATATTCCAAACTTTCTCTCGATGCTGGGCAGTGGCAGTGAGCAGCAGCGCCCAGGCATGTGATCATGAAGGTGACAATTGATACATGTACAACCATTCTGTACCCATACAGCTATTTCGTTTTTCATTTTTAGTGCAATATTCAGTAATTTACACAAGATACTCAACATTTTATTATAAAATAGGCTTCATTTTGGCCAGTTTTGCCCAACTGTAGGCTAATGTGTTTTGAGCATGTTTAAAGTAGGTTCAGCCAAGTAGAGGATGAGATGGTTGAATGGCATCACTGACTCAATGGACATTAATTTGAGTAAACTCCAGGAGATTATGAAGGACAGAGGAGTCTGGCACACTGCAGTCCAGGGGTTGCAAAGAGTCAGAGTCGGCTTAGCAACTAAACAACAGCATCAGCTAAGCTATGATGTTTGGGGGGTGTGTGTGTGTATGCTAAGTCATTTCAGTCATGTCTGATTCTTTGTGACCCTATAGACTTCAGCCTGCCAGGCTCCTCTGTCCATGGGATTCTCCAGGCAAGAATACTGGGGTGGGTTGCAATTTCATTCTCCTTAGGGGATCTTCCTAACCCAGGAATCGAATCCTCATCTCCTGTGTCTCCTGCATTGCAACCTGGGAAGCATGATATTCAGTGCAGTTTCAACTTATGATATATTCAACTTCTGATGGTTTGGCAAGGTGTAACCCCATCATAAGTCAAGGAAGATCTGTGGTGGGAAAGCAGACTGTGTCATTTCTTTCCTTTTAGTTGTCCCTAAAACAAACCTGGAAGACAGTGGTTTAAGCCCTTCTCATGGACCCACTTTTGTTCCTGTGCTGGGTGGGTTTCTGACTAGGCTATCAAGATATTGCTGTCTACCCTTGTTACCAAGCCAACCCAGTGCCTACACACACCATATACTTGTGTAAGCACTTACTCATTCAACAATGTATTGCTGGGACTTACCAAAGCCAGATACTCTTTTAGGCACTAGGAAAACAGCAGAAGATGGACACAGCCTGGAGTAAGTGGGGGAAAGTTGGAGAAGGCAGATGATAGAGAAGAAGAGTGAGTGTCGATGGAAAGTGCCAGGTAGAGATTTGAACAGAGAAGCGTGATAGAGGACTGGTCGGGAGGGTCAGACGGGTTCTCCATGAAAAGATGACACACATGAAATGTAGAGATGAGCAGACTCCAAATGACATCTCAAAGTGAGAAGAGCCTGGCAGAATTAACTGGCCCTTGAATTAGTTTGGAGGAGCTCTTGAGTTGTTCTGACTGTTGGTAATTTTCTTATATGCTATTCATTGTGAGACAAGAGAACATAGAGAGCCTCAGAAATTCAAGACTTCTAATAATGACAGTGATATCATTTGTTGAGTGTGTATTATATGGCAGGTATTAGGCTGAGTGCTTTTATATGAGTTACTTTCCTAAATGCTCACAGCCCTACAAAGTGGATTTTATCTTTGCCTACATTTACAACGGAGGAAATGTGCTCAGAGCAGGGGAGTGACCTGAGGTCATAGAACTTGTGAGTGTAAAATACAAGATGCATGTCCTGCCGTCAGGCCTCAACCCCCAGCTAATGGACAGCTGGACGATGTACTGCTTTCCTAGGGAGTGTTTCCATTGTGTTCAGTATTGATGAATAGTTTGCTCTAGGAGGATAGAATACAGAACTAGCTCCCCACATACATTTTTGTCTGAGGCTTCAAAATACAGCCTTGCCTCTAGGTTTAAAAGGTAAAGAATCTGTACTTTTGGTGTTTCTTAGTGTGGTCACTATGGCACTTGCTCTTGAATTCCATTTGGATGTGTGAAGAAAGTATTACAAAGACAATTCCTATTCCGAAAGAGAGGTAAATATGTCAAAATATATGTCCAATAAAATTCCAGATCTACTAGATCCTGTGTGGAGTGATAGAACTCATTTGTATTTGTTGAATCTGCAAGAAAACAAGGGGATTGTCTTTCCCTCCCTCCCTTCCTTCCTTCTTATTTGCTTATTCAAAATGGCCAAATTCAGAGTCACAGATGGTCATTATATTGAGAAATTATTTACAAACAAATCATATTTGTTCCCTTCAGAGTTTTCTAGAGGTAATGGGTCAGACTTGGGGAGCTGCTGACTTGCTGGCAAGTGTCCATGACTCTCACATGGTGTTGGGTTGACTTGTGATGGTTGAGAAGCATGACGTGGGCATTTTCCTCTACTGAGAGCTTCTTCAGCTGTACTTCCTTCTCTGGCAGTGCTCCTCCCAAGGCTAAAGAGCATTGTATTCAGAACCAGGTGGCCCTCTGAGTACCACCTTCTGTATCCACTCTTCACCATCACCTTTTGTTGAAATGGAGTGTTATATTGCACAGTAGCTTGTCCTCGAGAATTGGTCCACATGCTGTCAGCAAATGAAAGCACAGGATGCTTTATTTGTGCTTTGGAAAAAATGTCTGTTATTGCTGTAGGTCTTATTGTCATCCTAAAATATATCTTCTTACGTCTCCCACAGATAGGTCACATTCTTTCTTTCTGTAAATAGCAAACAGAACGAGGAACTCTCAGCTTGACAGAAACCTACAAAGCGAGCTTGGTCTCTCACTTACCCCATGTTTGAATTCCTTCTTCTGTATTCCCAGCAAATGGTGATGTGAGTTATCCTTGAATAGTTTTTAATTAAAATAGATAATTCCTGTGTACCTTTTTCCAAACAAAGGAGTCTCCACTTAACCATTCACTTGTATATTCATCCATCCTCCATTCAAGTCAATCATTGACCAGACAGTTGGAAGGTTTTTAATCAGTTAGATACAAAGCACTTTCCTACATGCCAGGAATTTTGTGAGGTGTACAGATGCAAAGACAAAAACACCTTGAAAAGATCCACACCGCATTTTCAGTAAACTTAGTTCAAAAAAAAAAAAAAAGATACAAAATGTAGGCAGTCAGTGACACGACAGAGTGACATTTGCCATGATGAAAATATGCATAGAGTTAATTAGGGCCATTTGTCTGCCAGAGCAGTGGTCAGAAAAAAAGTACATTCTTTGCTTTTAGATAGAACACAAGATCAGTGGTTCATCACACATGGTTTTGTGTATTTAGGGTGTTTAAAAACTCTTTCATTAATGTACCTTTGTCAGTCTAGTCTATCTCCTGTCACCTTTACAAATGTTTTATAGTTTTTTTCTATTTAAAAGTCCTCACTTTCATAGAGCTTATTTACCTCTTTTTGATGCCGATTTAGTGCTCTTAAAATTTTATTCTTTAGACCTAGATAGCATGGAAGATAAGGTCTAAGATGAGTCTATTTTTATTTCAAGGTTCTGAATACACTGAATTTAAATGAATTTCAGGGGGAAAAAATCAAGTACTAAAATTTTTTTGTCAAGTTATTTATTACTCATTTTTACTCTGTGGGCAAAGTGTAGCACCTCAGAAGCTCACATATGCAGTAGCATCTGGTCATTCCTGATGAGAAGTTCTTATTGAGGAAAACCGTTATTCAGACCCTTATTCGGGAAACCTCTCACTGATGAGGTTTCCCATTCCATTTTTGCTCAAAAGTTCTCCATATCTTTCAATAAAAGCTTGAGCTTCACAAAGTCTAGTGACAAAGTCCATGCTAGTTCAGAGTCCCTCTACCTTTTGCCTTTATAAGTCAGGGACTCAGCGATTTGAAAGAGACTGTTCTAGGCTGCCCCTCAGCCATTATCTCAGGTTTTGTTTTACCCCTGCCTGGTCTCCTGCACTCTTGCCTTTCTTCCTCTTTGGGGCTTTTCCTCGGCCGGTCAACTATCCCCCCACATCCAGATTCCAAAAGCCCCTCCCCTCCTTCTCCTGAAGTGTATGCATTCCCTAACTTCTAAGTCCACCTCTGAAAATTTAAGACCAAATAAGAATAGGACTGAAGAATAGGAACATAAAATCTGCAAAAGTAAATGTTTCTGTAAAACTATTCCTTTCACTGTTTTCTGCCCCCTTTTAAAATACATTACTGCTGCTGCTTTTTTAAAATTTATTTCTTTTTAATTGGTGTGTTTCCCTGGTGGCTCAGACAGTAAAGAATCTGCCTGCAGTGCCTAAGAACTGGGTTTGATCCCTGGGTCAGGAAGATCCCCTGGAGAAGGGAATGGCAACATACTCCAGTATTCTTGCCTGGAGAATCCCATGGACAGAGATGCCTGACAGTCTACAGTCCACGAGGTTGCAGAGTCGGACGCAACTGAGGCACTCTTTCTTCTTTTCTGTTTTTAATTGGAGGATAATTGCTTTACAGTATTGTGTTAGTTTCTGCCACACATGTGCCTGAACATATGTATGCCTATGGCTGATTCATGTTGAGGTGTGCCCTCTATTTTTTGAGTAGCTTCTCAAGCCACACCTTCCAGATCTGAATGTTTTGTGATGTTAGGTGAATTATTCTCTCCAAGCTTCAGTTTTCTTCATCTACAAAGGTGAGATAGTAATACCCACTTATGGGGGCAGTTGAGCATGAAACAAGCCCATGTCGTTTAAATACTTAGCACAGTACTTCCCTTCTTGGGCACCTTATCCCTTGAGGTCTATTAATTATACAATAATTTTAAAAAGAGACAATAACATCTCAGAGATGTAGTATTAATACATATACTGTTCTGGGTGAATTTAAAATGCTTGCTTCATTGTGAACAAATTTGGAGATGAAGTGACAAATAAGAAGTGAATTTATTTAGAGAGAAAACACACTCCATAGAAAAGAGTGTGGGCTATCTCAGAAGGTGAGAAAGA
Organism: Bubalus bubalis; assembly: GCF_019923935.1. NCBI lineage: Eukaryota > Metazoa > Chordata > Mammalia > Artiodactyla > Bovidae > Bubalus > Bubalus bubalis. Next base: position 75,905,985 of record NC_059163.1, read on the forward strand.
CCTGAAATATGGCATCATTAGTTTTTCTGGGCTTGGTAATTTCCTAGGCTAATGAGAGGGATTACTCCATTTATTTTAGGGAAGAGGCAGAGATTTCCAGAATTTGGGCCACCACTGACTTTTTGACTTTTTATATTTGGTCTCAGAGCTGTCATGGTGCACGTTGGTGTGCCAGTTAGATGCTGATGTATTAACAATGAGCATACAGTGAGCCTCAAGGTCTACTGAAGTCAAATAGTCCACCATATCGGACCTATTTGGTTCTAAGCTGTTTATGTCCATATCCTTGGGCTATGTTACTCTTTCAAATGTTGTGCCCTGCCCCCTTCCCTTCTGTTTCCATACTACTTAATAGCACTTATTATCATATGAACAAGGTTCAGTTTAGTTCAGTTCAGTCGCTCAGTCGTGTCCGATTCTTTGCGACCCCATGAATTGCAGCATGCCAGGCCTCCCTGTCCATCACCAACTCCTGGAGTTCACTCAAACTTACGTCCATCGAGTTGGTGATGCCATCCAGCCATCTCATCCTCTGTCGTCCCATTCTCCTCCTGCCCCCAATCCCTCCCAGCATCAGAGTCTTTTCCAGTGAGTCAACTCTTCGCATGAGGTGGCCAAAGTACTGGAGTTTCAGCTTTAGCATCATTCCTTCCCAAGAAATCCCAGGGCTGATCTCCTTGTAGTCCAAGGGACTCTCGAGAGTCTTCTCCAACACCACAGCTCAAAAGCATCAGTTGTTCCGCGCTCAGCTTTCTTTATAGTCCAACTCTCACATCCATACATGACTACTGGAAAAACCATAGCCTTGACTAGACAGACCTTTGTTACTTAATTATAAAAGTAGTAGGTACACTTTCTGCTTACTAAGGGTTAGCATATTAGTAGATTCAAATGTTTGTCATTGGGAATCAGGAGAAAGTAAAGAAAGTGAAAGTCACTCAGTCGTGTCTGACTCTTTGCGACCCCATGAACTGTACACAGTCCATGGAATTCTCCAGGCCAGAATACTGTAGCAGATAGCCCTTCCCTTCTCCAGGGGATCTTCCCAACCCAAGTCACCCGTGTTGCAGGCAGATTCTTTACCAGCTGAGCTGCAAGGGAAGCCCAGGGATACTGGAGTGGTTAGCCTATCCCTTCTCCAGCAGATCTTACTGACTCAGGAATTGAACCAGGGTCTCCTGCATTGCAGGAGGATTCTTTACCAACTGAGCTATCAGGGAAGCCCAGTCAAGAGATATCCTTTTCAGTTAGTGTGCAAACATGTATAAAAGGCTTCTTCCATGTTTGATGTATACTTTTATGTCATGGGATATGGATCTGTAGTAAATGAAGTGGCAAGATCTGAGATCTCTATGAGCAACTGCTAGCGTTTGTTTTATATGACTCAACAGAAAAATATTGAGCCAAATTTGGGCCAAGGCAGTTTAGCTTACTTAAAGGCTTTAAACTTGAATGATAATGTTTTTTGAAATAGTCAATAACAGTGGGCTACCTGAAATTCACCTAAAAATGTGTAGAAAATTGTAAATACAAATGAGCTTAAATTTTTACTTCTGTTCAGAGAGCTTTCACAAACCCAGATATTTTGCTACTTCTTAACTCTGCATGTTACACAAGAATCTGATGCTTTAATACCATTTCTAGCACCAGAACCATTAGATTAGGCCAGAAGCCCTTTCAAATCTAAGGGTAGTGACCTATTTATAATTATGTATTTTCTTGAATGGATTTGAGATTGATGTTTTAAATCCTCATTATCATTTTATTAATTGAAAATAATAATTACTGTTTTTGCTTGAGGTACTATTTACCTTTCATTGCCTTAATATTTAGCTTCTGAAACTTACTACAATTAAATATATCCATGCTGGAAAAAAATAGTTGGCTTCTCTATACTGACCCAATTATGACTGCACTTTTATTCTTTTCCCTTATTTTGATATACTAAGTGAATTTCTCTTTGAATAATGCCTTTGAAGAGTGATTGGCTAACTTATTTGCCAAAAAAAGTTTTAGTCAAAAGAAGAGAGCAGGGTTTCTCTAAAGTGAAATAAAGGAATGTCTTTTAGAAGAAAGCTTGAAAACTAAGAACTTTTAAAAATACCATAATATGCAATAATGCTTAAAAAATGAAACATATTCCTGAAAGAATACAGTTTAACAATTTAATATCAGAAAACTTCCCACATAAAGAAGGAGTTATCTTTGGGAAAGGAAGAAGTGGGAAACTACAAGTTAATAAGGATTTATCTTTGTTTTTGCCACTTCTGGCTTACTTTGGTCTTTGGTTAACTCATTTAAAGAGTAAGAGGTTAAAACTGTAGAGTCATGTTTATGTTGTACCTGTTGACAGCATCCCCAGGGGCTCACCATATTACAGAGCTCAAGATGCTGGAGACAAACGCGGCTGGGTTTGGATTCTAGCATGTTTATTTACTGGCAATCTAGGAGGTTGCCCAGGAGAATAATTACCAGAGCTACTACAAGATTAGGATAGATTTTTATAACTCCATATAGTAAGATGGAAATCCCATGGACAGAGGACCCTGGCAGGCTATACAGTCCATGGAGGTCACAGAGAGTTGGACATGACTAAGTGACTAACACATCCAAGATCTGAATATAAACTTTTTTTTAAATCCTCCCTTCCTTTTTTTCTTAGGAATTGACAGAAAATGGCATTTTGTTGAAGAAACTTTAAGTCAAAGATGGAAAAATGGCCAAGGGAGAAATGTGACTAAAAGACACCAAAAATGTTCAACTTCAGTATGTTTTTAAGATGAAGAAATAAAAGTAACTAGTTGCTTTGTAATTTTTGAATTAACTCTGAATAACAATAGAGACCAATAATGGAGATATAGGCATTCATGCATTGATAGTAAAAGTGTAAATTGGGAAAACCAAAGTAATTAAGCTATATGAAATATCTCAAAGTTCCATACCTTTTGGTTTAGTAATTCTGCTTGTTTGCTCTCTGATTATTGCATTTTCTCACAGCAATTTATAAACAAAGATTTCTGTTAGGCTGGTTCTAACAAGTAGAAAAATATTATGTGGCAAAACATGTTGTTATTCAACACAATGATTTCAGAGAATGCTTTATAACATGAGAAAGGTCTCTCAAGACCATATCTTTTTTTTTTTTTAAAGCAAGATAGTTTTACAGCATCTGATTTAAATTATACCAATAAAAGAACATATGAATTATCAAAGGCAGTAAGTTAGGATTCAGATGGCAACACTAGCTGTCTTTGAATGATAGGAGTTTTGGTAAGGTTTCTTATTTTCACTCTTGTGTTCACTAAATCTTTTTCAATGTGAATGAAATAATTATTATATATTAAATTAAAATAAGGAACAAATGAGTTGATCTGTTAAGGTGAAGAAAGCCAGTCACCAAGCTGAGTTCAGGAGAGTCTAAGACTCTTCAGTCCACAGCCAGGCTCAGCTGATGGATATTTATCACGTGGGGTTTGCTTGGCTTCAGCGTGATTCCTCTGGGTTTCCAAGCAAAGTCAAGTTCAGCTATGCTTAGAAACTGGTGAACCTAATGATTAGGATCTTGGGTTTTCAGACTTCTTTGATTCTTGAAGATGTGCAATTTCTTAAAATTGCTGGAGTCACAGCATGGCTTAAGTCACATGTTTATTTTGCAATCTCGATACATCGGGAAAGAGTACCATCTATGATCAGGGTGATTTTATAAGAGAAAGAGTTCTATCCCCTGGTGTAGGTAGCACATTATGATTTGAGACTAGAAGACAGTATTTCAGTTGGATAAATATTGCCTATGGAAACCTCATTGTTATTTTTCTTTTAGTTTTATTCTAGATGTGTAAAGGCATCACCACAGACCAGCATCCTTTGGAGAATTCTAAGGAACCACTGACTTCCCCATAACCTCCTCACTGCTTTCTAACAATAGTCACTCTCCCGTAGGAACAAGGGCACTGAGGCCCAGGTGGCTTGGACTTGTCTGACAAGATTTTGTGTACCATCTTTAAGTCCTTCTCTGTGTGTTCATGTTGTCCAGAATAAAAAGAAAATTAAATAATGAAATATAGAAATTAAGTTAGGACTGACCTAAGCTTTAAAATAGTAAGCTTGTTAAAATTGTTGAAAGCCTTTTTTATTATCTAGATTAGCCAGGTGGGGACCAGAAACCCAAACCTAAAGAGGAGAGGTATGTACTTCTTAAGAGGGTGATGGTGATGGATGAAAAGATACCAACCAATGGTGGTATTTCACACATGGAGAGCGGTGTTCAGAGAACACAGTGACCTTCTAGACAAAGACACAGGTTTCTATGTAACTCATGTCCCCTTCTTAGGCCTTGGGAGAGGCTTTTACCTTTCCACTCTCAGAAAGTATTTTTATGTTCTCCCATCCTAATTGCTCTGAGGTCTCATTCTTTGTTTGAACCCCTAGAAAATTCCTTGGTGTCTACTTGAAGTTTAAGTGACTTGGAGTTAAATTTGTAGACCATCCATCTCTCTTTGCTGGGCTAAGGTTTACTGACTAAGAAGATTCTTTAAAAGGAGAAGGGCCAGAAATAGAACTGGACATAGAGTACATCTAGTGACTCAGGAAGTGCTGGGGCATCTGTGCTGTGACTGGTGATTTGTATTAAAAATGCACTAAGTATTTTAGGTCAGAATAAGCAGTGGTTAAGAAAGAGGTTGGCAGGAGGACAGTAACTATCAGAGAACAAAGATCAGTAGGAAGAATCAAGAGCTGCAAAATTCTTGTTTAACAGTTGAAATTTAGTTTAATTTGACATTGAAAAGAGAGGGACTTAGAATAAATCTAAGACAGAATGTGCTAGCATGATAAAGTAATGTTAAAAGATAACCTGAAGCATGTTAAAATTTTTGAGTGTATTTGAGCAAAAATAACTTTTTGTCTGGAAGTATCTAATTTATCCAGAAGGAGCTCTGAGGGGCTGTACAAATGGAAGCCTTTTACAGGCAGAAGGGAGTAAGAATGAGCAGATTATGTTACATAGAAAGTAGATTGGTTATTACAGGGTTACTTTGTTTTAGGGAAATAGCAGGAGTCACCATCAGGCAGATGACCTCACTAATGTTTATCAGGTGATTCCCCATTGTTGTTGTTCAGTCACTAAGTTGTGTCCTACTCTTTATGATCCCATGGACTGCCACATGCCAGGCATCCCTGTCCTTCATTGTCTCCCGGAATTTGCTCAAACTCATGTCCATAGAGTCAGTGATGCTATCTAACCATCTCATCCTCTGCCACCCCCTTCTCCTTTTGCCTTCAATCTTGCCCAGCATCAGGGTCTTTTTCAATGAGTTGGTTCTTCGAATCAGGTGGCCAAAGTATTCAGCTTCATCATCAATTCATCCAATGAATATTCAAGCTTGATTTCCTAGAGGATTGACTGGTTTGATCTCTTTGATGTCCAAGGGACTGTCAAGAGTCTTCTCTAGCACTGTAATTAGAAATCATCAATTCTGTGGCACTCAGCCTTCTTTATGGACCAACTTTCACATCTATATATGACTACTGGAAAAACCATAGCTTTGACTGTATGGACCTTTGTTGGCCAAGTGATGTCTCTGCTTTTTAATATGCTAAGTTCATCATAGCTCTTCTTTCAAGGAGCAAGTGTCTTTTAATTTTGTGGCTGCAGTCTCTGTCCCCAGTGATTTTGGAGCCCAAGAAAATAAAATCTGTCACTGTTTCTACTGTTTTCCCCATCCATTTGCCATGAAGTGATGGGACCAGATGCTGTCATCTTAGACTTTTGAATGTTGAGTTCTAAGCCTTCTTTTTCACTCTGATAAAGAGACTCTTTTAGTTCTTCTTCACTTTCTACCACTGCAGTGATACTATCTATATATCTGAGGTTGTTGCTATTTCTCCCAGCAATCTTGATTCCAGCTTGTGAGTCATCCATCCTGGCATTTCACATGATGTATTCCACATATAAGTTAAATAAGCAGGGTGACAATAAACAACCTCAATGTACTCCTTCTCCAATGTTGAACCAGTCCATTGTTCCATGTTCCGTTCTAACTGTTGCTTCTTGGCCTGCATATAGGTTTCTCAGGAGTCAGGTAAGGTGGTCTGGTATTCCCATCTCTTTAAGAATATTCCACAGTTTGTTGTGATCCACATAAAGACTTTGGCGTGGTCAATGAAGCAGATGTTTTCCTGGAATTCCCTTGCTTTTTCTATGATCCAGTGGATGTTGGCAATTTCATCTCTGGTTCCTCTGCCTTTTCAAAATAAAGCTTGTATGTCTGAAAGTTCTCAGTTCATATACTCTTGAAGCCTAGCTTGAAGGATTTTGTGCATTACCTTGCTAGCATGTGAAATGAGTGCAATTGTACAGTAGTTTGAACATTCTTTGGCATTGCCTTTCTTTGGGATTGGAATCAAATTCTAAATTAACTGGTTTAAATTTAAATTTTTAAATGGTTTAAAATTCCATTTCTGGGAAAGCTGAAGATGTAATAAATTCTTGGCTTAGTGACATGGGGCTTAATATAAACAACTCCATTTTGGGCCTATTATCTTTTGTTTGTTTGTTTTTCCTTCTGTTTCTTTTGTTTCTAAGAATAACCATCTGCCCTTGTTAGGAAGTACCTTGTATATTCCCTTTTTGTTACTGAAGCCTGTGATCAATTCTAGGATGATCCCATATGATAGATCTTGGTACTGTATTAATCATCTAATAAGAATGGTAACAGTATTGGTCTTAATGGAGCTACTTTTTAATTTGCTGATTTTGATTTAGTCAGTGTGTTTTTGCTGACTTTTAATCCTTTTTGATTCAACTCCAAGCAGTTGAGTGATGCCTATTTGAGACTGGCTGACCACCAACAGATAGGCTGGTCTGCAGCTGGCCTGTTGTATCACTATAATTTTGGGAGTGTGCCAATGCTGATTTTGGACACGTACAGCAGTAATCAGCATCTTGCAGCAAGCAGCAGCAAGCAGTAGCTGGAAACAAGTTCTTAGTTTCCTGGACCAGGCGTCCTAACCACTGGACCACAAGGGCCAGCAGTTAAAGCTAGAGTCCCTATTTCTTGCCTGCCTAGTCAATAATGAATTCAGGCGTGGAGGCAGAATGTAAAGAGTAAAGTAAAAAGTTCATTGTAAATAAAAGTACATGCAGAAAGGTGCATGGGTGAACAGAGTCTCTCCTTTGGGAAGTTTAAATCCTTTATAAGGGGGCACTTTCCCAGTCTTTGTCTTCCCTCAGGCCTATTGCCTTGTTGTCCTCCCCCAGTTACTTTGTCTCAAGGCCCTCCCATGAGGTGTGCACACACCCCTCAGCAAAGATGGATCTCAAAGTGAAGGCTTCTGAGAGGAGCCAGACTCATTATGACCTGGAATTATCCCCCTAACTTTTGACCCCAAGGAGCTTTTCTGCATATGTGTAGTGTCTCCCTTGTCCCATAAAGGTCGGGGTGGAGCAGAGATCTCATAATCCTTCACTCAAACAGAGTTTTGCCCTCTTTGTCTTTGCCATGACTATTACCTTGACTGTTGCCATGACTATTATCTTGAGGTGTTTACAAGAGACAGAGACTGGTTATTTACCCTGCTTCTGTTGTTACTTCCATTTTGGAGTACCAACAGGAGGCTTACTGTAAATCCTCAACTGGAGTCCACCTATCTCTTGTCTCAGGGAGTGCAAACAGGAGACTAGTTGTCAGTAGCCAGTATCTGAAGGCCACTTCTTGGTGCCCAATGAAATGCAAACAGGAGACCAGTTGTAAATGTCTAACCTGGAGCCCATCTATCTCCTACCTCAGTGCTAATAAACTAGATCCAAGTTTCCCAGGAGACAGATCATTTTTGCTTTTATATGTATATCAAACAAATGAGTAGTCCTACCATTTTATTTCTTTGAACTTTCATTCACTTTGTATGATTAAATAAAGATTAGAAATTTTAAAAGAAGCTTCATGCTGTCAATCACTTAAAAATCCAGTACATTACTTTTTCAAAGACTTTCGTGAGGCAGTCTGCTTGAAATCTGTTTTTTCTTATTTTTTTAATAGCATTTTATTTTATTTTATTCTATTATGTGGAGCAAGGATATATTTGGCTCTAAAATTAATTCTACTTGAACAGTTGTCATTTTCTTCCCACTCCGTCTTGGAGAAGCTTTTCCTGCTACTTCTCTTCCTGGTTACTGTATTCCTCTTTAAATACTCTGCTTACAGTGCCCCTTCTGTGTCAAGGTTTCTTCACCTGGGATCCAGCAACAGAATTCACGGTTTAAGTAAACTTATATCAGAGCATAAATTATGTCTTTATTTTACTAACTTCTGGCTAAGTGAAATCCAGCAAGGTCTTCAATTATGGGTAACAATGAACCACAGAAATTTTGTGCAACTCATCACCAGTAGACTCACAGATATAATCATAGTATCACATTGCAGTTGTTGCCAACATGGTTAAAAATTAGTGTAGCTATTGGACCACACTGCTACATATTGAGAGTTAATATTTTTATAATGATGCCGACTTAAAAAATGTTCGTAACCTAGAAGTGGAGAGGTATGTTATACTCAGTGGACATTTTTAGGACTTCAAGCCTGGAGGCAGCATCTCAAGTAACCCTGGGAGAACTGCTCCGAGGAGGCAAGGTGGGAAGGCAGGTTATACAGAAGTTTTGCAACAGAGGCAGGTGGTCTGAATGTTAAAAGATAATTGATAAGTAAAGGAAAACCAGATATCCCAAGTTAAAGACTTTCACGCTTCTCTATGTATGGGAAGATGCAAGAGTCTGGGTTCCCTGAAATCATTCCTTTGGTATACTCCTCAGCTTTCCGGGGCCAGTATCCTGTGTTTTCTCATCCTGAGTTTTCTCAGGGCTCACCATCTCACCATGGGTTGTGACTACAAGCACTGATGACTGTGCCATCCTTTGTTTACTGATAATGGCAGGAAATACTTCATCTCACAATGAAGGTATATTAATGTATCACAGTTATTCTTGCAATATTTTGATAGCTTTTCCCAATATAATTAGTTCCCTTTATGATCCTATGTATGTTATTTTATTCATTTAAAAGCATTATTCTGAGAAGGGAGTCTATAAGCTTCCTAAAACTGCAAAGAGAGTCGATAATTCAAAAACTGTTAAGAACTTACATTGGTTTCTCGGAAGTTACCTCTTTCTATGGAAGCCATAGTTTGAATGTCCTTTACTTATCTTGAAATGCCTATAACTCAACAAGCTTGTATTTTCTTCCCAAATTCTATGATCTAATGTATTTTCATATTGTATGTGAAGTAAAAGCATTTTTAGTGCCAGTTAGAAAAATGAATCAGACATTAAATTAACATTTACTGTAATGAAATCAGACCTGTATAATTATCACAGCCCAGTTACACTCATCTGAAACTTTGCTCTGTTTCCCTTTTCAGCATCAAATAATCAAAACTCTTGTTCTGCTATGAATGATAAAATGTTCTTTTTCGAACTGCTAAATACAGGCATTAACTTTTATCATAAAAAGGCTTTTATACCAATTTAATTGATTAAAATATTTATTAAGTGCTTACAATATACTAGACACTGTGCAAATAATATTCACTTTTATTGGTACATTAATGTTTCATATAACACACAAAGTACTAAATGCCTAAATCACCTAAATCACCGTAGAGTATTTTAAGGTTAGAAAGCATTGTTAGAAAACAGGTGGGGGAAAAAAAAAAAGCACAAAACACATACTTTTGCACATTTATTTGTCTGAATTCAGTTCCAGAATTAATGAAATTCTGAGTTTCTGTTGGCTTTTGGTAGCTCTGTAGCTAATAGAGAGGCAGTCCCATTTGCAGTAACTGGCTAATTGGAGCAGCTCTCTGTCACTTCTACTTGAGAGATGATGTCAAATCTTGGAAACGTGCCTGAATTCCGATGTCAGGTGGATCCAAGTCTGCATCCTGGCTCTACTGTTGATACTTCTTAGGTCTGAGACCATGTTAAAATTAAATCTGAGCTTCCGACTATCTGTCTTGAAAATGAGAATTATAAAATACAACTTGCAAAGTAGATATGGAAGTCAAAAGAGTTATATGGAAAATGCTTGCCACAGTTGTCTGGTACATACTGGTTGCTTAATAAATTTTAATTGTTATATGTTGTCAAATTTCTGTTCAGATATATCCCTTTTCCAGCAGTGAGTTCAAGAATTATGTCAAATCCTAAACTCAGTTTAACACTTACCATGACTCAGAAGACATAACATACTCAGGGAAATACAATTTAAAAATTATATGCATATGATTTTATATATACATATATATATAGACAGACACCTATAGATATATAATCATCCCTGTGTATCTACAGGTTCTGCATCTGAGGAGTCAACCAACTGCTGATTGAAAATAGTTTTTAAAAAATTCCAAAAAAACAAAATGTGAATTTGCCACACAAAAGTAACTATTTACAGAGCATTTACATTGTATTTACAGCTATTTATATAACATTTACATTATTGTAGATACTGCAAATAATCTAGAAATGATTTGAAGTATATAGGAGGATATGTGTAGGTTATTTGCAAATACTTGTTGTTATCACTGTTTAGTCACTAAGTTGTGTCTGACTCTTTGTGACCCCATGAACTGTAGTACACTAGGCTTCCCTATTCCTCACCATCTCCTGGAGTTTGCTGAAACTTATGTTCATTGAGTTATTGATGTCATCCAACCATATCATCCTCTGTCCTCCCCTTCTTCTCTTGCTCTTGATATTTCCCAGCATCAGAGTCTTTCCCAATGAATTGGTTCTTTGCATCAGGTGGCTAAAGTACTGGAGCTTCAGCTTCAACATCAGTCCTTCCAATGAATATTCAGGTTTGATTTCCTTTAGGGTTGACTGGTTTGATCTCCTTGCATGGTAGCATTTTATATAAGGAACTTGTGCATTCTTGAATTTTGTTGTTTGAAGTGTTCCTGGAAGCAGTTCCCCAGGTTTAACAATGGATTACTATAAATTAGAAATTATATATATATATATATATATTTAGATAAGTCTAAGTCCTATATATATATATATATATATGAATCAAATTGAAAGTACCAATTGCAGTAAAAACAGTTGCTAAGTGTCATGGTACATATTTATATCAATTATAGTGTTGAAAGTGTTTCTTGCCCAGTTGTGTCCAGCTCTTTGCAACCCCATGGACTATAAACCCTTCAGGCTCCTCTGCCCAGTGGGTTGCAGTTCCCTTCTCCAGGAGATCTTCCCAACCCAGGGATAGAACCTGAGTCTCATGCATTGCAGGCAGATTCTTTATTGTTGGAGCCAGCAGGGAAGCCTTGTATGTCAATTACAATCCCAGCACTAAAACAGAAGAGCTTTAATGAAAGGGCAATTTACAAATATGTGGGTAAGGTTAAGGGAACCAACACAGGGAGGTGCAGCCCTGGAGGGTTAGCGAACATGGGGAGCTGTTACTACTCCATCAACTGAGGAGAGCAGGAAGCCATCACTAGAAGCTGGAGAGAGCCATGACTATCACTGTAGAAGAACCCCTCCTGATGGGAGTTTACTTCCTTATCTAGAGGAGCACAGCCACTCTCCACCACAATGTGGGGAGAAAATACTTACCCTAATCTCTGTCCTCACTAATCCTAAAAACTGATTGGGAGCCACAGAGCTCAGGAACCCAGGTATTGGCAGCCTGGTGGAACAGGATGGGAAAGCGTGGAGAGTGGATCTGACCAGTCCAAAAGAAATTAGTCTGCAAATGTAAGAAGCATTTAGAAATTTAGAGAAGGAGGGAACCATGAGAATTAAAATAGTCATAGGAAGTTGCTCTGACCATGTAAGCTGGGTCCTATAAATAATTCCTACCTTAGACACAAATGTATACATCCAAATGAAATGTGATCTAGTCATCCAGCTGACAAATGATATGGTCAGGAGGCCCACTGAGGTGATGGTATGGCTCCTTTATGAGGCTGTATGTGATATGGTCATGGTGAATGTGATATAGTTCCATAAAAGTTCACATTTTAGCCTTGCAAGTTATTGGGCAATGTAGAGAGAGCTTCACAGGCAAATTACCCTGTGTGGACTGAGTGAACCAGTGCATCAAGGGGAGATAAAGATTTCAGCCAACCTGACAGTAGGTCTCAGTCTCGTCTTTCTCCCTGTCCTTGAGTGGCCAGGCAGTCTATTCAAAGAGGAGTGCTCTCTGTTGTCCTGGAGCCTGCTGAATCCTTCACTCACTGTTGTTGATGACCCCTGTTCATTTGAAACTTTCTATTGATCTGTTTATGTGTGCACGCTTGCACATGCAGTCGCTCAGTCATGTCCAAGTCTTTTGTACAGTCCATGGACGATAGCCTGCAAGTCTCCTCTGTCCATGGGATTATCCCAGCAGGAATACTGGAGTGGATTGACATTTCCTCCTCCAGGAGATCTTCCTGACCCAGGGATCGAACCCACGTCTCCTGCCGTTCTGCATTGCCAATGGGTTCTTTACTATGAACCACCTGGGAAGCCCCATTGATCTGTTTACAGAATGCAATTCAAGACTTACTTTTGTGACAGGGATGCTTTCAACAAGGGATTCCTTTGAATCTTATTTATAATTTTGTTGTGGTAGATAAGGCTGTTTCTATGTTCAGAGACACTGTTTCCAATGCCTGGTCTTATTTTCAAAGGAAAATTTCAGCCCTTCAGCAGTCACTCAGCAAATCATTCATTCACCAGACATTTTCTCAGTGACTGTTTTGTGCCAGGCACTTTGGTAGTTATTAAAGATGCATTAGCTAGATCTAAGAGGGTAAATCATTTTCATTTGTTTTAATTCTAATGGACTGACAATACTGTTTCTGTATCGTTATGCAGAGATCACTTCTCAGGTCTAACTTGAACTCAGCATCAAAGAGTTCTGTCCCTGATGAGCAGTGTCTTCGACAGGTGTGCACACGAGGAAACTAGCACCTTAGCTCACCTGGCTGGCTATTGCATCTGTCAGGTCTGGTACCACTTCTTTTCAATGAGAGGAAGTCTTTGTAGTAACAGACAAGCACACATCAAGTACGTATTACCTTGTACCAGAAAACTCTCAAAATCTTTGTTGAATAAATTAATTTAAGGGTTTAAACATTCAAAGGAATTAGCCTTTTGGGGACAATGTATGGTTCTCACTTTCTCTCTAATTCCTACTACTTTTGTATTTTAAAAAGTGACACTGGAAAACTCACATATAAGTAGGTGAATACCTTTCTGTGGTTCACATGTCTAAGAATTTTCACTAGTGGTATCTGTGAATCTATATATGATGGTGAAGCTAATGGAGCATTTTTTTTTAATTTTATTTAATTTAACTTTACAGTATTGTATTGGTTTTGCCATATATCAAAATGAATCTGCCACAGGTATACATGTGTTCCCCATCCTGAACCCTCCTCCCTCCTCCCTCCCCATACCATCCCTCTGGGTCGTCCCAGTGCGCCAGCCCCAAGCATCCAGTATCGTGCATCGAACCTGGACTGGTGACTTGTTTCATATATGATATTATACATATTTCAATGCTGAGTTTTAAGCTCCAGGCCACTTCCAAGTGGAATCTGAGAAACAATTATACATTGAAAACTAAGGTAACATTTTTCTGTCTGTGACACTTTACATGCATGTTTATCCTGTCTTCCTTAGAAAAAGTCGGGGAGACATTTGTCCTTTAGTGAAAAATAATGGAACTTTACAACTCAGAACAGTTTTAACAATTCCTGAAAGAGGTTTCTCTACCATTTCTCTTCAGGAGCACCCATCTTGGTGAAATGAATTAAATCATTAGGTGTTACAGTTAATCAAATATCCTGTAAGACAAAGAAACAGTGAATGAATCACAGTAATTGAATCCATTTTCTGTTCCTGTTTAAGATAATTTTATCAAATAGTATCTGGATTTTTTAATATCTTTCTTGCTCCCTCTTTCCCCTCCCTTCTTCAAGTGTTCTAAGGCATAAAAACGTCTCATTTTTCTTCATTATTCTATACCTTAACCTGGATTGAAGCAAGAACATATTCATACCTAATGTAAGGGAGAACACCTTTTCCTTTTTGCCCTGTTAGGTTCTCTGACTGGTTTAATTATTAAATACATAAGTTAGACTAACAGGAGAAAAAATCATTTAATTTCCTATATACAACAGACCCAAAGATTTGAGATTTAAGGACAAGTTGGGTAACTGAGGCTTTATAAAAGCCATCCTGTACTTTATGGAATAGAGGTCTGGGGCTTCAAAGAAGAGTGTGACTCATACGATAATAAGAAGAGCAGATGTTTGGTAATTAAAAGTTGGCCCTGCCGTGCAGATGGGTCTTTCAGATAAGAAGTTATCTCTGGTAATAGCTCTTTGTAGTCCAGGCCCCCTGTCTTATAGGTAGTTAAGGGAGAGGTAATAAGTTTTTTTTTTAGTCTGCTGGATCTTGAGCAAAACAATCTACATGTAAAATGGCATATTTCCGGGGTCATGTGTTCTGTTCCCCCTTACTACAATGGTGGAAACTCATACTGATTCACTTTAACTCGTGGATCTCTTCTGCCTTTAGCAAGATAATCAAAATATTCAGCGACTGAAGGAGCAAAAGCAGCAACTTGATAGAACAGGTGCTGGCCCACAGTGCTGGAACAGGGGCCCAGAAACCCTGGGCATGAGTGCCAGGCATCATGAATCATGCAAAGGTCCCAGGGGAAAGAAAAAAGTCGATGGGCAAGAAGGGATTTTATTCTTGGTGTCTAGGAGAGAGACTGCAGAGCAGTTCCGAAATATTTTAACATTTGGTACAACCTTATGACTACTAACCCAGTATCAACCCTTTCTAGCCAGAATCTGCTGGGCCCTGCAGCTGTCCCCTTTCCTGAGAGTTGCAGCTGCAGGACGAGGCCTCACTGTTCTCAGTGCTTTTTCTCCTTCCCCGCATTTTTGGGTGTTATTTTTCCCCCCTTTATTATTCTTTTTCTTTTCAAATTTGGTTAGCTATTATTTTTCTAGTGCTTCTTCTAATCCAGGTTGTACACGAATTGCTTCATATGCATCATCTCATTTAATCTTGCCAACGGATTTGAAATGTGGTCCCCTCTCTTGCCAAAGAAGAAATGTGTTCCAGAAAGGTTTCTTTTCTCTTTTTGTAACACTTTATTTAATTAAAGTATGGGTGATTTACAACATCATGTTAATTTCTCCTGTACAGCAAAGTGATTCAGTTTTATATACACACATGCACACACACACATACACACATTCTTTGGTTTCCCTGTGGCTCAGACAGTAAAAAATTTGTCTGCAGTGCAGGAGACCTGGTTCAATGGGTTGGGAAGATCCACTGGAGAAGGGAATGGCAACCAACTCCAGTATACTTGCCTAGAGAATTCCATGGAAAGAGGAGCCTGAAGGGCTGCAGTTCATGGGTTTGCAAAAGAGTCAGACACAACTGAGCAACTAACACACACATTCTTTTAAAATATTCTTTTCCATTATGGTTTATTACAGGATATTGAATATATTTCTCTATGCTATATACAGTAGAAACTTGTTTATTTGTTCTATATGTAATAGTTTGCATCTACCATCCCCAAACTTCCAAAACATCCCTCCCCTGCTCTGCTTTCTTGTTCAGAAAGGTTTCTAAGATCTTACCTTGTCCAAGGACATGCAACTGGTACATAGTAGGCCTAGGATATGAATCTATATTTGGCTGACTAAAAAGTCCACATATTTACAATGATGGTATATCCAGGGTATTTTAATTTGAACATTTAGACTGACGTGTTTTCTGTTGAATAGGTCCTGTTGCCTTACGCCAGGCACCATGCCGTGTGTGTGTGTGTGTGTGTGTGTGTGTGTGTATGATACAGACAACAGATCTAGATACGAAAAACATCACTGTTTTGTGAGAGGACTGTTCTTTTATTTAGGAAAATACCTTAAAGAGCTCTCAGAATACATAGGTAGGCTTCAAGGGCAAGTCTAACTAGGAGAGAATAAGAGGAAAAGAACTGAATTATTTTGCGTAATAATTTAAACTGACTTCTGGAAGTTCAAGAAAAGTGTAGGGGTTATGGAATTTGGAGAGGAAATAGAAGCCCTGAGGTGTCATGAGAAGAGTAGAGACCAGGGGAACAGGCCAAGACTGAGGGAGGGGATTGAGCAGTGAGATGAAACACCTGGAAGGAGGGAAAGCCTACAGCTTGAATGTGTCCAAGAATACAGTTTAAGGTGTGTTTGGGTTTTGGACTCTGCCCCGCCCCCAGCAACATTAATTTCCAGCCATTCAGGGACCACTGGGCACCTGATGTGCTGTAGATAGAGAAGGAATATAAGCTAGGGCTGAGCCAAGTGGCCCCAGGCAGTGGGGAGCGAGTGTGTGTGCGAAGGTCAATGAGGGTCCAGCCGGGAGAAGAAACTAGGGGTTAGAAGTGACAAGAAAGTATAGGCTACCTTCCCCAGGAGCGCTCAGAAGTAACAGCAACAGTGCTGGACTTTCCCAAGCAAGCAGGATACAGGCTGACGTCGTGTTGCTTGGATATTAGAGAGATTGAGAGTGGAATATGATGGCCTGAGTTGGTGTCCTAACTGTTGCTGACACTGCTGTGACTCCCAGCTCAAAAGACCTCATGTCAACACCCCCTCAGTTTCTTTACCATTAAAATGGAAATAAGAATAACATCATCATCATAAGGTTATTGTGAATATTTGATGGTTTAACACTAAGGCACTTGGAATAGTGTCTGACTCTTTTCCAAGTGCCTTTATTACTGTGACCCCACGTCAATGTGCTATCTGGATATGTTTATGTAACAGAATTTCAGTGCTTGGAGGAAACAGAGTTGCTGCTTCTCACATATTTTTCTTGTAACTCCTACTTGTTCTCCCAGTAAGAACACTCTAACAGATATTTCTTTTGCTGTCAACTAGTCTTTATAAACACCTTTTGCTCTCAACATATTGCATAAATATCTGGGCAAAGGAAGTTGGGTTCCAGTTCACTTTGATCAGTTGTCTTTATGGCACTGTTTTAGGTGCATGGGATGGGATAACCTGATGCTCTGTCACACTCTGCTTTTGTAGTTATTTTCCCAAGGATGTTCTCTGGAATGTGTTTCAAGATAGATGCTCATTTATCTCCCAATCAGCAGTCAGTTACCTTTTTTTTTTTTAATCTTTAAAGGATCTCAACACTTTTGTGTTTCCTTGAGGAAATGAAACTGAATGAATTATTTATTAATGGTCAACATTTACTGGGTGCCTATGCTTTTCTTATGGCTCAGTGGTGAAAAAATTGCATGCAGTACAAGAGACGCAGGAGATGTGAGTTCAATCCCTGGATCCAGAAGACCCCCTGGAGGAGGAAATGGCAACCCACTCCAGTATTCTTGTCTGGGATATCCCATGGACAGAAGAGCCTAGTGGATTATAGTCCATGCGCTCCCAAGGAGTCAGTCATGGCTGAGCACACACACACACACACACATAGACGCATATACATATGAGCCAGACACTATTCCAAATGCCTTAGTGTTAACTGTCAAATCTTCACATCCTATGAGGATACTGTTATTCTTATTTCCATTTTAGTGGTAAGGAAACTGAGGGAGGTGTTGGCATGAGGTCTTTTGAGCCAAGGGTCAGAGCAGTGTTAGTAGCAGTTAGGACACCAACTCAGGCCATTATATTCCACTCTCAGCCTGTAGAGCCTCTTGAGAAGATAACTTTAGTTTATTAGAAAGAGCACAGTCTGGCCATTTCCACTTTACTGTTGTCAAGTCTTTTTAAGAAAGCTCCTGTGCTGCTTTGTTACAGGGTGGTTAGAAATGAATGTGTTCAAATAAGAGCCTTTGGGAACCGAAGTTGCTGGATGCATGTAGAAATATTACCCAAGAGAATTTAGAGACTGGAAAGGCTCACTCTTTCTTCCCTCTGGTTATCCTAGAACAATCCAAAGCTTCTAAACAGAAATACTGTTTTGGCTAGATCGTGACATTGTTCAGGAGTAAAGGATCAAGACCATCCCCAAGAAAAAGAAATACAAAAAAGCCAAATGGTTGTATGAGGAGGTCTTACAAATAGCTGAGAAAAGAAGAAAAGCGAAAAGCAAAGGAGAAAAGGAAAAATACACCCATTTGAATGCAGAGTTCCAAAGAATAGCAAGGAGAGATAAGAAAGCCTTCCTCAGTGATCAGTGCAAAGAAATAGAGGAACACAATAAAATGGGAAAGATTAGAGAGCTCTTCAAGAAAATTAGAGATACCAAGAAAACATTTTGTGCAAAGATGAGACAATAAAGGATACAAGTGGTATCGACCTAACAGAAACAGAAGATATTAAGAAGAGGTGGCAAGAATAAACAGAAAACCTATACAAAAAAGATCTTCATGCTCCCGATAATCATGATGGTATGATCACTCACCTAGAGCCAGACATCCTGGAATGCAAAGTCATTCCTTAGGAAGCATCACTACAAACAAAGCTAGTGGAGGTGATGGAATTCCAGTTGAACTATTTCAAATCCTAAAAGATGATGCTGTGAAAGTGCTGCACTCAGTATTCCAGAAAATTTGGAAAATTCAACAGTGGTCACAGGACTGGAAAAGGTCAGTTTTCATTCCAATCCCAAAGAAAGGCAATGCCAAAGAATGCTCAAACTACCACACAATTGCACTCATCTCACATGCCAGTAAAGTAATGCTCAAAATTCTCCAAGCCAGGCTTCAACAGTATGTGAACCATGAACTTCCAGATGTTCAAGCTGGATTTAGAAAAGGCAGAGGAACCAGAGATCAAATTGCCAACATCCGCTGAATCATTGAAAAAGCAAGGGAGTTCCAGAAAAGCATCTGCTTTACTGACTATGCCAAAGCATTTGACTGTGTGGACCACAACAAACTGTGGAAAATTCTTAAAGAGTTGGGAATACCAGACCACCTGCCTCTTGTGAAACCTGTATGCAAATCAGGAAGCAACAGTTAGAACTGGACATGGAACAGCAGACTGGTTCCAAATCGGGAAAGGAATACGTCAAGGCTGTATATTGTCACCCTGCTTATTTAACTTATATGCAGAGTACATCATAAGAAATGCTGAACTGGATGAAGCACACGCTGGAATCAAGATTGCCGGGGGAAATATCAATAGCCTCAGATATGCAGATGACACCGTCCTTATGGCAGAAAGTGAAGAAGAACTAAAGAGCCTCTTGTTGAAAGTGAAAGAGCAGAGTGAAAAAGTTGGCTTAAAACTCAACATTCAGAAAACTAAGATCATGGCATCTGGTCCCAACACTTCATGGCAAATAGATGGGGAAATGGTGGAAACAGTGGCTGACTTTATTTTGGGGGGCTCCAAAATCACTGCAGATGGCCACTGCAGCCATTAAATTAAAAGACTCTTAGTCCTTGGGGAAAGGTTATGACCAGCCTAGATAGCATATTAAGAAGCAGAGACATTACTTTGCCAGCAGAGATCTGTCTAGTCAAGGCTATGGTTTTTCCAGTAGTCATGTACGGATGTGAGAGTTGGACTATAAAGAAAGCTGAGTGCAGAAGAATTGATGCTTTTAAACTGTGTTGTCAGAGAAGACTCGTGAGAGTCCCTTGGACTGCAAGGAGATGCACCCAGTCAATCCTAAAGGAAATCAGTCCTTAATATTCATTGGAATGACTGATGCTGAAAGTGAAGCTCCATTACTTTGGCCACTTGATGTGAAGAACTGACTCATTTGAAAAGACCCTGATGCTGGGCAAGATTAAAGGCAGGAGGACAAGGGAACAACAGAGGATGAGATGGTTGAATGGCATCACTGACTCAACGGACATGAGTTTGAGTAAACTCTGTGAGTTGGTGATGGACAGGGAGGCCTGGCATGCTGTGGTCCATGGGGTCACAAAGAGTTGGACATGACTGAGTGACTGAACTGAACTGAGATATAAGATTCTTATGCTTTATCTTACATTGAGTAAAAGATTTAAAAACTAAGGTAATAATCAAGGTAATAGGAAGGTAATTTTTTTGTGAATTTAGTAGGGAGAATGACCTGGAAGGGTTCCTGAAGATTATTTAAACACTTAGAAATGTAGACCATGTCTGTAAATTAGGAGGTTCCAAATGATTTTCTTTCCTCTACTCACTGTGAAAAAGAACATGGCTCTGTAAAAATGAAGAAAATTTGGATGAGAAGACTCATTTTAGACTGACTATGTCATCAAATTCAAGTGATTACCAGAATTATGGTGCTTGTCATCAAAGGAACTTATTCAGATTTGGTGAGAGTCATTTTTTAACTGGGATGGTGTGGTCTAGCTGTGGCTTATGTTAAAGGCACCTTGATTTTTTCCATTTTAAGTGAGTTCAGCTGTCAGCTTTATCAGCATGATTACCTTGGATGGGCCAGTGCTGAGCTGGCCAGTGGCTTGGTCTACTGTAGAAACTATATTACATTCATATGTACATTTTGAATTATAGAAACAAAAAAATGGAGTGGTGGGGAATTTGCAGGTTAACGCTGATCTTAGTGATTTATATCGATGGTTTCTGCTATCTATCTACATCAGTAGTATGCATGCTCTCTGCAAGTTCCATTTATGGTAAACATTTTTTTTTTTTTTGTAAAAGGTGAGACCCATTCCTATTTGTAGTTGGATGTGTTATTTAAATGACATCTTTCTCCAGTTCATAGCACTGAACCAGTTCTGTTTAATTCAACAATTTATTACGTCTCCCTTGTTTGCAGTGTGTCATGGCAGACTGATTTAGATTACAGTTTTCAATATAATCTAGTGAGGAAGAAAGACACACACTTAAATAATTCTGATAGTCTGCCTTATAATAATCCTGAAAGCACTGTAATAAAGGATTCCAAACTGAGCTGTAGATGGGGGTGGAATTGGATTAGAAGTGTTGCTCTCTTTCTGAAACAAATACATTTTTACCTGTACTCTTATTGTATTTTTGTTGTAATTATTGATGCACATGGATAGAGGAAGCATGTTTTCCTTTTCCATTTCTTTGAACCCTCCTGCTAGGCATCCTATGTGTGATATGCAAGTGGCTATTCTTTTGAAGAATGTTTTAAGGGACCAACGGTAAAAGAGAGGAGATTAAGGCATTTCCTAGTATTTTGACTTCCCATAGCCAGACCTGCCTCCACTTGGGGCCATGTGTACTGGGGATGGGAACAGTAGCTCCCCTCACATATGATGGCAAAGGACAGCAGGCTTATTTAAGCAGTGGGACTGCTTCCTGCTTCTTTCTTTGGATAAGCGCTCAGCATATGGCATGACCCTGGTACCTCTTGGGGAATAAGGGAGGAAGCAATTTTATATAACAGATTTCAGCTAGCCGTGCTAATGGAGAAGACTTGCTGTGAATTGCCTGAATCCAAAGATGGTTTACAAACAAAGTCTCAGTTCATAGTGTTTGTACCAATTTTGATTTAAGCTGCTGATTAACAGTACTATGTATTTATACATGTAGCAAAGCAAATTGCTTCAATTGGCAAGCCTCAAGAATGTAACTCTGAAAGTTTTATTTAAAGCCACCAGGCAGCTGTGGCAATCATTTCAGAAACAATTCTAGTCTCATGGCATTTATTTTGGGGTTGAAATTTATTTTTTATTGAGTTTGTCAAAGTCACTTTATAGATAGATTCTTAACAGCTTTTTTTCTTTTTTGGTGAATGTGTGATTGAAACCTTTCTAGCAATTTTAAAATAATCTCATTTGTCATATTTCAGTGCGAAATTTAGAAAATGATACATCAAGTAATGAATTTTAGGTTGATCTTGTTTCCTTTGGGGTTTCCTTTTCATTTCCCTCCCCAACCTCACTCTTGACTCCCTCTTTTCTTCCTCTTCCCCTCCCTCCTTTTCCCTCCTTTGTTTCTGTGGATAATGGAAGTGATCTTAAAGAGTGAGCGATTGTGTCTCAGTAGGTTAGTAAATGATTGAATCATTTATTGTTTTTTTTGAGAGTATCCATCTTTCAGAAGTCAAACAGATGAATCGTCACTCTGAAAAGAAACTCATTATGTAACATTTTTTCTCTCTTTTATTGAATGAGCATTACTTGTATGTGTGACTTTTAAACTGTTGAAATATGACATAGGAAAAAAAAAAAGTCAGCTTCTAATTATAGCTCCTTGGGAAAACACGTGATTTCATCACTAAGCTCTAAATTTTTTAAAAAGTTGTTTCAACCATCTCATTTGTTTCTTGAAGCATCACCTTGTGAAAGTCACATCCTTAACAGATTCAGTTCAGTTCACTCACTCAGTAATGTCTGACTGTTTGCAACCCCATGGACTGCAGCACGCCAGGCCTCCCTGTCCATCACCAAATTACTCAAACTCATGTCCATTGAGTTGGTGATGCCATCCAACCATCTTATTCTCTGTTGTCCCCTTCTCCTCCCACCCTCAATCTTGCCCAGCATCAGGGTCTTTTCCAATGAGTCAGTTCTTCGCATCAGGTGACCAAAATATTGGCCAAAATATCCCATTAACATGTGGGATATACTAAACTGAATTGTCCCTGTGTAGATCTGGTAGAGAAACCGACTTCCTGAACTTAGGTTTACCTGCCAGTCTTTCTCTCTCTTTTCTTCCTGGGAGGTCATTAAAATTACTTTTGTGAACTTACCTTTTCAGGGTCTTGGATCTTTGCTATAAGGACTTGGTGCTCAGCCTGAGGGATTCCAGGAGCTGCTGCTGCTTCTTTTTTTTTTTTTTTTCTTTCTTAGCTGATTTACAAGTATGTGTTCATTTCTCCTCCCCGCCCCCACCCCCCCATATTCTTTTCCATTATAGTTTGTCACAGGGTATTGATTATAGTTCCCTGTGCTATAGAGTAGAATTTGTTTATTCATCCTTTATATGATAGTTTGCCTCTGTTAATCCCAAATGGGGCTTCTGCTTTTTGAAAAATCTTAAGTCTAGCCACAGAATCCTTTTATCCAACACCAGATATGTGAATCAAAGTCAGGGTTTGAGTGAGAAGAAGCATTCCTAGTCTCTCTTACTGAAAAAAAAATCTCTTTTTCTAATACTTTCCATTTTCTGACAACCTAGACATGAGCATGAGTGACAGATGTCTGATAACTGGAGAAATCCTGGGATTTCCCATCTGGCAATGTTGATATAAGACCCATACGTGATATCTTCTCATTGCTTATTCGTATGGGGCATCGTCATGTGCATGGCAGTCTTTCATCAAGTGCACATGCAAAAATAAGTTAGCCATGAAAAAAGTTATTATGAAAAAGCATGTTTGCATCACTAGGTGGCAGAAATAAAAGGAGTTATTGTGTTCAGTATTCTTGATAATAAAATTCTTTATAATGTGTGTACCTTGCTTACAAACATGTGAGATATTTTCATTTTGTGTAAAATAGATTGCAGTATTATCCATGGAAGTTAAGAAGCAACATAAATGGAATTCAAACAGCTTAGCTTATACCTCATAGTGAGGAAGTATGCTGAATATTGTAACCCATTTTTTGATTATCATATCCCAACAGTGTGAGTCCATGGGCATGTGCAAATATTTATCTTATGTGAATTATCTAACAAAGTCACTCAGTAAAAGTCTCACAGAATTGTTATGCATCTTTAAGTATAATACAGCAAAATCAAAGATGCTTTTGCATTTAAAGCAAAGTAAAATTGTAGTTTGTTTAATATTTGCATTTGCCAAGCAAAACTGATACATACATAATATATATCATATATATTACATGTTACTGTATATCATATTACATACATTTATATAGATAATAAGTCCTTTAGTTTGTAAATATGTGTTCATAAGTCAGCTTTAGTCACAAGTCTCAGACTAATTTCGAATTCCACAGCTAAAAAGAGCAGGTGGAAATGATGGTACAGTTTTAGGTATGGTTGCATCTAGGAGCTCAAACAAAACCATGACAAGTTTTTCTCTCTTATCCTCCTTACCTTATGTTATTCTCCCTTGCTTTTTCTTGCTCTCAACCCTGCATGCTGCTGCTTTGCTTTGGGACTAGTCTTGTTCACCCTACATGCTATGGGTAAGATGGCTTTTAGCATTCTTAAATTTATCTCATTCTTTCTTCTCTGTTCTGAAAGGAAAAGTGACACTCTCCTTTCCCATCTATATGTTAATATAAAAATAATGGTAGGGATCTAATTATCTGATTGTTATTATAAACCTACCCCCTTATGGGGGCTTCCAAGGTGGCTCAGTGGGTAAAGAATATGCCTGCAATGCAGAAGATGCAGGCAGATGTGAGTTTGATACCTGGGTTGGAAAGGTCCTGGAGGAGGGCATGGCAATCCACTCCAGTCTTGTTGCTTGGAGAATCCATGGACAGAAGAGCCTGGTGGGCACAGTCCATAGGGTTGTAAAGAGTCAGACATGACTGAAGCGACTTGAGTGTGTACTCCCTTATGGACAAATAAAAATTGAGAGAGGATGGTGCATATTTGATTTTTCAGATATATGTTACATGCCCACTCCCACAGGTAGGAAGGCAGAACGCTATTGCTATTTACTGCATCCATGAATATTTAAAATAGATCTTCTGTCACTTTCTGAGATAGACCATTTGTACAATTAAAAGGATTTAATCTGTGAGGTTCATAAACCATTTATATGGGTAACACACTTACTAAAAGCTGCCTAGGAATTGTATGAAGTTGACTCTGGGTTGCCTTTGCTAAAGCACAAGTTTTCCCATAGAGTAACATTTTTTGGTGATACTGTCAAAAACAGCAATATAGACATTTAATTTTTTTTTAGTAAGATGCACACTTGGGAATTCTACTTTCATTTCATTTATCCATTTCATTCAGCAAATACTTATTCTAAGTACCTACAGTCAGACTGGGAATCAAAAGTGATCAGGACAAATATAGCCCTTATTCAAATGTCATCTTCTCAACAAAGTATTCCCTGCCTCCTCCAATGACAGACAGAACTGCTCTGTCCTACATTACCCCTCCACTTCCCCTGCTTTTTTTTTGTCTCCATAGCAGTCAGTGCCATCTTCATTCTTATCCATCTCTCTTGATTAGAAATATAAGCTCCCTTAGGTCAAGTGGCTCAGACTTCCCTGGTGGCTCAGATGGTAAAGAATCTGCCTGCAATGCAGAAGACCAGGGTTCAATCCCTGAGTTGGGGAGAGCCCCTTGAGAAGGAAATGGCAACCCACTCCAGTGTTCTTGCCTGGGAAATCTCATGGACAGAGGAGCCTGGCAGGCTAGTGCTCATGGGGTCTCAGATACAACTGAGCGACTAACAGGCCAAGTATGTTTGTTTATTTGATTGTTGGTTGTATCATCGTTGTCTAGGACTGTGTCTGGCACAAAGAACATTAAATGTTGTGTTGAATGAATAGATAAGGTCTTGGATATCATTTCTGTCTCTGTCCCCTCTATATGGATACTAGGTATGATAATTATTGTACATGCTAAATTTCTCTAAGAAGCAAAGTGAAGCAATCTAAATTCACAGAGGGTGAAGATGGAGATGCTCCTTTGGATTAGATGACCAATGAGGCCTTGCAGAGGAGATGACATTTGGACCTGAATGACAAGAGGGTGCTGTGCAGGCCAGTATCTGAGAGGAGACTTCACAGTAGAGTGAACAGATATAAAGAGCTCAGAGGAGAGATTGTGTCTGGACTAGTCAAGGGGCAGCAAGATGATCAAGGAGACTAGAGTAGGCAGTGGGGAGTGAGAGGAAGACAGGTGATGTATGCAGGGTTCAGAACAAGCCCCATGGTTAAGATGGGATTTTATTCTTAGTAGAGAGAGAAGCAATGTGAGGTCTTTTGAGCAGAAAGATGACATGTTCTGAGCTATGTTTTTAAAAAGATCACTTAGACTGTTGTGTCAGCCAAGAAGGAAAACCAACTGAAGGTCATTGTAAGGAGGAGGTTTTGTACTAAGTAATAGCAGTGCAGGTGGTAAGTGTTGAGTCCAGACATATCTCAAAGGTTGAGTCAAATAATAATGGATCAGATATGAAATGTTAAAAAGAGGCATTAAACACAGAACTCTGCTTGATGTTATGTGGCAGCCTGAATGGGAGGGGAATTGGGGGGAGAATGGATACATGCATATGTATGGCTGTATCCCTATACTGTTACCTGAAACTGTCACAACATTATTTGTTAATCAGCTATACCCCAATATAAAACAAAAAGTTTTTTTTTTTAAAGGCATTGGAGATGACTTTAAGGTTTGATTTGACTTTTTAATTCCAATGATTGTATCAATTCACCAAAATCTGTTAACCCTTGAAACTACTGAATTTTGTTAAGTTAAATATTGTTACACTTGAAAAAAATCTTTGAGGAAATAAGTCCTACTTTTTAATATTTGAAATATGAGAAGCATGACTACAATGAGCATATATAACTACAGAGGGGAGATGATAAATTCTAGGACTTTACAGATTGACTAATTGACAAAGTACTCAGTCTTTAATATCCATGTATGCCTAACATATGCTATAATTTCAATGTTCTTGAGCAGTTTGTTCTGTGCTGCAAAGTATGGGTGTCTTTTGTAGCACTGAGAATTGTGGAATAAGATGAGAGTTGGCTGGATGGGAAGAATATGCAACTTAGAGATTAAGAAGATAAAATGTCAGAATTCTGTATACATAGAATAAATTAATCAGTTCCAAGATATAGCAAAATAAAAGAATGACTATAGACTGTGACGCTAGCAGAGTCCCAGAGTTGTATCTGTGTCCTTATATCCATGTAGGGTATGTATGTGACTTTGTGCATGGGGGACATCCACATGAGGTTTAGGCTCTAAATTTCCTTTAAGAACAAAAAATTTCACCTGATTAATTTTTGTCAGTAGAAATCTGAGTACACATGGTAGTCAACTATCTTAAGTGTGGCTGAGATATCCTCATAGAATTCATACTCCATTATTTAAGTTCTCTTTAAGCATATTTAAGTGAGATGAGATAATCACACTCTTTTGCAAAGAATAGGAAAAAAAATTTAATAACTTAAAATTATACTTACCAGAAATTTGAAACATTTTAAACTCTTGTAAGTTCTTCATCAAGCTACTTCTTGGTATTAAATACATGAACTTCTGTTTGATGATGTTTGATGCAACACCAGTTTGATTCACTTTCTTAAACTCTTTTCAGAAACAAATTGATAACAACTCTCTAGCTGCAAAAATAAAGCTCTAGAGATGGTTCTTTTCGTAAATGAAACACTGTTCTAAGTAAGTGGTTGTTAGTCTAATAGCACATTAAAGGCTAATTAAATAAGGGAAAATGGTCCTTATAGGGACTGAGGAACAGTGGTAACTGTGAGTTATGTCTCTCTTGACTATTCTACCTGCTTACACAAAAAAATCATGAAATTTCCTGAGCTCTGCCAAATGTGAAAGGGGGGACTATTTCAGTAACAATCTGTCAGGTTATGTATGTTTATATAAAGCATGTTATTTACACATATTCTTTTTGGTTTTATACCCTATGTCTGATTAGGTTTCCTTTTCTAAGAGCAGTGTTTTCCAGAATCTCCTTTATGGCTGATGTTGCTTTCGGGTTGTTTTCAAGAATCTAGATAATCCTATGTAATCCTGTCTCTACTCCTCAAATCCTGTAGTTTTATTATAATGTTTATTTTTCTAAATGTTCAGTATTTTCTAACTGCAGTTCTAATAGCACCAAACAACCAGTACATTATAAAAATATGGCTTAGAATATTCTGATTTCATTTACCAGTTAAAATAATGTCAGGCATATATGTTGTCTTAAAGCAATTATCAGTAGGGTATTCCAAAAATTATTACAGGAAGAAAAAATTCTTTGATTCTTGTTTATGGGGAAAATTTTGAAGCTGTATTAAAATTTTAGTTTAAAAGAATGTTAATAGCAAAAGTACACACAATGATACCAGGTTAACTTGGTTTTAACTTTATTTTTAAAGTGTCACTTTGTTGTAAGATATTACTGTATATTAAAAATACCGTTGATTCTAAAAGAAAGTTTTAATATAATATTATCACTAACATTTTGAGTTGTGTCCTTCATTGCATAGCCATAACTTCTACTTAAATTCTACAGAGAGTTAGGGAATGAAATGTAGCAGAAATTAGGTCACTAGAGTTTTAAGTTAAATTCCATTTCCAAGAAATCTGAGACACTTCCATTTTTTTCTCTTTGTGTTAGTAATCAGTGCAGAAAATGACAGGAAAAGTACTTCTTAGAGTTATCAAAAAATTAAACTTTTTCCCAGCCATTTTTCTCCTTTGTTGTTCCTTTACACTCCAAATATCCAATTATAGATGTGGCACCATGATAAAACTTGATGTAAGATATTAACAAAAATGTTTGTAAAGATAGTCACTCATAACTTTATATCCTGAATGAGAACCCACAGATAAATTTAAGCCTGGTTTGGGATTACCCCTCACTTGTATATCTAAGTGTTTGCTAATTATTATTATGCATCTATACATCTGGTTCTCAAGGCAAGAATACTGAAGTGGTTTGCCATTCCCTTCTCCAGTGGACCACATTCTGTCAGCTCTCTCCACCATGACCCGCCCATCTTGGGTTGCCCCATGGGCATGGCTTAGTTTCATTGAGTTAGACAAGGCTGTGGTCCTAGTGTGATTAGATTGACTAGTTTTCTGTGAGGATGGTTTCAGTGTGTCTGCCCTCTGATGCCCTCTTGCAACACCTATGTCTTACTTGGGTTTCTCTTACCTTGGGCGTGGGGTATCTCTTCACGTCTGCTCCAGCAAAGCGCAGCCAATGCTCCTCACCTTGGACGAGGGGTATCTCCTCACTGCCGCCCTTCCTGACCGTCAACGTGGGATAGCTCCTCTAGGCCCTCCTGTGCCCGCGCAGCCATGGTGTGGGGTTGGTCCTCCTGAACACTGCCCCTGGCCTTGGGCGTGGGGTTACTCCTCCCAGCCGCCGCCCCTGCCCTTGGGGGTGGGGGCATGGGGTAGCTCCTCCCACCCGCTGCCTCTGGCCTCCCCCACCTCATGGGAAGAGTTGACTCATTGGAAAAGACTCATGCTGGGAGGGATTGGGGGCAGGAGGAGGAGGGGACGACAGAGGATGAGATGGCTGGATGGCATCATTGACTCGATGGACGTGAGTCTCAGTGAACTCCGGGAGTTGGTGATGGACAGGGAGGCCTGGCGTGCTGCGATTCATGGGGTCGCGAAGAGTCGGACACGACTGAGCGACTGATCTAATCTGATCTGATACATCTGGTGGACTCATACTGTAAGATTGCAAATGGCCACTGTCCCCAGGAACCAGCTGGGCTCCATAAATGAATGAAGTGTCTCTGGTGATAAACATCAACACATGATAAATGGCCCCCTCGGGTGACATCAGGACAGTAGTGAGTGAAGAAGACCATGGCACCCAGCTTCTGTCCTTTCCTAACAGGTTAGCCACTACTCAGCTTCATCAGATTATGGCCACCTGGGAATGCTGCTGGATCTGTTAAGACAAAAATCTCATTTTAATGGAAAATCGCCCAATTTTTCAATGTTGGTAACTGATGGAAATTTT
This sequence comes from Bubalus bubalis, assembly GCF_019923935.1. Taxonomy (NCBI): domain Eukaryota; kingdom Metazoa; phylum Chordata; class Mammalia; order Artiodactyla; family Bovidae; genus Bubalus; species Bubalus bubalis. The sequence continues at coordinate 75,935,548 of NC_059163.1, forward strand.
AAAGGAAATTATTTGTGCTAGGAATCCTTGTTCAGACTGTTTGAAGGGCAAATCCAACTAAAGTTTTATGGTAACTAGAAGGGCTTCCCAGGTGACTCAGTGGTAAAGAATCTGCCTGCAGATATAGGAGATGGGGGTTCAATCCCTAGGTTGGGAAGATCCCCTGGAGTAGGAAATGGCAACCCGCTCCAATATTATGGCCTGAAAATCCCGTGGACAGAGGACCCTGGCAGGCTACAGTTCATGGAGTCACAAAAAGCCAGACAAGACTCAGTGACTGAGCACATGGTAACTATGAGAGAGACAGAGGGAAGAGTGCATGATTGAAGGCAGAGAGTAGTTAAGGACCAGATGGCCAGATGAATGATCACCGTGGCCCATATTGGAGAAGTGAAGATAGATACAGAGAAAAAGTCAAGAGGTGGGCTCAAGACCTTCAGGAGACAGAACAGGAAGGACCTAGAAGCCAAGAGTATAGGGATAAAAGCCTGTGGAAGAACTGAAGTTTCAAGATTCTTGGGTCCTAAGAGGAAAGAGAGAGAGAGGGAAAAAAAAAAAAAAAAAAGGCTGCCGGGGCTCAGGTGGAATGTGCGTATTTTTATCAGTAATCTGAAATCCAATTATCTGGCTTCCGCAACTACAGACACCACTCCTGCACACACAGAATAATTATACCATGTATGGGTTCAGTTTTGATTTTCAATCAGAAGATGCATGGATACCATTGCTACATTTGCTTGAAAGGTCACGGCTTCAGAGGCTTAGAGGCTGGAAAGCAAAGATGAAAATAGAAGCTGAGTGATTTTGTGAAACAGATGGGGGAAAAGCAAATGGAGGTCAGTTTACAGTCACTGGGAGGAGAGAAGAATAGAGAAAGTCAGGAGCTAAAAATCTCTCATGGTGACCACGATGCTGGAAAAATAGGAACGGGAAATACAGCTGTGAATATCCCCATTCTGAGTTAGCTTGACACTGAAAATTGAACAATTGATGGTTCTTTGAGCTTCCTGTAGCGTGAATGTTCTCTCTGTTGCATAAAGACAAAGTTTGAATCACCTTTGAAATTGTGGAGATATCTGTCATCTCTATTCAGAGATAAAAATAGAAAGAGTTTGGCAGGGGGCAAATGTTAGAACAGGGAATAAAAAGCAACAGTCATGTCAGTTCAATAGTATTTATTGGGCGCTGTCAGGTGCAAGACAAGGCCCTGATGATTCCGTATTGATTAAGACATAGCCCAAGCTTTCAAGGCAGATAAACATTTAAACAGCTAATAGCAGTTACATAGAACAGACATCACATTTGCCATTTTAGAGATTGAGCTCCAGTGTTCAAAGGGTAGATATCTCAGTGGCAATGTCCAGTTGCTGGAAAGAAGGGCCTGATTTCCAAAAGAGACATCATGATTCTACACAATTGCTCTAAATAAAGGTTGGGAATTAATTCTAGCAAAAGGTGGAGGTGACTGACATTTCCCAAAGAGAAAATTAAAGCAAAAAGAATGGTGTGCTAAAGGTGGAGCCCAGAAGAAGATTCTTGAAATCCCATAAGAAGGGACTTATTAGAGCCACACAGGATAAGCCATACTTTCATCATTCGTGACCTGTACATTGAGGAGCATGTAAGCAGTTGGGATCATAGACCCTGGAAAGACAAGAAGGCCAATAAAGATTTGGGGATGGTGAAGTTAAATATGCCATTGAGGGGAAAAAAGGGTTCCAACCCTGCTCTGTGTATTAAAATGTAGGAAGCAATTTGAAGTTAAACAATAAGTATAGATACTGTGCTGAATTCCCTCCCCTCTGCTGTCTTGCCTTTCAGGTTTAAATCCTGTCCCAACTCCTGCATGATACCTTAGCTAATCTAACAGATTGTTAATTCTTCCACTTCCAAGGCCCTAGAGCACTTGTATCTGTTCCTTCCTTGACAGTTACTGTTTTCCTGTCTTGCCTTATCAACCTGTGTGTGATTACCAGGATGATGATTGTAGGGCTTCTTAGGTGGCTCTGGGGGTAAAGAACCCGCCTGTCAACGCAGGAGATGTAAGAGATGTGGGTTTGATCCCTGGGTCGGGAAGATCCCCTGGAGTAGGAAATTGGAAAGCCACTCTAGTATTCTTGCCTGGAGAATCCCATAGATAGAGGAGCCTGGTGGGCTATGGTCCATAGGGTCACAAAGAGTCAGATACGACTGAAGCGATAGCATGAAGCAATGATGATTGTTAAGTGTTCATTCAGACTGAACCATTTTGGAAAGGGAGGATGGGAGAGGGAGAGTGCTGTTGGTGTTATTAATAATTCCTGAGGGATGACAGGCATAAGTGGGGGCTGTCCCTAGCTACCAGACTTGTGGTCACAGGACCTATTTCCCTAACTATGCTACTAAGGCCTTGCATAGAGTAGGAAAAAAGTGACTCCATTAGATACCATTGAAAGAACTAAGGAGATGATTACATAACCCTAGACTCTTCATTTTCTAGATGAGGTAACTGAGGTCTATAGAGGCTATGTGACTTGCCTATAACTGCAGTTAGTTCTTACCTTGTTCAGTTCAGTTCAGTCCAGACACTCAGTCGTGTCCGACTCTTTGCGACCCCATGAATCGCAGCACGCCAGGCCTCCCTGTCCGTCACCAACTCCCAGAGTTCACTCGAAATCACGTCCATTGAGTCAGTGATGCCATCCAGCCATCTCATCCTCTGTCGTCCCCTTCTCCTCCTGCCCCCAATCCCTCCCAGCATCAGAGTCTTTTCCAATGAGTCAACTCTTCGCATGAGGTGGCCAAAGTACTGGAGTTTCAGCTTTAGCATCATTCCTTCCAAAGAAATCCCAGGGCTGATTACCTTGTAGGCCTGTTTTATTCTTGTCAGGTTTTGTAGGCTTACCGATTCCACAGACTTATGTATTTTCTCTCAGGTATTTCCATGTACTTATAGCCTGGTTGATTAATAACATTGTCTTGCCTCTTTTGTTATATATATATATATATATTTTTTTTTTTTTTGGCTTTTTAAATTTTTGTTTTATATTGGAACATAACTGATTAACAATGTGTTAGTTTCAGGTGTACAGCACAGTGATTCATTAATACATACACACGTATCTATCCTTTTTCAGGTTCTTTTCCCATTTAGGGTATTACAGAATATTGAGTAGATTTCCCTGTGCTATACAGTAAGTTCTTGCTAGTTATCCATTTTATTTATTTAAATTGGGGTATAATAGCTTTACAATGTTGCATGGGTTTCTCCTGTATAACAGCATGAGTCAGCTATATGTATACTATATACCCTCCCTTTTGAGCCTCCCTCTCATCCCCTCACCCGCATCCCACTCCTCTGGGTCATCACAGACCACCAAGCTGTGCTCTCTGTGCTTTATAGCAGATTCCCACTAGTTACTTGTTTTACATGTTAGTGAATATACGTCGATGCTACTCTTTCAGATTGTCCGCCCTCTCCTTCCCCTCCCCCACTCATGTCTACATTCGGTCAGATTTTGATGTCAGCTTTTTCTACGCAGCTCCGCAATGACTGATACTGTGCTGAGCACGTTAAGTTCTCAGCGAATGCTAAGCGAATTAACAAACCGAAACACTGATTCTTATCAATGAAAAGGGACTTGGGAATAATACAGTCAGGTCCTCTCCTAAATAGGGAGGATGAAACTTAGAGCTCATCACATGATTTGTTCTTGGCTCAATCAGCCAATTAGTGATAAACCAAACTAAAACTCATTTCTCCTGTGCTGTGCTCTGCTGTGCTGTGCTTAGTCCCTCAGTCGTGTCCGACTCTTTGCTACCCCATGGACTGTGTAGCCCACGAGGCTCCTCTGTCCATGGGGATTCTCCAGGCAAGAATACTGGAGTGGGTTGCCATGCCCTCCTCCAGGGGATCTTTTCAATCCAGGGATCGAACCCAGGTTTCCTGCATTGCAGGCAGCTTCTTTACCATCTGAGCCACCAGTTCTCTTAGGTCTTTTAATTTCCAGGCCAGTATTTTTCCTACTGTATCTCACTGGTTCCAAAGTGACAGGCAGCAAAATCTTAGCAACCTAAAACCCGAAGTGACATCATACTGATTTATAGTTTTTTTGTAGTTTTCCAAACACTGCCTTATGTTACAGGACCCTCTGCTGGCAAGGCTGGCAAGGCAGCTGAAGTGTTTTACAAATTAGGGAATCAAAAGTCAGAATTTAAAGGCACTTGGGACCAAAGTGGTTCAATTTTCTCAAATACAGAGAACCCAAAGATACTTGTTCAGTCTTAGTACTATTCTGGAAAGATTTCTTTTTCTAATTCAGCAAAGCAAAGCTCTGTTAACAAAGATGTTCTTGAGGAAAGGATTTGGGATTATATGTTAAAAAGCTTTTTCCAAGTTTCTTGTCACCCAAGTTACATATCCTGATTTGCTTTTGCTCTTGTGAGGAATTCTTACAGCAAGAAAATCGTGCTCTTTGTTATTTTAGCTAGAAAGGTGAATAGTTTTGAAATCATGTTTTGAGTGGGCTAAGGCAGGGGTATAGGATAAAATGTTCAGAATTCCAGTTAAATATGTAAACAGAAAAAGGAAAAAAAATATACAAATCGGTTGCATACAGAGCCTGGTTAAAGCAAAAATGCTTCAGGTGTAATGCTGAATTACTGATGGGCTGTGCTCTGAACAGCCTCCAGAGTGCTAGGTTTCCAGGCAGAATTTCACGGGGAGCTTACTCTGCGGGGCTGCATGCTCTGTCTACTTAGAGAGTATTTAGCTTGTGGACTGTGCTAAAAATGTTGACCTAAATCAAAGCAATTAGCAAATCAAGTTTCCAGGTTGTTTTGTTGCTTTGCTCTGCTGAAGCTCCATTGAGACCCTTTCTGATTAAATTAAATGTGAATGAGAAAGTGAGACGAAGAGGGAAACACCGTCAACTCTTCCAGAATCTTTGGTAAATAGCTGAATAGCTCTGTCCCTGGGTGTGTATGTTGGGGTTGTGGGTTTCATTGAGATTGTGAGTTACCAGATGGAAGGCAGCGATCTTGCTTTGTTCACAATACTTATCTCCTGGAGGGGAACTAGGGCACGAGTTAGAAGGGAACCTAGTAAACATTGGCCAAATAAACCAGTGAGTTACAGTCTGGAACCTTCCTGGGCTGACTCTCTGGGCTTCCTGTCCAGTGACCTTACTGGGTTGTAATGAATTGTTTGTATGTTTCTCTGTATTTTTTATTTCTCTTGTCAGTTGTCAATCTCTTTTGCCTCAGGCTTCCCTTGTGGTTCAGCTGGTAAAGAATCCACCTGCAATGCAGGAGACCTGGGTTCGATCCCTGGGTTGGAAAGATCCCCTGGAGAAGGGAAAGGCTACCCATTCCAGTATTCTTGCCTGGAGAATTCCATGGGCTGTACAGTCCATGGGGTTGCAGAGTCGGACACGACTGAGCAGCTTTCACTTTCAGTGATGTTTAATGCATACTCATTTGAATGAAAGATTAAGGAATGAGTTCTTGGTAGCATTTCCTCTCTAACTCATGTAGGTCAGAGGGGAGATGATTATTTATAAAAAGAGCATAATGCTTCTATTTGACTTAAAGTACCATCATTGCACACTGAATATAACATAAATATAACCATAATGTAATATGAATAGTATATAAATAAAAAACTATATTGTATATAAAATATGCTATATAAATCTTGTATATAAAACATGCTATAAATAATGTGTACTTATTATGATATATAGGGAATAGCAAATAATGCTAAATGTAAGAGTAGGTTTTCTTTTGTTACTCTTGGCCTCTTTTTTCCTCGATATACTTTACAAATTTAAAATGACAGACACACAGCCAGGACTCAACTCAGTTAGTTCAGTCTTAAAGCTCTAGATTTAGTCCATTTTGCGTCCATATGGCAAGTTAGTTAAACCTCACCAAGACTCAATTTAACTATCTTTAGAATCTATAGTAATGTCTACTTTGTGTTTATTGTAATGATAACAGCTAATGTTTTTCAGGCACTTACTGTGCTCAGGACAGCACCATCAACTCTTTCTGTATTCTGTTCGTGGAATAGTAGAGACTATTATCTATGTATTATCTTACGTAGTCTTACATAAAGACTATGTAATAGTCTTTACATAGACTCTATGTAACAGAGCTGAACCTGAGACATAGAGTGATCATTTATAAGAAGGACAAAATACTTTGTAAACCACATATTGTCTTATGCTAAAGTTAAAGCAATCTTATTAGAAACATAGAAGGATTTTTGAGGAGCATGCAAAAGACCTTTTATTTTTTTAGTTTTCATGGAATGGTTTCAGGCATAGACCAGGAAACTCCACATCATCCATTAGAAACAAACAAAAAAAACACTAGATGCTTGAGAGCAGTTGGTGATGGACAAGGAAGCCTGGCATACTGCAGCCTATGGGGTCACACAAAGAGTCGGACATGACTAAGCAACTGAACTGAGAAGAAAACAACCAAAGAACTGAGGTGTAAATTCCCCAGACTCTGCACTGGAGATACATCAAACATTACAGGGTTGGATTCCATGTTGGGGACAGGTCTCAGGATTGACAGAAGAGGAAGAGGCCATGGGGCGAAAAGAGGCGCCAACAAAATCTCTGGGGTTTAGAATCTAGTACAGAGTTCTTGAGGGCTTCCCAGGTGGTGCAGAGGTATGCCAGTGCAGGAGACACAGGGGATCCAGGTTTGATCTCTGGGTCTGGAAGGTCCCCTGGAGAAGTGAATGGCAACCCACTCCAATATTCTTGCTTGGAAACTCCACTGGACAGAGGAGCCTGGCAGGCCATAGTCTTAGTTCCCTGACCAGGGATCAAACCCCATCCCCTGCATTGGAAGGCAGATTTTTAACCACTGGCCCACTAAGGAAGTCCTGTGTTTGTTAAAGTGAAAGAAAATATATTTAGCTAGATTCATCTATTTCTCTCATAGTACTTCATTGCCAGCTGACATTGGAAAAGGCACCAGTTGGTTACACTAAAAAGTAAGCATGTTTGGAACAAAATATTTCTTAAAGTAGGACCCTGTTTCAAAAAGAAAAATAAGGCCATGTCATAAGCTGTAATAATAACCAATGTCGTCATGGCAGATGAAGCAATCCAAATGCGTATGTGGTTCTGTTTGTGGCTTTGCAGTGGAAATGCAGGACCTTGCTGTCATTGACTTTTCCAAAGGCGTTTTTCTTTTACTATACAAAAGTCATTTAAAAACTCACGCAATCACCTACACACCATCAAATCTAGTACATTTACTGAATTGTAAGATTTTTTTTAATGTCTATCCACTTTATATTGAAACTATTGTAGACAGCATATATATATGAAATTATTGATTTAAAATCAGAAGGATTATTAAGGCAGAACTGGGATGAGGATTCTGGCATCTGGTTTCCCGATCAGTATTTCCTTCCCCATTTATTCATGTATTCTAACAGGAAAAAAAAAAAAGCGCCTTTCAAGTTAGCTTTTTCTTTCCTATTCATCTGCTATTCATTTTTCTATTCACTTTCCATTCATCTGAAAGCCCTTTTACAGATATTCTATGTGGCTAGTTTCCCAGAAATTAGCCCCCTTCAGCATAGAGGGGACTATTTTCGGCTCCCCTCCCACTGTGGGACTGCGCTCTGGTGTCTTGAGATCCTGAGTTTAAGTTCTGAGCTCCTTATCCCTGTAGCTGAAGTTTGTATGAATTCCTGGTACCTCTGAGCCTTGGCAGCACTTTCCCTGTATCCTCCTCTTCCCCTATACTCACTGCTGGGCCTCCTTCTCCCTCTCCTAGCAGAATCTAAATTTTAGAAAGTCAGCATATTTCACACTCATTTTTATCTTTTTTCCTTTTTTCTCTAAAGTCAGGTATCACTTCTCCCTTCACAAAAGCAAGCAAGGTCCTTTACTTGCTTATGGGTGTGCCGTGTGCACGCTCAGTCATGTCTGACTCTGCAACCCCATGGACTGTAGCCTGCCAGCTCCTCTATCCATAGAATTTTGTAGCAAGAAATGCTGGAGTGGGGTTGCCATGCCCTCCTCCAGGGGATCTTCCTGACCTGGGGATTGAACCCCGCCCTGTTAGTGTTTTCCTAACACTAACAGGAAACTTACTAGCTCCAAAGTACTGAATCAATCATACATTAATATTACCACATTTATGATAAATGTGGTAATCTATCATAAATTGGTATATGGGGGGGTTAATTTTGATCTATGTTAGTCTACTTTGTGTGACTATAAACTTCATGATAACAGGGGATTTTGTCTGCATTTTTCACGTATATGTGTCAGTTTAGAATCTTGCACAGGTGTTGAGTACCTAGTTATTGGAAGAATGTGTAGTGTTTGAAAACTCATGAGAACTGGAGCATGCTTGACTTGGAATAGATGAACTGAGATGAATAGGACGATCCCCTATTTCAAAGTAATCTTATCTGGTTCAAACTGAAATGAAACAATATCATCTTATATCATTTTTTAAAGTTTAAAAATGAAAAGACTATAGAACTGAAAGTAATTGGCCTCTATAGCAAGACCACGTATCACCCAGATTAGTAACCAATTAAAATGCTTCTGTCTGAGTTGCTGGGATAAGAAGATTCTGCCCAAGGATTTTGTTATTTGTTTCTGCTGGTTTGGGAAATACTGTTTTGTAAGTAAGTCCTAAAGAGCTGCATGAGATCGTGACCAAATATAAGGATTTCTAATATTCCTTTAAAATAAATTATTTTATTGAGGTCTTGAAGGTATTTGATGTTTGTAGGTTTTGTTTATTTTACAAAATGACTGTTTTCGTGGCTTTCTCTTGAGTTGCTTATTTTTGCCATTTTAAGTATGGTGTAGGAATGTTGGATAAGGATTTATAATATGAGTTCTAGACCCACTTCTGCCACCAGTGAGTGTTCTCATTGTAATTAAGTTGCTTATCCTCTCTCGACCTGAGTTTTATTTGTGTAGTGAACGTGGAATCTTGTCTTATCATAACCTTCCCTATCTTCCAAAGCACACATATTCTATCATCATAAATGTGGTAATATTAATGTATGATTGATTCAGTACTTTGGAGCTAGTAAGTTTGCTTGCTGTGCATAAAGTTTATAGAAGAACAGCATCTGCCTTCTTGGAAGTTTTCACATCCAATATTCTTCTATACTGTTAAAATAATTGTATTAATGATCAAAATTGAATATAAATTTAGGTAAGTATTCTGTCATTTTATATAGGGTCTGTCATGTGTAATACTGATTAATTTGTGTCCGACAACACAATAAAGCATGGTGATCAATATAGCCCATTGATTTTTTTTCTGCTGGGATGGTGTGAGTATACACCAATCAGGCTGATTTTTACTGCTGATCAGACTGAATGAAACACAATTTCAATAATTGTTTTGTTTTGGTGTTTCTTCTCTGATGTCCGTATTGATTTGTGGGCAGATTTTGAAGACAGGCTCTTATAACAGAAAGAGACATGGTTATGTTAGAGCAAAAACCACTTATAGCAGAAATTATGTGCTAATAATGTGGTTCACCTTGATGTTCTCTCTTTACAGAGCCTCTTCTCAAGATGTGCATAATTGATATTGCCATAAGCACGCTCCCATTCTTTTTGCACAGCTAAGAGAATAGAGTGGCTTAGAATGCAGAAGCAGAATAAAGACCCAGCATTGTACAATAGGATTAGGCTGTTTTATTTCATGAAATATTCCATTCATTAGAAATGAATGCAAATGAGCTGAGAAAGGCAGGTAGCCTGAGCTCGTTCTTTATTTTGTTTCTCCTAGAAGAGATAATATCAGCAGATGGTAAAAACTCCATAAAGGACTGTCATGTGCAATCACTTATTTAAATCAACATTTTTTTAAATAGAAAATGGGTGTTTCATAAAGTAACCTTTCTCTCTTGTGGCATTACCTCCTTAGATACCCCTCATTTATTATTGACCACATGTATGTTCTTTTTAAAAAACTTTTAATTTTTATATTGGAGTATAGTTGATTAACAATGTTGTGTTAATTTCAGGTGTACAGCAAACTGCTTCAGTTATACATATATGTGTATCTATTCTTTTCAAATTATTTTCCCATTTAGGTTGTTACGTAATATTGAGCAAAGTTCCCTGTGCTATACAGTAGGTCCTTTTGGTTACCCATTTTAATGTAGCAGCGTATACATGTCAATCCCAAACTCCCTAACTTCCCCCGCTTCTCACCTTGTAACCATAATTTCAATCTCTAAATTTGTGAATCTGTTTTTTGTTTTGTAAACAAGTTTATTTGTATAATTTAAAATTTCACCTATAAGTGATATCATATGATATTTGTCTTTCTGTTCTGACTTACTTTACTCAGTATGATAGTCTCTAGGTCCATCCATGTTGCTATAAATGACATTATTTCATTCTTTTTACAGTTGAGTAATATTCCATTGTATATATGTGCCATATCTTCTCTATCCATTCCTCTGTTGATGGACATTTTGGTTGCTTCCATATCTTGGCTTATTGTAAACACTGCTGCTGTTAGCATTGGGGTGGGTGCATGTATCTTTTCAAATTATGGTTTTCTCCAGATATTTGTCTAGGAGTGGAGTTTCAGGACGATAAGGTAGCTATATTTTTAGTTTTTTAAGGAATCTCTATAGTATTCTCCAAAGTGGCTATACCAATTTACATTCCCACCAACAGTGTAGGAGGATGCACTTCTCTCCACACCCTCTCCAGCATTTACTGTTTGTGGATTCTTAGATGACTCCGAGATATTTGCTGCCAGAGTGAGAACGTTTTCCCAGTATAGAGTACAATAAGGATGTTCACGTGGTCAGTGTCAGCTGAGATCCAACACAACATTTACTGTAGCAATGATAGGAACCTCCCTGATAGAGGCATCAGCCCTTCCGGATATTTTAGAACAATTTTGAGAGTTTCTTTATAATAAAAATGATAATGAGGAAGGTGATTGATTCTACTAGTCAAATACTTCCTATCCTCGCAAATTCTTGCAAGAAAGATGTTAATACGTCCTTTACATAAAGAGTAATCTGACACTGAAGATATTTAAATAACTGGCTAGAAGTCACACAGCTGGGAAGTGATGCAGCCAGAACGTGAACGGACCACGAAGCAAAGCCGTCCTCACAGCTTTGTACTGCGGCCTCCTGTTGCTGGTTTCAGTGTCAGTCTGATCAAGTCTTCTCAAACACCCACAAGTGTTGAATCCCTGTACTGAAGGCAGGTGGCGCTATCCGCTTTTCATGTAGGACTAGTGCTTTATTTTTCAAGAAGCACTGAGAATTAATCCAGTAAGTGGAATTTAAGAGGCTGCTCAATACCTGAGTTATTGGGGACAGTGAAACTTTTTTAATTAGCTGGAGTGAGACTTCCCACAAAGTTAAACCTTCTAAATGGTACCCAGCTCAGCAGTAAAACTCAGAAAGGAATCTCCTTTGCAGTGATTGTGAATAGACAGAATCAAATAAAACAGCTGGGGTGAAGTCAGGATCTGAACCTTCTACCCGGAGTGCAGCAGTGGTTTCACCGTGGGTAAAAAAGGAAGGTGGGCTTTCAATGCCTCTGAAGGGAAAATGACCAGTTAAGGAGGAGAGGCAAAGGGGAAAAAATCTTAAAGGGAATAAATGGAGAAGAGTGTGACAAATAGCAGAGAAAGAATGCATGGCTGTGTCAGAAAAGATAAGGTGAAATATGTAAGGGATGACAACAGAGTATCCGGTGACAGCTATTCTAAGAGCAGAAAAGAAATCTAAGACTAAGGGAAGAAAGAATTTCTGTGATTAAGAGAAGGATTAGGGGACAAAGAACAATTCAATTTTTAGAGATAATACTGCTGATTATTTTTTACTGTATTTGCTAAGCACTTTTACATATGATATTTCATTTAATCCTCACAACAATTGTGTGTAGTAGGTTAAGTAGATGCTTTAAGCTCTGTTTTAGAAATACAGAATGCTACTGTCTGTGAGGCTGAAGAACTTGCCTACTCTCTTGAATAAGTGATGAACCTGAAACAAGAAAATGTTTGTTCTGGCCCCATTTAGATCTCTTTCGTTATGGACTGCTGGAAATTATTGTATAATGTTAAGAGTACATTTATTATAGGGTGGCCTTGTCACACATGCATGGGACATTTAGTTACTAGACTAGTCTGGTCTTCTTAATGTGAGGTAGCCATAGGGATAAAGATATATAAAGGATACAGCCCCAAGTGTATTTAACCTGGTGCATTTTACTAACCTGGGCTAGTTACAGTGCATCCATTATAGAATAGGGGTCAAGGATGTCATAGCTATACTGGGGCAGCTAGAGAGCGTGGTGAGCTGAAAACTCACTGGCCTTTGCAATGGAAGCAGGAGGCCACACTGACTCACCTGCAAGACACAGAGGGAGTATGGGCTAAGTTTGTTCCTGTCTGCCCAAGCTCTCTTTCCCATCTTATCTTCTGGGTTCTGAATACACTAGGTGGGGCTTACCCTTTACCCCTCCTCAGCCCTCGGGCAACAGGGTCTGGCATGTGCCCCTCACTGAGCCAGTCAGTGCCTTCCTTGGTTACTGTCTGCCAGTAGGTGGAAAACACTGTTGCTTTCCACAGTATTGATCAGGAGTGTGGCTGGAGTTGCCAGCTACTGTCATACCCACCTCTTGGAGGGAGCCTGATAGAAAACGTAGAACAGAGAGCTGCAGTCCTCACTGATTAGACCTCCCGAAAGAATTAGCTGCATCTTTGAACTTGAGGTAACAAATAAATCCTTAGGTTTATATGACTTGAAATTTGGTCCTTTTACAAATCAGAGTCATATACAAATGCAGGTGGCTGGTGGATGAGGATAGTAGTCAGCACTTAGTGAAATGCATGCTGTACTGTGAGATATTTTTCTAAGAACCTTTATGCATTAATCATTCTCACAAAAATTCTATGAAGCGCATACCATTATTATTTCCATTTTACAGAATGAAGAAAGTAAAGCCAAGAGAGGTTAGATGACTTGTCCTTAGATCACAGATAGAGAAAGAAAGAAAGCTGGGATTTGAACCCAGAGGGGGAGAGAGAGGTGTTTATATACATATATCTGCTCTATCTATCTACTTTACCTCTCTGTAATGTGAAAATTTTCAGTAAGAATGAAATTAATGTTTCAGATTACAAGATTAATATTGGTTATGTGCATGACAATAAGTATTTTAAATTTTATCCCAGGGTTATGGAGAAAATTGAAATTACTGGAACTTAAAAAAATAAACTTTAGATTTATGAGTGTTTTGAAAGAGTATAAATAGGAAAATGAAAATAAATGAGTGTAATATTGAAATATCCATAATATATGGCATTGTGTCTGAAACAGCAGCTAGTTAGCTGGTCAAATCTTTTTCAGAAGGAGAAAATAAAACAGAAACCTGGAAGCAGTTTAGTGTAGGTACCAGAACACATTTTATACGATTGTTACTGAGAGAAACATTATAGTGAGGAAGAATCTCTATAAACAGATACTAAGAATGAAAACGTATTGTGAGCCAGAGCATATAACTGAGCCAAGGACTCTGACATTGTAAAATTAGAGATGTCATCATAAAGCTAGAAAACAGAAAAACCCTGTATCAGAGAAGTTGCAGGAGCATTAATATAGACACTTTAAAAATACTCAAAGCACCATCTAGTCCCTAGGCTGTTTTATGTCCGTGAACCTGAGTCTATTTTGCAAGGGTTCCCAGCTCCAGGTTATAATTAGTAAATCCTGTGCCAAAATGTATGTGGAATTGAAGAAGTTAACTTTCTCACCAGGTACCACAGGTATGTTGTTGTGCTTAGGCTCCTTTGTCCATGGGATTTTTCAGGCAAGAATACTGGAGTGGGTTGCCATTTCCTTCTCCAGGGCATCTTCCTGACCCAGGGATCGAAACCACATTTCCTGTGTCTCCTGCATTACAAGCGGGTTCTTTATCCACTGAGCCATCAGGGAAGCCCACCGCTGATATAGGCCACCATAAAAAATAAATTTTGTTATTTTAAAAATTTTGTCAAGGTCCTATCACTTCCTATTGTATCATGCAAACAAATGCAAAAAAAGGCTGTAGGTATACACTATTGGAAAATCTGCTCTTTTGCTTTTAGAAAAGAAATGTCTTAGAATCATGATCCATCTTAGGCCTGGTGGTGCACTGAGGGTGTTTTTAATATCTTAAGTGCTTGGGAAAAAATCAAAAGAAGAATAATATTCAATGACTTTAAAACATTAGATGAAATTCAAGTTTCAATGTTCATAAGAAAAGTTAATTGGAATATAGACTCAGTCATTAATTTACATAGTGTTTATGACTTTTTTGGTGCTGTATCAGCAGAGTTGAGTAGGGACCCTGTGACCTGCAAAGCATAGCATACTTACTCTCTGGCCCTTTACAGAAACAATTTGTTGACCCTGTCTTGGAATCATAAAGCTGTGATCCTGGGAAACACTTGAAATGCTCATCTCACCCTGAGAAAGGAGAGTTAGTGCCTGCAAACAAATAAATAAACAAAAAGACTAATAAATGTGTGTGTGTGTGTGTGTGTGTGTGTGTATGACTTAGCTATCTTCCCTGTTAACATTGATATTATAATAAAATAATAGTTTATTGTTTTATTAAAATAATAAACTGTGGTTAACTCAAAATGTGCAGTGATATTTTAAACATTTTTTTAGTGACAAGTTTATACAGTCCTCTCACAAGTGATGTAGTGGACTGTCAATTTCATTCCCATATTTTATTTATATGTAAACTGTGTTTTGTTGAAATATGTAACTTTCTGAAGATAATTATGCAGGAAAACATTTAGGTTTTGGAATGAGATTTTCTTAAAGTGCCTAGTTTGACTTGTGAAATAAACAGTTCCTGGATTTCTTTCACCCCATTAACAGATTTGGTAAGGCTATTAGGATTAAAAATGCATGTCAGCAAGAAGATTATGATTCCTGTGCTTCATTGCATGACAATATACAAACCTCAGTTAGACAGTGTATGTATATGATAGGAAAAGAAAAGAATACTCAGAAAAGGGCAAAGTAACCCTACACTTGGAGTTTACAGTCAAAATTGTGCTTATGCTGTCTGTCTATAATTACCAACTTCCTCGCTTTTTTAATCTCTTCATTCGTAAGTTCTACCCATGTATTTTATGTCTTTAAAGCATTTTTATTCCTTTAAAAATATTTAAAGCATACAATATGTACACTATTTATCTAGTTCCATAGATTAAAGAATGATAATATAATTCTCTGTGCCCACCTTTTTCCTCAGCCATTTTTCCTGAGTGTTCTTTGGGAATACTGTTTTTATCGTTGATTATAATTGCTTTTGTCTTATATTCCTCTGAAATGCTGTATGTTTCTTCAAGGTATGATCCTTCACTCATTCTTCTTCCCCTCCCCATAATATCTGGGACGTTACCTTTAACAAAATAACTACTTAAATAAATGTATGTAGAATGAATGAGTGAATATACTGCAGGCTCCCTGTGGAGAGATATCTTTCATTATCTGTTTCTTACAGTTGTTAACTTCGGGGCATAGAGGAAGCAATTAGCAAATGTTGCCATTGAATTGAATGATAAGTCCTGTTTATCTGTTCAGGTGCCCTTCTAAAGGTCCAGGTTCAGGCACTGTCAGTTATAAGTTGTTTGGATATTTTCTGCAAAGTACTGAATACAATATAGCAGGGCCCTGAGAGGTTATTGAAGTGCTCAAGGCTACCTTATCCATTTATTGAAGACCTCCAGGTACATATTCTATGAATGTCATATTCTTTCTCTCTCTCCCCAGCTATTTCTGTTTCTCATGTCAAGTTGGTGTGCCTTTGCTGCTCTCATTACATGTTTGAAAGTGTCGTATAGCTCATGTCATTGAGTGCTTCAGCTCTAGGCTAGTCTTTTTCTCTTTTCCATTGTCCAGGTCCCCCTATTCCTTTTAACATTTCCCTGTCCTCCTTTGGGGCTTCCCTAGTGGTTCAGCTGGTAAAGAATCTGCCTGCAATGCAGGAGATCCCAGTTTGATTCCTGGGTTGGGAAGATCCACTGGAGAAGGGATAGGCTACCCACTCCAGTATTATTGGGCTTCCCTGGAGGCTCAGCTGGTAAAGAATCTGCCTGCAATGTGAGTGACCTGGGTTCAATCCCTGGGTAGGGAAAATACCCTGGAGAAGGAAGGGCCACCCACTCCAGTATTCTGGCTTGGAGAATTCCATGGACTGTATAGTCCATGGGGTTGCAAAGAGTTGGACATGACTGAGTGATATCTACACAACTTGAATAGTGAAAGTGAAGTCGCTCAGCTGTGTCTGACTCTTTGCGACCCCTGGACTGCAGCCTACCGGGCTCCTCCATACGTGGGATTTTCCAGGCAAGAGTACTGGAGTGGGTTGCCATTTCCTTCTCCACTACACTACTTGATTTGGCTTTATTAGCCAGCGAGAAATTCTTCCAAGATGGCAGTTAGCTTCAAATAAACTGTGAGTATTGGATCTATTCATCTCTACTTATCTTGACTACTTTTGCCAATCCTTACTTAGGTTTTTTAAAAAAATTTTTCTTACTTTTAATAGCTGTAGAAGATAATTATTAAAGCAACAATAGTAGCAGTACATTGTGTATTTATAGTATATGTAAATCAGAAATGATGGAGGGAGAAATATTGAGAATATATTATTATAAGGATCTTGAAGAACATATGAAATGATATAATTTGAAGCTAGACTCTAAATAAAGAGGTGTATTTTATTATTTTTTTATTATTGAAGTATACCTAAGTTGCAACATTGTGCTAGTTTCAGGTATACAGCAAAGTGATGCAGCTATGTATATACATATATATGTATTTATATCTGTATTTTATTATATATAATTCATATTCTTTTTATTATAGATTACTATACTGAATATAGTTCCCTGTGCTATACAGTAAATTTCTGTTATCTGTTTTATATATAATGGTATGTATCTATTAAGCCCATCCCCCTAATTAATCCCTTTTCCAGAGGCTGTTTTTTTTTAAGTTCTAATTTCTAGCTTTTCTAGAGAGGAAAAGGGGGTGAAATCTGACTGCTTCATAAATCAAATAGCCAACGCAGGAGATATAAGAGATGAAGTTTTTATCCCTGCATCAGGAAGATCCCTTGGAGGGGAGGACATGACAACCCACTCCAGTATTCTTGCCTGGAGAATAGCATGGAGAGAGGAGCCTGGTGGGCTACAGTTCATGGGGTTGCAAAGAGTCAGACATGACTGAGTGATTAACACTTTCAGTTTCACTTTTTACATTGGAATAATGAGTCCTATTCAAAGGCAAATACTACTTATCAGAAATTTGTATTAGGTGAAAATACATGCCAGGTAGAAATGGTAACATAGAATGTTTAGAAAAGGCAAAACCATCTCTGTGGAGCTCCAAAAATCTAGTATAAAAGCATTTGCACTTTAAAAACGTAGGTCAAATTCATAATGAGATAATGTATGAGATGCATCTTACCCAACTCCAGTAATCTTGCCTGGAAAATCCCATGGACAGAGGAGCCTGGTAGGCTGCAGTCCATGGGGTCGCTAAGAGTCGGACACGACTGAATGACTTCACTTTCACTTTTCACTTTCATGCATTGGAGAAGGAAATGGCAACCCACTCCAGTGTTCTTGCCTGGAGAATCCCAGGGACAGAGGAGCCTGGTGAGCTGCCGTCTATGGGGTCGCACAGAGTCGGACACGACTGAAGTGACTTAGCACAGCATAGCATGAGGTACATCTTATCAGAGCACATGCATGATAGACATTTTAAAAATTCTTAGTTAACTCAGAATCAGATTTCTACATCTTTATAGCTATTTTTGAAAGTTATCAAGACGAAGAATTATTTTTGGGTCTGAATGACCAGTTGAGTCATTTTATTGATGAATAATTTCTCCCAAAATAATTTCTCCCAGAAGTTTTACTTTTTCAATACACCTTTCAAATCTGCCAAAGTATATGATTTCTTGAGATTGCCATTAACTCCTGAGAGAAGGACTCCTGAAAAGGAGGCGAATTCCAGTTGTTTCCAACAACACAGGCTTTTGCTGCTGAAAAACCATCATTAATTTACCGCTGGGTAAAATAAATAACTTTTTGATAAAGGTGAAAGCAATACTTTGTTTTCAGATAATCTTAAACAGAAAAGAAACCGACTCTTTTAAAGAAGGAGCCACCATAACATTTTACTTATAACTTATTTATCTCAGAACTTATTTAAAAAAAAAAACAAATCTCAGTCATTGTCCTTTGACAGTGCAGATATCCATTTATTTTAAGGACTTCAGAAAATTTCAAAACAACCATTTGACCTATAGATTTCACAGGGCTCAGTTCATATACATGAAATAATTTTAGGAGCATGAGGATATGTTCCATAAAATTAGATAGCCCTCTTGAAATCACTGAAGAATGGTCAGACGGAAGGCATTGCTCATGCAGAAATAGAATCTAATGGTGGACGTTTCTAGGGGTGTGTGAAGGGGAAAAGAGACATGAAGAGGGGAAATAAGATGGCAGATCAGATTCTATCTCCACATAAAGAGGAACATTTTTGTGATGTTTCCTCTAAAAGGAAATTGATTGATCAAAGAAATTAATGAAAGTTTAAAGAGACCAGTGAACCATTCATTAAGAATGGTGTAGAAAGAATTTCTTTGCGGTTGCTGAGTTTGGCTTAAATAATCTGTATGGACCTTTTAAATTCAATGATCTAGGAAAGTAAAATGATAGAATGTTCCAAGTTTAAAAACGTTGAGGATCACTGCCTTACTTCATGAGCATTAATAAGAATTAAATAAATAAAATACCTCAGAGCTCTTCCTAAAAGGACAGCTTCAGCAAAAAAAAACAATTTTTATAATTACTTTAAAAGCATATGAAAGGAGTACTTGGAAAGTAAATAAAAGGCAATTTATAGTGATTTCTTTCACATACTAAGTATAAACAATTTTAGAGCAGACACATCTCTGTGAGGAAAACATCTCAATGAGATCAGTTAGTGTGATTTGGTTTTAAGCAGTAGAAACTGGTGGTGCATAACATAAGCAGTAGTGGAATTTATTGATAAAACAAAATAGCTCACAGCACTGAAGAAAATTCAGAGACCTTGGTTTTGGGAAGAACAGGAACCAAAGCCTCTATGGAGATTGGGATATCAGCAACTCATGTATAGTGTCTCCAGGTTGGGGCATAATGCTGGCCATTTTGGTCTCTGTGTCACTCTACTCTATATTCAAATGCCAGTGAAAAGAGGTTAAGAGAATATAATTTCAAGGCCTAGCCTGGTTCATATGCTCACTCCTTGGCCTGGGAAAGAAACACTCAGTGCTGGGGGTGGCAGAGATAGTTTCCCAAAGCGAAATTGAGGTACTGCTATTACAAGGAGGAATCTAAGCTGGACAGAGGCGCACACTGATATGCTCCACTGAGCCACTTTGGTTTGAGCAATGAATTCTTAACTTCTCTCAGCTTGCTTCAGTGTTCTCACCCTTCTTAAAATATATGCAGAAGACTGGGACACAGTATGGAGGTGATGAAGAGCTGTGCATATAGAAGAAAAGGCATTTGGAAATTCAGAGAGCAGTTGTACAGAGTTGTTCACAGTGATAAGAAACAGAGGAGCCCCACTAATGCAGAATGTCTTGGGCTCAATGGAGGGTCACTGTTGTTGTTCAGTTGCTAAATCATGTCTGACTTTTGTGACCCTATGGATTTTAGCACACCAGGCTCCCCTATCCTTCAGTATCTCCTGGAGTTTGCTCAAACTCATGTCCATTGAGTCAGTGATGTCATCCAACCATCTCACCCTTTGTTGCCCCCTTCTCTTGTCCTCAATCTTTCTCAGCATCAGGGTGTTTTTCCAATGAGTCAACTGTTCAGGTGGCCAAAGTATTGGAACTTCAGCTTTAGCGTCATACCTTCCAGTGAATATTCAGGGTTGATTTCCTTTAGGATTGACTTATGTGGTCTCTTTGTTGTCCAAGGGACTCTGAAGAGTCTTCTCCAGCACCACAGTTTGAAAGCATCAGTTCTTTGGCACTCAGCCTTCTTTATGGTCCAACTCTCATATCCATACATGACTACTGGAAAAACCACAGCTTCAACCATCTGGACCTTTGTCGGCAAAGTGATATCTATCTCTGGTTTTTAATAAGCTGTCTGTGTTTCCATAGCCAACGTGAAATTCCTCTTGGCCAAGATGGTTGATGGAGGGTTAGCACAGTCATATCTAATATTCTCTTTTAAGTTGTTGCCTGTACTTACCATGCCCTAAGTTTTATCCATTATTCCAAATGTGCCCTACGAGTCTGTGCAACATGATCACAAGTTCATGGCTCTTTGGAATGATGAAGAATCAGTGTGGAATGAGTTAATAAGAGAAGAGGTCTATATAAAAGAAAGTTGTTGGGAAGCAGACCGTTAACCAAGAAACGAAGCTGTCCTGAAATTCATGAGAATGGTAAGAAAGACACAGGATGGGTAGGGACAGTTTCTACACAATTTAAAAATGGAGATTTTAGGCCTTGTACTTACTTAGTTACCTAACCCTACAACAGATCTTTATCCTGCAGCTGTTTTGTCTGATGCCACACTTGAGTTTGTGCTCAGTGTTGATTCAGGTTTTTCAAAAAAGAATGTACTTGAACAAGAGTGTGTGTTTTCTCTCTTTTATGGGAGAGATGGAAGAAGTGAAGCACCTCACATATATTACAGTGAATTCTTCAAATACCTGTTTGGCATTTAGAAAAGTTCTCCAAAAGATGTAGAGATTAAGATTAGTAATTTAACCTCAGATTTTCATTATTGTCTGCTTATATCACATGAACTTTAATATGATAAATTATTGTCTAATTTAAATAATAGCTTGAAAATTCTACCAGAATATGATTTTATTCAGATATAATTTTGATTTATTATATATTCAATTACATTTTTCCATGTGACTATAAATGTCAGCACATCTATCCATTTATATGTACTGGATAACAAATTTATTGAAACTCAATGTTGAGAGAATATAAATTTCAAAAAACAGAACATTTATCTTTGTCTAAACTGTTGGAGTCATGTTGCCTTCTAAAGGGTAATTTTAATCCAAGGAAAACAATTGTGTCCTTAAAAATAACTTTTTATCTTGCTTATTATATCCTAAGTAACTTAACTATTTGAGGGGAATGAGTATAAAATCATGTGTAGCAGTAAATATCATTTAACTATCATGGATTATAGGAATATGAGATACTCAAGTGTAATTTTGTTCCTACTTTGGTCAAGTATAATATGAGAAGGAAATTTTGTAGTCCATTGAGAAAATACAGAGGATTTTTTTTAACCTGAGGATACAAAACCTCAGACTGCATTTACCTCCCTATAGATATAAATGCACACCGTGTAAAACTGACCAAAGGGAAATAGTGGGCCATTCAACATAGAACTTGGTACAGATTGCTGAATGATGTGTTTTGTTTTTTTGGGGGGTGGGTGTAATTTTATTTAGTTATTTTTGACTGCACTGGGTCTTTGTTGCTGCACATGGGCTTTCTCTAGTTGCAGCTTGTGGGGGCTACTCTCTAAGCTTCTCATTGCAGTGGCTTCTCTTGTTTTAGAGCATAGTTTCTAGGGTCAGTGGGCTTCAGTAGCTGAGATTCACAGGCACAGTGGTTGCGGTGCACAGGCTTAGTTGTTCCGTGGCAGGTTGGATTTTTCTGCACCAGGGATCTAACTGGTGTCCCCTGCATTGCAAGGTGGACTCTTAACTACAGAACCACCAGGGAAGCCCTGAACTATGTTTTCAGTGACATCATTGGACTATAGAAAAATAGACCAATATGAATTCAAAAAAGGTTTGTGATCATAATATTATGTATCAGGAGATATTAAATGAGGATAAGTCAGAATACTTAGAAGAAATTCACTAAGGAAGGGTTTACACTCTTCTTAGCTGAGATGAGGTTCTCCAGGAGACCATGCCCTCTCACCATTGTAGCCCAATGTAGAATTATTAGTCCAGAAGGGTCTTATGGCTAATCCATTGCAGTGCCCTCACTTTTACAGAATGAGAGTGTGAACAATTTGTTAAGACAACAGAAATATTTAGATCGACATTAAAAGACCTGGCCCCCTGGTCTTCTGACTTTTCTTCATGTCATTTTCATGGGTTCCTTTTAATTACTGCTGCCGGTACGGCGGATTTGAGGATAAGAAGATTGTGTCCCCCTCTTTTTGCCCTCTGGAGCCTCAAAGGAAATAGCCAAGGGTAATACTTTCTTTTTCACAATATAGCAGCAGATACAGGCCTTATTATCTGGTGTAAAGTATGTGAATTAGAAATTACTTTTTCATCCTTAAATTTTGTAGTCAATATTTTATGGCACTTAAGTGAGTAATGAATTATTTTTGTCCTAATTCATTATTTATGGAATGCTTTTAACAGAATTTAATATAATTTCACAAAATGAGAGGCATAGGGAGAAAAATTGGCCTGGGGATAATTGGCCCACTACTGCCTAAAAGAATTCTTTTGGTAGAAATATTGATGGAATTTCTAAGAAAAGCTATTCACTAGCAATGGCATATAATCAACGTTAGGTCATTCAGGGTCCAGAAAGCCAATTTATGAAATTTTCTTTCTGTCTTTGTGCCATCTCAATTAAATGAATTTAAATTTGAGAGCAAGTTCATTTTGAACAATGTGCGTGACTGCATCAGAAATTTACTTATTTAATTATGCTCCTGAGCTGTGGAGGAGAAATGGAAAATCAGTGGAGACCCTCAAAATGGTTGATTGTCAATTTTGGGGAGTCTGTTTGATATCTCTGCCCCTGACTCTTGATATGTATTCCTGTTTGTGTTTGAGCTTTCAATTCTTTCCCCCTAAACATCTGCATTTTGGGAAAAGATAAATCCATCCAACTCCTGGATTAAGGCCATTAGTAGATCCAAGGCTCTGATCACAGAACTGTATTCAGGACCCTGGAACTAATTAAACCCAAAAGACATGTGTTGGGGCTTTCTGGGAAGAAGCTTCTTTCCTTTTTGACAGGGACTTTTTATTTCTCTCTCCCATACCATTTCCCTCTTCTTTAAGGAACAGTTCCTTTTATAGTGTGAAATAAGGGGTCATGTTAAAATATTGTGATGTTAGAGATTAGTTAACTGCACATTTACCAACAGCCATGTTTTGTGATTTATTTCAAAATACATATCTTTTTTTTTTTGAATTCTGGAAATGTAGAAATGAGAATAAAATGAGATAGGTGTAAACACCTTTCTCTTGGGTTAGAACTTGGAGAAATAGGACATTTCTTGGCATCATTGAACACCTGGGTTCTTCCAGCAGGTTATAGATTCTCAGTCTCAGTTGAAAGTGAGGCAGTTATCTCCCTTCTACTCTTTACTTTCAGGGAAAAACTGTTGGTGTACAATAACTGAGTTTTCTCAGGGTGTCCAAAGAAGAAAAGGCATGTCATCAGGAAGTGCAGCTGAGTCCTTTCGTTCATTTCTCTCTGTAATTTAAAAAATTTTGGTATGAAATATATCATGCTAAATGATATTTCACTTAAAGATTAACAAGAACAACAACAAAACCATGTACCCAGTTTCCATCTCAAAGAGAAAACAGGTGATTAGGGTTCCTCTCTGGGCCTCTTTTTGATTTAACAATCAGTAACCCCCAAAAGTAACTACCGCCCTGAATTTTGCCTTGCTACCCCTTTTAGTTTTACCACCTCTGCCTGTTCCCATAAGTAAATACAGTATTTTTAGTTTTGGTTGTAGTTGAACTATATAAAATTGAGTTATACTACATGTATTTTTTTGTGACTTTTTAATTTTTAAATATTACATCTTTGAGGTGAGTCCATACTGAAGCAATTACCTGTGGTTCATTCATTTTCATTATTGAATGGAATAAGCATACCTCATTCCATTTTTTCTTCCTATTTTTGATTAAAATTTGGTTTGGTTCTAATCTTTCGTATCACAAACAGGAAAGATCATTCTCATGCATGCCCCCATGTGTACAAACATTTCTCTAAAGAAGAGTTGTTAGAACACAGAGTGAAAATTAAAAGCATAATATGTGATGTTAAAATGTTTTCCAAAGTTGTTTACTTCCTTGTAGTTAATCCCGTCTACACTCTGGTAATTGCTGAAAGCTTGAATTGATTCACACAGCCATCTATGCTTACTGTTGGACAGTGTAGTATTTTGAGGTGGTTGGCAGGTATACAATGATATTTCATAGTTATATTGCATTTACCAAATTACTGATGAGACTGACAATCTTTTTATTTTTGATAGGCAATTTAAAATCTTTCAGGTTTTTTTAAAAAAAATTATTTGGAGTACTTTTAGGTTTACAGCAAAATTGAGATAGAGACAAGGAAATGTCCCATAGACCCCCCTATATCTACATGTGCATAGTCTTTCCTTATTGTCAATATGACTTCAGTCTTTATTTTTTTAATTTTTTTTTTTTTTTTTTTTTTTTTTTTTTTACCAAGGATGAACCTACATTGACTTATAATCACCCCGTTCCATAGTTTATCTTCAGTTCAGTTCAGTTGCTCAGTCGTATCCGACTCTTTGCGACCCCATGAATCACAGCACTCCAGGCCTCCCTATCCATCACCAACTCCCAGAGTTCACTCAGACTCACGTCCATCGAGTCAGTGATGCCATCCAGCTATCTCATCCTCTGTCGTCCCCTTCCCCTCCTGCCCCCAATCCCTCCCAGCATCAGAGTCTTTTCCAATGAGTCAACTCTTTGCATCAGGTGGCCAAAGTACTGGAGTTTCAGCTTTAGCATCATTCCTTCCAAAGAAATCCTAGGGCTGATCTCCTTCAGAATGGACTGGTTGGATCTTCTTGCAGTCCAAGGGACTCTCAAGAGTCTTCTCCAACACCACAGTTCAAAAGCATCAATTCTTCGGCGCTCAGCCTTCTTCACAGTCCAACTCTCACATCCATACATGACCACAGGAAAAACCATAGCCTTGACTAGACAGACTGTGGATCTGGACAAACGTATGATGACATATATCCCTCATTATGTATCATATAGAATATTTTTGCCATCCCCCAAATCCTCTACCTATTCATCTCTCTTCTTTAGAAACCACTGGCTTTTTACTCTCTTTATAAATTTTTCCTTTCCCAGAATGTCATAGTTGAACTTCTACTATGTATGTATGCCTTCTCAGTATGGCTATTGTATGTAGTATGTAGCCTTCTCAGATTGGCTATTGTACTTAGTAATATGTGTTTAATTTCCCTCTATATCTCTTTATGATTTGAGAACTCACTTCTTTTTAGTGCTATGTAATATTCCATTAGCTGACTATACCAAAATTTATATATTTATTGACCTACTGAAAGACATCTTGGTTGTTTCCAAGTTTTGGCAGTTATTAATAAAACTGCTATAAATATCCCTGTGCAGATTTGGGTATGAATATAGGTTTTCAGCCCCTCTGGGTAAGTATAAAAGAGTGTGAGTGCTAGATTGTATGGTAAGAGTATTTTTGGTTGAGTAAGAAACCACCAAACTATCTTCTTAAAGGGACTCTAACATTTTACATTTCCACTACAGTGCATGAGGGTTCCCATTCCTCTACATTCTCGCTAGGATCTAGTATCATCAGTGTTCTGAATTTTGGCCATTCTAAGAGGTATATAGTGGTATCTCACTGTTGTTTTAATCTGCATTGTCTTGATGATGTATGATGAGAAACATCTCTTCATATGCTTATTTGTCATTTACTTCTTTGATGAGATGAATGTTAAGGTCTTTGGCCCATATTTTAATCAGGTTGTTTATTTTCTTATGGTTGAGTGGTAAGAGTTCTTTGTATATTTCAGATAACAGTCTGTTATCAGTTGTATCTTTTGCAAATATGTTCCCCCAGTTTGTGGCTTATCTTCTAATTCTCTTGACATAGTCATTTGCAGAGCAGAAGTTTTATTTAAAAAAAATTTTCAATGAAATCTAGCTTATCAATTATTTCATTTATGGAGTATGTCTTTGGTGTATTTTAAAAAGGCATCTTTATGCCAAAGATCATCTAGGTTTTCTCCTATGTTATTTGTTGGAATTTTCATAGTTTTACATTTTAGATCTATGGTTCATTTTGAGTTTAATGATCCATTTTGGTGAAATGTGTAAGGTCTGTGTTTAGTCTTTTTAATATGTAGACATCTGGTTCTAGCATCTTTTGTTGAAGTAACTCTCTTTGCCCCATTTTATTGTCTTTGATCCTTTGTCATAGATCAGTTGACTATATTACAGGAGTCTGTTTCTGGGCTCTCTGTTCTGTTGCACTGATCTGTTTGTTATTTGCTAATACCATACTCTATTGAAGTGTTATACCTCTTAAAGTTGTATAGAAACAGTGTTTCAACTTTGTTATTTCTTAATTCTGGACCTTTTTCTTCCTCATATAAACTTCAGAATCAATTTGTCAATATCCATAAAATAATTTGCTGGGGATTTTAGTGGGTTGCATTGCATCTATCTACTGAGTTGGGAAAAACAGACATCTTAACAATATTGAGGCTACCTATCCATGGGCATAGACTATCTCTCCATTTATTTAGTTCTTTGATTTCATTCATCAAAGTTTTGTAGTATTCCTCATATATATATTGTGCATATTTTATTAGATTTATACTTTATCTATTAGATTTATACTTTATTATAGCACCCCAATTTCACTTTTGGGGTGCTAATGTGAATGGTATTATGATCTTAACTTCTAACTACACTTGTCATTGGCATATAGGAAAGCAATTGACTTGTGTATATTAACCTTGTATCCTGCAACTTTGCTATAGTTGCTTATTAGGTCCTGTAAATTTTGTTGATTTTTAAGATTTTTTACATGGATAATCATGTTATCTGGGAAAAAAGTTATATCTGTCTTCCTAATCTCTATACCTTTTCCTTTTATTGCCTTGTTTCATCAGCAAGTACTTTTAGTAAGATATTGAAAAGGAAAGGTAAAAAGGAACATCCTTGTCTTTGTACCTGATATTAGTGGGAAAGCTTAATTTTTCTCATCATGAAATATGGTGTTAGATGTAGGTTTTTGAAGGTTGTCTCTAAAAAATTTAGAAAGTTTCTCTCTCCTTAATTTACTGAAATAATTTATCATGAATGAGTATTGGATTTTTTCAGATGCTTCTTCTGTATCAATGTGATCATGTGATTTTTATGTGTGTGTGTGTGTGTTGATGTGATAGATTAAATTAACTGATTTTCAAATGTTGAACTGCCTTACATATCTGGGTGAAATCTCACTTGGTGGTGATGTATATTTATTTTTGTACTTTTTTAGATTTAGTTTGATAATATTTTGTTGAGGATCTTTGCATCTATTCATAAGAAATATTGGTTTCTTTTCTTGTAATGTCTGTCTGATTTGGATATTAGGGTAGTAACATGCGTCTACTTCTGTCCTGTGAAGGAGATCATAGAGAATTGGTATAATTTCTTCATTAAATGTTTAGTATTACAGAATTTTCCTGTGAATCCATCCAGACATGTTACTTTCTGTTTTGGAATATTGTTAATTGGTTCAATTTATTTAATAGATGTAGGCCTATTGAAATAATCTATTTCTTCTTGTGGGTTTTTTTCAATATTGAGTTTGTCAAAAATAGTCAAACATTAGTGAGTGTTTTGTTATCTCTGGTACGTCTTTTCACTCTTAAAACATTTATATAAGTAGAATTTGCCACTGTCGTTCATGGTTTACACTTTGTATCTGATTAAAAAAAAAATCTTACTCTATTCCAAGTTCATAGTGATACTTTTTCTATATTTTATAGAAATGTAAAAAAATTGCCATTTTTATTTGTGAATTTGATTCATCTGCGTTAAAAGGAAGTCTCAAATTTATGTTTACTGTGTGGGTAATTAGTTGCCCTGTGACCATGCTTATTCCTCCAATCAACAAATTCCACCCTATATTATCTCTATTTTGTGCTGAGTCTGTCTTTGAACTCGCCACATTATACCTTCCATTCTTATGCCAGTTTTGCAGTACATTAATTATCATTCTTTTGTTTTTTAAAAAATTTATGGCCAAGAAAATTTTTTACTTTGTTTTTTCAAGTGTATCTTGACTAGTCTTCTCTCTTTTCTTTTCCATATCATTTTTAGCATAAGTTTGTTAGGTTCTTTGGAAAATGCTATTGAATGATATATGTGAACATGGAATCTTCATTTATTTAGGAGCTTGTTACTTTTCAGCAGTGTTTTATTTTTTGGTTTCATATGCTTTTGTCCATAGGGTCACACAGAGTTGGACATGACTGAAGTGACTTAGCATGTACACATGTTCCTTTTAGGAATACTTTTTTTTCTCCTTTGAAAAATGCCACTGTACTTTTAATTGGGATTGCATTGAATTTTTAGATCACTTTGAGCAATAGAGATATTTTAACAATATTTTTCCAATCCACGAGCTTAGGATATCATTCTATTTATTTATGTGTCTTTTTTTAAATCAATGAAACCTCTGACATTGCTGAAATACTTTTTTTTCTTTTATCAGTGTCTTAGAGTTTTCATTGCACATGTCTTTCACGTCTATGGTTAAATTTATTCCTAAGTATTTTACTGTTTTTCATGCTTTTGATATGGGATCATTTTCTTAATTTTTCTTTCAGATAATTCATTGTTAGTGAATAGAACCACAACTGATTTTCATATGTTGTTCTGCAACTTTACTAAATTTGTCTATTAGTTCCTATGATTTTTTCTATTGTCATCTATAAACTGAGAAATTTTTACTTTATCCTTTTCGGTTTGTGTGCATTTTATTTTTCTTGCCTAATTGCTCTGACTAGAACTTTCAGTACTTTATTGAATAGAAGTGGTGAGCATGTCATCTTTGTCTTATTCCTGATCTTATAGGAAAAACTTTTAGCATTTTGCTATTGAGTATGATGTTAAACGTGTTGTCGTTCAGTCGTGTCCGACTATTTGTGACCCCATGGACTGCAGCCTACGAGGATCCTCCGTCCATGGGATTTTCCAGGCAAAAGTACTGGAGTGGATTGCCATTTCCTTCTCCAGGGGATCTTCCCGACCCAGGGATTGAACCCGAGTCTCCTGCATGGCAGGCAGACGCTTTACCCTCTAAGCTACCAGGGATGTTAGATTTGTCCTTATTATGGTGAGGTACATTTCTTTTCTACCTCATTTGTTGAGAGGTTTTTTATCATGAAAGAGTTGAAATCTGTCAAATCCTTTTCCTCACCTACTGAGATAATCTTATGATTTTTATCCTTCATTCTGTTAGTGTAGTGTGCATAGTAATTGATTTGTAGTAATCAAAGTCGTACGACACTGGCATAAAAATAGCATAAAGACCAAAGGGAAAGAGTAAAGTGCCCAGAAGTAAGCCCAAAATATATGGTCAACTAATATTTGATAAAAAAGCATCAAGAACACACGTTGGGGAAAGGATAGCCTCTTCAATAAATATTACTGGGAAACTGGATATTCATATGCAAAAGAGTAAAACTGGACCCCTACCACACACCCAGCATGAAAGTTACCTTGGAATGGGCTAAAAAACTTAAATGTAAGACCTAAAACCTTAAAACACTTAAAAGAACACATAGGAGAAAAGCTTTTTGACTTTGGTCTTAGAAATAATTATTTGTCTATCACACCAAAAACATGGGCTTCCCTGGCAGCTCAGACAGTAAAGAATCTGCCTGCAATGCAGGAGACTGGGGTTTGATCTCTGGGTCAGGAAGATGCCCTGGAGACCCACTCCAGTACTCTTGCCTGAAAGAATCCCCTGGACAGAGGAGCCTGGTGGGCTACAGTCCATGGAATCACAAAGAGCTGGACCTGGCTGAGTGACTAATACACACACACACATATTACACCAAAAACACAGGAAGCAAGATAGAAATAAATAAATGGGACTACATCAAACTAAAAAGCTTCTGCACAGCAAAGAAAACAATCAATAAAATGAAAAGGCAAATTATGGAAGGAAAAATTAACTGCAAATAAAGGTTCATTGTATGTATCTTGGAATGAATTTCTTTTTATTTGTGCTGTCTTCAATTTATATTTTTTCGTAGAGTTCAGGATTCATATCTTTCAACAGTTTTGCAGTTTTCTGGTTATCTCCTCAAATATTATTGCTACTTCATCTCTATTACCGTCTTCTGGAAATTCAATTATGCTGTGTTAGATCTTCTTACAATACCTTGGTATATCTTAAATATTTTTCTTATTTCCTAAGTCTTTATTTTTCTGTGCTTAAATTAGGATGATTTCTTTGAAACTGCTTCCAAGTTTATAAATCTAGTATTGTGTGTTTAATCTGTTTAGACATTGAGTATTAATTTCGATAATTATATATTATTAATAAAAATTCCTTTAGATTTTTAATACACTCAGTTATTTTTAAAATTGAGTTTCTTACCCCTAAGTCATATTTTAAATTTTAAATTTTTATGATATTAATACATGTAGTTAGTATTCTGTGGCAGTAGTTACAATAAGTGAAGTTATTTGTGGATCTTCTTCTACTGTGTTTTTTTCCTCAACTCTTGTTCATATGCTCAGTCAGTAAGTCGTGTCTGACTCTTTGTGACTCCATGAACTGTCCATGGAATTTTCCAGGCAATAATACTGGAATGGGTTGCCATTTCCCTACTCCAACGGATCTTTCCAACCCAGGGATTGAACCCACATCTGTGTCTCTTGTACTGTAGGCAGATTCTTTACCTGCTGAGCTATCTGGGAAGCATGGTGCTTTCCCCCCTGTTTTTAACTTAAAGCTTCTAATTTTACTTAAAATTTTATAAATGGGAAATCTTTGAGGTCTGGGTTGAAGGAGTTTTCCCCTAGAGAAAACTTTTTGTTTGCTATTTCAGAAATCAGGGAGCACTGTGACACCTGGAACACTCTACATTAAATCCTAGTCTTGCTGCATTTTTAGTGATGTGGTAGTGTAAATTTAGACTGTGAATCCATATGAGGTCTAGCTTGTGATTATGAAATCTCAAGAGAGTTTATTTACGCTCAACACAGTGCCAAATTCAGAACAGGCAGGTTTACTGTTTATCTTTTTGTGTGGCAAGATTAAAAGTGAAAGTTGCTCAGTCGTGTCTGATTCTGTGACCTCGAGGATATACAGTCCATGGAATTCTCCAGGCCAGAATACTGAAGTGGGTAGCCGTTCCCTTCTCCAGGGGATCTTCCCAACCGAGGGATCCAACTGAGGTCTCCCGAGTTGCAGGTGGACTCTATCAGCTGAGCCTCGAATCCACCTAAAATATTAAGTGGAAAATCCAGAAATAATTAATAAGTTGTTTAACTATTATATTTATTTATGTATTTAATTAATTTTTGACTGTACCACACGGCATGTAGGACCCTAGTTCCCTGGCCAGGATCAAACCAGTGTCCCCTGTATTGGCCGCATAAAGTCTTAACCACTAGGCCACCAGGAAAGTCCAGCAAGATTATTCTTCAGTTTTGTTGTTCTGTATTTGTCGATTTCCTGTCCTCTCTGCTCAGATTATATTTCAAAGAAGAATATTAAGTTTTCTAGAATTTGGCAGAAATCCTCAGGATGAAAGCCAACTTTGGTACTTAATTTTATCAACTAGTATCGGCTATAACTATATTTTTGTCCTCTGAAATTCTTCCTTTGTTTCAATTTATTAATACATTAAATTTTTAAATATTTGAAAAAATATTTCCTCTGTAGTGTTAGATGTTAAAGTCTCCCAAGAAATGCATTTTTATTCCATTTCCTTTGGTTTATCCCTGAGACTCTTATGTTCCTTCCTTCTTTCTTTTTTCTCACTAGTTAGTTATGGAACTTGAACACAGTTATATTAGTTTTACTGGGAAGGAATTTGAGATGTAATGACTAGCCATTTTTTGTTAAAGTGTACTATAGATTATACTGAATACCAGTTTAGTGTGAAGTGTTTAAACACAAGTGAAAATGATTTTGTATTTTAACATTTTTCTACTTGTACATGTTCATGTTGTTAACTAGTTGGGTTATTATTATAAGATACAGTCTTAAGTCTACTTTTATGAGATAATACATTATATTACCAAAAATATTGCATGTGAAGAAATATTGACACTATACACTACTTTATTCAAAGTAATTTCCATTGTAATTTATTTTTTATAATATTTAGTTCTATATATTTTTAAACATTTTTTTCTATTGACAGTCAAAAAATATTTTAAGGCTTCTTCTATCATCATTCCTAGATTTTCAATTTTTATTAAAAATCTCAAGCATGACCATTTCTACTTATTATTAGCTCAGTTCTCATGCAAATGATATGTATACAGTTAATTTAGAAAAAATAAATTTTTATTATTCATAGCAAAGAGTTTTTTCCAGTTTATAATTAATTGTGTTATATTTAATTTTATTTTTAGCATCTTTTTGAATTGAAGTAATATTGTATGTTAAAGGTATACAACATAATGATTCACAATTTTAAATGTTATATTCCATTTATACTTATGAATTATTGACTGTATTCCCCATGTTGTACAGTATATCATTGTAGCTGATTTTATACCTAATAGTTTGTACCTCTTACTCCCCTACCCTTATGTTGCTTCTGCCCTTTCTCGCCATGATCTTTCACATTTTCCTGTTTTGTTTTCTTCACAGCCTATAAATATTGGGAATTAGCTTGTTCTCCCTGCTAAAATATAATTTCCATTACAGCAGGGCATTTTCCATCTTATTAACTTCCACATCTCTGATACTTAAACATGTGCACAGAGTAGGTAGGCTTATGTTATTAGGTTAGTGCAAACATAATTGCAGTTATGGACCATGAATTTTAAATCATTATAACTGGGCTGAAACACTTCTTTATTAATCAAGATAGAAACCATTGCACTCAACACATTTTTGCCAAGGAGAAATACATTTGTTTATTCCTGTAGCATAAAAATTCATGCTTCAAGATTCAACAGACTCTTGGAAAGTATTTTCTTCCTCCTGGTTGTGGGAACATTTCCCCTGCATCAAGTTATTGAAATGTTGAAGAAGTGGTAGTCCATTGGTGAGAGGTCAGGTGAACATGGTGGATGGGGCAAAACATTGTAGCCCAATTCATTCAACTTTTGAAGCACTGGTTGTGCCACGGGCAGTTGGGCATTGTCATGGAGAAGAATTGGGCCCTTCCTGTTGGCCAATGCTGGCTGTAGGTGTTGCAGTTTTCATTGCATCTCATCAATTTGCTGAGCATATTTCTCAGATGTAATGGTTTTGTGCAGATTCAGAAAGCTGTAGTGGATCAAACTGGCAGCAGACCCAAACAGTGACCATGATCTTTTTTTGGTGCTAGTTTGCTTTGGAAAGTGCTTTGGAACTTCTTCTTGGTCTCACCACTTAGCTGGTTGTTGTATAAAATCCACTTTTCATTGCTTGTTGCAATCCAATTGAGAAATCGCTGCATAGAATAAGAGAAAACCACATTTTAAAACTATGATTTTTTGATTTGCAGTCAGCTCATGAGGCACCCATTTATCAAGCTTTTTCATCTTTTCAATTTTCTTCAAATGCCAAATGACTGTAGAATGGCTGATCTTGAGTTCTTTGGCATCTTCTCTTGTAGTTGTAAGAGGATCAGCTTCCATGATCCTTTCAGTTGGTTGCTGTCAACTTCTGATGGCCAGCCACTGTGCCTCTTATCTTCAAGGCTCTCATTTTGTTTGCAAAACTTCTTAAAACACTCTTTCACTGTACATTTGTTAGCAGTTTCTGGGCCAAATGTGTTCTTGATGTTGCAAGTTTTTCTCAGCTGCTTTACGACTGATTTTGAACTTGAATAAATTGCTCGGATTTGCTTTTTGTCTAACATCATTCCCTAAGTCTAAAATAAATATAAAATACAAAGCAAGTAATGTCATTAGCAAAAAACAAACAAATAAACTTAAAACGAGAAATGTGCATTAAAATGATGTACAAATAACCACATTTAAGAATGTATTCCAGTATCAAATGGCAAAGTTTAGCAGTGCAAACCTGCAATTACTTTTGCACCAACCTAATAAATAAATCAGTGAATGAGTCTACATAATGGAATTATCCTTAATACATTATTGTTATAATAATATGTAGCATTTATAGTCTTAGTTTTTAAAGTATAGTCACTTACTTTGTCATTATCTTTAATCATGTGGGAACAGTTCTAATTATCATAAATGTAATAAAGAACTTTCATCTAAAGGCAGCCTGATGATAGGATTTTCAAGATACTTTGCAAACATTATGTTGAGAATTTCATGTTCTAGTATAGTTCTCTCTATCCTCTACAAATACCTTCATTGGAAATAAAAGTGACACATTAAGAAGCAGTTACCATGGTAAACTTAGATTTTCAGTAATGCAAGTGAAATTCCTTTGTTAAAGCCAAAACTAAATGTCACAGTTGATTCTCTACTTCTGTGTGTGTGTATGTTTAAATGTTTATTGTTAGGAAGTTTTTTGTTTTTTTTTTTTTTCCCCTTCCTGAATTGGTAACATCTCTCAGTGGCATTTGATTAGGTAGGGCAAAATGTCTGGAATTCAAATGGCCCTATGCAGATTTGTTTAACACTTACATCAGGGCCTTAAATGAAAAATTTGAAAATAATACATGGGTATGGTAGAGTTTTAGCACCACCAAAATTGACTTCAGAAACTTCGTCTTCTATTTACTTTTCTTCTACTGAGAAGGAGCATGTCAGTTAGCTTTTGCTGTATAATAAACTACTCACAATATTAATGTCCTAAAACAACAATCATTTATTAACTTGTAGTACTATAGGTTGGCAGTTTGGGCTGGGCCCAGTTGGAGAGTTCTACTCCAGGCGTCTTCGGGGCTCAGATTCAAAGCCACAGTTGGCTACGGGCAGGCTGACATTGGATGAACTCCCTCATGTGTTTGAGTGCTAGCTGCATTGGTGGAGACAACTGTGCCATGTGTCTCTAGTCTCTTGCAGGCTGGTCCAGGCTTCTTCCCGTGGCAGCAGAAGGCAGGGCAAGCTTCATAAGTACAAGCACTTATCAAGTCTCTGCTTCTGTCACACTCACTGAAGCATGTCACATGCCAAAGACCTGATAGCAAGAAGTAGAGATCTCCATTCCATCTCTTCCTAGAAGAGCTGTAAAGTCACATTGTAGATGGGTGTACATATATAGGATTGGGAGGGATTGGAGATCATCTTTCGTGGTTTACTAGAAGGGCTTCCTAAAAATCCTTTCTTAAAATTGAAATATAACAGAGCCAAGACACTTTAAGGTTTAATTACTGAATGGATTTTTTTTTTTTTTTAGCATGAATTCTCAAAATAGTAGTTCTCATTTTTGGGATGTGTAGGAAATATCTTCTGTGCCCATTGATATGCAGACTCCATCATTCTGTCTTACCCTGTTCTTATTCAGTGTATTTGGGGTGCAGTCCATGATTCTTTATTTTTTTCTAACTGACAAATATATTGTAATGTAGGAGATCTAGAAGGACTGTATTTTTTCTGAAGACTGAATAGAAATGATATGCATGCCAATGTCTAGGCAAGAAGTGTGAAGCAATCTGTTGAAAACTTACATTTCTTTGAAATTCATATTTTATCTGAAAAGAGTTGAATCATATAGCATATGATTTTCTTTAACCTCTAGCTAAACTCAAGCTCTGGTGAGTTAAATTTTATTTACCCATGTGATATATTTTCTTTCATGTAAGTAAACAAGTAATAAGAAAAAAATCTTTTTTAAGATATATACTATAGAAGTGCAAAGTTATAATTGACAATATCACTTCTCTGAAGTCAGCTCTTGTATGAAGCATTTGCCTAAAAAGGATCTTTCTTATCGATTTTAAACATTATGGTGTTAAGAGAAGAGAGCAGTTGAAATTGAGAAGTAGCAAATTAGATATTTTTCCAAGCCATGTTTGTGCTATTTCTAAATAATGAATTAGGAAAAATTACATTAATATTTAATTTCTAACACTTTGGCCAAGTATATTATTTGTTAAAATGATTGGATAAATATTTCAATAAAATATTTTGTTTTGGTAGAAATCTTATATTTTAACTTGTAAATTTGATTTGTATTCTGTTTAAATATCA
Source organism: Bubalus bubalis (assembly GCF_019923935.1). Lineage (NCBI taxonomy): Eukaryota > Metazoa > Chordata > Mammalia > Artiodactyla > Bovidae > Bubalus > Bubalus bubalis. The sequence goes on from NC_059163.1 coordinate 75,971,717, forward strand.
GTAAACCATATGCTATATATGCTAGGCAAATAATCTCTCAGATCAGATCAGTCGCTCTGTCGTGTCCAACTCTTTGCAACCCCATGAATCGCAGCACGCCAGGCCTCCCTGTCCATCACCAACTCCCAGAGTTCACTCAGACTCACGTCCATCGAGTCAGTGATGCCATCCAGCCATCTCATCCTCTGTCGTCCCCTTCTCCTTCTGCCCCCAATCCCTCCCAGCATCAGAGTCTTTTCCAATGAGTCAACTCTTCTCATGAGGTGGCCAAAGTACTGGAGTTTCAGCTTCAGTATCATTCCTTCCAAAGAAATCCCAGGGCTGATCTCTTTCAGAATGGACTGGTTGGATCTCCTTGCAGTCCAAGGGACTCTCAAGAGTCTTCTCCAACACCACAGTTCAAAAGCATCAATTCTTCGGCACTCAGCCTTCTTCACAGTCCAACTCTCACATCCATACATGACCACAGGAAAAACCATAGCCTTGACCAGATGAACCTTTGTTGGCAAAGTAATGTCTCTGCTTTTGAATATGCTATCTAGGTTGGTCATAACTTTCCTTCCAAGGAGTAAGCATCTTTTAATTTCATGGCTGTAATACACATATTGAAACAACATTATGAAAACTAACAGTTTACCATGGAGCTGACCACTAGTTGTATATATGGTTAGAAAATACAAGAGACAGGAAAAACATTTGGTTTTGAATAATGTTATACAGAGTCATGGGCAATACATTGAGTTTAATACTTCATGGCTGTATCTACCCATTTGATTATTGGGTTGAGACTCTGAATTTGTCCTTAATAAAATTCCAGAGGAAAGGGACTGTCTTTTTTCAGCTTCCTATAGAAGGCAATGGCACCCCACTCCAGTACTCTTGCCTGGAAAATTCCATGGACGGAGGAGCCTGGTAGGCTGCAGTCCATGGGGTCGCTAGGAGTCGGACACGACTGAGCGACTTCACTTTCACTTTTCACTTTCATGCACTGGAGAAGGAAATGGCAACCCCCTCCAGTGTTCTTGCCTGGAGAGTCCCAGGGACGGGGGAGCCTGGTGGGCTGCCATCTATGCAGTCGCACAGAGTCGGACACAACTGAAGTGACTTAGCATAGTATAGCATAGAAAAATCACAGGAAGATTTCTGGAGAATTGTTCTGCTTCTGGAGACTGGCAAATTTAACAGTTTTATTAACATCTAAGAAAAAATTCTTGGTGTGCTGTTTGCCATTTTATTTTCTTAAAGTGTAAGAAAAATTGAAATATTATTTGTCTTATGTCTTGTGAAGATAATATCAGTATGTCATATGTCTTTTGGTAAATCATATGCTTGGATGCCAGGTAGAAATCTGATAAATCCCTTCATGATCCTGATGCAAAGTCAATGCCTGCTTTATTTACTGATGGTACATTTTGCTTCCAGAGTAGCTTGGAGACCTTTTCTATTCCCTTGTGTTTTATTTTGTAAACATTAGTTTCAGAATTGCATCTGTAGCTACTTTTAATTTTAAGATATATATCAAATACACTTCCTGTCAGGAAAATCTTTGCAGAGATGTGAATTAAGAAAGATGTTATTAAGAAGATTTGTTATTTGTCAGCTAAGAAGTAACTTAGAGTCCAACTGAGAAATATTAGTCTTCCCTTTTTAAATAAAATTCTCTCATTGTGACATTTAAAATAAGAGATTTAATAAATAAGGTTTAAAATTTTAATTTTAAATATTTTAAATAAATTTACTTATATATATATAAAACAATGTGAGTAACTGCTAAGACTTCACACACCTATTCATTCATTCATTCACCTACCTCATCTTTATTGAAAACCTACCATGTGCTAGGTAATAGTGGAGCTGTGACGATTCCCAAGAAATTCTGAAATGAAGACATTTCCATTGACATCACCACGTATACACTTTGTATTTGTTTATTCAGAACATTAAAAAATTTTCATAATGCTTATGCTTGTGTTTTCTAATTTCTCTGAGAATTTTCAAAATCCAGTGTAAAATTAAGTTCCATCCATCACTTAATTCTTAAAATTTTTCTTGTGCAACTTAAATGGTGGGTAAAATGTTAAATGATTTTCTTTCTTTCAAAATGGAATGACTCTGACTTCTTTATCCCAAGGAAATATATCATTTTTAGTATTATCTGGTGGAAAATTGAGTGACCCTGAAAGCATAGTCCATAGAAATTATCCAGGCCTCAATCCAGGGTATGGTGATGTCTTACTTAATGTTGGACATTAGAGCTTTTGAATGGGGCCTTCAACAGCATCAACTTTAAACTCATACTTCACAGATTAGTCAAGACACACAGGACAGCTGTCCAAGGGCCAGGTTACCCACATGGGAACTGATATCTGAATGCCAGTGGCCTCTAGCCATACTTCATAGAAATTAAAGAGTACCAGGTTTTCACAAATTAACAGTGACTGATGTTGATACCTGTGTTTTATGACTAGAAGTCATAAACAAAGACTGTTTTTTCTTTAAATAGTAACATGGTCCTTAGAATGAAATACAGAACATAGCTGAAATTGTATTTCAGTGTCTTTTCTCACAATGGATATGTCTGATGGTCACCCATCAGTGATAGTAATGTTCAGTTAGCAGTTGCATGACATTTAGTTCCTAGTGACAAGGATTTTAAAACCTGAGAGTCTCAAAGTAGTATGGCCCTCTAATGTGGAAATCAGCTGATTTTTGCTGGGTTTGTTTGCATATGAGCAGCTCTATCAGCATGAGTGTAATTTAGATTAAAGAAAAAAAACTCCTTAATGATCATTGAAACCAACTGAAATGTCAGTGAACTTAGAGACATCCAATTATGATGCAAATGTGAAATTAGCACAGCAAAACAAACAAAGCATCTGGACCTTTCTAAAGCCCATACCAGTTCTAAGAATACATTAGGTTAAAACTTTATGCCTTCACCAAGGCATAAAGTATCTTGACTTTATGAATTAAAATGACAGAGAAAGAGCAGAATTAGTTGCCCCTCTGATAATGATCTGTTTCTCTTGATCAGCTAAATTCAGTGCCCATAATTCTGATGTTTTTATATAGCCTAAATGCTTTTTCAGATTTGTATAGATCCTGTTAGCTCATTTTCAAAAAGTGTTTTCTAGCAGTAGATAAATCAGTTCTGCATGTGGGTCAACATATATAGGAAATCAAGGTTACAATGTTCTCTCTGTTTGTCTACATATAATTTAGTGTCTTTAAAATGATTCCTTGTATTATATTGTTTATTCCATTGACATTTGATGTATGCTATATAAGAGACAAGAAAAAATAAGTCCAAAGGGATATCTCATTTTTTATGGGATCATCTCATATTTTATTAGATATCTGCCTTCTTTATTTTAATTTTCAACTTTCTAATTCATCCCAAATGATAGAGTGAAAAAATGTATTACTTTTAATGGAAAGCCTCTTTCTATTATTCAAAGGGCATTTAGTTAGCTATATCAATCTTAAATATCTTGATACTTTCTATCTGGGCACTGCTCCAGTATTTTAAACCACTAAATGTAATGAACATTAAAAACTAAATCCTAGTTTGCAGCATCCCCGAGTGACCAGATCTCATATTGTGTATCAAAAGTGACTGCCTCATAATTTTCTCTCTGAAAATATGTGAACAGTTCTCACACCTTAGAATTTGGAACAAATGATACATTTTATAATTTGCTATGATACTTTGAACATTAAACCTCTCTCCCTCTGCCTCTAACCATGTCTCTCCTAGACCCTCCCTCCTTCTCTTTCTCTCATACACAAACTTGTCAATAAAGGTAATCACAGTAGTAAATGAGTTTACAATTTGTTTAAAATACAAATCATTACTTTGTTTCCTTCAGCACGGTCATGTAAGCATCTGGGATTCTATTTCTTTCTATTATTTAATAAATATTTCTGAAGTTTTAAGCTTCAACAATATAAGATGCTGCATAAATAGTGGAGACTAAAACAATGTAGTCCTGACCTTCACCAAACTTAACATTTGTTGCGGGAGACAGGTTAACAAACAAATATCAAATTATAAATGAAAGGAAATAAGAGGTACTATAAAGAAGAATAAAAGAAGGAACTGTTTTGCCATGAGTGGTCATGGAAGACGGGCCTGAGGAAGTGGAGATTTAGGAGTTGCCTTGCCAACTGTGCTGTGCAGTGTATTGTGAACTCTACAGGGGTCTTGGAGAGGCGAGAACTACCTGTTTCCATGAACCGAAAGAGGCCAGTGGCTGGGGGCAGCAGTCAATGGAGAGAGCACAGATAGAAGCAGCTTAAGGGGACAGGTAGCTTCCAGAACATTCGAAGAGGCTTGGGTTTTATTCTAAGTGTAGTAGGCAGATGTTGCAAGGTTGTCGCCTCACCTAATGTTAGGGCAAATTGGATTGGATCATTTCCTTTTATTTCCTGAAAAATCTTTATTTAAAACTATCTGAGCATGACTTTTGTATGTATTACCTACTGTTTAAGAGATCCGTCATTCTAGAGCTAGAGAGCAGGTGGGCTGATCACCTGACTGCTGATCATCTGAAAGAGCTACATGGCTTTACATGTTGAAATGCTCTTTGACCAGCTGCAATAAGAGGCTAGTTGGGTCCTCATTGCTATGTATACAAGAAAAGATTTTTTTCACTAGTCCTATAAGATAAATTATTTCTATGATGTAAATTTTGTTTTTACTTTTGAGCACTTGTTGGGGCTTCCTAGGGTGGCCCAGTGGGTAAAGAATCTGCCTACAGTGCAGGAGTACAGGAGACACGGGTTTGATCCCTGGGTCAGGAAGATCCTCTGAAGGAGGGCACAGCAACCCACTCCAGTGTTCTTGCCTGGAGAAACCCCATGGACAGAAGAGCCTGGCGGGCTGCAGCCCATAGGGTCCCAAAGGATCAAACACAACTGAGCATTCGTGGACTGATAAGAGCTTATGTTAAGACAGAGTTTTAAAGAAGACAGTATTATAATGATAAAATCCAGAAGAGTTTTAAACATCACAGAATATTTAAGTACCATCTCTTGCAATGGTGTTCAGTAGACTTTTCTCTGATGATCGAAATGTTCTGTATCTGTGCTGTCCAGTATAGAAGCCAATTTTCATATGTGGCTTATTGACTATATAAAATTTAGCTGATGAGACTAATGAATTAATGGTTTTAGTTCATTTTAAATAATTTAAAACTTAAAAGTTAGTGACTACTGTACTGAACAGCCCAGATCCATTATGTACTTACTATGGGTTCTCAGTTGGGGAAGGCCAGTGGAAAATACACAGAACATGCTCTCCAAGGATGCACAGATTTATAAATATGATAAGATGTAGGTATGAGTCTCTAGACTATAACATAGAAATGAGAAGCACATGCCAGTTTTGGGTTACTCACTAGGAGTTTCAGAAGAGAAATTTATGCTTTTTGAGTGAAAAACCAAGGAGCAATGGTGGGGGAAGTGGCAGTGGTCCTGGGCTCTGAAGGATAGGCAAGGTTGCTAGCATGTGGGATTGGAATGAGGGGCATTCAGAGCAAAAGAATCAGGAGGAGAGGAGAAAAAAAGAGTCACCATTACAGATATGAAATAATAATAAAATAGTTAACATCTACCAAGTGTGAACTGTGAAACCTTTTTCTAAGAACTTTACCTGCATCAATTTTTCACAACAAATTTCTAAGGTTAGATGCCCTCATTTAATCTCAATTATTATTATTCTCCATAAACAGATTAAAAAACTGAAGGTGAGAAGGTTGAACATATTTCCCGAGGTCAAGTGGTAGTGACAAATTTAAGATCTGAATTCAGGGAACCTGAGAGTCTTGATGGAAGCTTGGACATCAGGTAATGAATATATAGGATGCTGAGAGCACATAGGCAGACACAGTTCCTCAAAGGAATCCCACAGAGAAGAAGACAAGAGGACGACAGAGTGGTAAGGGGCTTCCCACATTGAAGGTTAAGGAGAGAATATTGTACACAAAACAACGTGTATTGAGAGAGAGAGTTAGAAGAAGATGTGTCTTGGAGATGTGATCAATAGACTATAAAGGCCTCTAAAAGTCTAAGCCTTCGACCTAAGCCTTTCTCTAGACATTTTATTGGGGGATGGGAAAGGGGGTATCTTAGTTGTTGAATTTCTAAGATTTAATAAAATGTCTCTGGGTAGAGTTACGGTCACTATTAGCTAAAAATAGTTAATTGCATGAGGGGTGTTTTGTATAACATCATCATGCATACTATGTTAAGGTTCATTTCTATAATTCATTTGGTGATTTCATTGTAACTTCTTCTGAACCCACAGCTGGTTTCTGTTACAGTCACTTTTAAAAAAAAGATTGGTTTTTTACTTGTGGCTATGCTGAATCTTCTTTGCTGAGTGGGCTTTTATCTGCTTACAGCGAGTGGAGGCTACTCTCTAGTTGTGGTGCTCTGGCTTGTCATTGCGGTGGCTCCTCTTGTTGCAGAACATGGGCTCTAGGGTGTGCAGGCTTCAGTAGTTGTGACTCCCAGACTCTAGAGCACAGGCTCAGTAGTTGTGCCACATGGGCTTAGTTGCTCTACAGCACGTGCAACGTTCCTGGATCAGGGATTAAACCTCTGTCTTCTACATTGGCAAGTGGATTCTCTACCACTGAGCCACCAGGGAAACCCTTACCATCGCTTAAAATTTTTTTAGTGGAGTATATTGATTTACAATGTTAGTTTCCGGTGTATCAGTTCAGTTCAGTCACTCAGTCATATCCAACTCTTTGCAACCCCATGGACTGCCTCACGCCAGACTTCCTTGTCCATCACCAACTCCCGGAGCTTGCTCAAACTCATGTTCATCGAGTCAGTGATGCCATCCAATCATCTCATCCTCTGTCCATCTCATCCCTTCTCCTCCTGCCTTCAATCTTTTCCAATATCATAGTCTTTTCCAATGAGTCAGTTCTTTGCATCAGGTGACCAAAGTATTGGAGCTTCAGCATCCATCCTTTCAATGAATATTCAGGGTTTATTTCTTTTAGGATAGACTGGTTTGATATCTCTGCAGTCCAAGGGACTCTCAAGAGTCTTCTCCAGCATAACTCAAAAGCATCAGTTCTTCAGCACTCAGCTTTCTTTATGATCCAACTCTCACATCCATACATGACTACTGGAAAAACCATAGCTTTGACTAGATGGACATTAGTCAGCAAAATGTCTTTGCTTTCCAATACACTGTCTAGGTTTGTCGTAGCTTTCCTTCCAAGGAGCAAGCATCTTTCAATTTTGTGGCTGCAGTCACTGTCCGCAGTGTTTGGGTTACAAGAAAGTAAAATCTGTCACTGCTTTAGCGAATCTACAGTTTGTTCTCATGGAAAAACCTAATTAGTACCTACAATTGAGAATATATTTCTGGCGATCATAACAGCTGGTAGCCTAGATGGGACAGATGGTCTAAAGGTCTTTAATGGGGGGAAGATAATGTGTTGCTTGGAGAGATTGGAATAAGAGACTTCATGAACTTTGTTTTTCATTAAAAACTATTCTGTAATAATATTTTCATAAGCAATACTTACATGAGAATGAGGACTAGCTTTATAAACATCCTTTGCATCTAAATGGCACCCCACTCCAGTACTCTTGCCTGGAAAATCCCATGGATGGAGGAGCCTGGTAGGCTGCAGTCCATGGGGTCGCTAAGAGTCAGGCACGACTGAACGACTTCACTTTCACTTTTCACTTTCACTCATTGGAGAAGGAAATGGCAACCCACTCCAGTGTTCTTGCCTGGAGAATCCCAGGGATGGCGGATCCTGGTGGGCTGCCCATATCTGGGGTCACGCAGAGTCAGACACGACTGAAGCGACTTAGCAGCAACAGCAGCCTAAGTGATAAAAATGGTAAAAGTGCATTTTTTTTCTGTTTCAGTGTGTACTTGTAGACATCTGTCTACATATCCCCTGAAAAATGATAATGCTATTATTGTTAAAGCTGGAGGTCAGGTTTTTTTTTTTTTTTATCTTACTTGAAAGCTCTGAGGGTGCTATCATTTAAAGAACTATTACAGCTTTAGTGAACTTTACTGATAATAATACCAGTGGTGATGATGTGGTGTGGTAATGATTTCATTAATAATTATGCCTAGCCAGTTGTGTCATGATAAAAGTTTTGCATATATTTACACATTTATTTCCTACAACAATCCTTATTATTTTCCCCATTTTACATATTTATCCTCATTTTACATTGCTTGTTTAATTCTGACAATCTATTACTATCTCCACTTTACAAACAAGGAGATGCAGGCTCCAGTACATAAAACGACTTGCCCAAGATCACATAGCTAGTTAGTGCTGTTAAGTGCTAATTAGACAAGCCAACTAGCAGATGGTTCTAGATTCTACATTTTGTATATAATTTACATTTTAGGGTTCATTCTTGATGCTCATTCTGTACATTTTGACAAATGAGTAATCATGTGTATCTACTGTTATTACTTCATACAGACTTAGTTTTGATGTTTTAAGTGTCCTCTGTGCTCCAGTTATTCATCCTCCCCCCAACCCCTGGAAACCAATGATATTTACCATGTCTCCATAGTTTTGCCTTTCCAAAGTATCATATAGTTAGAATCGTATAGCATATAGTCTTTTCAGAGTGACTTCTTTCACTTAATTAAATGTATTTGATGTTCTTCCATGTCTTTTCATTGTTCATTTGCTCTGAATAATCTTCCATTGTCTGGAAGCACCATAGCTTCTTTGCCCTGTTGCCTTTTTAAAGACATCCTATATCTTTTCATCACAGCTGGTATCTTTTCCTGTGACTCTACCCTGCTTGTTTTTTTTTTTTTTTCCTACCCTGCTTGTTAGGCATGCTGCCTTGTACAGGGACCAGGTGTGATGATTAGGAGACCAGGTTGTCAATCTGAACTCTCTGCTCAGACCTGGGCTTCACTGTCAGTTTCTTTGGCAAACCATTTAACCTCTCTGTGCTTCTTTTTTTCTTTTTATTTTATATTGGTGTATAGCCAGTTAGACCCTACATTCTTAACCCAGTGTACACTATGACCATAGGCTTTCTTGTGAATGGTTAAATGAGTTAATCTCATGTATAATTTGTGACTATAAATCCCTTATAATTTACCTAGTACATTTGCTGATATTATCTGACTCCCTGAAACTCTATAAAGTTGGTGAAAATGGACTTGAGAAAGATTGTGCTCATCTTGGCCAAAGATGTACAAATAACTCTTTGGTAGAACTGGGACCCGTGCCTCAGTTTATGGCAAAAAGTTCTACATCAATTTTAATAGTTTTTGCTGGAGCAGGACATTATATCCTGTAGGACTGAACATTGAGATAGTCATTAAGGATACCATATATCCAGAGGAGATTTTACATGTGCTCTTAGGTTGAAGGCAGTGATAGGATTTGTGAAGTTTGGATAAATGGAGCTTCAGTTCCCTCTTCTGCTTAGAACTATGTCAGCCTAAAAGGGCCTTCTTTAGTCTTTTGGTCCTCTCGGGGTATAGTCAGTTCCCCTGATGCCTAGAGAGTATATAAGACTTTCCTAAACTTTTAGGTTAGTATTTCTGCTTAAGTATCCTTTTGATTAAGGATCCATGACTTTTCATAGAGTCTTAGGACTGGAAAAGATTAAGTTAGAAAGATGTGTATTATAAATCTATGATTCCCAGTGCAGTCTTGAAAACCTGGCTCATCTACTCTGAGCCTTGCCTTTCTCACCTCTAAAATGATAATAAATATATAGAGAAGAATTTCTCTGGCTATCACATGAAATGATGTGGATAGAACATATAGCACTATGTCTGGCATGTGAGAGGCACTTAATAAGTGTGGAAATTATTTTTAGTGTTATATTTCATTCACTGGTAACTCAGATACAGGACATGAGTGATTCTACCTTTATACAGAAACCAACAAAAGAGATCCATGACACAGTTTCAGGGCATGTTGCTATCTCTGCATTAATTGTTCATCAGATGAAGGTTAAATAAGTGTCTGAAGGGGGCATACCCTTCTTTAATATATTTTACTGCATTTACTGAATTATAACATAGGTATATGCTACAGTGATAATTTTTGTGTGTGTGTGTGTAATAAAGTTTTATTAAAGTATAAAGGAGCTAGAGAAAGCTTCTGACATAGGCATCAGAAGGGGGCAGAAAGAGTACCTGCTTGCTAGTGTTAACAATGAGGTTATATAATCCAAAGAATGTCTGGAGGTTGCAAAGACCTCATCAGACCCACTCCCATAATTTACATCTTAAGGTAACACTGTCCTCAGGCAAGATACATCCTTGTAAAGACCAGGTCTACTCCCATAATTAACATTTTAAGATAACAAAAGGTTGAATCCAAAGACTGTCCTTAGGCAGGATACATTATTGTTATATAATCCTAAGGAATGTAGAGAAAGACAAAAAAGTTTGTCCTTTCTTCCTCCTTGAGAATTCCAGACCCCTCTCTCCTTGGGGACCCCTAGACTCCCTATCAGCTTGCCTAGGAACTGACTCTCTCATTCCCCCCTTTTCATTTAGGAGAATTATGTTGCCTAGGGATAAGGGGCGTCATTCTCATTCCATAACTACTTCCCAGCTGACAAGGGGCGTTGTCCCTAAATTGGTGAGGGAACATATTCTCCTAATCCTCATATTGAGGATATCTGATCCAGGGGCCCCAAATAGTAGCTGGAGGAAGCTACAGCAGTAGCAGGAGTTTGAGCAACCATTTGTAACTTAAAAGCTTTCATGCTGCTAGAAACAAATCCAGTTATACAATTACAGATGCAGGGAGCAAACAGCAAAAACACAACATTCAGAATCATAATTAAAAGTCACATCATGTCCATAGTTAAAGTGCAACGTGTTGCACCAGTCCATTTTAGGGTTGGTAGATGTCATCAGATGAAGAAGAGGCATCACATGTGATTGTTGTCGAAGGTATTCACAGACTTGGAGAAAGTCTTTTCCTTAAAGTGGGGATGTCCACCACGGGAAGCCTTCCCACTGACGAAGAGGGGAGTGCTCCGCAGACCCAGCAGTTAGACCGATTGTGGAATGCAGCATAGGAGTGAGCCCAGGACAGGAAGGCATGGTCTTGAGGATCAAATGGCAGACTCAGGATTTTTGGAGTCAGCAGAAGTAGACTCACATAGATTATCAGGCCCATCCACTTCCCTTTGTTTAACTCTAGAGCTCAGGTCAGAGCCACAAGCTCTGCTAACTGAGCACTGGTTCCCTGGGGGAGAGATTTTGACATGTTGAAATGTAGCTCTTAATTTTTTAATTGGAGAATAATTTTTACAGTGTTGTATTGATTTCTAATGTACAACACAGATCAGTCATAACTATACACACACACACACACATATTTATGTATATATCTCCTCCCTCTTGAGCCTCCTTCTCATGTTCCCATCCCAGTCCCTCTAGATCATCCCAGAACTCCAGGCTGGGCTCCCTGTGCTATTTAACATTTTCCCACCAGCTATCTAGTTCACACATGGCAGTGTATATATGTCAATGTGTAGTTCTTATTTATTTTAAAGGGCTTTCATATGCAACTGAAATAATGGTGTCAGTCCACCTGTTTCTTTTCTTAGTACTCTGTTTACTTATGTTTGTTTATGGTTTGTACAAGTGATAACTGGATACATGTCCTTAAATTGTTATTCTTGTGTTAAGTTTCAAAGTTTGTGATCATCAGACAGGTTTCTTGAAAGTTTTTCCTCTAGAGTGATGCTATGGACTGACTGTTTCTGTCCCTCCAACATTCGTATATTGAAACCCTAATCCCCATTGTGACAGTATTTGGAGATGAGAACTTTGGGCAGTAATTAGGTCATGAGGGTAAAGCTTTCATGATGAGGGTAGTGACCCTGTATGAAGAGACTTGACAGAGCATGGTTCCTCTTTCTGCCTTCCACCAATGGCCTTACTGAAGGGGGTTCTCAATGTTTTAACATGTGAGAGCCTGAGATCTTTATATGATCTGGTGGTTGATTTTCCATCACAAAATGTGATGTTAACACAGACTTGGGTTTGTATTGATTTAAGAAAATAAAGAAATTGGCATTTGTTGCAACTTGGATTTGTGGACTAGCATTAATTTTCACTTAATACAATGATTACACAAGAAACTCTTTTACAAAATCTTAATATTTAATAACAGGTCTAACCTTTTGACAATTGACCACTCATGATGTTGTCTTATAATGTCGCTTAATTGTTCATTGTTTGTCTTGTTTTCTGAGCTAAGATGTACGTCCCTTGGGTACTGGGACCTTGTATTATTTCTTTGAATCCTCTACAATATCTAGGATATCACTTTAGATATCTTATCTTAATTCCCACCATTAAATCCTTTTCTGGAGAGTATTATAAAAATCAGTATTTATTATTTATACAATACTTATCTTTCTGGACTCTCAGAAGATTGTGATCAGTTAACAGCACTCATCTTGAGGGGAAAAATTAAGAAACAAAGGGGTGAGATCATCTAAAATAAAGTACTTTTCTTTTTCTCTAGAACTAGATGCATTCTTTTTTCCCCCTTGTTTCCTGAGAAAAAGACAAAGGAATAAGAATGATTTTGAAGCAGTTACGGTTGCATCATGTAAATTAATCATAGCTACCAAGAAGGCCCTAATATTGTTATTATGGATATGCCAACTTGTTGGATGTATAGGATACTCACAAGTATTTATTTTGTTGAGTCAAACAGCATAAATTTTATCCAGCTTCCCATTGCTTAAAACCTTATTAATTGATGGTAACTTAACTGAAAATTGATATTACTCATAAGAAATACTTTTTGTGGATATTAAGAATTTCTGGACAATGGCCACTATTAATTGCCCTTTTGTTTCATTTACAACCATGACAAAGGTTCCCCTGAGGCCTTAATTGTATGAGACACATTTCACAGTTTTCTTGGAATCCCCTCAAATATGCCAGTATAATATTTCTCCAACTATCAGGCTTATTGTATCCTTATCTGGTCATGTCGCATGATCTTTTTTCTGAGTCTAATCATGCATACTCCTTGGCTTCCCCAGGTGGTGCTAGTGGTAAAGAGCCTACCTTCCAATGCACGAGACCTAAGAAACACAGTTTCAATCCCTGGGTCAGGAAGACTCCCTGGAGAAGGGCATGGCAACCCACTCCAGTATTCTTGCCTGGAGAATCCCATGAACAAAGGAGCCTGATGGGCCACAATCCATAGGGTCATAAGGAGTTTGACACGACTGAAGTGACTGAGCATGCCCAGAGGAAGAAAAAGAGGGAAAAAACAGACCTATACCTGATGTTGCTTTAGCTCTTCTTTCTGAAAATTTCTCCCCTTTTAGGACTCTAGTGATCCAGTACCAGTAGCTGCCCTCCTAACTTGAGTGAAAGGCAGTAAATCCTGCCCATTTATCCTGAGTTTAGATGTGAGTCTCCTTACACAAAGCCTGCAACAGGATCCTAAGAGGAAAGTTTTTATTGAAAACACCTGGACAGCATTATTATCCATTTCATTCATCCATTCAGAAGCTTTCCTTAAAACGTGAGTTGTGGTTTTATTGACGTTTAAACATTTCCTTCCATCTTCCATTTCCTTATACAGCACCATGTATGTAACCTATAGTGAGAAGAGAATGGGAGGATTCATAAAGTAATCAGATGCTGGGTTTTACTCTTATCTATCTTTCTCTAGCTTTGGAGACAGAGGCGGCTTATCTATGTAGGATTAAATAGGCTGTTGGATCTTAGATTTTTAAAGTGTTATAAATCTGGAATGTGCTGATATTCATTGAGGAATCACTATTTTCTTATTCTGTGTGACATTTGTCCACATTTTTTTTTTGAGCCAGAGGGTTAAAGTTAAGCATGTAATACATATCTTGTTCTGCTTAATAAGTAGGCATAATACTTCCTCTTCCCTATTCCCCTACCATGTCCCATCTTGAAAGAGCAAAATAGGAATAGAGTGTGTTGGGACCACAAAATGTATGTACATGCTAATTCAATGGTTGGCATTGGAAGATAGCAAAATCTTCATTTCCCTTCCCCATTTTATGATGATACTAGCTTTCTGAATTTGTTGATCTTAGACTCTTACTCAAAGATTCCTTGTTGCTCAGTGTTTGAAGTGTAATGGAATTGATTCCCTCTCTTTTGGGAAAGCACTGGCTAACTATTGGGCAGTCATCTTCAATGATAGTCTTTCCAAGGAGAATTTTCTGATTTGTGTGGTGTTTGGGTAGAGAGAAGGTGAAGGAGGAGTAGGTAAAGATTTAGAGGAGAGAGAAGACTCCTCGGAGAAGGCAATAGCACCCCTCCAGTACTCTTGCCTGGAAAATCCCAGGGACGGGAGAGCCTGGTGGGCTGCCGTCTACGAGGTCGCACAGAGTCGGACACGACTGAAGCGACTTAGCAGCAGCAGCAGCAGCAGACTCCTAGGAGTTGTAATTAACACCTGCTGTGTAGTTTACTAGCTCTGTGATTTTGAAGTTTAATCCTTCTGTGTCCCACTTCCCTCATTTATGGAACTGAAGAATCTGTTTATGTACTTTATAGGATGACATGAGATCATGTACACAGTCATGTGATGTTCACTGGATATTAAATAAGTGGTTCAGTTCAGTTCAGTCGCTCAGTCGTGTCCAACTCTTTGCGACCCCAAGAATTGCCGCACCCCAGGCCTCCCTGTCCATCACCAACTCCCGGAGTTCACTCAGACTCACGTCTGTCGAGTCAGTGATGCCATCCAGCCATCTCATCCTCTGTCGTCCCCTTCTCCTCCTGCCCCCAATCCCTCCCAGCATCAGAGTCTTTTCCAATGAGTCAACTCTTCGCATGAGGTGGCCAAAGTACTGGAGTTTCGGCTTTAGCATCATTCCTTCCAAAGAAATCCCAGGGCTGATCTCCTTCAGAATGGACTGGTTGGATCTCCTTGCAGTCCAAGGGACTCTCAAGAGTCTTCTCCAACACCACACTTCAAAAGCATCAATTCTTCAGTGTTCAGCTTTCTTCACAGTCCAACTCTCACATCCATACATGACCACTGGAAAAACCATAGCCTTGACTGGATGGACCTTTGTTGGCAAAGTAATGTCTCTGCTTTTGAATATGCTATCTAGGTTGGTCATAACTTTTCTTCCAAGGAGTAAGCGTCTTTTAATTTCCTGGCTGCAGTCACCATCTGCAGTGATTTTGGAGCCCAAAAAAATAAAATCTGACACTGTTTCCACTGTTTCCCCATCTATTTCCCATGAAATGATGGGACCAGATGCCATGATCTTCGTTTTCTGAATGTTGAGTTTTAAGCCAACTTTTTCACTCTCCTCTTTCACCTTCATCAAGAGGCTTTTTAGTTCCTCTTCACTTTCTGCCATAAGGGTGGTGTCATCTGCATATTTGAGGTTATTGATATTTCTCCCAGCAATCTTGATTCCAGCTTGTGCTTCTTCCAGCCCGGCATTTCTCATGAGGTACTCTGCATATAAGTTAAATAAGCAGGGTGACAATATACAGCCTTGATGTACTCCTTTTTCTATTTGGAACCAGTCTGTTGTTCTATGTCCAGTTCTAACTGTTGCTTCCTGACCTGCATATAGGTTTCTCAAGAGGCAGGTCAGGTGGTCTGGTATTCCCATCTCTTTCAGAATTTTCCACAGTTTATTGTGATCCACACCTTCAAAGGCCTTGGCATAGTCAATAAAGCAGAAATAGATGTTTTTCTGGAACTCCCTTGCTTTTTCCATGATCCAGCAGATGCTGGCAATTTGGTCTCTGGTTCCTCTGCCTTTTCTAAAATCAGCTTGAACAACTGGAAGTTCACGGTTCACATATTGCTGAAGCCTGGCTTGGAGAATTTTGAGCATTACTTACTAGCGTGTGAGATGAGTGCAATTGTGTGGTAATTTGAGCATTCTTTGGCATCGCCTTTCTTTGGAATTGGAATAAAAACTGACCTTTTCCAGCCCTGTGGCCACTGGTGAGTTTTCCAAATTTGCTGGCATATGAGGGCAGCACTTTCACAGCATCATCTTTCAGGATTTGAAATAGCTCAACTGGAATTCCATCACCTCCACTAGCTTTGTTTGTTGATGCTTTCTAAGGCCCACTTGACTTCACATTCCAGGATGTCTGGCTCTAGGTCAGTGATCACACCATCGTGAAATAAGTGGTAGTTTTATTTATTTGTTCTCTTACCTGCTTTCTCCAAACGGCTTTGTCTGTCTGTTTCACAGACTCCACTGGTGCCACTCCCCTCAGGGTTACCCTTCCTGGTATTTCTCTCCAGCTCTTAGTCCCCAAACCCTAGTTCTTCCCAGTGAGCTGTCAGATGGAGGCTCTGGTGTGAGCCCTCAAATTGTGAAATGTCACTTCCATCTACATTACCTTCCAAGAAGGACACAAGTGCTCAGCATAGTAGTCACGTCCATGGCATGTATGATTCTTTGATTACTGTTTCAGTTCTCTCTAGGATGTCACCTCTGAACAAGCAGGCCTGTGCCTCATTAATTAATTTCCTTTAAAATTCCAACACCTAACACAATGTCTGACCCATCAAAGAGGCACTCTACAAGTAAAATAAACTCATGACTGAGTGTGCAGACCATTCAAGTAGCAATCAGAGTAATCTGTAGAATGTAAAGTAAAAATAAGTAAGCAGGAAAAGAAACTTATTTTGGTCTGAATAAGTAAACTGCAGATACTTATTAGGTATTAGTTTGATTCAGCTCAGTTGCTCAGTTGTGTCCAACTCTTTGTGACCCCATGGACTGCAGCACACCAGGCTTCCCTGTCCATCACCAACTCCCAGAGCCTACTCAAACTCATGTCCATCACATCAGTGATGCCATCCAACCATCTCATCCTCTGTCGTCCCCTTCGCCTGCTGCCTTTAATCTTTCACAGCATCAGGGTCTTTTCCAATGAGTCAGTTCTTTGCATCAGGTGGCTAGTGTATTGAAGTTTCAGCTTCAGCATCAGTTCTTCCAGTGAATATTCAGGACTGATTTCCTTTAGGATTGACTGGTTGGATCTCCTTGCAGTCCAAAGGATTCTCAAGAGTCTTCTCCAGCATTATACAGTGTAAAACCATTAATGTTCTGGGTCATATGATATACTAGATGAATGCCCAGGTGTGCATGAGAAAATCTGGGAGGTCAGAACCTTAAATTCAAAATGAGTTAATTGAACCCTCAATTTCATATCCAGAGGAATTTATTCTGCACCTATTTATTCTGCTTCCCTGTCCTTCACTCTCTCCTAGAGTTTGCACAAACTGATGTCCATTGGGTTGGTGATGCTATCTAACTATTTCATCCTCTGCCACCCACTTCTCCTTTGGCTTTCAATCTTTCCCAGGATCAAGGTGTTTTCCAATGAGTTGGCTCTTCATATCAGGTGAACAAAGGATTTGAGCTTCATTGAGGAAATGCATTTCTTGAAATCTTTAAGCTGTGAAGCCCTGCTTTGTGTGTTGGGAATTCGCTATCTTTAGAGAGTTTCTTTTCAGAGAAGCTTTTCCCTTGAAAAGTTCTAATAGAGCTTTTGTGACTCCTTTGTTTTTCTAGGCTAGAATACAGGCTAGATCATCCCAAAATTCTGGGGAGAGCCACCCCCAAAATAACAAATTTAAAGCTAATGGTACTATGTTCATGGAAGAGAAATGAAAGTAAATAGAATTTAGAAGAAATTCCAAAATTTGAATATTTTCATTAAAATGGACCTTACAGAGCATTTAAGACTAGCCATTTATTTCATATATTAACTATCCATGGCCTAAGGAAGATGAATGATGAAGGCAAATCCTGATCCATGTTGGGGCGTGATAGCATCAAAACTATACCTCAGATTCTAAAATCATTGATTACCATTCATTCAAACCCATGATGAATATATGCCGAAATGCTAGGTGGGACAGTTTTCATTGTGATCAAATTATAATTACTTTGTAATTGAATTACAGTTTTTATCTTATTTTCCTATCTTGCCAAACTCTTTGGATCATCGTATGAAATCTAAACTTGACTTTCAAGGCAGTGTAATATTTTGTTCATCCAGTCTTATTCCTAACTTTTGTGTAAAGTTCTACACACAAATAACTTAGTTACAGAATTAGTGTTGAGGCCAGACTCCAAGTTTCCCTTGATAGAGGGTGTACCAGAAGTCAATTTCACTTCAATGAGCAGTTCATGGATGCAGCAAGTTGCATGTGTAGTAAGGATTATAAAGCTCAAAATTTTGTTCCATTGAGTGGACCTCTGATTAATAGGGGACTTTAATGCCAATTGGCAAGTGAAGGAACATTGGCATAAATATAGTAATGACTTGCCACATTATTTAAGGTTCTCATCAACTGGGAGCCATGGTTTATTAACATGGTTTCTGGGAATCTCCTCTATATTTCTAGAAAGAATAAGTGCTTGATGAATTAATTAGTAACCACCAACTTGTATTAATTATGTAGGTGATATTAGTGTGATTTATTGATATGAATGCCAAGGCTTATCCTTCAAGTCCATGGTCCTAGTGGTTGGGGTGAGATGTGCTTGCTAACCGTTCAGGACTTGGGACAAGTGTGGCTAGAAGGAGGAGTTTTTCTGCTTCCCATATTCCTCAAGAAATCCTCCCTAAAGGGGGAGGTTTTGTGGTGGCAAAGCCCAGAGAAATGGTATAGATGATGAGGAACTTTTTAGAGTGAGACTACAGGATAAAGAGTAAAGAACCTTGGAGGCCAGTTAGGTAAACCACAAGTCTAGATATAGCTTTCTGCCAACTTTTTGTATTTTAACAGCTTTATTGAAGTATCATTTACATTCCATAAAATTCACCCATTTTAATTGTACTATTCAAATTATTTTTAATAGATTTATAGAGTAATACAGCCATTAAGACATGTGGTTGTTCAAAAGGCT
The DNA here is from genome assembly GCF_019923935.1 of Bubalus bubalis. Classification (NCBI taxonomy): domain Eukaryota; kingdom Metazoa; phylum Chordata; class Mammalia; order Artiodactyla; family Bovidae; genus Bubalus; species Bubalus bubalis. Next base: position 75,990,629 of record NC_059163.1, read on the forward strand.
CTGGCCTTCTCTCTTTCCTCAGCCTACCATGCTGGGTGGGAGAATCCTCAAGGTGAGAATTTAATTTCTATCAGAGATAAGTCAATGAAACAATATGCTTAATTTGTGCTTTTTGTCTTCTCCATTAAATGATATTTCTTGCTTTTTATTTAGGTAGAAATTTTAAATGTCATTAGGTTTCTGATGTTCAGGTTTCAATTTACTGTTTATTTGTGCATCAAATGGGGTTAGAATGGGCAAGAATGAAATTATATGTTAAAGAAAGTAAATGCTAGTGTGGTGAGAGATACTGGGGCCCGTGAAACATTCTCTGAAACATGAGACTATTGAAGCTCAGACAGTCTAAATGTATTCATTTACTTTTTCGTCAGTTATTTGCTTAGTCACTTCTGCACTCAAGCCACAAGGTTAAATGTTAATGAGAATTCTTAGGAAAACAGGTGCCCACTCCTGACGGTTGAGCTGACCTGTCTCTAACAGCAAACTCATGGTACATACCCAATTTCAGAGAATACCTTCATCACACAGAGTAACGGTGTGATCTTGAAGGAGTGAGGCAAAAACAAGACAACTCCATGATCATGTCTGATGACAGACAGAACAAAAGCACAGCCCAAACCACACAAATGGCCAAGCATGCCTCTCTCCAAGTTAATGGGGAGACTGCTATTTTTACCAGTGAGGGACTGCTGTTTCTTCCCCAATTATAGTTTTAACTTCACAGTTCAATTTTTGCTTCATAAATAAAAAGATCAAGATTGACGGGAGAAATATCAATAACCTCAGGTATGCAGATGACACCATCCTTATGGCAGAAAGTGAAGAAGAACTAAAGAACCTCGTGATGAAAGTGAAAGAGAAGAGTGAAAAAGTTGGCTTAAAGCTCAACATTCAGAAAACTAAGATCATGGCATCTGGTCCCATCACTTCATGGCAAATAGATGGGAAAATAGTGGAAACCGTGGCTGACTCTATTTTTTTGGACTCCAAAATCACTGCAGATGGTGATTGCAGCCATGAAATTAAAAGGTGTTTACTCGTTGGAAGGAAAGTTATGACCAACCTAGACAGTATATTTAAAAGCAGAGACATTACTTTGCCAACAAAGGTCTGTCTAGTCAAGGCTATGGTTTTTCCAGTGGTCAGGTATGGATATGAGAGCTGGACTGTGAAGAAAGCTGAGAGCTGAAGAATTGATGCTTTTGCACTGTGGTGTTGGAGAAGACTCTTAAGAGTTCCTTGGACTGCAAGGAGATCCAACCAGTCCATCCTAAAGGAGATCAGTCTTGGGTGTTCATTGGAAGGACTGACATTGAAGCTGAAACTCCAATACTTTGGCCACCTGATGCGAAGAACTGACTCATTTGAAAAGACTCTGATGCTGGGAGAGATTGAAGGTGGAAGGAGAAGGGGATGACAGAGGATGAGATGGTTGGATGGCACTAACGACTCAATGGACATGAGTTTGGGGAAACTCAGGGAGTTGGTGATGGACAGGGAGGCCTGGCATGCTGTGGTCCATGGGGTCGCAAAGAGTTGGACATGAATGAGCGACTGAACTGAAATAAATAAAAATATTCACCTATCCAATCATCCAATTACCTTTATTCTCTTAACAACTCCCAGTCTAGAGTAAAATCATATTTTCTCAGCTCTTCCACTAAATCACTTAACACAAATCCAGATCCTATAACAAGCTCCTCATACATATCCTCTCCTGAGATGCCTGCATCCACAGCTCCACATGATTTCTGTCTCTTCTTGTGATGAGCCAGTAAGTCTGACTTGGCTCAGCCACTCATCTGTCCCTTAGGGTGTTTGACCTAAGTTCTGGAAGTAAATCAGGTGTTCCAATTCATATGGAGCTTGCTTTCTTGTCGGGGAGATAGACATTATTAACAATTTACAAAGTGTGTTAGTCACTCAATTGTGTCCAGCTGTTTGCAACCCCATGACTGTAGCTCGCAAGGTTCTTCTGCCCATTAAATTCCTCAGAATACTGGAGTGGGTTGCCTTTCTCTTCTCCAGGGATCTTCCTGACCCAGGGATCAAACCTGGATCTCCTGCACTGAAGGCAGGTTCTTTACCATCTGAGCCACCAGGGAACAATTTACTCAGTAGTAAATAATTACCAATGAAACCAATGATTTGTAAAAAGGAATTTAGCTGTATGTGCAGCAGGGGTCTGGAAGCTTCACTGAGTAAATATCTCTTGAGCTGAGAAGTGACAGATAATAAGAGGCTGGTGTGAAGGGTCAAGAAGAAGAACCTGAGACTGGAGAAAGTGTTGCTCTGGAGAATCTGAGTGAAGACTAATATGAACAGAGGTCAGAGAGGGGTGGGAACAGAAGAGGTAAGTTTTAGAGGTTCTGGGTGTTGAATATTTAACTCTTTCTTGCCAAGATAAGAAGACCATTGAAGAGTCCGTGAGGAAGAGCATGATATATAGTGCATTGTGCAAAGATTTGTGGATGTTGTGTGAAGGTATTGGTGAGAATTTACAGTGAATGTGAGGAAACAGGTTAGGAGGCTTATTCAGGTAAGAAATAATGAAAGGGTTGGATTATAACAGAAGAAGTGAAAGTGAAGAGGTGGAGACTTGTTTTGGACATACTTTATTGCTAAGCTAAACAGGATTGGGTAATGGATTAGGGGCAGGGTAATGTGAGGGAGGAGGAAGTATTCTGACTTGGATGATGAAAGAGGTGGTGTAGAGGCTTGCTAAATGCTATGCTTACTGACTTCATTGATGTTATAAACTGCTTGTGACTTCCATGATGGCCCAGTGGTTGAAACACTGTGTTTCCACTGCAGGGGCCACGGGTTTGATCCCTGGTTGGGGAACTAAGATCCCACATGCCATATGGTGTGGCCAGAAAACAAAATGAATAAATAAGTATTGGAGCTACAATACATCTGTTTTCTGGAGCAAACCTTTTGCTGTTTACTTTCAATGCTTGTTTGTATTATAAAAAGAAGTAAAAGAGACAATATGGAGCTAGGAGACCTTCAGAACAGGTTCATGGTTAGAGTGCAGCAAGCAGAGATACTATCTTGAAATATAGCATCATGTTGTAATAATCAACCATTTTTAAAGCTCTTTTTACATCCTGAGATTAATTATTTTGAATTAAACTCTCTCAGATTCCTCTGATCAGCAGAATGTTTTCTGGAAGTAGAGGTGAGGTGGAGGTTGGAGAGAGGAGAAAGAGGTTGAGGGAATGTAATTGTATGTGTGGAAACCACCTCTTTCCCTTAGATTTCATTAGATTTGTGACTCTTGTGTTTTTTAAATTGAGTCATTCTTTCATTCGTTTACTTGACTTTTGCCTTCATTCAGAAACATTTTCAGAGTGATTAATTTCCCATGTCCTCTGCTAGAAGTCAAAGATAAATAACAATGAGTAATTGTTTTATAACGGTGACTGTGGCAAGGAGTTAGGAAGCCTAATTTTAGTCTCCATTCTGTTTTCCTGATGGTTCTTTAAGTTATCCTTTTCTTTTACTGGCAACATAGGAGTAAGAAAATACATATCCTGATTATCAACCTTTATACGGGAAAGCAGCACCAAAAATAAGGTGTTCTCCTAAGTGATGGGCAACGTTAGGGAGTCGGTTATATACTGTGAGCTTCAGTTCCTTGTAAAGTGAGGATATTTCTCCTTTTTTAACATTTTCAGAATAAATAAATAGGATGTAAAACTGTTAAGTACTAACTAGCCTAAATAATAAATACTAATCATAGTAAATATTAAAGTACTAAAAATCTAAAATATTATTGAAGAATATCATAGATTTTAAAGTTTTGGACACATTGGACACATATTTTCATTTTGATTTGTATATTAAATAGATGTCCCTAGGATCTTGTAGTGTGGCATATTGAAAAAGAGTAAAATTCCTACATTCTCTCTCCCATGAAAAATTTCAGAGTTATAGTCTCTTGTACTCTACCTACTCCATCTAGAATATGTGGTTTTTTAAAGTCTTGAGTTTTGTTTACATTCTCTGTCTCCTCCCATGTTTTTCTGCATTTCTGTCTGAATAGCTGTTAACAGCAGTGTCTCTAAGAGACAGATCACAGTGTCTCTAAGAGGGAGATGCTTCTCAGCCTGGCATCTATATCTTGGTGTCACACAGCTGCAAAAACACCTTCATGTACCAGTTACTGCTGCTTTCCAAGCATATGTGCTTTATCACTGGTGTACCAAACTAATATTGCTTTGATCACCAATCTCTTCATAGTGGCTTAAACCATTTAATGGCACAATTTCCATAACCACTTATCTCATGTTCTCCTTCTACCCTCTCTTACCCCACATGCAAAATTAAAAGGGAGCTCTTTTGGGGTCTAGTAGGTGGTGAGGAACTAAAAAGCCTCTTGATGAAGGTGAAAGAGGAGAGTGAAAAAGTTGGCTTAAAACTCAACATTCAAAAAACGAAGATCATGGCATCTGGTCCCATCACTTCATGGGAAACAGTGGAAACAGTGTCAGACTTTGTTTTTTGGGGCTCCAAAATCACTGTAGATGGTGACTGCAGCCATGAAATTAAAAGATGCTCACTCCTTGGAAGGAAAGTTATGACCAACCTAGATTGCATATTGAAAAGCAGAGACATTACTTTGCCAACAAAGGTCCGTCTAATCAAGCTATGGTTTTTCCAATGGTCATGTATGGATGTGTGAGTTGGACTGTGAAGAAAGCTGAGCACCAAAGAATTGATGCTTTGGAACTGTGGTGTTGGAGAAGACTCTTGAGAGTCCCTTGGACTGCAAGGAGATCCAACCAGTCCATTCTGAAGGAGATCAGCCCTGGGATTTCTTTGGAAGGAATGATGCTAAAGCTGAAACTCCAGTACTTTGGTCACCTCATGCAAAGAGTTGCCTCATTGGAAAAGACTCTGATGCTGGGAGGGATTGGGGGCAGGAGGAGAAGGGGACGACAGAGGATGAGATGGCTGGATGGCATCACTGATTCGATGGACGTGAGTCTGAGTGAACTCTGGGAGTTGGTGATGGACAGGGAGGCCTGGCGTGCTGCAATTCATGGGGTCGCAAAGAGTCGGACACAACTGAGCAACTGAACTGAGGTGGCACCTGGTCTCATTTTCAAGTTTAGTTACAAACCACTCCTCTTATCTACTCCTTCCCTATTACTTATCTACTACTGTATATTTGTCTACTTATAATTTCCATTTCTTTGACTCCACATATTCATTTTCTCATAAATTAAAAAAGTGCTGAGATACTTTGTATTATGGATAAAATGGTGAAAGTGCCTTGGACGTGATGCTGTAAAAATCTGTATTAGAATAGAGTCTCTTCTACTTACTAGTTAAATCATCTGAGGAAAATATATAAAATTCTCTGAACCTCAGCTTCTTGTAAAATGGACATAACACTTCATTGGATTTTTTCTGAGAAATCAATGAGAGAATATGTCCAAAGGATCTGTGCACAGTGCTTTGCAAAGTAACTGATTTAGAGAATGAATGCGAAATGTTTGCCCCAGGAAGACTAAAGAAAGCAGGAGAGATTTCTTATGAGAAATGTTGGCAAATGTTATTACTTGAATTCCTTTTAGAAGCTGTATAGAGCTTGATTACCTGAGGCATCAAAGAGGGTGTATGTCCTCCATCACAAGATTGCATGCAATATTTGGCAGTGTATTGTATTCTGATATATCTGCAATTTATTTTGGGAAAGAGTTGTATGAGGAGTTCTATATTAAAGTAAGAAGTATTGAATTTTTCCTTCAATTCCTCTGGGCTCTGCTTTATCATTGGCTTATTAATGATGATAGTAAAAACCATTGAAAACAGAGAATGGAGATGTTTGAGGAGTGGGTTGTTCTCTTAGGGCAAATAATTCATTTACTTCTTCTGATTGTAAATTTCTATTTTACTTAGAAGTATTTTGCCTTGAGAGTCACTGTTTGTGTGTGTGTGTGTGTGTGTGTGTGTGTGTGTGTATCCTTTAGAAATGATAACTGCTGCTGCTGCTGCTAAGTCGCTTCAGGTTGTGTCCAACTCTGTGCAACCCCTGAGATGGCAGCCCACCAGGTTCCCCTGTCCCTGGGATTCTCCAGGCAAGAACACTGGAGTGGGTTGCCATTTCCTTCTCCAAGAAATGATAACTTCACAGTATTAATTGATCCAGTCTGATTCATGTTGGAATCATTGCTTTGGCTAAAGAAGGAAAGAAAACGGTGCTAAAAGTTCTTTTGCTAACATTTTAAAACCAAATATAAATCTTAAGTGAAGGTTATATATGAGAAATGGAGTGCAGCAAATATTTAGTTGAAAACAATAAAATCAGCAGTGAAAGTTGCTAGTCATCAAGCCCCAGAGCATAGCCAAAATTCCTAGAGGTCTAGAATTAATGTAGTAAATACCCTGATTCAAATAATTTCATCATTGATGTCATAGTTTTATTAATGAGTTGGCAGAATGAACACTTTTAAGAGTGTTCTCAATGGAACTCATAGTTCAAGAGCTTTCTCTATGCTCAGCTGTCAAAGATTTGTGCTCTATGTAGAGATTAGCATTATGGAGAATTTTTGCTCAAACTGAGTGGAGAAAAGAGCAAGATAGACTGTAGTTCATAAAGAATCTCTACTACAAAACAATTAAAAACACTGGATAACGTATGTGAAGTATCTTTTCAAATGCATTGCTGAGCTGGCAAGAATTCAAGGGAAAGCCTTAGAATCCGAAGTGAAAAAGAAGCGAATATCTGTAGCTGTAACCCTGCGGTTCTTGAGCTGTTTGATCTGCCCCCAAGATACTTACTCATCATGGATGTCTTTGACTTTCTGTCCCTGTTGCAGAAAGCTGGGAACCTTAAGGCGTGCAGAAAATGGGCAACAAGAAAATATTTGTCTCAAAACAAGCAAGGGATAGAGGGGGCAAAGTAGAATTTCCTTTTGGAACTTGGAACCACAATCCAGCCCTCCCATGGGTTAGTTAGCAAGTCAAATTTCTATTAACAGTACATTCCATAAAACATTTAAGGCTAAAGTGTATTTTAAATATATCTGTAAGATACAGAAGCAGAATCATCATCAAAAGAGCAAAGGGAGCCCAGAAGCCAGTCTCATGTGTTCCAGGTAAGATTTCTTATTCATGTTCTTTTTGTCATCATTCAGAGGAGTGATGAGTTTCTGTTGTCCCCATCATATGTTCAAACCAGGCCCACAGCAACACAGATATACCAGGTCATCCCTTATCCAGTCACACTTCATGCACAATGAGATTCATTCCCTATAGCACTCTACTGTCCGCCTCCCCTATCTCTTTTATTTTTTAAAACAGCAATTATTACCATCTGATATACATTTTGCTATATATTTGTATGTTATCCCTACTGAAATCTAAATTTCATGAGGGCAGTACATTTTATTTTTTCTTCATTGTTTTATCTCTGGTGCCTAGAATAGTGCCTGGCACATAGAGGATTTCAAATAAATATTTTTAAATGAATAAAAAAGTAGAATTTCTAGAAATAAAATATATAACCATTAAAAGTGTGAAGGTGGATTTGAACTGCAGATGAGATGCATGTAAAGAGAGTATTAACAAACTGAATGGTAAAAACTGAGGAAATTATACAGCAGAGAGACAACAGAATGAAAGACATGAGGTTAAGAGATATAAAGCACCATAGCTTTCAGACAGGAAAAAGAAATAAAAGCTATTCAAATTGAAATGGGGGAGAGGTAAGACTGTCACTATTTACAGATGACATAATACTGTATATCGAAGGCTCTAAAGTTTTCCAACAAAAAATATTAGAACTAATAATGTGATTTCAGCAATGTATCAGAATGTAAGATTAATATATAGAAATCTGTTGCATTTCTATACACCAATAATGAAACATCAGAGAGGAATAATCATAGTTAAAATTGCATCAAAAAAAGAAGACACAAAACATAGGAATATACTTAATCATGGAGGTGAAAGGCTTATACACTGAACACAACAAAATGTTGATAAGGAACTAGAAGACTATTCAAAGAAATAAAAAGATATCCCATGCTTTTGATTTGAAAGCATTAATATTGTTAAAATGCTCATACTGCCCAAAGTTATTTACAAACTCAGTGCAATTCCTATCAAAACACTTATGATGTTTTTCAGAGCAGTAGAACAAATAATCCCAAAATTTATGTGAAACCACAAAAGGCCCAAAATAGCCCACGCAACCCTGAGAATAAAGAAGAAAGTTGGAGGGATAACCTTTCCTTACTTCAGACTATACTACAAAGCTATAGTAATCAAATAACATGACACATAGATCAATGTAACAGAACAGAGAGCCTAGAAATAAACCCACACACTTACAGTCAATTAATCTTTGACAAAAAGGCAATAATTTATAATGGTTTTGGAAAAGAGAGTCTCTTCAACAAGTGGTGTTGTCAAAACTGGACAGCTACATGTAAAATAATGAAATTAGAACATTCCCTCATGCCATACAGAGAAATAATTTCAAAATGGTTTAAGATCAGATCAGTCGCTCAGTCGTGTCCGACTCTTTGCGACCCCATGAATCGCAGCACGCCAGGCCTCCCTGTCCATCACCAACTCCCAGAGTTCACTCAGACTCACGTCCATTGAGTCAGTGATGCCATCCAGCCATCTCATCCTCTGTCGTCCCCTTCTCCTCCTGCCCCCAATCCCTCCCAGCATCAGAGTCTTTTCCAATGAGGCAACTCTTCGCATGAGGTGGTCAAAGTACTGGAGTTTCAGCTTTAGCATCATTCCTTCCAAAGAAATCCCAGGGCTGATCTCCTTCAGAATGGACTGGTTGGATCTCCTTGCAGTCCAAGGGACTCTCAAGAGTCTTCTCCAACACCACAGTTCAAAAGCATCAATTCTTTGGCACTTAGCCTTCTTCCCAGTCCAACTCTCACATCCATACATGACCACAGGAAAAACCATAGCCTTGACTAGACGAACCTTTGTTGGCAAAGTAATGTCTCTGCTTTTGAATATGCTATCTAGGTTGGTCATAACTTCCCTTCCAAAGAGTGAGCGTCTTTTAATTTCATGGCTGCAGTCACCATCTGTAGTGATAAAGACCTAAATATAAGACCCATCTCCATAACACTTACAGAAAAGAATATAGGTGAAACATTCTTTGACATAGGTTGTAGAAATATTTTCTTAGGTCAGTCTCCCAAGGCAAAAGACATAAAAGCAAAAATAAACAGATGGGACTTTATCAAACTGAAGTGGTTTTGCTTAGGAAAGGAAACCATCAACAAAACCAAAAGACACCTATGGACTGAGAGAAATATTTGCAAATGATGTGACCCCCAAGGGGTTAATATGCAAACTATGTGAACAGGTTATACAACTGAATATCAGTAAAATACAGAACCCAATCAAAAAAATGGATGGCCAACAGGCACATGAAAAGGTGCTCAACATTGCTAATTATTAGAGAAATACAAATGAAAACCTCTTCACATCAGTCAGAATGGCTATTAGCAAAAAATTACAAGTAATAAATTCTGTAGAGGATGTGGAGAAAAGGGAATCCTTGTATACTGCTGGTGGGAATTTAAATTGGTGCAACCACTATGGAAAAACAATATGAAGGTTCTTTAAAAAACTAAAAATAGAACCACCCTACGATCCAGTAATTTCACTCCTAGGAAGATAACCAGATAAAATGAAAACTCCAATTCTAAAAGATACATGCACCAAGTGTTCATAGCAGCAGTATTTACAATAGCCAGGACATGGAAACAACCTAAATGTCCATCAACAGATGAATGGATAAAGATATGGTTATATATTACACAATGGGATATCACCAAGCATAACAAAGAATGAGATATTGCCATTTATAGCACATGAACGGATCTAAAGAATATTATGCTTAGTGAAATGAGTCAGACATAGAAGAACGCTATCTGACACCAATTATATGTGGAATCTAAAAATAATAGAAATTAATCTCTATATAAAACAGAAACAGACTCACAGACCAAGAAAAAAGACTTATGGTTACCAAAGAGGAGAAGTTGTGGGGAGGGACAAATTACCAGTGTGGGATTAACAAATACAAACTTCTATATGTAAACTAGATGAGCAACAAGGATTTACTGTATAGCATGGGAATTATGCTCAATATCTTATAGTTTCTAAAATAGAATATAAACCTATCCCCCCTAAAAAATAATCACTATGCTATGAAACTAACACAATATTGTAAATCAACTGTACTTCAAGAGAAGGTGAAGATAGGAAGAGTTAGAGTCTAATGATGCCTGTTTAAATAGGGAGTGTCAATATTTGAAAAGAAGATCTGCTCCTTGACAAGTTCTAAATTGGATTATTGGTTATTGTTTTCAACCGGTGAATAGAGATTCTGAATTATGAGAGATAGATATAAGTCAAAAGGGATTTTCAACAAACTTCCTTTTGTTTTCTACCTAACAATACTATTATTATCTGTACTGATTTCTTAGTTTTTGAATCAATTTATCTTCTGTAATTATTTCACAAATCTCAATGGTCCAGACCTTTGTATCTATCATTACAGAGGTCTGCAACTTCTTGTGTAAATATTTTAGGTATAGATATATCGCATCTGTCATATGCTCTTTGTTTTCCCTTAAAACCACTTCTACAATGTGTATGTTTGTCAAATTATCATGTTGTAGACTACAAATGTATACATTTGTTAATTATTTCTCAGTAGAGTTTTTTTTAAAGCCATTTTAGCTTAGGTCCATACAGAAACAGTCCATGGACTAAACTGGGCTTGCACTGTAGTTTGCTGACCCCTGTTTCAGGTGTAAAGTCAGAGAGAAACTGATCTGTGGTCAAAGTCACTGTTTTCCTGAGAAAAGAAGACGTGCTTCCTTCATCTATTCCACACCTACATAATTGACAGACTGACATCCACTTATAAATTCTTTTTTTTTCTTTTTAATTTATTTTTTTATTGAAGGATAATTGTTTTACAGAATTGTGTTGTTTTCTGTCAAACCTCAATATGAATCAGCCATAGGTATACATATATCCCCTGTATGTATGTATGTATGTGTGTATACTTACATAAACTCTTGTTTGAAGTACTGAGAAAGCTTGTCCCTTATGTAAATGTTACAAAGTAGCAAATATGCAAAATTGCCCCTTACTTAAAACAGACTGTAAACACACTGAAGAATATCCTGTTTCGGTTTTTCCTCCTTGCACCCTTATATTGCCAGTATCTTGGCAATGACTGGTCTAAGCTTTTGGTACTACCTTCTCAAATGAACAGCATATCAAGTCCAGTTTTCATTGCTGTAAAAGGAAGGCTTGTCACAAGGTAAATTATCCTCAGAGTTTGGGACAGGATTTTCCACCCGTGGCACAAGTACCCTTAGTCATTTGTTCTGACATTTCTTACAGTGCTTAGCATTGCATTTTAATTATTTGCCAAAAATATTTGTTTTTCCTCACAAAAGCTTCTTGATGACATGTACTCTGTCTTATTCTTTTTTGTATTCTCAAATCCAGTATTTGTCATTTGTATGTTTGTGTTAATAAAGAAGCAAAATTACTCTTAGGAAAGGGAAGTTTTAGAAGAAAGAAGCCAGGGGAAAAAATGGGATAATGTCTTTGTAGAAGCCTTGTTTCCAAATGAATATGGGTTTAGATACATGTTCAGTCACTTTGGTAGGTATTTGTTTGTACAATATAACATAACTAAAGAGTTGGCAAATTTTTTGTAGGAGGCGAAATGGTGAATATTTTAGACTTCGTGGTCACATCGTCTCTGCCGTAACTGCTCAACTCTATCCTAATAGGTTAAAACAGACAGATGCTATTAGATGACTGATCATAGCTATGTTCCAATAAAATTTATTTGCAGAAAGAGGCATGTTGAATTTAGCGCCTAGCTTGTGTTTGCTAATTTCTATTCTACAGAGAAGGGTGGGAGGAAACCCAATAAGTTTTGCCACAGAGTTGATATATGATGTACACATTACAGAATTGCAGAGTTCAGGAGTCTTTATTCAGTAGTGTCCTAAGGACCTGACATTGAATTGTGTCTTATACTGTCTCCAGTTCTCTACCTCCTTGCACCAGGACCACCCAACAGCATTTACTATCCTGTTTTTAACACATGGAAGTGCATGTTCACTTTTTTCCTAGGAGATAGCTAAGCGATCTGAGAATAAAAATTTAAGTGGATGCTAGTGTGCTGTTTTGTTAACCACTGCTGCTTTTTTCTTCCTACAGTCAGGTTTTATTTGCACTGGGAACAGTACTCTTTTTTCCCAATTTATTTATTTTCTTAAAGTTTAATAGAGCTTATACTATCTTTAATAGACAGTCTTTAAAGTTTAATAGAGCAACTCTTATTTATTTTTATTGGAGTGTATGGGAACAATCCTCTTAACCAATATTGATATCAAGGGCTATCAAAACAAAGTAAGTACTGATTAGCACTTGAGAAGTCCTTTGCAATTTTAGTAGCATTGAAAAAAGTTTGAATGTGGAATTTGGAATTGTCAACCCCTGGATTCAATTCCTAGCCTTGCTATTTACTAGAAATAAGACCTTGGCCAAATTTCTTCACCTCTTTAAATCTCAGCTACTCCATCTGTAAAAGACGGACAATGGAGGGTGCCTTTTCATTAGAGAGTTGTGAATACCACAGAAAATTATTCTTGGAAAGCACTTAGCACAGTGCCTGGTCTCTAGGAAGAACTTGGTAAATGTCACCTTATTAGCATTACCAAAGGTATATCATTATAGTACTAAGTAGGCTATTCTTGGTATGTTCATGCTTCCAAGACTATAACAGTTTGAAATTATAGGTGTTTTTTTCCTGGAGAGATGTTATGTAGGAACTTCAACTTATAGTCAACTAAGTGTTCATAGACCAAATAACTAAGTCAAACATATTAGTAATCTTTAACTTACTTGAAAGGCTGATTCTTTTGAAGCAGAATAACTTTTGTCCATCCTAATGTTGTTGATTTGTTTCATATAGTCCAAGAATAAGTAATACAGGACATTCAGTTAGTTTGGGAGGAATGCATAAACATAAAACTGAAACAATATAAGCTATAAATCTTCAGTGACCATTGAACACAGATTTTTCTGTGCCTTCAAAGTACATTTCCCAGAGGAGCCCATTTGGTTTTGTCCAGCTGTTTGGATAATATGCTAAAAGAGTGGCATATGGATTTTTATTTCTAATCTTCAGTGTGTATGATACACATACACAAATCACATGCACATATGTGTCTGAAGTGGTTTCATATATCTGTACTTAATCTGCTATAATTAGAAGTTATCATGTGTGTGTAAATAGTGTATATTCTTTCATAGTTTATAGAGCTAAGTGCAACATCTGAAAGGGAGAGAAAGGAGAGGAAAATGACAACTGCAAGCTACTATTTGGTGGGCTAGGAGTGGAGGAGAATCTATTAATACTCTCTTATAATAAGGTTTCTATCCTTGCATCATTGGAGAAGGCGATGATACCCCATTCCAGTACTCTTGCCTGGAAAATCCCATGGACGGAGGAGCCTGGTAGGCTGCAGTCCATGGGGTCGCTGAGGGTCGGACACGGCTGAACGACTTCTCTTTCACTTTTCACTTTCATGCATTGGAGAAGGAAATGGCAACCCCAGTGTTCTTGCCTGGAGAATCCCAGGGATGGGGAAGCCTGGTGGGCTGCCGTCTATGGGGTCGCACAGAATCAGACACGACTGAAACGACAACAGCAGCAGCATCCTTGCATCATAAAATTCTGCTTTATATCGTGGCATGATCTTTTCTCTTAACAGTGTTTATTCCTTAGTCTGCATTAATCTCATACACATAGTGATGATAGTAAGAACATGTGTGGGAATCTTATGAGACTATGAAGCAAAACAGTTTCCCTACTCAACTATTACTGTTAACTAGTTTCTTTAGTCTCAGTGTATTCTCTAAGAATCAGAAATAAATAGATGTCTTGTTGTTATATTATGTTTTTCTCTTGTTATATAATTGAAATACCATGTAAAATTCACTGTACCTGGGATAAATAATCATAGTACCAAGAATATAACCCATCTTATTTAGATGAAAACCAAATATAGTAATGAACCTCTGATGGGGAGCTTGCAAAGAAAATAGAAGTTTTAAACATTCAAATGCAGTAATCTCTAGTAAGAACAAAGACTATACCAAACCATAGAATAGAAATATTGTATAAGAAATGCAAACAGACTAAGTAGAATGAACAAATATTTTTGAGAGAATGATGAAGCAGCAAGCATAGATGGGATACTAATGTAACTCTGGGAAGTATCCACGGAAGAAACCTGTTGAGAAGTTGGGAGGTAGAAATGGTCTCTGTGATCAGTGATTATGAGAGACACTAAAGTACATTCACTTAAAAACGGAGCTCTCTGCTCAGTGTGTGTTGAAGCTTTGCCAATGCTAAAGGAATTAGATCTAAAGGGAGCATGATAGATATCAATTATTGATGATAACTTTTCTCAGTTTGCTTGTCATTTTATAAGCACCTAAAGGGTGACATGTCCACATGTCAGAATATATAATCTTTCAAACACCAGAATTAAATCATTGCAGAATACATCAGCCCCATATTCACACTCTGAATGTTTATTATTTACACACAAAAAAATTCTCAACCCACATTGTTTTAAATAAGATATTTTATAAACTATCATTGTTAAATAATACATAGGTTTATCATTTAGAAATAAAAGCACTCCCATATAGTCAAGTGCTTAGAGATGGTTTGTTGTTGTTGTTCAGTTGTTCAGTCGTGTCCGACTCTGCGACCCTGTGGACTGGAGCACTCCAGGCTTCCCTGTTCTTCACCATCTCCTGGAGCTTGCTGAAACTCATGTCCATTGAGTTGGTGAAGCCATGCAATCATCTTGTCCTCTGTGGTCCCCTTCTCCTCCTGCCTTAAACCTTTCCCAGCCTCAGGGTCTTTTGCTCCTCCGTCCATGGGATTTTCCTGGCAAGAGTACTGGAGTAGGGTGCCATTGCCTTCTCTGAGAGATGTTTACTTCTTTTCAAAAATTGAAGGGAAAAGCTTCTAAAAAATGACTTATTTTCTCTAAAAGAAAATAAATGACTTATTTTCTGAGGTTATTGATAATTCGCTTGGCAATCTTGATTCCAGCTTGTGTTTCATCCAACCCAGCCTTCACATGAGGTGGCCAAAGTATTGGAGCTTCAGCATCAGTCCTTCCAATGAGTATTCAGGGTTCATTCCCTTTGGGATTTACTGGTATGATCTCCTTCTAGTCCAAGGAACTCTCAAGAGTCTTCTCCAACACCACTGTTCAAAAGCATCAATTTTTCAGCACTCAGCTTTCTTTATGGTCCAACTCCTACATCTGTACATGACTACTGGGAAAAAACATAGCTTTGACTATACAGACTTTGTCAGCAAAGTGATGTCTCCTTTTAATATGCTGTCTAGGTTGGTCATAGCTTTTCTTCCCAGGAGCAAGCATCTTTTAATTTCACACCTGCAGTCACAATCTGCAGTGATTTTGGAGCCCAAGAAAATAAAATCTGTTACTGTTTCCATTGTTTCCCCATTTCTTTGCCATGAAGTGATGGGACTGGATGCCATGATCTTAGTTTTCTGAATGTTGAGTTTTGAGCCAGCTTTTTCACTCTACTCTTTCACCTTCATCAAGAGGCTGTTTAGATTCTCTGTGCTTTCTGCCATAAGGGTGGTGTCATCTGCATATCTGAGGTTATTGATAATTCTCCTGGCAATCTTGATTCCAGCTTGTGTTTCATCCAACCCAGCATTTCACATGATGTACTCTGCATATAAGTTAAATAATCAGGGTGACAATATACAGCCTTGACTTACTCCTTTCCCAATTTGGAACCAGTCCATTGTTATGTCCAGTTCTAACTGTTGCTTCTTGACCTGCATATGGACTTCTCAGGAGGAAGGTAATGTAGTCTGGTATTCCCATCTTTTGAAGAATTTTCCGAAATTTGTTGTGATCCACACAGCCAAAGATTTTAGTGTAGTCAGTGAAGCAGAAGTAGATGTTTTTCTGGAATTCTCTTGCTTTTTCAATGATCCAACGGATGTGGGCAATTTGATCTCTGTTTTCTCTGCCTTTTCTAAATCCAGCTTCTACATCTGGAAGTCCACATAGCGTTAAAGCCTTGCTTGGAGAATTTTAAGCATGACCGTGCTAGCATGTGAAATGAGTGCAATTGCACGGTAGTTTGAACATACTTTGGCATTGCCTTTCTTTGATATTAGAATTAAAACTGATCATTTCCAGTCCTGTGGCCACTGCTGAGTTTTCCAAATTTGCTGGCATATTAAGTACAATATAGAGATGTTTGCTGCTGCTGCTGCTGCAAAGTCGCTTCAGTCATGTCCAACTGTGCGACCCCATAGACGGCAGCCTACCAGGCTCCCCCGTCCCTGGGATTCTCCAGGCAAGAACACTGGAGTGGGTTGCCATTTCCTTCTCCAATGCAGGAAAGTGAAAAGTGAAAGTGAAGTCGCTCAGTCATGCCTGACTCTTAGCAACCCCATGGACTGCAGCCTACCAGGCTCCTCCGTCCATGGGATTTTCCTGGCAAGAGTACTGGAGTGGGGTGCCATTGCCTTCTCTGAGAGATGTTTACTTCCTTTCAAAAATTGAAGGGAAAAGCTTCTAAAAAATGACTTATTTTCTCTAAAAGTGCGTGCCTCAGGTATATAATTTACCAACTTCATGGAGAATGAAAGATTCTGGAGAACTTACACTACAAATAATTGGGGAAGAGAAGAAAAAGCATACAGAACATGTTATAGGTGGTGCAAACCAAGTTCCTTAACATCCTGTGAGAAATGGAAGTAGAGATTAAAATTTGATTTTTAATATTTTAATGTTGTATCCCATAACAAATAAATCACAGATATGTTCATTGGATTTTAATCTTTTTTTAAAAAAAGAGAGAGTGCATTTCAGTTGTAGAATTTACCAGAGATTGTGCAACATGTGCTTTCACCTATTTTTATTAATCTATTTCAAGGGAAACTGCAACAGAAAGGGATATTTTATGCAATCTACACAGAAAAGTGGCATCTAGAAGAACATAAACAGTGCAGATGCAGAGAATATTTAAAGTTCTGAAGTTTTCACTTACTTTGACCAAACCCTAAGTAACGTGTTTCTTTTAAAATTGTTCAATCTTGACAGCTGAGGTCCTATAATAACACTATTTCACTTCATGGGCTTTGCACAGAGTGGATCCAGAGGGCATTTTCCCTTGAGAAACTATATTGGTTTGCTAGGGCTGCTGTAGCAGAAGGCCATGGGCTGGGTGGCTTAAACAATAGGAATTTATTGTCCACCAGTTAAGGAAGCTGAAAGGCCAAGGTCAAGCTGCCAGCAGGCTCAATGGCTTCAAGGCCGGCTGGTGGCCTGCAGGGGGCTGCCTTTCCCCTGTGTCCTCTCGAAGTCTTTCCTCCATGCACATTCACGCCTGGTTCCTTATCTATGTGCCCTAATTACACATAAGGATACCAGTCAGATTGGATGAGGGCTCATCTGAACGGCTTTATTTTAATTTGTTGTTCTTGTTGTTGTTCAGTTGCTAAGTCATGTCCAACTCTTTGTGACCCCATGGGCTGCAGCATGCCAGGCTTCCCTGTCCTTGCCATCTCCCAAAGTTTGCTCAGATTCACATCCATTGAGTCAGTGATGCCATCTAGCCATCTTGTCCTCTGCCTCCCATTTTAACTTAGATACCTCTTTAAAAATTCTGTCTAAACACAGCCCCATTCTGAGGTACTGGGTCAGGGCTTCACATATGAGTTGGATGGGGCTAGGAGGGGAGTACAATTCAGTCCATAACAAGAGCCAGCTCTTTGGTTTATAGTGCTTGACAGTAACCATGAGTTTTGCTGGAGAGAGAAAGGGAAATTAGGGTCTCATACTCTGTGAACCTCCCCTGGAGTAAAAGCCTCCCCAGAGGGCAGCAGTGTGTGTTTTCAGCATCCCTCCTGTTGGAATTATTACTCTACTCAGGTGCCATCAAGGAGCTGCCAGTGCTCACAGGTGTATGTTTTCATGACATGAAACAATTGATCTAAAAGTGAACTATTCAACAGTTATCAATGTATGACTCTTGACATAGAATAAAATTAAGTAAAATCTAAGGTGGTCCAATACATGCAATCTTCCCCTTTGCTATATTTTCATGTTTTTTTCTTTGAGTGGAAGACAATTTGTATAGAAAGATTTTGTACAATTAAATGGAAATAAATGCATAAAGGAAAGATTCAGATAGTATTTACTTTATTCTTTTCCAATCTTTTATATTGTACATATGGACTTTACTTTTTTTTTTTTTTCTATTTTTGAATAACTATTATTTTTTTTTAGAAGACCAAAACATTTCTGGTTATGTCCCATACTACTCCCTGAAGAAGTACTGATACTATTTTATATATACTGGATTTACAAATTTCCATTTATATTTCATATAGATTTTTTCAGGAATCTGTTTTATGCTTTGTTACCTTTAAAGTTGCTTCCCTTGTGGTTCAGCTGGTAAAGAATCTGCCTGCAACGTGGGAGGCCTGGGTTCAATCCCTGGGTTGGTAAGATCCCCTGGAGAAGGGAAAGGCTACCCACTCCAGTATTCTGGCCTGGAGAATTCCATGGACTGTACAGTCCATAGGGTCACAAAGAGTTGGAAATGACTGAGTGACTTTCACTTACTTACATTTAAAGGTGCAGCAAAACCTGTAAGCGTACACTACCACTGGTCAGCCCCACTTCAGTTTTCTTCTTAGGAATAGAAAATTTCTGTTTCCAAATGTGTAAGCTAGTAGTTTTCCCTCTCACATCTGTTGACTCTGAGCCAAAAGGGTTCTTTCCAAATATATTTCACATGCTGTTAGTATTTAGAATAATGCCCTTCATTGTCATGCCCAATTTTCCAGGTTTGGTATTTGTAAAGAGATCAGAAACTGTGGATGCTTCTTATTTTTACAAGTTGAAATCCAATAGATGATTTTGTAAGTCATGGCTCTCTACAATCAAGTATTCTCCTCCATGAACTTGGAGTGGTAGTTAAACCTTCTGGTACACTCTGTGTTTGAAGTTGAATTCTATGTTTGAACCCATGAAATCACAACTGGGCTCTCCCAGATAGAAAGCCCTTGCTCCTCCTTTTGTCTGCCTCAACCCCAGCTATAAAATCGGGTCATGGGCTCGATCCCTGGTTGGGGAAAGGAACTACGATCCCACAAGCTGTGTGGCTAAAGGGTAAAAATAGGGAGGGTATTGGGATAAAGAGTGACTGAGATGTTGGTGCCATTATCATTTGCTTTCTACATTTGAGGAAAGTCTAAGTTAAATGTATTAAGTAATCTACCTAGCATCACACAAGTAGCAAACCAGTGGAGCCAGGCTTCCTTCAACCAGCTTGGGAATGGACACAAGCGTTTCACTCACCAGGTGAAATCCCAACATAGCCCTCATTGCCTTGGCCCAGACACAATGCTTTTTCTGTCCTGCTTACTGGAATAAAATGAAAGAACTCAAAGGAGTACTTGAAACCCTTCACGTCCTTTTCACTTTTTTTTCTTCTTCCTTCTCTCATATGCGTGTTTCATTCATTTGCCAGTGAATCAAGAGAAATAGCAGTCTTCATAAAATGATGCATTCCAAAATAGAGATTTTTGTTGACTGTGCAAGCAGATAAGGGAATCATACATTACAGTTGGCTGAATGCAGGAGCTGAGCATTGAAGTTTTAAATTATGATGATTGCTTAGGTAAGTGGTAGCTGCACTTAGCATGAAGTAATGACATTCTGAAAGGCAGGAATTCCATCACATATTGAAAGATGTATATATTCAAATTATTTTTAAAAATTATAATGCAATGGTTAACCAGATTATGCTGGAGCATCATTTTTTTTTAATTTATTTTTTATTGAAGGATAAATGCTTTTCAGAATTTTGCTGTTTTCTGTCAAACCTCAGTATGAATCAGCCATAGGTATACATATATCCCCTCCCTTTTGAACCTCCCTCCCATCTCCCTCCCCATCCCACCCCTCTAGATGGATACAGAACCCCTGTTTGAGTTTCCTGAGCATACAGCAAATTCTCATTGGCTATCTATTTTACATATGGTAATGTAAGTTTCCGTGTTACTCTTTCCATATATCTCACCCTTTTCTTCCCTCTCTCCATGTCCATAAGTCTATTCTCTATGTCTGTTTCTCCATTGTTGCCCAAAGGTCTTTACTAGATTTTTAAGTTTGAGGATAGAGCCCTCTTCTGGTGATCAGCAGTACTTCCTCCCAATATGTTAACTTGTCCTGAAAATAAAATTTAAAAAAATTTTCAAGTTGAAGAGTAGATTGTAAATAATCATGAAGCAAGGTTTTTGGCGAGGTAAATTCCTTTATAATTCTGATATATATGAAATTTTAGTGTATTCTGTAAAATGCTCTGCAAATAAGATAAAGTGTGTATGCTATGTTATGCTAAGTCACTTTAGTCGTTTCCAACCCTGTGCGACCCCATAGACGGCAGTAAGTGTGTATAGTGTGTCTTAATGTTAAAGTAATTGCCTGTAAATATTTCCAGCATTGATGAAATGTGTTTTTAATCCACAAGCAATTTTGAAAATGTATGGAGGTTTGTGTACCCTTATCAGGAAATGGTTATTTAACTGTCAACTGCTATTTCCTAAAAATGAGTATGTTCATGTTGATTACTTCAGATCATTTTCATTTTTCTTTCCAGCTCTTTTCCTACGGCTTAAACCTAATATGCATACAGACTGCATGTAGTTTGTTCCCAGGTTCCTTTCCTTGGCGCCTCCACATAATGGCTTTGCCTGGAGCCCTTTCCATGAAATGACATGGTCAGCTGGCTTCTTGTGGCAGCTTTATAACCAAAGTAATATTTCAAAGCTCTTCCTGGTGTCGGTGGATATCAAGATAGAAAATATGAAGAAATCAATTTCAGTTCTGGGCTCACATTCAAATCCATATACTTTAAACTGACTACAAACTGAATCTGATGTTCATTTTTACAAGTAATTGTTGGAAACCCAAAGTTAGGTAGATTGTCTTAGGAATCAAATTTATTTAACGACGGAATAGCATAAGGCTCACATAAAGTGATTCTGTCTCAGCCCTGATTTTTTTTTAAAAGTGAATACAAAGAGAAGAGCTAACACTTATCCTACTCAAACTCTTCCAGAAAATTGCAGAGGAAGGTAAACTTCCAAACTCATTCTATGAGGCCACCATCACCCTAATACCAAAACCTGACAAAGATGCCACAAAAAAAGAAAACTACAGGACAATATCACTGATGAACATAGATGCAAAAATCTTTAACAAAATTATAGCAATCAGAATCCAACAACACATTAAAAAATTCATAGATCATGACCAAGTAGGCTTTATCCCAGGGATGCAAGGATTCTTCAGTATCTGCAAATCAATCAATGTAATACACCTCATTAACAAATTGAAAAATAAAAGCCATATGATTATCTCAATAGATGCAAAGAAAGCCTTTGACAAAATTCAACATCCATTTATGATAAAAATTCTGCAGAAAGCAGGAATAGAAGGAACATACCTCAACATAATAAAAGCTATATATGACAAACCCACAGCAAACATTATCCTCAATGGTGAAAAATTGAAAGCATTTCCCCTAAAGTCAGGAACAAGACAAGGGTGCCTACTTTCACCACTACTGTTCAACATAGTTTTGGAAGTTTTGGCCACAGCAATCAGAGCAGAAAAAGAAATAAAAGGAATCCAAATTGGAAAAGAAGAAGTAAAACTCTCACTGTTTGCAGATGACATGATCCTCTACATAGAAAACCCTAAAGACTCCATCAGAAAATTACTAGAGCTAATCAATGACTATAGTAAAGTTGGAGGATATAAAATCAACACACAGAAATCCCTTGCATTCCTACACACTAATAATGAGAAAATAGAGAAATTAAGGAAACAATTCCATTCACCATTGCAATGAAAAGAATAAAAAACTTAGGAGTATATCTACCTAAAGAATTTGGAGAAGGCAATGACACCCCACTCCAGTACTCTTGCCTGGAAAATCCCATGGACGGAGGAGCCTGGTAGGCTGCAGACCATGGGGTCGAGAAGAGTCGGACACGACTGAGTGACTTCACTTTCACTTTTCCCTTTCATACATTGGAGAAGGAAATGGCAACCCACTCCAGTGTTCTTGCCTGGAGAATCCCAGGGACGGGGAGCCTGGTGGGCCGCCGTCTATGGGGTCGCACAGAGTCAGACACGACTGAAGCGACTTAGCAGCAGTAGCAGCAGCTACCTAAAGAAACAAAAGACCTATATATATAAAACTATAAAACACTGGTGAAAGAAATCAAAGAGGACACTAATAGATGGAGAAATACACTGTGTTCATGGATCAGAAGAATCAATATAGTGAAAATGAGTATACTAACCAAAGCAATCTATAGATTCAATACAATCCCTATCAAACTACCAACGGTATTTTTCACAGAGCTAGAACAAATAATTTCACAATTTGTATGGAAATACAAAAAACCTCGAATAGCCAAAGCAACCTTGAGAAAGAAGAATGGAACTGGAAGAATCAACCTGCCTGACTTCAGGCTCTACTACAAAGCCACAGTTATCAAGACAGTATGGTACTGGCACAAAGACAGAAATATAGATCAATGGAACAAAATAGAAAGCCTAGAGATAAATCCACGCACATATGGGCACCTTATCTTTGACAAAGGAGGCAAGAATATACAATGGAGAAAAGACAATCTCTTTAACAAGTGGTGCTGGGAAAACTGGTCAACCACTTGTAAAAGAATGAAACTAGAACACTTTCTAACACCATACACAAAAATAAAGTCAAAATGGATTAAAGATCTCAATGTAAGACGCAAAACTATAAAACTCCTAGAGGAGAACATAGGCAAAACACTCTCTGACATACATCACAGCAGGATCCTCTATGACCCACCTCCCAGAATATTGGAAATAAAAGCAAAAATAAATAAATGGGACCTAATTAAACTTAAAAGCTTCTGCACAACAAAGGAAACTATAAGCAAGGTGAAAAGACAGCCTTCAGAATGGGAGAAAATAATAGCAAATGAAGCAACTGGCAAAGAATTAATCTCAAAAATATCCAAGCAACTCCTGCAGCTCAATTCCAGAAAAATAAACGACCCAATCAAAAACTGGGCCAAAGAACTAAATAGACATATCTCCAAAGAAGACATACAGATGGTAACAAATACATGAAAAGATGTTCAACATCACTCATCATCAGAGAAATGCAAATCAAAACCACAATGAGGTACCATTTCACACCAGTCAGAATGGCTGCGATCCAAAAGTCTACAAGCAATAAATGCTGGAGAGGGTGTGGAGAAAAGGGAACCCTCTTACACTGTTGGTGGGAATGCAAACTAGTACAGCCACTATGGAGAACAGTGTGGAGATTCCTTAAAAAACTGGAAATAGAACTGCCTTATGACCCAGCAATCCCACTGCTGGGCATACACACCGAGGAAACCAGAATTGAAAGAGACACTTGTACCCCAGTGTTCATCGCAACACTGTTTATAATAGCCAGGACATGGAAGCAACCTAGATGTCCATCAGCAGACGAATGGATAAGAAAGCAGTGGTACATATACACAATGGAGTATTACTCAGCCATTAAAAAGAATACATTTGAATCAGTTCTAATGAGGTGGATGAAACTGGAGCCTATTATACAGAGTGAAGTAAGCCATAAAGAAAACCACCAATACAGTATACTAACGCATATATATGGAATTTAGAAAGATGGTAACGATAACCCTGTATACGAGACAGCAAAAGAGACACAGATGTATAGAACAGTCTTTTGGACTCTGTGGGAGAGGGCGAGGGTGGGATAATATGGGAGAATGGCATTGAAACATGTATAATATCATATGTGAAATGAATCAACAGTCCAAGTTCGATGCATGATACAGGATGCTTGGGGCTGCTGCTCTGGGGTGATCCAAAGAGATGGTATGGGGAGGGAGGTGGGAGGGGGGTTCAGGATGGGGAACAGGTGTACACCTGTGGTGGATTCATGTTGATGTATGGCAAAACCAATACAATATTGTAAAGTAATTAGCCTCCAATTAAAATAAATAAATTTATATTAAAAAATAAAAGTGAATACAAATATAATAGCCTCTTTTGTGCATAAATTCAGTGGCCTCAGTTCAGTTCAGTTCAGTCACTCTGCCATGTCCAACTCTTTGCGACCCCATGAATCGCAGCACGCCAGGCCTCCCTGTCCATCACCAACTCCTGGAGTTCACTGAGACTGACGTCCATCGAGTCAGTGATGCCATCCAGCCATCTCATCCTCTGTCGTCCCCTTCTCCTCCTGCCCCCAATCCCTCCCAGCATCAGAGTCTTTTCCAGTGAGTCAACTCTTCGCATGAGGTGGCCAAAGTACTGGAGTTTCAGCTTTAGCATCATTCCTTCCAAAGAAATCCCAGGGCTGATCTCTTTCAGAATGGACTGGTTGGATCTCCTTGCAGTCCAAGGGACTCTCAAGAGTCTTCTCCAGCACCACAGTTCCAAAGCATCAATTCTTTGGCGCTCAGCTTTCTTCACAGTCCAGCTCTCACATCCATACATGACCACTGGAAAAACCATAGCCTTGACTAGACAGACCTTTGTTGGCAAAGTAATGTCTCTGCTTTTGAATATGCTATCTAGGTTGGTCATAACTTTTCTTCCAGGAGTAAGTGTCTTTTAACTTCATGGCTGCAATCACCATCTGCAGTGATTTTGGAGCCCCCCAAAATAATGTCTGACATTGTTTCCACTGTTTCCCCATCTATTTCCCATGAAGTGATGCAACCAGATACCATGACCTTCGTTTTCTGAATGTTGAGCTTTAAGCCAACTTTTTCACTCTCCACTTTCACTTTCATCAAGAGGCTTTTTAGTTCCTCTTCACTTTCTGCCATAAGGGTGATGTCATCTGTATATCTGACCTATGCAGAGTTAAATCTGTGTTTATGCAAATCTTAAACTGATGCACAACTTTTTAAGTTGTGCACATACAAACTTAGCTGTGACAGACACAACCAGTTCTTAACACAGATGTACCAAAAATATTACATAGTCTTAAATAACCATTCTTGTGTGGCCCACATGCTGTACCTAATAATGATATGGAAATTTAGATTTTTGAAAGAATTACTTCTTGTGAAACAAACTGCAGAAATGACCTTTTCGCATACTGGCCTTAGAATGAATGTGCGTCTATTGCCATCTTGTGGTCATATGCAGGAGACAAGCAAAACTGAAGAGAGTAGCTCTCTTCTGTTATTTGCTAAGATCAATTGTCAGTTGAAATGAAATATTAAGACTGTAATCTATATCTTCCTTAAATTAGAGTTTAAAAAATTTTTACTCATTCACAAAGTTAATGAAAATTTATACAGACCAAAATATGTTTATTAAAATATCTAATAGCTTTATTTTTTATTTTTACTTCCAGTTTTATTGAGATAATTGACATGCAGCACTAAGTGTAAAGAGTACAGAATAATTATTTGACTTGTATGCATCATGAAATAATTACCATAAGTTGTTTAATGAACACCACCATTTCTTACAGATATAAAATTAAAAAGAAAAATTTTCACTTGTAATATACAGCAGTTTTTATAATATTATTCATGTTGTACATTGTATCCCTATTCTTTATCTTATGGAAGTTTGTACTTTGGACCACCTGTGATTTTATTATTTGTTATCTCCTTGTGTGACTTCCTCTATGAAACCATCCCTGATTTTCACTAGCATTCTTAGCTGACAGTGTATGTAATTCCTCTGTCAGAATAGCGTGTTCTAAAGAAAATTGTGAACTTTGGAACCAGGTGGGACTGAGTTCTAATGCCTGTTTTAGCTGTATGACTGGAGGCAAGACACACAACTTCTCCGAACCTCAGCAATTGTTTTTATGAGGACAAAGCCATGATCATAATTCACAACAGGTTGTTGTGAATATGGCAGGGGCTCACATGGGGCCTAAGGGGGTTAACTCTTATTAAAGAACTACAACATTGGTATTTGTTCATAGTTTGTTTTTTTTTTTTTTTTTTTGCAAGTCATCTGTGAATTCCTTGAGGGAAGGAGCTGACTATCCATCTTGGTCTTAAATACTTAGTGACCTCCCTGGCACAGGGTAAATATCCGTAGAATGCCTGCATCTTGTTCCATCTTGCCAACCAGGCTAGAATTTTATGTAATTAGGGGCTGGGCATGAGACTTCTTTGTATTCCTTGCCATTTGTAACACAGAGCTTACAGTAGCTGATTAGCATGTAAAAGATGAATCTTTGATTGATGTGCTTAAAATTATGTGCCGTCCACTTAGTTATTCAGCTAAGTATTAATTAATGAGGTCTCACTTCAGGTATGGAGAAGGAAATGGCACCCCACTCCAGTACTCTTGCCTGGAGGATGGAGGAGCCTGGTGGGCTGCAGTCCATGGGGTCGCTAAGGGTCGGACACAACTAAACGACTTCCCTTTCACTTTTCACTTTCATGCATTGGGGAAGGAAATGGCAACCCACTCCAGTGTTCTTGCCTGGAGAATCCCAGGGACGGCGGAGCCTGGTGGGGTCCCATCTATGGGGTCGCACAGAGTCGGACACGACTGAAGCGACTTAGCAGCAGCAGCACTTCAGGTATCTATTGAGCCACGTTCCCAGGTTTTTTCATTTTCTATTTCTCATAAAATTTCAACTCCTTATTTCTATTGTTGATTGCTTGATCACATCACTAATAACATTACTCTTAAATTTATGTGAAAAGTAATAGTTATTTTTTTTTCTTCTTCTTTCCCTCCCAAATGTTGAAATGTCCTAGGTGGTTTACTTGCCAAAAAAGTGAGTATCTCTCTGGTTGAAATCAGACAGACAAGGATTATTGTTGACTTGTGGCGCTTGATTTTGCATTTCTGTGGGGAAAATCTATCAAGTGGCCTGCCTTCAAATTTATAGATTTTTTTTTTCTTCCCTTGTTTGTTGCTGTCCTACTTAGAGCAAGAGATGTATGATCTGAAGGAAGTTTCCATGGCAGAGTTGATGGGTGAGTCCCTCCCTATCTCTTGCAGTGGCTCACTCATTCTAAAATTAAACACAGGCAGCTTAGAGAGTTGTATGGAAGGTTGTTGCTCAGCTCAGGGGACTGTGGGCTGTGGAAACCCTTCCCCCACAGCCTGCGTGTTGTGCAACAGCAACAGCGATGATACTGTTCCCCAGGGACGCCTCGCCTCCTCATTCCTCACTCCTTCTCTGTCACCTTAAAAGATGTATCTTTCAGTGTTCCCAGGGCTTCTCAGGTTTACCTCTGGTTAGTTACAGATTCTATGGGACAAGGTGGATGCTATCAACTCAGAAAATCCTGCCTTTGAGATTTTTGACTTGTAATGCATTTGTAAATGCTTTGGAGTACCCAGCACTGCAAAGATACAAAATACAAGTGGTTTAAGTTTCTGACACCTATGAATACATCTCACCAGAGCACAGCATCTTGGAATCTAATTTGCTGAAGCTTTGAAGCTATTGTACAGAGAATATAGTGCTGTTAAAGAATGTGAGAATCTAAGGGTTAGCTGCAGTTCGAAAAGTGATGTTCATGATTAGTTTAACATTACTGGGACCATATTTTCTAGGTTTAAATTCCAACACTTCTGCTCCCTAACTTGGGCAAGCTGCCTGACCTCCAAACACTCATTTCAGGGGAATATTAAAGGTAACTCTGTGCTTAAATTCTTCTTCTGTGAGACTAGAACTTAGCTTTAGTGGGCATTCAATAAATGTCCTTAGTGTCGTGTTAGTTATTAATTATTCTTTATTTATTGCTGTGCTGGGTCTTCACTGCTACCCGGGTTTTTCTCTAGTTGCTGTGGGTGGGGGCCTACTCTCTATTATGGTGCATGGACTTCTCATTGTGGTGGCTTCTCTTTTTGTGGCACACAGTAGTTGCAGCACGTGGGGCTCAGTACTTGGCATTTCCAGGCTCTAGAGCACAGGCTCAGTAGTTGTGGGGCACAGGCTTAGTTGCTCTGTGGCGTGTGGAATCTTCCCAGATCAGGGATTGAACCCATGTCCACTGTGTTGGCAGGCAGATTCTCTACCACTGAGCCACCAGAGAAGCCCTTGTGTTAATTAGTAGTAGTAGGGTTAGTGTTTGTACTCATAGTTATACTACTAGTGATCATCGGAGGTTTCTTTCCTTCTTGAATTTTATGGTTATGATTGGTTTGACCCAGATTGAGTGTCCAGCAAAGTGATTTCTGGTCCCTGTTCCTCTACACAGAGTCTATCACTGAAGTTCCTTCTTACCCAGGATGGCTGCTGCTGAGGCAGAGGCCACAGAGCTGATAAGAAAACTTGCCATATTCAACACCCCTTGGAATTTCCAAGAAATAATTGAGGGCTGATTTTCCATGATATTGGAGAACTTGTAACTGCAGGTGAGAGATTCAGCTAAAAAGTATTGCTTATCTGACTTAGATAATGGTAACTTGCATTTATAATATGCTTATACCACGCTGAGCACATACCAAATGATTTATGACATTACCTTGTTTAATGGTGATAAAATCTGTATGAAGTGACAATTATTATTTTTGTTTTATTGATGAGACAGTGGGTTCTGAGAGCTTATGTAACTTGGCAGTGCCACACAATAATATCATGGACAAAATTCAAATCCAGATTTATCTATTTGTTGAATCTACACAGTACTTGAAAAATAAATTACCTTGCTTCTGAGGTAATAAGATGTAATGAGAAGAATTCTTCGTTCTTCATGCTGGGTGGGCATAATAAGAGAATATGTGTTCGGAGCTTACTGTTCTCCAGCTGCTCATTTGAGGCTCATGGAGAGACTTTTATTTCCTCATGTTACGGATGAGGTGCCTGAGGCAGAGGGGTGGCTCACCCAGGTCATGTGACCAGTGAGCCACAGAGCTGAGTTCCAAGCCCAGTCTGGTTGCTCAGTCTACACAGT
This sequence comes from Bubalus bubalis, assembly GCF_019923935.1. Classification (NCBI taxonomy): domain Eukaryota; kingdom Metazoa; phylum Chordata; class Mammalia; order Artiodactyla; family Bovidae; genus Bubalus; species Bubalus bubalis. The sequence goes on from NC_059163.1 coordinate 76,019,727, forward strand.
GATGATGATCACATCAGAGATCTGGGTTCTAGTCTCAGCCAGGGGTATTTCGGAGGCAGTAACTGGGCAACTCACTTAAAAACTCTACGAGTTGCCAGTCCAGGTTCGATGCACGATACTGGATACTTGGGGCTGGTGCACTGGGACGACCCAGAGGGATGGAATGGGGAGGGAGGAGGGAGGAGGGTTCAGGATGGGGAACACATGTATACCTGTGGCAGATTCATTTTGATATTTGGCAAAACTAATACAATTATGTAAGGTTTAAAAAAAAAAAAAAAAAAAAAACTCTAGGTCTTGGTCTCCTCACTTGTAAATTAGTGATCCTACTTGTTCCATCCTCTTTAGAAGCTTTGTATGAGAAACAAGACACCTGCATAGAAATGCTTTCCAACTTTATAATACACTATAAACTATAACCATTTATTGTTGCTGTTAAGTCTTGTGCTATGTTTGCAAACCAATGAAATGTACATAAAATGCATGTTATAGAAACTATCTGCTACTTATATAACCTATTACCCTTCATAAAATAGTCAGCAAACAAACAAATGCATAAAACAGGCTCCCCTTTGCTGTTTTAAGCTTTGAGATGGTCAAAAAGTATACAATGAATTGAGTCTTCTCAATGTTAGTGAGAATATTTTAGGAATAAACAAGAAGCTTGGAAATACATGTAAAGATTTATATATACAAGCTCTTAAATCAGTCAAAGATACAACCTGTTTTTGTAGGAAGTAATCACATTTTTAGTGCTTTTAATTTTTGTTCCAAATGGTGACTAATTTGGCATTTCTTGTCATTATTTGCTGAAATTGATTAATATCAGGAAACATGGATGGATTTGATGACTGGTGGAGCTTTTGTTCAAAATTGAATTGTATATGTGGCAGTTAATTTATACAGTTAAAAAAATAAAAAGACAAAGTCAACAATGCATTCAAGTTAATACTGGATTCCTAAAGCCATGTTCTGTTCTACCTTTGGTCTGAGTGCTGTAACCTCCTGGAAAAATGGAGAAGTATTTGCAGAAATATGGAAGATTTTCATTGTCTGTTGTGATCTACAGAGTTGGTGTGCAGCTGAAGCGTAGGGCACAGTGTGTTATTCCCAATGCTTGTGGCTCTGAATTCAGGGGTCAATGCCAAGTCTTCCATTTATTTTTGAATTTACTTGTACTTTGAATGTTTCTTCTCTCAGCCCACTCTCTGTCCTAATCACCCCCATTTATTCATTCCACAGATATTTATTAAACCTCATAGCATAGTGGTTAAGGGCAATATGAAGATGAAGTACAATGTGGTGGTTTTTAGCTTTAAAGAAGGCAGTGGGGAGGAATGAAGTGAAGAAGGTAGGAACAGAGACTTAAATTTAGTGAATCCCTTCTAGTCGGCGAACAGTGACTTGAATTGCTTAGTGCATCAATGCTTTTTAATCATAAGAACTTATGAGGTAGAAGTCTTAATCCTTATGTTCAGATGTGGAAATTAAAATGATTATTTGATATTCATAGTCACTTGGTTATTCTTGATCATCTTTGACATCTCACCTCACAATATGTCTTATCCTGACCTTAATGACAAGTTTAGTCTAAGCATTGCTGGTGAAAAGCAATAGAAACTTCTTCTTAAGTGTTTTTAAAAAATAATATATTTTTTGACATTATTGCCTTGAACAAGAAAGTTCTGGGATATGCTAGCTTCAGAGGTTTCCTGAAATTTTGTCCCTTAGTTTTGTTTTCTTTGTTTAGCCTAATTCTGCAGATGGTCCTCCATGTGGTAAGTGAGAGAAGCATGACTGCACACAGTTATAGGCTTACTGCATCAGCATCTCATTTTAGAGAACTGAAAAGAAAATGGGAATCTTAGAAAAATGTGATGCCTCTCCCTACAAGTGGAATTTATGTATTGAGATAACATTGTTAAATAACATTGTGTAAGTTTCATGTACATTGTATTTCTACTTCTGTATACACATGCATGTGGACATCACCAGATGGTCAATACTGAACTCAGATTGATTATATTCTTTGCAGCTAGAGATAGAGAAGCTCTATGTATTCAGCAAAAACAAGAATGGGAGCTGACTGTGGTTCAGATCTTGCGTTCCATGTTACCAAATTCAGACTTAAGTGGAAGAAAGTAGGGAAAACTACTGGACCATTCAGGTATGGCCTAAATCAAATCCCTTACAATTATACAGAGGGAGTGACAGATAGGTTCAAGGGATTATATCTTATAGAGTGCCAGAAAAACTATGAATGGAGGTTCATAATATTGTACAGGAGTCGGTGATCAAAACCATCCCCAAGAAGAAGAAATGCAAAAAGGCAAAACGGTTGTCTAAGGAGTCCTTACAAACAGCTGAGAAAGGAAGAGAAGTGAAAGGCAAAGGAGAAAAGGAAAGATACATTCATCTAAATGCAGAATTCCAAAGAATAGCAAGGAGAGACAAAAAAGCCTTCCTAAGTGATCAATGCAGAGAAATAGAGGAAAACAATAGAATGGGAAAGACTAGAGATCTCTTCAAGAAAATTAGAGAAACCAAGGGAACATTGCATGCAATGATGGGCACAATAAAGGACAGAAATGGTATGGACCTAACAGAAGCAGAAGATATTAAAAAGAGGTGGCATGAATACACAGAAGAACTGTACAAAAAAGTTCTTCATGACCCAGATAACCATGATGAAGTGATCACTCACCTAGAGCCAGACATCCTGGAATGCAAAGCCCAGTGAGCCTTAAGAAGCCTCACTACAAACAAAGCTAGTGGAGGTGATGGAATTCCAGTTGGGTTATATCAAATCCTAAAAGATGATGCTGTGAAAGTGCTGCACTCAATATGCCAACAAATTTGGAAAACCCAGCAGTGGCCACAGGACTGGAAAAGGTCAGTTTTCATTCCATTCCCAAAGAAAGGCAATGCCAAAGAATGTTCACACTATCATACAGTTTCACTCATTTCACACACTAGAGAAGTAATGCTCAAAATCCTACAAACTAGACTTCAACAGTATGTGAACTTAGAACTTCCAGATGTACAAGATGTATTTAAAAGACAGAGGAACCAGAGATCAAATTGCCAACATCCATTAGACCATAGAAAAAGTTAGAGAATTCCAGAAAAACATCTACTTCTGCTTCATTGACTATGCTAAAGCTTTTGGGTAGATCACAACAAACTGTGGAAAATACTTAAAGAGTTGGGGATTCCAGACCACCTGACCTGCCTCCTGAGAAACCTGTATGCAAGTCAAGAAACAACAGTTAGAACCGGAGTGGGAACAACAGACTGGTTCCAAATTGCAAAAGGAGTACATCAGGGCTGTATATTGTCATTCTGGTTATTTAACTTATATGCAGAGTACATCATGCGAAAGGCCAGGCTGGATGAAACACAAGCTGGAATCAAGATTGCCAGGGGAAATATCAATAACCTCAGATAGGCAGATGGCACCACCCTTATAGCAGAAAATGAAGAGGAATTAAAGAACCTTTTGATGAAGGTAAAAGAGGAGAGTGAAAAAGCTGGCTTAAAACTCAATATTCAAAATCTGAAGATCATGGCATCTGGTCCCATCACTTCATGGCAAATGGATGGGGTAAAAATGGAAATAGTGACAGACTTTATTATTATTTTTTTTGGCTCCAAAATCTCTGCAAATGGTGACTGCAGCCATGAAATTAAAGAACGCTTCCTCTTGGAAGAAAAACTATGACAAACCTAAATAGTATATTAAAAAGTAGAGACTTGACTTTGCCTTAAAATGTCTGTCTAGTCAAAACTATGGTTTTTCTAGTAGTCATGTATGAATGTTAGAGTTAGATCATAAAGAAGGCTGAGCACCGAAGAATTAATGCTTTTGAACTGTGGTATTGGATAAGACTCTTGAGAGATCCTTGAACTGCAAGAAGATCAAACCAGTCAATCCTGAAAGAAATCAACCCTGAATATTCATTGGAAGGACTGATGCTAATACTGAAGCTCCAATACTTTGGCCACCTGATGTGAAGGGTTGACTAGTTAGAGAAGACCCTGATGCTGGGAAAGATTGAAGGCAGGAGGAGAAGGGGACAACAGAGGATGAGATGGTTGGATGGCATCACAGACTCGATGGACATGAGTTTGAGCAAGCTCTGGGAGTTGGTGATGGACAGGAAAGCCTGGCATGCTGCAGTCCATGGGGTCGCAGAGTCAGACACAACTGAACTGATACACTGCAGCGTGCTCACCACCAAAGTTTAGTTTCCATTTATCCCCATACAGTTGACCCTTTACTGATTTTTCTTTCTCCTCTGGTAACCCCCTAAGGAACATAGAGCTGCACATATCTTTTCGAATTAGCTTTTACATTTTCTTTGGTTTAATACCCAGAAGTGAAATAGCTGGATCCTATGAGGTTCTATTATTTTTGTTTTTCTGAGTAATCTTCCTGCTATTTCCCATAGTGACCATACCAGTTTACACTTCCACAGCAACAGTGTAGGAGTCTTCTTTTTCTCTACGTCCTTACCAAGCACTTACATTTTGCCTTTTGGATAATAGGCATTCTAATGGGTTTGGGATATCTCATTGTGGTTTTGATTTGCATTTCCCTAGTAATCAGTGATTTGAACATTTTTTCATATGCTATTGGCCATCTGTACCCTGTCTTAGGTATGTTCAGCTCCTCTGCCTATTTGTAAATTTGGTTTGTTTTTTTTGTTGTTGTTGTTGAGTTGTATGAATTCCTTATATATTTTGGATTTTTAACCCTTTATTGAATAAATGATTTACAAATACCTTCATCCAGTCACTAGGCTGCGTTTTTGTTTTATTAATGATTTACTTTGCTGTTCAGAAGCTGCTTAAATTGGTATAGGGTCATTGGTGGTTTTTTTTTTTTTTTTTTTTTTTTTTGTTTTTTTTTGCTTTTTTTCCTCTTGCCTGAAGAGACATATCCAGGGAGATATTTCTAAGACTGATGTCAAAGAGCGTACTGCCTATGTTTTCTTCTCAGATTTTTATAGTTTCAGGTTTTATATTCAAGTCTTTAGTCCATTTTGAGTTCATTTGTGTGTATGGTATGAGATGGTGGTTTAATTTTATCTATGTGACTGTTTGATTTTCCCAACACCATTTATTGAAGAGACTGTCCTCTCTCCATTGTGTGTTCCTTGCTCTTTCATTGTAAATTGATTGTCCATACATGTGTGGATTTATTTCTAGGCTCACAGTTTTGTTCCAAAGATCTGTGTGTCTGTTTTTCTTCTGGTACCATGCTCTTTTGATTATTATAGCTTTTTAACATAGTTTGAAGGCAGGGTTTGCTTCCCAGGTGGCACAGTGGGAAAAAAAAAAATCTGTCTGCAATGCAGGAGACTAGGTTCAATCTAGGAAAGATCCCCTGGAGGAGGGAATGGCTACCCACTCCAGTACTCCTGCCTAAAGAATCCCATGTACAGTAGTGCTTGGTGGGCTACAGTTCATAGGGTCACAGAGAGTCAGGTGTGACTAAAGTGACTGAATATGCATGCTTGAAAGCTTGTGGTGGGATATCTCCAGCTTTGTTCTTGTTTTTCAGGTTTCCTTTGGTTATCTGGGGTCTTTTGAAATTTCGTATAAATTTTAGGATTTTTTGTGTGAATTATCTCTGAGGTTTAGATAGATATTGCATTGAATCTGATTATAGACAGTCTACAACTGAATCAACTGTAGACTGACTTAGGTAACATGGGCTTCCCTGGTGGCTCAGATGGTAAAGAATCTGCCTGCAATGCAGGAGACCTGAGTTTTATCCCTGGAGAAGGGAATGGCTACCTGCTACAATATTCTTACCTGGAGAATTCCATAGACAGAGGAGCCTGGCGGGCTATAGTATATGGGGTTGAAAAGAGTTGGGCACAACTGAGTGACTAACACTTTCACTTTAGGTAACATGGATGTTTTAACAATGTTAATTTTTCCAGTCCATGAGAATGGAATAACTTTCCAGTTTTTTTGTGTCTTCTTTAATCTTTCAACAATATCTCATAGTTTCAGTATACAAGTCTTTTACCTCCTTGGTTAAATTTATTCCTAAGCATTTTATTCTTTTTTGTTATGATGGTAAATGAGATTGTTTTCTTATGTTTTCTTTATGCTGACTTATTCTTGGTGTATAGAAACACAACAGACTTTTATATATTGATTTTGTACCCTGCAACTTTACTATATTTGGTTATTATTTCTAATAGTTTTTTTTTTGGTGGCATTATTCATAATAGCCAAAAAATGGAAACAACTCAAATGCCCATCAACTGAATGGAAAAATAAAATGTGGTTTATCCATGCAATGGAATATTCTTCATCAATAAACAGCAATTAAGTACCAATTTGTACTATAGCATGGATGACATTTACACTAAATCAAAGAAGCCAGATAAAAAGCCACATATTATATGATTCTGTTTACATGAAATGTCCAAAATTGGCAGTCCATAGAGACAAAAATAGATTAGTGTTGATTTAGGGCTGGGAGGAAGTGAAAATTAGAGGTGATAGCTAAGAGGTATGGATGTGTTCTAAAACTGATTGTGATGATGGTTGTTCAGTCCTGTAAATATACTAAACCCATTAAATTGGACACTAAATGGATGCATTGCATGGTATGTGAATTATTGATATATTCCAATAAAGCTGTTAGAAAAAAAATCTGGATAAGAGATCTGAGTATGTGTAAAATTTTTGTTTTTAAGTTCTCTGGGTGTTTCTGATACACATTAACATTAAGAATTAAAACTAGTACTTTAGGTGGACCAAACTAATCCATCTCCACTGTTGTGCATATGGTTTCAGTGAACTTTGAGAGCGATGGGTGGAAGTGGGCGCAGTCAGTAATATATCTTCATAGTTCAAGAACAATTTCATTCCAGTTTAACATCAGCTAATTTGGTTTACAAGACCATTTACATGCAAGAACTGACACTTGGTCATGGAGGTTTTGGAAATATTAAATTAATGTCAACTCAACATTGACTCAAAAATAGTTGATCAAATTTACTCTGGTAAAGAGTAAAAGGAAACTAAATTTAAGACATGATCATGATAAGATAAATGAAAATGCTGTATGAAGAAGCCAGGAGTTGTACTTGATGATGAATTCTACATTTCTACTTGACATAGTTGAATTTTCATCAGATGATGCCAAATAAAAATATATCTTTGGGGATAAGATGTTTGGCTTTATGGTTGCACTCTTGAGGTTTTTAATGTCTACTTATATATTTTCACATTTGAAATATATCATTGTATCTGGTTTTAGGAAGACATCCTCGTGCAAATGTTTTTGTTGGCAGATTGACATCTTAGAATATGAATATGTCAAGGATAAAACCACCAACTATCTTTTTTATATAATTTAAAAATTTATTTATCTATTCTTTTTTTGAACTACAGTTAAAATTATATTCATTTCAGGTGTACAACATAAGGCATTCAACATTTATATACATTATGAATTGATCACCACTACAAGTCTAGTAACAATCTGTCACCATACAAAGCTATTAGTGTAATTATGTCCTTGACCTATTTTTTTTTTACTTATTTATTTTTATAACTAGAAATGTATACTTCTCAGTCCTCTTTACTTATTTCATCCAACACCCCACCACCCTATTCCTTGCTAACCATCAGTTTGCTTTCTGTTATCTATGTCTCTGTTTCTATTTTATTTGTTTGGTTTTTTGGATTTCACATACAAGCATAGTTCATTTTATCATACTTCATAGGTCTTGCAATTTTTGCAAAGTGAAACTTTGTGGCAACCCTGTATTGTTGGATGATAGCATTTTTTAGCAATAAAGAATTAATTAAGGTATGTATATTGGTTTCTTTTAGACAAAATGCTGTTACACACTGAATAAACCACTGTATAGTATAAACATGACATTTGTATGCTTTGGGAAACCAAAAAATACACGTAACTCATTTTATTTTGATATTCCCAATATTGCCATGGTCTAGAAATAAGCTCACAATGACTCTGAGGTATGCCTGTGTGAGTGAAGTCATACAGTATTTGTCTTTCTCTGTCCCACTTATTTCATTTAGCATAATACCCTCTAGTCCATCCATGTGTTACTAATGGCAAGATATCATTCTTTTTTAAGGATGAGTAATAAGTGAGGGAGGTCAAGAGCCACTTTGGAGGGGCCAGCCAGGTCAGGGGAGTTGAATGAGGTGGGTCCCAGAGAACACCAGAGTGGGGTACACAGTTTTAGTTCTGTTGAAGGAGTGGATCAGAAATGGTGCCTGCCAGCCCTGAGCCAGCTAGGTGAAAGGGAGTACAAGAAAATTGGGGTCCACCAGTGCTTTTGTCTTCAGAGAAAGTGCCATCAGATCCCTGTGCCGCTGGTCGCTATCTTTATGTCAGTCAGTGATCTCCTCTGTGTATGACCCAGGTTCTTTTCAAGCTGCTACATCTGTGCTGGGACTCGGAGTGGATTTACGTGCAAGCCCTGAAAGAGGGAAATCTCAATTTCCCGTGGCGCTCCAGCTCTCCTGGACATCAGCCCCTAAGGGTTTCAAAGCCAGATGTTATGGGGGATCATATTCCCAGGGCAGGACTGGGGCTGGGGAGCCCAATGGAGAGCTCAATCCCCTCACTCCTCAGAGCTGGGCAGGGGGAGTACTCCATGGTTGGGGTATATCCCTCCCACTTCTGGATCACTGCCCTGAGGGTGTCAGTTCTGACTAGACCACATCTCAGCCCTTCCTCCCCATCTCAATGAACCACCAACTTTCATATCATTTTTTACAGCTCTCAGTTTTTATTTAAAATATAGACATTTATTTATTTTAATCAGAAAATATTTTATCAAGGTTTAAGAATATTTTCTTTGGGCATAAAAGGTTTTGATCATTTGAAAGGTTTTTAATTACCATTACACATGTAGTGATATGGCACTGGATTTGTTGGAGTTATAGTACATTTGTTATATATATACATTTATATATATATATATATAAATATACATATATGGCTTTGATTAAATAAATATTTCTACAAAGCTCATTATGAAAAATAGCAGCTGCTGACCCCAAATCGTTCAACTCTGTTTGCTGTCTCTTGGGTCAGATAACATGGATATGCTGTTACTTCCTGATCATTTAAGTTTTGGACATTATTGGCTGACTTCCTACAGTGGAAGATGGGAATTTAGTTCTCTTGACCTACTTCACCAAATGCTCATTTGTAGTACTTTCATCTTTCTACTGTACTTATATGATCACTTTGAATAAATCAATCTACAATGTTTATATTATTATGACTGTAAACCCTGATGTCTGGAGATCCATGAAATTATATTTCTTTTCTCTTCCATCCATTTCTTTGCCTGCAGATGTCTCCTTTTTTGGGTTTTTTTTCCTTTTATATATATTTATTACTGATTTATCTTTAAACTCTCTCAATTTTTAACAGTTCTTTCCATGTGATTGAACAGTTCAGGGTTTTTTTGTTTTCCTTTTGTAAATCCGTTTTATTTTTGTGGAGGTTCTTCTCCTGGAGCCTCCTGCTTGCTACTATCCACATTTATTCACTTTTAGGCTTGTTGTAAAAGTTTATCCTGGGATTTCTCTTTCTTGTTCACTTGTGTTGGATTTTCTATATCTGGGATGTTACTCTTCTTCTTTAAGGTACTATTTTGTTTAACTCTTTATTTTGAATTAATTGCAAATTAACAGGAGGTTGCAAAAACAGTGATGAGAGGACCCATGTACCCTTCATTCATTTTCCCTAAGTTGTTAGATTTTACGTAACTACACCAAATGATCAAATTCAAGAAACCGATATTATTATAGGTATTATCATGCTATAATTATAATTAATATTATATTTAGATTTGCATTATATTATTAATCATAACACAATTATACAGTATATTGTATTGATATAATTATACTCAATATCAATTTATTATCATTGTTTATCATTTGTAAGTAATTATACAAATAATTGTTAAAGTTATTTATTTAAATGATTATTATGTAAACAATTATTTATAAATGATATGTATATCAATGAATAATTATAACATTATATCAACTATATTAATGTATTTTATAATATATACTATATTGATATAGTATTAATACTAATTGCATGTTGATATATTTTATTGCATTGATATATTTTATTATATTAATTATGTATTATGTTGACATTATATAATTAACTGTGATATAATTTTTACTATTATAATTACACATAGTATAATATGTGTACACATATAGTATAATATATATTCAGATCAGATCAGTCTCTCAGTCATGTCCGACTCTTTGCGACCCCATGAATCGCAGCATGCCAGGCTTCCCTGTCCATCACCAATTCCCAGAGTTCACTGAGACTCACGTCCATCAAGTCAGTGATGCCATCCAGCCATCTCATCCTCTGTCGTCCCCTTCTCCTCCTGCCCCCAATCCCTCCCAGCATCAGAGTCTTTTCCAATGAGTCAACTCTTCGCATGAGGTGGCCAAAGTACTGGAGTTTCAGCTTTAGCATCATTCCTTCCAAAGAAATCCCAGGGCTGATCTCCTTCAGAATGGACTGATTGGATCTTCTTGCAGTCCAAAGGACTCTCAAGAGTCTTCTCCAACACCACACTTCAAAAGCATCAATTCTTCGGCGCTCAGCCTTCTTCACAGTCCAACTCTCACATCCATACATGACCACTGGAAAAACCATAGCCTTGACTAGACGAACCTTTGTTGGCAAAGTAATGTCTGTGCTTTTGAATATGCTATCTAGGTTGGTCATAACTTTCCTTCCAAGGAGTAAGCGTCTTTTAATTTCATGGCTGCAGTCACCATCTGTAGTGATTTTGGAGCCCAGAAAAATAAAGTCTGACACTGTTTCCACTGTTTCCCCATCTATTCCCCATGAAGTGATGGGACCAGATGCCATGATCTTCATTTTCTGAATGTTGAGCTTTAAGCCAACTTTTTCACTCTCCACTTTCACTTTCATCAAGAGGCTTTTGAGTTCCTCTTCACTTTCTGCCATAAGGGTGGTATCATCCGCATATCTGAGGTGATTGAGATTTCTCCGGGCAATCTTGATTCCAGCTTGTGTTTCTTCCAGTCCAGCGTTTCTCATGATGTACTCTGCATATAAGTTAAATAAACAGGGTGACAATATACAGCCTTTACGAACTCCTTTTCCTATTTGGAACCAGTCTGTTGTTCCATGTCCAGTTCTAACTGTTGCTTCCTGACCTCCATACAAATTTCTCAAGAGGCAGATCAGGTGGTCTGGCATTCACATCTCTTGAAGAATTTTCCACAGTTTATTGTGATCCACACAATCAAAGGCTTTGGCATAGTCAATAAAGCAGAAGTAGATGTTTTTCTGGAACTCTCTTGCTTTTTTGATGATCCAGCGGATGTTGGCAATTTGATCTCTGGTTCCTCTGCCTTTTGTAAAACCAGCTTGAACATCAGGAAATTCACAGTTCACATATTGCTGAAGTCTGGCTTGGAGACTTTTGAGCATTACTTTACTAGCATGTGAGATGAGTGCAATTGTGCGGTAGTTTGAGCATTCTTTGGCATTGCCTTTCTTTGGGATTGGAATGAAAACTGACCTTTTCCAGTCCTGTGGCCACTGCTGAGTTTTCCAAATTTGCTGGCATATGGAGTGCAGCACTTTCACAGCATCATCTTTCAGGAATTGCACATAGTATAATATAATGTACACATATAGTTCTATGTCATTTTACCACATACATAAATTTATTTAGCTACTACCCAAATCAAGATACACAGCTATGCTATCCCAATAAAAATTTCCTGAGTGTTACCCTTTTACAGTCTTATCCATCTCTCTCTCCCCCATTACCCTACTCTTGGCCATAACTAACCTGTTATTGATCCTGGTAATTTTGCCATTTGGAGAATTTTATACAAATGAAGTCAAACAGTATTGACGTTGGCTTTTCTCAGTAGTCATGGTGCCTTTGATGTGCTTATAAATTTTTGCTTGTTTCAGTAGTTCATTTTTATTGCTGAATTGTACTCCATGGTAAGGATGTCCCACAGATTAGCCTATCACCCATTGCAGCACACATTTGTTGTTTCCCAACTTTTGACTATTAGAAATAAAGTTACTGTTAGCAGTTGTGCATAGATTTTGGCATAAATTTTGATTTAAGGGTCTATGGCTGTGACTACTGGCTCATGTGATGAGTATATGGTGGTTGGTTTCTTATATTAATATAGCCACTCCTGCTTTCTTTTGGTTGTTGTTCTTACGATCTGTTTCCATTCTATAACTTTCAGCCTGCATACATCATTGAAGTAAATTTATTACAGATAGCCTATTGTTGGGCCATGCTATTTTAATTCACTCTACCAGTCTCTGTTTTTAACTTGATGCATTTAGACCACTCTCATTCACGACTGAGCGACTTCACTTTCACTTTTCACTTTCATGCATTGGAGAAGGAAATGGCAACCCACTCCAGTGTTCTTGCCTGGAGAATCCCAGGGACTGGAAGCCTGGTAGGCTGCCGTCTATGGGGTCACTCAGAGTCGGACATGATTAAAGCGACGCAGCAGCAGCAGCAGCATTTAATAAAAGGTGGCTCAGATGATAAAGAATCCACCTGCAGTGCAGGAGAACCAGGTTCAATCCCTGGGTCAGGAAGATCCTCTGAAGAAGGAAATGGCTACCCACTCCAGTATTCTTGCCTAGAGAATTCCATGGACAGAGGAGCCTGGTGGGCTACAGTCCAAGGGGTCACCATCAAACAATTAAAAATTCAAGAGAAAAAGAGCTGTTTCATTTACTCATAGTTTCACTTTGTTTTTCTTCCCCCTTATGTTCTAATATTCCTTTGTTAATCGTTTCCTTTGTATACAGATAATTCACTTCTGTTCTTTTGAAATAGAGTTTTTTGGTGACTGTCTCTTAGTTTCCCTTCATCTGAGTAGAGTGTCTTTGTTATGGGTTGAAATGTATCCCTTCCAAAAGCTAAGTTGTTGGAAGCTAACTCCCAGTAGCTCAGAATGTGATCCTTTGTAATGGTGTCATTGCAAATGCAGTTAGTTAAGATGAGGTCATAGTGGACCAGTGAGTCAGCGCTTCACATCAGGTGGCCAAACATTGGAGCCTGAACTACAGAATCAGTGCTTCCAATGAATATTCAGGATTGATTTTCTTTAGGATTTACTGGTTTGATCTCTTTGCTCTCCAAGGAACTATCAAAAGTCTTTTCTGGCACCACAATTTGAAAGCATTAACTCTTCAGCCCTCAGTTGTCTTCATAGTCCAACTCACATCTGTATATGAATACAGGACAAGCCAAAGTGAAAGTGAAGTTGCTCAGTCGTGTCCGACTCTTAGTGACCCCATGGACTGCAGCCTACCAGGCTCCTCCATCCATGGGATTTTCCAGTCAACAGTACTGGAGTGGGGTGCCATTGCCTTCTCCAATCTGAGCCACATTCAGCTCTAAATTTTCTTTTTGTAGACTGTATAGAGTTTCTCCATCTTTAGCTGCAAATAATATAATCAGTCTGATTTTAGTGTTGACTGTTTGGTGATATCCATGTGATGGGTCTGGTCTTGTGCTATTGGAAGAAGGTGTCTGCTATGACTAATGTGTTTTTGATAAAATTCTTTTGCCATACTTCAGTTTTGTACTCCAAGGTATACTCCAAACAAGTTTTTACTCCAAACTTGTCTGTTATTCCAGGTATCTCTGGACTTCCTACTTTTGCATTGCAATCCCCTATGATGAAAAGGACATCTTTTGTGTGTGTGTGTGTGTGTGTGTGTGTGTTAGTTCTAGAAAGTGTTTTAAGTCTTCCTAGAACCAGTCAACTTGAGCTTCTGTGGCATCAGGGGTTGGGACAAGGACTTGGATTACAGTGATGCCGAATGGTTTGCCTTGGAAACAAACTGAGATTATTATGTCATTTTTGAGATTGCAACCAAGTCCTGCATTTTGAACTCCTTATTATTCTGAAGGCTACTTCATTTCTTCTAAGCTATTCTTGCCCACTGTGTTAGATATAATGGACATCTGAATTAAATGTGCCCATCCCCATCCATTTTAGTTTACTGATTCCTAAGATGTTAATGTTCTATCTCGCCATCTCCTGCTTGACCACGTCCAATTTACCTTGATTCATGGATCTAACATTCCAAGTTCCTATGCATTACTGTTCTTTACAGCATCAGACTTAAACTTTCATCACCAGACACATCCACAACTGAGTAGTTTCCACTTTGGACCAACTGCTTCATTCCATCTGGAGCTATTAGTAATTGCCCTCCGCTCTTACCCAGTAGCATTCTGGACACCTTCTGACCTGGGGGCTCATCTTTCAGTGTCATATCTTTTTGCCTTATTATAATGTTCATGGGACTCTCATGGCAAGAATACCAGAATGGGTTGCCATTTCCTCCTTCAGTGGATCATGATTTGCCAGAACTCTTCATTGTGACTCATCCATCCTGGGTGGCCCTGCGTGGCATGGCCAATAGCTTCATTGACTTATACAGGCCCCTTCACCATTACAAGGCTGTGATACACGAATACTGGAGTGGTTTGCCTTTTCCCTCTTCAGGGGATCTTCCTGCCCCAGGATTGAACCTGCATCCCCTGTGTTTCCTGCATTGGCAAGTGGATTCTTTACCAACTGCGTCACCTGGGAAGTGCTGACATGGTATTGGCTCCTCCTCTATTCCTGAAAAATATCTTTTTCATTGACTTGGGGCTTTATTTGTGCCTTTTGGCATGTTGGGGTTGCTTGCTTCTTTGTCACTCTGTCTGCGATATTTGAGGCAATGTGAAAAACCAGGGAATTCCCCACCATATCATTCCTTGGGTTCTTTGGTTTCTAGCCAATGTCTTCTCTTCACCTTTTGGAATCTTGTTATATTTGTTATACTTAGAGTGCCCAGAGTTCTTACATGACAGGGATAGTAAGGAAAAGGCTGTCTACTCCATCTTTCTAGAAGCAAATGTCTCTTCTTTTTAAATTTATGTTTTAATTAAAATATGTAGGTTGCAGGTGCATAATATAGTATTTTGCATTTTTTAAAGGTTATACTCCACTTACAGTTATAAAATATTGGCTATGTTCACTTTGTTTTACAATATATCCTTGCAACTTATTTAATATTAATAGATTTTACCTCTTAATTCTCTACCCTTGTAATATCCCTCCCCTATTTCCTCTCCCCACCAGTAACCACCAGTTTGTTCTTTACATCTGTGAGTCTGCTTCTTTTGCTGTTATATTCACTAGTTTGTTGTATTTAAAATTCCACATTAAAGTGATATCTTATAGTATTTGTCTTTATCTAACTTATTTGCTTAGTTTATCTATATTGTTACAAAGGCAAATTTTTATTCTTTTTTAATCTGAATAGTATTCCATCGTATACCTATACACCACATTTCTTTATCCATTTGTCTGCTGATGGGCACTTAGGTTGCTGTCATATCTTGGCAGTTGTAAATAATGTCTCTTTGAACAGTTGGGGTATATGTTGCTGTTAAATCACTCAGTCGTGTCTGACTCTTTGCGACTCCATGGACTATCTGCCAGGCTCTTCTGTCCATACAGTTCTCCAGGCAAGAATACTGGAGTGGGTTGCCTTTTCCTTCTCCAGGGGTATATGTATCTTTGGGAATTAGTGTTTTTGTTTTTTTTGAAGTCTTTTTTTAAAGGACATTTAGTTAAGGATCTTCTCCAGTGGTTTTCTGTGAAAGGCTGCCTGGAATTTAGTATTATTATTTTTATTTTAGATTTATATAAGCCTGAAAATATAAGCTGGGAGAAATATCAATAACCTCAGATATGCAGATGACACCACCCTTATGGCAGAAAGTGAAGAGGAACTAAAAAGCCTCTTGATGAAAGTGAAAGTAGAGAGTGAAAAAGTTGGCTTAAAGCTCAACATTCAGAAAATGAAGATCATGACATCCGGTCCCACCACTTCATGGGAAATAGATGGGGAAACAGTGTCAGACTTTATTTTTCTGGGCTCCAAAATCACTGCAGATGGTGACTGCAGCCATGAAATTAAAAGACGCTTACTCCTTGGAAGGAAAGTCATGACCAACCTAGATAGCATATTCAAAAGCAGAGACATTACTTTGCCAACAAAGGTGCATCTAGTCAAGGCTATGGTTTTTCCAGTGGTCATGTATGGATGTGAGAGTTGGACTGTGAAAAAGGCTGAGCACCGAAGAATTGATGCTTTTGAACTGTGGTGTTGGAAGACTCTTGAGAGTCCCTTGGACTGTGAGGAGATCCAACCAGTCCATTCTGAAGGAGATCAGCCCTGGGATTTCTTTGGAAGGAATGATGCTAAAGCTGAAACTCCAGTACTTTGGCCACCTCATGCAAAGAGTTGACTCATTGGAAAAGACTCTGATGCTGGGAGGGATTGGGGCAGGAGGAGAAGGGGACGACAGAGGATGAGATGGCTGGATGGCATCACTGACTCGATGGACGTGAGTCTAGGTGAATTCCGGGAGTTGGTGATGGACAGGGAGGCCTGGTGTGCTGCGATTCATGGGGTCACAAAGAGTCAGACATGACTGAGCAACTAAACTGAAGCCTGAAAATACTTTTTTTCTGTCCTTCCACTTGTTGATAATTTAACTGTATATAGAAATTAGTGTGTTAAAGCAGATACAGCAAAAAAATAATAAAGCTTATGCTTTAGGGACTTTCATTTGCATATACCACTTTTAAGACCTTATGCCTATTTTTGCATTTACAATTTTAAGTAATTTTTCTTAAAGAGGACTTTTCCAAATTGTATAAGCTTCAGGCCTCACAAGACCTAGAAATTCTTTTCCTTCAGAAATTTGGAGCTAACATTTTCTAGCTTCAGTGATGTCCATTAACATTGTGATTTTTGGTTCTTTGTATTTAACTGTATTTCCCCCTCTTTGAGGATCTAATTATTATTGCTACATTAGAGTACGTTTGGATTATATTAGCTTAGCTCCTCCAAAAGTCTTATTATTTTCACTTATGCGTTAATTGTAATCAAATGATACGTCTAAGGTTATGTAAAATGTACTTCTACATTTGCTTTTAAAATGCTGTTTTTAATATTTTCTGTTAAAATATGTAAACCACATCTGTAAAGCAACAGAAGATAATCTTTTAAACTTTAAGGAAGACAAACACACAAAAAATATAGACATATTTCACTTTAGGGAGTTGCTATGTGGCCTCCTTTTTGATCATAAGGGTTATAAAAATTGTGCATTTTTTTCTGCCCTGAAACTTCGTTTCAGAGGGAGAATAGAGAATTCAACCTGGTAAAGGCAGGGCAGTTTTTCTGTATTTATTTTTAAAGGACTATTTATATTTGTAATAATCAAGCTACTATTTATCTCACCTGTATGAGAATTTTTAGTCCAACCATGATCGTAGTCTAAAATTACAGATTCTGTAGGCAAATCTTCCCCTGGTTTGGACATTTAAAGAAAAAGCGTTAACTTTTTCTAATGGGTAGATGTCAGTTCATTCAAGCTGTTTACACAAAAATACCATAGGATAGGTGGCTTATAACCAACAGAAATTTATTTCTCACCATTCTGGAGATTGGGAGTCAAAGATCATTGCCCTGGCAGATTTGGTGTCTGAGGAGGATCCGTTTCCTTGTGTATAGATAGCTAACTTCTCATTGTAACTTCATGTAGCAGAAAAGGACTAGGGAGCTGCCTTGTTGTTCATTTACTCAGTTGGGTCCTCCTCTTTGAGACCCCATGGACTGCAGCATGCCAGGCTTCCCCATCCTTCACTATCTCCCCAGACTATCTATATTTCAAACTCATGCCCATTGAGTCAGTGATGCCATTCAACCATCTCATTCTCTGTCTTCCCTTTCTCCTCCTGCCTTCAATCTTTCCCAGCATCAGGGTCTTTTCCAATGAGTCAGTTCTTCGCATCAGGTAGATGCGAAAACATTGGAGTTTGCAAAATATTGGAGTTTCAGCCTCAGCATCAGTCCTTTCAATGAATATTCAGGACTGATTTCCTTTAGGATGAACTGGTTGGATTTCCTTGCAGTCCACGGGACTTTCAAGAGTCTTCTCCAACACCAGTTTGAAAGCATCAGTTCTTCAGCACTCAGCCTTACTTCTTCAGAGAGAAAGCTCTCTGGAGTCTTTCTCCACACCTCCTAATACCATCACATCGAGGGGTTAGCATTTCACATACGAATTTTGAGGGCCATACAAAATTCAACCTGTACCACCATGTGAAAGAGGAAAATCGTTAAAAATATAAGTTTTACATAACATTATTTAAGAATTAACTGAAATGTTAAGAAAAAAGTAATAAGCCAAGAAGTTTCTGTTTATATTTCCTTGCCTAAAAATGACCAGCCATTTGCTAGTCACAGTTCATAACATGAATGCTGATGAATGTAAGATAGTAGGTGCTTATATATGTGTAAACATGATTAGAGGTGACTGTATTTTGTTCTATTCAGTGGTGTGTTTGATGTCAGTTTTCTGCCATTGCATCCTACTGTAGTCAGTATATTCGTGTCATCCTATATTTAATGTAAACATTTTCCATTTTTAACTCTATTTCCTTAAAATGGCATGCTTTGTTGAGTATGATGGTACTTTGATCGTTATATAATAGTGATAACTGATTATTGATTACTGCTTAGGGAGTATTATCTAGGTGTGTCAGAAATATAAATTCATGGTGAGTCAGAGTGAAAACATCTCTGAGGTCATTAACTTCAGTTTCTTCACTTTATTACGTATCAGAAGGAAAGGAGACGCAAAAAGGAATAATAGGATGATCTTCTGTAGCACACAGTGTTTCTAGAATCTCCCTCTGTGATTTTTTTTGTTGTTCACTGCACTTTCTACTTCTCCATATTAGCAATACAGAAATACCCCATAAAAAAAATGAATGGTAAAGCAAACTCTGGTATGAAGTAATTGGCAGCTGGCCAGTCTATTCTCTCCCTAGTGCCCTTTCTTATTTCATTAACTTTGCAATAATAGAACCCTGCATTTGTTTGTGGTTGAATCTAATAGTAATTTTTTATTTGATATAAAATATGATTTTGATTTTATGTTTATAGCTAAACAGAGTTTATGAACACAAAATATGAACATGCTATGGAACAAAGCTAGCCCACTAAAAATAAGAGATTGTTTATAATGTACTCAAAATATTTTGTATATCAGTGTCGTAATTCCTGCAGGTGCAGAAAAAACAAGTGGCATGATGTGACTAACCTTATTTATCATGCCAAGCTGCTTTATGAGCTTCTATAGGAAAAACATTGAGATAACATCTTTTTGCATAGTAAAGGAGATGTGAGCAATTGTCCTCAAGAGTAGAATAATGACTACTTCTGAGAGGAGGGGAATAATTTCTAAGCACAAAATCACAGGGGTAAAGACAAGAAGGAGGAGACTAATATATTTGACTGAATCAAGATTTTGAATGTCTGTGTTTTTTAAAAAATACTACAGATCAAATGAAATAATATAGAGCAGGGGAAATATTTGGAACATACATGAAAAGGTTTGGTTAATTTATTTTTAATTCTGAGGTAAACAATAAAGTGGGAGAAGGCAAAGGCACCCCACTCCAGTACTCTTGCCTGGAGAATCCCATGGATGGAGGAGCCTGGTAGGCTGCAGTCCATGGGGTCGCTAAGAGTCGGGCACGACTGAGCGTCTTCACTTTCACTTTTCACTTTCATGCATTGGAGAAGGAAATGGCAACCCACTCCAGTGTTCTTGCCTGGAGAATCCCAGGGACGGGGGAGCCTGGTGGGCTGCCATCTATGGGGTCGCACAGAGTCAGACACGACTGAAGTGACTTAGCAGCAGCAGCAAATAATAAAGTAGAAAACCTGGCATGGAAACCTGAGGCATTTAGAAATATAGAAATGGCCAGGAAATATATGAAAAGAAAATGTTCATAGCTAATAAATGTCAATAGTAATAGCATTCCATTTCTCTTGATTATTCTATTGGACTAGCTTTTTAAAATACATGAAAGTAAGTGTTGATGAGAATGTGGAGAGAGTAGCACTTTTATAGGAGTGTGAATTGGTATAGATTTCTGGGAATGAACTTGGCTCTGTGTATTTATACTCTTCACATTTTAATAGCCCTTGACTAAGGAGCTATATTTCTAGTATTCTTTTATATAAAAATCAGAACTGAGTCCAAAATCTTTAAAACAGGATATTAGTACACCTCCCAAAAAACACACAGTAAGTAAAATTAAAGAAACCGAAATGTTTAAAAATAAAGCATTTCATATGGTTAAATACAGTCACTATAAGAATATTGAACAACAGAAGTTTTAATAGTATGTTTTAGGTGGAAAACATCAGATTGCAAGATTGTATGCTTTTGAAGTTTATGTAACTAGATTATCTTTGGGAAGTAGAAATGAAGGGATTATTATTTCCTTATTTCTACCCTATGGGATTCTCTGATAGCTTAGCTGGTAAAGAATCCGCCTTCAATGTAGGAGACCATGGTTTAATTCCTGGGGAGAAGGCATAGACTGCCCACTCCAATATTCCTAAGCTTCCCTTGTGGTTCAGCTGGTAAAGAATCTGCCTGCAATGCAGGACACCTGGGTTTGATCCCTAGGTTGGGAAGATCCCCTGGAGAAGGCAACAGCTACTTACTCCAGTATTCTGGCCTGGAGTCACAAAGAGTTGGACACAACTGAGTGACTTTATCACTTTCGCTTTTCTGCTCTTCTGTAGTTTTAATGGCTATGTGTATATTTTATAATGAAAAATACGTTACTTAATAAATTAAAATATGCAATCAACTTTTCTAAAATCTACTGAAATCTAAGCATTTAAAATAAACCAAGGGAACGATCTGGATGTGTGTATAGATTTCTGTCTTGAAAAAGTACATTTTAATGCTTACCAGCAGGTGGCAGTAACGAATAAGCAGTGTTTCAGAAATAAGGAGCTAGCCTTTGAAGTGCTCCATCTTTTTCCTAGATGTGCAGGATTGTAATCATAGTACCAGGGTGATATTATGATTTACAGTCATTAATGTACTTAGATAAAAATGTATCTTTAAATATAAATAATCAAAAGAGTCTAACAAAATACCCTTGAAGAAATTTTAGTGCTTTTCAGAGGAAGAGCAGAATTTACACGGTTACGTGTTCATTGTCATTCCCACGTGACACAGAATTGGTAACTTTTGTGTTAAAAATGTGAACCAAATTCATAATTTTAAGTTTTAAAAGCTCTATATGCCATAAGTATTTCAGTATTCTTTTTAATCTCAAATCATAGAATTTAGAAACTTGTAACAATTTGTCTTCTAACAACTCCAGGCTTTTAGGAAATACTAAAACACATACACACTTTAGTGTAGTGTTACAATTACTTTATACTTCATTTCTAATTCATTCAGTGATTATGTGTTTATGGTGAGAGCATCTGAAGGTTTCTTGCTTGGTGGCTTGGGGGCAGTGATCGCTGGTGTAATTGAGATTGATTTCCTGTATGGAGCATGTCTCTCAATTTCCTTTTGAGGAACAGTATGTATTTAACAAGAGCAAATTCTTGGTAGTTTTGTCTTTTCCAATTCTGATTTGCTTGACCTGATTGATCCAAGAGTCAAATACATACTAAATTGGATCAGCCCATGATAAATATGCTTTGGTACTCAGAGCAAGTTGGTGTTTTCTTTTGTTAAATTATGAGTATATTACAAATCAATTTCTGGATTAAATTCTGTGTTTAATGGGCGCCCATTGTATATGATTTTTCTATGGTAGAAGAAGAATAATGATTAATATTTCATATATTTCACAATCTTTTATTTTGTAAGTTTTCTCTCATTCCATACTAGTGAAGATTTTTATAACTGTATTTTGAATTAAAAAAAAAATAGCTGAGACTGAGGGGATTAATGAAACTCAGGGTCACAGAACTTATTGCAAAGTTGGAAAAAGAAAACTTCAGCAAACTCTCTATCTCAACCATGGACTCTCATCAGCTTCCTGGCCCCATCTGTTTGCTGTCCCTTGGTATCGCTGGCTCGCCAGCTCACAGCTCTCTTGCCTAAACCCCACATAGCCAGGGGGCTGTCCTTGAATATGAAGGCTCTGTCTGCCCCACCCCTGCTCCAGATCCTCCGCAGCTTCTTCTCATTCTCAAAATAGAACCTCTCCTTCTCCGCAGGGGGTGCCAAGCACTGTGTGATGTGACTCTGTCCCCTACCCTTACTCGGCATTCTTGCTCTTCTTCACTTGGCTCCCATCACACTGTCCTAAGGCAACTCTCTTCTGAACCTGTGACACTTGAAGTCTTCTCCTTGGTCCTCTTCCTTACCTCTTTTCTCTGAGGTCACTCTGTGAAGACATATTCCGTGACTTGTTTCTGGTCTTGTCTATCCATTTATTCAGCTTTGGTTTTCCTCCTTGTAAAGGTTACTACCTGACTCTCCATGCAAAATACATTGTTTCATTGTTTATTTTCTGTCTCTTTCACTAGACTACAGTCCCCACAAGGCAGGGCCTTTGTTTTGATCACTACTGTATCTCAGTGCCTAGAGCAGTATGTAGGTGGTGGACACTCTGAATTTTTATTTGCGTAATTGAATGAAGAGATAAAACCTGCGCTTTGACTCTCAGTCCACTACTCCACTCCTCAGTTTCCAAGGGATGAAATAAGATTTTGTTTACAGCCAGCACCAGACTTCTGTGAGCACCTGAAGGGGTGCCCCTTTGCTCTAGGGCAAGTCAGAGAGTCTTCCTGTCTTTCTGTGTTTCATTTATAAGATGAGATAATAGTCATCTTTCCTTTATCTTCTTGATTAAACTATAGGAAGACCAGAAAAGAAAAATTTTTAATGAGATCTTGCTATCTGTAAGAAATCAAGCAGAGAATAATTATTTGAGAATTTTAGAATCACTAATCCGGCACAAGCTCTGTAGGTCAGTAGCACTGGCGGTAAAGGGAAACCTGGGGGGCATTTGTTTTCAAGCTGTGAGGGAGGTGAGAGCAGGATTGGGAGCCCAAGACTCTGAAGACAAAGGAACTTCCATGTCAGTCCCTGCTCTGCCCTTTGCTGCCTAAGTGACTTTGGGCCGATTATTCAGATACTCTTGGCCTCAGTTTTCCTTGTGTAAAATGATGCAACTAGAGCTGCCTTGAGGTTATTATAGGCCTATTACATGAGACTGATGCATGTCAAGCACAGTGCTCTATTATTGCAAGTGGGATGACCTGGAACAAACTTTGCAGCACCCAAAGATCACATCCTCTCATTTAAAACGATATTCTGTTCAGACCACCAAGAGCCCCACTAGTGGGAGGAGACCTGAGTGTTCATGTCCTTGCCCTGCCTCCTCTCAGTCTGTATAATCCAAGAAGTGTCACCCACATAGGATTAGTGGAGACAGAAACTACAATCCTAGTCCACAGCTGCTGCTACAGATCATGGCCACATGGTGTCACTGTTGCAGATGGCTCCTTTATAGTCCTAAAGCCTCTTGTTTACTTTGTGCTTTTTGCTCACCAGCTCCCAGGAAAACCACCGTGCTTTGGCTCAGGGGTGCCAGCTCTCAGTCCTTACACAAAGGGTACTATCGTCTCCAGCTCCTGAGGGACTTCTAGTGTCATCCACAGGCTTTGCTTAAGAATGAGTAACCCCTGAGGCCATGTCTGATCTTGACTCATCATCATGGGGAGTTATTTCCTCTGTGTTAGGCAGCCCACTTTCCCTATAAGAACCAATTCTCCAGAACAAGGTATTAAACAGTTTTTGCTGTATGATACAAGCATGTGCATACACACAATCAGTTCAGTTCTACTACTACTAAGTCGTTTCAGTCTTGTCCGACTCTGTGCGACGCCATAGACGGCAGCCCACCAGGCTCCCCCATCCCTGGGATTCTCCAGGCAAGAACACTGGAGTGGGTTGCCATTTCCTTCACCAATGCATGAAAGTGGAAAGTGAAAGTGAAGTCGCTCAGTCGTGTCCGACTCTTAGCGACTCCATTGACTGCAGCCTACCAGGCTCCTCCATCCATGGGATTTTCCAGGCAACAGTACTGGAGTGGGGTGCCATTGCCTTCTCCGAATCACAATACAGATGTACAATTACTGTTGTCTTCTCTCAGAGCAGTGTACATTCATTTACATAACTAATAAGACTGCTCAAATGACCTTACAAGATAAAAAGGGACTTGCCTGGCAGTCCAGTGGTTAAAACTTCACCTTCCAATGCAGGGGTGCAGGTTCAATCCATGATGAGACAGCTAAGATCCCACATGACTCACGGCCAAAAACACAAACCATAAAACAACAGCAATATTGTAACAAATTCAATAAAGACTTTAAAAATTGGTCCACATAAAAAAATTCTTAAAAAATAAATTAGATTCTTTTGATAGTAAAACAACAGAAACAACAACATGCTGATCTTACATTCCTGTTCAGTTCAGTCACTCGTGTCTGACTCTTTGCGACCTGATGGACTGCAGCACTTCAGGCTTCCCTGTTCATCACCAACTCTTAGGAGTTTGCTCAAACTCATGTCCATAGAGTCCGTGACGCCATCCAACCATCTCATCCTCTGTCATCCCCTTCTCCTCCTGCCTTCAATCTTTCCCAGCATCAGGGTCTTTTCAAATGAGTCAGTTCTTCACATCAGGTGGCCAGAGTATTGGAGCTTCAGCTTCAGCTTCAGCATCAGTCCTTCCAATGAATATTCAGGACTGATTTCCTTTAGGATTAACTGGTTGGATCTCCTTGCAGTCCAAAGAACTCACAAGAGTTTTCTCCAATACCACAGTTCAAAAGCATCAATTCTTCAGTGCTCAGCTTTCTTTATAGTTCAACTCTCACATCCATACATGATTACTGGAAAAACCATAGCTTTGACTAGACAGACCTTTGCTGGCAAAGTAATATCTCTGCTTTCTAATTTGCTGTCTAGGTTGGTCATAGCTTTTCTTCCAAGGAGTAAGCGTCTTTTAATTTCATGGCGACAGTCACCATCTGCAGTGATTTTGGAGTCCAAAACAATAAAGTCTGTCACTGTTTCCATTGTTTCCCCATCTATTTGCCATGAAGTGATGGGACCAGATGCCATGATCTTAGTTTTCTGAATGTTGAGTTTTAAGCCAACTTTTTCACTCCTCTTTCACTTTCCTCAAGAGGCTCTTTAGTTCTTCAGTTTCTGCCATAAGGATGGTGTAATCTGTGTATCTGAGGTTATTGATATTTCTCCCAGAAATCTTGATTCCAGCTTGTGCTTCATCCAGCCTGGCATTTCGCATGATGTACTCTGTATATAAGTTAAATAAGCAAGGTGACAATATACATCCTAGACATAACCCCTTTCCCGATTTGGAACCAGTCTGTTGTTCCATGTCCAATTCTAACTGTTGCTTCTTGACCTGCATACAGATTTCTCAGGAGGCAGGTCAAGTTGTCTGTTATTCGCATCTCTTTAAGAATTTTCCAGAGTTTGTTGTGATCCACACAGTCAAAGGCTTTGACTTTAACATTCCTGTTAATATTGTTCTTATTTTGACTGTCACAGTGGTAGTGAATATTCTGTGATGGTCACTCAGCTTAAACAGGGGAAAACACTAGGCTCCATCACAAGTAGGCACAGCTGTGACCTGGGTCTCCCAGAGTTACTGTGTCATTACAAAGTTTTTATGGAGAGGAGCGAAGGCGTTATGAATTGAACTGCTCGGGCAAAAACTCTTCTTCCCCATACCTTCGCAAAATCTACTCTCTAGCTCCTGTGCTTTCCATGTTTTCCCTTCCAGCAGGGCCAGGTGGTTAGAAGAGGCCTGGGCTGTTCCCAGTTCTAAGAAGCACAAGGGGCAGCAGACAAAACAAAAGAGGACAGGGCGGGAGGTCTTTCCAACTTATCCCCATCTGAACCTTCCATGGAGGGGGCAGCAGAGGCTCCCATAAGGACCAGGCTTCTCAGGGTGGGGAGCAAAGCCTCAGGTAATCTTAAAGAGCACATTCACCATGTTCTGGCATCTTCTAGAAGTCAGGGCAGTAGTTGACAGTGATTTCTATATTCAGAGTTCTGCTTCTGGGCAGATATGATTGATCATCACCAACTATGGGTTCAAATATGCCACACTTTATTTCATTTTTATATAAATACATTTCTGAAACAAATGTCCTAGTGTCATGATACAGCCCAAGGCTCTGTCTGCTTCCTCTTTATCTCCAAATCAGACTAGCTCATTTATAAACTTTCTCATTGGGCTTTTCGTCTTGTTCTGAGTGGCAAACTAAGCGCATTAATTGGCACACGCTCAGCATTGCCACCTTGAGCATCTTTGCATCCTCTTCTTCTAAACTTCAAAATTTGTCTCCGGGTTGGCATTATAGCCACATTCCTAGAATTGCCAGTCTATACCCTCTCTTTTCACCATACAGTTGTCTAAAATAATTCACTTGTTATCTCTAGCCATTATGGGAAAAATTCTTGCTTATCACACATACATGGTTTCCAGTTCTGCAGGTCTGTGAAACTTCTGCAATAAATCAAATCTCTTCTTACTGTTTTCCCGCTATTATTCTGGCTTTACCTACAGAATTACACGGTTCATTACTAAAATGTATAATCACATTTAGACCGAATGATCTAATTGCATAAATTTTCCTCTGATCCAGAGTTCCTGGCACTCAGACCATTTCCTAGCAAACCTATTAAAACTCACAGGCTGCTTCCAAATTCTGTGCATTGGCTCCAGGTTCTTTTTTCAAACTATAAAAAGCAAACTTGAGAATTTTTACAATTTGAAATAAATCAGAGATTGTTTTCTTCCTTTCGTCAACCCTCGTTTCTCCACAAAAAGGAGGATGCCTGGACCAAGGTTGAAAGGAAAACTTAGCATCTTTGTAGAAAAAGCACTCTACCTATGTTATTTAATCCTCAAAATAACCAACTGTGGAGATTTACTTTTCATTATTCCCCTCTGCTGAGAAAATTAAGACTTAGAGAAGTAACTTATCCAAGATTATTCAGCTCATCAGACAGATCCAAGTCTTTCTGTACTTACCACTTCCAATTAATATCCTGGCTCTCAGAAGACATTAAAAAATAGTGAGTTTATCCTTTCAGACTCTTTAAGGCTTTGCTTCACAACCCTGAATGGACTGTTGTTTTTAGTGGAATAATATTGAATGGCTGAAATTCAAAATTTAAACCAGTTCTTTATATTCAGTTCAGTTCAGTCGCTCAGTTTTGTCCGACTCTTTGCGACCCCATGAACTGCAGCACGCCAGGCCTCCCAGTTTAAAAAAAATAAAAGATAAACCTTCATGCTGAGAAAAGAACAAAGCTAAGTGTATTAGTTACAACTAGGCTGACCTCATAGACTATTTTGTGCAGAATCACAATGATCGCCCCTTTGTGTATAACAGGGACAGGGCGTGTGCTATTTTGTTAGAGAGTTACATAGCTATAGGCTTTATCTATTATACATCATCAACAAGGGTAGTTAAAATCCTAATGGAAGTAGATCATTTGGGGAACCAAATGAACTCAACCCTGCAGGGTTCAGGACTTGTTATTCAGTGAACGTGTGCTCCTTGTCTGGAATGCGTTCCAGAGTGTCCCATGACAGGTTCACTGTGCACCATGCACTGCCCTAGACAAAAAGACTTATACCCTCTCTCTCATCTGTGGATGATAGACTTTGAACGTTAGAGCACTTCTCCAATTATGGCATTAATCCACCCCTTCCAGTTCCAACACTCTCTGTGAAAGTGAAAAGTGAAAGTCGCTCAGTCGTATCCGACTCTTTGCAACCCCATGGACTATAGTCCATGGAATTTTCCAGGTCAGGATACTGGAGTGGGTAGCCTTTCCTTTCTCCACGGGATCTTCCCAACCCAGGGATTGAACCCAGGTCTCCCGCATGGCAGGCAGATTCTTTACCAACTGAGTTATCAGGGAAGCCTCACTCTCTGTACTTCAGGGAACACTCTCTGTACCTCCTCCCAATCTTCTGAGGCCCCTCTACCTATTTCACACTTATAAAAAGATTCTATGAGCATTCATTCAAATAAAGAAGAATCATGACTGGGAGAGAGTTTTGATTACTGGTAGAAGAATCTCATTGCCTCAGTCCACTGATAACTTGGATAAAATATTTAAATGTTGGTCAGTGGTTTTCATCTTTATTTATAGTACACTTCATTAAAATTAATTCCACTGGTTTCTTTGTACTTTAAAAAATATGGCTAGAAGAATTCAAATTGTCTATGCAGTACATGTTATATATCCATTAGACAGTGTGGCTCTAGTGGATTTCTACTAGTCATTTTAGGGATTATTGTATGGAATGACTGATAATTTTTTTTTTTCATTTAAGGTTGTATCATTAAATCTTTTTTCTCAAGCCATGATTTTTTAATAACCTCATAATTATCCATCATATGAATGGCCAATGTATGTTTAACCACAGCATCCTCTTCTGTCCCCATTTAGCCATTTAGGTCATTTCCAATTTGCGAAGTAAGGACTTTTTGAAAATGAATCTGTTTTTAACTAATACCATTTTTCTTCTCTGCCTCCATTGGAGTGAATTTGGAAAAGATAAATCTAGAAGAAATCATTAAAAATTAAATAACTTTGTTATAGGAAGCAGACCCTTTGATGTTACGATGGATTACATTTTCCTTTTTTTGATTTCCTGTTTTACAAACTTATATATT
Source organism: Bubalus bubalis (assembly GCF_019923935.1). NCBI lineage: Eukaryota > Metazoa > Chordata > Mammalia > Artiodactyla > Bovidae > Bubalus > Bubalus bubalis. The sequence goes on from NC_059163.1 coordinate 76,048,462, forward strand.
GAATTTTCATTCTTTTTTATTTGAATGTAATTATTTTATTTTACATTTTCTTGTAAGTTATTGTAAAAAGAGAAAGAGATTGTGTAATGTCTATGCAATATTCTTTGGAGTGAATATATCATTTTCCTTTGCTGTTAGCTTTATAGGTTGAATTCTGTTTTGGACAGTTACATATAATGTAATTTTTTTTTCTCCAACATTTAGATTATTTCCAGTTGTTCACTGAACAAGTCTCAGTAGGGCATTTAAGAAAAAGTACAAAAAGAAAGACCGTGTATCACATTCTAGTAAATGCCATGCTTCAGTTTAGAAATTATATTGTTGAAAAGTTATAGAATGCTCTTCACAATTAGAATAATTAAGACCTTGTGTCTTCTACTTCTCTTTTTCATTTTGCTGTGCTGCCAGCAGAACAAATATTTATTAATAAAATCAGTCTACCAAAGCCCATCATTCTCCTACTTACAGACCAAATATAATATTACTTTAATAAAAACATGTATTTAATTAGTACTTGAATGTAAGCCAATTTTTCCATTATTAATAATTTTTATTATTTGTACATGGTTGCGTTATGAGTGTTTTCAGCCGTTTAAGTCGCAGAGTTGCTACCAGAATTTTTCTTGTGCTGTCATGGCTTATTATAAATGTCAGCAGAGCACTAAACAATCTTTCGCTGCACCACTAGATTCTAGTCACTGACTCTGGCTAAGTTTGGGCTGTGGAAGTGAAATATTAAGAAAGAAGCTTGTGGGGGAGGGAGTGATGGTGCTAAATTTTCAGCAGGGGAAGCCGTGAGTAACTGACATGCAGAGCAAGGTTATGGGCGAGGACACCATCACTCATATTTATAGTCAGCATTGCTGCTAGTGGGTTGCTGTTCTTGAGTATGAGTCCAGTGTAATGGATGAGTATAAGGCCTGTAGTCCTTTCCTTTTCAGGTTAGATGTAACACGATATGGATGTCAGTGAAAATGGAAAGGGAAACAAATCAAGAGCAGGAAGCCTGAGTTGAGCAGTGTATTGAGCTCCAGCAGAGAAGAAGGATGAGGATTTTAACCCATGCTGTAATTCCATTCCTCCCAGGTCCTCAGCCCTGTTCAGGTGCGTAGTAAATAGCAGGTAGCAAGGAGCGGTGGCCAAAGCATGGACATGAGGATTCTGGAAACATAGGTTGTCAGTCCAGATCAGGAAAATAAGTTAACCTCTGAGGACTTCAGACTCCTCAGAAGTCAGCTCTAATATGGGGGCTGAGCCCAGGTCAGGGCAAGTCAATATGTCTTCTCTTCTATAACTTGATACTTGGGAATAACTTCCTAAAATTCAGTATTTAAACTATATCTGGGGGAGCTAAGGGATAAAAGTGTCCTGATCAATAATTAATGTCTGTGAAAAGTAATGTGATTGCTCTCTCTAAACAAAACCATCTCAGATTACCTTCTAAGTTAAATCTTCTGTTATTTTTGACTTCAGAAGATTTGTGTGTTCTGCTAATGTGAAACTAAAAAGATTCAGTTGAATGCTTTCACTTCTTTAAAAAAAATCAGTAATGTATTAAAGTTATTTGTGTGCTTTGTAAATGGCACATACAATAGAGCCAGTGTTGATTGAAAAGCTGTGAAATGACAGTTAGATTCAATCTTAGGGAAATTTGTAAACCCGTCTAAAATTATCCAAAGCAAGGGTTCTTACTGACCATGATGTTCTATTAAATAATGATTAATTATCATCATGGTAAATTTAATTAATATTTAAAAATCATCAGGAGTAAAATACAAGAATGGTGCAAGTGATTATTCTTCAGTTCAGTTCAGTTGCTCAGTCGTGTCCGACTCTTTGCGACCCCATGAATCGCAGCACACCAGGCCTCCCTGTCCATCACCAACTCCCGGAGTTCACTCAGACTCAAGTCCATCGAGTCAGTGATGCCATCCAGCCATCTCATCCTCTGTCGTCCCCTTCTCCTCCTGCCCCCAATCTCTCCCAGCATCAGTCTTTTCCAATGAGTCAACTCTTCGCATGAGGTGGCCAAAGTACTGGAGTTGGGGATAACTTAGTCCATTGTACTTTGTAAGTCAGCGGTCCTTTCTTTCACAGTAGTCTAGGAGCCTATGGTTATATCCTGTCATGACGGATGTCAAAGCCATAGGTGACACTAGTACTAGGATTTAATGAGCTTTACTCTGTGCCAGGATGCATTCAAAGTGTTTGACACAACGCAGTTTATTGCTCATACAAGCCTAATAAATCTGTATTATTATTTTTACAATCATTCTTATAAATTAGGAAACTGAGGCACGGAATAACTGTAGAGTCTACTCAGGGTCATATTGCTGGTAGACAGCAGAGCCCTTAACCTGATAGTGACAATAATTACAATTTTGAAGGTCTGCTCGCACTAAGCACTGCACTGCAAGCATCCCATTGATGAACTTGTATCAGGTTTGTTCTACTGATGAGGTAACTGAGCCTCAGGTTGGCTAAGTGATGGGTCCACCTTCACCCAGCTGCTGCTGCTGCTGCCGCTGCTGCTGAATTGCTTCAGTTGTGTCTGACTCTGTGCAACCCCATAGATGGCAGCCCACCAGGCTCTGCTGTCCCTGGGATTCTCCAGGCAAGAACACTGGAGTGGGTTGCCATTTCCTTCTCCAATGCATGAAAGTGAAAGTGAAGTTGCTCAGTCGTGTCCAACTCTTCGTGATCCCATGGACTACAGCCTACCAGGCTCCGTCCATGGAAGTTTCCAGGCAAGAGTACTAGTGAGTCTCATAGTTGAGAACCTCTGATTCCAAAGAACATGATGGGTTCAGTGCTTTAAAGGCCTCTCTTCTTTTTCTAAATTAATTGTTATTGTAGCATAGTTGCTTTACAATATTGTGTTAGTTTACTATACAGCAAAGTGAATCACCTATATGTATACGTATATCTCCTTGTTTTTGATTTCCTTCCCATTTAGGTCACCACAGAGCCCTGAGTAGAGTTCCCTGAACCATATAGTAGGTTCTCATTAGTTACCTATTTTATACATAGTATCAATAGCTTATATATGCCAATCCTAATTTCCCAGTTCATCTCATCCCCCTTCCCCAAAGGCCTGTCTTCTGTGTGTGGTTATACATCTGTGGATATTCCTTTTGCTAAAGCAGAGTGAATAAAGTACAGGTATTGAAATCTGGATCCCAGTCACTACTCTAGGTTTACAGAGTTATAAATTGCAGAAGGTCTGGAAATTCATCTTGAATAAGCATGTGCACAGTCCTGCAGACATTTCACCCTGCACAGCTGGCTGGTTATTATTTGGGTCAAAGTTCAAAGGTTACTTTCTCAGAGAGAGATTCTATGTTCACCCTACATTGTGCTTTTACAGTACCTCCTAAACATACGAATCCTCTCTCCCACATAAGCTCACACACATCTACACATCTCTCTGTTCAATTACTTTGTTTTATTTTCTTATGAGCATTTATCACTTTGATTTTGTCCTATCTGTTCTTTACCAGGAAATAGTTTCTTAAGAGCAGAGAGCTTGTGGTTTTGTTGACCACTCCATCACTAGAAACTTGGATAGTGTCTGGGACACAAACTTAAACTTGTTATTAAAATGATGCATTTTGCTCTCCTCATTAAAAATACCAATATCAGCAAACTTTTATTGACTAAGTTTCCCTTGTGTTTTGTTTTGTGTTAAGTGCACATTTTCTGAATTTATTTCTAACAGTAAAATTAGGAAGTTGGTTCTGTCAACTCCCTGAGGAAAATATGTCATACTGAGGTTGAGTTACTTGCATAAGAACACACGCCTAGTGGTTAAGAGCTACAAGCAAACTCATAGAGACCAAACCCAATATAGCTCTTACCTGTGACTGCAAAATGTCCTGCATGATTTGATCTACTCCTTGGTTGGTTTTCTCAACAGATATTTATGTGATCTCATTACTAATTTTGTAGACAAGATGTAAATTCAACTAACACTTATTGAACACATTCACAGATGGTATGACAAACATCATTAGTCTCCCTTTACAAGGGGAAAATGGGAAATTCAAGTAAGTGACATTGGGACTCCTGGCAAGTGGTTAATCTGTAATACAAACCCGGGCCTGTAGACTCCAGGTCTCCTGTTCATTCTGTCTTATACTAAAGACAAATAGCATCATCAGCCATAGGTTTGCTTTCCATTATTTTCAAATGATATATTAAGAGAAGGAGAAGGCAATGGCACCCCACTCCAGTACTCTTGCCTGGAAAATCCCATGGATGGAGGACCCTGGTAGGCTGCAGTCCATGGGGTCGCTAAGAGTCGGACACGACTGAGCGACTTCACTTTCACTTTTCACTTTCATGCATTGGAGAAGGAAATGGCAATCCACTCCAGTGGTCTTGCCTGGAGAATCCCAGGGACGGGGGAGCCTGGTGGGTTGACGTCTATGGGGTCACACAGAGTCGGACACGACTGAAGTGACTTAGCAGCAGCATATTAAGAGAAAGAGTTCAGTTCAGTCGCTCAGTCATGTCTGACCTTTTGTGACCCCATGGACTGCAGCACACCGGGCTTCCCTATCCATCACCAACTTGCACAGCTTGATTACAGTCATATCCATCAAGTCAGTGATGCCATCCAACCATCTCATCCTCTGTTTCCTTCTCCTCCTGCCTTCAATCTTTCCCAGCATCAGGGTCTTTTCCAATGAGTCAATTCTTCGCATCAGGTGGCCAAAGTATTGGAGTTTCCACTTCAGTATTAGTCCGTCCAATGAGTATTTAAGACTGATTTCCTTTAGAATTGACTGGTTGGATCTCCTTGCAGTCCAAGGGACTCTCTAGAGTCTTCCCCAACATCACAGTTCAATAGCATCAGTTCTTCAGTGCTCAGCTTTCTTTAAGATCTAACTCTCACATCCATACATGACTACTGGAAAAACCATAGCTTTGACTAGATGGACCTTTGTTAGCAAAGTAATGTCTCTGCTTTTTAATATGCTGTCTAGGTTAGTCATAGCTTTTTCTTCCAGGGAGCAAGCATCTTTTTTTAATTTCATGTCTGCAGTCACCATCTGCAGTGATTTTGGAGCCCAAAGAAATAAAGTTTGTCACTTTTTATTAAAGTTTCCACTGTTTCCCCATCTATTTGCCATGAAGAGATGAGACCGGATGCCATGATAGGTTTTTGAATGTTGAGTTTTAAGTCAACTTTTTCACTCTCCTCTTTCACTCTGATCAAGAGGCTCTTTAGTTCTTCTTCAATTTCTGCCATAAGGGTGGTGTCATTTGCATATCTGAGGTTATTGATATTTCTCCCAGCAATCTTGATTCCAGCTTGTGCTTCATCCAGCCTGGCATTTCTCATGGTGTACTCTGCATATAAGTTAAATAAGGAGGGGAACAATATACATCCTTGATGTACTCCTTTCCCAATTTGGAACCATTTCATTGTTCTATGCCTGGTTCTAACTGTTGCTTCTTGACCTGCATACAGATTTCTCAGGAGGCAGGTAAGGTGTTATTTAATGATAAGGAAGAGTTACTGCATGATAAATATTATGACTCCTAAAAAGTGCTCTCTTGGGGCCGATAACAATTGAATATTGATTTTTGATGGATATTTAGTCCAATCTCTATGCATGAGTTGATTCTTTTTGGGCAGAAATCTAACTTACAAAAAGAGATATCCTGAGTGATTTTCTTATAATTTTCTTTTTCTAAAAGTGAATTTTTGTGTTTTGTACCCCTAAATGGCAATTGACAAGTTTCTGGAGCTCTCATTGATTTGCTTTTGGAATAAAGAATAATTTCAGGAGTAATTCAGAAGTATCAAAGCAAATTTGTGCCCCTTTAAAAGAAGTCAGATAGTTACTAAACTAATAAACATGCATTTTGGCTTCTCCCATACTAGAAAGAGAGGCTGCAGTTAAATTTTAGGGGGGAAAGCTCTTTCATATAATGCTTAGCTCAACTATTTTTAAAAGTTATCTATTCAGAAGCATTGAACTGCAAACCAACAAAACACAAAAACAATAAAACAAACCACACCAATCTAGAGATTCCAAACTGAGCAAATAGGAGAAATATTTCTGTATTTCTCCAGAAACTGGGGAAAAAGTAGAGAAAAATCCATGTTTTCAGCTATAATACCAATTGATATTCCTTTAAGGTTGACAAGAATTTTTAGATTGTCAAGTAAATATACTGATTCTAAAAAGGGAGACAGGCCCATAAAATTAAAAATATGTTATATTCCTTAGGCTGTTTTAGAAATGATAGAACCATTCATAGCTTCTAATACAATCAAAGGAAAACATGAAATTTATTGTATCAATTCAACCATAACATGCCAGAAGATCATTACTACTCTGCCATCAGCAACTATAGAAATTGTGAGAAGATAAATTTATGTGACTACATCAGAGTTAGCACATCAGTAAATTTTTTTTTTTTTTCAGAGAAGTGTGTTAATATAAACCCACATGCTAAATTTCTGGTGACTGTGTACTGAATGTTAAAGATCTTTCATTAATTCCACATTTTTTAACCACATATTTGACCATTTATCAGTTGAGTGATGTTGGGCAACTTTCTTATTCTCCATGAATATTGACTTCTGTATCTGGAAAACTGAAGTAATGGTCATACCTGTGCTCAAGGTAATTTATGCATTCACTCATTAAACAGGTCTTTATTGAGCCCTCATACTGTTCATGGGTTTCTTAAGGCAAGCATACTGAAGTGGTTTGCCATTCCCTTATCCAGTGGGCAACGTTTTGTCAGAACTCTCCACCATGACCCATCAATCTTGGGTGACCCTAAATGGCATGGCTCATAGTTTCATTGAGTTAGACAAGGCTGTGGTCCATGTGATCAGTCTGATTAGTTTTCTGTGACGGTGATTTTCATTCTATCTGCCCTCTGACGATAAGAATAAGAGGCTTATGGAAGCTTCCTGTTGGGAGAGACTCACTGTGAGGGAAACTGGGTCTTGTTCTGATGGGGACCATGCTCAGTGAATCTTCAATCCAATTTTCTGTTGATGGGAGGGGCTGTGTTCCCTCCCTGTTGTTTCACCTGAGACCAAACTATGGTGGAGGTAATGAAGATACTTCCAAAAACAAGACCAAGAGCTGACTGTGTAGCAAAAACAAGACTGGGAGCTGACTGTGTCTCAGATCATTAAATCCTTATTGCAAGATTCAGATTAAATTGAAGAAAGTAGGGAAAACCACTAGACCATTCAGGTATGACCTAAATCAAATCCCTCATGATTAAACAGTGGAAATGACAAATAGATTCAAAGGACTAGATCTGGTAGAGTGCCTGAAGAATTATGGACAGAGGTTGGTGACATTGTACAGGAGGCAGTGATTAAGACAATCCCCAAGAAAAAGAAAAGCAAGAAGGCAAAATGATTGTCTGAGGAGGCCTTACAAATAACTGAGAAAAGAAGAGAAGCTAAATGCAAAGGAGAAAATGCAGAGTTGAATGCAGAGTTCCAAAGAATAGCAAGGAGAGACAAGAAAGCCTTCCTCAGTGATCATTGCAAAGAAATAGAGGAAAACAAGAGAATGGGAAAGGCTAGAGATCTCTTCAAGAAAATTAGAGACACCAAGGGAACATTTCATGCAAAGATGGGCACAATAAAGGACAGAAATGGTATGGACCTAACAGAAGCAGAAGATATTAAAAAGATGTGGCAGGAATACACAGAAGAACTGTACAAAAATGATCTTCAAGATCCAGATAACCATGATGGTGTGATCACTCACCTAGAGCCAGACATCCTGGAATGTGAAGTCCAGTGAGCCTTAGGAAGCATCACTATGAACAAAGCTAGTGGAGATGATGGAATTCCAGTTGAGTTATTTCAAATCCTAAAAGATGATGCTGTGAAAGTGCTACACTCAGTATGCCAGCAAATTTGGAAAGCTCAGCAGTGGCAACAGGAAAGGAAAAGGTCAATTTTCATTCCCATCCCAAAGAAGTGAAAGTCATTCAGTCATGTCTGACTCTTTGTGATCCCATGGACTATACAGTCCATGGAACTCTCTAGGCCAGAATACTGAAGTGGGTAGCCTTTCCCTTCTCCAGGGGATCTTCCCAACTCGGGGATTGAACCCAGGTGTTCTGCATTGCAGGGGTGTTTTCTTTACCAGCTGAGCCACAAGGGAAGCCCAATCCCAAAGAAAGGCAATACCAAAGAATGTTCAAACTACCACACAATTTCACTCATCTCACACACTAGCAAATTAATGCTCAAAATTCTCCAAGCCAGGCTTCAACAGTACGTGAACTGTGAACTTCCAGATGTTCAAGTTGATCCTTTCTCCTGGGTCCTGGTGTGTGCAAGGTTTTGTTTGTGCCCTCCAAGAGTCTGTTTCCCCAATCCTGTGTAAGTTCTGTAATCAAATCCCCCTGACCTCCAAAGTCAAATTCCCTGGGGGTTCTCAGTCCCTTTGTCAGATCCCCAGGTTGGGAAATCTGTTGTGGGTCCTAGAACTTTCTTAACAGTGAGAGAATTTCTTGGGTATAATATTTCTGCAGTTTGTAGGTCTTCTGTTTGGTGGCTGTATGGTGAGTTTAATGGTGACCTTGTCCAAGAGGGCTTATGCCACAGGCTGTGTGATCCAGGTAGCTACACCCAGAGTCCCTGCCCCTGCAGCAGGCCACTGCTAACCTGTACCTCCACAGAAGACCCAAACACAGGTCTGGCTCAGTCTCTGTGGGGTCTCAGGGTCTTGGTGTGCACAAGGTTTTGTTTGAGCCCTCTGAGCATCTCTGGCAGGTATGGTGTTTGATTCTAAATACAATTTCACCCCTCCTACTGTCTTGATGGGGCTTCTTCTATGATGTGGGGTATCTTTTTCTGGTGGGATCCAACATTCTCCTGTCGAGAATGTTGTTCAGCAGTGAGTTGTAATTTTGGAGTTCTTGCAAGAGAAGATGAGTGCCTGTCCTTCTACTCCACCATCTTAAGGTACTCAGTAGTGAATTAACTAAGTTGCCTGTCTTAAAATAGTTTAACAAGGGAAGACAGATAATAAGCTATTAACAAATTATGTAGTGGTAAGGGTTCTGGAAAAATACACAGCAAAGTAAGAGTGATACACAGTTGTAAGAGAAGTGAAAGGATGATTAGGCAGCGGAGATATATAAGTTAACTAAGGAAGCTTCCCTTATAACAGTTGAGCAGAGATCTGAAAGAAATGCTACTCAAAGAATCAAAGGAGGGTGGGAAACTGCATATGGAGTGGTTTGCATGATACTAGCTGTGGGAAGTCTCAGACTGTTGCTGCATGCTCATTTAATTTAATTATTAATATTTATTTTATGTATACATTTATCTTGTGATAAGAACACTTAACATGGGATCTACCCTCTTAAATTTTTGAGTATACAATCCAGTATTGCTAACCGTAAATACTACATTGTACAGCAGATCTGTGTAACTTATCTCACACAACTGAAACTTGATACTGATTGAATTCCATTTTCAGTCTTTAGAAAAGTGAGCCCTCTGAGACGAGGGAAGACTTGTGTCTTTTTCATTGTTGCATGCCCTGCACTCACAATGCCTGGGTGGATTTTGAGTACAACAGAGCTGAGGCTTTTTCAACAAAGTTTTGTCTCAACAACACTGAGACAGCAGAAGTAGGGAGAGAAGGGTCAGAGGATGCAGGGGAAGATGCTGAGAGGATCAGGCAGCTCTGAGGTGGTAGTCCCTTCTGCCAGCCTCCCCAGCAGAATGTCAGCAAAGATACAGAGCCAGAAGTTTTGGGGGCATGAGCTTCACTCTAGTTTCAGAAAAGATATGATGCTTCAGTAAGGTTCCTTCAAAGCAGCTGTGTAACCTCCCAAAAAACAACACAGGTTAGGCCTTGAGACCGGGAGATAAGCCCAGACTCCCACACTGACCTGGCTGAGGACATTGGAGGGAAATGCACAGTAATGGATTTAAAAGGCATAAGCTTTATTCCTGTTCAACTCAAGCATCCCATACTGACTTGTGTAGAGCCAAGGCATATTCCGTAGACCCAAAAGAATCTTCCTTCCTTTTATCCATTCAATTACTATTTACTGGCAAATGTATGGGTCCAGCCTCTTGACTTGCAGAATACAGAGTTTTTTGGGTCTTTAGTTCCTTGTTCCAAACTCTGTGCATAAGACATGAGATCTTAAAGTTTATGTTGTTTAAAATTGGTATCTGTCACAAGGTCTATGCTGCTTTATTTGGTAATGTGCTATGCTATGGTTAGTTGCTTTATCATGTCTGACCCTTTGTGACCATGAGCCCTTCAGGTTCCTCTGTCCATGGAATTCTGCAGGCAAGAATACTGGAGTGGGTTGCTATGCCCTCCTCCAGAGAATCTTCCTAACCCAGGGATCAAACCCACATCTTTTATGTCACGTGCATTGGCAGACAGGTTCTTTGCCACCAGTGCCACCTAGGGAGTCCTTATTTGTTAGTATAGAATAGAAATGATTGTCTCTAAATAACTTGAGGATAACTAGCATCTTGTGTACCCATAGACTATTTGACAAAACTGAATGATTTATATAGCAGTCTCTTAAAGTCTGGGGCTTCCCATGTGTTCTTTCCCCCAGGTAAAGAACCCACTTGCCAACAGATGTAGGTTTGGTCCCTGGATCAAGAAGATCCCCTAGAAAAGGAAATGACAACCCACTCCAGTATTCTTGCCTGGAAAATCCCATGGACAGAGGAACCTGGTGGGTTACAGTCTATGGGATTACAAAGAGTCAGATAGGACTGAGTGATTAAACCACAACTTTTAAGTGAATTTGCTTCTAATTAATATAATGTACATTCCCCGCCAGGATCTTAGCTAATGTAAAAGACTTTTGTAGACTATGCATTAGAGACCTCACCACACTTTACCGTGTACTGTTTAATTGCAGATCTTGGAAACACTTATTCAAAGATGCCAGACATTTAACTCAATTTCTCGTTCAGTTTTGCTAAATTGCAAACATCTTTGAAAAACTGATAAACAGGAATGAGCCTCCAAATGCCTCCAGAAAGGCAAAATGCTCAGAAAAAAAAAAAAAAAAACTCTAATTGCAGCAGCACATTTTATGGTCAATAAAGTATTCAGTATGCTCTGCAGCAGGGGTATTTCAACTAAAAGTCAAATAAAAATAACTGTGCATGTGATAGCTCAATGAAAAGTTTCTTTTCTCAGCAAGAGATAAAAAACCTCAGCTCTTTCCAGCCTGGCATATTTGATGAATTGCTTGCACAAAGAGAATGTGTGGATTTAGTCTAGCTAAAACAAAACAAAACAAATAAATTCCTGGTAGTAGGCTACTAAGAAAAGTTATGTATTTGATTCTGATTGATTTGGGATTATTTAAATGAAAGCTTTTCTTAAATTGGAGTCCCCACACTGACCCCATTGATTTTTTCATCCCAGGGAGGAATAGCACTTCCCTCCCTTTCTTTCTTTCTTCTCTGTTATTCATCCATCCATCCATCTAGTCATCCATCCCTCTTTCATTTCCTCCATCTGTTCTTCCCTCCTCCCTCCATCTATTCATCTATCTATCCCTTCTATTAATATTTCCTAAATACATACTTGTACCACATTCAAAGGCTTATGCTAGTCAATATCCCTTCTTTTTTTAAAAGAAGATTTGCTGGTAGAAAAAAAAAAAAAACCCGTGAAATATGAGTAAAGTTTTGTGGAATCTCAGAGGAGGGAACAGCTAACAGCCTTAGGGAGCTGGTCAAAGCCACACAGTAACTTTTGAGATGGGTCTTCAGGGAAGAGGAGGATTATGCTGCGGAGAGTGGTCTCATTTTAGTAGCATTGCCAGCTTTTCCTTGAACGTCTCTTACCTGGAGTTCATTTACATCTTTCACATTGTGATTATGTACATAATTATTGATTGTTCCATCTGATGTTATGCTAATAACCTTCCTCCCTAAGGCTCCTTATCCTCATGGCTCTACTGGTTTTTTTCCATCCCCATGTTCAACCTAATTATGATTTCATATGAATTTAAATGGATTTGGGCATCTAGTTACATTAATGAAGTTTGGACACATAACCTGGCAAATGCAAATGATCCTTTTTGAGATTTAAAAAAATCAGTTCATTTACTTTTCTTAAAGCTTTTTATGATGAAAATTTCATATGTAAACAGGAGAGAGGCTACAGTGTAATAAACTCCATGTACCCTTTACCCAGATTCCATGAGTATCAACAGTTTGCAACCTTGTTTCAGCTGTTATTTGATGGGGGAAGCACTTTTTTAAATAAATGATAGACATAAGGCTTATTTTCTACAAATTCTTACTTGAGCATCTCCAAATGAAAAGAACATTTTTATATATAAGTCTCATGTAATTATCAAACTTAGCACAACTAATACTATTTAAAAAGTTAATACTTGGATCATACTTACATATTCACATTTCTTCATTTGTATCAAGAACTTTTTAAATACTGTTTGTCACATCAGTCCAAAGTCCTTTTTTAAGTTTTTAAAAAATGTTTATTGACGTCTAGCTGATTTCCAATGGTGTGTTAGTTTCAGATGTACAGCAAAGTGAATCAGTTATGCATATACATGTGTCCACTCTTTCTCAGACTCTTTTCCCATATAGGCCTTACAGGGTATTGAGTAGAGTTCCCTGTGCTATATAGCAAGTTGTTATTATTTATCTATTTTATACATAATGGTAGGTATATGTCCATCTAACCCAGTCTTCCAATTTATGCCTCTCCTCCATTATCCCCTGGTAACCATATGTTTTCTACATCTGTGACTCCACTTCTGTTTTGTACGTAAGTCCTTTATATTGTGTTTGGCCTTTGTGTTTTTCAGGTCTGTTTTAATATAAAATACTGGCTCCATTTTCCCTTTTATTCAGGCCTCGAGTTTGAGAATCTCACTGTATGTTTTGGATGATATCTTGCACCCTGGGCTTGGCGGAGGACTTCCTCATGGTATCTCTACTCACATACCCTCTGTTCATTTGGTCCCTGTAGAGTTTGATTATTAATCAATTCGCAAGTCCTGGGTAACCAACCCGGCAGCAGTTCCTGGGAAGCAGATGAAATTCAGTGTGTTCCCCAGAACTGCCATTCAGGAAATTGTTCTCTGTGGTTTGCTTTGGGGTAGAAGATGGGGCACCTTACTCTGTGCAAAGGGGCAGCCTTAATTAACAGTAGATGCTAGCAGTCGTATCATACTAAGAGGTAGGTGACTTCATTTAACTGAGTTTATGTGCCTAATGGGATCATAAATTCGTAGCCAGGGCTGAATTGTTTGAGGCCCTACAGGAAAATAGAGTGCTGATACCCCCAATATGCATTCTCTCATCTTCTCTACAGCTTGTATTTTCAATATAAATCAGTGTTAGGCATTTGGAGAATATAATTTGAAAGGGCAGTAGAATATTAGCCTTCTCAAGGCAACCACATGACTCAAATCAGATGAAAAAAAAATGTATATAAAGTATATAGCTTACTTCATACTTGGTCCCAGTAAGTGCTGAATAAATGCTAGCATTTATTTTGAAAATACATTTATAATTAGCCACTTTTCTCTGAGGATGCCACTTATTTGATAGTAAAGCCATCTTTAGGTTCAATAACTGCACCCTGATTCCCAGCACAGCCTCAGACATAGAGATCAGGAGGGAACCAAAGTGCTGCTTTCAACGCTGACCCTGACCATGAAGATTTCCAGGCTCTGAAATCATTAGGAAGATTCCCCTTCACATTAGCATCATACCTCCTTATTTCTGCGTCTTCTTTTCCATGTTTCCTTGATTGGATTGGATTGTACAGCCCTAGAATATTATGCTGCTGTGCTGTGCTCAGTCATGTCTGACTCTTTGCAACCCTATGGATTGTAGCCCTCCAGGCTCCTCTGTATGAGCCCTCAAAATTACATGGACTTGTACCCTAGGAGGTGATTTTTGTGTCTAATTCCATATAGTATTCATGAATCGGGTGTGCTTTGGTGAGTCTTTAGAATTTCTTTAAGTGAAAATGAAGGTCATAATCTTTTCATTTATATAAAAAAAAACTTTAGAGTATATGAAGTGGATTTGTATACTCTATATATCATTTAATCCTTAAGCAATGTAGTTTTAAATAATTTTATGCACAATAAACATGAAGCATGGAGAATTTAGACAACTTGTTGAACGTTATTGACTAGGAAATAAAGTCTGTTTCTATTTGTTTATTAAAAATATTTTAGATACCTCCTTTTCTGGTTTTATGGTTACATAGAGTATTAGGGTAGAAGGTAGAGTTCTGCCAAAGAAACTTGACTAGAAGTATGAAATATGATGTGATGGCAGGTATACTCAAAGAGGGGCAAAAGAGAACAGGAAATTCATCAAGGACCCAAGGTTTAGGCAGGATTTGTGGTTCAAGTAGTCGTGCCCTACAATTCTTTTACTCAAAAGTCCATAAGGATGAAAGGCCCAGGCCCTCCGTGTGATCGTAGCATAGCGCGTGGGAGGTCAGTGATGGGAGATGTAGATACAGAAGGAAACAGAAGTCAAGTGATGAAGGCCCCCATTGGTGAATATTGCAATGATGTATCCAAGAATGAATGGCAATATAGAGAAATTTGGGAGTGGTCAAGTACTTTTTCTTCATTATTATTTATTACTTGCATGTCTCAAGGTGGTGTCTAGTGAGGAGAGGTTAAGAAAGGTCAGAGCAGTGAGGAATTGGCACTTGCCTCATTGGTCCTCCATTTGAACCCCCAAAACAATAGGAGAACAGCCACAGCTGTCAAGGTCAAGGTGAGCGTTCACTGAAAATAGCTCATGATCCAATCTTGACAAAATACTCATTGAAGATATGGATTTTGGAGAAATTATTTGCTGTCTGATTGTTTTGGTAGGAACACTGGTGATTTCCCATTGGGGAATGAGCCCTGAGGAAGTGAATCTTGCTTTCTGCTCTGATAGGGAAGAAAACAGGAACACCAGGAGCTTGGATCATATCTTCCATTTAGTTTTAAAAACCTTTTTAGAACACATAAGTTCTGAGAGACTGTATTTGAAGTCATTTGCCTCACTGATATTTTTATTGCATAAAGTGATTCACAATCAAGAGTTATAAATTTAATTTTCTGAATAGCAATTCTAAGCTGTTAAAGAATTGAGTCATTTATTAAGTCTTGAATTTTTTAGAAGCAGTATTGAACTATGTTTATTACTGAACTAACTGCAATCAGTTTTCTTGCCTTTGATACCATTCATCTGATGCTCTTCTCAAATTCTGAGAGTGCTGTAAAGACCCAAGAGCTGCATGTGAGCAGCAGGATTCTTTGTTGCTAACTTTGTGCTTTTTATTCATCACCAATGCTAAAACCGTCTTATCACGGTCAGAGTCATCTATTTATTTTCTTATCCAAGTTCAAATGACTGAAAATACAACAGATGATTATTTGTGACAGCACAACAACTCTAAAAATAACTCAGTCCCCAGTTACTCCTCTTTTGAAACATCCCCAGTAATTTACCTCTTTATATGATAAATGATTCATACCTGGGTCCAAAGTCAGTCTTCAGGAGATAAGCCCACACTTAAGGTAAAAAGATTCTAAAATAGAGAAAGGACTGGAAGACAAACTAAGCAGGCACTTCTATAAATTTCTTTCGTATATTCAGTTGTCATATTTCCTAAATACATATATAGTACAAAATTGGCATTTATGCTGAGCCATTGCCAACAACATTAAAAAATAAAAATTTCTGTCCACTGGACAGCTTATCAAATGCTTGTTTCATAATCGTCTCATTTAACCTTGTCAACAGAATGGTGTGATTGATATTATGATTGTGTCTTTTGAAGATGGTTAAATAGATATTCAGGGAGGCTAACTGGATTGCCCAGTGGAAAGCTGCAAAATGGAATTGGTATCTGTTCACTCCCGCTCTTGTGTGTGCTCTTTCCATCACACCAGTCTGCTTCCAGTATTTAAGGAGATAGCTTTTGTGAAATGTAGCATTATTGTCTCTGTAAACCACTGTAAATCACTTAATTTTCCAGAACTTCAATAGCAAATTACTACAAATGAAGTAGCTTAAAACAACAGAAATTGATTATCCTTCCATTTTGCAGGCTTGAAGTCCAAGATCAAGGTGTTGGCAGGGTGAAGTTTCCTCTGAAAACTCTAGGGGAGTAATCCTTCCTTGACTCTTCCAGCTGCTCCTGGTATTCCTTGATTTATGGCAGAATGACTCCAATCTCTGCCTCTGTCTTCACATGTCTTCTTACCTTTGTGTCCATGTTTCCTTTTCTGTCTCTAAGAAAGGCACTTTCATTGAATTTAGGGCCTGCTCTAATCTAGTATGATCTCGCTTTGGAACTTACCTTAATTATATCTGCAAAGACTATTTCCAGATATGGTTATGATCTCAGGTTTCAGGGGTATGTAAATTTTTGAAAGAAAACTGTTCAACCTATTTTATTTCTTATTTCTAATCTAGTAGGAAAATTAAAATATTGGTTAACATTAATATTAAAGTAACAAATTTGGTTGAGGTCCTGATATTTCAGATGGTCAATTGATTGCCCAAAGTTTAAAATTTGAGACTTTTCATGATTGTGTGTGCTTTGATTCTCTGTATTTTACCAAAGAGTAAAATATACTATTTCACTAGCTCTGATGATACAGTATTCTGTACCCTGTACTTACTAGAGTTGCTTCCCATATTTTGGAACTTGTCAGAACTTGCTGTGTGTGTCCCTCTCAGTCATAGAGAAAGACAGCACATATTGTCTTCTGTTAATGAGATGCCTAAAGAACTTATAAAACATGGCTCTGATTATCATATCAGACCTATGCAATGAATATTTTCAGGTTGACAGACTGAATAGAGAGTGGTCATCAGTTCCCCAGAAAGTGAACTTGATCAACTAGTGATTCTCAAATCCTTCTTATAGGAATCTCCAACTTCTTCCATACAAGAGATAAGTGAGCTCTCATCATTTTTATTATGTCAGTAGTGACTGGGGAAGAACAAGGTGGGGTTGGCAGTGAGGTCTTAAATTAAGGTGTCACTCATATCAATAGAACAGTTGGTTAAAACCCAGGTAACAGTATGAAAGCAAAACATTTAAGTAAGCAGCTGACATGTTAACCTAAGTGTGGTAGAATTGAAACTGAACTTTTACAAATTCAATCAAATTTTACCTAAATTCTGTTTTACATTATAGAAAAAAATGTGTATTGCTTTTTGGAAATAAAAAAAAATGTAATCAGAAAAAAAAAAACAAAAACCTTCAGTTTTATTATTCTAAAGTAATGACTGACTATAGGTTTATTTCTTGCCTTCTTTTATTCTGTATACCCATTTAACATAGTCCTTGCATCCAGCTTTATTTTTAAAATATAAAATTTCAGATATTTTATGTTTTTCTTGATCTTTATACATATTTTTGTAGCTGCATAATATCTTACCAAGAGTTGGATTTACATAAGAGTTTCCCCAGTGTGGGCATATAAATTGTTTCAAATAATTTTGGTATTGTAAATAACACTCAGATGAGTAATATTTCACTAATGATATCTCCCAGAAAGAAGTATACTGCTCTCTAGATATATTTTTATTATCTGTTTCTTATTTATATTGATCTATATTGAGAAATAGTATTTTTTATATTCCTGATCTATATTGCAAATTTGTTTTCCAAAATAGCTTGCTAGTTTACATTTCTCTGTAGAGCATTCAGTAGCTTCATTGAACTGAATATCTGCCAGCATTAAAATGCTAACAGCATTAAAATGTTTGTTTCAGTCACTACTAATTTGAACAAGTAAGAAATGCAATCATATTTTACCTTTAATTAATATTCTTTTACTTGCTAGCAAAGATAACATTTTAATTTTTTTTTGCACAATACTTTTTGAATTGCTGATTTCTATTATGAGTTCGGTTGTATCCCCCCCCCCAAATTCCTGCATTGAAGTCTTACATCAGAATGTGTTATATTTGGAGATAGGACCTTGAAAGAGATATTAAGGGGAAATGAGGTCATATAGGTGGGCCTTAATTCAATGTGACTGGTGTCCTGATGCAAAGGGATCAGAATAACACAAAGACCAAGACAGAACCATGTGAAGACACAGAAAGAAGGCATGCGTAAGAAAAGGAGAGAAATCTCAGAAGAAACCAACCCTGCTAGCACCTGGATCTCAGACTTCTGGCTTCTAGAACTGTGAGACAATACATTTCTGTTCCTAAGCCGTCCAGTCTGTAGTATTTTGTTATGGCACCTCTAGCAAAATAATGTTTCTTGTCAATTTATTTATTAAGGTCTTGGAACTTTTCTTAGTAATTTGTGCAGGCTGTTTTTAGGTTAAATATTTTTTTTTTCCTATTTGGTTTTTCACAGTGTCTTATTTTTTAGCTTACAGCGTGTGTATTTAATATTTGCCCACAATTATTCATATTTTCCTTTGTGTTTTTCTTCCTGGTACTTCAAAGCTTAGAAAGTTTGTCTCCCTTAAGAAATTTGGCACACTGTCCACTCTATTTTTTGTTAGTTTTTCTGTGGCTTGATGTTGACCTGTATAACTATTCTCCATGTTTGAGAACTCAGACTCACAAAAGTAGGTGAATTTCAAATTTACAGAGCAAAGCTTTCTGTAAGATTTCTATGCCTGTGTAATACCCACTCATCTTTATTTGAAATGACCCATTTAAGATAACAGTTATTTTCAGTGGCTTTTACTTCATTTTGAAAACTTGCATTGTCAAATGGAATAATAACCTCTTTTTTGAAATCTTCACATTTATTAAGATCAACAGCTATAAAGACAAAGAATCTCAAGGTAGACAACAGCTGTAGCTCTCTGAACTCTGTTCAATGTCTTTGAAATTCTGCTGAAATATTCTTTCAGGTGAAGGGCATATTGTCTTATAAGATGAAAGAAACAGTCCCTTCCGTTTTCCATGTTTTCACTTATGATTCTTATGCTAAGAAAAAAAATTAAACTACTGTTTTATGGATCATTTTATCTAATGTTTCTGTTTTTTTCTTGTTAAGATCTTCATAGAGCTTATTTAGAAATGTTTATTTCTTTTAATTTTGTACTTGGGCCCATTAAAAAGTTCACCTCTTAAATACATTGTCATTTCTTTGTCGTTTCAAAATATATAGAGTTGTCTTGATTTGTGAGATAAAATTATCTGACCATTATAGGATTTCTTCTGAGTTGACCTGTCTTTATATCAATGCTAAATAGTAAAAGACATCATTTATATTACTTTAAATAAGGATTTAGATGACTCTCTCTGAAGAAGTAAAGCATATACTCCCTTTACTTATATTTTTTTAATTGAAGTATGGTTGACTTCAGTGTTGTGTTAGTTTCAGGTGTACAGCAAAGTGATTCATATATATTTTCATATATATTCTTATACGTATGTGTCTATGTATGGATGTATTATTTTTCAGAATCTTTTCCATGATAGATTATTCCGTTAGATTTATCATCAACTTTAATGTGTATAGTTCTGTAAATGTTGGTTTTAAGAGTCAGAACCCCCTCAAACAAAAGTCAGACCCTAACCTCACAATGTTTGAGTTTATAGTAGTGTTTCATTAATAGCCTTCTCCTCTGGTCTGAAAACACCTTGAGAGTAGGAACTAGGTCTGAATGTACTCCTTTGTGTCTCCCTCAATGCTTTCAATGCTTTTGAGTACTGATTTTTATGCATACAGTTTACTTGGCAAATTTACCGGCATTGGTATCTGCCCCTAATTCTTATATGAGTTAAAAAGTTCCATCTTAAGATTTCCATCTTTTCCGTGTTGGACTTGGGGATGATGATTCATATTTAGAAATCTCACAAGAGACTGAGGAAGATGAGGTAGAATATCAACTTCTTACCTTACAGAGAAATTAAATCATCATATCATAGGTTTCCATCAGCCTGTCTCTCCTTTACTCACAGTGGACAATCCACGTAAGGAACCAAATCATAATCAAGAAGATGGCTTGACAAACATGGAATCATTCTGAGTGAAATCAACTGTTTTTCATGCCTGACTTAATTGTTTGGAACATCTATGTGCAACAGAAGACTGTCCCCGTCAGGGTGTTCCTTTGTCTTGTCACCTTTTCCTGTGCAGTACTTGGTTGAACAATGAAAGCACATTGAAACTGTCATTTTTGAACAACTCTGCAAAGCAATCTACCTTTTCCTTAATACATTTTCTATTAGACACAATAACACCATTTCAGTGTTGCACTTGAGTTTCTTATTTATGGCAAAGAAGCTTTGGTTTTCTCTCTGGTGCTTTTAAATTAGGAGTTGATTTTACATTTTAACAACCAAGTTTTGAAAGTCCTTTATTCTAACCACAAATCTGCACCTGTTTTTGTTTCATTGTATTCATTAAATTGTCTATTTAAAATTAATACAATTAGGGTAACAATACAAATAATACAATAGGGAGACAATCTGGATTGAGTCAGATTTTCCAGAATTTTATAGCAAGCTAGTGGTGAGACTTAAAATCTAAGGGATGCTGGATTCCACTGAGGCCCACTGCTTTCAAATCCCACTTAGAATCATCCAGTCTATCCCAGTGATGAAGGATTTCTCAGTAAATGAGATAGCAGGACATGACTTACATTTCTGGAGTACTCAGCATGCCCCTAGGTAGTAATTTCCTGTTGATAATATTCAATTTTTAATTGTTTCCATCATTGAGTATCTAACAGACCTACATTCCTCTCCAGCTCATCTATCTTTTCACATGGTAACTTATTTCGTGGAGACAAAGAATATTGCCCACCATGGCTGGAGGCCTACTTGCTATAGCTGCCTTCCCAGTGAGTGAGAGCACTTCCTGTGTAAAAATAAGATAATAAAATTGGGGTTGAGAAAGCTACAAGTCAGCATTGGGTAATGATGCCACTTGTGATTGAAGAGGAAAAGTTAAAATTTTACATAACCTCCTTCTCCTTCTGCCTGTGTAACTTTGCCCCTGCAAAGTCTAGATCATGTAGGTCATATAGTCTCAGAAAGTGGGGACTTGCAATACTAGAGACTGGACAAGTTTTCACCTTTATCTTGCTGTTTGCAATCGCCCAGCCCCTACAAACCTGCTTAATCATGCCTGTCCAGGCCAGGCATCCCCCTCCCCATTTTGACTACTGTTCCTGCACACGCGCGAAACCCGTTAGTTTAAACCAGCCTATTAACAGCTAGTGTTGCCTACTACAGTCTGTCTATAAAAACTCGGTAATCCCTTTGTTTGGGGCTCAGAGCTTGGAGTGTTAACTCCTCTGGGTCCGCTGGCATAATAAACCTGAGTTCTCCAACTTTCCGAGTGTGGTGCTCGGTTTTTCGAGTACTGGTTTCTGCAACATGATCGGTATATCCTTTCATGTTCATACCTTTTAATCTAACATACTGATGCATGTATGTGCATGCTCAGTTGTGTCTGACTCTTTGTGACCCCGTGGAATGTGCCTACCAGGCTCCTTTGTCCATGGGATTTCCCAAGCAAGAATACTGGAGGGGGTTGCCATTTCCTTCTCTAGGGGGCCTTCTGACCCAGGGATCAAACTTGTGTCTCCTGTGTCTCCTGCATTGCAGGCAGATTCTTTACCTGCTGAGCCATCAGGAAAACCTATATTTATGCCCACGTGGGCTTATTTATTTTCCTATACTCTCTGTGTCATTGATACTTAAATTTTCTCTCTTTCTTTCTTCCTCTTTTTGGTAACATAGTTTTCAATCACTGTCTAAGTACTTCTGAGTAAAATATTTATTTTCAGTTCAGTCGCTCAGTTGTGTCCGACTCTGCGACCCCATGGACTGTAGCACGCCAGGCTTCCCTGTCCATCACCAACTCCCAGAGCCTACTCAAACTCATGTCCATCACATCAGTGATGCCATCCAACCATCTCATCCTCTCTCGTCCCCTTCTCCTCCCGCTTTCAGTCTTTCCCAACATCAGGGTCTTTTCCAATGAGTCGGTTCTTCACATCAGGTTGCCAAAGTGTTGGAGTTTCAGCTTCAGCCTCAGTCTTTCCAATGAATGTTCAGGACTAATTTCCTTTAGGATTGACTGGTTGGATATTCTTGAAGTTCAAGGGACTCTTGAGAGTCTTCTTCAACACCACAGTTCAAAAGCATCAGTTCTTCAGCACTCAGCTTTCTTTATAGTCCAGCTCTAAATCCATACATGAGTACTGCAAAAACCATAGCTTTGACTAGATGGATCTTTGTTGGTAAAGTAATATCTCTGCTTTCTAATAAACTGTGTAGGTTGGTCATAGGTTTTCTTCCAAGGAGCAAGCGTCTTTTAATTTCATGGCTGCAGTCACCATCTGCAGTGATTTTGGAGTCCAAAACAGTAAAGTCTGTCACTGTTTCCATTGTTTCCCATCTATTTGCCATGAAGTGATGGGACTGGATGCCATGATCTTAGTTTTCTGAATGTTGAGTTTTAAGCCAACTTTTTCACTCTCCTCTTTCACTTTCCTCAAGAGGCTCTTTAGTTCTTCTTCACTTTCTGCCATAAGGGTGGTATTATTTGCATAACTGAGGTTATTGATATTTTTCCCGGCAATCTTGATTTCAGCTTGTGCTTCATTCAGCCTGGCATTTCACATGATGTACTCTGCATGTAAGTTAAATAAGCAGGGTGACAATATACAGCCTTGATGTACTCCTTTCCCGATTTGGAACCAGTCTGTAAATATTTATTTAGAGTAATATAAAACCCTGAGCATATTTTCTTTCTTTTTCTTTTTTTTTTTTTTTTTGGACTATTTGCAAACCTGTAAAAGTGAAGCTTGGGTTTAATAGCAAATTCCTGTTTAAATGTATGTGAGGAAAGCAGATGTATTATATTTATTAAACCATCTATTATATGTCAAATTCTCCACTCTTTTCTTTCTATTCATTATTTTACTTAAACCACAAGATGCAGGATAAGTTTAAATTTATTGCCATTTAGCTTTCAACTGTAGTGTTGGAGAAGACTCTTGAGAGTCCTTTGGACTGCAAGGTGATCTAACCAGTCAATCCTAAAGGAAATCAGTCCTGAATATTCGTTGGAAGGACTGGTGCTGAAGCTGGAACTCCAACACTTTGGCCACCTGATGTGAAGAACTGACTCTTTGGAAAAGACCCTGATGCTGGGAAAGATTGAAGGCAGGAGGAGAAGGGGATGACAGAGGTTGAGATGGTTGGATGTCATCACTGACTTGATGGACATGAGTTTGAGCAAGCTCTGGGAGTTGGTGATGGACAGGGAGGCCTGTTGTGCTGCAGTCCATGGGGTCACAAAGAGTCAGACATGACTGAGCGGCTGATGTTTTATGAAAATGGTAGCACAGTGAAGTTAAATAATTTCCCAAAGATGCATAAGTGACAGCATCATGATTTGAACAAGGGTCTGAATAGACCTAGAGTGTGTGATACAGAGTGAAATAAGTCAGAAAAACAATGAGAAAGTGAATCATATATTAATGTGTGTATGTGGAATCGAGAAAAATATTACCAATGAACCTATTTGCAGGGCAGGAATAGAGATGCAGGTATATGTGGTCATGGGGGTGGGCTGGTGGGGGTATGAATTGATAGACTAAGACTGACATATATACACTACCGTGTGTAAAATAGATGGTAGTGAGAAGCTGCTGTAGAACATGGGGAGGTCAACTTGGTGCTCTGTAATGACCTGGAGGGGGGAGATGAGGTTTTGGGGAAGGAGGCCCAAGGAGGAGGAGATACAGAAACTAACAAAACATTGTAAAGCAACTATACCCCAATTGAAAAACAACTATAAAAAATCCTATGTTTTTTATCTGTCAACAAATGTACATACAGTATAATTACAGCTCCATAAAAGCTGGGTCCTTCTGTAATTATTCACTACTGGACTTTTGGTACATGCCATTTCCCAACATATGTGATTATAATTAATTTTTTGTGGAAGGAAAAAAGGAAATGGATAGAAAATAGAGTGAAGGAAGATGATGGGGAAGAAAGAAAGATGGAAGGTCTGTGAAAATACTGTTTCACTTCAGGTAGCTCAAGAATCACTACTATAGAATATCAGATCAGATCAGATCAGTCGCTCAGTCGTGTCTGACTCGGTGACCCCATGAATCGCAGCACACCAGGCCTCCCTGTCCATCACCAACTCCCGGAGTTCACCCAGACTCACGTCCATCGAGTCAGTGATGCCATCCAGCCATCTCATCCTCTGTCGTCCCCTTCTCCTCCTGCCCCCAATCCCTCCCAGCATCAGAGTCTTTTCCAATGAGTCAACTCTTCACATGAGGTGGCCAAAGTACTGGAGTTTCAGCTTTAGCATCATTCCTTCCAAAGAAATCCGAGGGCCCATCTCCTTCAGAATGGACTGGTTGGATCTCCTTGCAGTCCAAGGGACTCTCAAGAGTTTTCTCCAACACCACAGTTCAAAAGCATCAATTCTTTGGCGCTCAGCCTTCTTCCCAGTCCAACTCTCACATCCATACATGACCACAGGAAAAACCATAGCCTTGACTAGACAAACCTTTGTTGGCAAAGTAATGTCTGTGCTTTTGAATATGCTATCTAGGTTGGTCATAACTTTCCTTCCAAGGAGTAAGCGTCTTTTAATTTCATGGCTGCAGTCACCATCTGTAGTGATTTTGGAGCCCAGAAAAATAAAGTCTGACACTGTTTCCACTGTTTCCCCATAAGGAATTTGTAAACTTGCTTAGTGTATAAATGTAAATAACTATTGAAAAAGCATCACTGTATATATGTATATTTGTGTGCATATGCATATATATGTATGTGTGTATTCAGTCACTCAGTCATGTTCTACTCTCTGTGACACGTGGACTGTAGCCCACCAGGCCCCTCTGTCCATGGAACTTCAGGCAAGAATACTGCAGTGGATTGCCATTTTCCTCCTCCAGAGGATCTTCCTGACTCGGGGATCAAACCAGCAACTCTTGTGTCTCCTGCATTATCAGGCAGATTCTTTACCAGTGGTTGCCTGGGAAAGCCCATATATATGCATATATGTGTGTATATATAATGTATATTGGATGGCATTATGCATTTATAACCTTGAGTATTTGAAAATTTGCTTAACTGTGGTTACTCAAGTATATGCAGTATCATCCATATTTTTGAAACACTCTCTGGCTAATCTCCTATGTGAAAATTAAAACCATTTGCTCTAATGATTGAGTGAATATTAAGCAAATTAAATCACAAATCCCTGTTTTCTTGTAGATACCATTTTGGTTTTGCTATGAATCTGCTATTGGATACTTTGGTTTGAGCATTTTATTTATTCATTTTTTTCTCCTTTATCATAATGCTAGTTAGATTTTAATGAAAGAAACTGAAAATTGACTTTGAGGTAAAGGATTTACTTCTAAGAAGCAATTCAAGACAAAAAGGAAAAATTTTTGGACACAACTGAATTTTGACAAGTATTATTGTTTTCACAGGTCATAATGATATGAGTAATGAAGAAAACAATAGTTCTTTTATAATATAGAGACTCATTTGAAACAGTTCTAAGCTGTCATATGTTTTTGGCAAGCACATTTTTCCGTATAAATTTTCCTGTTACTTTTTTTGAAAAACATGTTGCAACTAGTCTGTAAATAATTTTGTCTAAGTTATTTTGAGAAAAATATAGATGAGGCGATCCGAGAGCTGCAAACTTGAAAAATTGTCTTTTTGGCAACATTGATTTAATTTTCAAACTTCGAAGTTAGCTTTTAGAGTTTATGTTTTACCTTAAAAGGCAATTGCATAAAACTTTTATTATGATAAATATTCAACATACATTTTAGACCATTTAAAACTTTTGTGGAGTCAAGAGCAGATGAAAAAAATACATTGTAAGCCCAAGAGAAAAGTAGTATATTAACACAATTTGTTGAGTCAGGCTAACATGGATTCAAGCCCTTGCTCTGCACTTACTAAGTAGTGTTCCTTTCTTTGACAAGTTACTTAGCCTCTTTTATTTTTTAATTCTATTCAGTCTCTGGTAGCTCAGCTGGTAAAGAACCCACCTGCAATTCAGGAGACCACAGTTCAATTCTTAGGTTGGGAAAATCCTCTGGAAAAGGGATAGGCTACCCACTCCAATATACTTGGGCTTCCCTTTAAGCTCAGCTGGTAAAGAACCCACCTGAAATGCAAGAGACCTGGGTTTGATCCTTGGTTGGGAAGATCCCCTGGAGAAGGAAATGGCTACTCACTGCAGTATTCTGGCCTGGAGGATTCCATGGACTATATTGTCCATGGGGTTGCAAAGAGTTG
The DNA here is from genome assembly GCF_019923935.1 of Bubalus bubalis. Taxonomy (NCBI): domain Eukaryota; kingdom Metazoa; phylum Chordata; class Mammalia; order Artiodactyla; family Bovidae; genus Bubalus; species Bubalus bubalis. Next base: position 76,074,755 of record NC_059163.1, read on the forward strand.
GACATGACTGAGCAACTTTCACTTTCATTCAGTCCCTAAAATACTAAGAGAATGTACGCTTTACATGTATTGGATCTTAATGAGATTGTGATGAAAAGCTCATTATCAAAGAGTAATCATCACAAATTGGTAATAAAATTGATCCTGTTATGATAAACACAATATATAAACTTCAGAGTGAAGTGACACGAACCTTTATCATGAACATGAATTTTAGTATAATTTTTTATAACAATGATTCATTGTCTTCAGATCTTCAGACTATACATTAATAGTTCTTGGAAGATTATGATAACAGACTTTTTAATATTATAGGAGAACTCTTTCCTCCATTTATAAAACAGACTTAAGCATTCAGCTTTTTATGATGAGCAAGTTAATTATTATTATTTAATATTCGGCTGCACTGGGTCTTTCTTGCTTTGTGTAGACCTTCTCTCGTTGCATGAGCGGGGACTACTCTTCACTGTGGTGCACAGGCTTCCCATTGTGGTCACTTCTCATATTGTGGAGCACAGGTTCTAGGCACATAGGCTCAGTAGTTGTGGCACATGGGCTTAATTGCTCTAGGGCATGAGAAATCCTCCCAGACCAGGGATAGAACTCATGTTCCCTGCCTTGGCAGGTGGATTCTTATCTACTATGTCACCAGAGAAGTCCAAGCAAGTTAAATTTTGTAACTCCCTGTATGTATTTTTACCTTTCCTTCCCTTTCTGAGCAATATGTACTAGTGCTCTGTGTGTCTAAAGTACCTGGGTCAATAATCTCGACTCCCTAATTGTTTCTTATTAAAATGTGTAGCCTGTGATTTCACTGTAAATTTAATCAAAGCTGAATCAAGGTTATTTGTATCACTTAATCATGGTACTCAATAATTCCAAGATCTCAAAATTTTTATATTCCTCAAACCCTTTGATTCTTCCTTTCATAGTTAGTGGCTGCTGCTGTTTAGCTGTTCAGTTGTGTCTGACTTTTTGCGACCCCATGCACTGCAGCCTGCCAAGCTCTTCTGTCCATGGGATTTCCCAAGCAAGAATATTAGAGTGTGTTGCCATTTCCTTCTCCAGGGGATCTTCCTGACCTAGGGATCGAACCTGAGTCTCTTACATTAGCAGGCAGATTCTTTACCACTGAGCCACCTAGGAAGCTCGTATTTAGTGGCAGACGATCACATATGTCTGCATATCCAAAGCTGTTGACTACAAAATACTGTCCCATTTCAACAGCCTATGTGATACATGCTGCTACAAATTGAGGAGAAAGAGAGGAGGACAAGGAATCACCAGACCAAAGAGCTGACCTTGATAGTTGGAAAAGCATCATGCCAGATATACTGGACTTGGCTGACCATAATAAATGAGTGAGCAAGGATTCCAACCTTTCCACATCCTGGCCAACATAGTGTATTTTATTTTTTTATAACAGCTATCCTAATAGATGTGAGATGATATCCAATTGTGGTTTTTATTTAATTTCTCTGATCAGTGACCTTGAGCATCTTTTCATATAATTATTGAAATTATTTGAAGACATAAGAATGTGTAGGTCTTTTTTGTACAAATGTCTATTTAAGTCCTTAACCCATAATTTACTTATGTTATTAGAGTTTTTTTTAAATGAGTTATAGGAGTTCCTTATATATTTGGCAGATTAACTGCTTATTATGATTTGCAGGTATTTTCTCCCACTCTATCGGTTGCCTTTTCACTCTCTTCATTGTTTACTGTATCAAAGAGACGATAGCACTCCCATGTTTATTGCAGCACTATTCACAATAGCCCAGAAGTGGAAACAGCCTAAATGTGCAGTGATGAATGAGTGGTTAAAGCAAATGTGATTTATATGTAGGATAAAATGTCATTGTCCTTTAGAAAAAGAAGGAAATATTGTAAGACATGACAGCATAGATGAACCTGGGGAACTAAGTGAAGGAAGCCAGTCGCCTCATGATTCCTTTCATAGGAGATAAATGCCCAGCCTCATACAAGCAGAGAGAAGAATGGTAGTTTCCAGGGACTGTGAAGTGAAAGTCAAAGTGCTAGTTGCTCAGTCATGTCCGACTCTTTGTGACCCATGGACTGTAGCCTGCCAGGCTCCTCTGTCCGTGGAATTATCCAGGCAAGAATCCTGGAGTGGGTTACCATTTCCTTCTCCAGGGGATCTTCCTGACCTAGGGATCAAAGCTGAGTCTCCTGCATGGCAGGCAGATTCCTTACCGTCTGAGATTCCTACCGTCTAGGAAGGTAGGGAGGGGGCGTAATCAATAAGGATTATGAGTAAGGATTGTTATTCATAACTTGTTCAATGCTTAACTGAATAAGGATTCAGTTATGAATATACTTTAGAGGCCTTCTTTATTACACCATGCATATACTGTGTCAGTACTGCATTGTATACTTCAAAATCTGTTATGAGGGGAGAGCTCATATTAAGTGTTCTTATCACAATAAAATTCATAAAAAATCAAGTTATAACAAAGAAATAATAGAGCATTTTATTAATCTGATTGAGTAGCTACAAAAATGAAAAACTTTTTAAATGGGTAGAGGTGGAGGCCAAAAATGAGAGAGAACACAGTCAAAGCTTACATTGATTTGACCAGAGCTGCCATGAAAAGCAGAACACAAATGAAGATAAAATGCATTCTTAATTGTTAAACATCAGTGTAGCACAAATCGAGGGCAATGCTGTTAATTCCATTCAGTGATGCTTTTCAGCCATTAAGAGATTTTGTTTGAAGGACTCTCTTTAGAAGACTGAGAGTTGTTTTGTTTTGTAAATTATTAAATCTGTAGTTTTCCATTTATATCTATTGTGTAGCTATATATAGAATTCTACTCTAATCCCTTGCCTAATTACCTGGAGTGGATGGTCAAGTAGTTCCATTTCATTTTGAAAGCTTCAGTTCCTTTACCTCTCATGTTTCATCTAAAGTGATCATCTTAATAGTATAAGGTTTGCTTTTAAAATTCTGTAAATAGGTTATAGAAGGAGAAATAAAAAGACAGATTTAAGAAGCATATTTTCTTTCCTTTTTTTATGTTTCTTTAAGTGCATTTTATTAACATACATGTGTCTTCTAACATTAATAAATTTAACTTTCAATCTTTTCACCTTTCATTAACTTTGGTACTTAGATTTTATAGGATATTTTCCCTTTATTTTCTCTTACTTTTTACTTGTATTTACCTAAAAAAACCATATGAGGAACTTTATTTATGTCACTTTATTACTTAATCGAAGCAACAGAAATGAGACCCTAAGCTGAAAGGCAACAATGACCAAAATGAACATCAAAATAAAACCTGTGTTTTAAAGGAAGAAGAACCCTTGTCTTGGCATTGAGATATCTGAGTATATTCTCGTGTTGGTTTCTATGGCCTTAATTCAGTGTTGGCTATGTGGCTTTAATTAAATCATGTTACTTTTCTGGTCTCTTCTGATCACTTCGAGATTCTAAAATTGACTTTAAATTGTTTCCCCTTTTCATTGGGTGACCACTTCAAGAAATATTTTAGGGAATCAAAAAATGTAAAGACTGGTTAAGAGGTAAGATCAATATATGGAAACAGGGCTTGTAAAAATAAATTGAAAAGTATTAGCAAATAAATGATGTACATTTTAGTGCACATTAAGATAACCTTATTATGTAAGGTGACACTCAGGATTGGTAAGTGGCAGTTCCTCTGAGTAAGAAGGCCTTGGGATTCTTTCTATTCAGACTCAATCAATCAGTCGCAGGTCAAATATCTGTGGGCCTTGATTTTCATCTCTTGAATGAAGAGATTGGAGTAAATGATCAAACTTGTTTTTCTGCTTCTGGGAGAAGTCCAAGATACAATCTTAATTAAATCAGCATCAACAAAACCAAAGGGAAAGTTCTGCCCTAGTTGAACATGTTTAGGAAATCAAAGATTAACTCCTTGGATATATTTCTTTCAGGTTTTTAATGAGCACTGTGTCAAGTCCTGGGAATTCAGAAATAGATCCCAGAAAGCAAGGTCCAGATAGAGAAATATACAGAACCCAGGGATTGAACCCAAGTCTCCTGCCTTGCAGGCAGATTCTTTATCATCTGAGCTACCAAGGAAGCCCAAGAATACTGGAGTGGGTAGCCTATCCCTTTTCCAGAGGATCTTCCTGACGTAGGAATTGAACTGGGGTCTCTTGCATTGAAAGCGAATTCTTTACCAGCTGAGCTACCAGAGAAGCCCAATAATTATTTTTAGTTTTTCTTTTTCTTGGCTACACCAGGTCTTAGTTTGTGGCACATAAGATCTTTAGTTGCAGCATGTGGGATCTAGTTCCCTGACCAGGGATTGAACCCTGGCTCCCTGCATTGGAAGCTTGGAATCTTAGTCAATGGACCACAAGAGAAGTCTGGATATATTTCTTTCAGGCTTTTTATGAGCACTATATGTCAAGTCAGAGGGATTCAGAAATAGATCCCAGAAAGCAAGGTCCAGATAGAGAAATATACAGAATTGACTATAGTGTCATAAGATCATTACTGCCATAGAAATGTAAGCAAAGTGCCTTTGAAACATACAGAAAAGAGAAGGCACCCATTTAGCTTGAGGTTTCACATAATAAGTACTTGATGTATGAGCAGGAGTTTATCAAGAAGAAGATTTGAGATGAGAGCGTGAAGGTCCAAGGTTTGAATGTTCTGAGGTGAGGAAGCTTGTTTGGGAAACTTATTATTTCTGTGTGATTGGAACATCAGTATTAGGATAAAAATCATGAGGGCCCTTTGAATATAGCATTTTATAGTATTTAGATCTACCTTGTATAAAATGAGGATATTTTAAAGATTTTTAAATAGAAAAGTGTTTGGGGCACCCAACTCTAGGGTATATAGAAATAGTTGAAGGATGCTGAGACTGGCAGCAGAAGTTGAATGGCTGTTATGGTCATTCAGGTGAGGGGTTAATAGAATAGGGATGTGAACTGAGACAAAAGTCATGAAAGAACTATTTCAAAGGTTCTGTAGTATTTGGCAGTTGTATGAATCAGGATGGTTTGGGTTTTGCTGGAATAATGAACAAGTGTCAAATATTAGGGCTTAAAACAACAAAAGTGTATTTCCCATGGAATATACATAAACAATCCGAGTAGGAATTTAAAGGGAGGTATTCAGAAATTCTTTGCTCTCCATAGTCATTCAGGGACTTCAGTTGACTGGTTCCACAGTCACCACATCAGGTTTAAATGAACAGGGCGCATCACACACTGTGTATAAAAGCTGTAACCTAGAAATGACCCACTTCACTTCTGTATACAGTACATACTGTTAGCAATTCAACTCATTTGTGCTGTGCTAGGTCACTTCAGTCATGTCTGACTCTTTGCAACCCTATGGACTATAGCCCGCCAGGCTCCTCTCTCCATGTGGCTTTCAAGGTAAGAATCATGGAGTGGGTTGCCATTTCCTTCTCCAGGGGATCTTGCCCACTCAGAGATAGAACCTGCATCTCTTACTTCTCCAGGATTGGCAAGCAGGTTCTTTACCACTAGCCCCACCTGGGAAGTCCCATTGTCATGATGAACTTCAAGGGAGTATCAAAGTGCAATCCTATAGGGCTCTGGAAATGAGAGCTAGAATTAGAGGAGCAATTCTAATAACTAATTCTAATAGCAAATAATTGGATTTGGAGGAAACAGGATGAGAGAAGTTAGGACAACTTAGATATTTTTAGCTTGGACTTTTATTTTTGCAGGCTGGTCTTTATTCTGTGTGTGACAAATTTTACTTCCCTGTATTCCCTCTTTTTCCAGGAAGCTCTCCTTTACCGTGACTAGATAGGGGCCAGGGCTTCACTGGTGGCACAGACAGTAAGGAATTCACTGCAATGAAGAGGCCTGGGTTTGATCCCAAAGTTGGGAAGATTCCCTGGAGGAGGGCATAGCAACACACTCCAGTATTCTTGCATGGAGAATCTCCATGGATAGAGGAGCCTGATGGGCTGAAGTCCATGGGGTCCCAGAGTCAGACATGACTGAGCAACTAAGCACATCACAGATAGGGGACCAAGGTTAGGTGTCTTCATTGATATGCTGACACATGTTTAATAATTGGCTATCTTCTGGGGGGGATGTTTGGTAGTATATTTGTTGAATATGTTGAATATATTCAACAAATTAAATTTGTTGAATTCCCTGGTATAGATATTCCCACCATGGCAAGCCTCAAGTTATCAATGTGATGCCAACACATAAAGTTGGTAAGAAATGCCCAGAAGGATGCCATTATATGACATTTCTACCATATGTGTGCAGCAGAAATAAAAACTCAAGTGCATAGATAATTGTTGCTGTTGTTCAATTACTCAGTCCTGTTCGACTCTTTGCAACCCCATGGACTACAGCATGCCAGGCTTCCCTGTCCTTTATCATCTCCTGTAGCTTGCTCAAACTCATGTCCATTGAGTCCGTGATGTCATCCAACTATTTCATCCTCTTTTGTCCCCTTCTCCTCCTGCCTTCAGTCTTTCCCTGGGTCAGGGTCTTTTCCCATGAGTCGGCTCCTCGCATCAGGTGGCCAAAGTAATGGAACTTCAGCTTCAGCACCAATCCTTCCAATGAATATTCAGGGCTGATTTTCTTTAGGATTGCCTTGTTTGATCTCCTTGCTGTCCAAGGGACTCTCAAGAGTCTTCTCCAGTACCACAGTTTGAAAGCATCAATTCTATGGCACTCAGCCTTGTTTATGGTCCGACTCTGACATCTATACATGACTACTGGAACAAACATAGCTTTGAGGATACAGATGTTTGTTGAAAACTAATGTCTCTGCTTTTTAATATGCTCTCTAGGTTGGTCATAGCTTTTCTTCCAAAGGAGCAAATGTCTTTTAATTTCATGGCTACAGTCACCATCCACAGTGATTTTGGAGCCCAAGAAAATAAAGCCTGTCACTGTTTCCATTGTTTCCCCATCCATTTGCCATGAAGAGATGGGACCAGATGCCATGATCTTTTTTTTTTGACTGTTGAGTTTTAAGCCAGCTTTTTCACTCTCCTTTTTCATTTTCATCAAGAGACTCTCTAATTCTTCTTGCTTTCTGCCATAAGAGTGATGTCATCTGCATATCTGAGGTTATTGATATTTCTCCTCACAGTCTTGATTCAAGCTTGTGTTTCATCCAACTGAGCATTTCACATGATGTACTCTGCTTGTAAGTTAAATAAGCCAGGTGACAACATACAGCCTTGACATACCCCTTTCCTAATTTAGAACCAGTCCACTGTTCCATGTCTGGTTCTAATTGTTGCTTCTTGATCTGCATACAGGTTTCACAGGAGACAGGTCAGGTGGTCTGGAATTCCCATCTCTTGAAGAATTTTCCACAGTTTATTGCGATCTACATAGTCAAAGGCTTTAGTGTAGTCAGTGAAGCAGAAGTAAATGTTTTTTCCTAGAATTCTCTAGCTTTTTCTATGATCTAATGGATGTTGGCAATTTGATCTATGGTTCCCTTGCCTTTTAAATCCATCTTGTACATCTGGAAGTTCTCAATTCACATTCTGTTGAAGCCTATTTTGAAGGATTTCGAGCATTACTTTGCTAGCATGTGAAATGAGTATAATTGTGTGGTAGTTTAAGCTCTTTGGCATTGCCCTTCTTTGGGATTGGAGTGAAAACTGACCTTTTCCAGTTCTGTGGCCATTGCTGAGTTTTGCAAATTTGCTGGCATATTGAGTATAGCACTTTAACAGCATCATCTTTTAGGTTTTAAAATAGCTCAACTGGAATTCCATCACCTCCACTAGCTTTGTTTGCAGTTACGCTTCCTAAGGCCCACTTGACTTCACATTCCAGGATGTCTGGCTCTAGGTGAGTAATCACACCATCATGGTTATCCGGGTCATTAAGATCGTTTTTGGATAGTTCTTCTGTGTATTCTTGCCACGTCTTCTTAATATCTTTTGCTTCTGTTAGGTCCATACCATTTCTATCCTTTATTGTGCTCATCTTTGCATGAAATATTCTCTTGGTATCTCTAGTTTTCTTGAAGTGATCGCTGCTCTTTCCCATTCTATTGTTTTCCTCTATTTCTTTGCTTTCCTCTATTTCTTTCATTTAAAAAGTCTTTCTTATCTCCCTTCAGTATTCTCTGGAACTCTGCATTCAGATGCAGATATTGTTGTTGTTTAGTCGCTGTTTAGTTGTCAGACTCTTTGTGACCCCATGGACCTCAGCATGCCTGAGGCTTCCCTGTCCTTCACTGTCTCCCAGAGTTTGCTCAAACTCACGTGAAATTGAGTTGGTGATGCTATCCAACCATCTCATCCTCTTTCACTTTCAGTGATATATTGCAATTTATAATGAAATAATTAGGAAGTTATAGAGTTTCGAGTATTTATTACCTCTGCTTTAACTCTAATTGTAACTGTGCCTAAATTAGTTTTTAATAATGACTGTATTCAGTGACTGGTTTTCAAAAATTTTGAAAAGTTTGTAGTTGGCTGTCACAAGTGCTCACAGCCTGGCTACAGCACACTCCTGCAGCTTTTCCCTCTGCACTCACATGACATTCCTTACTTGTTGCATTATTGCTTTTATCAACTTTATTTTAATTATTCATTTACCCATCTGTCTTCTACACTGGACAGTGATCTCCTCAAGGCAAAGTGTCTTGTCCCACTGGGGAAGGCTTTAGTGCTTGACATGGTACTTGGAACACAGAATAAAGTCAGTAAATACTAGTTGAGATAATGAATACATGAAAACATGTTTTTCATGAAGTAAGCAAATCAGTGGTTTCTTTTTTTCACTGACCCCTATTTGCAGGGGCCAAGTCATTTCATTTTATTAAGAAAGAGCCACTCCACACATTGCTCTTATGTTAAGCACTCCCCACCTGCAAATCCTCAACTGTTGAAAAGAAATATCTTCGAGCCTGGATTTGCTCCTTGGGTGAGTGCCAGTTTCTTTCGAAAATATCTCAAGGTGAATGTGTGTTCAAGACCTGGACTGTAGCTTTAGAGAATTCTGTTGTTCTTTTTGGAGTTTTATTATTACATTTTCCTATGTCAATAATCTATATATAATCATTTCAATTTTATTTTGGTCTCCCAAAGGAGATGTTATTCAAAACAGCAGTTCTGTATTATGCTCTATTCGTATCCTTTTAACCTGGCACATTATTGGTCATATCAGAGTGACTAAAACTGTTTAAGATTTGACTGTTTCTATACCAGGTAAAATAAATCTAATATTACTTTCTGAAGCCCCTTATTTATCTTCTATAGTTTCCATGTAATGAGTTAGTTATATCTTTATTGTAGGAATGCCATTGCATTCTGAGTTTGCTAGGTGAAAATCTCATTGCATTGTGATTTTGTTTGTAGCTTGATTCGCTCGGTATCTGGACACTGACTTAAAGTCGTCTTCCCAGCGTACATTCAGCTGAATTAGCACTGCAAGGGCAGCAGACCATTGCAGCTAAGAGCAAAAGTGCACAGCCTGACAAATTGCAGATACTTGCTATAGCTAGATTATTAGACTCCTTATCTAAATTGTTTACATGTCAAGTTTCTTTGATAGCCCAGAATAATTTGGATAAATGAACCTCCCAGTCAGTAATTGCATTTCCCTAACAGTATTTTAGCGAATGTACATAAAAGGTAATAATTGCTTCCACCAGCGCTCTGTCCTGCAGCATGTCACAGCCCCGGGTTCTGATAGTGTCTGACACTTATTGTTTAAGTCATATATTTCTAAAAGCAGAGGCCTCTGCAAGGTCTTCTCCCAAATGCTACTGTCTCAAGCTGCAAGGAGTCAAAAACCAGATTATGTCTGCAACTTTCCACGGATGTCATACACATTTATGGGAAAGTCCAGATGTTTGGCCTCAGGAATGATCAAATGGACAGGATGAAATAGAATCTCTAGACCCTGTGGGATGGGGAGGGGAGGGAGCTTTCAACCTTGCCCTTCCTCTCAAGACATGGCCACACCCGCCGAGAGGCTGTCCTGCCCTTTCCCAGATGAGAGTCCTGTTCTCCTGAGTGCTTGCTGAAATCCATGGGTATTCATGAGCAGGTGTTGTCTGAGACAGACGGGGACAGGAAGGGAAGACAGTATGCTGTAGTTCTTTATCAAAAGAATAAAAAGAAAAATCATTATCTTACAAGTTTGTAAAAATTTATAAAAATTGACCTTATTATTCCCCATCAGCAGGCATTGGTTTCAGATTCCTGCCATGTAAAATTCAGCTGTATTATAAGTTAAAACCCGTAGTTGTGTCTCCAAAGACACCCCAACAGAATGCTTCCATGTGCCAGTGTATGTATGTGTGTGGCAGGGATTGGTTCTGTACATCATTTAACCCTTTTAAAAAGTCAGTAACACATATTAATATACTTTAGAGTCTCTGATAAATCCTCCAGGAAAAATTGTGTTTATTCAAATCTATTACTACCCAAACAGGGTCCACTCAGGGAACAAAAATTACCCAGTAATTCACACTAAGGAATTTGATTATTCATGATAGCAAGATTGGAGTAAAAATCAGGCTGGCTTCTAAAAAGTAAGGAAAGCTCTAAAGACTGTGCATTGCAGATATAAGGAGTTGCTGTGGCCCTGGGGATAGAAGTATTCACAGTAAGCCTCATCCTCCTCCTCAAGGCTGAGATCCAGATTGCACTGGGGGGTTGTGGAGCTGTTGAAAGTTAACCATTTTCTATGAAAACATATTATCTTTAATATCAATACAGTTTTTTCCCTATTTTTGGTTAAATGAAATCACATAGAAATAGAAGAGCAATGTGTTGGAATAGAGTATTTTGGGATAGGTTTTTAAAACTTTTTGTCTTAAGTTCATTTCTCCCGTTGACTATCATATGATATGAACACTGGTAATACTAAGCCAGAGCAGACAGCAGTAGATGGACTATGACTTTTCAACACTGATGTCCTCCTTCCCTTGATGCCACCTTAAGAAGTGAATATATCGAGGCAACAATGTTGCAAGGGAACAGGGGGAGTAGGGGAAGGTACTTGTTTTTAGGGATGAACTCTGGGAGGCGCCATTGAATGGCAGGATATTGCCAAGCTCTGAATTTGGGTGCAGATCTGGGCTAACTCTTGCCTGCTATGAAATAGGTACATTGACTTTGGGCAAGATTAAATATTTTACAGCTACTGCAAGGGATAAATTTTAAAAAGCAGACCTTCAGAGTAGCCAGAAAGAACACAATAGGTAATAATCAATATTGTTTCTCTTCCTTCTTCTCTGGAAATGAATTTAGTAATTAAGGGAAGACAAAATAGTTACTTAATATGTTTTGAACTATGCTTAAAAATATGAAGCTATTATTTGAATAAATTTCATAGTATTTTCCTTGTTGTACATCATTTCATCCTAGAATGTGGCACTGGAAAGGTCTTCAAGTGTAATTTAGTATCATTAATAAATGGAGTTCAGTTGAAGTAGATTATTTATCTTTTCATCATATACTATATACATTTTGCATATGCCACAAAATGGAAAACCAAGAAGTAACTGACAAGCTTATATTGTAACTAAGAACTAAGCCAGGTTTTTAAAATCAAGCTTATTCAATTAAATTATGTGTGTGTATATATATATATATATATATATATATATTTATACATGAGTGTGAGTATATAACATATATATATGTATATATAATTGGAATTATTGGAATAAAGTTTACCTGAACAACTTTATTATTGGAATAAAGTTGCCTATAAATTATACGTGGACTTTTGATTGCATGGAGCCTCACACCACTAACCCCTACATTGTTCAAGGGTCAACTCTCTATATAAGAAATAAAGAATACTGGTTAACTCTTGATTCTCGAGTTTCTCATTAAGTGCTGGGGTCTGTCCTGCCTCTGAAGTGTGCCAGTACAGGGCTGTCTTGTCTTTCTGGTTTTTGTGTTAATGTTTTGACAAAATAAAATGATAATATTGTGATAGTAAAGTTGATCATGATTTATGCCCTGGATATCAGAAGACTGTGCAAAGCATTGCTAGTTAGAGACTTGTTCCATAAAGACCTGATAGTTGTTCACATCTTTGAATATTAACTATAAGTAAATATATACATTTTTTTTTTAACATTTAGGATGTCATGGATGAAGGACTGGTATGGTGACCAAAAATGTTGTGGTTCAAGAATAACATTGAGATGAGAATGAACATGGTATTTGTGGCACATTATTTTTGCCCTAAATCCTTTGAACTTTCTAGCCTACCTAAAATGCAATGTGGTTAAAAATAAACTATTCTTCATATCTATATTTTACATCCAACTCTTTTTCCTCCCCTTCCTCTGCTTCTTCCCTCATCCTCCATGATGCTGAAAGTATATTTTTATGTCTAAACATACAGACAGAGATCTGCTACTTCTCTTATAAATAGTAGCTCTGTGTGTGTGGTATATACCTTCTCTTAACATGTGCAGGAGGCTAGCTTATACTAGAAATATTTATAACAAATAATATTGCCTCACAGTAGGACAGGCTATCTAAGCAATAATGGGGGGTTCAATCACGAGTTTGTCTGATATCAGGATATATTTCTAAACTGAGTAGGAAAAAGGCCCGGGTGACATATGTGATTCCTTCCATTTACAAAGTTGTGATTCTGAACAGATGCTAATTTCAAAGCAAATTAGAATCAAAACACAATTTCAGTGAGCGGGTACCTAGACAAAGTTCTCCAGCTGTTCTATAAATCTCTTTGCCCATAGGGTTGGTTATCCTAATATTTTAATTTTTTATTTCTTCCTTCATGCAAAAACTTATTTTCTTTGAGGCATCTTAATATTTCCAAGACTCACAGCCTTCCTTGCAAAGACTGTAGGCATTATTAGTAAGTATCCTATCTTGTCACTGGTGTGTTAGGGCTCCACCTGAACCAGTCTAAAAAAGCTACTTGTTGTTGTTTAGTCACTAAGTCTTGTTTGACTCTTGTAACCCATGGACTGTAGGCAGCCAGGGTCCTCTGTCCATGAAAGAGATTTTCCAGACAAGAATACTGGAGTGGGTTGCCATTTCCTTCTCCAGGGTGGGGTCTTCTCAGCCTAGGGATTGAACCTGGATCCTCCTGCATTGCAGATGGATTCTTTACTATTTGAGCCACCTGGGAGGCACCTGAGCACTCAGGGCATGTCAGCTGTGTGCCAGCACTGTGCTACAGGGGCCATAAAGTTAAACACAGACAGAATTCTTTCCTTTAAGAAGTTCACTGTCCAGAGAACAAGGTTTTAAGTGGGAAGATGATAATACTAAGTGGCAAATGCCAATGAAGAGTTAAAAGATCAATGTGGTTAAGAGCTAGGACTTAGATTTGAATCCACCTCCTCAATTTAATAACTGAGTGATCTTCAGTAAGGCATCTCTTTTTTCATTTTGAAATAATCTTATGTCCATATTATAAGACTGGATATTTTTGGCATCTGCTTCCAGTAAAGATGGAGTAACAGGGACCATATTTACCTCCCAACTGAAACAAGTGATAAACAAACTAGACGATAAAGTAACTGTTTTCAAAACAGGGCATCAGACTATAGAGGGAAGTGATCCTGGGAGATGGGAAGTAAACTAAAAATGTCTGACTCAGGCTGGGTTTTCTGAAACAATTTTATCAGCAAACCTTACATTGTATCTAATTTATGATTTATTAAATTTAATACATTAAATAGTTTTCAAACAGCATTTAACTTTTGGAATGTACCACTATTATGCATAGATGTTTATATATTAGCAGTGTATTGTATTCAAATGGAAGTAGACAATTTTAGTGTGTGAAATACATGTATTGCAGAATGGTAGCCTACACAAAAGCCACATCCTGAACATTTATTTTATTTCATAATAAAATAAAATATGTTTATTTTATTTCACAATGAAATAAAAAAGTTTATTTTATAAATAAAACTGCTGCTGCTGCTAAGTCGCTTCAGTCATGTCCGACTCTGTGCGACCCCATAGACGGCAGCCCACCAGACTCCCCCGTCCCTGTGATTCTCCAGGCAAGAACACTGGAGTGGGTTGCCATTTCCTTCTCCAGTGCATCAAAGTGAAAAGTGAAAGTGAAGTCTCTCCATCGTGTCCGACTCTTAGCAACCCCATGGACTGCAGCCTACCAGGCTCCCCCGTCCCTGGGATTCTCCAGGCAAGAACACTGGAGTGGGTTGCCATTTCCTTCTCCAGTGCATCAAAGTGAAAAGTGAAAGTGAAGTCTTTCCATCATGTCCGACTCTTAGCGACCCCATGGACTGCAGCCTACCAGGCTCCTCTGTCCATGGAATTTTCCAGGCAAGAGTACTGGAGTGGGGTGCCATTGCCTTCTCCGATAAAACTACTGCCATTTAAATATTTTCTTGGTTAAGATCAAAGTTTGAAAAGCCTTCTGATATCTCTTATTCTTCCAGGAAATTTTTGGTGGAAAGAGCCTTAAAAATCTCTCCAATATTTATTCTTATTTGCAGCAGTATTAATGTTTATTTAATCCATTCATTTATTAAAATAGTTTGTTTTTAATTAATAAGCTGTACTGTGGCTTCATAGAAAACAACCAAAATCTTTAATCTGCTTTAATGTGAGTGGGCATGTTGAAATCTAATCACAGAAGTCTTGAACTTTGCCTTAAGAAATTCTAGTGGAATAATTATAAGCTAACAAATTATATTCCCTAGATTAACACTGGGATCTGAAGATTTACCACAATATCTCTTCTAAGTGGTCATTGTTGTATTCCTTGTTCCTTTCTAATTTAGGCTAAGCATGGCAGATTAAATGCTAAAGTGTCTCTAATAATGAAATTAAAAGATTGCGTATCTAGTAAGATGCCTTGGTCAAAAGTATATGACTAAACAAAACGCAGTCAGGACCCTAATAATTCTTTTCCAGATATAAATTTTCAAGTGTTTGTTTATTTAAAAAGTATTTATTGAGGGCCTTTCACTTTCACTTTATACGGATTAGGCAGCTCACCAGGTGCTCAGCATAATGATGTAAGCATAGAGATAAGAGTTTGTGCACTCAGGTTCTAGAGGGGAGGCAAATAAATAAAGACAGAAATGCAAGAAGCAAGCATGCGTGTGTGTGTGTGTGTGTGTGTGTGTGTGTGTGTGGTGTTATATTGCAATAAACCCAGGAATAAAATAAGGCAACAAAGGGGATAGAGAATGTGCAGTGTGAGGAATTTTATTTTTAATAGGATGGTCTGGGAAAGCCTCATCAAAAAGTTGACTTTTAAGTAAAGATTTAAGACAATGAGATCCAGACATGTCCTTAAAAGAAGGAGTTCCAGGCAGAGGAAACATCAAGGGCAGAACTGTTGAGGCAAGACATGTTCATTGTGTTTTGTTTGTTTGTTTGTTTGTTTGTTTTAAGGAGCTTCATCTCTGTGTGAAACCAGAGTTAGCAGGGGACCAGTAAGTGAGATGAAGTTAAAGAGGAATTGGAGACAAATGGTGAAGGTGGCCTAAAGATTCACCTTTAATCTCAATGGGATAGGTAGTCATTGGAGAGACTAGAACAGAGGTGTGGCATGATACGGATTTGTTTTAAAAGGATCACTGTGACCAGTTACAGAGAAGGCAATGGCACCCCACTCCAGTACTCTTGCCTGGAAAATCCCATGGACGGAGGAGCCTGGTGGGCTGCTGTCTATGGGGTCGCACAGAGTCAGACATGACTGAGCGACTTCACTTTCACTATTCACTTCCATGCATTGGAGAAGGAAATGGCAGCCCACTCCAGTGTTCTTGCCTGGAGAATCCCAGGGATGGGGGAGCCTGGTGGGCTGCCGTCTATGGGGTCGCACAGAGTTGGACATGACTGAAGCGACTTAGCAGCAGCAGCAGCAGCAGTGACCAGTTAAGAATAGATTAGGTATTAGGGTAGATGCAGAGAAATCAGTTAAGAAGCTATTACAATAAAGAGGCCAAAAATCATGGCAATTTGGACCAAGTGGTAGGAAAGTCTTCCATTTGTAAATACAGAATCCACATTATTTGCTGAAGGATTAGACGTAGAGTGGGAGGGAAAAGGTTTGATTTTATTTTTAGCTGAGCATATGGGAAAGTGATGTTGTCATTCACAGAGATGGGAAAGACTGCAAGGTGTGAACACCTTTGCAGCAAGAGATTTGGAGTTTGATTTTGATGACTTTTGAGGTGCCCATTGCACATATAATTCGTTGTGCTAATATATGAGTCTACAGTACAGGGAAGAGAATTAGCCTTGAGATGTGTGTTTGGAAGTTGTCAACATTGCCTGGGATGAGCTTACCTCGAACGTGAGTGCACACAGAGGAGAGACGTTCTGAGACTGACGGAAAGGCCACAGTGTGGGAGACTAAGAAGGTGGGGCTATTTTGAGTAGGAGCAAAACCAGGAATGAAGCACCATAGACACCAAGTAAAGAAGTATGAGGGTGACGCCTCGGCTCTTTACTGGTGATGTTCAGGTTGTGGCTTTTGTGTAGGCTACCATTTGCTGGACAAAGGCAAATGACCATTTTTAATATAGCACGTGACTCATTCTGTGTGTTCCAAGTGGTAGAGTGTCGACTGACGACAAATTTGAGGGAAAAAAACATTATCAGCTTACCATATTCTTGGCAATGTGGAGCACCAAACACAATATTTAGATCCTTCTTCCCTAGGCAGAATGAAAATATGGCTTGACAGAATTTGGTTTTACTTCTAAATGAAGTAATGGGCTTTCCCCAACACTGCAAAGTGGACATGGAATTTAATAGCAGTATTCTCACATATAATGAACAAAATCAGGATTGATATATTGTGTCTGGCACTGTGAGTGCCATCAAATGAGCAATGGTGAACAGGATAATCTCTCGGTGTGCAAGCTTTGGGGGAACAGGGTAGTGTGAGAAGTGATTTATTTGTGGAAGTAGAAGGAACAAAGGATGTTCATATCAGGGACATTAGATCTAATCTTAAAGTCTAAGCAAGAACTTCCCCCAAAACAGTTCAAACACTGGCATTAAATACCAACATTTCTCAGGACCATTTAAATGCATATATTCCTGCTTTCTTAATTCTTGTCTTACGATGATTTTCCTTACTTTTGCTCTAGGCCATTCCACAGTTTGGTAAAAATGATGCCCAACCTCTTTTACTACATGAAAGGCATCTTTATGCCTAGACACTTCCACATTCAGTGTTTCATATGCTGCTGCTGCTGCTTTTTTTTTTTTAGCTCTTTAAAATGCAGTTTATTAGTAAGCATGAGACATGCTTCTTTGAGACAATGTAAAGGCTGTTGAGTCTGGCTATTGAGGGAACAACTGCTTCATTGCTTGCCCCAGGAGCAAGTCATTTCAGTCGTACCATATTATTTATCCAAGAAGAGTCTGAAAGGAGAGGTAAACATCTCCAGGCTAACAGTATAATGATGTCCTAACTTCCTTGGATCTAAGCATCAAAATTAATGAAGTTATGAGACAACAGCACCATTATGCATAGACTTCTTACTCTATAGTTTGCAGATTTTATGCAGATGCACTTGATAGGAATCAAACTCTATCCATTTGTGTATTTTTAACCTACACATAGCATTTGTTTGCTCTAGATTAAGAAAACACATATTGCCAAAGCAGGAGGAATTCTTGTAATGATTTCTAGAAATGTTCAAACTGGAATTTATTTTCTTCCACTTAAAGTAGGAGCTCCTTTTTAGTACAGCAGATCTCTGATTAATTAATTAATTAGTAAAGTTATTTTGTATAATTTATTATGTGCTTGCTACGTGCCAGGTGCTTTGCTTGGAAATCCACAATTTAGGAAAAACACAGCTTTTGTCAGAATTTAGCGATGATTATTGTACAGTTTTAAGGTGGAAAAAGATCCTTATGTAGAAGGAAACTATTGCAAAAAAAAAGATTTTTGGTGTCCTCTGATTTCACTTTTAGAGAAGATGTGATGAAATATCAAAATGATAAAGTTGTTTGTTTAGGCTATACATATAATCTGTTTACTTCTGATAAAGCAGAGATTGCTGGACTTTGTTCCAAAGTAACCCTCCACATTTGTCAGAAGCTGGAAGGCTTATGTCTACCACTCTGCCAGAGTGAGCATGTCAGCGATAGTGATTCTATCTATGAGTGTCTCTTCCTCCTCAAGTGGTCTACTGGCCATAGCTAATTTCATTTTGCCAGCTTTGTAGCTGATTTTGTTTCTTGCTTTTTTTTTTTTTTTTTTTTTTACCTTGAGCATTTTATGGATGACTTCTAAGTGTGAGTCTGAAAAATACAATTTTCCAGCCATACTCCAAAACACCAGTTCCAGATTTTCTTCACAAGTTGTGTGAATGTTGTGACAGTCAGTCTAAGGGAAAAAAAAAGAGCTGGAGTTTTTCTCTAGAGATGGTTTTGAAATATTTACTGAGAAGTCTGATTTTTGGATCTGTGTTTTGATGGAGAGTTATTGACTTACAAGAAACCTGCAATTCCTTAACAATAATATTAGGCATCAGAGCATCTTGAAGGCAGAGGTGTCAAACAAATACAAATCACTAAGATTTAATATGTTTGGAGGCTGAATGGGATTGAGTAAATACAGAGTTGGAGTGTTTTGATGTCTCACAGGAACTTTTATGAAGCTAAAATGTTTATAAAGCACGTCCAAAAAGGAAGGAATGAGGACTGAGAAGAGGAAGCTCAGCAGATAATGTAGAGGAAAAAAGATTAGGCCAGAAACACAAAGTCCTTTCTTTGGTTTTTGGTTATGATGTGGTTGGCATACTACCCAAATGCTGAGATGTAAAGCAAGCTGCACCACTCGCTCCTTGGAGCTCTCAAATGGGGCTGATGTGTCTTTTATTCTTCAATGAGCGACAGATATTTACGGCTACCTCGAAGTCTTCATTAGCCCTTCACTCCAGAAAAAAAAAAAAAATACTGGGAAACGTTATGTGTGAGGTGCGATTTTTACTAAGGGAACACAAGCCTGCATGCTAAATCTAAGAATTTAATAGCAATCTTTAGGCCAACAGAAAAGAGTATTTTTTTTTCCCCTGGAACTCTAAAAGTTTGAAGATAACTGGAGATGTAAAATGGGCCTCACAGAGTTTACATAGGGGAGGCACTGTCAAATGATGTTTTCTTACAGCTATATGCAGAAATGCAACACTTCATTGTATAGTCACAGTTCAGCTAAAGTTTTAGCTGCTGTTTATGTAATGAAAATTCATGTATGATGAATGCCAAGCATGCACTGTTTATCTCACAAGCATTATTTACAACTCTTTTCACAGCACTTAGGGTTATATATAGGTGGTCTTGAGACTGAGAAAGGCCAAGAAAATGTTCTTTGGGTAAATAGTATTAATAAGGTGGAAAGCTGGAATTCAAACTCTGGCTTTCATGATTATAAAACCCTTTTTTCCTATTTCTACATCTCATTGGTTCTCAGGAATCACTTATTACCTGGGCTCTGTGATAGTTGGTTCAGGTATGTCTGATCAAAGAGAAGAGATGCATGGCTTCTGAATCCTCAAAACCGTTTACCATCATTTATACACATTCTATCCCAGTTCAGGACCTCCTTTGAATCTTTTCTCCAACCCATGAGGCATTCACCTATCCTGATGATCTTCCCTACAAGTTGTATCATTATTCTGGCCCTTCCAGTATTGTTCACTGTTCAGTGGCTTAGTCATGTCCATGTCTTTGCAACTCCATGGACTGTAGTACGTCAGGCTTCCCTGTCCTTCACTATCTCCTGGAGTTTGCTCAAACTCATGTCCATTGAGTTGATGATGCCATCCAACCATCTCATCCTCTGTCACCCTCTTCTCCTCCTGCCATCAATCTTTCCCAGTATCAGGGTGTTTTCCAGTGAGTTGGCTCTTTGCATCATGGCCACAGTATTGCAGCTTCAGCTTCAGCATCAGTTCTTCTAATGAATATTCTGGGTTGATTTCCTTTAGGATTGACTGCTTGCTTGCTCTCCTTGCTGTTCAAGGGACTCTCAAGAGTCTTCAACAGCACCACAGTTTGAAAGCATCAATACTTCGGCTCTCAGCCTTCTTTATGGTCCAACTCTAACAGCTGTACATGACTACTGGAAAAACCATAGCTTTGACTATACAGACCTTTGTGGGAAAAGTTATGTCCCTGCTTTTTAATACTTGCCTAGGTTTGTCATAGCTTTTCTCCTAAGGATCAAGTGTCTTAATTTCATGGCTTCAGTCAATGTTTGCAGTAATTTTAGAGTCCAAGAAAATAAAGTCTGTCACTGTTGCCATTTTTTTTTTTTTTTCCCATCTGTTTGCCATAAAGTGATGGGGCTGGATACCATGATCTTAGTTTCTTGAATGTAGAATTTTGAACCAGCTTTTTCACTGTCCTCTATCACCTTTATCAAGAGGCTCTGTAGTTCCTCTTTGCTTTCTGCTGTAAAGATGGTGTCATCTACATATCTGAGGTTTTTAATATTTCTCCCAGAAATCTTGATTCTAGCTTGTGCTTCATCCGGTCTGGCATTTCACATGATGTACTCTGCTGCTGCTAAGTCGCTCAGTCGTGTCCAACTCTGTGCAACCCTATAGACGGCAGCCCACCAGGCTCCCCCGTCCCTGGGATTCTCCAGGCAAGAACACTGGAATGAGTTGCCGTTTCCTTCTCCAATGCATGAAAGATGTACTCTACGTATAGATTAAATAAGCAGGGTGACAGTATGCAGCCTTGATGTACTCCTTTCCCAATTTTGAAGCAGTCTAGAACAAGACCTGAATAGGAAATTGAGTCAGTGATATCCTTGGCTCCTTTCCTATGGATCATAATATAATCGCAGCACATCAAGGCCTTAACACTATCACAGAGAAAAGGCCTTGAAAATGTAAACTCAAGGGAAGCAGTGTGTTTTTCATAGTGTAGACTCAATATCAAAAGGGCAACAACCCAGTAATTTCTCTGGGGAGTCTGTTACATTGAAGTTGATGGAAGAGTCAGGAGGGAAGTCCTGCACTTATCTTGGAGAGGAGCTTGTATGAGTGGCCAGTAATTTATATGTGCAAATTTATAACCATATTTGTAAATTTCCATGTGTTGTGAATTCTTTTTTTTTTCTTTTAACCTTATTTCCTCCATTTCCCAACATGCTATTTCTCCATAAATACACCAAGTTAAAGACTTACACCTAATATCACCTGCTGTGGAGTTAAAAACTTGTCAAAAGAGAAATTACTATACAGAAAAGGAGAAGCAGCAGTGGCTATTAGCATAATGTTCTCCTGCAGCTCTTGTTTACTCATTTGGGTTCCACAGACTCTGCCTGAGAAATTTGGGAAATAGATGAATTTTAACAGCACAGAAAAAAATTTTTTTTTAGTTTTAGTAATTTTTTTTTTAGTTTTTTAGTAAGTGGGGTCTGAATCAGCATGTTTGAAGAACTTTTACCATCTATGTGAACTTATGACCCCTGGAAAATAAATGAGATCGGGAACTAAGGCAGCAGATGACCCATTTGATCTTTCTATATTTGCTTTATGAAATGTATATAAAGTAAAGATGTAGGTAAGTACATAGGTAGGTGAGTAGATGTATATTCATACATACACAGACATATAGATGGGTTTCCCAGGTGGCACTACTGGTAAAGAACTCACCTATCAATACAGGAGATGATACGAGATGCAGGTTCAGTCCCCAGGTCAGGAAGACCCCCTGGAGGAGGGCATGGCAGCCCACTCCAGTATTCTTGCCTGAAAAATCCCATGGACAGAGGAGCCTGGTGGACTGCAGTCCATAGGGTCCCAGAGAGTTGCACATGATGGAAGCATCTTAGCACACACATAGACATATAGATGTAATGATCCTTATGGAACTTATTCTGTCTGAAGATGGCCCTTTTCTTGTTGCTAACACTGAAATCCTTTGGCTTCCTCTCTTTGACATTAGACATACTGTAGATGTGTTTATAGTTATGATAATTGAAATAATGTTTAATCATCAAGTGGCACAAAAATATTACCATGGGATGTGAAAATAGCAAAATGTGATATATGCAGTAAAATGGCTGCAGTAGCATGTTTTCATGAGACTTCACAGAGATGTAACAGCCTACATGGGGTGCGGGTGAGGTGCATGGGGGTGGTTTCAAGACAGTCAGACAGCTACCATCCTCCCTCGAATCAGGGAAATGCAGGGCAGCAGCCAACAATGCAGTCTTGCCAAATCTGCTTTCACATTTTGAACTGACTTGTGATTTTTCAATTTTCAATGGAAAATTCTGGTGGTTGCCCAAATGGTATGTGGGATTAAACCTGCATAAGCTAATGAAAAATAAGAGCACTTTTGGCATCCAGGGAGCCCGTGTTACTCAGTTTCCTTTCCCCTCCAGGTTCACTCATGTCTCTGTGCTATTCAGGTGCTGCTCTTTCCCTCCTCAGAATATGGGGTGTTCTTGCTTTCTCTTTTAACCACTTGGAAAAAGCCTACTCATTTTCCTAAAATTCATTGCAAACTCCTTTTAGTAACGCCTACTCTGAACACATGGTCCCTCCTCTCCGCTCTCCATCTCACATCCCCAAACCTTGGATCTAACCACCTCTGATGCACTGGAGTGGTTTTCACATCTCTCTTCTCAGTTGGACCTTGAGAATCAAAAATTCAGAGCTGGCTTCAATGCATTTTTATACCTTTTTCAGTGGCTTCAATGCATTTTTATACCTTTTTCAGTGCCTAGCCATCGAATGAATAAATGAGTGGTATTTCATCAAATATCTTTGTTTTTTGTTTTTTTTCTAATGAAAGACTGAATAATGAGCTCAATGGAATAGTAATTTCACCGAGTATGACATTTACGATCTTAAGAACTCTTAGGTTTTAGAGCAAATCAGAAAATGGATATCTTTGAGATAAAATAATCTGTCTCTTTTTACACCAGTGATGTACTTGCATAAATAAAACACATAGGCTGTGCTTAGAGTACCTTCAAAGATAAGCATTATCTAAATGCAAAGTCATGTCTTATGAATATGACATGTAATTGGGAGGAAATTATCTTTAATATGGTCATGAGTATGACTTTATGTTGGTTTATTATTATGGAAGAAGGAAATGATTGTGTGGACCATGTGAATAGTAAGTGCAGAATTTATAACTAGGCTTTATTGGTATGGCAGAAAAAGTGTTATTGGATGTATTCGAGTTATTTCTGGAGGCTTGAGCTCAACAACATAATGATAAAAACCAAAAAGTGTTTGATAATTAGAAGGTGGATGAATTTCTATGTGGTTTTTCTGCCAGTTGATCAAGAACTTCAGCTCTGATACTTACTTGCCCCCAAAATTACTTATTTTCAAAAATTGTGTGGCTGAAATATATTTTATTTTAACTGATTAAAATATGCAAACTGTGTTGATTAAAACTGACATTGAACTTTGTAAAGTGTATCACTAAAGGTGGTACCTAGTCTAATGCTTCCTTTTTACTTAATGCCTTGTCAATACTTAGAGTTCCTTTGTTCGTTGTTGGAATCTTCAAATACTGAGAAATAAAAACACAAAGAAGAAAATATAAATCACTGTCAATCCCTCAAGTGCAGAAGTAATTTGGCCAATGATGCATAGCTAGTAAAGATAAAGATGCATTCACAGGCAGCCATACTTTAAATCAGTACACCACACTGCTTTCACTGAACACTTATTTTGTTCATTACACCACACTGCTTTCACTGAACACTTACTTTGTATGTAAACATTGGAATTAGCTTACTGAACAATTGAAGGAAACATTGAATCAAGGCTTTAAAGTTACATAACAACTTTGAATCATTCCCTTTTACTGTGAAGCATGATCATTTAAATCTGTGAGAATAATTTGGTAATCATGGATAGATTCTTCTAACTTAAAAAAAAAAGAAGAAGAAAAACAGGAGAGGAAGCAAGGTTCTAATGAGTGAACAAACAGACATTCCAGCATTTGGATATGAAAATCAAGATGGGAGAGTCTGGTTTGAATTTAAATTTTCTTGACATCAATCAGCTTTGAGGCTCCATTTGTCTTTTGAAGTTTGAATATCTTTTATTCTCTTGATCCCTTTATTCTACTTATATTCTACATGGGGACATTAGTGAAATATGGAAAATACTTCATGTGATATTTTATGTCATACTTATGTGGTATGTGATATTTAATGAAATATCCTAATGTACATTTCTTGAGAATGAAAGATAGGGTTGTGTTTAAACAGAGCCCTGAATATTAGAAAAGAACTCTTATCACCAGTTGGTGAATAAACTGGTGTTACAGATACAGAAAAGGTATCAAGTAACTGGCCCTCCTACTACTGTTTCTTCTTCCTGTCACGGAAGTTCCTTTTCTCCACTGCTGATAAAGGGTCATGGTGCAGTGCTGACCTCTAATGCACCATTGATTTCTAGATGGCTTATGGAAAGTCGCATTCATTCATTTTTTTCGCAAATGTTTGTTGAGCTTTTTTTCAGTGAACTAGCTCCAAATTACTAGATCCATTGAGCTGGTAATACAAACCTTGGCCTTTATGAAGTACTGTTATTTTCACATTTACATCCATTCTCACGACCATCACTCCAAGTTCATGCAAGGAGAATCTATAAGCTTTTTTCCCCATAGGTTCTCTATGGAGCATCTGGTAGCAGCAGCTGCAGTGGCAGCAGGCAGATAATAAGTTTAAATTGACTCCCTTATATGTCTTCATGTTCCTCTGAGATGAATGGAGTTCATTTCAGAGTATCCAGGGTATCTTATATAATTAAGTTTCCCTCTATCTCTTTTCCTTCTCCTCTCTGACTTTCTTACATTCCGTCTCCTGTATTGAATATGTGTTTCTTTCATTGATTTCCAATGTTAGGTACCATAATGATTAGTGACTATGGGGTTTTCCCTACAAAATATTGCTTCTTTATTGATTCCTTATTAGCTTCCCTGATAGCTCAGATGGTAAAGAATCTGCCTGCAGTGCAGGAGACCCAGGTTCAACCCCTGGGGCAGAAAGATCCCTGGAGAAAGGAATGGCAACCCACTCCAGTATTCTTGCCTGGAGAATTCCAGGAACAGAGGAGCCTGGTCGGCTACAATCCATGGGGTCACAAAGAGTCAGACACAACTGAATGACTTTCAGTTTGACTTTAGGATAGCAGTTGTGTTGTGAAACTTAGTATATATCTTTGGCATGTTTTGTTTATTAAGTTCTTGCTTCTGAGGGCTGTCATCTTGAAAATGACTAATGCTATTTGTATCACTGATGATGCTGCAAGAGATTAGAATCTGAAAAGTGCAAATTCTGACATGTAAAATTAAGATGCACTAACCCAGGCAACAACAAACTGGAAAATTCTTAAAGAGATGGGAATACCAGACCACCTGACAGGCCTCCTGAGAAATCTGTATGCTGGTCAAGAAGCAACAGTTAGAACTGGACGTGGAACAACGGACTGGCTCCTAATTGGGAAAGTGGTACGTCAAGGCTGTATATCGTCACCCTGCTCATTTAACTTATATGCAGAGTACATCATGCAAAATGCTGGGCTGGATGAAGCACAAGCTGGAATCAAGGTTGCCGGGAGAAATATCAATAACCTCAGATATGCAGATGACACCACCCTTATGGCAGAAAGTGAAGAACTAGAGCCTCTTGATAAAAGTGAAAGAGGAGAGTGAAAAAATTGGCTTAAACTCAACATTCAGAAAACTAAGATCATGGCACCTGGTCCCAACATTTCATGGTGAATAGTTGGGGAAACAATGGAAACAGTGAAAGGCTTTATTGTTTTGGGCTCCAAAAACACTACAGATGGTGACTGCAGCCATGAAATTAAAAGACACTTGATCCTTGGAAGGAAAGCTATGACCAACCTAGACAGCATATTAAAAAGCAGAGACATTACTTTGCCGACAAAGGTGCATCTAGTCAAAGCTATGGTTTTTCCAGGGGTCATGTATGGATGTGAGAGTTGGACTGTGAAGAAAGCTGAGCGCCAAAGAATTGATCCTTTTGAACTGTGGTGTTGGAGAAGATTCTTGAGAGTCCCTTGGATTGCAAGGAGATCAAACCAGTCCAGCCTAAAGGAAATCAGTCCTGAATATTCATTGCAAGGACTGATGCTGAAGCTGAAACTCCAATCCTTTGGCTACCTAATGTGAAGGGCTGACTCATTAGAAACGACCCTGATGCTGGGAAAGATTGAAGGAGGGAGGAGAAGGGGAAGACAGAGGATGAGATTGTTGAATGGCATCACCGACATGAGGGACATGAGTTTGAGCAGGCTCTGGGAATTGGTGATGCATAGGGAGGCCTGGCATGCTTCAGTCTATGGGGTTTCAGAGAGTCGAATGCGACTGAACAAAATAACTGAATTGAACCCAGGCAAAACTGAAATTTGAGGATTCAGGAAGGGTTCATTGTAAATAGGTTTGTTCATTAACATAATTGCTTAGTTTTATTTATACCTTGGTTGGAAAGTTTTTAGAGTAATTCCACAAACTTCCTTCATCATTTAATATTCTTGTGTTCATGTGATCATAAGAATATCCATGTTCAAAGACAGAACTTTTTATATACTTAGCAAAAGAGAAGTAAAATTTTTTTATGAAAGTTTAGATGTACTTTCTTTGAAGGAAGCTCTCCTCGTTTGTATGAAGTGTTTTCTTGTGTTTCAGAACTTCTTCGAGTTACTTGGGTTGAAAATGTAAATCAATTTTTGCCTGTAAAAACATCCATTTTATGTGATTCAACCTAATAGATATAAATACAAATTTGATAATAAATATTTAAGTAAGGTGATATTTTAAATAGGTGTATTTTTCAGATAACCAGAGCTCCCTTCTCATGTTATAACTTCTCTGTTAACCAGATGAGATGGAACTCTAAGCACAGTACCTACTTTCCTCTCTTCCCAAGAAGAATATCCCTACTCTTTTGTCAGAGGCCCCAAATTATTACTACAAATATTCTAATCATAATCTAGTGTGATGATGTAATATTTTCAAAAGCTTTGAAGTCTGAAGACTTGTATCTGAGAATGTGTTCTTGGATTTTTACAGTTTTTATCTTTTTGCCCCACTAGTAAACTTCTCTGACATCTGTGTGTTCTAAGTGCATCTGTCATGCCACAGTATGTGAAGATTCAGGACAAGAGAGACAAAAAGATGCCAGAACTAGAAGACTTGAACTGATCCCAAGTAATGTTGATGATACACTACAACACAAAGAAGCAATTTGTTAATCATAGATTCAGAGTACAAAACAAACTTGAAATGCAAACTATATTAAAGAAAGAACTATAAGCAGAAATAGAGGGCTGATATATGCGAACACTGATCAACGGTCTTGAATTCAGAAAACAAGAAATAAGGTATCAGGTTAATAAGTTAATATGTGCAGACTCTGTTCAGTTCAACCCAGTCAAGAAAAATAAGCAAGGTAGCAGGAGTGAAATGAGGGACTGTTGCCTCTCTGTCTCAGTCTTAGGTGTCTGGTAGAGTGCAGGTGGCCAAAAACTTGCAAGGTGGGTTTCCCATCAGGGAGAGTCCCATTGGTTCTGATATAGTTAAACTCTTGCAAAGATGAAGACTCAGCTTTTCTAGAGGGTCATACAATGCTCAGTGCATTTAACTTACTGCTTATCACCTATTAGATTCTAGGGAGCTATTTAGCTAATATATAGTAAGTTATGCAATTAATTTTGTCAAAATCAAATGTAAAATCTGAGTCACTTGGGCTCTAAGCAAGAATCCACAGAGATCTCATTAATCAAGTCATAGCCATGAACCAATGGTCCTTCCTCAGTAGGGGTATTGCTTCCCCAGGAGACATTAGGTAATGTCTGGGGACATTTGAGGTTGTTACAATTCAGGGAGGACTTCTGACATTTTGTAGGTAGAGGCCAGGGATTCAGCTAAATATCATACAATGTACAGTACAGTCCCTAACAAAAATTATCTGACCCAAATTAGTATCAAGATTGAGAAACACTGGCTTAGGAAAACTGACTATTAGAGAAGAACGTGGAATCTGCAAGCACCCTTTTAAGCCTGTAAAACTAAATGGTGTTAGAGGTACAGGGTGACATAAAGTAAGTAACTCCAATCTGGTGGTTTCTCCTTTGGAAGGACAGTAGGCAAACTGACCCAGCACAAAATCTTGCCTCACTGCCTTTGTCTGGGTTTGTAGAGAAGTGATTTCTTAGAAGATTTTCTAAACTAACTTATTGTGAGCTCTTAATAGTCAGTTACCTAAGAAGGGAGGAATAGCTGTTATTAACTGAGAGACAGCAATATTTGGTCATAGCTGTTTAGTCCTATCAACAAGCCATTTTAGGAGGCAGGGATGTCAGGACCAATATTGGAGGTAGGGAAATTTGAATGTTAATCAGACTGGGAGGTGGAGGATGTGTTCCCAACTGATTTATTTGTTGAGGTATGTCTGTCAGGTCATCTTATGATTAAGTTCCCTGCTGCTGCTGCTAAGTCTCTTCAGTCGTGTCCGACTCTGTGCAACCCCATAGACGCCAGCCCACCAGGCTCCCTCATCCCTGGGATTCTCCGAGCAAGAACACTGGAGTGGGTTGCCATTTCCTTCTCTAATGCATGAAAGTGAAAAGTCAAAGTGAAGTCGCTCAGTCGTGTCCGACCGCCAGCGACCCCATGGACTGCAGCCTGCCGGGCTCCTCTGTGCATGGGACCCTCTAGGCAAGAGTACTGGAGTGGGATGCCATTGCCTTCTCTGTAAGTTCCCTAAAGTCACCTAATAATGAATCCTTTTTATAGTTTCAAGGAACCAAATGTCTCTGTCTTTTATCAGAAGCTTGACACTATTCCATGTTGCCCCCATATATGAACTGAATTATTTTGGCTAATAAGTTGGGGGTCTCTTAGACCACTATCTTACTCTCAAATCTGACCAAGAATGATTTGACTTATTCTTTGCCTTAGCTGTTCCCCATAAGACTGAGGTCATTATAGAAGAGGCTTTCGCATGGCAGTGTTAAATTTTGCACCCTAATTCCCTCCAGTTAGATGGGTCCCTCTACTTTAATGCTGATCTTAAAGAAACTAGAACTATATCAAAGTAACCTGATTTTATAGTTCCTTCCTTAATAAATGTTCGAATGAATGAATAATGTAAAAGTCAAGTGAAATATTTTGCAATGATGGCACCTGAAGCACAAAGAAAATATTAAAAAATACTTATTATGAAAACTGTGAATCTTTTCAAGAGGAAAGCAAATGAATTTTAACACAATAAGTTTTTCTCAGTTAGTACTTTTTTCACTGATGCAGTTCACCCCTGACATTGGTAGTCCTATACAATTTCTAGAGCAGATGTAATTCATGCACTTCTTGGGCCTGATATAAGGAAAGCCATATGACCCAATTCACATTTGTTAAACTGAATTGAAAATAACTTATCTTATAGCAGAAATGGCAATGATACACCATGTAAAGTTCTATCAATTCAAAAGAGCAATAGTGGAATAGAAGGGATTTTTTTTTTCTGGTTCACCAAGGAGAATGTGGTCCTCTCATCCATTCTGCAACAAATAACTAGTTTGGCAAGTTATGACCAACCTAAATAGCATATTCAAAAGCAAAGACATTACCTTGCCAACAAAGGTTCATCTAGTCAAGGCTATGGTTTTTCCTGTGGTCATGTATGGATGTGAGAGTTGGACTGTGAAGAAGGCTGAGCGCCGAAGAATTGATGCTTTTGAAGTGTGGTGTTGGAGAAGACTCTTGCGAGTCCCTTGGACTGCAAGGAGATCCAACCAGTCCATTCTGAAGGAGATCAGCCCTGGGATTTCTTTGGAAGAAATGATGCTAAAGCTGAAATTCCAGTACTTTGGCCACCTCATGCAAAGAGTTGACTCATTGGAAAAGACTCTGATGCTGGGAGGGATTGGGGGCAAGAGGAGAAGGGGACGACAGAGGATGAGATGGCTGGATGGCATCACTGACTCGATGGACGTGAGTCTCAGTGAGCTCCGGGAGTTGGTGATGGACAGGGAGGCCTGGTGTGCTGCGATTCATGGGGTCACAGAGTCAGACACGACTGAGCGACTGATCTGATCTGATCTGAAAAAAGAAGCACACTCTACACTGATGTATGGTATATAAGTAGCTTGATACTATAGTATTGTAATTTGATACGATATAATACTTTAAAAGGGTAAATTATTTTAAAATTGCTGTATTAGTCATAGGTGATTTTAAAATGTCATTCATAGGTAGCTTTAGAAGCTGTAGATCAAATACTTCTTTATCTCAGAGAAAATGTGCTGAGTGGGTAAAGGAGTTGAGGGATTTGGGAGTGTTGTCTCTCAGAAACCTACATATTAAATATTAACATGCCAGAAACTACCAAGTCATAATCTGTCTTCCCTTTCTTTCTCTCTCTCTCTCTCTCTCTCTCCTTCCCTTCCACTCTTTTTTCCTCCCCTCCTTCTCTTTCTCATCCTTTCCTCCCTCTCTTTTCACCCCTGTGTATGAATCTGGCCTCTCTGTCCCATTTTCCTTCCTTCCCTTTCCTTTCTTTCCTTCCCTGTCCATGCCTTAGATGGCCAGTGATAAAGAAGGGCTTATTCTTATGACCTCACAGAGAACAGGGGAGGTCTGAGAGGGGGTGGAGATCAATACCAGGGGAGATTGTATCCAGAAATGGAGAGAAAGGATCATTTCCAGCCTCTGTGAGGGAGAAACTGCCACTAGGAACCATTGACGATACAGTCAACTACAGTTCATCTTAAGAGGAAGTTTATAATTTTCAGATGCTATCAAAGTGGACAGTCACCCTCTGCCCAAAAGATGACTAAACACGGCACTCGATTGTATTTTATAGTTTGATATATTCCTTAGTTGTCTAGAGGGAACAAAATCTGATGACATAAATTGTTTACCTCAGATTAACTAGTGTAGAATCACATCTTATTTCTAAACTGTTCAAAACTTTTCAGCATTGAATGGAAGCCCTAAACTCTTTTGTCAAAAATGTGTACGTACTCATACCATTTTATAATCTTCTGAAGTCCCTTCATGGGTCTGTCCATGCTCTTGAATTGTGAAGTACAATTGTTTCAGCAAGTTTTTTTTCCATCACTATAGTCAATGTTTACATGATAGAGAGAATGCAGATATATTCCTATATTGCTTATAAACTGATATTAACTCTTATTATTATCCAAATGATCTTCATAGCAGTATGTGAGACGGTTCTCCTAAGGTACTCGGAGGAACTTTAGATGCTTCCTCCAACTCTATTTGATATTTGCTTTGAAAGATTTCCTTCTTGATTTTGGATCTAAAAATAAAAGTACCAGCAGCAACTTCGACTGATGTGATATCTGCTATATACCAGACACTTTCCAATGTGTTCAATATACATTATGTCATTCAATTCTCTTAAGAATTTTATTGGGTAGGCTTATTCTATGGGTGTCATGAATTCAGTTCAGTTCAGTTCAGTTGCTCAGTCATGTCAGACGCTTTACGACCCCATGAATTGTAGCACGCCAGGCCTCCCTGTCCATCACCATCTCCTGGAGTTCACTCAGACTCACGTCCATCGAGTTGGTGATGCCATCCAGCCATCTCATCCTCTGTCGTCCCCTTCTCCTCCTGCCCCCAATCCCTCCCAGCATCAGAGTCTTTTCCAATGAGTCAACTCTTCGCATGAGGTGGCCAAAGTACTGGAATTTCAGCTTTAGCATCATTTCTTCCAAAGAAATCCCAGGGCTGATCTCCTTTAGAAAGGACTGGTTGGATCTCCTTGCAGTTCAAG
Organism: Bubalus bubalis; assembly: GCF_019923935.1. Classification (NCBI taxonomy): domain Eukaryota; kingdom Metazoa; phylum Chordata; class Mammalia; order Artiodactyla; family Bovidae; genus Bubalus; species Bubalus bubalis. The sequence continues at coordinate 76,106,526 of NC_059163.1, forward strand.
GGACTCTCAAGAGTCTTCTCCAACACCACAGTTCAAAAGCAACAATTCTTCAGCGCTCAGCTTTCTTCACAGTCCAACTCTCACATCCATATATGACCCCTGGAAAAACCATAGCCCTGACTAGACGGACCTTTGTTGGCAAAGTAATGTCTTTGCTTTTGAATATGCCATCTAGGTTGGTCATAACTTTCCTTCCAAGGAGTAAGCGTCTTTTAATTTCATGGCTGTAATCACCATCTGCAGTGATTTTGGAGCCCCCAAAAATAAAGTCTGACACTGTTTCCCCATCTATTTCCCATGAAGTGATGGGACCAGATGCCATGATCTTCGTTTTCTGAATGTTGAACTTTAAGCCAACTTTTTCACTCTCCTCTTTCACTTTCATCAAGAGGCTTTTTAGTTCCTCTTCACTTTCTGCCATAAGGGTGGTATCATCTGTATATTACACATGATTAAAATGAGGCATAGACATTCTAAAGTGACATGCCAAAATCATGGATTATATGTTCAAAGAGCTGGCATAGGAATCTTATATGGTCCCAGTCCTTGGTTCTTGCTCTTTACAAGATGTCCAGCAATAGAGTAAGTACACATGTGACCTTCTCTTCTGTGTGAAGAATGCTGAGAAATAAAAGATGAGAAAGAAGACTAAGTTGACTGATGGCTGCTATGGCCAGATTTTTTTTCAAGTTTCTAAATGGAAAAATTACCCTTAAACCCCACACAATAGCAGCCATCCATGGCGCTGTATGAAACACTGTAGAAATGAATCTGTGTTTTGGCAGCAGAATGTAGATTCTAGGCTAATCTCAGAAGATGGGTATGGAGAGAATTTTTCTTGGGAGAAAGCTATATGAGAAAGGTCTCAGGAATCATATTGTAAAAGATAAAATCCATCTGTGCTCATAGATGAGTGAATTTTCAAAATGTGCCCAAATGCTCATGAGATAAACAGTATTTTATTAAAGGCAAAATTATAAAATATTGAAAACATACTTCTCAGACTGATTAAAGATTGGGAAGAAAAGGTTTTTTCCATAAGCCTACTTCACTGACACATAAGTAGTTACTCTATAGGATTAACAGTAGACCTACCTCAGTTGAAATTAAATGCTGTTCAGTTTGCCAAGCTCTATCTTACAAAGTTCCTTAAGTGTAATATAGTATATAGGTCCCTCTATGAAACTATAGTATGCATTAAAAATATTTCAAAGTAATAAAGATTATATTATTCAATAATATTTGTTAATTTTCTAAGCAATTTTATTAACTTTTGCTTTGAGTACTTCTCACACATAGGGTTTATCTGTTGCATTTCAGCACTCCCATTGTAGAAAACCGTGGTACTTTTGCTCTAAGTCATAGGAGTGATGCATGTGGGTTTGTCAGTCTCCATGGCAGACAGAGAGTTGGACACTGATGTTCCATGATGCTTCAGTGCATGGATTTGGGGGTCAGGAAAATGGTGAAGTATATTTAGGATATGATACTTGGGCTTCCCTGGTGGCTCAGAGGGTAAAGAATCTGCCTGCGATGTGGGAAACCTGGGTTCAATCCCCGGGTTGGGAAGATCCCCTGGAGAAGGGAAAGGCTACCCACTCCAGTACTCTGACCTGGAGAATTCCATGGACTGTACAGTCCATGGGGTTGCAAAGAGTCAGACATGACTGAGTGACTTTCACTTTTTTTCATAGTACTTAATATCACAGCATATTTAGGAGAGTTAGTGAATCTCAGCCTCAGTCCCTCCATCCTTTTTGTGGAGATTAGAAAACCTACCTCAGAAGCTTCTTGTGAAGATTAGATAACTGGACACAATTTTCACAGTGATCGCCTGCCCATAAAAAGTGTTCAATAGATGTCATTGGCATTTTGCAAGCATAGAACCTGTAAGAGGAGTTCATATTACAGATTTATTATTTTCCCCTTTTGTCTATATGTTACTTCTGTCCAAAAACAGTACATAAAAATAGCAGAAAAAATTTGCCTATGTTTCCTATAACTTCATGAAACGAGTTTTTCTTTTAATCTACATATCTTTCTCATATATGTATATTAAAATCTTTCATATTTTCATAAATTCTATAGTGGTATATTCCCAATGTTAGCACTATACCACGAGAGCCACTGTTTTGTGACAGTCTCCTTTTTTGTGTGTCTTCTGTTGTCTCCCACCAACAATGTAGGTTGCCATTCTTTGCAAATGATTTACACACAGGTAGAGTATGTAGCTTTATTTCACAGAATGGGTCATATTACATACATGTCTCTGTAACGTGTTTTCTATCTGAACATAATGTAGTAGGCATGCATCTAAATAAATGATATAAATCTACAGCAATAAAAGCTCCATATCATAAGAATGTATCTATAGAGTTATTTATTGTAGTATTGTTTGTGATAGCATGGCAGGACACCTGAAAAGTCCTGAATAGCTGTCAGTAGAAGGATGGTAAATAGACTGAATTACATTCATATTATGAAACATTATATGGCTATTAAAATACTTATTTTTTAGATCTCTTTGTGTAGTCATTAATTTTGTTGAATTAGAAAAGAATACAGGGATTATTTAATCCAGCGCCATCATTTTACACAACAGGGCATTGAAACCTGAAGCAACTCACTCAACTCTGGGCTTTGAGAAATCCAGAATGCCTGCTAACTCGCAGTTCAGTGCTTGTCTCACAACCTCCCACTCTTGCCGCATGAGCTCTGGAGTTAAACGTGGAGCAGGGGGTCAGCTGTGGATGGATCTGAATATGAATTTGCAGCATGCATTAAAAAGGCTTTTAGTGTGACTACTGCAGTGAAAATTGAATAGTACAGTTACTGTCCTGGAGAGTTTGTTACATGAAAACTGCATTAGGTGGTTTTCGGTTACAGCGCACGGTTAGTGTCACCCATTGTCATGCATTTGTTCCCTGACAGATTTTCCTGCAGAAGGTCAGAGTCCTGTCTTACTCTGACACCACTGTGGCAGGATCCTGAATATTTAATTGCGCTGCTCTGATGAGAGGGGGGTCTGTGCAGTGTGATTCTCTTCTGACTGCTGTTTGGAAATGAATCCGTGGAGCACACTCAAGGACATTCAAGAGGCACAGCAGATTCTGAGGCATTCTTTTCCTTCAGCTAGTCAAAATTGAACTTAGAACTGAAGTCCTAAAGAAATCTTTTTTAGAAAATGTTATTTTATTGTGGTAAAAGTCACATAATATCATCCATCTCCTGAATTTTTCATTGTCCTAAACTGATATTCCATCCCCATTAAACACTAACTTCCTCCCCACTCTCCAGCCCTCTGCCCCTGGCCCCTGCCATTTACCAATGTACTTTCTGAGTTTATGAATTTAACTCCTCTAAGTATCTTATATAAGTGGAATCAAACAGTTTTTGGTTTCCCTGGTGGCTCACTCAGATGGTAAAGCATCTGTGTGCTTTACCTGGGAGGACCCGGGTAAAAACCCATGCAGGAGACCCGGGTTCGATCCCTGGGTTGGGAACATCCCCTGAAGAAGGAAATGGCAGCGCATTCCAATATTCTTGCCTGGAAAATCCCATGGATGGGGGAGCCTGGTAGGCTACCGTCCATGGGGTCGTAAAGAGTCGGACACGACTGAGCAACTTCACTTTCACTAATGTATATTGGAATACATTTTTAAGGTTAACTTAATATATATCCTAGAAACAGATTGTACCTTCTTTGTTTTTTTCCCTGTGCTATACAGTAGATTCTCATGAGTTATCTATTTTATACATAGAAGCATGCATATGTAAATCCCGAGATCCTAATTCATCCTACCTGCCAAGCCCCCCACACCATTTCCCCATTTGGTGTTCATGTTTGTCTGTCTGTGTCTCTATTTCTGCTTTACAAGTACGTTCATCTGTACCATTTTTAAAATTTTGAGTATAATCTAATTTGCTTTATGTGAATGAAAGCAGGAATACATACTTTGGGAAGAACGGCATTGGCTGTGTTTTGTTGAGACATTGCTCTTCCATAACGGTGTGCCAGTGTGTGCCGTCCTGTCAATTTCCTCTGAAAGTTGCATGTTGCGGCAGCTCTGGAGGTTCTCACAGCATGATGGAGGTGATTGTTAGCTTCAGGACTAGAATATGTGCTCTTTTTTTTGGCATTTGGCCTGTAGTATTAGTGTAGTTATAAAATCATCAATGGAAACTTTAGAAGGAATTTTGCAAAAGAGAATTGTAAACGTGTATTAATGAATAAATATGTTTCAATGATTGTCTAATGCCATTGCATATGTTTCTAGCTGTTTAAATAAGTGAGATGGAGAAGGAAACGGCAACCCACTCCAGTATTCTTGCCTGGAAAATCCCATGGACGGAGAAGCCTGGTGGGCTACAGTCCACGGGATGGCAAAAGTTGGTCACGAGTAGGCGACTTGACGCACTCACTCACTCAAATAAGTGAGAAATCCTTTTTTGTTGAACAAATCAAGAAAATTTCAGATTTACTATCACGTATTTCTCCTAATCTTTAGTTCTTTGTTTTCTTGTTTTTATTCTAAGTTCTTCTTTGACTTTTTTTAGGTTTACATCTCTTTTAAAAAGAAACTTTTATGATAAATAGTGTAAGGCAATTCAATCTTGAGTGAAAAATAGGGCAAAGCCATTTATAACTGAGATGCTGTGACAACAGCCTTGTAGGCCACCTCTGTGTCCTTTAGGAGCTCTATCTATAGTCAGCTTTAACTGGCACTTCTACATGGATGACTTCCACATGTAACCTACAACCCTGACCTTTCTTCTGACAGCTAAGCTCACATTTCTAAATGCCCCGTATGTACCTTAACATCATTTAAGAGTTAATTACTGACCTCTGCCTGGAAAGTAGTAGAAACTCAATAATTTCTTTTTCTTTTTTTTCTGAATCAGCTCATCATGTGTATGTATTAGTTGAGAGTTAGGACGAGGCCAATACATTTATTGCTCCTTTCAATTTTTAAAAAATTATACACTGCTCTTTAGCTTGTTACCTGAGACTCAAAATTATCTTTTCTGATATCTCACCTCACAGGAGAATGAAGCAGAAAGTCCTGTGCATCTTCCTTATGAAAGAAAAACAAATATTGACTGGATTCAGCTTACTCATAATTATATTCACGAAATTAAAGAAAAACACATGGTAATTGGAAAAGAAAGAATATAATAGTAGGCAGGAGGGAAGAGAACTAGCATGCTTTATCCTAATCCAAATCGTCTTTGTGGCCTAATTGTTTTTAATTACCTTGGCCATTCTAATAAAATGTTGTATATAGACATTGTCACCATGCCTATGTGTGTGTCCATTAGGTTTAGGACAGCTTGTGGTTGATGACTTTTGGTGAAGCCAAAATGAGCAACCTAATTGTGTTAACCCACCCTGTTGATTGTCTCTGATATAAGAGAAAATGAAGCTTCCTTCACTCACATGTAATGTGTTTTGAAATGAAAAGCTGGGGATGGATTACCAAAACGATATCCGAGCCTCTCAACAGTTGCAGGTGGCTTAGGCTGCCGGGTAGATTATTGAAACATTCATAGAATCATAATTTTATCATCTTCAAAGTGTAATTGGCTCTTCTTTGACTTCATCCTAGGGTAGAAGTTGGTTTAAGTTGTTTTGATTATCAAAATTCTGTTTTTGAGGACTCAGGAGATACTAAGTTTGTAAGATTTCCTGCCTGAATCCGAGGATTCTATGACTGTATGTTGAAGGTGAGGGCCAAGAATTCTTTTAAACAGGCATTCCAGCTAGCTCTGATGAAAATAGGCCAAAGACGTACTTTGAGAAAAACTGTAGAGGAGTGTAGATAAAACTGAAGTAAATAAGTTCCAGGGATCTCAATAAATAAAAGCATTTATAAATGAACACTTTAAAATTGATATATACTTGTAGTGTATTGTTTTATAATCCCAACATATATTTTTTCATGCCAGAGATTACACAGCTGCTTAATAGTAAAATGAGTTTGAGTAAAAGTAAATAACTTGATATTTAATTCAAGTGCTAAATTAGAACCCAGTTTGTTACTCTATGGGCTTCCCTGGTGGGAAAGAATCTTCCTGCATGCGGAGAACCAGGTTCAACCCCTGGGTTGGGAAGATCCCCTGGAGGAGGAAATTGCTACCCACTCCATTATTCTTGCCTAGAAAATCCCATGGACACAGGAGCATGGATGGCTATAGTCTATAGGGTTGCAAAGAAGCGGACATGACTGAGTGACTAAAACTTTCACTTTCCTTACTCTGTACAGCCCATTAGAAACTCTGGGTGGGTGAGTGTGTGTGTGTGGGGTGTGTGTGTGTGTGTGTGTGTGGTAGTGGTGATGATGGAATCTATCATAAAGAAAAGAAGCTAATATGAATTTTTTCCAGCTTGTTCTTTTCAGTCTAATTTTGTGAAATAATGGGCCTTAGGAGTCTTCACGTTGTCCTTTTTATAATCTGGGAGTAAATCTGTGGCTGAGAAAGTGGCAACTTTCATGCAGCTAGCACCTCAGTCTACCAGCCTTCCAAGTTCTACATGCTGACCCAGAAACCCGTTTCTGTGCCCACGCCCTCAGCCATGTCTCTGCTGATGAGAACTCTTCAATGTGCTTTTATTTTCCTTGAAGTATGACACATGCCTCTGACTTGGACTTTCAGGGCTCTCCAACAACAAAACACATCTATTCCCAGCTCCCATGACAATAATAATAATCAGGCTTTCAGACAGGGCTCTGGGTGGATGGAGCCCCAGTAAGGGAGTCCTCACTCAGCTCTGGCTGGCACATATTTACAATGGACTATTTCCCTAAAGTATGTCGTAAACAATTTTATACTTACCTCTCAAGTCTCAGGTATGAAAAATTATGGCTCTCCCTCTTAAAAACAAGACAAAAAATAGCTGGAAATTCAGCTGTCTGGGTTTTTAAGACAAACTATAATTTGTCTTAAATGCATACTTTTATGGATTTATTTGCATCTAAATATTTGTAGTGTATCACCTCCTTTATATTCCAGTGTGATGCAGAATTCTCATGTCGGTAGTTTTGGTCTCATTGTGTGGTGGTAAATTGTGTATGTGTGCTCTGTCGTGTCCGACTCTTTGCTGCCCTATGGACTGTAACCCGCCAGGCTCTTCTGACCATGAAAATTTCCAGGCAAGAATACTGGAGTGGGTTGCCATTCCCTTCTCCAGTGGATCTTCCCAACCCAGGGATTGAACCCACATCTCTTATGTTTCCTGCACTGGCAGGCAGGTTCTTTACCACTAGCGCTACCTGGGAAGCCCAAATTATGGATAATTTAGTGTATTATTATATTATCTAGGTATTACCTAGAATATTAATTCAGTGGTTTTTTTTCCATTGGTTTAGCCCTGGGCACATGAAATGGGTATATTTCTGGCCAGCGTGTTTGATTTTGGCATGCTTTGTATTCTCAAAGCTGTTTCCAAAGTTGATGCAAAAGTTATAGTGTGTTGATATGTTCTGTATTCATCGAAGTAGGTGAATAGCAATGTTTCTGGAATAATAATGGCCCTGGCATTGGCACAGTCCTCTCTGATGGACAACTAGCTAGTCTGATATTTTATCAAGACCCACTTTCAAAACCTGTGACTTTGCCGCAAGGCTCTGCTCTGCTTCTCTCTGCAGCCCCATGGTGAGCTATTTTTAAGCTGCACATGTTTAATTTGTAACTTGTGACAATTTGAAAATCATAACAATGTCTATTCCCACTGAGAAACACCGACTACACCAAGATGTATTGAGGGGAGCAGCATTTGGGGAAAAACTTCACTGGGGCAAAAGTCTTCTTGGGAATCACTGGGGGGAATCACTGGGTTCTTTCTTCCTTGAAGGAAAGCCAACATTTTCCCCTTAACCAATAAATCATGTTTATTTTTCAATTTTAAGGATCAGTGAGGGTCACCCAAGTGCATTTAAGACGTGCTTTACCTGAACTTGGGCTTCTCAAGAAGAGCTGGCCAGAAAAATAAATAAAATTCCAACAATAGCTAGGAGAGATGCATCTTGAAATGAGCCTGCATTTTCACAGTCACCTGTAACTTACCAAGACCAGTGGTTGGTTGTGGAGTCATCTGTCATCTTAAGATGTTTGGTTTTTACTACATGATATACCACTTGCCTTTCAATTAAATTTAACTGTATCTAAACTGCAAGAAGCTTTAGTATCCTCTGTACCACGTGCTGTAAGGGTTAACTAGTTTGTTCATCTAGAAAATCCTTGAGCCCTTGTGAGCTGTTGTAAAGTTTGCTCACATTTCTCTGTAAATAAAGTGGCTTTTACTCAAGCACTTCTGAAACATTAAGGACATCTGTTGTTTTTGAACGTGCAACCTTGATTATTGATATCGTGGGAGGTAATGGTTATATTAACCCAAATTAGCTGATAATTAAGAACACTTTTCTCTTTTCCTTTCTAATGCTCTGTGACATTTTGTATTTATTTTCCTCATTATGTTTCATGTGTTCCTGAGGATAGCATTAAGCAACAATATTTTCCTTACATACTCCAACAGTAAATAGACACAGGCAGTGGATTCACCAACAAAACTGGTGATTTATAGTTGCTTTTCCTAGAGGAAAAATTGGTCAGATGGTGCTCTGTGCTTTAACATCAGAAATGAGACATAAAGGCTGATTTCAAGAAAGTTCCCTAACAGAGTGACTTGCAGAGTATATTAACTGACTGTCCAGAGGTTGCAGAAAGCTACATATACCGAGAAGGCATCCATATGTGTGCTCTAGGTATTCATGTGGCTCCCTTTTGCACCTCCTTCAAATCTTTGCTCAAATATCACATCAGTGAGGACTCAATGATCACCCCATTTTACTTGCACCACCATTCCCTCCCTCCATTCAGCATATTAAATTCTCCTTGCCCAATTCTACTGTCTCCCCCACACCATTATAATGTGTGTGTGTCTGTGTGTGTGTGTTAGTTGCTGAGTTGTGTCCAACTCTTTGTGACCCCATGGACTGTAGTCTGCCAGGCTCTTCTGTCCATGGAATTCTCCAAGCAAGAATACTGGAGTGGGCTGCCAATTCCTTCTCCAGGGGATCTTCATGACCAAGGGATAACCCCAGTCTCCTGCATTGCAGGCAGATTCTTTACCATTTGAGCCACCAGGGAAGCCCCATTATAATGTAAGCTCCATGAATCACTGGTTTTGTTTGGTTGTGTATATTCAGAACCTATAATAGATGTTAAAAAGGTATTTAAATTTTTAAATTTAATGTTTAAGTGAATTATTTAATTTGAGATAATTATAAATGCGTACCAATTAATTTTAAGAAATGATATGGAGAGATACATGGCAAAGTAGTTTCTCCCTGTGGTAACACCTTATAAAACTCTAGCAGAATATCATAACTAGGATATTGACATTGACAGTAATCAATATCCATTAACATGTTCCCATCAGCATGTATCATTTGCACATTCACTTCCCTCTGACCCCTACCCTTTTCTTACTCTTTGGTATCTACTTTTCAGAAAATTAAGATCATGGCATCTGGTCCCATCACTTCATGGGAAATAGATGGGGAAACAGTGTCAGATTTTGTTTTTTGGGGGCTCCAAAATCACTGCAGATGGTGATTGCAGCCATGAAATTAAAAGACGCTTACTCCTTGGAAGGAAAGTCATGACCAACCTAGATAGCATATTCAAAAGCAGAGACATTACTTTGCCAACAAAGGTCCGTCTAGTCAAGGCTATGGTTTTTCCTGTGGTCATGTATGGATGTGAAAGTTGGACTGTGAAGAAGGCTGAGCACCAAAGAATTGATGCCTTTGAACTGTGGTATTGGAGAAGACTCTTGAGAGTCCCTTGGACTGCAAGGAGATCCAACCGGTTCATTCTAAAGGAGATCAGTCCTGGGTGTTCATTGGAAGGACTGATGGTAAAGCCGAAACTCCAGTACTTTGGCCACCTCATGTGAAGTGTTGACTCATTGGAAAAGACTCTGATGCTGGGTAGGATTGGGGGCAGGAGGAGAAGGGGACGACGGAGGATGAGATGGCTGGATGGCATCACCGACTCGATGGACATGAGTTTGGGTGAACTGAATTTGTCATCCATTTTTATAATTTGTCATTTTGAGAATGTTGCATACATGTAATCATGCAGCATGTAACCTTTTTAGATTGGCTTTTTTTTTTTTTGGTCAGCCTAATCTTCTTGAGATTCATCCAGGTTGTGGATACCAATAGTTCATTCCTTTGTTCTTGCTGGTATGGGTGTTCCACTGTTTGTTTATAGATTATTTCCAGTTTGGGGCTGGCAAAAACACTATAATCATTTATGTAAAGATTTTTGTCTAAACATATTTTCATTGCTTTGGGATAAATGCTTAGGAGTACAATTGCTGAGTTAAATGTCTGATATATGTTTAGAACTTTTTTTATAAAAGCTACCACAGTTTTTCAGAGTGGCTACACCATTTTGCATTCCCACTAGCTGTGTGTGAATGATCCAGTATCTCTGCATCCTCACCAGCCTTTGGTCTTGACAATAATTTTTCACAGCCATTACACATTGGATTTGTAATAATGCCTCACTGTAGTTTTGTTTTGCATTTCAGTAATTACTAATGGTATCAAGCATCTCTGCTTGTGCTTTGTTGCCATTCATATATCTTATTTTGATGATATGTCTTCATGTCTTTTGTTCATGTTCTAACTGGGTTGTATGCTTCTTACTGTTGAATGTTGTATATTCTTTATATATTTTGTTTAAATAGTAGTCAGATATTTTGTCAGAAATGTGGTTTGCAAATATCTTCTCCCACTCTGGAGCTTGTGTTTTCATCCTCTTAATGAAATCTGAAATGAGTGACAGTTTCTAAATTTGATGATATCCAGCTTAGAAATTTCTCTTTTATAGATAATGATTTTAGTGTCAAGCCTAAAAAAGATCTTTGCCTAGTCCCAAATTGTAGATATTTTCTACTTTTCCTTAAACTTTTACAGTTTTACATTTAATTCTGTGATCCATTGTGAGCTAGTATTTGTATAAGACGTGAGATCTTGGTGAAGTTTTTGCCTGTAGATGTCCAGTTGCCCCAGCACCACCTGTTGACAAGCTCTCTATCCTACATTGATTTTTTCTTGGCATCTTTGTCAAAAATCAGTTGTGGATAATTGTGTAGATTTATTTCTAGGTTTTCTGTTCTGTCCCATAGGACTATGTGCCCATCTCTCTACCTGTACTCCAGTCTTGATTAGTGAAGCTGCGTAACTTTTGAAATCAGGTAGAATTATTTCAAGGCTTAATCTTCTTTTAAAAATTGTTTCAGCTATTCTAGTTCCTTTTTCTCTCCATATAATCCATATGATATTTTCTGTATTAAAAATAATCTTGTTCATATTTTATTGGAAATGTGTTGAACCTGTGTATCCATTTGGGAAGAATTGGCATCTTTACTATGTTGAGTGCTCTAATACATGAACACAGTGTCTTTCTGTTTATTTAAATATTTTATTTCCTTCAGCAAAGGTTTTGTCATTTTTGGCAGATACATTTGCTACGTGTTTTGTTAGATTTAAACCTCAGCATTCATTTTTTGAGCCATTGTTAGTGGTACCATGTCTTAATTTTCAGCATCCATATTTATTGCTAGTATAGATGACTACCCATTAATACAGTTAATTTTTAGCTAGCATCCTGTGACCTTGCTAAACTCACTATTCATTCTAGGAGTTGGTTTTTTTTTTTAAGATTTTTTCCTGTATTTTCTATGTAGACAATCATGCCATTCTCCAATGGGATAATTTGATTTCATTCAGTCCCTCATCATTAAGTATACTGTGACTAGTAGGTTTTTGTAGACATATGTGCTTTATCAAGTTAAGAAAGTTGACCTCTATTCCTATTTCACTGAGATTTTTTTAAATTATGAATGCATGTTAAATTTGTTACATGTTATTTCTAAATCAGTAGATAATGACTACGATTTTTTTTCTTTAGTCTGTTAATGCAGTAAATTATTTTGATTATGTTTTCCTTAACTCTTTAAGTTTCATAGCCTTAAACTGAACCCTACTTGGCTGTGGCAGATAATTCTTTTTATATATTGCTAAATTATTTTCTTAATGTTTATTAAGGATTTTTGAGTCTATATTAATGAGATGTTTGTCTCTAGTTTCCTTTTTTGGTATTGCCTTTATTAGGCTAATACTGAGTTCATAAAATGAATTAGCAACTGTTGCCTCCTTTCTATTTTCTTGAAGATGTTTTGGAGAATTGATGTTAAATATTCTTCACATTTTTGGTAGAATTCTCCAAGGAAACCATGTGGTCTGAAGATTTCTTTTGGGGGGACTTTTAAAATTGTAAACTCAATTTACTAGACAATTTAGGGTTGTTCAAACTATTTCCTGTTGGGTAGCTTTATTTTTAAAGACTGTTCATTTCACCTACATTTGCAAATTTATGTTTGTAGAGTTACATTTTCTATTATCCTTTGATCTCTAGTATTTTCGTATTATCCATTGATCTCTGAAGGCTCTGTAGTGAAATTCTTCTTTTAAATAGATATGTTTAAGTGAATGAGTTAATTGAAAAATATATCTCAAATTTTGTATACATATACTCACTTTCTGTTTTGTTAATCTGGTTTGAACAGTCTCCATAGCATTCATTCATATGTGATATTTTCTTATTTACTCTTTGTTAATTTGTTGTTTTCTGATCTGAGGTGTAAACTCTGTATGCAGAAGCTTTGCCTTTCTTCACTACTGCTGTGTCTCCAGCACCTAGAAATCTAAAACCATGTATAGATCATAACAAATGCTCAATACATAACTTTTGTATAAATGAATGAAAGTGCTGTGCTTAATGCCATCTACATTATATCATTTAAAATATATATTTATTTCATTTATTTTTTGGCTGTGTCAGGTCTTAGTTGCAGTACTTGGAATCTTGGATCTTCATTGCAGCATGCAGGATCTTTCACTGTGGCATATGAACTCCTAGTTGCAGCACATGGGATCTTGTTCCCTGACCAGGGATGGAACCTGGGCCCCCTATGTTAGGGGTGTGGAGTCTCAGCCACTGGGCCACCAGGGAAGTCCCTACCACATCTAACTTTCCAACAAATGAACAAAGTGTCCTATTATCCATTTTATAGATTAAAAAAGTGGGGCTTTAAAATAATTAGCCCCAGCTATAGAACTACAATGGTATATTTCTTCTGCATCTTTCAAACTTTGGGATACTAACACTCATGGCAAATGCTTGGGAGAAAGAACTTTAAATAAAGTATATGGCTAACTTTTGTGTATAAACCTATCCTTTTTTTAAACAATCTCAGATACTTTCAACTAAAGTTCTGAAAATTCTTGGAAAGCATGCTTCATTATCTCATTCAGATGATTCTATCACTGAGTCTGGTGGGACTGTGGGAGAGCTATAGAAAAGAGTGCTGCTGCTGCTGCTGCTAAGTCACTTCAGTTGTGTTGACTCTGTGTGACCCCATAGACGGCAGCCCACCAGGTTCCCCCATCCCTGGGATTCTCCAGGCAAGAACACTGGAGTGGGTTGCCATTTCCTTCTCTAATGCATGAAAGTGAAAAGTGAAAGTGAAGTCACTCGGTCGCGACCCCATGGATTGCAGCCTACCAGGCTCCTCTGTCCATGGGATTTTCCAGGCAAGAGTACTGGAGTGGGGTGCCATTGCCTTCTCCAATAGAAGAGAGTGAGTTTCTACTAAATCTGGTTATGTCTATGGTTCCAGGACTACTTTCTATATTGTAGAAGGATATCATTTCATGTATAGTATTGTTGTGAAATATTAGTTCCAAGTAGAATTATGACAATTGTCAGAAAAAAATGGCATGTGTATTTAAAATAAAGAGGTTGCACGTTCACATATACTAAATACCAAGGAGATTATATATATACTGAAGTGACTTAGCAGCATATATATATACACACACACATACATATACACAATAAGCAAAACCAAATAAGCAAATACCATAAGAAAATAAATCAGAGTGCAGAACAAATCCTAGAAACTGCTCAAGGCAATCAGGAATAAGAAGCAACAAGAACAACAAAACATCCCCAAACTGCACATTCAAAGAAGACAAGCTTGTAGTTTTCTAGCTTTCATAGCAACTTCCTACCTTTGTAACACTGTCTTTAATAAAAAAGTACTTTGTGAGAATTCTGAGCTCTCACAACTGTTCTCACTATTAAGTACAATTGGTAAGGAGCTAACAAGTTGCATTTTGCCTTTTAGAAATGTGAGGAAACTGAGGCAGTCTTTTAGGATAATGCAGTTAATTAGTGTTTGAGCTGTGTTGCTTGGATACAAGCATAAGGGCTTAAAAGTTGTGATTTCCAGTCTACTGTATTTTAAAATAAACAGTGACTTTCCCCCCCTAATTTTCAATTCCCTGAGCCTGCACAGTGTAGAAAACACAGCCAAATTTAGGTAACAGCTTATTTTTCAACCCTGTGCCCGTGAAGTGGAATATGTTTATCGGTAACAAGGGAACTTTGTCTCTGTTTGGTGGTAAATCTTCAACTCTGCTTGTTTAGCATCAGGATCAGCTTCTCAAATGAGCCTTTTCACCGTTTAGGCTTTCTGAATCTGGTTAACACTGTATCAGGGAATTGTCTGGTGTCTGACCTTGAAGAGCATGCTTTCCTAGTTGCTTTTCTGCAGGGAGTGGGGATCATTTTGCACAGTCTTGGACTTGAGATCCCTCTCCAGCAGGCTCAGTTGCGTTAGCAGGCTCCCTTTACTGAAATCCAAAGGGTTTCAGCCCCGGTGACCTGTCATCTGTCCCCTCACCTGCTTACATGCTGATTCATTGATGAGCTGGCATCACAGGCCCCGCCTCCCTCTGAATGGTCTGTGAGGTTGCGATTGCTGCTGGAGAGGGGATGCTGAGCTGAGCCACAGTGGGTTACTACAAGTGTGAACCGGCAGCCTATCTGTTGCCACAGAAGAACTTGGTGACCAAACCGAGAAGCAGCCCTTTCTTACCACCCTGTTACTGTGCTATCTGTATCCGGCTTCTCTAGCTCTTTAAAGGAATTTCTGATTCAGGCTCTAACAGCTAATTCCACAGGAGTTGTAAGGCAGCCTGTGACATAAACTGAGACAGAAGTTTTCCCTCAGAGACTGTCTTTTTTTTTTTTTTTTATTGGCAAAGACTTCTGGCTCTTCTCAGAGGAATACCTTGTTGCTTAAGATGAGTGGCTGTAGAAAACGATGTAAACGTGAAATATTGAAATTTGCCCAGTACCTTCTCAGACTATTAACAGGTTCTCTTCATACAGGTAATGACTTTTTTTTTT
The DNA here is from genome assembly GCF_019923935.1 of Bubalus bubalis. NCBI lineage: Eukaryota > Metazoa > Chordata > Mammalia > Artiodactyla > Bovidae > Bubalus > Bubalus bubalis. Next base: position 76,121,859 of record NC_059163.1, read on the forward strand.
TTAAATAGAGGCTGATAGAGCATGGTACTGAAGTTGAAATGAAAGAGGAAAGGCTCACTATTTCTGTGTTGTGTTTATTTTTAATGTTGTCAATAAAATACAATCGTGAGTGTTTGCTGAGATTCACGTTTCTAAAGATGTGTGCAGTGCAGCTCTAATTTGGGGATAGAACTGAAATCTGTGGATATATCTTTTATGTCTTTTTGGCAGTGTCGCTGTTAAATGTGCTTCAATCTAAGGAAGCAGTGTCTGCAGAGTGGGAAGATTTTTTTTTTTTAAAGCATGATTGTGTGAGGGGTTTTTCCCTCTCTCCTGCTTGCTGCAGTTTGCTGAAAAATCACAAAACTAGTCTTCCTGCAGGTATTTAGAAATTCTCTAGAACTCTTTGATCATTACAATCCATAGATCATTTCTAGCGTTTGATTGTAGAGCTTAGCAGTGAAAGGGTTAAGGACATTTCTTTTGGATTTCTGAATTCCTTGCAAAATGTGAAAACAGCTGAAGAGTATAATGTCCATGAGAGCTTTGATATTTGTTTCATTGCAGTGGATTTTAATGTTTAACAACTTGCACGATTGAAATAGAAACTCTATTTAAATCTAAGTGTTGATAGAAAATATTTTTAAGATGTTCCAAAATTATTAGCCTAAACCGGCAGTTTTGCTGCCCATGAAATTCCTAGGCAATGCTGTCATTAAGATAGTGACAGGTGGGACCAAAGCTACTTTGGCTTTGATAATAGATATTTTTAATGGACCGTCAAACTTATGCGGAGCAAAGCTGGGTTGATATAATACCTCTCTTTGATTCTGGCCATGAAGAACTATTGTTAGCTTTATTTTTTCAACTTACATTTATCTTCTTAAATCTAAATCATGAGAAAGAAGAGTTAGTAAAAATGCCTATACACCATGGTGCAAGGTTGAGAGATGAACTTGAGCAACATTTTCTTTAGAAAGTACTCCTATGGTGAATAGCAGAACTGTATATATAATTATGTTGACAATCTGATCAGGAAAAATCAGTTTTAAGGGGATAACTGTGAAAATCAAATGATTTCTGAGAGCATTATTAAATGTTCATAAATATTTTTAACAGATTGTTATCAGATACTAATCTTTAAGCAGTGAAAACTGTGTTGGCTTTTGACAATTTTAAGAAATAGTCATTGAAAGTCTGTACCTGCCTTTGGTGAACCAGGAGCTCTGTTGTATTTTTTTACCCAGTTTTTACACTTCTATTCTTAGTTGCAATATGACTTTGCTGTATCATGTCTATTGTGATCAATGGTATCAATGTATTTGCTGTGAACATTCAGTTATGGATGGTGTGCCATTTATGATACCGTGTCTTATTGAAAATTGCTCAATAGGGGGTCTTTCATCTTGCTATAAAATTAGAGAAATATTTTATAAAAGAAAGCTTTCCATAGTATGTACTTTGATAAGGTAATTTTAAGGTTCTACCTGTTTCTTAATGGATTTGGGTGCAGTGCTCTGCCTTTTCTTGCTCAGTCTGAGTAGTTTTATGAAACTCTGATTTCAAAGAATTTTATGAAGATGGTAGATGGTTGTGGCATCTTAAACAGTAAGCATTGAATCCAAAATCTAATGGTTGGCTAATGACTGCGTGGTAATTTATAATATGAAGTTTATGGAAAGCTAGTATAGCAGAAATATTTTAAGCCTATTTAATGCATATTTAGAGATCAATATAGGTAGAATTTCTTCTTTCTGAACCACAGGAGAAAAGCATAAGAACTTTGAGAAATAGATTATTATAAAGTAGTTAGATTTATGACCTAGGAAATGGGATTACACCAACTTTTTTCTTGTAAAAATTCTTTTCAGCACAGTGTGTAATACTAAACATTGTAAAAATCTAGCTAGAATCTTTACAACTGCTCAAGATGCAACTTGGAAAAGCCAATTTATGCATTTACTAGATGCTGTGATAATATACACTGTTCATATTGGAGAATCTAATGTAAAATTCATTAGAGCACTTCCAAGTCCCTTAGCTAGTAATTAATGAAGAAGTAGGAAGCAGAGTTGAATTAGTTTAAAAATTTTGCTTTAAGGTTGGCTATGCAAGCAGTTGCTAACTGTATCCTGAACAATCAGCATATGTCTTTGTAGTTATCAAAAATTTAAAAAGATATGAATATGCCTTGGGTGCTTTTTCTTTTTTTTTTTTCATTTTACAACAAGGCCTTTATCTTCACTTCTTAAATTGAAGATGTGATCTAATAAAATAGTGATTTTGGTTTACATTTGGAAACAGGTTACTTCTATAACACATAACCTGTATTATTGGCAGTTGTCTTGCATTTGATATCAAAATGCCCATGCCTTTATACAAACAGAAAATTTGAAGAGCAAGGAAATTTTCATGGACACAAAATCTCCTTTGATGTGTCTTATTAGTGTTATCACAAGTTAGAGGAAAGCCATTTCCTTTCCTGGGAGGTTTTCATACAACTTTGGCAGTGTCTGGGATGACTTACAAATAAATAATTCAAAAGCAGTGAATCATTTTAAAAAATATTCTTTGTTAAAGAGTTCAATTCAATAATAAAGGTTTGTCCAGATAAAATAAGATGCTTTCACTTTACCAGAAACTTTTTACATATTTTTATTACAGCGAATCATTTGCCAAAGAGTGGATTTTATAAACACATGTATTGACCTTGTTTATAATGAAAAATATAAGAATTTTAAATGATTCTTTTGTATATAATAAATCTCAGAAATCCATATGAAAATATTAAAAGTTAGTGGCTACCATGTTCAGTGTAGTAAGGTATGATACAGGATCAATTATCCTAATTTGTTTTCAGTTTAAGACCTCCATCTTCTTGTATAGTATTATATTCTAATCTAGAAGAGTCTCACAATAAATTTGAAGAGCAATATGTTTCTGTGCATCTAAAGAAGTGGAGATGATTTATGAGGATTTTAGTCTATTAGTATGAGACTTAACTCTATTGATGGGCAATTTGTATACTATAGGAATCAAAAAAACACCCTGTCATATAAATGCTGAACCATTTAAAAGGGTAAATAATGTTACAGACACTGAATTTTAAATTGTTTCTTCTATATGTGTGAAATTTAATATTGGAATGTTTTATGGTTCTTTTGGGGAGGTTGTTTTTGGGCACATCAATTCTCTGCACGTAGTTTTCTTGAAAACTCAAGACCTGAACACATTTTTCTATTAGCAGGAATTCCCAAAACATACATGTGAGGTGGCTCTTGCCTGGAGTTCTGTTTCAGGCTTCAAGATGACAGGCTACAGGTGTGGTGGAACTTCAACTCTCCACCTGAGGGTAACAGAGGCAGTTCAAACCAAAACATTCTGTTAAACTTTGAATTGCTGTTTAAGTAGTGGGTTACAGTACTTCAGATGTAATAAAATTATATTACTAAAAGCATGACATAAGCATTCATCATTTCTTCAAGCAGAGGACTTTAAAGAGAGAGAGAAACAGTTTGTTTTATAAATATGCATTAAGTTGCTTCCAGTCTTATCATTGTTGAAGGGACTGTGGATCAAGCCATTCACAAGGCTAGTGATTTAAAGATTTAGATTTTTGCTTTTTTTATGTTACATTTTTAAAGTGTGAAGAGAAAATAAAGGGCAATATTTAGCCAAATAATACACTTAAGACAAACCTGTTTCCAGCTACTATACACACTTCCTTCTTTTCCCTCATGATTACAAATCACAGAATCATGTTTTCAGTCCCCTCTGACCTTTTTTTTTTAATCCCTGTTTTCATCTGATGCATATCATGTAAAGGATGCAGTCCTGAAAATATCACATAATTAAAAATTCATAAAACTCAAATTTCTTCCTGGCAAGGTGACAAGAGTTTTTATTTCACAGTTCACGTGGCCCTGACATGTGACAGTTGAATAAACAGTTCATATTCACTTGGCCTGCCTGCTTTGAAATTATGCTACTCTTGATTATGTTTGTATTTTTTAATTCATTCAAACTTTGCTGATAAAGGGAGATCATATTTTTTATAGCACTGTGTAAAATTTGCATTATTGAAATGTACATATAATGCTACCAATTTTTGTTCAATATTCTTGAACTTCTTTTATTGAAACCTATACTTAAGTGAGAAGAAAGCAAAAGATGATGTTTATCTTGACTGTCAAAGAATGTATGAATTGTCTTGCTTTTCTTAGTTAGGGTTTACATTTTAAACTTTTTATCAGAAGAAATATTTTGGCCTCTGATAATAAATTTGATTTTATGGGATATTTTGAAGCCTGCAGCTTATTGCCTAATCTCAAATTCTGCCGTTCCTGCCAGATCTGGTTAGAAGATCCCTATGTTCAATGGGTAAACAACCCATATATGCAGAATATTGGTTGCCCCTTTCATTTCTTAAGAAAATCTGCATATTAATGACAACTTTGTATTTTAGATTCTTTACCATTTAATCAGTGCGTTAGGTAAGACTTGTAGGGCTTGAAGACTTCCAAAAAAGAGATTGTTTTGATCATTGTGAGAACTTTAAAGTAGTCAGTGATCTGATTTTATAGTCATAGTCATGTTAAACTCTTAAAATGCATTTCTTGACTCATGGACAAAATTAATCATCTAGTCTCAAGGGAAGAGCTCACATTCATAGAAGGAGCTGTATTTGCCCCTATTGGTTAAGGTAATCAGAGATTTCTGAGCCACAGCTTTAAAAGTTACACATCAGTGCCTCATTTAAATATGCAAAGAAACATTGAAATTTCACACACAGGCTGTTGAGGATATTATACATTGATTATGATATGTATCAGTTATGTTCCTGGCAGGAAAGAGATCTCAAAAAATAATTTAATGAAGGGGCCATGTGTGTGGGCAGAGTAAGGAAATCAACAAGGGGAGATGGGGTACTGGAGAAACAGTGAGTGGCGGAAGTGCCAAGGGACGGAAAATGTTTCTCAAGATGGGAGAGCGAATCTGTGGGCAGAAGGCTTGACAGGAGATGTGGCCTTCAGTCCAGGGACACAGCCAATGCATGGTGACCTGACAGGAAGGGAACACAGGAAAAAAAAATTGCTGGTCTTTCTCCAATCTTCAGATTGTTGCTTGTGCTTCCACTGGCTGACCCCATCCTACAAGCCAGTGGGAAAACTATTCTAAGTAGGAGAAATAGCTCATGGCCATATTTATTATTTTATATTCACCAACACTGACAAGGCTTTCTTTGTTTAAAGTTACTAACACTGGTCATGTTGTTGCCCCACAAAAGATATTGAAAGAGGTGCAAGCAAGCTCATATGCTTGGGGTAACTCGTAAGATTCCTGTCAATCTAACACATCTTTCACTATAGTTATTTATTATTTACTTTGACCATATAGCTTCTGTCCAAAATTTCTCTGTCTCTTCAACTTTAGAAGTAATGTAAACCTACACCTTTAAACAAATGGACTATGTTTTTTGAGGAGATGTCGCCATGATCAGCCATGTTAAATGACACCTGAAGTCAATGTGATGTTTCTCTTAGAGGTAGATGGTATTACACCCCCAGGATGGTATGGTTATGGTTGGCGCTTGCTGCGCACAATAATGGATTTTCTTTCATAAAGTATATTTTCGTTCCAAGCTTCTTATTCCAGCATGGGGATACGTTGTGGGTTTGCAGGGAAGGGATTAAGCTATGAGGAACTGTCCTTTATTGTGTAAGAAGGCAAAGTCCAGCTGCCCATGATGGAAATCAACACTGATATATTTTTTTCAGTGTATGCCAGAAAATTTGACAAAGTAGTTTTGATCATTCTTTGCAAACAGTTGTTCTGTGCCTACTGTTCTCCATGTCTTCTGCCTGATAAAGATACTTTAATACCATAAAAATGTCTCAAGATGTTCTTTATGTGGGACCAGTGTTCACTTTACTTTTTTAAAGTAATTTTTACTGGAGTATAGTCGATGTACCATATTGTGTTGGCTTCAGATGTATAGGAAAGTGAATCAATTATACACATGTCCATTCTTCTTTAGTTTCTTTTTGCATATAGATTATTAGAGAATATTGATCAGAGTTCCCTGTATGGTAGGTTCTTATTAGTTATTTATTTTAGATATATTAGTGTATATATGTTTAAAAAGTGAATTCATAGGACTCTGCAGCAGATCAACATATATTAATAGGTGAGGGGGGCTGAGCGTGAGTCAAGAGAACTGAATGAGGGGCCAAGGTAGGAGGAGAAGAACTATGCCAAGTTTTGCTTAGAAGCGTTGACTCGTGGAAGGCATTCCACCATTTGACATCCTTCTTCATGTATCTTATGTCTGGCTCACTCTCTGGCTCTGTTTTACTTCCTCTAATGTTTCATCATAGTCTTAATGACTATATTACATTAAAACAAAAAATAATAATTCTTAGAATGTGTTTCCAGGAGAGCTGTTGTCTGGTCAACCTCCAGCTGTGCTTCTGGAGAGCAGCGGCATGCCTAGGGGAAGAATTAGGAGCCTTGTGTTGGACTTGCAGCTCTCTCCTTTTTGCTACAATTGTGAAGGTCACCCAGCTGCTCTGAGCAGGGTCAACTCCCTGTAAATGGAGATATTCCTACATATATTTCTCTTGCTGGCAAACATTCAATAAATGAGTAACTTTTCTCATTATCACTGGTCTGATATCCATAGGATGTTCTGTTTTCAAAATAAATTTTCCCTAAAGGTAATTGGATGCCTAATCATTATTATGCTGCCTGGTAATTAGGAATAAATATAAGATAACCAATAAAATGACTGCATTTTAAAATATTGCCTTTTATTATGTTAGTTTTCAGTAACTATATTTGCCATTTACTGATTCAACTAAAATGCATTAATGGTGGTTAGGAGCTTGTGTTTTTGTAAGCTGTTTCTTTGTGATTCTTGCCTGCCCTGCATTACTCTGCTAGTGCAGCAAATAAATGCAGGAGAGATAACTCCACAAACCCCCATGTGCTAAAATTTCCAAAAGAAGAGAGCAGCTTCTTGTCTCCTGATGTTTTAGCCAAGGAGAGGTGAGGACAATGAGCAACCTAGATGAGGCATTAAGCCTATAAAATATGTTCTGCTGAAAAAATTAGACAGAGAGAAGCCAATGAGAGGAGAACCAAACAAGGAAGGTGAGAAAGCATCTGGGAAGGAGAAAAACTGGGGGATTATTTTCAGAAGGAAGTTTTGCTGAAAAGCTAAATTGCCCACAGTCCCAGATTGCTGCAAAAACTACCACCAAACCCGTCAGAAGGTTCTGTTCCTTGTCCAGGCAAGTGGTTCTGTGGCTTACTGAGCAATTAGGTAGTGAATCAGTTAAGCACCTGTTCACATCCTGTTTCTCCTCCACTCTCTTAGATCTGTCTTCACTCTCTGATATGCACTGATTTCATTCCCCTTTGAGCTCTCATTGTACAAGTTATTGGAGAAGGAATTGGCAACCCACTCCAGTACTCTTGCCTGGAAAATCCCATGGACAGAGGAGCCTGGTGGGCTGCAGTCCATGGGGTCACTAAGAGTCAGACATGACTGAGTGACTTCACTTTCACTTTCACGCATTGGAGAAGGAAATGGCAACCCACTCCAGTGTTCTTGCCTGGAGAATCCCAGGGACGGGGGAGCCTGGTGGGCTGCCGTCTATGGGGTCGCACAGAGTCGGACACAACTGAAGTGACTTAGCAGCAGCAGCAGTACAAGTTTGTCTATCCTCCATTGTTCGTCATTTAACTATTCATCAACCTTGTATTATTTTATAGATTCCGGTGTTGGAGTTGTATTTCAAGTAGACCCAAGTCTTCTAAGTGACATAAAGATATTTAATTATCTAGCATTTACCCTTACACAGTGTTTATTGCATATCTGTTCAAAAATATAGATTTGTGGCAGGATATTATAAATAAGTATCAGTTTCTTTCCCCATATAATTTAATGTGTTCCTTTCTGACTCACATTATTGGACTTAAATGATACCACTTGAGCATCCCATGGGAAACCTAGCCAAATCCAGGATGTGGTGGGACTAAGATAGAAAACTAGATTTGGAAGAATCCAAACTGCACCTCTCTTTCACTATACAGTTCTCTCTCCTCAAGCTCAGACACATTCTGAAGACCTGTGTGATGACTTTCTCAGCTCAAACATTATCTTCTTAAATCATTTCCTGATCATCCAATCCAAAATAACCCCTCCTATAATGACTTTCTTTTATATTGCCTTTTTGAAATTTCTTTTACAGACAAGATGACCAAAACAGGGGCACTTTGGAGGGTAAAAGGAGGCAACCTTAATAATCCACAGCAGGAATATGGGCACAAACCAAGGCGGTTCCCGACAAACCGAATATATGGTCTTCATCTCCACAGAAATGACCATGATTTTATTATTTATAATTGTCTAAAAATATGGGATATGAACTTCTTTTAAAGGATCCTGTTCATTTTGTTCTTTGTTGAAATCTAGTGTGTAGATCATACCTGGCACATACTAAATGTTTAATCAGTAGTCATTGGGTGTTTGACTAAATCTCATACCAGTACTTTTTAGGGAACAAAGCTACAACATCTTAGACCTCTGTTTCACTACTTGATTTCTGCAAAGTTGGTAGGCTTGTAGTTGTTTGCCTGTATCGTCTGACCTCAGCCATGTCAGCTGCTCATTCTATTCTCTGCTGTAGTTCTTCTGCTTTCTTATCTCTGCCCTGTACTTCTTCCCATTGTAGAAACTGCTGTAGATAATCCAGAGCCCTGCAAGTCTGAATTCTCTCTAATTGTACACAAAGGAGGTAGAATTACACATTTTAAGATAGGGGTAGGTAATGTATAGTTCCCCATTTGTTTGAAAATCATATATCTTATGAGTGATTTATGTATGAAGTTCTGTGTATTTGTATTTTCTGTGTACAATGAACATAGTATATATGTAAGGATTGTACTTTAATGTTTTAAAAATAATAATATAGACGTTTCTAGATTCTTTCAATCTGAAACTATGATAAACCTCCTAGAACAAAAAAAGATACCACCTTGAATGTACTGTAACTAGATAGATAGATATAGATATAAAATCAGGACTTCAGTCGATCTGTTTAGTATCTACAGTTTTCTTCTCCAGTTTGCATATATGTTTGAAAAAGTTTTAAGTTCTCCTAGCTTAGTATTGCTAGGCTTCCCTGGTGGCTCAGCAGTAAAGAATCCGCCTGCAATCTGCAATGCAAGAGATGTTAGTTTGATCCCTGGGTCAGAAAGATCTCCTGGAGAAGGAAATGGCAACCCACTCTAGTATTCTTACCTGGGAAATCCCATGAACAGAGGAGCCTGGTAGGCTATAGTCCAAGAGGTTGCAAGAGTTGGACACAACTTTGTGACTAAACAACCACCACCAGCTCCATATTGCCACCTCTACAACAGAAAGATTTCCATTTTGCACAGTTACCAGGTAAGGATAAGAGATTTAAAACATACCACATCAGTTGTGCTTCTATTCTGTAATACGTCCTTGCAATACATAGAGCCTATTTTATTTCAAGGTACGCATAGAAGAGTTTCCTCACCATTTTATAATTCTCCGAGCTAAACAAAAGTCAAAAGCCTTCAAATAGCTATAAAGCCAGTTCTATAAAGGGCTTTAAAGATCAGTTTTATGCTTAAGATTATCCCTTAAGATTCCTTAAGGGAAACTATATAGCCAGATGCTGCTGCTGCTGCTAAGTCACTTCAGTTGCGTCCGACTCTGTGCGACCCCATAGACGGCAGTCCACCAGACTTCCTTGCCCCTGGGATTCTCCAGGCAAGAACACTGGAGTGGGTTGCCATTTCCTTCTCCAATGCATGAAAGTGAAAAGTGAAAGTGAAGTCGTTCAGCCGTGCCCGACTCTTAGCAACCCCATGGACTGCAGCCTACCAGGCTGGGCAAATACCCAAATACATGCAAATGTGTCATCCATTGATGCCCTCCTAGCCCATCTCCAAGTAAAGCCTTAGTCTGTGATCCTGAATGGTTAAGGAGCTTGTTTCAATACAGTGAAAAGTGTACAACACAATGACAGTAATAGAAACACTATGTAGATTATGCTACTTATGTAAATAGTTGTGTTGAAATATGCTCTTGGATCATCGATGTGTAAAATCTCAGTGGATCATCAGAATCTTTAGGTCTGACTTCTTTATTTTCAGAAGAGAATGTAAGGTCACAGTTACTCGAGTGATTTTTATCAAGATTGTGGGAGCTGGTTAGTCCTGTTACTGGTCCATTTACTATTCCAGAAGACATTGTTCTTTTAGCCTTACATTGTGATAAGTGCCTATGGTGATGTCTTGCTCTGATAGAAATACTTGGTCTTGGCAGCCAAAAAGACCTGAACTTAGATCTTAGCACCATGTTATTTAAGTAGGTGACCTTGAGCAAGTTTGCATTCTTCCCATGACACTTTCTTCCTCATCAGAAGAATTGGGTGATCCCAATTCAGGCTGCTAACAGGTACTTTTTAAAGACAGCATTTTCTAGGACAGTAGTTGGGATCAGTACTCAGTCAAGTTGTCTTAAACCCTGTTTTGGATACTAATGTGTGTGTGCTACGTCACTTCAGTCATGTCTGACTTTTGAGACCCTATGAACTGCAGCCAGCCAAGCTCCTCTGCCCACGGAATTATCCAGTCAAGAATACTAGAGTCGGTTGCCATATCCTCCTCCAGGGGATCTTCCCAACCCAAGGATCAAACCCACGTCTCTTATGTCTCCTGCATTGGCAGGGAGATTCTTTACCGCTAGCACCACCTGGGAAACCCTTTTGTTGTTCAGTTACTCAGTCACATCCAACTCTTTGTGACCCCATGGACTGTAGCATACTAGGCTTCCCTGTCCTTCACTATCTCCCAGAGTTTGCTCAGACTTATGTCCATTGAATCAATGATGCCATCCAACTATCTCATCCTCTTTTGCCCCCTTCTCCTCCTGTCCTCAATCTTTCCCAGCATCAGGATCTTTTCCAGTGAGTTGATTCTTTGCATCAGGTAGCCAGAGTATTGGAGCTTCAGCTTCACCATCAATCCCACCCCTGTGAATACTAATATATCAGAGCAAAGCATAGCAACTAACATCATTCGGTTGTATTCAATTCCTCAGAAAAAGTCAAAGTGTATTCCATTTATATCAATTTAAGTTTTTTGAAAAGCAAATAAAATATGTAACTCAAAGACATTCTTCAAAAATAATAAAATGTAAGAGCTCTATACTTGCTTAATTATGCTGTAGTGTTCTTTTATAAAAAATCCTCTTCTGTCTAAAAAGAGGCCACAGCATTGTGTATTGCTTTAGTATGTGTAATAGAGATATTTTTGCTGAAAATTCTTGAGTCTAAATCCTTAAATTTTTAAAAATTAGTAAGTAAAGCCTTTTTTTTCTAACCAAAATTAATAATTGTGTATATCCATCTTGCCTATTTCCTGGATATAAAGTATAATAGAGTTTAAAAACAACAATGAAAAGTAGGACTTGTCTACTTCGGAAGTCAGTATTAAGAACTTGCTGATTTTTAAAATTCTTAATGAAATGTTATAAGGTGATGGGAGGTATGTGTAGGTATGAAAATTCTATCTTTAAGAGAGTCATATATATTTCATATAACCCATTCATTTATGTTTTAAGACTTCAGTCATTACAAAGAAAATAAGATTCATCTGAAGAGGTATGCTATTATGAATTTGAATTTTTAAAATTTGAGTCATTATATAAACTTCAGAAGTGTACAGCCACTACTTGTTTAGAATTCAGAAGAAGAAAAGTAGTCATTGGAAATGTGAAGTCAGTTCATTCAAGCCTCTAAGAATTTAGGTAATGATATGCCTTCCTTTGCCTTCATTTCATTTAACATGATACTGAAATTTTTATTTCAAAGGAAACATTTTATTTTCCTTTTTTGCTTGTGAATCTGTATATTTCCGATCTTGACCTTAATAGACTATATACCTGTGTTTAAAATCTGGCTTCACCACTCATTAGCAGGGTGACCTTGGGCAAATTACTTCACCTCTCTTAGGCTCAGCAACATCATCTATAAAAGGGGATGACAATGCCACCTTCATACAGGTTTGCTAATTTTGCAAATAACTTGAAGACAAGATAGAGCCTGGCACAGTGTTATTGTTCGGTAGCAGATGTTTTTGTAATAATGATGCATGCAGTAAATTCACTGAACATTTATTATGCTTCAACTTCATGTGCACACTCAGTGGGTATGGTGAGGAATTTGAAGATGCGTGAGATACCAGCTCGCACCAGAAAGAAGCTTGTAGAGAAGTTAAAACATATATAACAATCTTAGTACAGACTTGAATTGTGAAGTAGCAGGAGAGAGGTATAGATTGTGTATTAGAATTCAAAGAGGGAGTCCATTTTTTTGCTGATGTCTAGAGAGACACTCTTAGCAGTAGTGGCTTTTGAACTGGGTTTTAGTAGCTATACATTTGGAGATGCTGAATTGGCAATTTGGCCTTTCCAAGAAGACAGAAACAGAGGAAGGAGATGTATCAAGATAATGTGTTGTTAGATATCATATATCCAGCAGATATTTGTGAATTGTTTACCTTTTTGGTAGGCACTATTCTGGGAATTTGGAATACATCAGTAAATGAAAGATCATTTCCCTCATGTAAAAGGGAGATGGTATTATGCTAAGTTGTTTAATTAAATCGTATGTTAGTGAGAGATAAGTGTTCTGGGTAAAAACAGAACAAGGTGAGGTAGGTTTGGGAGGGCTGTGGAAGTTATGGTGTGTGTTAGTTTGCTACACCTTCCATAACAAAATATCATAGATTTGGTGGCTTAAACAAGAGAAATATATTTTCTCACATGTGTGGAGCCTGGGGTCTGAGATCAAGGTTTTTGCAGGTTTGGTTTCTTTCGGAGACTCTCTCCAGGGCTTTGCAGATGGCCACTTTCTCACTGTGTCCTCACATGGCCTTTGTCCTCTGAGGATAAGCCTCTGATATCTTCCTATGTGTCCAGATTTCGTCTCCTAAAGATACTAATCAAATTGGATTAGGTTTCACTCGAATGGCCTCATTTAACTGAATCACCTCTCTAAAGGCATTATCTACAAATACAGCCACATTCTGAAGTACTGGGCATTAGAGCTTCAGTATATCAATTTTAGGAGCACACAGTCAATGCACAATAGGTGGTTAAAATTTAAACTGAGTGATCGGGATAGACTCTTGGAGAGAATGATGTTAGATCAAAATCTTAAAGCATACAAGAGCTCCACGGAAACATATGAGGAAAAACAGATACTAGGCAGAGAGACCAGCCAGTGCAAAGACCCTGGGGCAGGCTTGTGTTGTGTGTGTTCAAGAATGCAAAGCAGGGTAGTTAACTGGAGCAGAGCAAAACCAGAGGGTAGCTAGAGTAATTGGAGATAAAGGCAGAGAAGGAAGATCAGAATTTAAAGGTTTTATATAGGCCGTTGTGAAGACCTGGACCTTTGCTCTGAGTAGAACTGGGAGCCATGGCAGAATTGAGTGGAAGTTAAATTTAATCATGCTAACAACTGGTTGCTTTTTTGAGATATATAATAGAATAGGAGTTGGTAAACTAGAGTCCGTAGACCAATCTAGCCCATTGCCTGTTTTTGTATGGTCCATTAACTAAGAAGTGTTTCTGCATTAAGTCATTGAAAAGAAAACATCACAAGAATAGTATTTCATGACTCAGGAAAACTATGTGAAATTCAAATTTAGTATCCAAAAATAAAGATTTAGTGGAATTTTGCTCATTCATTAAACACCGCCTATGGCTGTTGTTTCCATTATAATGGTAGAGTTGAGTGGTTGTAAGGGAAACTGCTAGGGCTTCCCAGGTGGCTCAGTGGTAAGGAATCCACCTGCCAATGCAGAAGATGTGATTCAAACCCTGGGTCAGAAAGATCTCCTGTAGAAGGAAATGGCAACCTACTCCAGTATTCTTGCCTGGAGAATCCCATGGAGAGAGGAGTCTGGTGCACTATAGTCCATGGAGTTGCAAAGAGTGGGACAGGATTGAGTGGCTGAGCACACACACACACACACACACACACACACACAAGGGAAAGTGCTAGGCCTGCAAAGCCTCCAGTATTTACTCTCTGACCCATCCAGAGTAGTCTGTGCCCCCTGCTAGGGAGAGTCGAGAACAGAAATAGGTGGAATGTGGTCACAGATATAAACAGAGTGATTGCTCCAATCAGGATTAAAGCAGTGGAAGCCAAAGTGGGAGTTGGACAGCGTTGTTAGTGAAGCAAAGTGTTGGGGAGAAATTATTGGATATGCACTGGGGAGAAGTTGTAAGGTTTGAACATATTACAGTGAAACAGGGTATCCTGCAGGCCCTTGAATAGAGATGTACCATCACGTAGCAGTGTTTTTAGAAGGCTACTTGGCAGCAGATGGCTACACATGACTGTGATGGTATAGTCAAGAGACCCTGATGGCCTGGAAGTGGAGAGAAAAGGGCAATCAAAAGGTAGATTCAAGAGCATGAACACATTGAGCAGCTTTTCCATTTTCTGTGCCAGAAAGGAACCTTCTGTGATAATATAGTAGTTTTCAAACAGCTTTAAAAATATATTGAAGTGCTGGAATACTAGTATTCTAATTATATATTCTTTGAGTTAAAATAGAGTTCTTCAAGTGAGTCAGGCCGGATGCCTTTTACAATTTAAGCCTTTGGATGAATGATGTTGAAAATATGGATTCGAAAGAGAAAATGATTAATCGGTAATCTGTTAGTGGCCTGAGAAACTCCCAATCTGCATTTCCAACTTATTTGATTATTTATTGGTTTAAAGAAAAATCTTTGTCTTTACTTTTCTGTTTTGTTCTATGAGTTACTTTTATAATCTAATTCTCAACTGTATTTTTAAAGTACTTTTATAGATATCCATTATCTTTGCTAAGCCTATTTGAGTCATTTTCCCCCCAATATGTATTTTCGAAGATTGATGGGTAAAAAGACATTTAACTCAATCTTATGTGTCCCTTGAATCATCTCAATCATATATATGCACAGAGAAATTTGCTTCTTCCTTAAAAATAATCCTTTATTGTTATAAAGTATGATTGCAATGTTAATTATATAATCCCAGCTGGAATATTTAAAGAAATGCTAGTATTTCATGCACTATGTCCAAAGATGTACAAGTTTGCTTTCTAACATATATATTCCAAGTTTATTGAGCCCCATCTTCCCAAATGCAAGTGATGATAAGTAATGCCAAATCTGAAACACTCAAATAGAATAGAGTGCGATAATACCTTATAAATCTTCTTTAAGAAATAAAAAGTTACAAAGCATAAAATAGATCTCAGACTCAGAGATGATTTATTTATAAGTGAAGGAGTATAGCATTCCTTGAATGAATATATTTCTGTTGACAGAGTTTCTTACACATAGCTATATTCTGAATTTGGACTAGTTGAAAGAAGCATGAAGTATCTCCTCAGCAATGAGGAAAGGATAGGAGGATCTCCTGTTCATCTAAAATAATCATTGTTTACAAAAAACCCAGAGGTACTTAAGGGTCCTTACTAGGATTTCCAAGAGAAGAGTCATTTTCCAGACAAGAATTGAGGATGACTTCTCCAGGTTATGATGTGACTTTGAAAATGCCACTCTTAAGCTTATAGGCAGATGATTGAATTAGGAAGATGATAGAATTCATTTCACATGCCCTGGTTTATCTTTGTGAAAAGAGGGATTCTTATGTATTAGAAGTTCCCAAACTCTGGGAACTAATAGACAGAAGTGTCACAAATGTTGATAATGAAATGAAACAGTGAAGACAATGAGTTCCAGAGTCCAAAAATGAGGGGCGGTAACTTTCCAATCCACTCCCTTCATTTGACGGAGGAACCTGAGGTCCCAGGAGGCCAACTTCATTGAGTGCCTTGATTCTTGGCATAGTTGTCTCAGTATATCTTTGTTGTTGGACCAAATTTATGTAACATTTTAGTGTTCATACTCAGGACAAAATTCCATTCTCAGGCTAGGAACCCCTTTCTCAATCTTTAGAGTCTAATTTACATGTCCTCCAAGTGTGTTTTACTTACATTAGTAGATGTAAGCTGACTTTACATGACTCTCAAACTTGGCATTAAAATGCAGTTGGAACACATCATAAGGTATCTGACCTTTTTTGTTTTATATTTCAGTCTTTTTGTATCATCAGTGGACAGCTTTGAGTTAACTGCAAATATGTCTTCATTACCATGCCAAAACTTGTTATTCTGTAATTTTAACAAGAGAACAAGACAATAAGGTAAATCTAAATTTTGAGAATATACTCTCATTTTGTTTAGAAGATATTTTATGGATTTCTTCCATTATGACAAAATAATAATTTTATGAAAATTAAATTTGTATTTTATATTATGTAACTAAAAATGATTTATCTTTAAAACATCAATCCAGAGGCTACACAGATACAGTAAAACTCATGAAGGAGGTAGTAGGTAGAATACACATGCTATACAACTCTGAATGGGGTCCACAGATAACCAAGCATTAGAGACATTTTTCCAGACATGACCAAGGCTGTCATATCTAGAGATGCAGGTAGTATAGGATAGGGTGAAAACCTCTGGGAAAAGAGCAAGAAAACATGTTCCAGTTCTTGATTTATTAGTTAAGGATGCACAATCCAAGCTTCATTTCTCAGAGGTACAATAAAGGAGATTATGGTTGGGAAGAGCTAAGTATACTGCTGTTCTGCATTCTAAAATAATTTGCAAAAGTGATAACACCACTTTTTTTTCAAGATGTAATATTCAAAATAATTAGGGAACATTAATCACTCATCATAACCATTAGGGACTAAATTGCCCCAATAATCACAATACACTATTACTGCTTCAAAGTTACTTTTACTCAGAAGTATACAGATCAATTTAACCCTCCAGAAAGCTTATATGAATTACATGTAGAAAAAACCAGCATCCATGATCCTCTAGGGGATTCCCTCATATTTCAGTTGGTAAAGAATCTGCCTACAATTCCTGGGTCAGGAAGAGCCTCTGGAGAAGGAAATGATAACCCATTCCAGTATTCTCACCTGGAGAATACCATGGACAGAGGAGCTTGGCAGGCTACAGTACATGGGATCGCGAAAGTCGGACTCGACTTAGTGACTAAACCACAACCACCCATATCATCCTCTAGAAAAGGTAGAAAGGTACACATGTGTGCATACACAGACACACAGACATGCACACACACACACACACTGAATCTTGCTTGGTCTGTGAACTTCCATGTCTGCCAGGGCCAAATTTCTGGTTACTACTCTGAGAAAAGATTTAGATGTGGATTTAACTCAATGAGTATAACAAAAAGCTGTATTACTTGACCTCTGCTGACAAATCATTAATATTCTTCATTCTAAATCTTATTTGTTGGTAGAATTTTCATGCTAAAGTGTTTAAAAGATTTAGTCTATTTTGATAGGACACAAAGAGTCGGACACGACTTAGCAACTGAAGTTTTATCTTCATTTCTGTCTATGTTTTCGAATACTTCCTGCAAGGCATAGAATAGATGCTAGTGCCTCTCAATCTGAAAATGAGCTGAGATTTTTAAAACTATAAAAGCATGTGTACAGTAACTTGTCGGTTAACTTTCATGAAAACTAAATTCTTCTGTGACATTGACTACAACTCAGTCAAGTGGAAATGATGGACTACCTAATCAAGTAATAATTAGATACTGCTTAAAACTAAAATCAGCGGTTTAAAAAAACTGTTTAAAGTTGGCTATTTCCTTGGAATATAATGTAAGGGGATAGTTTATTTTCATTAGCTAGTTCAATGGCAACCCACTCCAGTACTCTTGCCTGGAAAATCCCATGGGAGGAGCCTGGTAGGCTACAGTCCATGGGGTCGCTTAGAGTCAGACACGACTGAGCAGCTTCACTTTCACTTTTCACTTTCATGCATTGGAGAAGGAAATGGCAATCCACTCCAGTGTTCTTGACTGGAGAATCCCAGGGACGGGGGAGCCTCGTGGGCTGCCATCTATGGGGTCGCACAGAGTCGGACACAACTGAAGTGACTTAGCAGCAGCAGCAGTTCAGTATATACAGTATTTTAGTACTATACTAATTGCTGACTCAAGATTAGAATAATAGTTTTAAAGAGAGTGCACTTCTCAAATATAAAATTGTTTCAATATGTTTAAAAAATTTTGCCAGAGGTGTAAGTTAAATTTTTAGAATGTAGGATTTGGAATAAAGTCCAATACACTTGTTATATTAAAGAAAGAATTAACTTTTTTTTTCTCTTTAAAATCTTTCATTAAAAAAAAAAAACAGCATTCTTACCGTTAAACTCTAATTTAATTAACTTACATTGTTTTTATTTCAAAAGTCACCTGCCCCTCCCTCTTACCCTTGTAAGAAACCTTACTGTATCTGAACTAGACAGAAATAAATTAGAAAGGCTTCCCTGGTGGCTCAGAGGGTAAAGAATCTGCCTGCAATGTGGGAGATCCAGGTTTGATTCCTGGGTTGGGAAGATCTCCTAGAGAAGGGAATGGCAACCCACTCCAGTACTCTTGCCTGGAGAATCCCACGGACAGAGGAGCCTGGAGGTCACAAAGCACTGGACATGACTGAGAAAACAGTTATCCCTACCCACAGATATATGCAAGGCTGATTAAAAACAAAACATGTATTTAATATATAGTGACCTTTTTTTTTCCTCTCCAAGTGATAAATTGTGATCAGAAGGTTATTACCTCAGTTAAAGTCCCCAAGCATTCTAGGAATAGATTTTTTTTTTTTTTTAAGAAGAACAAACAAGAACAGAAAGAGACATTTATTTAGTCACTCAGGTAGGTATTTTCCCATGACATTGTTCATCCCAGTCACTACATGAGAATAAATGTTTTTTTTTGTTTTTGTTTGTTTTTTTTTTTATCCCCCTTCTCAAAAGAGGAAGCCACAACTGGCAGAGGTTAAGGAATGATCACAGGGCAGAGTTGGTCTACATTCAGTGTCCTAAATCACCTCTCTCTCCTATGGCTACTTTGTATATTAAGTAAGCATCAGTCAGGCTCTAAGAGGTCAGCTAAGTACACAGCTTTACTGCAGGGTTCTTAGTACATCCAAAAGAATTTGTTTTATTTACTTCAAGCTTCAGAACTCAGCCCCAAGGGAATGTGTTTGCTTGAAGTCTGGACTTTGAGTAAGAGGGGCATTACTGGGGTATCACTCAATTTTGTAAGTATCTAACTTTCTTTCTGGAAATCATTAGACTTTTAAAATGAATGCTTACTTTTGCAGGCTATCTGGGTTTTTTCCCTGTCCGTCCTCCCTGACTTGTGCATTACAGTGTTAAGTATCAGGCTTAGTACTCTGGTGTAGAGCTCAAAGTACTGCAACACACCTGCTGAGTAATGTTAACAGAAGGGGAACCATAAATCATATAGATCCATTAATAGCAATGGAAAATGATGAAGTATAGCCAACTGAACAAGTAGATTCTGCTGACAGTTGAGATGTGATGAAGATTCTGTGACAGACGTAATATAGGAAGAACATCCATGTAAAAAATAACTCAAAATGGGCCAGTGGTGGGAATTTTCCACACAGTTACTTGATCTCCATTATAATTCTAAAGTAGATCCCAATCACTGTGATGGGAATTATATCAGGCACCCATGCAGAAAGAAAAGTCTTACAAAAACATGTTATTGCCTTCTGAAAAATTGGCATGGTATCAATTAAGGAAGTTCAGAATCTTCTTGATCCCTGTAAGAGTTTCTTAAATGTGGCTGGCTATAGCTGAAGAGTATTTGTTTGCTTTAATAGCCAACCATTCTTGTTAGATTTGGGAAATTCAGTAAGCTCTGACTATTCATAATTCAAAATCTTAGTGACACATTTTTAGGTTTCTAAATTAGTTTTATGAGGCATGTGATAAAAAAAAAATCAGTCAGTTGAACATTTATGGTGCTCAGTCAACTTTGAATATGACCTGTAAGAAACAGTAGAAACAAAATGACATCGAGTAACCCATTTTTATTTCATTTTTATTAAAAGAAAAAGAATGATTAAACCAGTGGGAACCATAACAAGCCACTAAAATTTTTAAAGAACTTTTTATTCATAAAGTTCTGTCTACTTATTTTATCAGATGTGATTGAGGTGCAAAATTTAGATTAAATAGAATTGATTTTCTTTTAGCATTAAGAAATATATTTAATATGTTACAGTCTGCTTTCAGATGTGTGCCTTGTTTGTCCTGATAGCACATCCTGAGTGAAGATTATTTTATGACCAATGGGGGGAAAAATGGAATCTTATCAGTTATGCCTAATCATTATAGAAAACTAACAAATATTTTAGCATAGACAAATTCTGTCATGGAATATCATAACTCTCACTTACTGAACATAATACATATTTCCCCTTGCATCCATGCCTTCATACAGCAGTTGTTAAAAGTCCATCCACATCATGCATTTAGGGTGAAGTTCATTTTTTAGATACAGAATGTAACTCTAATATCCACAGCATCTTTTTAAAGATATATTTATTTTTAATTATGGATGTGCTGGGTCTTCATTGCTGCATTTAAGCTTTCTCTAGTTGCAGAGAACAAGAGCTAGTCTCTAGTTGTGCATGGGTTTCTCATTGTGGTGGCTTCGCTTGTTTCAGAGCATGGGCTCTCGGGCATGTGGGCTTCTATAGTTGTGGCTCACAGGTTCTTGAGTGCAGATTCAGTAGCTGTGGGACCTGGACCTGATTGTGCTGAGGAATGTGGGATCTTCCTGCAGCAAGGATAGAACTGGTGTCCCTTACACTGGCAGGTGGATTCTTAACCTCTGGACCACCAGGGAAACCCTATTCATCAGTTTCAGTTTGGTTGCTCAGTTGTGTCTGATTCTTTAAGATCCCATGCACTGCAGCACGCCAGGCTTCCCTGTCCATCACCAACTCCCGGAGTTTACTCAAACTCATGTCCATTGAGTTGGTGATGCCATCCAACCATTTCATCCTCTGTTGTCCCCTTCTCCTGCCTTCAATCTTTCCCAACATCAGGGTCTTTTCAAATGAGTCAGTTCTTCACATCAGGTGACCAAAATATTGGAGCTTCAGCTTCAGCATCAGTCCTTCCAATGCATATTCAGGACTGATTTCCTTTAGGATGGACTGGTTGGATCTCCTTGCAGTCCAACAGACTCTCAAGAGTCTTTCTTCTCCAATACCACAGTTTGAAAGCATCAATTCTTCAGTGCTCAGTTTTCTTTATAGTCTAACTCTCACATCCATACAAGACTTGATAATTTCACATTATTAGGCATTCAGGCCTGATCTGAATAAATCATTCATTTTCCTTGCCATCTAACTGAAAGCAATATCTTGCCAGGTAGCAGAAGACTAACCTTGGCCATGTTCTTGTTCTGCATGTGCAGAAATAGTATTGTTTGTAATCCAAGCTTCTATCTTCAGATAATTTATTTCTCTCTGTCTCTTTTGTGAGTGTGAATTGGAATGTAATGGCATCGAATAGTGTGATATGTAAACCTTGCCTAACCAGGCACACGCAGACTAGCAGACTTTGCAGCATGAGGGTGTCTCAGGCACAGCCTGTGCCACTGTAGAATTTTCTCTCCTATCAGGTACTTCTGTGCTTTACTGACATACAGTCAGTATGCCCACAAAGGGTTAATGCAATTTCATTCTCTTAAAAAAATAATTTTCATAATGTTATTTAATAATATTTTCTTCCTACACCCATTCTGGAGACAACCAAATTATGGAATAAAGAAGCAACTAATTGTCATCTCATCTTTTGGCAGAATAAGATTTAGTTGTGTTGGGCACATAGGCAATCATCATGGATTTGAAAACTTAATACAAAAACATTAAATCATGTCTGGGCACATGGTTACTGAGTGGAATAGCACAGCACCCTGTGAAGACACTTATCATAGTGCTGCCTTTTTTTCTTTTTATCCCTGGCTGTTTTTCCAGCATCTTCCCTCATGAAACCCAACCCCAGGATCCAGAATCCAGTAAGGGTAGTGATTCCATTATTTATATACTGTGTCTCTAGTTCTAGCAGAGCATATCATAGATTTTCAGATTATTTTTTAATTACTAAACATGTGCAATCAAGAATAGACGTACTTGGGACTCCAGAGGAATGTGTACCTTCCCTCTGGACAAGGGTGAAGAGGAGAATTGGAAAGCTCACGTGAGATGAACAGGAATTATATGAAAGTCTCACTGAGGTCTGAATGTTAGTGGCCCTGCCAAATATGTGTTGACATTTTAGTGCCTAATGTGATGGTATTAAGAGGCAGGCCTTTGGAGGAAGTTTATATCTTGAGGATCGAGTGGGATTAATATTCTTATAAAAGAGACCTCAGAAAGCTCCCTAGCCCTTTCCATGTGACGCAACAACTATGAACCAGGAGGTAAGCCCTTGCCAGCTGCCACAGCCAATCTGCCGGTGCCATCATTTTAAGACTTCCCAGCTTCTAGAATCTGAGAAATAAATATATATTGTTTATAAGCGACCCTGTTTGTGGTATTTTGTTACAGCAGCTCAAATTGACTAAGACAGGCCTATGAAATCATGGAAGCTTTCTGCAGCTTTTCCCTTTCATGTCTTAGCACCTCTTTATTCTATGAAAGACCTGAAGGAATGTCGAAAGGAGTTTCCATTATGGTTTTTTATCTAAAAGACAGCTTTGGCATTTTCACTTAATGTCTATAAAACTGCTCTGGAGAAGTACCATGTGAAACACAGAGATTAGTATTGTTAATTTAATGCAGTGAACTTAGAGTCTTTATAAGATACCATCTCCTTTTGAACTTTATGTTTAAATCAGTAGAGACCAGAACAGAATTTTTTTCCCAAAGAATATTAACTTTGCTACTTCATATGTCAAGCAAATAGAAAAGCCAGAGAAAATACAAACACTTGGGCTCTAACATTGGCATAAATTACACTGATATATGGGAAAGGAGGCCTTTTTTGATTTGTTTTTTTCTCATAAACTGCTGGGGAAATTGGATGAACTTGCTCTATAGATAATGGATACAGTAATGCGGAGAGATGATCTGTTGCAGTGATGCATTTGCAAATGCTCTAATGATGTAAAGACCAAGCTCAATTGATGACATGAAGAAAACAAAAGTTATTATGGACAAAATACCATATATTTTATCATCAAGCTGTTCCTCTGAATCAGAGAGAGGCAGTGTTACCTCAGTGCGTTATGCCCTCATCTTAAAAAAGTAACAAAGCTGAGACATTCCAGTTTTATTTTTATGCATTCCCTTTGAAAAGTACTCTCTTGTTTTGGCTCCAAGAAAATGTTTGAAAAGACTGTGATATTCTCCTGGAGGCAGGAATGAGTGCCGTGTAGGTACAGTCAGAGAAATGCTTGGAGCAAAATGTCGGCCAAAGAAAATAATGAGGCTTTTTTGTCAATGATCGTTTTGACTTGTGAGTATCTTTACTACATACATTTTAATAAATTATCTTTTATTTACATTTTGCTACAGCTGATGTTAAAGTTAGTTTTTACCCTCCTTATTTACAATAATTGAAGATGACAAAAGACAAAGGGACTCCATGTGTGGTTAGGGGCCAGATCAGGACTTCAAGGCATATGCATAGTTTGCTGCAACTGAGCTCATACATAGAAAATAAGGACCTGGATGACTCAGGTCTTCTGCATTCAGCATCCCTGCACAAGTTTTGCAACATGGTTAATCTGCCTTAATGATTTACCTTCTTGCCCAGTGCAAACAGCAATTCATAATGCCCCTAAAAGAAATTTCATTATGTGAAGGGTCATCAGCTAAGTGCCTGTTTGTCTAGTGGATACTCCACTTTAAATTTCCATATTTGTGATTCTTCTTAGTGTCATGACATGTTTTTGGCTTTCATTCCAATGAAAAGTGAAAGTGTTAGTTGCTCAGTTGTGTCAGATTCTTTGTGACCCCATGGACTGTAGCCCACTAGGCTCCTCTGTCTGTGGAATTCTCCAGGCAAGAATACTGGAGTGGGTAGCCGTTTCCTTCTCCAGGGGAACTTCCCGACCCAGGGATCAATAAGCTTCTACTAAGAAAGTGTGTATAATTATTTAAAACATGGAAGTGGGGGAGGGGCAAGACTGTGAAGGAAAAAGCAGTAGTGACCATTCTTCAGCTTTTCCTGACTTCTTTCCTAGTTTGCAATTTTATTTTTAGAGTTAGGTTTATAACTGTGCTACCTACTATAATATGTTCAGTCCCACACTCTTGTTTTTTATGCTTTCTCTTTCCACTGTCTCTAGCACTGAGGAAAAAAAGAGAATTAATGTTGCTCTGTCTTAACCAGAGAGGCTCAGGACATGGAAGAGTCTGTGGAAGTTTATAAAATTCTTATTTCAGATCCTTTACCTGAAATTTGACAGTACATTGGCTAATCAGAGAACCAGTAATAGATTCTTAAAAGAGTGATTTTTCCTTGCTGAAAAAATAACAATGGCAGTGATTGATTGAGGTCCTTTATATTTTATTTAATATTCACCAGAAAAACACTATATGTAACCATTAATAGCCAGCCCATGCTATAGATGAAGAAAGTAAGCATCAGTGTGTTTAAGTCAAGATCTTCCAAGGACTAGAGAGCTGTGTCATGTTCATTTGTGTTTGTTTTTGTTTTTTTTTTCTGACTATTAAAAATTTAAGAAATACCAAATAGAGTCACAAAAGTCATTATGAAAATTTGAAACTATTTATATAACAAAATAAAAATGTTAACAGAAAAACAATGCAAAAAAGTTTCTAATGCACAAAATCTTCACAATGTGCATATTATAAAAATTAATCCATAGTATATTATACATGGCATGGTTAGATAAAGGAAAAGGACTTATATTTATATTATAAATGTCCTTTTTTAATCTCTTATGTGTATCTCTGAGAAGCAACTAAGATACAGGGGATTAAGTAAACTGCCCTTAGTCACACAACTAGTAAATAACAAAGCCAAAAGATAAACTGAGGTGTCTGATCCCAGAGTCTATGCTTTTAACGGCTCTGCTAGACTGTTTCCCCAGGTAGGTTTACATCTGAACACTTTTATTCACCGTAAGACTCTTCAAGCTTTTAGATAGCAAGAAGATGAAAAGAAGTATTTTTCTGGATTAAATATATTATGAGAAGAAGTATGTTCTCAGTTTCCTACCATGTCTTTGACTGTTTAAGTACTAGATTATAGAGGACACTTCTTTTGCTTTTAATGACCTCTGTTTCTTATTTACAGGTAGACCCACCAAAGAGCATTTGTGGGGTAGTTTACATGTGACCAGTGTGGTTTAGGGGCACTAACCAATGGATAGAAATCCAGAGAACCTGGGCTTAAATCTCATTCTGATGTTCTGTGCCTTGTATTTCTTACCTGCGAATAGTGGTGTTGTAGGCAGAAGGAAATGGCAACTCACTCCAGTGTTCTTGCCTGGAGAATCACAGGGACGGGTGGGCTGCCGTCTCTGGGGTCGCACAGAGTCAGACATGACTGAAGTGACTTAGCAGCAGTAGCAGCAGGGAGATTTCAGAAGCTGAATAAATGTTTCTATCAATAACACAGAGACATCAGTGTATTTGATGTCAAACTCTTCTGGAATGGATTTGGTCAGAGGTGATCCCAAAGTATGTGTGCAAGTACCTGCAGGAAGATTGGTGGATTCTAAAGGATCTTTCAGAAGTGAAGGGGTGTTAATCTCAACTGAAGGTATTAGGCCTTAGCACAAGCAAGGTCATGATCACAGGTTCAAGATCTGTATGACTTAATTAACAACACCTAGAAGCTATTTATAAGACCAGTCCTATGCCATTGAAGGCATACAGAAAGCAGGTACAATAGCTTTGATGTAATCCTGGCTGCCTCTGAGTAGACAGGAGATATCAGCCATCTCAGTGCTCCCAAATTTTCACACCTCCCTCTCCCCTATTCCCTACTGTGGGCCAGGGTCAGCTTTTCATAACTGAGACTGTCATGAAACTCCACCTTACATTTCACCAAAAAGGTTTTAGAAAAGAAGGTGGCAGTCTCCTTGATAGGATATGTATTTTTAATGTAACCCGTGTATACTTTATTTTTTAAAAAGGATCAAGAATGAAAATGAGTTTCAAACTACTTTTGACAAAGACACATTAACAGTTTAAAAAACTCATTTAAAATCATTTTATAAGTCTTGATGAGAAGAATTGCTTTATCCTTTTCACTGATATTTCTAAAATGGCCCCCACTCTAGGTCTTAACCTTCTCCCACTTGCCTACCTCAAATAAGATTGTTTTGAAACAGTTCCGTGGTAAATAGCTATTATAGTAACATTTTTAAAATAGTCAATATGTCTCTTTTACATATAGTGCTAATTATCGATTTAAAATACATCTACTTTGTGTTTGGCGGCTGCATGGTGCTGGAGCAGTGGCTGCACTGTGCGGGAGCGGTGAGCTGTGATCATAGCAAACACCCTCTTCCAACAACACAAAAGACTCTACACATGGACATCACCAGATGGTCAATACCGAAATCAGATTGATTATTTTCTTTGCAGCCAAAGATGGAGAAGCTCTATACCGTCCGCAAAAACAAGACCAGGAACTGACTGTGGCTCATCATGAACTCCTTATTGTCAAATTCAGACTTAAATTGAAGAAAGTAGGGAAAACCACTAGACCATTCAGGTATGACCTAAATCAAATCCCTTACGATTATACAGTGAAAGTGAGAAATAGATTTAAGGGACTAGATCTAATAGAGTGCCTGCTGAACTATGAACAGAGATTCATGACATTGTACAGGAGACAGGATTCAAGACCGTCCCCAAGAAAAAAAAAATGCAAAAAAGCAAAGTGGCTGTCTGAGCAGGCCTTACAAATATCTGTGAAAAAAGAGAAGCCAAAAGCAAAGGAGAAAAGGAAAGATACACCCATTCAAATGCAGAGTTCCAAAGAATAGCAAAGAGAGATAAAGCCTTCCTCAGAGATCAGTGCAAAGAAATAGAGGAAAACAATAGAATGGGAAAGACTAGAGATCTCTTCAAGAAAATCAGAGATACCAAGGGAACATTCATGCAAAGATGGGCTTGATAAAGGACAGAAATGGTATGGACCTAACAGAAGCAGAAGATATTAAGAAGAGATGGCAAGAATACACAGAAGAACTGTACAAAAAAGATGTTCATGACCTAGATAATCACGATCATGTGATCACTAACCTAGAGCCAGACATCCTGGAATGTGAAGTCAAGTGGGCCTTCGGAAGCATCACTACGAACAAAGCTGGTGGAGGTAATGGAATTCCAGTTGAGCTGTTTCAAATCCTAAAAGATGATGCTGTGAAAATGGTGCAATCAATATGCCAGAAAATTTGGAAAACTCAGCAGTGGCCACAGGACTGAAAAAAGGTCAGTTTTCATTCCAATCACAAAGAAAGGCAAACTACCACACAATTGCACTCATCTTACACGCTAGTAAAGTAATGCTCAAAATTCTCCAAGCCAGGCTTCAGCAATACATGAACTGTGAACTTCCAGATGTTCAAGCTGGTTTTAGAAAAGGGAGAGGAACCAGAGATCAAATTGCCAACATCCACTGGAGCATCAAAAGCAAGAGAGTTCCAGAAAAACATCTATTTCTGCTTTATTGACTATGCCAAAGCCTTTGACTGTATGCATCACAACAAACTGGAAAATTCTCAAAGAGATGGGAATGCCAGACCACCTGACCTGCCTCTTGAGAAACCTGTATGCAGGTCAGGAAGCAACAGTTAGAATTGGACATGGAACAGCAGACTGGTTCCAAATAGGAAAAGGGGTACGTCAAGGCTGTATATTGTCACCCTGCTTATTTAACTTACATGCAGAGTACATCATGAGACTTGCTGGGCTGGAGGAAGCACAAGGTGAAATCAAGATTGCTGGGAGAAATATCAATAACCTCAGATATGCGGATGACACCACCCTTATGGCAAAAAGTGAAGAAGAACTGAAGAGCCTCTTGATGAAAGTGAAAGAGGAGAGTGAAAAAGTTGGCTTAAAGTTCAAGATTCAGAAAACTAAGATCATGGCATCCCGTCCCATCACTTCATGGCAAATAGATGGAGAAACAGTGGAAATAGTGGCAGACTTAATATTTTGGGCTCCAAAATCACCATAGATGGTGACTGCACCCATGAAATTAAAAGACACTTGCTCCTTGGAAGAAAAGCTATGACCAACCTAGACAGCATACTAAAAAGCAGACACATTACTTTGTCCACAAAGGTCTGTCTAGTCAAGGCTATGGTTTTTCAGTAGTCATGTACGGATGTGAGAGTTGGACTATAAAGAAAGCCGAGTGCCAAATAATTGATGCTTTTTGAACTGTGGTGTTGGAGAAGACTCTTGAGAGTCCCTTGGACTGCAAGGAGATCCAACCAGTCCATCCTAAAGGAGATCAGTCCTGAGTGTTCATTCAAAGAACTGATATTGAAATTGAAACTCTAATACTTCGGCCACCTGATATGAGGACCTGACTCATTGGAAAAGACCCTGATGCTGGGAAAGATTGAAGGCAGGAGAAGGGGACAAGAGAGGATGAGATGTTTGGATGGCATCACTGACTCAATGTAGATGAGTTTGAGTAATCTCTGTGAGTTGGTGATGGACAGGGAGGCCTTGTGTGCTGCACTGCATGGGGTCTTAAGGAGTTGAATATGACTGAGAGACTGAACTAACTGAACTTTGTGTTTGACTTTCTTTTTCAAATAGCCCTTACCCAATTATTAGAGCTACTGCTTAAGTTTCTCATTGAATATACTAGGGGATTTTGTATTCCTCCTGCTTTTTCTCAGATGTAACAACTGTTTATTTGTGCAATACCAGCTTGTATCTTTTCCTTGGTTAATATTTTAGTCCTTCTGTAGGTTCTGTGTATGGGATCTGTGGTTCTTGAGAGTGAACACATGTAATTGCAAAGCTGTTACAATCATTTTTATATAGAAACAATTATTTTAGACTACAAACCAAAATTACATGAAGATAATGTTATGTGGGAGGCCTAAGTTGAAAGAAATAGGGTCCTAATTAATGCTGCCTTTGTGCTATTATCAGTTTTCTGGGTGGATTACATAATGCTACATTTATAATGGGAGAGAAGTTCCCAATGCTGTTTAGCAAGTCAGTTTATAGGCAGATGTTATAGTGTGCTATCTTTCAGGCCAGTGGGCAACAGTTATTTTATTCCATGGTGTTACTGGTCAGGGAAGAATATATTTTGTGGATTTTAACAGGAGAAACACTGTATATTCAGAGAGTAAAGCATGTGATTTTGGAAAAATTTTTATGGACAGAAATAAACAAAAATGACTATGTAGAAAAAACAAAGAGCAGCTGTATTCTTCCATGACTGGAAAAGGTTTTAAACAAAAATGTAACAACTGTCAATGTCTCCCCAAGCTCTATAGGCCTGCAGAGTCAGAGATATCTCAGGGCATTCCCACCTCTGCTTTCTGTTCTTTTCAATTTCAGGATGAAGGCGACAGGGTGTTTAAAATACCAGAAGCAGTCACACTCTGGCTAATATACGTTGGTCCAAAAGAGGAGGCCCTAGCACACTTCTGAAAATGAGCTTCCGACTTCTTTCTGAAGTGCCTGCAGACTACTAAGACTGTATTACGTCACCCCTCCCAAGACGGAGAGTTCTCCTTCACAGCTAGAAAGGCTCTCCTCAGCCTTAAGTTCAGACCTAAAACATTCATTTTTTTTTTTCCCCTTGAGAAATAAACGCTCTCAGTAATATCTTATACCAAAATTATGTGATATATTTTCCTTTGCCTTTTGGCACTGATTTAAAGGTAGTATTGCATATCTGCTATTTTCTTTTTGTTGTTGTTGTTATTTTCCTCTCAACATTCCAGGGCTATCAGTTGAGTAATAAGGATAAGAAGAATCTGTGAAGTGTGGTGTACTAGGAGGAGAGTGGGGGTTGTCAGAGAATAACGGATCTATTAGTAACTTGGGGTCAGTTTGGTTAGTCACTCTGAGCCACAGAGTTTTTACAGAAAGGACCGATTTGATAAGAACAATCTCACAGAACAGGGTTGCAGTACAAGTAAGAAAGTGAGAATGCTATGTAAATGAGAATAATGAGTATTGCTGTTATGTTTTCATCTCTACAGCCACTACTGGAAAATGGCACTAGGTTTCAAGAATAGGCCTTCTTTGAACTTCTGGCTAGGGACTGCTTGAGCAAGTTAGGGTAGTGGTTGGAGAACCAACCCCAAGCACAGTGAGCCAGCTCTGACCTCCGTGTCCAAATTGATGGTGCTAGCCTCTTTCCTTCTGCTGAGTTGTTTTGTTTTGTTCTTAAGGTCAGAAGCAGAGCACATCAGTTCACTGCGGAAATTCCTCTGAGCTGTGCATACTCCAGTCTTCTCCAGCTGTCCTCAGTAACTGTCCTAACCCATGATTCCACATCTTCAGGGAAGTTTTGAAAAGATGTGTGGGCAAATCAATAGAAAGTTAAATACTGTTAGGTATGCTGCTTGATGTGAAATGCTCCTGAATGTATTAATAGAACTTACTTTAAATGGAAAGTAAAGAGTTATATAATAGGGTCTAAAATATACATAAAAATCATAACATAGTTAGCTCAACCAAAGTTTATTAAATATTTCTGATATGCAGGGCATTTGGAGTAGGTAATTTAAGAGACATGAAGAAGAATAACATGTCCACACCTGCTTTTTATAGCTTACAGTCTAGATGAGGGGATGAAGAGGTATATATAAATAAGGACAATATATACAAGGATTGTATTTGATATGATATAGGGGGATACAGGGGGTTTTGAGGTTATTTCTTAGTAAAATTTCCCTGGACTTTTAATAAAAGATACATCTTAGATGAGTCTTATATGATGAGTAAAGATGAAGCTACAGTAATTCTAGTTAAGGGACCAGCCCAAGAAAAAATTTGGTGTCAGGAAAGGACAGCTACAATAAATAAACAGTGACTAGCCTGAAGCTAGAGTATAGAGTAGATAAAAGATGAAAGAGAATGAAAACAAAGTCTCTTTGCTTTTATAATTAGATTACCCTCATTAATTACTTAATCTAATACTACCTCTAATCAATCATATACTGTCATTAGCTTACAAATATAGAAACCAGAGCCCAAGGAGATTAATTCATCTATTCGAATGAAAACAACTAGCTAAAACATTTAGGATTTGACATCCTAAATGTTAGATGTCAAACATCTAACATCAGATTTTCTTCTGATATAGTAAACATACTTTTTCTGCATTGGAGTTGCAATAACAATAGTAGTACAAAATATTGTGACTTATTTAGTCCCTATCTGGGTGAACTCCGGGAGTTGGTGATGAACAGGGAGGCGTGGCGTGCTGCGATTCATGGGGTCGCAAAGAGTCGGACATGACTGAGCGACTGATCTGATCTGGGTGCCACAGTTTTCCTTTTTTTAAACTCTAGGAAGTACCTAAAATGTAACAATTATTATACAGATATCCATGTGCAGAAATTAACTCAGAGAATGTATTTGGTATATAAAATAATGGAAATTAAGATTGAAAAAAAGAAATAGAGATAGAAATGGGATAGGTTTAAACACATGGTAAATTTTTCTAGCTTTGTCAGGACTAAATAAAGAAATGAAAGATCCTTAGTAAAAATTTTTTAAATGGATTAATATTCAGAATACACAAAGAACTATTAAAATTCAATAAGAAAACAACTTGATTAAAAGTGGGTCAAAGACTATAATATTCAATAGATACCTCATAAAGAATATAAACAGATGGCAAATAAGCATACGATAAGATACTCTACATCATGTTATCAGGGAAAGGCAAATTAAAACAACAATGTGATACCACTAACACCTGTAAGAATGGCCCAAACCCAGAACACTGACAACATCAAGTGTGGGCGAGAATGAGGAGCAACAAGAACTCTCATTCAGGGCTGGTGGAAATGCAAATGGTTCAGCCACTTTGGAAGACAGTTTGACAGTTTCTTACAGAACTAAACATGCTCTTACCATGCTATTCATCAGTAATGATCTTTGGTAGTCATCATCCTTGGTATCTACCAAAAGGAGTTACAGACTTATGTCTATACAGAAACCTTCACATGGATGTCTTTAACTGCTTTATGTATAAACGTCAAAACTTGGAAGCCATCAAGGTATCCTTCTGTTGATGAACAGAAAAGTAAACTGTGGTAATCAAGACAATGGAATATTATTCAGAGCTAAAAATAAATGAGCTATCTAGCTGCAAAAAGACATGGAAGAATCTTAAATGCATACTACTAATTGAAAGGAGTTGATATTAAAAGGCTACATATTGTAAGATTCTAACTATATGACTTTTTGGGAAATGTAAAACTATGAAAACAGTAAACAAATTAGTACCAGGGATTTGGGAACTAGGTAGAGATGAATAGGCAAAGCATAAAGGATATTTAGGGCAAATAAAATGCTCTGTATGGTAACATAGATATATGTATGTCTATGCAAACGCACAGACTGTACAACACCAAAAGTAAACTGTAATGTAAATGATGGATTTGGGGTTATTATATTTTATCAATATAAGTTCATCACTTGTAACAGAGGTAGCATGCTAGTGGGGGCTGTTGATAAAGAGGGAGGCTATGCTGTTGGGGGGTAGACAGTATATGGGAAATTTATTATTTTCTAGTCAATTTTGCTGTGAACCTCTAACTGTTCTAAAAACAAGTCTTAATTTTTTAAAATGGAATTAAAAAGTGATGGTTGAAAGTTGAATGGAAACAAATTTCAGCCACTATTCAGGTTTAAAATATGTTTAAAAATTATCTTCCTGTCTTAATATGATTAGGCAATGAGATGTTCTGGTAAAATAAATGTGTGGACTAGTGCACTAAAATGTCAATCATACACAGATCATCAGTTTTTAAAGAAAATGTAGTACATTATTTTCTCCATAACCAGTTTTTGAGTGCCAATTGCATACAAATTACCCAGAGTTTAAAGTATGGTAAGATATCTGGCCTCCTGAGGATGTAAGATCTTAGCATTTCTGGAAGTTTAACTTGTGATATCCATGTCTTTATCTCAGATGTAGAATGCAAGTGAAAGTTGCTCACTTGTGTCCGACTCTTTGTGACCCCATTAACTATCCAGTCCATGGAATTCTCCAGGCCAGAATACGGAGTGTAGCCTTTCCCTTCTCCAGGGTACCTTCCCAACCCAGGGATTGAACCCAGGTGTCCCACATTGCAGGCAGATTCTTTACCAGCTGAGCCACAAAGAGAGTAGGCTCTCACTAAAAGTCATTGATTGAATATATCAATGAGTGGGTGAATCAATCAATCACTGATTCTAATGATTGTCATTTGCTGAATAGCCATACTTTGTTCTCAGCTTAAGATGAGGTATCATCAATACCTTGGAACATAAATATGTTATTATCTTTGCTGAAAATTATATTTTAGACAAGTCCATTTTATATTTCTGTAGTTACCAAACCAATTAAATGAATTCATAAAAGACGCAATGGTAGATTTTTTTAAAAATTATTTTTATCTAGTGTATCATACTGATGAAATGTTCAGGCTTCCAAGAACCTTAGATTTGACTTAATATTAAGTCAGCAGTATTTTTAAACTATTTTAAGACATAAACTGTCATATGTGTTATTAGTCCAGGCTAAAATGTCTAGATGATTCCTATTTTTACTTAGGTTCATATTAAATATTAATATAAATATCTGTATTAAATATAGCATCCAAAACATTTATATGATATCTTTTTTTCCACTGAAAAATTAAGACATTAGGTAAATAGGTTTTATTCCATTTCTTACATCCACACTTCAGTATATTAAACTACCCAACTGATTGCAAAGGAGCTAAAGTTAAATTTTCCCAGATAGATTTTCAGGTGAAATTTGTGAAGCTAATCTAATAATCAGTGGACTACTTTGTAAACTGCATATAAATTATGCATATAATTTTGAGAGACTTTAAACTGGTCTATTTACTGATTCAGTTTTTTCAATAGGATACATTTGCAAACTGAGTGTTGTCATTCCACGCATTACTAGCCTCTTATTGGAGAGCACTTATAGAATCATGAAAGTATTAAAGCTGTGAGAAGGTCACGATGCAATACAGGGAGGGAATATAGGCCTGTTACCCTCAATCTGGTGCTCATGACACTCTGCTGCCCCTCCTTCCCTCCCAAGACCAAAGTGTGTTATATTAAGAATGCATACTATGTGATACTCTGGAGCTTTGTTATGTCTTCCTGTGTCTGATATAGCACTGGTCACATTATTTAAGATAAAGTAGTGAATTCTTCACGTTAAATAAGCTATCTACTTACCTCCTATAGACATAAATGTGTTTTATGAGATTTTTAAATGTTTTGCTTCTGGAAAGCCTATTTGGTAGTAGTAGGAGTTTCCTTGTTTTCAGTATTTTTCTCTGTGATTGTGTATCATAACTAAATGGTATTTAAAGATATTTGATGACACCTTAGTAACACTGTGCTACAGATTAATCAGACTCAAATTATGAGCAAAGATAAACCAAAAGAGTTTCTGAAGGATCTCAGTAGATTTCACAGGCTTGTGTACCAAAGCTGACATACTGGCTTATAGAAAGAACCCTCTTCAGAGTTTAGTTATTCTCTTGTTACAGATAGGTCCAAAAGATAAACTTTTATACGTTTGGCCCTGTAGACTAGGAAAATAAAAATATAGCCTAAATGAAACATTGATAATACTAAGTTCATATATTAATGACAGTTCTAGTTATGATAATTATTAAATAATGAGTATCTAGGTACCAGTCATGAGTCAAGCACTATCCCAGGTGTATCTCTAAATCCTCACATCAGCTTTACAACCTAAGGATTGTATTTTGATTTCCAAGATGAAGAAATGAGGATTAGATAATTTTTGCCTCGCTTGAGATCAATCACAAAGTGTAGAATGTAGAAAGGGAGTTAATCTGACAACAGACCAGTAGATCTGTTATCGCAGCGAAGTATGCACCAGAAAATAATAAACCAACACAGGTAATAAACTAATACTCATGAGCAACCTTAATTTTCTTTAATTAAAAAACAGATTAAAAACATTATGAGAGAACTAAAAAGCAAATGATCACTGAGCAGGTTTAGGAAAACTCAGCATTGCTATTATTGTATTATGACTGCTGAATGTGATTTATATTTATCTGATAATATTCATAATATTAGCTGAGATTCTTTAAGCTACATCAGGGAAAGCTTCTTGAAGGAAGGGAAATAGTAGCTCTGACCTGAGGGATTAATTAGCCAATTATACAGGGTATGGGAGAAACAGGGATGCAATGGTTGAGGGAGTGTTCTAAGTGTGGAGAAGAGTGTGTACAAAGGCACATAGATAAGAGACTGTTATGGGTTGAATTGAGTTCCCCAAAGTCATATGTTGAAATCCTAACTTCCAGTACCTTGGAATGTGACCTTATTTGGAAAGAGGGCCATTGCAGATGTAATTAGCTTAGATGAGGTCATGTTGAAGTACGGTGGGCCCCTAATCTAATATCACTGGTGACCATATAAGGGGAACTTAGAATTCGCCTGCAATGCAGGAGACCCCAGTTTGATTCCTGGGTCGGGAAGATCCACTGGAGAAGGGTTAGGCTACCCACTCCAGTATTCTTGGACTTCCCTTGTGGCTCAGCTGGTAAAGAATCTGCCTGTAATGTGGGAGACCTGGATTTGATCCCTGGGTTAGGAAGATCCCCTGAAGAAGGGAAAGGCTACCCACGCCAGTATTCTGGCCTGGAGAATTCCATGGACTGGATAGTCCATGGGGTCACAAAGAGTCAGACATGACTGAGTGACTTGCACTTTCACTAGACAGAGATGTGCACAGGGAGAACACCATGTAAAGATTTATGAAAAGATAGGAGTGACACATATAGAAGGAATATAACACCAAAGATCGCCAGAAGGTAGGGAAGAAGCATGGAATGGCTTCTCACTCACAGCCCCCAGGAGGAGTCAGCTAGGCTGATGCCTTGATCTTGGACTTATAGCTTCCAGAATTGTGAGACTATAAGTTTCCGTTCTTTAAGCCACACACTTGGTCATGGTAACTGTAGCAAATTCATACAGAGGCTAAGAGGCATGTCATTCAAAGACACGCAGGTTGGATCATGACTCCCAGTCATTAAAGAAGGGGAAACTGTTCTCTAGTAACAGTTTCTCTATCTCTGAGTAAGATGGCAGAGAAATACTCAAGACCTTTTAAAACATTTCCATTCATAATGATCAATATATTAAGAATATATTGTAGGGTTATAAGTTATATGCTATGAGCTATTAAATTCAGTTCATAACCATATAACACTGTGTTATGTGCTTGTTCAGTGAAGAAGTATTTGGCATCTATGATGTTGCATGTTCTGTAGGATAGTAGTCAAAAGCTTGGACTGTCAACAGAACTATGAATAGAGACTCCACATTTTAGGATGTAGATTTTGGAACATATACTGCCCTCTGGAATATCAATATCCTGAACAATTTCCCAAGGGAGAGGAGATGTATAGATATAACTGGATCATTTTGCTGTACAACTATAAGAAACACAATACTGTTAATAATACGCCAATATAAAATGAAAAGTTAAAAAAAGTTTACAGTAATAGCATGTTTATTCAGTTTCATGTTTCCTAGTAAGGCTGAACACTGAAGAATTGATACTTTAGAGCTGTGGTGTTGGAGAACTCTTGAGAGTCCCTTAGACTGCAAGGAGTTCAAACCAGTCAATTCTAAAGGAAATCGATCCTGAATATTCATTAGAAGGTCTGATGCTGAAGCTCCAATACTTTGGCCAAGTGATGCAAAAGTTGACTCATTAGAAAAGATCCTGATGGTGGGAAAGTTTGAAGGCAGGAGGAGAAGGGGATGACAGAGGATGAGATTGTTGAATGGTATCACTGACTCAATTGACATGAGTTTGAACAAGCTCCGGCAGATGGTGAAGGACAGGGAAACCTGGCATGCTGCAGTCCATGGCGGTCACAGAATCAGACACATCTGAGCAATTGAACAATAGCAGCACTATAATAGAGCTGTGCTATTATTATTGTTACTGTTATTTTTGTTATTTTGTTATTAGAATGGGGAGATGTTCATTTTATTATCCCATCCCTTTATGCTCCTGCCTCTCCTGCCTGTGAGATGTATTGTCAGTTTCTGGCTGTGTTCCCTGATTCCTCATTTCTGGTTTTTGATGGGGCGTGATGATCAGATGGCTGTGATTAGTTCTCTGGCGTGTGTTTCAGATTATCTATTAAGTAGCCATCTCCTCAGCCACTGAGGCATATGGTCAGCACTTCCAGGGCTTGAAATAAATCTGCATCTTAACATGTGGAATTTTATTATGCAAAAGAGAGCTCACATGGGGTCTAATCTTGTTATTTGTTATGCTGCACACATCTACATATGCATTCTGGATACAATCACGCACTAAGTCCCAGGCTTTCCCTTTTATAACAATGCATAGATACTCTGGGTGAGAATATTCTAGGCAGTAGCATCAGCCCTGAACTGTGCAGGGTGCAGGAAGGGAGTGAAGTGTGTGGAGTAATTTTCCCTTCCTTCTTTTGCATGCTAGTCATTGCCTTTTTTTTTTTTTTAATCAAACATTTATTTAGCACCTACTATGCACCAGCTCTGGAGAAGGCAGTGGCACCC
Source organism: Bubalus bubalis (assembly GCF_019923935.1). Lineage (NCBI taxonomy): Eukaryota > Metazoa > Chordata > Mammalia > Artiodactyla > Bovidae > Bubalus > Bubalus bubalis. Next base: position 76,159,637 of record NC_059163.1, read on the forward strand.
CACTCCAGTACTCTTGCCTGGAAAAACCATGGATGGAGGATCCTGGTAGACTGCAGTCCATGGGGTCTCTAAGAGTCGGACATGACTGAGTGACTTCACTTTCACTTTTCACTCTCATGCATTGGAGAAGGAAATGGCAGCCCACTCCAGTGTTCTTGCCTGGAGAATCCCAGGGACGGGGGAGCCTGGTGGGCTGCCGTCTGTGGGGTCGCACAGAGTTGGACACGACTGAAGCGACTTAGCAGCAGCAGCAGCAGCATGCACCAGCTCTTTTCCCAGGTATTTAGATGGTGGTGAACAAGATGGCACTGCCTTGGATGCAAGGTACTTGTTAGAAGAGATCATCCCTTAGTGCTAATTAGGAAAAAACACATCCTTTCTCCAGGCTGACTAAGCTCTAAATCAGGATACCCGCCATTGCAAATGGAGTGTGGAATGGATTTCAACTTGCTTCCTCTTGACTAGGTGTCATTGGACTAGGCACACGATTCAGGCAATTGAACTAACAGTTCCTAAAGAGCATACTCAGCAGATAACAAGCAAGATGGCTATGGAATGCTCTGAGGACTGCTTGGTTTAGGGGACACGTGTATTTTGGAGACATTTATTAGATTTCTTTCTGTACCCTCTAACTAACTGACTTCATTATGTGATTGAGTAGACAGTATTGGTTTATCTGCAGTACTTAGTTGAGCAAGTATATCAGGTTTTAAATTTTAAAAATAGCTGTTCTTTATTCCAATATTTGTTTTTCCTGTGTTACTGTTCTAGAATATAAGTAGAAAAGATTAATGGCAAATATGATGTTTGTTTGTAGAAGTTAGCTCAAGAGTATTTTTCCCATATCAATATAAACTTCTTTGAGTCTCCAAAACATGGACTTTTAATTTTTTTTTTTCCAGAAACATCATGTCATCTAAGCTAATAACAGCACCAAAACCAAAAATACAGGCTCTGGAAACAGAGATATGGATTTGGATTCTAATTCCTCTGCCTGCTTGTTTTGTTACCATGGGCAAGTTGCTAATCCTTTTAGAGGGCTGGTAATAATACTACATTCTTTGTGAGGATTAAAGAGAGAATGCCAGTGAAGTGTGCAGCACAGCCCCTGCACATAGTAAATATTCAATAAGTGGTAGCTGTTATAGCTGATGCTGCTGGTGCTTTTTAAAATTCAGAAGGATCTGCAACATGTAAACGAGCACCGCATATACCAGAACAATGGGTTCTCTGTGTATCTAAATGGAATACATGTGTGGAAATAGATGTGATAAGCCCACTGTTTTGCACCTGGACAGTTGAGAGCATGTTTACTTTTATGACATTTGTAAAAATAATATTGGCTAATGCATATATGACTGTGCCACACCCTTTGCTATGTACTTCCTATTAAGAAACTCATAGCATCCTTCTAATCCTGTGGGTAGATTTTTTTCTCTTTTTATTATTATTTATCTGTTTGTTTTTAATTGAAGGATAATTGCCTTATCATTATTGTATTGGTTTCTGCCATACATCAACATGAATCAGCCATAGGTATATATATGTCCCCTCCCTGTTGAACCTCCCAGCCAATCCCACCCCACCCCTCTAGGTTGTCACAGAACTCTGGTTTGAGTCCCCTAAGTCATACAGCAAATTCCCACTGGCTGTCTATTTAACATATGGTAGTGTATATGTACATGCTACTCTCTCCATTCATTCCACCCTTTCCCTCCTCCCCTTGCCACCCTGTGCCCATAAGTCTGTTCTCTATGTCTGTGTCTCCATTGCTACCCTGCAAATAGCTTCATCATTACCACCTTTCTAGATTCCATATATATGCATTAAACTACAATATTTGTTTTTCTCTTTCTGACTTGCTTCACTCTGTATAATAGAGTATACAGTCATCTACTGTGGGTAGATTTTATTATAACCATTTTGCCGATTGGAAAACTGAGACTCGAAGATGAGGTCAGTAGCTAATAAGCTGCAGAGGTGCAATTGCAACCTAGGCGATCTGCTCCAACTCAAGTGTTTCTAACATCAATGATATTACACATTTCATTGATAAATAGTTTAAACCTATACATTACAATACACAAATGTGTGTAGTTGCCTAAAAATGCTAATGCATCATGACACTGTAGAAAAATCTTCCTCTATTATTCTCTGAGGTCTGTAGCCACACTTACACTTTTCCGTCACAGGCTGAATTATAAGACACATCATACGCAAAATGAGATGCAAAATGAGATGCTAAATTGAAACCTTTCTCTGTTGCCCAGCAATGGATGATTGTTCCACATTGCTTGAGTTAAGCATATCCTTAGGCATTATTCTCCTTGTTTACTTCCTCTCACTCTGACTCAAGTGACTTGTACAGCGGTTCTATATCCAATTACATGTCATCTCGTGGCAGAAGGATGGCATTAATATGGATTAATTATATTCTGCAAGCTCTTTGGTGATCTTTGCCCTTCAGTGCTGAATCAAATGATGTATCAGTTAGAAACTTGTGCCTGGCTGCATTTAACAGAGATCTCACTACTGTAGCTTCCAAAGTAGGCATTTATTTTTCTCTCAATTCAGGAAGTACAAGAGTACCCTGTCCAGTATTAATGCTACAGATTCTTAAGTCCTCAGTGCCCCTGACTCCGTATGTCTTCCACACTGCCGTCCTTCATTTGTGTCTTTTCCTCTTCTAGTTGATGCCCCCAAAGCAAAAAATGGCCATTTCATCTCCTACCTCACAAACTCATTCTAGGCTGGGGAATTCCAAGTACTTACCCTGACATCTTTTGGACAGAACTATACCATAAGGACAGTGGATCAATGAGGCTGGCCAAAACAAATCCAAGTTCTATTAGTCATAAGTATAAATGTAAAATGGGCAGCTGGCAGTGTCTGCCATAACTGAAAACTCATACTGCAAAAGTGATTTCCTACTAAGGCGTATGTGATATTCAAGAACCCATATGTATTGTCTACTGTGGGTCTTGAGGTTTACATCAATGGGAGCATGGCTCTCTTCCCTTAAGAAAACTTGCCACCCGAAAAATTAGATAGATGTGCAAGCAAATAACTACAAAGTGCTGTGCTAGAGGCAAGTGTGTTGGAGCTTTGAGTTATCAGTGGTAGGACAGAAGCATACAAATTTTAGTTCTGATAGTCAAATATTAAGAGTAATATGAACACTAATGCTAGCAATAATGGCTGATCTTTATTACATATTAACTAAGTCAGGCATTAAAAATTATTTATGTTATATAATATATATATAATTTTATATATTCTTATATTTAGGGTACATATATTTTGCACACCGACTTTATATGTTTTTACAGCAAAGTTATGTGAGGAAAATGAAATTGAATAACTTGCCCCATGGTGAAATAGCTAGTAAGTTAGAGAGCTGGGATTTCAAATTTAGATAGTCCTGAGCCCTGTTAATCTGTTAATCTGCAATCCATAGTGAGGATACTGAGGAAGCTCCATTTAGCTATTTTCTGGGTTTTTGTTGTTGTTGTTGTTGTTTGTTTGTTTTTTGTTTTATTTGATTCTTTAAAAAAATCCAGAATTTTCTTTTGATATTTCCAATTGTGTTGAACCCTTTAATTCATTTAGCATTCATCACATTTCATAACTTGGTTTTACCCAGGATTGTTGGGGTTTAGCTCAATCACCCAATTGCACAGAAGGGTACAGGCTAGAATCTTTTCAGGTAGGGAATGTTAAGTTACACATATTCGTATCCCTCTATTATGAGTAGAATACTTTTAACAATGTCATTACTTGGTCAAAATATCCTGTTTTAACCCTTAATCTTAACTAAGATTCTGTCCTCACTCCTATTTTCAGAGATGCTCTCTTGCTGCCATTTCTGGAAAGCCCTACTAGAGATAACAGCTAACTTGTCTTGGCTTATGCCCTGGTTTCATGATGCTCCATTCAATGCCTTATGTATTTGGCAGAATTCTAAGATGACCCTCCCCGCAAAGACACACACCTTTATATAATATCCTTCCCTTGACTGTGTGAGGGACCTGTGATGATGATGTCATATCTCAGTGTCATTTCCATAATTAGGTTTTATTTTTTAAGCATAGTTAACTTCAAGAATGTGCTAAGTCACTTCAGTTGTGTCCAACTCTTCATAACCCTATGGACTGTAGTCCGCCAGGCTCCTCTCTCCATGGAATTCTCTAGGCAAGAATACTGAAGTGGGTTGCCATGCCCTTTTCAGGGCATCTTCCTGGCCCAGGGATCTAACCTGCATCTCTTAGGTCTCCTGCATTGGCAGGCAGATTCTTTACCATTAGTGCCACCTGGGAATCCCAAGGAGATTGCATTAAGCGGTGGTGGTTTAGTCACTAAAATGTGTCCAACTCTTGCTACCCCATAGACTGTAGCCTGCCAGCCTCCTCTATTCATGGGATTCTCCAGGCAAGAATAATGGGGTAAGTTGCCATTTCCTTCTCCAGGGGATCTTCCCAATGTAAGAATCAAAACCGGGTTTCCTGCATCTCAGGCAGATTCTTTACCAACTGAGCTACAAGGGTCTTACCTTCAGTGGGTCTAACCTAACCTTTAAATCACAATAACCTTTAAAGTCAAGACTCTTTCTGGCCATAGAGATTTGAATGTGATAGGAATTCAGTGAAAGAGGGATTCTTCATTGCTGACTTTGAAGATGGAATGGGATGCATGGCAAGGAACTGTGGATGGCTTCAAGGAGCAGAGAGTGCCCTGTGCTGTCAGCCAGGAGAAAAATAGGATCTTGATCTTTTAACTGCAAAGAATTGAATTCTACAGCCACAGGAGCTTGCATAAGGACTCCAGGCTGGAGATAATGAGAGAGCCTGGCTGACACTATGATTTTGGCCCTGTGAGACTATTAGCAGAGAACTTAGTTATTCTGTGCCTGAACTCCTGACCCATGGAAACTGAGAGATAACAGTTTCATGATGTGTTAAGTTATTAAGTTTCATGTTATCTGTTATGCAGCAAAGGGTAGCTTATACATCTAGGCTTTAGTTTCAGACATTAATCTCTTGCCCTCACCTCAAAGGTTCACAAGTAGACTAACTCACCCAGGTTAGCTTTCCTGGTGGCTCAGAGATTAAAGCGTCTGCCTCCAATGCGGGAGACCTGGGTTCAATCCGTGGGTTGGGAAGATCCCCTGGAGAAGGAAATGGCAACCCATTCCAGTACTCTTGCCTGGAGAATCCCATGGACAGAGGAGCCTGGTAGGCTACAGTCCACGGGGTCGCAAAGGGTCGGACACGACTGAGCGACTTCACTTTCACTATTGGCTTTGCTCAAACTATCCTGAAAGTGAAAGTCACTCAGTTGTGTCTGTCTCTTTGTGACCCCATGGACTATACAGTCCACGGAATTCTCCAGGCCAGAATACTGGAGAGGATAGCTCTTCCCTTCTCCAGGAGTTCTTCCCAACCCAGGGATCGAACCCAAGTCTCCTGCATTGCAGGTGGATTCTTTACTAGTTGAGCCACCAGGGAAGCCCCATACTATACAATGTACCCAAACTATACTAAAGGCATTACCGTCAAGGTGAGAAATAGGGTCCCATAACATAAGTGTTTTTATTTTTATTATATTACAATTTGTACTAGAAAGATTTTACCAGAGTTTTCATGTATCACATACCTTTTACCACTCCCTACTATGACTACCAAAATATGAAAACAAAACACCATCTGATACACTGATTAAAATTCACAGTTTAGTGGAACAAGGACAAAGTCCAAGGTGAAAGAAAAATTTTCAAATGCACGATTAGTTAACCCATGCACTAAGGATTTTCCAAGAAGTGAGAGACACAAGTTGATGCTCCTTTTCTTGCTGGATGCAGTACAGATGCTGTAGAGTGTGTTAGGAAGGAAAATGCTTTTGCCGTTGGTTTCTACTACAAGGCACACTCTAGCAATCTATTTTAGTCTTTATTAACATATGAAGATTGAAGGGTTAAAACATGGTTGACGTCATTTGTCCAGAACACACAATGGTTTTGCATGGGGAGGGAGAGGCTAAAGATTCGTGGTTGTGTGCATTTTTGGTAACTGTTTGCAAAGTTGGAATAAGGCACCAGCCTGCAATAAAATATGACCCTCACTCACTCTTGTAAATTGCTTTTGCCCATTCACATTTAGAGGTCATTAATCTTGTTTCCCTTTATGGATGGACATTCAGCACATTCCCCACAATTGATTCAGCTCTATAGTTCAGAGTGGTATAAAAAATTCACAAAGTGCTGTTGGAGAAAAATGTCGCAAGGGTACAAATAAGAAGGGCTATTCTTTATCTTACCTACAGAGAAACATAGGCATCTGCCAAAGGGGCTTTGAAAAGGATCAAAAAAACAAGACATAAATAACCAATGAATAATCATAATTTTTAGCCTAGAAGGGACTTTTTCAGGCCTACACAGTATAGGAACTTCTGTTTACACAATTGATAAGAAAATAGTCCTATAGCATATGCTTGAAAGCATCCTGAATGTAAGGGAACTAACCAGCTTATAAGACATCCCATTCTTTCTATGATTCCTTTACTGCCCTAGAGAGAGAGAGATGCTTACTTTGAACATACTTACATTATAGCTGTCATACTTTGTTATATTTCTTTCTCATTTTTGTCTCTTCCTTGAATCTTCACTAGATGGTATTATATGTTGAATGTTTGTAGGCACTTAGTGTATTTTTTTAATTTAAGTTTCAATGAAACCACGGTTTCATTGTTGATATTCTTAGATTCTGTCTTCTTATCACTCACATGACTTTAAGAATGATAGTAGAAAATTAGCCCTGTGTATATGAGGATCCTGGTAGGCTGCAGTCCATGGGGTCGCGAAGAGTTGGACACGACTGAGCAACTTCACTTTCATTTTTCACTTTCATGCATTGGAGAAGGAAATGGCAACCCACTCCAGTGTTCCTGCCTGGAGAATCCCAGGGACGGGGGAGCCTGATGGGCTGCAGTCCATGGGGTCGCTAAGAGTCCGACACAACTGAGCGTCTTCACTTTCACTTTTCACTTTCATGCATTGGAGAAGGAAATGGCAACCCACTCCAGTGTTCCTGCCTGGAGAATCCCAGGGACGGGGGAGCCTGATGGGCTGCAGTCCATGGGGTCGCTAAGAGTCCGACACAACTGAGCGTCTTCACTTTCACTTTTCACTTTCATGCATTGGAGAAGGAAATGGCAACCCACTCCAGTGTTCTTGCCTGGAGAATCCCAGGGACGGGGGAGCCTGGTGGGCTGCCGTCTGTGGGGTTGCACAGAGTCGGACACGACTGAAGCGACTTAGCAGCAGCAGCAGCACATGGTTCAGGTACTAATATTATTTGCAAGATCTTTTTTTGTTGTTGTTCTGATGTGTTTCCTTCAGGCCATTCCAATACAGTTTTATAATTATCTCTCTAATAAACCTGATGCCTAATCAGAAATAAGTGTGAGTTATGGTATCTGGTTACCTAGAAACAAAGTGTTTCAGCCCTAAATGCAAGCCATAAAGCCAAGGTGGGGGGCTGCAACCTCCTGTCTTTCCTTATGTTCATTTAAATTAATTAAGAATGTTAAGACATTATTAAATCAATACTGAAAAAAGATCTGGAGTATATTAATTACAACTAAAGTAGCATTTCATAAAGTGTTTAATCAGGAAGAAGGCAGTATATGTCATTGAACAAACACAAGGAAGTTTAAAATCATACCACAAATGTTTGACTTCCTGTGGTGTACAGGGCTTGTCTGTCTTTATGGATGTACATGGAAAATAAATGTGATAAATATGACATATACCCATACTTTACTATGTAGAGTTAGGGCAATTAATGATTGCCATGAGTTTTTTTTTTTTTCTTGAAATAGTCTATGTGTATGCCAAAATGTTGGCAAAAAATTATTCAGTCTTTATTTTTTTATTGAATTTATCTGTAATGTCTGCCCTTCATGTTAGAAATTGATGTGAACTGTTGGCATCACACATCACAAGGTGCTTCAGACCTTGGGAATAAGGAAGGTGTGTCTGGTGGCTCTTTCCACTGCAGGTAGGGTATCACCATGCCTATAAACTGCATCTTCCCCATAATTTACAAAAGCGGAGAAATTACTGAACCATTTCTAAAGAGCCTCAGATAGTTGCAGAATCTCTCCTCTCCAAAAGGTAATATTCAGTATAAGTTCTTACCACTGCTTTGCATATTTAAATTCTCATTTTTAGGTGATAAATTATAACATGTGTTGCCTACAAAAAAATGTGACATTACAGCTTGATAAAGGAGGGATGGCTTGAAGAATTAATCTTTTGGAATATATTTCATAGGGTTTTCTTCAATTATTAGAGATTTTTCAGGGATTGGGAATGACGAGATCAATGTATGCATCTGTTGTTTAAAACTGGCTATTGGTGTGGTAACGATACCACTCAAGGGAAATGCCTGAGGAACAGAAGATGGCTTTTTTTGTGTGAATCTTGGTGTGGCTGAGTGAGGTGCACAGATTGAGAGCCAGAGCTGAAATGCTGAGAGCAATTAGAGAGATTTTTAGTCTGTATTTTGTGCAGGTGAAGGTAAGAGAAATGAAGAGCCAGCTAGAAGAAGGGGAATACTGACCACTAGAACTGAGACCTTAAAGAGGAATGTGGTGATTCTTTTCTATAACATGTAATGTGAACTTAAGAAGATTTCTTCTTTTCATGAGTTTTTCAGTCAACTGTCCACTTCTTACTAGTCATTTGTAAGATTAGATCATTTTGAGAAAATAGAATAAAATGAAGATTATGATCTAAGGCTCTGGTAAAGAATCTGCCTGCCAATGCAGGAGACACAGGTTCAATCCCTGGGTTGGGACGATCCCCTGGAGAAGGAAATGGTGACCCACTTCAGTATTCCTGCTTGGGAAACCCCATGCACAGAGAAGCCTGGTGGGCTACAGTTCAGGGGGTCACAAAGAGTCAGACATGACATAGTTTCTAAACAACAACCACAGGCACAGAGTAGAGGTCCCTGAAAAGTGCCCACCTTTATCCTTCCCCCATCGAAATCAGGATCACATATTGTCCTCACATTTAGATCAAGATAGAAGAAAATGGAGCTTCCCTGGCAGCTCAGTGGTAAAGAATCCACCTGCAATGCAGGTGATGCAGGTTTGATCCCTGGGTCAGAAAGATCCCCTGGAGGAGGGCATGGCAACCCACTCCAGCATTCTTACCTGGAGAATCCCATGGATAGAGGAGCCTGGAGGGCTACATAGGCTTGCAGCCCCCATAGGACCACAAAGAGTTGGACGTGACTGAAGCGACCAAACATGCAGACACAGGAGAAATAGATTGATAATTTTGAAAAAAAAAAAATTATGAGAGTTTTATTCTTACGGGAAAGAAAAATTATGGGAAACATTTTTCCTGGAGAATTCTAGAAACATTTATGTATATTCTTCAATGCAAAGTATGTGTGGATATCTGTACTGTGTTTCCACATGATATGGTTAAACTAAGGCATGATTAAGATGTAAAACAAATAGCAGCTTAAAGAGAATTAGATTGAAAGACAGAGTTAATATTAAATGTGTTTTTAAATTTTTCTTTTAGAATATACTTTACAATTCTGAAGCATCTTTAAATCGCTTTTTTTCCATTTTATTTTGTTTCTCCTTAAAAATTCCCAGCTCTTTTGATTCTAAACAAATTGGAATGAGGAGAAGAAGGTGGGAGAAAATAAAATTGCAAATTTAACCTTTCCCATCTCACGGGAGACTGTGCCTTTTCAAGGAATGATTCCCCAGTTTGCCATTCAGTGAGAGAATAAAGTTGTTTACGTTTAAAGCAATAGGCAATAGAATGATGATTGACTTATAATCAGTAACTTGTGTTAAGTAACTTTATATACAGTGCGGGAGGGAGTGTCACTCAAAGGGAAAGTGAGGGGGGTCACAGCTGGACAACCAGGAACATGTCACATATCATATTACCATGTCCTGTGCCCTTGTAGTGACCATGTTGCTAGGCACAATGTTGCATATCTGGCTTCTTCAATGATTGTTAAATTGAAACTATCTCATTAAAATATTGTTTTTTAAAAAAGAACATCTGATGGGAAATATAAAGTTGTCTTTGGGGATTATTCCTACAGTAATTTAGTGTAAGGATTCAGTATCCCTAATAATTGTACAGATTTACATTGTGCTTCCTTTTACTTTTTACTTATGCCAACTCGTGCAACAATACAGATTCATTAATGAGATGGATAGAGCTATAGAGGAGTTGGACTTAGCTGGAGTAGGAGGGTACATTTAACAAGATAGCAAGAAAGACACTTAACCAGATAAGATGCTCTCTGGGCTGTTAGAACTAGATTGACAACTCAGGGAAATTGGAGTTCAGTTCAGAATGGGCAATATTTTAGAGACTGAAAGAGGGCTTCACTGCTGGCTCAGTCATTTTAGAGATTAATATACACAAGTCCCATTAAGGGATTATGATGTAGTCCTTAATAGATTAGCAACTTGATGGAGCTATCAAGAAAAACAGCAGATTACAGTGATAAAGATCATGATATGAACCCTGCTTACTAGAATACAAAGCATTATTTTATATGGCTGGGAGAATGAGAAGAGGCTTCATGGAGTAAGTAAATTTGCCGTATCCAAGAGACTGAATGATGGTGCAACAGATAGAGAGAAGGGGCATTTGAAGTCATGTGGAAACTGACAGCAAAGCCACAGGCATGTTTTAATGCAAAATTTTATGGCAGAAAGGGAAGAAGAACTAAAGAGACTCTTGATGAAAGTGAAAGAGGAGAGTGAAAAAGTTGGCTTAAAGCTCAACATTCAGAAAATGAAGATCATGGCATCTGGTCCCATCACTTCATGGCAAATAGATGGGGAAACAGTGGCTGACTTTATTTTGGGGGGCTCCAAAATCACTGCAGATAGTGATTTCAGCCAGGAAATTAAAAGACACTTACTCCTTGGAAGGAAAGTTATGACCAACCTAGACAGCATATTAAAAAGCAGAGACATACATCACAGCAGGATTCTCTATGACCCACCTCCCAGAATATTGGAAATAAAAGCAAAAATAAACAAATGGGACCTAATTAACCTTAAAAGCTTCTGCACATCAAAGGAAACTAATAGCAAGGTGAAAAGACAGCCTTCAGAATGGGAGAAGATAATAGCAAATGAAGCAACTGACAAACAACTAATCTCGAGAATATACAAGCAACTCCTACAGCTCAACTCCAGAAAAATAAATGACCCAATCACAAAATGGGCCAAAGAACTAAATAGACATTTCTCCAAAGAAGACATCCAGATGGCTAACAAACACATGAAAAGATGCTCAACATCACTCATTATCAGAGAAATGCAAATCAAAACCACTATGAGGTACCATTTCACACCAGTCAGAATGGCTGCAATCCAAAAGTCTACAAGTAATAAATGCTGGAGAGGGTGTGGAGAAAAGGGAACCCTCTTACACTGTTGGTGGGAATGCAAACTAGTACAGCCACTATGGAGAACAGTGTGGAGATTCCTTAAAAAACTGGAAATAGAACTGCCTTATGATCCAGCAATCCCACTGCTGGGCATACACACTGAGAAAACCAGAAGGGAAAGAGACACGTGTACCCCAATGTTCATCGCAGCACTGTTTATAATAGCCAGGACATGGAAGCAACCTAGATGTCCATCAGCAGATGAATGGATAAGAAAGCTATGGTACATATACACAATGGAGTATTATTCAGCCATTAAAAAGAATACATTTGAATCAGTTCTAATGAGGTGGATGAAACTGGAGCCTATTATACAGAGTGAAGTAAGCCAGAAAGAAAAACACCAATACAGTATACTAACGCATATATATGGAATTTAGAAAGATGGTAACAATAACCCTGTGTACGAGACAGCAAAAGAGACACTGATGTATAGAACAGTCTTATGGACTCTGTGGGAGAGGGAGAGGGTGGGAAGATTTGGGAAAATGGCATTGAAACATGTAAAATATCATGTATGAAATGAGTTGCCAGTCCAGGTTCGATGCACGATACTGGATGCTTGGGGCTGGTGCACTGGGACGACCCAGAGGGATGGTGTGGGGAGGGAGGAGGGAGGAGGGTTCAGGATGGGGAACACATGTAAACCTGTGGCGGATTCATTTTGATATTTGGCAAATCTAATACAGTTATGTAAAGTTTAAAAATAAAATAAAATTAAAAAAAAAAAAAAAAAAAAAAAAGCAGAGACATTACTTTGTCAACTAAGGTCCGTCTAGTCAAGGTTATGGTTTTTCAAGTAGTCATGTATGAATGTTAGAGTCGGATTATAAAGAAAGATGAGCACAGAAGAATTGATGCTTTTGAACTGTGGTGTTGGAGAAGACTCTTGAGAGTCCTTGGACTGCAAGGAGATCCAACCAGTCCATCCTAAATGAGAGAAATCCTGGGTGTTCATTGGAAGGACTGATATTGAAGCTGAAACTCCAATACTTTGGCCACTTGATGTGAAGAGTTGACTCATTGGAAAAGACCCTGATGCTGGGAGAGATTGAGGGCAGGAGGAGAAGGGGATGACAGAGGATGAGATGGTTGGAAGGCATCACCAACTTGATGGACATGAGTTTGGGTAAACTCCAGGAGTTGGTGATGGACAGGGAGGCCTGGCATGCTGTGGTTCATGGGCTCACAAAGAGTCAGACACGCTGAGCGACTGAACTGAACCGTATAACCAGAATATCTGAATTAATGATCTCATCATAGAGTCTTATGCTTTTATCTTAGTACACAATGGCAAAATAGTTCAGTAGTTGTCATCTTTACTGCCCATGGCAGAGGAGCAGTCTCTGGTTTTGAAGAAGGCATGTTGGCACACTTAAGTACCAGCTGAGCAGATCATCCCAGGCAACATGAAACAGTGGCAGACAGGATTGGGACCTGAAAACAGTATGGGGAAAAAGGCAGATTTAAGGTCTCAGATTGTAATCTGTCCCACATCAGAGCATGACCAGTAGGTCTGCTGATCCCAGCCTGTGAGCTCTTGGACTCTTTTGATTCTAAATAGATTTCCTGTGTCGGACATGACTGAGCAACTGAACTAAACTGAGCTTTCCTGTGGGTACATTGGCATTTCAAGGTTTTTGTAACAGAGTCAAAGTGCACTGGTGTCTCAGATATTAGATATTCTTTTTTTTCCCCTTTAATTTTTATTGTGTTAACTTCATCAACATTTTTCTAGTTGTCTTAATAGTTTCATCAGCCTCTCAAAACTTCAGTTTTGCTTTCTTAAGTTGTTTGTTTTTTGCCTTTAGCATAGAAGGTAGCGTTAGATGGCGGTAAAAATCTTAGACCTTGGAGCTAGACTGTTCTGGATGTGAATTTGGCCTCTACTATTTAGAATCCATGACTTTGGCAAGGTACTAAGTGAACTTGATGGCCAAATTTTATTAACTTGTATTAATGAATTAATACAATGGTTAAACCCACAGAATTGAGAATGAGTCTCTGGTTTGAATTTCTGCTGCTTACTAAGTATATGACTTGGGCAGTTTATTTAATCGCTCTGTCTCTTTGTTCCTCTCCAAGGTGGGGATGATAATGGCTATCTTGAGGATTAAATTTAATAGTATGTTTAATATACTTCAAAACTTCCTGGCTTATAGTAAATATAAACATGCTTGTTATGCAAAAGATATCTAATAATTATTGATTATTATGGCTTTAAGGATTGTTTTTGTGAGTAAAGAAGAGTAATATTAACACAGTATCTGGCATATAGTAGCATTCAATAAATGTTAGCTGTAGTACTCTAGGGAAATTTTAATATTTAACTGAAATATTCTCTGAGTCCACAGTCTCAGGAGACTATTAGTAAATTAATTACCAATTAGCATACTCAGCAAAATGAATTGTCTTGGCTAATTTATATGTAATCTTTGTATTCTTATTCCTCAAATCTTAAGATGTTTAAAGGAAATATAATAAATCATAGGATTCAAAAATCAAAAAAATAAAGTATCTTAAAAATACAAGTTATTCCATTTTAAAAACTAAAATTGAAAGACAAAAACAAAAAGTAAAATATAAAACAACTTAAGACCCACATAGTTGGCTAAATCTACTAAAACAACTCCAGGACAATTTACAAGATCAACTGAGGATTCCAGAGTACTCAGATATTCTCACAGTAAACCTAGGCCTTGACCACATCTGCAAAGCAAAAATAGTGTGGGTATCAGTACAGCTTTGAATGTGGATATACTCTACTGGATTTATGTGCTGCAACCTCATCAGCTCTCAGATGTGAAAATGAAGGCAAAGAAATGGAGAGTCTTATTGCTAATAAGCATATAATTTATTTGCTGTTCAGACCTGGCTTAAACCCAGGCCTCACTTCTCCCAGTATACCTCACTTCCCATTGAACAAGCTGTGCTTCCCATAAGCCTAGATCTTTCAGAGTTTACTCATTATACTGTTCTATAGCATGGGTTGGATAAGAATTCTATATTTATTTATCCCATTAGAATTCATCAACCCCATTTTGTCCAAAAGTAATATTAGATTTGATTTGTGATTTATCAGGCAGAAGTTCATTCTGCTTCTGTATTTACTATTCTAGAATCCATAGTGACCCTGGATCTCTGTAGATGGTAATTGCATTGCATAGATTCAGTTCATGGAGATACTGGGAAATGGAAAGACTATAGCATTCAAGAGTTCTTCCAATATTTTTTTGGTTTTTAGAAACCAGGACAGAATCCTTGTGAGCACCCATACACAGCTTAGAAGTCTCTTTTCTAATACTTACATTTAGGGGAAAATATTTTGATCATGTTATCATATGACCCGAGTGTCAGAACAGCTGTGCAGAAGCCCAGACCTGTTGCAGAACCTTCACTTGTTCTGGGCCCTGTTCAAACTAAAAAGTCATTTGGTAAATGAGCCAGAGTTACACACCCAAATCAGGAACATTTTACCTCTGAAATCCAAAGAGACCCACTAGGCAGAGATTCTAGATTTAATGTTGCAGCTCAGAGAATTAGAGAGAACTCTTAACAGTTTGTTTGATTGCCTGTTGACTAAAACATGGACCAAAATGTGATCCTCAGTAAAATTAACTTAAAATGCTAGACCTGCTCTGATATACTATAGGGAAAGAGATTCAAAGGTTTAAGAAGGTAGAAATGTTAAAGTGGGTTTGTCACTTAGATCTACTCATCCATCCTAGGAGGGTCCATCAGGGTTTAATCATGACTGTGAGAAATAAATTTGTGAGGGGAGCACCAGCAATCTTGAAGAGCCCTCTCATCACTTTTCTCTGTAAGCCAGAAAACACCATGAGAACTGCTACCGCTGAATTGGGAAACCAAAATGCAGTGGAGGGGAACACGTGTTCACCCGGGCTGGATTCATGTTGATGTATGGCAAAACCAATACAATATTGTAAAGTAATTAGCCTCCAGTTAAAATAAATAAATTTAAATTAAAAAAAAAAAAGGTAATTGGATTCTAAAGTGGCAGAGGCAAATGGGAGTGCTCAGTTGCCCAAGGCAAGGGAGTGTGGTTACCATCATGAAAATCAGAGTCAGAGCAGTGATCAGAGTAGGCAGACTCACAGATACCTACCTGACACTGGCTTGTTGATCACGGTGTTTGTAGAAGTTAGAAAGTGAGAAGCCTGCTAAATTCTTACTTGATCTAAATTGAAGAGTTCTAGGACAAGTGAACAAAAGTCTAATGTGAACCATGACAGAGTCATGGACCCTCCAGTCAATTCCTAGGCTTGAGCCAGTTTACAGAATCCCTTGAATGAAGGGGAGGCTGGATCCCCTTGAGAAAGGATTCTGCCCTTCTACCAAAAATGTTTGCTTTTAATCTATCTCCCATCCTTTCCCAGAGTGACTTGGACCTTTTACCAAGGTAATTGTGTGTGTGGTGGGGGGGGGGGGGGCAGTGAGGGGAAGGAAATAGATCTTCCAGGGATTCCTGAGGACTGGCTATGAACTGACACTAATTTCAGGAGACCCTAAAGGTCTCTGTGGTCCCCCAGTCATATTAAGGGCTTATGATGAACGGAGTTTTCACTCAGGCCCATCTCATAGAGGGTTCAGGAGGTCCTGAAACTCATCTTGTGGTCTTTTCCTCAGGTCCAGAATAAATGTTGGAATAGGCATACTCAGCAACCGGCAAAATCCCCAAATTTGAGTCAGGTGCTATATTTAACTCTCAACCCATAAACTAAGGAATGACACAAACATTTTCCCATTTATGTATAATGGGATTCACAATATTTTTAAAGTATATTCAATTCTCAAATTTCTTATAAAGTTTCCTAAAATTTGATTGTGTTATCTTTGAACAAGAAGAAATTTTATTGATGATTTATCAATATCCTTCTCAGATTGATGTTTCTTCATTTGCAATTTTGTCTAGTTTAGGAAGGAGAATTCTAAAGTTTTGAGATACAATATAAAAAAACATTTGATCAAAGGTAAATCCTCCTCAAAATTATTTAATGATACAGATTGCCTCTTGTACTGACATTTATATACACTTGTTGATTCTCCATTTCTTAGGCATTTCCTATCCTATTATCATGTTTAAATCTTATTATTGCTATTTTTCAGCTCTCAAATTAGCTTTGCTGATACTTTTCTTCAATTGAATAGTTAAACATGATTTGAACTCAATGTGATTAAGTTTAATGGATTGCATTTCCTGCTGCCTTTGTTTGATTGGCAACATAGAGAAATAGAAGTAAATGTAATTGATGGAAAAATTCAATCATTTCATATCCTTGGAAAATCTTGAACATCCAAGTCTTCTTACGATCTCATTTCTTGGCAGTAGTCCTGTCAAGGGCTTTGAATTCATGTCCACATTTATATCACATTCTTTTAAAACCCAATTAATCAGCAGAATAATTTATATCAGTGCCTAAAAAATCCCATGTAATTATTTTGCCTTTTTTCTCTAAGATAATCCTTCACTCAATATTAACCAGTTCATCAATGAATTTAGGGTATTTTTTTCAGAACATACCACTGCTGCTGCTGCTGCTGCTGCTAAGTCACTTCAGTCGTGTCTGACTCTGTGGGACCCCATAGACGGCAGCCCACCAGGCTTCCCCGTCCCTGGGATTCTCCAGGCAAGAACACTGGAGTGGGTTGCCATTTCCTTCTCCAATGCATGAAAGTGAAAAGTGAAAGTGAAGTCGCTCAGTCGTGTCCGACTCTCAGTGATCCCATGGACTGCAGTCCACCAGGCTCCTCTGTCCATGGGATTTTCCAGGCAAGAGTACTGGAGTGGGGTGCCATTTCCTTCTCCAGGGGAATACCTTATATGCTCATACTTTGCTACATTATTACAAGTGACTTCTCTTAAGCCAAAAAGAGTCTCTCTGGAGGATCTTTTCTTTCAAGACTCACTCTCTCTCTCATGTTCCCACAATGAGACATCTAGGCCGTGACAGAAAATATATGTGTTTAGATGGAATGTTTCTATAAAATGTATGGCATTCTTTGCAGCAGATGTGTTTGGCTGTCAAAGCCTCAATTATGACAAGCTAGAACAGAGTTTCCAAAATCCAAAGTGCAAGAATTGAAATCTCTGGTGCCCAAGGAATGTCAGTTGTCTGGGACTGTGCTTGTATTTGTAGGAGAGGTTGCCAAGATCATGTTGCAGTTTGCCTTGTAGAATTTTCACTACTGTAATAAAAATATGGAAACATTAGAAATGAGGGAATGTTACAGCACTCACTCTCTTCAGATCAGATCAGATCAGTCGCTCAGTCGTGTCCGACTCTTTGCAACCCCATGAATCGCAGCACGCCAGGCCTCCCTGTCCATCACCAACTCCCGGAGTTCACTCAGACTCACGTCCATTGAGTCAGTGATGCCATCTAGCCATCTCATCCTCTGTCATCCCCTTCTTCTCCTGCCCCCAATTTTACATGGTTACAAAATTTTGTATTTCCAAAGGATGCCAAAAAAAAATTATCTGAACAGCCTGTACCAAGTACAGCCAGAAAAGAAAAAACAAAAAAAATTGAACCTGGGTAGTGCCTTGAAGGCCATTTAAAGCAAAGGCACAAATCTAGAACACGTTTGGAGTTGCTTTTAAATTGCTTTTAACTGCATGCTGACTGTCTTTTGGGTTGCTGATGAATATCATTGGTCTCGATGACTGATCCTAATTGGAGAATTTATTACACAAGTATCCATTAAGACATGTGCAATTCTGCTCCCTGTAAAGCTCTTTTATCCTTCTAGAAAGCATTTTCTTTGTCAATTGAAATGGACCTTTTAGTTCAGCTAAATTATCATTAGCATCTTTTGAATCTCTAAAGGCATTGGTGTGTTATATTGTCTTATGGTTTGGGGAATAGTATGACAGGAAGAGAAGAAAAAAGTGTAAATTTTCCTCTGTGTTTTAACCCCTGATTGGTGTAGAGGAAAGAACATGAACATTAAAATTAATAATCACTGTGTACTAGTAGTTAAAAACTTGAAATTCTGGCACTGGACAGTCTCGGTTTGAATTGCTATTCAGCCACTTACTACCTGTGTGTTTAATGAGACAGCCCAGTTAACTTGCTTAGCTCAGGGCTTGACATATCAGATATCCATGTGGACAATTATTTATGCTGTTTGAATCTCAGTTTTAGCAATTACTAACTGAGTGAACTTCCTCAAAGTATTTACTATTTACCTCCTTTTTCTTAAGTTTAAAAATGAAGATAAGAATGCCCATTGAGTGTTCCACCTCTGGATGTAACTGTTGCTTCTTGACCTGCATACAGGTTTCTCAGGTAAGGTGATCTGGTATTCCCATCTCTCTAAGAATTTTCTAAGAATTTTCCACAGTTTGTTGTGATCCACACAGTCAAAGGCTTTAGTGTAGTCAATGAAGTAGAAGTAGATATTTTTCAGGAATTCCCTTGTTTTTTCTATTCTCCAGGCAAGAATACTGGCATGGGTTGCCGTGCCCTTCTCTAGGGGTCTTCCTGACCCAGGGATCAAACCCAGGTTTCCTGCATTGCAGTCAGATTCTTTACCATGTGAGCTACAGGGGTGTTCCCATGATCCAGCAGTTGTTGGCAATTTGAACTTTGATTTCTCTGATTTTTCTAAATCCAGTTTGTATATCTGGAAATTCTTGGATCATTGTTGAAGCCTAGCTTGAAGGATTTTGAGCACTACCTTGCTAGCGTGTGAAATGATCACAATTGTATGGTAGTTTGAACATTCTTTGGGCATTGGAAAGGCATTGGCCCTTCTTTGGGATTGGAATGAAAATTGAACCATTCCAGTCATGTGGGCACTGCTGAGTTTTCCAAATTTGCTAGCATATTGAGTGCATTATATTAATGGCATCATCTTTTAGGATTTGAAATAGCTCAGCTGGAATTCTATAGCCTCCGCTAGCTTTGTTTGTAGTAATGCTTCCTAAGGCCCACTTGACTTCACACTCCAGGATGTCTGGTTCTAGATGAGTGATCACACCATCGTGATTATCTGGGTCGTGAAGGTCTTTTTTGTACAGTTCTTCTGTGTATTCTTGCCACCTCTTCTTAATATCTTCTGCTTCTGTTAGATCCATACCGTTTCTTTCATCATCATGGTTATCCAGGATTGTTATTGCTTAGTGTTAAATAATTTGTAGCTTTGGACCCATGTATAATGGTTTCCATAATACTACTTCTTATTTGCTTATCATGAAGTAATCAGTTATTTTCTCTTTGTCAACTTCTGCTGGAAGAAAAAGTAAGATTTGATCTAAAGACTTTACTGCAGTTATGTACCTTTCTGGGGTTCTTAGATGAACTTTCTACCTCTACAGAGGGAGTTCTTTAGTAGAACCTGGAGAATTTCAAAGAGAATGTCAGTGTTACATCTCGTTGTCTGCTGCTCAGCAGGAAAAAAATATAGACCCTATACCAGGAGAATAAATAAAATCTACAATATAATGTTTCACTTTCAGGTGCTGCCTGGGCCCTTGCAGCTTTTCAAACAGGAAACAATATTAAATCCTTATGGATAAGTACTTCTTTCACTGTTTTCAAAGAATAGTTTTAGGAAAATATTACTTTCTCATTTCTTGGCAATAGTTTTCTCAAGGACTTTGAATTCAAGTTCAAATTTATATCAGATTATTTTAAAACCCAATTAACCAACAGCATAATGTATTAAAAGAAGCACATTCTGATGATTGATTTCCTTTCAGCTTTCATTCTCCTTTAGAACTCTGGACTGTCTGTGTGGATGGAAAACAATGGATTGATTTAATATATCTGGGCACTTAACACAAAACTTTAATAAGAATGTCAAGAATTGCCATTGGCAAGGACACTGTCATTTATTGCTCGTTTCCTAAGAGCAGAAAATCTATTACAGTGATTTGAATAAATTTTGATGAAGTATGAAGAAGCTGTGGATTTCATGATTCCTTGTTGTGTCAAAGTCCCCATTTTCCAGAACAATTTATTTTAAAATAGCTTTATACATGTGTTGTAGCGCTTTGACAAAAGAAAATGGAATTTTAGATTACTGATTCTCCAGACTTAGCCCTCTTACATTTTTAGGTTGAGAGAAGCTGAATCAACATGAATAAAATTTGCAACCTGGATATTTGTGGTATATTCTGAAGTTTTGTTTAATTTTTGAATATAGCTTATTAGTTGCTGTTTTTTTTACTAATTTGCTTCAAAAATGGGAATTGAAATTTATAACATAATGTGAGTTATTTTAAAGTCAGTATGATGTAGTGGTAATAAAACTTGATTCAGAGTTGGTAAACCAGATCTTTACCATTTTGTGAATTTAGCAAAGGAATTTTATC
Organism: Bubalus bubalis; assembly: GCF_019923935.1. Classification (NCBI taxonomy): domain Eukaryota; kingdom Metazoa; phylum Chordata; class Mammalia; order Artiodactyla; family Bovidae; genus Bubalus; species Bubalus bubalis. Next base: position 76,180,481 of record NC_059163.1, read on the forward strand.
CCTCTGAGACTCTGTAGCTTTTTTATAAATGAGATTAATTTAGGTAGATGAACTCTGTCTCCTTAAGTTCTAAAATTCTAAAACTCTATTCATCTTTTTTGTCTCTTTGAAAACATAACTTTATATCACTTAAGGTTTTTAAATAGCTGTCACATGAATAAATGATATGTGATACTTTTGAAGACTGTATTTTTATTTCTACATTGTTTGTTTGCTACTGATTGCAAGTTCCTGTGCCAGAGGCACAATGAGGCCAAAAAAACCTGAAACATCAGAATTTGGAGCAGAGAAGTTTATTGTATGGCTTGCAAGGAGAAGGTGTGGTTTATGCCCCCAAAACACTGAGCTCCCCAAAGGGCTTCACCAAAGCATTTTTAAAGGCAAGGTGAGAGAGGGGTGTGGTTAGTTGTTGCAAACTGCTTGGTCTAGGAATACTTTGTTTTTGCAGCTGTCCACAAAGGTCAGGTCAGGATGTTCCTATAAACCTCCAACAAGACAAATGTTATTCTCTGTTCTGCAACTTTTTATCTCGGTATGAATTGACTCTTAAAGGTCAGAGCCCTGAGGATAAGCTATCCTCTCTATTTCAGGCTGTAGGCAACATTCTTCTACAAAAGGTGCGGAGCCAGCATGACTAAGCATAGGCAGCAGAGCACACAGGTGAAAGCAAAAGGAACAGATCTAATATGGACTCAGCTTTGTTCTTCCCTGTTACACGTTTATCACATTCATTGTGGCCTTGTGGGAGTCACTTACCTTTCCCAGGTTTTCAAAATCTGAACGTAAAAACGAAACAATTGAACAATATGGTATCTAAAGAACTTTCCAGTTCTAATATTTATTCTTTCTAGTATATATTTATTAAAATCATATAAAATATAATGTGTAAGGTTCTCAATATTATGGGAGATAAAAAATGAAAGACACAGTATCTGCCCTAGATAGTTTTTAACTGCCACTGAATGAGACCTGTAGTGTATCAGTCTATTCCGTCTGCTATAACAAAAATACCATAGACTGGGTGGCTTATAAACAATAGAAATTTGTTTCTCACAGTTCTGGACGCTGAGAATTCAAGACTGATGCCCTGTCAGATTTTGTGCTGACTGTCCAGGCTTCCCTGTCCTTCACCGCCTTCCTCAGTTTGCTTTAACTCACGTCCATTCAATCAAATGCCATCCAACCATCTCATCCTGTGGCATCCCCTTCTCCACTTGCCTTCAGTCTTTTCCAGCATCAGGGTCTTTTCCAATGAGTCAGCTCTTCACATCAGGTGGCCAAAGTATTAGACCTTCAGCTTCAGTCCTTCCAATGAATATTCAAGGTTGATTTTCTTTAGGATTGACTGGATTGATCTCCTTGCTGTCAAAGGGACTCTCAAGAGTCTTCTCCAGTACCACAATTTTAAAGCATCAATTCTTCAGTACTCAACCTACCTTATGGTCCAACTCTCACATTAATACACGACTACTGGAAAAAATCAAAGCTTTGACTATGTGAACCTTTGTTGGCAAAGTGATGTCTCTGCTTTTTAATACACTGTGTAGGTTTGTCATAGCTTTCCTTCCAAGGACCAAGTATCTTTGAATTTCATGACTTCAGTCACTGGCCACAGTGATTTTGGAGTTCAAGAAAATAAAATTTGTCACTATTTCCACTTTTTACCCTTCTATTTGCCAAGAAGTGATGGGACTGGATGCCATGATCTTTTTTGAATGTTGAGTTTTAAGCCAGCTTTTTCACTCTCCTCTTTCACCTTCATCAAGAGACTCTTTACTTCCTCTTCACTTTCTGCCATTAGGGTGGTATCATCTGCATATATGAGATTACTTATATTTCTCCTGGCAGTCTTGATTCCAGTATAGGCTGGTAAGTAACGAAAGTGTACCACATTAAAACACATGGAATCCACATGTTTGAAGAGTCATTACTATGAAAGATCATATAAGTAACCTAAGGATATGAAAAAGGATGGGAGGAAAGAGGAAATTGATTATATCCTAAAATCATTAATGATTCTAGGAATTTATAGTGACAGGACAAAAATTGATAGAGGCTGAGATAAGATGGCATCCATCTTAAGAGATGGAAATTATTGAGAAATTATAATGAAATAATGACTGGAAAGTTGCAACTCAAATCTTTGTTGAATGAGCAGATGTTGGTAGATGTATAGATGATGAAATACCACCTTTCCTTTTATTATATTGCTTGACCCTTGAGACAAATGGTGCCAGGGAAAATTTAATTATCACTGAACAAGAGAAGATGAAATGAATAGTGTCTCATAAGTTAGGAACTTCAGTCAGTCAGTCAGTCAGTTCAGTCACTCAGTCATGTCCAACTCTTTGCGACCCCATGAATTGCAGCACATCAGGCCTCCCTGTCCATCATCAACTCTCGGAGTTCACTCAAACTCACATCATTCGAGTTGGTGATGCCATCCAGCCATCTATCTCATCCTCTGTCGTCTCCTTCTCCTCCTGCCCTCAATCCCTCCCAACATCAGAGTCTTTTCCAATAAGTCAACTCTTCGCATGAGGTGGCCAAAGTACTGGAGTTTCAGCTTTAGCATCACTCCTTCCAAAGAAATCCCAGGGCTGATCTCCTTCAGAATGGACTGGTTGGATCTCCTCGCAGTCCAAGGGACTCTCAAGAGGCTTCTCCAACACCACACTTCAAAAGCATCAATTCTTTGGCGCTCAGCTTTCTTCACAGTCCAACTCTCACATCCATACATGACCACTGGAAAAACCATAGCCTTGACTAGATGAAGCTTTGTTGGCAAAGTAATGTCTCTGCTTTTCAATATGCTATCTAGGTTGGTCATAACTTTCCTTCCAAGGAGTAAGCATATTTTAATTTCATGGCTGCAGTCACCATCTGCAGTGATTTTGGAGCCCCCCAAAATAAAGTCTGCCACTCTTTCCACTGTTTCCCCATCTATTTCCCATGAAGTGATGGGACTGGATGCCATGATCTTTGTTTTCTGAATGTTGAGCTTTAAGCCAACTTTTTCACTCTCTTCTTTCACTTTCATCAAGAGGCTTTTTAGTTCCTCTTTACATTCTGCCATAAGGGTGGTGTCATCTGCATATCTGAGGTTATTGATATTTCTCCTGGCAATCTTGATCCCAGCTTGTGCTTCTTCCAGCCCAGTGTTTCTCATGATGTACTCTGCATAAAAGTTAAATAAGCAGGGTGACAATAGACAGCGTTGACGTACTCCGTTTCCTATTTGGAACCAGTCTGTTGTTCCATGTCCGGTTCTAACTGTTGCTTCCTGACCTGCATACAGATTTCTCAAGAGGCAGATCAGGTGGTCTGGTATTCCCATCTCTTTCAGAATTTTCCACAGTTTATTGTGATCCACACAGTCAAAGGCTTTGGCATAGTCAATAAAGCAGAAATAGATGCTTTTCTGGAACTCTCTTGCTTTTCCCATGATCCAGCGGATGTTGGCAATTTGATCTCTGGTTCCTCTGCCTTTTCTAAAACCAGCTTGAACATCTGGAAGTTCACAGTTCACGTATTGCTGAAGCCTGGCTTGGAGAATTTTGAGCATTACTTTACTAGCGTGTGAGATGAGTGCAATTGTGCGGTAGTTTGAGCATTCTTTGGCATTACCTTTCTTAGGGATTGGAATGAAAACTGACCTTTTCCAACACTGTGGCCACTGCTGAGTTTTCCAAATTTGCTGGCATATTGAGTGCAGCACTTTCACAGCATCATCTTTCAGGATTTGAAATAGCTCAATTGGAATTCCATCACCTCCACTAGCTTTGTTCGTAGCGATGCTTTCTAAGGCCCACTTGACTTCACATTCCAGGATGTCTGGCTCTAGGTCCGTGATCACACCATCATGATTATCTTGGTCGTGAAGCTCTTTTTTGTACAGTTCTTCTGTGTATTCTTGCCACCTCTTCTTAATATCTTCTGCTTCTGTTAGGTCCCTTGAGACAAATGGTGCCAGCGAAAAATTAATTATCACTGAACAAGAGCAGATGAAATGAATAGTGTCTCATAAGTTAGGAACTTAGGAGAGCTTTATTCTAAGTAAAGCATCAATATCATGGAATCAATTGGTCCAGAAGTTGGGTGCATGCAGATAGAGTTGAGTTGACCTAGATTGAGGAGATATCATGAGAAAAAGTAGCAAAGCATTTCACATACTGTGGAATTGCAGAAATTATTTTAAAAGATGTTAATATTAGAGGAATGGAAAAGCCAGTTTATGAAGTGTTTCTAGAATTAACTACATGCAATTTTCAATTTGAAATACTGGTATGTAGGCATACAAGTATCCAGGCTTTCATCTTAAATGTTAAGTTACTATTGATTTATCTCTTGACTCTAAGAAGAAATAATTTCTTTGCAGAGTCCCTGTTTGATAGGTCATCTTTAGCTAATATTTACATAACTACTTATTTTCTTAGTAAAATATTACTATTTAAATAAACAGACAAATAGGTAAATAACACTCTCCAAGGTGTAATAAAAATGAATTGGGGGATTCTGTTATATAAAATTGAAGTGAATTATAATAACCTATGGAAATGGCATCATCATCCGTGCTTGTGGGGTTTTTGTTGTTAAAAGTAGCAGTAATCCAAATAAAACATGGTTTCTATTTGAATTGTTAAATTTTTCTCTTAAGTTCATTTCTGCAGTCTACAAATACCTACTGTATGTTTAAGGTAGATTTTATACTGAATTCTAGGTATATGAAGATAAATAAGACAAAACTCATGCCTTTAGGAGTTTCATATTTTGTTGGGGGAAACAAACATGTAACAGATGAATGCATAGCTTATGATGTGAGCAATAAGGGCAGATTTAATGTAATACAGAGTAGTACATTTACTTTCTTGAAGATAGAAAGGAGAGCCTCACAGGGTAATATTACAGCATGCTTTGAAGGCTGGATAGAAAGTCATCAAGTGCCCTAGAAACTGAGACGTTTCAGGATGAATGGACTGCATAAGAAAAGACACGGGTGTGTAAAACAGAATATTGTCTTCAGGGCACTGTCGTGTACTTGCTATTTCTGAAAGGTAAATGTGAGGAGAATACTAGAAGATGATACTCAGTACCTTAGATAGAAACCAGAAATACCTTTTATGCCATGCCAAGAAACTTGGACTCTTTTGCAGGTGCATGAAGCCTAGTGAGGAAGCAAGTGTTTTCTAGATGAATGAAAAGGGCATAGCTGAAAGATTTGAAATAGGAAAGGTTTGCAGTCATATTTGTTTATCTGTATTGTAATCATTGTTTCTGTAGTGAGGAAGGAAGTTTGAGGAAAAACCATAAGGAAGTGATTGGAATAAACCAGACACTTGATAATTTGAAACCAAATGAACAGAATCAGGGGAAGGAGAAAGCAGTTCAGTTCTTGACACAGGATAACAATTCAATATGTTATGATGAAGATTCAAACAGTATGAAGATGGATATGGTAATGTTAGAAAAAAGGCAGTGAGCTTGGAGGGTGTCTAAAATATATATATTTTGCTGAACTCAGAACATTAGTAATTTTCATGTCAAACTGCCCAGGAGTGTAGCATACACTTTGCAGATAGGACCCAGAACCTAAATGTTCTCTGAATTCTCTACAAGTATCCAGTTCTCTCCAAATTTAAAAGAATATATATATTTTAAGTTATGATGTCACTGCTGCTACTGCTGCTAAGTCGCTTCAGTCGTGTCCGACTTTGTGCGACCCCATAGACGGCAGCCCACCAGGCTTCCCCGTCCCTGGGATTCTCCAGGCAAGAACACTGGAGTGGGTTGCCATTTCCTTCTCCAGTGCATGAAAGTGAAAAGGGATAGTGAAGTCGTTCAGTCGTGTCCGACTCTAGTGACCCCATGAACTGCAGCCCACCAGGCTTCCCCGTCCCTGGGATTCTCCAGGCAAGAACACTGGAGTGGGTTGCCATTTCCTTCTCCAGTGCATGAAAGTGAAAAGGGATAGTGAAGTCGTTCAGTCGTGTCCGACTCTAGTGACCCCATGAACTGCAGCCCACCAGGCTCCTCCATCCATGGGATTTTCCAGGCAAGAGTACTGGAGTGGGGTGCCATTGCCTCATTCAGTTTTAATGTCACCTAAAAGGACACCTTAGCATTTTCTGCTGATTAAGATATGGTAACAAAACCCTATGGTGTCCATGGTATATTTAGACTGATGATACTAGCAGTGAATTGGACTCTAGCAGGACATCAAATAAGGACATTCTACATTAACGTGCTTATAACTGACAGTGCTCTTGTTGCATTGAGACTAGTTTAGTATTATTGCTTCCTTTAGGACTCATGAAACTAGGCCAGTTAATTCCTCCAGATAATTGTCTTGTATATTAGCTTCAGTGTTGAAATACAATCAGTTACATCTGATAGAGCTGATTATTGATTTATTGTTCTTCTGGGGTGCTTTAACTTGAAAGTCATATTGTGAAGACTGTTGACACAATTTGTCTTCTTTGAAAATTAATGCTCTATTTCCAGCCCAGGGTTCTTTTTTGCACCCCTCTGGGGACTGCCTCTCTTGATAAATTCCTCTAGCCTATAAACATCCTGGCTCACTTAGGTTTCTGAACTGTGATCCACATAACACTTGGGGAGGCAATGAGGAAATGAAATTCTATTAGCTTAAATCAGCTGGAACTCCACCTTTTTAATTTCTATAATTCTGTACTTCAGATTTTCTCAAAAAACCACAAAGTCCTGTAGTGCTTTGTATAACTAAAAGCTATAGTTCTTTTTAAATAACATCATTTATATGAAAAGGCACTGTAAATTTGTAAGTGCTAATGAAATGTAAGTGGAAAATCATGTAGTTATGATAGTATAAAATTCAATGGTGATTTAGTATAGTATAATTTTCTACTTACTTAAAACCGTTCCTCTGTGTGACTCATTATATTAGTAGGGAGACATTTGTTTCTGTTCTATTGTCATAGAAATTACCTTAAACATTGAAGCACAGAGGATATTAGTGAAAAAGATAAATAAAACTGTGAATTGAAGTGTTAGTCACTCAGTCATGTCCAACTCTTTGTGACCTCATGGACGCCTCTGTCCATGGTATTCTCCAGGCAAGAATACTGGAGTGGGTAGCCATTCCCTTCTCCAGGGGATCTTCCTAACCCAAGGCTCAAACCCAGGTCTCCTGCATTGCAGGAAGATTATTTACTGTCTAAGCCACCAGGGAAGGCTCAAATATAACTGTGGTTAGCTTCAAATAATAACAAATGCCAGAAACTAACAGAGCTTTTCAAGGTGATATTTCTGGTGATAGAGTGAAATGTTTTTGATGGGAATTTAAAAACCTGTCTGTAGAGGCTCAGTTGGTAAAGAATCCGCCTGCAATGCAGGAGACCCCAGTTCAATTTCTGGGTCAGGAAGATCCACTGGAGAAGGAATAGGCTACCCACTCCAGTATCCTTGGGCTTCCCTTGTGGCTCAACTGGTAAAGAGTCGCCTGCAAAGCAGGAAACCCCAGTTCAATTTCTGAGTCAGGAAGATTCACTGGAGAAGGAATAAGGCTACCCTCTCCAGTATCCTTGGGCTTCCCTTGTGGCTCAGCTGGTAAAGAATCTGCCTGCAATGCAGGTGACCTGGGTTCAATCCCTGGGTTGGGAAGGTACCCCAGAGAAGGGAAGGGCTACCCACTCCAGTATTCTGCCCTGGAGAATTCCATGGTCTGTATAGTCCATGGAGTCGCAAAGAGTCGGGCACTACTGAGTGACTTTCATTTTCTCTTGCAGAGACTATTTGCTTTCAACCTCTTGACTACTTCGTTTTTGAGTGCCTGAGTCATCATGCCTATTTTGAAGTCCCTGTTTATCTATTGGTTTGTTTATTGGTCTATAGATCAAGTCCCAGCCATGTGCTAGGAATCATGTGCCTTATGGGATAACAACCAAGCTGTGATCTTGAAAAACTCATGCTTTAGCAGGGAATACAGCCAAGCAAAGAGATGATTGCAACTCAGCAGGATAATGGTATGCATAGGGTATTGGGTAATCACAGGCTAGGAACACACCTACTCTCAGCTTGTTAAATTGTGTTTGATAGTCAGAATTTAGAATTTTGGAGGAGTTGAAGAAGCAGACTGAAAGGAAGTAAAATGCATCCATTGGGGAAATATCTTTTCTCTAAAAAAGCACAAAGGAGCCATGAATTCAAGAATGAATTTGAAATGAAATAAAGTAAGCAATACTTACAGAGGAAACCAGGCTCATGCAACTTATAATAAACCAATATATAACATTCTTATGTAAAATGTGTCTATTTTGGGTGGAAAAGCTGAGCTTAAGTCAGTTAAACAAGCATAACTGCATACAGATTCTCTCCCATTGGATCTTTAAAAGTTGAGTAAATTTCATTCTTTGCATAATTCGGAAAGCTTTTCCTCCCAAGAATCATTTCCCTTCAACTTTTACTATATAAATGTACTTTTCCTAAGCCATTATCATGTTCTGAAAAAGTTTTATTAACGACCGACACTTATTAGACTCAATGGTAATCCAAGCAAGCAAATTATTCTGTGCTTAAGCTAAGGATCAAAATGAAATAAGCTTTAGAGTGAAAAGATCAACATGGGGAGGCCTAAAGTAAATTTCATAAACCACAATTCTTTTTATATTATATTTTTGAGAATATTTTATGGGAAATTCCTTGAGAGTAATTGCACTATTTTCCAGGCAGAATCTTTCTCTTGTTTTCCTCTGAGATTAATAAAAGAGAATAACTCAGAAATAATTTCATAAGTCATAAATAATTGAGCATAACTCCAGGTTAGTGTTGTCAGAAAACAACAGCTGATGTATTGAGTAACTGCTGTGTATATAGCACTGTCTTAATTATTCTTAAAGGTGAATGTAAAATGAGTAAGAGTTAATACTGTGTGTGTGTGTGTGTGTGTGTGTGTGTGTATGGGAGACAAGTAGGGGGAAGGTAGAGGGACAGGAAGAAATAGTGAGTTAGAGATTGAGGGGGAAAGAGGTCAGGAATGGGAGAAAAAAAAGCTTTAGGTTCCAGTCAGGAGCTCAGCTACCTAATGGAGATTGAACTATAAAAATCCAAATAGGTGTGGGTGAATATGTGTGTGATAAAATGAAAAAAAAAAAAAAAAGTGAGAATGTTAGTTGCTCACTAATGTCCAACTCTTTGCAACCCCATGGACCCCACCAGGCTCTTCTGTCCATGAAATTCTTCAGGCAAAAATAGTGAAATAGGTAGCCCTTTCCTTCTCCAGAGGATCTTTCTGACCCAGGGATCGAACTCAGTTCTCCTGCATTATAGATTCTTTACCATCTGAGACAATAGGGAAGCCCTTGTGTATGCTAAAACAATTAGTAAAAATTTTTTTTTTTTTAACAAGGTAGAGATTTTAGAAGTTGCACACAAAACTTGTAGAAGAATTGTAAAATCTAGGCTGAATTTTCCAAGTGATCTGTAACAAATATTTTTCTGACGTGGAAAATGAAATCCAGCATTCAGTCACCGGCCTAGTGTAACAGTTTTCAGTCTTGTCTGAATCCATTAAAAACACTGTGTGGTAAAAATAACATTCAATGGGCAACAGAGAAGGGGGCTGAGAGTGGATATTCAAGGGTTTTATTTAATCTGTTATTGGTGAGACTTTAAAGTGAAGACAGTTTGTAAGTAGGGTGCTGTACAACAGTGTCTAGAACCTGGAAGAGTGTGGTCTAGGGAAAAGTGAAATGGAACCCAGTTTTGGAAAGGCAGTGAGTTTGAGATTGGAGTGAAAAGAGGACAGGAATGGTAGAAAAGTGAAATTAATTAGAAAGGAAAACTGGAAGCTGAGGGCTTCCACAGTTGGCTCAGCTGTGAAAGCCGCTCAGTGGCTTAGTCTGCTCGTTTGTTGTAATAAAACATAGTCTGGATGGCTTAAACACAGAAATTTATTTCTCATAGTTCTAAAAGCGTGAGAGTTCAGGATCAAGGGCTGGCCAGGAAGCTTTCTTCTCTTGAGGCCTCTGCCCTTGGCTCTTAGAAGGCCATTCCCTTGCTGTGTGCCCCCATGGCCTCTGCTTTGTGTTGCCCCAAGAGGGGACAAACTCTCTTACATCTCTTCTTAAACCGGCACTAATCCCATCGTAAGAGTCTCACACTCATCATCTCACCCGAATTATTTCCCAAAGTCTCCATCTCAAATACCATAATATTAGGAGTTAGAGCCTTAACATATGAATCTGGGAGGTGGGGATACAAATAAATATTCATTCCATAACAATTTCCTTTCTTAAATAATCGGCCCTGGAAAGGAACTTTGGAAACTAGCTTTCTACTAAGGTTGCCGGGTAAAATCCAGAACACCTGCTTAAATTTGCTTGTCATAATTAACAAATAATGTTTTAGTATGTAAATATGACCCATGCACCATTTAAATGCACTTATACTAAAAAAAGAGTTTGTTGTTTTTCTGAAAAGAAAATTTAACTGTGTAGCCTGTTTTCTTGTTTTGCTAAATCTGGCAACCCTAGCTCCTTGTTTATAGGCCAGAGGCTTTTTCTGGCCTAATCAACCAATTATTCACTCCAGACAGAGGGAGGGCTAAGATGAACAGACCCTGACATCCGTGATCACTCTGGTTTTGTAAACTGTTGTTGGGTAATTGTGATAATTTGCTGTGTTACAGGGACAGTAATTTTTCAGCATCTCATATTGACTATTGATGATGCTCATCATTTCCTCTGTTTAGTCTTTGAAATGCCTGTAGATTTTGCTTTAAGTACATTTAACTGAAAGGCATGTCATATTTTCTTCTCTCTCTCCCACTTAACCTGATTTATGGACAGTGGCAGGCCAATCCTTTAGGACCTCCTCTGTCAAGTGAAAATGTTAATTGCTCAGTCATGTCTAACTCTTTGCAACCCCATGGACTGTAGCCCACCAGGCTCCTCTGTCCATTGGATTTCCCAAGAAAGAACACTGGAGTGGGTTTCTATTTCTTTCTCCAGAGGATCTTCATGACCCAGGAATCAAACCAGAGTCTCCTGCATTGTAGACTGATTCTTTACCATCTGAGCCACCAGAGTCAAGGTAATTCATGCTTGTGCTTGGGTGGCCCAGGCAGCTTCCTGCACCTCCCCAGAAAAGGCTCTGAGTTAGGCCAAGAGCCCATGGGGTCAGAAACTTGGGATGAAATCCCTAGATTTTATTAATGGTATGATAGTAATAACACATATCCTCATAGCATCTATGGTGTGACAAGCTGGACAGATTTATTAACTTACATAACATTCAGCACACCCTATGGAGGTTGGTGCTATAATGATCTCAGTTTTATATATGTGGAAGATACGGAACCATTACAGTATTTACAGGTTCATAGAGATTGTTTAATGTATAATATTTTTATTATCATTTTAGTGCTTAGCAAAGGAGAACCAACAAAGCCATGATCATTTGTTTTAAAATTCCGTTTGTCCTTGAAAATACTGTTGGTTTGCTGCTTAATAAATTGGAACTTCAAATCATTTAGGTTAAAAAAATATGTTGAGCCCTGTCTAATGTGAGCTGGCTTAACTGCTACATTCTGTCTGTTACTTTGTCATAAAGTTAGGCAGCTTTGGAGTAAGCAGGGAAAACTCTAGTCTCAGTTAGTTTCAGTATATTCAGGTTTTAATGAAGTCATTGGCAGGTTGGAGTCATTCTAAGCCTGTGAGAGAATATATTAAGTTGGGAAGAATAAGTGGTGAAAAAAAGTTGACATTCAATTTTCAGCGTCAAAGAGTCATCTTCTTACAGTGTTCCTCCTCAATTGTTGAAAAATAGTGACTATTTTCAGATTTTATACTTTCCTTTTATTTATAAAAAATGGGGAAAAAATCTATTCATTATTTTTAAGATTTAGTGAAAATGAATATTTCCAAAGATTTTGTACTGACGTGTTAAAAGTTAATTTGATATCTACTAAAATATGAAATATAAGTATTTGTCATGTCATATGATATATGTTCAACTGACAGTTTTAGCAAAATCCTATAGCAAATTATAAATAGGCAGATGTCAGGGTACTATAAACAAAACCCCAAAAACAGATTGGGTGGCTTAAACAGCAAACATTTACTTCTCACAGTTCTTGAGGCCAGAAGTCCATGGTCAAAGTACTGGCAGGTTCCCAGGTGGCACTAGTGGTAAAGAACATGCCTGCCAATGCAGGAGACTTAAAAGACGTGGGTTTGAGCCCTGCGTCTGGAAGAGCCTGGAGGAAGGCATGACAACCCACTCCAGTATTCTTGCCTGGAGAATCCCATGCATAGAGGGGCCTGGCGGGCTGTATAGTCCACAGGGTCACAAAGAGTCGGACACAACTGAGCACACACAATCCTCTTCTTAAAGGCTTCACTCTTACGACCTAATCACCTCCTAAAGTCCCACCTCTTAATACTGTCATGCTGTGGATTTGATTTTAACATTTGAATGTTAGGGGCAGGGAGGGGCTCAAATATTCAGTCTGTAGTAGTAAACAAGTCAGTATAAATCAGAATAATCCAGTCCCGGATTAAGAATGAATGTTACAGATAATCAATTTGACACTCACTTATTTTTTGAAGCCACAGGAACATTTTCTGCTAGTGTACAAACAGGTATATGAAGTTAATAATAAGGTATTTTTTCCCTTAAGTTAGGGTCTAAAAATGGGGAAAAAATTGAAATTCTGAAACATCTACTATGAAAGGGCATTTTAGGAAAAATAATTTACTCTAGCTCTGTAAACTCCCTCTGAACTAGTTCTTACTCTCTTTATTTTATATGTTAGGAAACTGACTTAGGAGTTACTTGCCCACAATCACTGAGGCAGGAGTTGAAGTCCCTAGGTCTGTCTGATCCATTGGCCATGACCTTCCCTCCCATCATGCATGGCCTCTCTGGGAGAAAAGGAAAGGTTGAGACTTGCTATTTCTGTACAGATTCTAGAGTGGTATGCACACTTATGTAAGCATATCTCTCTGCACCTCACTGGGATGGAGCGGAGAGAAAGACTACTTTTCAGATTCTACTCTGACTCAGTGAACACTATGAATGTCTCTGAACCCTGCTCCAAAAAGAAATACCTGTTGGTAACTCCAAAGAGGCATTTCCAAGTCCATAGGCTACCACTTCTTAAGTTTCTCCAGAACCAACTGCAAAGGATTTTGAGAGTAGTTGTTCAGTCTGTAAGTCGTGTCCAACTCTTTGTGACCCCATGGACTGCAGCATACCAAGTTCCTCTGTCCTTCACTATCTCCCAGAGTTTGCTCAAATTCATGTCCTTTGAATCAGTGATACTCCTAACCATCTCATTCTCTGTTGCTCCCTTCTTCTTTTGCCTTCAGTCTTTCCAAGCATCAGGGTCCTTTCAGCAAGTCAGCTCTTCACCTCAGGTGGCCAAAGTGTTGGAGCTTCAACTTCAGCATCAGTCCTTCCAATGATTATTCAGGGTTGATTTCCTTTAGGATTGATTGGTTTCACCCCCTAGGAATCCCAGGGACTCTCAATAGTCTTCTCCAGTTCCACAGTTTGAATTTGAGAGTAGAGGGTGGCAGAATTTAAACTCTCAAGTGATACTAAAGCAATTGGAACAACTAAAGTTTGAGAATCATCATATACTTAGGAGCCAAGAACAGGAAAGAGAGAGAGAGAGAAGTGGTAGGAAGAGGAAAAGGGAGAGAAAGAAATTGAATTGTTTGACAGTAGGAATTTAAAGTGCTATTCCATTCAAAATTTGTTGAGTACTTACTATTTGTAAAATATTGAGCTATACTCTACAGGGTTATAAATATGAAAGATAAATAGAACATTTTTTCCCCTGAAAGGAAAGGTCTCCTTTTATAAAATGCACGTCTTATGTTTAATACCTTTTCTAACATATTTAATAATGCCATTCACTGATCAATTCATACTTGTTTAGAAGTCAGACTTGATCTGGTGTGTATTATAATTCATCATCTATAAGCCACTCACAATTTCTAAATCTGTTTTCCTAATCTTTAAAACAAAGACCCATGCTGTCTAATTTAGAATGTTTATAATTTTGTGGCTTCAAATAAATCTAGGGAAATATCCATCTAAAACTGTATTGGAAGCTATAGTATTTCATAGGACATAAGGAAGCATTTACTGCTTGTATTGTACTTGGCTAAACACAAATTTACTTTACCCATTTAAATTATTATAGACAACCTATTGCATTGATTGTTAAAAAAAATATAATTAATTATGTATTTTTGCATATTGTGTTTGGAAGTTTTCTAAGTGAGGGCAGTAGATATATAAAATGCAAGTCATATTCAGAAACTGATACGAATTTTCTTAAGTAGAACCTATCCTGATAATTCATGTGCAACCCAATGAATCTCTATTGGGACATTCAGGTCACTCCCTCCTTAATACAAATTATTTTCAAACTAGTTTTTAACCTTGGCTGGTATCTTAAAAATTATTTTTAAAAGAGATACATAGTTGCATTAATAATCTGTAATGTTTTTTCCACTACAAACCCTGTTTTCCCTTATATGCAGGAGTCATGCTCCAGTTTTATATATAAAAATATTAAATTAAGACAATATGAATACTTTTTTTAATTTCATAAAAGTTCTGCACAGTGACTCAAAGGCATAGATCTCCCTCAGAAATGATGGGAAAAATAGGGACATGTTCCCTTTTGTATAGTACTTTGGGGACTCAGATTTCACTAGGAAAAAAGAACACATATGTTTAATAAACTTGTTTTTTAATTGCGGTAGAGTTGCAGGGTAGGTGGGTGAAATGCTGAGAAACACATGGAAGAATTAATTGAAAATATCAATCAATTATGACCTGGATTATCATGTTTGTAAGGTGTTTTTTTTTTCCTTGCCCCAGAGAGAAAATGAGCACTTTTGGTAAAGTCATTACGAGATGAATAGCAAATGGATTTTAATTATATACCATTTGTACATCTGCAAATAATTACCTAGAAATTGCTACCTGGGTGACAGTGGTTGATAGAAAGCTACCAGGCAAGGAAAACATCTAATATGAGTAATGAATACAAGAACTTCAGCTGCGTGCAGACAGCAAACCAGAGCTGGGAATTGCACCAGCACATGCATTTGAGGGGTGAGATTTCCTGGTTTCCAAATCTTTGGGGTGTCCAGTTGCCAATGAAAGTCCCTAGTTCAAAGTCTCTAATTAAGATGAGCTTTCCTTGAGAGTCTTCTTAAATGCAGGCCCTTTGCTGTTCTTATAGGGGGTTTATACCCTCTTAGGTAAGGGCTTCCCAGAGGGCACTAGTGGTAAAGAACTCGCCTGACAATGGAGGAGACATAAGAGACATGGGTTCAATCCCTGGGTTGGAAAATCCCCTGGAGGAGGGCATGCAACCCACTCCAGTGTTCTTGCCCGGAGAATGCCAAGGACAGAGGAGCCTGTCAGGCTACAGTCCATAGGGTCCCAAAGAGTCGGACAGGACTGATGCGACTTAGGACACACATGCATATACAGGTCATTCTAATTTTTATGTTCGCTTGCTCAGTAGGAAAAAAGTGCTGGCTCTAACCTCAGAATGTTCTTGTGTATCGACAAAGACTCTGAGAAATCAAACAGCAATTTCCTTTATATGAGGTAACCCTAGTGGGCAAGCTTCAGGCCTCTGTGCCCTAGTAGTTGTTGCTCAGTCGTGTCCAGCTCTTTGCAATCCCATGGACTGCAGCATGCCAGGCTTCCCTGTCCTTCACTAACTCCTGGAGCTTGCTCTAACTCATGTCCATCGAGTTGGTGATGCCATCCAACCGTTTTGTCCTCTGTCATCCCCTTCTCCTCCTGCCTTCAATCTTTCCTAGCATCAGGGTCTTCTCTAATGAGTAAACTTTTCACATCAGGTTGCTAAAGTATTGGAGCTTCAACTTCAGAATCATTACTTCCAATGAATGTTCAGGACTGACTTCCTTTAAGATTGACTCCTTTGATCTTGCAGTCCAAAGGACTCTCAAGAGTCTTCTCCAACACTACAGACCAAAAGTATCAATTCTTCAATGCTTAGCCTTCTTTACGGTCCAACTCTCGGGTCCATACGTGACTACTGGAAAAACCATAGCTTTGACTAGACGGACCTCTGTTGGCAAAGTAATGTCTGCTTTTTAATATGCTATCTATTGTGCCCTAGTAGGTTGGATCTTAAGGAAACCAGCTTAAGCCTTTTAGTCTATTGTGAAAACCAACTTAAGTCTTAGTTTATATTTTTAGAGAAGTTGTAAGATGATAAAATTATGGCATGTTTTCATATGAAAAGTACCCTCCAGGGTTAGAGGTGGCTGCAGATTTAGCTGGAGATATCTGGGCAATATTAAGTATTTATCTAGGGGTTGCAGATTCAGCCTCCCAAGCCTGCAGACATATATTATTTGTCTAGAATAGTGTCTTTCTTTGTTTAATTTGAATTTGAGTATCTTTGGTTGGTGCATGGCAGCTGTTTGCCACAATTGTGAAACTTCCTATGTACTGCTTTTTCCTTGGCCTACTTCACATTTACTGAAGGTAGTTGTCTGTGTTCCTAGTTTAATACTGTGAGTACTGGTGAGATTTCCTTTCTAGAGCCTGGAATATCTCACATAAATAGGGAAAGGAAGGACATTTATTAAACTGCTAGAGCCAAGCTCTCAGGGAAATAGTAATCAGTAACCACATAGAAGGCTGGCTGAATATCAAAGGAGGTATGGAGAGCTTTGATGGTACAGGTCAGAAACCAGGCCTGAAGGACAAGGGGTCAAGGTTATAAATCAAGGCCATGAGGCCAAAACGTTGGCCAAGCACATGGACAACAGATACAGGGACTAGAGGAACTAGTTAGAGGAACTAGCTGGAACAGTGGTTAGGGCTAGGTCGCTAACCAAATCTTGTAGCTAGTAGTCATTCATACTGTTTTTCCTGTTTTCTTTTTGTTGTTGTTTTCTATTTTTTTCTGTTCAAATAATAGCACTTGAGGATAGCCTTGGAAAGAAGGAGGAAAGCACTAAGACCTTTTTCTACAGCCTGACTTATTTTTCACCTACCCATCTTTTTCTTGTGATTTATTTACTTCTGATTTCTACTCTTTTGATTTTTATTAGTATTTTTAAAACTCACTTTCTAATTCCTGACTTTTTTCCTGGATCTCCAGAGTTGATTATTAATATGTCCCCCACACTGCCTCCTAGCCTAGAAGACATGTTGCCTATCTTTGCTTACTCAAAAAAGCATTGAGCACTCTACCCTTTATATTACTGTTTCTTCCTATCATCATCTCAGCAAGTAGGTGCTATGTACCCATTTTACAGATGACAAGACAATCTCTGAGAACTGTAATTTTATAGATAGCCTATAAATAAATTTTATAGTTTATTATAAAATGCCCAGAGTGATACACCTCCTAACTTGAACTCTCATCTTCTGTCTCCAAAGTTGTAATCATTCTCAGGTAGGCTCCTGATTCTATTTGCTCTTCAAGAGCAAATTAATTATTCTATGCCTCTAAAGTATGAATGTATCTGCCTATTATAGAACTTAACATTTTGCAATAGCTCTGATTTACTGCAGACTGCATCCTCCACTACACTGTGAAAAACTTAAAGACAGTGGATCTGCCTGCAATGCAGGGGACCCGGGTTTGATCCCTGGGTCAGAAAGAGCTGCTTGATAAAGGAATGGCTACCCACTTCAGTGTTCTTTCCTGGAGAATCCCATGGACAGAGGAGCCTGGTGGGCTTTAGTCCGTGGGATTGCAAAGAGCTGGACTTGACTGAGCAATTAATACTTTCACTTTCATACTGGGTAAAGTTCTGGTTACTGAGTAGGGGATTAATTATTGAATAGATAATGAATAAAATCATTCATAGCTTTTTAATCTATGTATTTGATTAACTCAATCAACAGAAGGAGCCTGGCCTTGGGACCCAAGCCTTATTTGGTTTATTTTAGGCACATGTCACCTGAGGTTGTTACTTTTCTTCTCGTTGGTGTTCATGATCTGAGCAAATCCAGACAGAAATAATAAGCAGAGCTGCAATCAGAATTTGGACTGTCTGATTACATGTCTTGTGTTGCATGCAATACAGGTTAACATATAGGATATGATCAAAGCCTATGTAAATAATAAATACTGATTACCATTTTTCCTACTTGCTCTAAATCAGTGGTACTGCCCTATTTATCATTTGTTTAATCAAGCACTAAATTTTTGGAAATCTTTTTCTACATTGAAATATTTAACTGGATATTAATTTACAATTTTTTCTCTTGTTTTTTTAAAATGTGGAGGACATCATTATCCCTATTTTAGTTTCTGATGTTGGAAATGACTATCCAAGCAATAAATGTAGAACGGATGGTACAGTGGAAATAGTTCTAGACTAGGTGAAAGTGGGCAGGAGGACATCATTATCCCTATTTTAGTTTCTGATGTTGGAAATGACTATCCAAGCAATAAATGTAGAACGGATGGTACAGTGGAAATAGTTCTAGACTAGGTGAAAGTGGGCAGGAGAGTTAGTGAAGGAGATCAGAGGCCAGAAGACTGAGCCCCAGCTCTGCTGTTACTCAACATCTATTTAACCCCTATTGTGTGCTGGGCATCCTACCAGCTGATGGTTGCACAAAGATGAATGAAGTGAGATCCTAAGCGGCTCACAATTTACTAGAAGAAGCAGATCAGTGAACAAGTGGTAATAATATAGAAAATGTATAAGTTCATATATACAGAGACAGAAGTAAAAGCAGAGGGATAAGCAGAGGAAAAAAAGAGAGAGTGAAAGAGCCAAGGAAAGAATTATTTTCCAACTGGAGCAGTAACTCTTGAGCAGAGGAGTCACTTTACCCCTTTCTCTAGTCTGCTTACCTGCTACATCAATGTTTCCTAAACTTCAGTGATTTTTGGTATCATCTTCATATTTTAGATAGATCTAAGGACTGCTTTCATGCTATTTGTGTCCTCTCAGTAGACTTTAAATTAGTTGACCTTTTTTTTTTAAATAAATGCACATTCTCTTAAACTGCAATATCTATGAAATCACAAGCTAAAATAGCTATTTCTTCTTGACACATCTAGTTTCAGTTTGGTGAAACTCCCCACCCAAACTAAGAATAATAGCTCTTTGAGTCTTTTACCTCAGCAAACTGAATTAATACACATACAAAACAAATACAATACATTCCTCTTAAAATCAACTTGTAAAATAGTGTATTACTACCTAAAAACATCTCATGTTCCACCACTGACACCAAAGCCATCATGATTTAGAAAATTCTAGACAAGTTGTTTCTTTTGGAGTCCCTTCTGTCCTTAGTATATTTTCTCTAAAAGTTTTGTTAGCAAAATAAGTGCATCTTCTTATTATCTGTCAGGTAATTCAAATTCACAGAGACCTGAAGGGATAGATGAATTTTGGATTTCCCCCAAGACTTTGCTAATGTCAGAAAAGTTGAAACCAATGATCAGAAGTCATATTGGAGCATCCTCTTCTTGCCTGGAGGAGTTTGGAAAGTCATAAATCCAGAAAGAGGAGACCAATTTCTGAACATGTTTATTCAAAGGAGGGTGGAATAATGTATTCCCCATCCTTTCATCACAGGAGTTGTTTTTTTTTTTTTTAACTGAAAACTGGTTCCTGTCATAAATATAAATACTGAATTAAAGAGGCATAGGAGGCATTAAAGAAGAAAAATTCTATTGCGCTTTTAAGGAAAAGAATTATTTTATGATTTGTTTATTTATGATACAATAATGGTTTATTGTTTAAAATTCCAAAAAAGAAATTATGATAGCATGTAATCTAGAAATAAGCTATAGACCTTTAGGGAATTAAAAGAAAAGTATATTTTTCCAATAAAAAAATAGCAATAATTGTCATATTTATTGTATCATGTTGGTATTTTCCACTACAGACATAATAAACTTATTTTTCTTGCTATCTTATTTTCTGAAACTAAGACCCATTTCATTGTGATTTTCATAGGAGAGAGAATGTGGGGTGGCTGTGTGTATTTTAAACATATTCAATATTATGGTTGAAGATTATGTTAAAGAATCACTAGCTTTATTTTGTAATATGAAGGCATATTTTTTAAAAAGGGGATAATACACATTTTTTATGTTTATCAAAAAAAAGTTGTTGGTTTTGTTGTTTAGTTGCTAAGTCATATCTGACTCTTTGCAACTCCATGGACCCTAGCCTTCCAGGCTCCTCTGTCCATGGGATTTTCTGGGCAAGAATACTGAAGCAGGTTGCAATTTCATTCTCAACAGGATCTTCTCAACCCAGGGACCAAACATGTGTCTCCTGCATTGGCAGGCAGATTCTTTACCACTGAGCCACCAGGGAGCCCATCAAAAAGGGTACAGGGTAAAAATTTATAAGCTCAAAAGTAATTATGAAGGCAGCTACTTTTGTGTTTTTAATGAATCTTTATTCAGAGATATTAACCATCATAATGGACCTTCCATATCATCCTCCGCAAAACAATATTTCTGAGCCCCTGTGTCACTTTCAGACTTCAACTGACTTATTTTAAAACATATTGGGACACTGTTTGGGGATGAATCTTGTCCCCCCAAAAGATCTTTTCAAATCCTAATTACTGGTACCTCAGAATGTGATCTTATTTGAAAATAGGGTCATTGATCACTTAGGTTAACTGATTAATTAGATGTAACTAAAATTCTAAGTTAAGATGAGGTCATACTGAAGTAGAGTGGGCCCTTAATCCAATATGACTACTGTCCTTAGAAGACACAGAGACACATGGGGAGAACATTGTGAGATCATGGAGACAGAGACTGAAGGGCTGAAAGCCAAGAACCAGCAAGGACTGTCAGAAAACTATAAGAAATCTAGGGAGAAGATCCTCCTCTACAGGTATCTTGGGGAGCATGGCCCTGCTGACACCTTGATCTCAGACTTCTAGCCTCCATAAGTATGAGACAATAAATTTCTGTTTTTTAACGCACCCAGTTTGCCATAATATGTTAGGACAACCCTTGGAAACTGATATAGGCATGAACTATGTATTCAGGAACAGTTGTGGATATTTGAAATTAGTCGACAATGCAAACTAAGATTTCTGCCCTGGTGGGGTTTCTTTTCTCCAGGGGGAAAAAATAAGTAAATTGGACAGTAAGTTAGGTAGTAATGAATTTTGGTATTGCAAAGTAGAGGTGGATGGAAGGAAAGAACGCTACAGTGAAAAGAGTGGCCATATATAAATGTAACACTTGTGCAAAATGTGAAGATGGTGAAACTGTAAAAATATTTGGGAAAAAACATTCCCAGGAGCGGGAAGCCCTGAATGCAAAGCCTTAGGGCTGAAACTTGCCCATTCTATTGGAGGAACAGCCAAGAATCATACTGTCTGGACTGAGCAAGAGAAAGAATAAAGGAGCTAAGGTTAGGGCAGTAGCTGGGAAACCAGTGTTCTAGAACCTGGCGTGGTTTTATGTGAAATGAACTGGGAAGACAATGAAGGTTAAATCAGGGTCATGATATGACCTGACCTACTTTTTAAGAGAATCACAGTGTCTGTGTTCACAATTGATGAGAAAGGATAAAGATAGGAGCCAGAGGACCAATTCTTAGGCTCTTTAAACAATCTAGACAAGAGATCATGCTTAGTGCAAGGTGGCAATAGGGAGGGATAAACAATGGTTGGAGTACAGGGAGCCAGCAAGATTTCCTGATCAGGGAACCACTGATCTTGTTACTGTCTTCACAATTTTGCCTTTTCCAGAATGTCATACGGTTGGATAGTAACATTTTGAAAAAAAAAAAACTTTTGAAAAACTGACTTTTTCCACTTAGTCATATACACTTAAAATTCCTCTGTGTCTTTTCAGGATTTGATAGTTCATTTCTTTTTAGCACTGAATAATATTCCACTGTTTGAATGTACCATAATCCATTTACCCTTTCACCTGTTGAATGACATCATGATTGCTTCCAAGTTTTGGCAATTAAGAATAAAGCTACTATAAACACCCATGTTTAAGTTTTTGTGTGAACTTCTGTTTTCAGCTCGTTTGTGTAAATGCCAGGGAGCATGGATGCTGGATCTAGCAAGAGAATGTATTGTAAGAAATATTTTTCTTATTTTGTGAGAATCTACTAAACTGTCTCTCAAAGTGGTTGTGATATTTTTCATTTCCACTATCAATAATGAAGATTTATGTTGCTCGACATCCATGCTCTATGTACGTGTTTCAGAGTTTGTCCATTTGAATTTGTGTTATCTCATTTTAACTCACATTTCCTGAATGACATGTGATATGTAGCATAATTTCATATGCTTTTCTGCCATCTGTATATCTTCCTTGGGCTTCCCAGGTGGCGCTAGTAGTGAAGAACCCACCTGATGTAGGTTAGCTCCTTGGTTCGAGAAGATCCCCTGGGGGAGGAAATGGCAACCCACTCCAGTATCTTACCTGGAGAATCCCGAGGACAGAGAAGCTTGGTGGGCTACAGTCCACAGGGTCGCAAAGAGTCAGACACGACTTAACACACACATGTATCTTCTTTGATGTGATGTGTATTGAGATCTTTGGCCCACTTTTAAAATCACATTGTTAATGTTAAGTTTTGAGTTTTTGTCTGTTGTGAATAACAGTTCATTATCAGATGTGCCTTTTGAAAAATTTCCTCTCAATCTGTGGTTTATCTTTTCATTCTCTTAACATTGTCTTTCAGAGTTTTTTGTTTTAATGAATTCCAGCTTATCTCTTATTTCTTTCATGGATCTTACCTTCGACGTTATATCTAAAAACTCAGCACCTTACCAAAATTCATCTAGGATTTACCCTATATTATCTTCTAAGAGTTTTATAGATTGCTATTTTACATTTAGGTTTTTTTATACATTTTTAGTTAATTTTCATCCATGTGTTTAGGTTCTTTTTTTTCCCCCCCATGTGGTTATCTACTTGTTCCAAAACCATTTGTTGAAAAGACTAGCTTCATTGTCTTGACTTGACTTTTTGGCAAAGAACTGTTGGGTTTATTTATGTGAGTCTATTTCTGAATTCCCTGTTCTGTCCCAGTGACCTGTTCTTTTGCCAGTATCAAACTGTCTTGATTACTGTAGCTTTATAGTAAGTCTCAAAGTTGGTAGCATCAGTCTTCTGACTTCGTTCGTCTCCTTAAGTGTCATGTTGGCTGTTCTGGGTCTTTTGCCTCTTCATATAAACTTTAGAATTGTTTTGTTGATATACAGAAAATAATTTGATGGGATTTTGATTGTGATTGCATTGAACCTATAGATTAAATAGGAGAGAACTGAAATCTTGATAATATTGATTCTTTCTATCTACAAACATGAACTAATTCTTCATTCAATTAGTTTTTGTGATTTTACACATCAGAGTTTTGTAGTTTTTTCATATAACTCTTGTACATATTTTGTTGGATTTATACCTAAGTATTTCATTTTGGGGAATGCTGAATATAAATAGTATTATGCTTTTAATTTCAAATTCTACTTGTTCATTGGTGGCATATAAGAAAGTGATTGACCTTTGTAAATTAATGTTGTATCCTGCAACCTCACTATAATTGTTTATTAGTTCCAGTAATTTTTTGTTTGCTTTTGTTTTGTTAGAATTTTCTGTATATGATTATGTTAACTGTCAACAGTTTCGCATTACCAATCTGTATACCTTTTATTCCATTTTATTATCCTATTGCATTAGCTACAGTTTTCAATATGATGTTGAAAAAAAGTGGTGAGAAGGGACGTCTTTTCCTTGTACATGATCTTAGATGGAAAACTTCAAGTTCCTTGCCATTATGTGAGTTATACAGGGTTTTTACAGATAGTCCTTATGAATCTGAGAAAATTTCCCTCTGTATCTGGTTAACTGAATATTTTACTGGGTATTAGATTTTTTCATGTGCTTTTTCTACATTGTTGGTATGGCCTATGATTTTTGCGGGGGAGGGTGTTGTTTTGATGGATTACAATAATTGATATTCAAGTGTTGAACCAGCCTTGCATACCCCAGATAAATCCCACTTGGTCTTGGTGTAAATTCTTTTTACAAATTGTTTGGTTTTATTTGCTAATATTTTGTCAAAGATTTTGCATACTTGTTCAAAAGAGAGATTCGTCTGTAGTTTCCTTTTCTTGTAATGTGTTTGTCTGGTTTTTGTATTAGAGTAATGCTGGCCTCATAGAATGAGTTAGGAGCATTCCTTCTGTTTCTAAAATACCCACCTTTAATGTTATTCTTTTGCTTTATTTTACTCCAGTCATTAATCTTTTTTCCCCCTACTTTCCCTTTGCCTCCTTTCTTTTTCTGTGGCTTTAATTTTCACATATTTTTCCTCCCTCCATCCTTTCCTCCTTCCTTTTTTCATTATTTCTACCTATGTTACTCTTAATTTCATGGTTTTTAACTAGTTTTTAACTGGGAAAGTCCATCCCATGGAGGTGGCCACACCCAGAAAAAGAAAGCCTAGTTTTCTATTTCCATGAACATTACAGGTGTGCTCCACCTCAGAGGGATGTAGGTTGGCTGCTGGATGTATATTAAAACCAGTGGTTATGTTCCTTTAAGACCAGCTGGCACCATGGAATTTGCTTCTCAATGATTTAGATTCCTTTTCCAAAATAAACCCATGTGCTGTTGTGCTTAGTCGCTCAGCTGTGTCCAACTCTTTGCAACCCCATGGACTAAGCCCACCAGGCTCCTCTGTCCTTGGGGATTCTCAAGGCAAGAATACTGGAGTGGGTTGCCGTGCCTTCCTCCAGAGGATCTTCCCAACCCAGGAATGGAACCCATGTCTCACACATTGCAGGTAGTTTATTTACAATCTGAGCCACCAGAGAAGACCAAAATAAACACATAGCTGACCTAAAATTAATTATAGCATATTAGCTGTTTTGATGGGCTGTAATATTGTATATGTCTATGTATATATAGATGACTTTAGATAGTTAAGTGTCCCTCTAGCCCATATCTCTCTATGTGGAAGGGTAAAAATAGTCACTAATGAACACACATCTATTTTATGTCAACTGTAGAAGAGTTGCTTTTAAGCTGGTGAGGTTATTTGACCAGAATATGTTTTGCTGGCGTGGTTTTATACCCTGGCAGGTTGTATATCATATGCCTTAACAGTTTTCATCCTTCATGTCAAGGAGAGTGCTGTCTGCATGAACACAGAGTCACACTCTGATAATCTTTTTAGTTTGTATTTATTCTATTCAGCTCAAGGCTGAATTAATTTTCTCTGAACAGCAGGAGGAATGAAAGTGTCATTGGGGTCCTAGCTGGATCCACTGACAAATGGATGAATTGCTTCCCTATGGACCATTCTCTCCTGTAAATATGTCCATGGAACACTCCTCCCCATTTATGGAAATGGTGGCCTCACCCAGGCCATATTTACTTGTAATGCTTGGGCAACATTGAGGGATTCTAAGAGATTATTTCATAGTTAGAGTTTATTAGTTTATCAGTTAATCGATTAGTGCATAATATGTAATCTCAAAATTTAAAAATATAAGCATTTGTTATTTGATAGCTTTTGTTGATGAAGAATCCAGCAGCTGAACTGTTTTCTAGCTGGGATTTCTCAAGTTAACAGTCATTTCAAGGACTCGCAGGGCCTGGAGCATCCTCTAACAAGGTAGCTCATTCATATGGTAAGTGAATGGTGATGGTTTTTGGTAGGAGGCCTCAGTTCCTCTCTGTGGAGCTCTCCATGGGGCTGCTTAAATGCCGGTTTATATGGTTACTAGCTTCACCCACAGAGGATGAGCCAAGAGAAAAAGCACGGCTGAGGCTGCAGTTTCTCGTATAACCTTGCCTCTGACACCACACACTCATTTCTGTAATATACTGTTAGTTAGCCTATATCATCCCTATTCAAGGTGGCAGAGGCCTAACCAAGGACATGAGTATAAGGTGGGTGACTCACTGCAACTGTCTACCTATGTGCTTATAGGGTATACCACATTGAGGAAGAAATCTCAGTTAGCCTTTATTTTACAGCATGGTAGAGTGGTCCCTGAGCTGGAAGGCTTCAAAATTAAACTGATGGAAACAGGACCTGTGACACTGAAATGAACCTTTTTTCTCCTGCAGATCTTTGAACAGATGACTTATATGTTCTTTGCTTGCCATTTTTAAAAATTAAGAACAATATTAGGTCTGTTAGGAGACTTTCATGGTATCACCAAAGCAAAATATACTCCCTCTGTGTTTTTTTTAATAATACCCTTTGATAGTGCTTATTATGATTTGCAGTTACCATTTGTTATGATTGTGTTGTGGTTGGACTTACCTCTATCAAGCCAGCATACCTGAAGCCATTGGCTTTGATAAAAGGCAACAGTATCATTGACTACTTTGCTGAGTTAATCAGCTTTGATATTGCATGTCCCTTTCTGCCCCATCTATACACAACTGATCTGTCAAACATAATACTGAGCTTTTCATTAAAAAGCAATGGTGTATAAGATGTCAATCTAAAATATACCAATAGAGCTTAATTGTTTCCATTTGATACTGTCTCTTTAGTTAAATTAAGTGTCCACTACAGACAACCCAAAAAGTCAGCCTCCAGCTTTGAAATTTAATGCTTCAGTGATTCAGGGGTTCGGCTCAAATCAGCCCATTATCAGTATGCTAGTTTTCTGCACAAAAACAATTTGTTTTGTTTTCACTTTTAGGGCATACTATGGAATACAACCCAGTTCCATTCATTTAGTGCGCATAATATTTCAACCATGCTCAATCCTGACAACCAATTTCAGCCTAAAACAAAACAGAGAAAATGGCTGCTTTAAAAAAAAAAATCAATCTTCTTTCTCTCACAAAATATATGGAAGGAAAGTGGAATGTTCAATTCTAACTTTGAGTTGACAGGTCTGAATCATACATTTTGAGGAGTTATTTTTAAAAAAGCAATAATGTCACTACTCTACTGCATGAGTGGCCTTTGTGAAGGCTGTTGAATGAGGAGAATTTAAAACATTGAGAAAATGCAAAGCATGCAGTTTCTCTAGTTTATTTTTCTAAGAAAGCAAACAGTGATCTTGGTCTTTAATTTAGATTTAATGCTTGGAGGCATTAGATTCTTCTGTTCTTGATTTTCCCATCTCCCTAACAATATACCTATGCATGAAGGGATCCCACCAAAGTCACATGACCTTGAAGAATGTTATTTCCCAAGAAATATGTGTGGTACACCTACATGCCTATTCTTGAGATTATAGAATGAAAAGTTAGAGCATGTCTTAATGTGGGGGAGGGGAGCTGAAACCATGTAAATCTGTAAAGATACAGATATTAGGGGCTACAGATTTATCTTCATCAATAATGTTAATAGGCTATAACAGTACCCTGTTAATTCCTTGATTGCTTGTTTATATAAATGACTTTATATTCCTGCTGGTATTTTGTGTATTATATGCACATTTGATTTCATAGGGATAAAGTCCCTAATATGATTTCTTTCCGCTCTGTGTCATAGATTGGATTGTGTTCTCACTCCAAAACTCATATGTTGAAGCTCTAATCCTCAATACTGCAGAATGGAACTGTATTTGGAGATAGGATCTTTATAGAGGTCATTAAGTTAAAATAGGTCATTTGGATAGGCCCCAAGCCAGGATAGTGGTGTCTGTGTAAGAAGAGGAAATGTTGACACAGACATGTCTAGAGGGAAAGTTTGAAGACTCAGGCTGAGGATGGCAATCTGTAAGCCAGGGAGAGAGAGGTCTGGAGCATCATCTTCTCTCATGGTCCTCAGAAGGAACTAACCCTACTGTTGCTTTGATCTTGATCTTCTAGCCTCCAGAACTGTGGGGAAATAAATTTCTGTTGGTTAAGCCACTCAGTGTGTGGCTTTGTCATGGCAGTTTTGATACTTTGTCATGGTAGCCCTAATAAAAAAATGTACTGTGTTTTTAAACCTCTGCATTCTCTCAGACAAAAATTCTAGTGTATTTAGTACATTCTTAAGATTCATCTGCCTCCTTATGCAAGCATCTTTACCAATCTTTGTCTCACACATTTTTACCATTTTTGTATTTGCAGTGTTAAGACAGGGAAACCCAGTCTCCAAAACTCGCAAATTTTCCAAAGAGTATAACCAATCATAACTTTTAGCAGAAAAGTAGTTTGTAGTCCAAATGGTTTTATAATCTAAAGGAAATCCGTAGTATGGCAATGGTGGTATCTACTCAATATATTTTATCTGCAGGGTGTAACAGTTTATGCCTGGCTACTGCACATCATATTCTATGCGTGTCAGTATTCTTGGTATGAAGTGGGGAATTATAGGCATGGGATAATCTTTCAGGTCAGAGAGTTTTAGATGCAAAGCCCATCTCCAATAGCACCAAGATATTTATCTAACTCCTTTGGATCTCAAGTTTTTCAAATGTAAATAATGAGCATGGTAAAACCTATCATGTAGAGTACTCTTGCCTGGAAAATCCCATGGATGGAGGAGCCTTGCGGGCTGCAGTCCATGGGATCACGAAGAGTCGGACATGACTGAGCGACTTCACTTTCACTTTTCACTTTCTTGCACTGGAGAAGGAAATGGCAACCCACTCCAGTGTTCTTGCCTGGAGAATCCCAGGGACGGGGGAGCCTGGTGGGCTGCCGTCTATGGGGTCGCACAGAGTCGGACACGACTGAAGCGACTTCACAGCAGCAGCAGCAGCAGCAGCAGAGATTTTTCAGGTATTAAGTGTGATGACCACAAGTGTATTTAGATTAGTTCAGTTTGGGCACATAGTAGGGTGCTCACTACATGTCTTCCTTGTTCTTGTGTCTGTGTGTAGGACAGTAAAATTCACATATCATTTTTCTATTATTATCCCTAACTGATCAATGTCTGTATTTTGATGTGATAGTGTTTTCCTATCCCTATTTTACCCTGAGGGTATCTTGTTAAGAAATATCATCTTACTTTTGATTACCACCATGCCTCCCAGGTGGTGCTAGTGGTAAGGAATCTGTCAATGCAGGAGACCTAGGTTCAATCCCTGGGTGGGGAAGAGACCCTGGAGAAGGAAATGACACCCCACTCCAGTATTCTTGCCTGGGAAATCCCATAAACAGAGGAGCCTGGCAGGCTACAGTCTGTAGGTTTGCAAAGAGTCAGACACAACTGAGCAATTGAGCACAAGCACACACATGTTTTGTTAGGAAAATCATCTTCCTTTGATTATATATTGCTCTAGTTTTTCAGGATCACTTTTAAATCTAATCCTCTTTTATTTACTATTCATAAATTTTCTGGTCTTCAAACAATTCTGAATTAATGAGTATATTCTTTAGTCATTATTTTAATATTTGATTAAAAATGGACATACAGGCAATCTTTATTTTGTACAGAACCATGTTAACTGAAACTCATGTAAAATTGGGAATTGGTCAAAGTGAATATATTTCATTTAATATAGTGCTGGTGCTGTGCAAAGGGAAGGCTATCTGTAAGTCTATGGGAAAAACCAAAAGGATACATCTCTATTTATTTCACTCTATTGAGATCACCAGTTGATAATATCAATGTGCCTGATTCAAGCATAAATACATCAGATATTTTTAAGTATGTTTTTGATCAAAATGTATTTTTCTCAACATTGAGAGTTGTGTATTTCTCTTTTATTTAATGATTTTTCCTACCCATTCCTTTTCATCTTGCTGTGCTTCCTGCATATCTCAAAGCTTAAATTAAACATAATCTTGTAGAAGTTTTTTCTTTAATTCAAGAAAATCCAAGAAAACCAGCTTATCTCTCATCTGTCTTTCCAGTACTTTGTGTATCTCTTTTTTTTTTAAATTTTATTTTATTTTTAAACTTTACATAACTGTATTAGTTTTGCCAAATATCAAAATGAATCCACCACAGGTATACATGTGTTCCCCATCCTGAACCCTCCTCCCTCCTCCCTCCCCATTCCATCCCTCTGGGTTGTCCCAGTGCCCCAGCCCCAAGCATCCAGTATCGTGCATCGAACCTGGACTGGCAACTCGTTTCATACATGATATTTTACATGTTTCAATGCCATTCTCCCAAATCTTCCCACCCTCTCCCTCTCTCACAGAGTCCATAAGACTGTTCTATACATCAGTGTCTCTTTTGCTGTCTCGTACACAGGGTTATTGTTACCATCTTTCTAAATTCCATATATATGCGTTAGTATACTGTATTGGTGTTTTTCTTTCTGGCTTACTTCACTCTGTATAATAGGCTCTTAATATGGATAAAACAGATAGCCTTTGGCTAAGTCGGTGGTAAGGCTAAATTTTGATTGTCAGAAAGCACCACCCACTACCAGTCTACATGTTCTGCAGTGACCCAACTTCAATTGATACCTTCTTGGACTGTATTTTAGCTGTCACATACTATTTAGAAATGTGGAAAGATTCCCAGCCATATGCCTTGGTGTTCTTTGAGAATCAGGGACTCTGTGGGAATGTATTAGCACCAAGTAGATAAGATATATGCAGACTTAATGGACTGGAACATATTATATGAATGTGTTATGTTACACGGCAAAAAAGAATTTGGGTTGCTCACCAGCTGACCTTAAAATAAGGATATTTTCCTGGAACATCTGTGTGGGTACAGTGTCATCACAAGAGTCCTAAAAAGTGAAAGAGGGAGACCAAAGAAAATGTTGGCATGATGTGATATAGGAAGAACTCACCCCACCATTTCTGGCTTCAAAGATGGCAGCAGATAGCAATCCAAAAAAGACAGCCAGCCACTGAAAGCAAGAAAATCAAAGAAAGGGATTCTCCTTTAGAGCCTCCAGAAAAGAATGTAGTCCTGTTGACACCTTAATTTCAGTCTAGTGAAACCCACATTAGACTTCTGACATATAGCATCCTAAGAAACAGATTTGTGTTGACTGAGACCATTGAAGTTGTGATAATTAGGTTTAGGTACAGCAGTAATAGAAAACTAATACATCTACTAATTACTGTTCTCACGTCATGTGTTTCTCAAAAAGAAAACTCCCTTAATCAGCACCAGTCCTCAGGGCTGTGTTAAAAGTGTTGTGTCCTGTATACATGGAGTTTCAAGATTAATGTTGTATTGCACTCTCAAATCAAGTACCATGATTTGGAAATTATGAAGTTGTTACATCTTGGGATTTCCTTTCTCTGAGTTCCCACATCTGGATGACCAAGGCCCCAGTCCACCATTCAAATAATACTTTCTTTAGCTATTCATACATGGCTTTAATTCCCCCCTAAACTTGTCCAAAGTGCTGGTTTTAATATTGAAAGCGTGTCTTATTCTTTCTATGTAGTTTCCTGCCGAAAGAGAAGATAATGGAAAGCGGGAAACATACTGGGCAGCATTTCTAGGTCAGCAGAGGGGTAGCATCATCTGGCTGGGAGAGGCCTCACTCCCCTTCACCCACCCATGGCCACTGTCCTCTGACCCTTGTGAGTTGATGGTGATGGAGGCAGGGGTTAGGTAACTATCTTTGTTTACATACAAAAACAAACTTGTTATATTTTTGGTGGGGAAGTGGGTATCTCTGTTTCCATGTGGAAGCTAATTTGTAGTGGTTTTTAAAGTCAGTAAAATAAGCATTTTAAAAGGGAGTCTTAAAAATAGAGCATTTTAAGACCAGGTATATTGATCACACCATGAAGCTTTTGGCCATGGCCCAGGGCAGCCCAGGATGTGGGACTGAATCACATAAGGACTCTGTTCTAAAATTCACTTGCCTCATTTACTGCCTTTTACTCATTGACTTTGGGAAAGAGCCTGGAGCGCCCTAGGAAAGCTTACTGACCCTCTGAGCCATATTGCGAGCCTTGAACAGTATGATATTCTAAACACAGCACAGACCAACAGAGTAAATGAGGACTTGTGGAATCTGTAATTTCTGACAAATGCGTCTGCAGTAAACCAGATGGCCTTGTCCCCTGGAGGGGTTGGTGTTCATGTTTATGACATGCCTGGTCCCTTGCTCTCTTGAGGTTCTGAGCCGTGGGCAGACGGTGTTTCCTCATTCCAATCAGAACTACATTTGCCTTCCAGGGATCAGCCCACCTGAAAACCCACCAAAGAAGTCTTAATATTCTGTCCCCAGAAACATTCTTGTGTCCTTTCAAATTTAGAGAATGCTAAAGGCACAACACTTAAACTACGCTAACTGGATTATGATGTTCATTTGCACTGGGAATGTTTTGACACAACTGGAGATCTGGAGAGATGTAATTGGACAGCTTTGAGGCTTCGGGAATAACTGATTGAAGTGAAAGCTATTTCCACTCAACTCCTGTACTTTTCTTGAGTTTATCTTCCAATCTCTTTGTCCCTTAGTGATTTTCAAAGGAATTGCATGAATTCGTCTAAATTTAGTATGGCAAAAGGAATATCAAAGTATATCTTAATTTTTTGAGACCAAATAACAGTTTCTATTTTTCAAAGGCATTCCATGTTGGGTTTATTTTAACCACAGCTAACATATGAAAATCTGTATTGAAATAAAAGATAAAAGCGGGCTATTATTCACTGTTAAAAAAGAAGTCCAATAGCAAATAGATCTTCAGTTTAATTTGATTTGCTAAATTCCATTTCTTTCTGATATTTGAAGAGAAATGCTTTTGTGATAAACAAGATTGAGGGGCATTACCATTTATTGTTGGATTGCAAAGGATACGCATTTTACTCTGAAATCACAAAACTATTGAGTAAAATTTCAGTTCCCAAAATGATTAGTTAGATGTGTAAACTTGAGCAGATTACTTGACCTCCTTTTTCCTCTGGTTTCTTCATTTAGAAATAGAGGCAGCAAGAATGACTATAAATAGAGGCATTCTGTCTTATAGGATGAGTGTGTGTGTGAACGTGTGTGTGTGTGTGTGTGTGTATATATATATATACACACACATACATATATATAAAATCACTTGAAACACTGTCTAGCATAGAATAAGAGCATTAAAAATTAGCTATAATCAATGCCATTATCACTTAAAATTGGAATGAAAAGTAGGTAAGCACTTACAGTCTTAAGTTTCTGGGTAAGTTATTTGACTTGAGGCAAAGAAAGACTCCACTTCTGTACTGTAGGAATAGATAATTTCATTAGCCACAATTATGCAGTGTCATAGAAGATATATAATTATAAAAGTAATACAGTTTACTTCATTTTTAGATAACTGACTTAACTAAAATTTTCTTTGCACAAAATAATTACTGTGAAGCTGAAAAACTAGACATTGATGATCAGTGAACCAAAATATGCTCTTTGGTCTCCTATAACTGCACACAAGTCTCAAGTTTCAGCCTAAAATCACATGTAAATTACTTAATTTTTGAAGTTTTGAAGTTATACAAGACTAGCACATAAATAGACTAAGTTCTTTTCAGCATTTCAGGGACACACATTGCCTAAATGTGCAAATTCTTAGAATCTATTGGGATAATTACAACTACTATAATTTTGATTTTATTAAGTCCTTTTATTCTTGAATTATGTCTTCTTTGAGATTGAAAATTGCATTCCTAGTCAGAGACACCACTGCCATGTATATAATCTGGGACTCTTTTCAATCATTACTACTTAATTCTAATTTACTTAGAGTTGGACCATAAATGGCCACTCAACCAATTTCTTTTCCATTAATTTTGGTTGTATCCAGTGATTTTAGCTCAACTGACAGGGTACTGGAGCAGCAGATGTCATGGGCTGCAAAATTTTTAAGAAGGGGGTTGGCCTCTTTGTTTATGTAATGTAATTCCCGATCTATTCTCAGTCTCCAACCAGTAAATAATTTGATTGGATTTTTCATTTTCTTCTTTCTTGAAGTCTTACATTTCTTCTTTCTTGTTCTCTTCTTTTTCTACCAAATATTCTTAAAGATATTCAAAATACCTGAATGAACTGCAGTAATCTCTATGGCTTTATCAAACTTGCAGATGCAACTCAACTCCAAGGTCATTTTGCTGATACAGTGGAGGGATTAAAAACAGAATTTGGAAAACTAAAGAAACTGTAAAAGTTAGTAAATAAATGTCGAAATAAGTTTATTCATCCATATAATGAGAGGTGATAAAAGATTTTTTACAGCTCTTTGGCGTCACCAACAGAGAGACTTGATCATGAGCCTCTTAAGGATAGTTAAAGTTGTTTTTTCCTGAAAATAAATATATTAAATGCAATTCCCAAAAATAAAAGGTAATTGAAGCTTAATAGATATGTAGATGCAAGGGTACACTTAACATTTATCGAAATGCTTATAGACAGACATTATTTTTTATTCATTAATAGGTTTCATAAAGATTGAAATAATTGAAATCCAGTGATTAGTTCCCCACTGAATCTTTTTATTCATTTATTCAATTAGGAAGTATTTTAAAGCCCCTTATATGAACTAGGTATTATATATTAATTGATTCTTACTCTTCCTTCTTCATACTAAATATATCAATTTAGAAGAGTATATACATTCACAAATCAAATTCAGCAAGATGAATAAGCTAAAACCAATTTTAGAATCAGCAGTAAATGATCAGATATGTTTAAAAATATATTCTAAATAATGACAACAATTATACAGAATTTCTTTAAATGATTGTACTTGAGGATTACCCATGTTTTACATATCTGTGCATCTTTATATTAAAAGTAGAAACACATACCAATATATACATAAACACATACATACAGAGTAAGACTTTGAATTCACCTTATTTTTTAATTTTAAGCCTGTGTCACTCTGATTATCACAGTGTCACAAAGTCTTTTCTACACTATGGTATAGATTATGGCAGCAAATTTATTGTACTATGCAGAGGATACTATGGTGAACAAGATACAGTTATCAGGGAGATCTAGTTAGAAAGAAGGGCATGCATGCAATTATGAAACAGTTTAGTGCTGCTACAAAGGCATGGGCTATATATAGCAGAGTCAGCGCTGGGTGAGAGCCACTCTGTTTAGGGTAAAGAGTGGACTTCTTTACAGAAGAGCTGTTGAAACCAAGGACTGAAGTGTGACCAAGAAAGAGCCTGTCAAGTGATCAGTGGACAGGTTGGAGAATCATATTCCAAACAGAAAAGTAATATATACAAAATTGTTGAGACATTCTACAAAAAATATAGAGCTAGTGCCTTGTCTGTGATAAGCTTATAGTTGGGTGGGAGGAGGGGCATAAATAAATTAGTAAGCTAATTAATTAAGGGTGCTTTTCTATAGTGAGAAATGCCATAAACAAAATAATGTAATATGAAGTTACTGTGAGCACAGCCAACATATGCTGGTATGGTTAAGGAAAGCTTCTCTAATAGAGTGACAATCAAAACCTCTATAAATGGAAACCAGCCATGAGTATACATGAAGGGAAAGCTACAAGAAGGTTCCAAGTGCAGAGTCCCTAAAGCAGAAATGAGCTTGGCTCGCTTGAGAATCAGAAAGAAGATCATGTTGATTGGCATGATTTGAATGGGAGATTGGAAAGAGGAGGACAGACAGTGGGTGACAGTCAGATCATATGGAGCTTTACAGACCAAAGATGGAGTATGGATTTTTTTTTTTTTTTAATTCCTGGTTCAGCCACTGGTGAATCATGCAAAGGATTGGCATGATAATTATGCTTTTAAAATTCACTTTGAGAGGAATCAAGTGGAGAATATCTTTAGGAAGTGAGAAGGAAGAAAGAAGAGGATCTTGGTTAGGGCTAGAAAAATACAATGGTAGCTTGAGTTGGACTGGTAGAGGCTAGAAACATTTTGGTTACTTTAAGTGCTTATTATAACCGGATTTTTGTATATTAGATATATGTGGAGATGAAGGTCAGTTTGGATAAACTGCCAGAGTCTAGGCCATACATTTATTTTTTTGAATGGTATGGATATTGAAATTTATCCTTTTCATAGTATGAAAACATAATGTGTCTTAAGGAGAAAATGAGAGCACAGCATGATGAGCTTTGGGTTTTATAACATCATTCAGGCTGCAATGTAAAGAAAGAATTGTGAGGAGGGAGACTGGAGCCAGAGAGAAAGACCAGAGAGAACACTTTGACACTGGAACCTGAGAAATATTGAGAGTTTGAACTGAGGCATCTGTGGTAAGCATAAAGTAGAAGGGTTAGCTTTAAAATAATATAGAATCCGTGTTGTTTGGTGAGTGAGTGGATGTTGGGAAAAGAAAAAATAAGAACTATGTGATGGAACCTGGTATTTGTTCTATTTGTTTAATATTGCTAATTGAATCAATGACAGCAAAATTAAATAGAATTGAAAAAAAAAACTCAGAAAGGGGCTCAGGTCTGAGGTATTGATATAATGAGTTTGAGATCTCTTGGGACTTCCAAGGAGAGATGTCCATTAGCCAGTAGACAAGCAAGGAAACATAATTCAAGGCTGGGAATAAGGGCTATTTCTAGATTTGAGAAGGAACCTGTGAACAATGCTCTCATTGGGAATGGATGGAGCATATGGTAGTCTGGAGGGAGTCTACTCAGGTACCAAATTGTAAAGAATAGCTCACAATCCTGTAAAAATAAAAGTATTGAGTTGCCCAAAACATTTGTTTGGATTTTTCCATTGCATCTTATGGAAAAACTCAAATGAACTTTTTGGCCAACCCAATAGTATGAGAACATGCAAGGTATAAGTGTTGCTCCAGTATTTAGGCAAGAACGTAGGCAAGACTGGAAAACAAGATGAACCTTAAAAGTCGATAGTTCAGAAAGTTTAGGAAGCATTAAGATTGGTCAAAACTTAGATGGTTCCAGTCCAAGTACAAAAATACAAAAGGTTGTTGTATGTTGATATTGAGTCAGCCTCTTGTCTCAACCTGATAACTTTTATATTGTTTACCAGCTTCAGGAAGGAAGCGGTACCTTGACACGACCAGGACAAGCCCTCCCAGTGGACTGAATCAGAGGACCTGGTTAGCAGAGAGTAAAAGAATGAAGAAAGGCAGTTTCAGTAGTTCTGTTTAGATTCATATTTTTTAATGTGATGTCAAGGACCACCTAAAACAGAATCACTAGAAATTTCTGTTTTAAAAAAAAACAACGGAAAAAAAGAGTATACTCCTGAATCCCACCCACATCTATTCAAAATCTCTAGGAATGAGGTTTTATTTCCTTTGTAATCAAGTCATATATTTAGTATTCTCTTCTAGAACCTGCT
Organism: Bubalus bubalis; assembly: GCF_019923935.1. Classification (NCBI taxonomy): domain Eukaryota; kingdom Metazoa; phylum Chordata; class Mammalia; order Artiodactyla; family Bovidae; genus Bubalus; species Bubalus bubalis. Next base: position 76,217,629 of record NC_059163.1, read on the forward strand.
TTGAGTTTGCCCCCAGTTTTAATAGGTTAGCTCAAAATTCTGATTTCTAAAAGTCAAGTCTCCTGGCATCTGAAACAATACACCTTTTTTTTTTTTTTTTTTTAATTTTGCCAGAAGAAGTATTAGCTTTATTAGTAGAAGAAAATGTTATCTGTATTTCCTACAGTTTTCTATCCATAATCTCTGGTATCCTAGAAAAACAAGTGGCATAAGAAGAAACCGGACCCAAGGACTAAAACAAAAAGATAAACCAAAAAATAGAAGGGGATCCTTGGGAGACTTAGATAAACAATTCACCTTTCATAGGTAAATGAGGAAAGTTAGCATAGCAGTCAGTGTGGCCAGACAAAGTCTGCTCAAAATAGTTACTGACTCCACACCCAAAAACCAGAACCATGCTAGTAAAATCCAAACCCTAGGTATTACTTTCTGTAAGAAGCATCTGAGGAAGGCAGTGGAGAAGTCTGTGCTGTCCTCCTCCACAGGTCTGCCATCCAAGCTGGTTATTGTTCTTATATTTTGCTCATGAATTTTCTACTGTTTTTGTTTGCATGTTAAAAAAAAAATCAGTATATTTATGGTACTAAATATAGTCTGTAGCACCTATTAAATACTTAATACATGGTAGCTGCCATGACTTCTTTCATATTGTTATTTCATCAATTCTTTCATCAATTCTTTCATATTGTTATTGTTATTTGTGTTTCCACCCCCACCTCAGGGGAAGTTGTGAAATTGGAAAGTAAGTTAAGAAACCTCTGAAATTAAAGTATCATACAAATAATAAATCATAGTTATAATAGAAACTTCATAAAAAATCCCTCTTGATTATGTTTCCCTTTCTAAGAAAGGAAATGATAGATAAAAGATTGTAGAGCACTGAAACATAATTTTCCTAAAAAAAAGTATATTAATTTCAAAATGTTTTATATGTTTTAACATGGGGAAAGGAAGAAATATTCAAAATAGGACCTCAGAGATACCAGAAAATTCCCTAAGGTGTCCCTATCCTCACAGAGAAGCTGAGCTCAAAGATGGGCAATTATGTGACAGGGATGTCGATATCAAGACTTGAAGAATGTTGACAGTGAAATGATAATCCAGGCCTGGGGCTGCAGGGGTGGTACAGTTTAATCAAATACATCAACCTCATAAATTCTGATGTGTTCTGAGATCACTGTCCCCTGAAGAGAAGTCTAATAAACGCATTGTAATGTGTCTTCCAGGAGCTGTAATGTGGCTCTGGTTAATAGAAAATGGTCTAGGAGGATATTTGCACTTGGATGGGAAACTGTGAGAAGAGACAGAGAGAAAGTGAAAATCCATAAATTGGATGAGTTATAGGGCCCCAGTGGTGCGTGAGTGAAAAAGAACCAGATGGGGAGATGGGGAGATTTTACAAATATTTAATGTATTCAGTTAAACCTTTCTAAATAAAAAAAATCTCAGCTCTTCTTTGAGGGGGTGGAAGGGAGAGGAGGCATTGTCTAAGCAAAGCAGAGAGAAGAAAAACTGTGCCTTTAAGAAACAGACTCTGACACATTAGTGAGGTGACTTGCTCACTGTTGTGTCCCCATCCTCTAGTACATTGATAAGCCCCTGGTCAAATCTGACTTGCTGCCTGCTTTTCTAAATAAAGTTTTATTGGAACCAGCCACTCTCATTCTTTAATGTATTGCCTAGAGCTGGTTTTACTCTATAGCTGCAAAGTTGAGTAGTTGCAACAGAGACGGTATGACTTGCAAAGCTTAAAATATTTATTATCCAGCATCTTCTAGTGAAAGTTTTCTGACCCTTATCTTGTATACAGCCTGGCATAGAGTAAGAGTTCAGTAACTCTTGAAAAGTATACCAGCTGCTTTCCTTAGGCAAGCTGGTTTCATCTCCCTAAGACCCAGTTTTCCTCAATGCTAAAATGGACATAATTATACCCACCTTAGGAAATTTTTGTCCCTTCTAATATGCTGTTTAGAATATGGTTTATGGATAAAAATAGTGTTTCATTCTTCCTCCTCCTATGCCTTCACTTAATGGTGGCAGGTGCTGTTTTAATCTAGAATAGTCAGTGGCATGCTAACTGCTAGTTTGACAGCTTTCTAGATTTTCAGCCATACAGAAATAATTTACTCTCCCAACTGAATCAATGGTTTATAATTATCTATGACTGTCCTGAATCAAGATGCATTTTCTTCTTTTTTTCTTGCCCTATTTCTTTCTCTCCTTTTAAGCTAAATGTTTGTTTTCCCATATATCATGTGTCTTATTTTTTATATTTACCACATGGAGTCTAGGACTTCCCAGGTGGCTCAGTGGTAAACAATCTATCTGCAATGCAGGAAACGTGGGTTCAGTCCCTGGGTCAGCAATATCTCCTGAAGAAGAAAATTGCAACCCACTCCAGTATTCCTGCCTGGAAAATCCCACAGAGAGAGGAGCCTGGTAGTCTTCAATCCATGGGGTTGAAAAGAGCTGGATACAACTGAGCAGCTGAGCACAAAGGAGTCTAATTCATTTCTTCTGAAAGACACAATGTTATAAAAGTTTGTAATATCTAGATGTCTTGCTGTTGAAGCAATGGATATAACAGTGGGGTTTTTTGTTTTGTTTTGTTTTGTTTTGAAGAAAATTCCCTCAACCTTTTATTTTTGGTCACCAACCCCCCTCCCCAATCTGCTCAGAAAAGGAAGACTCTAACTGGATGAATACAGTAGACCTGGACAGAGCCCAGGTGAGGTGTGGATTGTGAAGGAACCAATCAAAAGCAAAGTTTGCACCCTTTGATAAAGTCTATAGGTTGACGGGAAGTGGCCTCTGATGGCAGGGTTTGTTGGTGTAGCCCTCAACTTTCCGAGAGAAGCCTGGCTTTCATCCTGTGCTGTGTCAGGAAGCAGGCCCTCTTCCTAGAAAGGTGCACTGAGGCACTCATGAGCAATATTTTATAAAGATAGTGTAGGTGGAATGGCTTTACACTTAGCCTGCATCATGAGTCACTTGATGCAATGTGTCATTAGACACTTCTTTTCCCCTCAGACTCCTCAGACCCAGTCTGCAGGCTCCTGGTGCTAGAAGACCTTCGCCAAACACAGTCTCTCTACCTCCTCAGCTGCCATTTCCTGCTTCTGAATCAGCCTGGAGCTCAGTCATTCTTCATTTCTTTACAATATCTTGGTCTTTTCCCATCTTGTAGATCCTTACCTCATACCTCCAGCTTCTCCTTAGTACTGTCATAAGTAAGGACTCCATTGAGGGTGAAGATGTTTTTCTAAGCAAACAAAAGACTGTTCCCTGATTAGGGTCCATCTTTCTAACAGAGTAATTCAGAGCTATAGATAATCATAATAACCAGAGCTTTGTTCTTCTTTCCTGGCTTAAACCCAGGTGGAGGCAGCTTTGTTGGGCTTTTTTTGTTGTTGTTGTTGTTTGTTTTTCTTTTCTTCTTCCCAGAGGGGTAGGTAATAGGGATGGGAGGATTTCAAAACCTTCACACATATTTGATGTAGCTAAGACTTTGGCAACATTTCAAGTTAAATGAGACAATCTTTATCTCAGAAAACGGGACAACTCTTGAAAGCAATAGTAGAAATAAAAATGTAATTTTAATAGCTGTCACCATTTATTGAGTCAGTAGATGTCTTCTGTTATATATACAGGAAGTGTTAGTAAAATTAATTTTGAGACAATTATGGTTTACTAAAATATTTGCCCATTAGAATTAATCTAAACACTTGGAAAATTTTAGTATTATACTATAAAATATAAATATCAATTGCAGTACTGTGATCATAGATGGATTTACAGTATAACAAAACAGCCTATCGTCATTTGAAACTCTGTGAGGTATAGACCATTGTGTTAAACAGTGAGCAGAAAATGAGAGCTGGACTGTTAGGAAAGTAGCGACAGTGAAGCAACATGTTGGCAGAACCAAACGACAAACTGTTGCTGTTTTCTAATGACAATTCTATATTTGGGGATTTGTTGAGCCAGCAAGCATTCTGGGGTACCTCCTCGGTGCCTCAGCCCAGGTTGTTCTGGAAAGCAGGAGGTTTAGAGTGGTCCCTGCAGCTGCCTCATTTTCCATGGGTTCTTGAGGATTCTGGCCAGGATTGAAATTCATCACTGAATACAGTGGCCAGCACATAGTGGGTTCTCAATAAGTATTTTCTTAAGGTATAGGCAATACAAATATTCAAAATTAAAACCTTGAGGTCTTTTACTTCCATTGTACAATTGTACACATATTTAAATTTTCAGTTGCATCGTCCTTAAAGTCATGTGGGCTTCTGTGGTGGCTTAGACAGTAAAGAATTGCCTGCAATGCAGGAGACCTGGATTAGATCCCTGGGTCAGGAAGATCCCCTGGAGAAGGAAATGGCTACCAACTCCAGTATTCTTGCCTGGAGAATCCCCTGGACAGAGGAGCCTGGTGGATTGCAGTCCATGGGGTTGCAAAGAGTCAAACACGACTGAGCAACTAACATTTTCACTTTCAAAGACATGAACCTTGAAGACACATGATCTAGGCCTAATTCCCTATCCCAACATTTATAGTTATTCAGGGAAAAGTTGATTACCTACTTGTGCTTCAGTTGACACATCTGTAAAATGAGGATAACTATAATATCTACACCATGGGATTGTTGTGAAGAGGTAATGAGATGGTATGTGGTAAATACTTAAAAATTGTTTTGAACCCTTGAAAGTGAAAGTGTTAGTCTCTCAGTCATGTCCAACTCTCTGTGACTCCATGGACTGTAGCCCACCAGGCTCCTATCTCCATGAGATTTTCCTCTATGGACAGAATACTGGAGTGCATAAGCTATTCCCTTCTCCAGGGTATCTTCCCAACCCAGGGATCAAACCCAGATCTCCTGCATTGCAGGTGGATTATTTACTGGGTGAGCCATCAGGGAAGCCCCCATAGTAAGACCCGAAATGATGTCATTATGTCCTGTCTCTAACCCACATTATGAAGGTATTAATCAGAATAGGATAGGTTATACCATGCCCCAAATTAGCCCTGAAGTTTCTTACAGCAACAGAAATTCTCAGTGGGGATCTGATTTCTATACAATCTCCTGTGAACCCAGGCTGATGACTGTTTATCCACTTTGAAACAGTACAATTTAGACCATGTTGCTGATTCTCATCTAGACAAGAAGTTTGCTGAAAAGTCTCAAACCAGTAATTAAATACTTTGGCCTGTCTTACTTCCTCTCACAGCCTGATGGCCAGAGTTGTCCTGGGCACCCTTATGAATATTCATTGAGCACATTGGTCAATATCATTGCTGCAGTGAATAAACTCCCTAATGTTACTATGTTTAGATCTATTTCTGATCTCTTAAGAATCATGTCTTTTTCACCTTTATATCTACAAGGCCTAAGTAGTGTTCACAATAGGTGCCCAAAAAATGTTAATGAAAGAAGGAAGAGAAGGAGTCATGTTGAATCTTTGAGAATTCAGCAGCTGAAAGAAGCTCTGTGCAATAGCTAGGAAATCGTAAAACAAACAACAACAACAAAAATAACAGAAAAACCCTGCACCTTTTAGAAGAATTGATTGATCTTATAAAATGGGCTCACCTTATCTAAGGTGAAAACTCAGAGGGTGAATACTGTTAACCAACATTTGATGTGCTTGACTCAGGAATAATTTATTCCATAAACCAAGATGCATCTATAAGCAGATGAGAAGAGCACTGTTTTATTTTTTTTTTCTGTAATTGAAGCTAAAGATCATCCTCTGAATATTCATTACTTTCAGATTAATGTTGTATTGTTTTTCTTTCTGTTCTTGTTCTATTTCACTTAAGACTCTTTTGTTCCATAAATGGATCACCCTTCAAAACCTGAAATTGTCTCATACAAAATGCCTGAGTTAGATATTATTTTTACTCTTCCTGTCTTACTTTTGTAAGAGAAGATGAGCAAAAATGGAGAGATGGAGGGAATTAAGTAGGAAGTGAAATACTGGTCTGATATGAATCTCAGATATGTTAGCTGAGCTAGGTAGCTCCTTACTCAGAAACTAAAATCTATTCAAAGTTAGAACATAGTCAAAATGAAATTATTTAGAATCTATAATTTCTAATTTGACTTTATTTCCCTTGCCCACTTATTTGTAAACTTAGGAAACTGTCATATAGTTGGTGGAACACCTACTATCCAATGTAGATAGACGAGTAGACAGAGAATAGATAGAAGGAAAAAAGGAAATTAAGAGTTATAAACCCTACTGTGTATGAATATGGTACATAAAGGGATATTGGTGAAAACAAAGCTGCTAGATCTAAATTACCTGGGTTTGTGTTCAAATTTTTGTGCTTAATAGCCATGTTACCCTATGCAGCTTCTCTAGGTACTTTCTGGCTCAGTTTATTTATCTCTAAAATAGGGGAAGCAATAGTGCTTATCTGAGTGTTAAATAATGGTTCAATAAGTTATAATATAGAGAGTGTTTATTTCAGCTTCTGGTACATAGTGATCAGTAAGTGTTTGCTAAGATTACTGGATGCTTAACCATGTGGTTTATACAGATTATTACATTTTTTTAATCCAGATTTTGAAGACTGGGCATTTGACTCAAGATCACACTATTCTGAAAATGTGATTGGCAAGATTAAAACCCTGTGTGAATTCCAAAACCTTGGTTCCTTCTGATCTGCCAGGGACCTTGGTGCTAAGAAGGGCGAGAAGGAAGTCAGGAGTATTGGCTTCTGGAACCTTATCCTTTTTTTAGGTAAACTAGTTGTAGAATAGATTTAGGTTTACAGCAAAATTGAAGGGGAGGTACAGAGAGCGTAGATCCTTTACCTCCACACACATACAACTTCCCCTACTATCAAAATCCCCCACCAGAGTAGTATGTTTGTTACAACTGATGAACCTGCATCAACACATCCTTGTCACCCAAAGTCCATAGTTTACATTATGATTCACTCTAGACTCCATACACTCTATGAGTCTGGACAAATGTGTAATGACATGTATACATCGTTATGATGTCATACAGGGTATTTTCACTGCCCTAAAAGTCCTCTGTGCTCTAAATACTCATCTCCCACCCCCCAGCAACCACTAGCAACCACTTGTGTTTTAATTTAATCTTTTACTGGGTAGTTTTCCTTTTCCAGAGTGTCATATAGTTGGAAGCTTATACAGTAGTAGCCTTATCAAGTTGTCTTCTTTCCCTTAGTAATATGTATTTTCATTTCTTTCATGTCTTTTTGTAGTATAATAACTCATTTCTTTTTAGCACTGAAAATATTTCATTGTCTAAATGTACCAGTCTATTTATCCATTCATCTACTGAAGGACATCTTGGTTGCTTCCAAATCTGGGCAAATATGAATAAAACGGATATAAACATCCATGTGCAAGTGGACATAAAGTTTCAGTTTACTGGGTCATATGATAAGAATATGTTTAGTTTTGTAAGAAGCTGCCAAACTGTCTTCCAAAGTGGCTGTACCATTTTGCATTCCCAACAGCAATGAATGTGAGTTTCTGTTGCTTTAAGACTTTGCCAGTATATGGTGTCGTCAGTGTTTTAGATTTTGACTGTGCTAATTGATGTGTAGTAATATATCATTTTTGTTTTAATTAATGATTCCCTAATGACAGGGCTTTCCTGGTAACTTAGACAGTGAAGAATCTGTCTGCAATGTGGGAGACTTGGGTTCGATCCCTGGATCAAGAAGATCCCCTGCAGAAGGGAATGGCTACCCTCCAGTATTCTTGCCTAGAGAATTCCATGGAGAGAGGAGTCTGTGGGCTACAATCCATGGGATTGCAAAGAATCAGACACAACTGACTAATACACACTTTCCCTAATGACATAGGATGTAGAACATCTTTCCATATACCCTTTTGCCTTTTATTATTTTAAAATTCTACTTCCAAACCTTTGTGGAGGCTATCTTTTGTGGGACAGTGCACATTTTTGTGGCTTTCTAGCATTTATGTGCTTCTCTTTTGTGACAGTACTCTGAAAACTTCCTGGGGGGGAAACATACCTTCTCAACAATTCCAGGTGTCAGTTGGAGTTGATTAGGTCTCTTCCCCTATTCTGGAAGTGAGCAAAAAAGAGAAGCCTGGCCAATCAGAGGATTCAGTCCTCTGATCACAGTAATTACTTCAGGAATAGACACTTGCCTCTTGCAGTCAATGACATGACAAAACTTACATTAATGGTGTCAGGAAAACAGGTTCTGTTTCCTGCTGAACTTGAACTGGGAGAATATAAGTTTAAAGCTGCCACAGTCAACTTGCCACCATGAAGTGAGAGGGAGAAACATACTTGAGCTCGTTTATTCCAGTGGTGGCTTCGGACAAGTTTATCCAGTGGTTTATGGTACTTTCACTCTCATTCCTGCCTTGATTCGTACCTTTTGTTTACAAGCCGATCTTCCCATCAAACCAGTGTACTATACAAAATGCAACCAGTCCATTTCTTTTCTAGTTAGATAGCCAGTCTGTTACTGTGGTGTGCAAGTAAAGTTATCTGCTGAAAGGCATGTGAAATACCACATTGCAATCTCTCTCTATTTTAGAGGAGAACTAATCTCTTTAGAAGATATCTGACAGTTGCCACACTTGCTGAATAGAAGACTATTCAGTGTGGAGCATTTTACCAAAAACAATGGACTCCAATTTTTGTGTTACTATAGAGATATTTTTCTGCATTCAGCCTTTGATTTTATTCTAGTTACCCAGCTGGTGAGATAGTTTTATAAGTGATAAGCCCTGAAGGACATAGCTAATGAGTGTTTCATTAGCAGAATACTAGACAAAAGTAGGCATCCTTGCTAATGCCATAGTTCTTGAGACTGAAAAAATATATATATATATCCTTAGTTTAAACTCTATTAACATAAATTCTTGCAGAAGACATTCTGTCTGGACAGTTTCCTCCAGGATAGTCTCCTGGCTAGCCTGGCTGGGCATAGAGGAGACAGACAGTTCTCATTTCATTAGGTATTTATGCCATGGTGATCATGGTAGCAGCCAACTCATTACAAAACAGGCCATATCAAATTATTCTGAGTCAATGAGGCTCCCGTGACAAGATACTCTGGGGAGAAATTGGGAATAGGCTAAGAACTTTTAGATGAAAGCATGTATTGTTACTCTGTGGAAAAGGGAAGCCAAGAAGCCCCTTTTCATTTTCCCTAAAGTCCAACCTCTACCCTGAGTTCCCCAAAAAGTCTCTATTCTGCTGCCAGGAGTGTTGAAAAAAAAATATGAGCTCCTTCTCTATTAATAGTAAACAGTGTGCCAAGGGTATGGGGTACTCATCAGGGAATGAAGTACTGAGTCATGATCATGGTGATACTGTGCAGTATGATTTTGCTGACCTTCCTGTTTGGACCTAGAATTTACTTTCCAAGGACAAATTCACCATTTCCATTGCAGCTTCCTTTCAGCTAAGGAGAATCTCATGACTGTTACCACATAGTTCATGCCGAAGCCATTTGTGAGCAGTGATTGTCAGAGTGATAAGGATATGTTGTATTTATCGCCTCATATTGGCCCTTTCTCTTTCATATATTGAGTTAGTGATATCCAACACTAGTCACCCTAGTGACCTGGCTTGCAACCAGGACACCAGTATTGTTTTAAAATCTCACCTGTGGGATGCTGGTAGCATTGAACGCTGGGCACCACTAATCTGTAGGCATCTACCTATAGCACTGCTACTGCTAAGTCACTTCAGTCGTGTCCGACTCTGTGCGACCCCATAGATGGCAGCCCACCAGGCTCCCCCATCCCTGGGATTCTCCAGGCAAGAACACTGGAGTGGGTTGCCATTTCCTTCTCCAATGCATGAAAGTGAAAAGGGAAAGTGAAGTCGCTCAGTCATGTTTGACTCTTAGAGACCCTGTGGACTGCAGCCTACCAGGCTCCTCCATCCATGGGATTTTCCAGGCAAGAGTACTGGAGTGGGATGCCATTGCCTTCTTATTAAACATTTACTGTTAGTTTTGCTAATCAGTTTTCAGAGATATCAGCACAATTATTTTAGTATGGGCAACTTCTTACAGCTATGATTTATGTTTCAATTTAAGATCATGATATCTTATCATTCACTGGTCTCAAGGAGACGCATAAGCCACATGGCAGGTTCATGATCATGCAAATCCTTATTCTGAAGCTGTACTTGTAGTTTGTACACTGAGAGGTACTTTGCCATGAAAGCTTTATAGCTTGAAGTCTGCAGAATGCTTAGGTCTGAATGTTATTGGTAACAAAATTCTCTTAATTAAGTGAAACATTGAGATACATATAGTCTTAAAATAGTAAACCCATCCAAATATGAGAGCCTGCTTCATAAGTCAGAGCTAGAGGAGCAAAAACAAATTTGGAAGTGGGGACATAATGAAGACCTGGACATGAATATAATTCCAGCAAGGAACCGTGAGACTGTAAACTATTTACCATTTAGGAGGAACTGTCAGGTAGATCAGACTGTAAATTTAGAAAATTAGTTTAAAAAGCACAAAGTGTTGTGTAGGCAAAAATGCATTGAAGAGTTTTTAAAGTATGTTAGTGAAAGCAATCTACTTGTTATAAATACTGTCTTGCCCTAGAGACACTTAGAATTGTGCATTTGTGTTCTAATGTACTACTACCTCTAAGTGTGTAAAGAGAGATCAGGTATAATTATAGGTCTGTGACTTTAGGCATTTTCAAGCCCAAATCTTCATTAAATGTAGGTATGTCATTTAGAACATTGAAAAACTAGCTAACCAACCTTGAATAGAAGAGGAAGAAGAACTCTAAATTTTTTTTTTTTTTTTTTTTTTAGAACTCTAAATTTAAGACCTCACTATGACATTATAAAGCCCAGTCTGGTAGGACAATAAGGAATTCCGTGCAATATACATGGATCAATAACCTACAAGTTTCCTTGTACCTAAGTGGATGTTATAATGAGATGTACTCAACTCTGGAAGCCACTCAGCATTGATCGCATCTGGTGAAGCTTGTTTCTTTCTCATTATTTTCCCAGACTTATACATATCATTAACTCCTTCTAATATTTGCATATTTATGATGTTCCAAAATTATATGTTATTTTATGTGAATGTGATCCCAATTTCCAGTTAAATTCTGAACACCATGGGAGCAGAAATGGTATACTTTATTGTTCTAATTAATCTCCTTTCCTCTTCAAATAATTGACACCATGCCTTTTAATTCTGTTTATGGTTAATCCTTATGAGCAAAATTTTAAATTTGTATCCAGACACTTCTATTGATTTTTAATCACTTATGATTTCTTCTATTATCAATACTTTTAAGCTTATGTAGCATATTTCATTCCTATAGTCAAATAAAATATTCACCCATTATTTTGTGCTGTTCTAATTGATTGATTGATTGCATTTTTACTCTTCCTCCTTCTCCTCCTTAATTCTCCTGATCTCCTCATTATAATTTCTAACATTGGTTTGCATTTACTCAAGCTTCACTCTCTGCCAGATATGGCCCTCAGCATATTGTGTCTTGTATAGTCTGCTCACCAGCTCTGCAGGTTGATACAAGTATCGTTCTCATAAAGGTTAAACTTTGCTCAAGGTCATGAAGTAATTAATCAGATGTTTCCCAATCCAAAACTTTTGCTCAAAGCAATTATGATATTTTTCTTGTTTGTTTTTACTGTTGTCAATGGTATTATCTTGCAACCTTGACTGATAGCTCATTAAAACGATATGGAATTGTTTTTTCCCACATCTGTAGAGTAGTATGTAGTGTGGTAGCATCCTAACACATGGTGTAGCTGTGAGGATTCCATAATGCAGTACACACACAGCACAGAATAGTTTTGTTCATAGAGCAAATGTAACTGCCTTCACATTATGTCTATGAAGTCACTTTAGATCACAAGAAACTTAGCCTCCTCTCTTTCAACTTACTTGTGTTATTTCTCTTTCAACTGGCCCATAAGCCTCGTTTCCTATCCTTCAACAGAGCAGGCATCTGTAGGCTACAAGATATATCAAGTCAGAAAATTGTTGGGTGATAAATTTTTTAAAGAGTTTTTGAATACAAATCCTAGGGTTGACATATATGCGCTATTGATATTGCATATAAAATAGGTAACTAATGAGAACCTACTGTATAGCACAGGGAACTCAATGTTCTGTGATGGCCTATATGGAAAGGAAATTGAAAAAAGAGGGGATATATGTACACGTATAGCTGATTCACTTTGCTGTACAGTAGAAACTAACACAACGTGGTAAAGCAACTATCCTCCAATAAAAATAAAAAAATAAAATAAAAACCTCCTATGTTTCCTTGACAACAATAGAAGAAAATGATTCTTCACCTTAAAAGAGCAGCCTCAGTCATGACTCACTTGGTGAAAATTCCTTGCATTGTTTCTCTTTTTGTTGATATGGTATTAATGCTGCTATGAAATAAGAATTTTCAAAATCTTCACGACTCAGAGAATTGGACAAATTGCCCTGTTTCAGGTCTTGGCATAGTTCCACTTAAGGACATGTGTCTGCCTTGATCTGTCAAAAAAGAACCTCTTCAGCCAGGCTTGGAAACTTTCACCAGCTGTCTCAAGTGTGTTGTGGGGCAGTGGGAAATATGACCTGGCATGGGGATTGGAACAGATCGGCAGTGCTGAAGCAAACAGCAGGAGAATGTAATGATCCTTTTATGAGGATGAGGTTAGCCATGTTTGTGGCAGTTCTGGAGCCCATACTGTCAAGAGCACTACAGAACCGCAACCTCTGAATGGAGAATTCTAATTAAGGTTAAGAAAAGAACAGGACACTGACAGATTGTCAGCATACAAACCTGGAGCCCAGATCGCAAAACCACTGAAGGCTCCCACTCTTCCTTTGCCCTTTGATAGGTAATAAATGCATCATGTCTTTAATTCCTGCAATTTTAGGGTAAAGTTAATGAATATGGGCATCCAGCCTAATGATGGCTACATGAGTTAAAAATTCTGTTCTTGAATTTATAGTTCCAGTGTGATTATACAAACACTCATTTGTTCCTTGCCCCAGTAACTATAGAATAGCAGGGCTTTTTTTTTTTTTTTAACTTTATAAAAGTAGCAAAAATTATTTCAATTGCAAGATGAATATAGACAGTGTAGCATTTTAGAATGGAGAAGGCAATGGCACCCCACTCCAGTACTCTTGCCTGGAAAATCCTATGGACGGAGGAGCCTGGTAGGCTGCAGTCCATACGGTCGCTAAGAGTCAGACACGACTGAGCGACTTCACTTTGACTTTTCACTTTCACGCATTGAAGAAGGAAATGGCAACCCACTCCAGTGTTCTTGCCTGGAGAATCCCAGGGATGGGGGAGCCTGGTGGGCTGCTGTCTCTGGGGTCGCACAGAGTCGGACACGACTGAAGCGACTTAGCAGCAGCAGTAGAATTTTAGAGAAGGATTAAAAAGTATTCAAGAGGGATTGGGCATGACTTCTCAGAACTCCTGGGATCTTATGATATGAAGATTTCAATAAACTCAAGTATTTTTCCTTCCTATTCATTTCATTTCAGTTGCCATCGCATGCAACCATGAGACTGTCTCTTTGAAAAGAAACTTAGAAGCTCCATAGCCATGGATTATCTTACCTTCCTTCTCCATCCCAAATACTGAAAAAAAAAATTCTGACTTTCAGTCAGCTCTTTCAGTAGTTTCTTTTTTCTGGATCCTTAAACAGACATGAAAACTATTAATTGTGCCTGCATGTTTGTTTTGCTATAATTATACATTTTTTAATGAAATGTAAAATTGAAGATTCAGCTCTGTGCCTTATAAAAAAGAGGAACTCAAGGGATGAGGAATTCCAGGAATTCAGATTCAGGAATTCCTGGAATGCAGATAATCATGAACAAAGTTATTGAGAGCTCTGTTCAACAGAAGTCAACAAACCTAAGTTCTGCTTCTTTTTTGCCAGTAGTGATTATCAATCCTAACATATATCCAGCCCTTTTAAAATTCCAGTCAATCAATCAATCATTATCCTCCATTGTCTGAGGAAGCCCATTGAAGCTAAAGTGAAAAACTAAAACTTAGCATGTTTTACAGTAGAATACAGTACCTGGCCACAGTGGTTCTGAGCTAAGCAATATTCAATAGGGTAGTGGGATAATTATTTTATTGAATGCTATTTCTCTTTATGTAGCATCAGATGTTATGTCCTGCTGCTGAAATAAGGATCAGATCAGATCAGTCTCTCAGTCGTGTCTGACTCTTTGCGACCCCATGAATCGCAGCACGCCAGGCCTCCCTGTCCATCACCAACTGCTGGAGTTCACTCAGACTCATGTCCATCAAGTCAATGATGCCATCCAGCCATCTCATCCTCCGTCGTCCCCTTTTCCTCTTGCCCCCAATCCCTCCCAGCATCAGAGTCTTTTCCAATGAGTCAACTCTTTGCATGAGGTGGCCAAAGTACTGGAGTTTTAGCTTTAGCATCATTCCCCCCAAAGAAATCCCAGGGCTGATCTCCTTCAGAATGGACTGGTTGGATCTCCTTGCAGTCCAAGGGACTCTCAAGAGGCTTATCCAACACCACAGTTCAAAAGCATCAATTCTTCAGCGCTCAGCCTTCTTCACAGTCCAACTCTCACACCCATACATGACCACAGGAAAAACCATAGCCTTGACTAGATGAACCTTTGTTGGCAAAGTAATGTCTCTGCTTTTCAATATGCTATCTAGGTTGGTCATAACTTTCCTTCCAAGGAGTAAGCATCTTTTAATTTCATGGCTGCAGTCACCATCTGCAGTGATTTTGGAGCCCCCAAAAATAAAGTCTGCCGCTCTTTCCACTGTTTCCCCATCTATTTCCCATGAAGTGATGGGACCGGATGCCATGATCTTTGTTTTCTGAATGTTGAGCTTTAAGCCAACTTTTTCACTCTCCACTTTCACTTTCATCAAGAGGCTTTTTGGTTCCTCTTCACTTTCTGCCATAAGGGTGGTGTCATCTGCATATTTGAGGTTATTGATATTTCTCCCAGCAGTCTTGATTCCAGCTTGTGTTTCTTCCAGTCCAGCGTTTCTCTTGATGTACTCTGCATAGAAGTTAAAGAAGCAGTGTGACAATATACAGCCTTGACGTACTCCTTTTCCTATTTGGAACCAGTCTGTTGTTCCATGTCTAGTTCTAACTGTTGCTTCCTGACCTGCATACAAATTTCTCAAGAGGCAGATCAGGTGGTCTGGTATTCCCATCTCGTTCAGAATTTTCCACAGTTTCTTGTGATCCACACAGTCAAAGGCTTTGGCATAGTCAATAAAGCAGAAATAGATGCTTTTCTGGAACTCTCTTGCTTTTTCCATGATCCAGCAGATGTTGGCAATTTGATCTCTGGTTCCTCTGCCTTTTCTAAAACCAGCTTGAACATCAGGAAGTTCACGGTTCACATATTTCTGAAGCCTGGCTTGGAGAATTTTGAGCATTTACTAGGGTGTGAGATGAGTGCAATTGTGCAGGACCAATTTTCTTTGTAAGTGTAGTTTTACTGATACAGTAGTCCAAAGATGTTATGTAGTTCCCTTCTCTACAAAACAATAAACTAATAACCTCACTAGATGCATTGAAGAGAGCCATATCCTGTTGGGATTACATATTAGTAGAACTTGAAAGCTATGGCAGACCACGCAATTTAAGGTTGTTTTGAATTTATGCATTTCTGTGTAGTGCAACTTGAGTATATGGTCACATAAATTCTCAAAACCTTTTCTCTTCTATCCCTCTTTCCTTTCCTTCTTTTATTTTTTCTTTCCTTCCTTAATATGGGATGTTTGTCAACAGGACCAGCCTCATGGATGTGCAGTCCTTGTCCAAGCTTAGAAGAGGCTAGTACTTGTTTTAATATACTGTTGTTGCTGTCTGGAAATTATAAGTGCTTTTTAAACATGGTTCCCTGCAATTTCATTCTGTCATAGGCCCAGCAAGTTCTGTAGCTATTTCTGCTTACCAAACAAGTTTGAACCCTCTTATTGACAAATAGCTGTTTACTTGGTAGCCATTCCTTTTCTCCCACTCCACCAGTCAGTGAAATACATTAGAACAGGGTTTTGTTCCTTTCCAAGTAGATTGACTACAGTCACTTCTCCTTTAACTCATTTGGCACATGGAACCTGAGCAAACTCTTAATATATATATATATATATATATATATTTTTTTATCACTTTCATACTCAGAAAATCTCAATAATATTGAGTTTAAATTTTGCATGATCAGCAAACAGTAATCTATCTGTTGCTACATTCTGATTAATCCTTTCTTAATTCCTGCTGCTCTTCCTAGTTTTATTTCTAGTCAGTGGAGCATTATTAATGCACTAAAACATGAATATGTTATAAAATATCATACATTTTTATAATTTTTAAGAAATCAACTTATTAATTTAATTTTTCAGCTGTTTAACAAATATTTATTAAACACACAGACTTTGACAAGTACTTCCCTGGTGGCTCAGACAGTAGAGTCTGCCCGCAATACAGGACACCTGGGTTCTATCCCTAGGTCAGAAAGATCCCATGGAGAATGGAAAGGCTACCCACTCCAGCATTCTTGCTTGGAGAATTCCTTGGACAGAAGAGCCTGGCTGGCTATAGTCCATGGGGTCTCAAAGAGTCAGACACTACTTAGTGACCAACATCATCTAACGTTCTAGAAATGGCAGCAAAGAAACGGAGAATAAAACATCCTTGGCCCCTATCCTCATGTAATTCACAGTTTAGAACAGGATAGAGATATTTAATAAGTAATTACCTACTTGTTAAAGAAATCTTGACATGAAATAGTTAGGAATTATGGGAGAAAATTAAAGGGAACATAATTGCCTTCTTTCCTTCAATGATTAAAGTCTCATACCTAGTTCAAAATCCAGATAAATGGCTACTTCTTGCATGTAGCTTCTTGTTACTTCTCTCCCTGGCTTACGGTATGTACAGTCTGCTTATCTAGTTCAATCTCTTTTATTAATATTTTATTTCTTGTTTCCTCAATTAGTGTGTAGTTTAGATTAAGCCTCATGTGCTTCTTGGTCCTTCAAGACTCAGACCAGCTATTACCTTCTCTGGAACCCTTGCCTAGCTTTCCTTGCCACCCTGAATGCTATATGTTTGTGCATAATTCTACTGGAGACCGTTTTTAGTTTCATTCTCAGTGCTAGCATAGCACTAGATCCAACGGCTCTGATTGGATAAAGAGATGCTCAACAGCTTCTGCATGGATGAAAAAATTAGTTCTATTAAGTCTTCTATGCTTACTATGAACTTAAAGTTTAGGAATATTCCAAATTATGATTGCCAAATTTTGATATTATAGGTATCTGTTACTATAACTTACAAACAAAAAGTAAGAGTATCCCCATAAGTATAAAACATCATTTTTGGCTAGATATTTGACAATATTTCCTAGGAACTAGGCGAGTTTCAATGATAATTATTGCATAATGTATTTTAATTTTCTTCCATTACCAGATTATTTTTCTAGAGTACCTCTTCTAAAGCTGCTTTGGTAGGTGGTTACATTTAGGATTACAGCTCTCTGAAGTGAAGCTATAAAAATTTGAAATATTTGGCATATTTGAAATTCATTGTCTAATATAAGGCTTGAGATATTTAGTGTTCTTTTTCTGCCTTATCTGGGTGGGTTTTACATATCATAGAATATCAGGGAAAAAGAAGACAAAGCCCTAATACCCAATCAGCCTCAGAAATTCTCCTCTTCACTCTATGATTTCAGAGTTGCCATAACTGAGAGAGGAAGGAAGGTTAGGGACAACTTATTGGGAATTAAATGTTATTAGAGAATTTGCTTCACCATGCCTGACTTTGATATGGTAATTACCTGCACTCTTAGCATGGTAGATACACACTATATATAAATAAGACTTTACCTGACTTTGATATGGTAATTACCTGCACCCTTAGCATGGTAGATACACACTGTAGATAAATAAGACTTTAGGAGAGTGGTGTAGAGAGAGGGTTCTTAGTTTCCTTAAAATTAAATATTGATTGGCCAAAAAGTTCATTCAAGCTTTTCTGTAACATTTTATGGAAAAACCCAAGCAAACTTTTTGGCCAACCCAATAGATAATCAGTAATTTTTTTTGTTGGTAGAGATTGGCAGTTATCTACATGAATTTTATTTTGTATTCTTTTTATATCAGAAAATAGAAATAATGGTGATAGTTGTTCATTTGAATGAGGAAAAAAACGCTTAGCTAAGATATACTAGCTATCTCTAAACATTTAAGGGCAGTCACAAGGAATAGTAATTTGAGTTACACAGATTGACCTCAAAAGGGAAGACTGATTAATGAATAGAGAAAACAGGAAACTAGACTTCAAAACAATGCAAAAAATGGCATTTTAGAAGTCAAAGCCACAAAAATAGAATGTAGTTGACTGACAAAGTAGTAAGAAAGGCAATGCTAAAGAATGCTCAAACTACCACACAATTGCATTCATCTCACACACTAGTAAAGTAATGCTCAAAATTCTCCAAGCCAGGCTTCAGCAGTACATGAACCGTGGACTTCCAGATGTTCAATGGTTTTAGAAAAGGCAGAGGAATCAGAGATCAAATTGCCAACATCCGCTGGATCATCAAAAAGCAAGAGAGTTACAGAAAAACATCTATTTCTGCTTTATTGACTATGCCAAAGCCTTTGACTGTACGGATCACAATAAACTGTGGAAAATTCTGAGGGATGGGAATACCAGACCACCTTATCTGCCTCTTGAGAAATCTGTATGCAGGTCAGGAAGCAACAGTTAGACTGGACATGGAGCAACAGACTGGTTCCAAATAGGAAAAGGAGTACATCAAGGCTATATATTGTCACCCTGTTTATTTAACTGATAGGCAGAGTACATCATGAGAAATGCTGGGCTGGATGAAGCATAAGCTGGAATCAAGATTTCTGGGAGAAATATCAATAACCTCAGATATGCAGATGACACCACCCTTATGGCAGAAAGTGAACTAAAAAGCTTCTTGATGAAAGTGAAAGTGGAGAGTGAAAAAGTTGGCTTAAAGCTCAACATTCAGAAAACGAAGATCATGGCATCCGGTCCCATCACTTCATGGGAAATAGATGGGGAAACAGTGCAAACAGTGACAGACTTTATTTTTGGGGGCTCCAAAATCACTGCAGATGGTGACTGCAGCCATGAATATAAAAGACACTTACTCCTTGAAAGAAAAGCTATGACCAACCTAGATAGCATATTAAAAAGCAGAGACATTACTTTGCCAACAAAGGTCCATTTAGTCAAGGCTATGGTTTTTCCAGTGGTCATGTATGAATGTGAGAGTAGTACTATAAAGAAAGCTGAGCACTGAAGAATTGATGCTTTTGAACTGTGGTGTTGGAGAAGACTCTTGAGAGCCTCTTGGACTGCAAGGAGAGCCAACCATTCCATCCTAAAGGAAATCAGTTCTGAATATTCATTGGAAGGACTGATGTTGAAGCTGAAATTGCAGTACTTTGCCACCTGATGTGAAAAGCTGACTCATTTGAGAAGACCCTGAAGCTGGGAAAGATTGAAGGTAGGATGAGAAGGGGACAACAGAGGATGAGATGGTTGGATGGCATCACAGACTCAATGGACATGAGTTTGAGTAAACTCCGGGAGTTGGTGATGGACAGGGAGGCCTGGCATGCTGCATGCATGGGGTCGCAAAGAGTCGGACACAACTGAGTGACTGAACTTAACTGAAGTTGCCCCATACCAAAAGGTTTCAAATATTGGTTATGTGAACTTTTACTTGGGTTAGATGTACACTCTTTGGGAAAAGCATGTGTTGTTACTGTTTAATAACATTTCCTCACACCCTAGTACATAATGGCTTTTGTACAGTTTCTCAAATTAGTGAGGTTGTTGTTTCTGTGAACCTGTTAAGCAGAATGATGCTCTAGATCATTTCTGTAGTAGTCAATACTAGACCTGGAACAAGATAGGTTTGTCTTAGTACAGATTATGTGTGATGGTTTGGAAATCTCTGATGGAGCATAACCACTCATATTTGTTAGCCATTATTAAAGTTGTGTTTTTTGCTGTTGTTATTTTTAGGGCAGATATTGCTCCCCAAAGGTCTAACTCTCCAGTTCCTCAGCTGAGTCTGCTGCCCCCACTGAGGAAAAGTGTCTTTCTAGCTCCCAGATTGATACTTGGATGTAGGAATGAGGTGGGATGATTTAAAAAAAAGAGAACTGGTTGATTCTAAAAGTGCACGTTATGATTTAAGTGTGTTTTTATGTTGTAGTTATGGTCCTTCTAATAGCCCCATGAGATAGGTTAGGAATTATCCGGTTTAATCTGAAAAAACTGAGAATCTGGGTGCTTTTGTGAAATTTTCAAGGTCACTCATAACAAATAGTGCAAGGTTTAAAGTCCTCTGTACTTAGTGGGTAAATCCCAGGCTTATTCTAAGATTTAACAGTTTAGGTAACAACAAGACAAGCCATATTGTACTATCTTTAATTGGAGTAAATGCCTTAGTTGCTTACTGCAGATACAAAATAATGCTTGGTGGGTAAAGGTCTTGGCACCAATTCCAACATCCCCACACATCTGTGCAATTCTGTGATACCAGCTGGATGTCCTAAAGTTTAACTCAATTCTGACATGGTCTACCTTAAGATTGGAGAAGGCAATGGCATCCCACTCCACTACTCTTGCCTGGAAAATCCCATGGACGGAGAGGCCTGGTAGGCTGCAGTCCATGGGGTCGCTAAGAGTGGGACATGACTGAAGCGACTTAGCAGCAGCAGCCGCAGCTACTTTAAGATATAGTATTAGTGCATGCTCAGATGCTAAGTTGTTTCTGACTCTTGGCAATCCCATGGATTGTAGCCTGACAGGCTCTTCTGTCCATGGAATTTCCCAGGCAAGAATACTGGAGTGGGTTGCCATTTCCTTCTCCACGAGATGTTCCTGACCCAGGGATTGAACCCAGGTTTCCTGCACTGCAGGCAGATTCTTTACCATTGAACCACCTATGAAGCCCTACCCCCTCCTTGGTTTTGATAAAATTTTTAAAGCAGCTCATAGAAGGCAGAGAAACATTTTACTTACTAGATCACCAGTTCATTATAAAAGGATATAACTCAGAGCTAGATTGCAGAAGGAAATAGCAACCCACTCCAATGTTCTTGCCTGGAGAATCCCAGGGACGAAGGAGCCTGGTAGGCTGTCATCTATGGGGTTGCATAGAGTTGGACATGACTGAAGTGACTTAGCAGCAGCAGCAGAGCTAGATAGAAAAGATGTATATGGCAAAGTTTAAAAAAACTAAGATCATGGCATCTGGTCCCATCACTTCAAGGCAAATAGATGGGGAAAAAATGGAAACAGTGACTTTATTTTCTTGGGCTCCAAAATCGCTGTGGACGGTGACTGCAGCCATGAAAGTAAAAGATGCTTGGTCCTTGGAAGGAAAGCTGTGACAAATCTAGACAGCATATTAAAAAGCAGAGACGTTAGTTTGTCAACAGAGTCTGTATAGGCAAAACTATGATTTTTCCAGTAGTCATGTACAGATGTGAGAATTGGACGATAAAAAAGGCTGAGTGCCAAAGTGCTCAAAATGCTGAGAGTCAAAAGGCTGATGCTTTTGAATTGTGCTTGAGGAGACTCTTGAGAGTCTCTTGGACTGCCAGGAGGTCAAACTAGTCAATCCTAAAGGGAATCAGCCCTGAGTTGATTCAGTCAGTCAACTCAGTTGAATGAACCAATGACCACCTGATACATAGTGAAAGTGAAAGTCACTCAGTAGTGTCCGACTCTTTGCCACCCATGGACTGTAACCCACTAGGTTCCTCTATCCGTGGAATTCTCCAGGCAAGAATATTGGACTGGGTTGCCCTTTCCTTCTCCAGGGGATCTTCCCCACCCAGGGATCTTCCCCACCCAGGGATCAACCTGCATCTCCTGCACTGCAGGCAGACCCTTTACCATCTGAGCCACCAGGGATAGAAGGCACCTGATATGTAAGAGCCGACTTATTGGAAAAGGCCCTGATCCTGGGAAAGACTGAAGGCAAAAGGAGAAGGGGTGGTGGAGGATGAGATGGTTAAACAGTATCACTGACTCAGTGGACGTGAATCTGAGCAAACTCTGGGAGATAGTGGAAGACAGAGGAGTCTGCTGTACTGCAGTCCGTGGTGGCAAAGAGTCAGACATAACTCAGGGTCTGAACAGCAACCACAAGGAAAAGTACGTGAAAAGGGTCATGGGGCTCCTGTGCTTCTCCAGAGCACCACTAGGCCCCAACCTTCATGTGTTCACCAACCCAGAAGCTCTTTGAACCTTGTCCTTTTGGACTTTTGTGAAGACTTCATTACATATTCATGGTAGATTAAATTTGTGGGCATTAGTGATTAAATCAGCTTCTATCCTCTCTCCCTTCTTTAAAGTGAGGACTGAGTCTGAAATTGTCAGTCCTCTAATCATGTGATTTGTCCTCCTGGCAACCAGCCCTCAATCTTAAGTGCAGTCCCCAGATAACCTCGTTAACATAACAAAAGACACCTTGATTGCTCTCACCAATTGTGGAATTCGGAGGGTTTTAGGAGCTCTTGCCTATGGGGAAAAGGGCACAAAGACCAACTATACACTTCTTATTGTAAATCACAATATCACAGTGACAGTTTCAAGTTGAGCCCAGGGATAAATTTGTTGATGAGTAAATAATATTGGACTCCTGATTAGTGAGAATAAGTCTGCAGCTTTTGCTTTTTGTTGTAAACAATGATGTTGTAAACAATATCTCTTGGGAACTACTACTTGAAAATAATGATACTGAGACTTGATAGCTTATACTAACTAATAGCTTGCGCAAATGATGGTTTTCTGTATTAAGGAAGAATCCAAGGATTATTTTAAAATCAGGAGAATCACATTTTTATATGGTGACTTTAAAGCTAGGTGTATTTTCTCTTCAATCCTAAAGAAATGTTACCAAAGTGGCTAATACTTTAGAAAGCTCCATAGTATCAGTTTTTTTTTAGCCTTCTCTCTGTTTTTCTGTTAAGCATTTCCAATAAGTTGATTAGTATCAAAGGCGAGATCTCATATCTTGAAGGTTTTCTTTTTAGAGGCCATTTAATTAGTTCCTGTCACACCTTCTTTAGACTTTTTTTTCATCTCTCCCTATCAGTTCTGTTATCTCAGTGCTGTTTCTAACTCTTATCACCTTCTAACTCACATACTCACTCAAAGCGAGACACCAGGAAATGTAAGAGTCTAGAATGATTTATGCATATATGATGCATTTTGGAACTTCTGCTTTCCCTCTTTTCTTCATTTATTTATTTGACATTTATGTTCTGAGCACCTGTGTAACCAAGCAGGACCCTATGGGGTCTCCCAGGATAGGCCTTCCCCCATATCCTCTGCTTTAGCTCCTCTCTAAAATACTTATATGGATATTAATAATATTATTTGATGCAAATGTCCTGAGTTGTTTTGCAGATGTGAACCCCACAACCAACCCCAACCTTCCACCTGGAAGAATTACTTGGTGGCCATGAGCACATAGCCCCAGACCTCCTGGAGCCCTGATAACCCCTGTGATACCACCCTGATGCCTCACCATCAGATAATTAGAGAATGGAGCACAAGCTGACCAGAGGCTCTGCAACCTCCACCCCCATGCACCCAGCCCTTTAAAAATGTTTTGCAAAAATGCTTTGGGGAGCACGAGGCTTTTGAGGGCAGGAGCCATCTCATCTCTTTGTATGACCTTGCAATAACCTTTCTCTGCTTCATACTCCTATGTTTCAGTTCATTTGGCCTCACTATGCCTTGGGAACATTAACTTGAGTTAACACCTCTAATGAGCCAGACACTGGATGTATAGAGATAAATGAAAGCCACTATTCCTCTTCTCATGGTACATATAATCGAAAATGAATAAAGACTTTATACAAATAAATATTTAAATATTAACAATTGGAAATTTGTTTTAACTATTACTGAATGAAAGTTTGAAATTTGATGTGCCCAAACAAACCAAAATGTTGGAGTTTGGAGCAGCGAAAGGTTGATTGCAAGGCCAAGTAAGGAGAATGGGTCATGCTCAAAACCACCAAACTCCCAGATGGTTTTGAGGGAAAACTTTTACAGGCAAAATTTGGAGTGAAGGCTGCAGGGTATGTGACTTTCTTGACTGGCTGGCACTGCAGATGGTGACTCAGCCATGAAATTAAAAGATGCTTGCTCCTTGGAAGAAAAGCTATGACCAACCTAGACAGCATATTAAAAAGCAGAGACATTACTTTGCCAACAAAGGTCCATCTAGTCAAAGCTATGGTTTTTCCTGTGGTCATGTATGGATGTGAAAGTTGGACTGTAAAGAAAGCTGAGTGCCGAAGAATTGATGCTTTTGAACTCTGTGGTGCTGGAGAAGACTTGAGAATCCCTTGGCCTGCAAGGAGATCAAACCAGTCCATCCTAAAGGAAATCAGTCCTGAATATTCACTGGAAGGACTGATGCTGAAGCTGAAGTTCTGCATTTGGCCACCTGATGTGAAGAACTGACTCACTGTAAAGGACCCTGATGATGGGAAAGATTGAAGGTGGGAGGAGAAGCGGACAACAGACGATGAGATGGTGGAAGGCCTCACCGACACGATTGACATGAGTTTGAGTAAGCTCCTGGAGTTGGTGATGGACAGGGAGGCCTGGCGTGCTGCAGTCTGTGGGGTCACAGAGTTGGACACGACTGAGTGATGAACTGAACTGAACTGAGATAACAGGGAGGTGCTCCAGGAATCCTGTGTTCAGCCTGAAGTTCAGCCTCAGCACCTGCTGAGGTGGGAACCTTAGTTCCTGCAGAACTCAAAGACATTGTTGTATATATTTCTTCAGGAGGAACCAGGACCCTGTCCAAAGGCTGCACTATTGTTTCTTAACTGCTCCTCCCTTGTTTGTGTGTTGGCTCCTTACCCTGATTAACAACTATTTGAATCTACCCTTTGAATTTGAATTTCCCAGGGAAAGTCAATGAGGCTGAATGAAGCTTATTTGCTACAAACCATCGTTGCTAGGAGAAGACAATGGCACCCCACTCCAGTACTCTTGCCTTGAAAATCCCATGGATGGAGGAGCCTGGTGGGCTGCAGTCCATGGGGTCGCTAGGAGTCGGACACGACTGAAGTGACTTAGCAGCAGCATTATTGCTAAGAGTCGGGCACGACTGAGCGACTTCACTTTCACTCTTCACTTTCATGCATTGGAGAAGGAAATGGCAACCCACTGCAGTGTTCTTGCCTGGAGAATCCTGGGGACGGGGGAGCCTGGTGGGCTGCCGTCTATGGGGTTGCACAGAGTCAGACATGACTGAAGTGACTTAGCAGCAGCAATAATGCTACACAGAGGCTTTTGTGCCCAGGAGGGCCCCACATGGTCCTGCTGGGTTTCACTACAAATAAATACGACAGAATGCTGATAGACTAGATCAAGTTCTTAGCTTCCCCATCTTAGTCCCATCTTTTATACAAGGGAGACATTGATACTCACCGCACTGCAGAGATGTGACAAAATGTGAGTGAATGATGAAATGTGAATGAATACTAGTACAGTGTCACAAATGTGCATTATCTTTAATCAATGCTTTTGTTATCCATGAATTTAAGAAGCAGTTTCTCTGCTTCACCAAAAAGCTGAAGACCCTCTTTAAGATTAAATGTTAAATTTACCAGTAAGTATTCATTGGTAGTCATTTGATTAAATCAAAATCATGGTCCATTGCATTATTTCATAGTGACATTCTTTCGTCATATTTCTTCCTTGTGTGTTTCTATTCCATTGTTTCAAAGTTTTGCTCTCTCTCCAACACCCTCATTTCATAAAAATAACAGTCAGTAAATTAAGCCTCTTGAAAGTTCCTTTTATGATTTTGGGAATAATGGACTCTGCAGACTTTTATTATGTATTCAAGCACAGTTGTTTTTATGGAAAAGGCTTCCTGTAATATGTGGGTACTGATGAATTTTCAAGTGCATTTTCCATTTTTCCTGACAGCCTAACTAGCATGATTTGTAACGAGCAAAGAGGAAGCTTCAGATCTATTAGGGTCATTGGTTCCCATTCTTATAATACTGTGAAATGTAGTACAATTCATTTCTATTATGTATACTTCATTTCAGTAGTATAAGTGTTATTTATGTTATTAGGGCAGTTTCTGTCTTGATAATCAACTTTTAAACTGAAAATTAGTTTCGTATGCTGGAATTGGAATCAGCTAAGAAAGCCCTGATTATTCCAGTCATTCAAGAAGCCCAGTGGGTAAGATCTGTTCCTGGGTGAGGCAAGGTTCTCCTCTGACTTGGAGGTGAGCACAAAGCATACTCTCTCCACACATCGGTTTCCGCATCCCTCACAAGGGATGTAGATGAGAATAGCAACTACCCTGCAGGCTTATTGTGAGACATGTCAGGTAATATGAGGAGACTACTTGCCTAGTGACTGTGAAACCGTGTACCTCTGAGTGGGACTTGAGCCCATGCGCTGGAACGCAAACTCAGCCTGAAACCACACTGGGACTTGAACCCACAGTTTTAAATTAGAATTATTCACCTGGTGACTGGACTTGCTGAGGCTCAGACTCTTTGTGTCTCAGCAGAGAAGGAATTCAATGAGAGGCAAAGTGATAGGCAAGTAGATATATTAATATAGGAAGCTTGTGAGAGATGAAAGCTGGCAGGTGAGGGGGCTCTGCCCCAAGGATTAAGTGGGCTACTTTTTTATAATCAGAGGAAAGTGTGGGAGGAGGAGAAGACCGTCTTCTTCTTCATTCTTAAATAGGTGTCAGACTTACATCATGAGCTCCTCCTGACCATATGAGGTCAAGCTAGGACTATCATAGCTCTTATTCAAATCAACAGAAGGGTGGTAGCATTTTTCTCTTTCACTTAATAACCTGAGGCTTATCTCATGCTTTTATTTATGGCTTTATTGTTAAGCACACCTGCCTCATTTCAGGATGAAATGAGCCATTATTAACTTGCAGTGGTCTCCCAAAGTTTCCTGGGTTTCCCTCTCTATAATCCCCTACCAGGACTTCTACAACCACCTGAATAACTTTTCTATTCTGTCCCTAACACCTGGTACATGGTAAGCAATCAGTGCACATTTGTGTATTCCAGAAATATTTATGAAGCACCTATATTTGCCAAGTCCTTGCTAAATGTAAGGAATCACTATGTTAAGCTTTTTTTTTTTTTTTTTAACAATAGCTGCTTCTACCCTTGAGCTACTTTCCTTCTCCATGCCCGTTTGTTTTCTCCTTAAAAATGAAATAAAATGAAACTCAGTCAATCATAGGAAATGGTCAGACTTGCTTGGAAAAAGTAACGCATCTTGCTCTGCTACAAAAGTTCAGACTGCTCAATACATTATTTTATCTTTCCTTGAAATCCTGCCTCTCTGTCTCACTGGCATTCTTTCCTTTTTTAAAAGTTTTTATTTTATTCCTTCCAACTTGTTATCCCCGCAGTGAAGTGTAATGGAAAGAAATCAAGCTTTGAAGGCTGACAGTCCTATGATTGAATCTAGGATTCTCCCTTCAGTAGTTGTGTGGTCTGGAGCCTAAGCCTTGTATTTTCTAAATAGAGCAGAAGGTCAGATAATTGCTCATTTTGTGGATCAGTAATAATGGTAGGTGCTCAATAAATGGTGTTTATTGTTAATTCAGGTAATTTGCTGTCTAAATTATATAAATTGTCACTTCAACACATTCTGCCCTGTCATTTTATGAAAATCTCTTCGTGTATGTATAATGGTTTGGATTTTAAGTTTCCATTATGGCATGTGAATTCTTCATGACTAGAATAATTTGGGGTGACTGCATGGTATAATTCAGGTTGACGTGAGTTGTCCTCAGTGAATTTAGAAAAATAAAATAAAAGCCCATTATGTCTTTTAAAATTTATTTTATTTTTAAAGGAAAGCGAACTTTTTAGGCCTAACATCTAAACATTCTAGAAGGAAAAGTAGTGCATGTATGCTCAGTTGTGTCTGACTCTGCAATCCCATGGACTGTAGCCTGCCAGACTTCTCTGTCCATGAGTTTATCCTGGTAATAATACTGGGATGGGTTACCTTTCCTTCTCTAGAGGACCTTCCAGATCTAGGGATTGAACCTGAGTCTCCTGCAGTTCCTGCATTGGCAGACAGATTCTTTACTACTGAGCTACCTGGGAAGCCCAGAAGGAAAAATACACTCATTTAAATTTACTCTTATTGAAGTCTAAGTGATAAGGGAAGAGAAGATAAAATAGTGAAAGTAATGATTTATTCTCCAACTGTCTACTAACCATGGGCTAGGTAGATTGCTCAGTGGTAAACCCTTATTTTTTTATTTGTGTAAGTCATGTATCATTATCATTCATTGCAAGTCTAATGACTGGCCAGCTATCTGCCAGGCATCATGGATATTCTGGTGATAGGAGGATGACTGAGAAATATTTTGTGTTTGTTAATGCTCCAGTGAAGGAAAAGAAATTTAATGCCACAAAAATCATCTTACAATGAAATACTTAAGGAACTCTGCAGTGTCATGCCAGCACAAGGTCTGTCTCTCTAAAGTTTATCAAGTCAAATTGTTCACTCATTCTATTCCTTCCTCATTTCTTTTCTGTTTGAAACTCAGAAGAAATGGGTAAAATAAAAACCATTTTTATGATGGACTTTGTTCAGTTTTTAGCCATGAACATTTAACTTTTATATGTAAGTTCATATTAGAACTGCATTAAAATAGTACACCATAACTTTAAATGCTAATGTTAAAATGGTTTCCTTAATATAATTTATTTTATGAAAGGCCAAGGATATATCCCTGGCATTATACTGCACACTAGTTCCTATGATTATGACTATTCTCACCTTAATAGCTACCAGTTATTGAGTACTTATTATAGGTCAGGTCCCAGCATAACCATTTTATATATATTACCTTATTTAAGCATCTCTTCTACTGTATAAAGTCGATATTTTACCTTATTTTATCCGTGAGGATACTGAGGCACGGAAAGCCTAAGTGAAATTTTCCAAAGTCACAAAGCTAGAAAATAGTTGAGTTGGCATTTGAACTCAGACTTTGACACTGCAATTTATTAAATTCTGAAATTGTTGGCCATTCTTGCTGCTGTACAGCCTTTAATGAGCATGCTTATAAATTGTTCACAGTGTTTGATTTGTGAACTCAGTTTTTAAAGATGATGGTATGCATTACAAATTCACTTTTGGCTGTTCTGAGGGCAGTTTTTCTTCAAAGGGAAAGGTCTTCAAAGGTGTAAAGAAAATACCACTGACATGTACATGAGTCTGATTTCACAGGTGAGTTTTCTTTTCCTACTTAGAACTAGAGCAGTTATAGATTTTTAGTTAAGGGCCTTACTTAGGGAAATGTCTAGTGTTGTAAATAGTCCTCAACATTACTCTGGTTTCTCTGAAATTATGGAGAAAGGCCAATGAGGGTCTTTGAAACTAAGAATACTGTTATCTGGGGAAGGATGCACACATTAATTTTAAAGTATTTGATCATTTCTCTTCTCATCCTTCCCCAAAGACCATTGTCATCATGTTTGAGTGGCTGTCTAAATGTAAATTGGAGACTTCTCAGTTATCTCAGGGGGTTATGTACCAGGTGCCCTGTTTGCATTCTTTGTATCATGTATTCATTGTTTATTTATAAGGTGGATACATGGATTTGTGTTGGAAATTTTTTCTTTGAAAATTCATCTGTAGAGAAATATTTTTATCAAACAAAAGGAAAATTATTATTCTAATATTTATACAACAATTCCAGGCAACAGAAAATTTCAGACTACTATTTTTGTGCTATTTTTGGTATATAATATATTCAGCAATGAGTAAATTATATTCATTTTTCTGTACAGTTAGAGTGGGAAAGGCCATGATATGATACTCTTACCATTTGTAGTCTAAATCATGTAAATTTCCATTAGTGAACCAGTAAATTTAGTTACTAAAATCACCAACTTTCCTCTCTGGTAACCTACTAAACACCTGAAATGAATGCAGCATTGTACATCAACTGTACTCCAGTAAAATTTTAAAATAAATAAATGTAAAAAATCACCAACTTATACAATCCTACATCTTATATAATCAAGTTCCCATCTTAATAAATTACTCATTTCAATTCAGAAGTATAAAAGAGGCGAAATACGTGGTATTTACTTTCTGGTTACTGGGTCATAAGCAGAGTGACTGTGGAGAGTGTCCAAGGCTAGTCACCACGTGGGCAGTAGAGCTCCAAAGTTTGGGTGTCATATTACCCAGTGCTTCTTAAACATTTTTGATTATCATCTAATAGGACAAGAAAGTGAAAGTCTCGCAATTGTGTCTGACTCTTTGTGACCCCATGGAGTATACAGTGCGTGGAATTCTCCAGGCCAGCATACCGGAGCGAGTGACTGTTCCCTTCTCCTGGGGATCGTCCCAACCCAGGGTTCAAACCCAGGTCTCCCACACTGCAGGTGGATTCTTTACCAACTGAGCCACCAGGGAATATATTTCACTATAATCTAGCCTATGTATTGGAGAAGGCAATGGCACCCCACTCCAGTACTATTGCTTGGAAAATCCCATGGATGGAGGAGCCTGTTAGGCTGCAGTCCATGGGGTTGCTAAGAGTCGGACACGACTAAGCGACTTCACTTTCACTTTTCACTTTCATGCATTGGAGAAGGAAATGGCAACCCAGGCAAGAACCAGTGTTCTTGCCTGGAGAATCCCAGGGATGGGGGAGCCCAGTGGGCTGCCGTCTATGGGGTCGCACAGAGTCGGACACGACTGAAGCGACTTAGCAGCAGCAGCAGCCTATGTATGCACATACAATCACAAATAGACAGACATGCACACATATATACACTAACTGTAATAAAATTTTTCAAGTGAAGTCACTCAGTCATGTCTGACTCTTTGCAATCCCATGGACTGTAGCCTACCAGGCTCTTCTGTCCATGGGATTTTCCAGGCAATAGTACTGGAGTGGATTGCCATTTCCTTCTCCAGGGGATCTTCCCAACCCAGGGATTGAACCTGGGTCTCCCGCATTGTAGACAGACACTTTACAGTCTAAAATTTTTCAGAAATAACCTTTATCCTTACTTTATGTAATGTGCTCTGATAGTATCTGGTCTTTCCCATTACACTCTAATTCCACTCTTTTTAATTCTCATCCTGACTCATCATTTTTTTTTAAATTTTATTTTATTTTTAAACTTTAAAATATTGTATTAGTTTTGCCAAATATGATTTCATGATGCATTAATGGATCAGGACCTGAAGTTTAAAAAACACTATTTGTAAATGGTGGGCAATTCTAAGAGGTGAATAAACAGGAGAAAGATATGATCATGAAAGTCTGGCCAAGCATTTAAGATGGACAGACTGAACTGAAGGAGGCAGCTCTCCAAGACAGATGATGAGAGTCTGAACCAACCAATACAAATAATAATGCGAGTTAACATTTATTGAAGCATTTCTTGTTGAGTGCCCTATGAAAAGCTAGATTTGAGTGCATTCTATTATTTTCCAGTTAAATCCTTAAACAAATATTTATATTTGTTATGTTATTTATTATTACTGTTTTACAGATTTAAAAGCTGAGACTTTGAAAATGTTCTCAAGTACTTATAGTTTGTGTTTGGCAAAGCCAGAATTTGATTGTAGATTTACATGACTAGGCCCAAGCTCTTATACGTTTCATTCCTATCTCCTTTCCTCTCAAAAATATTTTGTATTTTATTGTGCAGAGTTCAGTACCTTTTGTTATGGATAAATGATGTACACCCAAAGAAATGTTTGAAGTCTCTTCCAGATTTCTCAGGAGACGGGTCATGGAATTTTTCTAACAAGAAAGGTATTTCAAATTTAGAACTGTGAATTAGTCAAGTTGTCGATTCAGGCTGTCAAATCACAGAATAAACCTCCTGCAAGCCTTGTATTATGCCATTCTACCAAGGTGCTTATTTCTGTTTGTTTAGAAATATAATAATGTTTCACTTAAACATTTCACAAACAGGTATTATTTTCTCTGCAGGTATATACTTAATGTCATCATGCAAGGTGACAGCGCAGAAAATAAAATAAATTGAACATGTTCTAGGGTTTCTAAATTGAGCTCCAGTTGAGTGTCAGTTCTCATGGATAAACTCCCAGCATACTCATTGAACTTGGTCATTTGCTCCTGAAATGGGTGACATGTCCTTACAAAAGCATAAATGTTACCAGGTTTCCTTTTCTCTCTCCTTCCATACTCAGGAAAGGAAATCGAATTTCTGTGTACCATATCTTTAATGGCCCCTCCTGACAGTGTATAAATGGCCCCTGCTGACACAGGGGCTGAATTGATTTTCTAGAGGAAAGGAAACGCATGTTGGGAGTTTACCATCCTTTATAGAATATTTTTTTAAATGTATACTTGGCAATTGTGAGATGATGAGTTTGTGGAAATGCTGAGAATGATCACTTTTTAAACATTTATTTATATTTTACATGAGGCATTTTACATAATTACCCAGAGGAGAGTGCCTATTTGATGCCAAGCTAGGCTAAATGTCATTTTTATTCAGTAACACTTATTAGTTTATCTTTAAAGAATAAGCTCTAGCTAATATTAAACATTCCCATCAAGACATAATTCTTCATTTCATAGAGAATGACTTTAAAAAATATCTTGAACAAAACTTCCTTATTCAATAGAGGCTGGTTTTGGAATAAGACATCTAGAGTTAAATGTAGGTTTTCTTGCCTGTAAATTGTATAATCTTGGATGTAGTGTTTACATTTTCTGAACTGAAGTTACTTGCAACATAGGGAATAATACTTAAAGGCAGTACTGTGGATGTTAAGTGAGATAAATAAGGCCTAAAAGAGTTCCTGGCTCAAGATCAAGCCTCAATAAAGATTCATTACCTTTTCTTTTCAAACATTATGAACTAATATATTGAAAACTCTTGCAGTTTTTAAATTACCTAGATAAAATTCCATGATAAAAAGATACTGCCACTTTATCACATCAATAAAAATATATTATTATTGCATAGATTGGGGCTCTTGCTATTATAATTGGGAGTGATATATTTAGTAGTGTAATAGTTGAGGTCAGTTTGATAGTTCTTATGGTAAAATGTAATGGCTTTCAACTTATCTAAGTGTTCCTGTATCAAAAACTATGGTTTTATTGGATGGTGTCCCAGTTAACTAAAAAAATTATTTTTCAAAAGTAATTTTACTGTGCTATATATTCTTGTTCTGCTACATGAGTCACGATTGATGGAAACATTTAGTTAAATTAAATTTTTGTCTCTAGACCAAAAAGCAGTTTATGGATAATAATAATAGAATGCCATTGTATTCAACATGCATTGATTTATCTATGGACTTTGAGAATATAGGAAGTATCAATAGAGTTTGCACTCAATATGTTTCAAGGGTTTTCAGCAATGAAAAGCAGGGTTGTTCAGTGTAGTTTATCCTAGTAGGTTACTGCATCTGGAATTTTGAATGTGGAATATATGATAAAAAAATAACCATTGAATTATAAACAAATACATGAGTGAATATATGTAATTCAATCACAAAAGAAATTAATAGGCTGTATAGCAAGCAATTTACAAATATGATATGAATAAATAAGCTTAAATCAATATTTAATGTGGCACAAAGAATCTGAGTGAGAGTAAGGCATGGGAAGGATGCAAATGATATTCTTAATATATTCTTTGGGGATGAAATCAATTTAATGTGTCAACTTTCATCCGAGGTAGTTTTATTTATTTTGGACACGTTGCCAACTCATCATGTGTTTGTGTAATGCTCAGATGGCACTGTAGCTTTAAGTGTGTTTTTCTGTATTCTCAGAAAATATAAGACATTGTGTTCTGGCTTAGTGGGGGAGCTGTCATAAGCAGCAAAGCAGAGCACTGGATTTTCATGTGTCTTGGGTTTCCATCTCATAAATAGATTTTATATGAAATAGCCTTAAATCAGTTCATCCCTCCGGATCTCTGATATAGATCTGTTTAAGTTGGAGAAGGAAGAAATGCTAAAAATATGTAGCCTTCTAGGAGCAGAAACAAATGTTAATAAGTAGTAGCATTTATTTATTGACTCAGTAAGTCATTCTACAATTTACTGAGCACCTGCAATAGGCGAAATAGTAATATTCTCAAGTCAGTGTTCAAGGTAAACATAATTTAAGAAGGTGCAACATTACAGACACAGAGATCACCTCTGAATTAATTAATTGTGGATTGTATCATCCCAGTGCTGGATAAAGCTAGCTACTGTTTCTTTGGTTGATACAAGGTGAAGTCCTTGGCTTGACCTTCAGTGACCAGAGTTAGGGGAAAAAAGGATTAAAGACTAGAAGCATACTCAAAACTGGAAGACACATTCTGTGAGGTCCCAGAAGTTGACATGGGCAAGAAGTAGAGTCACCTCCCTCTCTCTTGTTCAATTACTCTTGATCATTCATCTAATGAGAAGGATGGTGTGTTGAAGCATCTGCCATATATAAATCCTTTCATTTTGCTGTCTTAGTTTCTGGCTCTTCCTCTTTTCTTTCTTTCCTCTTTGACTTTCTTGCTCATATATGTATATGTATGTATGTGTATGAGTGTGTGTAAATATTTACATATGATATATACACACAACACACACATATATAAATTGCATGACCTCATATCATTAAGGGTCTTGAAGTCTACACATTCTTTATGAATTGACATTTGACTTTCCTTCTCAGAGTCAAGGGTTTTCCAGATGTGGCCAACTGCTTGAAGTCCCAAGGTAACAACCAGCAAAGCACATACAAGGAACAAGTTAACACCTTCTAGCTAAAGTGGTTTTGCTTGTGTGTGATGCAGGTTATGACTAGAATAAGTTGACATTAGTTATGGTGTAGAATTTATCAACCTAAAGAAAAAACACGAAGAAACACAGTAGGTATGTAGCTGATTAATTTTTTAATGAAGTTAAACATCAGTTCAGTTCAGTTCAGTTACTCAGTCATGTCCGACTCTTTGCGACCCCATGAATCGCAGCACGCCAGGCCTCCCTGTCCATCACCAACTCCTGGAGTTCATTCAGACTCACGTCCATCGAGTCAGTGATGCCATCCAGCCATCTCATCCTCTGTCGTCCCCTTCTCCTCCTGCCCCCAATCCCTCCCAGCATCAGAGTCTTTTCCAATGAGTCAACTTTTGCATGAGGTGGCCAAAGTACTGGAGTTTCAGCTTCAGCATCATTCCCCCCAAAGAAATCCCAGGGCTGATCTCCTTCAGAATGGACTGGTTGGATCTCCTCGAAGTCCAAGGGACTCTCAAGAGGCTTCTCCAACACCACAGTTCAAAAGCATCAATTCTTCAGCGCTCAGCCTTCTTCACAGTCCAACTCTCACATCCATACATGACCACAGGAAAGACCATAGCCTTGACTAGATGGACCTTTGTTGGCAAAGTAATGTCTCTGCTTTTCAATATGCTATCTAGGTTGGTCATAACTTTCCTTCCAAGG
Organism: Bubalus bubalis; assembly: GCF_019923935.1. Lineage (NCBI taxonomy): Eukaryota > Metazoa > Chordata > Mammalia > Artiodactyla > Bovidae > Bubalus > Bubalus bubalis. The sequence continues at coordinate 76,253,200 of NC_059163.1, forward strand.
AGTAAGCGTCTTTTAATTTCATGGCTGCAGTCACCATCTGCAGTGATTTTGGAGCCCCCAAAAATAAAGTCTGCCACTCTTTCCACTGTTTCCCCATCTATTTCCCATGAAGTGATGGGACCGGATGCCATGATCTTTGTTTTCTGAATGTTGAGCTTTAAGCCAACTTTTTCACTCTCCTCTTTCACTTTTATCAAGAGGCTTTTGAGTTCCTCTTCACTTTCTGCCATAAGGGTGGTGTCATCTGCATATCTGAGGTTATTGATATTTCTCCCGGCAGTCTTGATTCCAGCTTGTGTTTCTTCCAGTCCAGCGTTTCTCATGATGTACTCTGCATATAAGTTAAATCAGCAGGGTAATAATATACAGCCTTGACGCGCTCCTTTTCTTATTTGGAACCAGTCTGTTGTTAATATTTTAGAGGGAAAGTATGCTCAATAAATAATAAATTCCATTGCTATTATCAAAATGATTAAATGATAATAGAACAGTCTTAAAGTAAAAATAAAATACAATGATATTTTAATTAACCTAATTAAATCTTCAGTGGTTAAAACCTGAAGTGTTTCAATTGAGTATAATCTCTGAAGAAATTAGCATATTAATGTAAGATAATTATCTTCATAGCACAATTGTTATTATTCAAGAGCTAGAGAAAATGTATTATTGAAGAAAGTAAGAATTCAATAAAATGAATAATAAAAATTAAATAACATAAGAATTTTAAAGTTTTATTGATTACTAGTCAGAGACTAGTATATCTCTGACATATATTTTCAGAAATAACTTTCAGCAAAATTTCAAATAATTCTGAGTGCATTAATACATTTTTAGAACTTTGGTTTTAGTCAGTGTGTAAGCCCGGTCTAATGTTTCTACTTTGGTATTCACAATTTTTCAAGGATTTTAGATTATTTCCAATCAGAGGACATCCAAAACTTAACACTAGTAGGCCAGTTCTTGTAAGAGATAAACTAAAAAATGTCAATGGGTTTAACCAAATAGAAGTTTATTTTCTTGCTTGTTGATGGATAAAAAGTTTACATAATTAAACAGCTTTCCTCCAAGTGGTAGCTCAAGGATTCCATCTTCTTCTGTCTTGTGGCTCCACCATCTTCAGCAGGTGAATTGTCAAGGCCATTCTACAGGTAACCTGCACTGGGAGATCTCATGCAGGAGATTCGCATGAGCCTTTCTGAAAGTGGCATACATTACATCTGTGCGTATGTCTTTAGCCAGAATTCAGTAATGTGGTCACTTCTAGAAGTCTGGTAAATGAATGCTAGCTTCATGCACAAAAGGAAGAAAAGGCAGAACAACAAATCTAGGAACTCTTCAACTGTAATCCCTTTTGGAAATGGCAAATTGCGTATATCACAGAAAAACTTAATGTATGCCTAAATATCTACTAAGAAGTAGGAAAAAAAAGTAAATAAAAGATAAAGCAAGATATTGGACATTATTCTCTTTCAATAGACGGATTATTTGGAGGGTATAAGAAACTACAAGGAGATATGTTTTCCTTCTTAGGTTCTTGACAATCTAACCTGTAATATAGAAAGTATTGACTTTAACTCAAGACAAAATAAGTGACATTGTCCTAAACTTCCCTAAGACTTCCAAATCATCTTGGACTCTTAATTCAGTAAGTGTCAGGTTTCTGACCTGTCATCTACTTGTCCATGTGACTCCTAATTTAAGCCCCACGGCTGCCAAAGCGTCACCTCCATGACTTACCTCCTGCAGTCGGTTTGAGGGCAATACCAGCCCCACCAGCAGTGCAAGACTGAGTGTTTATTATAGTCTTATGTGCAAAGAATAAGTGAAATTATTCTGGAACGTATGTAGACAAGCTCTTTAAATCATCATATTTAATGCCATACATTGTATCATTCTATTAGTTCATGGATAGTGTTACTTAAAGCAATGGTATATAGAGTGAATTAATACAAAATAGATTTAAAGAAAGTTTTTAGGTTAATAATTCTAGAGATAATTCACAAAAGTCTCAGAAATGACAAACATTTAAGACAGAAATACTAAAAATGCTGAAATAAGGCAAACACAGAAAGAAGAGAAAGGATAGACTGGGCCTAAGGCTTCATTCTGCTTTAGAGACAATTTTTTCTAATTCCATCCTCAAATCTAGTCTCATCCATTATTCACCATTTATTTTATTTACTTCCTCAAGTACATTTTCTGCCTTTAGACTCCTGGTTTGAGTGTTCACCTTCAATAACTAAAGATACTCTCCTTCAAATCATATTGCTTCTTTAATTTTTCAACTCTGACTATGATTACAGAATTTTATTTCATTTATAGGCCAATTTAAATTAAATTCTACCAAGTGTATAAGTGTTCTGTTCCCTCAAAAGAAGTAAAACTACCTTATTTTCAAATGACCATGAAACATAGGCAATACAAACCATTTTGAGAGCTACTATAAAACCTCAGTCAATTATTTAAGCATATAAATAATATAGAGACCATTCTCTGGTCTCCATGTCATAAAGATAGAAATTAAAATTAAACTGGAAAGCAAAATGTCAGTATAACTTAGAGATTTCAAAATCCTTTTAAAAGACACATTGATCAAAATGGAAATGAAAACCGAAGTATAAACTTCTAGTAAATCATGATTTTAGTGGAGGTGATGGAATTCCAGTTGAGCTACTTTATTTTTTTTTCTTTCTTTCTCTTTTTAAAATTTATTTATTTTAGTTGAAGGCTAATTACTTTACAATATTGTAGTGGTTTTTTGCCATACATTGACATGAATCAGCCATGGGAAACCCCTCCCTCCTTCCTCCCCATCCCATCCCTCTGGGTCATCCCAGTGCACCAGCCCTGAGCACCCTGTGTTATACATTGAACCTGGACTGGCGATCTGTTTCACATATGATAATATACATGTTTCAATGTTATTCTCTCAGATCATCCCACCCTCGCCTTCTCCCAGAGTCCAAAAGACGGTTCTATGCATCTGTGTCTCTTTTGCTGTCTCGCATATAGGGTTATCGTTACCATCTTTCTAAATTCCATATATATGCATTAGTATACTGTATTGGTGTTTTTCTTTCTGACTTACTTCACTCTGTATAATAGGCTCAGTTTCATCCACCTCGTTAGAACTAATTCAAATGTATTCTTTTTAATGGCTGAGTAATATTCCATTGTGTATATGTACCACTGCTTTCTTATCCATTCGTCTGCTGATGGACATCTAGGTTGCTTCCATGTCTTGGCTGTGATAAAAGTGCTGTGATGAACATTGGGGTACACGTGTCTCTTTCAATTCTGGTTTCCTTTGGGTGTACGCCCAGCAGTGGGATTGCTGGATCATATGCCAGTTCTATTTCCAGTTTTTTAAGGAATCTCCACACTGTTCTCCATAGTGGCTGTACTAGATTGCATTCCCATCAACAGTGTAAGAGGGTTCCCTTTTCTCCACACCCTCTCTAGCATTTATTGCTTGTAGACTTTTGGATCGCAGCCATTCTGACCGGGGTGAGATGATACCTCATTGTGGATTCGATTTACATTTCTCTGATAATGAGTGATGCTGAGCATCATTTCATGTGTTTGTTAGCCATCTGTATGTCTTCTTTGGAGAACTGTGTGTTTAGTTCTTTGGTCCATTTTTTGATTGAGTCATTTATTTTTCTGGAATTGAGCTGCCGTAGTTGCTTGTATATTTTTGAGATCAATTCTTTGTCAGTTGCTTCATTTGCTATTATTTTCTCCCATTCTGAAGGCTGTCTTCTCACTTTGCTTATAGTTTCCTTGGTTGTGCAAAAGCTTTTAATTTTAATTAGATTGCATTTGTTTATTTTTGCTTTTATTTCCATTACTCTGGGAGGTGGGTCATAGAGGATCTTGCTGTGATTTATGTCAGAGAGTGTTTTGCCTATGTTTTCCTCTAGGAGTTTTATAGTTTCTGGTCTTACATTTAGATCTTTAATCCATTTCAAGTTTATTTTTGTGTATGGTGTTAGAAAGTGTTCTAGTTTCATTCTTTTATAAGTGGTTGACCAGTTTTCCCAGTAACACTTGTAAACCAGTTGAGCTCCTTTAAATCCTAAAAGATGATGCTGTGAAAGTGCTTACTCAATATGCCAGCAAATTTGGAAAACTCAGCAGTGGCCACAGGGCTAGAAAGGGTCAGATTTCATTCCAATCCCAAAGAAAGGCCATGTCAAAGAATGATCAAACCACCACACAATTGCACTCATCTCACACACTAGTAAAGTAATGCTCAAAATTCTCCAAGCCAAGCTTCAGCAATATATGAACTGTGAACTTCCAGATGTTCAAGCTGGTTTCAGAAAAGGCAGAGGAACCAGAGATCAAATTGCCAACATCTGTTGGATCATCAAAAAAGCAAGAGAGTTCCAGAAAAACATCTATTTCTGCTTTATTGACTATGCCAAAGCCTTTGACTGTGTGGATCACAATAAACTGTTGAAAATTCTGAAAGATGGGAATACCAACCACCTGACCTGCCTCTTAAGAAATCTGTATGCAGGTCAGGAAGCAACAGTTAGAACTGGACATGGAACGATGGACTGGTTCCAATTAGGAAAAGGAGTATGTCAATGCTGTATATTGTTACCCTGCTTATTTAACTTATATGCAGAGTACATCATGAGAAACGCTTCCCTGGTGAAATCAAGATTGCCAAGGGAAATATCAATAACCTCAGATATGCAGATGACACCACCCTTATGGCAGAAAGTGAAGAACTAAAGAGCCTCTTGATGAAAGTGAGAGAGGAGAGTGACAAAGTTGGCTTAAAGCTCAACATTCAGAAAACTAAGATTTTGGCATCCAGTCCCATCACTTCATGGCAAATAAATGGGGAACCAGTGGAGACAGTGAGAGACTTTATTTTTTTTTTTGGCTCCAAAATCACTGTAGATGGTGACTGCAGACATGAAATTAAAAGATGCTTACTCTTTGGAAGAAAATCTATGACCAACCTAGACAGCATATTAAAAAGCAGAGACATTACTTTGCCAACCGAGTTCTGTCTAGTCAAGGCTATGTTTTTTCCAGTAGTCATGTATGGATGTGAGAGTTGGACTATAAAGAAAGCTGAGCACTGAAGAATTGATGCCCTTGAACTGTGGTATTTAGAAGACTCTTGAGAGTCCCTTGGACTACAAGGAGGTCAAACTAATCCATCCTAAAGATCATTCCTGAGTATTCATTGGAAGGACTGATGTTGAAGCTGGAACTCCAGTACTTTGGCCACCTGATGCAAAAAGCTGACTCATTTGAAAAGACTCTGATGCTGGGAAAGATTGAGGGCAGGAGGAGAAGGAGATTGAGGGCAGAAGGAGAAGGTCATGGATTTTCTTCCAAAGAGTAAGCATCTTTTAATTTCATGGCTGCAGTCACCATCTACAGTGATTTTGGACTACAAGGAGAAGGACTACAAGGAGATCAAACTAATCCATCCTAAAGATCATTCCTGAGTGTTCATTGGAAGGACTGATGTTGAAGCTGGATCTCCAGTACTTTGGCCACTTGATGCAAAAAGCTGATTCATTTGAAAAGACTCTGATGCTGGGAAAGATTGAGGGCAGGAGGAGAAGGAGATTGAGGGCAGAAGGAGAAGGTCATAGATTTTCTTCCAAAGAGTAAGCATCTTTTAATTTCATGGCTGCAGTCACCATCTACAGTGATTTTGGACTACAAGGAGAAGGACTACAAGGAGATCAAACTAATCCATCCTAAAGATTATTCCTGAGTGTTCATTGGAAGGACTGATGTTGAAGCTGGAACTCCAGTACTTTGGCCACCTGATGCAAAAAGCTGACTCATTTGAAAAGACTCTGATGCTGGGAAAGATTGAGGGCAGAAGGAGAAGATTGGATGGCATCACCAACTCAATGGACATGAGTTTGGGTAAACTGCGGGAGTTGGTGATGGACAGGGAGGCCTGGTGTGCTGCAGTCCATGGGCTCACAAAGAGTTGGACATGACTGAGCAACTGGACTGAACTGACTGAAAGACACAAAATGAAATTTTTCATCAAATGTAAGACAACATCCATTGTGGTATTCATATTTTATGATCATTAAGAAAGTTTCTGTCAATAGATTATGACAACTATTTTTTTTTATGCTTTAAAATATCTTCCACTCTACACCAAGTGCATTACTTAAGAGAAAAATGAAGTGAAAATAAGTGTAAGTGTTAGTCCTTAAGTCCTGTTTGACTCTTTGCAACCCCTCAACTGTAGCCCACCAGAGTCCTCTGTCCCTGGGTTTTCTCCAGGCAAGAATACTGGAGTGGATTGCCATACTCTCCTCCAGGGGATCTTCCCAACCCATGGAGCGAACCCAGGTCTCCTACACTGCAGGCAGATTCTTTACCATCTGATCCACTAGAAGAGTGGTCCATGATTTTCTTTAGAATTGTCTTCTGATTTATTGTTATATTTTACAGTACTGCTTTCTTGATCTTCCCAGAAAGTATTTGTAGAATATTTTCAATTGAAAAAAAAAAAAAAAAAAGAAGACGACGATATTCAAAACAGGAACTAAACTCAGTTCTTACACACCAGTAATGCAGATAACTCAACTAGAGTGATTCCAGGAGGAACATCATTCCCCACGCTGTGTAGGCTTTGAGAGTAGCCACTGTTTCAAAACTGCAGCCTGGCTGATATCCAATGGAATCTGATCAAAGCGGAGCTTAGTGTACTAATATATGCATATATACATCCTTTGGTGAAAGCTTCTCTTGATTCTAAGAAGTGTTACAAATTGAAATAACCTGAAAAGTATGTCTCAGGATTGATGAGAGTAGATTTAGATATTATGGGGCCCAACTAAGGCATTGCACCAGGTAAGTTCATAGGCTTAAATACTTAATTCATTTAATTTTTATATCTTATTAAGTATCTAGGCTCAAACTGTTAAAAAAAATGAACTTTAAGAAAATAAAGATGGAATTTAATAGGAAAACTCAGAAATCAATGCTTTTAGAAATCAGAAAAACAGAACGGATATAAATACAAAAGATAATTCCTTGCAAAAAAAAAAAATATATATATATATATGTTATATAAACTACTTAAGGAAGGGAAAAGGGTGGCATGAAGGCAGAAAATAAAAAGTAATAAGGGAGCAATAGTAAAAGATAAAGGAGAAATGAAAAGAAATTCAGTTTCCCTCAATAGTAAAGTAGGAATAATTAATTAATGCTAATCCATGGGACTTCAGTGGATTAGAGTTAATATATTTAAAGCTGGTGATCCTGTGCCTGGCACATAAGAAGCATTCAGATCATAGCAAATACTGCTGCTGCTGGAGATGTAAATTCTGATTTCAGCATCACTGTTCTACTGCTCCTATTGCTAGTAACTGTTTGTATTTATTACTACTGTTGACTGTCCATAGTATCATTGCACAGCTAAACAATGGTGATAATAATAATTTGTCCAGGATGTTCTTGGAACATTTGAGGTGTATGCCTGACCCAGCTGGAGACGTCAGGAAAGGTTTGCTAGAGAGAAGAGGACCAAATTGAGTTTTGAAGTGCAGCTAAGAAATGGAGGGAATAAAATGAGAAAAGCAAATGCATAAAGTCACATTAGAATAAGAAATCTTGGTGAATTCATACATTTTTCAATACTGTTGTTTTATAAAATATGCATACAGGCTTAAAAGGAGGATGATAAGAAATGAAGTGAATGCATGAATTGAGATGCATATATATTAAAATATTAAGACTCATTTTGGCAAAATTATCTTATTATGGGTTTTTTGGGCTTATCTACATGATATTCTATACAGAATTTGAAAACGATTTGCCCTGGCTGCATGCTTTAAATTTCTTTTACCCTAGAATTTGCATACATTATAGGATAAATAAAAGAGACCATGGTAAATTTACTTTAAACTCTTCAGGCAGAACAAACCAAGGTTTGCTGATCTATTAAAAAAAAATAAACACATAAGCATCGAATTTTGTTAAAAAAAAGAGAGGTCAAACTGGTCATAGCCCCAAAACATACCCCATCATAGCCCCCAAACACACACTTGCCAGAAATTTTCACAATGCACAGACTCTTTTAGCAATAGATGAAATTATTTTTGAGTACAAGTGTGTGCTTTTAGTAATCTGGCTGTTTAAAATAGAAGAATTTCCAGCAATCAAGATGTGAGTTATAGCAATTTGTTATCGTAGTTACTAACTTAGGCAGTTTTAGATTAAAATTCTCTTTCTACATCTTGTTTTCTATATCTATAATATGTATGCATCCCTATATATCTAAAATATCTTTATTTTAGGAAAGTAACTTTACATCTCCAGGATTCAGTTTCTATATCAATAAAATAGTCCACCATACATATTGTATATGTTTGAGGCAATAATGAATTAATAATATTTAACTTATATTGTTAATATAAGCAAAACAGTCAGCACAATGCTAGATAAATGTTATTAGGATCCTTACAATTCCATGTCTTATCCTAAATCATTTTGCATTTCCATTAAGTCCTAAACATTACAGAATTTCACAAGCTCTGGATTTTCCTTCAGTGCAATTACACCTCTTGTACCCCTGGACACCTTCCAGCTTTGGGCAGTAAGTGGCCCTTCTATAAGCCAGAAGAGGTTTAATTTAACCTGCCTGCTCAGCGCTCCCGTCTACCCAGCTATAGTCTGCAGTGAAACCGATGGATGTGTGCTTCTGCTGATCAGCTTGGCTTAATACTCACATAATATCTTGGCAAGAAAATGCCAGTGCACCTGCTGCTTATTTACGTGGAGATTTTGTCTATGGTGTTTATATGTGTAAGATAAAGAGCCAAGCCATTAAGGAAATAGAGGAAATAGAGCAATTCTTGGCCATAACGTTTCCATTTCTGAGTTTAACTGTCTTTTCTTCTGAACAACTGCGATCAGGTCTGCATGGGCATGAAGGCGCACCAGTGGTAATTTGCACAAATGTTAAAACAGCTGGGGCTGCTCTGTCTCAGATGTGTCCTCTGTGAACCTCTTCTTGCCCACTCCTGGCAGCCGCTCCTGTTTATGGACTTTACATTACCACATTCTCATCACCCTCATTCAGCCTGTCATCTCAGAGGACTGTGACAAACTTAAGAAGTGAGAAGGAGGGGAAGTAATAGTCAGAGGGAATTATAAATGAGCTGAGTTAAGAACTTGGGGAAGTGAATCAAGCTGCCAGGAACTACTTGAGTCTTGAAGTGACCTTGCTGATGAATGTCTTGAAGGAATGTGTGTGTCTGGTGACTTTTCTGAGATGTTGTAGAATTCAGTGCTTAAGAGAAATGGATTTGGAGTCAGACTTGCTTCTCTCATCTAGGTTCCACATGACAGTGACCAAATAGCATCAACTCTGATCTTCAGTTTCTTCCTACATAAAGCAGGGGTCATAATACACACTCCATAGTGTTGTCTGAGGGTTTGATATGATGTAAGAAAACTGATCAATTCTTGCCACAGAGCAGCACCTGATAAATAGTATATCAATAATAGTGATAATGTTGATGTTAATAATGATAAAGTAATAAGTTTGAATAAGTTTCAGCCCTAAATATTCATTGGAAGGACTGATGCTAAAACTGAAGCTCCAATACTTTGGCCACCTGATGCAAAGAGCCGTCATTGGAGGAGGCTCTGATGCTGGGAAAGATTGAAGGCAAGAGGAGAAGTGGGTGATGGAGGATGAGATGGTCAGATGGCATCACTGACTCAATGGACATATGAGTTTGAGCAACTCTGGGAGATAGTGAAGGACAGGGAAGCCTGGTGTGCTGCAGTCCATGGGGTTGCGAGGAGTTGGACATGAGTGAGCGACTAAACAAGTTTGACTATTAGGAAAATTAGATATATTCTATGAAGCACTCTAAATTAATGCTACTAACCTACTGACAGATATGCAGACCCATTTTCAAAAACACTGAAGATTAAACATGGTTTATTGGATTATCTGTACTTCCTTCTTATTGGTGTCCCATGTGATCTAGGATACTGTTCTAGGCCTCTATTCTCTCTTTTTAATCTAATTTCCTACTGTTCCCTCATATACACTCATTACTCAAGTTAAATAGTCTTTAAATAACTACTGTCTTTTTTTGCTCACTTCACTATCTCTAGCATCTAGATCCATTCCTTGCACATATCAGGGGATCACAATTATTGACTGACCTTCCCATACATTCTAGACTCGTTCTCTGTGCCCAGGTACTTCAAGTACCCTGTTTTACCCTACTTTTTAGAAATCAAAACACTTACATCTCTGCATCTATTGCCTGTGGACTCCTAGCTCCAAGCCACTTCCTTATCTTCTCTTTTCTGAGAAACTGGGATTAAAACACCTAAAACTCAATTTCCCAGACTATATTGCCAGCCAGTTTCTGGGTGTATTCTGGCAGGGGGGTAGGAGGAGACAGGTTGGAGGAAGAACTTTTTTCTGGCTTCTAGGTTGGGTCTGGCTCTCCATTAGAGGCAGAGAGCTATGGCTCCAGCTTCCAACCAGTGTGGAAACTTCCAGACCAAACCTTACTCCACTTGAAGCAGGAGAAGGTACCAGACAGCTCCACCCCACTCCCTCCAGCACCCAGCCATGGCCCTCAGGATGGTCTGAGAAAGCAACCAGGCCCCCTCAGTGGTCCAGTGACCCCCATCCTCTGAGAGATCTGAGCACCAACTGTTGGGAGCCCCTTCTTCCAGACTTTTTATTTTTAAATCAGCCTGAGGAATGGTAGCTGTTTCATAAGGAAACCGTGTTGAGCTTTGGGTTGCAGCAACACACTGTGAAAGACCTCATGTTCTGCTTTAGCCTCTCAGCACCTGAGTAACCACTGCCCAGTATTAAACCTCCTCTGTCTGAAACACTCGTCATGGTTTCTGTTTTCCTGACTGGACCCTGATGGATAGAGTATCTTTGAGTTCTTTAATGCTAGCTCCTTCTCTGGCCCCACAAGGATTCTTTCCACCTTTAACCCCTGAACTTTATCTTATTTGCTTTGTACAAAAGCCCTTTCTCAGTTTTGGAAAATGTGTCCTGATAATGAATTCCCAAATCCCCAAATACTGTACTGCTGTACTGCCAGTGTATTAAGCTTCTTTCTTTTCTATTCAGTTCCTTCTCTGCATTCACTGTAAGCAATTTCTGAAGAGGGCTGTTGGCTCTTCAAAAAGCAAAGTTTTCCCCTATTTTCTCTCAAGTCATGTTGAAATATTTAACAAGATGGGTTTACTCATGACTGAAGTTGCTGAGAACATCAGTCTCTTAATGCATGTGGTTCAGAAATGTCTCTTAAGAAAGTGGTAGATACCATTGAGATTTGTATTTATTTGCTAAGTCTGCCATAACAAAGTACCACACAGTGTTTGGCTTCAGCAACAAAAATCATCTCATGGTTTTGGAGGCTAGAAGTCTGAAATCAAGGTGCCAACAAGTTTGGTTCCCTCTGTGGGCTGTAAGGAAGAATGTGTTCCATGTCTCCTTTGGTGGTTTGCTTGCCGTCTTTGACATTTCTTGACATGTAGAAGCATCTCCTATATCTCAACCTCTCTCCTCTGGCATTCTTGTGTGCACAAGTGTGGCCAATTTCTCCTTTGTAGAGAGACACCAATTGTTTTGATTTAGGGGCTCACTCCACTCTAGAATAATCTCATCTTAACTAATTATATCTGAAATGATAATATTTCCAAACAAGGTTAGATTAGGGTTAGGACTTTAACAGATGAATTTTAGGGGAACACTGCTGCTGCCGCGTTGCTTTAGTCATGTCCAACTCTGTGCGACCCCATAGACGGCAGCCCACCAGGCTTCCCATCCCTGGGATTCTCCAGGCAAGAACACTGGAGTGGGTTGCCATTTCCTTCTCCAATGCATGAAAGTGAAAAGTGAAAGTGAAGTCACTCAGTCGTATCCGACTCTTAGCGACTCCATGGACTGCAGCCTACCAGGCTCCTCCGCCCATGGGATTTTCCAGGCAAGAGTACTGGAGTGGGGTGCCATTGCCTTCTCTGATAAAATGTTACCTCTGAAAAGTTGAAAAACCATGACTGTTAAATTCACACAAGTCTTCACACTCTAATACTCCTTGAATTATGTTTCTCCTCCCCCTAGGAAGCTAGGATTTAAATTACTGTAACATCATTTCTCACTCACATCTCTCCCCAGGGCATCTCTTCATGGAAGAATATTTGTTGAGTTGAAAGCTGCTCAGTAGCACTTGCTGGGGCTATAATATATGTTGTTTATCGTCAAGTACTACTTCGTCTCTCCTTCTGGTTTATAAACTGTTTGGAAGTAAGAATCCTATCTTTCTTCCCCACTGGTACCTAGAAAAATATACGGTTTCAAGCTACCGCATGACTGATCACTGGAATTCATGTGATCGAGTGTTCATTCCTCTCCTCATAACACTCAAGATTACCATGACTGAAAATGTAACTTTTTTCCTCATCAGTTTTTCAATTTATATTAGACTATTGGGGTGGGGATAAAAAAGTACTGGTTTTAGGGTTATATCCTCCTATGATAGTCTCTTATACCACTTATGCATTTTTCTTATCTTTGCTTTCCCTAGCTCTAAGCATAGCTATCTGTACTACATATTAATCAGTTCTGGTTGCACACATCAGAAAATCCACATAACACTGTAGAAATTAGTGTTATTTTTTATTGTGCATAGTAAGATCAGCTGTAGGCTGAGCTGGGCTGATATGGAAGAGGTGAGCACTTCCTTTTTGTTCTACAAGGATTTGTATATATTTTGATTCTTCAGCTATGGCCCTTACAGATATAATCCAAAAAAAAAAAAAAAGAAAAACAGGAAAAAAAAAGGAATGGGGCAAGGGCAGAGGGCTCAATTTCCACATAAGTCTAACTCCCATTAAAATATCTCCCCAGATGGCCCACCAGTGACTTCCATTTGTATCTCAATGACCACTTAGTTTCTTTAGAGAATAGAGAAGGAAAAAAAAAAGGGTGTTTTTCCTGTCTTAAGAAAATCAGTGTTCTGTTCTTAAAATAGAAGCAAGAATAAGTATGGAGTAGGCAATTCACTATTTATGTCACAATGATATTAAAATATAATGTGTCCATCAGTTCAGTTCAGTCACTTAGTCATGTCCGATTCTTTGTGACCCCATGAATCGCAGCACGCCAGGCCTCCCTGTCCATCACCAACTCCTGGAGTTCACTCAGACTCACGTCCATCGAGTCGGTGATGCCATCCAGCCATCTCATCCTCTGTCGTCCCCTTCTCCTCCTGCCCCCAATCCCTCCCAGCATCAGAGTCTTTTCCAATGAGTCAACTTTCGCATGAGGTGGCCAAAGTACTGGAGTTTCAGCTTTAGCATCATTCCCCCCAAAGAAATCCCAGGGCTGATCTCCTTCAGAATGGACTGGTTGGATCTCCTTGCAGTCCAAGGGACTCTCAAGAGTCTTCACCAACAACACAGTTCAAAAGCATCAATTCTTCGGCGCTCAGCCTTCTTCATAGTCCAACTCTCACATCCATACATGACCACGGGAAAAACCATAGCCTTGACTAGACGGACCTTTGTTGGCAAAGTAATGTCTCTGCTTTTGAATATGCTATCTAGGTTGGCCATAACTTTCCTTCCAAGGAGTAAGCGTCTTTTAATTTCATGGCTGCAGTCACCATCTGCAGTGATTTTGGAGCCCAAAAAAATAAATAAAGTCTGCCACTGTTTCCACTGTTTGCCCATCTATTTCCCATGAAGTGATGGGACTGGATGCCATGATCTTCATTTTCTGAATGTTGAGCTTTAAGCCAACATTTTCACTCTCCACTTTCACTTTCATAATTAAATTTTTTGAAAATTATAATTGGGAATGCTAGTTTCTTATACTGATAGTCATCATGGAGGTAGTTGGTAAGTTAGGCAGTTCCTTATTGATATGCACAAATCAGATATTACATAATATGGAGATATTTTGATGCATGATCTTTTGCAGTTATTCATGTCTTACATATCTGTAGGGCTACATTTGTGGATTCTCTGATGTTATATTAAAAAAATCTGACTCTACCCTAGCAATCAGTGTCTGCCTGTTTTCTCATTAGATTTAAATCTCTTAATCCACCTAAAAATGGGGGCTTTTAGGTCTGCTTATGCAATTCACTAGGTTATTGGGAGGATCATCAAGGAAATGGATTCAAGATCTTTTTGTAGACAAGTTTTATTATATAAATCTTGCTAGATATGTATTAATACCACTATCTGAATGACTATTTAAATTTAGAGTTGAGTTGTAAGAGCCATCACATATTTAATTGTGGAAAATTAATTAAATCCTAGCATAACTTAGAATTCTGCAAGTTTGAATTAGACAGGCATAATTTACGTGTAAGAAAAGTATAACAAAAAAGTCCAATTTCTTTTTGCTAGTATGGATTGGGCTAGGGGTCAGAGAAAAATGAGAAGAAGGCTAATGTAACTGTAAATAATTATACCTTTGTATTTCTTGGTTCCATCTTTTATTTCATTAACATGCTTACTTTTTAAAGCTAGAAATCGTATCATCTTCTTCTTTATCTTGCCGCATATTCAGTCACCGATGCTGCTTCTGCCCCCAGATACTATCCCTGTTGCCTCTTCCTTTTTACCCCTGTGGTCTTGGATCAATCCGTCCACCATCTTTTGTATGGAGACTGTGATACTTGTCTTCTAACCGGTCTTCTTGCGACCACTCTCTCCCTACACCAATCCATCCCTCCCACTGTTGCCAGCATTAACTGAAAAATATTGTTTGGTTTTTCCAGTCTGTTTATGTGGTCCAAGAGACCTCCCACAGTCTAAAGATCAACTCTATCATTTCATTTCTTTACCTTTCCTTTCATGTGACAGATGTTTCAGTCACCTCTAATGTCTTTTAGTTTCCTTAAATTATTTTGCTTTCCCCCACATCAGCTTGTATTCTCTCTACCTGCAGCATCCCAATTCTAACCCTAACCCCTTTGTGTTAGCTGGTAGAGAAATTTTACTTGGATACCCAGATTCACTTGAAATTTCCCTATTCTTTGAAGCTTTTAATAATTTGCCTGGACAGAATTAGTCACAAATTTCCCTGTGTTCTTATCCTATCTTATTTTCCAGTAATCTCTTTAGAATTCTGTGTACTCCTCATTGTATTAAGAGCTTCTCAAGAATAGGGGCTTCACCTCACACCTATTGTATATCCTTTTTTCTCTCCAGTATGCAGTACAGTGCCTGATACATAGAGCTCTCTTTAAATGATTACTGAATAGCTATGAAACGGTAATGAATGCTATTGATATACAAATCAAAGACTTTAGTGCATATGGTGGGGGATGGTACTGATGTGGACATAAAACATAAGTAGTTGTATAACACAAATCGTGCCCATTTTGGAGTGCCGAAATTCCAGGTTTGAGGCTAGAGAGCTCACATACTTATATTTATGAAAGCTTCAAACTATTCTATGATATTTTTATCTCCATTTTCTGCATGACTTGCCTCAGGTCCCACAGCTAGCAAATAGAATTATGGCTTTCCTCTACAGCTGTCTGAATTAAAGCTCACACTGTTAATGAATATACTCTGCTGCCTCACTTATTAAACCCGAACAGGTGTGGAAATGAGCAGGAGCCTACGTGTGAGAGGGGCAGATGGAGGACTCCTCAAGTACCTATGATTTGGGGCCATGTGGAAGGGGAGTCAATGCTCATCCTTCTCAAAGATGTGTGGTTTTCCATCTAAGTTAAATATTAATATTTAGCATTTTAAGCAGTAGTTCTTTGAAAGACTGAGCCAGTTCATATGTGTGTGCTCATTTCTGGTCTCTGATTTCTGATGAAGTCTACTGGAGAAGGAGCTACTTCTTATTTGGGAGCAAGCACCATATTTTTGTACTCAACAATTGGAAACATCAATGTACAAATATTTAAATTATGAAATAAAATGAATCATCATCTATTTTCAAAAGAGTATAATGAGTAGGATGTAATGGAAAGATAGGATTTTATATTCAGATAATTCTTGGCTTACTTTCAATTTTCTAATCTATAAGTGAGCTTAACAGTAATAATTATATCACAATATTGAGGTACTAGATAAAAACCTTAATATCTTAGATATATTGATTGTTCAGTAAAAGGCATTTGGTTATATTATTTCTTATCCTCCTTTTCTTTCAAAAGCTTTAGGGGATCCCCTCAGTTAACTAAAGAGTTGACATTCATGTATATGATCAAAACTTGCCATAGATAATCCTATTCTAGCTATCAAACACATATCCTCCTATTAAATCAAATCCAAATCCTATCAAACCCATAACCTCCTCCCCCATGTGCCACATATCTTCTTATTTAAAATCTAGGTCCTTGTATTTCCCAAAACCCACTTTAGTAGCGTCACTCTATTCTTTTCTCCTTTTCCCTCTTAGTCCTCTTTCCCCTCCTCTGAACTCCCATAGCATTTGAATGGATCTTTTCTTATAGTGGTTGATTATAATTTATGTTTTTCTCTCATTATCCAATTTGAGTAATTTTTTTTCTGAATCTTCTCTATGGTAGTTTCTTATTAAGTATTTGATTAGTCAGTGACTGACAGGGCCAGCTGTTAATTTGGCATTTTGTAATTTTCATTGCCTTTTATATTTACTATCCCATTTACTTCTCATCTTAATTCTGGGGCATCTGTAATGCAAGTAAAAGCCCTCTCAATTTGGATATAGTAAGGTACAGAGAGGTTAAGTAATAGGCCTAAAGTCACACAGCCAACTAGTTACAAACCTTAAATAAATATATGATTTTTTTCAGATTCTTTTTCCAGCATACATTTCATTATGTTTTTTGTCCTATCTGGAGACATGCTTCAAACACAGGAAACTACAAAGCCCTAGGTTGATAGAAGTCATCATGAGTTTGGATCAGTATTTAATATACCAATTCTTTCTACCAATGAATACAAATATATTTGTGGCAAAACATATCTGTCTTTAATAGAATCTAATGATGATTAGCACTGTAAAATTGCAGCCCCACAAAAATTATTCCTTTGAAGTGAAAACTGGTTATTTTACTATCTGTATTCATTGAATCAAACATATTTAAAATACCAGACCAACCAACAAAGAAGTAATATTTAAAAAATCCAGTAAAATCTAGCTGACATTGATGAGAAATTACAATTTCAAATGCATTACCCTTGTAAGATAAATCAAAGGTAACGGTAATTAAGATAATTGCAAAAGATATTTTGGGTTCTGTGTATTTGCGCAAGTGTTGAGAGGTGGAATATAAATGTGAGAGTATTTTCGTTCACTTTGGTATCTTGAGCTTGAAATAATTTTTTGACTACAAAATTTTTTTTGCTGAGGTAAAATCTGAAATTTGTTGCTGCAATCTTATCTATGCACATAGTCTAATATTTTCAAACAAAATTCTGGTTAAACTTGGTTTGTTGTTATTATTCACCTTATATAAAATATGAAGTTCACCAAATGCTTTTTTAATATTTTCTTTTTGTGTTTGTTAGAAAAAATTTTCTCATTTCTATTCCATACACAATAAGCATGTAATTCATTATTGGTTTTGATATTAAGTCAAGTCATTATTAAATCTCCAAATATTACATGTCATTTGATTGGAGGAGTTTAAGCATGAATGTTTATTAGACATAAACAATGAATGCTCTCTTAGTGAAAAGTGAGCCCAAACTATCCCAAGAAGTGGAGGAATCATTTGGATATAATGTGCACATATGTTTATTCTTGCTAATGGCTCTTTAATATCATGGTGAAAGGCTTATCCGCCTCTGTAAATTAAATGTTAATGATAGCCACTTAAACTCTAATCATTCATTCTGACTACTCTAGAATTGCTTATATGCTTCAATAATACTTTGATAGTCTTACATATCCCAGGGTTCAGCAGCTTTTCAATGAGTATATTGAAACTTCATTTTATTTCTTTTGCATATAAAAATTACCTTTCCATAGTAGTTTTCACGGTGAATGATCTTACTACTAATTTGACTAAGAAGGACAGGAGAGGACAAATGGGAAGAAAGAAAGTAAAGGAAATATTTTACTAGTCATAGATCTGCAATAGATGACCAGAGGTTTTTCACAAAACTGGATACTTTTAGGAAAAGTCCCAGGATTCTGTCACTCTGGTCAGACACTTGTCATCATGTGTTCACTCCTAAACTAATTATAGAGTTCTCATTAACCAGCCTTGGATTGTATGCTCACCCCATGAACCAAGGGATGAAATCTTCCTTATAAATGGAGAGTGGAAGGCAGCATGATATTCCAAAAAGCGATGGTCTCTGTTACCAAAAAACTGATTTGAGGCAGACTGACATATATGATTCAGTTATATTAGGTATTTGAAACACAACATACTGTTCCTAGTAAATAGTACATGTTTAATTCACGGCACCTATTATAATCCTTTCCTTTATAATGGTAGTAAATAATACAATTATCTTAACTTTGGCTTCTCTAACTCTTTTGGTGATGTTTCTGATGATATATAATGTGCATCAAACTGGCATATTTCTCCAAATGAGGAAAACCAGTGAAATCATTGCTGTTCATCACAGTTTAAATGATCAAAATTTAAAGGACAAGTCCTATGAGTTGTTTCTGATATCACTTTTGAGGGATAAGGGGAGATTTGAAGTTCTGTTTAGTCTTTGGTCTGAGGAAATGATCAAACAGGCTTTCCTGTCTGTGTTGTGTAAGGACATTGTGGTTCTATCCCTTCAATTTTTTGTCCTTATTGGTTTCTCCTTTTCACTCCCTCTTTCATTCTTTCCTAGTCAGAAAAGGGTGCAGAAAGGGAAACCATCATTTTCTAGTACTTGTTGTTCACTTTGGAAAATGGGTAGCAAATGGTTACTTCACTCTTCTTTATAGCCCCATTGATTCTCCAAAAGGTCCTAAGGACATTGAAGCTCTACTAATGGGAAAGGTTATTTCCTTACTAATGTGTCTTTCCTCAACTTGTTCCAGTGCACCTAACTAGTAAGTGTGCAACCCCAGCTATGGCAGAGTGAAACGCTCCATGCAATGAGCTCTATTATTTTTTCCCATGCAATTTAATAGACCAGTAACTTTAATACCCCCAAAAAATGTTTCCAAGACAAATCAAAATGTGGTTCTAATTGTATCATTTGTTTTCTTTTTCCAGCATTGATTTTTCCATTTTAATTATATAGTACAATCTTAGTATCAGTGAGAACAAGGCTTCATCATTCATTTGTGGAGGCATTCACCTAGACACTTCACAGTGGGAAACGGTTTTGTACTTTCTGGCTGAGCCTTCCTAGAGAGTTATAGAAATTAAAGCTTGCCATCATCTGTGAATAATCATAAAAAGAATATGCCCACATTTGCTAACCTTTTCAAAGGTTAAAGTCCATCAGAATAAAGTCAATCAGTGAAGTACATAAGCCTAAAATAGTATCTTTGCCAATGCATTAATAATATAATATTAGATGATATCTTATCATTGTTTAGACATTAACATTTCAACAGTGTCCCAAGAATGAGAGCTATATCTGCTGAGTTACCCAAATAAAATAACATGTCTTCTCAAGCTACCAAAGAAGTTGCTTAACGTCAATAGAGTATACTTACGGTAGACATAATTAAGATAATTTGATACTAAGTACTAATATTATTTGGCTTTCAGTAATTTTGAGTCTGTGGTTTTGTAAACCGAGCTGATCCGTGAATATTTAATTTTTAGAACTTTAATCTATAATAGGCACTTATGTATTTATGGATACACTTTAAATTTTAATAAGGCTCAATTGCAAAAACAGCTATCGTCCATTTGCTGCAGCGGTCTCTAATCAGAGTTATGGTAAACAGGACCATAGAATAATCAGAAAATCAAATGCAAAGTTGGTTTTACAAATAACCCATGGGAACATACCCTTAAGGTCAGGACATTGTAAGTAAGGCCACACCAAGTGAAGCAAAGTATCAATGAAGTATCATTGAAAGCCCTTTGCATTTACATTATTTGCTTATTCTTAGAATATACATTAATTAACTCCCAGGCTGGGGAGCAGATTGCTATATACAAATAATGAAATACTCTCAAATGAGAAGCACCTGATTAAGAAGGAAAAAGTCAAAGTAAAATGAAATAAAAGCACGTATAAGTCAAGTAAGGGAAAACAATTCCATGAAAAATGAACAAATTAAATAAAAAGGTATCACAGTAGAACTAAAATGCTGAAATTACTTCTTCCTGAAAACATATTACTTGTTTGTGAAAATAGGAGAAATTGAATTATAAAGCATGGAAGTATTAGTAGATATGGGTCATAGGATCTGAATTTCAGGTCCAATTCTGCCCCTAATCTGTTAGGTGACCATGGACAACTGATGTAGTTTTGTTTCAAGTTCTTGGTTTTCAAATTAATAAAATGGAGCTGATACTCTCACCCTACAAGGATATGGTCCACCCTGCTCCTTTTCTTTCTTCAGGACCCAGTAAGTTGCCACCTTTGACTTTTATGGCAGAGTCATTGCTTCTTTTCTTTCATCAACACTGTTGAGACCTCCATCACGCATCATGTGCATCATTCCCCTCTGAAGAGGCAACTGCCATCAGTTATTTCTTGAATAAATCTGGTATGGACAAGTAGTATCTGTGCACTCATGGAAAATGTATGCACTTTGGATTTCCAATGCCTGCCACAGAGCTTAACACATGGTGGGTCTACACTATATTGCCAAATACATTAAAAAGCTTCTTTGAGACTATTTATAACTAAGCAATTCAATGTGTCCTCATCCAAATAGTGAAAGATTTGGATTGAATGAACTCTGAGTTCCCTTTTATCACCCTTAAAAGTAGGTGATAATTATTATTATAATTATTTCCACCCTTTATTTACTGATGATTATGTGCTACCTGCTGTTCTAAAGCTTTATATTTATTCCATTTGGCCATAAATAGATCCATTTAGGTGCCTTTTATTATCCTGATTTTTACACATGAGAAAGCAGAGGCTTAGAAAACTTTATTGTTTTGTTCAAAACAGATGGCAGAGCTTCTATGTAAATTAAGGTCCCTCTGATTCCAAAGCCTGTTCTCTCATCCACTAAGTAAAAAGGTATAGGAGAAGATCCTTATGCATGTGGGTTAACTTAGTGACTCAATGAAGTACATTGAACAGATTGAGAAGGATTAGGAAGTCACATTATCAAAGAGTAAATGGCCAGAGTAAGAATTGCTTATAACCTCACAAGATGCTTACTTCTTTTTAATCTCCACAGTCTTAACATCATAGCATCTAGTAAAGCATGATCAATAAAATCTTTGCTTCATGTTCCAATTAATTTATTATCATGGCATGGCTCTAAATAGGTGAGAGATCACTGTTTTTATTCACTTTTGATTGTATTATCTAAATAAATGGTGTTGATGTGCTTAGTTTGTGTACCTAGATATAGCTTTTTAATGTCACTCAATATGGCAGAACTCTCTAATGGGGCTAGCAGTGTCTGGTTTGTATTGCTTTGGTACACAGACTGCATCTCATTTAAGGTAACAGGCATGATGCCTACAGATATCCAAAGTAAAGCTGATTTGTAGCCAAGCCCTTGGAAGTGATGTGCTCTGGTTTATGGTAAGTTTCTGGCCACAGCACACCTCCCTAGCTACTTTTGAACTCAGAAAGCATCAGAACCAGATCCCTTTACAATAGCTTCTATTCAGGCTTTCAGCCAGAACCTTCGTCATGGACATGCACAGCCTTCCCCTTTCTCCTCCTCTGTAAGTCCCATGTGCATCTCTTCATTGCTAGCCTAGCACCTGACCGCTTGTAGAAGATCCCATTCCTTCCTTATTTTTGTGTACCTTATTTTTTTCTCATTTACCCCTAGTTTTATTGATATATAATTGACATATCATATTGGATTAGTTTAAGGTATACATCATAATGATTTGATACATGTGTATAATGCAAAATAATTGCAAAATAAGTTTAATTCACATTCATCACTCACATAGTTAAAGTTTCCTTTACTTGTGGTGAGGACTTTTAAGATTTTCCCTCTAAGCAACATTCAGATATGCAATACAGTATTGTGAAGATCCCCTGGAGAGTGGAATGGCTACCCACTCCAGTATCCTTGCCTGGAAAATTCCACGGACAGAGAAGCCTGGCAGGCTACAGTCCATAGGGTCACAGAGTGAGAAACTAACACTTTCACTGTTTTCTTTTCATTGTTAACTATACTGTGCTGTAGGTTGCATCTCCAGAATTTATAACTACATATTTGTACCTTTTGACACCTTTACTCATTTCCCCCACCCCTTGTTTTTCTATAGTTACAAAATGCAGGAAAGAAAGTGAACTCAACTATGACCAAAATTTGTTACTTTTAAGCTAATTGGGAAACATTTGACTTTGGATTCAAAATTGAAAAATAGGATGTGCAGTGATCTCAAGGATACTCTTACAGCACCGCCTAGTACTACTCTGGATCAGCAAGTGATGCTGATGAGACCTGCGTGGTAGATTTGAATCCTCTTGGAACCAGTTTCCTACTCCCCATTCCATGTCACCTGGACAGGACACATTGTTCTGTCTATTTTTCTGACATTAAGATGCAAAATATTGATTATCAGGGAGTTTAAAGCTCAAATTTTTCATAAAATCACCAATGCAAATCCAATGAAATATTATTAGAGTAATAAGCTTTTTCTTTGTACAGGACAGTTTTCTATAACCATGTTAAAGACCAAGAATATATGGGGCAATTTTCATTATATTTCTTTTTTTTACACGAGTATATTTTACTCTTCTGATCTTTCTATTTTAATGACTGTGAAAGATGCAATTCTAGTAATATCCATGGTGAAAATAGCAAGGTAATTACATCAGTGTTGTCACTCTATAATTTACCCTGTGAGCATTTTCTGTGGTATATATTCAATCGGTAAAAGTCTGTTACTATATGGCACTAAAATTTCCATCAGCAGAGTATTCCTTAATATTTATCTAGGGTTAAAATAATAAAGCAGTCATGTGGTCAAGCATATTTGGAAAGTGCTGTGTACCCACTGCTGGAAGGTTTATGATGCACATGTTTTTATTTAAGGTGGCAGTAAGTGTTGCATAAAGAAATCTGTTTCACATAGCTTAACCCAGAATTTTCCTTGACAACTTTTTAATGTTGTTTTCAGTAATGTCTACTGACTCATTTTGGAATTAGTATTCCCCAGAAGACCCTTTGCAGTAAACTGTCCAAGCATTATTTCAAAGTAACTGGCAGTTTGAGAAATCAGTAATGCCAACCATTTCTGAAATCACCTGGAAGAAAGAAAACACACCATTCCATCCTTGAGAAGGCTAACCCTTCTCAGGAGATTTGACTGTTTATTCCTATGTAAGTTAGGAGATGAAAGACTTGAGTTTGTGTCCCATCTCTGACACAAGTTGACTGGGAGAACGGGGGCAAATTATTTAACTCCTCTAGACTAGATGGTCCTAACTTCTAAATATGAATACAGTGATAGCTGAACCATGTACTTAACACATTTGTTGAGAAAACACTCCGTAAAATGAAAGAATTATGTAAAAAAGAATTACCATCTATCAGCATCATTGAAATTATCCCTTGAAGGCCCCCCAACTTGAAAGCCATTAATCTATGAACATTTCTCAATGTTCTCAAAATTCGTTTCAAAATATGTTTCTTGTCCCTGTGGGGAAAAACAAAACAACAACAACAACAAAATCTGGTGACTTTACAAACTTTTTGAGCAAAATTCATTTATATCAGTAGTATATTGTGATGCAACAAACCAAAAAAGATACTCTTTCCCTGCAACATTTGAGATCTGAAGTCACTCCATGGTTAACTAAGAATGTGTTTTTTACAGCTGTGTCCACAGGCACACCTGGGTCAGCATGCTTCTAGCCTCTGATAGACCGACTAGAACTAGACCTGGGTCTGGAATTGAAATATGAACTCTGACAACCGTGGGAATAATAGGGGAGGCTGGTCACAGTGATTCTATTTTCACCTCAATGTATTGTGTTGGCCTCTCTGTTTAGATGCTCAGGCTAAGTGGATACATTCAATATTTATGTAAAGAAAGACATTTTCAAACATGAAAGAGAAATCTATATGAAATATTTCTTACTCTCACTGATAGTTGAGAACCTATGTTTTCTCAAATGGTTCAGGTGTCTTTTTCCTTCTGTAAGATGTACCCATTATGGTTCTGTGTTATTTCCACAGCTCTCATGCTTTAACACAACTGCACCTACTCACTTTGGAGATTTCATTAGAGAAAATTCACTCAATTTGGAGAATTTGATTCATTAAAAAACAAAGGTTTCCAAAGTGCAGTACCATGAAGGCCATGGCTGGTGGGTCCATTCATGATCGAGTAATTGAAGGGAGCAGACTCTTTTCATCGCTTTACTGTGTGTGTATTTGGGGAGAGTGTATGGTTCTCAGATTCCATTGATTTTTTTAGAATTCAGTGCCTGAAAATACAGCACAGCTCAGTGAGCTCAGTACACAACAGAAATGGAAGAAAGCAGCTCCTTGAATCACAAAATTGGCTGCTCTGTGGCAGGGATTTGGTGGGTGGACACAGACAGATGAATTCATCCTTCTTTGCCTTTTATCTCAAACTTAATGTAGGGAAAGTATCTACAGTGCATCTGCTTTTTGAGGCATTTGCAAGTCGAGAACAATAGGCCATACCTGAGAGCAATTCTAGCGAACCATTAGAAAAATGTTTAGATGGTGTCCTGGCACGTACTCTCTGCAAGATCATTAAATACCAAAAGAGAGTCTACGTTTAATTAAATGGTGGATGGACTAAATAAATCCAGGCAGAATCAAATTAAGTAAGACCAAGATTCAGTCACATAATTAATAGACATTTATGAGGCGCCCATCGTGCAATGTGCTAGTTTCTGGGCCTCCCAAGATGAGTAAGACATTCATGTGACCATAAAGCACCGCACAGTCCAGCGGGGGAGTTAGGCTTATAAACAGACAGTGACAGTGCAGTGAAGGCAGCGCCCGGGAATAGGTGCCCTGGGGCGTGGAATGGACGGTAAGTGACCTCTGACCAACCAGAGCAGAGGGAGGAGGCACTCAGGGGAAGGGCAGGCAGGCAGAAGGAATCCTTTATGTGGGCGCACGCCATGTTCAGTGAAGCACAAGATGGTGAAAGACATGGTAGGAAATCTCAAATTTAGTTCTAATATTAGCAAAGAATTGCTGTTGGAGTATTGGCTCCTTATTAGAGCTAATGTTTGAGAACATACTATTTAAATGTTTAGGGCTAGGCCATGGGTTTGGCTTAAAAAAGAATGTCTGCCTTAAGGATGAAGACAGCGCTGCTGCTCTCAGCCTTGCCTTGGCACCCCATCAAACCTGGGATAAAATGCAAAACCCCCCTTATGAGCTGTATGCTTTTTAGTTCAGGCTGCTGTAGCAAGATACCATAGACAGGGTGGCTGGTCAACAACAGGAATTTATTACTTACAGTTCTGGAGGCTAGACGTCTACGGTCAGGGCACCAGCATGGCCGGGTTCTGGTGACAGTCTTCCTAGTTGCAGATGCCTGTCTTCCATTGCGTCCTCTCATGTGGAGGGCAGAATCGAGAAGCAAGCTCTCTCATGGCTCTTCTTATAAGGGCACTAACCTCATGACTGAGGGCTCCACCCTCCTGAACTCATTACCTCCCCAAAGCCTTCCTCCTAATACTACCACACTGGGGATTAGGACTTCAACATATGGATTTAGGGGGACATATTTAGTTCCTAACCACTCTCCTCATATCTTTCCCTACTGCCTTGCTCCCTTGCTGTGCTTCCAGCCGCCCCAACTTTCTTGGTTTTCCTGTCTCCCTGTGCATTCGCTGCTCACTCTGCCTAGGGCATATGTTCTCCATGTATTTCCATGTCTTACTCTTTTGTGATATCATTCAGCTCTTGGCTCAGATGTCACCTTTAGAAGGACTTTTACTCATTGCTTTTTCCAAAAATCATCCCCCATTCATCCTTAACCTTTGTTCTCTGGAGCACTGTCATTACTTGGCATTACATAATATGTCAGTTTATATTCTTCACGTTTGGGTTGAGTTGGGGTTCTCCCAAAGATATGACCACCTCTTAACCCTGGGGAGCCTATGAATGTAATCTTATTTGGAAAAGGAGTTTTTGCAACTGTAATTGAGGTTAGGATCTTGGGATGAAATCATCCTGCTTTAGGGTGGGCCCTAAATCCAATGACAAGTATCCTTATAAGAGAAAGGGAGAAGATAGAGCCCCATATTAACGATGATGGAAATAATAATGGAAGCTAAACTTAACACACAAAGAAATTTGCCTTCATTTCCTACCTTAATGTTCATAACCACCACATGAGATGGGGAATTGCTGTGGTCCCATTTTATAGCTGACTTAATTGAAGCTCAGAAAAATCTCAATAGCATGCCCTGAGATCACATACCTACTTAGGTGCTTTGTCAATCAGAATAGGGGTCTCAGGTGGGGCACCTGCATCTCTGATGTCCCCAGCTTTGTTTCTGTGTTCCTTGTAGAGCTATGTCTTCTAGCATTGACATTAGTCCTAGGAAAACGAAAAAAACTTCTGTGAAGGTGTAAGATATGCAAATATTACAAAAGATACTTTCATAGGCATTATCTCAGTCAGTCCTCTCCACACTTCTGCAAGACTGCTGTTATTGGCTTCAGTTTACAAATACGCTACTGGAGACTGGCACAAAGCTGGAGAGAGATGGATGGCATTTTGAAGCTGCAGTGGTTGACTCAAGTTCCCAATCTTTCTACAATAAACAAGTTTTAGGCCACACATACCTGTGCTTGCCACAAATTATTTCAACTGTTTTATGCCCCATTTTGAGCTTCCAGGGGTTATTTTCTACAGTTCTGCAACTATACTGCATTGATTGGCCTTTTTCATCAGTGCTCTCTGCCCTTGTAAGAAAGATTTTATTTTTTCCCATCAGTCAGCCCCTCGTGCTTATTTCGCAGGAGGCTGAGCTTGTGACTTTCTTTTCTCAAGACAGCTGAGTAGGATGTGAGTTAGGAAGCTGAAAAACCACCTTTGATGTTTCAGAGTTCCTTCAACATCCTACTCTAAGCAGAAACTTTATTTTGATTGTATACATTTTTTCCTACAATCCCTTTATTTTCTGACTCCACTTCTTCATAGCTGTGTGAATGCCAGGAGGCCTGGGAATAGTGCATCACAGCAAGATAAGCTACTCTACAGAAAGGTCAGTCTGCCAAAAGAAGTCTAGAAAATGAGATATTTTAAAAAATAGGCTTTGCTTCGGCAAGTACAGATAACACTCTGTCCTCCACATCCTCCTCAACCTCTACCCGCTTTGAAAATGAAAGTATTAACAGTCCTAGAGATTTTCAGACTCTGTAGTTATATTTGATCAGGGTATGGGGAAGAAATATTCCATAGGTAGGGATTTATTATGCTTTATAATAACAGAAGAAAACAGCAAAGTGATCTCTGCACAGTATACTTATTCAGTCTTGGAGTGATCAATTTTAGATGCTTAAAATAATTCATCTAATGCAAAATTGGCAAACAACATCAATCCTCTAAGTTGACTTCAAAGGAAGAAGAGTAAAGTATTTTATTAGTATTTTTTAAAAAAATTTGTACCTATGTTTCTACTATATCCAGTACTGTATCCTAACTGAATTAATTTAATCAGTACTTTGATTGCAGGACCTTGTGTTTGTGGTTTGAAGGAATTATCACTAAATTGTAACATTAAAAGCTTGTTTTTCTTCAAATGAATGGGATTTTGGAAATTAAGTATTTTAATGAACATTTTCCTAATCACACAGTTCACTAATAAAGTTTTACCACATGAAGTCCATATTTATTAGCTGTAAGAATAAGAATACCTTTATTTTGCAACAAATAGGCTTTTCAGAAAGCTCTCCCCTGTCAACCTACACAGTAACCCAATGAGCAGCTGAAACTGGAAATACTTAAGCCATTTGAACTTGCCTGGAATACCTGAATACTTTAACTGTATCTAAGTATCTCTTAGTTCATATCTCACAATCCAATATTTCTTCCATTCTTTGATTTTCACTGTTACCTCTGTTCTTTATTTTTAATATATTTTAATATAAATTTATTTATTTTAATTGGAGGCTAATTACTCTATAATATTGCAGTGATTTTGCCATACACTGACATGAATCCACCACGGGTGTACACATGTTCCCCATCCTGAACTCCCCTCCCACCTTCCTCCCCATCCCATCCCTCTGGGTCATCCCAGCGCATCACCCCTGAGTGCCCTGTCTCATGCATTGAACCTGGACTGGTGATCCATTTCACATATGATAATATCCATGTTATAATGCCCCAAATAAGACATACAGATGGTTAACAAACACATGAAAAGATGCTCAGCATCACTTATTATCAGAGAAATGCAAATCAAAACCACAATGAGGTACTATTCCATGCCAGTCAGAATGGCTGCGATCCAGAAGTCTACAAGCAATAAATGCTGGAGAGGACATGAAGAAAAGGGAACCCTCTTACACTCTTGGTGGGAATGCAAACTAGTACAGCCACTATGGAGAACAGTGTGGAGATTCCTTAAAAATCTGGAAATAGAACTGCCATATGACCTCTGTTGTTTAAAGATGAATTGCTATTGAGGGAGGAAGGAAGACAAGAAAAATTTAGGGCCAGTGAAAGAAACTAAGGTATAAAAAAAACCAGTGTGTGCCAGGCAAGGCTAGATATTTTGTATATGCTATTCAATCCTCATGAACCAGCCTGCCAATGTGTCTTCTCCAAGAGAGAAATTGAGAACTCTAAAATCTCCACAATTAATAGCTTTTGGCAGAGTTGCATCCTTTCCATTGAAAGAATAATAATTAATTTTTTATCAGGCTGTCAAGGATGTTTAGTCTTTTGGTAACAGTTCACAGCACTAAGACACATTGGACTGTCACATTTTTATGAACTGTGGCCAACTCTAAAGATCACTTAATAATTAAGTATGGAAAGTTGTTAGTATCATAACAGTAAGGCACTGTGACTGGCTGTGGATTTGGTTCAGGTAGAAATTACAATTATTCAATATGGAAAGATTTATCATTAAAAGCTGGAAGAACCAAAGAGTGCTAATGAGACATCTGCCAACCGTATCATCTGCCTCATTGGATTCCTCTTGAATAAGCTAAGGATGTTTATACATTTTCCAAATATAATCATGCCCTGAGGAAAAATTTTCAGGGTTTGAAGTAAAGATGTAAAAAGCATTTTTCGGTTTGTGCAACAATTAAATGTGGCACTAGTGGTAAAGAATCCACCTGCCAAGGCAGGAGATGCAAGAGACAGGGTTCAATCCCTGGGTTGGGAAGATCCCCTGGAGTAGGAAATAGCAACCTGCTCCAGTATTCTTGCCTGGAAAATTCCATGGACAGAGGAGCCTGGTGGGCTATTGTCCATGGAGTCGCAGAGTCAGACATGACTGAGCATATCCACACATGTCAATTAAAGGATACATTATATACATAACAATTTACTCTTAAATACATTTCTTCATGTATATATGCATACATTAAATATATCACCAGATGGTCAACACTGAAATCAGATTGATTATATTCTTTGCAGCCAAAGATGGAGAAGCCCTATACAGTCAGCAAAAACAAGACTGGAATCTGACTGTGGCTCAGATCATGAACTCCTTTTTGCCAAATTCAGACTTAAATTGAAAAAAGTAGGGAAAACCACTAGACCATTCAGGTATGACCTAAATCAAGCCCCTTATAATTATATAGAGGAAGTGAGAAATAGATTTAAGGGACTAGATCTGATAGAGTACCTGATGAACTATGGACGGAGGTTTGAGACATTGTACAGGAGACAGGGATCAAGACCATCCCCATGGAAAAGAAATGCAAAAAAGCAAAATGGCTCTCTGAGGAGGCCTTACAAATAGCTGTGAAAAGAAGAGAAGAGAAAAGCAAAGGAGAAAAGGAAAGATATACCCATCTGAATGCAGACTTCCAAAGAATAGCAAGGAGAGAAAAGCCTTCCTCAGCGATCAATGCAAAGAAATAGAGGAAAACAACAGAATGGGAAAGACTAGAGATCTCTTCAAGAAAATTAGAGATACCAAGGGAACATTTCATGCAAAGGTGGGCTCAATAAAGGACAGAAATGGTATGGATCTAAGAGAAGCAGAAGATATTAAGAAGAGGTGGCAAGAATACACAGAAGAACTGTACAAAAAAGATCTTCATGACCCAGATAATCACAATGGTGTGATCACTGACCTAGAGCCAGACATCCTGGAATGTGAAGTCAAGTGGGCCTTAGAAAGCATCACTACGAACAAAGCTAGTGGAGGTTTTGGAATTCCACTTGAGCTATTTCAAATCCTGAAAGATGATGCTGTAAAAGTGTTGCACTCAATATGCCAGCAAATTTGGAAAACTCAGCAGTGGCCACAGGACTGGAAAAGGTCAGATTTCATTCCAATCCCAAAGAAAGGCAATGCCAAAGAATGCTTAAACTACCGCATAATTGCACTCATCTCACATGCTAGTAAAGTAATGCTCAAAGTTCTCCAAGCCAGGCTTCAGCAATACATGAACCGTGAACTTCCTGATGTTCAAGCTGGTTTTAGAAAAGGCAGAGGAACCAGAGATCAAATTGCCAACATCTGCTGGATCATTGAAAAAGCAAGAGAGTTCCAGAAAAACATCTATTTCTGCTTTATTGACTATGCCAAAGCCTTTGACTGTGTGGATCACAATACTGTTGAAAATTCTGAAAGAGGTGGGAATACCAGACCACCTGACCTGCCTCTTGAGAAACCTATATGCAGGTTAGGAAGCAACAGCTAGAACTGGACATGGAACAATGGACTGGTTCCAAATAGGAAAAGGAGTATGTCAAGGTTGTACCTTGTCACCCTGCTTATTTAACTTATATGCAGAGTACATCATGAGAAATGCTGGGCTGGAAGAAACACAAGATGGAATCAAGATTGCCAGGAGAAATATCAATAACCTCAGATATTCAGATGACACCACCCTTATGGCAGAAAGTGAAGAAGAATTAAAGAGCCTCTTGATAAAAGTGAAAGAGGAGAGTGAAAAAGTTGGCTTAAAGCTCAACATTCAGAAAACTAAGATTATGGCATCTGGTCCCATCACTTCATGGCAGATAGTTGGGGAAACAGTGGAAACAGTGGCTGACTTAATTTTTCTGGGCTCCAAAATCACTGTGGATGGTGATTGCAGCCATGAAATTAAAAGACGCTTTTTCCTTGGAAGGAAAGTTATGAACAACCTAGATAGCATATTGAAAAGTAGAGATGTGAGAGTTGGACTATAAAGAAAGCTCAGTGTCGAAGAATTGATGCCTTTGAACTGTGGTGTTGGAGAAGACTCTTGAGAGTCCCTTGGCCTGCAAGGAGATCCAATAAGTCCATCCTAAAGGATATCAGTCCTGGATGTTTATTGGAAGTACTGATACTGAAACTGAAACTCCAATACTTTGGCCACCTAATGTGAAGAGCTGACTCATTTGAAAAGACCCTGATGCTGGGAAAGATTGAGGGTAGGAGGAGAAGGGGACAACAGAGGATAAGATGGTTGGATGGCATCACTGACTTGATGGACCTGGGTTTGAGTGGACTCCGGGAGTTGGTGATAGGGAGGCCTGGCATGCTGTGGTTCATGGGGTCACAAAGAGTCAGACACGACTGAGCAAGTGAACTGAACTGAACATGCTGGGTAGTCTTCCAGAATGTTTTGAGAATGGCATTTAACAGTAGTCATCTCAGATGAGGAAACTGGCTTCTTTCAGTATTCATTATTAATTTAATTGACACTTTCAGGCTGATCACATTTTCTGGCACTTAATTGAAATGTTAATCTTCACTGTCATCTGGCCAGCAGTTAACTCCTTTCTCCCATTGACTATGCAGGAAAAACTTAAGTGTATTCTTTCCAACCATGTCTGTGATTGGTTGTGACCTTAACAACTTTGTGAAAAGATCCATGGAGAAATTTGAAGACTCTTTTGTGAGCAGTCTCTCTTCCCTACAGAGTTTTCTCCTAGCAGACAGGTTTTAGGAAATGTACGTACTAAAGCATTGTGGATTTCAATCAATGAAGATGGATGGATGCCATTAGGAAGTGAGCTGCTGTAGCTGCACATTATCTAACGTGTGGTTAGCTTGCCTTTATTGAAATAAATCCAGCCAAATAGGTCTGACTATAATTTAGGGACCCACAGATCCTCTGAGGTCATCTAGCTCAGCTCCCATATATAACAGATGAGCAAAATAGCTCCTAGGGGACACTGCTCATGTGTCCAAGGTCTTGCTGGAATCCTGATATCCTGAAGCCCATTTCCTATAGGACTTTCTCTGCATAAGGGGAGAAATTCCTGTGTACAAATCCAGGCTCAGATACTACCTGATCGAGTCACTTCTTTATGCTTCAGTTTATCATTAATAATATGGAGATAATAATAATATAGAAGACATTTCACTCTTGTGAGGAGCAAAATGAGTTACTATGCATCTGACAAAGAGTAAATATCACAAAAATTGTGGATATTTCAGTGCTTGTGATTAACATCCAGTATTGGAAGAAGGAGCAAACTGCATTACGTTTCTACTAAGGGTGATTTTGTCCCTAGGGGACACATGGCTATGTATGGAGAACATCTTGGATTGTCATGGCTCCAGAATAAATGGTGCTTATAGTAACCCACTTCAATATTCTTGCCTGGAGAATTCCATGGACAGAGGAGCCTGGTGGGCTACAGTCCACGGGGGTCGCAAAGAGTTGGATATGACTGAGTGATTAACACTCACACACTGGCGTCTAATATGTAGAAGTCAAGATGCTGCTGAACATCTAGTGAGCAGGTCTACCCCCACAGCAGAGAATTAGCTAGCAAAAAATGTCTGTAATGCTGAGGTTCAGAAGCCCTGTTCTAAAACTGAAGATATAACATTTGAATCTGGAATATGAATTAAAATGAAGTTTAAAAATGATGGTGTCTAAATGATAATTTTATAAATGAGAGAAGATTTCCTAGTTTCAGCCACATGTCATTGCATACTGTGCTGTCCCTACTGTCGAAGGACTAAATGTAAGATGTACTTATTCATTGCCAGCACCCTTCATTCTGCCCCAGCAATTGGTTTTTATGACTTCAGCAATGTGAAACCATCCCAAATATTTTAAACACAAAAGTTTACAAGAATGTATACATTTCACACTTTCCCTATTGCTTAGTCCCTGGGATTAGGTAGTATTGCTGCTCATTGTTTTTTTTTTTTTTTATATATAAATTTATTTATTTTAATTGGAGGCTAATTACTTTACAATATTGGTTTGCCATACATTGACATGAATCCGTCACAGGTGTACATGTGTTCCCCATCCTGAATCCTCCTCCCACCTCCCTCCCTATACCATCCCTCTGGGTCATCCCAGTGCACCAGCCCTGAGCATCCTGTATCATGCGTCATTGTTTTGATTTTCATCTTGAGTAGGAAATCTTATGGTCAGAAGTCTTTATAGCCAGTAATGTGCTCTCCCATCCATTTAAATTTATTTCAACAGTGTTTTTGAAGTGTTCTTTCTGCCCTATTATTGTTTTCTTCTGATATTACTTTGATGCAAGGGAATATAAGGGTAATGGTTGTGACCTTGATGTAATCTGCAAGTATTTTTCTGTTACATATAAAAATCAAACATATCAAAAAATTAGATGCAATATATATTTGGAGCATTTAGAAGGTTCTAGCTTTCTAGTAATCAAATGGAAGTTTTCTACATATGCCTGCGTTTATAGAGTTATAAGATTTCCCTTTAAAATTGTGAATGAACAGGAAGATACAGTGGCTGATAAGTCTAACAAGCAGAAATAACAGTTCAAACTGTACTGTTGTTACATTTCATTCTGAACAGTATTACTATATGCTAATGCTAAGTCACTTCAGTCGTTTCCGACTCTGTGCGACCCCATAGATGGCAGCCCACCAGGCTCCCCCGTCCCTGGGATTCTCCAGGCAAGAACACTGGAGTGGGTTGCCATTTCCTTCTCCAATGCATGAAAGTGAAAAGTGAAAGTGAAGACGCTCAGTCGTGTCGGACTCTTAGCGACCCCATGGACTGCAGCCTACCAGGCTCCTCCATCCATGGGATTTTCCAAGCAAGAGCACTGGAGTGGGGTGCCATTGCCTTCTCCGTATTACTATATAAGGACCTCTTTAAATATAAATTTTAATATAAATTATCTACCAACCAGAGTACTTTCATAGGTGTTGTACACTGTTAAGAAAACACTACACACACATATATAGGCATGTGCTGTCTCTCTCCCTCCCTTTCTCTCTGAAATATACATATATGTGTGTGTATGTGTTTAGGGAGAGGGAGAGAGGGAATATATTTAACTGAATTAGATTTTAAATAAAATGTATATCTCTAGATTTTTCCTCCCTTTCTCTTTTCTATTAGTCAGCTATTTCTAGAGTAATGCTGTATAACAAACCATCCCCAAAATCAATAGGCTTGCAACAGCAAGTCTTTGTCTTGAAACTTACAGGTCTGCAGGTGACTTTGGTTCAAAAACTCAAGACCAGATTCAACTGGGAGACTCAGTTGATCAGCAGGCTTTGTCAGTTCTGCTTGGTATTTATGTATTCTAGTGTGCAGTTCGGAGAAGGCAATGGCACCCCACTCCAGTACTCTTGCCTGGAAAATCCTATGAGCAGAGGAGCCTGGTAGGTTGCAGTCCACGGGGTCGCTGAGCGTCGGACATGACTGAGCGATTTTAGCTTCATTTTTCACTTTCATGCATTGGAGAAGGAAATGGCAACCCACTCCAGTGTTCTTGCCTGGAGAATCCCAGGGACGGGGGAGCCTGATGCGCTGCCGTCTATGGGGTCGCACAGAGTCGGACACGACTGAAGCGACTTAGCAGCAGCAGCAGCAGTGTGCAGTTGTAAAGGGCTTAGTTTTGTCATAGTGGGTCACAGAGCATGGTAGGCATGCCAAACCTCAAATATATTTAAGGCCTCTTGTCACATCATATTCACTAGAGTTCTGTTGGCTAAAGCATGACATGTGGCCAAGTCCAACATTAAGAAACTAAAAATGTATTTTTTCCCATAGTGAGAAAAGAAGGGGGATTGGAGTAGATATTTGCTTGAAAATATTTCCAAATATTATACCATCACCTTATTTCAGGTAAGGGAGTGTTGTCTCTTTTTCCTGGGATTATGTTCTCTGCCTCCTCCTATCTCCAGAATCGAGGCCAATTATTAGAAACTCAAGCCCAGATGTGCAGAGCACTGTTCAGCCAGACGTTCTATGGCATGTCTGTGTTTTCCCACACTTAATGATATGCTAATGTATGCATGGATATGGTTAATTTGTTTTAGACAATAATTTAATTACAGACTCAAACATTGCACAGCATAAACAATTTAACAGGGAAGGAAGACATAAGAATAGCTCAGAACTTCAGATTTGGTACCAGAGTGTAATTATGAAATGACATACCAATTAGGAGATGCAAATAACTTGAGAAAAGCAAACATTTTATATGTTTCATGTCTTCTTTTAGAGAACATACATTAGCAAATCAGAGAGGAAAAAGAATATGCTCAATATTTGGGGTCATGGCAAGCCTGTTTCTCTATTTCTTTCTCTTCTGCTCTATTGAATTTTTTTTCTATCTCTTGCTCTTACTCTCTCTGCCTTACTTCTTTAGCATTATATAGACCAGGGTTTAAGCTGGGGAAAAATTGTCAACTTTGACTCCTCTTGACTTGGACTGCACATGCAAAATGAAATCATGTTACCACAATAAAATGTGGTAGCAGAATTCTAAGAATGGCCTTCAGTGATCATTCATCCTGTGTAATCCTCTCTTCTTTGAGTGTTGATAGAATCTTTTAATATTTTGAAATATCCTTCTAGCAATTATTACATATTAAAGTTGACCTTAAGGTTAGGCGATTATCTGTGTGAACCTAAGCTAATCACATGATCCTTCAACTGGGGGCAGAAGAACAAGGCAGTGAGATTTGAAGCATGAAAAGGATTCAGTGTATTATTAACAATTTGAAGACAGAGGTAGTCATAGGAGAAGGAATGCAGAGCATGCTGTGGGAGAAAAGGGCAGCCTGAGGGGACAAGAGCAACAAGCAGAGTCAGGCACTCAGACTGACAGCCATAAGGAACTGGATTCTTCCAACAACCTGAATGAAGTTGGATGTGGATTCGTCTCTAGAATTTCCAGCCCAGTCAGCTGACACTTGAGTTCCAGCCTTCTGAGACCCTCCACAAGGAAATCAGTCAAGTAGAGTTTTAGCCACTGGGCCAACCAGGGAAGTCCCTGGATATATGTTTTTTATAGCTAAGATATCTTTGACCTCAAGTTACAGATTTGAAAAGTTTTATAAAGAGAAGTCCATCCATCCTCTATCCATATACTGTCAGTGTTGGGGACTGCCTGAGATATTCATGGGTCACCTTAAAAAAAATAATGATACCAAGGGAGTTCTCATTTTAGGTAATAGTCACATCTGTGGAAGCCATTCCTCCCCAAGGACAGCCATCCATAACTTGACTGTACATAAAAAGGGATTATGAATCACATAAATGAATCTGGACTTTCCATTTCCTGGATTCTAAAAATGCCCTCAGCTCCTAAGTTTGAGAGACATGACAGAGTGTGACATAGACATTGTTTTTTTTTTAAGGAAGTAAGACACAATGTCACTTTGTTCCAAGTCAGCTAAAAATGTGACTATCAGGTGACTTAAATTTTGGATGCTTTCACATACACACATCTGTAAATGACCACATGGCAATCACAAGGATCAATTTGGGGAATTATAGGCAAATTTTAGCAAGCAGTCTCATTTACAAATACAGAAACTATGAATCATGAGAATCAACAGTATAACTTAATTGCATTTATGTATTCATTTAATCATGCACTCAACTACTCAGTGGGTATCTATTGGGCTCCTCCCATGTATTGGAAATTTGTTCAGGTCCTGGGACTCAGCAGTTCAGAAAGAAGCATTATTCTTGCTTCCATAAAGTGTACAATTTAATACAGATTAGAAACAGCATTAATTAAAATCCTTTCCTGTTCCATTGACAAAGTACATTTTAAATCCACATGCAAATAATTTTGTAGTTGGAAGCTTTGTGGTTCTAGAATGTAAACATATTTTTTGATAACTTTGAGGAAAATGATCACTTTAAGCTAAGCTTGCCCCTGGGGGCAGAGTTATCCAATGTTCTTTAGTATCAACTGATTTTACCTTAGATCAGTGTTATTCAAATCTGTCTTTTTCCATCAGATATGCTAATTAATGTTAAGGCAAATAAAACAGAATCTTTGGCTAAATTACTATTGGAAGCTCTGAGTTTGTTTCCTTTAATCCAGGGCTTTTCAAAGCCTTTATTCGGCTAAAGAATGTTGTGAATTTCTGATAGAATGATAGAGAATGCAGTTTCTAAAATTTATTTGACCACAATGATTTTTTGTTGAGGAGGAATCAGATGTACACAACTAGCTCCTTAGCCTTTGACCCCTAGATTTCCCAGCGCACTCTTCAGGTAGGCAGATCTGAGGTGGCCATCCAGTTACTGTCCAGGTACCTCTCTTGCACCCTTCAACCCCACTACCTTCAGGGTCTCTTCTGTGTTCCAAGCTTCTCCTGAAGGTCAGTGCTTTGTTTATATTGTATTTATATCAGAAAGGCCTTAATTTCTATGGGGAACTTCTGGTGGATGCTACTTCTTTGCATAGCTTTAGACTTCTGTTGATTCATAATGGAGAGCAACCACTCTCTTGCACATACTCACCTGATGTGAGTCTTCATGTTGAATTACAATTTTAGCTGTTGCTCATTGTTGGGAAAGTGCTGCTCAAATGCTGTGTTCCTGTGAGATTGTCTATTTTTGTTATTAAGGGTCATCATGTGACAGTGTGATTTTTAACTATAAAATGGAAGACTTCTTATCTTATTTGGCCATGTGCTTGTTCTATAAAAGCTAAAAAAATATTTCCTCTCATGATAACATGTGCCCTAGGATTCGTGCAAAAATATATTTGGGAAGGCCATGTGGTTTGGTGGAAAGAGCATTTAGATTTTCAAATAGGAAAACTTGATTAAGTTTACAGCCGGATATCTCTACCCTTATGATAGTGTATGGCTGTACACAAATTATTACAATGTGTGAGCCTTGATTTTATCATATATAAATTGCAAAATGCCAATAGGATTCTTTAAAAGTGTGTCTAGTGCAGCATTTGAAACAGAGTAGGTTCTCAATGAATGTTAGCTCAGTTCAGACATTAATATTTCAGTGGTCTTTCCATTTTTTATAAAGTCTTTTATAAATCTATAAACAAAGTCACAGTTAAAAAGATTTTTGACACCAAGGAAACCAATGTTAAGAATTTGAAGAGCCATTGAAATTCACTCATTATTTTTGTTTCCCTTCCATTTTTATCATCTCTCCTTTCTTTCTTCCCCCTCTTTCTTCCTTTCTCCCTTTCCTCTTTCCCTCCCTGTCTCTCTCACTACCCTCCCTTTGTTTCCCTAAATGGAGCATTATCTGCTGATTCCTTTAATTTAGGGAGAACTACATTTTATAAAGATCACCTTATAAAAGATGGTCCTCAAGTTTGACAAAAGACACTTTAGCTGTTGTGATGGGAGAGCTGAAACAGGAAAGCCTGGGAGGTCCGATGCATTTGCAGGAGTCCAATGCCTCTTTTCATGCACTGCATGGATCGTAAAGCTATTTGTTTTGCAGTGAATGTCATAGTTTTATAATGACGTTTTTGTGCTTTGGGTCCTGCCACACTCACAGGCACACACCTGTGTATAGAAGCTTGAGGTGTGCTAGGACCTAACTCAGGTGTGCTGGGACCCAAGGCTTGATAAAGCTAACATGTAATATGTGTTCCTTGTGGAGTGTGTATTATACATTGTGCCCTTTTATTATATTGCAGGGAAAACATAAGCACAAGGCATAACATATTGGAGAGAGAAGAAAATACTAGGAACTCTACTGTGTAAGTAGCAGTTTGTGAGCTGAAGAATGAGAAAGAGGAAGAGAAATAATGGTCTTTGGCTCTTTAGAAGTGATAGGCTAGAGCTAAAAGGAAGAGAAACTCATTTGCTCTCTTCCTCTACACCTACAGGCACAGATATGGGCTTCATGAGCCAGGCTCATTTTTCCACTGGTCCATACTCTCAACTGGAGAAGGAAATGGTAACCCACTCCAGTATTCTTGACCAGGAAATCCCACGGACAGAGGAACCTGGTTGGCTACAGTCCAGAGTCACAAAGAGTTGAGTACGACTTAGATACTGCAATAATACTTTCAACACTGAGCATTGTGGCTTGCACATCATAGGTGGATATTTATGGATGACATATTCATTTCCTAGGGCTGCTGTAAAACAAATACTGTAAACTGGGTGGCTTAAAACGACAGAAATGTACTGTCTCACAATTCTGGAAGCTAGAAATCCCACAGTCATACTGCCTTTGAAGGCTCTAGGAAAGAATGTTTCCTTGCCACTTCCAGCTTCTGGTGATGGAGGGCAATCATTGTCATTCTTTGACTTATAAATGCAACACTTCAATGTCTGCCTCTGGCTTCTCCCGACCTTCTTTTCTTTGTTTCTTTCCTACTGTGTCCAGATTTCCCTTTCTATAAGGACTCCAGACTTAGTAGATTTAGAGCCCACTGTAACCCAGAATGAGCCCATTCTATGTTGATTACAACATCTCTAAAGACCCTACTTCCAAATGAGGTCACATTAACTCTGTCTTAGGCGGATGTGAAATTTTTAGGCAACACTATTCAACCCAGTACAGATGGTGATTTGTTTGTTTCTGTACTGTGCCAAGAGCTGTATCTAACACACAAAATTGATAAGTTTCTGTGCTTTAGAATATGGGGCTTCCCTGGTGGCTCAGACAGTAAAGAATCTACCTGCAATGTGGGAGACCCAGGTTCGATCCCTGGTCAGGAAGATCCCCTGGAGAAGGAAATAGCAACCCACTCCGGTTTTCTTTCCTGGAGGATCCCATGGTGATTCATGTTTAAAATTTTCCTACTGTTCTTTTTGTACCATGGACTTCAGCACATAAACAATATTCAGGGAGGGATGTGCAGTACTGTTCATAAGCTGCTAGTAGGTACCATATTAAAAGCAATCTTCAACAGTGAACTTTGAAGTCCAAAATACAAATTCGAAAATGCCAATAAAAGCTTTGAGTAGTGTTTACAATGGCTAGAACCTTCATCTACTGTAGAGTTTGGGGAATAAAAGGTTATCTGGAATATCTTTGCCAAATTAATCCTCAATGAGTTGTACCCAGAGTAGACCCTGATTCTTCACTAAATGGATATGGAGTGTGACCATGAGGAAATGAGGTTCTTGTGTGACTTTATAGAAATTTCTCTCTCAATACTGTATGGCCTCAGTGTAATTTCATAGTCTTTCTCTTTAAGTGGTACATATTTGAGGGGAAGAAATAGAAGTACATGGTGCAGCAGAAGAGAACATAGACTTTTTCACTGGGTGTAATAGGGCTTCACATCCAGTGTTGAGGGTTCTTAACTTTGAATAAATAGCCTCTTTTTGTTTTATTTGCTTTATTTTATTATAAACACAGAAGTATCCTCTCCTTGGAGTGCTGTGCAGATTAAATGATGTAATAACTTAGCAGGTGCATAGACAACATTTCTTTCTTTTACCTCTTGGTTATTGTTGTCATTTATTGAGATGAAACATAAACTACAGAGTAAAACAAATAAAACCATACTAAGAAAGCAGGATTAACAAATGCAGCTATACATCAGAATCTGTATAGCATGTTAACTTGTAACAGTGCTTAACTTGCAAAATCTCAAATATTCAGCCTTAGCAGAACATCAGCTGGGCCCATGGGTGTTAGCATTTATGCTCTGTCAGCCCTGTTTTCTCTTATTGACTTCCTGGAAGTAAATGAAGCATGCTGGAGCCAGTGGAACGTCCCCACCTGAGCCTTCCTTGCTCTCATGGTGCCTAATTGCATGAGTTTGTAAGGGTGAGCTGCCAGGAGCCTCCATCAGATAGATTAAGGAAAGGCCATGGCACAATAACTGGACCTAATAACTATTCCAGTGGATTGGAAAGCCTATAGAGGCTAAGATGCAATGAGGGAGAGTATTTGGAGACTTTGGCATACTAGTTTCCAAGAGCCAAGGTTTGAGGAGTAAGGTAGGATCCAAAAGTAGATGTTTAAAAAGCACCCCAGGGATTGCTGATTTAGATAGTACATAGGCTTATCTTTGAAAAACTCTAGAATAAAAGCAAGAGTAACATGTAGCAGAGAATGAGGAACCCAAAGATTAAACTGTGTCCCCCAAAGCAATACATAAAGTGTTGAATGCATTTTCTTTCTCCGGTCAATTTATATAGAAATACAGTTTTTAAACATAGAGTTCATAAAACGAGGGGGATTTTCAAATCTCTGCAGAAATTAAGCAGACTGTTTCAAAAATAGAGTCTAGAATTCCTGCAAATAAATGACACCTACACTCTATTTGTCCTGCTACCTGTGGTCATGCTGCTTTACAAAAGGGAGGGATTGGCAAAAATCACAGAAAAGTGTGATCTGTATAAAATCTAGCAGTGATGGTTTAGCAGGTTCAAAAGAACAGAGTACTTTAAGACTGTAGACTCGGGGTCTTAGTTGGAAATAGTTCCAGAAGAGTGAAACTTGCCTTTCTAGTTTTCACAGTGCACTGGAAATATATCTTGAAAATGACTTCTTTTACTCTCACAATGAAGTTCCCAAGAATGAAATCTTCTAAGTAGACTTGTCTAGGAATAGGAAGAACCATGTGACTGAATCTTATATTAGAAGCCACACTTATTCAAATATATCCAGATTATTTTATAATGTATTCCATTTCACAGATTGAGATATGTTGTAAGTTACTAAGTCAGTTTTTGGTTTTATGAACCTACGTATTGAATGAAACACGGTCAGCCTGGGGGCTCCTTGAGAGAAAAACCTAATCATTTTCACCTTTGTAGCAATAACTACTTCTTTTTTAGAATGTAACTTGGAATAAGTAATCAATACATTGAAATGGAATGGACTGGAATAGAGTAGTTTGGAATATAAAGGAACATAATGGAATGGTATAGAAAAGGATGGATTGGATGGAATATGGAATGGTATGGAAGGGAGTAAGCCGAATGCAGAGCATTGGATGCACCTGAGTTTTGACTAGGATCAACCCTGGATGAATTGATGGCATTGTGTCCCAGGGACATAAAGATAAGGACCTGACTCTACTCAGGGATACTTCACTCAACTTCTGTCCTCATTTGGGACCCTGCCTACAGTACAGCACCACACTTGCTGATCCTGAGCTGTCTCTGATATTTCAGCTGGGAAGAAGCTCAGTTGGCCCCCTGGCTCTTCTGGTCTGCACTCTGCTAAGAAATGTGCTGTGGGCTGATACTCCCAACGGGCAGGCATTCAGCAGTCACTTTAACTACTGGGACACTATCAAGCACCGTAAGACCTGAAAGTGCACAGGAAATTTGCAGTTATCATTGTAATCATTCTATACCTGTTGACATTATTCCCTAAAAAGGCACCATTATGTGATTGTCAGGAGTATAAACTTAACATCAACATATGTTTTTTATTATTTTTTAAATTTTTATTTATTTATTTTTATTTTTGACCATGCTGGATCTTCACTGCTGTGCACAGGCTTTCCCCAGTTACATCGAGCGGGGGTGACTCTGTTTGTGGTGTGTGGGCTTCCCTTGTTTCTGAGCACAGGTTCTAGAGCTCATGGGCTTCAGTAGTTGTGGCTCACAGGCTCAGGGCCCCACAGCGCATGGGGTCTTCCTGGAACAGGGATCAAACTGGTGCTCCCAGCAATGCAAGGCAGATTCTTAACCACTGTACCACCAGTGAAGCCCCAGAATATCTCATTTTTAATATAGGCTCTTATGCTACAGCTGTGATCTGAGGTAAGTTCTTAAAGTTCATTGAACCTTTATTTCCTCGCCTGTAAATGGTTATAACAGCTCTCTACAATCAAAATGTTGTTAAAATTAAATGAAAATAAAATCCATGCAAAGCCCTTAGCAAAATCCATTTTCCTACTAAATCCTATGTTAATAATTATTTAAGGGTCAAATGTTGCTGATGTGATATTCCAATGTACTTTAGTGTCTCTTTTTTTATTTATTTTTTTATTTTATTTTTTAACTTTACAATATTGTATTGTATATATATCAACATGAATCCGCCACAGGTATACACGTGTTCCCCATCCTGAACCCTCCTCCCTCCTCCCTCTCCGTACCCTCCCTCTGGGTCATCCCAGTGCACCAGCCCCAAGCATCCAGTATTGTGCATCGAACCTGGGCTGGCGACTCGTTTCATATATGATATTATACAAGTTTCAGTGCCATTCTCCCAAATCGTCCCACCCTCTCCATCTCTAAAGACAATATAGATCTCCTCTTTAAACTACAAAACGACAAGGAATCTGTCTTCACAGAAATAATTGCAGCTACAATGAGATGGTAGGATGGCATCACCGATTCAATGGACAAGAGTTTGAGAAAACTCCAGGAGATAGTGAAGGACAGGGAAGCCTGGCGTGCTGCAGTCTGTGGGGTCGCAAAGAATGGACAAGACACGGTGACTGAACACAACATTGTATACATGCTTACTGTAAACATAGGGCTATGCTAAGTGCTTTACATGCATTTAGTCATTAATTTTCATAGATTCTATCTAGTAGGTAACATTCCCATTTTATAGATAAAGCAGCTGAGGAACAGAGATAGTAAATAGCTTATATAGAGTCACATACTTAGTGTGTGGCCAAGTTGTAATTCAAACTCATCAGTTTAGACTCAAAGATCATATTCAAATACTTTTCTATATAACTGTGAACGTCATTTAAGGAGCTTTAGGCTTTTTTTTGCGGAGAAGGCAATGGCACCCCACTCCAGTACTCTTGCCTGGAAAATCCCATGGATGGAGGAGCCTGGTACGCTGCAGTCCATGGGGTCGCAAAGAGTTGGACACGACTGAGCGACTTCACTTTCACTTTTCACTTTCCTGCTTTGGAGAGGGAAATGGCAACCCACTCCAGTGTTCTTGCCTGGAGAATCCCAGGGATGGAGGAGCCTGGTGGGCTGCCGTCTATGGAGTTGCAAAGAGTCGGACACGACTGAAGCGACTTAACAGCAGCAGTAGCAGGCTTTTTTGAAGCCTGAAGCCTCTATAGGAGTCATCTATCTTATGTCCTATGTGTCCACTTTCATGACTTTCCAAAGCTCAGTGGCTC
Organism: Bubalus bubalis; assembly: GCF_019923935.1. Taxonomy (NCBI): domain Eukaryota; kingdom Metazoa; phylum Chordata; class Mammalia; order Artiodactyla; family Bovidae; genus Bubalus; species Bubalus bubalis. The sequence goes on from NC_059163.1 coordinate 76,297,674, forward strand.
TCCAGAGCATTTGTTTTACTTTGAGTCTTTTTCTTGTTAACTTCCCAGTGCTTGTGAAAATCATTCCAGATTGCATTTCTTTTACACCACTTTTGTCTGTCCAACCTCAATTTCATAAGATGTTAGTTGTATAAGATCCACTGAGAAGGTGAAAATCAAATACCTAGCTCACAAAGTACCTGTAATAAATGAGGCACTTATTAAAATGTTTTTTTTCTGATTTCTCTTTATTATCTATCCCTAGTAAACTCCAAATCAGTTTCAGTAAATTTAAAATCATCATGGCTATTTGCAGAAAGTCATTACTGATCATGATATCTTCCTATCAGATATTAAATTTGTGCTTGAATATAACAAATGAAAATAGTCTAAAATAGGATAAGGCAATTAAGTCAGTTATCAAGTAAGACAAGCTATTGGTTTGGACCACATTTTGATGTTTTTCTCTGTTTGCCTCTTTTGTTCTTTAAAGTCAGTTAATCTGTCAAGCAAACACACAATTTGCTTTTATAGCACTTTATTAAAGAGGAAGACTTCAGAGTGCAAACAAGACTGCAGGGAGTAGGGCAAACACTAGTCAACCATCAAATGTGTTGGGATAAGCATTATCTTTGGAGTCAGACACAGTTGAATTGGGGTCCTGGGTCTCACTTATGCTGTTTTGAGACTTTGCTCATTTTTCATCTTTGCTAGCTTCAGCTCATCAGAAAGGGGAAAGGGGAGACTTGAGGACAGGATAGGGTGACCAATGTTTCCTGATTTGCTCGAGTCTTTTCTGGTTTTATCACTGAAAGTCCTACATCCCAGGGAACCCCTCAGCCCCATGCAGTGATAGTTGATCACCCTGCATAATTGTTGTAAGAATTTAGTGAGATGACAATGTAAAGTGCCTGTAAACTGGGCTTTGAAGACATTTAAATATTAATGATATTGGTGATGGAAACATTCTATTTTAGGTTAGATTTCGCAGAGTCAGATTCATGTGCAGGTAGTTTATGGTGAATGTGCTCAGGCAGACACATGAGAGAGGGAGGGAAGCAGAGGAGGACAGCACTAGAACTGAGATCAGTTCAGCTGAAGTTTAGCCTCAGCTTGATTATGTGGAAAATTCTGGCCTTTTATGGCACCACGTAATTATCACACTTTGGGATGAGGCTGGCCATTTGTATGTTGCATTATTCAGGCATTGGCTTCAGCCCCTCCTCCCCAAGTTGGGCATTTCTAACCAAGGGTCTTTCTTGGGAGAGGGGCACGTCTGTGCACTGATAAAAGCATCACTGTGCCAGGAGCAGAGGTACGCCACCCAGTGAAGGGGGTCTGAGGACGTGCCACCAGGTCTACCAGCACTGCTCAGGAGTTTCCTTAGAGAACATTCTAGCAACCAGTTTAAATGAAGGAGCCCACATTCCCTGGTGCCTCAGATGGTAAAGAACTACCTGCAGTTTGATCCTTGGGTTGGGAAGATCCCCTGGAGAAGGAAATGGCTACCCACTTCAGTATGCTTGCCTAGAGAATTCCATGGACAGAGGAGCCTGGCTACAGTCCATGGGGTGCCGAGCTGGACATGACTGTGACTAATACTGTCACACTGGTCACTTTCACATCCACAATATGCCACTACTACACGGCTTCTGTTTTGATAGTAGATGCCTAGCTATCTCTGTGATTTCCTGGACTTTAAACATCAATGATTAGTAATCTAAAAGGGATTTTAAACTCCTTTAGAAGATGGTTTAAATATTATTATTGGTTCTGGCTGGCAGGTACAGAGGAGAATTCTTTTTCTTTAATTGGTTAGTTTTTTAATGGGACATCTAACAATCTTGAGATACAAATTAGATAAGAAATAAAAGCTGATTTTTAAGTCTTCAATAACATAATCTGGTATATTCCTGTAATTTAAATCAAATGCCAAGGTTAAATAGAATACATCATCTCCAGAGATCCATATAATTTAGAAAATGTTTCAGTTACTCAGCAGTCTTAATATTGTTGATTGCCCATCAATAACTGAGGAAAAAAAAAAAAGAAAGAAACAACACCACATAAGGACAAAGTGCTAAATTAGCTGTTAGCAAGTTAATACACAGAGATTGATTTTAACTTTCTCAAGTTTAGAGGTTTTCAAAAAAGAAGTTATATTAATTATTGAAATAAATTTCTAGTAGAGAATGCATCTACTGACTTATGAGAATAGAATGCTACTGCTGTATCTGATATCTAGTTTCTATTTCAAATATTTCCCTCCTCATGTGTTTCCCAGTTACATTTATGGCCTGCATGAAAAGGGAATCCATTCATTTTTAAATAACATTTTTTTATTAAAATAATATTTTGTAGTAACAGAAATGTATGAACTTTAACTATGGGAAAAATCACATCACTGTAAATGTTGTGAACCTCACCACAACATGAGATAATTATTTTTTCAGATGCAAGACTCCTGCCCTCTTTTAACTTTACAGCAAAAACAAATTTTAAAAATTGCTGTTTTCAAAACCACTTCCAATACCCCTTCTCTTTAGCCTCTATTTCTAGATGAAGCAAGGCAAGCAGGTTGGTATTCACTTGGAAACCTAGGATAAGGAGCTCAAAGAGCAGGTGGAGTCTCCAGGCTCTGTCAAAACCATTGAATTGGATCAGATTTTATTTTTTTCTGCCAGTGGTTTTATACCCCAACATGATATGCTTTCACGTGAACCCTCAAATCACATTTTTAAGGGTTTTAACCCCAACCTTTAGAATTTAGACATGAATGTATACTTACGTGGCAGTCTCTGGGAATCCATCTCTGGGGTCTTTGCTTTTGCCCAGCCCACAAGTCATGTTTCTTCCCTCTGAGTGTATCTCATGCCTTTGCTTTCCTCTGGTGACCTCTATGGCTGTCTTTAATTTGTTGAATGTGGACACAACTTCTACAGTTGTAAAAGTGCCAAGAAAGTGGAGTCTCAATTTCTGTCTTGTTTAGCATGGTCCTTAAAAATTATCAATAAATATTTATTGAATGAAGAACAAATTCATGAATCTACTCATCTTACCATGATATTTTAATTCCCTTAGAAGCTTTTATAACCATTTATTCGATGATCTAGAAATAGCCTACACAATGAATCCTCTGTAGTTTTTAAGACATTTATAAAAAGATGAGAGATCTTGTGTTCCATGTACCCCTCCCCTATGTGTTCATTCATTATAGCATCAATAATAATTTTATCAAATTGTCACCAAAATTTTTGCCAATCTCTCAAAACATTTTCTCAAAGCTATTTTCATTCAGACAGTAGTTACTTAATCCTAGACATTGGTGTATCACAATATATAAAGAAAAAACAAACATTAAAAGAATAACATCTTTAGAAGTAGTTACTAACTAAAAATGTGGTGTTGGAGAAGACTCTTGAGAGTCCTTTGGACTGCAAGGAAATCCAACCAGTCCATCCTAAAGGAAGTCAGTCCTGAATATTCAGTGGAAGGACTGATGCTAAAGTTGAAACTCCAATACTTTGGCCACCTGATGTGAAGAACTGACTCATTTCCCTGATGCTGGGAAAGATTGAAGGCGGGAGGAGAAGGGGATGATAGAGGATAAGATGGTTGGATGGCATCACTGACTCAATGGACATGAGTTTGAGCAAGCTCTGGGAGTTGATGATGGACAGGGAGGCCTGGCTTGCTGCAGTCTATGGGGTCACAGAGAGTCAGACACGACTGAGCGACTGAATTGAACTTAAATGAAACCAAAAATGAAATGTAAATAAGATATTTTAAAGAATAATGCAGTCATATTTGTGGCATTGTTTGCTCTCAATTTCAGATTTGTGTAGTTGGCTTCCCTGGTGGCTCAGACGGTAAAGCTTTTGCCTGGAATGTGGGAGACCCGGGTTCAATTCCTGGGTTGGGAAGATCCCTTGGAGAAGGAAATGGCAATCCACTCCAGCACTTTTGCCTGGAAAATCCCATGGATGGAGGAGCCTGATAGGCTACAGTCCATGGGGTCACAAAGAGTCGGACACGACTGAGTGACTTCACTTTGTTTCACTTTTTATACTTGCACATAGGGTATATGACCTCAGAGCCCAAGGTACATTATATATTTGCCAGTAGATTTTTTTATACCAAAAATTACAGTGAGAAAAATTAGTACTCTTTGAGATGTCTCAGTGTCTCACCCAAACTGAGTCTAAAAGAGGTTAAGGAACTTAGCCTTTGCTGCATATGATTCCATATGTCTGAGAAATAAAGATGGTAATGAAACCTCATATTGGACTTGGGAGGATTAAATGAGCTCAACTGTAGACATTTCATTTCACATTGCCTGATATCCAATAAATGATCAATATGTGCTAGTTATTCATTATTGCATAGTGGAATGATAACTAAAAGAAAAGCCTTTGGAGTTACCTGACTATTGTGAATTGTGCATTGAGCAAAAGCTCAATAGTTTTTACTCATTGAAGATGATCAAAATGTAAGTTTCTAGCACATGCCATGATGCATTTAATGTCTAGAAAGACAAGGCACCCTCAGATTCACAAAGCTCTAACAGTCTTGTCTTTTATCTCACAACACCTGGGATCATACATCTGAGACCATAATGTGGATGATAATGTCTCTCTTGACAGTTATTCCCAACTCTTTCCACTTAGGACCCTGCAAAAGAATCTAAGGTATTACTGCTTCCCAGGGTAACATTAAATAGTGTGACAAGCTTTGAAGGAGAACTGAGAATATTTCATCATAATAAACCTTCTTCAAGAGAATATAAGAAAATGAAAAGACTAGGAATATTGATTCCTATAAAATTATGTAGCTCATTCTCTTAGTTTGGACTTTCAGTCACTCCTGTCATCTCACAAGTTCTCTCAGTTATGGTGTGACATTTTTTAGTTTCTGAACTAATCTTAACTTGAAGAAGTGTGCTTTAACCACTGTCTTGAATTTGTATATATTCCTGATGCTCTGTGTCCCATCTTTGGACCAGTGGATGCTGGAGTTCTAAGAAGCTTTAGTGTGCCCTTTCCCTTTCCGCTGTGCTTACAAAGTTTTGTAACTTCCCTTCCCTTTCCAAGACCGATTGTGACCTAAATCTAACCCATTTGTCTGCAATATCAGTAGTCAATGCTTGTGAGCCTCTGATTCTTCATCCTGTCCCAGTCTCTTTGGTTTTTATCCATAAATGGTCCATAAATGGTCACTGCACTTGCACCTCCCTTCCAATTCTAGACAGAAGGGAGGAAAAAAAGTCCTATGGAGGAAGGAACAAAACCTTTGAAGATGGAGCATAATTTTTGCAGAAATCCTCAGCAGGGTCTAGTACTCATTGGCTCGAGCAGTGTGTCACACGACCCCCTGAGAGAGCAGCTGGAACAAACATGCAGTGTCACTGACATCTTTGCCACACCCCCCAAACTGAGCTTTGGATTCGATGGAGGAGCAAAAAACAGATTCTGAATAGTCAACAAAGACTGTATAATCATTCCCAAAACATTTGATTTGAGCCACAGATGAGTTTCTAAATGAAAGAGAAATGCAGAGCTGCTGGTTTAATCTGAAGAACCATTGATCTGGAATCAGTGAGAGCAATGCCCCATATAGCTGGAGACAGCAGAGAGTGCTATTCAATTAAGTGCTTTCATTAATCATTACAAAATTAATCCTTCACACTTGATGATAATGTATTAAAATTAAGTACGGATTAGGACTGACCCCATAGCAGTTTCTTCAGCAAGTTTTTAAAATGTTATTCTTTAGGCAATTTTTAGCCCCACTGATGTAACTTATACCTGGGAAGATATCTTCATGGAACAACACACACATAAATAGAAGCAGGAAATGTCTGGACCCTGTGGTACTGGGATTAAATGCAATGTAGTCTCCCTAATTTTGACTAATTAGTGACAAACACAGATTGATTTTGAGAAGTCTAGATGTGTAATATTTAATGTATTATCCTGCTTGCACATGTTATGACTATACAAATGTGGTTTTAAAATCTGACATGTAGACATTTTCGAAGCATAATGAATACTTTCTATTCATTACAAATGTTCTCTACCACTGATGTGATGTAGAAGTAATTTAACATTTTTGATCACTTACTGTATGAAAACTACTGCGGTAGTCTCTTTGCATCCATCTCATTTCACATCATAACAATCCTTTGACTTAGGTTTTATCTCAAGTGTACCATTAAAAACCTTAACATCACAATGTTAACCTTACAAGGTTACCCTCCTAGTACTATCAGGGCTGGGATTTGAACCAGTTCTCTGCTGCCCAAGTCCATACCTTCACTGCACTGTATTAGCTTCTATGAGCTGGAGTGTAATATATGTCAGGGAGTCCATGACTTCAAGTGGTAGGAAGCACTGATTCTCTTGTCTTTCTCTTATTTCTTGTTTTTCTTTTTTGTATAATTTCATTTATTTATTTATTTTTGACTGTGCTGGATCTTGTGCAGGCTTTTCTCTAGTTGTGGCAAGTGGGGGCCAGTCTCGAGTTGCAGTGTAAGGGCTTCTCATTGTGGTGGCTTCTCTTATTGTGGAGCATGGACTCTAGGGTGCACTGGCTTCAGCAGTTATGGCTCCCAGGCTCTAGAGCACAGGCTCCATAGTTGAGGCACACGGGCTCAGTTGCTCCGTGGTAATGTGGGATCCTCCTAGTCCCAGATAGAACCTGTGTCTCCTGCATTGTCAGGTGGATTCTTCACCACTGAGCCACCAGGGAAGCCCCCTTCTTTTCTTTTTAATATCAGGGTGAGGAGATGAATAGGATAGAGGAATATCAGAATAAGTGAGGGACTATTTTCAGTTCAGTTCAGTCGCTCAGTCATGTCCGACTCTTTGCGACCCCGTGAATCGCAGCACGCCAGGCCTCCCTGTCCATCACCCACTCCCGGAGTTCACTCAAACTCATGTCCATCGAGTCAGTGATGCCATCCAGCCACCTCATCCTCTGTCGTCCCCTTCTCCTCCTGCCCCCAATCCCTCCCAGCATCAGAGTCTTTTCCAATGAGTCAACTCTTCGCATGAGGTGGCTAAAGTACTGGAGTTTCAGCTTTAGCATCAGTCCTTCCAAACTATCTTAGAAAGCTTTTTTCAGTTTTGTATTTAATTTTAGTATACTCAGCATATCATGTTACACATATTTATCACTGCCTCGGGAAATATATACTCATTTACTGCCATTGATGGAAATTTTACTTGGAAGGAAACTGCAGCCTAGGCATTTTCTGAATACCACAGTCCTCTGAAGAGTGACATCCTAATTAATGAGGTTCAAAATGCTGTAGACCAAGTTCTAAGATACACAGATGCATGCAGGAAAAGCATAAAGCAACATCACCCTGTCCCCTGAAAACACATTAAAAACAACCCTTTGTGATTTGTTGTGGGTTATAATCAGTAAAAAAAAAAAAAAAAAAAAAGCATCTCCCAAGTTGCTCCATCATTTTACTGAAATGCATCTAATAGTATAAGAGTGAGTTGCTAACATTTTGTAGGCACTTCGAGTCCTCTGTGCATCCTTTAGTAACATTTCTTTGTAAAATTTTAATGTTTGTAAAAAATTCGTAGAGTTGAGAATCAGGCTGTAAGTTTAATCTCTGTAAATGTGACCTGCACTATTGCCGACAAAGTTCTGTCTAGTCAAGGCTATGATTTTTCCAGTGGTCATATATGGATGTGAGAGTTGGACTGTGTAGAAAGCTGAGTGCCAAAGAATTGATGCTTTTGAACTGTGGTGTTGGAGAAGACTCTTGAGAGTCCCTTGGACTGCAAGGAGATCTAGCCAGTCCATTCTAAAGGAGATCAGTCCTGGGTGTTCTTTCGAAGGAATGGTGCTACAGCTGAAACTCCAGTACTTTGGCCACCTCATATGAAGAGCTGACTCATTGGAAAAGACCCTGATTCTGGTAGGGATTGGGGGCAGGAGGAGAAGGGGATGACAGAGGATGAGATGGCTGGATGGCATCACTGACTGGATGGACGTGAGTTTGAGTGAACTCCGGGAGTTGGCGATGGACAGGGAGGCTTGGCGTGGTGCGATTCATGGGGTGGCAAAGAGTCGGACACGTTGAGCGACTGAACTGAACTGAACTGACTGACGCTAACATATGAGCCTCAGATGTCATAGAAGCCTTATTTATATTTGTGCCCCATATGCCACGATGCTTGGGGCAATCAGTGATTCATAACTGTTAAAATGAACTGAAATTATATGTTCAGATTGAGGAAAGGCACATAGTTTCCGTTTTCTTATGTTCCGATGCTTATTTATGTATTTGTCTTCCCTGGTGGCTCAGATGGTAAAGAATCCGCCTGTAATGCCGGTGACCTAGGTTCCATCTCTGGGTTGGGAAGATCCCCTGGAGGGAGGGAATGGCAACCCAATCCAGTAATCTTGCCTGGAGAATCCCCACGGACAGAGGAGCCTGGCGGGCTACAGTCCATATGGTTGCAAAGAGTCGGACAAGACTGAACAATAAGCACAGCACATCCATTCTATATATCTGACATCCAAGAAATATGTCAGTAAAAAAAAAAAAACTTGTTAATTTCTTGATTTAGTAATATTATGATAGCCTTACTTTTCTTTGTATCAATATCATTTATAAGCTTAATATAATTTAATTTTCAAATCAAGTACAGCCCTTTCCTGATTACTAATGATTATAAAGATTATACAGGAAATAATTAACTGTTGATTTACTAAAATATGTCACAATAACTTGAGGATTGAATTGCTTATTAATTAATTCAGTTGTATATTGTTGCTCTTGCTTAAGCACAGAATCATGTTCTCTGATGCCTTGGACACTTCTAAATCCCTGATTTAGGGCAGCCACAAACATAGAAGTGTGCTTTTCTCAACAACAATCATTATTTGAGTCATAATATGAACACTGTTGTATCCTTACTGCCTAAAGGAAAGAAGAATGGTCTTCTGCATCCTGGGGAATGAGGCACTTCTATGTCAGCGAGTACTATGATACTAGTTACTTTATGAAGCATCTTTCATTTTTAAAAATTGTTATAGGGATTTGAGAAGTGATTGAATATTTTCTCTGAAGTAAAAAATGTAAGCCTTTCTACTTTTCCTTCACATTTGACTTCATAAGTACTAGAACATACATATTTTACTTTGCCAGCATCTAAGATCGTATTATACATAATGTAAGAGGAATATAAGAACTCAAAAATTAATTCAGCATTTATTTATGGAATACCTATAAAGTGTCCAACTACTACTTGGCATTTTAAAGAATACAGAGCTAAAGTTAGAACATTTGACTTCCAGAATCTTTCTGTATCATTTGAAAGACAAGATACACAAAACAAATTAGTATAATGGCATAAGTGTTTTTCCATATGCTTTGTAAGATTTACATGCAGTTATAATTAGGCAGAGAAGTCTCCTTTGAGATATTTTGTGGAGTTAAATTTCTCCTTCTTTTAATAAGCAGTTCTTTCTGATGTTCTTTTTGTTAGTTGTTGTTTGTCAAATGGGGCATGGAAATTCACAAAGCTAATGAAAGGAAAACATGGATATTTAATAGTTTCAAGCTGGATAGCTACTGGCTATATTGGAAAACAGTACTCTGGAGGGCAAGGGCATATGATTAACTTAGTAAAATGCATTTTTTCACATAGTATGTGATGAATTCATGGTTGTTCAGTTAAGACAGAAGTCATTTATGGATTCAACAAGTGTGTATTGACTTTGTTATATATAAGGCCCTGTGTGTGTGTGTGTGTGTGTGTGTGTGTGTGTGTGCATGCACTCAGTCACTCGGTCATGTTCAGCTCTTTGTGACCCTGTGGACTGTAGCCTACCAGGCTCCTTTGTCCATGGGATTTTTCAGGCAAGAATACTAGAGTGGATTGTCATTTCTTCCTCCAGGGGATCTTCCTGACTCAGGGGTCAAACCTGTGTCTCCTACGTCTCCTGCATGGGCAAGCATGGCAAATTCTTTACCACTGTGCTACCTAGGAAGCCCCTGTTAGGCCCAGTACATGATGCCAAATAATCCACTGGCAGGAAAACCAACATCTTTGTTTTCATGAAGCTTGCAATCTGGTGAGGGAGACACACAGCAAATAATTCAAAACATAAGTGATAGGAAAATATGAGATGCTATGAGAGAGAATAACAAGGGACTTACTTAGAGGGTTTCTCTCAAAAGGTAGTATTTGAAATAATAAAATCCAAAGAATGAAAAATTGTTAAGTATGTGAAGAATAGGAAGACAGAGGAATAAAACATATAAAAGCCAAAAATGAAAAAGAAGGTGATGTGTTCACAAAATTGGAAGAAGATAAGTTTAGTGGCTATAGCATGAGTCAGAAAGGAGCATTAGACAAAGAAAAAGTCAGGTGCACAGTGTATTTTACAGTTAGGTAAACATTTGGGGGGATCTCAAAGGGCTTATCAACTAGCACCTATTCCTATCTGAATGTGGACAAAGTGATAGAATGCTAGGGTAAACATGGAAGTCAAACTATCTGCCTAGGAGTGCTCTGTCATGTCCAATTCTTTGCAACCCCAAGAACTGTAGCCTGCCAAGCTCCCCTGTCCATGGGATTTTTCAGGAAAAGAATACCAGATTGAGTTGCCATTTCCTCCTCTAAGGATCGCTTGCATCTCCTGCATTCACAGGAGGATTCTTTCCCACTGAGTTACCTGGGATCAGTCTAGTGTGGGAGCCAAATGGGTTCATGCATGGAACACAAAAAGATGAACACTTCCAACCCATTCATTAGAATGACTGGTCCAAGGCAGGCCTAGCTGGGGGACTAAGCATGGCAGAGCGTGCCAACTAGTTCTTTGCACACTTACCATCAGGTGTGTCTCACACCTTCTTGAGGGTGGAGTGAATTAAGGAGCAGGGCAGGAGGTGACCCACACCAAACCTGAGTCCCTCACAGGAAGGAAACATCATGCTGGCAAAGAAATAAGGCAGGAATATTATGCAACATGGATGCTCAGTCCACTTTAAGATTTTAAAGAAGATACACATGATCCAGTCAGTCTATGTTGTTAAAGAGTCAAGATGACCCTTGAACAATGCAGGGGTTAGGGGCACTGACAGTTCAGCAGTTGAAAACCTGAGTGTAGCTTATGGAGTAGTCCCTCCATATCCGTGCTTCCTCCATCTTATGACAGACTGTGTAATATTGCATCATTTAGTATTGACAAAAATCTGCATATAAGTGAACCCATGCAGTTCAAACTTGTGTTTTTCAAGGGTCAACTGTCCCTCAGGGGCTTGATATAACTGTGTTAGAGAAAGATCATAAATATTATTTAGAACTAATCATATCAGATCACCATTACCAATGCAATTTCACATTTAATGTAGCATCTGAAAGAGGAAATAGTAAAAAAAAAAAAAAAAAGCCCTATAGAATTAGATAATTAATCATCTCTAACATCAGAGGTACTGACACATTGCAAAAAAAGATCATAGAAGTAAATATAAAAAGCAAGGTATCTTTTCCTGTGTGCTAGGCAATATTCCAGGTTCTTTACATATATTAACTCAATGCACTTTAATAACCTAATGAAGTAAGAATTATGATTTTTCATCTTCACTTTAGAGGTAAAGATCTCACATTAAAAGATTTGGAAGTTTAGTTGATAAAGCAGGTAGTAACTAGTAAAGACAGGATTTGATTTTAACCATTCTGCCATAGATGAATAGGGTGGGGGTGGGAGAATTTAAAGAATTGTTTGCATTTTCCTGGTCTTTGCTTTTTGCTTCACTTCCATGGGTATGGAGAAGGTGATGGCACCCCACTCCAGTACTCTTGCCTAGAAAATCCCATGGACGGAGGAGCCTAGTGGGCTGCAGTCGATGGGGTCGCTAAGAGTCTGACACGACTGAGCAACTTCACTTTCACATTTCACTTTCATGCATTGGAGAAGGAAATGGCAACCCACTCCAGTGTTCTTGCCTGGAGAATCCCAGGAACGGGGGAGCCTGGTGGGCTTCCGTCTATGGGGTCGCACAGAGTCGGACACAACTGAAGCAACTTAGCAGCAGCAGCAGCCATGGGTAGAAAGAACCAGTCATAACAAGAATATACCATGACAAGTGAAAATGTATTTTGCTTTATTCATAAATTGCTTAAAAAATTGTATCACAGTACTATTCATTGAGAAAACATTTATAAAGAGATTTTTAAATGCAGTGCTTACTCTTACTTCTTTCCTGGAGTTTTTGAAGGGTTAAACACGACTCAAGTCAGTTGGCTTGGGGCATAATATGCAGACTGAAGTAAAACATCTTAATGCATATTATGTTAAGATAGTCTTTTATTTTGCAATCACCTGTCAACTCATTTGCCTCTATTAATGGAACTTTAAGGATGACAGACACAGGGTGAAATAATTAGTGTTTAAAATGTCTCTCAAAATTGTGCTACATTTCCCCATCATCCCCTAGAGGAGGTAGATGTGTTTATACATTGTCTTGATAGACAGCAGGCTTCTAAGAGCTATTTAAATGGCCTTTTTTTTTTTAATTGTAATGTTCCTTATAGGTGTGTCTTTTTATTTTCCTCTTTGCAATTCACATATGTTTTCCAGATTGTCTGGAACTTTTAAGAAAGACACATCATTGAAACAACTTCCATCCACTTCATGAGCAGAAATTACTTTAGCTGCTCTAAAGAGAAGGGTAGAAGTTAATTAAGATCGAAAGTAGAGGGTGTGCTTGCTTAAACTATGTCAGTACTTCATACATGAGCAATGGTGCTGAAGAGAGTGAGTAAAGATATATTTTTAATAGGCACTCCGAAACTTGTTGATAGATTGGTCAAAGCAAGAATGGAAGAATTAGAAGGCATCCCTATATTCAGTTTTTTTTAATTGAAGTATAGTTAATTTACAATGTTGTATTAATTACTGCTGTACAGCAAAGTGATTCAATTATATATATATATATATTCTTTTTTGTATTCTTTTCTTTTTATATTCTTTTCCAGTATGGTTTATCATAGGATATTGAATATATTTCTTTGTGCTATACAGTAGGATCTTGTTGTTTAGCCATTCTATATATAAAAGCTTAATTTGCTAACCCCAACCTCCCACTCAGTCCCTCTTCCAACATCCTCCCTTTGGGAACCACCAGTCTGTTCTCTATGTCCGCAATTCTGCTTCTGTTTCATAAATAGATTCATTTGTGTCATAGTTTAGATTCCACGTATAAGTGATATATGGTATTTGTCTTTATTTGATTTACTTCACTTAGTATGATAATGTCTAGTTGTGTCTACTGCTGCTGCTAAGTTGCTTCAGTCATGTCTGACTGTTTGGGACCCTATGGACCATAGCCTGCCAGGCTCCTCTGTCCATGGGATTGTCCAGGCAAGAGTACTGGAATGGGTTGCCAAGCCTTCCTCCAGGGGACCTTCCCCATCTGGGGTCAAATCTGCGTCTCTTATGTCTCCCGCCTTGGCAGGCAGGTTCTTTACCACTAGTGCCAGAAGCCGCTAGTTGTGTCTATGTTGCTGCAAGTGGCATTATATCACTCTCTTTATGGCTGAGTAGTATTTTATTGTATGTATGTACCACATCTCCTTTATCTGTTCATCTGTTGATGGACACTTAGGTTGTTTCCATGGCTTGGCTATTGTAGATAGTGCTACTAAGAACATAGGGGTGCATCTATTTTTCTTTTTTTTTTTGAATCATAGTTTTGTCTTAATATATGCAGAGGAATAGCATTGCTGGATTCTATTTCTAGTTTTCTGGGGAACCTCCATACTATTTTACACAGTGGCAGCACCAACTTACATTCCCAGCCTACACTCAAGTTTTTGATAGGAGGTAGATGATGATGGTAATACCATATTTGAGTAAAGGAAGATAGGAGTGGGGGCTGTGGCAAATAACCTTGGGAAATAGGATGATTTTAGCTTTAGATGGGCTTCCCTTGTGGCTCAGCTGGTAAACAATCTGCCTGCAATGCAGGAGACCTGGGTTGGAAAGATCCCCTGGAGAAGGGAAAGGCTACCCACTCCAGTACTCTGGCCTAGAGAATTCCATGGATTGAATAGTCCATGGGGTTGCAAAGAGTCGGACATGACTGAGCGACTTTCATTTCACTTCACTAGCTTTAGATACAATGATTTTGAGATCCTTGTGTGACTTCAAAGTAAAAAACAAAGAAAAAGAATAATAGCTGACATTGCATAGAACACACTATGTTCTAAGTCTGTTCATAGAGTTTGTATTGTGAACTCATCTAACCCTTACAAGGTCCATATGTGGTCATTAGAGGGACTATTGTTATTCCCATTATACTTGTGAAGGTAGTTTCTCATAGAATAAAATTAAATAATCTATGTTAAAGTACAAAGATCAGTGATAGGCACTAAGAAAATCCTCAGAAAAATATATGCAATAAGTTTCTTATTTAGAGCAATCACTGATAATATTTTGGATGCTGCTGGATGCCTACTTGTTGAAAAAGTGTTTCAAACAGTGTGTTTCAAACCTGGGTGCAATTGTAGATGGTAATTAGAGGCACAAAATAGATAAAGCTCAGAAGGACAAATTAATTGAAGAAGATGCAGTGATTATGACAAAAGAACCGGATGCCAAATTCTACGGTCCGACAAGCTCACAATTCCACTTCACAAAATGATAATAGAGGGCAATTTAATTAAAAGATAATGGAATAAATTAAGAATGCTCCAGTATCTTTGTATGACTCAAGAGCTTACATTTTCACCTCATAAAAGTCAACCCAGGAATCTTTCTTACCCAAATTGAAGCAGTCTATAAATATCACACATTTGGGATAAAGTATATTGAAACAAAGTTGGTGGAAATATTTTTCCAAGGTATTTTCTCATATAGGTAAACAACATTTCTCATTTAAAAAATGAACTGAGTTAAAGATAAAAACATGAATGAATTGCCTTGTAAAATCTTCTTTTTTGACTTTCTTAAAATATTATTTACTGAGTGGCAAGTATCTTGCTAAGACTTCAAGCCAAGTGCCCCATAGAAGGTAAAGACTCTGTCAGTTCCAGATTGGATCTGTAAAAGCAGAAACACTATTTTCTTTAGTAGAATATGATGGGGGCCTTCCCTACTGATCTAGTGGCTAAGACTTCATGCTCCCCATGCAGGGGGCCTGGGTTCAATCCCTGGACAGGGAACTAGATCCCACATGCTGTACCTAAAGATTCTGCATGCTGCAACTAAGACTTGGCACAACCAAATAAATAAATAAACATTTTAAAATGTTTTAAAAAATGTTTTTAAAGTGAGAGCTTGAGGTGCCTTGGGTTCAAATTCAAGCCCCAGTAATTTGTAGATCTGTGACCTTGGACAAATTATTCAGTCTCTCTGTCCTCTACTTTCCTCAGTAGGTTAAATGCAGTAATGGTATTTTCTTATGGTCTTATGTATTAAGTGTATTAATAAACGTGTCAAGTGTTCAAAACAGGGCATGGTCCATAAGAGGCACTCAATTATATAAAAGAAATTATATCTGATTTTGGCCAGGGTTCATAGTCTTTCTTCCTGGGCTCCAAGCAAGTTAAGAGGTTTTCAGGTATCTGTTTTAGTGTCTCCAAATATACCCTGAGAGATCACTTGGGACTGGCTGGTCTACTCTGTCCACTTCGACAACTTAAAGGGGATTCTATCGTGTAATTTCAGATACAAGCCTATTAGAACCTTCTTGATGATCTAGACAAATGACCACTATACTTTCTGCAAAAATCTTTGTAGAACCTATAAGGATTTTAAGAATCTCTTCTTGGAGGTAAAGAAATGCTGTCATTAGCTGGCATACTCTGGTATTTTGTCAAGCTTAGCCCTTAAGGACCTATGCTCTAGCAAAGGAAATCATATCTGTCTCACAAGAAGTAGGAACACTCCCATACATTATAGAATCTGGTCAGGCACATTGCTGATGGCCCCATTGGAAATACTGTCTATTGACAGGTTCCTCTGGTGGTCTCTCTTCCCACCCCATATGGTTGGGGTACATCTTTTCAGGTCCTTTCTACATCCTGACACCTCACTGAGTTGAGAGATTGAGAGCTGAACATGAACTGAGAACTGTTGGGTTCAATCTTTTCATTCTTCTGCCCTCTTCTTTCTGCTCACCCTTACCTGCTACCCACCCACCCAATCCCCTACCACCTCAGCTGTGTCTCCCATCAAAGTTTCTGTTAAGCCTATTTGTGTTTTCTTGATGATAAGGGAAGATTAATGTCTCCTCCTATTATAAAGAAAATGCAGTGGTTTATCTTAATGTCTTAGAACTAATTGCTGAGAAAAAGAAAGAATAAATGGGGGATCATATTTTCTTTTGACTTATTCTTCACAGCAGTATTGAACTTGAATTGTAAGTGTTCACAGTTGTTTATACTTTTGCTCAAGCCACTTAATTGGTTCTGTGGAAAGTCACTGAATATTTGATAGAGTGAGTGGGTGTGCTATATTTGATTGTAATGAAAGTTCAGAGAAGAGACACTGTAGAAATATGTGGGAGAGTGGAATAGGCACAAGGTTTGGAAGAAAAAAAGCCCTGAGTTGAGAAATCTCATTTCATATCTTATTGGCTACATGTCCATGGGCCAGGCTTCTAACTTCTCAAAGTTTTAGTTTTTCTCTGTGTGAGATGGGAATAGTAATACCTAGGCATGGAATCTTATGTGGAATAAATGGAATCTTATGTGGAATAAAGGGTAACTGAGTAGATAACAAACCCCACAGTAAATGGTAGTGGTTGGTACAGAAGCCTTGTGGTTTGAGTCTTCTATGGTAGGTTGCAGAAGCCTATGGATGCAGAGGGTGTAACTGTGAAGTGAAGTACCCTAGTGGAGGCATTGTATTCACATCACTGGGCATTTCCTCATCCTTCTGTTAACTGGAATTTGAGTTGATGTGAAGTGTTCTTCATTTCAACAAGTACTTTCTGATTGTTAATCAATGTATCAGCAACAGGGGTTAAGTACTGTAGGTAAAGAAATTAGATAAAAGTCCTTGACTGTGAAAGTGGGTAGGAACAGAGTAATTCATACTGGGTAAGATAAAGTTCTGGAATAGATAGAAACATAGCGTGTTGATTGAAAAAAAATCTCAGCTCTTCAGAACAAAAATGTGAGATGCTTTTATTTCTTTCAATAACCACCTCATTTTAATATTCATCCTCCTTTCTGCCCCTTAATGACATCTTGGGAATCTTCTAGAATTTCTTAATTAATTTCAGATATTAAAGTTTAGTACCTTAAAATTCTTATTGCATGTTTGGTTCCAAACTTTCTACCTCCCTTCCCCTTTCATTTATGACCAAATTCTTCTAGTACATGAGGCAGAGTGAAGGGGAAAGAAAAATACTTGATTCCTATGTTAATGACTGTTTATGGGGAGAAAGTCCCTGATTCCACTGTAATGTAGCTCTTTCTGAGTGTGTGGTGCTCATGGTTTTCCTGGGTGTTTTTATTCAACTTCCATGGTCTTGCCTCCACTGAGAACTCTTTAGCTATATTAGACTTACTATCTGTTCAGGCAGCCCCAGTTCCATCATTATCCTCCACATGGAGGCATAGACATCATTGGGATCTTCTCTTACATCCTATTAGTGCCTCATGGACTAGGAAAAGTTGGAACTATTTTCCCTAAGGACACTACACCACATTCTTTGCACAGCTGGACTGTTCTAGAAATCTCCAGTTTTCATTTTTCTTTAGACTGTAACTAGGCATCAGTCTATATTATCGCATATGTTCCTAAGCTGTAGATCTTCCCAGGCACAAATAACCAGGTTCTTGTCTGATTTGCTGGTTGTGCTAAGGAGGACCTGAGTGTTCTGTGTCTAAGCAGTCTATAGCAGAAGAAATCAATGCAATTCTTTCCTTCTTATGGGCAGGCCAGATGTTGAAAAGTGACTCATGGGTGTTCCCAACCAATTTAGTTTAGAGGGTTCTGAGAGAAAAGAGGGATGAAATTCTACCAATCTCATCTCTGCTGTTTTCTCCAAGTCATCTCATCAGTTTTCTATGGGTAAAAGTGAAGGAGGAATTGTTGTCAGTAGGACCTGTCCTGCTCTTTTGATCTGCACTTGGAGTGGCATTGGACCTCAGTTTTAGATAATTCATTAGAATTGAATTCCCAGGGGCTCAGTGGTAAAGAACCCACCTACCAGTGCCGAGGACACAGGTTTGATCCCTGGTCCAGGAAGATCCCATGGAGAACGAAATAGCAACCAATTCCAGTATTCTTGCTTGGGAAATCCCACAATGGAGGAGCCTGGAGGACTGCGTCCAGGGAGTTACAGAGTCAGGTATGACCAAGAGACTAACACAGTATTGGAATTGAGTTAGTTATCGCTTTGACTCAGTTTTGGGCTATTAGAAGAAACAGTCTCAACATCATCAGTTTAGTCGCTCAGTCATGTCCTACTCTTTGTGGCCCCATGGACTGCAGCACACCAGGTTTTTCTGTCCATCACCAACTCCCAGAGCTTGCTCAAACTCATGTCCATTGAGTCAGTGATGCCATCCAACCATCTCATCCTCTGCCATCTCCTTCTCCTTCCACCCTCAGTCTTTCCCAGAATCAGGGTCTTTTTCCAATGAGTCTATTCTTCCCATCAGGTGGCCAAAGTATTGGAGCTTCAGCTTCAGCATCAGTCCTTCCAATGAATATTCAGGACTGATTTCCTTTAGGATGGACTTGTTGGATTTCTGTGCAGTCCAGAGGACTCTCAAGAGTCTTCTCCAACACCACAGTTCAAAAGCATCAGTTCTTCAGTGCTCAATTTTCTTTATGGTCCAACTCTCGCATACATACATGACTACTGGAAAAACCATAGCTTTGACTAGATGGACCTTTTTTGGCAAAGTAATGTCTCTGCTTTTAATATGCTGTCTAGGTTGGTCACAGCTTTTATTCCAAGGAGCAAGCATTTTCTAATTTCATGGCTGCAGTCACCATCTGCAGTGATTTTGGAGCCCAAGAAAATAAAGTCTGTTACTGTTTCCATTGTTTCCCATCTATTTGCCATGAAGAGATGGGGTCGAATGCCATGATCTTAGTTTTTTGAATGTTGAGTTATAAGCCAACTTTTTCACTCTTCTCTTTCACTTTCTTCAAGAGGCTCTTCAGTTCCTCTTTGCTTTCTGCCATAAGAGTGGTGTCATCTTCATATTTGAGGTTATTGATATTTCTCCCAGCAAGCTTGACTCCAGCTTGTGCTTCGTTGCAGGTGGATTCTTTACCAACAGAGCCACCAGTGAAGCCCAAGAATACTGAAGTGTGTAGCCTATCATTTCTCCAGGGAATCTTCCTGACCCAGGAATTGAACCAGGGTCTCCTGCATTGCAGGCAGATTCTTTACCAGCTGAGCTACAAACTGCCTGCCCTCAACATCATAGAGCAGATACAAGTATCATTCTTTATGGCAATGAAAGGGAAAAGTAACTAATTTCTCTGAAGATAGGTAGATCCTTAGTTCCTCCTATAAATACTCCTTTGCTTCACATACCACCTTGCTCAAACTTACAGCTTGTTGTAGGTCTTTATGCTTGATATTTTTGTCAACATTCAGAGTCTTGATTTGTTTATTCTCTCATGCAACAATCATCTGTTGAGCTGCTACTCTGTGCAACTGGTCTGCAAGAAGATGACAGCACAGCATGCTAGAGAATAGGACAGATACAGCTCACTGAAGGAGACACTTACCTCTGCAGTAAGTATGATACTAGAAATGAAGAGGGTTCTTCCAGAGCAGGGTACCTGTCACTAAGAGCAAGCCAAGTTGATGAGTTTCTGGAAATCTTCTTTAGAGAAAGTGATGGTTTAAGCAGGGACCCAAAGGATAAGTGAAAGCTAGTGAGGTAAAGGGAGCTCCCTGGTGGTGGCTCACATGATAAAGAATCTTCCTACAATGAGGGGAGACCTGGTTGAATTCGATCCCTGCATCAGGAAGATTTTCTGTGAGACAAAGAAGGGAACAACAGTTTCTGACAAAACAAGGTACATGTTCAAGCCACTGAAAGAGATTTAAGATGGGTGGAATAGTATAGAGAATGAGTTGTGTTAGGTAATATTGGGAAATTAGTACTGAATAGACTTCATAGATCATGTTTAGAATGGAAGTAAAAATGAATGAATGAGTGATTGAAACTGTAGAAAATGAATGAACAATCTTATTTCAGGCACAAATCTCCCCCAAAAGAATGGATAGATCAGGCTTAGATAGTGATGCTTCCAGTGGGAAAGAGTAAAATCACCCTACTTTCTCCTCCATTCTCCATGTAGCTCGTGGGGATGGACATTTGGGAATAGATAAATGAAAAGACTCTGATGAGGAGAAAGCCTTTTCTTTACTGTTTTTTTTAAAGGTATAATTTAATGTTCACTTTCTATATCTATCTCTTTACTTTATTTTTTTATTTTATTTAGTTGGAGGCTAATTACTTTACAAAACTGTAGTGGTTTTTGACATACATTGACATGAATCAGCCATGGGTGTACATGTGTTCCCCATCCTGAACCCCCTTCCCACCTCCATCCCCATCCCATCCCTCAGGGTCATTCCAGTACACCAGCCCTGAGCACTCTGTCTCATGCATCAGAACTGGACTGGTGATCTGTTTCACATATGATAATATACATGTTTCAATGTTATTCTCTCAAATCATCCCACCATCACCTTCTCCCAGAGTTGGAAAAATCTGTTCTTCACATCTGTGTTTCTTTTGCTGTCTCACATATAGGGTCATCATTACCATCTTTCTATATTCCATATATATGTGTTAATATACTGTACTGGTGTTTTTCTTTCTGACTTACTTCACTCTGTATAATAGGCTCCAGTTTCATCCACCTCATTAGAACTGATTCAAATTCATTTTTCTTAATAGCTGAGTAATATTCCATTGTGTATATGTTCCACAGCTTTCTTATCCATTCATCTGCCAATGGGCATCTAGGTTGCTTCCATGTCCTGGCTATTATAAACAGTTCTGTGATGAATATTGGGGTACACTTGTCTCTTTCAATTCTGATTTCCTCAGTATGTATGCCCAGCAGTGGGATTGCTGGGTCTTATGGCAGTTCTATTTCCAGTCTTTTAAGGAATCTCTACACTGTTCTCCACAGTGGCTATACTAGTTTGCATTCCCACCAACAGTGTAAGAGGGTTCCCTTTTCTCCACACCCTCTCCAGCATTTATTGCTTGTAGACTTTTGGATAGCAGCCAATTTGACTGGTGTGAGATGGTACCTCATTGTGGTTTTGATTTGCATTTCTCTGATAATAAGTGATGTTGAGCATCTTTTCATGTGTTTGTTAGCCATCTGTATGTCTTCTTTGGAGAAATGTCTATTTAGTTCTTTGGCCCATTTTTTGATTGGGTCGTTTATTTTTCTGGAATTGAGCTGCATGAGCTGCTTGTATATTTTTGAGATCAACTCTTTGTCAGTTGCTTCATTTGCTATTATTTTCTCCCATTCTTTTCACCTGTCTTTTCACCTTGTTTAGAGTTTCCTTCGTTGTGCAAAAGCTTTTAAGTTTAATTAGGTCCCGTTTGTTTACTTTTGCTTTTATTTCCATTATTCTCAGAGGTGGGTCATAGAGGATCCTACTGTGATTTATCTCAGAGAGTGTTTTGCCTATGTTTTCCTCTAGGAGTTTTATAGTTTCTGGTCTTACATTTAGATCTTTAATCCATTTTGAGTTTATTTTTGTGTATGGTGTTAGAAAGTGTTCTAGTTTCATTCTTTTACAAGTGGTCGACCAGTTTTACCAGTACCACTTGTTAAAGAGATTGCCTTTTCTCCATTGTATATTCTTGCCTCCTTTGTAAAAGGTAAGGTGTCCATAGGTGTGTGGATTTATCTCTTGGATTTCTATTTTATTCCATTGATCTATTTTTCTGTCTTTGTGCCCGTTGGTACTGGCATACTGTCTTGATGACTGTAGCTTTGTAGTATAGTCTGAAGTCAGGCTGATTGATTCCTCCAGTTCCATTCTTCTTTCTCAAGATTGCTTTGGCTATTTGAGGTTTTTCGTATTTCCATACAAATTGTGAAATTATTTGTTCTAGTTCTCTGAAAAATACTGTTGGTAGATTGATAGGGATTACATTGAATCTATAGATTGCTTTGGGTAGTATACTCATTTTCACTATATTGATTCTTTTGATCCAAGAACATTGTATATTTCTCCATCTATTTGTGTCATCTTTGATTTCTTTCATCAGTGTTTTATAGTTTTCTATAGATAGATCTTTTGTTTCTTTAGGTAGATTTATTCCTAAGTATTTTATTCTTTTCATTGCAATGGTGAATGGAATTGTTTCCTTAATTTCTTTCTGTTTTCTCATTGTTAGTGTAAAGGAATGCAAGAGATTTCTGTGTGTTAATTTTATATCCTGCCACTTTACTATATTCATTGATTAGCTCTAGTAATTTTCTGGTGGTGTCTTTAGGGTTTTCTATGTAGAGGATCATGTCATCTGCAAACAATGAGAGTTTTACTTCTTCTTTTCCAATCTGGATTCCTTTTATTTCTTTTTCTTCTCTGACTGCTCTAGCTAAAACTTCCAAAACTACATTGAATAGCAGTGGTGAGAGTGGGCATCCTTGTCTGATTCTTGACTTTAGGGGAAATGCTTTCAGTTTTTCACCATTGAGGAGAACATTTGCTGTGGGTTTAACATATATGCCTTTTACTATGTTGAGGTATGTTCCTCCCATTCCTGCTTTCTGGAGGGTTTTTATCATAAGTGGATGTTGAATTTTGTCAAAGGCTTTCTCTGCATCTATTGAGATAATCATATGGTTTTTATCTTTCAATTTGTTAATGTGGTGTATCACACTGATTGATTTGTAAATATTGAAGAATCCTTGCATCCCTGGGATAAAGCCCACTTGGTCATGATGTACGATCTTTTTAATATGTTATTGGATTCTGTTTGCTAGCATTCTGTTACCTCCTTTTACTTTAATATTTCTTTCTTTCTGTCCTTGTGTCTGATTCTCTTCTCTAACCCTCTAATGACCCTGGGCTGATCGGGTTTGTTTACCCACAAATGTAATTTTAATTCTTTTGAAGAAATAAAAGCCACAGTCATTTAGTTACTATTTTTCCCATTAGGGCTGTGTTTGTAGGCTCTACATTCTCCATGGAAATATACACTTGGCTTGAAGTGGTTATGTTTTATTGTGTGGAAATCAATAATCTGATGATGTCTTTTCTAAAATATCTGTCCTTTTCCTCTGTGTGCCATGTGGAAAAAAAAGGCTTGTGGGGATCCAATTGCCTTGAGTTAGTGACAACATGCTTTTCTCTCCTGAACTGAAAAGGTTTTTGCCTTGGGAAATATAACTGAAGATATCATGTTACTGTCATTTTTGAAAGCATAAATACAACTTAGGAACAGTATCAGAACATGCAAATCACTCATGGTTTGTTTTTAAGGTTATTTCAGGGAAATCTCATTATCTTTAAAAGGTAAAGATGCATCTTACAGTTAAGATTTTTCTGGTTTCCCAGGTTTGACTGTCTCACATTAGAAATACTGAGTGACAACACAAGGCTAATGTCCTCAATTTCTCAGGGACTTCATTATCCTCAGTGATTTATGAAGTATCTTTTTGAGAGGACCTACTACGTTTATTTCATGAAAGGAAATCATACTTGGATCTGTTTACAATTTTTAACCTGTTTTCTTGGATATGAGGTGCCACTTTTGCACCTCAGTTAAACTTATTAGTAAATCTAGCTCTCCTAAATCTTTTTCCTACCTTCAGGTTTGACTGATAGATCTGGCAGAATAAATCAAAGTTTTCCTGTACCCTTGTTCAAGCCAAAGGTTTTGCTTCTTTTTATTCCTTTTGTGGATATCTAAATGAGATCTAACTGAGAACAACCAAGTAGCAAAGTTGAACAAGTCGTTAGCTAACAAGTAGTTAGCAGATAGAAATGATTGAGGTGATAATAAAAATGTATTGGACATTTAGTGCATGCCCCATAAAGGCTAAATGATCTGCCTATGTTCTGGTATTCAATTCTCACAACATACTGTTGTGATGAATACTATTAGTGAATGAAGAAATGGGATTGAATGTGTTTAATAAACGGAACAGAATCCCACAGATGTTAGGAGAAATATCTAAGATTCAAGCCCATGTTTTTCTGACTCTATTATATAAGTGATTATGGATTCACATGTGTATCATAAAGACCCCTCAACATTTTTTTCATTTAAATCAGATCTATGGCCTTCCCTGGTGGCTCAGACAGTAAAGAATTTGTCTGCAGTGCAGACAACTCTGGTTCAATCCCTGAGTTGAGAAGATCCCTGGAAAAGGGAATGGCAACCCACTCCAGTATTCTTGCCTGGAGAATTCCATGGACAGAGGAGCCTGGTGGGCTACAGTCCATTGGGCTGCAAAAGAGTCAGACACGACTTTGTGACTAAAACAACAGTATGTACTACTTAAGTTTGAAAAAAAGCTTATACTAAGACCTGATCCTTCTCCTGCTCTCTGTGTGGTACTGAATAGAGCATATGAACTCTCTGAGTCTCACTTCCTCTTCTGAAAGCATTAAGGGCTTGAATGTCTCTTTGTAAAAGAAATGAATCTTTAAAAATAACACCATTAATTGGTAAGTATATTTACACAGCAATTTATTTCATTAATGTGAAAATTATTACTTTTGGAATTACAAAGAAAAATACAGAACTGTATTCATAATGATGTCCTCAAGTTATTGTCATTTATCTTATTACAAGATTTGAGCATAAGATATCTATTCCAATGAGAAAGATACAAATATAGAAATGCTTTCACATATCTGAAAATAAAGACATTGCAAAGACAATTATTCCTCATTTTATATACATGTTATTTTATAGTACTTATTTATCCTATGCCAGCTCTCTAAACTCCCCAAGGCAAGATGATATGGCCAGCATGATAGGTATTTCCGGGAATTCCTTTAATTTCTTGAATTTCCTCTAACTATCAAGTTATTTGCCTGGAAGAATCTCTTGCATAGTAAAAGTACAGTAATGAAGACAGCAGAATAGTAAGTCAGTGCAACATAAACAGTGTATCTACAGGAGAAGTAATTCAGTCCTCAGTGCACAACCTACATACACAGTTGAATGGTTTTGGTCTCATTTCACATACTAACCAGGTTACTTAATTACCTGCTCACCTCTATGGCTAAAGAATGAACTCTTCCACATCAGGGCTCCCTCCTAGCCATTTGCATTTCTCTACCTGGAATAGAGTAGTGCCATAGCAGTGGAGGTTGGAAGGTGATGGTTGTGGAATGAATGGTAATACTATACTATTTTTTATCTACCATTCACTTCCCACTTGCCAGATGAACCACAGCACACTTTCTGAATTGCTTCTATTTTCATTTCACTAATCTGTCATAGAGGTTGCTTCATTGTTTAATAAAATGTTCTTACAATTAATTAGATCTTCTTTAATAGATTTATATAATGTAAGTCAGCCTACTGTGTTTACCTTTACTTATTCCAACACTAATAGTAACATTTCCAACAAATTTTACCTGCTAAAAACTGAAAAGGAATTGGATCCCTCCGTGAAGTCATTGAGTATGTTACAGTAAACATACGAAGCTCACTAACCAATAGTTCCTTTTGTCAGAGTTTGAAGCACTAAAAATTGATTGGCATTTTGATCCCCATGCATATCCTAGCTGAGAACTGCTCTGTGGGCTGGGTCTCCCTGAACCAGACTCTTGCATGAATATTCCCCCAAACACTGGTGGCTTTTCCCACTTCTTAAGTCTCTGCTGCCACACTGTGGGGAAACACAGAATAATATATTAGCTTACATATTTTTGTCATCTTTTTACCAAGGAGTCATGGTCATTTAGAGTGCTTCAAATTCAGTTTGAAAAATAGCATAAAAGCTAAAAAGAATTTTCAGATAAAGGATGATGTTAAGTAAAGTCATTACAGAGTGGGGGATTGATGGTACTATTATCAATAGAGTTGCTTTATTGACTACTTGGGTAATGAACTCAGTTCAAAATGTAGTTACTTTGTTTGGTGTAGTGAAACAAATATGAATTTTTGGTTCTAATTATATTAATGATATAGGCTTCCTTTTTCTTATACTTGCAATTTTTCTTCTTCCCATCCTTTTTTCCCCTTTTCTTCTTCCACTAAAATTTATTGAGAATCTTCTATTCTCTTCCAGACATATATAAAATCAAATTAGGCATTGTCCTAAAATCTCAATAGGGACATGCTTTACGTGTATAAAATGAAAATTTAGAATATAAAAACAGCTTGAGAGAGTTAGGAACAAGATGTCATGAGACTATAAAAAAAGCAGCCTCCAAAGCCACAGTTTGAATTATTTGCAGCAAAATTCTGAC
The DNA here is from genome assembly GCF_019923935.1 of Bubalus bubalis. Classification (NCBI taxonomy): domain Eukaryota; kingdom Metazoa; phylum Chordata; class Mammalia; order Artiodactyla; family Bovidae; genus Bubalus; species Bubalus bubalis. The sequence continues at coordinate 76,324,081 of NC_059163.1, forward strand.
ACTTTCTCTTCTGAGAGTCAGAAATCATATCATCCAATGACTGTGTCAACTACTATCTGCAGATACCGTGAGCTCCTGTTAGCCTCCTTACAATGAGAGCGATTGTTTGTCCTCTTTGTGTGTATGTATGTTAAGTTGTTTCAGTTATGTCCCAACTCTTTGCCATCCTATGGGCTGTAGCCCACCAGGCTCCTCTGTCCATGGGATTCTCCACGCAAGTATACTGGAGTGGACTGCCATGCCTCCTCCAGGCTGCCATCTTTGGTGGAAGGCAATTGGAATGGATAGGGATTAAGGCAGGTATCATCAAACAAAGCCTTTTTCTATAACTTAATCAGTGTCATTTCAAAATAATTGAAAGAGCAAGGTAAAGCTCCTAAAGGTAGAGCAGCACAGAAATATGCTGCTTTTTGTACACATGTATTTTATCATCTACATAATGCAGTATCACTATTTATGTAGTTCTAAGCATTTCAAGGAAGCAACACCTAAGAATAAGGAAATACACCAGGGTTTAAAGATAAAATGCAAGTCAATAAAGTCTTACTTCAAAGAACATAGAATATGGTTTTATGATATTCAGTTTCAACTTTTCCTTTGGGTCATGAAAGTTGTAGCTTTATCCTAAAAATTACCTTTATTTATTGTTTCCTTAATATACTATTTCTCAAGTTTCAAGTGCCGAGAAATACCCACATCTGATTTAAGGCTTAACAAACCTGGTGAGCAAGATTAAAATGTCCATGTTGGAGAGGCTAAAGGAAGGAAGAATGTGAATTAATATTGGTTAAGTGTATATTATGCAAAGACATATGCCAATTTATATCTACTTATTTATTTAAATACTCAAAAGAGAAAAAAAACACACATATACACACACACAAAGAAAAAGGAGCCTGATATGCTAGCTCCATTTCAGAGCTCAGGAAACTGAGGTTTAGAGAATATGAGAAACTTTCTCAAGGTCTAATAATTAGTTACTGACAGAACTTTGATAAAACCAGATCCATGATGTCCCATTCCACTATCAGAAACAAAAGCAGCATGTATAAATCTATGTCCAAGTGAAAATGTGCATTATCTAAATTGCTTGAGTTTACTTTTTAAGAGTAATATGGTATCAATGATATCATGAGGTTAAGTACAAAAGCCTTATTTTAAGCCATATGAAAATGTATTTGCTTATCTTTGCAAATACACATTTTATTAAGTACATTTTAAATAAAGCCTTCTTCTTGGAAGTGAAAGGAAACTCTAAGCTAATTTAAAAGTTAGGGATCCATGGAGTTCTTTTGAAGCACAGGTTTTCAGAGCCAAAATTCATTAACATTAATTCAGTGGGAAAATCAAGTCAAATAATTTAATGCTGAATCTTTTCATGGTGTGAGACAGATGGTTGCCATTCTTAAATACAAGTGAAATTTCTAATCCAGTGGCAATGGAAAAAACAAATGCAGTAGGAGGGGAGGGTCTAATGGCTTGATTTGGGCTCAAAGATAAAAATCCAATCTCCTTGGATAGAAGGGTAGGAATATGCTATGCATAGTGATTAAGATGAGAACAGCTTGATACAAGGGTAAGGCTGGTGGATTGTCCCTGGACAGAACCTCACTCTCCTCATATGTTATGAAAATGATAACAGCGCAAAGCTATAACATCACTGTGAGCACTCAACAAGCCAATATATGTAACATTCTCGATGCCACAGTGCCGTTAGCACAGAGCACCTACTTGGTAAATGTTCATCTTTATCATCATGTCCCTACAGACAGTGGTGTTAAGCAGGCGTGATCTAAGCCATGATATTGTCATACTAGGTCTCCAGGAGGAAGTTTACATCATAAGGGGCATGTCACCTTCAAGAATAAATTATTAGGTTCAACTTCCATACCTATAAAAATGGAATATTAATCATACCTATGGTGACAAGCTGTTTTGTAGTCAAATGAAAGAGTATTTGTGAAAGGCATCTGTAAAGAATTACTCAAATGCTGGTAATCATTATCTCTTTCTATTCCTTTCTGGTTTTCATAGACATCTCATCTTTAAGGTTGTTAATGAGTCAGATTCATGGTAATAATAATCTTAATAACACAATAATATAAAATATACTTACTAGCTGGGATTAACTTTCTAGCTCTCCTCCATGAATACTGAACTATGAGGGGAAAAAACTCTGAAATTAGCCAGGTGACAACTTGGGCTTGGAGGTGGGGACAAAGAGAAAGATTCATATTGATTGGATGGGAGGAAAATGAAGGTTAGGGAGCAGAAACAGGGAAAGTGCATATATTAGGAATCTTAGTTCAGTTCAGTTCAGTCCAGTCACTCACTTATGTCTGACTCTTTGAGACCCCATGAATCACAGCACACCAGGCCTCCCTGTTCATCACCATCTCCCAGAGTTCACTCAAACTCACATCCATCGAATCGGTGATGCCATCCAGCCATCTCATCCTCTGTCGTCCCCTTCTCCTCCTGCTCCCAATCCCTCCCAGCATCAGAGTCTTTTCCAATGAGTCAACTCTTCGCATGAGGTGGCCAGTGTACTGGAGTTTCAGCTTTAGCATCATTCCTTCCAAAGAACACTCAGGGCTGATCTCCTTTAGAATGGACTGGCTGGATCTCCTTGCAGTCCAAGGGACTCTCAAGAGTCTTCTCCAACACCACAGTTCAAAAGCATCAATTCTTCGGCGCTCAGCTTTCTTCACAGTCCAGCTCTCACATCCATACATGACCACTGGAAAAACCATAGCCTTGAATCTATTTGGCTACAAATAACACAGCATTCACTAAAAGTCAATTAAATGAATGAACTAGTTTTCTCATATAGTAAGTTTAAAGGGAGGTAGTCTCCTGGTTTTGGATCAGCTGGTAGCTTTGCCTTCTGAGAATGAGAATCTCTCTGATTCTCTGCTCATAGTTTTCATCCACATGATCATTGCCTTGTGGCAGCAGACAGCTTCATCAACTCCATTATCCACAATCAAGGCAGGAAGCAGGTGAAAGGAGTGGTACCAGCCCAATTTGTCCCTTCAGTTCAGTTCAGTAGCTCAGTCGTGTCCAACTCTTTGTGACTCCATGAATCGCAGCACGCCAGGCCTCCCTGTCCATCACCAACTCCCAGAGTTCACTCAAACTCACATCCATTGAGTCAGTGATGCCATCTAGCCATCTCTTCCTCCGTCGTCCCCTTCTCCTCCTGCCCCCCAATCCCTCCCAGCATCAGAGTCTTTTCCAATGAGTCAACTCTTCGCATGAGGGGGCCAAAGTACTGGAGTTTCAGCTTTAGCACCATTTCTTCCAAAGAACACCCTGAGCTGATCTCCTTTAGAATGGGCTGGTTGGATCTCCTTGCAGTCCAAGGGACTCTCAAGCGTCTTCTCCAACACCACAGTTCAAAAGCATCAATTCTTCAGCGCTCAGCTTACAAAGAAACAAAAAGCTTTCCCAGAATCCCTGGCAAACTTTTTATTGTATCTCAAAGGGCAGAGTATATCAGATGACCACTCTTGGCTGCAATCAACACTAACAAAATGCATATTTAATGAGGCATGTGGCTACTCCTAGCCGAAATCTGAGTTATGTCAACAAGGAACATGTGAAGAATCCCAGCTGGCACAAGTGGTAAAGAATCCACCTGCCAATGCAGGAAACATAAGAGCTGTAGGTTCAATCCCTGGGTCAGGAAGATCCCCTGGAGGAGGGCATGGGAACCCACTCCAGTATTCTTGCCTGGAGAATCCCATGGACAAAGGAGCTTAGTGGGCTACAGTCCATAGGGTTGCAGAGATTCAGTCAACACGACTGAATCAACTTAGCATCCAGCACATGGGTAGCTAGTAGTACCTATCACAGTGCAATTCTCAGAGCTGGGGACTAGTCTCAATTAAAGGTATAGGAACTTTGTAGCATAATAAGCATGATGGCATTAACAATGAGCTTGGAAACTTAAATTATTTTTGCATGTGTTTTTGGACTGAGAGTCAAAGAGTATGATAGGATAGATGGAGACTGAGAGAATTTTGAATTAAAGGGATGGAGTAAGAAATTTGCTTTAAATAATAGTTCCCTTGCAAACCATTTCTGCTATAGCTGTTAGAAAAATAATACATGCATTTTCAAATGCCTACATCCTTAAGTAAAAATATCACATTGTTCCTAATCCAAGTTTTTTTTGCCAACAAAATAAATACCATCAACTCTACTCTCCAGGACAGCTGTCAAAATGTTGAGGTGCTATGTTAACTGTTGTTCAAGATTTTAACTGAAAAATAAATTTGGCTACATAAACCATGGCTCTAAACTGTGGTTCTAAGCTTATCAGGATAAAAAGAGATTCCATTATATGTGATATATCTGATAAAAATGAATATATTATAGAAAGTAATTAGTAAGAAAATAGTAAGAAAAAAATTCCTCAGAAATTTTAAAATCTCATAACCTTGCCCATAAAATGAGTCTGGCAAACCTCACAATATCTGTTTGAAGAGAATTGGGATTTGCCTGATTTTTAGCATTGATGGTTTCTTGTGATGATTTTTATCCCATTAGTTCATCATATCTGTCTTTGTAGGATTTAAAATCTGTATAACAATGGAGCAAGGCACTAAGCAATGAAGTTTAGTGAGACTAAACCTCATCTTTTTAAGAACCTTTACTTTATTCAAGAGCAGTATTTGGCTCCAGCACCACCCAGTGACAAATCTAAAAACTGCATGTTATTGAGTTGGATGGCATCTTAGACATTTTTCTGACACACTGGTCATTGATCATGTGCTTAAAACATGACTAGTTCTAATTGAGATTTGCTGTAAGTGTAAATACACATTGGATGCCATGAATAATTTTTATACTGATTGTGTGTTAAAATGAAAATATTCAGACATAGTTGTTTAAAGAAAAAATATAGTTCACTTTTATATTTTTAATATTTTTATGTGATACTTAGAAATTTTAAAATTACACTCATAGTTCGCATTATATTTCCATGATACAGTGCTTACTTAGAGACTTAATTGGGTAATTTTGTTCAAAGAGGACATTTGGCAGAAGTATGGAGGTAAACCATCCGAATTTACTCTAAAAAAAAAAAAACAAACCCACCATGAACAGAGGAGATAGGAATAAATATATCTAGCTTTCCTTTGTATGTATAATTCTGATCCAGGGAATTAATCATGCTATTAGATTTAATGACTCTTAAAGTGCCTGTATTGAAAATTCACTTGGTTCCAGGCATTGTTTTAAGAATTCTGAATGCATTTGCTCCCTGAATCCCCACAGAAATTCTGTAAGGTGATTACTGTTATCTTTCTAGTTTTACACACAATAGGTGAGGCCCTGGATGTAAATGCCTTGGTCATTGTCACGTGGCTGTGAAGAGGTAGAGACTGGATTTGACGGTCTGTCTGGCTCTAGAGTCTACATATCTAACTGCTCTACTGTCCTCTTGCTGAAGAAAAAATGTGGATGAAAAATAAAAATGACACCGGCTGTAGGAAATTGCTTTCAGCACATTTACCCCAACATTAGAAAATAGTCATTCATGAGTGCTGCCAAATTTTTAGTTACTGCTAAGTCGTTTTAGTCACATCCAACTCTTTGCAATCCTATGGACTATAGCCCACCAGGCTCCTCTGTCCAAGGGATTCTCCAGGCAAGAATACTGGAGTGGGCTGCCATTCCCTTCTCCAGGGGATCTTTCCAACCCAGGGATCGAACCCACTTCTCTTACGTCTCCTGCATTGGAGGCAGATTCTTTACCACTAGCACCACCTGGGAAGCCCAGTTATTGTGTTCTTATTAATAAAAGTCCAATAGATTTAGTTAGGAATGTGGTAATTTTAAATACTATGTTTCAGGTAGCCCATGAATTATTTAGCAGCCACTGCAATTGGGAGATGGCATGAGGATCCTAAAATGTTTAAGACCCATGATTTACCTTTCAGGCATTTAGACTTGGGGGAAATTGCATCGATAAACAAATAACATAGATGAGGTATGCAAAAGAGAAGGTCCCCAAGAGAGATGGCACCTAGGCAGAATTTGGAGGAAAACTAGGATTTGTCAGGCAGAAAGGAAGACAGAATCCAGGGTGCCCATGCAGAAGGGAGCTTTTGGGCGCAGTTATATGATCATGAAGCAGTGTGACACAAGTGGCAAACTAGAAACGGTTCCATATTCCTTGTGTTTACCACTGTAGAGAGAGGTAAGGGTTCATCTACTGGGCCAGACGTGAAGGTGTTTTTCACCCCCAGACTGAACTCAGAAGTATGGCAGCCTGCCAACCTGAGCAAGAGAAATGATTTTGTAGGGAAGATGATAAGTTCTGAGTTTGGTTTGATCTAATTTTTTCACTTTAATATTGCAATTTCTATGTGATGAGATGAGTGCCTTGGGGGGAAAAAACCTATGAAACTGAAGTCACAGAAGTAGTTCAAGAACACGTCTCTCTAAACTTTGAATGCTTTCTAGGCCTTGTGAAGATCAAATGAACTCATGTATTTGACATCACTTTGAAAACAGCCCAGTACCACATCAGTTCAGTTCAGTCGCTCAGTCGTGTCTTGACTCTTTGCGACCCCATGGACTGCAGCACACAAGGCTTCCCTGTCCATCACTAACTCTCAGAACTTACTCAAACTCATGTCCGTAAAGTCAGTGATGCCATCCAGCCATCTCATCCTCTGTCATCCCCTTCTCCTCTTGCCTTCAATCTTTCCCAGAATCAGGGTCTTTTCCAATGAGTCAATTCTTTGCATCAGGTGACCAAAGTACTGGAGCTTCAGCTTCAGCATCGGTCCTTCCAATGAATATTCAGGACTGAATTTCTTTAGAATGGACTGGTTGGATCTCCTTGCAGTCCAAATGACTCTCAAAAGTCTTCTCCAACACCATAGTTCAAAAGCATCAATTTTTCAGCTCTCAGTTTTCTTTATAGCCCAACTCTCACATCCATGACTACTGGAAAAACCATAGATTTGACTAGATGAAACTTTGTTGGCAAAGTAATGTCTCTGCTTTTGAAAATGCTGTCTAGGTTGGTCATAGCTTTTCTTCCAAGGAAAAAGTGTCTTTTAATTTCATTGCTGCAGTCACCATCTGTAGTGATTTTGGAGATGGACATGAGTTTGAGTGAACTCTGGGAGTTGGTGATGGACAGGGAGACCTGGCGTGCTGCAATTCATGGGGTCGCAAAGAGTTGTACATGACTGAGCAACTGAACTGAACTGAAAAACAAAGTCTCTCACTGTTTCCATCAAGATTGCTGGGAGAAATATCAATAACCTCAGATATGCAGGTGACACCACCGTTATGGCAGAAAGCGAAGAACTAAAGAGTCTCTTGATGAAAGCTAAAGAGGAGAGTGGAAAAGTTGGCTTAAAACTCAACATTCAGAAAACTAATATAATGGCATTCTGTTCTATCTCTTCATGGCTAAGAGATGGGGAAACAATGGAAACAGTGCCACATAGATGTAGGTTTTATGGTTATCATCATCTGGGAGTTGAATCAATGAAGTCATTTGAAGATCTAGGGGACCATTATTTTTAAAATAGAAGTTTTGGATATTCATTTTATTAGGTGACTATAGTGAATATTTTAAAATTTTTTATTGACTACATTACTCTAACAGTGATAGGTTTTCTTTGAGGATTTTTGAGGTCACAACAAATTGCTACTTTGATTTTGACTAAAATGAAAAGCAAATTTGTTAAAATGGTCAAAATGCATATGTATGTGTGCAGACAAGACTAAAAATAATCACAGTTTGGTCTTGTTCATGACATTTTTAAAAGGACCTTAAGTATCACATATATCACCTATGCATATATACAATATGCAAGTTGAACCTCAGCAATCATTTTAATATCAACTTGAGGAATTTGAAAGACTCAGCATAGACTTCCTTCCAACTGAATGATAGGTAAATTTGCCTCCCTAAAGAATAGCCCCGGGACTTCCCTGGAGGTCCAGAGATTAAGACTCCACACTTCACTACAAGGGATGTGGGTTTGATCCTTAGTCACGGTTTTAAGATCACACATGTTTTGTGGTGCAGCCAAAAAAAGAGAAAAGAAAATAAGCCCTCTCATGTAGATCAGCAACACAGAGGCAATTCTGTCGTCCTAATGGCATTGGCCCAGGGCTGGGTACAAACAGGTATAATATCTGATGATAGGCAGGTTGAATCACCCCAGTAATATTTAAAATGCAGATCTTTGAGCCCTATAGAACCAGATAATGCAAGTCAGTGGGGTAGGGCATGGGAATTAGTATTTTTAACAAAAATCCTAGATGACTTTAGTGCTTTCTAAAGTTCCTCATAAAGGAGATCAGTCCTGGGTGTTCATTGGACAGACTGATGTTGAAGCTGAAACTCCAATATTTTGGCCGCCTAATGTGAAGAGCTGACTAACTGGAAAAGACCCTGATGCTGGGAAAGATTGAGGGCAGGAGGAGAAGGGGACAACAGAGGATGAGATGGTTGGATGGCATCACTGACTCAATGGACATGGGTTTGGGTGGACTCTGGGACTTGGTGATGGACAGGGAGGCCTGGCGTGCTGCAGTTCATGGGGTCGCAGAGTCGGACACAACTGAGAGACTGAATTGAACGGAAAGTTTGAGAAGCTTAGGATCAGACTGTGATTTATAGATAGTCTGTGTGATTGAGTACAAGTCATAGTTCCATGGGATGCTCACAGATGACTTTTCCAAAAATCAAGTGCTGAGAGCTATTGCTAATATAGCTTCTCCCTTAGCAAACTCTGAAACACTGCTAACGTGAAATCTGAAGCCTAGCTTGGTCAATGCTGTTCATGCAGTCTGATTTCATTCAGCATTCTAGGGAATTAAAGCTACACCGTCTCTCTGGTGACTTGCTCCATTACCATCCTGGCATAGCCTTCCATCAGTCATTTTCTTGCCATGAAGGAAAAAAAAAAAAAAATACTGAGAGTTTTAGAAGTTCTCATCAAAAGAAAAAAAATGTAACTATGTGTGTTACTGGATGTTAACTAGACTTATTTTGGTGATTATTTGTGATATAAGTTTATTGGGATTTCCCTGGTGGCTCAGTCAATCAAGAATCCACCTGCAATAGGTTTGATCCATGGGTTGGGGAGATAACCTTGAGTTGTACTGTACACCTGAAACTAATATAATGTTATACATCAGTTATATCTAAATAAAAAAGAAAAGTAAAAGGCTTTTCAGTCCCTCAGTATAAATACTGTTTTCTGGAAAAAAAAATATATGATTTCAATACATGATCTGAAATGAATAGTTCATCTAAAGTTTCCTGTTTGACCAATAATTAGATAGATCCATTCTGCATTCCTGATATTTTCAATGTAAAGTGTAGCAGATTATGTTTCTTATTATAACAATAATTGCTATGTAATTTATAATTTATTGAGATGGTTGAAGTATATAATTACAGTTTTGCTTGCATATCTACCTCAAGGAACTTTAGGTTATGTTAGGTATTTGATTGTTTGTTTTGAATGCCTCTCTCCATCTTCACCCTGCCCTCCAAGACTGCTGTATACATGGAAAAAGGAATATTTAGGAGAATGTGTCTAAAAGACTAGTATTAGAGGCAAGAAAATACAGGACAAGACTACTGGAGTAAAATGTTGGATGAAATGTTACAGCTCAGTTTATGTTTGGCTTTAATTTTCATTCCCATCAAATATAATATTCTTTAAAGAAATGAAATATAGATGCACTGTACTTTTTAAGGTGTTGTAATAAACCCAAGCTAAGACAGTGGGCTAGAATTTTATTACACTAAACAAGTCCCAGTTTTCCAGACCACATTAATTTCATGCCTACAGAATGATACAACTGATGTATATGATTGTAAAATCACTGTTAATAATAAAGAAAAGGTGTTTATCAAGAAGAACTGGTCAATATTAGATTCCACAAGCTAATACTGGGTATATATTTCTTATAAAAAATTACAATGTATTAGAAACTATGTCATTTTACATAAAGATGTGAAAATGCTATTAGGACAAACCAAGGCTTATACTGAGCCATATATAATGTGAAAAGTATGATCTGGTTTGTACCTTTTAGTCTAAACTATGCCAAATTTCAAGGCTTTTTAATAAAAATAAATGAATCCCTTCATTAAAGATAAAAATGACATTTCTAGCTTAATAATTTATTCCCGAAAGAGACATTATTAGGAAAAGAAGTAATGAAATTTCAGATATAAAGATAAACTTTAGAGAAAATTTTGGCAGAAGGAAAGATTATCATGGATTTAGAGAACATAGAAGAGGCAATGTTGAACTTGAGTTAAAAAAAAATTGTAAAATTGAAAATAAATCTTCTCACTCAAAAACTGAGATCCTGGTGTTTATAGGTTCTTGGGGAAAAAACTGGCAATGACAAAGAATTGTTTGAAAATTTCTCATTTATGATAATTGTCAGTATCAATTCATTTAGATAAGATCTAACCTATTTTATGTCTGGTGGTTAAGTCCTTTATAAAAAGAGAACTCCCCCTTCACTCCAGTTTTCTCATTCTAGACCAGGCTGTTAATTAGGGAAAAAAATGCTAATTTCCACTTCCAATTTGAACATGTATCAGACCTTGAAATAGAGATGAATGTGCTTGCCCTGTTTTCAGCTTCGTTTTGATAGTAAAGGGATTTGGGTTACTACAATGTTATAATTTTCATAAAGAAAATGTCTCTTTTATGCTGCCTTCATTATTTTGAATCTTAGTTTGGGGGTCCGGAGAGAAATGGATAGATACCATACTTAGAATTATAATCTTCAGCAAGTGATCTGCCTTAGGCTATAGTGTGTGTGTGTGTGTGTGTGTGTGTGTGTTATATAAAATTCTCTCTCATCTATTTGTGTATCTATCTAGGGAGACAAAGTGACAGAGACAGACAGAATTTTTTTTTTTTTTTAATTTCAGCAAGGGAAAATCTGAACCTAATACAAAGGAAGGAGGTACATTGCATCGCAAATGCTGGGGCAGTGCTGACAGCGGTGTTTGAGCTTGCTTAATCTAGTGCTTACAGACAATAGGTCTACATGGTACTGTGTAGGCTGCCTCTTCCAGAAAAGCATGTTTTTGCATTTCCAAAATGTGAAATTTGAAAAGCAGAGCACTTAGTTGCAGCAAAGTTGAAGACCATGGCCATCCAGGACTAGGAGCACTGCTGAAGACCTCTGAAAAGTGCAAAACCTTCCCATTCATTTTGCCAGGCTGTTTTTTGTTTTTTTTTTTTGTTGTTGTTTTTTTTCCAAATGGGAAATTAGGTAAAGCTTAATATAAGGCTCACAGGGGAAATGGAGACATCTCAGACATGAATGAGAAGATTGTGGATATGATGGTGACTGTTTTCATCCAAATAAAACTAAGCAAAGGTAAGGGTATAGTGCTATGTTCCTTTCCGACTGTGATTTCTGTAACTTTTTTTCCTTACATGTGCAAAGTCATGAAAAGTTATTTGTTTGCAGATTCTTGAAACTGTGATTTGCTCAAGTTAGGGCAAGGGGTGTGCATGGGGTAGATATGCTAGAGCGAGAGAAATCTAGTAATAAATTCTGCCATCAGTATCCATGGACACTGAATTACGGCAGTAAAGCAGTTTCAAACTAAGTATTTTTAAACTTAAATATTGTCACTGACAAGACATAATCCCACGATTAACTATAGAGTCCTAACATCTTGGGAAGGCAAGAGAACATGAGGTTGTGTGGCAAGACAGTAAAGAATCCCCAAATACCTTGAATTATAAGAAATTGAGAAGTTCAAGTTTAGAGATCTTACCTAAATTTTTGCCTTAAAGACCTTTTCTGTATTGACAAAGCTTGAAACACAGGAGTTAAAAAGATGAAGCAAAGAAAAAATGAGAACCACTATGCACGTTGAGAATGGGGCAAAAATGTGACTAGGGTCATTATTTGGGAGTCATGGTATAATTTTCAACTGTTCACAGTCAATAGTTTTAATCTGGGTTCCATGAAGTTAATGAGTTTTAATTTGACAAAGTCTCAAGTAAAATTTTAAGCCTCAATAATAAGCTCGGATGAAGACTTACAGACATTTTACATAGGACCCATTAGAGTAATTTTATTGCTGAGTTTGAACTAAATGAAATACTCACTTGTTCATTTCCTGAGTTTATTTTTCCATACATTAAAACAGGATTTAATACTGTGATAAACTTATAAATCTCTAGTAAATCAATTCCCTTATACTTGCATATACTTTTTAGTTACCAGAATAATGAATCAATTCTATATCCATTCAATATAGTGAAGTGAAAGTCACTCCATCGTGTCCGACTCTTTGCGACCCCATGGACTATACAGTGCATGGAATTCTCCAAGCCAGAATACTGGAGTAGGTAGCCTTTCCCTTCTCTAGGGAATCTTCCCAACTCAGGGATCGAATCCAGGTCTCCCGCATTGCAGGCAGATTCTTTACCAGCTGAGCCACAAGGGAAACACATTCAATATAGTATGTCTAATTTAATCCCTCTGAAACAAAGATCATTGTTAAAGTTTTTTGATTGTTTTGTTTTATTTTGACCCAATGTTTAATGTGAGTTTATTGTCTTTTATATTTCAACAAAGAGCATCAATGCAAATCTGTGAGATAATAGGGTATGATAGAAGACACAACCCATGTTAGATTATAGGAATCAGACTTCCTGGATGTGCTTCTTAAAAACGTGCAGGAGCTCAGGTCAAATTAGCAATAGGTGACTCTCTTGTTGACCCTGAGAGGCCATGCTTGAAGGGAACTGCAAGACAGACTCCTTGTTGGATGGAGTTGCAGATACTGCTCTGTCTTTGAGCTAAGTCAGGGTATTAATCTTCATTGCTCCTCCAGTTAGGTGGTCCTTTCTGTCAGTAGGGTTGAATATCTTATTTAAGTCATTTAACTCTCAGTAGACTGAGGACTCTGAGTCTGTGTCCAGGCTACTCAGAAGGGGGAATTCCACAAAGAAGTCCCTTCTCTCTCTAGAACTGGTGAGATACATCTCTCTCTCTCTCTCTCTTTTTTTTTTTTTTTTTTTTAGAACTAACTAAGGGATTTCTTTAAGTCTTTAAGTTGGAGTTGCTAAACATGAGGTAAGCTAGTGAGTGGTAAATTTCAGACACTACTGACACCCTGGTCACTTGGCTCCCCAGCCAGTTCTATCACCTGTGACACCTCAGATTAAGGTGGTACAAGTTAAGAGTTAAGTGAAATTGTGTTTTGGTAGATAGTCTTTTAATAGCAAGCATTTCCAAGATGAACACAAAAGACTGAAAGACATAGAAATGTTAGGACTACAGGGACTGAATGCTTAAATGCCTTCTAGTTGGTTTTATCTGCTGTCTTTGTAGTCGTGGCACCTCTTTCAGTGTGCTACCTACCTGTTAGGGTTTCTAAAAGACTCCAGGTAGGAACTTGAATTTCTGATTATGTCAAATACGTTTTACCAAACTGTAAATTACTGTTTGTGTTCATGGATACTTCATTTTCCAAAATTTCAGGGATTAAACCTTCTTTGTAAACATTCATTTGTGTGTGTGTGTGTGTGTGTGTGTGTGTAAAGGAGGGGGGTGGCAAAGAGAGAGAGAAATTGAAGAAACAGCCTAACATGTACTACTTGGAAAATAAGTCAACTTCTTAAAATAATGATTATATTAATCAACTCTGAAATCAGTCTTTGTATACATTATAACATTCTATTTTAAATTGATTGTATACTTGTCATTTTAAATAAGCTTTCTGAAAATGAAATAACTCTATCACATATGCTGCTAGAATCCCTCTGTATCCTCAAAGATAGGATTTATTATGCTATATTCAAATTATTTTTTACTTTATATAAACATATGTTTCATATATTTGTCAAATAAATATAATCTATTAAGAGATTTCTAGGAAGGAAAATAGAAAACTACTTTATTCAAGTTTTTTTGGCCAATAATTTGTCTGATCTTTAAAGTATACCATTTATGTTATCACATAGTTCCATTAGTTTTGAATTATCAATGCTTATATAGTGTTCTTAAAGACTTTAAAAATTTAAATATAGTTGTTTATTATTAGTATATTTATAGTATATTATTAGTTTTGGGTATACAACATAGTGATGTAATATTGTTATAGATTATACTCCATTCAAAGTTATCATAACATATTCTGTTATGTATGTACAATACATACATTGCTATACAATATGCCCTTGACTTGTAATTGATATATGTGGAAGATATTTTAAGAAAGGTAATTATAATATTGTGTAGCCTCATAAGTAAGCCAGTTCCCCACAGGAACAGTGATTTTACTGTTTTAAGCAGCAGAGAAAACCAATTGCTCCTTTCCTGGCTGTGGGTCTGCCAGCTAGGTTATGGTTTCTTGTTTCCTTGTTAATCAGAGTCACTGTTTACTCTTTAGTGATTCAATGTACTTTGAACTTCATTGTGAGACAGGATGTGGGGTCTACTTTATTACATACCTACTGCTCATCTCTAGGGCTTGCCCCATGGCTCAGATGGTAAATAATCTGCCTGCAATACAGGAGACCTGGATTTGGTTCCTGGGTCAAGAAGATCCCCTGGAGAAGGGAATGACAACCCACTCCAGTCTTCTTGCCTGGGAAATCCAATGGACAGAGGAGCCTGGTGGGCTGAAGTCCATGGGGTTGCAAAATACACAGGACTGAATGACTAAAACACCCAGCCCACCTCTAGCACCTCCCATTTGCTTAGCTGTTTTTCCTTGATTGGTGCCAAGAGTCTCTGCCTTCAAACAAGAGACTAAGTGGAAAGAAAAACACTGTCCAATGAGGGGCTTTTTAATTTGTGTCTTACCCAATTGTCACTCTCTTTACTAATTGTGCCCCAGTTGAACTAGTTAAACATAAAGGGATATCTCACTATGGATCATGACCTTGCTTCATTGTCCAGCAGTTCATTTATCCATTAATTTGATTATTTAATGTAATTGTTTATCTGTTTCAATAGAAATGTTAGATAACTTATAAGAAAAATCTAAGTTAAAATAATAAAGCAAAACCTGAAATAGGGATGAGAGAAAATCAAAAGGGAAATAACACTAACAGAAGAAGAATGTGGGAGTAGTGCAGTATTAAGTCTTTGGGCTATTCTTAGGGCTTGTGCACACATTTTTCTCTGATATATCTTCTAGCCAAAGATAGTTTCACAGCTGTTCATATCCAGAAGGAAAAAGTAGTAATTCCTTAGGGGTAACCAACATTTCTTTTAATACTTAATCCATTGAATTTTTTTTTTCATCTCATTGCCTTCATCTAGACAACCTGTACCTTCAACCATTGTTGTGAGTCACTCAGTCGTGTCCAACTCTCTGTGACCCCGTGGACTGCAGCCCGCCCCGCTCCTCTGTCCATGGGACTCTCCAGGCAGGAAGACTGGAGTGGGTTGCCATTTCCTTAGATTTGAAAATTCTGATTCCATCGGCAAGTAATATTCGGGTGAATTTGTTCCCACAAAGCCTCACTCTACTGGTAAATTAAATTTATAAAAATCTGTAGTCCTCACCCTCTTTTTTAATGTCAAGATTCAAAGCCAGGGCTTTCTGAAAGATTGTAGCAATTCACGAATCATGTGCTTGGATCATGCTGTTTGCCCAACATTATAATAGACGCTAGGGATATCAAGAGAGAACTTGCCACATCCAAAGAGTTGTTCTATATTAGTACAGAATTTCCCACCAGAGTACTGAGATCAGACGGGTTAACTGGTAGTTATGTTACCCACCCTTTTGAATGGCCCCAAAGAAGGGTCCTACTGCCTGGATCAATTAACCTGTGCCAATTAAGGGACTCTGAGTTTGACATAGAAGCATAGGAAAGCTTAATTCTTTTTTTAAGGTATTCTTCTCTATTCTTTTTTTTTGTTTATTTTTGGTTGTGCTAGATCTTCATTGCTTTGCACAGGCTTTTTCTAGTTGTGGCAGCGAGTGAGGGCTACTCTCTAGCCACAGCGCACGAGCTTCTCGTTGTGGTGGCTTGTTTTGTTGAGCAGCACAGGCTCTAGGGTGTATGGGCTCAGTAGTTGCTGTTTCCGGGCTCTAAAGCACAGGCTCAATAGTTGTGATGCAGGAGCTTAGTTGCTCTGTGGCATGTGGGATCTTCCAGGACCAGGGATCAAACCTCTGTCCCCTGCATTGGCAGGTATACTTTTATCCACTGTGCCACCACAGAGGTCCAAGAAAGCTTACACTTTGAGCAAAGAATGGAGAGATCTGAACTCCGCTCTGGACAGGCTGTGGGTGAGGCCGCCTTATTGTACCCTGTTAGTGGGGAGGGGGTGGGCTTCTTAAGCCGTGGCACTACTGTGCTTGCTCACGGCTTCAGATCGTAGTGCCAGGCATAGCATCTTTGATGCAAGGCCTGCAGCCTTCATCTTGAATTAAGGTGCTGGACATCGAGCTTTGCTTCTGCAAAAGTCCTCATGAAGCTGAGGTGTCGGCCTCGGTGCAGCCTTTTGGTGCTGAAACGTCTGGTCTAAACTGCCCGGTGCACAATCTCTTTCCATGACCCCTGGGAGGAAGTGACACTCGAGTAAGCACAAAGGAAAAGAAAAAAAGATTAAACTTTATTTTATTACTGAGAATCTCTATTTTCTGGAGATTAATGGTTGCTTTGCTGGTGATGGACAGGCAAGGATTTTTTTGTTGTTGTTGCAATTATTATTTATTTTAGCATAATCTCTGCACTGGTTTTCTCATTTATGATAGTCATAAAATGTTTCCTTTGAAATAAATGTATGTGAGTGAAATTGCAAGTTGATTTAGAGAAAGTTATTCAACTATAGTAAAGATTTAGGAGGGTGTGGCATCAGTTTTGGAAGTGGTGTAATTCCTGGCATCACTTGAGGGCATATTTTTCTTGTAGCTGTGCTGTGCTCAGTCGCTTGAATCTTTGTGACCCCATGGACTGTAGCCCACCAGGCTCCTCTGTTCATGGAGTTTTTCAGGCAAGAATACCAGAATGGGTTGCCACTTCCTACTCTATGGGATCTTCTGGACACCCAGGGATCAAACCCATATCTCTAGTATCTCCTGCTTTGATTGGCAGGTAGATTCTTTACCACTGTGCCACCTGGGACTATAAATGTGAAAGACTCATGACAGTGGAAGGATTTACTATAACAGTGGAGGTGTGGACTTGATGTAGGGTTTAATAAAATGTTGGGAGTAAAAACTGGGGGCAGTTTGGGAGAAAGGAGACATCTAAGCCAGGACGTGACAGACCTGTTCATCATTTGGGCGAGGGGATGCATTTGAGCTGAAAGGTAGTTGTGCTAAAGCATGAGGTATGCACCTGTACTGATTATAAAATGATAAAAAACTTGATAATGTTGGAAAATGAGAGACATGTGGAGAAATGACAGAAGGGTAAAATAGAGACTGTTCTTCCTAAAGGCCCATACTTCCTATGCATCAAATTATTCATCTTCCTGACAATTAATTATGTGAGGTATGTATCTTCAGACTGCTCCATTGTCCTGCTCCAGGGGGTGATTTTTACATCACAGTTCGTTTGAATGATGTGCTGTGTAATTTAATACATTTGTTCTATAGATAACAAGACTTCAGCACAAGGGAGTTAAATAACTTGTCCAGTATTGCATACTTATAAGTTTGAAGTCCAGATTTGACCTCAACAAGTTTACTTTAGGTAAAGGACAGAAGATCCTTTCTACATGGCCATTAAAGGGAAACTGGATATTATTCTCTTGGCAATGGGAACTGAAATATTTTTATATGGACTACAGTGACTAGATACAAAGAAAGTCATATCTGGCTAAGCTGTGTTGAGAGGACTGAATTAGGGTGAGCCTGGAGTCAAGAGACCAGTGATGTTGGTTCAGTCAAGAGCAGATGAAGGTCAAACCATGATCAAGATGGTAGCACCGGTTGGGAGTGCATTGGGTGTTTTTGTCAATTGCCAGAGTTGGGATAGGTCCTTTTGTTTCCTTAGGGTTTACGAATCCAGGCTCTGAGTCTGTATCCCCAGGCTGAGCTGTCCCACGGGATCCTTAAACAAGGAAAGAAAGCAGTTGATTTACTCCTGTCACAAATCCTTGCTTTTTTCCTATGTTCCTATGATTTTTCTTTGTTGATTCTTAGCAACATGTGTCAGCCTATATCCAGCACCAAGACATCCCTTCCCTGTTTCTCTGATTATCTATAGTCTTACTCCTGATCTCCTGGCTCCTTCTACAGGCATAAACTTCCATTTGAAGTAGAATCCAAAGGTTTTGGATGGTGTGAGAGCATAAAGAATTCTTTCCTTGTTTGTTCATTTTATTTTGGCTTGTAACATCTTTTTGGTTTAGCTTGTAACATATGAAAACAATAATTTATCTTAGAAGTAGTTCTCAAAAGAGTGGCCCTTGGACCATCTGCATCAAAGTCAGCTGAGAGTTTAAACGGTGTACAGACCTCTGGATATAAGTGGGAATTTGCTATTTAACTGGCATCCTCAGTTATTTCCAGTGTTGGCAGTCAACAGGCTCTACTTTGAAAAAGACTAACCTTGGGCCTAGCAGTACTGAAACACTATTTTGTTAACAATAATGTATTTAAACTCTAACTCTGTGTAGCACTCTTATGGAAGAAACAAACAGGAAATAAATTACATCTATTTGTTTCAGCAGCCTCCAGTACTAGTCATAATCAGAACTGGTGGAGAATGAAGTTTCCGTACAGGGAAATGCAAAGGTTGCACTGATTTGTGGATTGCATGGGGATCCAGGCTGTACTACAACCACCACCACCAACAAAAATCAGCGTTTTACAATGTTGCCACTCATAATACCCATTCCAACTCCTAAGTATCCCCATCATTCATTATCATCTTCAGTCTTAACCTCACATTCTGGGGTTGGTCCATATTCTGATTTGATCCTATCTCCTGCTCTACTCCAACCTCACAGAGTCTTCCAACTGCATCCACTGGATTGCAGAGCCTGTCCTTGGCAAAATCCCATAAGACTACACCTCCTAATGTTACTTTCAGCTTCTCCTCCGGTCTTATCAAATGGTGCTACTCTCCAGCCCTCTCCATCAAAACCACAGAACTAGTCGAGTGTCTTCCTTCACCTTGATCACTACTTTCAAAGTTTGTCTCTCTCCTTCCAGAAAAACCCCGGCTGCTCTGAGATACTTACTAAATGAGTGCCCCTACCCCAAGTATTGGGTCCTGACCTTATTGAAGAGAGCACTGCAGTGATTCTAGGGAAAGCTGCTGATGAGGCACTAGAGGCAATTACTAGAGACACTCTACTATCAGTTCAGTTCAGTTGCTCAGTCATGTCCGACTCTTTGCGACCCCATGAATTGCAGCACTCCAGGCCTCCCTGTCCATCACCAACTCCCGGAGTTCACTCAGACTCATGTCCATTGAGTCAGTGATGCCATCCAGCCATCTCATCCTCTGTCGTCCCCTTCTCCTCCTGCCCCCAATCCCTCCCAGCATCAGAGTCTTTTCCAGTGAGTCAACTCTTTGCATGAGGTGGCCAAAGTACTGGAGTTTCAGCTTTAGCATCATTCCTTCCAAAGAACATCCAGGGCTGATCTCCTTCAGAATGGACTGGTTGGATCTCCTTGCAGTCCAAGGGACTCTCAAGAGTCTTCTCCAACACCACAGTTCAAAAGCATCAATTCTTTGGCGCTCAGCCTTCTTCACAGTCCAACTCTCACATCCATACATGACCACTGGAAAAACCATAGCCTTGACTAGATGGACCTTTGTTGGCAAAGTAGTGTCTCTGCTTTTCAATATGCTATCTAGGTTGGTCATAACTTTCCTTCTATGGAGTAAGCGTCTTTTAATTTCAAGGCCTTAGTCACCATCTGCAGTGATTTTGGAACCCCAAAAAATAAAGTCTGACACTGTTTCCACTGTTTCCCCATCTATTTCCCATGAAGTGATGGGACCAGATGCCATGATCTTAGTTTTCTGAATGTTGAGCTTCAAGCTCACTTTTTCACTCTCCTCTTTCACTTTCATCAAGAGGCTTTTTAGTTCCTCTTCACTAAAACTGCCTAAAATAATTTGTTTCTTCTATCTGTCTTCTCATGACTTTTTAAATGATGAGGCAGTTAAAATGGCATCACCCAGCTGTGGGGCAGAGTCCCACCTTGATCACTTATAAGGTGTTTGATTAGCTGGAGGAGCTGCTGGCTGCTGTGCCCAAAAAGAGATGGTTCTGGAGAAACCATGTGTACTGTAGTATTCTATCAAGCAAGCACACCAGAACTGGAATGGAAAGACCTTCCTCCTGTAATGCCTACTCAGCCCTCTAGTGACTAAACTTATCATCCAACCAACTGGCAAACAAACAATATTTAAGAGGATTAGCTTTGTTTTCAAATAACGCTAAAGAAAAAAAGATATGGAGTTGAAAGTCCATAAATCAATAACCAGCACACATACCCATTTATATTTTTTAATGTATTAAAGATTTATAACTTGCTTTCATATTTTTGCAAATGTCTCACCTTGGTTATCTTTTTGATTTTTTTCAGTTCACATTTTCTTCCAGAATTCATTATTGTGTCAGGATCAAAATTATTTTCCCCTAGAATACTTTAATGTTGAATTGTGTTAAATCTATAAACTAATATGGAAAAATGTATTAGCTTTGCCTTTTTCAGACTTGGCAGATAAATATATAACCTCTCTCTCTTTAATAGATTTAATATCAGGCAAGAATACTGGAGTGGGTTGCCATTCCCTTCTCTGGGGGATCTTCTCTACCCAGGGATCACACCTGGGTCTCCTGCATTTCAGGTGAATTCTTTACCAACTGAACCACTAGGGAAGCCATTGTATGTCTTACTAAACTTTTATTGGGATTTACTTTTTTATAAAAGACTTTCAGATTTTTAGTTAGATGTATTCCTAAATATTTTAAGTTGTATTATTAATATTGGTGATAGTACATTATTAGTATATTATTAATATTAGTGGTAGTTTTGCATTAGATCTTCCCCCTATTTTATTTTCTATTTTGTTGTCATTGGTATTTAGAAGATTATTGATTTTTGAAGTTCATCCCTTATGACTTCTAATAGGCTTCTAGTTAATTGGCCAAGATTTTTAAGGCCAGCACTCACTAATGAGAAATAACTGTCTCTCCTATTCATATTCGTATGAATCTTTGAACATTGAGGCAGTTAAAATGGTACCACCCAGCTGTGGAGCAGAGTTCTGGCTTGGTCACTTACAAGGTATTTGATGATCTGGACCAATTTACTACGCTACTATTTCATCATCTGTGACATTGGGGAGTAACTCTCTCTACCTCATAAAATTGTTATAAGGATTAAAGGTGATAATGATTGCAAAATCCTTCATACAGAGGATATAATAAATGTTCTCTTTAAAATATTTAATAAGAAGTAGAATGAACCTTTTTTCTGTTAATCTTTATATTGGGGCTTTGGCTGTAGCTGCCAGACAACCCCTCCCAAAAACTTGCTAAGACGTTTTATAAGCGATCATTTGAACTGCCATCTGTTGACTCAAATGGTAAAGAATCTGCAATGTGGAAGACCTGGATTCGATCCCTGGGCCAGAAAGATGCCCTGGAGAAAGGAATGGCAACCCACTCCAGTATTCTTGCCTGGAGAATTCCAGGGACAGAGGAACCTGATGGGCTACAGTCCTTAGGTCACAAAGAGTCAGACATGACGTGTGACTAACACACATACACTCTACCCTATTAAAAACAAGCCAAAAGCCTTTGGGAGACAGAATTTGTTACTACGGTGGTAGTGTTAGGTCTGCTGATACAGTTCTTTGGAGACCTTAAACTTTTCCTCAGGAGTAAGTGATTCTAGAGCTAGGAATGATTCCCAGATATTATCCAAAGATAGGGAAGAGATATTCTACAGAACATTTAAAGGCAGTCCTTGAAGAAAAATCAATTTATTTCCTGTTATACCTCATGAAGTTAAGACCATTTAATTAACCAGTCCCACATGTATCCACTCAATGCTGAGAATTCACAAAGTGGAATCTTGGCCGAAGGACTGGTAGCATATCATCAGTAATGATGTTTTTAATATCTGCTCAAAGAAATCCTTGAGGAATGAATAAAAATGATACATCAATGCATACATACATTATATTTACAGACCTCCCTTGACTTACAGTTACCCCCTGATATCATAAATTGAAAATGCATTCAATATACCTAACTTCCCAAACATCATAACCTAGTCCTCCTTAAATACATTCAGAATACTTACATTAGCCTATAGTTGGGCATAATCACAAAGCCTATTTTATAATAAAGTATTGAATATCTTATGTAATTTATTAAATACAATACTGAAAGTGAAAAGCACAATGGTTGCCTGGGTGCAGAATTGTTGTATGTATATGAGTTGTTTACCTTTATGGTCGTATGACTGACTGGGAGCTCTGGCTCACAGCTACTGCTTAGGATCATGAGAGAATATAATTAGCCCCTAAAAAGATAAAAGATTTGAAGTATAATTTCTACTGGATACTTATTGTTTTTGTACTATCATAAAATTGAAAAAATATTATAAGGAGAATCATCATAAATCAGGAACTATCTGTGTTAATACTTCCCTTTCAATCCTTTTTTTTTTTTAATAGCCATCTACTTAGGTTGGAAATTATAGTAATCAGATTTCAATTGTTAAAGCCAACTTTCTATCACACTCTTTTTCAAAACACCATTTGTTGTCCTTAGTAGGTAGTCTATCCTTGGAGGTAAAATGGCTACTTCTCAGGTTATATTACTTCTCCCTGTGCCAGGGAGTTAGAAAAAATTAACTTTTACCCAGTGACTCTATGATTGTCCTAAATTACATAATCTTTATTTTTTATTTGATCAGTTATTGCCCTGCATTTACTATTTCTCCCTGGGTTTTTAATTTTGGAATTGCTAGCAGTTTAACTATGACTATGTTATTTGAAGTAGCACCCAAACCTATAGCCAGTGCATCTTAGTATATTAGTTAGGGTAACACTTAGAATATTAGTTCAGGCAACATTGTTAGGACAAGCAAATCCAAAAGCAAACAGAGGTGGACGGTCAGAACAAAAGTTTATTTCTAGTCCTTTGTAATGTCCTGTTAGGTGTTTCTGATCAGTATAGAGCTCTGTTCCAGGGACCCGGCTTTCTTTCATCATGTGACTCTGTGGTCTTTAACACATGGCTTCCAAAATTGTCACCAAAGGAGGAAAAGCATGGAGGATCATGCTGGGAAGTTTTCATAGTCCAGGTCTGGCTGTCATCACTTCTGCCAGAATCCACTGGTCTTCATTTATTCACAAGGCCAGACTCTTGACCACCTGAGTACCTGAGATGTGCTGCCTTGTCTTAACATGTGCCAGGAGGAAGAACAGAAAGTGCTTGGTTTGTAGCTAGCCAGTCTCTGCCACACTTGGCATATTCTGTCTCCATTCAAACCATCCTTTTTGTAATCACTTTTTTAAAATAAACATCAGTATAAATTGGGGAGTATTGGGGAATATTTTCCCCTTTTAAGGCCTTTGCACCTGCTATTTTCTTTGCTTTAAATAATCTTTCTGTGGATCCGTAGGTCTCAATTCAATTGTCACCTGTTCAGAGAGGCCTTTTCCTAAAATTTCAGGTTGATCAAACTTCCCACGTACTCAGACACACATTAATACACACTCTATTTTTCCTTCATCTTATATATATATGTAAAGCATGTAGGAAATGAGAAGCCTGTGGTAAATGCCAGTTCCTTCTATTTGCCTCAGACTGTAAACTGGAATTTATTTCTGGCCAAAGCTAAGAACAATATGTTTTAGGTTAAGTAAAAATATTTTCCTACAAAGAACTTTTCAAATATTAAATGGATAAAGTGTGTACTACTGACTTTTGTAGGTTTTTTTTTTTTTTTAGTGACTGCATATGAATTAATCTATTTGTTAGGAATTCTGTTTCCTAAATGAGATATATAACATGAGTATCGGGTAATTCATGTTTGTAATATTTTCAACTACATCCATAGTTGTTTCCATTTTTTTTTCCTTCAGCCTTACTGCTTTCGTAGTATTTTTAAGTCTTTTCAGAGAGAAAAAGTCTTTATGAGTTTTGGGGGTGATGATGGGGTAAGCTTGGACATTTGTGGAGACTGTAAGCACAGATATATTTGTGCTCCAGGAAAGTAAATAAATATATTTCATTAGCTGATTTTTCTCCTATCAAATTTAAGTGCTCTAAGAAATCTCAGCTGCTGTTCAAACCTTTCTTTCTGTAAATAAAGAATATAGTCAATTTAATATTATCCACTATTCACAGATGAGCTGGCAAAAGCCCAGGGAGCAAAATGACTTTTCCAATGTTACCAACCCAAAACCTGTAAGTTTATGAGAATGGAAATACTTCAGAAGTTTTCTGTATGTGCATTACCTACCCAGTTAAAATTTAAAAACATATTTCTAAGCAAAACAGACCATTTTCCCATGTATTCTACACCCTCAGATATTTCACAGAAGATTATACAAGTTAAATTGTTTGAGAAATAAACTGTAGTCAGCCAAGAAATTGCAAATCTTACTAAACTTATCAAAGTTCCCCTTTTCTCCCAATCAAAGAACTTTGGGATATCATATTTTTCTTCATTCAGTCTGGAAGAATGTCAAAAATCTCAGTGTTTATACTAGCTCATTCTGTGAGCAGCTTGAGAAAAAAAGCTCCCAGTGATAAAAGTTGCCCATGTTCTGAGAGTACAGAAAACTTGTGACATCTTTTAATTAGAGGACAAACTCAGAATATCTACCCTCCAGTCCTTTGCCTCACCAACGAAATTTCCAAAAATGGAATTGTCTGCAGTAAAGGATACTGCAATGAAATATATTCTCAATGCATCAAGTGGAAATGAGAATACAACTGAAATGCCCGATATAGTATAATATCTTAGCTCTATTTCCTGAAAAAGAAAGATGTAGGACTCTAGTGAGCTACCCATTAAAGGGACTGCTAAATAATAGGATTGATGAAATGTGCTAATATAATTTATTTTCATCATATTTTAGTCATTTCAAACAGATTATTGAATTACCTCTCATTGCATTATAAAAAAAGATTTTTTAAAATGTCATTGAAAAAGTCATCATGCCAAGGGCCCACCTCCTTAATCAACTGGAAGGGCACTGACTTAGTGCTGGAGGGAGTTTTCTTGAACTCTTTGTTCATAAACCCACAGTGTCTGGGATCCTCACTTTCTTTTTGTTCTATTTCTTCTACATGTACTGAGTTACTTCTTGTTGCCAAGCACAGTGCCAAGTGATGATGATCAAAGGGAACTAAGGCATTGACCTTGTCCTTACAGACTTCAATCTCTAGCTCACAAACATAAGCAAATCATTACAATATGTGATGAGAACTATAAGAGCATGAACATTCTATTGTGTGATATAAATGAGGAACCCTTATCCACGAGCCTCAGAATGCTTCTTAGGGAGACTATACTGCTAAGTTGCTTCAGTCGTGTCGGACTCTGTGCGACCCCATAGACGGAGGCCCACCAGGCTCCCCTGTCCCTGGGATTCTCCAGGCAAGAACACTGGAGTGAGTTGCCATTTCCTTCTCCAATGCATGAAAGTGAAAAGTGAAAGTGAAGTTGCTCAGTTGTGTCCAACTCTTAGCGACCCCATGGACTGCAGCCTATCAGGCTCCTCTGTCCATGGGATTTTCCAGGCAAGAGTACTGGAGTGGGTTGCCATTGCCTTCTCCAAGACTATATTGGGTCCTAAAGGATATTATTCAGTGCTTAAGTTTAGCCAAATGCTCTGCATTTCTTTTCTTGTAAGCTTTAATTCATCCATACTTAGACTTTTCCTCATTTGACCCATGTAAAGTCCCTGAAACAAAGTAATGGGATCGTTTCCCCACATATCAACAGTTCTTCCCTTGTTACTGATATCTGCATTCTGATATTCCAACCCTTTCACTCTACTTCTTTACTTTCAGTATTTCTCCTAGCCACTGTCTATTTAACTGATCATTACAATTTTACTTTTCTCAGCTCTCTGGAACCTGTATTCTCCTGGTATGGGTTCATTCGCCCACTGCCAACCCTCATGCTCTTCTCTTTATGTATATCTTAGTTTCTGCTTCCTATATGATTGTGCTTTATTGATTTTATTTTACTGTTAAAACTTACCTTAAAATAACAGTAATTCAAATACCTTCTTCCTTATTTTTAATCAAGTTTCCTGATTCTGCAACTGCCTTAATATAGGGCTTCTTTACCACATTCAAATACTTTGGTTTTGCTTCATTTAACTCATCTTAACATTAGCTCCCTCTTTTTCTTACACAATTTCTTTCAAGGTCCAAAAAAATAAAAAATTAGAAATGAAATGTAGTTTGAAAAAATATGGGATATGGGTTAGCAACATGTATGTGTGTGTGTATATATACACACACACTGGAACTGAGAAATTACATGAACAGAGGAGGCTAGAAAAATCCATGTGGTAAAGGATTACAGTCAGATACACTGGTATGAACTCATATTTACCGTAATATAGGTACAGGTAACTACACATAGAAATATCTATAGATATGGGTGTGTATATATATTTGGACTAGTATTCAGACATATATTTAGTTGCTCTGTCAACTGACTGGGCCGAGATGCAGCAGCACCCCAGTAGCGATGAGCACACTTATTGCCTAGACTTTGGTTATTAATACCATTCTTCAGTAAAAGGAACCAGGGATCCTTGGAGAAATATAGTTGATGCTAAGACTAAGCAGAACATATACAAAATGAGGCTGGATCACTTTGTCATGACAGACAGACAGAAAATGCTGAATTAAACAAACCACAGTGCTTTCAAAGAGGCACAAAAACCAACTAAATTATCTCACAAGGGCCAAAGCTGGAGTAATTTGAGCAACAAAATCATGTGGTATTTTATTAGAACTTAACATATGAATTTCCATGTTGAAGTAAATAAATGAGTAAATAAACTAATGGAGGTAATAGATACATCTCCATGCAGAAAATTTCCAAATACATTTTATAGATACTCTGCCCTCAGAGAGATGGACCATATCTCCCTATTCCTTAAGTTTGGACTGTACCTCATGACTTCCTTTCAAAGTACACAGCATAGAGAAAGGAGGAAAAGTATAATTGAACAGTGAAGCACCCTGACGGACGCTACCTCAGCCAGCTGATTAGGTTAACATCTACAGTGATACATCATGTGGACAGTATGCACCCTTGATATGATGTGATGAAAATATATAACCCCAGACTAATTATCAGACAGATAACAAATCTTGACTGAGAAATTTTGTATAAAATAACCAGATCAGTACTCCTCCAAGTATCCAAAACAGGGAAATTCTGAGAAACTGTCACAAGAGGAACTTAAATGGACATGACAAGTACACATGAATTGGTATCCTACAGGGGATTCTGAAACAGAAAAAGGCTTTAGAGAAGTAAAAAAGTTTGAGTAAAGCATGAATGTTAAGTGTTGGAACAAATGTGCTAAAGTAATATGTGCTAAAGTAATAGGGTAAATTGAATGCATGTCTATGGGCTCTCTCTGTACATCTTCACAACTTTTTATATAAATATAAAACTTCTAAATTTAAAAAAAAATTTTACTTAAAAATGGCATAGCTGATAGGAAATGACATATGAGAAGAAAGTAATGTTTGGGGATAATATTTAGAATGAGAACTTGGTTGACAATATTGAGAAGTTCTGTCCTAAGTGAAGTAGAGTTCTTAAAAAGGAAAAAAAAAGTCCTTTTTATTTTCTCTTAATTTTTCAGTCAATAAATTTAGGTAGAGCTAGAATTATACAAAAGACAAATATGAGCCAAATTCATAGTTCTGCTGATGGTTCTTGAGATGAATCCTTCTATTTCCTTTGATCTTGGGGGATAGAGAGATAAAACACTGAAACTATCTAACATACATTACTTATTTCTTATCTCCTATGTTCAGAGCATCTTTCAATTTATAAATTCAGCTTTTATCTTGGAGGTTGCTTTTGAGTTGTGGAATTATTAAGTGTGTGTCCTAATCCAAGCCCAAAGCATACTTCTAAGTCTCTGCCTGGAACGCCCAGCCACAGCATTGAGAAAAGAACTGAATAATTCACTGTAAACAAGAGTAGGAGACACACATCGGGCCATTCCAGTGCTATACTGTCCAGAAGGTTCTTCTTAATAATCAAAATCATCAGAACTAATACAGGAAAGAAAAAAAAAAGAAAGATAAATAATTGCAGCTCATTTCTGCTGCTGAGTTTCCAGGAAGCTGCTCTGAGATGGTCAGCTGTGTGATACACAGGCATGGAGAAAATAGAGAGAAGTTAATTTTTCTGGAATTCTTTCTGTGAGTTTCCTTCCTATGTCAGAGATTAAAAAAACAACAACAACAATAAGATAAAAATCAAATCCCCACCTGGCCCAGCAGAGGAAGGCAGCAGTGAGCTTTTTCCAAAGGGAAAAAAACTGGGGACTTTCACAAAACTGGCAACTGGGGACAGACCTAAACCAGATTCTCCTGTTTGTTCCTTCACCACTCACTGGTTAAGTAGCTATTCTGAGACTGCCATCAGTACTTATCTTGGATACTGCAAATTGACGGATAAGCAAATTTCAATTCTTGCTTTCAAAGAGGTAGAAGATAGCCAAGAAATGTGACAAATAGACAATTACAAATATTATGGTAAATACCGTGGAGTTTTATGTCCCAGAACCAGAAAAATTGCAGGCGAGGCGTCCATGATTCCACTGGTTTTGTGGGAGGAGGTTTCACAGAGGATTTGATGTGGCATTTAAGCCGAAACTAACAATGAGTAACAACATGAAGTCTAACAGGAGTAGGAAGGATATTCCTGGCTGAGGTGACAGGATATGACAGAGCATGAAGTTGAGAGATGATTTAAGGAGTTGAGATTGGATCAGGGCAATTTCAAGTTGCAATTTCAAGTTGCAAAGTGTCTGACTGTGTGTCACATGTACGGTGTGGCAATCATGAGAGTGGAGGGGATAGGAGGAGGGAAACTTAGAGAGAGAAAAGGACCAGTTATAAATAGTGTTCTGGGCCATATTAAGAATTTTGGATGTTACCCAGGGAGGAGTATTTGAAGGGTTTAAATGAAGTACATATTAGCATTGAATAATTTAAAAAAAAACATAGTGGTAATTATGTTACTCGCTAACACTTTTATTTGCACTGCCAGAAAACATAATGTTGCAGTATTTATCTGTAATGTTTAATAGTAAGTGCTGATAGGGGTGTTTTCCTAACTGTAAAGATTTCATAGCCGAGAACTGCCTCTTTGCTAATTAATGTGTGATAAGACAACTATATGCCCTCAAGGAAATGTTTGATAATACCTCCAAGTAGACGCAAAGAAAATGATATCTTGCGGTTTGCCATCCAGTCCATGGGGTCGCAAAGAGTCGGATATGACTGAGCGACTTCACTTTCACTTTTCACTTTCATGCGTTGGAGAAGGAAATGGCAACCCACTCCAGTGTTCTTGCCTGGAGAATCCCAGGGATGGGGGAGCCTGATGGGCTGCCGTCCATGGGGTCGCACAGAGTCGGACACGACTGAAGTGACTTAGCAGCAACAGCAGCAGCAGCAGCAGCAGAGTATCTCTGGACTTTGTTATGTATTCAACAGATTTATGAAATACTTACCATGTACCCAATCCAGTGCCAGGAACCATTTATAAAAAGATAAATAAGAATTTCTGATCTCAAGCAGCTTACAATTTAGTAGGGGGGCCAAGAGGGTAAATAGATAATCAAGATGAAGAATGAAGAATTATCATTATGGTAAGAGTTGTATGTTGAAGGAATGATGGGAGGATGGAGAAGACAGAGGTCAGAATCACCTTGTTCTAAATGCCAGGACTGGACCAGGAAAGACCTTTTAGAGAAAGTGCCTTTGAATTGATCTTGAACGCTAAGCACCTGTTCATGATGTTGATGTGGGAACACAGTTCTTTAGGAACTGTAGTATATTAAGGGTGAAGGTGGCAGGACCTCAATGAATTTAGGAACTCTGGAAAGCTACCAAGTTCAGTTATACAGCTGATGTGCAGTACCACCCTGGAGGGTATGACTCACATCCAAGTCTGTGAGAATGCCACTCCTCCCCCCCCAAAAAAATTCATGCCAGTGAAGCTGTGCAGTATACAAACTATACAACTTTACATGGCAGTCATGCATATCAATTTAATGTTAGTGTGTTATATAATTAAGTGAATAACTGTGAAATAGGAATAACAGCTACCTCATAAGTTGGAGTGAAAATTAAATGAGTCAATATACAGAAGCAATATTATAAACGCTATATCAGTTCAGTTCAGTCACTCAGTTGTGTCCAACTCTTTACAACCCCATGGACTGCAGCACACCAGGCTTCCCTGTCCATCACCACCTCCTGGAGCTTGCTCAAACTCATGTCCATCTAGTTGGTGATGCCATCCAACCATCTCATCCTCTGTCATCCCCATCTCCTTCTGCCTTCAATCTTTCCCAGCATAGGGTATTTTCCAAGGAGTCAGTTCTTCGCAACAGGTGGCCCAAGTATTGGAGTTTCAGCTTCAAAGTCAGTCCTTTCAATGAATATTGAGTACTGATTATCAATAGCATTGACTGGTGTGATCTCCTTGCAGTCCAAGGGACTCTCAAGAGTCTTCTCCAACACCACAGTACAAAAACATCAATTCTTCGGTGCTCAGCTTTCTTTGTGGTCCAACTCTCACATCCATACATGACTACTGGAAAAACCATAGCTTTGACTAGATGGAACTTTGTCGGTAAAGTAATGCCTTTGCTTTTTAATATGCTGTTTAGGTTGGTCATAACTTTCCTTCCAAGGAGCAAGCGTTCTTTAATTTCATGGCTGCAGTCACCATCTGTAGTGATTTGGAGCCCCTTCCACCACCCCCCAAAAAAGTCTCTCACTGTTTCCATTGTTTCCTATCTATTTGCCGTGAAGTGATGGGACTGGATACCATGATTTTCATTTTTTGAATGTTGAGTTTTAAGCCAACTTTTCCACTCTCCTTTTTCACTTTCATCAATAAGCTCTTTAGTTCTTCCTTGCTTTCTGCCATAAGGGAGGTGTCATCCACATATTTGAGGTATTGATATTTCTCCCAGCGATCTTGATTCCAGGTTGTGCTTCATCCAGCCTGGCATTTTGCATGGTGTACTCTGCATATAAGTTACATAAGCAGGGTGACAATATACAGCCTTGACATACTCCTTTCCCAATTTGGAACCTGTCTGTTTATCCATGTCTGGTTCTAACTGTTGCTTCTTTACCCGCATACAGATTGCTCAGGAGGCAGATAAGGTGATCTGGTATTCCCATCTCTTTAAAAATTTTACACAGTTTGTTGTGATCCAAAATCAAAGGATTTGACATAGTCAATAAAGCAGAAGTAGATATTTTTCTGGAACTCTTCTGCTTTTTTGATAATTCAACAGAGGTTGGCAGTTAGATATCTGGTTCCTCTGCCTTTTCTAAATCCAGCTTGAACATCTGGAAGTTCATGGTTTATATCCTGGTGCAGCCTGGCTTGGAGGATTTTGAGCATTACTTTGCTAGCATGAGATGAGTGCAAGTGTGTGATAGTTTGAACATTCTTTGGCATTGCCTTTTTTGGGGACTGGAATGAAAATTGATCTTTTCCAGTCCTGTGGCCATTGCTTAGTTTTCCAGATTTGCTGGCATATTGAGTGCAGCACTTTCACAGCATCATCTTTTAGGATTTGAAATAGCTCAACTGGAATTTATCCTTTATTGTTCCCATCTATTTCATGCAAAGATGGGCACAATAAAGGATAAATGCTATATAAATATCAGTTATTATCTATCCCCATATAGATATTTAAACATATTTAAATATATTATACATAAAATTCAACTTTAGTTTTTGAAAATATAAGTCTTCTAGGTTTAGGCTTTATCCACCTCAATATTATAAATTTATTCTCCTATATTTTTAATATTTTTTCATGTATATCAATTCTATCTAAGAGGTATGCATAAATACGTAGATATGTGAAAAAAGTATGGTAGAGATGGCTCTTACAGATTGGCCCTGAGAATTTTTTAAACTTTATTTTGCATTGGGGTATAGAGGATGAGATGGCTGGATGGCATCACTGACTCGATGGACGTGAGTCTCAGTGAACTCCAGGAGTTGGTGATGGACAGGGAGGCCTGGCGTGCTGCGATTCATGGGGTCGCAAAGAGTCAGACACGACTGAGCGACTGATCTGATCTGATCTGATAGCTGATTAACAATGTTGTGATAGTTTCATGTGAACAGCAAAGGGACACAACCATACGTATACATGTATCCATTCTCCCATAAACTCTGCTTCCATCCAGGCTGCCACACAATATGGAGCAGAGTTCCATGTGCTATTATACAGTTGGTTATCCATTTTAAATATAGCAGTTGGTCCTTGTTGGTTATCCATTTTAAATACAGCAGTGTGTCATGTCCATCCTAAATCCCTAACTATCCTTTATCCCCATCCTTACCCCCTGCAAATAAGTTCATTATTGAAGTTGGTTTCTGTTCTGTAAGTTCATTTGTATCATTTCTCTTTAGATTGGCCCCAAGATTTTTTTACTCCAGTAGCTGAGACTCAACAGCTCAAAATCTCACTAGCACCAAATTTTTACACATCCAATTGTTTCGAACCTAACCCCAGTGCGCAGGTTTTAGCCATTTAGTGGTGGTTTGCTTTGCAAACCCCACAAAACTGCACCCACCTCTGTGAGACATAAATAAGACAAACCGCAGAGCTACAGGACATGAAACCATGTGGCCCTTCAGCTTAGTGAGACCCCCAGTGCTGCTCAGCAATATTATGTTGGCAAACCACTCTCCCACTTCTCCTTCCAGAATGTTCCCCTACCCTCTTGCCTTCTTGAGCTGTGACTTTACACCACTACCTCAGGAAAATCTCGTGCTGGTAGGGACACTCCCTCTTGCAAATCTAGTCAAAGCACTGCCCCGAGTAATATTGTATGCTTCTACAGGTTTCTCTGGTGGCTCAGATGGTAAAGAATCCACCTGCAATGCTGGAGACCTGGGTTTTTGATTCCTGGGTTGGGAAGATCCCCTGGAGGAGGGCATGGCAACCATCTCCAGTATTCTTGCCTGGAGAATTCCATGGACAGAGGAGCCTGGTGGGCTACAGTCCATGGGGTCACAAAGAGTTGGACACAATTGAGCAGCTGAGCACAGCACGGCACCACTTCCTAGTCTTATCTTTCTTTGACCTCCCCTTAAATCTCTTCAACTCCCTACAGGATCTAATATTTTAAAATTTAATTTGAATAACCAGCTTTCCAATGATATATATTGAGAAGTTTATACTTTCTACAACAATTTTGATTTTCAAATACTTATTGTTCTATTTCAGAACTTTTAAATCTGTTCCAGTGATCAAGTTTTCTGTGTTTGTACCAGTATCCCACTGCTGAAAATATTATTTTGATAGCTGGTAGTATAGGTTTTTGCCAGTTATTATTAAATTTCTCTTGCTTTTCACTTTAGTCTATAAGTCCTATTTTTAAATCGACATGTCTTATGCAATGATACAGATTCCATGGGATTTTGTCAGATTTGTGAAAAATTTTATAAGTTACTAGGTTGGAGGTAATATCTCTATAATATTGAATCTCCACAATAGGAATAATTCATGTATTTCCATTTACTTGGGTCTTCTTTAATGTTCTCCATTTATGTCTTATAG
Source organism: Bubalus bubalis (assembly GCF_019923935.1). NCBI lineage: Eukaryota > Metazoa > Chordata > Mammalia > Artiodactyla > Bovidae > Bubalus > Bubalus bubalis. Next base: position 76,357,905 of record NC_059163.1, read on the forward strand.
ATTTCTGCATATGGGCCTTTATTTTAAATAAGCTTATATTACATGCTTTATAGATTTTGTTATTTTGCAAGCTGGACATTTTTATATATTCTCTGATTATTGCTGAGGTACACAAAATTATAACTTTTTGAATGATTATTTTGTACCTTACTACCTCATTCAGCTTTATTAGTTCTAAGTTTTTTATTTGCCTGGTTTGATGTAAGCAAGTATTCTTGTCATATTTTAGTGGAACGGAGTGCTTGCGGTGACTCGTCATTGTAAGGTATGATGTTTTGATGAGGTTCTTTAATTATCGTTTTATCAAGTTAAGGAAGATTCCTTATTTCATAACCCCACTACATAGAGTTTTTATCTATAGGAAAAATACTTGGTTTTCTACTTATTTGTTGTTTTTACTATCCTTTTTTTATTTGGGTTTATTTTTAGTGTCAGAATTAGTAGTTGGTAGGATTAAATGACTAGGAAACACAGGAAATAGTAGAGTTTTGAAAATTTGATTTTGTTTTCCTCTTAAAAGTATTTTACCCAGGTGCTTAGGATGCAGTAGGATGTGATTGTGTGACTACTTTAAAATTTCTTCTGTAATTCTTAGCCTGTTTAGGTTTGCTAAAGTTTTGAGTCATTTTGTTCCTAAAAAATGAATCAGTTCATCTACATCTTCAAATTTAACTATTTAAATTTGTATATTATTATAAAATTTTTTCAGTCTATGTCCAAGTTCTCTTTATGCTTTCTTATTCCTAATATTATGAATTTGTGTTTTGTTTGTTATTGATAATTTCAAACAACTGGCTTTTTATACAATTAAAGTTTTCTGAATTTATTTTATTTTCTATATGATTAACAATATTTATTTAAAAATATTTTTTCTTATTTTGTAAATGTTTTTTCTCTGTTATTTAGACACATTTCCATATTGTTTTCTATGAATGTGTGTGAAACTGTATCTTTCACTCTGAATTGTTTTACTCACTTAAATATATATTATATATTTAATATATTAAATATATATATTTATTATATATTTAATATATTAAATTAAATATATAAAATATTTATTTATATTAAATATTAAAATATTTAATATTTTTATATTTTTTCATTTTATATGATGACCATATTTAGGTTACATAAATATACATATGCATATATATGTACATGTAGATATATGCATGTGTGTATATGTTTTATAGACTAATCCTATGCTTGAGAATTTGTACAAATAGTCTTTTTTTATGAATCAACCCTGGTTCATGTGGTCCTCTGTTCTTAAATCTTACTGTTTTAGAGTCTTAGCTATGCTGCTGCTGCTGCTGCTAAGTTGCTTCAGTCATGTCCAACTCTTTGTGACCCCATGCACTGTGACCCCTCCAGGCTCCTCTGTCCATGGGATTCTCCAGGCAATAATACTGGAGTGGGTTGTCATTCCCTTCTCCAGGGGATCATCCCAACCCAAGGATCAAACCCAGGTCTCCTGCATTTCCAGGCAGGTTCTTTACCACTAGCTCTACCTGGGAAGCACGCCCTACCCCTTAGCCATACTACTTATAATCAATCCTTTGTCCCCTTTAACATGCATTACTGATTCCATATGAGTAGTGGAATATTGTTATTGAGGACAAGAGGTATGCCAGACACATTTGCCTTTACACAGAGTTAAACACATGGCCAATACTCAGCAAATTATTTCTGATTTATTGTCATGATTTACTATGGTGTCTCATATCAGCCTTACCTTCAGGTATTTTATATTTCGCTTCACCTTTTGTTGTTTTTTGGTGGTGGCAGGATGAAATTGACTGGATAATGTAAAGAGCAGGAGTTGGTAAGAGTGAATGACTTCTGGCCAACCTGAGCCCTATGGAAATGGGCTTTTCCACATCTCTGTTCCTTTTTAATCACAGAAACTTATGTAAAGGTTCAGAGGTCTGGTTCAACAGCCTCTAAAGGGAAATGGCAAGAGGCCTTAAAGTTTATCCATTGCACCTAAAAGATCATCTACTGCACTTAACAAGGTGACCTGCATATTGTAGTCACTATGTATTTGTAATTAATTAAAATTTCACTTTAAAATTAGAAAACTGAGCAGGGTAAGTGGAAACTTACCTAACCCTGAAATCCAATTTTTTTTTTTTCCTATAGGATATTGCCATCTAGATCAATTCTGCTGAACATACTAATGAAAAGCTCTCCTTCAGAAATATGTAAGGATTATGATTGAACTGATAAATCCTAGATTGATCAACCTAGAAAGATCAGAAACGTGTGCTGAAAGAGATATTGTTTATTATTATTGCATTCACTGTCCTGCTTTCTCCTGGACATTCCTATTCTTTAAAAGGGAATGAGAGATGACTAAAATCAAGGTCATTCCCTGCGTCAGGGTTTTAGACGGCTTCCCTGGTGGCCCAGCAGTAAAGAAACCGCCTCTGCAACACAGGAGATGCAGGTCTGATCCCTGGGTCAGGAAGACCCCTTGGAGGAGGGCAGGGCAACCCACTCAAGTATTCTTGTCTGGATAATTCCATGGACAAGAGGAGCCTGGCAGGCTACAGTCCATAGGGTCACAAAGAGTGGGGCATGACTGAGGCTACTGAACACACAGTATTTAAAGGGGCAAAATAACTGTGCAATTGGAATCTGAGTGGTAGCAACTTGAGGAGCCAGCTGATCTTTCTATCTTCACTCCTTCAATGACTGAAACATACTTTTATTGCAAACCCTTTGATGTGGTTTTGTTTTGGTTTGCTTTGTTAGTTTTCTTTCTATTGAGGAGAATTTTACTGCTTTACAGACAATTATTTTTTCACACAATATAGATTTTTGTGGTTCTACAACTGTAAAGACACTGGGGAAAACTGTACTTTTAGGTTTTAGAGAAACTATTTTAGTATTTCACACTATGAAACTATTTCATCCTATTTTATTAATGGAGCCGAAAGCCGGAAGTAGTTATTTAGGTCTTAGTTGGGATGATGAAGCAAAAGTAACGTGTGTCAGACTGGGATACATCAATAGGAGAACCACCTTTGAGATTTCTGAAGGTTCAAGTGCTAAGTAGAAAGAGGTCATGGAATCTCTATTGAGACAAATACTGCCTAAGAAATAACAAAGGACTCAATAAATAAATAAACAGTGAGACACACCTAGGGCCCTGAGTCTTTTGATGATGATTTGAAATGGTTCATAAATGGAAAGTTAACCAGATTATGGAATTTACAAAAAGACATATCAAATAGAAACAGTAAAAGAAAAAAAAATAGTAAACCAAATGTCACTTACAAAGAGGACAATGCAAAGGTTTTTCTAAGAAATAAGAGTGGGATATTTTTTGTCTTTTTAATACATTTTATTGAAGTATAGTTGATTTATAATGTTAATTTCTGCTGTACAGCAAGGTGATTCAATTTTGCATATATATACATTCTTTTTAATATTCTTTTCCATTATTTTATCATTGAATATAGTTCCCTGTGCTATATATAGTAGGACCTTGTTTATCTTTTCTATATACAGTAGCTTTCATCTGCTAACCCCAATGTCACACTCCATCTCCTTCCCCTTGGCAACTACAAGTCTGTTTTCTAGGTTTGTGAGTCTGTTTCTGTTTAGGTGATAGGTTCATTTGTGTCATATTTTAGATATAAGTGATAGCATATGGTACTTGTCTTTCTGACTTAGTATGATAATCTCTAGTTGCATTCATGTTGCTGCGAATGATGTAGCTTCATCCTTTTTATGGCTGAGTAGTGTTCCACTGTATATACTTAACCACATCATCTCCATCAATTCATCTGTTGATGGACATTGAGATTGTCTCCATGTCTTGGCTATTGGGAATAGTGCTACTATGAACATAGGGGTGCATATATCTTTTTGAATTACAGTCTTGTCTGGATCTGTGCCCAGGAGTCGGGTTGTTGGATCATATGGTCATTCTATTTTTAGTTTTCTGAGGAACATCCATACTGTTTTCCATTGTGGCTGTATCAACTTACATTAAAATGGGATATTTGAATGCTAGGAGGATGTGTTGATAAATTGATACTAAAAGGTTAGAGACACTGAAGACAGGTGTTGTTTAATGAGTTTGTTTAAAACATTTCAGATATGGGAAAAAAAGGAAATAAACTGTGAATGGAGTTTATAATAAATTATGTAGTGATGCACCTGCAGGCTTGTATTCCTTTGACAAAAACATTGTGGTTATTGTGACACTCAGGAGATACTTCAAGTTGCCTTGGCACCTGGACAACGAGTCCCAGTGGGATTTACTAAACATCTATACACAGTGTACTCATAGGATATTAATCACAACATGGATTTACTAATGTTTTGAGAGATCCTGATGAGAACTAACTTAATGATTTTTTCAAATAGCACAGCTTCTTACTGTCATGAATGAGCAAGTTTGGAGTGTCAAGGAAAGCCTTATTAACGTTCACCTTCCTTCACAGCAAGGCTACTGGTTTTGCCCCATGGCATGCTTCAGTAAGCTGTGGAATTGTGGTCCCGAAGATACATGGATTAGTTGATATATTGCTGAACTGGGACGTTCTACCTAGAGAGTGGCTGTTTTTATTTTTTTTAATTCAGAATGTGAGAAAATTCAGTGGCATTCAGTGAGAATAATTCTTGGTCCCTAGATTTAATATTTTCATCAAGACCTAGAGGAGAGACTATAATAATGTGCTCATTGCATTTGCTTCTGACACTAAGTTGGTGGTGTCAGGTACAATCCTGAAAAATAGCTTGGCAATGCAGCTGCCCTAGGGAGCTGCAGAAAGTTTAAAGATAGTTGTTTGCAAAAGAAAAGGAACCTGAATAGACAAGCTAAAGAGTAATTGGCTCTAGGGATACAGTCAAAATAAATAATAGGACTCTAATTCATTATATTCTGACTATAGATCAGAGCTGTAGCACTGGACTTTTAAAAACACACACTGATTTTTAAAAATGTATTCAGCACATATTATTCAAGTGAGAAACTGCTGGCGAGAAGCACTGTTAGTACAGCCCCTGGGGTTCAGGGGCTGTGTTCAGGCTGCTGTTGTTGCATCCTGAGCCCCTAGAGCAGTGCATGGTGCAGAGTCCTGCCTGGCTCTGTTGAAGGAGACAAGGGAAGTGGCAATAGGAACACAGAGAATGAAACATTGCCCTGTACTCTAAGGGCAGAACTCCTTCAGAAAGAGGGAAGAACTTGGTCCTAAAGTCTAGTGGAGAACACAAGAGTATTCAAGTGCAAGAGGCTGATACTCAAGTTTGATTCTTCATTTTCTGGGTTCTAACACATAGGCTATGCAAACTCATCTCTGTGTTTCAGAAACTTTTAAAAATAGGGCTAATACACTCTACTTTCATGATGTTATAAGAAATTTAGATAAATGACAGATAATTTTGAATCTTTCTTCTCATTTTACCTCCTTGAAATATAGAATGTTGTTGGCTCTCAAGTGAAGATAGAAACACCTGAGGTGAACCTTTCTTTCCTTTTGCTTTTGGGTTGGAGATGTTTATTAATTAATACCAGATTTGAACTATGCTCCATTAATGTAGAAGGCAGGATTCTGGGTTCTCATATGAAAAGAAAGTAGATTTTATATATATATATATATATATATTTCCCCCCCTCTAGAGAATTAATCTATGAGAAGATGCTGCAGGAATAAGAATTTAATAGCATAGCGTTGAAGAGAAATATGTTCTTCATGATAAAATGGTTTATGCATTTTAAATTGAGTTTATAGAAATTAAAAATTAAATAACATGGCTACATCATCTAGATTCCTAATCTTCTAAAACTGGGTAAAAATATGCATGTAATTTTTACATGTCAATGTCAGAAATCACTGGTGAAATGGAGATTAATAGTTCCTTAGCTGTAATATCAGCATTTCACAGAGCTTTCATCTGTGTAGCTGCAATATAGAATTCTCATTTCACAGAATATACTGGGGTACAGTTTTGCAAGCCCCGAAACTTATTTTTTATCACCCAAAATGTCTCTTTGAAAAATATACCAAGGGTGGTCAGTATTCAATATGTGGTCTAAGTGTTTCTTGATTGTTGGAAAATTTATTAAATTATGTTTTTTTCCTAATCATTTTACCCCATAACTTGTATTTATTAGGAAAGGCCAGTTAGCAGAGTTTTGAGACTCATCAACCTCTCCGTTGGTTGCACATGTAGCTAGTGCCCTTCCCCGCGTGGTATGGGCTGGGGTGCAGTGGCTTGAGGTCCAAGTCACTTCTGCTATGTCTTCTCCAAGCTTCCTTCCAGCTGCAAGATGAGAGGTAAACATCAACCGAATGCTGAAGTTATGAATGCAACTCCGTGCTGATTGGGGTTAAAGTGCAATCTGATGTGTTAACACTTGGAAAATTATAAAGCATCTTTAAAATAAACATACAGAAGTATGTATTCTTCACAGTGTGCCTTTCTATAATATTTGAGGGAGAAGAGGTTGGCATGGTGTCAGTTAAGCCCCTAATAATTTATGTAATGATAGAGTGCGAAAGGAAAGCTCTGAAAAACATAAGCAAGACAGCGTAGGGCAGAGCTTTTAAAAAATATGCTTGTTTCCTCCTTACACACAGGCTCTGCCGCTTTTCTTGCCCTGTCCTTTCCTTTACCCTTACCTGATCCAGGCCAACTTTTGCATAAAGGTATGAATATTATAGATGATGTTATTTGAAAAATGCCCTGTTTTTAAGGAATCTTAGCAACTGACGGAGAAAGAGGGGTGTGGCTTCCACAACACTGGAGTTCTGAACCAGCTCTTTGGTTTTCCAAAGAATGGCCCGTCCCATAACGTAAGAACATAGCCTGTGGCATGCATTGCCCACAGGAGTTCAGGGAACTTATCTTCTGTATTTCACTATTAGTACAGAAATATCAACATGAAAACACTTTTTTTTTTCCCCTCTGCAGACTCTGAGTTAAGAGGACTGTGGAATAGCAAATTGCCAGGTTTACACTGGTAGTTCCCCCCAACCCTCCAAAAATTAATGACAATAAAAGTAATGAGGAATGTATAGTTATCGACAAAATGCTCAGTAAGCAACACTTTTTTTTTTCATTTTGCCTGCTCTTAAGTAGAATTTAAGCTATTTCTCTTCAGTATAACTCCTGATAGAAATAATTAAAGGCTATGCTGCTGCTGCTGCTGCTAAGTCGCTTCATTCGTGTCCGACTCTGTGCAACCCCATAGACGGCAGCCCACCAGGCTCCCCCATCCCTGGCTATATATATATAAAAATTCTGGGCTTCTTGCCATTTGAGTAAGTGATACAGAAGTATTCTAGAGAGATGTCAATTTTCTATCAAGTTCTGTTACTCCGCAGCCCTGTTAAGAATTCCAAGTCTTTTGTGTTATTCCCTAAGCAGTGACTTTACCACACTGTAAAGTATGATGGTCTTATCCAAGGTTTCATTTGTACTCCCTAAAGTTACACAGTCTAATAAGATAGTATAATTTGAATTTCTGTAAAGACCTCCTTTCTATTTATTAAATATGAACTTCCAAAGGACATCACAGAAATCAGATCTCATCTTCATTTTCTGAAAATGTTTAACTTTTCTTCTTCTGTCAGAAAATACTTCATTCTCTGTAAATCATACAGCCTCTTACAGGGCAGAGCCTACATTGTTTTTATTGCAAAATACTCATTCATAGGAGGAGGGACAAGGAAAGTGCTAGATATCCTGGTTCTTGGTAGGGAGTTAGAAAATTTTTATAAGAGTTCCCATATTCTCTGGTTGAGACACATGCATTTGTCATAAAAGCTTGGGAGGCTGTGGTAACAGATGGCCCCCACATCCTCATGTCTTACAGCATCAAAGGTTTGTCATTTGTTCCATCGTCAGGCATGTCTGGCTTTGCTCCGTGTCATCTTCATTTCAGGATTCAGAGTTACGCAGCAATTTCTAATTAGAATAGTGTCAGTCATCATGTCACAAAGAAGAGAGGCCAAGTTTAAACTTCTAAGTGACACATCTTTTCCACTTATATTTCATTAACCAAAGCAAGACATATGGCTAAACCCAAGGATAATGGAGAAGAAAAGTTTAATTCTCCCATGGGAAGGTACAAACTCTGCCATCAATTGTTTTAATACTAGCTGTAAGACAGGCATTACACTAGGTATTAACAGACATTAATTCTAATATTTGTAATAATCAGAGTATAGGGATTTGTAATCCTTACTTTTCCAGGAGTGGAGAAAAGCTCATCACTTTGCCTAGGCTCATACATTTAGTGGAAGAGCCTAATTAGATCCAGATCTGTCTGAGTCACATCTCATATAGTGTACTCTCCTTGAAGAGGAACAAAGAGGGGGAAAATCCTTCAGTCTCAAAACCAACGAGGAAAGAATGCAGCTCTTGAAACTATATAATCCACATTTTTCCAAACATAGAAATTATTCTCAGTAAAATTATCTCAGAGAGGAAATTAAGTGCATTAATAAGGGTATTAATTGTGTGTGTGGGCTTGCATGCATACACTCAGTCTTGTCGGACTCTTTTGCGACCCTATGGACTGTAGCCTTCCAGGCTCTTCTGTCCATGGGATTCTCCAGGCAAGAATACTGGAGCAGGGTGCCATTTCCTCCTCCAAGGGATATTCCCAACCCAGGAATGGAACCTCCACCTCTTGTGTCTCCTGCATTGGCAGGTGGATTCTTTACCACTAGCACCACCTGGGAAGCTCATACAAACCCACAAATTTAAGCAGATGAACACAACAAAATTGGTTTTCTCATTCATGTAACTGGTTGGTTTGTGTTTTCTATTTCCTTTCTCTAAATGCAAACTATAATACTAAATATACATGTTTTTTGTCAGGAAATCTGTTTAATGATCTTCCATATCAGGTAATCAGATGCTTTACTAGATATTTCTAGGGATATAAAACCAAGTATGATACATTGTCTGCCTCCAAAATCATGTCATGGACTTCTCCCATTTGAATGTCACATTTAAGGACAGAAGGCATTCTGTTTGAATCTCATCCCACAGCTGAGCCAGTGGCTGTAAGAACCTATGTCCTCACCTGTGAAATGGAAACAATGACATACCTGTCTGGCAAATATAATATGGGATTAAAATTATGTAGTGATCATAAAGCCTTTGTGAAAAAGCAAATCAAGCGGATTGAGTGTCCCTCTTCCACAACCTGTAGAAACTAGTTTATACAAATGTTTCTGAGCACAAAGTGAAAATACAAGGAAAGCTCCATTAATATAATCATGACAATATATAAAATGCCTAACTTTTAGAACTTTAGAGATAAAGGCCATCAGTAATTTTTTCATTATTCTTACCTAATTCCTTAAATTTTTTGTTTTAATTAATATTTTATTTAAAGGTATATTACATGGCTTATCAATTTAGAATACTTTAGAGAATTAAAAATTCAATTAAGCACATAATACAAAAGTGTTAACAGTAAATTTAAAATACTAGTTTAAGCTCTAAATTTTCTATCTCTGTCACCATATGGGAAAACATCACCTGTGCTCACAATATATTTTTAAAATTGAAGTACGTATAGTTGTATAATGTGTTAATTTCTTCTATGCAGCAAAGTGATTCAGTTAGACATTTTTGGTTTTCACAGGATATTTAATATAGTTCCCTATGCTATATAATAGGGTCTTATTGTTATCCATTTTATATATAAAAGTTTGCATCTACTAATCCCAAACTCCCACTCCATCCCTCTGCCACCCCCTCCACCGTGGCAACCACAAGTATGATGTCTGTGTCTATGAGTCTGTTTCTGTTTCATAGATAAGTTCATTAGTGTCATATTTTAGATTCCACATATAAGTGATATCATATGGGATTTGTCTTTATCTTTCTCTTTCTGACTTACTTCACTTTTAATAATCTCTAGGTTCATCCACATTTCTACAAATGGCATTACTTCATTATTTTTATAGTTGAGTACTATTTCACTGTATATACGTACTACATCTTCTTTAGTCACTCCTCTGTTGATGGTGATCTAGGTTGCTTTCATAGCTTGGTTATTGTAAACAGTGCTGCAGTGAACACTGAGGTGCATGTATCTTTCTGAATTACAGTTTTGTCTGAGTATATGCCCAGGATTGGGATTGCTGGATCATATGGTAGCTCTATTTTTATTTTTTTAAGGCACCTCTATACTATTCTCCATAGTGGTTGTACCAATTTACAGTCCCACCAACAGTGTAGGAGGGCTTGCTTTTGCTATACCCTCTCCAGCATTTATCATTTGTATACTTTTTTTTTCATTTTTAATTGGTGGATAATTACTTAACAATGCTGTGTTGGTTTTGCCATATAACGTGAATGAACCATAAGTGTGTGTGTGTGTGTGTGTGTGTGTATCCCCTCCCTCTTGAACCTTCCTCCTACCCCCTCATCCTACTCCCTCGGGGTTGTCACAGAACGCCAGGCTGGGCTCCCTGTGTTGTTCAGCAGCTTCCCACTAGCTTTCTGTTTGGCAGATAGTGGTATATGTATGCCAAAGTTCACTCTTGGTTTGTCCACCTGCTGTGTCCACAGAGCATCCTCTTCATCTGTGTCTCTGTCCCTGCCATGCAGATAGATTCATCAGTATCATTTTTTTTAGATTCCGTATATATGCACTGACGTGATGTTTTTTTTTTCCCTGACTTACTTCACTCTATATAACCAGGTTAATCCACCTCATTTCAACACACTCAAATTTGTTCCCTTTTATGGTTGACTAATATTCCATCGTCTGTATGTACCTCAACATCTTTACCCATTCATCTGTCAATGGACATCTATTCATTCATGTTTTGATGATGGCCATTCTGACTAGTGTGAGGTGGCTTCTCATTATAGTTTTGATTTGCATTTTTATAATAATTGGCAATGCTGAACATCTTTTTCATGCATCTTCTTTGGAGAAATGTCTGTTTAGTTTTTCTGCCCATTTTTCAATTGGGTGTTTGTTGTTGTTGAGCTGTATGAGCTGTTTGAAGATTAAGCCCTTGTCAGGCACATTGTTTGCAAATATTCCATAGGTAGTCTTTTCATTCTGTTTATACTTTCATTTGCTGTGCAAAAGCTTTTAAGTTTAATTGCACTGTATTTGCTATTTTTGCTTTTATTTATATTGCCTTGGGAGACTGCCCTAAGAAAACACTGGTATGATTTATGTCAGAAAATGTTTTCCTGTGTTCTCTTCCGGGAGTTTTTGGTGTCATATCTTATGTTTAAGTCTATAAGTCATTTTGAGTTTATTTATTTATTTCTTGTATGGTGTGAGAGTGCGTTCTAATTTCATTGATTTACAACGTTCCCATCGTCCCTTGGTGAAGAGACTGTCTCCTGTTGTATATTCTTGCCTCCTTTGTTGAAGATTAGTTGACTGTAGGAGTGTGGGCTTATTTCTGAGCTCTCGATTCTGTTCCATCAATCCATGTGACAGTTTTTGGGCCAGTACCACACTGTTTTGATCACTGTGCCTGCGTGCTAAGTCACTTCAGTCGTGTCTGACTTTTTGCGACCCTATGGACTATAGCCTGCCAGGCTTCTCAGTCCATGAGATTCTCCTGGCAAGAATACTGGAGTGGGTTGCCACGCCCTCCTCCAGGGGATCTCTGCCACCCAGGAATCGAACCCATGTCTCTTGAATCTCCTATATTGGTAGGCAGTTTCTTTACCATTAGTACCACATGGGAAGCCCTTTGATTACTGTAGCTTTGTAATATAATCTGACATCTGGGAGGGTTATGTCTTCTGCTTTATTCTTTTTCCTCAGGATTGCTTTAGCAATTCTGGGTCTTTCATGCTTCCATATAAACTTTAGGATGATTTGTTCTAGTTCTGTGGAAAATGCCATGGGTAATTTGATAGGGATCACATTAAATCTATAGATTGCTTTAGGTAGTATGGCCATATAAACAACATTGATTGTTCCAATCCAAGAACATGGGATATCTTTCCATTTCTTTGTAATTCCCTAACTGCCTAATCTCTTTCCTCTACCCAATTAGGAAATCAATTAGGACCTTAGAAATGGTAGTTTACTGTCCTAATTTCAATCAGCCCACAGCTAACATGAGGAAAGGGGATTTGAGTTACCTTTCTCCAGGAGAATAGAGCATTTTATTTGGTCTATGGTGCAAGTTTTCCCTCAGTACCCACAGCAGGGCTGATGGTAAAAGGAACCCAGAGCATGAGCTACACAAAGTAAAGGACTTGTCCAAACCTGATTCTCAAACTTGAGCATGCCCCTAAGTCCCCTGCAGCGCTCGCTAAAACACAGGTTTCTGGGCCTCACTTCAAAAATTATTACTTAATGGATCTATGAGTGGAGAAGTGCTGACATTTATATTTATAATAATTCCCATGTGATGCTGCTGCTGCTGGTCCAGGGACCACATTTTGAGAATCACAGAACTGAAAGCATTGATACTCAGCCCTAGCTATTCATCTGTGTCAACCTGCTGATAGACAGCTAGATTTGTTAGTATCCCATTGAGTACAGGCTTCCGGAGAGGGCAATCTATTTGTTAATCTTTTTTATTAGTACCTGGGCCTTGAATCAGGAATCTGGCCAAGAATTCTCTTGTAACACACTTCCTCCCTGTGACTTTTCAGTGTGTCAACAAAGACTCTCTGAGTTCGTAATTACCCTTGCTCTCTGGGACCCAGGAGGCTATCTGGTCAAAGCATTGAGAGATGCAAGATAAGCCACATCCAGTTGCCTTTCCTTTCTGCACTTGGCTCTGCCACTTAACACCTATATGACTGGACAAACCAGCTTTCATCTCTTAAAATATAAGTAACACCTTACATGTTTATGTGAACAAATAGAAGTATGGAGTGAAAAGTGAGGGCACAATAAATGTTCTATATTGCTTTATATTCCCTGAATTGTTGCTTTCCCCTTTTTCTTCCCTTCCTTTATTCCTGTCTTTCTTCCTTTACTCCCTGCCACACTTTCAGTGTTAAAAAAAAACAAGAGGGAGTTTCCCCCCTTTTCCTACCTCTTCCAGATGGTTCTACAAGGCCTTCTTTTTGCCCACATCTTGTTTTCCTTCTCTGGAGTCTGACCGCACTTAAAGACCCCAGACTTCACATGTCCCAGCATACACTAGTAAGATGACCCTGTGAAGCAACATAGAACATGTTCTGAAACATAGTTTCATGAACTCTGTTTTACGTACATTCTCAGTATTACCTGCACTGTCTCCAATTCTTTCCTTGTAATGCAGCGCTGTCATAATTATGGTATAAGTTACACAAAAGCACAAAAACACAATTTAGAAACATCCCAAAGGACTGAATGTTTTAAAAATGCAAATGTCACTGAGGAAACCAGAAGGGAAAGAGACACATGTACCCCAATGTTCATCGCAGCACTGTTTATAATAGCCAGGACATGGAAGCAACCTAGATGTCCATCAGCAGATGAATGGATAAGAAAGCTGTGGTACATATACACAATGGAGTATTATTCAGCCATTAAAAAGAATACATTTGAATCAGTTCTAATGAGGTGGATGAAACTGGAGCCTATTATACAGAGTGAAGTAAGCCAGAAAGAAAAACACCAATACAGTATACTAACGCATATATATGGAATTTAGAAAGATGGTAACAATAACCCTGTGTACGAGACAGCAAAAGAGACACTGATGTATAGAACAGTCTTATGGACTCTGTGAGAGAGGGAGAGGGTGGGAAGATTTGGGAGAATGGCATTGAAACATGTAAAATATCATGTATGAAACGAGTTGCCAGTCCAGGTTCGAAGCACGATACTGGATGCTTGGGGCTGGTGCACTGGGACAACCCAGAGGGATGGAATGGGGAGGGAGGAGGGAGGAGGGTTCAGGATGGGGAACACATGTATACCTGTGGCGGATTCATTTTGATATTTGGCAAAACTAATACAGTTATGTAAAGTTTAAAAATAAAATAAAATTAAAAAAAAAAACTAAAGAAAAAAAAAAGAACTACAAAAAAAAATAAATAAATAAAAATGCAAATGTCTGGCTACTAGTGTGATGAGGTCATGTATTAAAATATGAAAAATAGGGACCCATTTAATAACTCTGGCATCAGGGATAAGACAGCCTATCTTCTAAGTTCTCTATTCTGTATCAAGTCTTCTCAGTTGTAGACCTTGCATCTAAGCAGATGTGCCTCGCCACACTGCTCTGAGACTGGGAACTAATGGACCTGATTCTCTTTGGGGTCTCAATAATTCTGGTATTTCAAATGAATGAATTACTGCCTTCCAAGGAGAGTTGTCATGTTGTTCTTGAACTTTAGAGGGCAGTAGAGGAACTGTATGAAAAATCCCTAGCTGACCAGGAAAAACATTTTGCTTTCCCACGTTACTTCTACGAAGCTTTATCTTTATAAGGAAAATAAAGGATTATATTATAAAATGTGCTTGTAGTTTATTTTTTTAAAGAAGAGACTGCATTTTTGTATATTTCATATATGAGACATGTATTTTCTCTGAAAAAATTATACAGATTATTGTGAAAAAATTCAAAACATTTTAAAAAGGAATTATCGACTATAACAAAATGATATAGATTTTATTTTTAAAATGTTTTATTCTGTGCATGTTTTACAATATAAGTTTAGTAGGAAAATATAGTTTTGGAAACTGGTGGCTGTGTGTAAAGAGTTAATATTGAACAATGTGTACAAAAATATGAATTTCAAAGGTAATAAGAAAACTGTTTTGCTTTAAGAATTTAAAAACGTTAAACACCTTAAACAGGACTTACTTTTTTTGGTTGGAAAGTTAGAGTTCACTTAACTAAATCAAATTTTGTCCATACATTGAGACTCACAATATCTGAATTCAGCCATCATACAGTTGAAAGCAAAATTATTTAAAAAGCACTTTCCAAGGTCTTATTAAGCCAGAGATGATGCTCAGCCTGGATTTCCTTTTGCTTTCTGGATGACCCCAGGTCCACAGGCACACAGCCACCACTGTGATTCCAGTTCCCATAAAGAGGGACACCGTTAGGTGTGAAGAGCCACGTTCACAACCTACACAGTTCCAGATATGAATCACTGCAAGTCTCCAATGCAGGAGAACAAGAATGCACTGCGTAGGATGAGTGGTTAAGGCAGAGCCTACCGAGCTTTCTCTTGATCTGTGATGTTTCCTTTGCAGACTGGGTCTTTCTTGCCCTCTCTGCACTAGTGACAGAGGGTGTTGCTCAGAGCTAGTGTGCTTGCAGTGGACGCCCAGAGCTTACACTTTGCAATAGGCTTGTTCCTTGTTTGCCCAGATTATTTCCCATTGATACACAAGAGTATAAGCTCAGGACTTGCTCACACACTTGGCCTTTCTGATGTTTATTGTCCTTCCTGATGCTGGTGCTGCTGCTAAGTCGCGTCAGTCGGGTCCAAGTCTGTGTGACCCCATAGACAGAAACCCACCAGGCTCCCCCGTCCCTGGGATTCTCTGGGCAAGAACCCTGGAGTGGGTTGCCATTTCCTTCTCCAATGCGTGAAAGTGAAAAGTGAAAGGGAAGTCGTTCAGTCGTGTCCTACTCTTAGCGACCCCATGGACTGCAGCATACCAGGCTCTGCCGTATTGTCCTTCCTAGTACATTTTAATGGTTTTAGTAACTGTCTGATAATCCTTTTCTTCTGGCTTACTTGTCCCTTTTGGCTGTTCATCTTGGAATCTATCCTCTCCACCTCTTTAGAACATGGGTTTAAGAAATCAGGCATGTGATTATGTAGCCCTGTACTTTCTCCAGTAAACTAACTGGAAGCTCATCAATCTGCCCTATTCATAACTCTCACAGGGGATCCTCTGGAGCAGATTTTCTGGGTTTGTTACCATCAGTACCATCTGTAAATATAGCAGGATCTTTCCAGATCTGCTGATGCTACCCAAGCCTCTCCGCCCATGCAGATATCAGGAGGTTTCCTAAAGTTTTATGTCTCTCGTTTGTCAGTATGGCCACACCCTCAGTGACCCTGAGCCACCTAGCTTTCAGAATATGACCCGACCAGTGTAGCATGCCCATTTGACACAACAAAGTGGAAGAGGTCCTCAGAAACGTCAAAAATGCATCACGGTGGTCTTCTAATTTTCAAAAAATGCCATGCTCCTTTTATTCAAAAATCATAGTCATTATAACACAGAAGGATTCCAGGAGTCCCAAAATTTCAATTCCAAAATTTTCTTTAAAAAAAAAAATTCTATTGAAATATAGCTGATTTATAATGTGTAAGTTTTAGGTGTACAGCTGCCGTGATAAGTCGCTTCAGTCGTGTCCGACTCTGTGCGACCCTGTGGACTGTAGCCCGCCAGGCTGCTCTGTCCATGGAATTCTCCGGGCAAGAATACTGGAGTGGGTTGCCAGTCTCTTCTTCAGGGGGATCTTCCTGACCCAGGGATCAAACCAGCATGTCTTATGTCTAACCTGCGTTGGCAGGCGGGTTCTTTACCACTAGCGCCACCTGCTGTACACCTGGAAGCGTACAGCAAAGTGATTCAATTATTTATGTGTAATCTTTTTCATTATAGGTTATTAGATTCTTTTTTAGATTCCTTAGATTCTTTTTCATTATCAGTTATTACAAGTACTGAATACAGTTCTCTGTGCTTACAGTAGTCCTTGTTGGTTATCTATTTTATATATGGTAGTGTGTATATTTTAATATCGAGAAGGAAATGGCAACCCACTCCAGTGTTCTTGCCTGAGAAATCCCATGGACAGAGGAGGCTACAGTCAGTCCCTGGGATCACAAAGAGTCGGACACGAATTAGCGACTATACAACAACAACATATTTTAATCTCAGAATTTATGCCCCCTCTCCCTTTCCCTTTTGGTAACCATACATTTATTTTCTATGTCTATGAGTCTATTTCTGCTTTGTAAATAAGTTCTTGTGTGTCATTTTTTAGATCCACATATAAGTGACATCATATGATATTTGTCTTTCTCTGACTTCATTTAGAATGATAATTTCGGTCCATCCATGTTGCTGTAAATGGCAGTCTCTCAATCCTTTCATGTCTTGGCTAATAGTACTGCATGAACATAAGGGTATGTGCTTCTTTTTGAATTATAGTTTTCAACTTTTCCACATAGGCCCAAGAGTGGAATCACTGGATCATATGATAACTCAATTTTTAGTTATTTTTAAGGAACCTCCATACTGTTCTCCATAGTGGAGGCACCAACTTTTTAATCCATTCCCTCTGACAGTGCAGGAGGGTTCCTTTTCTCCATACCCTCTCCAACATTTATTATTTGTAAACATTTTGATGGTCATTCTAACCAGGGACTTCCCTGGTGGTCCAGTAGCTGAGACCCCTGTGCTTCCAAGGCAGGGAGCCCAGGTTTGATCCCTAGTTGGGGAACTAAGAGCCCACATGCCACAACTAAGACCCAGCACAGCAAATAGATATTTGGGGGCTTCCCAGGTGGCTCAGATGGTAAAGCGGCTGCCTGCAATGCAGGAGACCCGGGTTTGATCCCTGGGTCAGGAAGATCCACTGAAGAAGGAAATGGCAACCCATTCCAGTATTCTTGCCTGGAAAATCCCATAGACTGAGGAGACTGGTAGACTACAGTCCTTGGGGTCGCAAAGAATTGGACACAACTGAACGATTTCTCTTTCACTTTACTATGAAAAAGCTCAAGAGTACTGGAGTGGGTTGCCATTGTTTAATTAGGCCACATTTAAAATTTTAAGTTTTAAATTTAAGTTTAATTAGGCCACATTTAAAAATTTTTGTTTTTATTTCTGTTGTTTTGGGAGATGTGTCTGAAAAAATATTGCTGTAATTTATGTAAAAGAAAGTTCTACCTATGTTTTCCTCTAGGAGTTTTGTAGTACCTGGTCTTGCATTCGTTAATCTAGTTTGAATTTATTTTTGTATGTGGTGTTAGAGAATGTTCTAGCTTTATTCTTTTATATGTAGCTGTCCAGTTTTCCCAGCACCACTTCTTGAAGAGACTATCTTTTTTCCATTGTGTATTGTCACCTCCTTTGTCATAGATTGACTATATGTGTGTGGGTTTATTTCTGGGCTATCTATCCATATTGATCTATATGTCTTTGTGCCAGTACCGTATTGGCAGAAAACCAGTTCCAAAATTTTCATTGTATATTCTGATATCTTCCTCAGGCATGTCTCCTATGAGTTCTATGTGGTCCTCCATTTGAGCACGGGCTCATGAAGATAAACATCTTGTGTTGCTTCTTTTCACATATCATTTTGGGGAATAAGATGGTCATGGTTTTGCAACCCATTCATTCTAGTGCAGTAACTCGCAAGTGGTTCCACCATTACTAGGGAAGGGGTACCAGTTCTCAGGGGAAGCTGCACATATTAAGGCAGAGTGTCTATAGACATATAAGCTCCCACAGAAAATCTAAAGAGAGAGAAAGGCAGAGAAAGTTGTCAGGTTGAACAGATATTTCTTTCAGGCATCTGTCACATTTCCTCAGCCTTTTTAATCAAACCAAAATGTATACTATGTGCCCAATAGAGCAGCAATTCTGTTGTGGAATCATCTTTAAGCAACAAAAATAATATCAAGCCCGATGAAAAGTTACTGTATCAGTTTTCTTTTATTTTCTGTTTAGATCTTCGCCATGCTATGTGTCAGAAAAGATTTCTGACTATGAAAAGTCTCAGGGTCAAGGAAAGGGGGGTTGTTTCCTTAACATGTAGAGTGGTAAATACAATAATAGACACTGACATGTTCTTTCAGGATTAGATAAATCTGTTCCACTTCTACTGGCCAATGCTCTGGATGGTTCCACATTATGACTTGAGGGTGGGTTGGCAGCATACATTTTGGGAAGACCCAGCCAACTCTCAAGTATTTTGATTTTCCTGATGTAATATAGGAGCTCCATTTGGAAATATTACATGGGGTATTTTCTGTAAGTGGGATGGAGTTTTGAGGACATTGCAGAAATGTGTTGTACCTTTATTATTAAAACATGCTGAGTATTATTTGATCTATTTCACTGTCTCTCATACTTTTTATTTAAACTCTTACTTTCTCCCAGTTTTTATTCTGAAGTAATTTCAAGATCTTTTAGTGATATGGGTTATCACTATGATAATTATCATTGAACTGGCAGTGAACATGTTAGTTAATGGATGGTATCTGTTGATAAAATGCCAGATAATTATTTATAATAGCTCATTTTGGGGAAGAACAAGTCCATAAGAATTAGGTTAATGATCGATCTGTCATCTGACCCAGATTAAGGAACTGTCTGGGTCACCGTTGAGAAACGAAGTTCCCTGAAGTGTCAGATATATCTATTGCATATTATTAACACTGTCAATATGACCCTGGAATTCAGCGTTTACTGTACATTATTTAGCTGGGTGAATCCTAAGGATTTGGGGATTTCAGTAACCTGAATAAATGGACAAAGTATGGCAGCAACAGAAAGAGGCAGGAGAGTGAGCCTGGCTTCAAGTAGCAGTACATGCAGAGGGGGTGCTTAGAATATAAAACATCATGGAGAACTTGAGTGTTACAGGGATAAGATGCTAATGTCGAGCAGCTGTATGGGACCAGGTGATCAATTCATTCACAGTGGAATTGTAGCTGATAGCCAAAGAAACAGGAAGATGTTCAACTCCGCCCTTACCCATCCTTGCCTACCAAAAGAGTACCAGTTGTTTGCAGGTACTGGACAGGTTGAGAAGACAAAGTCAGCAATTTGGGCTTCAGAATGAGCTCAAATTCTTTCTTCTGAGAGTTTGACAGTTAAAAGAAATCAGAGTAAGAAGGTAAGGATTGTTATTTGTACATTGTAATCTACTATTTGAGGAGAGTGCCATTATGTGCCATGTAGTTTAACATTTATTACAATCCTATAAGATTTGTTTTCATGCCTGACTTCCAGATTGAAAGACAGAGGAACAAAGAAGGTAAGCAAATTGTTCAATATCACATAACTTGTACGTTCTAAAGTCCAGTTTTTATCATAAATGGGTGTTGAATTTTGTGAAGATTTTCCTGAATCTACTGAGATGATCAAATGGTTTTCATTCCTCAAATTGGTAATGTGGTGTATAACACTGATTGTAGATACTGAAAAGTACTTACTTCCCTGGGATAAATCTCACTTAGTCATGGTGTATGATCCTTTTAATGTATTGTATTTGGTTTGCTAATATTTTGTTGAAGATTTTTGCATTTATGTTCATCAGTGATGTTGCCTTGTAATTTTTATGATTTTAGTATCGGGGTGATGGTGGTCTCATAGAGTAAATTTGGGAGTGTTCCTTCCTCTGAAGTTTTTTTTGGAATAGTTTCAGAAGGATAAGTGTTAACTCTTCTAAATATTTGATAGAGTTCACCTGTGAATCTGGTCTTTGACTTTTGTTTCTTGGGAATTTTTAAATCACAGTTTCAATTTCAGTAATTGGGATTGGCCTGTTCACATATTCTATTTCTTTCTGGTTCAGTTTTGAGAGATTGTCACTTTCTAAGAATTTGTCCATTTCTTCCAGGCTGTCCGTTTTATTGCATATAGTTGCTTGTAATAGTCTCATGATTCTTTGTATTTCTGTGGTGTCAGTTGTAACTTTTTTTTCCAGTTCTAATTTTATTAATTCGAGCTCTCTTTATCTTTTCAAAAAACGAGTTTTCAGTTTCATTGATCTTTTCTATTGTTCTCTTCATATCTCTTTCGTTTATTTCTGCTCTGAGCTTTGTGATTTTTTTTTCCTTCTGCTAACTTTGGGTTTTGCTTGCTCTTCTTTCTCTAGTTGCTTTAGGTGTAAGATTAGGTTGTTTACTTGGAATTTTTCTTATTTACTGAGGTAAAATTATATTGCTCTATTCCCTCTTAGAGCTGTTTTTTGCTGCATCCCATAGATTTTTTTGTGATTTTGTCTTTGGTCCATTGGATGTTTAGTAGCATATTGTTTGTTTAGCCTCCATGTGTTTTATTTTTTTAGTTTTTTCTCTTGTAGTTGGAAAAAGATGCTTGTTTATGACTTCAGTTTTCTTAAATTTACTACGACTTGCTTTACGGCCCAGAATGTGATCTGTCCTGGTAATGTTTCATATACACTTTAAAAGAATGTGTATTCTGTTGCTTTTCAATGGAATGTTCTATAAATGTCAATTAAGACCCCCAAGACACTGGATATTAACCTAGACTGCTGATGAAAATTAAGTAAACTGAGTTCTGATTCCCACTGATTTGTATACTGGGGTATTCAGTTAAGCAATCTTTTGTGCTTAGACCTAGAACTGATTGAGGCAAGGGAAGGGATATGTGGTGAATCCTGTGAGTAGAAAGCAGCCATTAGCCCAGCTTTAATCTGGAAAAGGGAAGGTCATCCACCCATTGATTATGCCAAATTATTTCTTATTTTACCGTTTTTGTGAGAAATGGAAAAACAGAATTAATGTATTGTATTTTAAATGTATTTATTAAAATTAAAAATAAATTCTCAACTAGTCAAAAGATCATGGAAATAGAAGACTTAAACACTGCAAATAAGAGAATATACATTCTTCAAGAGCACATGGAACATTCTCCAGGATAAACCATATGTTAGCACATAAACCACAATAAATTTAAAAGGATTGAGATCATACAAAGCATAGTCTTAGATTACAATGGAATGAAATTAGAAATATATAACAAAAAGACACTTAGAAATCTATAATTATGGGAAATTAGGCACAAAACAAATAATAAATGGGTCAAAAAATTACAAGCAAAATTAGAAAGTACTTTGAGATAAAATGAATACTAAAACTTACTGGATGCAGCTAAAGCAGTGCTTAGAGGGAAATTTATAAGTGTCAATATTATAAAAAAGAAGAAGAATCTCAATGACATGACTTGCCAACTTTTAAAAAAAATTAAATATGTATATATATAAGGCTGTGGTCCATGGGGTCACTAAGAGTTGGACACGACTGAGCGACTTCACTTTCACTTTTCACTTTCATGCATTGGAGAAGGAAATGGCAACCCACTCCAGTGTTCTTGCCTGGAGAATCCCAGGGACGGGGGAGCCTGGTGGGCTGCTGTCTATGGGGTCGCACAGAGTCGGACACGACTGAAGCAACTTAGCAGCAGCAGCAGCATGTATAAAGAGCAAGTTAAACCCTCCAAAGCAGAAGATAGTAAATAAGAAATTTAGAAATAAGTCAAATAGGAAAACAAAATCAATGAAATGTTTTGCAAAAGAAAAAAAATTATATTGATCAAGAAAAAAAGGCTGAAATTAATAGTCAGGAGTGAGAGAGGAGACATCACTAGAGTTTATAGAAATAAGGGGACTGTTCTATACATCAGTGTCTCTTTTGCTGTCTCGTACACAGGGTTATTGTTACCATCTTTCTAAATTCCATATATATGCGTTAGTATACTGTATTGGTGTTTTTCTTTCTGGCTTACTGAGAGAGGGAGAGGGTGGGAAGATTTGGGAGAATGGCATTGAAACATGTAAAATATCATGTATGAAATGAGTTGCCAGTCCAGGTTCGATGCACGATACTGGATGCTTGGGGCTGGTGCACTGGGACGACCCAGAGGGATGGAATGGGGAGGGAGGAGGGAGGAGGGTTCAGGATGGGGAACACATGTATACCTGTGGCGGATTATGTAAAGTTTAAAAATAAAATAAAATTTAAAATCTTCAAAAAAAAAAAAAAAGAAATAAGGGGAACACTGTGAACATCTGCATTCTACAAAATTAAATATCAGATTAGATGACATAACAAATTTTTAGAAAAATGAACTACCCATATTGACTCAAAATGAAATAGAAAATCTAAATAGATCTGTAACATGAAATGATATTGAATAAGTAATTTTAAAATAATTTATTACAGCTCCAGGTCAAATGGCTTCTTTGGTGAGTTCTGCCAAATATTTAAAGAAGAATTAGAAGGTGAGGAAAGAAACTCCAACTCATTTTAGGAGGCCAGTATTATTACCTGATACCAAAATCTGATGAAGACATTGCAAAAGACCAATATCTCTTATATATTGAGAAAAAATGCCAGAAATATATTAGCAAACTGAAGACTGCAACATATAAAAAGAATTATACACTATGAACAAATGAGATTTGTCCCAGGAATGTAAGGTTATTTTAACATACAAAAATCAATTAACATAATTTTAAAAATCTATAGAATAAAGAATAAAAGCCATATGATCCTCTCAATAAATACAGAAAAAGCATTTGGCAAAACACAACACCTTTTCATGATGATAAAAAAAATCCCATTTGTTTATAATGCATAATCTATGGACGAAGCTAAGAATAGATTATATAAGACAAAAAACCTATAGCTAACATCATACTTACAGATGAAAGACAGAATGTTTTCCCTCTAGGATAAGGAAAATCAAGGATGTCTACTGTTGCCATTTTAACGTGACATTTTAAAGAAGTTTTAACCAGGGCAGTTAGGCAAGGGAAAAAATAGAAATACATCCAGACTGAATAGGAAAAAATAAAATTATCTCTTTTTGCAGATAATGTCATTTTATATTTAGAAATTCCTGAGGAATCCACACATACACACACACACACAACTGTCAGAGCTAATAAACAAGTCCAGAAAGCTTGAAGTATACAATATCAATATACAACTATCAGTTGTATTTTTTCTCATCTTTTCTCATCTTCATTGAATTTTTTACAGTATTGCATTTATATATTTTTTTTATTTTTTTTGGTAGTGAGGCAACAGAGAAGGCAATGGCACCCCACTCCAGTACTCTTGCCTGGAAAATCCCATGGACGGAGGAGCCTGGTAGGCTTGCAGTCCTTGGTGTCGCTAAGAGTCGGGGACGACTGAGCGACTTCATTTTCACTTTTCACTTTCATGCATTGGAGAAGGAAATGGCAACCCACTCCAGTGTTCTTGCCTGGAGAATCCTAGGGACAGAGGAGCCTAGTGGGCTGCCGTCTATGGGGTCGCACAGAGTCGGACACAACTGAAGTGACTTAGCAGCAGCAGTGAGGCAAGGTATGTGAGATCTTAGCTCCCTGATCAGGGATCAAACCCACACCCCCTGCATTGAAAAGCAAAGTCCCTATCAATTGTATTTTTATGTACTACCAATGAATAATCAGAAAATGAAATTAAGAGAATTCCATTTATGACAAAATCAAAAAATATATATTACTTAAGAATAAGTTTAAGAAAAAAAATTAAAGATTATACTCTGAAACTCCAAAATATTGTGAAAGACTAAATTGAAAGATATTCCATGTTCTTGGATCAGCAGATTTAATATTAAAATGATATCCTTATCAAAGTAATCTATGGGTTTACCACAATCCCTGCTTTGCTAGTGACTCAGATAGTAAAGATTCTGTCTGCAATGCAGGAGACACAGGTTCGATCCCTGGGTCAGGAAGATCCCCTGGAGATGGGGATGGCAACCCACTCTAGTATTCTTGCCTGGAGAATCCCATGGACAGAAGAAACTGATGGACTACAGTCCATGGGGTTGCAAAGAGTCGGACATGAATAAGTGGCTAACACTGTCACTGTTTACTTTCTATCATAATCCCAGCTGGCATTTTTTTTTTTTTTTGGGCAGAAATTGACAAGCTGGCCTTAAAATTCACGTGGAAATTAGAGACTAATAGAGCAATCTTATAAAAGGACAAAGTTAGAGAACTCATATTCCTCAATTTTAAAGCTTCCTAAAATGCTACAGTAATCAAAAAAGTATGTGATAAGAAAGGACACAACTAAAATAAGGATAAACATATAGGTAAAAAAGTACAGTAAATAGACCTTCAGATTTATGGTCAGTGATTTTTGACAAGTATCAAAACAAAGGATGCCAGAAAACTGGATATCAACCTGAAAAGAATAAAATTGGATCTCTTCTTCATAATGCACATAAAAATGAACTCAAGTGGATTATATTCCTAAATGAAATTCATAAGAAAATAGAGTATATCTTCACGACCTTGATTAGATGAGAGGTTCTTAGACATGACACCAAAAGCTCAAGTGACGAAAAAAGATAAATTAGTTCTGCATTAGAACTACAAGCTTTTCTGCTTCAAAGGGCAACATCAAAAAGTGAAAACATAATGCACAGAATGGGAGAAAATATTTGCACATTATTGTATAAGATCAGGACAATTTGTATAGATAACAAAATAATCATAAACCAATAATGAAAACAGTCTAATTTGAAAAATGAGCAAAAGATCTGTATAGACATATCTCCAAGGATACATAAATGGCCAATAAACACATGAAAAAGATGCTAAACATGATTACCCATCAGGGGAATACAAACCAAAACGTAGTTGACAACGAACAACAAGTGGTGGGGATGTAGATGAGACCCCTTGTGCATTGTTTATGGGATTGTATGTTGGTGCAGTTACTATGGAAAACAGTGTGAGTGCGAAGGTTCCAAAAAATTAAAAACTAGAATTGCCTAATAATCCAGCAATTTCATTTCTAGTTATTTACCTGAATAAAGCAAACACTAATTCATAAATATATATGTACATTAATGTTTATTATAGCATTATTTACAGTAGCTATGGTAAGCAACCTAAGTGTCCACTGATAGATGAATGGTTAAAGATGTGGCATATATACATACATATACACACAATGGAATATTAGACATAAAAAAATGAAAATGAAATATTGCCATTCGTGATACCATGGATTGACCTAGAGAGTATTATGCTAAGTGAAATTAGTTAGAGAAAGACAAATTTTACTGCATGATCTCACTTATATTTGGAATCTAAATTACAAAACTAAAGAGCCTCTTGATGAAAGTTAGAGAGGAGAGTGAAAAGCGGGCTTAAAACTCAACATTCAGAAAACGAAGATCATGACATCCGTCTCATCACTTCATGGCAAATAGGTGGGGAAACAATGGAAACAGTGACAGACTTTATTTTCTTGGGCTCCAAAATCACTGCAGATGGTGACTGCAGTCATGAAATTAAAAGACACTTGCTCCTTGGAAAAAAGCTATGATCAAACTAGACAGCATATTAAAAGGCAGAGACATCACTTTGCTGACAAAGGTCTGTCTAGTCAAAGCTATGCTTTTTCCAGTGGTCATGTATGGATGTGAGAGTTGGACTATAAAGAAAGCTGAACACCAAAGAATGGATGTTTTTGAACTCTGTAGTGTTGGAAAAAACTCTTGAGAGTCCCTTGGACTGCAAAGAGATCAAACCAGTCAATCCTAAAGGAAATCAGTCCTGAATATTCATTGGAAGGACCGATGCTGAAGCTGAAACTCCAATACTTTGGCCACCTGATGCAAAGAACTGACTCCTTGGAAAAGAGCCTGATGCTGGGAAAGACTGAAGGCAGGAGGAAAAGGGGACAGAAGATGAGATGGTTGGATGGCATCACCGATTCAAAGGACATGAGTTTGAGCAAGCTCTGGAAGTTGGTGATGAACAGGGAAGCCTGGAGTTCTGCAGTTCATGGGGTCGCAAAAAGTAGGACACGACTGAGCAACTGAACTGAACTGACTGAAATTACAAAACAAACAAAGTAAAGAAAAACAGGCTCATAGATACAGAGGACAAACAAGTGCCTGTCAGAGGAGAAGGCTGGGAGGCAAAATTGGTGAAGGAGGTTAAGAGGTACAACCTCCAGTTATAAAATAAACCACAGGGATATAATATACGAGATAAGCAATATGATGATGAATACTATAAAAACTTTGTACAGGCACAGATGGTTACTACATTTATCCAACTACTTAATGTGTGCCCATGTCAAATCACTACTTAGTACATTTGAAACTAACATACTATTGTATGTCACTTAATTTCAATTTAAAAAATAAATTGAGATACTACTCCACACTCAATACTATGGCTGTAATAAAAAAAGACAGATAATACAAAGTATTGACAAGGATATGGAAAAACGAACTCCATGCATTGCTAATGGGAATGTAAAATGGTACAGACTGCCTTCAAAAACAGTCTGGAAGTTCCTTAAAACATTAAAATAGCCTTGCAGTATATATTAGTTTTCTGCTGCTGCTGCTAAGTTGCTTCAGTTGTGTCCGACTCTGTGCGACCCCATAGACGGCAGCCTACCAGGCTCCGCCATCCCTGGGATTCTCCAGACAAGAACACTGGAGTGGGTTGCCATTTCCTTCTCCAATGCATGAAAGTGAAAAGTGAAAGTGAAGTTGCTCAGTCGTGTCCGACTCGTAGCGACCCCATGGACTGCAGCCTACCAGGCTCCTCTGTCCATGGGAGTTTCCAGGCAAGAGTTTTCTAGGGGTGCCATAATAAATGACTGCAAACTTGGTAGCCTAAAAAACAGAAATGTACCTTTATACATTTCTGGAGTTCAGAAGACTAAATAAAATCCATTGATAGGGATACACTTCCTCTGAAGTCTCTAGGTGAGACTTCTTTGCCTCTGCATTTTTGGTGACTCCAAGTGTTTCATAGTTTTTAGTTACATAACTACCATCTCTGTTTTCATCTTCACATGGCCTTTTCATCAACATTTTTTCCTGTCTCATAAGAACGCTTGTCATTGGATTTAGGGCCCATCCAGGTAAAAGATGAGCTCATCTCAAGATCCTTAACTTAATTACATCTGTGATAAATTCCCATTCATAGATTCCAAGAGTTAGCCATTAATATATCTTGGCAGGGGGACATTACATCATGTGAACCAGTGATTCCCCTCCTAGGTATATACTCCAGAGAAATGAGAACACATTTCCAGGCAAAACTTTGTATATGAGTGTTCACAATAGTATTAATTTTACTAGCCAAGAATTAGAAACAAACTAAATGTTCATCAATTCATTAATGAATAAATAAAATATGGCATACCCATGCAATGGAGTATTATTTGGCAGTAAGAAGGAATAAAGTACTGATACATGCTACAATGTGGTTGAATATTGGAAAATATTATTCGAAGTGAAATAAGACAGGCACAAAAAAATATATTGTATAATTCAATTTATAGGGAAGTCCAGAACATCCTATAGAAACAGAAAGTGGATTAGTGGACCTCCAGGGAGGGGGTGTGGGGTGAGAAGGAATAGGAATAGACTACTAATGGGTCCATGTTTAGGGGATGATGAAAATGCTCTAAAATTGATTGTGGTGATGGTTATACAACTCTGGGAATACTTTAAAGACCACAGAATTAGGTGAATTGTATGAGAATTAAATCTTACTAAATCTGTTAAACAACAAATTTTGAATATTTACTTAGTAGATGATGTTGTGTTTGCTAGAGAGTGAATTCCCAAGAGCAAGAATTTGGACTTATGTGTTTCTACCAGTGAGACTATAGATCAGCAGTCCCCAACTTTTTTGGCACCAGAGACTGGTTTTATGGAAGATGATTTTTCTACAGACTGGGTGGGGGGATGGTGTAGGGATGCTGCTGCTGCTAAGTCGCTTCAGTCGTGTCCGACTCTCTGCGACCCCAAAGACAGCAGCCAGCCAGTCTTCCCCATCCCTGGGATTCTCCAGGCAAGAACACTGGAGTGGGTTGCCATTTCCTTCTCCAATGCATGAAAGTGAAAAGTGAAAGTGAAGTTGCTCAGTCGTGTTGGACTCTTAGCTACCCCATGGACTGAAGCCTGCCAGGCTCCTCCATCCATGGGATCTTCCAGGCAAAACAGTACTGGAGTGGGGTGCCATTGGCTTCTCCGGGTATAGGGATGACGCAAGCACATTACACTTAGTGCACTCTATTTCTGTTATTACATCAGCTCCACCTCATATCATCTGGCATCCTCAGAGTTTGGGGAACCCTGCTATAGACCGCACACTGCAGGTGATCAGTGCATGTTTGTGGTAAAGAAAATAATTCGAGAGTGGAGTCAGCTTTGGTAAACTTAACAGAATGTCATGGAAGCAGAGAGAGGCAACACAGATGTGTTTATGGGAACCTGAGGATTTCTTTTATAGAACCAGCCTTTGGAGCTGGGTTTGGAAGGATAAAGAAAAATGCACCAGGCAGGTAAGGAGGACAAAGGCTTATTATGCAAATAAACAGCCTGGATAAATGTGAGGCACAGAAAAGCAAGTTGACTCAGTTGGCATACAGGATGCAACTGGAGAAGTGGCAAGAAAGTAGCCCAGAAGCAAAAGTGGCAGCTGGATCTCAAAGAGCTTTTTATAAAAACACTTTTAGACATGAACATGTTTCCCAATGTGTGCTTTAAGAAATTGCTTCTCAAATGTCTGTGGTAAGGACCAGGCTTTTTCTTTTTATTGTTATATTTAGTCTATCATGGGCTTCCCTCGTGGCTCATCTGGTAAAGAATCTGCCTGCAATGCGGGAGACCTGGGTTCAATCCCTGGGTTGGGAAGATCCCCTGGAGAAGGGAAAGGCCACCCACTCCAGTATTCTGGCCTGGAGAATTCCATGGACTCTATAGTCCATGGGGTCACAAAGAGTTGGACACAACTGAATGACTTTCAGTTCTCTTCACTTCAATCTGTCATGAATGGATAGTGTTTAAAAAATATAGTAATATCTATGTTTCGATTCCTGCCTTGTAAGTAGATTCATCAGCACCATTTTTCTAGATTCCATATGTATGATTATACAATATTTGTTTTTCTCTGCAGACATAGTGAACAGATTTGTGAACATAGCAGGGGAAGGAGAGGATGGGACAAATTGAGAGGATAACATGGAAACATATACATTATCATATGTAAGACAGATAGCTAATGGGAATCTGCTAGATATGACACAGGGAGCTCAACCCAGTGCTCTGTGACAACCTAGAGGGGTGGAATAGGGAGGGTGAGAGGGAAGTGACATGTGGGTACTTGCAGCTGATTCACGTTATTGTATGGCAGAAACTGACACAGCACTGTAAAACATTTACTCTATTAAAAATAATTTTAAAAAAAACCAAGATGATGATTTACTAGAAAAATGAACTGAGGGAAAACACACACACACACACAACACAAGCCCACTGACAATGCTCTTGGCAACAATGTCAAGTAACAACAAAATTTTCTAAATCTTTACTCTTAATTTTTGTATTTTTCTCATTGCACATAAGTAATTTATTCTGAATGAGCACTGGTATACAAAGTACATTTTGAGCGGCACAGGTCTAAGAAACATATCTCAAAAGATATCCTGAGAGACCAGTGATCAAATGTGTATAAAAATCATCAGGAATTTTATCTACTACATCTTCCCCCAGGAGATGCATAAACTGCATTATTGAATTTGAAAGCCCTAAGAAATCTTGCAGTAAATAGACTGGCTTAAATTTGCTTAAACTGGCATTACAATTTTTTCATGTTTTAATTTGTTCATGAATACATTCATTTTATCTTTCATTAATTGGATGTTTATTGAGTGCCTACTCTTTGCCCAGAAACATTCTAGGCACTGAGGATACAGACAAAAGTCATTGCTCTCATGTACTTTATGTCCCAGTAGAGAGACTGATAGTAAACTAAGTAAGTAAAGAAGATTAGAGTGAATTTGGTTATGATAAATCCTCGGGTGAGAAATGAGGCAAAAACAGTGTCCAAGAAGGGGTGTTGCAGTTAAATATGTTCTCACTGAAGAGATGACATGTGGGTAAAAACCAACAGTGAGAAAGGAAGCTCTGCAGATGTGGGGTGAAAAGGAGAGTGATTAAAAAGAGAGAATTATGTACAAATGCCCTAATGCAGGTGGATTAATGTAAATTTTAGCAAGACCTGGAACAAAATGTGTGGGAAGAGAGATTGGAGGGTGTCAGAAAGGTAAGAGGGGGGCCAGATCATGCAAGACATTGTACGCCTTTGTAAGGTCATAGCTTTTACTCTGATTAGGATTGGAAGCCACCGGAGGGTTGGATCAGAGGAGTGATATCATCCAACTTGTGTTTTCATAGGACCATTCTGTCTCCTCTGTAGAGAAGGTATTAAAGGAACAAAGCTTTAAGCAGGGAGATTATCTCCAAAAATTGCAGTAATTCAAGTCTGATCACTTAGTAGGTAGAGAATTTGCCTGCTATGAAGGAGACACAGGAGACTCAGGCTTAATCCCTGGGTTGCGAAGAACCTCTGGGAAGGAAATAGCAAGCCACTCCGTTTTTTTGCCTGAAAAATCCCATGGACAGGGGAGCCTGGCAGGTACAGACCAGTGGGTCACACAGAGCCGGGCACTGAGTGACTAAACACAACCTTAAGATGGACAAAGTTTAGGGTGAAGTATAAGAAATGGAGGTAGTTAAAGTGGTTGGATTGTGGATATAGTATTACATATTATAAGGTAGTTCTAACAGGATTAGCTCATAGATTGGATGTGCAGTGTGAGATAAGACAAGAAAATATTGCTACTAAAGTGTCTGACCTCAGTAAGTAGACAAATTTAATTAATGACACAGAATACCACAATGGTGTGGTCACTCAGAGTCAGACATTCTGCCTTTTGAAGTCAAGTGGGCCTTAGAAAGGATTACTATGAACAAAGCTAGTAGAGGTGGTGGAATTCCATTTGAGCTATTTTGAATCTTAAAAGATACTGCTACTAAAGTACTGACTGCACTCAATATTCCAGCAAATTTGGAAAACTCAGAAGTGGCCACAGGACTAGAAAAGGTCAGTTTTCATTCCAATCCAAAAGACTGTTCAAACTACCACCACACAACTGCACTCATTTCACATGTTAGCAAGGTAATGCTCAAAATCCTTCAAGCTAGGTTTTAATAGTACAGGAATCAAGAACATTTAGATGTACAAGCTGGATACAGGAAAGGCAGAGAAATCAGAGCTCAAATTGCCAACATCCATTGGATCAGAGAAAAAGCAAGGGAATTTCAAAAAAACATCTACTTCTGTTTTGTTGACTACGCTAAAGCCTTCGACTGTGTGGATCACGACAGTGGAAAATTCTTAATGAGATGGGAATACCAGTCCACCTTACCTGCCTCTTGAGAAACCTGTATGTAGGTTAAGAAGCAACAGTTAGAACTGGGCATGGAACAACAGACAGGTTCCAAATCAGGAAAAGAGTATGCCAAGGCTGTGTATTGTCACCCTGCTTAGTTAACTTACATGCAGAGTATATCAGGCGAAATGCCAGGCTGGATGAATTACAAGCTGGAATCAAGATTGCTGGAAAAAATATTAACAACCTCAGATATGCAGATGATACCACTTTAATGGCAGAAAGAAAGAGGAACTAGAGAGACTCTTGGTGAGGGTGAAAGAGGAGAGTGAAAAAGCTGACTTAAAACCCAACATCCAAAAAATGAAGATCATGGCATCCAGTCCCATCACTTCATGGCAAATAATGGGGAAACAATGGAGGTAGTGACAGACTTTATTTTCTTCGGCTCCAAAATCACTTCAAACAGTGACTGCTGCTGTGAAATTAAAAGCTGCTTGCTCCTTGGAAGAAAAGCTATGACAAAACTAGACAGTATTAAAAAGCAGAGACCTCTCTTTGCTGACAAAGGTCCATAGAGTCAAAGCTGTAGTTTTTCCAGTAGTCATGTATGGATGTGAGAGCTGGACCATAAAGGCTGAGAGACAAAGAATTGATGCTTTTAAACTGTGGTCTGGAACATTGTTATTAGGCTATATCACAATGCAAAATATTTTTGGCATTAAAAAAATAAGAAAAAGAAAATTATGGTTCTGGAGAGTAGTCTTGGGTGTCCCTTGTACATCAAGGAGATCAAACTAGTCAGTCTTAAAGGAAATCAACCTTGAATATTTGTTGAAAGGACTAATGATGAAGTTGAAGCTCCAATACTTTGGCTACCTGATGGGAAGAGCGGACTTATTGGAAAAGACCCTTATGCTGGGAAAGATTGAGGAAAGGAGGAGAAGGGGATGACAGAAAATAAGATGGTTGGATGGCATCACTGACTTAGTGGACATGAGTTTGAGCAAACTCACAGAGATAGTGAAGGACAGGGAAGCCTG
The DNA here is from genome assembly GCF_019923935.1 of Bubalus bubalis. Taxonomy (NCBI): domain Eukaryota; kingdom Metazoa; phylum Chordata; class Mammalia; order Artiodactyla; family Bovidae; genus Bubalus; species Bubalus bubalis. The sequence continues at coordinate 76,390,841 of NC_059163.1, forward strand.
GCATGCTGCATTTCATGGGGTCACAGAGTCAGACACAACCTAGCAACAGAGCAACAACCTGTACTGAACTGCAGGAAGACTGGAGGAGGAGGAGATTCGAGATTAGGACTATCAGGAGCTCAGTTTTCAATGTGATAATTTTGAGATGACTGGTAGACAGTCAGATAGAGGTACCATGTAGGCCATTAAACATATGAGTCTGGAGGGTAAGGCAGAGGTCTCAGGGGAAGATATACTTTTTAGAGTTAACAACATTTTACATGGTATTTAAAGCCACAAGACTGGATGAGACTGCCATGGATGTGAGTATAGACAGAATAGAAATACAAAGTCTTCCCTGCTGTACTGCCTCATTAAAGCTTAAGAAGTGAGGAGAAATAGCAAATTAGGTAGGAAGAGAAGCTAGAGAAGAAATAAGAAGACCAATACAGTCTGATGTCTTAGAAACCAACTAAAGAAGATGTTTTTAGGAGAAAGGAATGTTAAACTCTATCAAATACTGTTGATGATCTGGTAAGCCTAAGACTGAGAAAAGGTTGTGAGGCTTAGCAAAATGGACATCATCAATGACTTAAGCAAGAGAAGTTTTGGTGATTTTAGAAATGAAAGTCTGATTGAAGTGCGTTAAAGAAGGATTTGGAGTAAAATAACTGAAGAGATACTACAGAAACTCTTGAGTAGTTGGGACAGTTCCTTGATGGGAAAGGAGTGTAAGTGGGGTTTTGATGATGATGATGGTGATGGTGGTTATGAGAAAGTAATAACAACATGTTCATATGCTGATGAAAAAAGTGACAATGTAGGGGAAGCAGAACAATATGTTTGAGCAGGTAAGAGGAAATGTAGTCTTTTGCACAGGTGGAGCAATTAATTGGTCTTATCTAGGAAAAACTTCCAAAGGAGAGAGGTAAGAAATACAAAGGATCATAAGAAACTACTACAAGCAACTATATGCCTTTAAAATGGACAACCTGGAAGAAATGGACACGTTCTTAGAAAGAGGACTGAATCAGGAAGAAATAGAAAATATGAACAGACCAATTACAAGTACTAAGATTGAACCTATGATTCAAAAACTCCCAAACAAAAGTCCAGGACCAGATGGCTTCACTGGCAAATTCTGTCCAACATTTAGATAAGAGTTAACACATAGCCTTCGGAAACTATTACCAAAAAAACTGCAGAGGAAGGAATACTCCCAAATTTATTCTATGAAGCCACCGTCACCCTAATACCAAAACCTGACAAAGATACCACAAAAAAAGAAAACTACAGGCCATTATCAGTGATGAATATAGATGCAAAAATCAACACTAGCAATCAGAATCCAACAATATATTAAAAAGATTATACATCAAGATCAAGTGAGATTTATTTCAGAAATGCAAGTATTTTTCAATATCTTCAAATCAGTGTGATACATCACATCAACAAATTAAAAACCATATGATAAACTCAATGGATGCAGAAAATTTTTGACAAGATCCAATACACATTTATGATAAAAAACTCCCCAGAAAGTAGCATAAGGGAAACATACCTCAACATCATAAAGACTATATACAACAAACCTGCAGGTAACATTCTCAATGGTGAAAAGCTGAAAGCATTTCTTCTAAGATCAGGAAAAAGACAAGGATGTCTGCTCTCACCACTTTAATTCAACATAGTTTTGGAAGTTCTAGCCATGGTAATCAGAGAAGAAAAAAGGAATCCAAATTGGAAAGCAAGTTAAACTGTCATTGTTTGCAGATTACATGACACTACATGTAGAAAATCCTAAAGATGCCACCAGAAAACTACTAGAGCTCAGCAATGAATCTGGTAAAGTTGAAGCGTACAAAATTAAAACACAGAAATCTGTTGTGTTTTTATACACTAACAATGGAAGATCAGAAAGAGAAGTTAAAGTAACAGTCTCATTTACCATCATCTCAAAAAGAATAATATTCCTTGGAATATACCTAAGGAGATGAAAGACCTATACTCCAAAAACTATAAGACACTGATGAAGCAAATCAAAGATGACACAGACAGACAATAAGATATGCCATGTTCTTGGATTGGAAAAATCAACCTTGTCAAAACAACTATACTGCCCAAGGCAATCTACAGATTCAATGTAATCCCAATCAAATTACCAATGGCATTTTTCATAGAATTAGGACAACAACAACAAAACTCTTAAAATTTATATAGAGACAAAAAAGACCCAAACCGCCGAACAATTTTGAGGGGAAAAAGAAAACAAAAACAAAAACCCAGAGCTGGAGGAATCAGGGTTCCATACTTCAGATCATACTAAAAGGTCATCAAACAGTATGATACTGGCACAAAAATAGAATAATGATCAATGGAACAGGATAGAACTCACAGAAATAAACTCACATACTTATGGTCAATTGATCTACGATAAAAGAGGAAAGACTATACAATGGAGGAAAGACAGTCTCTTCAATAAATGGTGCTGGGAAAACTGGACAACTATGTGCAAAAAAAAAAAAAAAAACAAAAAACAAAATGAGAATATAACACCATACACAAAAGTAAATTCAAAATGGATTAATGACCTAAATGTAAGACTGGATACTATAAAACTCTTAGAGGAACACATGGAACATTCTTTGACATAAATCAAAGTAATGTCTCTTTCAATTCATCTACTGTAATGGATATCAAAACAAACAAATGGGACCTAGTGAAACTCAAAAGCTTTTGCACAGTAAAATTAACCATAAACAAAATGAAAAGGCAGCCCACAGAATGGGAGAAAACATTTGAAAATGATGAGACCAACAAGGGATTATTCTCCAAAATTTACAGTTCATGCAGCTCAGAAAATCAAAAAATTGGCAGATGGCCCGAATAGACATTTCTCAGGAGACACACAAATGGCCAAGAGGCACATGAAAAGATGCTCAGTATCCCTAATTGTTAGAGAAATACAAATAAAAATTACAGCCATAATGTTCATCACCAAAAAGTCTACAAACAGTAAATGCTGAAGAGTGTGGAGAAAACGGACAGTGTTGGTGGCAAAGGAAACTGGTGCAGCTGCTATGGAGAACAGTATGGAAGCTCCTTACAAAACTAAGTAGAGCTACCATATGATCCAGCATTTCCACTTCTGGGCATATATCTACAGAAAAACATGGTTTGAAGGGTACATGCACCGCATGTTCACTGCAGTGCTGTTTACAATAGTCAAGTCATGAAAGCAGTCTAAATGTCCATAGACTGCTGAATGGATAAAGATGATGTAGCACATACATACAATGGAATATTACTCAGCCATAGAAAGAATGAAATAATGCCATTTGCAGCAATATTGATGGACCTGGAGATTATCATACTAAGTGAAGGAAGTCAGAGAAAGACAAGTATATGATATTGCTTATATGTGGAATCAAAAAAAATGATATAAATGAACTTATTTATAAAACAGAAATAGCATCACAGATTTGGTGAAAGAACCATTTATGGTTACCATGGGGGAAAAGAGGGAGAGAAACTGGGAGTTTGGGATTGACACATACACACTGCTATATCTAAAATAACCAATAAGGACATATTGTATAGCACAGGGAAGTCTGCTCAATATTATGTAATCTCCTGACTTTGAAAAAGAATAGATAAACATATATGTATAACTGAATCACTGTGTACACCTGAAACTAACACAATATTGTTAATCAACTATACTCCAGTATAATAAAAATTAAAGAAACGAGGGAGGTATATGAATGTAGATAAATCTAGGTAGGTGACTATAGTGGTGGGTAGTTCTTTTTCTGATTGATTGTATTTTTCAGGAGACTTTAAGCTGAGAATGAGGATGGGACAGATACAAAAAAGGTGAAAGTCAACATGAACCAGTTGTCAGGAGAGTGAGGAAGTAATCGTCCATAATAATGTGGTTTATTGGCTAGGCAGCCTTGAGGATACTCAGGTTAGTGACCATTGCCGTAATGTGAGACCTGTCAGTGTGGCTGGGTAATTGAAGCACAGCGCCCTTTTTCATGCAATGCCTCTTGCCAATCAGCTGAAATGCTACTCTAGGTCATAGGTGAACAGTTTTAGGCAGGATATAAAAATGATCATATTTACACAGTAGAGGGTCAACATGGCATCAGCATGTAGGATGGATTCCTAGGGAATAAGATGGAGGTGAAAATTTTAGGTAATAGGCTATTGAGACAGTCAGGCAGGAATTGAGGATTAGTAGAGATTCTTTTGTCTGTGTATATATGTGATTCAGAGAATGTCATATTTAAGAAGGTATTCTCTTTTTCCACAGAGCAATGAAGGAGTACATTTCCAACAGTCCTGTATATAAGATGGTTTTGGCATGTGCTTTTGATTAACCTTGTTCTGGGACTGCCATATGCCAACTCTGCAGACCACAGCATCATCCACCTGCCTTTACTCTCTGCAAGAGGCAGGTCTATAGGAAAGAGAGATGCTGGCCAGGTTGGGTGATTTTTATTTGCATGAATGAACTAGTATGTCTTGCTTACCTTCTACTGTTTTCTAGCCCCATAACTCTGCAGTATCAGAAGAACTTTCTCATTAAGATGAAGGCATTACTAATTGTTTTCTGGAGGGAGAAGCTCAGAAGATGAAGAATTAAGATAGTAAATGATGGTGAAATACTATCTGAAAAAAGTTGCTCACTGAAAATTGGGAGCTGGAGATTTGATTTTTTTTTTTTTTTTTGGTCTCATTTTGGAAAAATTCTAAAAAACATAGCTGGCATGATAAAAGGCATTAAACCTGGTAGGAAGGTAGAGAAAGGGCCAGCAAGCTGCCAACAAGGAATTAAAGGAGATCATGGAATACAGCCCAGAGCTCTGTCAGGCTGCTAGGGGCGGTCCAGCAGAAGCAGCAGCACATAACAAATGATCATAAGCTGAAACCTGATTCATTCAGTGGGAAGTGAAGATGGAAGCAAAGGAAGAAACCTGGACCTCACTAAATGAAAGATTTATAAGGCAACCTTAGTAACATGGACAGAGAGGGAGAATAAAAATGTTAGATACAATAGACATAATGGTGTTTCACATGCCTGAAGAGGAAATGTACAAAGGCCACAAAAAGATCACCAGATTCAGAATTTGACTCATTAGCAATGCTTCATCAGAGGAGGATGTAGGAAATGCTCAGGAAATGCCCTGGATCTTCTGGATAAGCGAAGAGTGTCATAGGAAGAGATGTCCATTGGAGTTCTTACATAGCCTATCTTGAGCTCTTTCGGAGTCTGAAAATTCATCAATAGCATCATACTCTGTAATCCACCCTCTGAAAGGAACTAAATGTACTCTGTAAAGGAATGATTACTCTGGTTATCAGGACATGATGAGAGCTACACAGAAGTAATCAATGAGCAGCAAATCTACATGGAGTTCAATGGATGGATGAGACTAGCTGATCCACAAAGGAACTTACTGAGCTTACCTCCCTCTCTTGGAAACTGATTCAAACATATCCCAAGAGTGACTTAAAAATTAAAGCAGTAAATATCAAGTTCTGCTAGACCAAGCAAACTTTCTTCTTTAAATTATTTGAATATACAAAATGATACACCTGACCCAAGCCAATCCAATTTGTTGAAAGACAAAGAATAGGAAAAACTGAATCAGATTCACATTAACTGCATTAGCTGTGACTAACTGTCGTAGTTTGTCTGGAACTGAGGGAATTCCTCAGACCTGGAGACTCTCAGCGCTAACAATGCAACCGTCCTGGATAAACTAGGCTGCTTGGTCACCCCATGAGCTGCCTTGGTCACTACCCTATTTAAAGACTAATTTGTTCAAATCTCCCTTGAATTTCTACCCCAGAACTGAACCAAAAGAGTCTTTTAAGAAACTGGTATGTGAAAAAGAAAAAATATCGAAAGAACAGGAAAAAGAAGAGAATGTCAATGTAAAATGGAAACTGTTAACTCAAGCTGTCAACCTTGAACAGAAGTCTTTATTTCCCCCAAATATTTGTGCTAGAAAACTACTGCTTAGTTGAGCTTGCAAAAAGGATGCTTTTCTAATGCTCCTTAATATTTGGGGAATTATGTTAGTAAACTGAGAAGGATTATCTACTTATTCTGTTTGGAAAATTGACTCATTACCTCTGTTACAGAAAGGGATGAGGGTGTCTTAGAATCAGAAGCATTTTACCCTGAAGTCATGATGATGAATCAGGAATTCAATCAGGCTGTGTCTCCAGTGAATTGCACTGTCAAATAATGTTAATAGAACCAACTGAAACCTTGCTCACGGCATTCTCAAGTTTTAGTGCCTTAGAATCTCTTTGAGAGCAAGGTAAACACTTAGTCTCATGTACCTCCTCCCTAGAGTCTGAGGCAGGGCCCCTGAAACTGTACTGTAATTCCTTGCTGGGCTTCCCAGGGGGCGCAGTGGTAAATAGCCAATGCAGGAGACACAGGTTCAATCCCTGGGTCAGGAAGATCTCCTGGAGTAGGAAATGGCAATCCATTCCAGTATATTTGCCTGGAAAATCCCATGGAGAGAGGAGTCTGTTGGGCTACAGTCCACAGGGTTGGAAAAAGTCATACATGACTGAGCATACACTAGTTCCTTGCTAATCGAAGTATGAACTGGTCCAGCAGCACTGGCACTACCTGGACATCTCTGAAAAAAGTGAAATCGCAGACCCCATACTCAGTTCAGTTCAGTTGCTCAGTCTTTGTGACCCCATGGACTCTTTGTGACCCCATGGACTGCAGCACGCCAGGCCTCCCTGTCTGTCACCAACTCTTGGAGTTTACTCAAACTTATGTCCATCAAGTCAGTGATGCCATCCAATCATCTCGTCCTCTGTCGTCCCCTTCTCCTCCTGCCTTCAATCTTTCCCAGCATCAGGGGCTTTTCAAATGAGTCAGTTCTTCACAAGATGTGGCCAAATATTGGAGTTTCAGCTTCAGCATCAGTCCTTCCAATGAACACTCAGGACTGATTTCCTTTAGGATGGACTGGGTGGATATCCTTGAAGTCCCAGGGACCCCACACTAGACCTACTGTTAATAAATAGCATAAGGTTTGAGCCATACTGGCCTAGAAGATTCTGAGGCAGTGGTCCAAGAATAATGACAACAGCAAAAGTTAATGTATTTGAGTGCTAATTACGTCCCATGGATTATTCTACTGCTTTACTGTGGCTTAGCTTGGTTAATCCTCCTAATGAACGCCTAGAGGTCCTGATTTTTAGATGAGGAAATGGAGGCTCTAAAAAAAAGAAGTTCCCCAGTTCACCAGCAGGTGAGTGACTGGGACCTGGCTTCAAAGGCAGGTGGTCTTGGTGGGCCTCAGTCCATGGGGTGGCAAAGAGTCAGACATGACTTAGCAACTAAACAGCAGCAGCAGCTAAGCAATAACATACATTGTGGACCATGGCAAACAGGTTTGCAATAAAAAAAACAAAACAAAACAGGAGATGGGAACTGTGTTTAATTAGCAGTTTAGGGAAGATAGTCTTCAAAGCCTAAAAAGCAAAAGCTAAAAGGCTTCATTTACTGTGTACTGCTGCTGCTGAGTGACGAATGCTTTCTGGGGAAATGCATTCTGATGTATGCATTCTGTGTTGCCTCAGGCCCCTCACCTATGACCTGTGGATGCTACACCTTACCTCATAGCACTGTTGTAGCAAAGGGCAGGGCTGAGGGTGGGACTGGAAAGGATGAGGGTGCAGGGAAGTTTCACAGTGTGGAAAGTGAGCTTTTTTAGTCTGAGAAACCTGGATGGGAATTCCAGTTCTGCTGATCAAACTGTATCTCATTTTCCTCACCTATAAAATGAGATCACAAAGAGTCAGACATGACTGAGCGACTAAGCAAAGCACACAAATAACAACGGAAGTGTATATTCTCTTTGTTAAGGCATACAGACTCTCTTTACACTAAAAAATTTTCATGGTACTATTTTTAAAAGTAATGTTAACCTCCCAGTCAAGTCTGACTCTGCGACCCCCTGGTGGGACTGTAGCCCACCAGGCTCCTCTGTCCATGGGATTTCCCAGGCAAGAATACTGGAGCAGGTGGGTTGCCATTCCCTTCTCCAAGGGATCTTTCTGACCCAGGGATTGAACCTAGATCTCCAGTACTGCAGACAGATTCTTTACCGCCTGAGCCAACAGGGAATCAGGTTTTAAAAGGCCTTGCAAAATGGTTTCCTTCTTCCTACCTGCCAAGATAGCAGAAGCTTTGGCTTGCTTTCCATGCACAATTCCACATGAAAACACAATTCCACATGCAGGACAAATGGCAGCTCTAATGGGGACAATGATAATGATAATTATAGCATCTGTCATCTGGGTAGTAGTTGCAGTAATGGTAACTAATATTTATCATGCGCTTATTTTGTGTTAGGTGCTGTTTTGAATACTTTATTGCTTTAAGTATTTGTTAAGACCACCCCATGAGGGAAATGTTATTACTGTTTTCCTCATTCAGGTTAAATAAAATTGCCCAGGACCAGGTAGTTGGTAAATGAGTAAGCCAGGATGGGAACCTAGACAGTGTGATGACGGACCCAAACCCCTAATTAGAGCAGTGCCAGCTCACATCACACAGACTCGGTTCAGTCCAGAAATTTCTACCCTCTACTCTCCAGGACTCTCCTCTCTCAATAGCTTCTGACTTCCTTCCTCTCTTTCCATGTAGGCTGGATCTTAGATAAGGACTCCTAGCTGCTTACTAGAGAATTAAAAAATATATATATATTTCCAATGCCATGGCATTAATTCATAGAATCATGCTTTTTACTTTCTTCTCTCAGAATGTTAAATCTTGAAATTCTCTGGTTTATTCCCCAACCTGTGCAGTTATCCCAGATTTGCTCGATGTCTAAATCCCCAGTGGTAGTTCAGGAGGCAGATTCTCCCTGCTAGCTTTCTGGAAGGTTAGTAAAATGAGAAACACTTTTTTCTTTTTATTTAGCTGTTAACATATTAAACTGTTATTTCAGTTAGCTTAGTTTTTAAAAGGAATCGTATTTTAAGTGAGTGACAGTGCTCAACCATCTTAACTGTTCAGATGCCCTAAGAATTGCTCTCTTCTAGTTTCCTATTCCTTCAATCTTCTCTTGACTTTGGACCAGAAAATGGACTTGAAATTTCAGTACACTGTAACTAGTAAAGATGTTTGCACATTTTCTCACATGTCTTTTGGTGAAAACTACCGAGACCACCTTACGATAATTTTGATTACTGTTACCACACCACTGATATATTTGGTAACCTTGTGACTGCATGATGTGGCTTCATTAAGGAATCCTTCATTTGTCATTGATGGGGAAAAAATTACTCTTGAGTTATCTTCCCTGCAACAGAAATGGTGGTAACCATAATCTAGTAGAATTTAAAGGGCATTCACATGCTTTTGATTCTTCAAACAATCTTGCAAAATAGGGATTATCATTTTGTTTTATAAATAAAATCAGGAATAAGAGATTAAGCGACATGTTTTCTGTAGTGGAACCAGGACTCAAAACCACTTTTTTCTGAGTTTAACCTCTTTCGCTATGCCACAGGCTTGGCTTCACTAGCATTAGGATATTTTCTGGGATTTTATACCACCATTGATGTTTGTGTCTGTGATCATATTTTACAAATGACATAAACCACTCTTTGTTACCACTGACATTTCACCTTATGCTACTGCTATTTTCAGCTACAGAATGCCAGATGGAAAAGTGATCTTGTTAACTCATTACTCAGGAACAGCAATAACTATGGAATGAAAACTAGCTTCAGATTACAAACAACCAGTAGCTCTTATTACAGGTCTAAGGATTTATCCTATTGCCTGTGAATAGGATATTGAATTTCCATGATCAAAAACAGAGTATTCTTTTCAATGTATGGAATACTTCTCGTGCCAATTACATTCAATTTTATGTCATTTTTGCTCTGTGTTTAAAACCACCCATTTGTCCTCATATCTGTAAGGAGAATATACAAAGTTTAATGCCCTGAATTCTCACTTTTGCAAATTCCAGACTTTATGACTTTGAAATTACTGAAAATAATGATCACATGTGGTAGAATCACAATAAAACATCTTCATGAAAAATAACTTACATTGAAAGCAATTAAAATTTGTGAAGTATTGTCATGTGCTTTTATTTAATCCCTACAATACTCCTATGAGTAGGCAAGGGAAATATTTTTTAAGCTCGATTTATAGATGCTGAATAGAAGCACAGATATGAGAAGTGACTTATTCAAATCCATTCAGCTATCAGGTATCAGAGTGGAAAAATCAAATGGAAATGTGATTTAGAGGAAAAATTGAGAATTTGACAGTGGCTGTATAAAGTTATAGGTGCCTATTAGATATCTAAGAGGAGTTTTATATAAATCCTTAGATGCCCAGGGCATTGAGATGAAATTGGGAGTTTTTAGGATATTGATGGGTTTAGCGCTATAAGCCTGGATGAGGTCATCAAGAGGATAAGTAAAGACAGAAAAAGAATGAGAGACGAACTGAACCCTGAGGCACTCCAACATTCAGAGGTAGGAAAATAAAAAAGAACCAGCAAAGAAGAATACTCAGAGGTATTGAGTGGAAAAACAGTAAATTGTATCCTGAAAGATAAGAACAATTTTATAAGGAAGAGACATGGTCAGCTGATACAATATGCCAATTAAGATAAGGACTGAGATTTACATCTCACATATACTGATGCAGCAGTCATTATGGACTTTACTAAGAGAAGTTTTAGATTAGAATAAATTCAAGAGAGTATGGGAGGAGAGGAACTGGACACAACAAATATAAACAATTCTACTGTAAAATAAAGGGTGGAGACTAAGGGTCTAAAGACTAAGTCTAAGGAGTCTTTGCTCTTTACTTGAAGCTTAACTGATCTGTAAGTCCTCAGTGGATAAAATCAGTCAGGGATTTTGGTATCACTGATGATGTGAACCACAAGTGCTAGGAAGGGAGAATTATTCAAGGCATCACTTTTCTCTCCTGGGGAAATCTCTGTAAGCCCTGGAGAATAAGGTATCCATAGCTGCCTCTCACTTGTCAGTTATAATCTCTCATTGGCAGGGCCTGGAGTTGAAGACAGTATTGCTGAGAGTAACTTCTTGATCTCTGCAATAATGGAAAAGAAAAAAGTGGGGAGAGGGGGTAAAGATGAAAACCTGAGAGCAAGTAGAATTATAATCAGTTCAGTTCAGTCGCTCAGTCGTGTCTGACTCTTTGCGACCCCATAAATTATAATACACAAAAGTAAAATATAAGTTAATGAGTGACGGAAAGTAAAACTTGTTTTGAGTATCTTACTTTTCTCTGTAGATATCTGTAGGTACTTCTTAAATGAAGTAATGAAGTAAAGTTGTCAGTAGATTAGATGTTCAATAAATATATCTTTTTCCAGGACCTCTGCACCTACATTCTCCCTGCGATCCTTTGTCTCCAATATATCTGACAAAATATTTGAAATGAAGAGGAATGTGTGGTAGATTTGAAAGTCATCATAGAAGGATGAATGTTCATAACAGAAAGATAGAGAAGGGAAAACCAACTTGTTAGTAGTCCTTGATCTGTTTTTGTTTGGGGGGGGGATAAAAAAAAGATTCAGGGGGGTTATATAATTTATTTGCTCAAGTTCTGTGCTCTCTGATTCTCAGTGTATCATTCTTTTAATCAATTATACTGCAGTATGAAAAGTCTTGTGAATTAGATGGACTTTAGTGAATGGACAACAGGGAAAGGGAAATTGAGAAAGGCCTTGTAAACAATGGCAGATGGAAGCCCCCGAAGCACTGAGAATAATTTAAATTTGATACAGAAGGTGACAGGCAGCCCTGGAGGTTTGAGAAATGGAAACATGCAGTCAAAACTATGAGCACGGAAGATTATTTTGACAGCCTTTGGTACTGATCTGAAATTTCATATTTTTCAAACAGTTTTTGAGGCCTTGGGGAATATATTTTATATCCCTTGATTAAAAAAAATATTTCTACTATTACATAAATTGCTATATATTCTAGGAATCAGACTCTTTGTTTTGATTTGTTTTGCTTTGTTTCAGGAGGTCATGCAATTGAGTTATGTGACAGATACTTATTAGCTTAAACCCAATCATCTCATTTGGCTCAGCATAATTTTCACAATATAGAAATGATTTGGGTATTTAGTCAAGTTAAATAGAGATGTATGATTCCATCAAGTTAATTATTAGCAAGAAAGAAAAAAAATGAAAGTGTGACATTGTTTAAATTGCAGATGTGCTAATACAGAATAATTATGTTGACTGAAAATGAGCAGTTCCATCAGGCAGACACTGAATTTTTTTCCCCTACCAGAGTCAACACTGAATGTCTTTTAATACACCGGAAAATTACTGGGCAGATTTGAAATAACAAAGCAATCACTGCAAGCTTTGTTTAAAATTCCTCTAGAGAATAAGACAAATAAAATGATTACAGTGATTTGAGTAGTTGGAATTTTATATATATTCACTTAGAAAAACAATATCCCAATTAGTTGACAATTGGTAGCTTCTGTTATTTCCTGAAATGGTTTCTGCGTTAAGATTATTGATCTGTACTTCTATTCAGGTTACCTGAGAGGTTATTCTCATAATAATGAACACATGCAAAGGTTGTACTTATAAATATACCTATTTTACTATTTCAAATTTATGATCTAAATGTATTACCCATATAGGAAATTCTATTGCTTGTACTGTTAACACTACTGCAACAATATTATGTTGAATATTAGTGACTTTGGAAGCTTTATTTTCTTCTACTCTAGTTGTCTTGGCTAGGGTTCTGAATTTAATGCTTTCATTTTTCTCTGTAATTTCAGTAGAGAAATAAGTAAGTTCACTGGATTTTCCAACCTGAGTGTTTGAAAAGTCTAAGTATGGATTCTGATTTTCTAAAGAGAAACATGTTAGAGTTAGAAGTAGTCAAGATACTTATTTATAAAGTGAAATGGATATACTGTGAAATGAATACCCTGTCACCAAGTCTATTAGATACATGTTCCCTCTCTAATGAAACACCAAACAAATGCTGCCTTAATCAAGGAGACCTTAAATTCCTCTCACACCAAGAAGTTTGGAAGTAGTTTTGTGGATCAACCATGTTGAGCCATGATTTGGTATCTCTTATATCTTTTATTCATACTCACAAGACAAATGCCTCAAGTCCAGGCATAATATCCAAGCTCAAGGCAAGGAGAAGGAAGAAGGGGCACGTCAGCAAGAAGAAGGAAGAAGGGGCACGTCAGCACTGAGCTTGTCAGTCCCATTTATCAGAAAGCACTAAGTTTACTAGTAATCCAGCAGACTGCAGATTACATCCCATTGGCTCGAACTGTGTCACATGACCATCCCAACCTGCAAGGGTGTCTGGGAAGATGTCATTTTCACAGTTTTTCTAGCAGAGGCAGGCAAGGAAGTGAGTTTGGGAATGAGCATTCCTTAATTAGTCAGCCAACCATGTCTGGGACAATTAGTGGGTTAGATGAAAGAATTTCAAACCCAGGGTTTCATTGGTCTGCTACACCTAATTCTGTTTAAGATTCCTCTAGGACTTAAGAATAGATTTATTAATACAGATATCAAGGGATATCTGCAAACATGGCCTTGAAGTAGTAGCTACTCCCCTACAAGATACAAGAGCCACCAACAAGTCTAGGTCAGGTCAGGGTGCAGACTTCCCTCTTTTGGTTTCTTTCTCCTCTTTTGATCATTTCTAGTATTTCACATAACTTGGCTGTATCCCTGGAGTTCTCCTGAAACCATGTTTTTGTTTTAAAAAGCAACGTTCTCTAAGTTAAAACCTCAAATGCATATTTAAAATTAGCATAAACATGTGAAACATCTATAATTAATAAAATTCCTACATAAATGAACCTCAATTTGAATTTATATTATTTCCATGTCCACATTAGTTTAAATATCTACTTATGGTATTTCACTAATAGTTTATAACTACCTTTCTCATTTTTTCATATAACCATCTAGGTCCTTTATGAAAATCCCCTGGTTTTTTCATATACAATATTGGTAACTCAATTGTGCATATACCAGCTCATTCACATTTACACCTAGCCATTCTTAAAAACAGAAAGTCCCGAAAAAACATATTTGAGTCATACTTTTGCACAGAAATTATTATTATATGCAATTTTTATGCTAAATATTTTATAGAAATGACAAAAATTCTGCCTTGATTTAAGTTTAAAAAATCATGTCTCTACACATATTACATAAAGCTAACTTTACACTCACTCACTAAACAGCAGCATATTACATAAAAGTACGTTTGGAATACTTAGAGAACTTTCACTCTAGAAAAGAAATACTGCTTTCACCAGCACCAAAATGGCCTCATCATATCTCCTTGGGCCTTATTTGAGCTTTGAGGTGTAAGTAACCTGCTTTTGGCAGGTCATCCTCAATCAGAGGGCTAAACAGGTAAGTTTAAGATAGAAAAACTTTGCTTTTAGGTGAACAAACACTTTGAAAATTTCTGGCAAGGAGCACTATCTATTAAGAGCAGCCTGAGAGCAGAATGTTTCATCATCATAAAAAAGACTCCAGAAGCCTATTGTCAGATAACAGAGTTAACAAGTATGAACAAAAATAACAAGAGCATAAAATTTAATCAGCACTCTTCTTCAGACCACTAACCAAACAAATACACACACACAGAGAGAGCCATTTGTAAAATAAAAAGACATAAAAGCTTCAGTTTCATTTACTTCATGTTGACTAATCACATTAGCCACAGAAGCTTTAATTAAAAGAAGATTGAAAGTAATGAAAGCTTTATCAGCCCTTTTTGTTACAAAGGAGTTAGCATTACTTTGCTGTCTTGCTAGCAACCCTATTGCTGAGAGTTTAGTTAAGCCACTTTGGAAGATCCACAATACCCTTATGTCCTTATGTATAGCCCTATAGCTGGAAACAGTTCTCTAACAAGCAGAAGGAAGTTAGGTTAATGGGAGCTGAAAGTGAAAGTGGAGTCGCTCAGTCTTGTCAGACTCTTGGAGACCCCATGGACTGTAGCCTACCAGGCTCCTCCCTCCATGGGATTCTCCAGGCAAGAGTACTCGAGTGGGTTGCCATTTCCTTCTCTAGGGGATCTTCCCAACCCAGGGATCGAACGCAGGTCTCCCGCATTCCAGGCAGACGCTTTAACCTCTGAGCCACCATCCACAATTACTGAGCCCCAGGAAGTAGATTTAAGGTGGTGCTCCCCGAAATCCTAAAGGTTAAGCAAAACTGCCTCCAGGGCTTAGGAGAAGGGAGAGAGAAACTAGGAAGAGGAACAACTGCCTGGTGAGTCCAAGGTTCCAGAATTCTTACTTTTGAATTCCCTGGAGATCTCTTTCAGAACTGTGTTGTCTAATTTGGTTTCTATAAAAGATTAAACAAAAAAAAGTGTTTTTTGTTTTAAAACATTTGTCTGTTGTTGAAAACAATTGTGCCAAGGGAAAACAGATAGAAGAAGATGGGGAAAAAAAAAGGCCTGAGAAACTATTGTGAGACATAGTGAAACCACCCATCCTATGCTTTATTTTAAAATACAAGAAAACATCACCTAAAAGAGAAAATTCAGTCTAGCAAGTTATGACTAAGCATCTCTACTGCCCAACACTAGTATGTTCAGGGAATGAGACAAAATAAGTAATTTATGAAGGGACTGAGGTAGGAAGAGCAGTGCACTTAAATCAGTAACTTGGTTTTCTCTACTGACTCCACCTGAAGGATTGGAGGCCACAGTCACTTGTCTTAGAAGTGACTTGTCACAGTTATTATTGAGCATCTGCTATGTGCCAGGCACTCTGCCATGTCCTGAGGATTCAACAGTTAAATGTGATTGGGCTTCCCTCATAGCTCAGCTGGTAAAGAATCCGCCTGCAATGCAGGAGACCCCAGTTCGATTCCTGGGTTGGGAAGATCCCCTGGAGAAGGGATAGCTACCCACTCTAGTATTCTTGGGCTTCCCTTATGGCTCAGCTGGTAAATAATCCGCCTGCAATGCTGGAGACCTGGGTTTGATCCCTGGGTTGGGAAGATCCCCTGGAGAAGTGAAAGGCTAACCACTCCAGTATTGTGGCCTGCAGAATTCCATGGACTACAGTCCATGGGGTCTCAAAGAGTCGGACACGACTGAACGACTTTCACTTTAAGTGTGATCTCTGCTGTCTTGCCCCGAAAGAACTCACAGAATAGTAGTAGTCACTGAACAGTAAACCAGGAAACATTTATTAGGTAATTATTCTGGGCCCAGCAATGTTCATAAGGATTACTTTTTAAGTCTTCATGGCAATCCCACTAGGTACATAATATGTGGATTCCCATCTTATAGGTATGGAAATAAGGTGTTGATCAGTTCAAAAACTTGCCCTCAAAGTGCAGAGATGTCTCTGAGCTTAGTTCTTGGGATTCTTTTATAAACCCTGAATGTAGTAGATAAAGAAGGAAATAGTAGTGGTTTTGTGAGTGCATTTTGGAAGCGGTGTTCTGTACAAGTGTGAATAATTATTAAATCAAGGAAAGATAAATGAATCAAAAGTTAAATAAGTCACGAGCCCACACACCACAGCTACTGAAACCCATGTGCCCTAAAGCCTGTGCTCCACAAAAAGAGAAACCACCACAATGCGAAGCCAACACACCACAGCTAGAAAGTAGCCCCCACTCACCACAACAAGAGGAAGCCCCCACACAGCAACAAAGGCCCAGCACAGCCAAAAATAAATAATGCAATTTTTTAAAAGTTAAATAAGTCATAATTGGAAGTGTTTCCCTCACCCAAAATGTAAAGATGCAAAGAAATATAGGGTTATTAAGAAGAACCACCTCTGGCTTCTAGAATATAAGTAATTTCTTATGAAGTATTCCTGAGCCATCAGAGTCCATCCTGGATTAAATACTGGTAGGAAGGAAATTAAGAGCTGGGTATTTCTCAGGCTCTGACTATGTAAATCTCATCCTCCCAGCCAGCAAGACAATCCAAATGTAGCTACATACAATTTTCATGGCATTGAGTTCACCTATGCCAAAGAAGAAATGGAGCTGGGTATCAGGAATGAAACAATGAAACTACCCCTTTGAGGTAGAGGGTGAAAATGTACTATCCAAATGGTTTCACTTATATTCTGGAAATAAACCACTGGACATTGTCAAGATCCAGTAGCAAAAAGATGCTTGAGGGCTAGGCCTTTGCCTTCTCGGCTTGAGTCTAGATTTTGTCCCGCTATTGCATCTAAAATCTGTTCTGGTCAAAGCCTATTTGCAGAAATTGTGTTTGTAAATAGAAGCAGATTAGAATAACTTAAAGGTCAATGGCAAAGCTGAAATATTTCCAGTGTTAAACACAGCACTCAAAAGAAGACATCCTCCATAATAATGTGCCTGAAAACATCTGAGGTTAGAAATTGGTTTTAATTTCGCTAGTGGGGGAGGAGAAAAATCTTGTCCGTATTTGTGATTGTGGTATAGCTTCTAGAAAATGTGCCCTTTGTTACAACATGAAAACAGACATTTCAGAAATTTGCTATCCACTGTCACTCTTCAATTAAATTCTATTCATTCTGCCAGCAAGAAATTGTGTTCAGCCCATTAAAAATAGGAGGCTTCCTTTTCTATCCCCTTTGCCATTATTGATATTGTTAATCATTTTAATTAGTGGCTTCCCATGATTCCAATCAAGGCCAATTAGACTCAAACCCGATAAACAATGAAGAGGTGAAAACAGCAGCTCAAAACATGGATTAATCTCACCAGTACAAAGTGGAAGGAGCTGCGCTTTAAATTGCTTCCATTCACCTCTAAACAGTGGCATTTCCTGGTCCTACTGACTATACCGGCATTAGATAGCTCATGTGCAATGTAATCTATAGTCATACCTTTCAAAGATTTTTACCCTCTATGCTGCTTCAGACAGCATTTGTGTTTGTCCAGGTATTCTCCATCATGCCCTGGTTTAGAGTTTTCTACACCAGCTACCAAATCAGTTTAAATTTCTTGCACTTTCCTTTTCCACCACCCCTTCTGTGTGCCTATTTCCCTGCCCTTCTCTGCCCTTACAAAAATCCATTCTCCATTAGCCAAGAATAATTCCCATTCTCAGTGATATTATAGAAAAGTGACAGTGTTAGTCGTTCAGTTGTGTCTCACTCTTTGCAACCCCATGGACTGTAGCCTCCATCCATGAAATTCTCCAGGCAAGAATACCAGAGTGGATAGCCATTCCGTTCTCCAGGGGATCTTTCCAACCCAGGGATCAAGCCAGGGTCTCCCACATTGCAGGCTTGTTCTTTACCATCTGAGCCACCAGGGAAGCCTGATACTATAGAAGTTCAATATATATAGTGTCAGGCAACCACAATATATTTATCCAGATATAGTGTTATTTTCATAAGACACTTTTCATTTAATTCCCTCAACAACTCTATGACATCATTATTACTGTTAGCCCCATTTTACGGATGATAAAACTGAGATTTCAGGAATATAAGTAACTTTAATAAGCCAGAAAAAGTTAGACTCAGGATGTAAACTCAGTTCTATATTGTTCTAGAGCTCAAGCATGAACGCTTATGTTCAGACTTGTGCTGGTATTTACTTAAAAACAGAATCAGGACAGTCAGTTGGAAAATGTCCAAACACTAAAACTTTTGGAAAATGTCCAAACACTAAAACTTTACCATCAATCTTTCTTAGAATGGCTACAGTGAATAGTATTTTTTTTTTTTTTATAAAAATTGCATCACCTAGTCCAACCCATCCTCACTTCTCTGACCATAATTGCCAAGTGACAATAGTACATACCGTCTTGTAGACAAGCCAAGGAAATTTCATCAGTACTCTAAGGTCTACACAGTAGACAGTTTTTTAAAGTACAGTTGGTTTACAAAAACTTTGGAATGCTCTGTGAATTTGTGTGCCACCCTTGTATAGGGGCCATGCTACTCTCTTTATCATTCCAATTTTGGTATATCTGCTAGCAAAGCAAGCACAACAGTAGACAATTTTTATCCCTTGTTAACTATTCAGACATAACATGGGCATGTATCTTATCACTTCAAAACTTCATGATTCCTCCATTTTAAATGTGTGACAGGAAACAGCCTAAAAAGCAAAGCTGAATTTGGATCATGGTTGTAATATTTACTGTCTGAAGTGTCTTAGCCTTCCTCAGTGATCAATGCAAAGAAATAGAGGAAAGCAACAGAATGGGAAAGACTCGAGATCTCATCAAAAAAAATTAGAGATACCAAGGGAACATTTCATGCAAAGATGGGCTCGATAAAGGACAGAAATGGTATGGACCTAACAGAAGTAGAAGATATTAAGAAGAGGTGGCAAGAATACATAGGAGAACTGTACAAAAAAGATTTTCATGACCCAGATAACCACGAGAGTGTGATCACTCACCTAGAGCCAGACATCCTGGAATGTGAAGTCAAGTGGGCCTTAGGAAGCATCACTATGAACAAAGCTAGTGGAGGTGATGGAATTCCAGTTGAGCTATTTCAAATCCTGAAAGATGATGCTGTGAAAGTGCTGCACTCAATATGCCAGCAAATTTAGAAAACTCAGCAGTGGCCACAGGACTGGAAAAGGTCACTTTTCATTCCAATCCCAAAGAAAGGCAATGCCAAAGAATGCTCAAACTACTGCACAATTGCACTCATCTCACACGCTAGTAAAGTAATGCTCAAAATGCTCCAAGCCCGGCTTCAGCAATACGTGAACTGTGAACTTCCTGATGTTCAAGCTGGTTTTAGAAAGGGCAGAGGAACCAGAGATCAAATTGCCAACATCCACTGGATCATCGAAAAACCAAGAGAGTTCCAGAAAAACATCTATTTCTGCTTTATTGACTATGCCAAAGCCTTTGACTATGTGGATCACAATAAACTGTGGAAAATTCTGAAAGAGATGGGAATACCAGACCACCTGACCTGCCTCTTGAGAAACCTATATGCAGGTCAGGAAGCAACAGTTAGAACTGGACATGGAACAACAGACTGGTTCCAAACAGGAAAAGGAGTACATCAAGGCTGTATATTGTCACCCTGCTTATTTAACTTCTATGCAGAGTACCTCATGAGAAACGCTGGGCTGGAAGAAGCACAAGCTGGAATCAAGATTGCCGGGAGAAATATCAATCACCTCAGATATGCAGATGATACCACCCTTATGGCAGAAAGTGAAGAGGAACTACAAAGCCTCTTGATGAAAGTGAAAGAGGAGAGTGACAAAGTTGGCTTAAAGCTCAACATTCAGAAAACGAAGATCATGGCATCTGGTCCCATCACTTCATGGGAAATAGATGGGGAAACAGTGGAAACAGTGTCAGACTTTATTTTTGGGTGCTCCAAAATCACTGCAGATGATTATTGCAGCCATGAAATTAAAAGACACTTACTCCTTGGAAGGAAAGTTATGACCAACCTAGACAGCATATTAAAAAGCAGGGATATTACTTTGCCAACAAAGGTCCATCTAGTCAAGGCTGTGGTTTTTCCAGTGGTCATGTATGGATGTGAGAGTTGGACTGTGAAGAAAGCTGAGCACCAAAGAATTGATGCTTTTGAACTGTGGTGTTGGAGAAGACTCTTGAGAGTCCCTTGGACTGCAAGGAGATCCAACCAGTCCATCCTAAAGGAAATCAGTCCTGAGTGTTCATTGGAAGGACTGATGCTGAAGCTGAAACTCCAATACTTTGGCCACCTGATGCAAAGGGTTGACTCAGAGGCAGGAGGAGAAGGGGATGACAGAGGATGAGATGGCTGGATGCATCAACCAACTCAATGGATGTGGGTCTGAGTGAACTCTGGGAGTTGGTGATGGACAGGGAGGCCTGGTGTGCTGCAATTCATGGGGTCGCAAAGAGTCGGACACTACTGAGCAACTGAACTGAACTGAACTGAGGTGTCTTAAGCAGGTTACTTACCTTTTCTGAGTTTAAGGCCTTTGTGATATAGAAATAATAAAAATGAATTAATTTAACCCAGAAAATGGTAATTATAAAATTTACCTTGCATTTAAAAAAAATTTTTTAAAGAATCAACTTAAATATATTTCTAAATGTGCCTGACCTGTAACTATTTCTTAATAAATGGTGGTATTAGTTATTACCATTTATGTATCTCACATAATGTATAAAGCATATAGTGATATTTTTATACAGAAGCAGGTGGACAAGTAGGTTTCAGTTAGGCAGAGTATCCAGAAGTAGTACAGCCTGTAACAAAAATCCAACCAAAGGGACTCCAATTAGAAAGGAAATTGATTGTAGTAGAGCATTAATCTGGTTACTGAAGATAAAGTAGAAGGCTGAGCTTGATTGAAAAGAGCAAGGTAATTAAGACAGCAATTACTAATACTCAAAAGCATTTGTATCAGTCAGCTATTGCCACTATAATGCTGAAAAACAACTCCAAAATACAATGCTTACAAGAATAATTATTCTCACACTCATTTTGTCTTATCTAAAATGGGCTCAGCTATATCTCTGCTTCATAATGTGGGTCAGCCTATCTTGGCTAAAGACTGAAGATTCAGTTTAGATCCACTCCATGAATTTTTGTTCTGATGTTCAGGCTGAAAAGCCAACAGTTTTTAGAAAATGTTTTCTTTTTCATAGGAAATCACTAAGTCATAACAGGAAAAGCTCATTTATATAGGTACATTTTAAGCTTCAGCTTTCATCAGATCTTCTAATATCTAGTTTTGCTAAAGCAAAATACATGGTTACATATAGTGAATTATACTCAACTCAATAGTATGGACAGACAATTTTATTACAGGGGAATGAAAAACTACAATCAGTAAATTAATCTAACATACAAAACTGAGAAATTGCTAGCCTTTCAGCTATTCATCTAGAGATTCTCCTACCTGCTTTGCAGACTTGTTATAGAATTTAGACCTGAAATTTAAGACTGGTTTGGGAGTTGTCAATTCTGGAAACTGGATGAAAATTGCATGAGTAAAAGAACAAATCAGCCTGATTGGGACTGTGGTTGAAGTCTCTGACCTGATCCATGTAATCTTCTGTTTGTGGTATGCGTCACCCAAATGCTTTGTTTGGTTCTTAAGGTTTCATTTGTTTGCTTTTATCAAGGATGCTGGTACACATTAATAGAGCTATTGATTACATATCCATTTGCTTTCCTAATTTTTTTTTCTCCAGGAATTTCATGTCTATTTATTTTCCATTTCTTGAGTTGCATTTGTACAGAATGCAGAAAAAATCAGTTGCTTCACCACTGTCCTGGGCTTTTTTCCCAACTGATTAATTTGAACAGTGATAATGAAGATTTGATAAGATTTTATCTCCTTGTGTTGTGCTTATGAATTGATGCGCTCTTTAGAGCTTTAAAATATCATCCCTTGTTATACATTTACAGTGCATATCTTCCCCCAGAATCAATATATGTGGAATCAATTCTGATTTAAGTGTTTTTCAGGTACCATTATGTTTGTTAAATTGAGATGTTTTCTTATGGTCAAAGCATGAGAAGCAACTTAGACTAAATTTTGTTGGGAACTTCTGCTGGCTCTCGGGAGAAATGACTGATTATTTCATTGTGTAGCTTGAGCCTAATCTAGACTTCTTCTGAGTTTGCTTAGAGTTATGCAGTCTCACCTGGCATAATGCCTTCATATAGTTTTCTCCAGCAGTACCTGAGGACAATCTCCCTGCTTTCAGATTTCTGTTCTCCTTTATTACAAATATATGTATGTAATAAACATCCAACCAGTCCATCCTAAAGGAAATTAGTCCTGAATATTCATTGGAAGGACTGATGCTGAAGCTGAAATGCCAATACTTTGGCCACCTGATGCAAAGAACTGACTCATTTGAAAAGACCCTGATGCTGGGAAAGATTGAAGGCAGGAGGAAGGGACAACAGAGGATGAGATGGTTGGATGGCATCACCAACTCAATGGACATGAATTTGAGTAAGCTCCGGGCGTTGGTGATAGACAGGGAAGCCTGGCATGCTGCAGTCCATGGGGTTGCAAAGAGTCGGACTTGACTGAGTGACTGAACTGAACTGAAACATGGGCTTCTCAGGTGGCTCAGAGGTAAAGAATCTGCCTGCCAATGCAGAAGGCCAGGAGACGCGGGTTCAATTCCTGAATCAGGAAGGTTCCCTGGAGAAGGAAATGGCAACCAACTCCAGTATTCTTGCCTGGAAAATCCCATAGACAGAGGGACATGGTGGACTACAGTACATGGGGTAGCAAAGAATCTGACACACCTTAGCAACTAAATAACATATATGTGTGTGTGTATGTGTGTGTGTGTGTGTATACTTTTATATCACTGTGAATGAATTATGAATATTCTTTTATCTCAGTTCCCTAATTAACTTATGAGAATAATATGGTAGGTACAAAGCATTTATTCATATGTGCCCAGTACTTACAGTAAAATAACATTTTATGAAATGACTGTTATGGTGCACCCAAAACCACAATGAATAAACTTTATATGATCAAGACTTCAAACATTAGTCACACTATTTTTGTCTATAAGTTTTCCTATTGTATTTCTTACTACTCTGAGAAAGTGGCTTGTAGTCACTAATCTGTCCTAGCAGCTTATAGTTCAATTTTTAATTATGTTAATCAAATGAACATATACAAAATATTAATCTATCTTGAGATTTGATCTCTAGTTAAAGGATTCCCCTATATTTTCTTGAACATTTCCATTCTGTATCATCCTTGTAATGATTCTTGCTCTGTACTTCTCTGGGACTCTATCACTCTTTCCTGGTTGCTATCTGAGTAGCATACAGTACATAATCTATAACAAAATTACCTTTAGGGACCAGCTATGAATTCATATATGTCTGAATATCATTTTTTGATATCTTATGAGTGCATTTCAATATCATTGTATAGTACATATACATTCAAAACCTTTAGTCTGGGAAAAATCAAAGTCAAAGCAAACCAGAGAACTGATACTCTGGTTGGTACTATGGGGTTAAAAAGATCAGTATTTCATCCATATCCTCTTGTATTTATTATTTGTTTCTAATTTCACACTTTAGTGATTGGAATATTCTAAGATAGATCTTCATTTATTTAGAATTTTATCTTTTGTTCTGCACTCAACTTTTTACTGAATTTTTCATAGTTCTCTTTGATATTCTTCTGCATCTTGTTACATACAGTTCTGAATTCCTTGCCCTTTCTTTCCTTGAATTTATTGGGTATCATGGTTCTTATCCTCTGTTCTTTAATATATTTTATTAAAGAGATGCTCATGGAAAGTTGACAACAATCTGCCTCATCCTTCATTTTTCCTTATATCTAATGAGGTTGTTCTTGAAAGAAGTGCACACCAGAAGCACATTCCATTCCATCTTTTACATTGCTTTGATGCTTTGTTTAAATTTCTTCTGTAAATAATATCTTGAATCAATGCCTTTCTTTTGAAGGTCTTTGAATCTATTTGGAATAGCATTACTATTTTTATCTTTGACTCCACTTATATTTCATGATCCAATTTAGAAGCAGTATAATGTATTATAAAGAGCTGGATATACTCAGTCTAAGGTTTTGAATCCTAGGTCAGCCACTTAACTATCTATGTGACCTTGGGTAACTTGCCTTCTGGTTTCCTCTGCATTGCCTTTAACCCTCACAGGCTATTGTGAGGATAAAGAAAAACACCTGACAAATGGTATACCCTTTGTATACAATGGTTAAATGATGCTGACATCTGCTTGAAAGATACTCAGAAAATTATCTCTGAGTCATTACCCACAGAATTAATCTGGAGTAAATTGATTTAATTGATGCTCTCTTTAACAGTTTTGCACTATGCTGCTAATGATTATGTGGCACGCTTCCCTGAAAGTAAAAGCAAGACCTCCTTCATACCATGCTGATCTCTTTCTATTTCCATAATAGAATATTGCTGATAGCCTTTTCCCTATCAAGCTCTTCTGGATACCTTCCCTTTGAAGAAAAGCCATTCATAAGAGCCTTTACCACTTTGAAATATTTGTGCAAATCATTAAAATATATGCTACTAAGGATGCATTGTGATGCAAGAAGAGGCTACTATGAAGTCATTTTTATTTAAGTTCATTAGGATAAAACATGTGTCAAAGGGAGATAAATTGTACTAAGTAAAAAAGGAAGCCTGAAAGGAGAGATGAGAAAAGCAGAAAAAAAGAAAAGAAAAAGTTAACTCTACCAAGACTTACTGAGAACAAATTTTGTGCAGGATGCTGATTTAGGTTTGTTAGTGGTACCAAAGTGTTTCAGGACTGTCAAGAATGACAATTTTTGTCAGGAGAAAGTCTCATTGAAATGGAAGTTCCTTTCCTAGCCCTCAGTGACTGAAAGAGGATGGCTGTTGAGTGCATTTTGGGTTGAATGAATGATAGATCAAATGGAAAAGGCGTAATCAGTGTTATTTTGGAGGTAGCTGGATTGGAAGAAATGTTAGAAATATTGTTTTGTTAAGAAGAATGGTCAAATAATAAGAGATATGAATTTTTTAAAATATTTTTCCAGTTGTGGGTTAAGCAAATAAACTTATAGAATTATAAATGATCAAAATATAAAAGGGATCTTAGCAGTGATTCTAGTCTACCTTATTTCAGAGGCTGAGTTTAAATTCATGCTAGAAAATGCGTGCTTTAATTCCCACCATTTCTACCTTTTATCTTGGCCAATTAGCCAGCAGACATTTAAGGCATTTACCGCTTTAAATGATACTTAGATGCTGTCAGTTTGAATTATTTTTATAAGGATCTCATGTGTAAATTGTCTAAATAATACTGTGGATTCCACAATGGCTTCCTCCCACCACTAAATATAATTACGGGTTTCATTCTCTCATGTCAGCTATAGTGGTTTTTGAGGCTACAGGTTGATTTTAATGCTGGCCAAAGTAAGCATAAGGTACATGAATTCTCCTGATGAAAAAATTTCAACTTTTATTTCATTGATGTTTATGCCTTATCTCACTGTGACTTATTAGTATCACAGTGGCCTAATGTCGCTACTGGACAACTATGTGACTGGCAAAACAGAATAATACATTCAAAAAGGAATGTATACAAGTAAAATCAGAACCGTCTGGTGTATCCACTTTAAAAATGATATTACAATGCCCTTCTCTGATTCAGAAGCAGTAGCATGAGAAAATAATAGAGATATCCCTGTGCTTGTAATAATTGTTTTGGGCACCCATTTTTCTGAATTCTACACACAGAAAAGCTCAAACACTTCCCAGCACCAGTTTCTTGCCGTAGGTTACCATATCCGCTATTACTCAAGCATGCTATCCAATTTTCCATGAAAATAGAAAATTATTATTATTCCCCATACCTTAGTTTGTTTTATGCTTATATTAGAATGAGAATTAATGTTGGCTATGGCTAGTGTCAGGCTGTAAGTTTCCTAAAGAACTTCAAACTCTTTGTTGAAAATTCTTTCCTGTTTCTGTCCTTCCTGGATAATTCTTATCCACATAAGGGCAAGACTTAGCTTACTCCTAGTGCATTTACCTTCCTCTTCAGTTCAGTTCAGTTGCTCAGTCGTGTCCAACTCTGTGACCCCATGGACTGCAGAATGCCAGGCCTCCCTGTCCATCACCAACTCTTGGAGTTTACCCAAACTCATGTCCATTGAGTCGGTGATAACATCCAACCATCTCATCCTCTGTCGTCCCCTTCTCCTCCTGCCTTCAATCTTTCCCAGCATCAGGGTGTTTTCCAATGAGTCAGTTCTATGCATCAGGTGGCCAAAGTATTGGAGTTTCAGCTTCAACATCAGTCCTTCCAATGAACACTCAGGATTTATTTCCTTTAGGATGGACTGGCTGGATCTCCTTGCTGTACAAGGGACTCTCTAGTTCCTTATAAACCCTAAAGTAACATTTCCCCAGCCATATGCCTCAGGATTTCCAGGAATCTTTATTTTGGTGAACCTGCAGTTGATTTTTCACAAATACCAGATTTGAGAACCGTTGCTCTTCAGTGAGACTTCCCTTGAGTTACCCTTATTCAAAGCTTGGACTCCAGCTCAAGACTAAGCTTGTTGCCCTGCAGAGAATCCCCTAGAAATCCTGATGACTGTACTTTTCTTGTTAGACTGCTGTACTCCTCAATTGAGGAGAACCACAGAGGAGGCACGCTGTAGGGAAGGCTGTGTTTTGCTTCACTGATGTTTGCCAAGCATAGGTTTTCTAATTGCCCACATGGTAGCAATGTAAATGTCCATTGACAGATGAATGGATAAAAAAAGAAGTGGTATATTTACATAGTGAAATACTACTCAGTCATAAAAAAAGAATGAAGTAATGCCATTCATGATACTGAGCAGGGCCCTGTGGAGCTCCTGGGCACAAGCTTGTGTCTCTATTTCTTTGATGACAGAAAATAGCCCTCATTCAGCCTCCGTGACCTTCCCTGAGTTCCAATGACAGATTCAACAGTTGTTAATTAGGGAAGAGAGGGGACGTGAGACCAGGGGGAAATAGTCAAGAGAAACAGTAGTGCAGCCTTGGGACAAGGTCCTGGTTCCCCATCGATGGATACACACAACAATACCTTTGAGTTATTTTGCAGATAAACCCCCTCCCAGGTGGGAGAAGTTAACGATTAACAATGGTAGGCTGCCCATAAGCACACAGACCCCAGACCAGATGGACCTGAAGGTTGGTGATGCAGACTCCTACTTACCTCACCACCAATCCATCAGAAGAATGTCCACGAGCTGATCAGGCCCTCTTTGAACAATTTCTATAAAATTTCTCATTATCTTCTTCGAATTGGGACACATGGTTCTGAAGGCATTAGCCTGCTGTGGCCCCCTTTGGCTGACAAAGTAATAAAGCTACCCGTTTCTGCCTCACCCAAAACTCTTGTCTCCAAGATTTAATTTGGCACTGGAGGAGCTGAGCTTTCAGCATCAATTCTGGCACTCCAGATGGGAAGTGTGTCTCTTCAGATACACAGCATATGTGCTTTCTCAGACAATTCAGAGTGTTAGACAAGAAACCATTTTTAGCCCTAAAAGGGGCTCCCCTTCCTGCAACATTCAAAACAACATTGATGGATTTAGAGATTATCATACTAAGTGAAGTAAACCAGACAGAGAAAGACAAATACATGGGTTACAGGTGGAATCTAAAAAATATGATACAAATGAACTTATATACAAGACTGAAACAGACCTACAAACATAGAAAACAAACTTACGATTATCAAAGGGGAAAGTGGGGTGAAATGGGATAAATTATGAGTTTGGGATTAACATATACACACTACTATATATAAAACAGATAATCAACAATAGATAACACAGGGAACTATACTCAATATTTTGTAATAACCTATAAGAGAAAAGAACCTGAAAAATATATACAATTGAATCACTGCTGTACAAAGAAATTGAGACAACTTTTAAAATCAACTATACTTTGATAAAAAATAAAACTTAAAAAAAACACTGAGAAAGTTGCTAAGAGAGAGACCTTAAAAGTGTGAAAGTGTTAGTCACTCAGTATTTACATGTGGTGATGGATGATAACTTATTGTGGTAATCATTTTGCAACATAAACATAAATAAAATCATTATGTTGTACATTGAAAACTAATATGATGTTATCTGTCAGTTTTATCTCCATTTCTTAAGAAGCCATTAAATATTTATTTACTGAAAATATGGAATTAATGAATTGAAGATAAAAACCTTAAACTTTTTGTTCAGTTTTATCCTCTGCGCCTAAAGCATTGCCTGACGCATAGTAAGTATTCCCAGTTGTCTCATAGTAAGTACTCAATAAACATTTGTTAAATCAGTAAATGTCAAGTACAACTATTCCAGGGAAATCAACTATGTCTTTACCTAAAATTTCCGCATGGGCATACTTGTTTCCTAGCATAAAGTCCTTATATTAAGGCCCACTTTTCTTAGTCTGGCTTATACAAAGTCAGACATTTTCTTTTTTTTCTTTTTTTCATGGTGAAGTAGCTGGTATTATTTTTATTATAGGAGTCTCATTTTTCTATCATAAACAACTATAAATACTGGCAATATATATGAAACAATTTTTTTCAGATGTTAGTAAACAACAGAGAGTGACAACTCTTGAGAAAAGAACAGCACATTAACTAAGCTGCACATTTACCTTGACTTTCTCTCAGAAACCACTTTCAAAGTTATGTAAGGGAAACAGAGTGTAAACTGAGGGCAACTGCCTCATTGGATGAGGAAGCGGAGATTGTTATTCCCATTCTCCAAAGGGAGATGAGTTCCTGGACAAGATAGAAAAGAAGGGAGCCACAAAGACAAAATATCAAAATTCTGCACAGAAACTTCTAACAAATCCTTGGCTAACTGATAAATTACACATAGATAAGGTGAGATTCTGGCAGGCATACAGACCTGAAGAGAGTAGTAAACTGCTGAGGAGTTACTTTTCCAGCGCAGCCATTGTGGAATGACCTTGATGACCAATGCATGCATTGACTTGGGACTCCTAAAGGGCAAGTCCTAGAGTCAGGACTACCCCTAAGAAGCAATTCAGTTCAGTTCAGTAACTCAGGTGTGTCCGACTCTTGGCGACCCCATGAACCACAGCACGCCAGGCCCCCCTGTCCATCACCAACACCTGGAGTCCACCCAAACTCATGTCCATTGAGTCAGTGATGCCATCCAACCATGTGTCAGCTGCTGGAAATTTCAACCCCAGTTTAGGAAAACCCTAATCCCTAAGCAAAAAAAGAGTTGGTCTTGCTCTCAGAATGAATTAGACTGCATTTGTGAGAACAGAAAGATAACGACCAATATGAAAGGTATTAAGGATGTAACGATGTAAAATATATTGAGGAAAAAATAAAAAATGAATTTAAATGCTCAATTAAAATGTTTCTTTTAAAAAAATACTTTGGATTTTACAGAAAATAAACCCAGTTCATGTCTTAAAGTATGTTGATTTATTTTTATCAAATGATATGTTTTTTCCATATATTAACCAAAAGGATTTGCATTTTAAAATAACTCATAGGAAATCCATAAAAATAAAAAAAGAGTCTGTTCTAAAAGAATAATACAACAACGAGTATTTCTAGACTTTTAAAATCTTGTTGTCATACACTTTTCTTTCTGTGCTAGTCTAAATATTTGACTACTTCTTCCAAGAATGAAGTACAGACTTTTAATAGCTTTATTAATGGGTAATTTACATATAATATGATTGAGTCATTTTAAGTGTATAATACTTTTCATTAAATTTATAAAGGTGTGCAACCATTAAAACCATCTGATTTTCGAACATTTCCATCATACGCAAGAGATCACTAGTGTCCATTTGCAATCTCTCGTCTTCACTGCTGGGCCAACACTGACAACCCTTAAAATATTTTCTGTCTTTGCTTTTTCTAGAGATGTAATATATATTGAATCACACAATATGTATCTTTTATGCCTATTTACTTCACTTAGCATAATGTTTTGGAAGTTCATCCATGCTTTATCATGTATTAATACTGCATGGTTTAAAAATTAATGAGTGATATTTCCATACACTGCCTTCAATATATATTAACATGAAATACATCACTAAAGGCAAATGTGTTTTAACTAAACTCTAGTTTTTAATGTAATTTATGTCATAACTTCTGAAATAATTATAGTAAATGTTAATAATCCATAAATTATATATGCATAAAATCTGAATATACAGAAAAACCTTCCTAAATCTTGTGTTATTCATTTTATCCATTCATAATTAATTCCTTAAATATTACCTTAAAAATATTACTTTCACTTAAATTCTCCTCTGAACTTAATACACATAAACACTTACATATTTCACTTCTGATATGAGTTATAGAAAGATATGGGTGAGTTAAGTTTGATGTTACTAACTCATATAAAGCAAAAAGAAACTGTAGTGTTATTATCACAGAAGTTTTACTTGTCTCTTGACAAGACAGACTAATGATAGTGCTTAACTGAGAAATGATGGCCTGGAAAAATTAGCCATTTTTTAATCCTATAACATTGAACTTATACTAATGTTAGAAAAAGGAAGCATTTTATGTAAATTCATTTTATTTCGTTAATAATGTAAAAGAGTTAGAGCAAGACAGAGAAAAGGCCAGATATAATCAGAATCCTTCAAAGGTCAAGTGAAAACACATTGCTGAGGATTCTTATATTTCATTTATCTCTCCTGAGTTTTCATTCTTCTCTTATTCAGTATCTCTTTCCACATTTTTAAATTTTTTATGTCTCATCTTAGACCTGGATAAATTTCTCCTCTTTTATATTTTACCAACAAATCAAAACAAAGAAACTTTGTTATGAAAGGCAGGATATTTATGAAGAGTAGTTAAAAAATAAGCGATCCTGTGCACATTTGTGGAAAAGACTCTGATGCTGGGAGGGATTGGGGGCAGGAGGAGAAGGGGATGACAGAGGATGAGATGGCTGGATGGCATCACTGACTCGATGGACATGAGTCTCAGTGAACTCCGGGAGTTGGTGATGGACAGGGAGGCCTGGCATGCTGCGATTCATGGGGTTGCAGAGTTGGACATGACTGAGAGACTGATCTGATCTGATGGTTTTTCCAGTACTCATGTATGAAAGTGAGAGTTGGACTACAAAGAAAGTTGAAAGCTGAAGAACTGATGCTATTGAACTGTGGTGTTGGAGAAGACTCTTGAGAGTCCCTTGGACTGCAAGGATATACAACCAGTCCATTCTGAAGGAGATCAGCTCCGGGATTTCTTTGGAAGGAATGATGCTAAAGCTGAAACTCCAGTACTTTGGCTACCTCATGAGAAGAGTTGCCTCATTGGAAAAGACTGTGATGCTGGGAGGGATTGGGGGCAGGAGGAGAAGGGGACGACAGAGGATGAGATGGCTGGATGGCATCACTGACTCGATGGACGTGAGTCTGAGTGAACTCCAGGAGTTGGTGATGGACAGGGAGGCCTGGCGTGCTGAGATTCATGGGGTCGCAAAGAGTCGGACACGACTGAGCGACTGATCTGATCTGATGCACATTTGAGGGCTAGATCTAGTCTATCCAGCTTTTGTGTCTCCTAAAATATGGTACTGGGTATCCTATCTGGAATACATGCAATGTTGACAAATTAAAAATTATGCAATAGGGGAAAAATGGAAAATCTATAATATCCTAATGTTCTTTTTTTTTTTTACATATTTGTGTTTCTCTCTTATATTTTAGAAATCTTAGGTAAATTTTTAGCAGAAATTTGTGAGATGGGTCTAAAAAAACAACTTCCTTCACTATTTTTACTGAATATCTATTATAATTAGATAATCCAAATGTAGAGACTCCATTCCTTTACTTATGCAAAAGATAAATGTACTTTTACACATCCCTTTACCTGTCTTCCATCCAGCTTTGGCAAAGCAAGGAAGCACTGAATAAAAAAAAAAAAAAACAAATCCCATGGCTCAAATATAGGATGCTATACATTCAAATAAAGTGCAAAGCTAATAGTATAGCTTTACTCTATGAAACTTAAAAAAAAAAATCAATTAGGTCAAAAATGTGATGTGGACATGAAGTGCAGAGATGGAAAAGTGTACAGAAAGAGTGATGTGGGAAACAGTTAAGGAAATATATTAGAAATTAATCACTAAATTAGCATTACCAAGTTACTTTGTCATTCAACACATGTTCACAAAAGGTCTTGTCTTTGGTGGTAGGCACAGTGTTAAACATGCAAGGAAAAAAATGAGGCATAGAGCCACAGCTTCTGTAAGTTGAGCAAAATGAAAATTTAGAAACTACATACAAGTGAGTTCATATTGTTTTCACTTGGTGCATTAACCCCAAGAGGGAAAAATAACTTAATTTCCTGTATCTCTCCTACATATCTTCTGTTTTGATAGCAGGTGACTCTAATTCTTCTTTTGGTCTTATGGGACCTTCTCTTAAATCCTGCCAATTCTCTCCAAACTTTGGCTTATAATAAAACATTATTATAAAAGTATACTGGAGAAATTAAAAAACAAACAAAACTGTCCCGTAATTTCAGTACCATGGCTTTCATGATTGTGTTCAGGCTCTGAGCTTCAAATTAGTGTCCGTGAAACCAAAAATTTCATTTTATGCCTTCTAGTCTTACCTATAGGATTAACCTCTCTGTTTAATGACGGAGGTTAGGTTCAAAGAATTGATACTATTATATGGTCTTTCACAGGGTCTGTCAGAGACTACCCAAGCTACATAAATAACACAATGTAAAGAGTGATATGGTATTAAAAATCTTCCAACAAACAAAAGCCCAGGATCATATGGTTTCATAGGCAAATTCTATCAAATGTTTAGAGAAGAGCTAACATCTATCCTTCCCATGAAAGTGAAAAGTGAAAGTGAAAGTCACTCAGTCATGTCCGACTCTTTGCAACCCCATGGACTATAGAGTCCACGGTATTCTCCAGGCCAAAGTACTGGGGTGGGTAGCCATTCCCTTCTCCAGGGGATCTTCCCAACCCAGGGATCAAACCCAGGTCTCTTGCATTACAGGCAGATTTTTTTACCAGCTGAGCCACAAGGGAAGCCCATACAGTCTTCCAAAAAATTGCAGAGGGAGATACTCTCCCAAACTCACTCTTTGAGGCCACCATCACCCTGATACCAAAACCAGACAAAGATAGGACAGAAAAAGAAAATTATAGGACAATATTACTGACAAACATAGATACAACATTCCTCAACAAAACACTGACAAGTATAATCCAACAACACGTTAAAAGGATCATGCACCATGATTAAGTGGGGTCACCCTTATAGCAGAAAGTGAAGAGGAACTAAAAAGCCTCTTGATGAAAGTGAAAGGGGAGAGTGAAAAAGTTGGCTTAAAACTCAACATTCAGAAAACGAAGATCATGGCACCCGGTCCCATCACTTCATGGCAAATAGATGGGGAAACAGTGGAAAGAGTGGCTGACTTTATTTTTTGGGCTCCAAAATCACTGCAGATGGTGACTGCAGCCATGGAAATTAAAAAGATGCTTACTCCTTGGAAGAAAAGTTATGACCAACCTAGACAGCATTTTCAAAAGCAGAGACATTACTTTGCCAACAAAGGTCCGTCTAGTCAAGGCTATGGTTTTTCCTGTGGTCATGTATGGATGTGAGAGTTGGACTGTGAAGAAGGCTGAGCGCCAAAGAATTGATGCTTTTGAACTGTGGTGTTGGAGAAGACTCTTGAGAGTCCCTTGGACTGCAAGGAGATCCAACCAGTCCATTCTGAAGGAGATCAGCCCTGGGATTTCTTTGGAAGGAATGATGCTAAAGCTGAAACTCCAGTACTTTGGCCACCTCATGCGAAGAGTTGACTCATTGGAAAAGACTGTGATGCTGGGAGGGATTGGGGGCAGGAGGAGAAGGGGACGACAGAGGATGAGATGGCTGGATGGCATCACTGACTCGATGGATGTGAGTCTGGGTGAACTCTGGGAGTTGGTGATGGACAGGGAGGCCTGGCGTGCTGCGATTCATGGGGTCACAAAGAGTCGGACACGACTGAGCGACTGAACTGAACTGAACTAGGGATCCAAGGATTCTTCAATATACACAAATCAATCAGTGTGATATACGATATTAACAAATTGAAGGATTAAAACCATATGGTAATCTCAGTAGATGCATAAAAAGCTTTTGACAAAATTCAACATCCATTTATGATAGAAAAAGAAAAAACTCTCCAGAAAGTGGGAATGGAGGGAACATACCTCAGCATGTAGTGTGTGTGTTAGTCACTCAGTAGTGACCTACTCTTTGCTATCCCATGGACTGTAGCCTTCCAGGCTCCTCTGTCCATGGAATTATCCAGGCAGGAATACTGGAGTGGGTTGCCATTTCTTTCTCCATACCTCAACATAGTAAAGGTATATTTATTGATATATGACAAACCTATAGCAAACATTATTCTCAATGGTGAAAAACTTAAAGCATTCCCTTTAAGATCAGGAAAAAGACAAGGATGCACACTCTTGCCACTATTATTCAACACAGTTGTGCAAGTCCTAGCCATGACAATCAGAGAAGAAATAAAATGAATCCAGATTGGAAAATAATATGTAAAACTATCATTGTTTGCAGCTGGCAAGATACTATAGATAGAAAATCCTAAAGATGCCACCAGAAAACTACTAGAGCTAATCAATGAATTTAATAAAGTTGTAGTATAGTATAGTACAGTACAGTATATAGTGCAGTACAGTATAGTGTACAGTACAGTGTAAAGTACAGTACAGTGTATAGTATAGTGTATAGTATAGTGTAAAGTATAGTATAGTATAGTAAGGCATGGACTTCTCTAGTGACTCAGTGTTTTGCAAAGAATCCACCTGCCAATGCAGGAGACACAGGTTCGATCCCTGGACTGGGAAGATGCCCTAGAGGAGGAAATGGGAACCCACTCTAGTATTTTTGCCATGGAAAATCCCATGGACAGAGGAGCCTGGAGGGCTACAGCCCATGGGGTTGCAAAGCGCCGGACATGACTTGGCGACTAAATAACAATAGGTATCCATATGCTTAGAGCTAGGGAAACAAAGGTAACTAAAATGCAAAAATGGTATGGGAGACTATGGGAGGCTACGACTGTAAAACCAGGACTTGTTTTTTATCCCCACCCTCAAAAGTTAATATCAACTGAAAAATCGATGAGGAAAAAAGTTACATTTGCAGACATGATAAAGATGTGATAGAAAAAAGTGAGTCTGTGGCACATGTGCAAGGTCTGGCCCAGCTTGTGCATAATGTCAAATCTACAACTGAAGGCTCATTGCTTGTAATTACTTTGACGTCAGAATGACCCCTGTACAAATTCAGAAGGAAAATCAAAATTACAGTTCCTTTATAATTATTCATTCATCTCTGCCCAAATCTAATAGCTGTAGGCAATGTAATTTCTGCTTGAACTGAGAGTTGTTTGGTCTCAGTTTTTTCTAAATCTCTTCTGCACAACCCATCTCTTTTTCAGATTGGTTGTAACAGTGACTTGGCAGGGAGCAAAGCCAAATAGAATCATATCAAAAAATTTCATTTACTTTTTTGCTTGCTTGCCTTCCTATGCTCTTTATTGCCTTTAAAAAATAAATCAATAATGATAATTAATAATAGTAATATTTTTGAGCCCTGCTAAGTGTTTGACACAATGTTAAGGACTGTACATACACCATTTCATTTAGGTATCCTAAGATAGATATTCTCATTTAGATACAATAGATGTTCTTATCGTTATCATTGTTCCTAATATGTAGATGAACAAACAAAGGCTTCTAAAAAAAATAAGTGATGGAAAGAGTATTAAACACAGCCCTCTTTGACTCAGTGTAACTGACTGTACACCTACGCTCTTCATTCTTTTCCACCAAAATTGTCATCTTACTATATATGTATATGTGTGTGTGTGTGTGTGTATCATATCTTGAAATCAGGAATATGCTACAGGAAGCTGTTTCTTGGGATGAAAAGGTATAGTATGCTGGGTCACTAACTTTTCAACACTTTTCACATTTACAGATACTGTATCTGGTACTAAACCTAGAAATACCATTATGAACAAGTTTCTATCTCATTATAAAATAGAGTGGAAAAGAGGAAAACACCATGGCAGAATACAAGTGCAACAATTTGCATCAGCTTGGTTCACAGTCTTAGAAGGGTACAACGTGGAGTACAGGTGAAAACTTCCCAGTGGAAGGCCCTGCATGGGTACGGCTGTTCCCCCTTAGACACTGAAGAAAGCGCACACTGTCTCCATCTCTTTCCTAGCTTGCCTTTGTTTCCCTTTGTTTTTTGTCTCTATATCTATATAATCTCATTCTGGCTTCAAACCATCCTCGGAAGAAAAGAATTCTTATTATTCCTGCTCTTGTGGGGAAACAACTCTCCATGAGTATTTTCATGTTTCTGAATAACTGGGGCTTTCTGAACAAAGAACCCTGGCACATGGGCTAAAGGATGATTGACTAGCAGCCCTCAAGGTGGGGTGCTCCAAAGAGAAATAAAACTGCTCTCTCCCTGGAGACATTTGATTACATCCCAGGATGCTGAAGTAGAGACCTTCCCCTTTCCTCCACAAATATCAATCTTTACTTTGCAGAGCAAAAGTTGCTTTTTCTGTCACCAGAGGGCAGAGGGACAGATGAGAAAGCCACCCTATATGAGCTGTAAGTTCATAGTTTTAGGCTTCCTTTTACAAGTTACAAACCCCAACATATGCACAGGGCACACCTGGCTCTCACTGCAATACTTGGGCATGAAGAACTGATGTAAGCTGCTCTGTGAGTAAATAAAAAAGCCCAATTTCTGATCCAGTGGTCCTGTGTTCCTACTGATGTGTATGTGTGTACATGTACTCCTAGAAAGATGCAGATCATAACATCACAGACCCCTCATAGTTTTAACAACTATCCAGATAAATCATGGCTTAAAAAACATGTTTTTATTACTATATTCTAGAGGAATTCCTTTGTTCTCCTAGTCTTTGAGTTTCTGTAGGGAGGTTCAAAAATTACAGGGGCTAACTCTTGGGGCTTCCCTGGTGGTTCATCAGTAAATAGTCTGCCTGCCAATGCAGGAGACATAGGAGACACGGGTTTGATCCCTGGGTCAGGAAGAATCCTTGGAGTAGGAATTGGCAACCTGCTCCACAATTCTTGCCTGGGAAATCCCATGGACAGAGGAGCCAGGTGGGCTACAGTACACAGGGTTGAAGAGAGTCAGACATGACTTAGCAACTAAACAAGAGCTAACTCTGCCATTAAAGGGTATTGGTTCCTGCCTCTGCCTTCACTTTTAAATATTCACTTCCATCATCTGTTCTAATGTCTAACTTAGGTCACACTGAGAAACAGTTTTCTGGAAAGGAGAGAAAATCCCTGAAATATATGTCCTGGTCCAATGGCTCCATTATTATCTGTGAGCAGATACAGAAAGAACTTACTTGCCTCCCTAAAGACAGAAGAAAAACTGGAAAGCTGCTTCATGACCTCTCTTGCTAAGGAAGGACTGGCTGTTCTGTGGCTGTGTCACATAGAATGGGTCAGTGTGACCTGACTAGATCCTGCTCTGATTGGGTCCCTCAAGAGATCATGAGCTCTTCTATGTCCCCTTTTTAACACAGAAGAGAGAAGGACTTGGGAATGCTATTATATTTAATTTATTTCTTAATCTCACAAAACTAAGAAGTAAGGCACACATTTCAAATCCTTAGAGACAGTCCCAGCATTTTATCTTACCACAATCTCTGTTCAAGTCCCTTGTCTGGTGTCCCACCCTTCTGCTACATTTTAAGGAACTCTAATGCAGGTCTCAGTCTCTCAACTTTCTTGCGCTTTGCAAGTGCTTCCCTAAATGTTTAGACAGGATGTCAAACAAGGTTTCCTTGCATATAGACTTTGGTGAGAGGGAGTGCAGGCCCGATCTCTTGAGGAACAAGGTCATGATAGGTGCTATGCTCTGAGCTCAGACTTTTAAAGAGTAGAAGCCGCCATCTGTTTCCTTATGAAATACCAAAGGCAAAAACACTTCACTGTAGCAAATATGGTTGATTTTCCTAAAGGCAACACAATTTCACGTGGGGAAAACAAATTCCTCCTATTAGTATGACTTTGACCTACTCGTTTCAAAGTAGTAACCTTGGCATCACTGTTTAAGGAACATGTGATTTTGTCCTCTATACAGCAGATGTGGAATTCTTCCCAAATCAACTCTCCTCAAATAGGATTGACATATATTCCCCTGAGGGGGTGGGAAAGAGGACTATATACTGCAAATCACTCTTGGTGAACTTACATATTCTGCAGGATTCCTCCCTTGCTCCTGCATTTGAAGTTAGCTACGGGCCTTCCCTGGTGGTCCAGTGGCTGAGACTCCATACTCCCAATGCAGGGACCTGGGTTTGATCCGCATTCAGGGAACAGCCTACTGTTCCCTGACAGTAGGGACAGCCTACTCCTGAATACTTGCCTGAAGAATCCCATGGAGAGAGGAGCCTGGTAGGCTGCAGTCCATGGCGTTGCAAAGAGTCAGACATGACTGAAGCGACTTAACACACATACACACACACGCAGGGAACTAGATTCCACATGCTCAACTAAGAGACTGAATGTAGCCAAATAAATAAATATTTAAAAATAAGTAAAAAAGACAAGAATGTTTTTTATTATTTAAAAAAAGGAAAAAAGAAATAAATGCTCATGTTAGCTTATATTTGTAGATTTGGGGAGCTTTAAATGTGTTTAATGCTCAGTGCACTTCATTCATTTCCCCTTTTTCCTGTCTTCAAAACATTTTCCTTTGCATATTTAAATGATGGTTAACTACGAAGAAGACCAAAATAGACAAAGTAATTGCCACTTGTTCCTTTGTCTCTCAGTGGCTTGCTGTGCTATAAATGTATTTAATCTCGACCAAACTGGGGAGGTAAAACCTAATTTAATAGCTATCAATCACAGGCAGCAGGCCTGCAAGAGGAGAAAATAGAAAGGTGGTTCTATTATGCTGTCCTCTCCCAGGAAAAACAAAGTGAAATATTAGACACTATCTCTTTACAAGATGCCTTCTAATCCCTCTATCACGTTACACATAATTTGAAACTCTGTGTATTTCATTTCCACTTATATGCCACCACCCTTATATTAAAAAGTGTATGACTGACATGTTAGCTAAAATATTTAATAAGAATTAAATATGCTGGGCTTCGTTAGAAGGAAACAGAGCAACTTGATACCAAATTCAGATACTAATTAGATAAAGCCTCCCTACATGGAGCTAGGCAGATGCTTCTTTGAGCCTCGGAATAATCCTCATGGCTATGCCTTCCAGCCTTCTAATGGTGATACTGTTCCTGTGTTGTCTGTTAAATCCTTCCGGAAGCTTCTCAATTTACTCTGATTAAAAAGCCAGTCAGACAAGTTCAGTGGCTTTACCAACCTGCATGATTTCTCTGATATTATCATTCCCTCCATTCCTTAGTGATTTCCTTTGGGCTCATTCTGCCCCCATCTTCCTGGCTTCCTGGTTTTTCCTCTCATATACCAGGTACCCACTTGAAATCTTCATACTTAACATTTCCTGCCCTTGAACACTTTTCTGAGAGATGTGCATGCATCTCTCTCGCCTCCTTCTGTTGTCACCATCTCAGTGAGGCTATTCTGATCACTCTGTTTAAAACTGAGATCCAAGTACCTTCACCATTCCCTATCCCATTTCCCTTGCTTTTTCTCTACAGACCTTATCACCATCTAACATACTACACTGTATTTATACACTTTTTTATAGTTTGCCTCCCTATGCTAGAATTCTAAGGGAAATTACTTTGTTTACTATTGCATCCCCAGACCAGTGACCAATACAAGATAAGCTTGAAATAAACACTTGTTGAATAAATGAATGAATGTACATGAAAGCAATCTGTTCTGCCAAAGCTGTAAGTACTTTCAAAATGAAATTGAGCTTAACGGGATTGGTATAAAGGTGACTTGGGCAGAGACTAATAACTCTGTGATAAATAGGTTGAATCACTGTAGACTGCATTTTGCTAGTCCAGACACTTTACTTCACATTCTAATTTTCCCCAACTATTGAACATACTGGTTTTTTTTCAGAAGCTGACATAAGGAACAAGGAAAAGGAGCCAAAGGTTCATTCATTCACATATTGATAACTTCTAAGGCAAGGAACGGGGCAGTATGCAAGGCTCTGTGGATATCATGCTGAATAGGATCTGGTCTCTGTTCTTAATGAGCTCATAGTGTACCCAGGAAACAGGTAATAAAACAGTTCATTATAATTCAACACTTTCAATAGTATGAATGCTGTATAAGCAAAGTTCTGGGAAAGAAAAGGGTTGATAAGTTGACCTGTCTATAGAGATTTGGGAAAGCCTTACAAAGGAAGCTGAAGTTTTATCTTGTTTTTGTTTAGGATACTTCCATTTATAAGTAATGGGAAATTCAATTAGGCTTAAGCAATTAAAGAAATATCTTGACTCAAGTAGTTAAAAAGAGCCAGAGGTAGAGAGGATTCAGAGCTACAGATCAGATCTCCACAGCCATCTCTCTGTTCCTCAGGTCTGGTTGTTTCCCCGTGGCAGCTTCAGCCCCAGGCTGGCTTCTCTCACCAGCTGAAAATGACACCTACCAGCGCCACATTTCATATCTGCCTACCCTCCCCCCATGTTATCCACATCAGTAGATGGTTCTTCCCCAACTGCTAAATAAAACTGCAGTGGTTAATCTACCTGGGTCATCTGAAGCCACTGCCCACTGTGTCCCCAGTTATTGTACCCAGGGAATGTCATGGATTAACTGACCTATGTATGAATTCCCTGCCCAGCCCTATACCCACTGTTAGAGCAAGGATAATGAAACGAGGGTCTCTGGCTTTTGACAATGAAAATCCATCTTTGAAGCAGAGTGTTGCAGCTGTTGCTACCCAAACTCGGAGCAGCTACACAAAGGAGAAACCTTGCATAGCAACTTCAACATGCCCTATGATCTCAAACGATGAGGAAGGACTTTCCAGGGAGATGGAGAAAAATAATGTTAAAGTTAGAATGAACAGAATCATCGTATGAAAAATGATGAAAATAAAAAACAGCACATGCGATTATGGGAAAACTGTGCTGGATGTAAGGGAAGATGAAGTGTCTGGAAATTTTGGAAAAACCAA
Organism: Bubalus bubalis; assembly: GCF_019923935.1. Classification (NCBI taxonomy): domain Eukaryota; kingdom Metazoa; phylum Chordata; class Mammalia; order Artiodactyla; family Bovidae; genus Bubalus; species Bubalus bubalis. The sequence goes on from NC_059163.1 coordinate 76,432,565, forward strand.
ACATGAGGCTACAGACAGATCAGAATGGCTCCTTTGTGACTTTTAAAATCAAATAAATATATGAAAATGATTGATTACCAATAATCAACAAGATACGGAGGCGGTCACAGAAGCAGAAATTATAGCCCCTAGTCTCCAAAAGCCATGGAGACAATCAGGTTGTTAACAGGAGTCTGAAGTGCTTCATTGCACAAGGAACTGCAGTCAATATCCTGGGATAAACTATAGTGGAAAAGAATAGCAAAAGAATGTGTGTGTACGTATACATATGATTCACATTGCTGTACAGCAGAAATTAACAGCATTGTAAATCATCCATACTTCAATAAAAAAAAAAAAAGTGAAGTGCTTCATTGTCAAGCCATAGGTCACTAACTCTCATATAGAGGTCAGATAAAGTTCTTTAGGAACTGGCGTATAGAGGAAGATTTCAAGGAAGAGGCAAGAATGTGGAGAAACTATGGAAAGTGAATCCGTGTGGAATAAGTGGAAAAGAGCAGAAGACATTCTTTGTGAGAATATCAGGATATTCAGGAGAGAAGGTTAGGTAAGAACACTTTATGAACAGAAAAGAAGAGAAAAGGTGCTGGTTGTGTATATAATGCTGCTGCTGCTTCTAAGTCGCTTCAGTCATGTCTGACTCTGTGCGACCCCATAGATGGCAGCCAACCTGTCTCCCCGTCCCTGGAATTCTCCAGGCAAGAACACTGGAGTGGGTTGCCATTTCCTTCTCCAATGCATGAAAGTGAAAAGTGAAAGTGAAGTTGCTCAGTCGTGTCCAACTCTTAGCAACCCCATGGACTGCAGCCTACCAGGCTCCTCCATCCATGGGATTTTCCAGGAAAGAGTACTGGAGTGGAGTGCCATTGCCTTCTCCAGTGTATATAATGAGCAACCATTTAAGAGCTATAGAATGGTAAGACCAAGGGCTTTAGTGTCTTCAGCCCAGGCTCTGCACACTTAGTTTCTTTTATACTCAATTATCTCATTTGCACATGATAACAAGCATTTCTTTGACAGTCACATGATTAAGAGCTAAGAAAAGCTGAGTATATCAAATGCTCCATGAAGTGAAGTGAAGTGAAAGTCGCTCAGTTGTGTCTGACTCTTTGAAACCCCATGGACTATACAGTCTATGGAATTCTCTAGGCTAGAATACTGGAGTGGGTAGCCTTTCCCTTCTCCAGGGGATCTTCCCAACCCAGGGATCAAACCCAGGTCTCCCGGATTGCAGGGGGATTCTTTACCAGCTGAGCCACAAAGGAAGCCCCCATACAAATTCTCTATACACAGAGCTAATTTGTGATCAACATACAGAGCTTTTCTGATTTCTCCTCTAATGAAGATGAAAAGGAGGAGGAGGCCCATGATGACAATGAATTAATAGAGACAGGACTTAACTACTCAATCAAATATTGATAGATTTTCCTCACTTCTAAAAGTTAACTTTTCTGCTTTTTTTAAATTGACAGTTATATTAAAGTTCACTTTTCACTACCATAGACTCTTTACCCTCTTCCAGCCTCAAGTCATCTGTAACCTTGAATTTTACTCTGTCCAAAACTGAACCCATCTCTCTAAACACCTATGGCTTTTAACCTAAGGAAGTGTCAATCACTAAGGTACTCTAGCTCAAAAATGTGGTGTCATCTTTGAATGAATAATTTCTGACATTTGTAGGTTCCACCTTTCATTTCTCTCTCTCTTTTACTGCTGCCCTTCTCAAGGTCACCTCCATCTGGGAGACTAAAATAGACCCAGTCACCTTTCAATGCGGTCTGTCTCTTGGCCATCTGATCTTTTTGTCAATGTTACCAAACTGGTACAGCCAAGATGACACCATCATTGTGACGTTCCCTATTGCACATACCTACAGAGTATCTGAAAGGTCAGAAAACATAGGATCTATTTATAAACAGTATGCTTTCATTGGTTATTTAGTGCTACATAAGTAAGTACCACAAAACTTTGTTGTTCAGGCACTCAGTTGTGTCTGACTCTTTCGGACCCTATGGACTGCAGCATGCCAGGCTTCCCTGCCCTCATCATCTCTTGGAGTTTGCCCAAACTCATGTCCATTGAGTTGATGATGCCATTCAACCATCTCATTCTCTGTCACCCCCTTCTCCTGCACACAACTTATTGGTTTATAATTGTCAACATTAATTATAATTCAGTTTCCTGGGTGTCAAGAATTTGAAAGCAGCTTGGCTGAATGATTCTGGTTCAATATTTCATGAGGTTGTGGTCAAAATGTTGGTTCAGGCTTCTGTCACCTAAAGGCTTAACTATGATTAGATGACCCACTTTGAAGATAGTTTACTTATGTGGCTGGTAAGGTAGTACTGGCTTTGATCAGCAGGACCCAGTTCCTCTCCACGTGACTTCTCCATGGAGCAACTTGTGTGTCTTCACAACATGAAAGCCAGCTTCCCTCAGAGAGATAGATGCAAGAGAGAGACAGGCAGAAGCTGTATCCTTTTGATGACTTTGCAAGTCACATAGCAAGTCACTTCTACATTCTGTAGTTAGAAAGGGATCATTAAGTCCAACCTACATTCCCAGGAAGAGGAATTAAGTATTGCCTTTGGAAGGGAGAACTGTCAAAGAATTTGCAGACCTCTTTTAAAACCACTACCAGGAATACGTTCAATATAATTCTCTTCAATCTCCAGCATACCTTTTTAGGTAAAATACCTCTAAATGTAAAGAAATAAGTTCCATTGTTAATCTGAACAAAGTATAGTAAGGATACTATTTTCTTCATGTTTCCTGGCTTGTTGAACATGCTATAGTATATTTAGTGTATTTTGGGCTTCCCCAGAAATTCAGATGGTAAAGCATCTGCCTGCAATGCAGGAGACCCAGTTCAATCCCTGGCTTGGGAAGATTCCCTGGAGAAGGAAATGGCAATCCACTCCAGTATGCTTGCCTGGAGAATTTAATGGACAGAGGAGCCTGGCAGGCTACAATCCCTGGGGTTGCAGAGAGTCGGATACGACTGAGCGACTAACACACATAGTGTATTTAATGTACTCCAATAAAAGGATTCACATCAATCACATTTAATATTACAAGTGTGCTTCATTACCTTTTCTTTCACTCCTAAAAAATATATTCCAGTTCAACCAGGCTGGTCTTCTCACTCCTCCAGTGCTTGTGACTTTTATTGCTGCCTTCAGGGTTTTACTGAGACTATTCCTCCTTCCTCTGTTCTGTCCTTTAAACTCTCTTATGACAAATTCGAGTCTCATTTGTCCTATGACTATCTTTGCCACGTCTCTTTCTATAACAGTGCCTGTTCATAGCAAATACTCATTAAATATTTGTTGAATGAACCAATCAATATTAGATTAAAAGACTTTGTTTAATCATTATTCAATGTTTTATCAACTTGTAATCAATATAAAAAAGATATTTTACATTATTTTTGTACTAAGTTTTCCAAAATCCTGTGTCTTTTATATGTCTGTTATTCATATGCTAAATTTTCATCAGAAATACCTGATCTGTATATAGAATTCATAAAATATATGGGTTAAAAAAGTAGATCCACATACACATTATTGTAAAAATACTTAAAAGTTTTCCAAGAACTAAATTTAGTATCCATTTTAAAGTTTAAGTGAAGTAACATAAAAATTAAGCTTCTCAATTTTAATAACCACATTTAAGGTGGTAAATAGTAGTATAGGACAAATAACTACCATATTGGGCAGTGCAACTCTAAAATCATAGAAGAAAGAAGCAAATCTGGCATGTTCGTGGGCTGTAAACTAATCCTTACTTAAAGCAATACCTATAAGTGAAAAAGTGAAAAGAAATATAGCTCATATCAACACTTTATATGACCAAACTCCAAAAATTAAATTTGGTTAGCAAATTCCTATAGCAATAATTAGACTGAGTTTCCTTATGCAAAGATCCATATCTTGCTTGTTACATATAAAATAAAATATAATAATTCCAGGTGCAAAATAGAATAGCAAAGTAATTTGGCTTTCATAACATTTCTCAAAAAAAGGATCTAAAAGATTAACTTACATTGTATGGAAACAAATGAATTGAAACAATTGCACCCAAAACAATTATGTTGCAATGAACACGGCAAAACATCTCTTTCCATGAGAGAGATGAGAACTACAAAGCTGTACACCATGAGAGCTATACCTAAAGTCTCCCCCTCAAAAATCCTCAGCTTATACTCTGCCAGTTTCTCCTCCTCTCTGCTCTCTTCCAGATGCTTTATAAAGTAAATCAATCCAAATACCATTCTTGTACTTGGTCTCTTCACACATTCTCATGGTTAGCAAAACAAGCTATTTCCCCAAACCTGAGCAGATCAACACTCAATTCTACCTGGATAGGGAAGACAGAAATCAAGACAAAGGATTTGGGAAGTCTCTGAATGGCAATAGTTTTACACTATCATATTAGTATACAAGGCACATCCTAACATGTTTTATTAGGTCTGAAAGACACTCATTGCCCTTTAATGAAAAATTTGTATTAAAAATTGCAAAAGATTTTGAAATGGACCAAAACAATTACTGGATATCTTTGATGTCTAAAGATGTTGTCTTATTTTGTTTTGTTTTTTGACTCTATGAGGTTTCTATGTCTCTGTGTTTTGAGTATTTTAAAATTCTGTAAATTACCCATAGAAAACCAAAATTATATCCCAGGGAGATTCTGTTGCTTTTTTCCCCTGTGGATATTGATCAGTTTTGCAAGTTTTCATCTATTAAATAGCTTTATTCCAACATTCTGGATGGCCTATGGATGTATAGTCTGAAAGTCTTCTTATAACTGACTATACATCTTACTCTTTCTCTCCTTAATTAAATTACTTGAAAGAGGAACAACTTCCTAACCAAAAAATATGGTCTTTTTAAATTAAGTTGTATTATATTGCCTAAAATAAATGGCTACAAGGGAAATGGAGAGATAAGTACTTGTAAATTTAGAGAACTCAAAATGTAGAAAATGGTACTATTTAAGACTTTCAATTCTGGCATTAAGCTGATATAAATTCTAGCTTTGTCACCAAAAATCTATGTGAGTCTATTCCAGGTATTTACTCTTCTGACCCTGAGAATAAAAAACTTTAAAATGTTTATTCACTCATTGATCCATTCATTTAACCAACAGTTATTGAGTATATAATTTACCCTAGACATTGTTATTGTTCAAGTCTCTGGCTAACATTAGTTGAAAAAGACAAGTTTGCTGCTGCTTAGAGCTTGCATCCCCTTTGACAAGACTGTAAACACTTGGTTAATTTGTTAGGGAATGGCTAGTAGTTTTTAACTATTACAATGAGGAAATCTGAACATAGGGAGGGAAGCTGATTTGAATAGGGCTATTATAGATGGTTTCTTTATAAAAAGGGGCAATTGTGGAAAGATCTGAAATAAAGTTCCAGCTGAGCTATTTCAAATTCTAAAAGATGATGCTGTTAAAGTGCTCCACTCAAAAGGCCAGCAAAATTTGAAAAACTTACCAGTGGCCACAGGACTGGAAAAGATCAGTTCTCATTCCAATACCAAAGAAAGGCAATGCCAAAAATGTTCAAACTACAATATAATTGTGCTTATTTCACATGCTAGCAAGGCAATGCTCAAATTCCTTCAAGCTAGGCTTCAACAGTATGTAAAACAAGTACTTCCTATGTACAAGCTGGATTTACATAAGGGAGAGGAACCAGAGATCAAATTGCCAACATCCATTGGATCATATAAAAACCAAGGGAATTCCAGAAAAACTTCTGGTTCACCGACTACACTAAAGCCTTTGACTGTATGGATCACAAAAAAATGTGGAAAATCTCATAAGAGTTGAGAATACCAAACCACCTTACCTGCCTTCTAGAAAACCTGTATCAGGTCAAGAAGCCACAGTTAGAACTGGACATGGAACAAAGGACAGTTTCAAAGTTGGGAAAGGAGTGCGTTAAGGCTGTATATTGTTACCCTGCTTATTTAACTTATATGCAGGATACGTCATGCAAAATGCCAACTGGACAAATCACAAGCTGAAATCAAGATTGCCAGGAGAAATGTCAATAACCTCAGGCAAGCAGATGATACCACCCTAATGGCAAAGAAGGAAGAGAAACTAAAGAGCCTCTTAATGAAGGTGAAAGAAGAGAGTAAAAAAACTGGCTTAAAACTCAACATTCAAAAAACTAAGATCATGGCATCTGGTCCCATCATTTCATGTCAAATAGATGGGGAAAAAATGGAAACAGTGACAGACTTTATTTCCTTGAGCTCCAAAATTACTGTGGATGGTGACTGCAGTCATAAAATTAAAATATGCTTGATCCTTGGAAGAAAAGCTATGACAAATCTAGACAGAATATTAAAAAGCAGAGACATCACTTTTCTGAAAAAATTCTGAATAGTCAAAGCTATGGTTTTTCTAGTAGTCATGTACAGATGTGAAAACTGGACCATAAAGAAGGCTGAGTGCCGAAGAATTGATGCTTTTGAACTGTGGTGTTGAAGAAGATTCTTGAGAATCCCTTAGATGATCAAGCCAGTCAACCCTAAAGGGAATCAACCCTGAATATTCATTGGAAGGACTGATGCTAAAGCTCCAATACTTTGGCTACTTGATGCGAAGAGCTGACTCACTGGAAAAGACCCTGATGCTGGGAAAGATTGAGGGCAGGAGAAGGTTATGACAGAGGATAAGATGGTTGAATGGCATCACCAACTCACATGGACATAAGTTTGAGCAAACTCTGGAAGATGGGAAAGGAGAGGGAAGCCTGGTGTTCTGCAGTCCATGGGGATGCAAAGAGTAAGACACGACTCAGCAACTGAACAACTAAATAAAGTTAAGATCTGCTATGTAACTCTGTTCTCCAGGCAGAGGATGTACCATAAGCAGAGCCCAGAGACATGTTAATGAAAAAAAAAATAATAATAAGGAGTTCAGCCTTGTTGGAAAGCAGTGAACAAAGAGTAGGTGAGAGGAGAGATTTGTCACAACTGTGTAGAATTGCAGTCACTCTAAAAATCTACTAGATGCACCTTGAACCATGGATCTTTTACTCATGCATGGTATCGTAACATCATGCATTGGTCATTTGGAAAATACTGAGTCACCTCCGTTTTCTCCACCAGGTCGCCTATATCTCCTCCCTAACCACTCTCTACTCTACCCAACTCTGTGAATTTCTGTGTGTTCCAGAAGGTGGAGAACACTTAGGGAACTGATTACTGGCTGGATCTGTCTCCCTCCTTTTCATTTCCCCCTTTTATCCTTCTGGCCACCTCTGTCTCCTTCCTCCTCCTTCTCTTCTCTGTATAACTCCTTGAACATCTCTGAGCAGTCCAGTTGTGGAGTGCACATAAGGAAGTGACTACTGGCTAGCCCACTCTCTCCACTATTGATTCCACCTCATCTCATTTGGGTCACCTCTAACTCCCTCCTCCCACTTCTCTTCTCCATGTAACGCTGTGAACCTCTCTGAGTGACCCTCACAGTAGAGAAACTTCTCATCTTTAACGTAGATGTTTTATCAATGGTGCTGTATAGAAGTAGAAGTTTTGAAACTACTGTAAAAATAAGACCGATAACTGGAAGTAGGAGGCTTAAGTCCAAACCCTGACTCCAGGGAGCTCCTGACTCCAAGCAACATTAAGTGACAGGAGCTCATCAAACGCCTCCATACCGACACTGAAACCAAGCACCACACAAGGGCCAACAAGTTCCAGGGCAAGACATACCAAGCAAATTCTCCAGCAACAAAGGAACACAGCCCTGAGCTTCAAGATACAGGCTGCCCAAAGTCACCCCAAAACCATAGACATCTCATAACTCAGTACTGGACATTTCATTACACTCCAGAGAGAAGAAATACAGCTCCATCCACCAGAACATCGACACAAGCTTCCCTAACCAGGAAACCTTGACAAGCCACCTGTACAAACCCACACACAGTGAGGAAACGCCACAATAAAGAGAACTCCACAAACTGCCAGAATACAGAAAGGACACCCCAAACTCAGCAATTTAAACAAGATGAAGAGACAGAGGAATAGCCAGCAGATAAAGGAACAGGATAAATGCCCACCAAACCAAACAAAAGAGGAAGAGATAGGGAATCTACCTGATAAAGAATTCCAAATAATGATAGTGAAATTGATCCAAAATCTTGAAATTAAAATGGAATCACAGATAAATAGCCTGGAGGCAAGGATTGAGAAGATGCAAGAAAGGTTTAACAAGGACTTAGAAGAAATAAAAAAGAGTCAATATATAATGAATAATGCAATAAGTGAAATTAAAAACACTCTGGAGGCAACAAATAGTAGAATAACAGAGGCAGAAGATAGGATTAGTGAATTAGAAGATAGAATGGTAGAAATAAATGAATCAGAGAGGATAAAAGAAAAACGAATTAAAAGAAATGAGGACAATCTCAGAGACCTCCAGGACAATATTAAACGCTACATTCGAATCATAGGGGTCCCAGAAGAAGAAGACAAAAAGAAAGACTATGAGAAAATACTTGAGGAGATAATAGTTGAAAACTTCCCTAAAATGGGGAAGGAAATAATCACCCAAGTCCAAGAAACCCAGAGAGTCCCAAACAGGATAAACCCAAGGCGAACCACCCCAAGACACATATTAATCAAATTAACAAAGATCAAACACAAAGAACAAATATTAAAAGCAGCAAGGGAAAAACAACAAATAACACACAAGGGAATACCCATAAGGATAACAGCTGATCTTTCAATAGAAACTCTTCAAGCCAGGAGGGAATGGCAAGACATACTTAAAAGGATGAAAGAAAATAACCTACAGCCCAGATTATTGTACCCAGCAAGGATCTCATTCAAGTATGAAGGAGAAATCAAAAGCTTTACCGACAAGCAAAAGCTGAGAGAATTCAGCACCACCAAACCAGCTCTCCAACAAATACTAAAGGATATTCTCTAGACAGGAAACACAAAAAGGATGTATAAATTCGAACCCAAAACAATGAAGTAAATGGCAACGGGATCATACTTATCAGTAATTACCTTAAACGTAAATGGGTTGAATGCCCCAACCAAAAGACAAAGACTGGCTGAATGGATACAAAAACAAGACCCCTACATATGTTGTCTACAAGAGACCCACCTCAAAACAGGGGACACATACAGACTGAAAGTGAAGGGCTGGAAAAAGATTTTCCATGCAAATAGGGACCAAAAGAAAGCAGGAGTAGCAATACTCATATCAGATAAAATAGACTTTAAAACAAAGACTGTGAAAAGAGATAAAGATGGTCACTACATAATGATCAAAGGATCAATCCAAGAAGGTATAACAATTATAAATATATATGCACCCAACACGGGAGCACCGCAGTATGTAAGACAAATGCTAACAAGTATGAAAGGAGAAATTAACAGTAACACAATAATAGCGGGAGACTTTAATACTCCACTCACACCTATGGATAGATCAACTAAACAGAAAATTAACAAGGAAACACAAACTTTAAACGATACAATAGACCAGTTAGACCTAATTGATATCTATAGGACATTTCATCCCAAAACAATGAATTTCACCTTTTTCTCAAGCTCACATGGAACCTTCTCCAAGATAGATCACATCCCGGGCCATAAAGCTAGCCTTGGTAAATTCAAAAAAATAGAAATCATTCCAAGCATCTTTTCTGACCACAATGCAGTAAGATTAGATCTCAATTACAAGAGAAAAACTATTAAAAATTCCAACATATGGAGGCTGAACAACACGCTGCTGAATAACCAACAAATCACAGAAGAAATCAAAAAAGAAATCAAAATTTGCATAGAAATGAATGAAAATGAAAACACAACAACCCAAAACCTGTGGGACACGGTAAAAGCAGTCCTAAGGGGAAAGTTCATAGCAATACAGGCACACCTCCAAAAACAAGAAAAAAGTCAAATAAATAACCTAACTCTACACCTAAAGCAACTAGAAAAGGAAGAAATGAAGAACCCCAGGGTTGATAGAAGGAAAGAAATCTTAAAACTTAGAGCAGAAATAAATGCAAAAGAAACAAAAGACATCATAGCAAAAATCAACAAAACCAAAAGCTGGTTTTTTGAAAGGATAAATAAAATTGACAAACCATTAGCCAGACTCATCAAGAAACAAAGGGAGAAAAATCAAATCAATAAAATTAGAAATGAAAATGGAGAGATCACAACAGACAACACAGAAATACAAAGGATCATAAGAGAGTACTATCAACAATTATATGCCAATAAAATGGACAACGTGGAAGAAATGGACAAATTCTTAGAAAAGTACAACTTTCCAAAACTCGATCAGGAAGAAATAGAAAATCTTAACAGACCCATCACAAACACGGAAATTGAAACTGTAATCAGAAATCTTCCAGCAAACAAAAGCCCAGGTCCAGACGGTTTCACAGCTGAATTCTACCAAAAATTTAGAAAAGAGCTAACACCTATCCTGCTCAAACTCTTCCAGAAAATTGCAGAGGATGGTAAACTTCCAAACTCATTCTATGAGGCCACCATCACCCTAATACCAAAACCTGACAAAGATCCCACAAAAAAAGAAAACTACAGGCCAATATCACTGATGAACATAGATGCAAAAATCCTTAACAAAATTCTAGCAATCAGAATCCAACAACACATTAAAAAGACCATACACCATGACCAAGTGGGCTTTATCCCAGGGATGCAAGGATTCTTCAATATCCGCAAATCAATCAATGTAATACACCACATTAACAAATTGAAAAATAAAAACCATATGATTATCTCAATAGATGCAGAGAAAGCCTCTGACAAAATTCAACATCCATTTATGATAAAAACTCTCCAGAAAGCAGGAATAGAAGGAACATACCTCAACATAATAAAAGCTATCTATGACAAACCCACAGCAAACATTATCCTCAATGGTGAAAAATTGAAAGCATTTCCTCTAAAGTCAGGAACAAGACAAGGGTGTCCACTTTCACCATTACTATTCAACATAGTTTTGGAAGTTTTGGCCACAGCAATCAGAGCAGAAAAAGAAATAAAAGGAATCCAAATCGGAAAAGAAGAAATAAAGCTCTCACTGTTTGCAGATGACATGATCCTCTACATAGAAAACCCTAAAGACTCCACCAGAAAATTACTAGAAGTAATCAATGACTATAGTAAAGTTGCAGGATATAAAATCAACACACAGAAATCACTTGCATTCCTATACACTAATAATGAGAAAACAGAAAGAGAATTAAGGAAACAATTCCATTCACCATTGCAACGGAAAGAATAAAATACTTAGGAATATATCTACCTAAAGAAACTAAAGACCTATATATAGAAAACTATAAAACACTGGTGAAAGAAATCAAAGAGGACACTAATAGATGGAGAAATATACCATGTTCATGGATTGGAAGAATCAATATAGTGAAAATGAGTATACTACCCAAAGCAATCTATAGATTCAATGCAATCCCTATCAAGCTACCAACAGCATTCTTCACAGAGCTAGAACAAATAATTTCACAATTTGTATGGAAATACAAAAAACCTCGAATAGCCAAAGCGATCTTGAGAAAGAAGAATGGAACTGGAGGAATCAACCTACCTGACTTCAGGCTCTACTACAAAGCCACAGTCATCAAGACAGTATGGTACTGGCACAAAGACAGAAATATAGATCAATGGAACAAAATAGAAAGCCCAGAGATAAATCCACGCACATATGGACACCTTATCTTTGACAAAGGAGGCAAGAATATACAATGGATTAAAGACAATCTCTTCAACAAGTGGTGCTGGGAAATCTGGTCAACCACTTGTAAAAGAATGAAACTAGAACACTTTCTAACACCATACACAAAAATGAACTCAAAATGGATTAAAGATCTCAGCGTAAGACCAGAAACTATAAAACTCCTAGAGGAGAACATAGGCAAAACACTCTCTGACATACATCACAGCAGGATCCTCTATGACTCACCTCCCAGAATATTGGAAATAAAAGCAAAAATAAACAAATGGGACCTAATTAACCTTAAAAGCTTCTGCACATCAAAGGAAACTATAAGCAAGGTGAAAAAACAGCCTTCAGAATGGGAGAAGATAATAGCAAATGAAGCAACTGACAAACAACTAATCTCGAGAATATACAAGCAACTCCTACAGCTCAACTCCAGAAAAATAAATGACCCAATCAAAAAATGGGCCAAAGAACTAAATAGACATTTCTCCAAAGAAGACATACAGATGGCTAACAAACACATGAAAAGATGCTCAACATCACTCATTATCAGAGAAATGCAAATCAAAACCACTATGAGGTACCATTTCACACCAGTCAGAATGGCTGCGATCCAAAAGTCTACAAGCAATAAATGCTGGAGACGGTGTGGAGAAAAGGGAACCCTCTTACACTGTTGGTGGGAATGCAAACTAGTACAGCCACTATGGAGAACAGTGTGGAGATTCCTTAAAAAACTGGAAATAGAACTGCCTTATGATCCAGCAATCCCACTCCTGGGCATACACACTGAGGAAACCAGAAGGGAAAGAGACACGTGTACCCCAATGTTCATCGCAGCACTGTTTATAATAGCCAGGACATGGAAGCAACCTAGATGTCCATCAGCAGATGAATGGATAAGAAAGCAGTGGTACATATACACAATGGAGTATTACTCAGCCATTAAAAAGAATACATTTGAATCAGTTCTAATGAGGTGGATGAAACTGGAGCCTATTATACAGAGTGAAGTAAGCCAGAAAGAAAAACACCAATACAGTATACTAACGCATATATATGGAATTTAGAAAGATGGTAACAATAACCCTGTGTACGAGACAGCAAAAGAGACACTGATGTATAGAACAGTCTTATGGGCTCTGTGAGAGAGGGAGAGGGTGGGAAGATTTGGGAGAATGGCATTGAAACATGTAAAATATCATGTATGAAACGAGTTGCCAGTCCAGGTTCAATGCACGATACTGGATGCTTGGGGCTGGTGCACTGGGATGACCCAGAGGGATGGAATGGGGAGGGAGGAGGGAGGAGGGCTCAGGATGGGGAACACATGTATACCTGTGGCGGATTCATTTTGATATTTGGCAAAACTAATACAATTATGTAAAGTTTAAAAATAAAATAAAATTTAAAAAAAAAAAGAAAAGAAAATACTGAGTCACAAGAGTTATGATCATTTTTCAAAAGTTGTCACATTTTATTATACAATATAAAAAATCACATTCATTAATATTACCACCAATCTCATCAGAAAATATAGAAGTATTGCAGAACTTCCAAGCTCAGGGTAGAAGATTGGAGTTTTCTGAAATTCTAATTTCTGCTTGAAAACTCAGATTTTATCATTAACTTCAAATACAGTCAGTTGTTTCGTGAAGGATTAAGCCCCACTGATCATTCCCAAGAATAATGGTAATTTCTCAGTTGTTCTCTCAAGTAAAAACACTGGCCTTTGTAAAAAGGTGACTAATTGAGCTCACAGTTCAATTATACAAGTACCATTTCTTGAGATAAATATACTTAGGTAGGCAACAGGAGTACGGGGTGTGTGTATCTGCATGGTCATGTCCGATACTATGGACTATATAGCCCACCAGGCTCCTCTGTGCATGGAATTTTCCAGGCAAGAACACTGGAGTGGGTTGCCATTTCCTCTTCCACAGGATCTTCCTAACCCAGAGATTGAACAGACGTGTGCTCAAGAGTTGAGATTTAATAAGTGTACTTACTGCTCATTCAGTACATTATAAACTGAAACTGGCCTATTAGTTCTCTGCCAGTGTGTGATGGAGAACACAGTGGCTACTAAAATGCTTGATGCCACAGCTAAAACAATAGTTGTTTTACCCACCTCTGACTTTCTACTATTAGTACAAACATCAACTCAGTGGAAAAAAGCCAGTAACGTTTAGCATAACTACAAAAACAGTTTTGTCTATTTTGTCAATGATAATATTTACATACTCTGTACCTTGGATTAGGAGGAAAAGGCAAAAGAAGGTCTCAGTGTGCCCTTTTATGGAAGTTTTTCTAACCAAAAAAAGTATCTTCACAAAGTTCTCTAAGTTTTCATCTCCTCAGCCACTTATCTGCAAGAGAGGTTGAGAAATGTTGACTTTTGCATATAGAGTAAGGCCTTCTATCTTTAAGACTTAAAAGATGACAGGCAGTAGCTGTGATGGACTGGGACTTCCCTGATAATTAGGTGATGGGATCTGGGGCTGGCCCAACAAACTATAAGCAGTTTACACATTTACAGCTAATACTTAGACTGAGAGTAATTAGAATGATAAAGATAGTGACTGACATTTACGGGCTCTTTTCATGTGTTATACATGATGCATCGTGATTTATAGACATTATTTCATTTTAATTCTCTTGAAGCACAGAAAAAAAGAAGTTGCTGAGCTAGAAGGTGGCAAAGTAAAGATCTGAATTTGTGTCTGTGCAGCTTAAGAAACTAATTGCTTTACCCCACCGGCCCAAGCACTTCCTTGCCTAAGACACTGGGCTCCAGTATTAGAAAAGAAATAAATACTGGTGTTTTATTAAAAAGTTCTAGTTTAGAGGATATAATATCAGAAGTTTCTATTTTTATTTATGAAATTATACCAAAAATTTGATACCTTAAAAATTATTTCATCGTTTAGTTACCAGTGAGTTCTGATGTTTGATAAATCAACTGCAATTACCATACGTACTGATCTAATGTTTTACACTAAATCTAAAAATGTTTTCCCTTCAAACAATGTGTATAATTCACTTATTGTTTGGTCCATACACAATAGCTAGAAATTGCTTTAACATTTTTAAAATATATCTGTAACACCTTTTCATATTAGATGTTGGTTTGATCACTAGAAAATTGTTTATATTTTATATATGTGTGCATGTATGTAAACCAAAATTTATTTGTTCAATTGTGTATGAGATTAGGATATTTGGAAATAAAATAATTACTCAAAATCTGAATGAGATTCACAAGTATTTTAGGTTAGGAAGTGAGACAGATACAGATGATATTATACAGCAGGGATACAGAGTCATTCAACCAGAGATATTTACTAAGTGGCTGCTAGGTGACAAGCACTGTTCTAGACTCTGCGGGAACAGAAGAGAATAAACAAATTCCTGTTATCAAGGAGCTTATAATCTCTATGGAGACAGAAGACAGTAATAAACAATTTTTTGTTATAGTAAGTACTTTAAAAAAATAAAGAAGGTTGAGGGGAATAGAGAGTGATGGGGCAAGAGGTATAAATTTATTGGGTGATATCTGAGTTATCTGGTCCCATCATTTCATGGCAAATAGAAGCAGAAAAAGTGACAGACTTTATTTTCTTGGGCTCCAAAATCTCTGAAGATGGTGACTGCAGCTATGAAATTAAAAGACACTTGCTTCTTGCAAGGAAATCTATGACAAACCTCCATAGCATATTAAAAATCAAAGACATCATTTTGCCAACAAAGATCCATATACTCAAAGCTATGGTTTTCCCAGTAATCATGTACAGATATAAGAGTTGGACCATTAAGAAGGCTGTGGCATTCTTAAGAAAGTGGCAGCTTGGTGACTTCTTAGAACAACACTTCAGTTGTACAGAGGTGAGAAGACAAGGATATGGACTAGAGTGACAACAGTGAAAATCCTGAGTCATAGTCGCTCCTGGATATATCTTAAATGCAGAGCCAACATAATTCTGGTTGAATGTACATAGACAATGACAGAGATTGGAGGACAGAACCCTGGGGCCTTCCAGTGTCTAAAGATCAATAAACTGTTTAAAAATGGAGCCTGAGAAGGAACAGCCTGGAGGCAGAGTCAAGAACATCTTAGTGAAGCCAAGGCAAGAAAATGTTTTGAGGAGGAGAAAATTATCAATTGTGTCAAATGCTGCTGATCCATCAAGGTGAGAACTAGAAAAGACGACTGGATTTCACAAAGGGGTTTTGTGCATAACCATAGCAATGGAGTGGTACAGACTAAATTCTGATTGGAATGGGCCTATGGATTCATGAATGAGTAACAATGGATATTGAAGCAAAGGGTTTCATTTCAAAGGGGCACAGGAAACCCCTAAAAGCAATGAGGGGCCTAAGGAAGGCTTTATTAAAAGTAGGATTTGTTATGAAAAGTGAAAGCATTAGTTGCTTAGTCATGTCTGACTCTCTGCGACCCCATGGATTGTAGCCCACCAGGCACCTCTGCCCATGGAATTCTCCAGGCAAAAATACTGAGGTGGGTCTCCATTCTTGTCTCCAGGGGATCTTCCTGACCCAGGGATCGAACCTGGGTCTCCTACATTGCAGGCAGATTCTTTACCAGCTGATCCACCACAGAAGCCCTAGGATATGTTATAGAATGCTCATATACTAATAATCTAGTGAAGAAGGGAAATGATGATGTGAGAGAGAACAGGTACTTCCTGGAGAGCTAAGAGGATCCACAGAATGAGTAGAAGAATAGCTCTAAGATCCGAGCCTGGCTGTGTTTTATCTGAAACTGAAGAGAGAACCCTGCACAAGTGGATGCAGGGGAGAGACTGGCAGGTGGGACTGTGTGTGCATTTCATTATGAAGGTTCCATTGCAGGGCTAAAGGCTTTTAGAAACAGCAGTAAAAGAAGAGGAAGAGAGTTTTGTTTCTGTCTCCAACGAGCTTTGTTAGGAAACCAGCATAAGAAGGTAGTCAGCCCACCTACCAGGAGGCGCTGGAGGATTGACAAGGCCTATTACCCATTTAATGCTTTGGTTTTCTCTATGAACAGAATTCCATGATGAGATATTCCTGTTTGATATGACCATATCATATTCATGACTATGGTAATAAGAAGAGACAGAGCAGTAGATGAGAATTTGCTGTGATTCATTTACTTTTCAGGGAAGAAATAACCACATGTGCTTCCATTGAAGAAATATGAATTTGCAACCATGAGAAAACTATCTTTTTTGAATAACTCTGCTTTCTTAAAAAATGTAGGCTTCAGATTTGGGGAAACTGAAGTAAACCCAGAGAATTCATCTAGCCAGTGAATATGAAGACGACGAATCATTTTTTTCCCCTCATTCTGCATTCCAGAGCAGTTAAAAAGTTTTCCACTGTAACCTGGAGGATAAAGTATATGCTTTTTAAAAGATGAATTACATCAAAGACCCTTTAATGCCTCATTTTAAATTAATAGGTCATTTCTTGCCTTTTCATCCATGACATGCTACAGGATCCTTTCCATGCATGTGGAAGTGTATACTTTGAGGACAGTAAAAATCTGCACCATTCTTTCATTATTAAGGTATCAGAGGCTGGAGGTATATATAGCATGAGCTTCTGAAAAACAAAGACCTAAAATCTCCCTTTATCAAAGGACTACCCTCATGCCTGTCTAGCACCTTTATTTTCTGGAACTTGCCCTCCCTAGAGAAAGGCCCCAGAATCTTGCTAAATTATATAATGAACCCATGACATAAGTATAGAGAATGAGCTATGAATTAGCACATCAGACTCATTTTCACTGGTAACCTGGTTTTACAGTGTGCATCTCATTGCCATAAGTAAAAGCAGGCAGGATCCTGTGTGCCTTACTACCCTGCTGCCAACCTTTCTTAAGTACATTAGTCTAGTTTTAAGAAACTTAAAATGATTCCTTTTCTTGCTACCCTCACATCTGAAATGGGTAAATGGTTTGTCTCAAGTTCAGCAGACCCATATCCAACACAGGCAAGTTCATTTGCAGCTGAGTTTTTTGAACAGTGACACCTTAATAGGTCTGCCCCAGAAAAAGAGAAGTGGATGTGTTTGGGGAGCCCCTTGGGTTTCCCTTTGAGCACGGGCATAGGAGATTTGTAAAATGGGCCAGTCCTCACACATCTTTATTCCTTAAAGTGAAAGTCCATGCTTTTCCTGATTTTTTCAAGATCTAAATGAGATCATTCTAAGTTGTTAGAAAATAAAGCTCAGGTATATATCTTTACTTGGTAATCTTTGAGAGGCACTCTTATTGGAGCAAAGAACCTACTGGTTAAATGCCCTCATGTAAGGCAGAACAAGCCTGGATTTGAGAGGCAACCTCACTGAGTTCTAGTAATAGTCCCAGATCCACAACTGTCATCAGTTGTCTGAGTTCCCATGTGTTCTCTCACCTATAAAATCAGAATTTTGTAAAGGTCTTTTCCAGCTCTTAAATTCTATGGATTTGAGGGCTGCAGGATTATTCATGAGCCCTAACCAAGCCAGACCCACTTGAGCCCACTAGACTCCTCCCTAGTCTTTAGCTTTGCCCTTGACAGTGCTAGTTTGCTAAACAACATCATCATCATTAGAAAAGCAGAAGGAAAGGGGGTGGGGGGGGGGTGGTGGAAAGGAATGGCAAAGCGGAAACAGAAGGAGAAGGAAGAAGATGGGAATTGTTAAGAGGGCATTTTTCTTTTCCAGATGAGCAGTACCCCCTCTCCCCACCACATAATACCTCTCCACAAAAGTCCAGTTCAAATGCAATCTCCTGCAAAATTGACCTTATTCTCTCTGTACCAATGTTATCATGTTTCCACCTCTGTCTGTTCCTTCGGACAGATTAAGGCCTTTGAAATGGAAGTTTTGAGATCTTCTTACCCACTTTCCCCAACAATGCCTTGCATATCTGAGGCACAGGCAATCCTCTGTGAGTGACTGGTGAAACAGAGTGGAATGAAACTGAACTCCGAGAAAAGTCCTATTTAAGATAACTTAGTGCCTCCTTCCTTAATGGCTAAATTCCAGGACCTTGGCTTGAAACCAACAGAGAGATAGGATGGGAAAGAAAGCATTTGGAACATCAGCCTGATAAATACCTTGCCTTCTCTTAACTCCTATTCCTCTAAAGAGAAGTGTACACTACTTCGCCTTGCAGTTATTTGTCTTTGTGCTGTGGTCGCAGGTGTCTTTCCTTTCTTCTCTGGCCTTGCTCCACGTCTAGAAATAGCTTGCTCCAGGAGTTAGGATTAAAGTTGTCTGATTTCCTAAATATTGCATGGGACATAATTATATTGAAAAGTTATTTGCTGTTTGCTGAAATTCAAATTTAATGAGACCACCTGTATTTTATCTAGTACTCTTAGATAAGACTCAAGTGGCCTAAAACCCAGCTCCACATGGCTTCCCAACAACAATTTATTGGTCCACATAACTGAAGCCCAGGTGGTAATTCCGGGCTTCAGGTGGCACTTAATTTAATATGTCATCAGAAATCCATTTAATCTCTCAGCTTTGGCTTCTACCCTAATGGCTTTATTTTCTGGCTTTCCATGGTGCTAGGTGATTTCTAACAATACTTGCCTTATATCCTGCTAGGGCCAATCGAAGTGGGTAAGAGCAGCTGCTTCCTGCCCACTGGGCAGACCCAGAAGAAGATTCCTCATGCCCAATCCTGAATCTACACTCTGGTGAGGGCAACAGCCTACTCCAGTTGTTCAGACTTGGACCACATGCCCCACCCTTAAGCCCCACTGGGTGTGCCTGGGCTGACAGTGGGAGTCATTCCTTACAAAGTAAATTGTGGTGACTAAGTTTCCTTTTTTCTTTTTTTTTGAAGGAAAATGGATGCTGGGTGACAGAAGCAAAATAAAAACAAACAAAAAAACCCACTCACCTCATTCATTATAGATTCCTAAGCCACATAATTATTTTTTGAAGAAATTTCAAAACAAGAGACAACAGCAGAAGCTCTGAGCATGAATTCTAGTTATTGTACTAACCCATTCAAGTTGCTTTAATTTTGTGGGTCAATTTTCACATATGTAAAAGGAGGAGCTGATAGAAGGAGTAGGTGATTTCTGAAATTTTTTCTAGTCTATTTCCCTGTACCATGAATGGTAACAAGAAGATTATGAGAGAAAAATATACAGAGAGAGGAATCCCTGTGCATCTTGTGTGTTTAGGATCAAAGTGCTGGTGGGATAGTCAGTATAAACAGAATATAAGTTTTTACTATTTAGACTATTCTCTGCTTTTTGTGGGCTTTTTGTGGCAATTAAAAAAATAAATTTAACTCTATGCAAATCTGCATGTGATGTGTGTATGCATTAAAATTACTGTTCAATCACTGACACTAAGTTGGTTTTTCTCTCCAGATTAATTTATTAAAAAGGGAAAAAGAAACTGAAATGTCAGAAGAATGATCAAAACTTGTGATTTTATTACAACATAGCATACCATTAAAATGACATAGATCATTTTTGTGTTATGGGATTAATAGTAATTTGTGAGCTTTTGAAAGCCCTTTGAAATGTTCAGATTAAAGAAATTAAGTCAGATTTTAAAATAACAAATCTAATTACTGGTTTTTCTGAACAGTCAATTGAAGAAAAAAGTCAGTTTTCCTCTTTCCTGTCTTCAGATGTCTTTTAATTTGTTCTCTTACCACAGAACCTTCAAGTTCAAAGGCGGTTTTCATCATTTTGGCTTAAACTCTGGGAAAACAGACCTGAATAGACTTGGCCGGACTTAACCTCAACCAAAAAAAAAAATTGAGTCCGAGAGGCCTGGGCCTCAGTTAAAATTGCGGCTGCCTGTAATAAACTTGTGAGGTCTGGTTTTTCAGCCTCCCTTCCTCTAACTTCCCAAATCATCCCTGTGGGGAGTGGTCCCATGGTGTGTGTGATTGTGTTTGCTTCCAATTTTTGAAAAGTAGCTTAAGTAAGAGCTGACTTGGGCTTTTCTGTACCTAGCCGTCTTGAATAACATGTTATTTTTGTGACTCATTCACATAGTCCAATGCCTCCCTTCAATGGATGGGTGCAAAGCAGAGCCCCCTTTTTGGAAGAATGACATGCCCAAGGGCAGAGAGCTACGGAAAATAGGAGCTCCCACCTCTATTTAGACTGACAGCTCTATTCTTTAAGAGTTAAAGTTAACATCGATCTACTGCCATCTTTAGCTTTTCGACAAGAGCATCAAATTCATTAAAGTAACTCTAGATCATTGGGTAAGGCAGAGGCAATGTTGTATTTTAAATATTTAAACTATTTATGAACTCTGATGATATGATTTCATGATAGAAATGTGAATCTCAATGTTTCTCTCATTTCAAATGTCCCCAGGATCCTTTGTAATAATTGAAACACCAAGGGAGACTTTGAAATAGATACTGCAGAGCCAGATAGGTTGCTGTTTTCCAGAAGTTGTCCCCTAGCTATCTGAATATAACTTATTAAACAGAGTATCAAGTATCACCAAGGGCTCAGCAGGTAAAGAATCCACTCACAATGCATGAGATGTGGGTTTGATCTTCCCAACCCTGGGAAGATCCCCTGGAGAAGGAAATGGCAACCCACTCCATTATTCTTGCCTGGGAAATCTCATGGACAGAGGAGCCTGGAAGACTACAGTCCACAGGGTTGCAAGGAGTCAGACACAACAGACCATACATACATACACACATCAAGTGTAAAGTCTTTTGTTTCAGATTTAATTTTTAATGATTCCTGACTATGAACACTTGGCTTTGTCTTCTACATTCCTTTAATATGTGCATATTTTATTTAGTTGCCTCAGCTAAAGATTCTAAAAGAACACCTCGCAGATGCAGAGGCAGATGCCATGTAAATATTGTTTTAGTTCCCTTGCTGGGAAAACATGTGAAGCTGTATTAGTTACCTATTGTCATGGTAATGCATTACCTCAAATTGAGTGGCTTAAAACAACACAAATTTATTTTTTATAGTTCTGCGCATCAGAAGTTCAAATTTATTTCACTGGACTAAAATCAAATTGTCTGCCAGACTAGGCTCCTTCTGAATTCTCCAGGGGAGAATCTGGTACTGTCTTTTTTCAGCTTCTAATGACCTCCCACATCCCTTAGCTTACACCCCTTATTACTCCAAACCCTGTTCCAACATTCCAGTTCCTTCTCTGACCCTAAGCCCCTCCGCATCCCTCCTGTCAGAACCATGTGATTGCTTGGGCCCATCAAGCTGATCCATACAGGGTCACTGGTGAATCTGACAAGACCCGGCTCTACACTTCACTATCGCTACAACTTTCAATGGGGTGCTGAATCAACTTTGAATCAGAATCCTCACTTTTGAGATTAGGATAATAAGAATGTGTCTCATATGGTTTGGGAAAGATGTGCAATCACAGACAGACAGTATTTATCACCGGTCTTTCCCATGGAGGGAATGTGGAATATATATATATATTAGCTATCAACATAAGACAAAATATCAAAATATAAAAGCATTTTTCCACTTTGAGAAGTTTTGGATAAGAAGGAACTGAAGTAACAGTTTGTGCAAAATAAACTTTAGACTGAATAGGTAGTTTAGAGCTTTGAAATGACTTTAAGTGTGAAATTCAAATACTTTGAAGGTCACTTCCACCCTCATGGCATTTACAATGAGATTCTTTGATGATAATGATGATGGCGACAACATATGTGTATATGACCTTCTCTATAGATGTGTCTATGACTCTCTGTAGACGTTTTTTCTGTACAGTTTCTAACTCTCATTTACAGACTAAAAATGCAAAGCAATTCTCCATGTTCAGAGAGCATACTGTATATATTTTAGTAGAACACAGAAGTTTTTATTACAGTTAATGTTTTATGTGTAGTAAGTTTCTCACAGAATGAGAACTTCCTAAATATAAGGATTGTGGCTTTGGTTTTTGTGAGGCTAGTGCTTGGCATATAGTAGATGCTCAATAAATGTAATTTTAATAAGAGTGTTATAGCACACAAACCAGTCTGTTGCAGGAAAGGGGACCCCTTCCAGGGCCTGAAACTGGACTCTTGTCTAACACTGGGAAATGAATTGTCTGAGGAGACACATCTGCTGACAAAGCAAGAGATTTTATTGGGAAAGGGCAGCCGGGTGGAGAGAAGTAGGGTAAGGGAACCCAGGAGAACAGCTCTGCCACGTGGCTTGTAGTCTTGAGTTTTATGGTGATGGGATTAGTTTCTGGGTTGTCTTTAGCCAATCATCTGACTCAGAGTCCTTCCTGGTGGTGCAAGCCTTCTTCAGCCAAGATGGATGCCAGAGAGAAGGATTCTGGGAGGTGGTTGGATATGTGGTGTCTCCTTTTGACCTTTCCTGAACTCTTCTGGTTGGTGGTGGCTTATTAGTTCCATGTTCCTTACCAGGACATCCTGTCATAAAACAACTCATGCAAAGGGTTACTACGGTGCCTGGCCAGGGTGGGCGGTTTCAGTCAGTGTGCTTCCCCTGACAAGTCTATTCAGCAACATTAAAGAAGTGCAAGCCAGGACTATTTTTTCAGTCATAGGGGAAAAATAAATCACTGAAACAAAGGAGACTGATTGGCCTATACTACTAGGAAGCACACTGTGGCTAGTTCACATCCAAGGATGGTCTACAGAGATGAGGAATCTAGACACTAGAATTGGGACTCAGAAACAGCAGGATTCTTTCCATCAGTCGCTTATCTTTTGTTTTATCTGCTTCCCATTGCATTTTGGTATCACCCTAGACTACTCTAGTTAGCCTTCTTTAGTAGTATCGTACAGAGAAGTCCTATATTCCCCGGTTAGCATCCGTACAGACTAAGAAAGGATATTTACTTGGGGGTCCTTATGAGTAATCCCAAAGAAAAACACTGATTGAACATGATTTTTAAATATGTTCATTTCTTTTTATGAATCACTGATATAAGGAAAATGGAATCCTCTGGTCATTTCTGGGTCACATGATTTCTACAGCTGTGTATGTTGAGATAGGGAGAAGTTGAAGAATTACAGTAGAATTGTCTCCAAAAGAAAAGAGGAAATGGAAAAAAAAATAATACACTAGTTACTATGGTCTTTTATAAGAGTTAAGGACTAGCAATGTTTTTTAAATTTAAGATATATTTTTCCTTTTCATATAATAAAAGAGACATTGCTTTTATGCAAATAGTGGTAATGCTGAAATTATCCACTGTCTCTAAGGGACCACAGATTTTTATTTTCTTTTTCCTAAATTTGTTCAAAGAATCTGAGACTGTCTATAGGTTCATAATTATTCCTCCAAAAACTGCTCAGTAGATAAACAAAAACTAGAAATTTGTTTTAAGATAAATTAATCACACTTCACAGAGTAGGCAACTAAAATTTCATTATTTGGTGATTAATGGATTACCCAGACATTTTCATCAGCGGATGTGGGGCCATAAGTTTTCATATAGATTCTGTAGATTCTGGAAATCTAATGACTAATTCAGTTCAACACTATACTACTGCTGCTGCTGCTAAGTCACTTCAGTCGTGTCTGACTCTGTGCGACCCCATAGACGGCAGCCCACCAGGCTCCCCCATCC
This sequence comes from Bubalus bubalis, assembly GCF_019923935.1. NCBI lineage: Eukaryota > Metazoa > Chordata > Mammalia > Artiodactyla > Bovidae > Bubalus > Bubalus bubalis. Next base: position 76,456,886 of record NC_059163.1, read on the forward strand.
CTGGGGTTCTCCAGGCAAGAACACTGGAGTGGGTTGCCATTTCCTTCTCCAATGCATGAAAGTGAAAAGTGAAAGTGAAGTCGCTCAGTCGTGTCCGACTCTTAGCGACCCCATGGACTGCAGCCCACCAGGCTCCTCCGTCCATGGGATTTTCCAGGCAAGAGTACTAGAGTAAGATGCCTTTAAAATTAGGCACTTAACTGTAAAAGAGATTATGCATTAATTCAGTGGAAAAATTCAATTATGGTAGTAGGGAACATGATAATTTCAACTAAAAAATCCTAAAACACTCTAAAGATAACATTACAGCATGAGTCAAATAGTTTCAAAAGTTAAAACAAGATTTTGATAAAACTATCAATTCTTAATAATTTGAACTTCTTGGGGTTCAAATCAATAGTCACCATTGGTCTACAGGACCACTCTGTTTTGTATATCAATAAAGCATAGGATTCAGGGGCTTACTGGATAAAGGGCCTTCTTCACTCTTTGTGATGGAGTTTTAAAAAAACATTACAATGTTCTAGTATCATATTTTGCATGTAGCTGTCCAGTTTTCACAGCACCATTTATTGAAGATACTGTCTTTGGAACATTCTTTAACATCCTACCTAAAAATAAACTCAAAATGGATTAGAGACCTTTATTGTAAGACCAGATACTATGTGGCACTTAGAGGAAAACATAGGCAGAATGTTTGACATAAATCTCAGCAATACCTTTTTCAATCCATCTCCCAGAGTAATGGAAATAAAAATAAACAAATGGGACATAATTAAACTCAAAAGCTTCTGCACAGCAAAGGAAAGCATAAACAAAATGAAAAGACAACCCACAGAATGGGAGGAAATGTTTGCAAACAATACAACAGACAAGGGATTAATCTCCAAAATTTACGAACTCCTACAGCTCAATTAAAAAAAAAAAAATCAATCAAAAGACCTAAATGGACATTTCTCCAAAGAAGACATACAGGTGACCAAGAGGCACATGAAAAGATGCTCAGAGTCACAAATTATTAGAGATATGCAGGTCAAAACTACAATGAGGTATCACCTCACATCAGTCAGAATGGCCATAATAAAAAAAGATCTACAAACAATAAATGCTAGGGAAGGTATGGAGAAAAGGGAACCCTCTTACACTGCTGACAGGCATGTAAGTTGGTGCAGCTATTATGGAGAACAGTATGGAGATTCCTCAAGAAACTAAAATAGAGCTACCACATGATCCAACAATCCCACTCCTGGGCATATATCCAGAGAAAAACACGGTTCAAAAGGATTCACGCACGCTACATTCTTTGCAGTGCTGTTTACAAAAGCTAAGACATGGAAGCAACCTAAATATCCATTGACAGATGAATGGGTAAAGAAGATGTGATATATATATATATACACACACACAATGAAATATTACTCAGCATTAAAAAGAATTAAATAATGTCATTTGCAGCAACATGCATGGGTGTGGAGATTATCATACTGAATGAAGTAAGTCATTCAGTATGAAATGACAGAAAAAAGACAAATATATGATATCACTTATATGAGGAATCTGGGCTTCCCTGGTGGCTCAGATGGTAAAGAATCCACCTGCAATTAGGGAGGCCTGGGTTCAGTCCCTGGGTTGGGAAGATCCTCTGGAGGAGGAAATGGCACCCAGTCCAGTATACTTGCCTGGAGAATCCCCATGGACAGAGGAGCCTGGCAAGATACAGTTTACGGGGTTGCAGAGAGTCAGACATGACCAAGCACAGCACAGCATATGAGAAATCTAAACAAAGTTACACAAATGCACTTATTAACAAAATAGAAACAGATTCACAAACTTAGAGAATGAAGTTATGGTTACTTATTGGGGTGAATGGTGAATAAATGGGGAATTTGGGATGGACAGGTACACAGTGCTATATTTAATATAGATAACCTGCAAGGACCTATTGTATAGAACAGGGATCTCTGCTCAATATTCTGTAATAACCTAAATGGGAAAATAATTTGAAAAAAAAATGGATATATGTATATTTTGTATAACTGAATCTCTTCGCTGTATACATGAAACTAACACATCATTGTTAATCAACTATACTCCAAATTAAAAAATAAATAAAAACAAGTAGAGCATCTCATATTGTTACAGCATGATTCTGCCCTTCCTTCCTTTGCCTCTCTGTACTTGAATTTTCTTCTGTAATGTGAACTTTGTTATACATTTTGAAGATAAGACTTCAGAGTTACATTAATTGGAAAAGTATTTTCTAAATCTTCTTTAAGGGGGGAAAAGAAAGAAATAAAGAATGCAACACTCAAGGTAAACTACTTTTGTCTTGATTTTAGACCTTGTGATGTGCCCTGCCAATGATATATATCTATACTAATGGACATTTGAAAGAAGTTTTCTGATAATGATCCGACAATCTTTTCTAACAAATACATCTGGGATACAGTCATATGTCCACCTACTGATTAAATTTTTCCAGGAAGGAGAGACAAATCTTTGAATAATATATCATCACAACAAATTTGATTTCCTTTTATGTTTATATTTCAGTGACAGGCTTAATACCTAAATCAATGTGTTAAAAAAAAAAAAAAGCCCCCTTAGTTTTCTTTAAATGATTTATTGCCTCAGTTACATTATTGCTTCAGGTGTAATCAGGAATATTTGTCTTCATGTCACTGCAATGGAGATATGGATAGAATATGCTAATGTGCCTGTCTTTGTATATAATGTTTTATTAGTTTTTCTTGTTTGTTTCGGTCTCTTAATTACTGACAGTCATTTAAAGCCATCCATCTTTGTTCGAATTTATGCAAATATTGTAAGTTAATGATGAGAGTTTCAAAGGACCCTGTTTATCAGACTTTATTTTGAGTGTATTAGTCTATTAGTTTGTTCCGCTAAACAAAATGTCTTTCTTTAAAGCTATAAAGCTAAAATTCATCTATAAAATAATCCTTAAAAGTTCTTAAGGATAACTGTGTGTTTCACATCAGAGTATAAATACCACTTGTGAAATCGAATAACTGTTCAGCCTCCCATTATTGCTTCGGCCTCAATGCAGCCCCCACCCATGTCTTAAAGGACTGCTCAGGAAAATGATAAGGTTTTGTTAACATTTACTCCCAAAATGCCATCTGGAATTTACTGACTCATTGCAATTTAAAACAGAATCCTCATAGTTTACTAATGGTAATTGGAGTTAATGCTATAGAGGTTGATTAAGATGCTTGTTGGTACTATAAGAAATGCACCCTAATTATGACCTTAGTAGTTAGCTCACACAATCAAGGCAAAAATTATCACTTAGCTTACAGCTTTGCATATTCATTGTGCACTCACACCTTCACATTTGGGTTACATTGTTTTGTCCTAAAACTCACATAGCAAATAGTTGGAAGTGTTGATGTGCAGCTCTCAGCAATATAATACTGGATTCTCTCCCCATTTACTGTCATTAGCCAGAGTCTTTCTTCATATGCAATATATGAGGATCAGTAGTTCCAGTAAAATATTGGAATTATTTTCCTTAAAATCCAGATTTTTCAGGGACTGTGTTTGGTGGTGAGATTAATGGTACAGTCCCTGGGCTCGGATCATTTGTAGGATAGCGGTGAAAACAGACAGGGATCAGACTTTAAGCTTTCTAGGGTCAGGGACTGGATCCTGTCCACCATGATATTCCCACTGCTTTGCATACATCAAGAACATACCAGCTACACAGGCGGTGTCGTCTGGATTAAGAAGAGATACATGCCCAGAGGAGGGAAAGTAACGTGACTGCAGGAGTCAAAATGAATGACACGTTTTGAGCAGATACCCACAGCACAAGTAGAGTCTTTCTAGGAAGTAAGAGTGCCAGTCTCCACTAGGAAACTAGGGATCTTGTGGTTTTCCAGATGTACTATGTGCAGGGCTAAGGGATGGTGTAGAATGAGGCTGGGATGCTGGGGTTGCCAAGAATGTGAAGGCTTCTGAGTGGTATGATAAGGAGTTCAAGTGTTATTCGCTGTGTTGCAGAAGCCATCAACATTGTACTTTCAGGGCACATTCCTAATAGAAACAGAAGAAGGTAGCAGAACAGAGGATGAGCTCACATACCTCAAAAGGCTCAGGTGGCCACCTAGCCTCAGAAAAATAAGCATGCAGGCTTCGTGTTAGCTAAATCCAAATCTGCCACAGTTTTAGCTGGATAAATACTCCATTCTCTGATCTTTAGTATCCTAACCTAAAGGGGTTACAATACTAATTTGAAGGGTTCAGTTGCTCAGTCGTGTCGAACTCTTTGCGACCCCATGAACTGCAGCACACCAGGCCTCCCTGTCCATCACCAACCCCTGGAGTTCAACCAGACTCATGTCCATCGGGTCGGTCAGTGATGCCATCCAACCATCTCCTCTGTTGTCCCCTTCTCCTCCTGCCCCCAATCCTTCCCAGCATCAGGGTCTTTTCCAATGAGTCAACTCTTCACAAGAGGTGGCCAAAGTATTGGAGTTTCAGCTTCAACATCAGTCCTTCCAATGAACACCCAGGACTGATCTCCTTTAGGAAGGATTGGTTGGATCTCCTTGCAGTCCAAGGGACTCTCAAGAGTCTTCTCCAACATCACAGTTCAAAAGCATCAATTCTTCAGGGCTCAGCTTTCTTTATAGTCCAACTCTCACATCCATACATGACCACTGGAAAAACCATAGCCTTGACTAGATGGACCTTTTTTGACAAAGTAATGTCTCTGCTTTTTAATATACTGTCTAGGTTGGTCATAACTTTCCTTCCAAGGAATGTCTTTTAAATTCATGGCTGCAATCACCATCTGCAGTGAAGCCCCCCAAAATAAAGTTAGCCACTGTTTTCCCATCTATTTGCCATGAAGTGATGGGATTAGAGACTGTAAAGTATGTGAAACATAGTAAGTGCTCTTTAAATACTGAGACAGTATAGGAATGAATTCATATTAGTAAGAGTTGATACATATATATTTAAGTTTAAAAAGGGCAAAGGATCTGAAAGGACATTTTTCCAAAGAAGACATAAAATGGCCAGTGTAAACATGAATAGATGTTCAACCTCACTATTAGGAAAATCAGAACCACATGGAGATGCCACTTCACACCCACTGCTGCTGCTGCTAAGTCGCTTCAGTCATGTCCAACTCTGTGCGACCCCATAGATTGCAGCCCACCAGGCTCCCCCGTCCCTGGGATTCTCCAGACAAGAACACTGGAGTGGGTTGCCATTGCCTTCTCCAGTGCATGAAAGTGAAAAGTGAAAGTGAAGTCGCTCAGTCGTGTCCGACTCTTAGCGACCCCATGGACTGCAGCCCGTCAGGCTCCTCCATCCATGAGATTTTCCAGGCAAGAGTACTGGAGTGGGTGCCATTGCCTTCTCCATATAATATGCTACTATACTAAAAATATATTGTAAAAATATTTTTTTATATAGTTGTCATCATCATAGTTTTCTCACCTGTGGCTAACCTCTTAGCTCCCCTTGTTCTTGCTCAGGAACCTATTCTCAGACAACAAATGGCCTCTCTAACCCTCCCTTCCAGTTCTTTTGTGTAGGTAAAGACCCCCATCCTCACCTCAGAGAAAGGGATATACTGACCTCTACTCATTTCACTTTCTGAGTTGTCTCTAACGTCAGTTATGCTAGCTGAGATATTCAGGAGCAGAGAAACTTCATGCAAAAATAACTGTTTAACATATAACACCTGTCTCTAGGAAGCCCTTTAACAATAGCTGGCCTTTTTAATGCTATAAATACTAAGCATTTTTTTTTAACAATATGCCTTTACTAAGCATTGTTTTACTTAATCATTACAACAAATTGACGAAGAGAGAGGTAAGGTGACCAACTTATCCTGGTTTGCTGGGGACTTTCCCATTTTAGCACTGAAAAGCCACGGCCCCAGAACTGCTTTAGTGCCAGGCAAACCAACATGCTTGGTCATCCTGGAGAGAGGATTCACATGGACTAACCTTCTCAACAAGGAATTTGACCGTGTGCACTGTTCTTCTTCAAAAACAAAATGCAAAGTGTAACCGCTAACTCTTACCCCATTTACAAGTTATTTTTGATGACATATCATTTGTTGATTGGATTACCAAGCTTCATGAAGAGAGGCTAAAGACATTCTCTGAATAGTAACCAAGTGTATTTTAGGATATATCAACAAAAGAGTTGATAGAGTAATTAAGCACACCTGAAATCTGGTATAAAATATAATTACATGTTCCATAGAAGCTTTTATATTGAACCAAAGAAAAATGACTCCTGTTTAAAATGTCAAACTGATCATTGTTCCTTATTTTTCTCTTGAATATAGAGTGACATTTCCATGAACGCTCATTTCTGGTTTAGTGATACAGAAAAACACAATAGCTATTACCAATTATTTAGTTCCTACTGAGCTGTCCATAAAGGACTTGTGAAAAGTGGCATCTATTGATGTTCCTTCCCTTCCTCTCTTGCCTGCTCTATTTAAAGATAACATAGTCTGAGTCTTGGTATGAAATTAATCTTCAGGCTCTTGTCTCCAAAATGCAATTCCTACATCTCATACCAAAGAGAAGTTATTTCTCTTTGGGGTTCTCCACTAAAATGAGAATTTAAAGTTTAAGATGTGTAAGAGAGGGGTGGGTGGGTGGGTGGGTGGGTGTGTGTGTGTGTGTGTGTGTGTGTGTGTGTGTGTGTTCAGTTGTGTCCTACTCTTTGGTGACCCTATGGACCATAGCTGCCGGGTTCTTCTGTCCATGGAATTTTCCAGGCAAGAATACTGGAATGGGTTGCCATTTCCTCCTCCAGGGGTAGTGTCTAGGAAATGAGTTTTCTGAATATTCTTTTCTTTTTAAAGTTTGTATACATTATTTTTTGAAGATAATGAGACCAGATGGACAGCCACAGTGGTAAACTAGTTGCCTGGGTATACTTGTCAGAAGGTAAGCGGTCCCTCCAAAGATATGTCGAGTATGTAGCGTGATGTCTAGCTCAATAAATGTTCAAGAAGTGATAATCTATCTCCCCTTCCTCACCTGAGGGGTTAAAGAAGTACATAGAACTCGGTACTCTGTGTTGAAGCTATTAAAAAAGTAGGATTCATGAAGGTAGAGACTAAGTATTTCTAATCACTGCAGCCTGCAGCCTTGGAATTGCATAACAGTGTGCTTAGACACATTTTATTATTAGGAATGCTTAGACATATTAATTAAGGAATAGATTAATGAGTTTCTATGTCAAGGTATATCTCACCAGACGGAATTGCGTGGTTTCCCAACAAGCAGTATAGAAGATATGGAGAGTACTTCCCCTCATTTTTTAAGAAAATCACTCGTAAATCTGGTAGGAATATAAATAGCAGTCAAATTGTAGTCCTAACTGTAGTCCAGTTTAGGGACCAGGTGATTGAGAGCAAGCAGTGGAACAGAGAGCATCTCTCTCATGTACTCTTTGAGGAGCTTCATGTCTGTTATGGGGGGAAATTCATTGTCTCAGCAGTTGTTCAATTTCCCATTATTGTCTAAGAGGGGAGTTGATTCCATTTCAAGAATGAAGGAGGATACAAGACCATAATGAAAAAAATGCAATTACATACAAACCACCAGTTTCTGAAAAGTTAATAGTCAGCTTCTTTGTTGTTTCTAGAGCATCTGCTATTAAAAAGTCATTCCCCACAATTTATTCCATCTATTATAAACTAAAATACAGTTTGAGAAGGAAATTAGAGTGTATTCTTTCCTTGGTTGATAAGTACTAGATCATCAAGTTCCGCTGGCATGGTTTGTTCCAGTTCTCTCAAAGGTGTGTATACTTTATTCCTTATTTGAGCCAATTTTGATGTGTCCAGGAAAATTATGAGGGAATGGGGAAAACGGTTTAGTGATATTTGGAATGAAATCATTTCTCCAGCAGATTCTTTAAATCTAACATTCCACACATAAATCCTGTGGCATCTGACTGCAACATTTCTGGTTAGTGTTATCCAGCCCTTGACCCATCTAAGCACCCTCTCTAACCTCCACCATATCAATCCAGTACTTGATGATGATAATGAAAAACATTTACTGAGCACTTGTTATAAGTTTGAAACCAATCTAGATACATTAAATATGTGAATCATTTTAATCTTCACAACCATCCTATATTTTCTAGCATTGGTCCCTGATGGAGAAACTGAGTCTCAAAGAAATCAAGTCAGTTGCTTGAGGTCGCCCCCTATGAAATGGAAATTCAAATGCAGGCATTCTGGTACAGGGGCCCACCCTTCTTACCACTGCACTACATGCCCTTCATTCTGGTGGTCTTATTTCCTCTAGACCCAGTATCCTTTAGGGAGCCTCAGACACTGGTGGAACACTGTTTACCCAACTCCTACACCACTCCATCCAGTTGCTCCCAGTACTGTTTTTTAACCTGAAGGGTCTGGGTATCTATCAATGATGTCCCAGCAAGCTCTGCTGTATTATGGCATTGAAAATATATGAAGTTAATCTTCAGGAGGGAGCCAAAGCACCCCTCCTAGTGCTAGGAATAACCCAGTAAATCAGTGTAAATTATGTTGCAGATATATAGAGCTAACGATTTGACTGCAGTCTATTTCACCTCTTCTTCCCACCTCTACTCAGGGAGCTCAGCTACTTAAAACAAAAATTCTACTACCCCTGAAACTATTTCTATGTGACAGGGACATGGCCAGTTATTGTCATCTATAATTCACAGAATACTTTATATGGTTACATGCCTTTCTCAGAGTCAAATGACAATGCCAGTTGGCAAATCCTTTGGATCAATTCCTGTCCCTTTGGATCACTATGATTTGTGGACAGACAAGAAATGGTCAATGCATTATAACAGGCATAGACTTAACAACCTACCACATGTTCTTACATGTCAATCTGGGTATTACTGATGCTTCTATCTTCTTATACCTGGGGATTAAATGTGTCTCTACTCTCTAGGCATGGTTCAAAATTTTCCCACTTTTTGCTGTTTTATTTTAAAGACAGATGATGTGAATTTACAATCAAAGTGAGTTTGAATGACATTATTCATTAAGCACGTATTTATTTAATAATTACAGTGTGCCATTGCTGTATTTAAAATGGATAACCAACAAGAACCTACTGTGTAGCACATGGAACTCTGCTCTATGTTATGTGGTAGCCTAGACGGGAGAGGGGTTTGGGGAAGAGTGGATACAGAAACTATCACAACATTGTTAATTGGCTATACCCCGATAAAAATGTTCAAAAAATTTTAAAAAATAATTAGTGTGCCAGTAACTATGCTGAGGAGAGGAATGGATAAATAGATGAGTCTCCTTTTCCATGAAGTTTTATAGTGTGGGGAGAAGGGACAGTGGAAAGTCAGGGGAAGCACTTAACAATATGGTTTAATATAAGTTATATAAAAAAGAAATAAACAAGAGTCATATGGTGGATATCACTGTGGAAGAGCAGGAGGGAAGTGCAGTTAGTTAAGTTAGAGATGACTTTTCTGAGGGTGTAATGTTTCAGGTGAGACCTGAAAGATGAGATAAACATGCAAAAACGTGATGGAAGAGGATTCCCGATAAAGGGAAGAGCAAGTTTATTCCTAAGGCAGGAGTAAATCCAGCAAGCTCTTGTGGAGACACAGGAAGCCAGTGTGGCCTGGGATGGGAAAGGGGGATGGAGACTGGAATTAAAGGAAGTGTGAGAGGTAGGCACGTACTAGATCACAAGGAGCTTCACAGGTAAGAAGTCGTTTATTTACTTACTTCTGAGTAATGTGAGAAGTCCCCAAGCCTCTTTAAAAAGGGCAGACCTTACCTAATTGGGGTTTTTGAAGGCTCTTCTGGTTGTTGTGGTGGGACAGGGTAATACAGAGCAGGAATGAGATCAGTGAAAACAAACTTTAGGAACTTGCATCAATCTGGATGAAGTATGAGGATATTTTAACCACAGTACAGTAGATAAGCCTATAAAAGAATCAGCAAATACACACAGAGGGACTTGGAGCAATGCTGGGTGCCCTTCTACTTGTCCTCTGGGCTCTGCACACATTCTTGTCTGTATTCTTTTTCTGAAACACATCTCTACCCTCTTTCTTGACTTTGTTACTTCTACTTAGCCTTCAACCTGGGTATCAGTTTATCCAGGGATCCTTCCCTAACTCCCAAATTAAGATGAGTTATTTCATAGCAACGTGCACCCCCCCTCCCCCATCATGAAACTTACTGTCTCTCTGTGTCTTTATCTGTTCCCCATGAAACTGTAAACTGCATGAAGAAAGATCCACAGCTTTGTCATTCTAATTAGTTTGCTCAAGCTGTCATAATAAGATAGCACAGATTGGGAGGTCTAAACAACAGAATTTTATTTCATCACGTTCTGAGACTGGAAGTTCAAGATCAAGGTGTCTGCAGGTTTCATTTCTTCTCAGGCCTCTCTCTTTGGATTGTGGATGGTGGCCTTCTTGTAGCTTTACTGGCCTTTCTCTTGTCATATTCCTTTCTGGTGTTTATTTTGGTGTCCAAATTTCCTCTTCTTAAAAGGACATCTGTCATTGGATTAGGCCCCACCTTTATAACCTCCTTCTACTTAATTTACCTCTTTTAACATCCTATCTCCAAATTCAGTCCACATTCTGAGATCCTGGGAGTGAAGATTTCAATATATGAGTTTTGGGGAGATACAGTTCAGCCCATACTAGTCATTGTCGTATTCTCAGTATCTGGGACATTGTAGGTACTTAATAAGTATGTGTTGATGAATTTTATCTTATTTTTTCATTATTATCTTAATAATAATTATATTAAAGGGTATATGGTAATATACTCCAAGAATATTCATTCCTGGATGATCTGGGGTTTGAACCATAAGTTCAGCTTCCTTTTCAATAAAGTGGCAATAAGCTTTTTTATTACCAAGATTCAAGGATTCTTATGGGTGAAGATGTTACTAAATCTGGAAGTCTTCCATTAGCTCCATTTTTAGAGCAGGTTTCTAAAGTTTGAGCATTGGTCTATATTTTGAATAATAGATTGAACCATATACTCTCACAGTTAGTCACACCCTGAGAATGCATCCATTAACTCTACTAGATACATTATAATTTTTACTTTGAATTCAGTTGAATTTATTCATATGGTCCTTTTCAGTCATTATACTCATCCTTTGAATCTGCCAGTATAAGCTATGCATGCATGCTTAGCTGCTCAGTCTTGTCTGACTCTTTCAACCCCACAGACTATAGTCCATCTGGGTCCTCTGTTCATTGGACTCTCCAGGCAAGAATACTGGGATGGGTAATCATTCCCTTCTCCAGGGAATCTTCCCAACCCAGGGATCGAATGGAGATCTCCTGCACTGCAGGCGGATTCTTCACCATCTGACCCACCAGGGAAGCCCAATACAAACTCCAGTGTTAGTCACTCAGCCATATCTTACTCTTTGCAACCCTATGGACTGTAGCATGTCAGGCTCCTCTGTTCATGGAATTCTCCAGGTAAGAATACTGGAGCGGGTTGCTGCTGCTGCTGCTAATTTGCTTCAGTTGTGTCCGACTCTGTGTGACCCCATAGACGGCAGCCCACCAGGCTTCCCTGTCCCTGGGATTCTCCAGTCAAGAACACTGGAGTGGGTTGCCGTTTCCTTCTCCAATGCATAAAAGTGAAAGTGAAGTTGCTCAGTTGTGTCCAACTCTTAGTGACCCCATGGACTGCAGCCTACTAAGCTCCTCCATCCATAGGATTTTCCAGGCAAGTGTACTAGAGTGTGGCCCAATATGCTACTGGAGATCAATGGAGAAATAACTCCAGAAAGAATGAACAGACATAGCCAAAGCAAAACAACACCTAGTTGTGGATACGACTGGTTATGGAAGTAAAGTCCAATGTTCTAAAGAGCAATATTGCATGGGAACCTGGTATGTTCTCATCCTACATTCATCTAAGGTTACACAACATTTCCTTAAGGTAACTTTTGAAATATTGCCCCTTCCCTTAAACTGCTGCTGTGCCATCTGGTCTGGGCTACCTTAGCTCCAGCTAATTCTCCTTCACCCTTTACACACTGTGATTCTTTCAATTATTAACTGACTTATTAATGTTTAATAATTGTCAGTGCTTGACTAATCATGCCTCCATGCTAGATGGTCAACACCACATGGGAGTTTCTGGGTCTCTTTTTGTTCACTGCTGTATCTTCAGGACTTATCTATTTGAACAATTAGTTGGTGCTCAATGAACAGCTATTAACAGAAAATAAATCTGGCAGCCATGGAAACATTAACTTACTCATTGGTAATTCCAAAATGGCAAGAAGATTGAAACTCCAATCTCTCAATTCCATTGCACCCTCTGATATGGTTATAAGTAGTTAATTTGGGGGAGAGTATGAAATCTAAGTAAGATTTTAAAACTAAGAATAAATCAACTCTAGTGAATTCAAAAATTTAACTTACCTGCACTAATCCTCAAGAAGAAAGCTCTACTACACATGACAGATGATTTTCCCCTAGGTTTACATTTTTCCTTATTTTGTGGGGTGGGGAAATAAGATGAATGAAATTAAAATTCTTAGTGATTTCAGTGATAAATTTAAGTAACTTTAAAATATCCTAGTGAGAATAATGTAAATTTCTTTTCTATGTACATGAATCACCCAAGAATCCTAAGGACTTTTAAAAGCTAAGGAAAAATTCTACTTGGAGTACACATGTATATGAATGACAAATCTAGCCCCAAAATATCACGTGTCATTGCTAATCATTACAAATCTACTCTCTGCCTGCAATGCTATGAAAACTATCCATTTCGTGTTTCTTTCCTCCTGAAGAGATACAGAGATCTTGAAAAAGTGAAATAAAAGCTTCAAGCTTAATTGGGTGACAGTGAAAAGAGCAGAGAATTATTGTTTAAAGCTGGGTTTTCAATAAAGCCAGTGGGATAGCTGGGAGAAATGACATCGTGTACCTTCCCCCAAGCTGACATTTAGTTATTAATGAATGTTCAGAACACCTCTTAGTTGTTTACTTAAATTCACTGCCAAATCTGTAGACACTGACACGGCAGATCTCACCCACAGTCCCCTTTCACTACCAGTAAACAAGAGCTTTGACCCTCAGACTTAAAGGAGCAGAAGAGCAAACACACTGAGCTTGCATCCAAAGCTTAACAGGGCTGAGGTTAGAACAGGCACCTTTTGCCAAGTTTATCAAATGCCTCTTTCTGCACTGTAAAAATCACTGGGCTGTCCCTCCAGTCAATCAATGTTATCTGTGTATCAGCAACACAGATGGGAATATGGTACATATGTGACTGGTGGGGGAAGGCACTGAATGATGGAAAAAAGTGGATTTTAGAGATTATATATGAATGAAACAGATATGTCCAGTATGGTAAACAATATGTGGTTAATCTATATCTAAAACTTTAACTGTTAATTCAAGTTAAAAAATGTCTTCACTCATAACAACTTGGTCAGAGTAAATTTTAAGATATTCCATCTTAGCATTTTAGTGAATCATTCTTGGAAAGCAGTTCATCAATAATTATCAAAGAAATCCTCAAATTAAAAGTGATCTATACTTTACCCTAGATGTAGAATATTCAGAATCCCTCAATACCACACCCTCCCCCCTGCCCCACAAATACACAGAAGAGCTGACAGAAAAACTAATTTTTTTCTAGTTGTTGAGGTTATTTCAAAAAAGTACTTAAGATCAAAGTAAATAAAACATTCACAAAATTTGATATTTGCTAAACAGAACAGATGGAGAAGGCAATGGCACCCCACTCCAGTACTCTTGCTTGGAAAATCCCATGGACGGAGGAGCCTGTTAGGCTGCAATCCATGGGGTCGCTAAGAGTCGAACACGACTGAGTGACTTCCCTTTCACTTTTCACTTTCATGCACTGGAGAAGGAAATGGCAACCCACTCCAGTGTTCTTGCCTGGAGAATCCCAGGGACGGGGGAGCCTGGTGGGCTGCTGTCTATGGGGTCGCACAGAGTCGGACACGACTAAAGTTACTTAGCAAACAGAACCGAATCCGTCAGTATTTTTATACTATCAGCTAAGGAATTTATTCAGCAACTATATCTGAAGCACCTCCTGTATATTGGACAAGGAGATATAAGAAGCACATAGTGTGATGGGATGAGTTTAGGTTGTAGAGTCAGGCAATTTTACAACACAGGCTCTGCCTTCTTCTAATTCTGTTAACAGTGAGAAAATCATGGCCCTCCATTGTCTCATCTGTACAATGGGAATAATAACAGTATCTATCATCAGTAATAACTATAAATATGAAAGCATTATGTGTACAAGGAAAGTTCCCTGTGCTTGGCCATAGATGATCCACAATTAGACACTTTTCTTTCTCTCTTCTTAGGTACTATGATGCAATGAAGACCCTGTCCCTGTGGTCAAACAGATCTATAAGTAGGAGGGGGAAGGGGAAGTAGAAATACATATTACGATATGAAATGCAGATGCAGTAGTAAAAGTATTTACAAAATTTTCACAGAAGGTCAAGTATGATCCTTCTGAGTGGATTATAGAAGAAGAGTTAAGGTTGGGTGGGTGTTGAAGAACTGTCCCTTAAAGGAGGAAATAGTTAAATATTTACCATCTGCTGTGTACAAGGCTGTATGCCAGGGTGTTACGAAAGCATAAAAATGGTTTATGAGTTGTTGGTGTGATCATAAATTGGTATAACCACTTAGAAATTAGCAAGGAGGAATGTAGTAACATTGAAAAAATGTGTGACTCAGTGTCAATATTGGAATTTGACCCTAGATAACAATAAAAGGAGACTCAGTGCAGCATTTTTTGAAGTGTCTGCTACTGAAGTGTCAGTGAGAGGCAAAGTCACTTGAGGATTTTGAATAGGTGAGTGACACAATATGACTTACGTTTTAAAAGAATACCTCTGACTACCTTGAGAGTAGGTTTCGCTGAGTCTTCCAAGGAGGTCATAGATAGACTACTTAAAAGAATGTTTAATAATGCAGATTAGATTGGTCCAGTGTGATAACAGTAGAGATGGCGAGAAGTAGATGGATTCTGTATATACATTTTGAAGATAGAGCCAATGATACTATGGAAAATTCCTAAAATTCATACAATGACACTATTCAGCAGTTAAAAAGAATGTGGCAGACTGATAATCTAAAGATTCTAGAAATCTCAAAGTTGAACACCAAAAATAATATATACAATATTACTAATCTGATAGAATCTCTATGAATCAAGAAACCTCTCACAGTGCTATATATTCATAGACACATCTATACAGATGAAAAATGGATTCTAAGGATAAACCATAAATTCATCGAGTGGTCTTACCTATGGGAAGAATAGAAAGGGGGAAGAAATTAGACAGGAGGAAAGGAAAAAAGAATTATTTCAACTATATGTATTGTTTTATATCTTGAAAAGATTGAAAAATTGTTAATAAATATTACATGGGCAGCTGTGTAGTATGTACACAAGTAGTTTGCTACATTTCTAAATTTAAGAAAATTTAAAGACTATAGAGATCAGTAAGGCTAAATCTTTATAAACTCTTAAGGATAATACAAGGCAATTCATCTGAAGAGATATCTGGAAATTATTTCTAAATGCTATGAGGGTTGAAGATGTGACCTGATCAAATGTAATCTGGAGGGGCAAGGACAGATGGTTTCAGGTGATTAATAAATATTTGGTAGTATTTCAAAAGGTAAAAATGCAAAAGAGTGATTCTGTCAAACAAAAATAAGAGGAAAGACAGGAAATCACAGGCCAGCTTTTGGAAAGAGCCTTGACTTTCAGTTTATAGAATCTAGACTCAACTGATGCAGACCCTATACCCACATCCTCTAAAAGGAGAGAACTGACTTCCATCACTGCCACTAAGAGATAATATTGTACAATAATTTTTTTAATGCATCCATTGGAGTATTTTTATTAGAGAAATTTATTATGGCTGTAGATACCCAGATATACTAGAAAATAAGATTAAAAGTGGCCCACCTAGAATAATGAAAATAAAAGCAAACACAAAAATAAATAAATGGAACCTAATTAAACTTTAAAGTTTTTGCACAGCAAAGAAAAATATAAAGAAGAAGAAAAGACAACCCTCAGAATGGGAGAAAATATTTGCAAATGAAGCAACTGACAAAGGATTAACCTCCAAAATATACATGCAGCCCATGCAGCTCAATAACAAAAAAATAACTCAATCAAAAAATGGACAGAAGACCTAAACAGACATTTCTCCAAAGAAGACATATAGATGGCCAACAAACACATGAAAAGATGCTCAACATCGCTCACTGTTTGAGATAAATGCAAATCAAAAATACCATGAGGTATCACCTCACACTGGTCAGATGGCCATTATCAAAGAATCTACAAACAATAAATGCTGGAGAGGGTGTGGAGAAAAGGGAACACTCTTGTATTGTTGGTAGGAATGTAAATCGATACAGCCACTATGGAGAACAGTATGGAGGTTCCTTAAAAAACTAAAAATAGAAGTACCATGACTCAGCAATCCCACTACTAGGTATCTACCCTGAAAACATCATAATTCAAAAAGACACATGTACCTCAGTGTTCACTGCAGCACTATTTACAATAGCCGGGACATGGAAGCAACCTAAATATCCATTGGGTTGCTTCCATGTCCCAGCTATTGTATAAAGAGAGAGAGAGACAGAGAGAGAGAGAGGAAGAGAATGGTGAAAGTCACTCTGTCATGCCCGACTCTTTGCAACCCCATGGATTATACAGTCCATGGAATTCTCCAGGCCAGAATACTAGAATGGGTAGTCTTTCCCTTCTCCAGGGGATCTTCCCAACCCAGGGATCGAATCCAGGTCTCCCGCATTGCAGGCAGATTCTTAACCAGCTGAGCCACCATGGAATCCCTTGGAATATTACTCAGCCATAAAAAGGAAAAAGTTAGGTCATTTGCAGTGATGTGGGTGGACCTAGAGTCTGTCATACAGAGTGGGTTCCATACAGAATGAAGTCAAAGAAAAAAACAAATAATCATATATTAACACACACATATATATGGAATCTAGAAAATAATGGTACAGATGAACCCATTTGCAGGGCAGGAATAGACACACAGACATGGAATAGACATGTGGACACTTGAGGGGAAAGGGAAGATCAGACAAATTGGGAGAGTACTACTCACACATGTACTCTACCATGTGTAAAACAGATAGCTAGTAGGAAGCTGTTGTATAGCACAGGGGCTCAGCTCGGTGCTCTGTGATAACCTAGAGAAGTGGGATGGCGGGAATGGGAGAGAGATTCAAGAGGAGGGGGTATGTATGTGTATATACAGCTGATTCACTTTGTTGTACTGCGGAAACTAACACTGTAAAGCAAATATATTCCAATAAAAAATAAAAGCAAAAATAAAAAAAAAAATAGCACTAACTTTTTTTATTAACCAAGGAGTAAGATATATGAAAGTCTGAAATCTTAAGAAAATTTTCAAAAAACAAAGTTGAGCTGAAAGAGCTCAATCTGAGTTTCTACTAGGTTTAAGGTAAAATAATTATGTGGTAATTTGGCAATCATCTTCAGGAATTTACTATTACTAGCAAGCGTAACCCAGGCAGCAATTCAAGATCAAGTTTAAAGCATGTTTAATACTTGGAGCAAATGTTTGAACAAGCTAGTTAAACCAGGCTATTGATGCCAGTGTTTTCCTGCTCAAACAACAAATATCATCACCACTCCCATCTCTCAGTGATGGGAGTGAAAACCAATTGCTCAGCCTTGGGTGCTGCTGGCAAGTTCAGCCATCAAATTGAATTCTGGGACTGTGAGGTATTATAATTTAGAAGTCTGGTTTACAGAAATTAATGGACAGTGAGCAACTCACTTCTCTCTCTCACCAGGACCCCAACCAGAGGAGTCGTGATGTGCTTTCAAGGGCATGAAAACTGATCGTGCCACTGTAGCTTTGTCTCAGTTTCTGAATCTTTATGTCCATGTGGCATTAATTTATCACTTCCTTTTATGTGTGGTTAATATTCTGACAAATTGCTTGATAAACCTGAATGCTAACAACCAGCAATAAGGCAGAATGGGGTACCAATTCTTTGCAATGATATGGTGCTTGTAACATCAGACTTGACTTTTTATTTCTTTTCCTCCTTCAGCAGATCCTTTGTACAAAAGGATCTAATACAAATATTTTATTTCCATAAAGTATCCTTATACTTACTATATGATTACTTAAACCTTGTTGATAATTAATGGAGAGGGGAGCTAGAACGCAGGAATTTTTTTCTTATTCTTTTTAGTAATTATCCCTGTATTTCTGTCACCATTTATTTGTCACAGGTGGACTTAGTCTATAAATAGCTCTGTGAAATGATGGACAGTTTTTAAGGCTCGTTGGCATGGAATCAATACGTGGCAAAAGGGACCATATGAATCAATTACATTGTCCCTGGCAGGGTTACCATGGAAGCTCTAGCTTTCCAGTCTATCTTACTTCTTCTGTCTGGGTAGTATTCTGCATATCTTTAATTAGAATGGATGCAATTTATTTAGTAATGGAAAGCTTACTTGAGGGAGTTCTGTGAAGGTGTCAGACAGAATTCAACCAGCCATGCATATTCAGAGAAGACTAATGTGAAAATGCAAATGCTTCCTCTAATTTAATTCCTTTCTTTAAAAAATAGAGGCTGTCCTATCTTGGAAGGTAGCTTCTTTTGATGGTAAAGAAATTACATTTGCTATTCCATCTTAGATGTAAAACAAGCAGTGGTTCTTAAAATAACCTCTTCTGCTGTGGATATAGTAATCTGCTGTATGCGTTTATTCAGTTACTCCGGCATTTCTCAGTGTTAACGTTGCCTACAACAGCTTTGCTTGGATGTAAACCACAGGGCCAAACAGGAATAATTACTGAGTCTCACTGTGCTCCTGGCCCTGTGAGGAGATAAAGACACACCTGTTCTTTAGACATGAATGAACACACTGAGGGGAGGGAGGCAAAGAGGCAAATCTAACACAGAAATAAGCTGCATGGTGCAGGTCTGCAGGGAAGGCTTAGGGAAAGAGAGGAAGAGCCAGAAATCCAGCAAGACGAGGCAGGTGGGGACACTTAGAACACAGTTTACTGAGGAAGTGATTTTGAAGGACAGGCCATAACTGGCGAGCCAGGTGAGATGGTGGAAGGACAAATGGCCAGAAGGAAAAATGTTTGAAAAGGCAGGGATTCCTGAAAGACCAGGCTGTGTTTGAGAAACTACAGATAGATAGGTGGAAAGTATTGGAGAAATGCTTTGTATGCTCTAGCATCCAAGCTGGACATGAATCTGAAAAAACCTGCATAATCCTGTCCTCAGGTCCTCAGTTTCATTTTGAAGGTAGGGAAGCATTTCTACCTTAGGGAAAAGTAACATGTTGCTGTGTGGGAAGAAGTAATCTAGTTTTAGCAAAATTGTGCAAGTGGCGATTTTTTTGGCAATGTCATTATCTCAAACTCCTGGAATGGGTTGCCATTCCCATCTCCAGGGGATCTTCCCAACCCAGGGACGGAACCCTGGTCTCCTGCAGATAGTAAAACCCGGGTCTTTACCAGATGGTAAAGAATGTGAACCGCTGGCTCAGATTATTTACCATCTGAACCACTAGGGAAGCCTCCTTTTCATTATCTCAAAGTCCTTTAAAATGAATTTATACCTATAACAAAAGCTTTGAAAGAAGAAAAAATAAATTGTACAATAATTTGGAGAGAAGATATATCTGTACTTTTAGTGAAAAGTACACAAAATTTTTTCCCTGAGGTATTAAGATATTCCTGAACAGAAGCATGAAGAATCAGACTGATTTCCAGGAGATGATTTCCAGCCATGAAAGTAAAAGAGCTTGCTCCTTAGAAGAAAAACTATGACAAACCTAGACAGTGTATTAAAACGCTGACAAAGGTCTGTCTAGTCAAAGCTGTGGGTTTTCCAGTAGCCATGTATGGATGTGAGAGTTGGACCTTAAATAAACCTGAGTGCCAAAGAATTGATGCTTTTCAATTGTGGTGTTGGAGAAGACTCTTTGGAGTCCCTTGGACTGCAAGGAGACCCAACCAGTCAATCCTAAAGGAAATCGGTCCTGAATAGTCATTGGAAGGACTGATGCTGAAGCTGAAGCTCCAATACCTTGGCCACCTGATGCAAAGAGCTGACTCATTGGAAAAGACCCTGATGTTGGGAAAGACTGAAGGCAGGAGGAGAAGGGGACAACAGAGGATGAGACGGTTGGATGGCATCGCAGACTCGATGGACGTGAGTTTGAGTAAGCTCCAAGAGTTGGTGATAGACAGGGGAGCCTGGTGTGCTGCAGTCCGTGGGGTCACAAAAAGTCAGACACGACTGAGCAACTGAACAACCAGGGGATGAGACACCATGGTAAACTTCTTGGTTTTAGAATCCTTTCTCACTCAGGGGGAGATATGACTCAGTGGGTGAAATACCTTTTGAATGCGAGACTTTTTCACTGCCCCACACTCTTATTGTGAAGGTGAATACTAATAACTCTTATTTAATTCAGTTAATAAAATTCTCTACACTGGACCGAAGAAGCCCTTTGCATACATCTCCCATGTTATTTTTACCGCTGGGCTGAGAGCATTGTTAGTCCTTCAGCTTACAGATAAGAAACTCAGGATCAGAAAATAAAAAGTAATGGCCAAAGATCAATAGGCCACCCTAGTTCAGAAGTGGTGAACTGGTATTTCAGCGCAGGCTATTTTTACTTTGAAGCCCTATTCTTATTCCACTCGGAGGGGCTCAGTTCCCACAGACATTCTTGGAGGCAATCAGGCACCCATGTACCACCCTGTTAGACTATGAGACTCAGGGTGGGACAGACTGTGAAAGCGAACAATAAACATAAAAAGCTACATTCTGTGGTCTTTATGACTAATGTACCTTCAGAACTGCTGCCTTGAATACATGAGCAACCCATTTGCAAGCTGTTGGGACATTTCAATCTGCATGAAGTTTATACACACTCCTTAAATTAACACACTAAGTGCTTCTGGTTCCCCATTACCTCTGAATTCTGTGCCACTTCTTTTGTGTGTACGATGTTTAAGGGGAAAAAATGAATATAAAATAAGCAGTATTTCTTCTGTCATTAGGGTACTGTACAATCCTGAGGTAAACATGTCATGGGCAAGTGGTTCTATCTCACTTACAAAAGGAAAACAGAATTAGCCTTGATGGCATAAATAACTCCACAAAAATACCCATGATCGTGCTCACTAGACCTTCATGGTGAGCAGCCTGGGGCTCTCTGCTCAAGCCCCTCACCAGGCTGCACTCCACTCCCAAGAAGCTAAAGCCAATACAGTACACCTGGGGTGACCGATGTCTCCCAAGTGTCAATCTGATTTGTGGGGAATGACAAATGGGCATGAATGGGATGCCTCATTTTACATAAGATACATTTATTATCCTCATGTCAATAATGAAAAGGCAACTCCCAGATGAAAATAAGCTGTTTATACAACAATCGATTAAGGTATTATGTACATACTGTAAAACACTAATTGTTGCTTTCATATTTTTTTAACCTTGTAATAAGCTTGCCAGTCAAGGTTGGTCACACTGAACTACATTAGCAAGCACCCCCTGGGTATTTTTAATATCTGTGCAGCAATGCTTTTTCATGACTGACTTATGTAATCCTTAACATAATCCTGAAAAGTATTTATATCAGTACTATTAATAGTATTGGTTTCATGCTAAAAATGAGAAACCAAACCCTCATAAAGTTTACATGACTTGCCCAGAGCTACACTGAACCAGAGCCTGGCCATGGATCTCAGTCTTCTGGCCTTGTATCCCTTGATCTTTCTCTTAAGTCACACTGATACCAAGATAACATGAGTGTGCAATGTAATGGGATTGAGGCGGTTCCCCAAAGGATAACCCAGCATCTGTTATCAAAAGAAAAGAATATATATGCTGAAAAGAACCAAACACTAGATGTTCATCATACAAGCATCTAGGTTCCCCAGACCATTCTGACTACAAGTTGTATTAAACCAGCTGTTCTATCTCTACTTTCTAAAATTTCACCAAAAATTTCTTATATCACATCTTTGTATTTTAAGGATGTTATCACAGATGTATTTGCTACCAGGAGAATTGCTCTTCAATATAATCTGTTTAATGAACCATTTTATTCAATACATTAAGACTAATTAATGGAGAAATTATGTTTATATTACTTGTTATGCCCAATAATCTGGTAGGCTTGCATTCACTTAAACTGAGTCTTCTCAATACAACCATACAAAGTACAATTTTCAGAAGTTAAGTGTCCCTTATACCCAGGAACCTGTCAACTTGAGAATGAAATTTATTTTGCAAACTTGATTAAAGCTGTCATACTTACTCCTTAACATTTTGGGAGCGCTCGTATTTATTTTGAGAACTGAACATAAAAGCTGATCTCTGCCTGATAACTGCCATCGAGTTGTTCCTCTGGTGGCCCCTTAAGATTTGTTTAGTTCAAATTCCTTGTAGTTTTCTTTGTGATCAAAGGGTGACATTTCATGAATTTACTACAATCCAACATCACTTTTGACAAAAATTCTTAATACTGAGAGTTAAATCTGTTATCATAAAACCAAATCAGTTTCTCTTACCACTTTTAGTGGCAGACAAGTAGCCCTAAAGAGAACTTTATGATTACATTTTAAAAGCCTACTTGCTGTGATCTTTAATGCATAAACCAGAACTGAGTGATAACTGAGGCAGTTTTTGAGGAAAGCAAGGTATATATTTCTACTGAGCTGGAAATCTCAAAAAAAAAAAAAAAAAAAAGAACTCTGTCCAATTCGATTCATTAAGCAGACATTAACTTTAAAGAAACATAATTTTAAGATAAAATTAAGATACATGTAGGTAGCAATTTATTGTTGTGATAGGTGAGACTATGATTCTATTTATCATTTGGGTTTCTGGCAAATGTGAAGACCCCTTCCAAGACAGGCGATGGTACGATGCATGTCCTTCTTGCCGAATCCAACACATTGGTGCCTGCTGTCACATTCAAGTAACTCTCATTACAGAGAAATGACCATCAATCAGACATTCTTCTGAAGCACTGAAGTTTGTTCCTAGCCTATTTGAATTCATAAAAAATTAAAATTTGGCAGCAATATGGAGATAGGCATTGCATTTATTTAAAATGACACTTTTTTTGAGTTATTCATATATCTTTCCATTTCCAAAGCTCAAACTTCCTAATTATTAAATTTTATTAGAGCTATTTTGACCTTTGTATTATCTCAAGGGTTAGTCTACATTAACTGTTATAAGCCTTGGCCTTTTAGATTATGAATTTTCATATTAGAGATGAATATTTAGATTTATGTAATATAATCAGCCTCCTGAAATCACAGTACTTTCAATCATATTTCCTTCCATAACAATCCCTAAACCTGGGGCCAATCTCTGCTATACCCTCCCAGCTCCCAAGATACTGCATATAGTAACAGCTAACCTTTTGTGAAAATTTACTATGTACCAGGCACAAAAGTAATATTTCATCTGTATTATTTAGTATAACTCTTCTTATGAGGGAGGGGCTGTATTATCCCTAACTTTGGTAAGGGGTGACTAGAGGATGAGAAGTTAGGTATCATGCGCAGTTTCCCAGGAAGCTAACTGCAGAGTCCTCCAGATGTAGTTCCTATGATCCAGGCTTTCCCCAGAATGGCCTGATATCTACTGGTTTCTCATATACCAAACTCATTCTCATTCCAGCTCATCTCCAGTAAATTTGTGAAACCATGATGTGTTGACATTCTTCCTTAGAATGTTCTCTCCTTCACCCTCTCATTTTTTCCAACCCTATAAATGCCTCAAACTCAGCTACATTCTCACCATCCTGAAGCTCATTCCAGTCCCTATATATATATTTTTTAAAGACACCCATTTCAAAAGGACAAAGTCCAAACCTCTGAGCCTGGTGTAGAAGATCCTTCATGATTTGGTCCCTGCAACACTCATATCTCTGCTTCACTAAGCCTTCCCTCTCTCCTGAAAATCAGAAATACTTCCTGCTGTCAGCATACTTGGACCTCTTTCCTGCTTCATTTTTCTCAATAGTAATTAGAACAGAGGTTTTATAGTTTACTGTATTTTTATATTTTACTTTGTAAAGAATTTATCTTATGTGCGTATGTGTTACTTTGGGTATCTTTCTCCAAAGGAATAAAGTCCAAACAGGAATTTCAGTCTGTGTCTCTTAGGCTTCATATATCCAGCATCTAAAACAGCCCCTGGCACATCACAGACCCTCAATAAGTAGTCCTCAAGTGAATACTGAATTACCCAAAGTTTCTAAATACATCACACCGTTTGATTTCCTTTTGCCATTTTTCTTACTGCTTCCAGTGCCTTGAATATCCTTTGCTACTGGTGTGCTCAAGAATACCTGGCCATCACTGAAGACTCAGCTTAAAGGCGTCATTTTTCATGTTAGAGATAACTTGGGTTAAGGTCTCCACTCTTTTCTCCTGAGTATATACTCTGGGCAGATAACTTCATTTCTCTAAACTTATTTTCTTCATTTGTAGAATAGAGATAATAGTTCTTATTTCTTAGGGTCATCAAGAGAATTAAAGAAGATGGCAAGTGAAGTGCCAATGCACTTATCTCAGTGCTTGACACATTATAAAATTTCAAATTATTAATCATTTTTTTCATTCCTAACTCCTCTGTACTAAACCCTCATAGAATTTACCATTCCACATTTATCACACTTATGTCATGTCCCTATTAAAACACTAGATCTTGTAGAGGGCAAGAAGTGTGTTTTACTCATCTTTATAGGCTCAGAACATATAAAATTCTGAATACTAATATTAATAACCATCATTTATTGAGTTTAATTTTGTACCATATACTGTGCTTAGAGGGCTAAAACATTGTATCATTGATTCTCATAATACCCCATTGAAGAATACTTTAAAAAAGACTCAATCAGATAATCTTGCTTTCTCAGGGTCAATTAGTGAGTGGTAAAAGTGGAACTAGAAGTGAAGTCTACCTAGCTTAAAACTTTGTTCTGCATCATTTTTCTACAACCAGAATGGATGGATTGATGGATGAGTGGGTGGATAGGCAAATGAAGACTGTTCTTAAACTTAAAATAAGTTTACACTCTTATCTTAATATATAATCTGGAGCACATATAGATTGCTGCTGCTAAGTCACTTCAGTCGTGTCCGACTCTGTGCGACCCCATGGACTGCAGCCTACCAGGCTCCTCCGTCCATGGGATTTTCCAAGCAAGAGTACTGGAGTGGGTTGCCATTGCCTTCTCCCACATACAGATTATTCTACAGCATTTCACCAATTAACCACACAGACACTAGAATATTTTATCAGTTTTTCTTTTCATCTTAAAACGACAGGATAAGGATCATAATTAAATTGGCCATATATGGGGCTCCTTTCTTCTTTAGAAAAGGTTGTCAACTTATTTAGGAATGGTATAGGAAGTATAATACCATTAGTAAATGCACAGGCTCTAGTACTAGACTGTTTCAGTCCACTTGACCACAGCATTGACTACCTGTGTAATGTTGATCCAATTATTTAACCTTACTGAGGGTTAGTATCCACAGCTGCAAAGTGAAGATAATATTTAAATAATAATGGACTTAGTAAAAATGGTTGAATTAACACATGTAAATTATTTAGGCCAGATCCTGGCTTATAGTATGTGTCTTATGAAAATAATTAGACTTAATAAAAATGGTTAATACATGTAAATTATTTAGAACAGGTCCTGGTGTACAGTATGTGTCTTATTATATATTTTGCCTAATTTTCCTTTGGATATATTTCGTTAATGCATGTATATTAGACATGCTTTAATTACAAATAATTTTAGATATCACTAGGAGAAGCAGCTTTAACCACAAATATGAGCTTTATTCTTTTGTATTGTTTAGTCAGACCACTGCTACTGTAACTCACCATGTTTTTTCTTTACTGAAAACTTTTAAAATTCTAGTTATTCTAATAATACGCTCTTATATATTGTTTGCATTCATTACCCTAAGCTCAGCAGGTACCGCTACCCCAATCAAAGTGGGCCTTACAGATTCTCATACTGGCAGTAAAGGAGCCTGGATTCAAACTCACATCTTTCTGAATTCAAATCTGGCCTTCTTTACAACACCCAGGTTGACCAGTTTGAAATGGCATTTTATCTCAGCCCTGAAGGAGGTGTTTAGGGTTAAAAATGTTTTGATTTCAGAATCTCTGCCAGTTACAAATAATAGCTACAAGCCTGCTTATATATGGAGTCTTTGGGGACTTGCTGGCATTTTTGCTATCTCAGATCAAATGCAGCAGACAATGGAAAGATGTCAGGATTGTGAATGTTCCCAGTAGACTCGGTGTTTACAAGCGGGTAACAGCCTTGACTTTGCATATGTAGACTTAAAATTTTCCTGACAGGTAAAATGTAGCTCTGCGTCTTCTTTTGAAATGAATTCCTACAGAGGTGTGTTTCCAGCACTGCAAGCTCTTCCTGGAGCCCAGTATTTTCATGATGTGTCTAGTTTCTTATACAGCTGCCCTGGTTGGGGGATGTTTTCATGACAACCTTTTAGTAATGGTAAATACTCTCCAAGTTATAAAATGCTTCTGAATATAAAATGCCTGACTTTTCTAGAAACGAATATCCTGGCCCAGCCTTGATTTTGAGTACAACCATCTTTCGTCACTACTGTCTTTTGAGCTCTTTTGAAAGGGCAAGAAATATGTCCGATTTTATGAGGTTTCTAGTTTACAGAACAATGCTTGGCTAAGACCCTGACAAAAAGAATAAAACAGATATAGACAGATATAGGCAGATAATTAAATGATGTAGTTAAAGCAAAACAGGGTAGGATAGAGTGGGTATACAAGGTACCAGGAGGATAAAATTGGTATAAAAAGCCAGGTGATGAATCCCCTTCCCCAGTCCACTTTAGGGTAACTCAGCCAAAGTAAGACTGAATATTTGTATGTGTGTTTTATCTGAGAAATGACTGAGATAGAGTCAACTGGAACCATCTCTCCCCTCTCTCTAATTCTCATCCCCCCACCCTCGGGTAAATACCGGGGACAGTGGAATTGGGACTGATCTTTTCCCCTCCTCACCTCTAGAGTTAAGGCTTATGTATTGGAGAGCAAAAGTGGGATTTTCCTCAACCTCATGATAAAATCAATCTTTTGTAGTTCAAGGGCTAGCTATGTAACATACCTTACATCAATTTTCTTGAGCTACCCAGCCCACGTACTTATAAACTCTCTCTTATTGTAGTGCCCTGACCATGACTCTCAGAAGCTTGAGCTCTCAAACCTCAAGGAGTTCCTTGCTTTCCCTCTGGCTTTGCTTTCTCTTCTAAAGACAAGGCTACAAGGGAGATTTCCATATGAGGTGGACACACATGAATGGCTGAAATATGGAAGGATTCATGATAATTGCATTGTAATGTAGCATCCCCTGCCAGTTGTGAGTTAGAGTGCTTTAACATGTTGAGAAAGGGGTGACTCTTTGCCAGACCAACCATGTTCCTTCCTTGTCACCTCTGCGTTAGCTGGCTGAGCATAAAGTATTCACCAACACATTCAAACCTTGTACTTTGAAGGTGCATTTAAGCATTAAGAGAGATGGTGACTACATTTCTCTTGCTATGTGTGGAAAATTAAATTCCTAAGCCTCAAATTTATTGCTTATATCAAAAGACTGTCTATTCATGATAGAATGGTCAAGCAACCTTTGAGAACACGAATATAGTTAGGTATTTTACACCAGACAATCACTGAGGCTAGGCTCGGGCAGAATGGTCAACATGAGAAAAATAACAACCGGATAATCTGCATAAAAATTAACATCTGTAATTTCAGATATTTCAGAATGTGGGTCTTCTTGAGTATGATGGATATGAGCTAGTTAAAACTGAGGTATGAATATTTCCTTAATGAACACAAATACATTATCCAGATCTCCAGGCTTCAAATTATTGCTAATCTGAGAAATTTATATTCTGAAGGTGTTTTAGATAAATGTTCACTGCCAAGGTTAATAACACCAACAGAAACAGAATAAATAGCTGTTGGGTGAAAGAACAAAATAGAGTAAGAAACAAATTGCAGATCGTTTCAAATCAGTCAAACCTAAATATGATTGAGAAAATACAACTGCTTGAGGAAAGGGTTTAATTTTTCCTCAATATAATGCGGAAAATAAAGATAGTATTTATTGATGTATTTGAACTTTAGAGAGAGTCATGATAGTTCTTGGCCCCAAGCACTTGAACTTTCTCCTGTTACTCACCATAAAGTCCAAACCCTTAGGAGAACAGTCCTTTCTCCTTTGGTACAAACTACCTTCCAGCTCCCTTCCATCCTGGCACTTCTGCCAAATTCAGTGTATAATTAATTACCCACCATCTTCCTTTGCTGTGCTATCTTACATCCACTCACAATGTCCTTTACTGACTTGGTCCTTTGCAAAAGCCTCACACCCTCAAAGTCAAACACATACATTTTTCCCACCTCCCAAGATAAATGCCCCTGACCAATAGCACTCTTCATACTATAAAATCATCCACCTTTCATTTATATGATTCTCATTGTCTAATGTTATTTAATTCAACTAAAACTTTTAAAAATTTATTTGTATTGAAGGATAATTACTTTACAGTATCATGTTGGTTTTTGCCATATATCAACTTATGGCAGAAAGTGAAGAGGAACTAAAAAGCCTCTTGATGAAAGTGAAAGAGGAGAGTGAAAAAGTTGGCTTAAAGCTCAACATTCAGAAAACGAAGATCATGGCATCCGGTCCTATCACTTCCTGGGAAATAGATGGGGAAACAGTGGAAACAGTGTCAGACTTTTTTTGGAGGGGGGGGGGGCTCCAAAGTCACTGCAGATGGTGATTGCAGCCATGAAATTAAGACACATACTCCTTGGAAGGAAAGTTATGACCAACCTAGATAGCATATTCAAAAGCAGGGATATTACTTTGCCAACAAAGGTCCATCTAGTCAAGGCTATGGTTTTTCCCTGTGGTCATGTATGGATGTGAGAGTTGGACTGTGAAGAAAGCTGAGTGCCAAAGAATTGATGCTTTTGAACTGTGGTGTTGAAGAATACTTTTGTGAGTCCCTTGGACTGCAAGGAGATCCAACCAGTCCATCCTAAAGGAGATCAGTCCTGGGTGTTCTTTGGAAGGACTGATGCTAAAGCTGAAACTCCAGTACTTTGGCCACCTCATGTGAAGAGTTGACTCATTGGAAAAGACCCTGATGTTGGGAGGGGTTGGGGGCAGGAGAAGGGGACAACAGAGGATGAGATGGCTGGATGGCATCACCGACTCGATGGATATGAGTTTGAGTGAACTCCGGGAGTTGGTGATGGACAGGGAGGCCTGGTGTGCTATGATTCATGGGGTTGCAAAGAGTCAGACACGACTGAGCAACTGAACTGACTGAACTGATACACATGTCCCCTCCCTCTTGTTATTTTTTATTGCAGTTAATTTGGTTAGTGTGCCTTCACACTTCACAATCTACTTGCTTATATGGTTATTGAGATTCTCTTTAGCTTTCTCTGATATCTTCCTTTCCCGTAACATGGATGCATTTGCTTGTTATTCATGTATTCATTCATTCCTATCATATAAAACACGTGTTATATTGTGAAAATTAAGTTTATAATAGGTACTATCTTAAAATCCTTCCATCTACAACCTGTGGATTATATGTTGTTGAAGCCAACACATGTTATTGATGGTTCCTATATATGAGTGAAAGTGCTTCCCTGGTGGGTCAGACAGTAAAGAATCTGCTTGTAGCGCAGGAGATCCAGGTTCGATCCCTGGGTCAGGAAGATCCCTGGAGAAGGGAATGGCTACCCACTTCAGTGTTCTTACCTAGAGAATTCCATGGACAGGGAAGCCTGGAAAGCTACAGACCATGGCGTCACAGAGAGTTGAACACGACTGACTAACACACACACACACGAGCACTCTGTCCAAATGGTTTTTCTCAGAACAATTTCTACCCATCACTGTTATAACTCTCATCACATTATATAATAGTATTCTGCCTTTCATGAATTAGTAATACATAGCTTTTGACAGAAACCATGCCATGCGGCTTTAATCTCCCAGCACCTAGCACTTAACAGGCTCTAGATAAATGTCTGTTTAATAACATAAGGTTGAATGCATTGATAGGTAGAAAAATGAATACATAAAAAAAAAAATTTTATGTATAAGTAACTATGGATGTAATGCGTTTGGAGGCAAAAGTCCAATTAAGGGTATAATACTTATAATGTTATTTAAATTAAGGTTAACAATGAGAATTGCAAAAGATGCATCATCAAGACATAGAGGTCTAATGGGGGTCACATTTTTTTGGTCTAAAGATGAGTAACTCCTGCCATGCAAACCTAGCCCCACCTCATCCTCCCAGCCACCACACCCAAAACCACTCACATCTCATCAGGTATCTAGTCTCTGGTCTCAAAATGGTGGCCAACGGGAGAGTACTTTGAGCCGTGAGTACTTTCCGATTTGGGAAACCAGTGTAACAGCATTTAGGGTCTCTGTCACTATATCCTTACAGGTTCTTAAATAATATGGAGACAGAATGGAGACAATTCCTAATTATGCACTTCTGCTCCCAAAGGAAACATTTTACCTCAGCCCTCAAGTGAGAGACAGGGCTACCTCAAGCTTTGGTCCCTCTGTGCTCCTGCTGTTCTCATGGAGAGTGATGGCAGTCAAAACCATCACCTTTGAATTGCAAAGACCAGAAAGTACTTATCAAAAAATCAGTAATGATGTTTTACAGCACAGCTTGCAACCAAGAATTTGAAAAGTTCAATTTTCTCATTTCCAGAAGAGCTATATAACTTGTAAGCATAATGTGGATTTTTATTTTACAGATGAAAAATGTAGGCACCTGGTGAATTTCCTAATGCTAGTGCTGTTGGTGATAAAAGCAGGGTGGCAAACTCTCCTGATTCACTGTAGATACATTTATCCTAAAAAATCAGGCCCCACATGGCTAGGGCAAGGCTTGAGAAGCACTGTTTTTATTCACAGTGGTGGGGACTTTGGACCAGAAAGCAAGCCTGACATAATGCTCAGGAGAGGGCTCAGAGCTACAACTTGAGTGTATCCATCTGGGTAGTAAATGGATTAGGGAGGACTGCTGGGATGGGACGGTCTTCAGAGGGCAACACCCAAGGATCAGAGGGACTGGAAACATGAGTATAAGAGGAGAAAACATGAAATCAGATGGACAAGCATCAAAACAAGGGCTTCACCACTCACTAGCTAGTAAGCAAGTTCTCACCAAGTACTGTGTGGTCTTGAGCAAGTTGCTTAACTTCTCTTAGCCTCTATTTAATTTTCAAAAAGCAGATTAAAAAGGAAAGAGAACAAATGTCAAAGAATCAAAGAGCAACTGAGAAGATTCAGTGAGATTTCACACACACACACACACACACATATATAGTGTTTAGCACTTTAGCTCAATAAATGCTGGCTATTATTACTATTATCCATTACAATAAAGTAGGTGAGGGTAAATAACATATACAAGAATTATTTCTTACATTCTTATACATTTTACTTATTCATATAGTTCATTCTTTAATACTTTTGTGATTTTTAGAACATGAATCACTTACAAGTGGGACAAAAGTAAAGAAAAGTAGAATAACACAATTCAAGAGACTTCAGTGTTTAAGGTCACAGCCACTTTAAAAGCTGTACTTAGTTCTTTCGATAAAGTAAACTTTGGTGCAATTACAACTCAAATCTTTTTAGGAGCCAGACCATAAAAAGAGTTAACATTTTCTAATATTAACTGTCTTATTGGCCCTCTCTGGGTAAAGTCCTCTGTAGGATGGTTTATAGATGCAAATTTCAGGGAGCAGATAAGAATAATGGCTAACACTTCTTGAGCATCTTTACATGCCAGATAATGTTTGAGGCATTTGTAAGGAGCACTGCACCCAGTCCTACCTGTATGCAACTGAAGCCAGGACTATTATACTAATTTTATAGATGGAGAAACTGGAGCATTCAAAAGTGAGTGAAACAGTTAACCAGTACTGGAGGAAGGTTACAAACCACGACATCTGACCCAAGCGTCTTTGACTTCAACATTAAGCTTTCCCTTCTTCCTGTCCAAAGTATCCAGGAGAAACATGGAAATAAGTAATTTAGTAAGTGTGAACTGCAGAGTATACATCTCCCTAAAGCAAGTAAGATGATGAGGAGGATGAAGAAGAAAGGTGTGATAGCCAAGAAAAACATACCTTTGAGCCAGTTTCCACCTCTGGGCTGCCAAGGTCCAGCAATGGATGCTGACTTAAAGCAAAATTTAAAAGATTTACGGACTTGAAACTTGAGAATGATCCTGGAGAATACTGAAACTTGGCCCTCGACTTGACAGAATGTGAGGATAATTGCCTTTTTTTTTTTTTTTTTATTAACCAAAACCTTATAGGCAGAGACTCAAATTCAATTCAAAAATTCTGATTCATTTTTAGACTGCTTCATGTATATTTATATGATTAACAATATTATTTTGACTATATTTTTAACATAGAAAGGAAATGGGGTTTATACTGTGAGGAATTTTTAGAAACAGCTATCTTCTTTTTCTTAAAGGCTGTGATGGAAAACACAACAAAGTACATAGAGAGGGTTCATTGTTAAGGAAATCCATTAGTTTACAATGTATTCTTGTACTTTTGAAAGGTAATTATGCACTGACTAGGAATATTTTCTGGACAAAAAAAAACCCCACACAAACAAAAAAACTATCAAAATTTTCTTCATAGCATGTCAATTCTTCAAAAAGAAGGCCTCAAGAAAACAAATACCAAAGTCAATATTCTTTTAAAGCTCCGAATGACTTTTACTTGGCTAGATAAGCCTTTTCACATCCCTTTTTGAAACCAGGTGAGACATAAACAAATTTATTATGAAACTGTTCTAATTTCTGAATATACTCAGGATATAGAGTAATTAATCAAAATCATTTTATTGCTTATATTTTGTAGTAAAGTGAAATAAATATAAGATTGTGTCCACCAACTGTAAAGATTAGATATATTTTAATTCTAAATTCTGAAAAAAGAGAAGGGACTAAATGGCAGAGTAGAAGGATCTTGAACTTACCTCCTCTCATGAGCACTGCAAAATCACAACTGCTGAACAACCATAGATTTTATACACACACACACACACACATACCTAGCAAAAAAGTGTGTGTGTAAAGGCACAAACCACAACAGAACAGTAGGAGAGACGCACTTATATAATAAATTCCCATACCAAACAGTTGGGTGACCCACAAACTGGAGACCAATTATATTGCAGAAGTTCTCCCACGGGGTGTGAGAGCTCTGATCCCCATGTTAAGCTCCCAAGCCTAGAAGTCTGGCCTCAGGAGGAGAATTCCCCAGAGTATTTGGTTTTGAAGACCAGCGGGGCTTGACTTCAGGAACCCCATAGGATGGGGCAATCGACATTCCACTCTTGGAGGACACACATAAGACCACACGCACACCAGCACCCAGAGCAGAAGCACTGACTCCATAGGTGCCTGAACCAGACTTACCTACTAGTCCCAGCACTGCTGGCCCCGCCCACCGCAGAAGCTCTGGTGAACACCACAACATAAGTTCACCCAGCCTGATCTATTTTCAACACCTTCTTCATAATAAATGCTGACGAGAGAGGTCTGCATGGTCACCTACTGTGGGCCAGGATCACATTAAGAACCTAAAATGTATTGTTGAACTGGAGTGGTACTCAAGCACCCGGGACCCTTGGGCTGCCTGTCATCTACACCCACATCAAATCATGGCCAAAAGCATGAAGGAATTTACTGACATAGTTGAAAAGGCCTTGCGCAAAAGATACACCAAGAAACAACAAGCGTGAGATGTACACAGAGACACTTTGGATTACTGCAGAATCATAGGTTATTGGCGGTAGTTCACACTGTCAGTGGGAAACTCACTGAACACAGTTTTGTAAACTTACATCTGTGGCATGATCAAGTTGGAAAATATAGTGATTGGTAATGCTGAGAGTCACAATTAGTCACAGGTAGGAGGAGTTCATCCTATAGGGGCTACACCATAAATCAGTTCTTTACAATGTGCATGACAATCACCTGGGGCTCTTGTTACACCTTAGATTCTAATTCAACACATAGGAGATGGGGCATGAGGCTCTGTATTTCTAACAAGCTTCCCTAACAGCCTGAAAGCCACAGATCCTCAGACTACACTTTGCCTAGCAAGCCCACAGACCTTGTTGACCCAAGTTCAAAACGGAAATATGATATAGTTGACTTACTTAGATCTAAGTCATGCGTGTAGGTGGCATTAGAACCTTCCAGCCAAGGTGCACGATTTTACCAGAAAAAACAATCATTCACGGAGGAAAAAGACCAAAACAGAATGCTCACTCTGAGTCTCAGAGCATGTGGGAGACAGAGCTGGGGGTTGAGGGGTCTGGAAACTCATACAGAAATGAAGAGAGGGAACAAATGCACAGCAGTCATAGAAATAGCAACAACATTGTTCAACTGAATAAATAATCCATGTTTGAAAAGCAGAGAAGAAGGTAACCTGGGGTGTTTGAAGTCAGTCTGGGGAATGCCAGGCCCAGAACATTAGACTCACCTGCACAAAAAGGCAAACTTCAAGGTCCTTAACAAGGAGCAATGAAAGAAATCAGCGCAGGAAAACCAACGCTGTCACAAATGTCCAGATTCCTAGACATGGGAAGTGAACTCACCTGCTCATCTTCAGCTTCCAGAAGGAACCTTAGCAAGAGAAGTCAGTGTCCTGGTTCCACAGGAAATAGCACGTCCCGCAAGGAATCTAGGAAAGGATGATGTATTGGGAGTTGGAAAACTCAGCTCAGCTCTGCTGCTACTGCTGCTAAGTCGCTTCAGTTGTGTCCGACTCTCTGCGACCCCAGAGACGGCAGCCCACCAGGCTCCCCTGTCCCTGGGATTCTCCAGGCAAGAACACTGGAGTGGGTTGCCATTTCCTTCTCCAATGCATGAAAATGAAAAGTGAAAGTGAAGACGCTCAGTTGTGTCCAACTCCTAGCGACCCCATGGACGGCAGTCCACCAGGCTCCTCTGTCCATGGGATTTTCCAGGCAAGAGTACTGGAGTGGGGTGCCATTGCCTTCTCCATCAGCTCTGCTACCCACACCAAATTGCTCCGTTATGTTTACGTCACGTGACACATACTGAAAGTGAACCAGTGAAAGGCCTGTATTCCTGCCTACCTATAGGGTGCAAAATCAACACATGTGAGTTAAGTGCCTCTCGCTGTGAACATATGCAATCCGTTCGAGGCACAAGGCAGGCAGCACTCTGGTAGAGCCCTGAGTTTCAAAGTGAGGTCCTAGGTCAGCAATATCAGCATCACCTGGGAACCTGTTAGGAAATTTAGATTCCCAGCCTCGCTTGCTCCCAAGCTACCAATCACTCCTGTGGGGGTGGCACCTGGCACCATGTGTTCTAACACGCCCTCCAGGTAATTCTGATGCAGGCTCTCTGCAGTAGTTTACTGAAAGCTTGGTGAAGAGATAAGGCAGGTGTGGCAAAGGACAATCATTATAAGCAGACTTGATAACGGTGCTTTTAAAAGAGCTATATGGAAGGATAAAAGCCTGTTTACAGGGAGAGGAAACCCCCAGTACAGATTATGTAAAACAGTAATTAATAAAACATGCTCAGTGATCAATAATAACAACAAAAACAAAGTGGATGAATATATATTGTAGTAAAAAAATACAAGTGGAAATTTAATAGCAGGCATTCACAATTTTTGCCTCTTCAGTTCAGTTCAGTAGCCTCTTATTTCACAGCAACATAAATGTGTCTACTGGTAAGGACACAATTAGGAATTTTCAATAATCTGTATGTCTCTTTCAAACATATTTCTCCAGCATGGTAATGGAGACTACCTTAGGCTTTTTGGGTAGTCCTGTGGTATAAATATATTTAACAGAGTATCCAGAAAAATTGCTAAAAATACCAAACCCAAAATATATGTCTTCAAAAAGTCACATAGTACCGTAAAATTGAAGATAGGAATGTGTATGGCATGTTTTTTTTCAGATTCAAATTTTACTTCCCTGGTGACCTTATCAATATAGATAATCCCAGCACCACGTATTTATCATCTCCCAAACAAATATTATTTCTACCCTTCTATAATTTTCTGTTCTTGTTCCCCTCCAAAAACTCCTGCTCTTCCTTCTTCTGGTTCCTTATTTTAGAAATAATATCACCAACATCTATGTGTTGTCCCAGACTAGAAACATAGGCAACATATTTGATTCTTCTAATTCTTTGGCCTGTTCCTCTTTTGGATTGATTTATTAACTCTTTCATTTGTATTAAATATTAAGGATACTAGCTGAGAAGGCAATGGCACCCCACTCTAGTACTTTTGCCTAGAAGATCCCATGGACGGAGGAGCCTGGTAGGCTGTAGTCCATGTGGTCGTTAGAGTCAGACACGACTGAGCGACTTCACTTTCACTTTTCACTTTCATGCATTGGAGAAGGAAATGGCAACCCACTCCAGTGTTCTTGCCTGGAGAATCCCAGGGACGGGGAAGCCTGGTGGGCTGCCGTCTATGGGGTCGCACAGAGTCGGACACGACTGAAGTGACTTAGCAGCAGCAGCAGCTCTTATCTGTGCTAGGTAGGTGAGTATGTTTCCCAGTTTATGGTTTACTTTTGTATAGAGTATTTTTGTGTGTGTATTATAGCTGTTTTAAATTTTTATGTGTTCAAATCTATCAGTTTTATGTTTCTATATAATCATATTTATCAGTAATTTTCTTTATGGCGTCTGGGTTTCATATCAAGTGTAGAAATACCCAGGCTATTTTATTAGTAAACATAATCACAGGCCTTGGACTGAAGAACTTTTCAAAAACTTGTTAAGATACTTGAAACTCGAAATCTGAAACAATATTTTTGCTGCAGAAAACAAGATAATTGCAAAATATAAATAGCTAAATGTTTAACTGGTATTTACAAATATGATATAATGTCAGCTTCATTAATTATGAAATTTAACATTCAGAAATGTATTTTAAAAAGATATATCCATACTTTGCTATATCCTACCTGAATTTCAGTGACTCTCTTATTTCATCCATTTACATTCCTTCTGACTTTAGCTAATTTCAAGCCTCCTTCCCTGGAAGCTCAGATGGTAAAGAATCTGCCTGCAGTGCATGGGATGCGGGTTTGACCCCTGGGTCAGGAAGATCCCCTGGAGAAGGGAATGGTTACGCACTCCAATATTCTTGCCTGGAGAATTGCATGGACAGAGGAACCGGGTGGGCTACAGTACATGGGTCGCAAAAAGTCAGGCAGGACTGAGCAACTAAGCACACAAAACAGGTTTGCTCAGCCTCCGGGACCTAATGCCTGATAATCTAAGGTAGAGCTGGTGTGTTAATAGAAATAACGTCACAGTAATGTAATATGCTTGAATCATTCCAAAGCCATCGCCACCACACTGGTCCATGGAAAACTTGTCTTCCTTAAACCAGTCCCTGGTGCCAAAAAGGATGGGGACCTCTGTGACCTAAAGGACCAGCACAGCCTCCTAACTGGTTTACCTGCCATAAATATCTAGGTTTTACAAGTCTAGACTTTTCATCTTAAAACAGAGGTCAAATTATGTTATTGCCTTCCTCATAAACGCCAAACTTCTTAGAATGGCTTTCAAGGCTTTGTATTTCAAGGCTTAAATCCAGCCTCTCTGCTTTTGACTCTCTGTATTGTTTCTCTGAGCCAGGAGGCAATTCTTTCAGCATTCCCTGTGCTCCCCTGCCTCTGTTACTGTTTTCTCCCTCTGCAGTGCCTTTCCTTCTCAGTTTACCTGGAATTTTATGGGATCCTCAAAGCTCAGCTTACATACCACCTACTTGTAGTGTTTTTCCTGATCCTCTTCCCCAAACCCAAACACCTTGTTGGGGTGTGTGTGTGTGTGTGTGCACCTGCCATGGTGTTTATTCATCCTTCTAAGTTCCTCAGAGCAGGAATCTTACCTGTACCCCTGATAGGACTGATATGGTATGTATCAACAAAGTGCTCATTGAATCAAACTCCTTAAAAAATTAATTCTGAAGAAATATCAGTTTAAATTTTGAGACAGAAGTTACCAGAGTAGGGCTCAATAAATATTTTTAAATGAGTGGATGGGTGGTTGAATGAGTGAATTAATCTATAATGCAAACTGTTTGCAAATTCGTGTTCCTGTATAAATTAGGTTATGAATTAAATCTGAGCCTTTTTTGCAGGATAAAATCTCATTGTCTTTATTTTCTTGATAACCCAGTGTTGGTGACTGGTAGAAGAATGACCAATTTTCCAGCTTTTATCCCTTCATCTAAAGTAAATTGCATGAAACAGAAGTGATTCACTCATCTGATTTCATCATGGTATCCTTCAGGAAATGTTTGAACCCTAGGACCAATTTGATTGCCAAGAACACTATTTCATAGTATGGCTATATATGTGTGTGTCATGAGCTGATGATATTGTTAAAGATCAAAAGAATAAATTTATATCACTGGAAGCAGTCTGTGCAGATGTTTCACAGGTCAATTTCCTTCAACACAATGGACACTTTACAGGGTCTTAAATGTTTACAGTGGTATTTTATATGCTTTCCTGATTTATTTATTATCTTAAGAGAGAGCCAGGGCACAGTGTTTGCAGAATAATAATTCTCCTGAAAAGTTTATAAATACTTATGCCTTTTCTGGGGGCTTCCCAGGTGGTACTGGTGGTAAAGAATCCCCCTGCCAAAGCGGAAGATGTAAGAGACATGGGTTCAATCCCTGAGACTGGGAAGATTCCCTGAAGGAAGGCAAGGAAACCCACTCCAGTATTCTTGCCTGGAGAATCCCCTGGACTGAGGAGCCTGGTCGGCTACAGTCCACAGGGTCTCAAAGAGTCGGACATGACTGAAGCGACTGAGTGTACATACACAACAGCATGCCTTCTCTGACCTTCAATTTGTTCACCTTATCTGTAGTGATTAAGATTATCACATGCTCATCTTCAAGAAAATAGAATAAAAAGTGCTTTTTGAACTCACACCTAAAGGCAAAGCAATTTATGTCAATTTGCATTGCTGCTTAACAAAGTACCATACCATGGAGGCTTTAAGCAGAAACGTATTGTCTCACAGCTCTGGAGGGTAGAAGTCTGAGATCGGTGTCAGCAGGGTTGGCCCCTTGGGAGGCTGTGAGGGAAAATCTCTTCCTTGGCTGGTAGTTTACTGGCAATATATAACTGTACTAGCTTTATAGAAGCATCACCCTGATTCTTTGGTTTTTCTTCACATGTCATTCTCCCTATATGTGTCTCTGTGTCCAAATTTCCCCTTTTTATAAAGACTCTGGCCATAATGGGCTTCCCAGGTGGTGCTAGTGGTAAAGAATATGCCTGTTAATGCAGATGTGAGTTCCATCCCTGGGTCGGGAAGATCACCTGGAAAAGGTAAAGGCAACCCACTCCAGTTCTTGCCTGGAAAACCCATGGACAGAGATGCCTGACGGGCTACAGTCAATGGAGTCATAAAGAGTTGGACACGACTGAGCACACACACATAACACATCTGAATACACACACCCCAGTCATAAGGGAATAAATTCAGTTCAGTTCAGTTCAGTTGCTCAGTCGTGTCCGACTCTTTGTGACCCCATGAATTACAGCACACCAGGCCTCCCTGTCCATCACCAACTCCTGGAGTTCACTCAAACTCACGTCCATCGAGTAAGTGATGCCATCCAGCCATCTCATCCTCTGTCCTCCCCTTCTCCTCCTGCCCCCAATCCCTCCCAGCATCAGAGTCTTCTCCAATGAGTCAACTCTTCACACAACATGGCCGAAATACTGGAGGTTCATCTTTAGCAGTCCTTCCAAAGAACACCCAGGACTGATCTCCTTTAGAAAGGACTGGTTGGATCTCCTTGCAGTCCAAGGGACTCTCAAGAGTCTTCTCCACCACCACAGTTCAAAAGCATCAATTCTTCGGCGCTCAGCTTTCTTCACAGTCCAACTCTCACATCCATACATGACTACTGGAAAAACCATAGCCTTGACTAGACGGACCTTCATTGGCCAAGTAATGTCTTTGCTTTTGAATATGCTATCTAGATTGGTCATAGCTTTCCTTCCAAGGAGTAAACGTCTTTTAATTTCATGGCTACAATCACCATGTGCAGTGATTTTGGAGCCCCCCAAAATAAAGTCTGACACTGTTTCCACTGTTTCCCCATCTATTTCCCATGATTGATGGGACCGGATGCCATGATCTTTGTTTTCTGAATGTTGAGCTTTAAGCCAACTTTTCCCCTCTCCTCTTTCACTTTCATCAAGAGGCTTTTGAGTTCCTCTTCACTTTCTGCCATAAGGATAGTGTCATCTGCATATCTGAGGTTATTGATATTTCTCCCAGCAATCTTGATTCCAGCTTGTGCTTCTTCCAGCCCAGTGTTTCTCATGATGTACTCTGCATATAATTTAAATAAGCAGGGTGACAATATACAGCCTTGATGTACTCCTTTTCCTATTTGGAACCAGTCTGTTGTTCCATGTCCAGTTCTGACTGTTGCTTCCTGACCTGTATATAGGTTTCTAAAGAGGCAGGTTAGGTGGCCTGGTATTCCCATCTCTTTCAGAATTTTCCACAGTTTATTGTGATCCACACAGTCAAACACTTTGGCATAGTCAATAAAGCAGAAATAGATGTTTTTCTGGAACTCTCTTGTTTTTTCCATGATCCAGCAGATGTTAGTGATTTGATCTCTGGTTCCTCTGCCTTTTCTAAAACCAGCTTGAACAACTGGAAGTTCATGGTTCACGTATTGCTGAAACCTGGCTTGGAGAATTTTGAGCATTACTTTACTAGCATGTGAGATGAGTGCAATTGTGCAGTAGTTTGAGCATTCTTTGGCATTGCCTTTCTTTGGGATTGGAATGAAAACTGACCTTTTCCAGTCCTGTGGCCACTGCTGAGTTTTCTAAATTTGCTGGCATATTGAGTGCAGCACTTTCACAGCATCATCTTTCAGGATTTCAAAGAGCTCAACTGGAATTCTATCACCTCCACTAGCTTTGTTCGTAGTGATGCTTCCTAAGGCCCACTTGATTTCACATTCCAGGATGTCTGGCTCTAGGTGAGTGATCACACCATCGTGATTATCTGGGTCATGAAGATCTTTTTTGTACAGTTCTTCTGTGTATTCTTGCCACCTCTTCTTAATATCTTCTGCTTCTGTTAGGTCCATACCATTTCTGTCCTTTATCGAGCCCATCTTTGCATGAAATGTTCCCTTGGTATCTCTAATTTTCTTGAAGAGATCTCTAGTCTTTCCCATTCTGTTGTTTTCCTCTATTTCTTTTCATTGATCGCTGAGGAAGGCTTTCTTATCTCTTCTTGCTATTCTTTGGAACTCTGCATTCAGATGCTTATATCTTTCCTTTTCTCCTTTGCTTTTTGCTTCTCTTCTTTTCACAGCTATTTGTAAGGCCTTCCCAGACAGCCATTTTGCTTTTTTGCATTTCTTTTCCATGGGGATGGTCTTGATCCCTGTCTCCTGTACAATGTCACAAACCTCATTCCATAGTTCATCAGGCACTCTATCTATCAGATCTAGTCCCTTAAATCTATTTCTCACTTCCACTGTATAATCATAAGGAATTTGATTTAGGTCATACCTGAATGGTCTAGTGGTTTTCCCTACTTTCTTCAATTTAAGTCTGAATTTGGCAGTAAGGAGTTCATGATCTGAGCCACAGTCAGCTCCCGGTCTTGTTTTTGCTGACTGTGTATAGCTTCTCCATCTTTGGCTGCAAAGAATATAATCAATCTGATTTTGGTGTTGACCATCTGAAGCTCACCCTAATAACTTCATCTTAACTTGATTACTTATATAAAATTCCTATCTTCCCATGATCTTCCACAGTCAAAAACCATGCCTAGACAATACTTGCCACTTATATAATTTGGTCAGTGTTGCAGACTTAATACTGATATTAAAACTGCAAGATTCAAAAATTCAAAAAAATAATTCCTATCTTCAAATAAAGTAACATTCAGAGGTATTAGAGGGTAGAACTTCAACACGTCTTTTTTGGAAAAGACACAATTTAACTTAATACACCCTTTAAAGGGAAATGCCTCAGGATATTACAGAAAGAACAATGCTCATCATATACCAGGCATTTTAGGTTATTATATTCAATCCTTTGACAACCTGATAAGGTAGCAGTCATCTCCATTTCAACAAATAAGAAATGTGGAGTTGAGAAAAATCAAATAATTAGGGTAAACACACCCACTAGTGAAGGACCAAGATTGAAATCCAGGCCGAAAATCTATGTGCTTTTACACTACCCTGTCTTTACAGAATATAGCCCACATGAGCAAGGCTTTTCATATAATAATTCACTGTTATATTTCCAGCACTGAAAACAGTGCCTGGCACAGAATTCATTCACAAATAGACATTTGTTGAACAAGTAAAAAAGAAAAGTTAACTGACTTATTCACAAGTGTATTCCTCATTGTAAGATGGAAGGAAAGTGAGGGTTCTGATGCTTGTACAGTAGTGGAAACCTGTCTAATATGTGGCCTTCCCACAAAATGAAAAATGTCATCGTGTACCATCATCAATCAGTTTTAAATGTAGAGAGTCTTTATTTTCTATAAGACCCTCAATCACTGGCTCCTATCAGAAGAGGTGTATATAATACACTATATTTTAAAATACACACAAACACAGACACACACACTTTCTGATGGAAATATAGCTTTACCAAATATGTGATCCTCACACACTACAAAAATCCAGTCAAACAATCATGGTTTCAGTGGTTAGGCTATTTCAGAGATCTTGTGTACCACATACATGAATATTACTTTGAAATAGAGAACCAATAGTAAGTGCCTGCTCTTGAATTTTGTTGGCATAATTTCCTTGTCCAGTGATGAGTGGACTGGAAAAAAATGCAAAACAAGGTCAAACTCACCTTGAAGATAGAGGAAGTTGCTATAAATATGAAAACAATAAAACATTCTTTTAGTCTGAGATGGATATTAATGATATAAAAATTAAAATATATTAATCATATTGAAAAACTGAAGCCAATATCTGGTAGACTTTAACATAAACATTTTAAGAAAAATCATTGGATAAAAGAGCTGGCAATGATATAAATATTATAAATGTGTCTATGGAAATGCTTTGTAGCAGTAATAATGAAGTTGAGAATGAAAGAATGAATATGAAAAGGTAGGATTTACTTTCTTTTTGTGGTCCAGATTTTAAGTGCTATACTTTTTTTATTGGAATATAGCTTCTTTACAATATTGTGTTAGTTTCTGCAGGTCAATGAAGTGAATACAAAATATGTGTACATGTATCTCCTTCCTCTTGAATCTCCCTCCCACAACCCCATTCCCCCACCCCATCTAGGTGGTCACCCAGCTGCTCCCTGTGCTATTCAACAGGCTCCCATTAGCGTTCTATTTTACATATGGGAACAGTATGGAGGTTTCTTAAAAAACTAAAAACAAAACTACCATGTGACCCAGAAATCCCATGACTGGACCTATATCATGAGAAAGCTATAATTCAAAAAGACACATGTACCTCAATGTTCAGGCTTCCCTGGTGGCTCAGATGGTAAAGAATCTGCCTACAATGCAGGAGACTTGGGTTCAATCCCTGGGTTGAGAAGATTCCCCTGGAGGAGGGCATGGCAACCCATTCTGGTATTTTCGCCTAGAGAGCCCCCAGGAACAGAGGAGCCTGTGCGCTATGGTCTGTGGGTTTGCAAAGAGATGGACACGACTAAGCAACTCACTTTGGCACAGTTCACAATAGGCAGGACATGGAAGAAACCTAAATGTCCATCAATAGATGAATGAATAAAGACGATGATGTGCCATGGTACATATATACAGTGGACTATTATTTGTTATAAAAAGAAATGAAGTTAGGTCATTTTTAGAGAT
This sequence comes from Bubalus bubalis, assembly GCF_019923935.1. Classification (NCBI taxonomy): domain Eukaryota; kingdom Metazoa; phylum Chordata; class Mammalia; order Artiodactyla; family Bovidae; genus Bubalus; species Bubalus bubalis. The sequence continues at coordinate 76,501,036 of NC_059163.1, forward strand.
GAGGAGTTACTTTTATTTTTTTAGAAAAATGTATTTATATTTTAATTTTGACTGTGCTGGGTCTTTCTTGCTGGGCTTGAGCTTTCTCTACTTGCAGCAATCTGGGGGCATCCCTTATTGCAGAGCACGGGGTTCTAGGTGCCTGGGTTTCAGTAGTTGTGGCACACAGGCTTAGTTGTGGACCACCATGTAAGTTGGAGGGGTTACTTTTCTTAATGATCCTAGTGGGTATCATGTCTGGTATTACTTTTGCTGGCACACTTTATTCAGATACAAAGTTACTTTTTTTTTTTTTCCATTTGAAGTTATTTCATAAAGAAGTTGTTGTTCAGTCACTCAGGCATGATTGACTATTTCAGAATCCGTGTATCGCAGCATGCCAGGATTCCCCCTGTCCTTCACCATCTCCCAGAGCCTGCTGAAACTCATGTCCATTGATTCAGTGATGCCATCCAACCATCTCATGCTCTGTCCTCCCCTTCTCCTCCTGCCTTCAATCTTTCCCAGCATTGGAGTCTTTTCTAATGAGTCCTCTTCACATCAGGTGGCCAAAGTATTGGAGATTCAGCTTCGGGATCAGTCCTTTCAGTGAATATTCAGGGTTGATTTACTTCAGGATTGACTGGTTTGATCTTTTTGCAGTTCAAGGGACTCTCAAGAGTCTTCTCCAACAGCACAGTTCAAAAGCATCAATTCTTTGGCCTCAGACTTTATGGTCCAACTCTCACATCCATACATTGCTACTGGAGAAAACATAGTTTTGACTATACAAACCTTTGTTGACAAAGTAACGTCTCTGATTTTTAATATGTTGTCTAGGTATAGCTTTTCTTCCAAGGAGCAAATATCTTTTAATTTCATGGCTGCAGTCACCATTTGCAGTGATTTTGGAGCCCAAGAAAATAGAGTCTGTCACCGTTTCCTTTGTTTCCCCATCTATTTGCCATGAAGTGATGGGACTGAATGCCATGATCTTCATTTTTTGAATGTTGGATTTTAAGCCAGCTTTTTCACTCTCCTCTTTCACCTTCATCAGGAAGCTCTTTAGTTCCTCCTCACTTTCTGCCATAAGGGTGGTATCACATGGTGGTATGCATATCTGAGGTTATTGATATTTCTCCTGGCAATCTTTGATTCCAACTTGTGCTTCATTGAGCCTGGTATTTCGCAGATGTACTCTACATATAAGTTCAGTAATCAGGGTGACAATATACAGCTTTGACATACTCCTTTCCCAGTCTGCAACCAGTCCTTTCTTCCATGTCCAGTTCTAACTGTTGCTTCTTGACCAGCATACAGGCTTTAGGAGACAGGTACAGTGGTCTAGCAGTCTCACATCTTTAAGAATTTTCCACAGTTTGTTGTGATCCACAGAGTCAAAGTCTTTGGCATAGTCAATGAAGCAGAAGTAATTTTTTTTTTAATTCCCTTGTTCTTTTGTATGATTCAACAGATGTTGGCAATTTGATTTCTGATTCCTCTGCCTTTTCTACATCCACCTTGTACATCTGGATGTTACTGGTACACATCCTGTTGAAGCCTGTCTTGAAGGAATTTGTACATAACCTTGCTAGCATATGAGGCCAATATTTAAATGAAATCATTAGAGTTAATATACTTGTTGGTAGCGTTGACATAAGAAAATACCACAGACTGGGTGGCTTAGCCACTTTATCACAGTCTGGAGGCTAGAAAAGGTCAAGGTCAAGATGTCAGGTGTCAGCAAATTTGATTTCTTCTGAGGTCTCTTTCCTAGAATGGCAGATGACTCTCTTCTTGCTGTGTCCTCACATGGTCTTTTCCTGTGCATGTATGTGTCTGTGTCCTAATCTCCTTTTCTTTTAATGGCATCAGTCATACTGGATTAGGGCCAACCATATCTATACCCTCAATAAATAAAGGTAAAATTACCTCTCTAAAGCTTCTGTCTCCAAATGCAATCAAACCCTGAGGTACTGGAAGCAAAGATTTCAAAATAAGAATCTGAGGAGCCTCGAAATTTAGCCCATAACAATTAAGATGACATTCCATTTTGATTCACCAGGACAGTCTTCCTTTACGCCCGTTGTCTCAATGTAATTTTCATTCATTTCCTGTCTTACTCAAAAGCTTTCTGTTTTGTGTGGCAAATTACATGACTATTTTACCTATAGTCAAAATAATCTTGGAAAATCCTTTAAAATCACCTGTAAAACATAGTGCGCTTATGCTATTTTTTCAGTGGTTGCTCCACAACCAGATTTCCTTGCATTAAAATATATCACTGTTTCTTCATTGGGGTCATGTTGTATGAAAATGCTTGTTGTTAAACACTAGCTATATATGAAATATGGCAATATGCACTCACTCTAAAAGGCATGAAGCTGACAGAGAAAGTGTGAATTCATTTCTCTCATGTTACGAACATTTAGGGACTATCGTTAACACATTGTGATGAAGTGGCATTGCCTCAGCTGGAGGATTTAGAAGTCATCTCAAAGAGGAAGAGACTTTAATCCCTTCACTTGAGGGAAAGTAACTGACAAAGATTGATGAGGGTGAAAGACGAGAGTGAAAAAGCTGGCTCAAAACACAACATTCAAAAAACTAAGATCATGGCATCCGGTCCCATCATTTCATGGCAAATAGATGGGGAAAAGTGGAAACAGTGATAGATTTTATTTTCTTGGGCTCCAAAATCACTGCAGATAGTGACTGCAGCCAGGAAATTAAGGGACGCTTGCCTCTGGGAACCAATCTGTTGTTCCATGTCCAGTGTTAACTGTTGCGTCTTGACCTGCATACGGATTTCTCAAGAGGCAGGTCAGGTGATCAGGTATTCCCATCTCTTTCAGAATTTTCCACAGTTTGTTATGATCCACACAGTCAAAGGCTTTGGCCTAGTCAATAAAGCAGAAGTAGATGATTTTCTGAAACTCTCTCACTTTTTCGATGAACCAATGGATGTTGGCAATTTGATCTCTGGTTCCTCTGCCTATTCTAAATCCAGCTTGAACATCTGGAAGTTTACAGTTCACATAGTGTTGAAGCCTGGCTTGGAGAATTTTAAGCATTACTTTGCTAGCATGTGAGATGAGTGCAATTGTGGAATAGTTTGAGTATTCTTTGGTATTGCCTTTCTTTGGGATTGGAATGAAAACTGACCTTTTCCAGTCCTGTGGCCACTGCTGAGTCTTCCAAATTTGCTGGCATATTGAGTGCAGCATTTTCACAGTATCATCTTTTAGGATTTGAAAGAGCTCAACTGGAATTCTATCACCTCCACTAGCTTTGTTCGTAGTGATGCTTCCTAAGGCCCACTTGATTTCACATTCCAGGATGTCTGGCTCTAGGTGAGTGATCACACCATCGTGATTATCTGGGTCATGAAGATCTTTTTTGTACAGTTCTTCTGTGTATTCTTGCCACCTCTTCTTAATATCTTCTACTTCTGTTAGGTTCATACGATTTCTGTCCTTTATTGTGCTCATCTTTACATGAAATGTTCTCTTGGTATCTCCAATTATCTTGAAGAGCTCTCTAGTCTTTCCCAGCCTGTTGTTTTCCTCTATTTCTTTGTACTGATCACTGAGGAAGGCTTTCTCATCTCTCCTTCCTATTCTTTGGAACTCTGCATTCAAATGTGTACATCTTTCCTTTTCTCCTTTGCCTTTTGCTTCTCTTATTTTCATAGCTATTTGTAAGATCTCCTCAGACAACCATTTTGCCTTTTTCATTTCTTTTTCTTGGGGTTTGTCTTGATTACTGCCTCCTGTACAATGTCATGAACTTCCATTCATAGTTCTTCATGCACTCTGTCTATCAGATCTAATTCCTTGAATCTATTTCTCACTTCAGTGTATAATCATAAGGGATTTGATTTAGGTCATACCTGAATGGTCTAGTGATTTTCCTTACTTTCTTCAATTTAAGTCTGAATTTGGCAATAAGGAGTTGGTGATCTGAGCCACAGTCAGTTTCCATTCTTGTTTTTGCTGACTGTATAGAGCTTCTCCATCTTTGGCTGCAAAGAATATAATCAATCTGATTTCAGTGTTGACCATCTGATGATGTCCATGTGTAGAGTCTTCTCTTGTGTTTTTGGAAGAGGCTGTTTGTTATGACCAGTTTGTTCTCTTGGCAAAACTGTATTAGCCTTTGCCCTGTTTCATTCCATGCTCCAAAGCCAAATTTGCCTGTTACTCCAGGTATTTCTTGACTTCCTACTTTTGCATTCCAGTCCCCTTTAATGAAAAGGACATCTTTTTTAGGTGTTAGTTCTACAAGGTCTTGTAGGTCTTCATGCAACTGTGCAACTTCAACTTCTTCAGCATTACTGGTCGGGGCATACATAGACCTGGATTACTGTGATATTGAATGGTTTGCCTTGAAAATGAACAGAGATCATTCTGTCGTTTTTGAGATTGCATCCAAGTACTGCATTTTGGACTCTTGTTGACTATGATGGCTACTCCCTTTCTTCTAAGGGATTCTTGCCCACAGTAGTAGATATAATGGTTATCTGAGTTAAATTCACCCATTCCAGTCCATTTTAGTTCACTGATACCTAAAATGTTGATGTTTACTCTTGCCATCTCCTGTTTGACCACTTCCAATTTGCCTTGATTCATGGACCTAACATTCCAGGTTCCCATGCAGTATTGCTCTTTACAACATTGGACTTTACTTCCATAACCAGTTGCATCCACAACTAGGTTTTTTTTTGTTTGTTTGTTTGTTTTTTCCTTTGGCTATGTCTGTTCATTCATTCTGGAGTTATTTCTCCATTGATCTCCAGTAGCATATTGGGCCCCACTCTAGTACACTTGCCTGGAAAATCCTATGGATGGAGGAGCCTAGTAGGCTGCAGTCCATGGTGTCGCTAAGAGTCAGACATAACTGAGTGACTTCACTTTCACTTTTCACTTTCATGCATTGGAGAAGGAAATGGCACCCCACTCCAGTGTTCTTGCCTGGAGAATCCCAGGGATGTGGGAGCCTGGTGGGCTTCCGTCTATGGGGCCACACAGAGCTGGACACAACTGAAGCAACTTAGCAGCAGCAGTAGCATATTGGGTACCTACTGACCTGGGGAGTTCATCTTTCAGTGTCCTATCTTTTTGTCTTTTCATACTGTTTAGGGGGTTCTCAAGTCAAGAATACTGAAGTGGTTTGCCATTCCCTTCTCCAGTAGGCCGTGTTTTGTCAGAACTTTCCACCATGACCCATCTGTCTTGGGTGGCCCTACACGGCATGGCTCATAGTTTCATTGAGTTAGACAAGGCTGTGGTCCATGTGATTAGATTGGTTAATTTTCTGTGATTGTGGTTTTCATTCTGTCTGCCCTCTGATGGAGAAGGATAAGAGGCTTATGGAAGCTTCCTGATGTGAGAGACTGAGGGGGAAACTGGGTCTTGTTCTTATGGGCAGGACCATGGTCAGTAAATTTTAATCCAATTTTCTGTTGAAGGGCGGGACTGTGTTCCCTCCCTGTTGTTTGACCTGAAGTCAAACCATGGTGGAAGTAATGAAGATAATGATGACCTCCTTCAAAAGATCCCATGCAAACACTGATGCACTCAGAGCCCTCAACCCTGCAACAGCCCACCACTGACCCACTTCTCCACCAGAGAGTCCTGGACACTCACAGGAAAGTCTGGGTCAGTCTCTTTTGGGGTCACTGCTCCTTTCTCCTGGGTCCTGGTGCACACAAGCTTTGTTTGAGCTGTCTGGGCATCTCTGGTGGTTGTGGGATTTGATTCTAAATGCAATTTTGCCCCTCCTACCGTCTTGCTGGGGCTTCTCTGTCCTTGGATGTGTGCTATCTCCTCAAAGTCACTTCAGCGCCTTGCAGCCACCAGGATCTGCTCATTTCATTTATGTCATAATTTCCCCTGGGTTGTGTCTGTTTAATGTAATGCCAGGGCTCTTGAATTATAACCATTGTATTTCAACAGCCAATCAGAAGTTCCTTGAAAAGCCTGTGACTTGATTTCATTCTGCTAAGAAACTTCAACTAATGCTCTGGAGGACCTCCATCGACTTGCCTATTTCCTTTCAATATCATTTATTTTGGGAAATCTCAAAAGTTTACACTGGCAAATGGCAGAACAGTCAATGAAAATCTGAAAACTTGTCATGTCATGTGTTGAGTTGCCCAGAAAGTTCAAGTTCTTCCAGTTGCCTGGAGGCTTGGGCAGTGTACCAATGTGTCCAGGTGTCCAGGGCTGAGTGCCGTGATCTAACTGAGTCAGTTTGCTGCCATCATCTGCCCAAGTTCAGCACCCAGCAGGTCAAGAAACCAACTTCAGCACCCAGCGGGTCAAGAAGCAACAGTTAGAAGTGGACATGGGACAACAGACTGGTTCCAAATTGGGAAAGGAGTATGTCAAGGCTGTATATAGTCACCCTGCCTATTTAACCTATATGCAAAGTACATCACAAGAAACACTGGACTAGATGAAGCACAAGCTGGAATCAAGATTGCCAGGAGAAATATCAATAACCTCAGATATGCTGATGACACCACACTTATGGCAGAAAGCAAAGAAGAACTAAAGAACTTCTTGATGAAAGTGAAAGAGGGGAGTGAAAAAGTTGGCTTAAAACTCAACATTCAGAAAAATAAGATCATCCATCATGTCCCATCATTTCATAACAAATAGATAGGGAAACAATGGAAACAGTGGCAGACTTTATTTTTTGGGGCTCCAAAATCACTGCAGATGGTGACTGCAGCCATGAAATTAATAGACACTTGCTCCTTGGAAGAAATGTTATGACCAACCTAGATATCATGTTAAAAAGCAAGACATTACTTTGCCAACAAAGGTCCATATAGTCAAAAAAGCTTTGTTTTTTCCAGTAGTCGTGTACGAATATGAGAGGTGGACTATAAAGAAAGCTGAGTGCTGAAGGATTGATGTTTTTGAACTATGGTGTTGGAGAAGACTCTTGAGAGTCCCTTGGACTGCAAGGAGATCCAACCAGTCCATCCTAAAGGAAATCAGTCCTGAATATTCACTGGAAGGACTGATGTTGAAGCTTAAGCTCCAATACTCTGGCCACCTGATTCAAAGAACAAATTCATCAGTAAAAGACCCTGATGCTGGGAATGATTGAAGGCGGGAGAAGGGGACAACAGAGAATGAGATGGCACAGACTTGATGGACATGAGTTTGAGTAAGCTCCAGGAGTAGGTGATGGACATGGAAGCCTGGCATGCTGCAGTCCATGGGGTCGCAAAGAGTCAGAGATGACTGAGTGGCTGAACTGAACTAAACTGAACTGCTTCTTGGAGGGCATCCCTGGTGGCTCAGCTGGTAAAGAAGCTGCCTGCAGTGCAGGAGACTGGGGTTTGATCCCTAGTTTGGGAAGATCCCCTGGAGAAGGGAAAGGCTACCCACTCCAGTATTCTGGCCTGGAGAAATCCATGGATTGTACAGTCCACATGGGGTTACAAAGAGTCAGACATGGCTACGATAATTTCACTTTCACTGCCTCTTGGAAGAAAAGCCATGACCAACCTAGTCATCATATTAAAAAGCAGAGACATTGTTTTGCCAACTAAGGTCTGTATAGTCAAATCTATGATTCTTCCAGTAGTCATGTACATATGTGAGAGCTGGACCATAAAAAAGTCTGAGTGCTGGAGAATTGATGCTTTCAAACTGTGGTCCTGGGGAAGATTCTTGAGAGTCCCTTGGACAGCAAGGAGCTCAAACTAGTCAATCCTAGAGGAAAGCAACCCTGAATTATTATTGGAAGGACTGATGTTGAAGCTGAAGCACCAATACCCTGGCCACCTGATGCAAAGAATGGACTCATTGGAAAAGACTCTGATGCTGGGAGGGATTGGGGGCAGGAGGGAAAGGGAGCAACAGAGCATGCTCCCATGAGTTTGAGAAAACTATTCAAACTACTCAGTAGTTTGAGAAAACTACTGGAAATGGTGAAGGACAGGGAAGCCTGATGTGCTGCAGTCCATCGGGTTTGAGAAAGCTACTCAAAACTACTCAGTAGTTTGAGAAAACTACTGGAAATGGTGAAGGACAGGGAAGCCTGATGTGCTGCAGTCCATCAGGTCCTAAAGAGGTGGATATGACTTAGTGACTGAACAACAACAGCAAAGGTTGTCCCTCAGGCCAAGTGGGATGTGCCACTTCTACCAGTGGGCATATGCTGGTTCTAATAATCTTTCTACAGCTCTGAATTTTTCTGGAACATTTAATTACATTCACCATTTATATTTGTCATGTTCAAAGAGGGCAGAGGTTAAAAATCTGTTTTATCACTTATACTTTTTTTAGATAAATATCTAGTTCGGAGCATGGGACAAGGACATCTGGATTGTAGGTAATAGAGAAGAAATGATAGAAGATAACCCAAGTAGTCTTTAACTTATATTTCTTTACTAAAATGTTAGTAATAACCTGGTATATTCATATCAGTTCTCTAAGTTTCCACACAATAGTTTTCTACTAATAATAAAACACCAAAGTTGATGAATAGTTTACTTTCTTACATAAATAAGAGTGTTTACTTCTCTAACCACAATACACTTTCATTTTGATAAATGTTATTGAGAGAGAGAAGGAGGTGGAGTTATAGGCACCTTGCTGGGTATTGCACATAACCCTGACACACCCATGGGAGTATTTCCTAGAGGAGAAACTCTTTCATTATGTAAATTAGCACAGAAACATCAGGTTGAGAACCGCTGCTCTGGCTCTTTAGAGCAAAGTTAATGTCCCTGAGAATTCCGTCCCTTGTACTTGCTTCCCTCACACTTTATGACCTTGGAGAACTAATAGAAATGTTTCCCATGGTGGCAGCTACTTGTCATTGCAATTTATTGCCCCATCACCCTCTGCCATTTTGAGTCAGGGGAGGATTATGGGTAACCTACCCCTTCCCCCTTCATCCTTAGGAACCCAGAGGTCCCCAAGGTCTGGTGGCTGGCCATGTTAGCAGTCCATATGTCCCACATGGTGCAGTCAGTCATTGATGAGAGTCTCAGTTACATGTTAGAGCTTCCATATTTATTGCTAGGGAATTAAATGAATTTTCTGGTGCCAAGACATTCCTCTTTGCAATTTTATCTACTGCTTCATTCAGTTCAGTTCAGTTTAGTCGCTCAGTCATGTCCGACTCTTTGCGACCCCATGAATTGCAGCATGCCAGGCCTCCCTGTCCATCACCAATTCCCAGAGTTCACTCAAACTCATGTCCATTGAGTCGGTAATGCCATCCAGCCATCTCATCCTCTGTCTTCCCCTTCTCCTCCTGCCCCCAATCCCTCCCAGCATCAGAATCTTTTCCAATGAGTCAACTCTTCACATGAGGTGGCCAAAGTACTGGAGTTTCAGCTTTACCATCATTCCTTCCAAAGAACACCCAGGACTGATCTCCTTCAGAATGGACTGGTTGGATCTCCTTACAGTCCATGGGACTCTCAAGAGCCTTCTCCAACACCACAGTTCAAAAGCATCAGTTCTTCGGCCCTCAGCTTTCTTCACATTCACTGCTTCATTAAATGTTCATAAAAGGAGTTGCTGGACAACACATTGCATGCACTATACTTCTAGGTTAATCCTTAAAAACAGCACTCATTTTGCCCCTCCCCAGCCCCAGTCCCTCCAACAACTCTCCTATTTTAGCCAGACAATGTCTGCACCTTGGCCTACCATCAAAGCATTTCATATTCTGACTTAGTTTACTCTTCTGCCTTCCGTACAGCAGATACTCAATAAATATCTACAGAAAGAATAAAGACATTCTGTTCTTCAATGGTAAAACAGAGCAACAAATATTGACTGAATGTTTATTATATGTTAGGCAGTTTCTGTGTCTTCGAGACTTGCAATAAACTCATGTGTCAGGTAGTATTATTATTCCTATTTTGCACTTATGAAAACAGATTAAGTGACCTGGCCAATAGTCCAATAGTTAATATTACTTATTAAGTTGACAAGTTTCAAAGCCAAGGCTCTAACTTTGTCACACTACCTGTGGAGTAAGGCTCTTGAACACTCTCTTGTACTTACTCTCCTGGTGCTCAGCCAACTTCTCCAGTCCTACCGCAACGCCTTTGTGGAAGCTACTGTCTCAGCAGGAAATACTTGTTCATTCCACTTGGCCAACTCCAACCAGCCTATCAAAACCCAGCTTTATCCCTACTCTACCATGGAGACATCTTGAATTCTTCAACCCCCAGCTAACCCGCCTTCCCCAGAAGTCACTCATTTTCTGCATCAATTCTTTTGGACCCCAGCATATGACAGATGGTAAAGTCTTTAGATCATTGCTTAGTACTATTTTTTAACTCAATAAATGTGGAATGAATAAATAAAACATTACAGTGCAGCACTGATATATCCCAGAAGTATACATTTTGGCTTCTCATTTATAAATACCTTAATGTGTTTTTCTATATAGCCTTTGCTGTTCAAACAGACCCATCTTCAAATGAATTAACTTAAGGTTGGACTGAATTAGCTAAGGCAGTGCTGGTTGTTAGCAGGGAGAGACTGTGTTCAGTATAGGCTTTGCTTGCTGACTCCCAAACAAAATGAACCAGGAGAGAAGCACTAGACAGACTGTTGCATTTTCTACACCACAAAAACATAGACCAGAATATAAATGGGTTTGGCTGTTTTCTTCCACAAGAGGGGCTATTCACTAACACTCTGATTTCTTTGTAATATAACCTAGCATACACATCTGTGTCTATTTTGTAAGCTTTTGGTAACTTCACTTGGGGAACAGGTCTACTGAGGTCTACTGTTCTTTTCATCACTGAGCATTGCTAGTGCCTCGATAATGTAACTTCACAGTTAGGGCCTCAGCATCTGGAAAGGCAGGCAGGGTTGGTCCCAGTTGAGAGAACAAAACAACTAAATTAGCAGTCCATATCAACACTCCTGAAATCCAGATAAGGATAACACATGTATCTGTAAGTTCCACTGGTTAACCTCACAGTCACTCACAGCTGACCTTCATGTGGGCGGGGGAGGGGGGTGGCGGGGATGAGAGCAGCTTTCTTTTCATCTCCCTCCTTCTTCCTCCTTCTCCCCTAAACCTTCCATTTTTTTCAACCCCACATCTCATGTCTTGAGCCTAATCCAAAATATGGTCCTCAAAATGTTCTAGAGTCCACTTCACTGAGAAATGTTGGGTCCTTCAGCATGCTTGGTAGAAAATTGTAAGCTTTTCTGAGTCTACCATGTAAATGAAACAAATAGATATTTCTCCACTTAATATGGACAATTTTTAATAGCATAATTTGGATTATTATTGTATTACTAATATTGTTTTTAATCTCTCTAAGACTCCACATGCCAATGAGAAATCAGTGATAGGAAAGAAAGGGATGAAGAGAATGTTGTCAAACCACAAAAAGATGATGATTGTAAAAATGAAGTACCAAGCCCCTACTTAAGAGCTCTGTATGTAACATATCTCATTTAAATAACACACCTATGTTACAGATGTGTGAACATTAGATGGAGTATTAGAGCCTCAGTAATTTGTTGTGCTGGTGCTTGGCCAATTTGTCAGATCCATTTTTTTCTCTTCCCTTACTCTGACCTACATCTGCATTTCAGCAGATGTTTTGCTGGCAGCCTATGGATAAGTTCAGCTTGTGGAACATATTGGAAGGGACTGGACAATGGGAAGATGTAGTCAGTGTACCTCCCCACTCCTGCTAAGCAGTGTTTCTGGCAGTGGCATCTTCTGTGTGGCTCCTGCTCCCCTTGGACAGTCCCTCCCTCTGGGGTGCCAGGTCATAGGGAAGACTGACTTTCTCCATCCAGTTGTTGCTCTCCTTTCCCTAGCCCTGATATTCACTGTTGGGCTCCTAAACATCAACATTAGTGTTAAAAATGCTGATTAGCTTTGCTGGTAGCTCAGCTGATAAAGATCCACCTGTAATTCAGGAGACCCTGGTTTGATTCCTGGGATGGGAAGATCCCCTGGAGAAGGGATAGGCTACCCACTCCAGTATTCTCGGGGTTTCCTGGTGGTTCAGATGGTAAAGAATCTGCCTGCAATGGGTGAGACTCCAGTTCAATCTTTGGGTTGGGAATACTGGAGTGGCCATCCACTCCAGTATTCTTGCCTGGAGAACCTCCATGGACAGAGGAGCCTAGGGTCACAAAGAGTTGGACATGACTGAGTGACTAAGAACAGCACAGCAATTAACATGTATAATAAATTCCTTATGTTAAATATTTTTGGTTTAAAATACCAAATGTTTTCTTTTCTCTATTGGCCTCTGTCTGATGCACTTGTCCCAGGTCACACAGCTAGAAGATTACAAAGCTAGAATTCAAATCCATGTGTATCTAATTCATTCCTATGTTCTTAGCCCACTTACTTATCTCCTGGAACTTATATTTAAAAATAAGTAAAATAATATTTAGCTGTTAGGCCTAGATGTATGAATTTTACTATTAAATATCATCCTAATTTGGTGAGGTTTAATTGTAGCTAAAACCCAAAGCCCTGAGGTTCAGTGTTGAGTCATCTTTTGCAGCATAGAAATCTGCAGTTGCTTTCTTAAATTGTGAGGGAGAAAGTTTTGCTACTCAAAGTGTGGTCTTAGTTCCAGCAGGATTAATATCACCTGGGAGCTTTTTAGAAAAATGTAGAATGCTGGGTCTTATCACAGTCTGTGTTTTAACAAGATCCCCAGGTGATTTATATACACAATAAAGTTTGAGAAACTACTAAAAGAATGTGATTTGGGTAAAGAATAGAACAAAAGCATCCTTAAAATTTAAAGGCTGATACCATTAAAAAGTTTGTAAGTCTTTGTTTTTCCAAATTTAAGAGCCACTATGTTCCAGCCTTTATCCCAGCTTACAGATGAGTTATGTTCAACATTCTAGTTGTTGGTACAATGTTGGGAATCATTTCCTCATAAGAACTGCATTATGGATCTTAATTAGGTATACAGGCTGGTCCATTAGATCTTAGGTTAAATCATATTGTGGTGAGTATCAGGTTTATTTTAACAGGGAATAAAAGTAAAATCTCTTTTTTCTTGCCTACGAAGTTTTTTGTTTGTGTTATATGCTTTGGCATCATTCTACTCCATCCAGGGTGCTATTTTCCCACTTGATAATTCCTTTCCCAGGTATCAGCCCTAGATGGCCCTTACCCAGACTCCCTATGTCCCCAAAGTACTCCAAATGAAGCTACACCATGTCACCTTAATCAGCCCCTTCATTTATCAACACAGGTGGCATTAGCAAAGAGTTATTATGAAAGTAATGAACTTCAATTCAAACTAATGGGTGGATAACCAGTTAAACACCCTCGGAGGAATTTATGTATTTATAATGGAGTAGTCATTAGCTCAATTAGGTCTAGTGCAGATGGTGATTGCAGCCATGAAATTAAAAGATGCTTACTCCTTGGAAGGAAAGTTATGACCAACCTAGATAGCATATTAAAAAGCAGAGACATTACTTTGCTAACAAAGGTCCATTTAGTCAAGGCTATGGTTTTTCCAGTGGTCATGTATAGATGTGAGAGTTGGACTGTGAAGAAAGGTGACCACTGAAGAATTGATGCTTTTGAACTGTGGTGTTGGAGAAGACTTGAGAGTCCCTTGGGCTGCAAGGAGATCCAACCAGTCCATCCTGAAGGAGATCAGTCCTGGGTGTTCATTGGAAGGACTGATGCTGAAGGTGAAACTCCAATACTTTGGCCACCTCATGTGAAGAGTTGACTCATTGGAAAAAACCCTGATGCTGGGAGAGATTGGGGGCAAGAGGAGAAGGGGATGACAGAGGATGAGATGGCTGGATGGCATCACCGACTTGATGCACATGAGTTTGGGTGAACTCCGGGAGTTGGTGATGGACAGGGAGGCCTCGAGTGGAGCAATTCATGGTGTCACAAAGAGTCGGACACGACTGAGCGACTGAACTGAACTGGCTGAATAAATGGAATGGAAAAAAGTTCAAGACATGGAAGTGACTTGGTGAGGGGCCAACTTTCCTTGGGAGCACACCCTTGAGAACTGCCCCATTAACTTTCCTTGATACTCACCACTTTTTTCCTTCATCTGCTCTAACTTCATTGTTGCCATTGCTTTTCTTTTGACAGTGGTCCCAAGGTATAGGACAAAGATTTCCTGTCTAAATATGTGATTTGCTTACAATTCAAGATTATCTGTAATGCAAAGGTCAATCGATTTGTTCCATACTCTATTCGTTATCCATCCCTGTAACAAAATAGCCCGAAATCCATGGCTTAAAACCACCACAAACCTCTCTTATCTTACAGATTTTGTGAATTAGCTGATTGGTTCTGACTCAGGGTCCCTCCAGAAGTTGCTGTAAAGCTGCTGCCTGGATTTAGCTGTTAATTTAGTTCTTCTAATTCTTGACTTAGGGAGGATTCACTTTGATGTTCACTTGAAGTTGTTGGTATGCCCCAGTTCCTTACTACATGACCTCTTCAGAGTTTGCCTGAACCTTCTCACACATGGTCTCTCGCTTCTGTCTTCCGTTTTTTTTTTTTTTTTATTTTTGTTTCTTATGTGTTTAATTTACCTGGAATCTATTTTTTAATATAAATTTATTTATTTTAATTGGAGGCTAATTACTTTACAATATTGTAGTGATTTTGCCATACATTGACATGAATCCACCACAGGTGTACATGCGTTCCCCATCCTGAACCCCACTCCCACATCCCTCCCCATCCCATCCCTCTAGGTCATCCCAGTGCACCAGTCCCGAAAACCCTGTCTCATGCATCGAAGCTGGACTGGCAATTCATTTCACATATGATAATATACATGTTTCAATGCCATTCTCCCAAATCATCCCACCCTCGCCCTCTCCCACGGAGTCCAAAAGACTGTTCTATACATCTGTGTCTCTTTGGCTGTCTCGCATATAGGTTATCGTTGCTGCTGCTGCTGCTAAGTCGCTTCAGTCGTGTCCGACTCTGTGCAACCCCATAGACGGCAGCCCACCAGGCTCCCCCATCCCTGGGATTCTCCAGGCAAGAACACTGGAGTGGGTTGCCATTTCCTTCTCCAAAGCATGAAAGTGAAAAGTGAAAGTGAAGTCACTCAGTTGTGTCCGACCCTTAGCGATCCCATGGACTGCAGCCTATCAGGCTCCTCCATCCCTGGGATTTTCCAGGCAAAAGTACTGGAGTGGGGTTCCATTGCCTTCTCCAAGGGTTATCATTACCATCTTTCTAAATTCCATATATATGCATTAGTTTACTGTATTGGTGCTTTTCTTTCTGGCTTACTTCACTCTGTATAATAGGCTCCAGTTTCATCCACTTCATTAGAACTGATTCAAATGCATTCTTTTTAATGGCTAAGTAATATTCCATTGTGTATATGTACCACAGCTTTCTTATCCATTCATCTGCTGATGGACATCTAGGTTGCTTCCATGTCCTGGCTATTATAAACAGTGCTGCAATGAACATTGGGGTATACATGTCTCTTTCAATTCTGGTTTCCTCAGTGTGTATGCCCAGTAGTGGGATTGCTGGGTCATATGGCAGTTCTATTTCCAGTTTTTTAAGGAATCTCCACACTGTTCTCCATAGTGGCTGTACTAGTTTGCATTCCCACCAACAGTGTAAGAGGGTTCCCAGTAGAAGACTGGGAGGCAGTAGATGGGTCACTGGATAGCACTGAAAAGGCATTACAGTTGGTGAGTTCCCGCGTGCCAGACAAAGTGGCATGTACTGCCACTGGCACCATGGGGTGGATTTTTCTGATTGCCCTGAAAGCTGATATGGAGAGTGCCCTGCATGATAGTGTGCAAGTACATGAGCTGCAGAGATGGGAGGAAGAGTTAGAACCACATACTCTGGAGCAAGAAATGTGTGGTCTTGATGAACCCAGTGTCTTGAAAGTGAGGTAATAAGGACAGTGATGATGAACATTGTGAGACTGCGGGTCCCCACTTGGCAGTGAAACCCATTGTACAGCAGGAAGTGAGGGATCAGCAGCCTAAAACTGTGGGGTGGGGCATCCTCAAGGGGCCCCCAGTGTGACTGGGTCCACGACATACAGACCACATACTCAGGCGGAGTTGATCAACTCAGGTAAGCAATTCTGGCAAAAGCAAGGGGAACCTTTGGCAGCATGGCTTTTGCAACTCTGGGACAGAGGGGTGAATGGTATAATTTGTTCTGGGGACAAAACAGAATGATTGGTATCTATAACCACTGAACCCTCATTGAGACAAAGGTTGCAGAACACTAGGTGACTCATAGAGGGGACGCCTAATCAGACACACACCTTGACGGAATGGATTAATGCTGCCATCCACACAGTGTGAGCAAATTCTGGCGAGTTCCCGGATACTGTGATTAAATGGTATACCTATGCCAAGTTGACTCAAGTTGTGAGAGAATTGGGCATGAAACCATCAATATTTAGCCCAAATTACCTGAGGCCCAGATGATAAGCATTTTATGGGTGGCATGTGCTATGCCATTTTGAACAATGCCCTGTCTACCACTTCTGGACCCCTGATTGCTATTCTTGCGCCATATGTGGGGTACCCCATCTATGAAGTGACCTTGATGGTGGTTAGAGGGGCAGTGGTGGGCAAAAGGTGTCAGGAGTGTGAAGATCCCAAAGAGGGACCGAGTCTCATCCAGGTAAAAGTGAATGCAAATGTGGGCTGACTTGTATGGAGATTTTACTGTACAGGCTGTGTCCTCTCTTAAAGATTTAGAACAGTGTTTGAGATGGTTGGATGGCATCACTGACTCCATAGACATAAGTTTGAGTGTACTCTGGGAGTTGGTGATGGACAGGGAGGCCTGGTGTACTGCAGTCCATGGGATCACAAAGAGTTGGACACAACTGAGCGACTGAACTGACTGAACTGAACTGTAAGGGCTGTGTCCTGTGCTATAGGTTTAGGACCATGTACTGTAAAGGCTGTGTCCTCAGATTTAGAAAAGTGTGACCGTGTGGGTGGACCTTGGACACGGCAAAAATCCCCTCCTTGAAGGGGTGGGCTTGGTGCCTGTGGGAGGTTTTTGTGGGTAATGTGAGTTCCAGGTTGCATCCTGGTGACGAGTGCTGTTTGTTGTTGTAGCCCATACTGCTGTTGCAAGACGTAAATCCAAGGGTCACCGTTACTCACCAAGAAAATATTGCTGATGACTGTGCATAGATTGTGAGGAGAGAGACCCTGAAGGGGTGGGAAGTAGTGAAAGACCAAGCCATTTTACCAACTTAAGGGAGATAATAGAATTAGGGGATGTATAACTCCCTGAAGAGCTGCATTCCCTGTTCAAATTAGAGGTATATCAAGTACATGGATTTTTCTTTCTTTCTGAAATTTCTCTGGCCTCTCTTTCTACTTTTTTTAGGAGTATCTACCTAAATATGCCATTGACTTTTCAATACTTCTTCTGCTTTCAGTGTATTTGTGACCTCATTTACCATCTTAATTCCAAGTACATTATATACATTGTTATTGACTTTGGACCTGCAAAATGCTTTTATTTAAGTCTATTTATCATAGATTTAAAGTCAGCTTCTCCGCTTCCCTGCTGTCACCAGTATTATAGGAAAATGCAGACTGCTATAATTGGGTTTATCTTTCATACAAAACTTTTCTTTCTCTTATTCACCTTTTGCTGGTTCCAAGCTGGCTAAAGCATTGCCTTATTAAAGTAATGGAAAGAACTAGAACTTAAGAGGAATATTCAAGGCTCAGAGAAGGCTCAGAACATTTCTTCAGCATCTAAAAACATGAGATGTTTCATATATGCATTAGTAGAGAATACGAAAGAATAAAAATCTTAGCTCATATTATAAATCAGATGGTGCTTGTGGTAAAGAACTTGCCTGCCAATGCAGGAGACCTGGGTTGAGAAGATACCCTGAAGGAGGAAATGGCAACCCACACTAGTATTCTTGCCTGGGGAATCCCCATGGACAGAGGAGCCTGGCAGGCTACAGTCCATAGGGTCTCAACGAGTTGGAGATGACTGAAGTGACGTAGCACACATAAACCATTGAGTGGTTGGTAAGGTGTTTGTGATTTTACTCATCAAGTGCTCAGAGGGCAGGAAAAAAAAATAATAAACCAACGATCACATGTAAAAGCAAATTGAAAAGAGAATAATGGATTTATAGTCAGAGGAAGTGTGTTCTAGTTCTAACACTAGCAGTTAGTAGTTGTGTGTCCTTGGGCCTGTTACTTAAGCTTTCAATTTCCTCAAGTAAGAAATAGTGGCATTGCTCTGTTCATAAGTTGTTTCGAGAATTCAATGAAATAAGGGGAAGGCACCTTTGTATACGCTAAAATAATTCTTTCTCCTATATATAGAAAAATGTGAAACAAATCATTTATTTATGTCTAGGACAGGGAGACCTGGCGTGCTGCAATTCATGGGGTTGCAAAGAGTCGGACACGAGACTGAGCGACTGAACTGAACTGAAGTGATGGGTCAGTCCCCTGACTCCCATATTACTGGATCTCTCCTGAGATTGAATGCTACTAACTTGTTGAGGACTACACCCTCCTAGGTCTGTCTCTCTGGTTGATCCTTCTACTCTTTGGAGTCACCACTCTTGCCTCCTTTTCTCTTTCCGCTATATAGTCTTAGATAGGTTTTATGTTGTTGTTGTTTTTTTTTTTTTTGGTAAGGGAAAATACCAGCTTTGCAAGCATGCCTCCAAGATTTCACTTAGATGGTTTCTCTTAATTGTTGTCTTTGATGGGCATGAGGCAGGGGAGTAAAACATGTCCTTGAATATTGGTGACAGAGAGCAAAAGCACAATGTAAACAATCTTATCTAATACTATGAAATGTACCTTATTGAGTGTAGACCTTGCATTCTTCCCAAAGTTAAGTTTGAGCTAACATGTCAGCCATTGACTAAAGCCAAGTGAAGATATCAGACTACAGATCAGATCAAGAATCAAAGAAAATTGTGAATTTGTTGCCATCAGAACTGTGGTGTTAGTGGAAACCACATGGGAGGCAAGCCCACCAAAGAAAGCCCAAAAAGCCAAGAACCAAGAACTGAATTAGAGAAAGGTTTGTACCCCAGAGCAGGTAGGAACTAGAAGCACTGAGGGAGTGCATGCATGTGTGCTAAGTCACTTAAGTCCTGTCTGACTGTTTGCGATCCCATGGACTGGAACCCACCAGGCTCCTCTATCCATTGGATTCTTCCAGCAAGAATACTGGAGTGGGTTGCCATGCCCTCCTCCAGGGAATCTTCCAACCCACAAATCAAACCCATGTCTCCTGCATCTTCAGCATTGCAGGCGGACTCTACCACTGAGCCACTGGGGAAGTGCACAGAGGGAGAGGAGTGGACCAAAAGAAGCAGAAGATTTCAGTGTTAGAACTAAATTAAGTGTTTCAAGAAGGAAATAGTGTCACCATGTCTTCTTACTGATCCCTTGGGTGCTGAAAATTTGCACATCTAGGGATGCAATAAGAATTGTGAATTAAAAGAAACTATTTAAAATGGCCTTTTAAACTTGATTACTGTTTCCTTTGAATTATTTTTCATTTGGAAACACTTTTGCCTAGGAATAACAAAATGCATGTACTTTATCCTGGCCTTATACAATTACTTATCAAGTCTATGGGCAGAGGTCAGTGTGAAGGTGGTGCAACTCTAAGTAAGTCTCTGCTTATGTAAGGGAAACAAATCAAGTCAGAGTGGTCATTGTGTCACCGAGAGCCTATGTCAGTTCCTTAGAATGCCCTCACTCATTGGGTGGCCTAAAAAATCAGGAATTTATTCTCTCACAGTCCTGGGGGCAAGAAGTCTGAAGTCAGCAGGTCTTCAGGGTCATGTTCCTTCTACAGGCTCTAGGAAAGAATATTATCTTGCCTCTTTCTAGCTTCTAGTGGTTGCCAGGAATCTTTCCTGTTCCTTGGCTCATAGCTATATTGCTATTGTCATATGGCCTTGTTCCCCCTTTGTGTCTTCATATATTCTTAAAATTATACCAGTCATTGAAGTTTGTGCCCACCCTAATCCAGATGACTTCATCTTAATGAGTTCTGGATAGACATGAATTTGGGGGGGATATTATCCCAGGTGTCTCAGATAGTAAAGAATCTGCCTGCAATGTAGGAGACATGAGTTCAATCCCTGCACCAGGAAGATTCCCTGGAGAAGAGAATGGTTACTCATTCCAGTATTCTTGCCTGGAGAATCCTGTGGACAGAGGAGCCTAGGAGACTACACTCCATGGGGTCACAAAGAGTCAGACACAACTGAGGGACTAACACTTTATCCAACCCAACAGGGACCCTTTTATCTGCACTATGTACATGTAATGTACACAGTGCAATATATGGAGCTACCCAGGTTGAGGCAAACCTGATGAATACACTGAAATGTTTTTCTACTGAAGCTTCAGTTCCCACAAACTTGGCTACTGACTCATGCTGGATTGGACCCTTGTCTGTATATTTATACTGTATGTAAATATATGTCCCAAAGAGTAAAGAATGTTTTACTGGTTGTGTATTAGCAGGTTGTGTACTGATTAGAATTCTGAAATGTTTATGCCCTTTAGATGCCCTTAGTAAAGGTGTGTGATCTTGAATCTCAGTGACAGTTATTTTGTAGACTTGTACCTACTATAGCTGCTGTGTGAGAGCCTGCCAATTTATTATTCTATACATAGTGGAACTAATCAGAGATAATATAAATCAAGTTCTGCCCTTTCATGTGCAACAAATTTGAATTTAAATAACAGATGGATTCAAATAGTTTTCTGAGATCAGGCCTACCAGAATAATTAGAAGGAATAATCTGGTAATACTGATAAGATTTTTGAAATGTGAATGGACTGTTTTCAAATGAGAAGTCATTCATTTAAAAAAAAAAAAAATCTGCCAACATGTGAGATAATAGATCTTGGAAAATTTTAGCAGGTCATAAATCTGTAAAAAGAATTACAGTTAAAAAAAAAAAAGTAATGATTTTGCATGGGCCCAAAGTGGTCTTCTCCATAACTCACTGAATAGGAACCAATATGCAATAATAACTGTTTCCTTTATTCATAAGTAAAGGAAAAATTTAGGAAAGGATGTAGGCTCTCTGAAATTCAGTCTCCTTTTTTGAAATAGGAAAAATACTGCCTAAAGTGTTGAGTGATTAGTGGTTAAAGAGGTCATGTGAGATGGCAATGTACAGAAGGGCATAGAAAGTTCATAAAATTAGACATACACAAAGTAATTGAGTAATTGATAAAGACGAGAATATGATGTCTGAAAAGACTAGGGGAAGGTACAGAATATGAGAAAAAAAATGACAAAGGACTTTCTATGCCTTCAGCTCTGTTCTTTCATTGGCACCAGATATGTAATTCCAAATTCTGCATATTTTCTAAGAGATATTCTATTGCCATTTCATACTATATAAAATACAACTTCTTTTCTTATGGCTGTATTGCCTCTTATCATCTCACTACTTTTCATGGAAGCAACAATTCAGTCAAGGTTGAATTCACAGGGGATCTTGAATACTTCTATCCTGGTTTTCTAAAAATAATTTCAGTTGATATTTCCTCTCTACTATGCCTCCCTAATTCTCTCACCTATTGTCTTTCTGTCCATCTTCACTTCAGATCCCATATTTAGATATATTACCCATATATACAAGAAGTCAGTCTTTCTGCATTCCTGTTCATTCAACATACCAGATTAGGCCCCCAGATGCATGGTTTTGACTTTGTCATGTTAATACTTAAATATATTCAGTCTCTTGATAATGCTTCTTAGTTTCCTGCTTCCTAAGCTGCTAGTAATTGCCTTTCCATACACTATGTCCAAAATAAAACATTCTACCTATCATTCTATGAATTAGAACTATGCATTACTGCTTCTATATTGATTCACCCCATTTACTCTGAAGTAATTTCCCTCTCATTCTTACTATGGATACTCAGCGTCATTAACGTGAACAAATATCTATTTTGTAATTAAGTAACACTGAGCTATCATACTGTCATTTGGCCGAAGTCAACAACGTATGTGCTTCTGACTTCATAATGCACAGTAATCATGCTTTATCCATCTATCAGTAAAACACTTTACCTATTTAGGAACAATCCCATTGAGGACCCTGGTGGAGAGCAAAGGGCTACTCCCTCCTATAGTAGTTCATGGAGTTTAAAATACACCTTTCGTGGTATTTTCCATGAAGTTGCCTTAGGTTCCTGAGTTTTGCCAAAACTAGTTCCCTAGCTACCTTCTCAGTTCACAGTTTCAATGAATTCCTTTTCTACTTGTTTGTCATATTAGTTTGTTTCATCGGGTATAATGAAAAGCATCTAAGAACCAGAATAAGAGAAGAATCCTAGTAGCTGTGGCCTTTGATCTGTACCAGGAAGGATTAACGTGCCCTTGAAAAAACAGATGCAACATTATCAATCATACATTAATATAATTATTTGGGGGAAAGAGTTATTAGATATTTACCGTATGTTAAGACTTACATTCATTTCGTTTTTAACTTTCAAAGTAACTCTTTAGTGATGACATTAGCAAGCACTGTTGCTGCTGCTGCTGCTAAGTCACTTCAGTCGTGTCCAACTCTGTGTGACCCCATAGACGGCAGCCCACCAGGCTCCCCTGTCCCTGGGATTCTCCAGGCAAGAACACTGGAGTGGGTTTCCATTTCCTTCTCCAATGCATGAAAGTGAAAAGTGAAGCTGAAGTCACTCAGTTGTGTCCAACCCTCAGTGACCCCATGGACTGCAGCCTTCCAGGCTCCTCCGTCCATGGGATTTTCCAGGCAAGAGTACTGGAGTGGGGTGCCATTGCCTTCTCTGAGCCAAGCACTGTTAGTTGCCTACAAAAATTTTATTTGGACATTTTTCTCACTAAAAAATCCCTGATTTTGTTTAGGATAACAATGTTTTCAGTAAAAGTATTTGGTTTTTCATGCAACAAGGTGTGACCATGTTTCTTAGTTTTAGCCAATAGGAATTAGATAACAATGTCTTGAATAGAGTGCCCTTCTGAATAAAAATGCAAAGGGAAATATTTTGTCCCCTTTTCCCTTGAGCTGCCGCATATCAAGAATGACTGAAAAATATCTATTCAGATCCTTTGCTCATTTCTTTGCTATTGAGTTGCAAGCGTTTCTTGTATATTTTGGATTAACCCCATATTAGATATGTGGCTTAGAAATATTTTCTCATTCCATAGGTTGCTTTTTCATTTTGTTGATGGTTTCTTTTGCTGTGAAGTTTTGCTTTTTTAATTTGATGTAGACAAATATACTCAGTTTTGTTATAGACATTTTTTTCCCAAAGAAAACCTACAAATGGGCAACAGGTACATAAAAAGGTGTCAACATCCCTAATCATGAGCAAAATGCAAAGCAAAACCAGAGTGAGATTCCTGCACACCTGTTAAGGTGTTTACTATCAAAACAACAAAAGATAAAAGATGCTGGTGAGAATGTGAAGAAAAGGGAAACATTCTACACTGTTGGTGGAAATGTAAACTCTGTACAGTCTATGGAAAACAGTATGGAGTGTCCTCAATAAAAACTAAAAACAGAACTACCACATGATCTAGCAATCTCACTTCTGGCTGTCTAAAGAAAATGAAATCATTATCTTGTAGTGAAAGCTGCACTCTCAACTTCATTGCATCATTATTCACAATAGTCAAGGTACAGAAACAACCTAAGTGTCGATTAGTTAATGAATGGATAGAGAAAATGTAGAATATGATGGACTAATATTCAGCCTTAAAGAATATCCTGACGTTTGTGACAATATAAATAAATCTGGAGAGCAGTATGCTAAGTGATATAAGATACAGAAACAAACTCTGCATGATGACTCTAAAGAAAAAGTTGTACTCATAGAAACAGAAAGTAGAATGGTAGTTGCTATGGGCTACAGGAATGGAGAAAATGGGGAAAGTTTGGCGAAGGGCATAAACTTTCAGTTATAAAATGAATAATGCCCAAAGATCATATGTATAACATAGTGGATACAGTTGATGATACTGTTTTGTATAATTCAAACTTGCCAAGAGAGTATAACTTACTACTGTCGCCAAAATGAAAAACAAAAAACAAAAAAACAGATGATATACAGATGGCAAACAAACATACGAAAATAATGTTTGCATCATATGTCATCAGGAAAACCCAAAGTAAAACAACAATGAGATACCACTACAATTCTATTAGAATGGTCAAAATCTAGAATACTGGCAACACCAAATCCTAACAAGGATATAGAACGATAGTTACTCCCATATATTCCTGATAGGAATTCAAAATGATATAGCCACTTTGGAGACTGGCATTTCTTACAAAACTAAATAAACTCTTAGATACCATCCAGCAATCATGCTCCCCAGAATTTACTAAAGTGAGTTGAAACCTGTGTCCACACAAAAACCTGCATTGGGATGTTTATAGATGCTTTGTTCAAAATTGGCAAAACTTGGAACAACCAGGAAGTCCCTCAGTAGGTGAATAAACAAACATACTATGCTGTATCTAAATAACAGAATATTATTCAAGGTAAAAAAGAAATGAGCTTTCAAGCTGTGAAAAGACATGAAGGAAACTTAAATGCATATTGCTAACAGAGGGAAGTCAATCTGAAAAGGTTACATACTGTATGATTCCAACTATCTGACATTCTGGAAAAAACAAAACTATGGAGATGGTGAAAAATCAATGGTTTCTTGGGTAGAGGAGGGATAAGTGGGCAGAACACAGAGGATTTTAGGTCTATAAAATAGTATGTATTAAGAGGATAAATATGCATCACTATACATTTGTCAAAACTCATGGATATACAACACTGAGTGAACCTTAAGGTAAACTGTGGTGTTTGAGTGATTATTATGTGTCTTTTTAGTTCCATTCTTGGTAACAAATGCACCACTCCCATTGAAGCAGTGTTGATAGTTGGGGAGGCTGTATGGTATGGATGTAGGAAGTATATGAGAAATCTCTGCACCTTCTTTCAATTTTGCTGTGAACCTAACACTGCTCTACAAAGTGAGGTATTTTTAAAAGAGAAGAAGATATAATGTTGAGTCAGAAAGCTAGGCAATGCTATTGGCTTATTGATGACAACATGGAGCCACTGTACAAGCCTTGAGCTGCCAGCCTCTGATTTCTTACTATATGGGAAAAATAGTAGTGACATAAACACATGGAGATCGATGCAGGTATTTTGTTACAGATGCATGCTAAGTCACTTCAGTTGTGTCCGACTCTTTGTGACCCCATGGACTGTAGCCCGCCAGGCTCCTCTGTCCATGGGATGCTCCAAGCAGGAATACTGAAATGGGTTACCATTTCTTACTCCACATATGCTGTGCTTGGTCACTCAGTTGTGTCCCACTCTTTGTAACCCCATGGACTATATCCCACCAGGCTCCTCTGTACATGGCATTCTCCAGGCAAGAATATTGGAGTGGGTTGCTATGCCCTCCTCCAGGGGATCTTCTCCACCCAGGGATTGAGCCCAGGACTCCCTCTTTGTAGGTGGATTCTTTACCATCTGAGCCACAAGGGAAGCCCAAGAGTTCTGGAGTGGGTAGCCTGTCCCTACTCTAGGGGACCTTCCTGACCCAGGAATCGAACCAGGGTCTCCAGCATTGCAGGCAGATTCTTTACCAGCTGAGCTACCCGGGAAGCAGCTAAATGCAATTCTAAGACAAATCTAAGACTAGGGAACAGAGTTTAAATAGCTTGCTTAAATAAATATCCTAGTTTATAATGGGAGAGTCAAACTTTGTACCTATGCATTTTGCCTGCTGTGTCCATGTTCTTAGCCAATGATAACTTAGTTTATTCAGAATCAGATACATGGGGTACTTTTCAAAGTGAAGTTCTCCACCATTCTAGTATAAAAAGTATAGCTCCTTAGAAGGGATTTTTTTTTTCCTCTCGGGAATAAAATTTATTTTGTACTTTAAAAATTTTGTCTGGGAATGCTAATAATCCTATCAGGTATGAGAATTTTTTAGTCAGATATAACTGTAAACAATTGACTCTTTTAAACAAACCCACCAGAATTCAAAACTCCAAAGGAACATGTTTACTCAGAGTAGTACGTTAAAGAGGCTACATTCTTATTTCTACAATGCTTCTTCCTGTTTTTCAAAACCCTTGGACAATCTTGGAGAAGTGACTATCCAGTCAGTTGATTAGCCTCACAGAAATTAGTTTTATGGCTTTATTTTCAAATGAAAATAAATTGACCATCTGCCTTAGTTACAAACTTGATTCCAAATTGCTTTGGGGGGTTTAAAAATAAAATCATCAATGAAATGATGAAGATTTATTACATTTTGGCATAATAAAAATTCCCTGTGCATGGCCTCATCCCCCCGGTACTCATACCTGTGCCATAACCTCACCATCCATCTATCTTTGCTCCCTTCACTCTCTCATCTTGAGGCTTCCAACCAGGCTCTTTCCTCTCTCTGAATTTCCTTCCCTCTATTATTCTTGAGTGTGTTTTCCATGCCATCTTTGATATATCTTTTTCAATCTCCTTGATAAAATCTTCCCAGTCCCTCCCTTCTTTCTTGTTTGGGTCCCATCTCCTGTACTCTCTATATGTCTTATTTGTATAGTTTGTTGGTATTACTGTTACTCATGTATATGCTGTTTCTCCTATGGGTTTGTATGCCCCCATGGAGCATCAGAGAGTCAAGATCAGGGTGAAAGGGACCTGAGAAATTTTCTTGTCCAGCCCTTAATACTACAGATGAAGAAACTTAGGGTTGAGAGGGTTAAGTGATTGCCTTGCTTTTCACAGGTGGCAGGAGTGAAGGCTGTATGTTAGGTTCCTTCAATTCTATTACATCTTGCTTTGCCATTTGATCCATAACCAAGCACAGAGATCTCTTCAGAGTAGATACTCAATGATAATTAAATTTGATTTTTAAAAATCAAATTGGTAACTGTGAAAAATTAAAATATGCAACAGAAGGTTTGAGGTGGTTGTGGAGAAAGGAGAACTTTATACTCTGATAGGAAGGATGGTACAAATCCTTTGGAGAAAATTTAGTAACAAATACTGCGTGCATGCTCATTCTCTCAATCGTGTTCAACTCTTTGTAACTCCATGGACTGTAGCCCACCAAGTTCCTCTGTTCCTTGTACTTCCAAGGCAAGAATACTGGAGTGAGTTGCCATTTCCTCCTCCAGGGAATCTTCCCAACAAAGGGACTGAAGCCTCATCTCCTTCATTGGCAGGCTCTTTACTGAAGAGCCACCTGGAAATCCCATCAGTTCGGTTCAGTCTCTCAGTAGTGTCCGACTCTTTGCCACTTCAAGGACTGCAGCACGCCAGGCCCCCCTATTCATCACCAACTCCTGGAGTTTACCCAAACTCATGTCCATTGAGTCGGTGATGCCATCCAACCATCTCATCCTCTGTCATCCCCTTCTCCTCCCGCCTTCAATCATTCCAGCATCAGGGTCTTTTCAAATGTGTCAGTTCTTCGCATCAGATGGCCAAAGTACTGGGGTTTCACCTTCAGCATCAGTCCTTCCAATGAATATTCAGCACTGATTGGTTGGATCTCCTTGCAATCCAAGGGATTCTCAAGAGTCTTCTCCAACACCACAGTTCAAAAGCATCAATTCTTTGGCGCTCAGCTTTCTTTATAGTCCAACTCTCACATCCATACATGACTACTGGAAAAACCATAGCTTTGACTATATGGACCTTTGTTGGCAAAATAATGTCTCTGCTTTTTAATATGCTGTGTAGGTTACTCATAACTTTTCTTCCAAGGAGCAAGCATCTTTTAATTTCATGGCTGCAGTCACTATCTGCAGGGATTTTGGAGCCCCCCTCCACCAAAAAAAGTCCGTCACTGTTTCCATTATTTCCCCATCTATTTGCCATGATATGATGGGACCAGATGCCATTCTGAAGTTCCATAGTAACAATAGTACATATGAACAAATAGTCCATTTATCACAATATAGAAATAACATTCCTAGGTTTCTACCCTGAAGAAATACATTGATATGTTCACAAAAGAGATAAACAGATGTTTATTGATAAAGGAAAGAATTGGATACCACCTAACTATACCTTAGTAGGAAATAGGATAAATAATTAAGGCTTATTTAAAATAATGTGATATTCTACACTGTGAATATTGGTGAAGAACTCACATATCATGTAGATAAATATCTATAGATAAATCTAACAAAATATTGAGTGAAAATTGAAAATTGATAAGGAATACATATAGTGTAATATCATCATATAATTGTTTTTATGTAAATATTTACAGGTGAAAAACAACATCATATATTACTTAGGACAACATACATATGTAGGAAAGCATAAATATATGTGGGAATAGCCATGATCAAATGCAGGGTAAGGAGGATAGAGGGGGCCCACAGGAGGTATATGTGATTGAGGAGGGGCACAAAGAGTCTCCATTGCATTGACAGTGAACTTTTTAAAGCTTTGTGATTGGTACGTGCATGTTCACTTAACTCTTTATAAGTTTTGCTATATGTTACAAATTTAATAAGTTTTAAAAATGAATTTTGAAAATTGTCTCTGCCACAATCTTGGAGGGCAATTCCAAAGTGAAATATCTCAGTGTGCTCTGAGAAATGTCAGAATAAACAAACAAATAACAAAAAAAAAGCCTAATCATTGAGATAATAGCTTTGAAGGTAATGATTGTTACTTAGATTTATAATTTTTAAAAGTGTTTGATAAAATAAGTTATCTGTTCTGTTGTAGCCAGAAATTGAATAGTTTTAAGTAAAATCCTCCCTATCAGATATTAGTAATTTTGCTAGTAAGATTTCCTTATCCCTATCTGCCATAGTCTTCTATTATTTTTATACCTGCATAGCTGTTGTATGATGTTTCCTCTTCTTGGGGTGTTTTCCCTTGTTGGCCTACAAAACTCCTACTTATTCATCAGGACCCAACCTGGGCCTCAGCCTCCTTTGGGAAGTCTTCCTTGATAAAACCATAAAGCTCACTGTCCCCAGAATTAAACTTTTCCTCATCTATATTCCTTAGCACTATATGCCTTTCTCTAAAGTGTTAGTCATTTTGTTTTAAAACTGTGCATTTGCAAGTTTTCTCCCCAACAGGATTCTTGAGACCAATGATCCCATCTTAGTCTTTCTTTGTAGGCTGATGCCTACATTCTGGTACATAGTAGGCATTTCCTAAATATTAGTTGAATGAAAACTATTGGGAAAAAAATCTCAAATGACTATTTAAACTCAATTTATTTTCCTTTCCATGTGTTTATATCTTGCCTTCCAGTGGAATTGTAAGATCTCTAAGTATAGACTGGGTCTCTTTATTTTTCTATATGCTCTTGGGAACCTGTAAGTGGTATTTTTATATTTATTTGTAATCAATACTACATATTGTCAGTCTTATTTCTGTCAGTCTAATACCATACAAAGAATGAAGTGATCCTATATGTTGTTTTAAAAAACTTTAGCATTTATTGAAATGCTAATCCAGATGTTAGGTCCATATTGTGTGTGTGCCCAGGTAACTTTGAATGAAATGACCACCTTAGAAAATATGGTCAGAGAAAGATAGTGAGATGCAAGAAGAACCTCAAAAGCATAAGAGATCTATTTAGAGCACCAATTTGTAAATCCTGGGTTCTGCATGCTGTAGGAGAGTGTACCCATATTCTCTCATTCACTTTCTGTATCATTCTTCTGTAACTAGTGCTGGCCTCCCACATGATGCCAATCCCAAAAATGCCAGAGGCAAGGGAGATGATTCAGTGATTGTATTTGTGGTTTGCTTTTAAATTATTTAATAACTGAAAATATTCTACACTTTTCAAGGTAGAAGATACTTCAGAGAACATCTAGTTCCTGCCTTTGGTTAGTACTTCAGTGCTGAGAGGCATGCTACTTCTCTCCCTAGGTCACAAGGAAATTTATAGGAAAAGGGGCAGAAACAAGAGTTGTTGTCCTTTCTCCATATTGTCACATGAGCTGCCTCAGTAGTTACAAGTTACAAGCTGGTATCAGAACTCTTACTCTCCCCAAGGTGCACAGAAGACAGTCAAGGGCAGATCCTTCACTTAAAATGGGGAAAGGAAGGCTTTTTGGAACATGCCAGAAGAAATGAAAATGTGTCTACAGAAAGACTTGTAAGAAAATGTTTAGTTTAGTTGCTAAGTCGTGTCTGACTCTTGCGACCCCATGGACTGTAGTCTGCCAGGCTCCTCCGTCCATGGGATTCTCCAGGCAAGAACACTGGAGTGGGTTGCCATTTCCTTCTCCAGGGAGAGATTGTTTATGGTAGCATTATTCAGTTCAATTCAGTCACTCCATCATGCCTGACTCTTTGAGACCCCATGGATTGCAGCATGCCAGGCTTCCCTGTCCAGCACCAACTCCTTGAGCTTGCTCAAACTCATGTCCATCAAGTTGGTGATGACATCCAACCATCTCATCCTCTGTCGTCTCCTTCTCCTGCCTTCAATATTTCCCAGCATCAGAGTCTTTTCTAATGAGTCAGGTCATCCCATTAGGTGGCCAAAGTACTGGAGTTTCAGCTTCAGTCCTTCCAATTAACATTCAGGACTGATTTCCCCTAGGATTGACTGGTTTGATCTCCTTGCAGTCCAAAGGACTCTCAAGAGTCTTCTCCAACACCACGGTTCAAAAGCATCGATTCTTTGGCACTCAGTTTTATTTATAGTCCAACTCTCACATCCATACATGACCACTGGAAAAACCAAAGCTTTGACTAGACAGACCTTTGTTGGCAAACTAATGTCTCTGCCTTTTAATATGTTGTCTAGGTTGGTCATAGCTTTTCTTCCAAGGAGCAATCATCTTTTAATTTCATGGCTGAAGTCACCATCTGCAGTGATTTTGGAGCCAAAGAAAATAGAGTCGGTCACGGTTTCCATTGTTTCCCCATCTATTTGCCATGAAGTGAGGAACCAGATGCCATGATCTTAGTTTTTTGAATGTTGAATTTTGAGCCAGCTTTTTCACTCTCCTCTTTCACTGTCATCAAAAGGCTTTCTAGTTCCTCTTTGCTTTCTGCTATAAGGGTGGTATCATCTGCATATCTGAGGTTATTAATATTTCTCCTGGCAATCTTGATTCCAGCTTGTGCGTCATCCAGCCTGGCATTTGGTAGTATTCAAAAACTGTAAACAATTCAAATGGCAGTCAACTGGTGAATAGAACAGCACTGCATATTCATAGAATGGCATACTATTAACAAATAAAGAGACTAACTATTGATGCAGGCTACCACAAGGCTGACTTTCACCTTATGTGACATGATAAAGACAGAAACTAAAGACAACATATTGTATAAGTCCATTTATATGACATTTCAGGAAAAGTTAAATCTACAGAGACAGAAACTAAGCTAAAGGTTGCCTGGGGCTGGGTGTGTGAAGAGGAGCAGTTACAATTGGGCATGAGGGATCTTTGGTGGGGCGGGGGGGTGACAGAAATATTCTAACTTTGGAATTTGGCAATGGTTGTGTAACTATGAGGGGTTCTCCGGTGGCTTAGCGGTAAAGAATCCACCTGCAACACAGAAGAGAATGGAGACACGGATTCAATCCCTGAGTTGGGAAGATCCCCTGGAGAAGGGAATGGCAACTCTCTCTAGCATTCTTACCCGGGGAATACCTTAGACAGCAGAGGTTTGCAAAGAGTTGGACATGACTTAAGCAATTGAGCCTGCGCATGCAACTATGAAATTTGCTAAAAGTCATTCGATTGTACACTTAAATCAGTAAATTCAAAGCCATGCAAATTATACCTCAGTAATGCTGTTTTAAAAATGGGGAAGGGGCACAGTTTGTTCTTAAAAAACCTGAGGTTATTTAACTCCAACCATTCCACCAAGTACCCTTTCATCCTCCCTGAAGGATGCAGGATATCTTAAATGTATGCCCCTAAGGATACATTATTCTGTGGCAAAACTAAGATTGTTTTTGAGATCTTACTATGTAGTGGAAATTTTATTCATTTTGTCTTATTTCTCACCACAGCCTTATGAGATAGATGTTATGTTAACATGATTTTAAGGATAAATGAACTGAGTGGTTCAATGCTACATGCTTGTACAAAGCTGAAGTCTTGAGCCCTTCATTCTCAGATCCTGATCTCAGTCACTATGACTATCAGATGTTCTATGAATGGTTGTTGGATGAAAGAAAGATGAGTTTTGGCTGCCTTCCTGCACTAGCTTTGCAACTGACAGTTATCACTTGTATTGCAAACTCCTTATGTCACAGTTTTTAGTATATTTAGGAAAATAATGCCTTTACCGTGTGCTGCAATTTATTTCTAACGTGATATAATGGAGTAGTGGCATAAAGATCTCTAAGGTTTTTGGACTAAGTTATCAAAAAACAAGCAGATAATTGCCTTTTGTCCTCTAACCATTGGTCTTATCACTAGAAAGATCCATTCTTTTTCTTTAACCCATCTTTAATTTAATGTGACAAATTTTGAGGAAGAGATTTTTATTAATGAGTGCTTTGTTCTGATTTTAGGGACATAAAGCCAGTGTATGTGGTTATATTTTTTGCTTGACTTTTAAAAAATAACTTACATGGTAGAAGAAAATTGCATGGTGAAATGTCAGCAAGAGGCAAACTTTTAAGTGAAACAATGATTTTGCTAATGTAGATCATGAAAAAAGCAAAGCACTGGGTTTAGATTTGGGAATTTCTGTTAAAATCTGAAAATGATACAAATACTTTGAGAAACTTACTTTTCTTCTAGTGCTATTGTGTATATTAAAGGTATGTGAATGTGTGAATACACCTGTGTTCTGAGTTTGTTCTCAACTAGGTCTGTTGAGTTTATTTATTCTTAATTATTTTACTGCATTTGTTTATTTTATTTTAGGTATTTTGTTTGATACTAGTCCCTGGAAATAAAATGTCAAAAAGTTAGAATCTTTGCCTCAAAGAATTTATATTCCTAGGAGAAAGACAAGACCCACATAAAGAGAAGCAGTTTTACAGTTACCCATTGTGTCAAGAGTTAAGGAATCAAACAAGATGTTGAGAATGTTTTAAATTACATGTTTCTATGGAGCTGAGGGGACAGCTATTTAAATAACATGGTCAGGGAAGGTCTCTGTAAGAAGTAATATTTGAACAGAGGTAAGAAGTCTCAGAAGAAACCAACAGTTAAAAGAGGAATGGGGAGGAACATTTCAGGAAGAAGGAAAAACAGGTGCAAAATTCTGAGCTCTTATAGAACTATTAGAGAGGGAGGCAATACTTAATAGGTCAAAAAAAGCATTTGGAATGTTATTCTGATAAAATGGGAAGCCACTGAATGGTTGTGTGTGTGCATGATAAGGGGATCCAATATATATATATTTTAAGAAACCCCTTTGATTGGAAGGAATAAGAGAAGAAGTAGGGAGGACAAATGAGAAGTTGTTTCAGTACTGAAGTCAGAAGTATGGCTGATTTGTGTTGTTGTATGGCAGAAATCAACACAACATTATAAAAATTGAACAAAAAATTGAAAATAATTTCTTGGATAAAGAAAAGAAGTAATTGGGATTATTACTAGTACAGTACATTACAGGAGACAGAAGAGTTTATTTTGGATGAAGACTCCATAAGACTTGTCAATGGCTGGAGGAGAGTAGAGAGAGAAAGGCCTCATAAGACCACATCAAAGGATCAAAACACAGTCAAAGACTACAGTTAAAGCTTGTGGTAGGAAGTCAAAAATGAGAGAATCTATCAATGAAGGAACAGTAGGATACAGTCTTATACATGAATCAGGCCGAATTATCAGATCTGGAAAAACAGTAGTCAGAAGGAAGCTGTGGCCTGGAGCCACATTTGTTATTGTTCAGGTGCTAAGTCATATCTGACCCTTTGTGACCCCATGGACTGCAGCATGCCAGGCTTCCCTGTCCTTCACCATCTCCTGGAGTTTGCTCAGATTCATGTGCATTGAGTCAGTGAGGCTGTCTAACCATCTCATCCTCTGCCGCCCCCTTCTCCTTTTGCCTTCAATCTTTCCCATCATCAGTCTTTTCCAAGGAGTTGGCTCTTTGCATCAGGTGGCTAAAATATTAAATCAGGAGTTAATCTAATTTAATTCAGTGCCTGATAGAGGTCTGATTTGGAAGGGGTAGGTCTTAGCTTTCTGAAGGAACATCTCAATATTTTCAAGGTGCAATTAATTCCTG
Organism: Bubalus bubalis; assembly: GCF_019923935.1. Lineage (NCBI taxonomy): Eukaryota > Metazoa > Chordata > Mammalia > Artiodactyla > Bovidae > Bubalus > Bubalus bubalis. The sequence goes on from NC_059163.1 coordinate 76,535,229, forward strand.
CCAGAAGTGATGGGTGAGACATGGCTAAGAAAAAAGTAGACTGTTTTCCAGAAGCAACAAAATTAAGAGGGGAGATTCTGTTAAAATTCATTTGCAAAAGGCAATCATTTACAGGAGAAAGGAGTGACCAAGTTCAATGACAATGTTGATTATGTTTGAAGAGGAAGCTCTGGAGCTCATTATTCTTTAAGGACATCACATTTTTGTTGAAAACCATTCATGTGGAATGTTTTATGAGGTTTCAATTAAATTTCTCCAGGATTATATGTGAACTTATTCCTTGTTTTCACTTGGAGAGAATTAATACATAAAGCTTTCCTTAACCTTAGAAATGGGCAAGGTGAATGTCATCACTCAGTTTTCGAGTTTATTTTTGTATGAAAGTGAAGAGTGCAACTGTTTAATTCCTGGAATTCTCATCAGAATTCTGCAAGTGTAAATGTTATTGTCTATAATTTTTATAACTTTGATTGCACTGTGCTCCTTACAGTCCGTGCTTCAAAAGAATGTCTCATAGCAGTATTCATGAGATTTTAAGACTTACTTAGATTCCAAAATATCTGTAACATATCCATGTTGATCAATGTATACACTTTTGTAATTTTGCATTTAAAAGAAATGACTCTCACTTCTTAGGTTTTAACTAATCATATATTTCATGATGTCTCTTCTGCAATTCTGTTTAGTTTCCAAAAAGTGGATATACTCTTGAACACTATTTGAACATTGAAATTATATAATAGATGATTTATAAAATGTTAATGATGGTCCTCAGATATGCTAAGTTAAACAATAGATAATGCCTTAGCTTATGTAGTCTGAATACAGTGAAGGAGGGAAACGTTCCAATATGCTGGTCAGGATGCTAAGGTCCTAACTGAGATGGCCTTGAACTCATCTCAGTATTTGTCAGCATTCAAGTGGACCTGGGGAACAACAACAAAAAAAAACTGAAATTGAATAGTTTTAAGTAAAATCCTCCCCCACCAAATATTAGTAATTTTGCTAGTAAGACTTCCCTATCCGTATCTGCCATAGTCTTCGATAATTTTTATACCTGCATAGACTGTTGTATGATGTTTCCTCTTCTTGGGGTGTTCTCCCTTGTTGGCCTACAAAACTCCTACTTTTTCATCAGGACCCAGCTTGGGCCTCACCTCCTTTGGGAAGTCTTCCTCGATAAAACCATAAAGCTCACTGTCCCCAGAATTAAACCTTTCTTCATCTGTATTCCTTAGCACCATATGCCTTTCTCTAAAGTGCTAATCATTTTGTTTTAAAACTGTGCAAGTTTTCTCCCCAAGTGGACCACAGGATTCTTGAGACCAATGATCCCATCTTAGTCTTCCTTTGTAGGCTGATGCCTAAAGCACATTCTGGTTCATAGTAGGCATTTCCTAAGTATTAGTTGAATGGAAATTATTGGAAAAAATCTCAAAGGGCTATTGAAAGCTCAATTTAATTTCCTTTCCATGCATTTATATCTTGTCTTCCAGTGGAATTATAAGATCTCTAAGTATAGACTGGGTTTCTCTATTTTTCTATATGATCTTGGGAACCCATAAGCTGTACTGTTTTAAATTTATTTGTAATCAGTACTACATATTATCAGTCTTATTTCTGTCAGTCTAATAACCAAAGAATGACGTGATCATATATGTTGTTTTATAAAAGTTTAGCATTTATTGAAAGGCTAATCCAGATGTTAGGTCCATTTTCTGTTTATTTGAGACAGAAGAAATCTGGTATATTTGTGGTGACATCAGTTCCAAAGAAGGCAGAAGATACTTTGTCCTTAAAAATGCCATTTTATAGATGTGAAGGCTTCCCTCATAGCTCAGTTAGTAAAGAATCTGCCTGCAATGCAGGAGACCCCGGTTCAATTCCTGGGTTGGGAAGATATGCTGGAGAAGGCATAGGCTACCCACTCCAGTATTCTTGGTCTTCCCTTGTGACTCAGCTGGTAAAGAATCCACCTGCAATCTTGGAGACCTGGATTCAATCCTTGGGTTGGGAAGATCCATTGGAGAAGGGAAAGGCTACCCATTCCAGTATTCTGGCCTGGAGAATTCCATGGACTGTATAGTCCATGGGGTCACTAGGAGTTGGACATGACTGAGCGACTTTCACTTACAGATATGGCTGTAATTGGCTCATATATAATTCAACAAGTCATGGCCAAACTTGTTGGAGATTCTTTTCACATCTCAATTATACTATCAATTCTCTTCAAATTAATACTATTAACTGAGTGCTTGCTGTGTGTTATGCACTGGGCAGCTTGCTGAGTGTTGGGTATAATAGAAATGCTTACTATGTGTTATGCGCTGGGCAACTTGCTGAGTGTTGGCTATACGCAGTCTGGAATTCTGTTCTTTCCTGACTCTTTCTCTTACTATGTAAGTGATTTAGGGCAAATTACTTAACTTCTTTGACCTCAGATTTTTAATCTGTGAAATGGAGGGTAAGGATTTCAGTGGCATAGGAGCTTATAAAAGAGACACGGCTGGCACAGTGTTTGGAGCCTAGTTAGTGCTCAACCCATGTTGACCTTGTAATTCACCTAAAAGGAGTGCCTTTTTCACCTCTTTGCCGTTTTATAGTAGAGGAAACATGAAGGACACCTTAAGAAGGCAGATGCCAGTTATAGAGAGAAAATGGGACTATAGGCTATTTCCAGATGTCTTTATTTTAATAGCATTATTATGTGTTGTTGGACTTTTGAAGTAGAATGTGTGCCAGGGCAGTTTTATAATTCACTTTCAATTACGGTAACTGTTATGTGTAGCAAGCTAGCCAAAGGTTGGCAAGTTCCCTGTGCCCAGGCCCTGAATTTCATAGCAGCTTCATCAGCTCTCTATTACTGTCTCCTTTTGATTTAGCAGCAGGCTTCTCCCCTGAGGTAGGGTGTTGATGCCATCTCGTTGACTGGCTTTGGTTTCTGGAGAGATATTTATGCCTCCTGAGACCTGCCAGAAATTTATTTCTGATATTTCCTATTATTAGATGTGGTGGAATAAGATATGGTTTCCTATTTCTTTTTTTCTTTCTTTTTGGTAATTTCTTTTGTAAAACAGAGTCATTTTACAGAAGCATTCCTTACAATTTCTGGATTCTATATTTTAGGGACTAATGAGCATTTATTTATTAAAGTTATGATAAAGATTCATGCCTTTCATATTTTAAAATTCTATTCAGAGATCAATATTAATATCTCTGGTGTAGTTTATAGAAAAAGGGAGTATATCCTTCCCTTCCTCCCTCTCTTTCTCTTTCGGTCTCTCTCCTTCTCCCCCACTACTTTCCCTTTATCTCTCTCTTTTCTTCATTCTTCCCTTTTCTTTTCTTTCTTTCTCATTCTTCATGCTCCCATTCTTTTTTTTCTTCTTTTCCCCTCTTTATCCCCTCTCCCCCACTTAGTTTATGTTTTACCTTTCAACTTAATGACTTCCCTTTCCTAAAGTCCTCTTCTTATTGTCTACAATTTTACATTTTATTCCTAGTTCTATCATATAGCACACTTAAAAGCCCTTTCCAGTACACATATTTATAGTCTCCTAATATTTGAACTGAATATTTGTAGATTCTTATCATATTCCTGGTTGTCACTTAGCCAAGGCATTTATCTGCTTTAATCTGGCCTCATAAATCAAATCTTTCTTTTCTCTAATCATGTTTTAAATCGTTCCCTAAATGGTTTCCAATTTGTCTGCGTCTTTCTGAATGGATGTGTCTCAAACATAATTCAGGGATGCAAAGCTGAAATCTTACTGGCTTCAGTTTGCCATTCTTCCTGAACAATCATTTCATAGCAAATAAGGATATTGTGGTTTTTTATCTTGAAAATTTATGTTCTTGCAAATTCAAGCAGTATAAGTCCTTATGGAGGTTGTCTAAAGTAGATGAAAATTGCATTTTTCCCCTAGGAGTCAGGAGAAAAAGTGTTTAAAGATCCAACACTGTTAGTGAACACTTGCACTTAAGTTCTGTGTACCTAACTGTATGATATCTAATGATATGACTGATATGTAACACAGACTTAATGATATCTCTTCTCATGACAATAACCGAGACCAGGGTGATGTGAGCAAAGTGCTCAGGACATTTACAAGACACCAAGAATAAGCACCTCCTTAAAGTTTGCCCCCTTGGTGCCTCACTTGCTTCCTCTTAATTCCAGCTCTTCTTATGATGATAATATAATAGGTGAGAAAATGCTCTGAAAACTGTTAAGATATAAACAGATATCAGGTATCACCATCACTGTTCTTCACCTCAACACAACCAGTTCAGCTCACCACACCTCGTTAACAGTGGAATAATTACACATGTGGAGCCCAGTTACACACATGGAGCCCCCTTCTCTCTAGTGTCACTTGTTCACTTGTCCAAATTCATGGGGCTGCTCTGATTACACTAGATCCTATCTACCGAGGCACTTCCAGCCCAGAACCTACCCACTATACTCTTCATACACAGGACTTACTATTTCTTTATTCTGCCATCAAAAGTTACTTGTCTGCATTCCCATTTCCTCAGAGATTGGCTTATCTGCTTTCTTGAAAATAACACAAGTTTATCAGATGAAATTGCATTTGTTGTTGCATCTAGAGGGAAGTACCGACTTAATGTGCAATCCATGAAGGTGACAGATTTACAATTTCTTTTAGGTATTTTGTAGATATGATGCCTTACTCTCCAGGTGCTCTAATACATAGTTTATAAAAGTATTTGATCATGAACTGCAATAAGAGATGTATGTTTTGTCATAATCTAGATCACACACAAAAACACACATAAACATAATTAGGAAATAATTCCACCAAATACTACTGACCTTTTCTATTTGCTGAACATTCACCTAGTCTCTTCTCTTATCCTAAAGAATGACTTCTATTCCATTTTTTCTAGTGTCCTCAATTCTACATTAGTTTGTTCTATTTAAAAAAAATTGTTGACTATGAAACTATTAAGTTGATGTTGCTATTATGACACAATAATTAACAAAAAAAAATAAAGACTTAGAAAACAATATTATGGTTACCAAAGAGGAAAGGAGGAGTGAGAGATAAATTAGAAGTTTAGAATTAACAGATACACACTATTATATATAGAATAGGTAAAAAACAAGAACCTACTATATAGAACAGGGAACTATGTTCACTATCTTGTAATAACCTATAATGGAAAAGAATCTGAAAAAGAATATGTGTGTGTATGTGTATATATATACGTATGTATATGTATATATATGTGTGTGTGTGTGTGCATATATATATATATATATATATATATATATATGCTGCTGCTAAGTCTCTTCAGTTGTGTCCGACTCTGTGCAACCCCATAGACGGCAGCCCACCAGGCTCCCCCGTCCCTGGGATTCTCCAGGCAAGAACACTGGAGTGGGTTGCCATTTCCTTCTCCAATGCATGAAAGTGAAAAGTGAAATTGAAGTCGTTCAGTTGTGTCCGACTCCTAGAGACCCCATGGACTGCAGCCTACCAGGCTCCTCCATCATGGGATTTTCCAAGCAAGAGTACTGGAGTGGGTTGCCATTGCCTTCTCTGATATATATAACTTTTAAAATATGCATTATATATGTATAATTTTCTATAAACCCAAAACTAACATTGTAAATCAAATATATTTCAATAATAAAACCCTCAAAAGGATTATTATACAGTGGAACTCAGTGGATTGCTGGGGAGCAGAATTTTAACTGATTGTGTATATGATTGTGTGCATACATGTATATTTCTGTGTAGGGTGTTAGAAAACAAAGTTTGTCTGACTTCACCACGGGTAGAAGGGTGTTAACTTTGATGGGCTATCATTATCTCGTGGGTACTGATATTTAAGAGGTGACTAGGTGACTCAAGGATCAGACAAATTCAGCAAGACATAGTAGACTCATAGTGGGTGAATAGGTAGATGACCACAGTGAGTCACTCAGGAGAAGACAATCTCCAGAGATCCAGGAAGGTAGCCAGCATTTGAGGACTTTATAAGCAAAAAGAGAAATCCTGGTAATTGGTAGGCAGGCAGTAGAGGTAAACTGTGGATTTAAATGTAAGGCAAAAACTAGTTACGTGCTGGATCCTAAGTTCACTGCAGGGCTTCAGGCAAGGTTCATTCCATGCTACATTAATGTATCTGTTGCTCCTTAAGTCTATTCCTACTTCAGATATGGTTGATCCAACCACATGTAAATGGGACCAGATGATCATAGCTGCTAGCAAAGCCTGTCTGAAGATGGAAAGAATGGACAGACTGGTAGATCTTGGCAAGCAGAAAGAAGGACCTCGGCCCCCTTTAAACTTATCTTTGGCATTTCCCTTTTTTTGGGAAGAGAGTGAGCTCTAAGTACCATATTAGACTTTGCACTTACTTCATAAGTTCTCTCTTCAAATATGTCAGGTTTATTATCTACTTAGTGTAGCACCTCATTCTTCACAGGTGTGCACAGCCCTTGTCAAATTATTAATAGCAATGTTCCAGAGTTCACTTTTAAAACACTTTTTATTTTGTATTGTGATATAGCTGATTAACAGTGTTGTGATAGTGTCAGGTGAAAAGCAAAGGAATTCAGCCATACATATACATGTATCCATTGTCCCCAAACTCCTGTCCCATCCAATCTGCCACATAACATTGAGCAGAGTTCATTTTTAACAGGAAGAATTATGTTGACTTTTCTCCATAGCTTATTTAAGGCTTAAATATATTTTTTTCTTAAACAATTCCTGATTGAATGACTGCATGTTTCTGATGTCTGGGAAAAATATAAGCTCAAGAGGGTTTGTGCTAACCTTGTAAAATTACAAGATTAAGTCCACAAGGAGAAAAATAAGCTTCTTTTTATGCCTAGGCTCTTTAATAAAATGAATCTGAAGTTCATGTAGAAACTTGAACTTATTAGGGGCATATACCAGTGAGCACTACACAAATAACAGGATTTTAGAATGAAAAGAAAGCACAGACTACTGTATCATTTTCTTTCCTGCTATTTAGTGGTACAATAGTAAAAAAAAGTACTTTGATACACAGTGCATAAGTCTCAAAATATAAAAGTAAATAACTGATATAATATATAGAAAAATGACCTTTTCAAAATCCTAATTCAAACTTTCAACATCAGGAGCTTAAGGGAATGGTGAATCCAAGATGTATTTTTCCAAATGGAATAGAATTGTCGAGACTCATTTCTATCCTGGGTAGCAAGAAATTATTAGGATTACTGTGACTAATAATGATGCTGTGAACTTCTAATTATCCTGGAAATGTAGACAAGGATAGTATATATTGAAATTCAATGATAACATGAAAGGCTTATTCTAATCTTGGATTTCAAACCTCCTTTCCTAGCAAACCTGTGCATAGAAAGTGTTAGTTTCTCAGTCATGTCTTACTCTTTGAGACCCCATGAACTGTAGCCTCTCAGGGTCCTCTGTCCATGGAAATCTCCAGGCAAGAATACTGGAGTGGGTAGCCATAAGTCAATAAAAATAGCCTCATTACTCCCTTCTTTGAGTATCTCCCTTTTCAGTGATGCAGTTTATAAGACAAAGTAGTTAAAACATGATGAGAAGAGGCTGTGCCTTTCTGTGAGTTGGATAAAGCTTGAATTATTTTTCATGCTAATGACAGTGAGGACACAGATGGGCTTCAGGCAAACTTTAGGTTCTATTAACTTCATGAGGAATCCATATGCAGGTGGAATCTTGGCCAGCCATGTCAAGCTTCAGGAGCCCACATTTGCTGGTTAGCTAGATATGACACTCCTGTTGACAGAGAGATGCAACCACGGGAAGCTCAAGCAGTTACCAAGGTACTCATCACATCAGCAGGGTTCACAAGGCATCTGCCATGGGAGTCATTTACTATTATTAAATGTTTTCTATTGTTAGAAATATATCACAATATATTTATATAAATTATAAATATATTAATAAATGTATTCTAATATAATATTAAATATATTATTCTATTAAATATTTTCAATTTGTTATTATTAAATATTTAAAACATTAAATATTTTCAGAAATGCTTACCAATGAAGAGACGGTTATGAAAGTCTCATTCATTTTCATTTTCACTGCTGCAGAGGACTGGAAGGTTTGAACTTGATAGTAGCCAGAATCTAAAGGGAATTCCCAAAAGGGGAGCTTGAAAATGTTTGAGCAAGGGCAGCATCATTGGAACAACTGCATAACTTCCATACACAGCTTCTTTAAAGGGTAAAAGACCCATTTGGATACATAAGTTCTGACAGTGAATATTCTTACATACATGTACTCTATATACCTCTCTATACCTTGTGACTTCATATATATATATATATTATAGGAATGGATATTTTTATCATATTTTTGAAATGGAATTGTTAAAAAATGCAGTTGATATAAATACATTTGCCCTTTTGATTTCTCCATGAATTTTATTGCATTTCCAACCCCCCAAAGTGTAGAGAGTCATAGAAAAATGATGGAAAATGTTTTTGGACACTGAGTAACAAACAAATTTTCACAATTTTATGTTAATTAATCAAAATCATTTGTATGTTCATTAATGCAAATGTGTTGATTAACTTTATGCTAAAATCATTAGGGTTTATAAATTATGAAAAAGGAACAGTTGACATGTGAATTGAGAGTTTGATCAAGTCCAAGATATTGTAAAAGCAAATTGACACACGTGGTTCCCCAGAGCAAATGATGATTTTTTTCCTCTTGTTAATGACAAGCATTTCCATCTAACAAAAATGTATGTGTGCGATCAGTCATTCAGACATGTTCAATCCTTTGCAGCCCAGTGGACTATAGCCTGCCAGTCTCCTCTGCCCCTAAAATTTCCCAGGCAAGAATACTGAAGTGGGTAGCTGTTCCCTTCTCCAGGGGAGCTTCCTGATCCAGGGATCGAACCCAGGTCTCCTACATTGCAGGCAGGTTCTTTATCATCTGAACTACCATTACTTATTATTTCCCCACCCCCCAAAAATGTGAATGTTCAATATAGTAAAATGTTAATAGGAAAGAAGGAAGGCACAATTTTGCAGACTAGAGATTGTCTTAGAAACATTGGACTGGTTTGATGCACGATACTGGATGCTTGGGGCTGGTGCACTGGGACGACCCAGAGGGATGGAATGGGGAGGGAGGAGGGAGGAGGGTTCAGGATGGGGAACACATGTATACCTGTGGTGGATTCATTTTGATATTTGGCAAAACCAATACAATTATGTAAAGTTTAAAAATAAAATAAAATTAAAAAAAAAAAGAGAATAAGAGAAAAAAAAAAAAGATTTTGGTTCCAAAGTAAAAAAAAAAAAAGAAAAGAAACACTGGACTGTCTTAGAATATACTGGATTGTCTTAGAATCACTCTAGATTTTCCAGTTGAACTATTCTATTGGATGAGCTTTTTTACCTGCTAACAAACTGGCTCTTAGGAATATCTCCTTTATGCATAGTATAACAGGTGTCAAATAGCCAGGTTGCCAGGGGTCCCACTTTTCCTGCACAAAAGTGATAAACAAAACTCTTTCACACCAAGGTGTCAGTGATTAATGTTTTCTGCCTTTCAAGTTATTTACAGGAATGAAAAATGAAATAATGGTGGGATTCTAGGCATGGTGATATGAACGCATGAAGGGTTTTTCATCTGCCTTAAGTTCCCCTTGTGACCTTTCTTCCAACCCTCCTTCATTTACCACAACATTTACTGATCATCTAATGCACATGGATAATTCCTGATGTTGGGAAGATAAATAAGATATGATTCTTTCTTTCAAGGACTCATAGTTTCATAGAGGAGTTAGTTATGCCAACCAGTTAATAAATCTTAAAAGGATCATAGGTGAGATGAATATAAAGCAGAAAGAAGGAGGTCAATATTGTATGGTTGGAGAAAGGGTTTTGTGAAATACCCCACCCAAGTGAAAATATTTAGGTTGATATCTCAGAAGGAAAAGGAAGCAGTTGGAAAAATAAACCTGCTATTTTGACTAGAGCAGTAGTTCAGCATGACTTGAAGACAGATTCTTGGGTAATGAGGCTAGAGGTCTCCTTGACTGGAAGGAAATTTTTATGCCTTGATATGGTTTGGGAATTCCATTCTGGAGTCAGCAAGATACCACTGAGAATTGAAGATGGTGAATGGCATGTTCCTATCACTCCAACAATAGTGTAGACTGAAGGTACATCAGATGGGGGAATCTGGCTTAACAGAGTTTTAACAGGCACACATTGAGTGGATGCTGTAATTCTGACACAGCTGGGTATACCTTGAGAGCAAAGTAACTATAACACCCACCCATTCTAATTATAAATACCAATACCAATAACATTTATTTTCTTTTTACTTGGCACTCATCTGGGTTGCTTCACTTGTTGAAAGTTCAACTCAGGAACTCTGAGACGTTATTACTATGTATATTTTATAGGCGAGGTAACTAAAGTTAAGGAATTAGGACTTGTACCCAGACAATGATTTCACTGGGATCTGTTGTGATGGGAGTAAAACAGATATCCGTAAAATTGGTCATGACCATAGTGAGAAGAGGGCTAGGCTGCAGTTGCTATTGCAGTAAGAAGCAGGAGACAAAATCTACTCTCTAGAGTATCTAATCTATAATGAATGTAGTCTGGAAGCTATCGTGGTATGGCACCAAACATGCTACCCTTCACCCTTTCCTATATTATTCTCTTGCTTTCTACACATCTGTGGATGAAGACAGCTGGTCAATATGCAGTCCGTGCCAGAGTGCACAACCATAGTGCAGCTGTGGTTTTCTCTAGCCACTTTCTCCTCTTGCCGCTGTGAGTGGCTGGTGGACAGCTTCGCTCCAGGACTTCAGATCTGTTTGTTTGTTCCTGTACATTCAGCAGCCAAATGCCTCGTAGCTCTCTTCCGAGCATCCTCCCAAATTTAGTTTGAATCAAAATAATGAAATAAAAATTATTTTTCAGTGACCCATAACCATGGGACCCCTGGCAGGCTACTCAGCAATTAGAGTAGAAATACATTGTAGTAGGCAGAATTCTAAGATGGCCGTAAGAGTCCACACTCTGGTGTACCCTCCCTGTGTAATTCCTTTCCCTTGAGTGTAAGTAAGATTTGATTTGTAACTATGGTAGTGATCTGTGGTAACTATAAATTCTAAGTAGGATTTATCATTTTGATATGCCATAATTATGGGACTGTATATGGTGGAAATGATTTTGCAAACATAATTAAGGTTCCCAATCAGTTGTCTTTGAGTTCATCAAAAGTAGACAATCCTGGGTGATTCTGACCTAATCAAGTCACTCCTGAAAAGAGGTCAGAGAGATCTGAAACATAAGAGATGTTTTCCTACTGGCATTGAAGGAACAAACTACCATGTTGTAGAGAGGGCTGCTGCTGCTAAGTCGCTTCAGTCGTGTCCGACTCCGTGCGACTCCATAGACGGCAGCCCACTAAGGCTCCTCTGTCCCTGGGATTCTCCAGGCAAGAACACTGGAGTGGGTTGCCATTTCCTTCTCCAACCCATGAAAGTGAAAAGTGAAAGTGAAGTCGCTCAGTCATGCCCGACTCTTAGCGACCCCATGGACTACAGCCTACCAGGCTCCTCCTTCCATGGGATTTTCCAGGCAAGAGTACTGGAGTGGGGTGCCATTGCCTTCTCCTGTAGAGAGGGCAAAGAACTAAAAACAAGTTCTAGGAATTGGGAGTGATACCTATCCAACAGCTAATAAGAAAATAGGGACCTCAGTCATACAGTCGCAAGGAAATGCATTCTGTGAACAACCAGTGTTTGCTGAATCAGACCCAGTGCTTCAGAAGTGATTGTAGTCTGATGCTACACTTTGATTTAAGCCTGAGTGGAGGACTCAGCTAACCCATACCCAGACCTTTCATCCATGGAAACCGCTAAATATTAAATTTGTGTTTTTCTAAGTCCCTCAGCTTGTGATAATTTGCTATGTAGCAGTAGATAATAACTACAGTAATGCCAGAGTGCAGAGAGGTGACATCCTCGATTATCAAACCAGCAGGTCATACTGGACTAGCTGGTTCTCATGACCATTCAAAAATGTTTTAAGCTGTTCATGGCTTCCATAGCTAAATTTAACATATTATGCCCCCAATTTTGTATAAAACTTTATCTTTTTAACTCTTTGAGGCCACTTTCTGTTATTTAATAAGTTATATTACCATTGTGCTGGTAATCATTTTTTTTTGTCAGTGTGGTCCTACTAAATGTAAGTCTTGTATGTGTGTTTCACATAAAATATAAGCTTCATTATTATGCAAAATATGATCCTAGCATGATGTGAGTATCATGGCTATTATAGTTGAAATATTCCTGTTGAAAAGTAGGGTTATTAAAAAGTGATTAAGTTAAAGTTGTTAGTAATTAAACTACAACTTATGAGTAGCATGAAAAGTTGTCAAAGGCATTATTGTATATTATTTTTATATTTTTTATTTCTTTGGTGCAGTAAAATAAAAGAATAAACAATTTTTAAACTCTGCTACAGTAAGGGCTTCCTTGGTGGCTCAGACAGTAAAGCGTCTGCCTGCAATGTGGGAAACCTGGGTTCAATCCCTGGGTCGGGAAGATACCCTGGAGAAGGAAATGGCACCCACTCCAGTATTCTTGCCTGGAAAATTCCATGGTTGGAGGTGCCTGTAGGCTACAGTCCATGGGGTCACAAAGAGTCAGACAAGACTGAGCTACTTCACTGGTTCACAGTAAGGAAGTACAGCATGTCAACTGTAATGAGGAATACTTAGTTGGAAGTAACAATATTTGTAATGAAACCTGGCTAAATATATATCTGTGACTAAGATTTCCATTAAACAGGACCAAAAATCTGTAGAAATTGCCCTGGGTTTAATGATCACATAAATAATCCTGTTTCAATTGTTTGAGTCTTATATAATTTCATAATAAATGAGTTATGCAGCAGACAACTTTGTGCCTTTTGTTACTTTTACAGTATTGATTTAGATAAAGATTATCCCCAGCAGAGTAATGGGAAAAGGCTCCTTGTGACTGCTGTTTTGTTTTTTATTAGATCTCAAACTGAAATGTCTACTTTATCTAAATCAGCTTCACACTTCTGAACATTGGCATCCATCAGTTGCTATTTACTTCACTTTGCTTGGTTATTGAGATGGCTGCATATCAGTGTTGTCCCTCATTTAAGTGACTACATTTAGAGCTAAAAAGAGGATGTTACAGAGATAGATTCAAGATGGAAGCTAGGATGTGTAGCAATGCAGAGAAGTGTCTCCACTGAAGTTTGCATCTGAAGCTTCTTAGTGAAAGAAATTGTGATGGAGGCTGGGGATAAGTTACCAAAAAATACTTTGACAATATGGTATGGAAACTTGTATCTAGTCACAAATGATTTAAAAATATCTTACTTCTAGTAGGAAAAAAAAAGGCTTTCTAGAGAAGTTTGAGAAACTGATGGAGCCCCTATCTATTCTTAACCCTGTCAAGTTTATAAAATGTGTGACTCTCAGCTAGTTTTTAATAAGCTGGGGAAATGTCTCCCTGAAGGCTATGTTACTTACTGGATAAGATTGAGCAGATTAATGCAGTGTTTCTCATAGTGTGGTCCAGAGAAGTCCTGCATTAGAATCATGAAATGTTTGATAAAAAAAATGGAGATTCATAAGCTCTATCTGAGACCTACTAAATCAGAATCTCTGGGGAGGTCTGAGGATTCACTTTGAAGAAGATCTCAAGGTAATTCTGATGCACTCTAAACTTTGAGCACTGCCAGTTAATATATATGTATAACAGTTTTCTGTTCTCTCTTGCCAGTCCTGGATAATATTGCTACTATTTACAGTTCTTCCCATTTATCTTCAGTCCTGTAAGGATGCACTAAAATACAGCTTCAAAGTGTGTCTGAGTCACTGCCTATTGTTTCTCGGTTTAACTACCTTCATCCACTGAGCAGATTGCCTTTGCTATTTATCCCAAGGACAAGGTTGCCTGGTGAAGCCTGGTGCAGTGTTGGTCTCTTGTGTTGTGCTGTGCTTAGTCTCTTAGTCATGTCTGACTCTGCAACCCCATGGACTGTAGCCCACAAGGCACCTCTGTTTATGGGGATTCTCCAGAAGGAATACTGGAGTGGGTTGTCATGCCCTCCTCCGGGGGATCTTCCCAGCCCAGGGATTGAACCAATGTTCAATCTCCCACACTGCAGGTGGATTCTTTACCGAGTGAGCCACCAGGGAAGTCTCTTACCATCAGGACATTGTCTATTCATGGGATGTGAGTGTGATGCATAGGTCAGGCTATGAGACTGGTGGGACAGCGGAATATGTCCTTGAAGATGAATTTCCTTGGCAGATGCAGGACTCTGACAATCCAGTTGAACCTGAGTCTGTGTAGTCTGATGCCACATTAACACCTCATCATATCTTTTCATTCTGTGGAATGTTCTAGAATGGAAAGTGACTAACATGTTCTCAAAAACCAGTGCCCAGGAAAGTTACTTCAATGCTATTTACCTGTATTTTTCTTTGCAACAGGGAGAGCTAGATTTCTGTTTTGTTTGTTTGTTTGTTTGTTTTCAGGTCATTATAAATGAATAAATTATTTTCGTGTCACTTGTGGTGAAGATGATGGTAAATTTGATGGTTGGGTATGAGCAATGTATCCATTTTAGAATCCCAAATCAGTTGAAGATACCCTACTCTTTCTTATCCATGTGGTGACTGGGAATAATAACAGTATTTAACTAATTGAGTTATTTGGATTTATTGAGATAATTCATGTAAAGCAATGAGCACAGCACTTGATGTATAGCAGTGGGCTCAATAATTAACTACAGTAACAGGTACCAGTCATTGAGCATCTACTATGTGACAGTCTGTTTTGAGTGCTTTACAATGAATCATTTGAGGAACCTGTCCAAAGTCAGGAAGCTTTCATGTAGCAGAAGGGTGATTTGAATCCAAGTATGAATCCCAGGGATGGGGGAACCTGGTAGGCTGCCATCTATGGGGTCGCACAGAGTTGGACACGACTGAAGCAACTTAGCAGCAGCAGCATGTTCCTAATGTCTGCATTATCCTGCCACTTCCATAAGTGTGTTTATTTTTTCACATTATATCAAGACACATTTCTCATGTGATGCATTGCTGCTTAGTTATATTTCAATTCATTTTTAAGGGCCAAATATCCTCCTTTGTTCACTCAATCATGGGATTCAGGCAAGATTCTTTTGGTATAAGTAATTATCAAAGAAGAGGGAGGAACTAGAAGAAGCAGGCAACTGAGGCTCATTTTATGTGTTACAATGGGAGATGACCTGAAAATAAGGGAAGACACTTAATGGAGGTGTCAGCACAACTGATTTAGCTGGCTTAGAGTATTTTCCAGGCTCTGATTAAATTCTCTAGGAAAACTAGCCTCCTTCTCCACCAATCATATAATGCAGACTGCCCTTGCTATGAAGAAAAGAAAGCCTCTTACTTAATGTTTATATGGTATAAGCCCAATGCAATGAAGTTGATCTTGGTTGCATTCTCCTTCCTACCTCTGCCATCCAACCTAAGTGGGACTTTCCACTCTTATGGTACTTTGCTTAAAGGCTATCACCAGATGCAGCTGTGCATCTAAAATACTATCTGATCATGATCTCTGGAGTCAGACCTGGTTTTAAATCCTGGGTTGGCTATTTCCTGATGTCATCTACTAAGCCCTCTGTTCCTCAGCTTCACCTTGTACAATGGAGGTAATGGCATCTGCCTCATAGGGTTTACATGAGGATGCAGTGAAAGAATTCATATAAAGTGCTTATCTGTCAAATACTGATTATCCTAAAAATATTAGCTACTATCAGCTAAATTTCATTTTAATAGATTTAAAGCTTTGCAAGGACTGAATAAAGGTGTTTATTACCTATACCACCTTGCATAGTACCTGGACCATAAAGCTAACAAGTGAATAAATGATGAATAATCAGAAATAGTTGAGATGAAGTTTAGTTTTTGACCAGGCTAACTAACTGAGACTCTAAGAGTAGGATCTGGAGAAAGTTCCTCCACTCCTCCCACCTCACCCCATCTAATATCATCCCCAACTTGGAATCAAAAATGCACAGATACACATAACTAGAATCCTTTTGTTCCCTGCCCCCTGCCTCAGTTCATCAAAGGGCAGGCTCATCTCTCATTTTGGAAGGAAACATTGTTTTCCTTCCATAAGCCCTATTGCTGAAAATGAAGCAGAAATGGGTTTATTCCTGCCAGTAACTGGTGATTTGAATAAACAGCACTTTAGGGATATGCCCTGAAGTGCAAGAGTAAGAGTGTCTCTAATTAAGTGCACTCCTTTTTCTGGGAACAGGCCAAGGAGACCTAGTGGCAGCAGAGCCTGAGCAACTCCCCAAAGTTTCTTTGTTGATGCTTCTTTTAAGCAGAAACCCAGACCTGCCTCTAACCCTCCTCATTAGCTTCTTAAAAGTACTTCATGTAAAGCTTTGGTAAATAACCATAACAGCACCCCCTTTCTTTCACCACTACCTCATGCTCATCCTTCCTTTCCATCCACCCCCAGGGCGGGGGGACGGAACTTTCCTGCATCTAAAGTCACATCGAGCCAGAAAGGATAAGCCATCTTTATTTTTTTATTTTTTTTTAATTTTATTTTATTTTTAAATTTTACATAATTGTATTAGTTTTGCCAAAAGTCACAATGAAGCGTTGGTTACTTTTCCCTGTGGAGTTTGTATGTTAATGAAGGAAAGCATGTATCAAGTGATTTGTATATATTTGGCCACTGTCAGTGACAGCTGGCAGCCTGACTGGCCTCTGATGCTTTGGGACATCAGGCAATTTACTTACTCCTCCCAGGCCTCCACTTCTTCATCTGTGTGGTGAGAATAAAAATCTTTATCTTCTTCAGAGTGGTTTGGAGGGTGGGACAGTCATTGTGCTTAGCCCTGTGTTTGGCAAATTATGTGCTCCATGAGCCTAAGTATCATTCACAAATTTTATTGTACCTAATCGTCATAATACCCCCAAGAAAGGTATATTGGCTCCATTTTGAAGACCAGCAAACTGAGGCTTAGAAAGTTGAAGTCACTTGAATGGGGTAGAAGTTCTGGAGTCTGTGCCCAGGTCTCTTCTTTATATTGATTACTCTGCATGGGTGTGTGGTCTTTTGAGTCATGTTCAACTCTCTGCAACCATATGGACTCTAACCCACCGGGCTCCTCTGTCAATGGGATTCTCCATGCAAGAAAACTGGAATGGGTTTCCATGCCCTCCTTCTGGGGATCTTCCCAATCCAGGGATTGAACCCATGTCTCTTATGTCTCCTGCATTGGCAGACATGTCCTTTACCACTAGCACCACCTGATTACTCTAGTATTTCTCTTTTAAAAGAGAAGGCCGGGCTCTATTGGAAGAAAAGACATTGCATTAATGTTTTGAGTCCAAGCCATGACTCAAAGTTAAGTTATTGACAAAGTCACTTCTCCCATTTAGACTTCAGTGTCCTTCCAACTGCAATCAAAGGATGGGAGTGGAAGCCATACCAGGGTCTTCTCACCCTCCATACCAATGGTGTTCTGGTATTTTGGACAGAGAGACCTTCTCTAATGCCTTCCTTGTATTGCTTTCCTTGGTCACATCATCAGGAAATGCAAATCTTACTGAGAAAAGAAAACAGCCAAGACATTTGAATGTGCAGGCTTATGGCTCCCCTTAAGGAGAGACACCAGGAACACCATACTGTGATAGCATTGAGAGGGAGCATGCAGAAACCTTGCAAGGATCCCCAGGTGGACTTCACTCTCTAGATAACAGGGAGTGGGGCTTTGGAAGATCAGTGGGAGAGCAGGTGGATTTTAGGGAAGGTGAGAGTGTTAGCTACAGTATTCACTCAAAAGTTAGTCATTGCCTCTTATGAGGGCTTCCCAGTTGGCTCTAGTGGTAAAGAATCTGCCTGCCAGTGCAGGAGATGTAAAAGACATGGCTTTGACTCCTGGGTTGGGAAGATCCCTAGAAGAGGGCATGGTAACCCACACCAGTATTCTGTCTTGGAGAATCCCATGAACAAAAGAACCTGGCAGCCTACAGTCCATGAAGAATCAGACACAACTGAAGGGACTTAGCACACATGCATGCCTCTTATGTGCCAGACACTATGCTAAGTTCAAGGGATATCCCAGTGAACAAGATGGATAAAAATCTCTGCCTTCATAGATAGGAGGTTGTATTCTAACAGGAGGAGATACTATAAATAGTTAGACAGATATACCTATCAAGTGGTGATGATGCTTTGGAGGAAAAGAGCACTTGTTCAAGGAGTAGTGATTCCAGGGGATGTTGTGGTTAACAAGGGCCTCTCTGTCTTGGGGCTTAAAAGCTAAGACCTAAAAAAAGTCGCTTATTCACAGAGCATTCTGGGAATAAGTATTATTAAAGGGAACAGCAAGGGCAAAGGCCTGAGCTTATGAGCCAAACAGTCTGTGGTAAACATCTGCACTTTATCCTTTGCCCCTGGGGTCAGGGGTGGTGGTTTAGTCACTAAGTCTTGTCTGACTCTTTAGCAACCCCAAGGACTGTTGCCCATCAGGCTCCTCTGCCCATGGGATTTCCCTGGCAAGAATACTGGAGTGGGTTGCCACTTCCTTCTCCAGGGGATCTTCCCAACCCAGGGATCCAATCTGCATCTCCTGCATTGCAGGCAGACTCCTACATTGCAGGTGAATTCTTTATTGACTGAGCTACAAGAGAATCTTCCAAACATCTGCACTGGGAAGAACAATTCAGGTCCAAAGGAACCCATCACTGTAACACCCAGACCTAGTGGACAGATCCTTATTCTAGCACTTTTCACTAGCATAGTACCTATACACAGTTCTCAGTCCAGGAACATCAATTTTATTTTATTTTTATAAAATTATATATATTTAAAAGGTGAAACATGATATGTTGATATACATAGTGCAATGATTACTGCAGTCAAGCTAATTATCATATATGTTTCCTTACATAGTAACCCTTTTTTTCATGATAGCACCAGAAATCTACTGTCTTAGCAAATTTCAAGTATACAATATAATATTATTAACTATAGTCATCATGCTATGCATTAAATATCTGGAATTTATTCATCCTACATAACTGCAACTTCATATGCTTTGACCAACATCTGCCCCACCTCCTTACCCCTGGTAACTACAGTTAGCTTCTGCAAACTCAGCTTTCTTAGATTCCACATTTGAGTGAGATCATGCAGTATTTGTCTTTTTGTGTCTAGCTTATTTTTCTTAATATAATGTCCTGTAGGTTCATCCATGTTGTCCCAAATGTCAGGATTACCTTCTTTTTCAAGGCAGAATAATATTCCTGTGTGTGTGTGTATGTGTGTGTGTGTGTGTCACAATTTCTTTAACCATTTATCCACTGACAGGCACTTGGGTTGTTTCCATATCTTGGCTGTTGTGAGTAATGAACATGAAAGTGCAGGAAACTTTTCAAAGTACTGAGTTCATTTACTTCAAATATATATACTCAGTATATATTTCTAAATTAGGTGATAATTCCACTTTCAATTTTTTGAACAACCTTCATAATGTTTCCCCAGTGATGGTACCAATTTACAGTGCAAAAAATTACCCTTTCTCCTTATCCTTGCTAATATTTATCTTTTATTTTTTGATAATGGCTATACTAACAGGTGTGAAGTGGTATCTCATTAAGGTTTTGATTTGCATTTCCCTCATGATTAATGTTGAGCACCTGTTCATAACCTGCTGGCCACTTGTATGTCATGTTGGAAAAGTGTCTATTCAGGACCTATGCACATATTTTAATCAAGTTATTTGCCTTTTTCTGCTATTGAGTTGCATGAGTTCCTCATATATTTTAGATATTAACCCTTTATTAGATATATTTTTAAATTATATTTTTAAAAGGTGAACATTTATAGCTCACAAGTCAACAGGGTGACATTTCCACCCAGAATTAGATATATAGTTTGCAAATACTTTTCACATCCCATAAGTTGCCTTTTTATTTTGTTGACTTCTTTTTTTACTACCCAGAAGCTTTTCAGATTGATGTAGTTACACTTATTTATTTTTGCTGTTATTGTCAAGATATCAATTTTAATTGTGAAAAGTAATCATTGAATTTTATTTACAGGGCAAATTGAAGGGCTCTACTGAGTTCCCTAGGGCAGAAAAACAAAGAAAAACCCCATCTGGAGACCACAGGTTATGTGTGTTTAAGTAAGTGATAAGAATCCTGTGAATGAGCAGGAAGGAAGTGCCATGGATTCAGTTAACTACTAGTTTGAAAACTTCTCGTGTTGCAAAGTTATGGGGATTAATGGATTAGTTAGAATGCCACAAAACATTTTGGGAGGATCATTTTGGGTGTAACATTCATTCCTAGGCTGATAAGTACTTGTGCCAATGCTTGGCTTTTTAATTCATTTAAAACTGTGTGGAATAATGAGAAGAAATAACGGACTTAGGGTTGAACAAATCAGAGTTTGAATCTTGGTCCCATTACTCAACAGCAGCATGACCTTGAGCCTGTTATTTAAATTTTAGGAGGTGCAGTGTTCCTCTGTAAATTTCCTCTGATTATATCTGTTTTCAGAGTGACTAACAGGGAAAAGCAGAACACATAAAGCATCTGGTATGTGGTAATTACATAATTAGTAGTGACTATTGTTATCTAACAAGTACCTATACTGCACATCAATGAAGTATGATTTGCCCTCCATGCAGGCATGTGGGGAGCTTAAAGATAACAAAGATATGATTTATGCCTTCCAGAAACTTACCCTTAATATGTGAAGATGTTCACCCAAGTGGCTATAATATACTATAAGACAGACAGAGAGAAAAAAAAAAGTACTACAAAAACACAAAAAAAAGGGAGAGAGTTGTTTCAGTTCTGCTTGGAGAAGTTTCATGGAAAAGTTTTATGAGCCTGACAGGCAGAATTGGTGTGGAAAGGATTTTCAAAATACATGCTTTTTTTTTTTTTTTTTTTTTTTTAACGAAGTCTGTATGATGGAGAAGCACAGAATGAATTTGGAGGAAGGAAGCTGAGCTGTCAGGTATAGTGAATGAACAGAAGGCTAATGAGGTACAATCCTCAAGCTGGTACCAGATCATGTAGAAACCAAGATGGTGCTCCAAGGAGCGTAGACTTTATTCAGTAGGCAGATGGGGAGCCATGGAAGGTTTGGAGCTTCCCATGTAGCTCAGCAGTAAAAAACCTGCCTGCCAGTGAAGAAGACATAATGAGATGTGAGTTCAATTCCTGAGTCCCGAAGATCCCCTGAGGAAGGGAATAAGCAACTGACTCCAATATTCTTACCTGGAGAATCCCATGAACAGAGAAGCCTGACAGGCTACTGATCATGGGCTCTCAAAGAGTCAGGCCCAACTGAAGTGACTTAGCACACACACACACATATGATAAGATGAGCATTGTATCTCAGGGTAATTGCCCTGCCAGCTCCGCGAGGTATGAATAAGCATGGAGAGACGTGTGATAAAAACAAGAGCTAGTAGTGACTGAGCTCTTAATCTGTCCTAACAGTATTACTCATTAATTCCCTCAAGGGTCCAATGAACTAAGTGCTATTACCATGCCCCCTTTTACAGATGAGGATATTAAAGCATGGAGATGTTAACTAACTTACCCAAGATCACACGGCTAGTAAGTAGTCAGACCTGAATACAGAAAGTCAGGCTTTGGTGTCCCTCCTTCAAATCATTTTGCTCTATTTCTTTAAAAGCTACCCTGCCCTGCCTTTGCCTGATGCTTCCTCTTCCTTCTTGCTCCTAAGTTTGCTCATCTCTGAAACAGGAGACTTGAATTGTGTTTACGAGATGCTTTCTAACTCTTGTATTTTTTTTTTTTAATTCTGTATTTTAATGTGAGCTTGATCTATTTGGTCAGTAATCGGGGAGACACAAACGTGAAATGGTTGTGTAAGTTAGACAGAAACTCCAAAAAATTTTGTTTCTGATTGACTGTCCTTAAACTTTCTCTGGCTCCAGATTTACTTAAATCAATTAAAAACATACAAACAAGCATAGAAGGTACACAATGAAAGAATATACCTAACTATATATTTTGGTGTTTTGAACGGCAATGAGATAATGCATAAGGTAACTCTAAACTCTAAGATTTACAAATATTAAGAATACTTACTAGTTTATCATACCCATGCTTTGAAACGATGTGATGATTACCACTCAAACCGGAATATTAGTTCACAATGACTCACACAGAGCCCCAGGATAAGGCAACTCACTGAAAAAATAAAGTCAATATTGCCCGAGAGTCCCTTAAGCCTCATTTCTCTCTGCGATCAGCTAGTTGGGACAAAATACACACTTCGCTTTTCCTGACTAGTAAACAGGCTTTCTGAAGCAGCTGAATCTAAGCTGTCACTTCGCCTCTCGGCATTTTCAGATTGTTCTTATTTCAAATTCGATGCTCTGGTCCCTGTCTGCAGCGGGAGTCCAGCCCCTGGTTAGTTTCCGTTTCCAAGGCAACTGACCAGCCCAACAAAGCCACTGGCGGCAGCGGCGGCGCGGGGCGCGCTGGTCCCGGGGCTGCGGAGCCATCACTGCCGGGCGTCCTGTTTTCTGGGGACCTTCCTGGTAACCTCCCGGGTCTTCGATTGATCTGCGCCTTACTTCATGCGTGGCTGTCTTTCTGTTTAAGAGTGATAAAGAGGAAGCCGATAATTCCGACAGGCCCGACTTTATCCGGCTGCCACTTCTGGCCTCTGCTACAGTAGACAGGATGAATGCATTTTCTCTCATTCACGCCCTCTCTCCATCTCGTCGTCTCCTTGCGCTCTCTCTCCCTCTCTCTCTCCCTCTCTCTCTAGCTCTCCTCCTCCCCTTCTCTGGCAGTAGCCTTCTTAATGTAGTTTAATGGCTTTACAAAGAGAGCCAGGCAGAGGAGCACTTTCCAGTAGCTGTGGTCGGACCATGACCTAGCTGACCATGAACTTGGAAGGGCTTGAGATGATAGCAGTTCTGATCGTCATTGTGCTTTTTGTTAAATTATTGGAACAGTTTGGGCTGATTGAAGCAGGTTTAGAAGGTAAGGGAGTGCTTTTTAGTGACTTCTAAAAATTCTCTGTTTTGTAATAAAAAATTCTTGAGGGAGCATAAGAGGCACCTGGAATGAGATCAAAGAAATGTTACTCCGGGGTGGACTTCAGGAGAGGTGGGTTTTTCAGGGTAGGAAAGATTAATAAAATAAACTTTTTTGGTAAGTTTCAGTAACGTTTTCAGAGCAAAAGAACGTTAAAACTATGAGAAACACTTTGAGTCCGAATGTTAGCACTTAAACTGAGATAAAATGTTTATAACCGATATATCTGCTTGTATTGAGAGCATTTAGTCCATATGGATGTTATTTCACTTTATCTAATATCCCCTTTTATTGTATAAGCAAATTTTATTTGGATATATTGTGTGGTCCACTTGTTTCTTGCTGTGTAAATGCATTCATCAAATGGAGATGGTTATACATTGATTATAATTTCTTATGGTTTAAGTGTGGAGCCTAAGAATGACAAGGTTTTTATAAGGTTGTCTCAAGCAGTATTTATAACATTACCTATTTTACATCCCAACGGAGACTCTAAGGGGCAGAGTCCCCAACCCATATGACAGACTTTAACATAGATTCCAAAGAGCCAATTGTT
Organism: Bubalus bubalis; assembly: GCF_019923935.1. Lineage (NCBI taxonomy): Eukaryota > Metazoa > Chordata > Mammalia > Artiodactyla > Bovidae > Bubalus > Bubalus bubalis. The sequence goes on from NC_059163.1 coordinate 76,558,947, forward strand.
TTCCAAGTGTTGCTGTTTACGTTCATCAGACGCTCACTCCCCTATTTTCCTTAACAATCGACTCGTTGCTTTAAAAAACTAAGGTGTGTACTTGCCTGATCTTTTCCTTAATTTGATGTTTCTTTGAGAATCCGAGTAAATTCAGATGATTATTTGCTTACTGTGCAGAACACACAGAGTTTTTTGCATACAGCCAGTTATTGTCTCTATAAAGTTGTCAGAGCAATTTTTAAAAGCATCCCTAGGTGACGGTTGACGTATTTGTGCTTGATATGCTTTTTGCTTCAAATTTTAAACTCAAGTAAAAAATGCAGATATTTGTAAATGTATTTACGTTCACAACTAATCCAGTCCCCCAGAGAATGACTGCCACATGTGACATAAATAAAGCTGCCTTGACAAACAGCAAACGTCAAATTATAGCAAGTGTGTCACTCTGATGTAGGTTATAGAAGCCTACATCTGTAGCTGCTTGTGGGGGGAGATGGTATAAAACAGGGATTGCTAAGGTGATTTCAAAGTTTACGGAATGCTTTTTGAAAGCCCTCTCTGGAGGGAATATTTACCATTTGAAGAAGAGGATAAAACTGTAAAATCTGGAAGTAGTAACTGCTGTTTAAAATTGACTTTACCTTATGCATTGTTGTGACACCAATAACTTGGTTTGGCTTCTCTGCCTTTTGGTGTGTGTTATTTTCCTGGCAAATGTGATTGGGACCTCCCATTTTAATGCCCTGGTTTTTATTCTCTCTGAGACTGACAGTTCCTTAGAGTAGTGCCAGTATTTCTAGCTCTGTTGAGGGACTTTCTTTTTTACCTCATTTCATGGATGATTTGTGGTCATTCTTAAAACACTTTTTTTTGAGAGCTGTTACTCGGCATTTTGTGATGATACCTCTCTAGCACTGCTTTTGTTTCAGGAGTACAAACCAAATGATAACATGCATTTCCTTCCTCTAAGGACTGCTACCCTTTATGAAACTATTTCCCTATTCTTTGTTATATTTCAAACTGTACTAATTTGTATGAACAGTTTCAATCTTGTATTTTATAGTTTACAATATCAGCATTTTCCAGGGCAACATTGTACTAATACTGTGGAGAGAATGTGCTTTCTCATAAACTTCAACATAAGCCCATACCTTAATTCCAGGTTTTAGAAAGTATTTTGAGATAGTAAAATGTTAATGACCATATCAAGGCAGATTATACTCAATATGTATAAGTTGACCGAGAAAGAGAGCAGTAGTGCTTTCCACTGTGAAGTTTAAGACTTATCTCCAAAGTCAAAGCTAGAGTCAGAAAACCTTCAACAGTATTTAAGTTGGCCTCATAGTTTGCTTACTGGAGATATAGAACAAATAAACACACTAATATGCTATATTTCATTGTATATAGTTTGAATATGTAGCTCCAAATGTGCACACTTTTAAGTTACAACCTAGTTTTAGTGAATAAAAAGGATCAACAGCATTTAAAATAGTATCTTCATAGATTTTTCTAAAGCTGTTTTCAAAGCAAACACTGATGCTCATTTCATTCTCAAATAAGAGTTCTCTTTCTCCCCATCATTTAACATGTCTAAGCCGGGGATAATGATTCCTTCACCTTTCTTATTTCTGTCTGCTCAAGTGACCTAGTAAAGAAATTTGAGTATTATATAGAAAAATTTGAACCTGGGTTAAACCCCTATGAGGATGATTTTGAAATTCCTTTTTCCCTAAGCAATTAAACCTTTTCATCTAAACTTACAAATGTTTTATAGTGCAGTCATCATCCGGAATGTAGTTTTTTGTATTATTGTATATGCAGTATGCAGTAAGTTCTCAAGGGCATGTGCAATACTGTGTTTGCATAATGTAGTTATCTTGCTCTAAGTATGTATGGAAAAAAATGTACTTAAAAATAAATTGATAACATTAAAATATGAAATATTTGTATTTGCTTATCTTTGAGTACTTTGAGCTCCCTTTCTTTGCACAAGCCTGTAGAATGGGTCCGGGGTGTCCTGCCTGGGTCCTTCTCTTCCAGTCTATGGATGATATGCAGAAACACATATACACATAGATCCATGGCATGTGCTAAACTGCTTCAACCATGTCCGACTCTTTGTGACCCTGTAGACTGTAGCCCACCGGGCTCCTCTGTCCTTGGGATTCTACAAGCAAGAATACTGGAGTGGGTTGCCATTTCCTACTCCAGGGGATCTTCCTGACCCCGGGATTGAACCCACATCACTTTCATCTCCTGCATGGCATGTATTTATAAATAAATAAGTGGCATTTAGCAGGTAAGGTTCTTTGGCAAGAGAAAATGAAACAGTAGTAGGACTATAGACTTGTACTTCCGCTTTGCCACTCCCTTGCTTTCTAAATTTGGGTAAGCCACTTTACCTCTTCAGTTGTCTAAAATGAAAAAATCGGACTTGATAATCTTCACGGAAATTTCCATTTCAAAAGTTCTATAAGTCTGTCAGGTAATTCAGACTTGATCATTTATATAGCATGTATTCTTTCTTATGAAATGGGTATTAATGTCCCACTTTGGGATGGATAGACAGTGCTGCTCCTAGGCTCATCTTTCCTTCTCTCCCATAGTGGGCTAATTCATCATACCTCAAGGAGATTTTCATTGCACTTCAGGAGAAGAGAGAAATGTCCTTCCCTGTAGCTTTAGAATTTGACATTTGGGGCTGCTATTTTAGGCATCCTTATGATAGAGTTTCTCAAAACTTATATGGGTTTGCAACAACAGATAAACAAATCATGTTATAATTTATTAATGTTTCATAGTCCAGTTCTTTTTCCTTTTTTTTTTTTTACAATTCAAAGTTCAGTGTTTCTTTTTTTTTAAAAAGAAATATTAATACCAGGTGAGTATGCAAGCATAGGGTTGGAAAGAATTGGACATGACTGAAGCAATTGAGCACGAGCACAAGCAGGGTGCGTGCAAATAATATTTTTACCTTGAGCAAAATTTTGAGGATAACACACATGGCCAGGGTTTTGAATTCACAGGTTCTCTCTACATAGTGAGAAATTTGGGAAGCTCAAGAGTTATGCTGGTCTGTAATATTCCTAAAACCTCACAAGAGTAAATTATCTGTTTTCCAGCTATAAAAATGAAAGTGGTTTTCTGTTAACAGGTTCCAAGGAGAAATTGAATCAAAATTTCAATGGCAAAGCTATTTCATTATCTCTGTATGCAACACTGGGCTGTGAAAATATCCACTTTTCACACAAATATGTATTAAATTATGTTGAAGTGGTTACTGAATTAAGAAAGAATCATCCTTCTTCCTACTACTAACCTTGATAAAAGGCAAAATTTTACAAAAGTGCAATAACACACATGACTTGGAAAACAGTATCTTTTATTTATAATCCTGTTAATAAAAAGACAAAAAGGAAACCAACTGCTAAGCCCTTTGTAGAATATGCACTAGGATTTCTTTAGTATTTCTGGTGCTCACTTTATTTAGCAGATATCTATGGTACTGTAATACAGCTTTCCCATGAGAGCTAAACAAGGCTTTAGCCATATACTCGAAGATGAATGTTCAGAACCCAACTTCTTAATTTTCCTTTGTTGTTGACAGAAGTGTAGGTTTGCTGGGTCTGTCAATAAATTGGGCCAGTTGGAAAACTCTACTGACTTTGTGACCATTCTGTGATCTTTAATGAGGACTTGATAGGGAGGGACCTATAATTTCTATCTCAAATAGCTTAATTAAAATTTACAAAGCAGACTCTTTTAAATTCTCTTAGCATTTTTGCTTCTCCAAATGCAATGGAATGTTAAAGCTGTGTGTATTTGGACTATCAGAACGGTCTTTCTAAACTGAAATGTTTAAGAAAGAGAAAATCATTTATGGAGATATTAGAAAGTGTAAATAATTTTTTTATACTCTCTAGGAGTGGAATAAAGAGAATACTTAGATAATTTGATCTTATTTAGGATCTTTTATAGTTAATATTTCAAAAACATTAATGTCTACAAAGGGACTATTAGAAGAAGAGATTTAGTATGTTCAGAGATTTACTCAGAGGATATAGAATTATTTTGCTTGGGTTCTAATCAATGTTTCACCTCTTAATAGTCATTTGGTTCTGAGCTATTACTTTACCTCTATAATCCATATTTTATCCATACAATGAAATAATGATAAATGATGTTAATATCTTACTTTATTAAGGGTTACCAAAGTGCAAGGCCTGTGTTGGACATAGTATACTATTAAGCTGTGTACTAAAGTGTTCTATAGTATAGTATAGAAATAGTATCACTATTAGTATACTAATAATCTTATTTAATCCTCACACTAGGCCTGAGGTAGGTAATAGTCTTATTTAATCTTTACCCTGGTCCTGTTCTCGGTTTAAAGATGAAAAAATAGAGCTTCAGAGACTAACTTGGCTCAAGGTTACTCAGCCAGTAGGTCATAGAGCTGGAATTCAAACTCAGGCCATCAGGTTCTATATCCTATTCTATAATTTTCATCTCCCAGACATTACAGCATGATGCAACGGCAAATATTTGGTGAAGAGGAGAAAGTGTTAAGTCAAGTATCTACTAACTCTTTCTATAAGACTTTTTGGAGCACATTCTCTGTGTGAGACACTCTCAATCACTAACATTGTTTAATAATCAAAAATGTTGGTACTGACATGCTGTCTATACTATTCTAAGTACAGCAGAGAGAAGAGTATAAATCCTCTATCTTATAAACTAGGCAAAATATTTTACTGTAAGTGAATCTGCATTAAATTTCAGTCAAATCAAAGATAGTCTTCAGGTGAACTCTGGGATAAAAATTAAGAAAGTAGATATATGTGTTCATCCTCAGACAGAGCCCAGTTTCTATCTAGTTTGTCTGAAGGTGACAGGTGGGAAATCTGGAAATAGATGGGACAGAGGAGGGCTGGTGAGGGAGAAGACTGTATCTGGTGTTATAGTATAAAGATGAAACTCTGAATCCAAGAAGGGTTTTTTTGTTTGTTTTATTTTGTCTTTATAAAGGGGTCTAAGAACTGGAGCATAGACAAAGGTAGTAAGATGATCCACACTAGAATTTTGGATCGAGTGCTTCTAGCATTGATTTCTAGTGTAGCACAAGCTTCAGTGAGGTTTTAGGCTTGATAAGATGGTCATCAACAAAAATACATACTCTAGCCTTTATCAGAAGGTGTAAAGCATGAAGGAACCCAAATAGTTCTAGCTATGTGGATCAGAGTTCAAGGGAAAGAAGAAAGCTTAACTGAGTTGAAAATTCACTGTTGGACAAACAGGGTGAGAGGAGTATTACATATACTATGCCCTGAATTATCTTATCAACCAATTGAGATTGTAGGTGTTATTTCTGTTTTGCAGATGGAAGAAAATGGAGATTCAGAGTGATTAATAATTTGCTCAAGGTCACAGGAGAATAAGGAAGGAACCTGGATTAGTTCCAATACCTTCATAGTGGCACTGATCCAAATGACATTCAAAATGACTATAGAAGATAAATATTCAGAAATGATATAAAATTTACACAGATAAATAAAGGCCATAACATAAGTAAATCTCCTTACAACTATGCCTAAAAATAGTTGCTTTTTAAGCATTTGACTTTTATCTTTTGTTTTAGTTCTACTCCTTTGTCAAGGCATTCTACGTAAAATCACAGCTATGATAATGAACAAAAAGAAAATGAGGAAGAGGGAAAAAGAAGGAAAGATACATCTGTAAATCATGTAATTGAAGCTCTGATTTATCAAGGCTTCATAAAATGGGAAATCCTTTAGAAATTACCAATTCCAAATCAATCATTTCATAGTTGAACAAACTGAGTCCCAGAAAGAGTAAATTACTTACTGAATGACTTGATCTTGACAGACTCTTCTCTGCAGAGAAAAAAATCTAATTTATTGTACACAGACAATAAACTTCAAACATAATCTAAGTTCTGCCAAATATTTATCTAAATTATAGCACTCCTTAATTATTTTGCTACTAGACCAATCACTCTAAAGTTCAAGAATTCTAAGATGTAGATGATGAAATCTGTTTACAAAATATCCTCAGGCTGAGGGACTTGTGCATAAATTGATATGGTTTCCACCTTGATGACTTGTCTGCATGTTAGTGGTAGAGAGTCATTGCCCTCTGACAGCCATTCAGTGGTGCCAATGGATGGATATTTGGAAGGTCCAGGATTAGTAGCCAGTGGATACATTTACAAATCATGAGGGTATTTATCCTAATTGTTCATCACACTGATTATTAATAGCAAGAAGCACCCTGTTCATTACTTGCACCATCTCACAGAGGCCTACCTTGACCTCTCTGTTTGAAATTTACCCCCACTGTCCAGGCTGTTGGAAGCAATTATTCGAAAAGCATTGAACATCATCAAGATGAATCTCATTGCTAAAAATACACCAATAATATGGATCAGTTCTTACAGAGAGGACATAGCATATAGATGCTAAGAATACCCTCTAAGCCAAAGGAACTGGACAACAATCAAATCCCATATGTAATATGTATTAGTTGCATGACTCTGGATAAGCACCCCAGTCTTCTGTGCCTCAGTTTCTTTATATCTTAAATAGGAATAATCCTAGTACCCGCCACCCTCGTTTGTTGTACAGATTGAAATGAGTTAGTATTAATGTTTGCTTAGAGCCAGCTCTAGAATATTATAAATGATTTCTGTGTTTTGCCATTATGGTTAGGCACCATCATCTTTCTTTCTTAAAAAAGGAGGCCACCACTCAATATCTGAAATAAAAACTGAATTTATTGCTTGCTAAGCAAGTGGGAGCTGAGCTTGTAGGATACAGTTGTTCAGAGGAAAACACTGCTAATGTTTTATGCCATTTGAGGCTCTCCAAAGAGTGGTTACTATTATTTATTTATTTTTTTTAAACTTTACAAAATTGTAATGGAAAGTTGTCATTGAACAATTGGGTTGGGTTTAAAACTGGTTCTGTGGCTACTTGTTACTATATTCAAAAAATGATCATTCATTTCCCTTTGTGAAACTACAGTACAGGAACTTTTTATTTTCACAGTGAACAACATTGAGGATTGTTATTTGAGTGGCCGATATTTCCCAAATATCGGCCACTGTTCTAGACACTGGAGATTCAGACTTAAGGAAAGAAACAAAACCTTTGCTCTTGCAAGCTGATATGCTAAATTTTGAGATGAAAATACAATAAATGCCACAGAAATGTATGGGAGACAGAGTAGTTGTAGTATCATTCATTTATTCACTAAATATGTGTCCCTACTATGTTTCACACACAGCTCTAGGCACAGTTAATGAGTGCAGTCCAAGTCCTTGTGGAATTTACATCCTGTCGGAGAAGCAAGACAAAAAGCTATAGTAACAAAGGAATATATAATCTGATATTTAAGAGAGGCAGACACAAAATACAACAAGAGGAGAGAATCAGGGATGTTATAATAGAGTGATCAGAAAAGGCCTTTCTGAAGAAGTGACTTCTGCCAATACTTTTTAAGAAATGAGTGTGTATAACATTGTAAAGTCTGGAACAAGAGAATTCCAAGCAAAGTGATAAGCAAGTACAAGGGCCTTTGGTTGAAAGTTTGTTTCTTGTGTCCAACGAACAGAGGGAGGCTGGTGGAAGTGGAGCAGAGTGAGCTGGAAGGGTGATGGTAATAGCGGAGGGATGGTCAAGGGCATACCTTCCAGGATCATTGCCACAACTTTGGGTTTTGTTCTTTGTATACTGGAAAGCCACTAAAAGATTAGACTAGGAAGTCTCTTTTTATTGTTTAGTCGCTAAGTTGTGTCTGACTCTTTGCAACCGCATGGACTATAGCCAACCAGTCTCCTCTATCTGTGAGATTTCCTAGGTAAGAATGCTGGAGTGAGTTGCCATTTCCTTCTCTAGGGGATCTTCCTGACCCAGGGGTCAAACCCACGTCTCCTGCATTGGGAGGTGAATTCTCTGCTGGAAGTCTCTATGAATCCCCTATTCCAGATTCTTTTATTGGCTCTGATATCATTTTTCATACCATGTCTGCCTGCTCCAGTCTCAGCAAGGGCAGACACATCTTTGCTTTGCCCTGGACAACCACCAGGACATTGACTCATTACCTTTTGCCAGACTTCCCTTACATGGAAGAATTCCCTCTACTTCCCATGACCCATCTTTAGCATGTGTTCAGGCCTCAATATTAATTTCCCTTTGCTAAGCTAGATCTACCATTCTACTAGCCCAAGAGGGTTAGTAGGTAAGCAGGTCTAGTCTTCATTTCTCCTTACCAGGCTACTTCAAAATCCTAGGATACAAAGCCTGCTCTTAATTGTATCTACAGGAACAATGTAAACTGTCTTAGTAAGACTTTACTAGAGAAGATATTTTAAAAATTTAATAATATTTCCTGAGCACCTACTATAGTGAAAGTATTAAGACACTGGAGGCAAAGAGGAGAATTTTACAAAAAGGAAAGCCGTGTTGTTATCCTTTGAGTAACTCCTCCTCCCCTACATATTAACTCCAAAGATAAATATTCAAATTGGGTATGTTCCAAGTTGAGATGAGAATAATATACCAGATATTTGTACTAATAACATTATTTTGGAGCTAACAAGAAATAAAGAGACTTTAGTCCCACCCCCTCATTTTATGACAAAATTGAAGCCCAGGAAGGTTAATTGACTTATTAAAATTTATAAAACTAACTGGTAGCAGTAGATACCATAATAAGTACACCATTTATGACAGTGTGATAAATTACATTCTGAGTGAGAAGCTAATAATTTTACATTTCATAGTATCTAATTTTTACAGAACCCTGTAAGAATAATTTTATTAGCCACAATTGTAGGAATTCTGGCTCCTTATTTACTTAATATATTATGAGTATTTTTTTTATATTGCTATTTTCTAGTGTTTAGGCTTATGCTTAGGAAGATAGGGGGTAGGAGGAGGTCTCTGGTGCACAGGCAGAAACAAAGCTCGTTAAAAAACTAATGAATTATGCCAAAATATGACCCACAGTGGTGAAGACATCAAATGAATATGGGAGTAGGGCCTCAAGCAGGGAGGTCCCAGAGCTGGTGAGCAAGAAGTTACCATCACATGCGAGTACACCATAACACCTGAATAAGAAATTTGTTGAGTCTATGCCGGGCACCGCGGTCAGCATTGTCTATGAATTAGACTTGTTGACAATTTTTATGTACCAGTTATATAACTGAAGATTAAAGAAATGAGAAAGTATATGCTCTGGACGTTTCAGTCACTTGGATCATGTACATAGAGGTGGTCTAGCTGGGATTAAAATCCATACCATTGACATTGAAACCATCATGTTCCCACCCTGTCTGCTTCTCAAGTAGGGCTGAGTCATGGTCAGGATTATTTATTTGAGGTAAATAAAGGTTAAGCTGCAAATTCCTCAAGAGTGTGGACCTCCTCCGATTCCCATTCAAAATAAATGTTAACTTCCACACCAAATCTTGTATAGGTGTTTTTTCCCTCTTATTTTTTTTTTTTAAAACAGGTTCTTATATTCCAAATCAGGTTTCCCAGGTGGTTCTAGTGGTAAAGAACCTGTCTGCCAATGCAGGAGACATAGAGATGAGGGTTCGATCACTGGGTCAGGAAGATCCCATGGAGGAGGGCATGGCAACCCCTATAGTATTCTTGCCTGGAGGATCCCAGGGACTGAGGAGCCTAGCAGGCTACAGTCCATGGGGTTGACATGGCTGAAATGACCTACCACATATTTCAAATTATATAAGATTCAGGCCTGACTTAACCAAGCAAGATCTGTTCCTACTGTGAGCTTAGAAAATCTTGGATTTTTTGGCATTGTGAAGTCTATGGCTGGGGACACAGAAATCAAGGTCTATCCTCCAATACAGAAAGCTGGATACAAAGTTCCCATTAGGGGTCCCCATTTGTTTTTGTTGTTCAGTCACTCAGTCGTGTCCAACTCTTTGTGACCCCATGGACTGCAGCATGCCAGGCTTCCCTGTCCATCACCATCTCCTGGAGTATTCTTAAACTCATGTCCACTGAGCCAGTCATGCCATCCAACCATCTCATCCTCTGTCTTCCCCTTCTCCTCCTGCCTTCAATCTTTCCCAGCATCAGGGTCTTTTCTAATGAGCTGGTTCTTCACATCAGGTGGCCAAAGTATTGGAGCTTCAGCTTCAGCAGTCCTTCCAATGAATATTGAGGGTTGATTTCCTTTTGGATTGACTGGTTTGACCTCCTTGCAGTCCAAAGGACTCTCAAGAGTCTTCTCCAGCACCACAGTTCAAAAGCATCAGTTCTTCAGTGCTTGGTATTCTTTATGGCCCAGCTGTCACATCTGTACATGACTATTGGAATAAAGGTGGCCATTTATTGTACATACAGTGTAAAATCCAGGTAGGACAAAGACTGAGAAAATGAGGCATGGGTGAACATAAATAATGAATTTATCATTTATTTATAATTTGTTTTATTTATGATTACCTATTACAGCTGTATGCTATAAGTTTGGAGTGCCACCATAGAAATCTTTGTGTTCACCTTTTCCCTTGTCTTCATCTAAGACAGATGGACCTTTCCATGTTCATGGGTATTCATTCATCATACATACTTTCATTTAACCTATACTTAACCAAAGTTTTACTGTATGCTGTTCTAGGGGCTAGGGATACAACAAGGACAAAAACACTGAGGTCCCTGCTGTTACAGAGGAGTTGGCCTTGGTTGCAGTGGAGACTTTCCTTCCCTGTATTATAAGCTACAGATGGCAGAGGATACCAGTGTAAATGTTGGTACATTCATAACAGGAAGTTGAGAGACACCGTGTGTGATTGCTCTCTTCTGTTACTATGAAATGGAGTGAGGTGAAAAGCATTTGTGGAGTAGGGAGTAATGGATGTTTTAAAGAGAGAAAAAGTACAGTTTAGTCTTTTTAGAACTTGGGGGAGTGAATTTACTGAGCAAATGTGAGACCATTGCTAGGCACTCCTTTAGTGCCCATTTGAGGTATGGGATCATCATTTTAAAATAAGACTCTCCCTGACTGGGATAAAGTAAGCACTTTCTTAAGTACATTACTGCTAGATCATTCTTTCCAGAAATATTCAAAGAGAAGGGCAAAATTGGGTAGGAAGTTGGCAGAATGAGAAAAGTAGCTGGGTAATATTAGAGAGAATATGGTTAATACAACCTCCAAATGTGCAAAAACAGATATAGTGACTCAGACTATAGAGATCCAACTACAGAAGATTTGACATGAAACTAGGTGGGGATTATTTCCTCCAGTTGTGTGATGAGGCAGGGATCAGTGATTGAAAATTTTATTTCTCAATTCTGTATCTAGTAGTTATTAATCTGTATCTAGTAGTTACTAATCAATTTCTAGCAGTTACTAATCAATACCTGCTGATGCTGCTGCTAAGTCACTTCAGTTGTGTCTGACTCTGTGTGACCCCATGGACTGAAGCCTACCAGGCTCCTCCATCCATGGGATTTTCCAGGCAAGAGTACTGGAGTTGGGTGCCATTGCCTTCTCCAAATCAATACCTAGTAGTTACTAATCTGTGGCCTATCTTCAAAACTGTGATTCAAGGACTATTTAAAACAATGAGGTATGCAATTTCGTATGTCTCTCCATATGTACAAACTTGTGTGCAAATATGTATTTGTGTAAGCATACATTAGACTCATGAGGGCCCATACTTAGATACATCACATGCACACAGTTTCCAACAACATAAACGATGAACTTCATCAGTTAATTTGATAAATTGTTTGTCTGTTTAAAGAACCTGATTCTTAATTCTTTTGCATCAAGATCTGTGAAGATTCTTTGGGAGGTAAACTTATATTTAACCATGTATATATAATAACAAAGGCACAGTACAAAAGAGCACTGGAGAGAAAATGAAATTTGACTGTGGGTTGAAGTGGAATATGCTATATGTCTGGATTAAAACCATCCTGACTGCAATCTGTACTCTAACTAGCTATGTGATCTCAGGAAAATTATTTAAGCTTCCTGATCTCTATGTATTCTATAAAATTCACTACTGCATCTAGCTCACAGAATAGTGTCTGAAAGCAAAACATTTTTAATGGACATAGAGTGCTTGGAATGACTAGTTCTGGCAGCTACTAAGTGTCCAATATGTATGTGTTCTTAGCTTTCCTGGTTCTTGCTCACCAGATCTTACACCTCCCTCCTTGAGGAAAGGCCCTATCTTGTGGTTTCCTGGATGCCTCTTCTGGGTCCAACCTGCTGCCCTTCTTAAGCTTGGATTCCTTCCTGATCAGTGTCATCTCTCCTGGCCATGCTTCAATTCTGAATTCATTCAGTTTGGGCAAGAGCCCTATTTCATTTTCATACTGATCAATCCCCGCATTTGCCTAGCATATGTCCTTTGAGACTGTCAAATACCACTATGTTGAAAAGGTGTTTAGAATATATTTCTTAAGTTAAAAGAACAAGTTGCAAAGCAGTATGCAAAATGATGATCCCATTTTAAAAAGTACACACAGAATGCAGAGAGAACAAACACCGGCATTTTTCATTTCTCCTTTGAACTTGTCCATTTTTGGCATGTGTTTATACAACATCTTAGAGGTTACTTTTAAAAGGAAAAGAATATTAATATGAAATGCACATTAATTTTTCCAATAGGAGAAATGCAATACCAATTGAAACATAGTCATTTATCAATTTAAAAAATGAAAAACTTTTTTTTGATCCAGAACACATATTTAAAATTGAGCAGTTCTATGTTTGTTTATCTTTAAAATAAGATCATTCAGAGGAAGCATCTCTGTACTTGAAGGTCAGATTTTCATAATTTGAAGTCATTTTTCTGCTTCAAGTCAAACAGTTTCCATGGTGGTTGACAAAAAGCTGTCTCTATAGAAAACTCATATGTCAGGAAGTTATCGAGGGCCTGGGATATTGATATTTTACCTAAAAGCCTCACTTATCTATAAGAGGAGCTCATTTTCTTCACCTTTTACAAGGAACTGTGGTTTTACGACTCTGAGGAATAAACCATTTCACTCCATTTATGTGTTTTGCTTCATTTCCTCTGAAGGGGAAAATCGGCCTGGGAGTGTGATATGTGAGGAAAGGGTGGGGCGAGGAAGGAGAGTGCAGAGGGAAGTTGGCTCCTTCTTGGCAATTCTTGGCTTCCTTGACTTCTGAGCTTTAATCATTTTCTTTCTCAAACAGCACCTTGCCTGCATCAGAGTGGGCACCATTCACGAGAAAACCTAGGTACAAATTATTTAATTCTGGGGGCAGGTTGAAAGGGAAAGGGGGATAGAAAGGGGCTTCCAGCATTAGAAGCAAGTGTTTAAAGACCATTGCAAAAATCCCATTGAATGGCTCCTGAGCAAGGAATTCTAAAAACCTCACATTTCTTGTCTTCTTGTGAAGTTGCTCAGTCGTGTCCAACTCTTTGTGACCCCATGGACTATAGTTTGTCAGGGTCCTCCAGCCATGGGATTTTCCAGGCAGGGATACTGGAGTGGATTGCTGTTTCCTTCTCCAGAGGGCCTTCCTGACCCAAGGATTGAACCCCAGTCTGCATTGCAGGCAGATTCTTTACCATCCGGCACCAGGAAATCCCTAAATACCTCACATACATTTTTTCTTTTCAAAAGTTCTTTATAAAATTTGACTGTAGGAATGATCCATATAGGACTTTCCAGGTGGCTCAGTATATAAAGAATCTGCCTGCAATGCAAGAGATGCAGGAGATACAGGTTTGATCCCTGGGTTGGGAAGATCCCCTGGAGGAGGGCATCGTAACCCACTTCTGTATTCTTGCCTAGAAAATTCCAAGGACAGAGGAGTCTGGTTGGCTACAGTCCATGGGGTCAGTACACATGCACACACATGTGATCCACATAATTGTCCTTTTTCATTACTAGATTTTTTTCTTAAATAATGAATGTGAAGAGCAATAGGTTAACTTTTCAAATCAATGCAATTTGAGGTAGGATAAAACTCTACATTACAATTCTAGGCTATGATCTGGGGATACAATATAAGTGATACCTGATTTGCACTTTGGAAGAACTTAAGTCCCAAAATGACTCCTCTGAAACAATAGTATCATGGAAAGAACACTGCGTTGGTTTCAAATACTCTAATTTTTTGTCTAGACTCAGTCATTAGCAAGTTATCCGATGTTACTTTTCGTTCTCTCACAAGTGGGGATATACTGACCCTTTAGCATTCTTGTGACAACATTAAGGACAGTAGTCAACAAGTGGGGTCACCCACTCAGTACTTGTTACACATTGTATCATAGTTGGTCAGGTGGTATTAAGAGCTTGTATTCTGGAGTCTGACAACTTGAGTTTGAAGCCTAGCTTGGGTCTTACCTGCTTTGGATTCTTGCGCACGTACTTCTTATCATTTTTTTGCTCCAGTGTCCTCATCAGTAAAAAGGAGGTAATAATGGTGTTGATATCATAGAACTTTGAGGATAAATGAGCTAAAATATGTAAAGCACTTGCAGTGCCTTGCCCAAGGTAAGCACTGTATAAGCATCTCTTCTTATTTCCTTTTTTTTTTTTTCCTTATTTTCAATAGTTATTGATTTTTTTTTTCCATCCTATTCTGGGGAGTTTGTCCATTTTCTCTTTCTGTTAATTTTTTTTTGGTAATAGTGATAGTGTCTTCTGTTTTAGCTCAAGTCTCTCACACTTTGCACTGGACAGTTAGCACCTTGGGGGATAGCTGTGCTGTGAGCCAGTGTTGAGCTTGCAGTTCCCCTGGACTGGTCATCATATTGTGGTTCATGTGCCCCTGGTAATAAGGAAGACCTCACGAGGAGAGGCTGTGCATGTATCAACACTAACCCTGCCACTGAAGGAACAAGCCCAACTTCTGGTAGTTAAACATCTTTCCTCCTCGGTAAAGCCAAGCAGCGCTTCAGAGAGAAAGAGTTTGTAACTCATGCCTATATCCCCTGCAGCAGTACTTAATATGAACTCAGCAAGTGGCTATGAGTAAGGGAGTCAAATAACTGTAAAATAGTACTACTTTTACTTTGCTAAATCAGATTTTATAGTTTTTTTAATTCTAAAATATTTTTGATATTATGTACATATTGTATTTCCCCAAAACTCAAAAGGAGGAGTAGGTGGGGGTGAAAAGTTAAAGAGAGGAAGTCAAATGGTAGGAGGCTTCCCAGGTTGCTCAATGGGAAAGAATCTGCCTGCCAATGCAGAAGACACAGGAGATGCGGGTATGATCCTTGGGTTGGGAAGATCCCCTGGAGGAGGAAATGGCAACCTACTCCAGTATTCTTGCCTGGGACATCCCATTGACAGAGGAGCTTGGCGGGTTACAGTCCATGGGGTCACATGGCCTCTCAGAGAGTCGGACATGACTGAATAACTGAGCACGCACTCAAAATGGTAGGAGCCCTTATTAGTTTTTACATAAGCCATAGAAACCCTCTAACGGCATATAGACTCCTTTGCAAAATATGTTAAGTGAGGGTTATAAGTATGGATACGAACTTGGGCAAAGTCTGGGAGACGGTGAAAGACAGAGAAGCCTGGAATGCTGCAGTCCCTGGGGTCATGGACACAACTTGGAGACTGAACAAGAAGAAGCAGTATGGAATTAATAAAATACATTTGGTACCAGATTCTGCCACACACTTGCTTGGGCACTAGTAGGTCTTTTGAAAAGTAAATTAAATTTTCTGCATTCTTTGTACCTCATCTATCATGTGGAGATAATAATATTTATGTCAGGGGATTGTTATGATGATTAAATGAATTAGTATATGTGTATAAGAAGGCAATGGCACCCCACTCCAGTACTCTTGCCTGGAAAATCCCATGGACGGAGGAGCCTGGAAGGCTGCAATCCATGGGGTTGCTGAGGGTCGGACCCAACTGAGCAACTTCACTTTCACTTTTCACTTTCATGCATTGGAGAAGGAAATGGCAACCCACTCCAGTGATCTTGCCTGGAGAATCCCAGGGACGGGGGAGCCTAGTGGGCTGCCGTCTATGGGGTCACATAGAGTCGGACACAACTGAAGTGACTTAGCAGCAGCAGCATAAGGCACTTAGAACAATATCTGGCCTTACATAACTCTGTTTATTATTGACTTACTATTATACAGTTTTCCCTTGGTAACCTCTGGGAATTTGTTCTAGGACCCTCTTGAATGGCAAAATCTGAGGATGCTCAAATCTGTTATATAAATTGACACTAGCCCAGTTTACCCCTAGGTTCTACATCTGAGGTTTCAACCACTTTCCATCAACAGTTTGTTGAATCCATGGATGCTGAACCCAGGGATGTGGAGGGCCAGCTGAAACATTCATCAGACATTAAATGAATAGAGTCTAGTTTTTGCTTTTACATAGTGACTAGAAGAGTTATGGTACTTTGATTAGAACACATTTATTTTCATGTATTTATGAATACTTTCTAATAGGAGCATACATAATATTATCAGTATTATTATAATAGTATTATTTTAATTCATATAAATGAATGTAAAATGAATGTGTAAAAACTTTGTTTTTTTCTTTCCCAAATTAATGCAAGCTCATAAAATTTCAGACAGTGCAGAAATCTAAGAAATTAAAAAAATAAAACTTAAGCCCCTTAGCTTGCTCTTCTCTCCTGTCTCCTGTTGTAGAGTACTACCAGAGTAACAGTAATACCAGAATAACAGAAGTACCAGAGTAACAGCAGTACCAGAGTAACACTAGTTTCTAAACTGTTTTCAGCAGAGTTACAAGTGAGGCAAGAAAAGGCCTGTCTGATCATGGAATTTTGGAAACACTGTGCTGTGGGTCCCTTTGGAGACTCAGAACATATTTGGACATATTAGAAGTGTTGAGAAATCTTGCAACCAAGTGTGCTAGTTGCTCAGTCATGTCCACTCTTTGTGACCCCATGGAGCCCCCCAGGCTCCTCTGTCCATGGGATTCTCCAGGCAAGAACACTAGAGTAGGTAGCCATCCCTTCTCCAGGAGATATTCCTGACCCAGGGGTTGAAACCAGGTCTCCTCCATCGCAGGCAGATTTGTTACTGTCTGAGCCACCAAGGAAGTGTTTTCAGTAGAGTCAAAGGTCAGGTAAGAAAAGGCCTCAGTGACCATGGAATTTTGGAAACACTGCTGTCGGTGAGTTTGGAGACTCAGAACATACTTGGATGTATTAGAAGTGTTGACAAGTCTTGTAAGCAAACTGGCCTGCTTTTACTGCACCTTAAGTGAAGCTTACTCCTATTAACATCCAACAGAACACATTTAGGAAATGTTGTAATAAGCTCTGGGCAGCATGAAAGAGCAGGAAGAGTGTGAACATCTGGCTCAAAAATGTTGGGATTGAAATCCAAGGTCTCTCTTTTAGTGAATCTGTGTTATTGTTTTTCATTTCTTTTTGCTTTCTTTTTAGCTTCTTTGTCAGTTTTCTTGTCAGCAAAGAAGAGTAACATTTTCTCCTCAAAATTCTTTGTGAAAACTAAATAACAGATGAAGGGCATAACATATGTCACAAGTATTACCTCCCTTCCTTTCTCTCCAAGGAGCAGAAAGAAATGTACAGAGATGTTTCTGACAGACATCAGAAATCCCTAGGGAAGTGTTTTGCAAATTGCTTATTGAGGAGAAATGTTTCTGGGTATGGTTTAAAATAAGATATGAGATGCCTCACTCTTATGTGATTTCCTTTTCAGAGAAAATACTTCCAGGGACTTGGTCTCTGACTCATACTTCCTGTACCCCAAAGCAATATACCTTATCTCCCTATTTTGTCACTCCCAAGGCTTAAAATGTAGCCAGTTTGGGATACCATTTATCACATAATATGCCCAAGCCGTGTTAATTTTCACCTGCTCAATCAATTATTGTGTCATTGTCACAGGGCATGGTGGCCTTATCATAGGCAGCCCTCTACCATAGCATTTTCTTCTACATGAGATGCTTATACACAGTGTCATCCAATCAAACATTCTTCTTACTCCAAATGTCCTGACCTCTCTTGCCACGGGCAGAGTTCCTCACACTGGATGCCGGGAGCCAGCGTGAGGAACTCCGCCCGTGGCACTCTCTGCTACATATTCCAAAGTTGAGAGCTCTGAAACTGGCTTTAAGAATAGGTAAAATAGGAGAGATATGAGGAAAAGAGAGGGATGCAAGATGAGTGGAGGATGTAGAAATCCCCTGTATATCTGTGTTTAAATGGAAGGGATGCTGAATTGAGGGGAAGGAGAGAAATGGATGAACATAGGCTCCTGGGGCTCAGACAAGCAATTTTCATTTAGAGTTTGTCATTCCCTATAAACAGCACTTTGTATTATTGCAATAAGTCACGCAATCATTGGAACGAAGCCAGCTCTTTTGTGCAGTGCTAGATGGCACGCATCATGTTATGCTTTGGTTTGTTTGTTTGATTTTTAGGTTGTAATTTCTAACATCAAATTCCACTTGCCTGTATGGCTTTATCTCTGATAAAAGGAAAATTGAAGCTGCATAGTAATTTCTCCAAATTCAGACTGAGTCATTTGGAATGTGTAGTGAATGGAGCACTTTCTGAACTGAGGTTCTAAGCAAATTTTTATTCATAGAGAATGCAAATGTGTTAGTCTAACAAAGATTTGGAATGGAGAATATTTAAAATATTGGAAGAAGTCAACTGTTTTCATGCAACCTCCAAGTTCCTCAGATGCTATTTAAATAATGCATGTAATTAAAAATTATTTTTATCTATTCATCAAAGGCAAGATTAAAGAAGGGTGTCAAATAGGCTTGACTTTGTTATCCTAGTTTAAATTAATACTTAATTTAAAAATAGATGCTAATGGATCAACCTGAACCATAAAAGAGGCATTTTTGCATTTGTGTGTGTGTGCATGCTTTAAGGGCAAAACATAACACAATGTGATACAGAATAAAAACTGTGGAGAGTGAAAAGCACTGATACAGAAATCAGAATAATTGGATTTGGTGTGGGGGGGGGGATTTTGAGGGGTTATCTGTTGCCTGGAAAATCCCATGGACGGAGGAGCCTGGAAGGCTGCAGTCCATGGGGTTGCTAAGGGTCGGACACAACTGAGTGACTTCACTTTCACTTTTCACTTTCACGCATTGAAGAAGGAAATGGCAACCCACTCCAGTGTTCTTGCCTGGAGAATCCCAAGGACGGGGGAGCCTGGTGGGCTGCCATCTATGGGGTTGCACAGAGTTGGACATGACTGAAGCGACTTAGCAGCAGCAGCAGCAGTTGCTTTACAAGTTTGTGTTAGCTTTTGCTAACAACAAAGGAAATCAGCTATATGTGTACATATATCCCCTCCTTCTTGAACCTCCCTCCCATGCTCCCACCCCCATCCTATCCATCTAGGTCATCATAGAGCACCAAGCTGAACACCTGCGCTATACAGTAGGCCCCCACTAGTTATCTATTTTACACATGGTAATGTGTATATACGAGGTGGTGTGTATATACTAGGAACAACAGATTGGTTCCAAATAGGAAAGGGAGTATGTCAAGGCTGTATATTGTCACCCTGCTTATTTAACTTCTATGCAGAGTACATCATGAGAAACGCTGGGCTGGAAGAAACACAAGCTGGAATCAAGATTGCCGGGAGAAATATCAATAACCTCAGATATGCAGATGACACCACCCTTAGGGCAGAAAGTGAAGAAGAACTAAAAAGCCTCTTGATGAAAGTGAAAGTGGAGAGTGACAAAGTTGGCTTAAAGCTCAACATTCAGAAAACGAAGATCATGGCATCTGGTCCCATCACTTCACGGGAAATAGATGCGGAAACAGTGGAAACAGTGTCAGACTTTATTTCTGGAGCTCCTAAATCACTGCAGATGGTGACTGCAGCCATGAAATTAAAAGACACTTACTCCTTCAAAGGAAAGTTATGTCCAACCTAGATAGCATATTCAAAAGCAGAGACATTATTTTGCCAACAAAGGTCCATCTAGTCAAGGTTATGGTTTTTCCTGTGGTCATGTATGGATGTGAGAGTTGGACCCTGAAGAAGGCTGAGTGCCGAAGAATTGGTGCTTTTGAACTGTGGTATTGGAGAAGACTCTTGAGAGTCCCTTGGACTGCAAGGAGATGCAACCAGTCCATTCTGAAGGAGATCAGCCCTGGGATTTCTTTGGAAGGACTGATGCTAAAGCTGAAACTCCAGTACTTTGGCCACCTCATGCGAAGAGTTGACTCATTGGAAAAGACTCTGATGCTGGGAGGGATTGGGGGCAGGAGGAGAAGAGGACGACAGAGGATGAGATGGCTGGATGGCATCACTGACTCGATGGACGTGAGTCTGAGTGAACTCTGGGAATTGGTGATGGACAGGGAGGCCTGGTGTGCTGCGATTCATGGGGTCGCAAAGAGTCGGACACGACTGAACTGAAGTGTGTATATGTAAATCCCAATCCCAGTTTGTCCCATCACCCTCTACCTAGCTGATATTTACATGTCTTTTCCCTCTATTCCATCTGCATCTCTATTCCTTCCCTGAAAATAGGTTCATCTGCATCATTTTTCTAAATTGATACAGCCACTCTGGAGAACAGTAGAGAGGTTCCTTTAAAAAATTAAAAATAGAGCTACCATATGACCCAGGAATCCAACTACTGGGCATATATCCAGAGAAAACCATAATTTAAAAAGGCTCATGCACCTCATTGTTCATTGCAGCACTATTTACAATAGCCAAGACACGAATACAACCTAAATGTACACTGATAGATGAATGGATAAAGAATATGTGATACATATGCATAGTGGAATATTTCACAGCCATAAAAAGGAAGGAAACTGGCTTATTTGTAAAGACATAGATGGACCTAGAACCTGTCACAAAGAGTGAGTAAGTCAGACAGAATTTGGGGGTTTTAAGCTGAAGTATTCTCTTCTAGGGGTGTGATTTGGGTCAAGAGCTATAGCAAATGCTGTTGGTGTCTGCTCAGGTCTCTTGGAACCCTCTTCCCGGTGGGCATGTCCATCCCCCAGCTGTGAGCACTCACTGAGGGCTCACACCTGTGACCTTCTCTGGGGGCACCCAAGGTGCCTGGGAATTACACACACACACACACACACACACACTAAGAGAATAGGTGTATTTACCTACTGTTGATAAATACCCCTTATCCTCAAGACAGGATAGACTCTGCTCTCCTGTTTATCTCCTTGAGCTCCCCCTGGATTAGACTATAGCAGGTATTTCCCCAGAGATAACCTAGCTCCTTCCTCTTGCCTTTCTTGTTTTCTACATCTCATTTCTAGTTTCTCTTGAAGGCACTTCCTCCATAAATAAGCCACATATAGGGGATATCTGCCTCAGGCTCTGCTTCCAGGTCATAAGACCTAAGGAAGTGGCTTAACTTCATTATGCCTCATTTCTTTCTCTGCAATAATAGCCACAGAATGATAAGTACCTAGCACCATCACCAACCCAAAGTAACTGTTCACTGAAGGTAGTTGCTCCTGATGGTGCTGGCTTTGCTGCTGCTATTATTCCTTGAATTAGTAGCTGTTATGTTGCGATATTAAACTAGTATATAAAGTTAAGTAATAAAGGTACATTTCAGATTTCAAAGCAGTCAATTTAATAATAGCCACTACTGGGCATGTCCACATGTGTTCATTTTATAATTAACCTTCCTTATGTAAAATTTGCTTCTTGTACTTAGATTCAACAATAGGTATTTTACATGGTCCAAAGTGGTTAGTGTTCACAAGAACTTTCAGTCTAATAAGGATATTAGACAAGTATTCAAATTAATACAAGGACAGGTTCAAGGGCAAATGCCAAGAGTCCAACATATTTAAAAACAAAATGGTATGTTCTTTCAAAACAAGAACAGGCCATGTTCAGATTGAGGCAGAAGAAAAAGACACTTAGAAGAAGGTTGGGGGAGCAAATGGATTATTGGCTGGGTGGCTGGCCGGGCAACTAAATTTTTAATAATTTGATTGAGGGATAATTTATATTGTGCAAAATTTACCCAATTCACATGCACAAATCAACAAAATTTAGTATATTCACCATGTTGTGCAACTATTGTACCCATCCAGTTTTAGAGCATTTCCATCATCCCAGCAGGATCCCTCCTGCCCATTTACCATTAATTTCTATTCCATCCATAGCTCCAGGCAACCACTAATCTACTTCTGTCTTTATAGGTTTTTCTTTGGTGATAATTTCATAGAAATGCGTTCATAGACTATGTGGCTTTTTGTATCTGGCTTTTTGTTTAATGTTTGAGATTTATTGATATAGTATATATCAATACTTCATTCTTTTTTATTGTTACATAGTATTCTGTTGTGTGGATGTAGTGCATTTTGTTTAACCATTCTCTTGTTGATGAGCATTTCGATTGTTTCTAATTCCTGTCTACTTTTTGTGCAAGTCTGTCTGGAGGATAGATGCATTTTAACAGCTGGATATGAGCAAGCAGTGAAGGAAATGTTATGGGTAGGAATAGAGATGAAAATTTGTGTTGTGGTCACCAGGGAGTGAGTACTCATTTAATAGAAGCAAAGAGCATCTCGGAGGCGTGGAGGACTATGAAAAGCAGTGAAAGCAACAGCACAACTTACCGACATACATCAAGAGAAAATGTATCTTCCAATATATCCTGCCCAGAAAATATTTCATGCTCAAAACATTTTGCAAAACACTGTCTAACATATGCCCCTCTGGGAAGTGCTTATTAGCATTTAAATGGTTCTTAGAAGTTCTGTAGCAAAAACATTAATTTTTAAAATATATTTAAAAACATCTAAATTTCATTTAACCTGGCATTTCACACACACACATACACACGCACACACACACAATTAAGCTCAGATTCTGTTTTTAGTAATTAGCCTCATTTTCTGTGAATATACTTTTGTTAATGTATATAAAACAGATGCATACAAGATTCTGCCTTGAAGGCTACAGGATAGGAATTATTTAAGAACTACTTTATAGAAAAGATAATAGAGACATTTCTGAAATTACTGTAGCTCTTCGATTAGTCTCCAACCTGTAATTCACACTTCTGTTAAGGCAAATTGCATTATTTTAGTACT
This sequence comes from Bubalus bubalis, assembly GCF_019923935.1. Taxonomy (NCBI): domain Eukaryota; kingdom Metazoa; phylum Chordata; class Mammalia; order Artiodactyla; family Bovidae; genus Bubalus; species Bubalus bubalis. The sequence continues at coordinate 76,582,032 of NC_059163.1, forward strand.
TCAGCTACTAAAATGAGGATAACATCACTCTATCCCATTCCTCCAAGACAGTGTTTTATACACTAATGGACATATGCCATTATTGACTGAGAAATAATTTTTGTGGGGCCTTATCAGCATTTACAATGAAGTAGAAAAAAGTTCCCGATGTGGTTAAGGTAACTATTGTTTCATAAAATTTTGTTTCAGTTGTGTGTGTACTCGTGCCTGTCTCTGTGTCATCCCGATATATGGTCAGTGAGTTGCAGAAAATCATTCCCTAGATCATACTTTCCAAAGTTTAAGGACAGTATCATGATGATGCAAGATGCTTTTAGGTGATGTATGGACAATACATAAACATTGTATTAATACACTTCCTCATCCTTGTTCAATCCTTTGATTATAGAAATGAGACAGTCTCCTTTTGGTACAGGTCTTTAAAACATCAATTGTTTGTATCTTCTTTGAAGAGATGAAAGTTCTGAGCTCAGATCTAAAACCTGAAAATACGTAGTTACATCATATATATATTTGTAATAGTTGCCGCGTTATGGCAACTGATATGTATTTGCAATCTGGTAGTGATGTAATACTTCCTTTAAAATATATATTTAAGTAAATCACTTTAAGAAAAATAACAATAGTGTAAGTGAACTATGGATATTGGTAGAGATATTAAAGATGATTGTGAATAACTGAAATTTGGGAAACACAGTTCTAACCTCTACCTATCCTAAGACTATCTTTTCTTTATGAGAACTCCCCTGATATTTCAAACATTTTTAATTGTTTCATGTCTTTGTGATGATCATATTCTGTTACCTGGGAATCAACCAGTCTAATTTAGAAGTAAGATAAATAAATAATATGCATTGGTATAGAACTGAAGGTTTGAGGTGAGAGGTGAGAGGGACAGGCTTGACTTGAAAACCACACTTTTATAACATTTATTTTTCTTCTTTCTTTGCCAAAGAATCTACAGAAAGATTGCAGCCTGTGATGAAGGACCCATAGCTGTCTCCACATCTCTGTCTCATTAGATGTAATTAACTCAGTTAGTTGGCAATGCCAGGGTGTTTCACTTAATCCAATATTCAGATCAATGGGATGTTGCCATATGTACACAGACTACCAATTTTCAAGTAATTAAAATGTAATAAAAATAGATTCAATGCACTCCTGATGATAAGTATAATTTGATCTCTCCTTTTTGAATCATAATTGAATTCAGGGTCTAAAGACTATGGACAGTATCAGTTGGATTTATACCACATATGTGCATGGGATCGAACCCGCATCTGTTACATCTCCTGCATTGGCAGGCAGGTTCCTTACCACTAGCACCACCTGGGAAGCACATGTGTGTGCAAAGATGCCACCACTTAATCAAGTTGCAGTTTACTGGATGTAAGGCGAGAGTTTATTCGAGCACAAGTGTGTCTACCACTTTTGAGATGGGCCTGTCACTGCTCTAAATTTGATACCTCAAGTCAGTATGTTAATTCAGTGCCAATCTCCTTTATATCTGTCTACATCCTGGGGCTCCTACTACATCAGCATAAGTAACTGGTTTGTGATTAGAGTGATAGTTTAGGATATTCCAGAAAATGTAAATTGGATCTTATAGAGTCAAGGAGATGATAGGTATGACTTTAGAATTATGGATGTATTTTCAGTCTTGTGTTTAACTAGATACATAATTACCAGGGCATCCTTGTCTTTAATTCATGTTTAAGTGTTTGCTGTACAAGGAATCCAAACCACTATGGCCAAAATAAAATCCTCCTCCTAACTTCCCCCAAAGTCCTTATTCATGCCATTTGTCCTAGATCCCAGGAATAGACTTTTTTACAATGCCCTGATTGCTTTTTATGTCAATTTTAACACGTAACAAATCAGTGAGGGCAAAAATTGAGTCATATGTGTGACCTAAGTCTAACTGATGATTGATTGATTGATTATTTTATTCAGTGCATACCTTTTGTAGTTTATTGTAGAGAATTTGGCCTTTTGAAGATGATACAGGTTTGGGCAGATGGTATGATGTGGCTTATACTGAATCACTCTAGATGATGTCTTCATGGAGATAGGGTACATTAGTAGTAGGGAAAATCAGTTTGGAGGATTTTTCAGTAACTAAGATGGGAGAAGTCATGGTGGCATAAACTAGGTGGTAGAGATCACAGGTGCTGGTTTTATATTTTGCAACATGCCTGGTATGTTTCTGTTTTCAATGTACTGTTTAATAAATGGATGATACTATATTCCTATATGCCTATACCTCCACACTTTCCAATCTCTTGACTGACCAATAAATATAAAAAGGCTTGTCTCTGCATATTTACAAAGCCGTCTCAATATTCAAGCTGATGGGTAGGGAATGGGGTACATTAGGTAGTTGCTGTGTTCAGCAGAATCATACTTTTGCATCATATGCAGTTGGGAACATTTTTATTTTGAATAATTTCATTAGATTTTAATATAGGCAGAGAAAAAGAGTGGAATGGATATGGACTGCATGTTCTGCTAATAACACTGTCAGAAACCTGCAATATTTAGACAAAATCAAGTGACTAGATGCAGAATTCAGCAATCTGCCTGTTAGCACTGAAGACAATGTGATAGTCATTCTGTGCTACTGATGGCCTTATCCCTAAAGTTTCAGTTTGTTGGTGCTAGAAATAATTGTGAAATTAACTCTGAGTATTAAAATGGTACTTTTGGAGATAATTTCTTTAGCATAGCAAAATTTTAATGTCAACATGTCCTCAAAATTCACTTTCGAAAGAATGGGCAAGAAATATGCTCATTTTTCCAAGGAGGAACCCAGAGCACAAACAAATTTTGTGACTTGGCTAAGGTCACACAATCCCGACACATTCAGAACAAAAGCTTGATGTCAGCAGAGCTTTGTCTATTACGTTCACTGTCGTATCCCTGATGCTTAGACTTGCGCTGGCTGAATAAATATTTCAAGAGCAACTGAGTGAATGAGTAGATAAATGCAAGTCACAGCACCAAGATTATAATAAAGACCTAACTTAAAATACTAGAAGGGTAGTAACTTGGTAAAGGTGTAGAAAATATGTTCTGCACGTATCTATAGTGGTGAAAAACTAGAAATAGTGATTAATATGTGTATGCTTCATCGCTTACTTGTGTCTGACTCTGTGGCCACATGAACTGTAGCCTGACGGACTCTTTTGTTCATGAGATTCTCCAGGCCAGAATACTAGTGTGGGTAGCCATTCCCTTCTCCAGAGGATCCTCCCAATCCAGGAAACAAACCCAGGTCTCCTACATTGCAGGCAGATTCTTTACCATCTGAGCCACAAGGGACCTAGTAGTTAATATGTATCACATTTTTAAAAAATTCTGTATGGTAAAACAATAGACCATATCAAGTTTTCAGTTTTCAAAAGGTGAATTTAAAGTCAAATAATTTCATATTCACTTTCATCAAAGTGGTAAATGAACTAAAATATCATAAAAGTGTACCTTAAAGTTATGACCCTCTCTCATAATAGAAAAACACAAGATGAAAAGCCAAAAATCACCCACTTGAGACACTTTACTTCTGAATTCCTCTCCATGGCTGCAACCTCTTTGAACCCTTGAATGGTTTCTTCTACTAAAAACTTTTATAATAAATTTGTTCTTACATTTCTTGACTTTTCAACTTCAGATATTTACCTATAGTCTTCCTTGTTTAGAAAATGAGGATGACCATTTCTTATAACATCCCTTTTTCTACATGCGAGTCCCCTCCATTCTCTCGGAGTAATCACTCCATATTGAAGGGCTTGCCATGTAATACTGTTCAAAGCTCTTCAAGATAGCAGTATGGCAACCCACTCCAGTACTCTTGCCTGGAAAATCCCATGGACCGAGGAGCCTGGTGGGCCGCAGTCCATGGGGTCTTGAAGAGTCGGACACGACTGAGCGACTTCACTTTCACTTTTCACTTTCATGCATTGGAGAAGGAAATGGCAACCCACTCCAGTGTTCTTGCCTGGAGAATCCCAGGGACGGCGGAGCCTGGTGGGCTGCCGTCTATGGGGGTCGCACAGAGTCGGACATGACTGAAGCGACTTAGCAGCAGCAGCAATTGCTTTACTTTCTCATTTTCCCTGGAGTTAATAATGTCTTCTTTCTAGTTTACTAAACATTCTATGCAGGAGTGATTTCCTAATCTCAGTCTCAAACTGTAATTCTTTTGTCAGTACGGTTCGACATGTTCAAAGATCTCCTAAATCCATTTTTTCCCCCTTGGGAAATCCCTCCTTGATCCTCTCTGCTTGCTCCAGTTTACAGCTCTTGTTCTCTAGGTCTGCTGTATAAGCCTCCTCTGGAGACTCACTTAGAATTTTCTTTGCTTTCTCTAGGGTTGCATCCTATGGAGTCTCCTTGCTAGTGGTAAAGAACCTGTCTGCCAATGCAGGAGACATAAGAGATGCAGGTTCGATCCCTTGGTCAGGAAGATTCCCTGGAGAAGGGAATGACAACCCACTCCAGTATTCTTGCCTGGAGAATCCCCATGGACAGAGGAACCCGGTGGGCTACAGTCCATAGGGTCACAAAGAGTTGGACACGACTGAAGTGACTGAGCACTCACTTCCTCCAGTTAGTGGAGTGTGCCTTCCATCCTTTCCTAGGTCAGAAGGAAGAGATTCTTTTAGAGATTTTTTAGAGATTTTTCATCCTCAATTTTCTAATAAGCTTTGCTATCCATGTGACCTATAGTTTTTGTTGGAATTGTAGATTGAAGAAAAACTTCCCTCAGGATTTTTAAGAGTTTTACTTTTTCACGTTTCCAGTATGCTGTTTAAAAGCCCACTGTCATTCTTTAATCTAAATAGTTTCTTTTTCCCCTTCTGGATGTTGTTAGCATGTTATCTTTATCCCTAGTGTCTTGAAATTACAAATCATGTGTCTCTGTGTGGCTTTCTTGCCTCTCGCTGTTTTATGCCTTCAGTAGGCCTTTGCAATCTGAAAATCTAAGATGTCAGTTCTGCAGAATCTTTTCATTCTATTGGTTTGAAATGTATTTATCCACCAGTGATTCTCTTTTTGTCTTTTTGCAACTTTTATTAGTCAGATATTGGGTCTTCTGAATTGATTTTGTAATTTTTAAATTGTTTCTCTCTTATTTCCCAGCACCTTTCCCCCATATCTCTATGTAAGAATCTCTCAAATTTATCACTCTTTTTAAATATTTCTTTTTATGTATGCTAATCCTTTTTAAAAATTTCCCAGAGTTCATTATTATTCTAATTATCACCTCTTTTACAATGTCTGCTTGTTCCATTTTTGTGACCATTAAAAAAATTTTATCCGACGCTATCAAATATATTTTAAAAATTTATTTTTATTTTCTTCCCTGTACTGAATGTTTCTTCTGAATCCCTTTTATTACTTGATTGGCCTCTGCCTTGCCATTCTGGTCTGCTGTGAATATTCCAGAGTGAGATAATAACATGCTGATTGCATCACCTGTGTGACTGAGCAGACTTTGTATGTTAGTGGTTTTGTTTTCAGCTGCTCAGTTTAAAATCCAGCCATTTCATCAGAGGATCCTGACATGTTCCCATCTGTGGGTCTTTTCTCTAGGGCTAGAGCTGATTTCCTATCATTTATCAGTTGAATAATTGGATTAGGCTTAGGAAACAGAAATATAACTTCAACGGCTTAATCCTATGAGACTTTTTTCCCTGCCCTCTCAATAAAAGGCTGAAGGCCTGATCAAGCTGTATCTTTAACCACCACCACACAGCATATGGTTTTGATCATCTACATTTCTCACTCATAGTCTCAACATGGTTGTTCCAATTTCAACCTCATGTTCGTATTTTGGACAGGAAGGATAAGAAACATTGAAGAAGGGAAAGGTAGCACCTATGTTAAAATACATGAGTGAATATGTGAATAAACATACCTGAAGTTCCTAGCAGATATCTTTGGTCAAAACTATACCATAAATCAATTTCTGGTTGTAAAAGAATCTGGGAAATTAAGCTGGACCACTGTCATCCTGAACACAGTCAGGCTTCTACTGGGAAAAATAAAGGATGAATATTGAATAGGAAAACTAGCAGTATTCACTATGTAAAAGAAGACAGATAAAACACACTGTCCAAGGTAAATTGAAGAGCTTCACACTCAATACACTGTGTGTACTATTATTACCTTAAAATCAAATGATACAGGATAAGTTTAAAGGACATAAGTGTATTTGTGTGCTTACTCTATTAGTAAGACTAGGAAGCATTTATCCAGGCAAGCTTCTGTTAGGTGCTCCATTGTGCTTCCCAGCTCTCCTTAGAGTTAGCAAATTATACTATAACTAAACTGTTAATATCTTTAAATATGAAATCTGTTCATAATTATAAATTTAGCATCTAATACTTTTTTTTCTGGCCAAGATTATTTGGTAAGTAAATGAACATCAAAATATGGTATTGCTTTATGACTAAATTTTTTATTGTGTAAATGATCATTCTTTTTTTGTTTACATTGAGCATTTAAAGAGGAGGGGGGAAAGGAAGGAGGCAAAGAAGGAAGAGAATAAAATGAAAGAGAAGGAAAGAAGACAAAGGAAGGAAGAAAATTTTGATCACTAGCAGCCAACATGGTTTTACTTTAAAAAGGAAATCTTAACATCCCATAATCTTCTGTTGAAAGGCCACTAGAATTAAAGTTAAGAGAAATACAATGGAGGAGTTGATTCGTCTCCTGCTGAAACAGCATCCTGTACTGTGTGAGTTTACACACTCTGTTATCAGTCTGCCCGGGTACAACTCCAGTTGTTCTACTTGCTAGTTCTGCACCCTTAGGCAAATTGCTTAATATTCTTGTCTCTTTGTTTTCTCATCTGTAAAATGGGAATAGTAATAATTCCTGGCTCATACAGTTGTGTGGATTAAATGGCTTGCCCACATATGTAAGTATCTTTGGTCAGTAAGCATTTGATAAAAGTAGAAACTGAAAAGTGCAAGTGTTACTCACTCAACAAAGTTGTGACAACTCTTTGCTACCCTGTGGGCTGTAGCCTGCCAGGCTCCTCTGTCCATGGAATTCTCCAAGCAAGAATACTGGAGTGGGTTGCCATTCCCTTCTCAAGAGATCTTCCCAACCCAGACTGGGATAGAACTTGGGCTTCCTGCATTGCAGGCAGCTTCTTTACCATCTGAGCCACCAAGAAAGCCAAATGATAAAAGTTAGCTATTTTTTAAAAATATGGATACAAAGAATATTGCAATGAGATTACTCAATAAGAAATTTAACAACTATATACAAAAAGGGATAATTTGGGTGATTATCAGCTGTAATTGAGTCCCAGTGGGCCCTATATTCCCTCAGGTATTGTTTTCATATGTATCAAAACATTGATTCATAGTTTTCTGAAACTGCCATAATCACAGATCACACACTGGGTGACTTAAATTAATGTATTAAAGAGCTTATTCACCTCTGAGGACTCTATGGGAGGATCTGCTTCTAGTGTCTCTGGTAGACTCAGGGATTCCTGGACTTGTGTCTCCAGGACACAAGTGTTTTCCACATCACATTCCCTCTCCATGTTTGTCTCTATGCTCAAATGTTCTCTTTTTATACGGACATCAGTTTTGTTGGATTAGTGTCCACCTGAAAGACCTCATCTTAACTTGCTCCTACCAAAGACTATTCCCAAACAAGGTCACATTTGCAAGTGCATGTGTGTTAAGTCTTGTGGGCTTCCCAGGTGGCGCTAGTGATAAAGAACCTGCCTGCCAATGCAGGAGACATATGAGATGCGGGGTTTGATCCTTGGTTTGGGAAGATCCCCTGGAGGAAGGCACAGCAACCCACTCCAGTATGCTTGCCTGGGGAATCCCAGGGACAGAGGAGCCTGGTGGGCTATGGTCCATAGGGTCACAAAGGGCCAGATATGATTGAAGCGACTTCATCTTAACTTGATCCTAGCAAAGGTTCTATTTCCAGATAGGGTCACATTCATGAGTACTAGGGGTTAGACCTTCAATATAATGATGTGTGTTTATTGAGGGAAGGGATTCAAGATATAAGAAGCATGACTTAGATGAAGCCATAGCTAATATTTTCACTAAATCTGCATGCAACCCAGATGTCAGCTGGTGCCTCGTAGCCTTTGATCAGTGCATGGAGTTGGTAAGTCCTAAGTGCAGAATGACACCTGTGGATTCCTGCTCACTTTTGTTCTTTTGGCTCTGCTGATCTCAGACCACTGTGTCCTTGTGAGCTGTTCTGTGCCTCACTGACACAGATGTGAAACTCATCAGGTCCTCAAGAATGATCCACCAACACAAAAACTAGCAGTGAACACTGATGGCTCCAGTGAAAAATTTCTCAAAAGTAGGGAGAGTTTTTAATACATACAGTTCCCAGGACACAACTTGTGAAGACTTTACTAAAAGTTCTTCAGACCCTGTTCAGTCAGTTCAGTTCAGTCGCTCAGTCATGTCCAACTCTTTGAGACACCATGGACTGCAGCAAGCTAGGCTTCCCTGTCCATTACCAACTCCCAGAGCTTGCTCAAACTCATGTCCATGGAGTTAGTGATGCCATCCAGCTACCTCATCCTCTGTCATCCCCTTCTCCTCCTGCCTTCGATCTTTCCCAGCATCAACCTTGTATCTGAAGGAATTTTTTTCTTACTCTATCCTCACTCCTAGATTTTCACCAATTCTATCCCCAAGTATCCAGCTCTTTTCTCCTCTTTTAGGGAGAAAATTTTACTTCTCTCTGATTCCTTGGTCCAAAATTTATATACAACCACCCCCTGGAAACTATGATATTTTCATTCATGAAAAGTTGGTGTAACATGTCATTTTCTTCCACAGAAGGAGGTGAAAAATATGAAATAGGTGGAAAAATTAGAAAAGAAAAAATATTCCACAACAGAATGGAGTGGAAGAAGAGGAATGCTGGATTTGGAATTATAAGATTTCACAGAGATATATAAAATAATAAGTAAATATATTTTATAGTTATTTTTATGTTATAGTTACTCAGTGATTTTTCTTAAGTATGAGAAAAGTTTACCCCCCTCACTCCTCACAAGAATCTTAACTTGCTCACAGTCATACAGCTAGTAAGCGAGCTGGGATTTGCACCCAGTTACTAAGAATCCATAGACTGTCCTTAGACTGTTTAGCAACATGGGTTCCTAAAAAATACAAAGTGAAGGATCCTCAGCTCCTAAAAATAATATTAATTTTTGTTGATGATTAGGTTTCTTTTGAGTGAAAAATGTGACTTTATTCTCAGAAAATATCTAATGGGATCTTTTATTCTTTTAAGAAAATAAAAACTAATTATCCCCTATAATGAAAAGACATCTTTTTTGGGTATTAGTTCTAGAAGGTCTTGTAAGTCTTCATAGAACCATTCAACTTCAGCTTCTTCATCATTACTGGTTGGGGCATAGACTTGGATTACTGTGATATTAAATGGTTTGCATTGGAAACGAACAGAGATTATTCTGACGTTTTTGAGATTGCCCTCAAGTACGGCACTTTGGACTCTTGTTGACTATGAGGGCTACTCCATTTCTTCTAAGGGATTCTTGCCTACAGTAGTAGATATAATGGTCACCTGAATTAAATTCACCCATTCCAGTCCATTTTAGTTCACTGATTCCTAAAATGTCAATATTCACTCTTGCCATCTTCTGTTTGACCATTTCCAATTTACCTTGATTCTTGTACTTAACATTCTAGGTTCCTATGCAATATTGTTTACAGCATCAGACTTTATTTCTATTACCAGTCACATCCACAACTGGGTGTTGTTTTCATGTTGGCTCCATCTCTTCTTTCTTTCTGGAGTTATTTCTCCACTCTTCTCCAGCATATTGGGCACCTACTAACCTGGGGATTTCATCATTCAGTGCCCTATCTTTTTGCCTTTTCATACTGTTCATGGGGTTCTCAAGGCAAGAATACTGAAGTGGTTTGCCATTCCCTTCTCCAGTGGACCATGTTTTGTCAGAACTCTTCACCATGACCCATCAATCTTGGGTGGTCCTACATAGCATGGCTCACTGAATTAGACAAGGCTGCGGTCCATGTGATAAGTATGATTAGTTTTCCATGATTGTGGTTTTCTTTCTGTCTGTCCTCTGAAAGATAAGGATAAGAGGCCTATGGAAGCTTCCTGATGGGAGAGACTGACTAGAAACTGGATCGTGTTCTGATGGGCACCATGCTCAGTAAATCTTCAATCCAATTTTCTGTTGATGGATGTGGCTGTGTTCCCTCCCTTTTGTTTGACCTGAGACCAAACTATGGTGGAGGTAATGAAGATACCTCCAAAAACAAGACCAGGAGCTAACTGTGTAGCAAAAACAAGACAAGGAACTGACTGTGGCTCAGATCATAAACTCCTTATTGCAAAATTCAGATTAAATTGAAAAAAGTAGGGAAAACCACTAGACCATTCAGGTATGACTTAAATCAAAACCCTCATGATTAAACAGTGGAAATGATAAATAGATTCAAAGGACTAGATCTGATAGAGTGCCTGAAAAGCTATGAACAGAGGTTTGTGACATTGTACAGGAGGCAGTGACCAAGACCATCCCTAAGAAAAAGGAATGCAAAAAGGCAAAATGGCTGTCTGAAAGGCCTTACTAATAGCTGAGAAAACAAGAGAAGCTAAAGGCAAAGGAGAAAAGGCAAGATAGACCCATTTGAATGAAGAGTTCCAAAGAATAGCAAGGAGAGATAAGAAAGCCTTCCTCAGTGATCAATACAAAGAAATAGAGGAAAACAATAGACTGGAAAAGACTAGAGATCTATTCAAGAAAATTAGAGATACAAAGGAACATTTCATGCAAAGATGGGCACAAAAAAGGGCAGAAATGGTATGGACCTAACAGAAGCAGAAAATATTAAGAAGAGGTGGCAAGAATACACAGAAGAACTGTACAAAAAAGATCTTCATGACCCAGATGATCACGATGGTGTGATCACTCACCTAGAGCCAGACATCCTGGAATGTGAAATCAAGTGGGCCTTAGGAAGCATTACTACGAACAAAGCTAGTGGAGGTGATGGAATTCCAGTTGAGTTATTTTAGATCCTAAAAGATGATGCTGTGAAAGTGCTGCACTCAATATGCCAGCAAATTTGGAAAACTCAGCAGTAGCCGCTGGAAAGGAAAAGGTCCATTTTCATTCCAATCCCAAAGATAAGCAATGCCAAAGAATGCTCAAACTACCACACAATTACACTCATTTCACATACTAGCAAATAATGCTCAAAATTCTCCAAGTCAGGCTTCAATAGTATGTGATCCGTGAACTTCCAGATGTTCAAGCTGAATTTAGAAAAGGCAGAGGAAGCAGACATCAAATTACCAATATTTGTTAGATCATCAAAAAAGCAAGAGAAAACCAGAAAAACATCTACTTCAGCTTTATTGACTATCCCAAAGCCTTTGGCTGTGTAGATCACAACAAACTGTGGAAAAATTTTTAAGAGATAGGAATACCAGACCACCTTACCTGCCTCCTGAGAAATCTTGATCTCCTGCAGATCAAGAGGCAACACTTAGAACTGGACATGGAGAAACAGATAGGTTCCAAGTCTCAAAAGGAGTATATCAAGGCTGTATATTGTTACCCTGCTTATTTAACTTATATGCAAAGTACATCATGCAAAATGCCAGGCTGGATGAAGCACAAGATGGAATCAAGATTTCTGGGAGAAATATCCATAACCTCAGATACTCAGATGACACCACCCTTATGGCAGAAAGTGAAGAAGAACTAAAGAGCCTCTTGATGAAGGTGAAAGAAGAGAGTGAAAAAGCTGGCTTAAAATTCAACATTCATAAAACTGATATCATGGCATCCAGTCCTATCCCTTCATGGCAAAAAGATGGGGAAACAATGGAAACAATGACAGACTTCATATTTTGGGGCTCCAAAATCACTGCAGATGGTGATTGCAGCCATGAAATTAAAAGACGCTTGCTTGTTAGAAGAAAAGTTATGATCAACCTAGACAGCACATTAAAAAGCAGACATTACTTTGCCAACAAATGTCCATATAGTCAAAGCTATGATTTGTGTAGATATGAGAGTTGGGCTCTAAAGAAAGTTGAGTGCTGAAGAATTGATGCTTTTGAACTGTGTTGTTGGAGAAGACTCTTGACAGTCCATTGGACTGCAAGGAGATCCAACCAGTAAATCCTAAAGAAAATCAGTCCTGAATATTCATTGGAAGGACTGATGCTGAAGCTGAAACTCCAATACTTCGGCCACCTGATGTGAAGAACTGACTCATTGAAAAACACCCTGATTCTTGGAAAGATTGAAGGCAGGAGGAAAAGGGGAGACAGAGGATGAGATGGTTAAGTGGCATCACTGACTTGATGGACATGGGTTTGAGCAAACTCTGGGACTTGGTCACTCAGTCAGTCATGTCCGACTCTTTGCGACCCCACGAACCACAGCATGCCAGGCCTCCCTGTCCATCACCAACTCCCGGAGTCCACCCAAACCCATGTCCAACCATCTCACACTACGTCATCCCCTTCTTCTCCTGCCCTCAAACTTTCCCAGCAGCAGGGTCTTTTCAAATGAGTCAGCTCTTCGCATCAGGTGGCCAAAGTATTGGACTTTCAGCTTCAACATCAGTCCCTCCAATGAACACCCAGGACTGATCTCCTTTAGATGGACTGGTTGGATCTTCTTGCAGTCCAACGGACTCTTAAGAGTCTTCTCCAACACCACAGTTCAAAAGCATCAATTCTTCGGCGCTCAGCTTTCTTCACAGTCCAACTCTCACATCTATACATGACCACTGGAAAAACCATAACCTTGACTAGATGGACCTTTGTTGACAAAGTAATGTCTCTGCTTTTGAATATGCTATCTAGGTTGGTCATAACTTTCCTTCTAAGGAATAAGCATCCTTTAATTTCATGGCTGCAATCACCATCTGCAGTGATTTTCGAACCCAGAAAAATAAAGTCAGCCACTCTTTCCCCTGTTTCCACATCTATTTCCCCTGTTTCCCCATCTATTTCCCGTGAAGTGATGGTACTGGATGCCATGATCTTCGTTTTCTGAATGTTGAGCCTTAAGTCAATTTTGTCACTCTCCTCTTTCACTTTCATCAAGAGGCTTTTTAGTTCTTCTTCACTTTCTGCCATAAGGGTGGTGTCATCTGCATATCTGAGGTTATTGATATTTCTCCTGGCAATCTTGAATCCAGCTTGTGCTTCCTCCAGCCCAGCGTTTCTCGTGATGTACTGTGCATATAAGATAAATAAGCAGGGTGACAATATACAACCTTGATGTACTCCTTTTCCTATTCGGAACCAGTCTGTTGTTCCATGTCCAGTTCTAACTGTTGCTTCCTGACCTGCATACAGGTTTCTCAAGAGGCAGGTCAGGTGGTCTGGTATTCCCATCTCTTTCAGAATTTTCCAGTTTGTTGTGATCCACACAGTGAAAGGCTTTGGCATAGTCAATAAAGCAGAAATAGATGTTTTTCTGGAACTCTCTTGCTTTTTAGATGATCCAGTGGATGTTGGCAATTTGATCTCTGGTTCCTCTGCCTTTTCTAAAACCAGCTTGAACATCTGGAAGTTCACAGTTCACATATTGCTGAAGCCTGGCTTGGAGAATTTTAAGCATTACTTTACTAGCGTGTGAGATGAGTTCAATGTGCGGTAGTTTGAGCATTCTTTGGCATTGCCTCTCTTTGGGATTGGAATGAAAACTGACCTTTTCCAGTCCTGTGGCCACTGCTGAGTCTTCCAAATGTGCTGGCATATTGAGTGCAGCATTTTCACAGCATTATCTTTTAGGATTTGAAATAGCTCAACTGGAATTCCATCACCTCCACTAGTTTTGTTCATAGTTATGCTTCCTAAGGCCCACTTGATTTCACATTCCAGGATGTCTGGCTCTAGGTGAGTGATCACACCATCGTGATTATCTGGGTCATGAAGATCTTTTTTGTACTTAGGCCAAACTGGACCTAAATCCCAGATCCATCACTTATTGCCTGAATGACTCTGGATAAGTTATGATCTCTGTTTCTGTCTGTCTTTGCTTTCCTTACTTGTGAAATGAGAAAAAAATATATTACCTGTTTCATGAGAGTTAGAAGATTAAAATGGCACACACTACAGTGCCAGTCTTCCCAGATGGCTCTAGTGGTAAAGAACCCTCTGGCCAATGCAAGAGATGCAAGAGACAGTGGTTCGATAGCTGGGTGGGGAATATCCTCTGGAGGAAGAAATGGCAACCCATTCCAATACTCTTGCCTGGAGAATCCCATGGGCAGAGGAGCCTGACAGGCTACAGTCCATAGGATCGCAAACAGTCGGACACGACTGAAGCTAGTTACCATGCATTACTACACAGTGCCAGGCACTCTGTTATTCCACAGTAAGAGATATCTATGGATATTAATCACTCTATTTGAATGAATTAATTGATTGCTGCTGCTGCTGCTAAGTCGCTTCAGTTGTGTCCGACTCTGTGCAGCCTACCAGGTTCCCCCGTCCCTGAGATTCTCCAGGCAAGAACACTGGAGTGGGTTGCCATTTCCTTCTCCAATGCATGAAAGTGAAAAGTGAAAGTGAAGTCGCTCAGTCGTGTCCAACTCTTAGCGACCCCATGGACTGCAGCCTACCAGGCTCCTCTGTCCATGGGATTTTCCAAGCAAGAGTACTGGAGTGGGTTGCCACTGCCTTCTCCGAATTCATTGATTAGAATTAGTCAATTTTATTGATATTAATCCAACATTGATATTTAGCTCTTCCATTCAGCGGAACTCAATGTTGAAGAAAGAATTCTTAACAATTTTTTTTTAATGCCTGAAGTTTTTTATCCATTTAGCCTGATATTTATAACATCTAGTTAATGACACATCTGATGCCATAGGCCAGCAATATTTTGAGGAAACCCAGTGCAGTGGACAGCATTTCTCTTCAGAAGAGTTGTTCAGTAGAGTGGCCATGAGTATGGACCTTCAAGTGTGTGACTCTGGCACCTGCTAATAGAGAGAGTTGGACAAGTTAATTTATCCCCTCTGTGCCTCAGTGTTCACATCTACAAAATCAGAGCAGCTGTGCTTGATACAACATGAGACCCATATTTTCTACCATGTCATTTATTTGATGTTTATTTATGTCTAAATATTTCTCTCCTATGGATTTAGGGAATAAATTTTACATTTGCTTTTGAAGAACTGCTAAATATTTTTATAATCACTGACATATTTTATATTTAAAATCTTAATTCATATATTAACAAAAAAGTATTTTCATAGAGTATAATTAATTGTGATTTCAGATACATAATTATAACATGATGATGAAAGATATAATACAGACTTTCAGGAGTAAATGCATAATAAACTGTTTACATTTTGTTTAATCCTTATAACAACCCTATGGTACAGGTTCTAGGGACTTGCCTGAGGCTATTAAGGACTGAGATCCAGGTCAATGTGGCTTCAGGCCAGGAATCCTCCCAGAGCAGGTGTTGGAAGGGGAGCAGAGGGATGGGATGAGAGAAGTTGCTTGCCCTCAGAGCCTTCCCCAAGGCCATCAAACTCAAGGTCTCACCACTACCGGGAGCAAGCTCAGCTCTCAACCCCTGTTTTGTGCTTCTTCCAGCCTTCCTTTCAGATCTGATTTGTTCTTACCTGAAATAACATTTGGAGAAGAAACATAAACATCTTTTACTTTCTCTGGATAGGAAAAAATATTTTTTACTCATAGGATTGTTGGGTTAGGATGAAGACCTACCAATATATGTTCACTTGTAAATGACAGGTTCATTCTGTTTTATAATTCCAACTTGAGCAGAATTCTTCCCTGGTACCATAAGATATCACAACCTTGTGTACTCCTCACTCTTTCTTCATGCTGGTCTCCAGAAGAGCTAAGGGACCGACGTGAGGCAGTATGCCAGCACTCTCTGGCTTCCCGAGCATCATGGCGGGGAGTGGCTATGCGCTCCTAATAGTGGCGAGTACTTTCCTGGGGAATTGTGCTGCCCCAGTTGGCTTAAGTGTAGTGGCACCACTCACAGATGATGGAGGGGATCATTAGTCGTAAACTGCTCCCTTGTGCATTAATAGAAGGTTTAAGCACTTGGCATTCTACAAAGTTCATGAAAGATGCCCAGCTATGAATTATCTGGTTCTGTTTTTGTTGTTTTATAATAGGAGGGAGAAGGAGACAAGGTGGATGGTAAAAATATCAGAGAGAATAGAGTTTGAATTCTGCCCCAGCCATGTATTATTTGCAAGTTATGTTAGAGTTACCTGCTTAGACCCCCTCTTATATTTAAATGAGAATAACAACTATGACCACTCACAGGATTGTTGGGAGGGTTGTGTGAATTCCTGTGTTTCATTTGGACCTGGCCTATACTAAGATCATTGATACATGGGACAACTTTCCTAAGTCTAAATATGAATACTTGTAGGATTTGAGTGCCCATTTGTTCATTCTATTCTACTTGGCTGAATTCTGTGAGTTCAGATTTCCTATTTTATGCATGTGTTCATAACTGTGATCTAATGTGGTCAATTGGGGATTATTAAGGTCTCAAAAAATTGTATGTTGAATATGCATGCCCAGGAGTATGATCATCTAGGATGCAGTATCTCATAAAATAAAGAGCACAAGACTGGATGTCAAAAGACTTAGATTATGATCATGACTCCACCATAAGCCAACTGTGAGAATCTGGGGACAGGGTGGGAGGTGAATCTGGGGAAAGCATTTTTCTTATTAGGATCTCAGATGTTCTCATATATAAATTAGAAATTTGTAGACACAAATGCTGATCCATGAGCCTGAAATCTTTGCACATTAAGCATACAAAATCCTGGGCTTCATCCTAGACCAACAGACTATGAATATTAATGGTAGGGGCCAAACTAACTTTATTTTAGTAAATGCTCTAGGATTGAGTGCAATGGGATGTGATGATCAGTTTCTTTCAAATTTTGGCATTCAATGGATCTAGACTGTCACACTTAGTTTTTCAAAAGTTTCTAAAAAATTCATTTTTTAAAAGAAGGAAAAAAGAAAATTAACAATCTTCAGAGTGACTGTGAAGCAAAATCTTCTCCCTGTTTTCTAGAAATTAAACAGAAATGAGATATCTAAGAACAGGAACCATAGGTGAGTGAACTTTCTGGGATAACAAATGTAAAACTCATGATGTGATGTTTGAGTGTTTCAACTTGGGGCTCCTGAGTTCTGTGGATACTGGGAAATTGTGTTTAGAGAGACTATATGTATTTACTAAATCATTCACAGTATTTGAGGAAATATAATGATTTTCATTAGTAACTGAAGACGTTATAGCTCTGTGCTACTTTAAGTAAAGACCATTAGGAGTCTCTAGTAATTGAATTTTTCCATTGTAGTAACCTTTAGATATATAGCCTTCCACATTGAAGTTGGAAGTGATTAGAACAAGTGTTCTCAATTTCCTCTTAGCTCTGTTGGTTTTAAAGTATTCTAAATTAATTTGTTAAATGTCATATCCCAAAGGGAGAAACAAAGATTCTTCTTGTGATTATATTCCTAAACTTTCCCTCAAATTGTTGATTGTTAACAGACACGGTTTCCCTGAAGTACACATCTCGGAGAATTTTCAAGGGTATAGTTTTTCCTTCCTTCTTCCTCCTTAATTAGATCTTTAATATATTATTAATCTTTCACACATTGGCATGGTGCTTCCCAGCATATAGAAAAATTTAACAAGTAGTTTTATTTTTACAAGACCATTTGTTACACAGAGCATGCATTATTATAAATGTTCATTTTTTAATGAAAGAATAAATTTAAGCAGAGAGAAGTTAGGTGATTTCTCTAAGGTTCAGTTCAGTCCAGTTCAGTCGCTCAGTTGTGTCTGACTTTTTGCGACCCAAGGAACTGCAGCACGCCAGGCCTCCCTGTCCATCACCAACTGCCAGAGTCTACCCAAACCCATATCCATTGAGTCAGTGAAGCCATCAAACCATCTCATCCTCTGTCGTCCCCTTCTCCTCCTGCCCTCAATATTTCCCTGCATCAGGGTCTTTTCAAATGAGTCAGCTCTTTGCTTCAGGTGGCCAAAGTATTGGAGTTTCAGCTTCAACATCATTCCTTCCAATGAACACCCAAGACTGATCTCCTTTAGGATGGACTTGTTGGATCTCCTTGCAGTCCAAGGGACTCGCAAGACTATTCTCCAACACCACAGTTCAAAAGCATCAATTCTTTGGTGCTCAGCTTTCTTCACAGTCCAACTCTCACATCCATACATGACCACTGGAAAAACCATAGCCTTGACTAGATGGACCTTTGTTGACAAAGTAATGTCTCTGCTTTTTAATATGCTCTAGGTTGGTCATAACTTTCCTTCCAAGGAGTAAATGTCTTTTAATTTCATGGCGGCAATCACCATCTGCAGTGGTTTTGGAGCCCAGAAAAATAAAGTCAGCCACTGTTTTCCACTGTTTCCACATCTATTTGCCATGAAGTGATGGGACCAGATGCCATGATCTTTGTTTTCTGAATGTTGAGCTTTAAGCCAACTTTGTCACTCTCCTCTTTCACTTTCATCAAGAGGCTCTTTAGTTCTTCACTTTCTGCCATAAAGGTGTTGTCATCCACTTATCTGAGGTTATTGATACTTCCCCTGGCAATCTTGATTCCAGCTTGTGCTTCCTCCAGCCCAGCGTTTCTCGTGATGTACTCTGCATATAAGTTAAATAGGAAGGATGACAATATACAACCTTGATGTACTCCTTTTCCTGTTTGGAACCAGTCTGTTGTTCCATGTCCAGTTCTAACTGTTGCTTCCTGACCTGCATACAGGTTTCTCAAGAGGCAGGTCAGGTGGTCTGGTATTCCCATCTCTTTCAGAATTTTCACAGTTTATTGTGATCCACACAGTCAAAGGCTTTGGCATAGTCAATAAAGCAGAAATAGATGTTTTTTTATGAAACTCTCTTGCTTTTTTGATGATCCAGTGGATGTTGACAATTTGATCTCTGGTTCCTCTGCCTTTTCTAAAACCAGTTTGAACATCTGGAAGTTCATGGTTCATGTATTGCTGAAGCCTGACTTGGAGAATTTTGAGCATTACTTTACTAGCGTGTGAGATGAGTGCAATTGTTCAGTAGTTTGAGCATTCTTTGGCATTGCCTTTCTTTGGGATTGGAATGAAAACTGACCTTTTCCTTTCCTGTGGCCACTGCTGAGTTTTCCAAATGTGCTGGCATATTGAGTACAGCATTTTCACAGAATCATCTTTCAGGATTTGAAATAGGTTGGCTGGAGTTCCATCACCTCCCCTAGCTTTGTTTGTAGTGATGCTTCCTAAGGCCCACTTGATTTCACATTCCAGGATGTCTGGCTCTAGGTGAGTGTGCGTGATCACACCATCATGATTATTTGGGTCATGAAGATCTTTATTGTACAGTTCATTTCTGTGTATTCCTGCCATCTCTTTTTAATATCTTCTGCTTCTCTTCGGTCCATACCATTTCTGTCCTTTATCGAGCCCATCTTTGCATGAAATGTTCCCTTGGTATCTCTAATTTTCTTGATGAGATCTGTAGTATTTCACAGCCTGTTGTTTTCCTCTCTTTCTTTGCATTGATCGCTGAGGAAGGCTTTCTTATCTCTCCTTGCTATTATTTGGAACTCTTCATTCAAATGGGTATATCTTTCCTTTTCTCCTTTGCTTTTCACTCCTCTTCTTTTCACAGCTATTTGTAAGGCCTCCTCGAACAGCCATTTTGCTTTTTTGCATTTCTTTTTCTTGGGGATGGTCTTGATTCCTGTCTCTTGTACAATGTCACGAACCTCCATCCATAGTTCATCAGGCACTCTGTCTATCAGATCTAGTCCCTTAAACCTATCTCCAAGGTTACCCATCACCTCTTTACTCCACAAGGATTTATTCAGCACCTTCTGTCCTACCACATACCAGGAACTTTGCTATACACTTGCAATTCATATATAAATAAGACCTTGCCTGTGGAGAGCTCCAGTCTAACAGAAACACATATACACACATATGCACATATACTACATGCATGCATACATACAGACAGTGTGGGAACTACAACAGTAGAAGTATGTACAAGGCACAGCTGTAGAATACAGAAATGATAATCCACTCTCCATGGGGGTTTGGATTTAGTATGCGAAAAGTTATAAGATCTGTAGCAGCCTTAGCTTTTCAGTAAAGGTGGAGCTTAGTTGCTCTGCAATTTGGATGGATTTGGATGTTGCATTTCTTTTTTGTCTTAAATCTGTTAGAAAAGAATTCCATGTAGGATTGGGGAAATATCAGTTATCCAAATCACAGAATATGGAGAGTATGCTGATGCCACTAGACATCCTTTCTCACTGTCACTGACAGAAGATGACTGTAAGATCCTGTCTTGAGTGGCTGGTTGGATGGAAATGGCTTTCACCAATATAGAGTAACACAGTAAGGAAGTAATACCTTGTAGGTAATACAGATAGGGTAATACAGAAAGCAAGAAATAAGAGGAGGAAGGAAGGAAAGAAAGACAGAATCCTGCTGCCTTCCTTCCCATTGAAGATACGTAATCCCTCCATTGCATCATGTTGCTTCCAGCCAACATACTTTCCATTAGTATCAATCCACAGTAGAAATAAATTTCTCTAGAAGTAGCTCTATAAATGGGGTGATTAAGCAGACACTTAGGGTGTAGTAAGGCAGATGCTTACATGAAATGAAGTCAAAGGGATCATGTGCTTTTTAGACGAGGTCAGATCAATAAGGAGAGTGCTTATTCAATTATTCTTTTCAACATTTGTTGTACTATCATTAATAATTAAGAGTAAAAACAGTGGCAACTGTATTGTCAACAAAGCAGCACCATAAGAATCTTCCCATGTTGTCCTTGGCAATGTCACAATGTGATGAGACACTGTTATCTATCCAGGTTATTCATAAGGCTATTGCCACTAAAATGCTTCATCTAAAAAAGGTGATACTGTTAAGAAAATATGGAATTGAGACTTGCTTAATCTTACAATAACTGTGCTGTAGATAATTGATAATTGGCCCTAGAGGAAAAACCAGAGGACCTTGGAATTCCATTAGCATATATATGCTTCATCATCCTAATGGTATAAAAGAAGAATCTGTATAAAATATTTATCCATACAAGTTGCCTAGTAAGATAGTGACATTAAAGTGAAACACAATGAGGGCAGTGTCATGGCTTATGGCAATATGAATTGTTGAACTGAACTAAATAAGAAGAGCCTGCCTTAATTCTTCTTTCCTTGGTATAGCCCTTTTAAAAAAATATATTCATTTACTTAATTGTTCTTCAAGATGAAGAAAATATTTGAAATTATTAGAAAAGGGTATACAAAATTCGTGCTTGTAATAAAGAGCTTCCAGCTTGAGTTTTGTTGCTGCATTTCTTAATCTGGAAACTGGGGTTAATAATCATTCTATCTAGGGAATTCCCTGGTGGCTCAGTGGTTAAGACTCAGGGCCTTCACTGCCAGGGCCGAAGTTTGATCCCTGGCTGGAAAACTAAGATCCTGAAAGCTGCAGGGCATGGCCAAAAAATAATAATAATGATCATAATTCTATCTAATAGGTTGCCATGAGGTATACTGCATACAGAATCCTCAGCAAGATATCTGAATCAGAGAGTACTCAGAAATATTAGTTATTATCATAGTTTAGTGTTCTTTTTACATATGAATAAATAATAAAAGCCAAATCTAATACAGTATTTATAATATGCCAGATACTATTCTCAGTATTTTTCATGTAATAACTCAATTACTCTTCCAGCAACCTATGCAGTGAGTATTACTGTTATCCTGAATTATACATGATGAAAAAAAAAGGCACAGAAAGCTTAAGAAAAATGTCAAAAAGTATCTAGTTGGCAATGGAACTTAGCAGTCTTCTTTTGAGACTATGTGCCTGACCACTATATGATAACTGCCTCAAGATAAATTGCAAGTAATTTAGTAATGTTATTTGACTAAGAAGAGGCAGTCTTCATATTCTACAGTTAGGTAATGATGGTTCTTAAAGAATAGTAAAGTAAGGCAAATGTATGGAGTGCTGGTGGAGAAAGAGCATGAACACTAAATACTCTCTGTGAGTGCTTCTAAGAGTTTTACCTCTCTGCCTCACCCTATCTTAAGAGCATTTTTGATTGCTAAATAATTTGCTTTCCCATTCTCAATAAATTACTGCCAAACTACATGATTTCTTTTCCTTTCTTGTTTTTATCAATAGTTTCTGTCCTGTTTTCTTTAATTGTGAGTCTTTTAGCAACCTGCTGCTTTATTTATGGAGGGATTTTATTTCTCCTATTGATCTTAGGCTTCCAGAGATACTGCTTAAAAGCATCATGCAGTGATCATGAGGCCAAGACCACTTAACTTTTATACCTCCTGCTTCTACCCCTTCTACCCCTATCAAAGACAAAAAGCCCCCTTCAAGTCTCTCCTTTTGGCTCCAAAAGTCCTTCAGATGATGTCAGTATAGTTGCTTCCAAGAACTATTTATAAGCACTGGCACCCTGAAAATCATAAATAACATGTGTTCAGAGTGTATGAACACAAGTAATGTCATATCCTCTGAGATTCTGTGTCTCAAAGTATGAATCAGTGTTTTTGACTTACTACCGACAGCTTTTGCTTTGTCCAGATGGCAAGCTCAATATTTAGAAATAAAAAGCAATTCTTTCTTAGCTGATGGTTTCCATTTTACCTGGAAAGACAAGAGCAGAATGGGAGCTCATCAAAATGTCTCAGAGTCATCTGATTTTTCAAAGCAAGAATGAAATGCTATGCCATGAATCTCATAGACTCTGAGCCATTAGTGTCTGGCTATGACCGCCTGACATTGTGGATGAAAAAATAAACAAGCAGTAGTTTATGACCTCATGGGTTTCCTTGGTGGTTCAGTAGTAAAGAATCTTATCTGCCAATTCAGGAGATCCTTGAGTCAGGAAGATCCTCTGGAAAAGGAACTGGCAACCCAATCCAGTATTCTTGCCTGGGAAATCCCATTGACAGAGGAGCCTGGGCTGGCTACAGTCCATGGGGTCGCAAAAGAGTCAGATATGACTTAGCGACTAAACAACAATAGGCAGAACTAAGGTGCATTTAATTTTTAGTTTCTCTTGCCAAACTATTTCTGTTTAGGTCCCATGCAAAACCAAGGATAATTCTGAATGTTATGCAGCTGCTCCAGGTGGTGTCTAATTTGGGCTTTGACTCCCAGGGTCCCAGTTCTTTCCAGGCCTCTTCTGTCTTTTTCCTTCCTCCAACTTTTGAGCCATCTATTTTCTCTTCCCTTCTTGAAATTTTCTAATTTAGTTTATTGTGATTCATGGCAATGTTCACCCAAGCCACCCTAAAAAATGAATGGGACTGAAGAAGTCAGTGAAAAAGTTATAGATGGATACACTGAATTTGTCCAGAGGCAGTCCCCTAATTTTGTGAAATTTGTGATACCTAGTCAATCACCAAATACTTTCTATCAGCTATATGAATTATCTTTGGATCCAATACATCTTCCATCACTAGAAAGCCATGTTGCACTTAGATCATTAAATCCACCTTCTAAGATGTTTCTCCATCTTCTTCTTAGCAGCTTTCTAGTCCTCCTTCCTCACAGTAGCCAATTTATGACTATACCACCTTTCTCTATAAAACCACAGCCAGGCTCTTTAACAGAGCATGCCAGTCCCCTGCTCATTGTTTGATTTACCTTTTGATATACCACCTTGTGAACTCTACTTTCTAGCAGTACTGAAATACTAGTAGATTACTAATCAAGATAAAATGCACCAGAACTGAGGCATTTGTAGCCATTTTTTCTTTTGTTTGCCAGAACAGGAGCATTTCTAGATACTGTTTCTCTTGCTTGGTAGACATGATTCATCACCTCCTCTTCCCGTTCCCTAAGACTATCTTTCTCATTTTTCATATCTTAGCTCTAGCCATGACTTTTTCCAGGAAACTCTCCCTGACTATCAATCTCAAGACTTGACAAAGTGATTCTTGGTTGTCCTCCCATGGAACCCTAACCAGACTTTAACCACCTGTTTCCTATTCAGACTCCTCAACCACACTGTAAATCCCTTCAAGGCAAGTGTTACCATATCTTATGCATTCTCTTCATTTCATGCTTTCCCATCCCCACTGCATGCCTAAAACACTGCCTGACATAAAACTGGTGTTAAGAAATCATGGTGAGTGAGTTGCTCCTTAGTTCAAATAGCCCACAGGCTCAAAGATATTGTAAGAAACACTCTTCTGAATGGAAGCAGAAGTCAACACATGTCTATAACTTTCTGTTCTCCCCTGCTTCCCTCAAGATAAAGTCAAGCTCATTAATTTAGAACTCTTTCAAGTGATCTGTGTCTTCCAAATTAATTTTGTGGAACATTAATGGCTAATTAGTGAAAAAAAAATAGTAGTATTTGTATTAAAGGAAGAAAAGGTTAGAAGGGAAAATGGCATCTCTATACAAGCATTCATAAACATTGAGAGCACTGTTTGATGTTAAAGGCCTCTGTGTTTCAGGTGGTCCCATTAAAAGATCAGTAAAACCTGTTTATATGCAGCCAGAGACTCTGTTTTCATCTAAAAACATTATTATGCAAATAGTCATTTCAAAATACACACTGAGACTTGAATATTTATTCAGTTAGTTTAAGAAAACTCTGCAGCTGAAGTTTCAGAAAATGTAAATGTAGAAAGATTGATACATGAAAAGCCCAATTCATTAAAAGTGACCTTTTAAAATGTGTTGTGAGATTTAGTTGCAGGACTGTTGTGTTGTACACAGGACACATGATATAAAAATAACTCTAGTAGAGATTTTAAACATTCACCTTTCCCATTCACGGCCTGAGATTAGCCAAAGATACGGCATGACATTATCCTCATTAGAGAATTAAAAGGCAACTTAATGCACTCTTCAATGAAAAACAAATTCAATTAAAAGCACACACACAAACACACACAAAACAATGAGAAACTGACACTATGAACATTATTCTACCTAGACAAATCCAATAATACAAAATTTTTGAGTTTGTTATATTTGGGAAAAAATAACCAAATGAGCCAATATTCATTATTTTCATCATCACTGTGTTATCTGATCTGTAATATCTAGCTGAACTAGGCACTTTGCCTATATGCCTCTTTTAATCTCATAACCTGTGTTACAATAGCCATCATCCCCATTTTACAGATAAGGAAACTGAGGCTTAGAGAGACTATGTGACTTGCTTAATATCTCACCAGTAGTAAATGATAGGGATTCCCTGGTGGCTCAGACAGAACTCGGATTTGAATTCCATCCTGACTGACTCCACATCATCCAACTTGTTATAACTGTATTATGTCTTTCTATTAACAAGGAACTGTTATCAGATGGTCAGTCTGGGTTACTCTCAATTTTTTTTTTTTTTTTCAGCTTTTTGCTTGTTTGGCATAACTCATTTGTGAGTGTAAGTCAGATGCTGAGCTTTAACTGAAAAAAAAAAAAATATTATTTGAAAACCAAGGAATAATGTATATAAAAAAAGACTGAAATAGGAAAAGCAGTCTTTTTTGTTCGCAGCATGCATTATTAAGCTGTATGTTTATTTCCCTAAAAAGGATGCCTAAGTTCAATACATATATGACAGAAGCTAACCCCACAAACGTAATCAGTATAAACTCCCTAACCTTTGAAAATGTGAATTCTCTGCCCTGCCACTTGATATTCCTATGACTTTAAACAAATATTTAAGTTTCTTTAAACCTCTATTCGGAGAAGGCGATGGCACCCCACTCCAGTACTCTTGCCTGGAAAATCCCATGGATGGAGGAGCCTGGTAGGCTGCAGTCCATGGGTCACTAAGAGTCAGACACGGCTGAGCAACTTCACTTTAACTTCTCACTTTCATGCATTGGAGAAGGAAATGGCAACCCACTCCAGTGTTCTTCCTTGGAGAATCCCAGGGACGGGGGAGCCTGGTGGGCTGCCGTCTATGGGGTCGCACAGAGTCGGACACAACTGAAGCGACTTAGCAGCAGCAGCAGCAGCAAACCTCTATCTCTCATCTGTGAAATGGTACTCATAATACCTATCTTATTGAATTATTGAGAGGACTGAGATAATATATGTAATTTGCTAGCATAGTGGAAATGACCAAGTGGTCATGAAATTCCTATTACAATGTTACTGAAGTAATTCATCAATACTTACTTATAGACACTTTATACAGTTCCTCAGCCCTTTAAAATATATAATGGTTTCTTCCATGTTCCAGGCAGCATAAAAGCTGATGGCTTATTCCGAGTGTTCAAAAGTCAGAAGCAAATGGCATGTGCTTAACTGCCCTTCCACCCATCAAATGGGTGAAGACTATTGGCTTTTAATTTGGAGCATTGATTTCTCACTGTGAAGGTTATTTTACATTGTGCTTCTGTCTCTTTGCCTCAGAGGTCAATGTCTTCACTCAAAGAAAACTACTACAAGCTTGACCATCACAAGCAAGATTGGTTTGTCTTTTGCTATCATTTCCCAGAAATCACCTTTCCCATAATAATTTATTATTTTCAGCTCTTGCCACTCTTGCCTGGCTCACTCCTGCAGGTCAGTAAGTGGTTTCCATGTTCCCGGCTCCATTCAATAAAATCCATCCTCAACACTGTGGTCAAAGTGATCTTTGTAGACTACAAATCTGATCGTGAAATTCTTGCTTAGTGTTCTCTAAAAATACTTCATGAATGACATAAGTCAGAACTCCCTTTTTATCCTATAAGGTTTTTTATGGCTTGATTCCTCTTAATATTATTATATCTCACCACTCCTCTTTTCTTATTACCTGTTCAAACACACTCAGGTATATATCAGGTATATAACAAGCAGCTTCTCATCTCCCAGACTTGGCCTGGGCTGTTCCTCTGCCTGTCTCCCCCTTCTCTTGCCTTCATTTCTTTCATTGGTGAATTCTAAATCATCACTTAAGACTTACCTCACATCTTACATCTCTGTGATCCTTTTCTTGTCCTTGTAGCTTCACTCCAAGATGAGTTAAGAATTTCCTTCTGTATGCTTGTAATAGCTTGTATCTGTTTTATTCTAGCTCTTATCTCTTTATTGAACAAACTTCAGTGCTGCTCACTGTGTGTCAGGCATTGTTCAAAGAAATTTAGAAATACTAATTCATTGAATCTTCAGGAAAATGCTGAGGTAGGTATAGCATTTTTATCCTCACTTTATACATGAAGAAACTCAGGCACAGAGAGATTAAAAAACACAGCTAATAAGTGAGACATAAAGCCAGAATTTAAGTTTAGCAGTAAACCTCCTAAGCATAAGCATTAACTTCCGCATTACATTCTCAACCACAATGCTAACCATCTCTATTCCCACACTGGTGTTGGAAGGACTTTTTTTGGTTCCTATTTTGGTGTGTCTTTCTCATATGAAGTGCATACTAGCTATATGTACACATTGGATACATAGAAGTAGTTGAATACATTAAATAATTCAATGCTACTTCTACATCATTCCCTGGGCTTTTCAACTCTTCCAGATTATCTCCTTGGACAATAAGACCAAACTTTATTTTGTGAAGTGGTTCAATTTTACAACAGCTCTTCCAAAACTCCCCTCTACTCATACTCTGCCTCTCTAGGCTCTGAGTCTTTACCATTTTACTTAGGGCATAGAAAGCAAAGAAGTTCCCTATCTTTAACACCCCTTATCTTTGGCAGGAAATGAGCTATAATTTTGGGGTCAGACAATCCTATGCTAGAGTACTTGCTCTGCTGAGAGCAGAAAGTGGCAGTGGCATTTTAGGCATCGAGGCCAGCTGGAGCTGAATAGTTGTTGGAATAAGTCATGGCCTTCTGGGATTTGGTGTCTACTCTGAAGGCCCAGAACCTGTCTTTTCACTTGATTAATACCCAACAAGATGGCTGAAGCTAAGCAAACCCCACAGAGACAGCATGATAAGAGTTAAGGGAATGTAATTTGCAGTGAACTTGGGTTCTAATGGGCTTCCCTGGTTATTCAGATGGTAAAGAATCTGCCTGCAATGCAGGAAGACCCAGATTTGATCCCTGGGTTGGGAGGATCCCCTGGAGAATGGAATAGCTATCCACTCCAGTATTCTTGCCTGAAGAATTTCAAGGACAGAGGAGCCAGTTGGGCTACAGTCCATGGGGTTGCAGAGTCAAACATGACTGAGTGAGTGACACTTCACACTGGGTTCTAATAGCACCTTTATCACTGATGAGCTGGGTGACCTTGGGCACATTCTTTAGTTATAAACTTTAGTTTTCTCTTCTGAAACACATAGATAATGCACCTTCTTTACAAAGGTGTTTGCTAACATTTAATAAAATATGTCTCTACCTTAGTTCTGCCTGGCACATCATAAATTCTTAAAAGATAATGGTATGTTACAACAACTAGAATTACCACATAGAGTACTTATGTTAACAGGACTAAGACACGTTACACTTTAGTCAAGCTCCATGAAAACCTGGAGCCTAATAATAAGCTATTTGATGGAAGCTATGGAAACCAGGGAGGAGACAGGTGTAATTCAGCCTGAATGAAGAGGAGCATTGGTAAAGGTTTTGTTACTTATTCATCATTAAAAATATTAATTAGGCAGCTAGAATGGGCCAAACTCTAGTATTCTTGCCTAGGAAATCCCATGGAAAGAGGAGCTTGGTGAACTAAAGTCCATGGGGTCACAGTTGGATATGACATAGTGACTAAACCACCACTACCATGAGCCAAACACTGTTCTAGGTGCTGGGGATATACTAGCCAAAGAGATACAGTCCTGCCTTCAATTTATTCACAGTCTATCAGACATAAAGATAATAAACAACTGAACAAGTGACTCAATCTATAAGAATAGCTTTTGACACCTGCTACAGAGAAAATGAATTGTTGGAGAACAATTGGGTAAAAGTTGGGGTAGTCTCTTTGCTTTCCTTTCCTGAAGCAGATCTTCAGATTCAATTTTGTGTCAATGTGAAATATCAGGAGGTGATTCCAAGGAAATGTGGTTGAGAAATGGAAATAAGTCCAGGAAAGGAAAGCAGCAATATGAAGCAAAGACTCTCAGAGGACAACTTTGGCTCAGTCCTGCAAGAGAGCTGTAATGGAATGGAAGTTCAGCTTTGAAGTTGGACCAGTCATGAATCGAGGGAGCTGGAGCATTTATACTCCTCATCCATCAGGCACTGGCTAAGGCTGTACTCTAGGGTGGAGAAGAATATAAATCAATAGACACTTTCAGCTCTCCAAGTATAGCCAAAGCCATGTTGGCAGCCTGAAATTCATCCTCTGACAAAGAGACACAGGTGCTGGCATTTGGGAGTGAAAAGTACACAGGGGTTCATGTTCATGAAGATAAAAGGGAGACCCAAGGTGATGTGGGAAGAGTACTAACAGACTGTGCTTCGGGGGTGTTTTGTGCTAAGAAAATGTTTAAACCAAGACCAGAAAGATAAGACGAATTCAGTCTTGTGAAGAACAGGGAAATGCATTTTCCAGAAAAAGGACTTGCTTGTGGAAAGACAATGAGATGGCGAAGAGAAAAGCATTTTTAATGAATTGAAAGGACTTGTATTCCGGAGCATAATGAGTGAAAAGAAGATTACAAGATAAGACTGAGGAAAAATTCAGGCTCCAGAAATTTGCAGGCCGTGTAAAGGAGTTAGGGTTTATTCTATGTTGATTTCTGTTTGAAGGTTTCAAGGCTTGGAGTAACATTATGTGGTTCTAGTGATAGGAAAATCTCCCTGACCACATATGGAATATAGACTGGAGTGGGGGAAGTAGAGCAGACGCAGGGCCACCATTCTGTTGTTTACTATTGTAGTTGATGTGAGAGGGGAGAGCAGCATAAACTAGGCTGGGAGGAGTGAAGACAAGGAGAGATGGATGGAGGTAGCATGTGTTGAGAACTTGAAGCCAGTAGGCCTTCTCATGCATGGGATGCGCAAGTGAGAACATGAAAAGGGGTTAGCATAATTCTTAAGTTTCTGGGTGTAGTAACTGGGAGGATGAGGTGGTTGCTTACTAAGACTGCGAAGAATAAGAACCAATATGACAAGTCAGATGGAGATAATGCTAAGGTCATTGAATGACCTTCAAGCTTTGTGACAATGCTGTATTAAATCTTAGTGATTTCATGACAAAGGAGTGTAATTGGTTCAGTGGAAGGTGGTGACCTGAACACAAGGGATTTCTTCTTGACATCTACTCTAATCTGCCTCTGAAAGAACACCGATGGAGCTATTCTAAATCTCTATGTGATATGTAAGCAGATCCATATTAAACATCTTGAACAAATCCTTTTTGAAAAATGTTTCTCTTTTCTCTCAGCAATGGGTCATATTTCAGTTTCTTTTAATGCAATATCATTTAATTCCCCACTTAAATATAAGCATTGATTTAAAGCCAGAGTCCCTCAGGGTATTCATTGAAGCATTTTAACACTTTCTTTTCCTTTGTTTGATATTATAATCAAGTCTTACATGGAAACAGAAGGAAAGAATAGTCTCTGCAAGAAAAGAAATAGGAGCAGACAATTTTAAACACAGGGAACTGGACTATTGGCAGTTAAATTTTAGAATCACTGTGGGGGTGGAAAGGAGCCCTGTCAGTAGAAACCTGTTGATTTTAATGTTGATGAGAAGGCAACTGGGAACTCAATCAAAAATCATCCCCTTGCCTTACACAATCTCCATACCAAGTAGTTGGGTTAATGAGTAGAGGTAGTGTGTAATCTTAGAAATAGAAGCAACTTGGCTACTGACCTGCTTGGCTTTGGATAAGTCACAGTACCATTCTGAAAATCAGTTTTGCGTGTGTGTATGCATGCTAAGTCGCTTCAGTAGGGTCCGGCTCTCTGCAACCCTATGGACTGTAGTCCTCTGTAAGTGAAAGAGCTTGATTTACAGTGATATTGGCAAGTAGGTCCAATGTCATGAGCCCACTCATACCCGTTATCAGTGAATGCCTGAAGCACTGTGTAGAGAAGGATTCTTAGACCATTTCTGGATTCTGAAAAATAATATACTTGTAAATAAGCTCTATTTACCATGGGCATTCAGAAGAGCATGTGACAGCTAGAAGATTCTGAAGTTCATTTCAGTCCTTACATCCAACGTTTGCCTTTTCTCAGAAACTGAATATTGTACATGCTGTTCAAAAGTATTAAATGTTAAACTGATGATAACTAAAATGTCTGGTCTAAATCAATGTATTATAGCATAAAGCAATCCACACCATCTACTTTATCGATAGCTATATGTGGTCCTTTAGAGAAGGCCTTGCCTCTAGAAACTGTCCTAAAAAAGTAAAAACGTAATTTTGATTTCATAGTTTTAAGATAGAGGCTTTTTGCTATAATTAAGTGATACTTTGAAGCCCCAGAATATTTCAAATAGACCTTCTAAGAAAGCACAGTTAGGCACAGCTTCTTAAAACAAGAGAATCCTTAAACGGGAATGGGATCCACACAGGCTAACCCTTATTGAAGGCGAGGTCAAAATCTCAGCACTAAATTCATGGCCATCTTATCTTCTTGATTTAAATTATACATAATCACCATAGGTCTTTTTTTCTGTTTCATAGCTTCAAATTGGCTGCTTATACTGAGATTTCATAGGAAAGAAGCAATTCTACATAGTTTACCCACATGCGCATGCACACACACACACGCTTGTCTTTCTTTAAGCACTCCGCCAAATGTCTGATCATCAGGATGGTATTCCCTTAACTAGAAGTAGAAGCAGGAGATTTTTTTTTCTTTCCCAGAAAGAACCACGGCAACTGACACCCAGGATGACAGCTAAGACAAGTTGCAAAGAGCTGAGACCAAAATATAAAAAGAACAAATGCCTTATTTATTTACATGCTCCCTTCCCCACCTGACTGTAAGAAACTTTAGGGAAAGGACTGCTTTTGTTTGTCTCTGTATTTCTCATGCTTATAATGGGCTTACTGTGTAATGGGAGCCAAACACATGTTTTCTGAAATAACAAGAGTTCCAACATCAAAACCAGTAGCGAAAGGCAGAAAATGATGTGGGGGAAGAGAGCAGTGGTGAAAATTAGAGATGTGATTAAATGGTGTGAAAATTTGAGATTGTCAACACACTTTATGGAAGAAGTGTGGCATGGCTGTGACTAACTTTGGAACCAGGAAATTGAAGGGATTTTTCACTTTTCAACCAGGTGTATTTATGCCCTGATGGCCCAACAAAGCATCGATTTAATTCAGATAGACCCATTGCATTTGACTATGTGAACTAAATGGGTTTTGTCATTACCTGAACCATTAACTTTGAATACAGGCTTCAGGGTGTGGTGGTAATTGTGTTAAGGGGATGGGAGTGGAAAAGGGTTAATACCACAGGCTTTAGAGTCTGAAATTTCTGGGCTCAAATCTCAAACTACTAATTATGAGTGTGATTTGAGAGGTCATTTATACTCTGAGCTGTAGTTTGACTACCTATAAAGTATGGACAGCAGTACTGCTCATGGAGTGGATAAATGTTACCAGCCATGTTAAAACATAGCCACGTGCTTGGTACACAGTAGACACTCAAAAAATGCTTGCTGTAACTAGTGGTATCATTATCAGCATCATTAATTTTCAGTAAGTCACTAAATGGATGCACTGAATGAATGTAACTATGAATGCAATAATGCTCCTTCTTAGGTTTAAAATATCTTTTAGGATAAAAACCAAACAATTGTGTCTAGAGTGTTCTAAACTAGGCTAAGTCAGACAACCTATTTTGAAAGCACATTCAAAATTCTACATCTTTATGCAAATATAGGAATGTTTCATTATCATCATCTGTCTGATAGACTGAAAGCATTCTAGTGAGAGAAGGAATGTGTTTTAGATTTCAAATAAAGAGAGACAGGTAATGTTGGCAAGAAGCAATCTCAGTGAGATGGAGATGTTGCCAGTTTTTTGCATTGCTTGGGTAATTCAAAACAGAGGTCAAAATACAGGAATAATGAAACACTTCCAAATGCACAATTAACTGATAGTATGAGAAGAAAAGAGCATCAAAAATTATATCATGTTAATATCAACTATAGTCTTAAAAAGATAAGGAAGAAAATGATAGTCAATGTCAAATTATAATTTATATCTCCTCCAAAATTCCCATGTTGTTGGACAGTGGGTCTGGATAGTGTTGCCAGATGTGAGTGAGTTGCCAGATGCTTAGTGAGTTTCCAATTAAAGGAAACAGGATTATATATTATTCTTGTGTGTGTATGTGTACGTATGTGTGTGTTTGTGTGTGTGTGTGTATCTGGCTCAGTCTCTCTGTTTCTCTCATTCTCTCCTGCTTGATTTTGTCTTGCTAAGGTTTTTCTGCATTTTCTTGCAACGTACAGAATATTTCAGGAATTATTCATTTAGCCAACGAATATTTATTGAGCTTCTATGACATAGATAGTACCAGAATATTATGAGGAAAACTTGAAATTGAGGCTTATTCTCATATTTACCAAAGAATACAGTCTCAGATCTGCCTAACCTTATCATGTGATCATCAATAATTCATCTAACAGAACTTTGGCTAAATATGTCCATATGTGATATGAACTCTTATCTCTGCTGTTCCATAGCTCCTCTGAAGCTAAAATTAAATGCTCAGAGTGTTTTGAAACCCTAGAATTATTTCTGGGAAGCTTTATTGTTACTATTGCTATGTAATTTTTTAAAATAGGAAAACACTGGATTCTGTGGACAAACTAATTAAAGCAGCTAAGGAAGGCTGACTGATAAAAGGAAATTTGACAAGAGGCAAGAAAAAAAAAAATCTGAAGTGTGCTAATTTGAACAGTTACCTCAAACTATCCATTTACTGTTTAATTATTCCTGGTAACTGTATATACCTAACAGTGTTTTAGACCAGTGTTTCTCAAACCTGAGTGCATCGGAATCTGGAGGAAGGTTTGTTAAAATACAAATCACTGGACTCCCCCTAGGCTTCTGATTCAGTTGGTCTTGGCCCCAAGAACTGGCAATTTCTAACAAGTCTAGGTTAAGTTGATACTGCTGGTTCCGGAGAGCACCCTTGGAGAATTGAAGGGAACACCTGCTCTTGCTGAGCAAGGGAGATAATGGGGAGATAAATGGGGAGATAAAACTTGAATGAATTAAAAAAAAAAAAATCCTAGCCCTGAGCTCCTAAAATGGAACTCTTACTTTCCACCCACAAACCACTTCTTTCTCCCAGTCCTTGGTTGAGAACACTCTCAGCCCAACTGCTGAAAGTGAAAACTTTCAGGGGTTTATCTCAGCACCCACACCCAAGTTATTTACTCATTTACTCAACACATGATTACTTTTTTTAAGCCCCTTCTGCATGTCAGGAAATGTTCCAGAGGCTGGAGGGTAGAACAATGCCTGAAACGACATCTGTGTGCTCAAAGAACTAAAATTCTGGTAGGTAAAATGTAAAACACCAAGCAAATAAATATTAGTATAAAGCATGTACTATAACCAAAATATGAGCACGTCACACCATCATCATTGCCACTACCTATACCATCTCAACTAATCTCTTGCCTGATCTACTGAGATGAACTCATAACTACTTCTCCAGCTTCCACTGTTTCCCAAGCCCAATCAATTATTCTCACAGTTTTCACATGATTCTTTAAAATATTTATTAGATTATGGCATTCTCCTACCTGAAACCTCTTGGTGACTTTCTTTGGCATGTAGTGTTAAAATTAGATGCTTTAATTAACACGGCATATAAGACCTCTCCAAACTCTCTTCACCTTCATAAAGTCTCCTGGCCTTCTTTATGCCCCTCTGGCATACTAAGTTCATTCAAATTTCAGGCCCTTTGTACTTGCAGCGCCATCTCCATATGCTCTTTCTAAATATCTGATTCTCCTTTCATTATTTAGGCCTTAGACCAAAATGTTACCTCCACAAAGAAGTAGTTTCTGACCATGGTTCTAGCACACTTCATTGCCACAATTATTTATTACTCATTTTTCCCTTCATATCTGTTACTTCTCACTGATACTATCTAGCTAGCTAGCTATATGGGTGATTCCACCAAGCTTCATGAGGGCAGTGCTTATTCAGACTTGTTATTGTTATGTCTCTAGTGCCTAGACAACTGCTTGACATATCATAGATACTTAGTTAAAATTAATTGAATAAATAAGTGAATGAATAAATGAAGCACTGTGATTAATTGTCAAGGTCTTCATTTTGGTATTCCTTAACATTAATGGCCATGCCAATTTCATCTTTACACTCCAGTGTTTAGTCATATACATATAGTAGATGCTTTATAAATGTTTATTGAATAAGTCAATAAATAAAATAGACATTTCACTTTCTTGTGCCTCTGTATGACATATTGAGTCCAATATTTTGTTTTCTGTTTTAGAGGTAAAGATTCTGAAGTTCAAAAAAGTTTAAGAGACTTGTTTAAGTAGAGGCAAAGAAGAACAAAAATCAAAATAAAACAACAAAGACTGATCATCCCAGAGGCTGAGGGTGGGGAGAGTTAAAGAAGATTAATTGTCAGGTGAGCAGATGCTGAGTAGGGAACTGAACATTGACAAATGGATTTGGCCTGAAGATGGATTTTGATAACTTTGAAGAGAGCCACATCAAGGGGAGAGTGGAGTTAAGGAGGAAAGTAGTACTGAGAAAACAGAGGAGAGGTGTAGGAGAGATTGCTTGGGAAAACAGAAAGAAAACTCTTTTCAAACTCACAAACTTTTATTGCTTGAAAATAGTGGGAATTTAAACATATTTAAACAAAGGTGAGATTAAAGCCAGTGGAGAGGGGGAGTCCAGGGTGGGGCTGAGTTTGGGCAGGAGAGAGTGCAGGAGGTGGGAAGAGGTGGGGGTCCCAGCAAAAGCTGTCTCTCCTTCTACAATTGTGGGAAAGATGGAGAGACGCAGGCAGGAGAAGGTAATGTAGCCAATAGGGCAGAATTAGAGGAGCTCATCCAACAAGGCCGACCTGATTTCAGTGAGATGTGATGAGCAAAGTTGAAGGGCCGTCAGAAGGCCTAGAACCTTCAGAAAAGAACCATTGAAAATAGCGGCTCATTTGTTGATGAGTCCAGAAACAAGTAAAGATGATCCTCTGAGTGTGATATGAGTGTTTGGCATATCAGAGACTATGTTAAAAGGTGGAGCAATGGGATAAGGAGAGGCCAGGACCTGATGACTTGAGGGAATAACGTTAAGTGTCAAGGATGAAAGTGTTACTGAGTTTTTGAGAAAAAATGAACATCAGTTTGGTTACTGCTTTTACCTGTGTCTAAGCATGAAAATTTGAGCAAGTCATTTCTCTCCTTTTGGCCTTAATTTCCTCTTCTCTGAGTAAGAATTGCTATCATTTGTGAAGATAAAAAAGAGGTAATGTGCCCTAAACACTTAGCAGAGGATCTGGGTCCTGAGAAAGCTCAAAAAAAGATAGGAAAGGAAAGGTCCAGAGAGAGTTTTAGTTCTTGTTTTAAAACTTAATATGCAAGGATCAATCACTTGAGAAAATGATTTTAAATGCCTAAATGTGCCCTATCTACCCCCTATAAGGTTCTGAGTCTGCAGTTCAGTGGTTGGGCCTCAGAATATGAATTTTTAACAAGCCATCCCTCTAGTTGATACTCTTATAAGCCATCCATGAGTCACTCTGAGAAGAGCCTTGAGAAATGCAGTGGTCATTGATGGAGTTGCACGGAACAGAGCCAGTATTTCACAGTTACAGTGGTACTGGTATCCTAGCCATGTTTGACTCTCTAGATCAGGGTTCTTCCTCAGGAAATACCTGGAAAACAATTTATTCATCCATTCATTCATTTACATTCATTTACACTTGCAATGTATATTCACCAATCTTACAACATCTCTCTGCAGAGGCTTTAGCAGCAGCCTCAGAGACTCTAATTTAACTCATCTTGTTAAAATCACCCAGGTAATTTTAATGTGGGACCAGGACAGTACTGTAAACTGCACAAGGTGTTGGTTTGAAGAAAGATTGAAATTGCTATGTAATTTCAGCACTATTTAGCAGGCAAATTCCTTTTCTAGGACCGATGTAACATTTTTCTCTTGGGCTCAGTGCACAAATGGTACCCAAGAATGCAGGATGGATAGTTGGAGAAAGACCTGTGATTCTAGAACAAGTCAGGGTGAATAATCAGTATGAGTGAATTAAGTCTGTCCTGCCTCAAATATGGCCACAGCAGGTGGACGCATAAATAACCTCCTGGAATGTATTCTACTTTTTTCCCCCCAGAAGACTGCTTTCTAGCAACGCTTAAAGAGAGAGATAGAGGGTAGCATGTTTTATACCTGTCGGCTGAATAATGCAGCTGAATGAGCCAAAAAAAGAGCCTCAGAGACCCCTCACAGTGATCTGAGAAGGAACGTCGGGTTTTGTCAAGGCTGCACGTGAACAATGTCCATGTAAGAAAGAAAAGAAATTGCCATGGCAATTATTTTAATGAAAAGGAACACTCACTGTCAGGCCTATACATTATCCTTTCCAGGAACTGCTCCCTATTGCCTCAGAAAGGTAAGAACGAGTCCTTTGATGTGAGGCTTTGTACTTCTGTAAAAGTTTACTTCTGAGCAGTTCAAAGCGCTTTCCATGAACTCCCTCACAGTCCTTTCAATCCATTTATGGGGTGGATGGCAAGTGTTCTTCTCACCTCACAGAGGATAGGAAAGTTGAAATGCAGAGAGGTTAAATAGTGTGGTCAAGTTTGTCCTTCCGTCTTCTAGGATGAAACTCAAGGCTCCTAGCTTCCAGAGTCCTCTCAATTGGCCCTGTCACCTCCCTGCCTTTTCATCACAAGGTTAACAAATAATAGTACTACAAGAAAAAAAAAATCTGCCAATGTAGAAGATGGATATTTTCAATTTAGTACTGTCAACTGCCTGAATTGAGTCTTCTATCAGGGTTGTGATATCATTATTGATTCTCCATGTGGGCAAGTTTTTCACATTTATTTATTATTATTATTTGTTGAAAATAATACAGTTGCATTATCGTCATCAGTATGTCATCAGATCTCCATCAGGTGTTATCTTTAAGTGGTGGTGTGAAACAGTACACTTTTTTTTTCTTTTAATGCTCTGGACACCTCTTTCCTCTGGCTTTATTTTCCTTTTTTTAAATTGAAGTATAGTTGGTTTACAATGGTGTGCTGCTTTCACGTGTACAGCAAAGTGATTTTATATATATATACTTTTTTTTTCTTTTTCAAATTCTTTTCTGTTAGAAATTATTACAAGATATTAAGTATCGTTCCCTGTGCTGTAGAGTAGGTCCCTCTTAATTATCTATTTTTATTTAATAGTGTATATATGTTAATCCTAAACTCCTAAGTTATTCCTTCCCCCTTCCCCTTTCATA
This sequence comes from Bubalus bubalis, assembly GCF_019923935.1. NCBI lineage: Eukaryota > Metazoa > Chordata > Mammalia > Artiodactyla > Bovidae > Bubalus > Bubalus bubalis. Next base: position 76,620,497 of record NC_059163.1, read on the forward strand.
ACCATAAGTTTGTTTTCTGTTTGTGAGTCTATTTCTGTTTTGTGAATAAGTACATTTGTGTCATTTTGTTAGATTCTACATATAAGTGATATCACATGGCATTTGTCTTTCTCTGACTTACTTCATTTAATATAATAATCTCTATATCCATCCATGTTGCTGAAAATGACATTATTTCATTCTTCTTTTTGGCTGAGTAACATTACACACACACACACACACACACACACACACACACACACGTTGTTTCCATGTCTTGGCAATTGTAGAGTGCTGCTATGAACACGGGGTGCATGCGTCTTTTCTAATTATAGTTTTATCTGGATATATTGTTGCAACCACTATGGAGAACAGTAGGGAGGTTCCTTAAAAACTAAAAATAACATTACCATGGGACCCATTGATTGCACTCCTGAGCATATATATCTGGTATATTTTATTATATTTCATTTCACTGTCAACAGGGTATTATAAAGCAACATCGTGCATGTAGTCTATTTAAAGGATAACTGAGGTGTGATCATTTTTGAGTACAAAATAAATACTTTTCCCATAGGGCAAAATTTTAAATAGTAATATTGATTTGATTGTTCAGCACTCTAGCCACTAAAACTTATTCTAGGACATCAATATCATATGAGGACCAGAGTGTTCTTAATACAGGACAAATATCAGAACATCAGAATTGTGTGTATTCTTAATTTGTTTTATCATTTAAATTATAAAATTAATACATGCAAATACGAAATGAAAAGAATTGTGTGTGTAGAGGTTTTTAGCTTAGAAGAACTTAAGATGAAAAGTAAACACCCTCTTCTCTATAAAATTTTGCTAAATTTTCAGGATTATACTACAAATACACCATATTCTAACAGTGTATCTTGGATAATTTATCATTAGTCAATTTCAACTGTGTAAATCTAACATTTGTTTCTATTACATGGTGTTCCATTGTATGGCTATATAATATTAATAATTTATTCAGTCAAATCCCCTAGTGTTGTTAGGGCTTCCCTGGTGGCTCAGATGACCGCTCAGAATCTGCTGCAATACTGGAGACCCAGGTTTGATCCCTGGGTTGGAAAGATCCCCTGGAGGAGGGCATCACAACTCACTCTAGTACTCTTGCCTGGAAAATCCCATGGACAGAGGAGCCTGGTGAGCTACAGTCCATGAAGTTGCAGAGTTGAACACGACTGAGTGACTAACACTTTCACCTTCATTTTCCTAGTGTGGACATTTAAGTTATTTCTAGTTATTCAATAATTAAAAAAAAAAAGAAAAAGCTGTAAGTACTGAACAGTCTTGAACATGAAGCAATTCTATGTGTCAAAACAGAGAATGTGTCAAAACATTTGTTGATAAGGAATTTCTAGGATAAAATGTAGTTAGAGTTTATATTTATATCTTTTAAAATATGTACATATTCATAACATATAGATATAATATGACTAAAATATATATTTAAGATTCATATTATATATTCAATATAGTCATATACTTTAACATATGCTAGATATATATTGCTTCTTTTTTTCCTGAGGATATTAAAAACAGAAACACAGCCTTTTAAGCCCCAGCATAAAGTAGCTACTAGATCAGAATTTCCTAGGGTGTTCCCTGAATATAATTTTTTTTTTCTTTTTAAAACCAAATAATTAATTCTGAATTACAGATTAAATTCTCCATCCTATAGGAGTATCAGCCAAAATCATAAAGGTCTCTTTCCAGTCTCTAATCAGTGTAAAAATCTAACTTTTAAAAATCATGAGGAACAGATCTATTTGTATATATTTGATATGGTAGAGAGGTCAGTATGAAATTGTTTTGTCCTGCACACTGTTCCTGATAACCAGCAGTAAAATTCAGCAAAATAGTCAGTTTCTGCTTCATGGGACAGGCACTTTTTAGTGACTGTAACTTATTGGAAGGATTAGGTATTCACTCAAGCAGAGCACTCAGCATTACTGCAGATGGAAGTTTCAAAGCTGAATATGCAAAGACAGTGCTAAAACTATAGGGAGGAATTTTCATGGGACTTTCCAAGTCTGTAGAATTTATTGTCATTATTTTTATTATCATCAGCAATTTTGTGCAGATATGAATATTTCTTAACAGGCCTGGGATTTTGAGCAGGAGGTTGTCTGGATGCTTTTATGACTACCTGTGGTCTTGCAGAGAACTATCCCTAGAAAAAGGAAATATAAGAAAGAAATGAGATGCTTCAGCCTTTCTGAACAGTTTACGGCTCCCTTTATATCTTTAGAAAATGTACTGCTTGGATAAGATCGCTCCTAAAAAACCTTCAGGGATATCAAGAAATCACCACTCTGAACCCTTCCTTATTAAAAAAAATGTGGAAACCAGCTTTGTCACAAAATAGTGCTCTTGGTTCTCAGGAAGTTATTATGCTTGCAAAGAATAATTAAACTGCTGACTATGAGCTTACTGAACACTTTGAAGAAAAAAGTCATTTCATAGAAAAATATTGCACAAGGCTTAACATAATTCATGCTACTGGCATATTCAGTTTTTTCATTCCCAAAATGTTGCTACACTTTGGAACACCATGAAGTTAAAGAGCATTCATATTTAAATAAAAACATGTGTGCATATTCTAAATGGACATTTTCATATAATCCTATTATATTAATATGTTAACATATTAAATTAAACATTATTTCATGAATACTATATTAAAGAAAAAATATTTAGGGGTGCAATATTGGAGCAAAGGGGAAAATAACTATCATCTGAGAAGGAATCCTGTATTATTTCATGTTTCACTGTCAAAAATGAGGACACAAAATCAGGAATTTATGGTAGAATTCTGTCTACTACAGGGTCCTAACATAAATCCTATGTAATCTCCTTTCCCCCAGATGTGGATGAATTCTGTAATCATTATGGATGTCTTTCTCATGATCAGGTTATGTTCTATGGCACAAGTGAAGGGATTTTGCACATTGATCAAGATGTAGTCAGTTTGACATTGAGTTTTTTAAAAGGGAAATTATTCAAGGTGAGCCTGACCTAATTAGTTGACACTTTTTAAAAAGAACATAGACCTTCCCTGAGTTCAGAGACCTTTTCCTAATGGTGTCGGAGAAGCAACCTGCCATGAGCTCTATAGTTGCAAGAACCTGAATCCCATCAACAACCAGTGGGCTTGGAAGACAACCCAGAGTCACAGGTGAGATCACAACCCCAGCCAGTACTTTGATTGCTGTTTTGTGAGACCCTGAGAAAAGAACTTACCTATGTCTGAACTTATGACCCATGGAAACAGTGAGATAATAAATAGATGTGTATTTAAAAAAAAAAAAAAAAAAAAAAAAGAGTTTATGGTGCTTCTAGTTACTTTGACTGAGGTTAAGTGGCCAGCTACTGTTGTTTTTTATGACCGTGCCCAAGTTTGGGTTTCTTAGCACAGAAACAAGTTCATGTTCAAATGCTACAATTTATTAGACAAGTTAATGCAAGTCCATTATAGGACTTGGCACAATATCTAATACTAGGAAACATTCATCATTATTCTCATCAATTGGATCCATCCTTGGGCACGATGTGGTTAGTTAACTCTAAGAGAATTGTCCCCAGCCCCTGTCTCTGAAACAAGGAAGAGAAACAATATGAGAAAACAAACAATAAAGGGAAAAAGTGGTATTTATGGTTATCTGGGTGTTCTTTGGAAGGAATGATGCTAAAGCTGAAACTCCAGTACTTTGGACACCTCATGAGAAGAGTTGACTCATTGGAAAAGACTTTGATGCTGGGAGGGATTGGGGGCAGGAGAAGAAGGGGACGACAGAGGATGAGATGGCTGGATGGCATCACTGACTCGATGGACATGAGTTTGGGTGAACTCCAGGAGTTGGTGATAGACAGGGAGGCCTAGCGTGCTGCGATTCGTGGGGTCGCAAAGAGTCAGACATGACTGAATGACTGAACTGAACTGAACTGAACTATGTTTTAAACACTCCACTAGGAACTTAATAAGCATTTCATGTAATCTTTCACCTGACATTACAAGGCCAAGAAAATAAGGCTTGTAACAGGTTATTATTTGCCAAAGTTCATGAAGTTAACAGGGTATGGAGCAAGTATTTGAAACTTAGGCTGGCTGCAAGGTTGGAAGGAAAGTCTCAGTACTCACATACCATTGACTTTACTCTGCTCCAACCCAATGCATCTCCAACACCAACACTAATTGGTAGTGAAAGGAACTGTCCTTCCATTTCAAACTATGGGCTTTTTTTCCCCTGTTAGTTTTTTACTGTGCAGATCTGCTTTATGTGTGTGTGTGTGTGTGTGTGTGTGTATACAAACACACATATATATGTATAAAGGTCTCACTACTGAGTGACTAACACACTAACTCACACACACATACACACACACATTGCTGCCGCTACTGCTGCTAAGTTGCTTCAGTCGTGTCCGACTCTGTGTGACCCCATGGACTGCAGCCTACAAGGCTCCCCCGTCCCTGGAATTCTCCAGGCAAGAACACTGGAGTGGGTTGCCATTTCCTTCTCCACATACACACACACACACACACACACACACACACACACACACATATAACCATAATGGTGGGATACTCATTATAATAGTAATTACCCCAAGGAATTTATGGTGCCTGTAAAGAGGCTGAAAACTCAGCCTCTTTCCTTCTGTTGTGTTAACCTCTGCATACAGAGTATCAGAAAATCTAAACACTTCTACTCTAGACTCAAAAGAAAATATGATTTGCAGTCTAAACTCAAAAGAAAATATGTGCTCTAGATTGTTCACTGTTGTATAGAGAAAGTATTGGGTACTTACTAAGTTTTTCACTAGTTGAACTCTTGTGTTGGCATCATAGGGAGATAAAATAATGAAAGCATTGACTTTAAGATTATTATTATTATCTAGCTGGCGTGCTGCGATTCATGGGGTCGCAAAGAGTCGGACACGACTGAGCAACTGAACTGCACTGAACTGAACTGAATGACACTGAACTACTGAATGGATGTGTGACTTTGAAAGTTGTTTGACCTGTTTGAGCCTCAGTTTCGCAGATGAATTTCAACAGTTATAGTACCCATACCATAGACTGCTTATTTGGATAAATGAGATACTCTATACAAAGCCTTTGCAACTGTGTCTGACCTGCATTAAACCTGTTAAAATGGTACATGGCATCAAGAACTGCTGAACATCCCACTTGTAGTAATGGGCTCTTTTAACACCTGTAATAGGGATAGAATAATCCCAGCAGGTATATTAGATACTCAAGCAAAAAGGAACATAAGTTCACATTTACCATACCATGGCAATTGGCTAGATTAAAAAAATACAGAGTTTGGAAATTCTTAGTTTTCAAGGATTTGAGCAGGGTAGACCATCACTGGTGCACAACCAGATATTCAGAGAAAAAACTAAGTTAACAAGACTATACAAAGATCTCAAGGGGAAAGGAGTGAATTAAAGCACAAGTCATTTTAAAGATGTTCTTCATATATTATATGTTTGCTAATTGGCTGGACAATTTATTCTAGCTCTGCTCCTATGAGGCCAGCAGCCAAGTTAGGAGCTTCAGGAAATTTCACAAAATCTATGCTGTGATGTCTTTGAGGGGAAAAAAGAAAAAAAAAAAGAGTGACTCGAGCAGCACTGGGCTCACATAAACACAAGGAATACTGAAGCAGGCCTGAGTATGGCTGCCCCTTTTAAGTGGGACCCAACCTCCAGAGATCACAGCCCTCCCCACTCACAGTGTTGCATGTGTACCCACACCATGCTGGACTCACCCTTTTGTTGGAAATTCTCAGCCCATGCAGACATTTGTGTGTTGAACCCCCTTAGAGTTTATGTGTGCATGGTGCCAGTTCAGTCTCTTAGTTGTGTCTGACTCTGCTAGCCCATGGACTGTAGCCCACCAGGCTCCTCTGTCCATGGAATTCTCCAGGCAAGAATACTAGAGTGGGTTGATAGTCCCTTCTCCAGGAGATCTGCCTAACCCAGGGATCGAATGCATGTCTCCTGCATTGGCAGGCTGATTCTTCACCACTGAGCCCTGCTGTAAATGTCTTTTGGCCCATACCTTTGCTCTCCATGCATGTTGGAACCAATTTCTAGAGAATGCCAGAATTATACCAAACCTCCTTTAGTGCCTGTAGGTCCCTTCACTTCTGTTTCAGCATCTTTAACCCTTTAGTACACCCCCAATAGACCAAAGAGTCCTAATGAGCACGAACCATAGCTCTGGCTCACAGAACCACAGCATTTTGCCCGGTACTTAGTTCTGCACAGTTCGGGCATAATTGATATGGAATGGCTAAGGGAAGGAATGGGAAATAGAGTGCAGGTGGTTTAGAAATTGGACCTATTGGTGATAGCTGTGAGACCTTATAGCAAGTCATTCATCCCCTCAGGTCTCACTTTATACATAATGTAAAGTTGGATTAAGCATCTTCCAATTCTTCAGTTCTTGGATCCAATGAAATACCTAATCTCCCTTGTTCATTTTGTTTCTATTTTAAGCTCAATTTTACTGATTTGGGGTAAGCTACTGAAGTCTGTACTACTGGGATGTTAGTAATATTACCCTTATCTCTTGGGATTACTGCAAGAACTAATTAATAAATAATGTGGAGAAGATTAAAGATAAAAAAAATGGGAACTTATTATATTTTCATAATTGCATTTTAAATGGTAATAATTGTGGATCTGTGTTTCACTTAATAACAGAATTAAGCAATTAGTGCTTATAAGAAATTAGTTTTAGTTTTACATTCCCTTTTCCCTGAAGAAGTAATTTTCCTTTCTTTTAATTTTTTCAACTTTTGCAATAATTTTTTTATAACCAATGGATCTGTTGCAGTCAATCTCTGAACTCTGCATTCTTATTTCATGAGAATAAAGGGTATGTAATATTCTTATCCCCCCTAGTTTCCCAAAGGCTAACCATACCTGACGAGGAGTTGGGCTTCCTAGGTGGTGCACTGGTAAAGAACCTGCCTGCCAGTGCAGGAGAGATAAGAGATGCGGGTTTGATCCCCAGTTTGGGAAGATCCCCTGGAGTAGGAAATAGCAGCCCACTCCAGTATTCTTGCCTGGAGAACCCCATGGACAGAGGAGCCTGTCGGGCTACAGTCTATGGGGTCACAAAGAGTTGGACACGACTGAAGTGACTTAGCACGCACAGGTGCATCAAAGTTGCCTGCACTTGAGTGAAGGAAGAAAGGCAAAAACTGTATCAACAGAAGACAACGCCTAGCAACTATGTGGCCTAAATTGATGATGGACCTCTTATAATTTTAGGTGTTACTTCTTCACACATTTTGATTTAGCTCTTGTAAGAATTTTACAGGATGCCTCAAATGACAAATGCTCCAAAACTAAACTCTAGTTAACAGAATGCGCTTCAGCTTGGAAGTATTTGGAGGAAGGGGCATTCATTTCTTCCACTTTGGACTGAGATGGTGGAAGCTAAGATCAAAGCTGCCAGGCAGCCTGCCGTCTGGACCTTCTGGGAGAGAGGACATGAGGATGTCTGAAGACTGAGAACTTCCAGAAAGTCAGGGCTGCAAATTCCTGCCACCTGTGTATATGGTAGGGTCTCCCTGAGCTGTTGCTCTAAGTCTGCAGCTCTGGTTGACAGACACCTGCAAAGGTGACTATGACCCACATAAAGACTGGAAAAATCAAAATTCCCAGGCTGTCTCATGTGCGGTAGAATTAGGCACCGTGTCCCACAGAGCTGTAACTCCCTAAGCTAGAATCCTTCCACTTTAAATGATACCTCCATTTGGTATGAGATTTCTGCCATATGTAAACACCCTTCCTCTTCATGAAGAAAACTCCTCAAGATACTTGAAAAACCTCTATCCTTGTATCCCTTCTGCTGATTTCATGTAATAATTCACAATATGAGTAGAGAAAATAATCCTACTTGCTTATGACATCCAAGCTATGTATTATTTTTAGATCTCAAAGTGATGTTATATGTATTAAAACTTTTGTCATTAGTGATGAAGGATTTGCACTAATCTTTGTTCACCTCTTGTGATCAAACATATATTTTAATACATTTGTTTGGGGCAGTGAGCAGAAGGCTGTGGCTCTGAAACAGAATTGTGTTATGTGGTTCACAAGAAGATTGCCGTGGCTGTTGTGTTAATGTTACCTATGGCCCCTAGGTCTGGCCCCTTTGAGACAAGTTAGAGCTGATCTTATGAAGACATCACTTCGTGAATACTTTATGACTTAAGAAAAATCTGACATGAATGTTGTTTTCTGTACCTACACATCTTTGAAACTTTAGTTTTGTTCCTTCTTTGCTTCTGTATCTTAACCTTATTAGTTTTCTAATGCTGTATAATGAAGTAACACAAACTTGCTGACTTAAACCAATGCACATTTATTATGACACAGTTTTTGTGGGTCAGGAGTCTGGGGACAGTTTGAGGGGTCCTATGCTTAGGTTCTCACAAGGTAGGAATCAAGATGTTGGCTAGAAAGGGTTCTCATCTGGAGATCTGATGAGGGAAGAATCTGTTTCACTGCTCATATGGTTGTTGGCAACATTCAGTTCCTTGTAACTATAGAATTCATGGCAGCTGGCTTCTTCAAAGCCAGTGAGAGAAAGAGAGACATACTCTAGCAACACAGACATTGCAGTCTTATGTAACGGAATCATGTGCATTGTATCACCTTTGCCATATTCTTTGGTAGAATCAAAAAAATGTACCCTGCCTATGCTCAGGGGAGAGGATTACATGAAGACATGAACTTCAGCAGGTGGGAGTCATGGATAGTCACCACCTGAAACAAGTATCTGCCACATTGTTACTTCACTTGCTGTTATTCTTTGTGTGGCCTTAGTTATTCTTCTTCAGAGAAGGCGATGGCACCCCACTCCAGTACTCTTGCCTGGAAAATCCCATGGATGGAGGAGCCTGGTAGGCTGCAGTCCATGGGGTCTCGAAGAATCAGACACGCCTGAGTGACTTCACTTTCACTTTCCACTTTCATGCATTGGAGAAGGAAATGGCAACCCACTCCAGTGTTCTTGCCTGGAGAATCCCAGAGACGGGGGAGCCTGGTAGGCTGCCATCTATGGGGTCACACAGAGTCAGACACAACTGAAGTGACTTAGCAGTAACAGTAGCAGTTATTCTTCTTGGGCTTCCCAGATGGTGCTAGTGGTAAAGAACCTATCTGCCAATGCAGGAGATAAGAAATGTAGATTCCATCCCTGGGTCAGAAAGATCCCCTGGAGGAGAGCATGGCAACCTACTCCAGTATTCTTGCCTGGAGAATCCTATGAACAGAGGAGTCTGGTGAGCTATGATCCATAGGGTCACAAAGAGTTGGACACAACTGAAGCCACATAGCACGCAGAACTTATTCTTCTTGAATTTCCAGTTCCAAATCTGACATATTCTACTTTTTCTCCTCTGACCCTGGTTATTAGTTTTAAATAGCATTCCTCACTCGAAAGCTTATCACACATGTTCTATAGGAATTTTATGTTTGTCTACTCAACAAGTGTTTATTAAGTCCATACCATTTCTGTCCTTTATCGAGCCCATATTTGCATGAAATGTTCCCTTGGTATCTCTAATTTTCTTGAAGAGATCTCTAGTCTTTCCCATTCTGTTGTTGTCCTCTATTTCTTTGCATTGATCGCTGAGGAAGGCTTTCTTATCTCTCCTAGCTATTCTTTGGAACTCTGCATTCAGATGCTTATATCTTTCTCGTTTGCTTTTTGCTTCTCTTCTTTCACAGCTATTTGTAAGGCCTTCTCAGACAGCCATTTTGCTTTTTTGCATTTCTTTTCCATGGGGATGGTCTTGATCCCTGTCTCCTCTACAATGTCCTGAACCTCCATCCGTAGTTCATCAGGCACTCTGTCTATCAGATCTAGTCCCTTAAATCTATTTCTCACTTCCACTGTATAATCATAAGGGATTTGATTTAGGTCATACCTGAATGGTCTCTTGGTTTTCCCTACTTTCTTCAATTTCAGTCTGAATTTGGCAATAAGGAGTTTGTGATCTGAGCCACAGTCAGCTTCCGGTCTTGTTTTTGCTTACTGTATAGATCGTCTCCATCTTTGGCTGCAAAGAATATAATCAATCTTATTTTGGTATTGACCATCTGGTTATGTCCATGTGTAGTCTTCTCTTGTGTTGTTGGAAGGGGGTGTTTGCTATGACCAGTGTGTTCTCTTGGCAAAACTCTAGTAGCCTTTGCCCTGCTTAATTCAGTACTCCAAGGCCAAATTTGCCTGTTACTCCAGGTGTTTCTTGACTTCCTACTTTTGCATTCCAGTCCCCTATAATGAAAAGTACATCTTTTGGGGGTGTTAGTTTTAAAAGGTCTTGCTGCTGCTGCTGCTAAGTCGCTTCAGTCATGTCCAACTCTGTTGGACCCCATAGATGGCAGCCCACCAGGCTCCCCCATCCCTGGGATTCTCCAGGCAAGAACACTGGAGTGGGTTGCCATTTCTGTCTCCGATGCATGAAAGTGAAAAGTGAAAGTGAAGTCGCTCAGTTGTGTCCGACTCTTAGCAACCCCATGGACTGCAGCCCACCAGGCTCCTCCATCCATGGGATTTTCCAGGCAAGAGTACTGGAGTGGGGTGAATGTGGAATACACAGAAATGAGCAAAAATAATACAACAAAGCAAAGATGAAAGCTATGAAAATACTACATTCATAGAACTCACATTTGGAGTTTCTTTAATTTGGGATACCTATCTGCTTATCCCGGAGAAGGCAATGGCATCCCACTCCAGTACTCTTGCCTGGAAAATCCCATGGACAGAGGAGCCTGGTAGGCTGCAGTCCATGAGGTCGCTAAGAGTTGGACACGACTGAGCGACTTCACTTTCACTTTTCACTTTCATGCATTGAAGAAGGAAATGGCAACCCACTCCAGTGTTCTTGCCTGGAGAATCCCAGAGACAGAGAAGCCTGGTAGGAGGCTGTCTATGGGGTCGCACAGAGTCGGACACGACTGAAGCGACTTAGCAGCAGCAGCAGCATCTGCTTATCCAAGTAATAGATGAATAGAATCAAAAGAGCAAATATAATTTTTTCCGGTTCTATAAGATGTGTACAATAAACAGATGTGATATAGTAGGGCAGTCAGTGGAGACCTGGGAGCAGAATGAATCTCCAGAAAACCAGTCCACCCCTCATTCCCCAGAAAAGGCAAGGGAAAGACATTTGTCTACTCATTGTAACTGCCAGAAAACTAATAAGGTAGTATTCATGGCCACATTTAATAAAGAAAGGAAGCTGAGTTAAATAAAGCAGTCATAGGTCAAATAGCTTATAAGCCATAAATGTAAGATTTGCGACCAGATCTTCACCCCACACATAGCAGTGCTCTAGAATGTTATTCATACAGGATATAAAGGAATTTGTTACTTTGTCTATTTTCTCTTTATTTTGGAAATAAATATGATAGATGAAATAGATTTAAGTAAAGTATCATTCTGTGTTGACTTTTGATTCAGTAATATTCAAGATTTTTTCAAAAATAAATCTTAATTTTAGTAGTACATAAACAATATTCAATTTTTCATTTTATTAGTAATGAGATGGAAGCTTTAATTATTGTTATTGAGGACTTAGCAACTTAAGGAATCAGATCTCGGAGATGTGTCTCATTTAAATGTGCATTTTAATAAAGCATTTATTCTAAAATTTGAAAAATATTCTAATAGTTTCAACTAACCTCAAACTTAAGTATTTGGTGATGCATTAAAAGGAATATTTTTAGAATTTGAACTCATCAACACTGGTGCAGAATTAGCATTCTATGTCTCAGTTTGATAGAGAATTCAACTGGAAAGACATTTTCCTCTCTGTGGGATTTGTGTGTTTATATTCAATATTATAAATAGAATAGATCCATAGCCAATTGCAAATGGCTTTTTCCAAAATTATATTTTTCTACTGGTATAAACATAGGATATCTGTCATTGTGGTATAGCATTATGGCTAGTAAACATTTGTCTATTCAAAAAGCAAAAATTAAGTATTCAAATTACTGAACAATTTATGAGGAAGTTATTTGAGGAATGACTTTGATCTTTAGCTATCCACAGCCTGGTTTTGGTGGAAAGAGGTATAGAGAGAAACTTCACCAGCATTTGTTAATCTTCCATAATTAAAGAAAGTGAATGAAAATTAAAATGAACTGTTTATTAAAATAATTAAGCTAACTAAATGGGCCAGTATTGTTTTTCCCTTGTCTGGAAAGCCATTTCAGCAAATGGTTGCCTCAGTAACAATTCATCCATGTTTGTTACAATTGGCTAAAGCTCTCCTTAACTCAATGAATTTAGTGATCCTGCAGGAAAAGTTACACTTCTTGCCTGAAGGGCTTGGCGCATGTAATTTTCTCCAATAAACTGACCACTGATATTCTCCAACCAATAAGGCCTCTAGCAATTCACACAATAAGCACTCTAAAGAACAGTGTTCTGATTTTGATTTTGTAATCATCAGTGATTCCATGTTCAGACAATAACAAGATAATGGACAGGTTTATTAAACCAGTTACTGAAGGACCAGAATAAGTAAGGGGTTTCATTGTTTTTGCTTGTGTGTAATTTCTCATATTGCAGAAAATATTTAAGGCTAATAATTACAGGTGGAGAGTTTCTAGTTCTTGCAATGATTCCATACACAGCTCTTACAAGCTTGCAGATGACTTCCATGGCCCACTCTCACCCTGAGACTTACAGGTTCTGACCACTCTGTGATGCATTGGGACAGACCCCATTATGGGGTGCCAACCTACACTCTTCACAGATTTGTTTGCAGCTTTAATGTATAATACCTTTTGCTTAGTAATTGTAATTAAAGACATTTCCACATAAATATAAATTTCTTTCATTGTTTCTGTCTCTGTTTTTACAGATTTTGTTCTGTAAAAATATCCGTTTGGTCCATATGCAAAGCTATTCTATAGGTCCTGAAATGAAAGGTCCTGACATGACTAAGGGCTCTCTATTTTTATTTATTTATTTATTTATTTTTAATTTTATTTTATTTTTAAACTTTACAATATTGTATTGGTTCTGCCATATATCGAAATGAATCTGCCACAGGCATACATGTATTCTCCATCCTGAACCCTCCTCCCGCCTCCCTCCCTATACCATCCCTCTGGGTCGTCCCAGTGCACCAGCCCCAAGCATCCAGTATCGTGCATCGAACCTGGACTGGTGCCTCATTTCATATATGATATTATACATATTTCAATGCCATTCTCCCAAATCATGTCACCCTCTCCCTCTCCCACAGAGTCCAAAAGACTGTTGTAGACATCAGTGTCTCTTTTGCTGTCTCATATACAGGGTTATTGTTACCATCTTTCTAAATTCCATATATATGCATTAGTATACTGTATTGGTGTTTTTCTTTCTGGCTTACTTCACTCTGTATAATAGGCTCCAGTTTCATCCACCTCATTACAACTATTTTTAAATCATCATTGTATTTTGGATTGTCACCATAAATTAGTAAAACTATCTTAAAAGAGTGGTCTCTATTATGAAGTAGTTATTTTTGTTCAGGGAATAAATACACTGAGGCAGTAAATACAGTTCTGTGAATCACCCTGAGAACAGTGACAAGTGCACAGAGTAAAGGCTGTAATATTGATGTTGATAACGGTAATGTGTGCTGTGCTTAGTCACTCAGTCATGCCTGACTCTTGGCTACCCTATAGACTGTTGCCTACCAGGCTCCTCTGTCTGTGAGATTTTTCAGGCAAGAATACCAGAATGGGTTGCCATTTCCTCCTGCAGGAGATCTTCCCAACCCAGGGATCGAAACTGCATCGCTGTGTCTCCTTACTGCCGGTGGGATTTTATCGCTGAGCCATCAAGGAAGCCTGATAACAGTAATACTACTGCTACTAATAATGACTAACCATAAGCACTAACATATACTAGACGCTCTGCTTAGTGTTTTATATACATAGACACATTCAATCACTGTACCAATCTGTGAGGCGGTGACTATTATCCTCATTTTACAGATAATATCACAGAGTCTCAAAAACAGTATAATATTGGCTCAAGTTCTCACCTAAGTGAAATATTTACAAACTGCAAAAATTTTTCCTTACCCAGGGAAGTGATGTTAGTTGTTTGTATTTGTGATGTGTGATATAGATTGAGAAGAGCACTTCACATTTCTCTGTCCCTTCCAACAACCATAAGAGATTGTAGGGGAGCCACCCCTACACCCTGCCCATGATACCAATTGACACATTGCAGTTTTCGTGGCTAGATGCACAGCACCACATCTTGTATTGTATCCCTGGTAGGAAACCTAGAGCTCAGTACCTGCAGCCCTAGTTGGTACCTCAAGGCCTACTGTGGAACTTAAACCAAAACAATGCAAAACACACGTAAAGCCTCGGTCCATCTCAGAGAGTGACACATGCTGCCCAGTGAATTTCCTCACAGTATAACAAAAGCCCCATTGGCTGGTTTCCAAGGCCGCTGTGATTCATTCCTGTTATTTCTTCACAGAGACCCTCACGCAACATCTGGATCATGTGTCTGCAAAGACCAAAGTTTGCCATAACTCCATTCTTTGCTCTGCCTTTAGTCTGTACCCTTTTCACCTATAGACCCAGCCGTAACCTCTGACTTGACTCTAACATTCTGAAAGTGTCAGAGGATGAACCTGTGGCCTCTTCAAGAGGTGTTCACCACTCAGAAGGAGAGGCTTTGACAAAGTAGCATATTTTCTTGATTATAAAAGCTAACTCATGTTGGTTTAAGAAAATTTTGAAAAATCTTTGGGAAAGCATAATTCAATTTTTGAAAATTACCCAGTATACTACTATTAAGAGCTTCCCTGATGGCTCAGACAGTAAAGAATCCCCCTGAAATGTAGAAGAACTGGGTTCCATCTGTGGGTCAGGAAAATCCCCTGGAGGAGGAAATGGCAACCCACTCCGATATTCTTGCCTGGAAATCCCATGGACAAAGGAACCTGGTGGGCTACAGTCCATGGGGTCGCAAAGAGTAAGGGACTTTGAAAATCTATGTGTACCAAATCCTGTTATCTATCTTACTGTCTTCATAACACTTGTAAGTAGTTGAAAACTCACTAATTTTGTGAACTTGTCATTATCTCCTTATTCATTGTCTACTGCAAAGAAAATTAACTTGTATAACTTGTTCCCTTTATATGCTTAGCACCAATGCTAAGCACCCATGCCTGCACTGCTATTAACTTTTGGTGATATATATGCTAAATAATTTTTCTGTGAACACACATACAATGTGGATCGCACTGTATATGCTGTATGTAAATTGCTCTTATGCACACCTACTCTCATTAAATATTCTGCAATATCATTTGTAATAGCTCTGGAGGATTTCACACACATAAATATGTAGGTATATGCAGTAACTTGTCTAACCACTTCCTTATTTTGACCTATTTAGATTCTTACTTTCAGTTTTTTAATACTATAAATAACAATGAATTGAACATCCCCTGAATAAATATTTGGTTACATCTCTTGTTCTATCCTTAGGGTAGACTTTGACAAGAAAAATTGCTGCATTCAAGCAAATGTACATTTTTAAGGGAGAAGGGTCTCAGTAATGTTCCAAGGGAAGGCTATCTATAAAGTGGCATTCTTGCACTGTGAGGAATAATGGGGACGGTAGTTTGGAAGTGGCAACCACTTGGAAGTGATTTTTCATTCACTCACTTCCCTTTCATTCCCTCCGTTCTTCCCTTTCAGCTATACTATCCTCCAGTGTAATTAACCAGTTCCTTCTTGACTTACATGGAAGCCAGGAGGCTTTTTCTAACAGATCATATCACACCTGATATCTCTAAGTAAATAGAAAAGGCTTGAGGCTAGGCACTGGGAAGCAATAGCAACAAACAAAAGGGGATGAATGACCTTTGGGAAATCCTGCTTGTGAGGAATATTGGCATATGTAACTTCCTGGTAGAGACTGGATTTCAGAAAGTAATGTTTGCTCCATGGGATCTGTTGTCTACTACAGATGGCCTGAATATGTGAAGAAATGTAGGAATTCTCCTTGCTTCTCTGGGAAGCTACTTTAGAAGTATGAGGGCTTGGTAGGGCCAAGAATTAGATTCGATTGCCTTTACTCTAAGGGATTTTGAAAATCTATGTGTACCAAATCCTGTTATCTATCTTACTGTCTTCATAACACTTGTAAGTAGTTGAAAACTCACTAATTTTGTGAACTTGTCATTATCTCCTTATTCATTGTCTACTGCAAAGAAAATTAACTTGTATAACTTGTTCCCTTTATATGCTTAGCACCAAGCCCAGCAGATAGCATTATTTTGAACTCAATATTGGCAGGATAAATGAGTGAAAGAATTTTTCTGACCCTTTGAATGTTCTTATTTTTAGTATATAATAAATTATTTACTAATTATTTTTTGTTTTGCATATGGCATCAGGTAATTTCACCACATATGTACATTTTCTTTATAGCTGTATAGGATGCTCTTGAAGGACAAAGGGACGTAATATAGAGGGAAATTTGCACCAACTAAATGACATTTATCAAATATTTGTTCACTAAACTGGAGGCTAATTAAAAGTATGTTGGACTTCCATGGTGGTCCAGTGTTTAAGACTCTGTTTCTTTTTATATTTTATTTTATTTATTTAATTTTTTGGCCAAGCTGTGCAGCAGCCTGGAAGGTGGAAGATGGGATCTTAGTTAGGGATGCACTTGTGCCCTCTGCAGCTGAAGCACAGAATCTTAACTGCTGGACCACCAGGAACAGATTCCACAAGCTGGGTGATGCAGCCAAAAACAAACAAACAAACAAAAATACCTCTGCACTTCCACAGCAGGGGGCACAGGTTTGATCCCTAGTCAGGGAACTAAGATCAAGGATGCTGCACAGCAGGGCCAAAAAAAACGTCAATTTCTGATTTCAGTATCAGATACTATAACTTACTGGATCTGGCATTGTCAGATAAGACTTGGTGATATTTTATCTTGAAATACTCCTTCAATCATCATAAAATCATGCCTATCTCAAGCCTGGTTAATATAAAAATTTGCATGAGGAGAAAAAACATTTGAATAAGGAAAAAGTCAGTAAAATCAATGAGTGGCAGGCTAAGACAAATGTCACATTTCCCTCTTGATGGATTTAAATCATTGTACTATATTTAATAAAAAATTAATCTTCCTTATGAAAAGTAACGTGGTTATATCAATACAAATGCTATGCAGATCCTACCTGCCCCATTCTTTGTTAATGGAACTCATCTTTCCAAACACTTGCATGATATTTACCTTGCTGTGTGTTATTTCTATAAACCTTCTTTGAGTCGCTTCTTACTCAAATCCTTAATTAATGCAGAGCTTAGAGAGTAAAGACAAAATGCAAAAAATAGTCTTGAAAGTCAAGGTCGTTAATGTATGACTGAAAAAATAATTTATTTTCAATAAACATGGTTCCAGACTATCTAGATAGAAACCTAAACATCTCTCCAAGTGCTTGATTTTCTCCTTTCCTCCAGTCTTTGATGCCATTGACTGTAACCAGACAACACCTCCCCCTGGGAGCCTTCTCTCCTCTTGGAGCCCCCTGCACATTGGATATGCCTGATATTTAAGCACATATCAGCCTATCAAGATGATTTTTTTCAACAAGTGTTAACTGAGCACTTGCTATAAGGCAGACACTGTGATGTGGTTAAACCAAAGAAATTCCTGCTGATGGTGAAAGTCGCACAGCAGTGTGAATATACTTGATGCTGGTGAACTATACAGTTAAATATGGTCAAAATAGTATGCTTCATATTATGTGACTTTTACAACACAAAACATTAAAAAAAAAAAAAAAAGAAATCCTTGCATCAGAGAACTTACAGAGAGGTGTCACTAACCAAATAGTTCTATGATACACTGCTAAATAAATGAATACTGTAAAGAAAAATAAAACAGGGTAAAGGAATATAGAATTGATGGGGTGAGGGCACTATTCAAGGGCCTTCAGTCAGGGTGAGATCTCTGAGGAGGTCTCATTTGATCAGAGACTTGAGATGAAGAGCACTAGGCAGAACATTGTAGATAGAGGCATGGATGTGAGCAAGCTCGGTTATGTGTGTGTGCTTGATTATGTGTGCAGGCTCAGTTATGTGTGTGTGCTCGGTTATGTGTGTGTGCTCAGTTATGTGTGCGTGCTCGGTTATGTGTGCATGCTCAGCAGTGTCTGACTCTTTGCGACCCCATGGGCGGTAGACCGCCAGGCTCTTCTGGCAAGAGCCTGGAGTATTATTCAGGCAAGAATACTGGAGTAGGTTGTCATTTCTTACTCCAGGACATCTTCCCTACCCAGAAATCAAACCTGCATCTCTTGTGTCTACTGAATTGGCAGGTGGGATTTTTTTTTTTTAACCACTGCACCACCTGGGAAGCCCAGAGGAGGCCACAGCAAATGCAAAGGCCCTGAGGCCAAAGCATGCCCCATGAGCCTAACAAAAGGTGAGGAGACTGATATGACCAAGAGCAGAGTGTGTGAGGATAAGCATGTAGGAAGTGATGCAGAGAACCAGGAGCCAGGCCTCAAACCACTATTAGCACAAAGATCTTACCCTGGGGTAGGTGGGCCAGAACACTCAGGGGGTCTATGAAACTGGATATATATGGAATTTAGAAAGATGGTAACGACAACCCTGTATGCGAGACAGCAAAAGAGACACAGATATACAGAACAGTCTTTTGGACTCTGTGGGAGAGAGAGGGGGAGGATGACTTTGGAGAATGGCATTAAAACATGTACAATATCATATAAGAAATGAATCGCCAGTCCACGTTTGATGCAGGATACAGGAAGCTTGGGGCTGCTGCACTGGGATGACCCAGAGGGATGGTACAGGGAGGGAGGTGGGAGGGGGGTTCAGGATGGGGAACACATGTACACCCATGGCAGATGCCTGTTGATGTATGGCAAAGTCAATACAATTTTGTAAAGTAAAAAAATAATAATAATAATAAATTAAAAAAAAATGAAACTGGATACAAAGGACATTTCATCTGTATTTTCATTAACCCTAAGAGAAATTTAGCATTTTGTTTAGTTGTAAGTGGAAACAACAAAGTCACATTATTAGTTGTAGTTTTTGTGACTTCATAACCAATGCCGTATATGGGGTCGCACAAGGTCAGACACGACTGAAGTGACTTAGCAGCAGCAGCAGACTTTAAAATATTTTCATATCACATAATTGTAGATATCTCAAATACTCTCTGTGTTCTTCACTACTTTGAAATTACAGTAATTAGACCCATTGTTAATGTCATTTTAATGTTTTGATAACTGCATTGAAATAGAATTGATTTTTTGTAACCACATGTTTTATTTTATATAATAATAATAAAAAAATGCTTCTGAGTTGTCCACAGGCTCGACCAGACTATCAAAGATGTCCAGAGTACAAAAATAGTTAAGAATTCTTATAGCAGTGAAATAGGTATTGTAGTCTTAATCAGAAAATTTTTAAATAAAATGGAATAAAATGCAATCTATCTCAGGGTATGACACATAATATAAACACATGTTAGGAATAAGTTTTGTAAAACTTTTGTATAAGTTATCTATGTCTGTGTGTATGAGTGTTTCGGGAGTCATAGCATAAGATCTGTTTCTTTCTGTGGATCATAATAAAAAATGTTGAAGGTTAACAGATTAGATGGAACAACGTTGACAAAAGGTAAGATGATTCTGGATACATTTGTGAAACTCTTGTCCCCACAGCATAGAAGTGCCCCATACAGGTTTCTTGATGAACTGAGCTAAGAGGAAGTTTGTTCTTTCTGCTTCAAGGCTGACGGTCTCCAGTGCGTCTGATTCCTTCTGTCTCCCCTCTTCCACGGGGCTTTGTTCTCTGGTATTCATCTCTCTCTCTTCTGAATCTTGAGTCTCTGCTTCTTCCCTGTCAATGAGTCTATAAATATACTTTTGATTCTCCCTCAAATCATGAATGACCCTCTTTCCCAAAGCCTTGTACTCTTTCCTTTCTTGTATTTACCTTAAAATATTATGAATGTATCCATTCAATAGTCAGGAAATATTTACTAGGCACCATCTGTGTTCAGGTGTCATGAGCTAACACCTGGTCTCCTGGGGCAGTCTTACAACTAATTATAATCCAGCATCGTTGCCCTCATTTCACAGAAATAGCTTTTATCATGTCACCAGTGACTTTCTAAATCCCAAACTCAAGGAACATTTTTAGTCTTCAATTTACTTGACTCCTCTCTCTCTCTCTTTCTGTTTTCCACACCTGTTAGGCTCATACCTTCCTATCAGTGATAACATACCACAATTTTCTGTTTCCTTTTCCTCTTTCACTTCTCACATCCCCTCACCCCTCCCTGGAATGCCTTTTTTCTCAGATGTTCTAGCAAAAATCTAATCAACTTTCAAATTCTGGATTAAGTGCTTCCTCCTCAGTAAGCTCTCTGCCTCACCTGCCCCTTTCAGTCATCCCTACATCGTTCCTCCTAAGCTACGTGACCACCTCATTATCTTTATCACCAAACCTCATGTATTCATATATACATATATATATGTAACATATATTATATATATAAATATATACAATATATAATACATATATATAAGTGTATATATATAACACACATTGCATTTCAAGCAATTATTTTTTTATCCACCTTCTATACTAGAATGGGGAGTTTCCATGAAGATAAGTAATAACTCTTAACACAATGCTTTGCAGAGGATGTGTACTCTTGAGAATGTTCATGAGTGAATGTATGGATGAGTGAATATATAAATGAATGAATGAACTAGTTAAATTATTCCACTATTTCTCAACAATGAATTAAACCCCAGATCTTCAGCTGTGCCTAAGACATAGTAAGTTCTCAATAATAATTTAATGAATAAAATATCTTTAATTCAAATAAATAGACATAAAAACTATTGAATGATATATAGGAAATAATTTTTAAGTTTATATATACATTGCCTGTTAGACATATGCCCAGTAGCCAGTTGTTATAACCAATTCTTGTTACCCAATTCTTTTTTATTAAATTCTTCCTTATTTATCTATAATATAGTGACGGATAAAGAACTGTTTTATAAACAGGTTAAAATGAGTCTTAATCAAAGCATTATATGCATTAAGTCCAAATTTGTAATTCAACAATTATGTCTCATTGCTCTTCTGTGCACACAGTACTGTGCTCAGAGTAACACTGATGCTTTACACCACTGAAGTTGCTGGGGAATTTGTACCTTAGCTTACCAGGAGAAAGAACAAAAACTGTATCTCCAACAGATGACAGGGTCTGAGCACAGAGGTATTCATGCTACCAAGCAATTTATCAGCAGCAGCGAATCAAGGTCCCCTTGTCAAATGCAAGCATTGGGGTAAAGAACAGGTAATTTCCCCTCATTGAGGAAAACATCATTAACCTGCTCATATTCTTTATGTGTGCCCTTGTCTATCAGCAGCTTCCTTCCTTTCTTTGATTGAGTGCATATGCTTATCTGTGTCTTGACATTGACCACAATTGGAAAAGTCAGGCATCTGTGCACAAGGTTTGCACATTAGAGATAAATAGACTTGAGATCCCACGAATTATTGATGTTATTGCAGCTTCAAGTGCCATGCCACCCTTTCTCTCACCTCCCGGCAAATGGCTTCCCATCTTTGTCAAACGAAATGAATGCTCAAGTGGTACTCTCAAGTCTGAGCAGAGAAATCTAAGGGGAAGTATAATCATTGCAAATCTTCCTGTAAATACACATGGTTAGCCCTTTAAGTAGAACTCAGTGGCTGCTTGTCATTATCACAAAGAGGAGTAATAACAGTCTGTTTTTTACCAAAGAGCCAACTCAATGTTGAGATACCCTTCCAAGATATGTCGGAACCCTAGAGCCTTCATCTTTATCAAAGCTTACACACTAGTAAAATGCATATCATACCTATTCACAGACTTGGATGTTTTTCCTACATAAGTAGCATTCCTTGATTAGGTAAACAATATGCCTTGGGAAATAGTACTTAGGGAGACATTTAACAAATATGCTTTGAACCTGGAGTGACTTTATATGAGAAAGATACAATTATACAAGGAACTTAAAAGTTTTGTACATGGAAAATATGAGGAAGTTCAAGTTTATTTAAAATTAAATGAGATTCATTTAGCAAATTTTCGTGCATTAAAAGAGCAAGAATAAATTTATAGACCTTTAAGAGAATCTGGTCATACATCAGTTTGTGAAATTCAGCATAACACTGTGTGGAAATGAAATTGTCTAGGACAGTAAGGGAGAAGACATTTCTGAGACGATTAGGCCAAACTAAGAAAGAGTGTGTATGTCTCATCTATTTAGATTGTTATATAAGTTTCCTAGGGCTACTGCAATAAATGACCACAAACTGGATGGCCTAAAACAATAAAAATCTGCTATTTCAGATTTCTGTAAGCTACAAGTCTGAAATCAAGGTGTCAGCAGGGTCATGGTTTCTCTGAACACTCCCACGTAGAGTTCTCCCATTGCTTCCTATATTCTGGCAGTTGTTGGAAATCCTTGGCATTTCTTTGAATGTGGCTGCATCACCCCAGTTTCTGCTTCCATCTTCACATGGCTATCTTCTCTTTCTCTCTGTGTTCACCTCTGCCTTCAAATTTTCTCCTTGTAAGGACACCAGATGGATTTGTGGTCAATTCTAATCCAGCATGAGCTCGTGTGTAAATGCAAGCATGCTCAGTCATTAAGTCATGTCTGACTCTTTTGTGACCCCATGGAGAGGTAACCTGCCAGACTCCACTATTTATGGAATTTCCCAGGGAAGAATACAGGAGTAGTTTGCCATTTCCCTCTCCAGGGGATCTTCCCGACCCAGGGATCGAACTTTCATCTCCTGTATTGGCAGGCCAATTCCTTACCACTGAGCCACCATGGAAGCTCCCGTATGAGCTCATCTTAGCTGATTTCATCTGAAAAGACCCTATTTCCAAATAAGATCACATTCTAAGGTCCAGGTGGGCATGAATTTTGGTGGGACTTTAATTCATTCTGGTACAGTTGCTAGATTGTTTTATTTGAAATAATGGTTGGTTAAATGATTCTTAAACATGCACAACAAGTAGACCTCAGCAGCCCAAGAGAAGAAGCCACAGTTCCACTCTTGGAACTGTGTCAAGTAGCAGAATCAAAAGGGAAAAACAATCAGATAGGTGTAAAGTGCATGTGTGCATGCTAAGGTGCTTCAGTCGTTTCTGACTCTTTGTGACCCTCAGGACTGCAGCCTACCAGGCTCCTCTGTCCATGGGATTCTCCAGGCAAAAATACTAGAGTGGATTGCCATACCCTCCTTCAGGGGATCTTCCCGACCCAGGGAGGTATAAAGTAACAGTACATGAAATCGATTTTTTGAATATTAGCATTATAGATCAGTCATCATTTACTTTTCAATATTGTTAGTGTTTATGTTGGCTTATCAAACAATTTTGTTTGCAAGAAGTGTTTTGCTTCTTTACACTTGCAAATTTTATGTGCCCGCTTCCTGAGTAGCCACCCCTCTTAAGCTTCATTCTCTATAGATTTGCTTGTTTTTACCTCTTGTGTACATTATATAGCTGTTTCCTGCCTTAGAACCTTTGTCCAGGCTATCCTTTCAGACTGGATACTTCCCTCTGGGCCCCTTCCTGCATGTTTCCTTTGGGCTTTTTTATTTTTTTTTTCCTCATCTCACATGATACTTCCTAAAGAATGATTCCCCAGACACTGTTCTCATCTTTATCCTAAACTGGACATCCCCTCTCCGTCTACTATATTGCTCAGTGCAAAACATTCTCTTTGCATTTACCAAATAGCATGGTAATTACCTGTTAATGTATCTGCTTTCTCCCGATACACTGTGCATTCATGGAAGGCTGAGATGGTTCAGAAAATTCCATGTAGACAAATGAATAAGTAAATAATTGACACAGGGACAAACCAAGGCACAGTTGTAGGTCCCTATTTGACAGTGATCAAGGTATCAATTCTGCCCTTGGCAAGCTTGCATGGATGATGGGTGATGTGCCTGCATATCACCATATTTTGAGGAGACAGTCTCTAATACCAGAAAGAACGCAAAATGGAATACATCAGAAAATTAGCAAATTGGGCCTTTATTCTAACTAACTGTAGTACAATCTCTGGAGATTTCAGGATAGGTGTGGGAATCAAGCTAAGCATTGGGGAATAGCTCTTTCTTGTGGAGGTGGTCTGGTGGGGCAGGTGGGGCTACTGGGGAATCATGAAAGGTAGGAGAACTTTAAGGCAGAAGGGAAAAGAAAACATGATTGAGGGCACGAAGATGTATACATCTAGGATCCATTGAAAACCAGTAAATAATTCAGCTGTGATGCAGGGCTGCAAACATAATTAGATAGTTGTGATGAAAACAACTGGAAATTAGATGACAGCTAGATCACAGAGGCCTTAAGTGACAGTACAGAGAGATGTTACAGGAGTATAAGGGAAGAAGGGTGTGTTCAGAGCTCTGTTTGCTTTTGTGAACCCTAACTGCCCAAATCTGTAGACAGGTACAGAAGAAGCACATGAGGGAGTCAATGGAGAGTGTAAAGATGGCACACTGCTGAGGAATAGGATGCTTCTGGATGAGGGGCAGGGGAAATTGTTATAAATGAAGAGCAGAAGAGTGATTTTAAAGGTAGACGTTACCAGATCTAGAAAAAAGTAAAGGGAAACTGGACTTGTAAGACAGATGTACTCGTTGGCCTTTAAAAAGCAAAGAGGGAGGAAGAAGAGAACTAAAAAGTGGATCCCAGTGATTCTGTGAGACTGTTCCCATGCCCTAGCCAGGATGAACTGCACACTCACCTGTATTCCAACAGTATTTTCTTTCGGCTTTTCTAACTAAATGCTACACAAACTGTAGTCTGTAGGAGAAGGCTGTTTTGCAAACTATTAGCTGCCCATTTGCAAGGATAAAATACAGAAATTGAGCACAAACTTTTAGAAACTGGCCGCAATCTGATATTGTCACAACATCCATAAATACTGTTTTGTATTTAATATTGTATCTGTATACTATGGACTGGGGAAAACAAAACAAAAACTGATCCTTTGCCATAGGCTGTTTGAGAAGCTCTTGTTTTGTAAAACCAACTTCACTGAAATAAAGCATAATTTATCTGTCCATTTCTCCAGTAGCTTGCCAGTTCAGTGGAGAAGAAGCAATATGTTTGCATCCTTTGTAAACCTCAGTTTTCAAGCATGAGTGAAAGCACAACACGCATCATCAATAAACAGAATGGAATTGATCTTGATAACTAGTTAATCATTTTTTCCTGTTGAGAGAGCAGGTCCAGGTTGATTGTGTGGGGTAGAAGTTATAGAAATGAAACTTAGGAGACACAAATAGACACAGACAGTTGTTGTTGTTCATTGCTAAGTTGTGCCTGACTCTTTGTGACCCCATGAACTGCAGCATGCCAGGTTTCCCTGTCCTTCACTATCTCACAGAGTTTGCTCAAACTCATGTCCACTGCGTTAGTGATGCTCTCCAACCATCTCATCCTCTGTGGCCCCCTTCTCCTCCTGCCCTCAACCTTTCCCAGCCTCAGGGTCTTTTCCAGTGAGTCAGCTCTTCAGATCAGGTGGTTCAAGTATTGGACCTTCAGCTTCAGTATCAATCCTTCCAATGAATATTCAAGGTTGATTTCCTTTAGGATTATGAATGCTTTGATCTCCCTGCAGTCCAAGGGACTCTCAAGTGTATTTGCCACAGTTTGAAAGCATCAGTTATTCAACGATGGACATTCTTATAGTCCAGCTCACACATCCATACATGACTACTGGAAGAACCATAGCTTCGACTCTGTCGACCTTTGCCAGCAAAGTGATGTCTCTGCTTTTTAATACCCTGTCTAGGTTTGTAATAGCTTTCCTTCCAAGGAGCAAGTGTCTTTTAATTTTATCAAAACATAAGTAGTGATAAATTCAAATACAAAAATATAAGTAAGCAAGAGATAGTTCTCATAAGATGCCACAGAAAGAAAAAGTGCTGGGGTCCAGCCCATGTGGATCCAGGGAATTCGAAGGGGGGACAGCTTTGGCGATCAGGATATGATAGAATTAAAGATATAAAGAATGGTTGAATAAGGATAGCTCAGTGAGAAAATTTAGTGGAGAAAAGAGGCTGAATAACTTGGTTTACGTGGAAAGCCAATAAAATTTCAAGACAAGAAATTTGCCTCACCTAAGTTGGCCGTAGGCATCCTTCCATTCTCCCAAAGGAGAGGAGACACTAAGGCCTCCCTGGTCAGATCTTAGAAGCCCAGGCATAATTAGTAGGCTTGATGAGCCTCCATGCTCCAGATGGGAATTCAGCCAGAAAGTGAGAGAAAGAATGACATGAGGAGACCAGTCTTTCTAGGAACTGATCCCATTCTTTATTTTCCAGGGTCCGCTTTTATACACATAGATGTAATACAAAAGTCACGTGGGGTCAGAAGTCCTGACTTTTATCAAAATCAGGTGCTTCATACGGATGTATACAAAGGTCTTAGGGGTGTTACATCATCTTCTGGCCAGGGGGCCTGCTGACAATTTATGACCCTCTCCTTGTGACAGCAGTCAGTCAACCAGAACACTTATTTCTCCAGGAGTGATTGTTCTTAAAACAGACACCACCTTCCGAAGGCACCAGATGAAGTTACATTCCTATAGGGTGAGGGTGCAGTGGGTTTTAATTAAGGAAAGAATCTGCTTAGCTTAAGGTCTAACGTGATTAATATCAAAGGTTAATACTTATTTTTTCTATATATTCATCAATGTGTATAAGGGCAGAGGATGTGGAGACTTAGCAGCAAACATTGACTCAACAAATGAAAAACCCTTCACCAATCAAATTTTTAATCAGCCCACTATACTACACTAATAATTTCCTAACTTTTCAAAAGAATCTGTTTTTAGAAGGTTTAAAGCATCTCGTGCCTCTCACGGTTGGGAGGCTGTGAACAATCACATGTGGCCGCACAAACCTGTCAGGCAGGCTAGAAAACCTTCAGAGGAGTTTGTAGATTGAAACACTCCTGTCATGCCCAGGAATTACTATTAACTGGAGCTGTAAGTTAACTCTTTTCCAGAGAGAGGTGGTGGGGGACAGCCCCCCGTAAAGTCAGAGGTGTAGGTGAGAGCACAAAGCCGTAAAGTAGGCAGACTCTGGTTTTGGGGGTAGATGCTCGAGAATTTCCAGGAGGACTCCTGAGGCTCAATCCCGCCTTTGTGTATGCCGAGCCTCCTTCCTCCTGACCTTTGCCACGGGTGGAGTTCCTCACACTGGCTCCCGGCAAAAAAGAGCAGTGAAAAGGAGCTAGAAAACTTTGACCAGTTGTGTGTGCTTCAAACTTTGAGGACGAAACCCTTGGAAAAGAATGGGCCAACGATGGGAACAGAGAGGAGAGGCTGAAACTGTCCTCAGAATCGCAGGGCACAGTGAGATCCGACTGATGAACACACTTTCCTTCTGAGACTGTTGCCTCTGCTCTGGATCAAGTTAAACATCTATTAGTGCAGAATGGGAAAAGTGCTCCAGTTTCCAAGGTCCTGAACATGATCCATCCCAAAATAAGCAGCCTAGTGTCCTTGACCCAACAAAACTCTGTTTTCAGTGATGACTTTCCTGAAGAAAGACAGAGGATTATTCAGCACACAGCAACATGTGTGGTGCTGTGGACAGACTGAAGTTGTTTTGGGCTCAGAGTCTGCTTCAGGTGTCTGTGCATGCTTTCGTTGTTTCACTTGATCTACCTACAGAATTTCAATTAGTTTCCATCCACAAAATACAAAATCGAATCCTTCTGAATACCCTGAACTCTTTCTAAGCTCCAGGCTGTGTTGCCAAAGTGACAGTTTGCATGGATCTACGCCATATTTCAGAGAATCTGGTCTGACTAGAGAGCCTGGTCAAACTTGAAAGGATGATAGTGACAGTCTAGCTAAGCTTCTATTTTGTAGAAAGGTAATTCAGTCACAAAGTAATAAAATAACTAGTTCAAGCTTACATAATGAATTATTTCAGATAAAGCAGAATGAAGTTTTCCTATCTGCAAGACCCTGAACAATTTCTAGTATGCTTCAGTGCTTCTCTGTCAACTATTCAGTTATCACATCATGACTTGACCATTGGTTAAAACAACAAAACTCCCAAACGTTGAAATCAGCTGATGGTTGGAAAAAAATTTCTGTGTGGTTTTTGCTACTCCCCAGGAACTGTGGAGGACCTCACCGTGTTTCAAGATACTATAGCATTCCATGATGGTTAAGGACAGAACCGCTAACAAATAGGAGTTAACATTTGCAGAATAAAGTTCATAAAATAAAGCTACCTTTACAATGAAGAAACACCTGTAAATTATTTAGAAATTTTTGACATTTTGAGCTCTCTGCTTCCCAGATGCAAATTTTAGGTTTTTAATTGTTTCACCAAAAGTCCACATGGCCACCAAAAGTACATTAGAAGGCAAGAGACTGGATTTTGACTACATGAATATGGAAATCTCATCTTCACAGTGAGGTGTTCATAGTACCTACCTCCTTGAGTTCTTATAAAGATCATTCAAGGTAACAATTGTAAGGTGGCTGACGTGATGTTCTAGACATGGTATGAAATCTACAAATGTTAACCACTGACAATAATTAACAGATAGTCCTGCAAGGAGGTTTCAATATATAAGAGTGGAGATTAGACTTGATGATGAATAAGATCTTTTCTGTTTCTGATTTTTTTTTTTTTTTTACTTTGATGGTCCTTCCTTTCATTAGGCCATTGGCAAGTTAACTAAGCCTGTGTCTCCATCTCCAGCAAAATGCTACTTTTAAATACCTTCTTTCAAACCTAATTAATCAGTGGACCCTGGTCTGATTGCATTTCTTGCCTTGGTTTTAAAAGGTGCTCAGTCATTATTGAAAAGGAAAGAAACTAACCCAGCGGGAGTATGTATTGTATGCCATGATCATCAGTCATGTTATATGGTCTATCCGGCAGTCTATGAGGGGGGATAGTGTCATTGCGTTTTATAGATGAGGAATAAATCCTCAGAGATATTGACTCATCAAAAGACCCAGTCAGAGTGAGCATGCAATTTATTGTTCAAACCAGGACACTTTCCAGAGTAAAAAGGGGGCATTGTTATGAATTATTCTGGCAGGGAAATTTCCTGGCAGTTCAGTGGTTAAGACTTCACCTTCCAGTGCAGGGGGTGTGGGTTTGATTCCAGGTCAGGGAGCTAAGATTCCACATGCCTTGCAGCCATTAAACCAAAACTTGAAAAACAAATAATTATTCTAGATCAATAGTTATAAATCAGAACTGTCCCAGATAAGGATCGGGGGCATATGGCCACTCTCCTTGTGGCCAAAAATAAGTTATGGGGCCAGATCCCAAACACAAGACATCCCCTAAATCCTGTGTTTAACTACAATGATGGGGGAAAAGATCTTCCCTGTTATGATTGTATTATGCTGGGCTGGCGGTTAGAACCCAAATACAAGTGAAAACTGGGATACTACTATGAGACCCTAGTAACCTGAAGAGGATACAGTGGTCAGGGCATCGATGTTCTCTGGAGCTTCTACAGAATCAAGAAAGCTGTTATATGCTGAATGTTGCTTGTGTCCCCCAAATACATATGTTGAAGCCCTGGTGCCCACTATAACGGTAGTTGGAGGTGGTGCTTTGGGGAGGTAATTAGGTTCGTATTAGATTGTGAGGGTAGGATCCTCATGGCGGGGTAAATGTCCTTATAAAAGAGGAGGAGACATGACACCTCTCCCTCTATCTTCCTGCAAGCACCACAAGCAAGTCATGTGAGCCGCAGGGAAAAGGTGAGTCTCCACAAGAAGCAGGCTTTCCAAAAGATACTCAAACTGTCTGCACTTTGGTCTTGGATTTCCTCACCTCCAGAACTGTCAGGAATTTATATTGATTAATCCATCCAGTCTATGGTATTTTGTTATGGCAGCACAAACTAAGACAAGACCAATTACTAAGGCATGACTATAAAGGCTTAGGGAGATCTTTAAAATTGAGGACAAGGCAACTGAAAGGCAAGTCTGAGAGACAGAGAGAGAAAGAGGTGGGGGGAGATACAGGTAACCTAATGGGCACCTAAATATAAACCAGAGAATAAAGATAACTAGGGACTGTCCCTTCTCCCAGCAAGTAAGCTAACCCAACAGCATAATTGAAAACTTATAAAAAGAAAGGACATATTCATACCTGATTTTGGTCAACTAAGTAATTCTGGGAAATGTATCACCAATAGATTGTATTTGCAAATGTAAAAATAAGAAAGGGATCAGTAATATTCATTGCATTTGCTTGGTCATTTGTACTTTCCCAACAGTTAATATTTGGTGAAGCCATAGGACATGCCAAGTACTGCTCTCCATGTTCTGTATATATCTACAGAATTAAACTGTTCTGTGAGGCAGGTTCTGCTTTGTTTTCCATTTTACAGACTAGGAAAGTGAGGTCTAGAGATGATGATTAACTTGTCTGAGACTTTTTCTTTTCCCTGCAGAGTGGGCAGATTGTTTTCCCACAGCTGATGAATCAAATGATCATAAAAAGAGTGACCTAAGGTGGCACTGGTGGTAAAGAACCCCTCTGCCAATGCAGGAGACATAAAAGACACAGGTTTGATCCCTGGGTCAGGAAGTTCCCCTGGAGGAGGGCATGGCAACCCACTCCACTGTTCTTGCCTGGAGCATCCCCATGAACAGAGAAGCCTGGCAGGCTACAGTCCATAGGATCACAAAGAGTCAGACACAACTGAAGCAACTTAGCAGGCACACACAAAGCAATACATTTATTCTCTTATATATAGTTGAGATCTGACATCTAAGATGTCTTAGACGTCTGGCAGGGCTGTTTCCTTATGGAGGCTCCAGGAAGAATATGTTTCCTTGTCCTTTCTAGATTTTGGAGGCCACCTACAATCCTTGGCTCATGGTTTTCTTCTCCAACTTCAAAGCCAGTAGTAGCATAGCAGCCTCCAATCTCTCTCGCTTTGGGTTTCTGTCGTCATGTCACCTGCTGCTGCTGCTGCTTCCATTGGGCCCACTGAATAATCCAGGATTATTATCCCATCTCATGATAACTAATTTAGTCATACCTGTAAACTGCCTTTCACTGTGTAAAGTGACATATAGTATTCTGTCTTCCACAGCAGGGTCCATGCCTAAGTGTGGCTGCAGAAGATACTGCTGTAAACTACTGAACCATAGTACCTGAAAACATTTCAACATACATTTTACCTGAGTGTGTGCTATATGCCAAGAATTTGCCTCATGTTGGGCATATGATACTGCACAAAACATCTATGATCCTAACCTCATGTGCAGTACTGGTACTGACATATACATAATCACAAAGCGAAAAACAGTGAACTCTGGAAACAAACAGGAAAGACAGAGAAGAAGAAAATTACAAATTAGAGTTCAAGGAGGACTTCTCTAAGGAAGTAGCATTTAAACAAAAACCCAAATGACGAAAAAAGTATATAGTGTGTTCATCCAATATTTGACATGAATTTAAAAGGGTATTGATAGTGGCTCTGATAAGAGATTAAATCATGGGGTAGTTCCATCATTCTTTCTGTTTCTTCTCTTAATTTTCTAAATGATGAACTATTACTTTAAATTAGAAAAATGAAAGAAACAGTGTTTTATGAAAGAAGTGGTGTGTGTGTTGGCCTTGAAGATTGAATCTGTAGAAAGTTTCCTCAATCGGCTGTGGAATGGATGCCAGACCTGTTTCTGAAGTTTGTTCTAGAAGACAGTGTCTCTCGTTCAAATGCATTAAAGTTTTCTCTACAACCAGTACTTCCTTAGATTACAAATTCCTCTTATTACTCAGCATCATGCTATCATGTCAGAAAGCGCAAAGTCAACACTCTAAAGTACAAAAATTGGAAAATACTTGGAATGTTCTAAATATTTAACCTTTTAAGATTATGCTCCTTAATTTCAAGCTTGCTTATATTTCGTGTATGGGAATGACACTGCCTTACTGGAACCCAGTTCTAGCCACTGCTATTGCTCTGAGAAACATCCTAGTCTATATTTAGAACAATTGACTGGGTAGAAAAAGGAAACAGGCTCTTTCATCAATGTTTGATCTGATAGATGCCTCCAAATGCCGGTCAGTTCTCCACTGAATGTTACCATGGGCAACGGTTTTAAGAACTTTATATGAATAAAAGAGAACAGGCTAAAAAATACTGAACATTTGTCTGTGTGGCTTTGTCCATTTTATTCATATGGCTGTCTAGACTTAGATCTTAACATTTTGATGATTTATTGCTCGGAGCCCTTATGCATTCTCCCCTGGCATACTGAAATGCATACCTAATTGGGTTCCCTCTCTGTTCCTCCTTAACCCATCCCAGTCTTTTCAACCCACTGCTGCCAAAGTAATCTGCCAAATAATGCTCTCACCACACCCCTCCCTGCTCAAGAAATCAACATAATGCTATCTATAAGTATTTACTATGTGACAGGCATTCAGCAAGGGCTGGAAAGTTTTCCTTTTACAAATCTAGTTGGAAAAAAGAAACATTTGAACAATGAGTTCTAATACAGAGTTGGATGACATCAGTGTCAACTGGTCTAAGAAACCAGCTTCTAGAGCACAGAGGAATAAAGAATTAATTATTTAAGAGCCCAAGCTCTAGCTAAATAAAGTACCTCTGAAGAGCCTTTGTTTCTGGTTTCAGTCTTTCTAGATTTAGCCCATTCTCTGCATTCATGAACTTTCATCTCTGCCCTTTTTTTTTTTTACAAGCTACTAGAGACTTCTCCATTAGGACTTTTTAGAAAGGCAAGTTTATAAAATCCACATGATTCCAGTAAAAATAGTAATGGGAATATATTAACTCATTTAGAAATACTTCTTAACTTTTGGAAACTATCTAAAAGTAAAGCTTCAGGTGAGGCTTAATCTACCAGTTACGATGTTATCACACCTGAGTCCTGATTTCCTTCTTTTCTATGCCTTCCAGTCTGATTTATTCTATAACCAGTTTGCCTTCCTGGCTATTCTAGGTTTAGTCTCAAGTAGCAGCAAGAGGGCTTAGTTAGGACCTCACCTATTACTGTCATCTGCAAAAAAGCAAACAATTCCCTAAAAGGCTAACACAGTTCCTGAACCTTATTTTCATTGACTTGAGTTGAGCCATACCCTGCTTCATGAATCAGTTATTGTTTCTGGAACATTATATCAACTGTCCTAACTTAATTTGGACCCATACCTAGAGTTGATGGTGGTGTCATCTACTAGCTGATAGTGAAAATTGGGGAAGAGTACTTACTTAAAGGGAGAACTTCTTACTGTTTTACAAAAGAAGAATGATTATACTGGACAGTAAGAAGTGAATGAATGAATTAAAAACCAGATAAATAATTAATAACTTGTTTTAGCCTCATCATTCTTGGACAGTATTTTGCCATAATATCTTCTTAGGCAGTTGAAAGAATCTCCAACTCAAGCATTGTTTAAACTTAGAAAGTCTGTCAAATATTGTGTTTTTTTCAACAAAACCTTTTGAGTTTATTGCATAACATTTTACATAAAACAAACATTCAGTAAGTTTTTATCATTACTTATTCCAAAAATTTCCACTTCACCATTCTGTTTTGTTTTTTCTTGAAAGTCACCAGTATTCTAATTTTAAAACCAAAGTTTTTCCCTTGTCTTTTCATGGCTTTACTTCTTTTTAGCTCACTTCTTTTCAGCACTGAATAACACTCCACTGGATGAATATACCATACTATGTTTATCCACACATGTGCTGAAGGACATCTTAGTTGCTTCCAAGTTCTGACAATTATGAATAAAGCAGCTATAAACATCTAGGTGCAGGTTTTCATATACACATAAAATTTTCAGTCCCTTTAGGTAAATACCAAGGAACATGATTGCTGACATATAGAAACAGTAAGTTTAATTTTGCAAGAAACTACTGGACAGTTTTGCAAAGTGGTTGTGCCCTTTTGCATTCCTACCAGCAGTGAATGAAAATTCCCATTGTTCTACATTCACCAGCATTTGCTGGTGTCAATCCAACTACAATTTTTGAAACCAATTTATCATGTCAATGAAAAAAATGCTTCCAGGACTCTTACTGCTACTGCTAAGTCGCTTCAGTCATGTCCGACTCTGTGCGACCCCAGAGACGGCAGCCCACCAGGCTCCCCCGTCCTTGGGACTCTCCAGGCAAGAACACTGGAGTGGGCTGCCATTTCCTTCTCCAAAGCATGAAAGTGAAAAGTGAAAGGGAAGTTGGTCAGTCGTGTCCGACTCCCAGTGACCCCATGGACTGCAGCCCACCAGGCTCCTCCATCCATGGGATTTTCCAGGCAAGAGTACTGGAGTGGGGTGCCATTGCCTTCTCTGGGCAGGACACCTAAAAACACTGTCAAGATATGCAATGGCCATCTCTGGAATTTGAACTCTTGATTTGGGTACTTCAAACATTAACCTCTCTAGGGTGTAAATCAGAGTTAGCTTTCACACATATATATATGAGATATTTTATTGAGATATTTAAAAATCAATTATAAAAAATATAGCAGAAACTCTAAATTTTCAGTGAGAAAAACATTGACAGAGTACACAGATTTTATCCCAGATTCTATGAAGTCTAATCCATGGCTCTCAGGACATCTGTGAATTCTTCATAGTTGTATGAGACATTGCAGTGTGTGTGCCTTTTTCTAAGCAGATAATTCACAAATTTCCTCATTTTCCTAGAAGTGTCAATGCCTTATTAAAGAACAAGTTTTTCAATATGGATATAAAAACTGAGACACTTTTCTTCGTTAATGCATTCATTCATATGAGCAATATGCATTGCGTGCCTTCTACATGCTGTGCGTTACTCTGAAACCTAGGGAGACAGCAGTGAACCAGTTGAACAAATTCCCCATCAAGAGTGAAGGATATAGGTAATCAAGATTAAGCTGACTGTACATGGCATACATAATTCCACTTACTGAAAATTCCACTATCACACAACCAATCTATACAAAGTTGTAGTAGCCAGAAGCTACTTTAGATACACTGAGTAAACATTAAATGATTTTGTATTATGCAATTCTGGATCATTCAACAACCTTTATTATTTATTAATCCTAATAATCCTTTATTATTTATTAATTTATTTTTCCTCTGAAGGGCTAGGCTCAGGCACACAAATTTCCAAGTCAATCATTTACCAAGTCTAGCTCAATGATCTCTCATTACGAAACATGAATTTTAAATATGCATTTTAAAAGTTGGGTTGTAATTAGGTTATTGGTCTGCTACAAAAGCTTTATTGTTTAATGATCACTTCTTAAATCCAGGTCAGACTCCTTCTGACCTTGATGTGCGCACACTTAGTGCTCACAACTTTTCTGTGCATACATACCTCCAACCACCGCAGCACTACGCACCGCGAAGGCTTCCCTAAAGTCGTTCTTGGTAGTCTCACTTTGTGTCTTTGGAAATAAGCTGACTGATAAGTGATAGCAGCCTGTGTAATTATTATTGAGCATTTATTGTGGTTCTGGAACTGGGTTGAGCACTTTCCAATTATGAATGGCAGATCATGCAACACAATACTAAGAGTGTGGGTTTTGAATGTCAGCTCTGCAACCTATTTAGCTGTGAGACTTTGGCAAGTTATTTAAATTCTACACCTCAGTTTTCTGGGATATTGAATACGATACAATAAACTCACTTCATAGGTTGTAGGGAGGAGTATATAAGGTAATGTATCTTCTTGCACAGCCTGATGTGCAGAAATCACTCAGTGAATGTTGATCATTAATATTATCATTAAAATTCATAACAGGTATTCAAAATAGTTATTATTATCTGTATTTCTGTATGAGATTTACCAGCAGGGTAGATACTATCTATTCTTTTGTTAGATAGTCTGCATCTCACTTCATTATGTCAGAAATTATGAAGATTCCTTGGAACCTTCTCCAGGAAGTCTTTAATTGATTCCCCCTTTTAAATATCATTTTTCTTGTTTGTTCTTGATCCTAGGATATTAAATAGGGATATTTAATAGGGATATTAAAAATGGACTTTATCTTCTTAAATTGGATAGTTTTGGAAACAATGATTATAGAGAGGAAAAAAAGCAAGGCATAGGGTATAAGGACTTGGTTTTGAACACTGATTATCAGCTGTGTGACATGGAGCAAATTATTCAACCTCTCTGGTCCTCAATTTTCTAGTCTCTAAAATGGGAACAATGATACTTTTCTTCTGGGTTGTTGATGAAAATTTAATACTCTGGAATAGAAAGAGCACCTAATAACAGTGCCTGGCATGTAGGCAGGGTCTAGAGGCAGAATAAATTTCTCCTCTTCACTCTCTCCAGGAAGACAGATTTACTCTACTTCGTATTCTTCACAGAAGTTAGCACACTCTGTTACAAATATGCAGTGCTTAGAAAGTATTGAGTCAAATTAAATTGCTGCTACATCCAGTGATAACAAATGGCCATATAAACAGCAAGGACACATTGCAGTATAAATCTATTAGCTGCATTTGTGGCTGCTATAGTATTATTTTTATTATGAATTAATAACTACATATTAGAATTATACCCGGGGTTATCTCTTAAATCACTTACAAACAGCTAGTGTGGATAATTAATCTTGTGAATTCTTCACCACTGTGAAGTGATTTCTCACTAGTCTGTATTCCTCATACTTTGGAGATACCCTGGTCATAGACTTTAACCCTTGAGTTATAATTGTTACTTTATTTTCCTCATTTCCTACTAAATGGAATCCCCTCAAGGAGAGACTCCCTCTTATTCATCTTCTACTCCTAGTCTCTGACATAGGACCTTGCCTGCAGAAATGTGCCAAGCATTAGGCCTTGGTCCTCCAAGAACTGAGGAGATGGAAGATCATGGTGACTTGTAATGACCAGAGTGTGTGTGGAGTTCAGGTGATCAGAGGAGGAGCATCCCCTCCCCACCAACAGATGTAAGGAGCCCCCTACAGATGTAAGGAGCCCAGAGAGGCTTTCTGATGAATTGATGCATGCACCGAATTTCAAAAGATAAAGGAGAAGAAAGTGTTACTAAGAAAAGAACACTCATTAGGTTGCATCAATGAATGTGTCTTTTAGTTAAATCTCAAAGAAATGTAGATGATAGCATCAGCTATTGAATTTAACCATAAAAAAGCTCACATTTTTCATGACAACAAAGATACCCCACTTGCTAATTGAAGTACATACCTTAATTGAAAAAAAATACACCAAGGGAATGAAGATGCTTTATAAGCCAGGCTTTTATAAATCAGATCCTTTTAAACAACTCCGAGAAGCTCCTTTGTTTCAAGCTCATCCTTGAAATGATCAAAGAGGTCTCCCTGAAGATCTCCAAAAACATGTCAAAGTGAAGATAATACATTCTGTTATCACTTCAGTTAATTTGTGAATGTGAGTAATTAGATAAATTGGCTGTCAATATGTGCTTATAAGATTAAGCACTATCACACTTCTGTAGATAAGGGCCACCAGAGCACACTGCATGGCTATCAGTGCATATTATTCTCACTGATATTTGGATGCTGGTGCTCTTGGGACTCATAATACAAGGTTACAAGATAATCACTATCAATCTTTTCAAAAAGTCTGCCCAGGACATTTGCTGAAAATTAGCCCTGGAGCACTGGAAAGACTATGTAAATGCATCGCCTCCTGCTTGACTGTCCCAAGAGCTCAGTCTCAGTGTGTGAGAAAGGCTGATAACAAATGAGAAAGCAGCATGAAAAAAAGCAACAAGAGTAGACTGTGGAAAACAGAGCCTGGCATAGGATTTTAATTTTTAAGGTAGATTTCATATCAAAATGTTTGCAGGGCATTCAAGTTTAAATGAATAAAAGATAAATTTGTCTATGATAGTAAGGATTTATGTCTTAGCTTCCAGATATGTCAATACAATGCTGTATCTCTTTGCATATATAGATGGGAAAATGGGCTATGTTCATACAACACAAATGATTGAACTTGTAGATATTATCTATACTCATCGGTTAACAGAAATTTATCAAAAATCTTTGTATAAATAGCACAACGAAAGAAGCATGAACCAGGGACAGAGTTAGATGGGAAGAAGAAGGGTACAGCTGGGACTTTTGCAGAAGATGACATCTGAACTGTGATTCACGATTTTTATTGGGCACATACTATAATATGACAAATCTAAGGAGAGATTGAGTTAGTTGTTGAAAGTATTAACTCTTCTCATCAAGTAAATATTTCTGCCAGCCTGACACAGTGCTAAATATTTTAAATATTTTCTCCTCCTGGCTGTAAGTTGGGTACACATCAGTATTCTCATTTTCCAGATGGAAAAACTGAGACACACACAGAGGATAAGTCAGTTGTACCCAGCCATAACTTGCAGGGTCTGGATTCAAATCTGAATCTTGGTAAATGCAGCATCTGGGTTGTAAGGCACCCTGTACAGGAACATTAGACTGTTCCTGAAGAAAAAGAAGATGTAACCTGGATAAAGCAAAGATTTCTTGGAAGAGTGGTGCTAGGACTGACCCCTGGAAAATGGATAGAGGGCAGGTTTCCAGAAGATGATGGTGGGAAACTTTTTGTGGAGAGGTGAGCACATCAAAGACATGATTTGCTCTCAGGTCTCCCTCTGATTCTCTGATAGTTTAGAATCATGGTAGTTTGATCTTGCTGATTCTTCTGGACTTTTGTTGTACTGGATGTCATTTCAGCACTCCAGTCCAGAGGTTGAAAAGTACACCTACTCTATTCCATATATTCTAGGATAATATGTGATGCATTCAGATCCATGGTTGAAGCAACTGAGAAATGATTTTGACCTGATTCTGACTGTGACAAGAACCAAAGCCAGTGTAAATATAATATTGTTGTCCTAAGTAGCCTTTTTTATTTCCTAATCACCATTGATGAAATTTTAATACGCCAGATATGTTGTATATTTGTTTATATACCATACATGTATCTTTGCTTTACACATAAAAAGGATAAATCTTTTCACCATGAACCAGTTTTCTTTCCCTTGGGACTGTGTACAGCCCCAATGACAGTGATGAGCTTACGTTATGCCACATTCTCTATTTTCCTCTGTTGTAAAAGGAAAATGGGGAATTGTGGAAACAGACTTTGGAACCAAACTAGCTTCTAAGATAAGTTACCTAACCTGACTGCCTGCAAGTTTATTCTGTTAAAGAAACGGTGATAATAATATATACCTCAGGAATCTTATTAACAGATAACCTAGAAGCAAAGACATAATAGGAACTTAGAGAATATGACTTTCTCCTGTTTTTGTGGTGTAGTTTCTTTCAAACTCAGCCTTGATAGTTTGTTTTTCATCTTCCCATTTGCTCCCTTGTCTGAGAAGATAGAAGGAAGGAGGCAGAGTAACCACAGAAAAGATTGAATACACGATAAAATAGCAATACATCATGTTGGGAAAACTTATGGAATGGGTATACTGCCTGGGTTGTCTAATGAGTCAGCATCCTCTATCCTTTGTCTACACAGATAAAGGAAGTATCCAAGTCTTTATCTTGGGGGTAGATGCCAACCAGAAGTGGACTCTCACTTTATCAGTCCTGGGTGGAAGAGATTTTCAATGCCCAGTGGAGGAGAAGAGGACAGTATTTGGAGAGACTCTAGGATCAGGCTAACTCTACTATTTATGCTCTGACCTAGACAAGTATTTAACCCATCTGAGCTGTTTCCTCATCTGTATACTGGATTTAAAACAAACATACATTAGAGGCTTATTTTGAAAATTAAATCAATGTCTGTATAAATGTCTAGCACATTGTATCCAATGTAAGTTACTCTTTAAGCAGCTTTATTCTCTGAAATGTCACAGAGTACAATTATTCCATCAGATCAGATCAGTCGCTCAGTCATGTCCGACTCTTTGCGACCCCATGAATCACAGCACGCCAGGCCTCACTGTCCATCACCAACTCCCGGAGTTCACTCAGACTCAAGTCCATCGAGTCAGTGATGCCATCCAGCCATCTCATCCTCTGTCATCCCCTTCTCCTCTTGCCCCCAGTCCCTCCCAGCATCAGAGTCTTTTCCAATGAGTCAACTCTTCACATGAGGTGGCCAAAGTACTGGAGTTTCAGCTTTAGCATCATTCAAAACATGCATACTTTGCATAGCAGAAAATGTGAGGGTATAATAACTTATATTTTGGGAGTATTTGATAATTGTTAAATATTTTCACATTCCTATTCTGCAAGACCACTGGTGAAATAGGTAGGAATGACATTATTATCTGTGTGTGTGTGTGTGTGTGTGTGTGTGTGTGTGTTAGTCACTCAGTTGTATCTGACTCTGTGACCCCATAAACTGTAGCCCACTAGGCTCCTCTGTTCCCGTTATTATCCATACAAGAATACTGGAATGGGTAGCCATTCCCTTCTCCAGGGAATCTTCCCCACCCAGGGATCAAACCTGGGTCTACCTACATAGCAGGCAGATTGTTTCCTGCTGAGCCACTAGGGAAGCCCATTATTATCCTTATTTTATATAAAAGTCAGAAAACTCAGATATCACATGACCAACCCAAGGTCACATAGCAATAGATTGTATAGCTGGAATTCAAATCCAATTTCTCTGATTCTAAATCTACAGCTCAACTCCACAATTGCTTAATATTGCTTATAAATCCTCACTTTTCAAGCATAACATCTACTGAATTTTTAAGGTTCTTAAAAATATGTAAGTAGGATTCATTTTGTTTCAATTTTGTTAACTTTCCATTGGTAAAGTTTTAATTTTGTACATTTTATTTTTTTGTACCTAACTTTCATTGAGATCTCTTTGCTGCTGCTGCTGCTAAGTTGCTTCAGTCGTGTCCGACTCTGTGCGACCCCATAGACGGCAGCCCACCAGGCTCCCCTGTCCCTGGGATTCTCCAGGCAAAAATACTGGATTGGTTGCCGAGATCTCTTTAGGTCTTTGAATAATGCTTGAAATTCGGTTTAATTCTACATTGAACAAAGGATTGAAGAAAATGGTTTTTTTTTTCTATCAGCTTAAGGTGGTAGGCTGCAGTCCATGGGGTCGCTAAGAGTCAGACACGACTGAGCGACTTCACTTTCACTTTTCACTTTCATGCATTGGAGAAAGAAATGGCAACCCACTCCAGTGTTCTTGCCTGGAGAATCCCAGGGACAGGGGAGCCTGGTGGGCTGCCGTCTGTGGGGTCGCACAGAGTTGGACATGACTGAAGTGACTTAGCAGCAGTAGCAGCAAGGCGGAAAGATTGAAAATTTTAGCCTTTTTGGCAGGTACTTGGAAAGAATACTGAAAGAAATTTTTTATAATAATACAAAGTTTTGCACATAAGATGCAATATTGGGCAATAATGATAAAACTGATTTTTTTGTTGTTTTTATAACCTAAGTTATTAGATGAAGCCTACCTCTAGCCATTTTTCTGCAAATGCCATTTTAAAATAATTTTACTTTAAAGGATAATGCTAATAGGAATATAACCAGTAATTATATAGAGTGTCTTCATTTTTATGCCTAGATTTCTGCAAATAATAGACTTTTAGCTTTTTGATAGCATTCAGAGCTTATTTTAAATCTGCATATTAATTCTCTAGATTATTTTGATGGTAAAAAAACCTCAGAAAGAGGGGACGCAGATCAGAATACTAAATTACAAAAGCACAACCCCGCCTTCCATATTGGATTCGGCACTTTAATAAGAACAGCAGCTAAGTACAAAACGTCCCAGAAATAGTTAGAGCACTAAAAGAAAAAAAGGGCAATGATTCTTTATGAGTCCACAATCTCTAGCAGACAGTTAGTCTACTTAAGATAACTCTCCCATTATTCACGAGTCTTTGAGGGCACCACAATATAGGTTCCTTTATTAATAGCTCCCCTGTCATCCATTATTTAGGCTTCACTCCATATTAAATCACCAATGTGTCAGTCTCCTAAAGCAACACACCTCAGCGTTTTTAAATAACCACTTGACAGGAAGTTGTCAGAGGAAGAGCTCCTTTCAACTAGTTCAGCATTTGAGCATGAGCACTGCTCCATTTAGAGATAAAAACATAAAATAGATGAAACATTAATTATTAAAGGTTGTTTAATTAGAAAAATCTTGTGCTTAAAATTTGATTTACAAATGATGGGATTGCATTTATTTGGTGGAAAATTCAATTCAATTAGCTATCATGAACCTAAATATAATTTAGAGAAATTTTGTCAAGTATCTGCTATATTCTCAACACTGTATAAAATACTGATAGAGATATAAAGGAAATACACACATTTCTTCCTTTCAAAATCTTATATTCCTATTGAGGAGCTACACACACATATATATATCCTAGAGAATAATTTTAAAAGTCTTCTAAGTAACAAGATAGGTGCTAAGGATTTGCATTATTAAAAGATAATTAAAAATAGTGCATTCAATATGCACGGTAATTGGAGAAGGTATTAGAAAGAGATCCCACAAGA
This sequence comes from Bubalus bubalis, assembly GCF_019923935.1. Classification (NCBI taxonomy): domain Eukaryota; kingdom Metazoa; phylum Chordata; class Mammalia; order Artiodactyla; family Bovidae; genus Bubalus; species Bubalus bubalis. The sequence continues at coordinate 76,663,120 of NC_059163.1, forward strand.
AAGAAGATAATCAGAAGAGAAGAAGGAGACTGTCAAGGACCAGAAAAAGATAAGAATCAAAGCACAAGACCAGAGGCTGAGCAAGGCATGAACATGGGGCAGAAAGTCGGGGGAAGACTCCAAGGAAACATGGTTTGATATGAAAGTAAAAGAACCAGATAGGAGAAGAGATTATTTTATAACTATCTTGGAAAGGCCCTATAGGTAACGGAAATTACTGTATGTACTCAAGACTGAGGGACTAACTAGTCTGGTGGCATTAAGTCTATGGCTAAAAGTCATGAGAAGAAAGAAGGGAATCTGAGAAGCTGTAATAAATCAGAAATTTGGAGAAATCTAGGCATCCGGAATGGAGGACAAAATAAGAATAATAAAGGAGGATGCAATTCATGAATTGCATGTTTTTAAATGATCTATTTTAATTGATAGGAAGTAAATACAGTTTTTAAAAATGGAAATAGCTAACATTGAAATAGTCTCTTCCCCTGAACACTTCCTGTCATATAGTTACTTAGGAGTTACATTACTTTAGGAAAATGTTACAGTGATGATTTAATGTGAAATGAGGCAGAAAATAGTGAACAACATCAGAGATATTAACAAAGGACATATATTTTTTTGATGTCACCACTGCCTGGGAAGTTAGCCTAGTTTAGAAATTTGCCCCAAATTGCTATCTGCGGGCTTCCTAGGTGGCACTAGTGGTAAAGAACATGCCTGGCAATGCAGGAGACATAAGATATGCAGGTTTCATCCCTGAGTCAGGAAGATCTCCTGCAGGAGGGCATGGCAATCCACTCCAGTATTCTTGCCTGGAGAATCCCATAGACAGTGTAGACTGGTGGGCTATTGTCCATAGGATTGCAAAGAATCAGACACAACTGAAGTGACTCAGCATGCTCGCACACAAATTACTATCTAGGATGTTAGCTAGCCAAAGATTACTTGATGATTTGTGATTTCTTACTATAGATCTGTATGTATCTTCCCTGGTAGCTCAGTTGGTAAAAAATACGCCTGCAATGCAGGAGACTCTGGTTCAATTTCTGGGTCAGGAAGATTCCCGGAAAAGGGATAGGCTACCCACTTCAGTATTCTTGGGCTTCCCTGGTGACTCAGCTGGTAAAGAATCCACCTGTAATGCAGGAGATCTGGGTTCGATTCCTGAGTTGGGAAGATACCCTGGAGAAGGGAAAGGCTACCCACTCCAGTCTTCTGGCCTGGAGAATTACATAGACTGTATAGTCAATGGGATCACAAAGAGTTGGAACAGAACTGAGTGCCTTTCACTTTCACTTCCCTTTCAGGTCTATATATTTTTGCTGCTGTTCAGTCGCTAAGTCATGTCTGACTCTTTGTGACACCATGGACTGTAGCATGCTAGGCTTCCCTGTCCTTCACTATTTCCCAGAGTTTGCTCTGTGTATATATTAATTTTTTAGCATACTGATAATGAATATTTATTTGGGAAAAATTAACAAAGTTTCAAAAGAAATGAGAAATCCTGAAATCCCACCATCCATGAATAGTGTTAGCATTTTGAAGTATTTTGTTCTTCTAGATCCTCAAGTTATATAATTACTTGTTATAAAGAAGCATTTCTAAGGATAATCTTCCTTCTACCATCTCTCCCTTCCCTGGCTTATTTTAACTCTTGTTTTCTCTGCATTTTTTGATTTTTAAATACACTTATTCCAACACATCATAACCTCTAAAAATAAAATCATAACATTTCAGTTAGTTCCACAGTATAAAAACGTAGAGAATTCCCTACTTTCTACAACAATTCAAGAGATGCTTATAGACACAGCCACACAATCTGGCTAACCAGGAATATGTCTAATTTACAGAGTCTGGGAAAGCAAGTGTTGTCTGAGAAAGAGTCACTCAGGTTGCAATGGGCTGCCAAAACCCATGCCCACTTGACATGTTTAGGAGATAAATGGGAAATGTAGCAACAACAAAATGAACCAGGTCGAAAGGAACAGTGAGTACAATATTAAAGTGCAGAGCTGAACAGCATTGGAAGGAACCCAGAATGGTTAAGGGTACAGCTTTCCCAAATGGATAGCCCTCAATCTGACTTACCAATTGCGTCATGAGGTTGAGCATGTTATTTAGCCTCTCTAAGGATCAGTTTTCTCTTCTCTAAAATGTAAATAAAAACATAGACTTCAGAAATTTGTTTTCAAGAGTAAATCAGATAATTTATATACAGTACCTATCACAACATCATCCTTCATTTATATCAGAACAGTAGTGCCATGTTAATGCATGACAACCCTTAAAACAATAAAGCAACAGAGATTCTGAGAACATAAGAGACTTGCTCAAGGTCACGTAATGCATCAGTGCAAAAATGAGACTTGAATCAAGGCCTGGTTCTCAGTCCAGGATCCTCCCAGTTTAGCAAGAAACCATTCCATTCCCAGTAGATGGATTTTGCAGGAAAACAGTCAATCTCCTTATGCCATTCCCCCAAATCAATGAACTGTGAGTATCTAACTCCCAACCAGGACCCCTCTCTATAATGTACTCAAAACTATTTAAAGGAGAAATAAACAAACAAACCACTTCTCAACACATTCTGTTTGACTCTTGGGAGGGGTCATAGCTACTTAGTCTGACTAATTTGAACTCAAATCTTTTCATTATCACAGTATTCAGAAATAATTTATTATCCTGACATTACATAAAAGAAGTAAGTGCAAAACAAACATTCAAACTGCTGTTTTAAAATATGTCAGTGGAATGGATCAGAGCTCCCATTCTTTACTTTTCATTGCAATGACCTGTTTGGTTCCTGTGCCTGAGTGAAGCTTATTTAGATGCCACAGGAAGCAAAGGTTATCTTTAATACAATGGAAAAGGGCAAATGAATGTTAACATTTAATTAAAGACACAGGAAAAGAATGGCAAAGTGTATGTCGACAGTGGAAAGAAGGGTGTATTGGTGCTTTAAGAAAGTTGGGTGAGCACAAAAGGGCAATATATATATATATAAACAGTTGAATTATCGGCTCTTGGTGTCAGGGAAGTTGTATTACAGCTATTTGTCCTCAGGAGAGAGCACACGGAGGAAGAGGCCATTCAGTGCAGCGGTAACTAGAAGGGCTCTGACATCAGATCTAGCTGGCCTTGAGAAGCAGCTCAGGGACTGGTCATCACCCGGGTTTGGGAAGCAGACTGCCTGGCTTCAAACACAGCTACGTACAGTTTACTAAAAGCATGCCTTCAGACAAGTCACTGGGCCTCTGTATCTTTCCTCCGGTAAAAGAGGAATGATGCTAGTAACTATTCATATAGTAGTTAGGAAGATGGAGCAAAGGAGTTACTATTTTGTGAAACACATGGTAAGTGTTGTTTAACTATTTGTTAACTACAGTCCTGCCTCCCAGAGGAACCACTTATTTGCTACACTCCTAATAGAAGTTACTTAGCCTCTTAAGCCTTATCTGAGAAATGGGTCTAAACATGGAACTGCTTTACAAAATTGTGAAAGTTAAATAGGATGATGCAGGCAAAGCATTTGGCAGTTGGATAAATCTTGTTCTCTGGGTCCGCCTTGCTCTATCTTGTTCTCTGGGTCCGCCTCAGGACTTTCTGTATTAATGTGTGTAAAAGAGCAAAAAGATAGAAAGACACTGATAAAATACTTTATGTACATGTAGCACAGAGTCATTCATGCTCAAACTTAGGACGTGTCCTCAGAAAAGAATCACATGGACATCTGCTAAGACGTACAAGATATGTCAAATTAGACTCAGAAAATTGTGAAAAAATGAAGTTCAATTTAGTAGTTACCCAACATAGTAATATACTCTTTGCATCCTTGACCGATAGTCATTAGCCTTTCATTGAAACTTCCAACAATCCACAATTAAGTCTTTCTTGGAGTAAATATATTCTTTTTTCTCTTATATTCCTGTGGAACTTTTAAGAATAGATGTCACATTAAGTAGATCACTTTTAAAATAGGTAATACTACTAAAAATCCCACTTACTGTGGTTGTTCTTGAGCCTGTCTCCATTGCTGCTGCCGCTGCCGCTAAGTCGCTTCAGTCGTGTTCGACTCTGTGTGACCCCATAGACGGCAGCCCACCAGGCTCCCCCGTCCCTGGGATTCTCCAGGCAAGAACACTGGAGTGGGTTGCCATTTCCTTCTCCAATGCATGAAAGTGAAAAGTGAAAGTGAAGTCACTCAGTCGTGTCCGACTCTTAGCAATCCCATGGACTGCAGCCCACCAGGCTCCTCCATCCATGGGATTTTCCAGGCAAGAGTACTGGAGTGGGGTGCCATTGCCTTCTCCATTACTGAATTGTAAGTCAGTAATAGGTAAAGAATCACTAACTTACTCATATTTGTATCTCCCAATTCCATGTGGAGTATATCTATGCTCCTAGTAGATGCTCGGTAAGTATTTATTGAGCAAATGAATTAAATGATTAACGATCTCCTAAATGATAAGCTACATTTCCTTCCTGAGAATGTAGCTTATTTTAAATAAAACATCCCCTCCCTTCAATCTTTCCTTCTATTTGCATATAAATTATTATATCTTAAATTTTAAAATCTAAAGAGATCTGTTTTCAATTCCTGGCTCAGAGTTGAACTTAGATTGTTTTTAAATACTTGACGTTTTAATTTAATGGACCTCTAAAGAAAGTAAAAATTGTCTAGTCATTTTACATATTGGGAATCCAAAACCAATCTTCAGCACAATCTGGTTTTAAGGCTGGGTCTGCTTGACTTAATTAATATCACTTTACTTCCACTGCCCCATTCTGCAAGCCCTTTACAATTTACAGAGCTCTTTCTGGGCTGTGCTGCATGGCTTGTAGGATTTTAGTTCCCTGACCAGAAATTGAACCCAGGCCATGACAATGAAAGCACCAAGTCCTAACCACCAGACAGACAGAGAATTACCTAGAAAGCTCCTTTAAGTTACAAAAGACAGAGTTTTTTGATCATTAAATATTTATTGTAAGAATAAGTATCATGTTGTCATGTTTTATAGAGAGAAACAAAGGCTCAAAGAGGCCCAGGGACATCCTGTATCAGGAGAATGATAAAGTTGAAAGAGAATCCAGGTCCTCAGATTCAATTCACTTCTTTTTTTCCTTCCAGTGGACCAACTAAGAAAAGGTACATAACAATGGAGATACCTTAAAAAATGGGAAGAATGAAATGCATCCTAACCAAGTGAGTGGTGATAGTCAGAGTCAAAAGGATTTTCTATGGTCTCCTCTTATCAAACAGCAACTGGACCATTCCGAGAATTAGAATAACTGAACTTTGCAAAGGAAACTAACTCAAGGATGAGCACAAAGCAAGTTTCCCCTTCACTTAATTCATGAGAAAAATAACATCTTCCTCTATCTAGCGGGTGTTAGGGGTGAAGAATAGGAAAAAGAACCAGATATTGCAGGAAATTGAACTTTGGATAATTTTTCCTACCAAAAACTGAAATCTATCTTAGAAAATTTATATTAGTACACCATTTTTCATCTACTATCTTCATCTCACTTGCATTATTAAAATATAGAAAAATTCTTTTGGAAATTCAGAAGGAAGATACATGAGGTTGGTTCGTGGATAGACTATCTGACATAAGGTTCTTAGAGGAAGCATGATTACTTACCTTTCTTCCTGTAGAAGTAGGGCCCGCTCCCCACAGAGTGAGAGCCAGCAGGGGTGTGGACAGGGCAGCAGTCTGCCTTGCAGAGGCAGGAGCTCTCGGGCTGGTACTCAGGTTCAGCAAGCTGGAGAAGTGTGTCTACCCAGGCAGAAAAAAAATCTCAACATTCTTAATGAGGCATTGCAACTTGGCTGTTCTCAATTGGAATCACAGTAGAGTAAGCTGAAGTTGTCTTGTAGATGGTGAATAATTAGCAACTCCAAAGAGAAAAATAAAAATGATGATTATAGCTCTTTCTTCGATTCTTGGAATGATCCCACTTAGCGCAATGCTCCTCTTTCCTGCCAACAATCCAGTCAAAACCCACTTTCTGAAGACTCATGGGTACTAGGATTTTGAGAGGTTTATTATGAATCTATTCCAGCCAAGCCCCTACCCAGAGGGCTAAGGAGACCTGACCACTTGTACTCCATGCTCTGCCTTTTTATTCCACATCCTAAGTACCCAGGGTCCCAGCATCTCTTACCCAAGTGGCTCAAGTCAGCTTTCAGGGCCTGCAGTAACCACTTTCCCAAGTCTAACTTCTGATTGGTGGACTGCACACAAGTATGTGTAATTCTAGCCTCGAAGAATAGCCAAGTGTGGTTTGCGGAGGGTACGGAGTGAGTTTGCACATACCACCTGGAGTGTCCCTGCCTATGCACACAAGGCTCCTTATTGCACAGAATTGAGAAAGCAGTGAGAACAGAGTATAGGTCATCCTCCGAGAGCTTCAGTGTACCTTCTTGTCATGGTTCACAAAGGTAAAGAGTGGGCCCAGCAGCTTCTTGAGTTGTTGCCCTTTTGTTTTCTATTTAGTGACATAGCAGCAGGGCACTTACTTGGCTCACTATATTTATCAGCAAATGCATAGAAATCTGTTAAAATCCTGGAGCATGAACGAATATGATAGAAGCAGCAATGTAAACCACTGGGAAGAGCAGCGGTTGAATGAGACATATCTAGCACCAGACCCTGACCGGACACTTCTTAGATTTGGGAACTTGTACAAATAACTGAACCTCTCTAAAATCATGCCTCCAAAATAAGGCTTAAATTCTTACCTGCCTTGCAGAATTATAGTGGAAGGGTATAGATGTGAGTAACATGCACAAAAGGCAAGGGAGAAAGGGAGTGATACACCCAACTGAATGCAGAGTTCCAGAGAGTAGCAAGGAGAGATCAGAAAGCCTTCTTAAGTGAACAGTGCAAAGACACAGAGGAAAATAATAGAGCGGGAAAAACTAGAGACTCTTCAGGAAAGTTGGAGATACCAAGGAACACTTCATGCAAGGCTGGGCATGCTAAAGAACAGAAAGGGTAAGGGCCTAAGAGAAGCAGGGGAGATTAAGAAGAGGTGGCAAGAATACACAGAATAACTATAAAAGAAAGGTCTTAATGAACTGGATAACCATGATGGAGTGGTCACTCACCTAGAGCCAGACATTCTGGAGTATGAAGTCATGTGGGCTTTAGAAGCATTACTACAAACAAAGCTAATGGAGGTGATGTAATTCCAGCTAAGCTATTTAAAATCCTAAAAGATGATGCTGTTAAAGTGCTGCACTCAATATGTCAGCAAATTTGGAAAACTCAGCAGTGGCCACAGGACTGGAAAAGGTTAGTTTTCATTTCAATCACAAAGAAGGGCAATGCCAAAGAATGTTCAAAGTACCCTACAGTTGTGTTCATTTCACATGCTGTGCTGCTGCTGCTGCTGCTGCTAAGTCGCTTCAGTCGTGTCCGACTCTGTGCGACCCCATAGACAGCAGCCCACCAGGCTCCCCCGTCCCTGGGATTCTCCAGGCAAGAACACCGGAGTGGGTTGCCATTTCCTTCTCCAATGCATGAAAGTGAAAAGTGAAAGTGAAGTCGCTCAGTGGTGTCCGACTCCTAGCTACACCATGGACTGCAGCCCACCAGGCTCCTCTGTCCATGGGATTTGCCAGGCAAGAGTACTGGAGTGGGGTGCCATTGCCTTCTCCGATTTCACATGCCAGCAAGGTAATACTCAAAATCCTTCAAACTAGGTTTCAGCAATATGTGAACCAAGAACTTCCAGATGTACAAGCTGAATTCCTAAGAGTCAGAGGAACCAGAGATCAAATTGCCATTTGTTGGATCATAGAGAAGGCAAACGAAGTTCCAGAAAAACATCTATTTCTGCTTCCTTGATTATGGTAAAGCTTTTGAATGTGTGGATCACAACAAACTGGAAAATTCTTAAAGAGATGGGAGGACCAGACTACCTTACCTGTCTCCTGAGAAACCTGTATGCAGGTCAAGAAGCAATAGTTAGAACCAGACATGGAACATCTGAGTGGTTCAAAATTGGGAAAGAAGTATAAGGCTGCTTATCTAACTTCTATGCAGAGAACATCATGAGAAATACCAGACTGGATGAATTACAAGCCAGAATCAGGATTGCCTGGGAAAATATCAACAACCTCAGATACACAGATAATATTACTCTAATGGCAGAAAGCAAAAAGGAACCAAAGAGCCTCTTGATGAGAGTGAAAGAGGAGAATGAAAAAGCTGGCTTGAAACTCAACATTGAAAAAAAACTCAGATCATGGCATTTGGTCCCATCACTTCATGGTAAATAGAAGGGGTAAAGTGCAAGCGGTGAGATTTTCTTTTCTTGGGCTCCAAAATTACTGTGGACAGTGACTGCAGCCATGAAATAAAAAGATGCCTTCTCCTTGGAAGGAAAGCTATGACAAATCTAGACAACATATTAAAAAGCATAGACATCTCTTAGATGACGAAGGTCTGTATAGTCAAAGCTATGGTTTTTCCAATAGTCATGTATGGATGAATGAGTGCCAAAGAATTGATGCTATCGAATTGTGGTGCTGGAGAAGACTCTTGAGAGTCCCTTGGACAGCAAGAAGGTCAAACTGGTCAATCCTAAAGGAAACGAACCATCTCTATTCTTTGGAAGGACTGATGCTGAAACTGAAGCTCCAATACTTTGGCCATCTGATGCAAAGAGCCAACTCATTGGAAAATATCCTGATGCTGGGAAAGATTGAAGGCAAAAGAAGAGGGCTGCAGAGGATGAGATGGTTAGCATCACTGACTCAATGGATGTGAATTTGTGCAAACTTCAGGAGATAGTGCAGGACAGAGGAGCCTGGTGTGTCAGTCCTTGGGGTTGCAAAGAGTCAGACACAACTGAGCAACTTAACCACAACAGCAACAATGTGCATTGAGATACTTCACCCACACAGTAGGCATTTTATAAAGGTAGTTATTTTACCAATGTTCAGGGTAATGAGGAAGTATTAATAGAAGCTACAACATAGAAATGAACCTAGGATGAAGTGGCAACTATTGACCTCAGAAAGATCAAGATTAATTGGAAGGTGACATCCACTGAATGTCTAACAGAGTAGATATTTCTGTTTTGAGAAAACTAATTTGGTTAATTTCTTAATGCAACTAAAAAGCAGTTGGAGAAGGCAACGACACCCCACTCCAGTACTCTTGCCTGGCAAATCCCATGGACGGAGGAGCCTGGTGGGCTCCAGTCCATGCGGTCACTAAGAGTCAGGCACGACTGAGCGACTTCACTTTCACTTTTCACTTTCATGCATTGGAGAAGGAAATGGCAAACCCACTCCAGTATTCTTGCCTGGAGAATCCCAGGGACAGAGGAGCCTAGAGGGCTGCGGTCTCTGGGGTCGCACAGAGTTGGACACGACTGAAGTGACTTAGCAGTAGCAAAAAGCAGTTTCCTCTTTTTAAAAAGACTATAATAAATGAGCAGTAGATGCTCACAATTCACAATATTGGGCAACTGTATAATTAATGAAAATTTGTGAGCACTTAGGAGTCCTGTAGATGCCACTTCTGAACCTTTCCTGACTTTTAATCATGTTTTAGTTCTTATTTTCATATTTTTCTCTTTCATTATCCTTCACTTGTCCTTTTAACATGAAGGTTTTCAAAGCCTGTCAACCTCTGTTCCACAGTAATTAAAAGATTTGAGTTAGCTTTATACTGCATTAGTGCCTCAACTTAAAAGCACTTGGTCAATAACAGATAATTGCTAAGACAGAGGGTTGCACAAAGGATTGTGCAACCTCATATTGGATACTGTTGCATCAGCATCTGCAATCTCCAATAAATCCTCAAAGTACATTCTCTAGTAAAATGATGTTATGTAACAGACGTTTATAGGAGAAGAGTATGTGGAAAAACCCAGATTTGGAATGAGAAAGATCTAACATATTGTGTATGAGCCCTTCTCTTACTAGTGATTTTGGACAAGTTGCTTAACCACTTTTTGACTCAGTTTCCTCTTTTGTAAAGTGGGCACATAGATGTGTTGTGAAGATTAATTGTTTTAAATGTTTATAAAGTGCTAAACATTCATATCTGGAACTGTGAGAAAGCCCTCAATATGGTTACCCTGAATAAATAAGCTTTCATATATCCCCAAATATTATTCTGCAATTCCACTTGCCTGTATTTTTTTTTATGTATAATTGATTCACAATGTCATGATAGTTTTGAGTGCATAGCAAAGTGATTCAATTCATATATATATATGAATATTATATATATATATATATATGATAACACACGTGCTAAGTTGCTTCAGTTGTGTCTGACTCTTCGTGACCCCATGGACTATAGCCCACTATGCTCCTCTGTCCATGGGATTCTCCAGGCAAAAATACTGGAGTGGGCTCCCATTTCCTTCTCCAGGGGATCTTTCCAAGTCAGGTATCCAAGTCAACCTGCATCTCTTATGTATCCTGCATTGGCAAGTGAGTTCTTTACAACTTGGGCCACCTGGGAAGCCCATATATATATTCAATATATATATATGTATATCTGTACTTTTTATGTACATTATATTTGTAATTATAATATGTAATTATATTATATTATACTTATATATAATACATATATGTGTTTTCAATATATATATATGTACTTTTATGTACTATATATATGCATATGTATATATGTACTTTTCAGATCATTTTTATTTTCCCTTATGAATTATTATAAAACATTGAATATAGTCCCCCATGCTATACAGTAGGTCCTTGTTGTTTATTTATTTTATGTATGCTGCTGCTGCTAAGTCGCTTCAGTCGTGTCCAACTCTGTGAGACCCCATAGACGGCAGCCCACCAGGCTCCCCCGTCCCTGGGATTCTCCAGGCAAGAACACTGGAGTGGGTTGCCATCTCCTCTAATGCATGAAAGTAAAAAGTGAAAGTGAAGTCGCTCAGTCGTATCCAACTCTTAGCGACCCCATGGACTGCAGCCTATCAGGCTCCTCTGTCCATGGATTTTTCAGGCAATAGTACTGGAGTGGGGTGCCATTGCCTTCTCCGATTTTATGTATAGTAGTGTATATATGTTAATCCCATCCTCCTAATTTATCCCCCCTCACCTCTTTCCATTCGGTAACCATAAGTTTGTTTTCTATGTCTATGGGTTGATATTTGTTTTGTAAATAAGATCTTTAGGTTTTTTTTTTTTTAATTCCACATATGTGTAATATCATATGATACTTGTCTTTGTCTAATCTACCTTAGTAAGTTAATCCCTAGTTCCCTCCATGTTGCTGCAAATGGCATTATTTCATTATTCTTATGGGTGAGTCATATTTCATTGTATATATGTATGACCTCTTCTTTATGTGTTCATCTGTCAATGAGCATTTAGGTTGTTTCCATGTCCTGACTATTGTAAATAGTGCTGCAATGAAGATTGGGATGCATGCAAACTTTCTAATGATAGTTTCCTGTGGATATATGCCCAGGAGTGGGGTTGCTGGATCATATGTTAGCTATATTTTTAGTTTTTTTAAAGGAACCTCCATACTGTTCTCCATAGTGGCTGTATCAATTTATTGATTTTACATATCAGTTTACATTTCCAGCAACCCTCTTTCCAGTTCAAGAGTGTTCCCTTTTCTCCATACCCTCTCTAACATTTATTACTTACACTTTTTGTTGGTGGCCATTCTGACTGGAGTGAATTGATGCCTCACTGTGGTTTTAATTACTATTTCTCTAATAATTAGCAATTTTGAGAATTTTTTCTGATTAAGTTTGAACTATATGTTCTCATCAATTGTGGATAGAAGGGAGTGTTCAAATTAGAAGTGGCTATTCTGGTTAAAGCCCTCAGTGATTAATTCCTTCTGTTAACCACATGAGTGGGACTCTGAGGGGGGTTGAAGAAACTTGCCAACCTGAAATTAGTTTGAAAAGTAAGGACAACATTATTGGAAAATTTTACTCTTGGAATGCTAAATGTCTCTTTTATGCAGTAATTTGACCTTAATATGCTTACTTGCCCACTTTCCTGGTGGCTCAGATGGTAAAGAATCTTTCTGCAATACAAGAAATGCGGGTTTGATCCCTCGGTCAGAAGGATCCCCTGGAGAAGGAAATGGCAACCCACTCCAGTATTCTTGCCAGGGAAATCCCATGGACAGAGGAGCCTGGAGGTCTACCATCCATGGGGTCACAAAGAGTCAAACACAACACGACTGAACGATTTTCCCATGCTTACTTGGATTTTCTGGAGAAAAGAAAAAAGTATATATATATATATATGTGTGTGTGTGTGTGTGTGTGTATATGAAAAGTAAAATAAAATACTATTTTGATGATGATATATGTTAATCACTCAGTTCTATCTGACTCTTTGCAGCCCCATGGACTGTAGCCTGCCAGGCTCCTCTGTTCATGGAATTCTCCAGGCAAGAATACTGGAATGGGTTGCCAATTCTTTCTCCAGGGAATCTTCCCAACCCAGGGATTGAACCTGGGTTTCCCACACTGCAGGCAGATTCTTAACCTGTGAGCCACCAGGGAAGCATGCAAGTATTCGTGCTAAGTTGCTTTAGTCATGTCTGACTCTTTGCGACCTTATGGACTCTTTGTGACCCTATGGACTGTAGCCCGCCAGGCTCCTCTGTCCATGTGATTCTCCAGGCAAGAGTACTAGAGTGGGTAGCCATATACATATGAGTGCACACACACACACACACACACACACACACACACATATTTATGTATACATATATAGGAGAGAGAGGTCTCTGTAGAGTTCCATATATCATTTTTAATACTTCTTTTAAAAATGTCTTACAAAAGAATCTTGACTTTTTCATTGAAGTTGTTGAAATTGTGATTTCTCACTCTAATATTTGGAGCAATATATTTATAACAATGTTTTCTTTACTTACTAGTGAAACGCAAGCATATTTGTGCTCCTGGGATGATGATTCTAACCGAATTCAGAGCTATTCTTGGAACAATAAATAATAAATAACTTTAATAAAAATGTTTAGAAAAATATAGTTTGCTATATTTTTTGCTATATAGTTTGCTATAGGTTTTTTGTTTCTAACTGATATGATACTCACAGTTCAATATATATTTATGGAATATTTATTAAACAATTAGTATATACCAGACATTTGGATCAATGTTCTATTGAACCTTTCTATGACTTCTGTTCCAAGACTGCTCTTTAATATGTAAGTTCAACAAACACAGATAGGTTGCAGATCAACAAAAACTAAACTAGTATCAGAACTAGATTCAATGCCATTTACTAACTCTGAGACCTTGGTCTGTTTGTAAATTCTCTAAATCACAATATGGGAATATATGTAAAAATGGGGAGTTATTTATTAACTCAAAAGGTTATGAGATTGAAAAATGCAAAGAGCAAACAATAAATCCCAAGCACGTTAAAAAACTTTATGTGTGATTCCATTAATATGATGTTCAAAAGCAAGCAAAACTAATTTTTGGTTATATGTCAGAATGGTGATTACCCTTGATATGAGCAGATATTAACTAGGAAGAAGTATGAGGTAGTCATACAGTGGGTTGAAAATCTTCATTATCTTGAAATAACTGGTAGTTGTGTGTGTGTGTGTGTGTTTGTATAAAAATTCATCAAGATATCTACTTAAGCTTTGCATTCGTTACATCTTTTCTGCCTCAATATTAAATTAGACACAGACAAGACTATATCTATTTTCACTGAATAATGAGCACAATGTAAAATTTGGGCCTGTATCTTTGCTTTGCATTAAGTATCAATATTTGCATAAAGATAGAGCCTGGTGTAAAATAAAAATACAATTCCTTTATTCAAATATTATTAAGAATTTCATGATGGCAAGAGCAGAACATTAAGCCAAGTGTAGGAATCATCTAAGCTTGAGCCATAATGCATGCCCACGAGGCCAGTCCAGCACAGAGATACCTCAGAAATTATCCTGAAAAGCAAGAAAGGCTTGCTAAGATCTGGCATCTGCATGAGATAAAATGAATGTTAGAGATTACTCATTTTTCCAGGAAAGCATAGTTTTGAGTTAAAAGGGTCTTGTCTTATTGGGCTAGATGACCAAGGTGTGGTTCTACTCTATTGAAAAGACAATAGGATAAACATTTACTATGGAAAATACACTAAAACTGAGAATACATACATAGGCTGCCTCAAGAGGGAAAAATTTACTTGAGGCTTCTGAATAGAAAACATGTATTCTATTAAAATGAAAAGTGTAGTGCTCTCCATGCCAGGAAAGAAACATTGAAATGGTACAGTGATAATAAGATAGAATAGCATGTGTATTGTTGTTGTTCAGTCTCTCAGTCATGTCTGACTCTTTGTGACCTCATGGACTGCAGCATGCCAGGCTTCCAGTTTTTCACTGTCTCCCAGAGTTTGCTCACATTCATGTTCATTGAGTTGGTGATGCTATCTGACCATCTCATCCTCTGCCACTCCCTTCTCCTTTTGCCTTCAATCTTTCCCAGCGTTAGGGATCTTTCCATTGAGTCAGCTCTTCGCATCAAGTGGCCAAAGTATTTGAGCTTCAGCTTCAGCATCAATCCTTCCAATGAATATTCAGGATTTATTTCCTTTAGGACTGAGTGGTTTGATCTCCTTGCCATCCAAGGAACTCTCCAGAGTCTTCTCCAGCACCTCAATTCTAAAGCATCAATTTTTCCACTCTCAGTCTTCTTTATAGTCCAACTCTCACATCCATACATGACTACTGGAAAAGTAATAGCTTTGACTAGCATGTATATTAGTAATAACTATTGTTCTCTGATTGAAAATTTTTATTACTGTATTTATATTACTTTAATCATAAAATAGGGGCTTCCCTGGTGGCTCAGTGGTAAAGAATCTGCCTGCCAATGCAGAAGCTGCAGGTTCAATCCCTGGGAGAGGAATATCACCTGGAGAAGGAAATGTCAACCCGCGCCAGTATTCTTGCCTGGAAAATCCCATGGAAAGAGGAGCCTGGCAGGCTTTGCTCCATGGGGTTGTAAAGAGTTGGACATGACTTAGTAACTAAAGAGCAATAACAATCATTAAATATACTGAAATTCTTTGAAAAATCCGAGCCTCCAAGGTGAAGTATATGACATTAGGCAGTGAGATTAAGAGATCATGAAAACGGAGTACAGGAAGCAGAGAGGCTTGGGAATGCCCAGATAGCCAGTTACTGACTTTGTTCCCTTATAGGAGTGATGCTTACTCCCCACTGAATGAGAGCCAACCAGCAGGCATGATGATGCAGTGCCCTGCCTTTCAGAAAGAGGTACCTAGAGTATAGGGGGTTCAGAGAATGAGAGAGTCTGTTGTTGTTCAGTTGCCCAGTTGTGTCTGACTCTTTACGACCCCATGGACTTCAACACACCAGACCTCCCTATCCCTCACCATCTCCCAAAGTTTGCCAAGTTCACGTCCATTGCATCGGTGATGCCATCCAGCCATCTCATCTTCTGATGCTCTCTTCTTCTGAGCTCAATCTTTCCCAGCATCAGGGACTTTTCCAATGAGTCAGCTGTTCACCTCAGATAACCAAAATACTGGAGTTTCAGCTTCAGTATCAGTCCTTCCAACAGGTATTCAGGATTGATTTCCCTTAAGATTGACTGATTTGATCTCCTTGCTGTCTAAGGGACTCTCAGAAGTCTTTTCCAGCACCACAGTTCAAAGGCATCAGTTCTTCAGTGCTCTGCCTTCTTTATGGTCCAGCTCTCACAACCGTACCTGACCACCAGGAAGATCATAGCCTTGACTAAATGGACCTTGGTCACTACAGTAACATCTCTGTTTTTCAACACACTGTCCAAGTTTGTCAAAGCTTTCCTTCCAATAAGCATATGTCTTCTGATTTCATGGCTGCAGTCACCATCTGCAGTGATTTTAGAAGCCAAGAAGAGGAAATCAGTCACTACTTCCACATTTTCCCCTTCTATTTGCCATGAAGTAATGGGGCCAAATACAGCCATGAAATTAAAAGACGCTTACTCCTTGGAAGGAAAGTTATGACCAACCTAGATAGCATATTGAAAAGCAGAGACATTGCATTGCCTACAAAGGTCCGTCTAGTCAAGGCTATGGTTTTTCCAGTGGTCATGTATGGATGTGAGAGTTGGACTATAAAGAAAGCTGAGTGAAGAATTGATGCTTTTGAACTGTGGTGTTGGAGAAGACTCTTCAGAGTCCCTTGGACTGCAAGGAGATCCAACAAGTCCATTCTAAAGGAGATCAGCCCTGGGATTTCTTTGGAAGGAATGATGCTGAAGCTGAAACTCCAGTACTATGGCCACCTCATGCAAAGAGTTGACTCATTGGAAAAGACTCTGATGCTGGGAGGGATTGGGGGCAGGAGGAGAAGGGGATGAACGACAGAGGATGAGATGGCTGGATGGCATCACCGACTCAATGGATGTGAGTTTGAGTGAACTCTGGGAGATGGTGATGGACAGGGAGGCCTGGTGAGCTGAAATTCATGGGGTTGCAGAGTTGGACACGACTGAGCGACTGAACTGAACTGAACTGAATGGGGCTGAATACCATGATCTTAGGGTTGTTGTTTTTTTTTAATATTTAGTTTTAAGCCAGCTCTTTCACTCTCGTCCTTCACCCTCATCAAGAAGCTCTTTAGTTCCTCTTCACTTTGTGCCAGTAGAGTGGTATCGTCTGCATATCTGAGGTGGTTGATGTTTCTCCCCCCTATCTTGATTCTGGCTTGTAAATCATCCAGTCTGGCATTTCTCATGATGTGCTCAGCATATAGATTAAAACAATGGGGTGACAGCAGACAGCCCTGTTATACTCCTTTTTCAGTCTTGAACAAATCAGTTGTTCCATACCAGGTTCTAACTGTTGTTTCTTGACCCACGTACCAGTTTCTCAGGAGACGGGTATTCCCATCTCTTTAAGAACTTTCCACAATTAATTATGATCCACACAGGCAAACACTTTAGTGTAGTCGATGAAACAGAGGTAGATGTTTTTCTGGAATTCCTTAGTTTTCTGTATGATCCAGTGAATATTGGCAATTTGATCTCTGGCTCCTCTTCATTTTCTAAAGCCAGCTTCTACATCAGGAAGTTCTTGGTTCACATAATGCTAAAGCCTAGCATGCAAGATTTTAAGCATTACCTTACTAGTATGGGAGATGAGTGCGATTGTCTGATGGTTAGCACATTCTTTAGTACTACACTTTTTGTGAATTGGGATGAGGATTGACCTTTTCCAGTCCTGTGGCCTCTGCTTCTGGTCTTCCAGATTTGCTGACATATTAAATGCAGCACCTTGATGGCATAATCCTTCAGGGTTTTGAATAGTTCTACTGGAATTCCATCATATCCACTAGCTTTGTTAGCAGCAGCAGCAGTGCTTCCTAAGGCCCACTGGACTTTGCTTTCCAGAATGTCTGTCTCTGGGTGGCTGACCACACCATCGTAGTAATCCAGTTCATTTGTATCTTTTTTGTACCGTTCTTCCGTGTATTCTTTCCATCTCTTCTTGATCTCTTCAGCGTCTACTAGGTCGCTAACATTTATGTCCTTTACTGTCCCCATCTTTGGGCAAAATGTTCCCTTGATATCTCCAATCATCCTGAAGAGATCTCTAGTCTTTCCGCTTCTGTTGTTTTCTTCTAGTTTTATACACTGTTCGCTGAAGAAAGCCTTCTTGTCTCACTGTGCTGTTCTTTGGAAATCTCTGTTTAGTTGGATATATCTTTCCCTTTATCCCTTGCTATCCTCTTCTCTTCTTTCTTTAGCTATTTGTAAGGCTGCCTCAGATAACCACTTTGCCTCTTGCTTTTCTTTTTCTTTGGGATGGTTTTTTTCGCTGCTCCCTGTACAGTATTACAGATCTCTGTCCATTGTTCTTCAAGCACACCGTTCTCAAGTTCTTTTTTTTTTTTTTTTTTTCGTTCTCAAGTTCTAATGCCTTGAATCTATTCATTACCTCCACTGCATATTCATAGGGGATTTGATTTAAATTGTACCTGGCTGGCCTTGTGGTTTTCCTCACTTTCTTTAGTTTAAGCCTGAATTTTGCTATGAGAAGCTGATGATCTGAGCCACAATCAGCTCCAGGTCTTGCTTTTGCTGACTGTATATGGCTTCTCCATCTTTGGCTACAAAGAATGTAATCAGTTTGATTTTGGCATTGGCCATTTGGTGATGTTCATGTGAAAGTCATCTCTTGTGTTGTTGGAAAAGGGTATCTGCTATGACCCATGTGTTCTCTTGGCAGAATGCAGTTAGCCTTTGACCCGCTTCATTTTGTTCTCCAAGGCCAAACTTGCCTGTCACTCCAGATATCTCTTGACTTCCTACTTTTGCATTCCAATCCCCAATGATAAACAGAACATCTTTTTTTTTTTTTGGTGTTAGTTCTAGGAGGTCTTCTAGGTCTTCATAGAACTGATCAACTTCAGTATCTTCTTTGGTATCAAGTGGCACAGACCTGGATTACTATGATGTTGAATCACTTGCCTTGGAAATGAACATGGTGTCATTTTTGAGGTTGCACCCAAGTACTCCATTTTGGACTCTTTTGTTGATTATGAGGGCTACTCCATTTCTTCTATGAGACTCTTGCCCGCAGTAGTGGATATAATGGTCATCTGTGTTAAATTTGCCCATTCCCATCCATTTTAGTTCACTGATTTCCTAAGATATCAATGTTTATTCTTACCATCTCCTGCTTGACCACATCCAATTTCCCTTGATTCATAGACCTAACATTCCAGGTTCCTATACAATACTGTTCTTTGCAGCATCAGATTTTACTTTCATCACCAGACACATCCACAACTGAGTGTTGTATCGGGTTTGGCCCAACCTTTTCATTCATTCTGGGGCTATTGGTAATTCTCCTCCACTCTTCCCCAGTAGCATATTGGACATCTTTAGGCTTGGGGGACTCATCTTTCAGTGTCTTATCTCTTTGTCCTTTTATACGGTTCATGAGGTTCTCACAGCAAATATACTGGGGTGGTTTGCCATTCCTTCCTCCAGTGGGAGGGAATGAGAGGATACCTGAGCTGAAGAAAGTCACATCATCCTTAAAGAGGCATTGCAAGCTGGCTATGCTCTGTTGGAATCCAAGTGAAGGAAGTTGATTTGTAGATGACGAATGACTATTAGCTTTGAGAAAGAAAGCATAAAAAAACTAAACTAATCAAATCTAAACTAAAAACTATTATTAATTTATTACTTTGAGTCTTGAATGGTAGCTAATATTCGCATGTATATCAGTGCCTCTTTTTTTCTGTGTAGTTGATTCATAAGAACTTTTTGAAGATCCAGTAGCACAAAGCAAGCACACTTCTAAAATTAAAGTGTGATGACTCTGAGCTGCTTGGATACAGAAGTGAATGTGGACCTTAAGATTTTTAGTAAATCTCTTCACTGTTCCTTAATGGTTGGCTGTACTGACAGTAAAGTCTTCCATTCAGCAAACATTTGTAGCATGAACTTTCCAAGGAATTAGAAGGCTGACCACATAAGCGAGGCTTTATATATACTAGCATTTGAATTTATCCTCACCTGCATTGTACTGGCAATCATCTCCCTGTTATCTCTGGGTGTCCTAAGACATATTCTCGGGCTTCCCAGGTGGCGCTAGTGGTAAAGAATATGCCTGCCAATGCAGGAGACATAAGAGATGTGCGTTCCATCCCTGACTCAGAAAGATTCCCTGGAGGAGGGCATGGCAACCCACTTCAATATTCTTGCCTCGAGAATCTCATGAACAGAGGAGCCTGGCAGGTTACAGTCTGTAGGGTTTTAGAGTTAGACATGACTGAAGTGACTGATGGAGAAGGCACTGGCAACCCACTCCAGTACTCTTGCCTGGAAAATCCCATGGACAGAGGAGCCTGGTAGGCTGCAGTTGGACATGACTGAGCTATTTCACGTTCACGTTTCACTTTCATGCATTGGAAAAGGAAATAGCAACCCACTCCAGTATTCTTGCCTGGAGAATCCCAGGGACAGGGAGCCTGGTGGGCTGCCATCTATGGGGTCGCACAGAGTCGGACACGACTGACATGACTTAGCAGCAGCAGCAGCAGAAGCGACTATGCTCAGTCTCTCTCCTAAGACATACACTCACCTGCCTTTCTGCCCTGGCCCCTGGCTGCATGCCCACAGATCCTGAGGCCACTTTGAAGTCTGTGTCTTATCAGTGACCTTGGGGAAGGAGACACTGTGTTATTGAAAATTCCCTGGATAAGTGCCAAATGGGAGAGCCACATACTAAGAAGAATGTAGAAGAGATATGCCCCAGGGAGGGAGGGGAAAATACCCCCTTAAGAAGTAGCACTTACACTGAGATCTAAAGGATATGTGGGAATTAACAAGATGACATCAGAACAAGAGAAGGAAAAGCCTTTCATGGAAGGGAGCTTGGTGTGGACAGGGGACTATGTTAAAGAAAACAAAATGGCTGCTATAACAGCAGAAAACAAAACAACCCCCCCTGAAATACCAGTGTCATTAACATAATAGCTGCTTATTTTTCACTTTCACAGTCCAAAACTGCAACAGGGAGCACTGCATCACATAGTCATTCAGGAACCATGGCTGACTGAGGTTCCACGATCATCAGTGCTTGAGCTGCTATGTCCATTTGTGCATTGACAGTCCCTCTGCAGAGGGAAGAAAAAGAGCAAGGGGATAGTATGGGGAGTTCTTTGGAGCCAGGTCTGGAAAAGGAATATAACCCTCCCACTCGTATCACAGGAATGTGACCACAAGTTCAGTTCAGTCACGCAGTTGTGTCTGACTCTGTGACCCCATGGACTGCAGCACGCCAGGCCTCTCTGTCTGTCACCAATTCCCAGAGTTTACTCAAACTCATGTCCATTGTGTTGGTGATGCCATCCAACCATCTCATCCTCTGTCATCCCCTTCTCCTCCCACCTTCAATCTTTCCCAGCATCAGGGTCTTTTCAAATGAGTCAGTTCTTTGTATCAGGTGGCCAAAGTATTGGAGCTTCAGCTTCAGCATCAGTCCTTCCAATGAATATTTAGGACTGATTTCCTTTAGGATGGACTGGTTGGATCTCCTTGAAGTCCAAGGGACTCTCAAGAGTCTTCTCCAACACCACAGTTCAAAAGCATCAATTCTTCTCTGCTAAGTTTTCTTTATAGTCCAACTCTCACATTCATACATGACTACTGGAAAAACCATAGCTTTGACTAGATGGACTTTTGTTGGCAAAGTAATGTTTCTGTTTTTTAATATGCCATCTAGATTGGTCATAACTTTTCTTCCAAGGAGCAAGCATCTTTTAATTTCATGGCTGCAGTCACCATCTGCAGTGATTTTGGAGCCCAAAAAAGGTCTGCCACTGTTTCCATTGTTTCCCCATCTATTTCCCATGAAGTGGTGGGACCAGATGCCATGATCTTAGTTTTCTGAATGTTGAGTTTTACACCAACTTTTTCACTTTCCTCTTTCACTTTCATCAAGAGGCTCTTTAGTTCTTCTTCACTTTCTGCCATAAGGGTGGTGTCATCTGCATATCTGAGGTGATTGATATTTCTCACAGCAAACTTGATTCCAGCTTGTGCTTCATTCAGTCCAGCATTTCTCATGATGTACTCTGAATATAAGTTAAATAAGCAGGGTGAAAATATACAGCCTTGATGTACTCCTTTTCCTATTTGGAACCAGTCTGTTGTTCCATGTCCAGTTCTAACTGTTGCTTCTTGACCTGCATACAGATTTCTCAAGAGGCAAGTCAGGTGGTCTGGTATTCCTATCTCTTTCAAAATTTTCCACAGTTTGTTGTGATCCACACAGTCAAAGGCTTTGGCATAGTCAATAAAGCAGAAGTAGATGTTTTTCTGGAACTCTTTTGCTTTTTCCATGATCCAATGGATGTTGGCAATTTGATCTCTGGTTCCTCTGCCTTTTCTAGATCCATCATGAACATCTGGAAATTCACTGTTCATGTACTGTTGAAGTCTGGCTTGGAGAATTTTGAGCATTACTTTGCTAGCGTGTGAGATGAATGCAAGTGTGCAGCAGTTTGAGCATTCTTTGGCACTGCCTCTCTTTGGGATTGGAATAAAAACTGCCCACAAAAGATGGCCAAATCTACAGAGGAACTGCAATTTTAAGCAAATAATGCAGAGTTTAGAAACTTTTTATAGATTATAATTGAGACCTTTAGAATCCAAGATGGTTTATCACTTGTGGCTGAGCTGAAATATCTGCTCATTCCTTTACTCTTTAATTCACTCTTTTATCCATTTATTCTTGGGACATTTATCAGATATGTTTGCTGTGCCATACCAAGTAGTCAATAAACCTTATTTTCACGCAGAAATTAATAGTGTGAACAAGGTTCCAAAAAGAAATATCGAAATGAAACATGGGAAAACTTTTAATTTCATATATTCAGTAATCATTTAAGGAGAAAAATATCATTGCTCATTGGTGCTTAAATTCTTATCAATGCAGAATGGGTAGAATTAGGGAGAAAGTTTATAGTAGGGAGGTTATTATCTTTCTTGAAAGAGGCACTTATCAACTAAAATTTGTAAAAGTGTCTTTAATGCCTTTCCATTGCTCCATTCTTTTAATTTTTTTCTGTGCTACTAGATGCCCCAAGAATAGTCATTCAAATTACTGTACATAAACCACCCCTTTATGCTCTGAAAAGCTCAAAAGTTTACTAAAATTACTAAAGAAAATGTTAAGAAACATGTAATAACTTTGCTTGTCCTTTCTTATAGATTTGAAATAAATATTTAAGCTGCAGTATATGATCAGTATTGAATGTCTACTAGAGAGGGATTTGCAGATTCACAAGTTACCCAAGTAGGCATAAATGTGAGATTTTCCTCCATATTTTCTTGATTATTTGGGGTCAGTTGGCTGATAACACACTTTTCTAAGTATGAGGGCGCAGGAGGAGAAGGGGACGACAGAGGATGAGATGGCTCATCCCCAATCCCTCCCAGCATCAGTGTCTTTTCCAATGAGTCAACTCTTCACATGAGATGGCCGAAAGTACTTACCCAACACCAATAGCATAATTGCAGCCATTTTTTGGAGCAATGCTGTAATCATGTATGGGTCTTTATTGTTACTCTTTGTTACAAACAACTAGACAAAAAAGAAATTTTCAAATTTTCATTGGTACTTGGATCATTTGGACCTTCTTTAAGCTGTTATTTCTTACCTGTGTTCCTTTTCTTGTTCCATCTACCTGGACCTGCTCCTCTGTGCAGTCTTCCCAATATCAATAAACAGATTACCCATTATTCCCTCATGAAAAATATTCCCGTACCACCTCTTCTGCCTTTCAAAGAATCCATTTAGACCCTTGTTCTGGGCTTCCATAGCCTCCCATTATTTCCCTATCATAGCTAGAACCAGTTAAATCATCTGTATACCCATTGAAAAATGAAAATACAGAATCCATGTTAAAAAAAAAAAAAAACTATTAAGAATCTAAAAATGGCAACTTTGGAGCAGTATATTAAGCCTGGAGGCCTACTGAGCATGGGACCCTGAACAACTGAACAGATTGCCTGCCCGTGAAGCCAACACTGTTCACAGCCCTGTCATTTTTATCACTTTTGTTGTTCATTTGCTCAGTGTGTCTGACTCTGTGACCCAATGGACTGCAGCACGCTAGGCTTCCCTGTCCTTCACCATCTCCCAGAGCTTGCTCAAATTCATGTCCATCGAGTTGGTGATGCCATCCAACCATCTCATCCTCTGTCATCCCCTTCTCCTCCTGCAATCTTTTCCAGCATCAAGGTCTTTTCCAAGGAGTCAGTTCTTCGCATCAGGTGGCCGATGTATTGGAGTTTCAGGTTCAGCATCAGTCCTTCCAATGAATATTCAGGGTTGATTTCCTTAGAACTTGAGACAAATGTTTATGGAGAAGCAGAGGTCACATTTGATGTAAAACGTAGGACTGATGAGTGATAAAACTGGATATTAAGTGGGAAGATTTCTAAGCAAAGTGTTGAAGGAATGGCTTAGTTCCTCCTGACTGTTTATAGCAAAATGCAGTATGAGAGAAATAAATTGAAGACAGAATTGTTAAGTGAAAGGAAACAGAACTTAAAGATCTCAGACTGTCCACATTACCAAAAAATGAAAAAGTGTGTTCAGAAGACAAGACCCAACGTATGGAAGACTGACTTTTTGATAAGGATATTCATGCGGGTGTGAACCACAGAACTAATCAGCCACTCCAGCAGGAACTGGCTGGTATGAACTGAAAGGGAGGGTGGTGGGACCTGATGAAGGGAGGCTGGAACATGTGCTGTCAATCCTTCAAGGAAAGAAAAGAAGGACCTGTAAGGTGATCCAGAGATCCTCAGGGTCATAGCCTAGGTTTCAACAGGTCAAGCTGGCTGCAACAGTAATGGTGGGGGAAGAGTCACTTAGAACCATCAGGGCATTATTCCTACCAGGAAGAGAGCAGCAGCATCCTTCCAAGCTGTAAGAGGGGCATTGCCACCCCAGTGAGTTTAGAAGGCAAAGCATCAAGTCAAAGAGGATTATTTTCCAACTGTAACATCCCATGGAATTTTACTTTCTTGGGGCCTGTCTTTCCTATTCCTTCTTTCCTGTTTCCTTTCTTCGAAGCTATGTCTCCTTTTGGAAATGGATCTCTATCCTGAGCTGTTCCTGTCAGTGTGTTTTGGGAGCACGTGATTTGTTTGATTTCATAGGCTCACAGCTAGCGAAGAATTCTACCTGAGATCAACTGTACCTGCAGTCTCACCTATATCTGATTTAGATGATACTGAAGTAAGACTATGGACTTTACACTTAGGGTTGATGCTGGAAAAAGTTAAGATTTGAGGACTATTAGGTTGGAATGAATATTACATGTGAAAAAGACATGGGTTTTCAGGGAGTAAAGAGTATCCACAGCATTTCACCAGAATGTTATGGATAAAATTTTTGTACCCCTACCCCGCCCCCCACACACAAATTCATATGTTGAAGTGCTAATGTGATGGTAATTGGAGGTGGAATATAGGAGGTAATTAGGTCAAGAGGGTGGGGTCCCCATGGTGAAATTAGTGTCCTTATAAAGGAGGAAGAGAACTGGCTCTTCTTTTCTCTTTGTAATGTAAATAAGAAGACCATCCTTGTAAATCAGAAAGAGGGCCTTGACCAAGACTCCAGCAATATTGGCATCCTGATTTTGGACTTTCAGCCTCCAGACCTCTAAGGAAGAAATGTTAATTGTTTATGATACCCAGGGTATGTTTTGTTACAGCAACTTGAACAGACCAAGAGATAACTGGAGATTGAATAAGATGAGAGATGTCATTAATAAAATAGATGTAATTAGGCTTAATGTTAATTTTTCCTTTGTACTATAATTTTAAGTTACATAAACAGAACATAAAAGTATGTAAGGTTCTATACATTTCATTGCTGCTCACAAGTTACTATATCATTTTCCTCAGTAGAAAAGAAGCAATTTATTATCTTAGAATGTTTCTAAAATCAAGGTATTATTTATAATTAATCTGTAAATTCAGTAGCGTGTTTTTCTCAGAAGAGAAAAAAGTTGAAACTAAAGCAATGATGTGATCAAAACTTACATCATCATAGAATTAAAGCAATATAACATTTTGATGAAACTATTTACTGGTAAGAAAATGCTGACATTATATACTGGTGGAATGTTGCTGTTGTTTAGTCACTAAGTCGTGTGTCACTCTTCTTACCCCATGGACTGTAGCCCACCAGGCTCCTCTGTCCATAGGATTTCCCAGGGAAGAATACTGGAGTGGATTGCCATTTCCTTCTCCAGAGGATCTTCCCGACCAAGGGATTGAACCCCCATTTCCTGCATTGACAGATGGATCTTTACCATTGAGCCACCTGAAAAGCCCACAATGGGGGGATAGCTTCCAGTTAAATTCCTCTCCTAAGTTATGATAAATTTTACCTCTGAATATAATTGGATGGCTGCTTGTAAGTTGTAAGTATAGAAAAAAGGATTCAAAATCCATTCATGTCCTTAAGGATAATATAAAAGTGTGTAATGGATGAATGTTAGGAAGAGTTATAATTAAGATCTCTATATGGAAACATTAAATTAATTGTGTTTAAGCCATGTCTTTCTAGTAAGAAAAATAATCATAACAGTAACAGAAGTGAGAATTTCTACCATTTACTGTTTTCCTACTGTGTGCCAGGCTGTGTACACTCTGCTTTACAAGTGCCCAAATAATCAAGGAAGAGGGTATAAAGAAACCGATAAATCAGGAATAAAAACATTGCTTCCTTTTAAATATTTTAAGCTTTATTATTTGAGACTAAGTCTGCCACTCTTAAATTGGTTCCATCCATCATTTAAAAACCTTAACTGATCTCTGGGAAAATCTGTCTCCTATCCATGAGGGATTGTTCATCTTCCAAGAGTGATACAGCTGTGTTTCATTATGGGGTGCACTGGCCGTGGCAATGTGGATCCCTGATCTTCATTTCCTAGGTAACTAGCTTCCTGTTATCACACATGCGACCACCATCTTTCAGCACTAGAGAACATCTCCCAGAGTGCTCAGAGATTATATGGCACCAGTAAAACAAATCAGCCTATGCCAGCCCCCAGTACGTGGTTTCCTGATAGTTTAAAAAGCTCTAGAAGACCTGTGTCCACCTTCCATCATTAAGCTGTATGTAACTGATCATTTATGAATTCTTTCCAGGCTTCCTGTATAGGAGCATAAGATCTCTTTAAAATATCAAGTGCACCTTATCACACATTTTAACATTCAATAAACATGATTTCTTCTTCCTCTGCTGTCAAATACACAAAGCTCTCTGATGAGAAGGTGACTAAGCATGCCAGATAAGTAAAGTGTTATTTTTCCCCCATGTTTATGCCTGATATCAAATTCTATCTTTGTTCAGAATATCTCTGTGCTTACTGCAAGCAATTCTCTTTTGAATCATTTTGTTTCTTACTGTAATAAATGACAAAAAATTGAATGTATAGAGGGATTGCTTGGAAAAATGATACTAGCAGATTGAATTTCAGGGTAATGCTATTACTTTTGAAAGCCACAATTCTCTGATTTACCAGGATTTGCCTTTCTATCCCTACCCAGGGAAGGATTACTGCTGACAAATTGTAACTCCTTTTCAAAATATTTACTTTTTTTCTTTCAAGGTTTCCTTATGAAACCTTTGAAATGCACAATTAAATGCTGTGAGGAAAGAGGCCCAGAGCAGCTGTGCCATCTAAATGTAACCACATATTTAATTTGCATGAGACTTGGTAGGTGGAAGGATATGTAAATAGATTCACAATTCCATCGACCAGTAGGATTTCTTTTCTCTATTTTTTTTTTTTTTTAAGGATACCAAATAAGGTACAAATGTGCCTAGGTTTATTTTTAAAGCCTGTGAAGTTTAGGACCTTGCTTGTAACTATTTGCTAACCTTTCTCTTTGGATTACTGTTCATCTTGGTTTATCACTGAATTTCGAGCACCTGCTCCCATGTCTGAAACATAAGAATTGTCTACCCACCCCCAAGTCCCCTAAAAAAGAAACAAAGAGAAATTGTACTTAATTTACAATGGTAAGATAAGTGTCACAAAGACCACATTCTGGTTGGGCAGAGCCTTCCCATAGACCTGAAGTCATGTTTCCAATGTTGCAAAAGGGCTAAAGAGAGATTAGCTACTTGAAGGATAGTTCATGAGGGCTGTTGTTGACAGGGCCCAAGGTTGTTTAGGAGATGGTTCTTAGTAAAAGAAACTGCAACAATATAACCGATTTAAAGCATTATGAAAAGCCCTAGAATTGATAAGTGTGAAATGGTCAAAGTTGTTAACACTGACATGGAAATTTTGAAATCTTCTTTGACACTCTTCTCATACTTCTTGAGAATCATGTTTCCTCAAACATCATACTGGACTTTTATTTTCCCCCTTCTTCCTCAGTATTTAACAACAGGAATGGACTTGAATTACACAATTATAGATACTCAGGCACATCAATAGTTTGGTGATGAACATGTTTGACTCATCATTGGTATAGCTGAGGGCATAAAACGCAAAAAGAAATGCAAATTTCAGAAAGAAAATGAAGGGGAAAATGAAATCTCTGAATTTTGTGTTTTATTAGACTTCTGGTATTTGAATAAACTTTTTATAAACCTAAATAATTTCTAAAAAGCATATCTTCTGTGAACGTAATATTTCTCTCTCAAGTGGTTATGAAAAAAAAAAAAACGAAAGAGAATAGAAGAGCTGAATTAATTGGCTTCTGAAGGGACATTTTCACTTTACACGGCAAATATTTGTGTGCTTTGCTTTCCTATGTAACTATCAGATGACAACTTCTTACTGAAGACAGTGCTGTCCTTAGTGAATTATCACTGGGCTTTTAAAACATAAGTACATTTTGCATACAATATTATGAAAAGCATTTTTATGTTTCTAAAGGACATGAACTGCTACAAGCAACAGTATATTCTGTTCATCAAAATATTAATTGATAACAGGGGTGTAGTCTTAAACAAACAGACTCAGTAATATTGTATTTCATTGACATTATGTTGGTGCTTCTTTCTGCTGAAGAGTAAAAGGGACCAGGAAGCTGAATGTACATTTTAAAAAGGCATATGGATACAGTTGTAAAGGGGGCTGGTGAGGAGGGGATGATACCTTTGAAAGCCTGGTCCTCATCATGACATTAAATAATTGCTTTTACATGTATTAACTACATAATAGTCATGATATTGACAGCAATTATTTATGAAACACTTGGGTAAAGAAGTGGCCTGCAATGTGGAGACCAGGGTTCGATCCCTGGGTCGGGAAGATCCCCTGGAGAAGGGAATGGCAACCCACTCCAGTGTTATTGCCTGGAGAATTCCATGGACTGAGGAGCCTGACGGACTGCAGTCCATGGGGTCGCAAAGAGTCAGACACGACTGAGAGACTAACGTACACACACACTGATTGTATCAAGTACAATCCTGTGTGTTTGACACATGTTTCCTTTTACTCTTTATAATAGCTCTACAGCATAAGAATTATTCTCTTCATTTTATTAAATAGGAACTGATTAGGGAACTTAACAATTTCCCCCAAATATGCAGACGGTAGGGTTTTATCCAGATTCAAATCTAGGTCTTTCTAAGTCAGCTGTCTTCTCAACCGCTGGCCCATTCTGCCTCTCAAAATATTTCTAGAGGGTCTACTGCATGCTCAATTTCTTTCCAGATTTCAGGGACAAAGTAGTGAAGAGGTATGACTCCTGGTTTTAGCGATACTCGTCTTTAATTAGTGAGTTAGATCTCAAATTATGTTAGTACTTTACTCTTTACCAATGGTTAATGCTATGAAGGGAAAGTCCAGGCTGCTATTATAGGCAGTGAGATGGTGATCAAAATAAACAACTCCTAATATACATATGGTGGAGAAGGAAATGGCAACCCACTCCAGTACTGTTGCCTGGAGAATCCCATGGATGGAGGAGCCTGGTGGGCTACAGTCCATGGGGTCGCAAAGAGTCGGACATGACTGAGCGGCTTGCTTTTAATATACATATGGAGGGATGAGCATTATATTTGTCAGAAATTTTTTAAAAAAACTTAATTTCAAAAATCATCAATTCAAAATATTCTTTCAATATTGTATGTTTGACTTGCCAAGGACTGAATTAAATTTCTTAGCAGTCTTTGATAAATAATATAGTCACAATTTTTAGAAATAACATCAGATCAGATCAGATCAGTCGCTCAGTTGTGTCCAACTCTGCAACCCCATGAATCACAGCACGCCAGGCCTTCCTGTCCAGCACCAACTCCTGGAGTTCACTGAGACTCACGTCCATCAAGTCAGTGATGCCATCCAGCCATCTCATCCTCTGTCATCCTCTTCTCTTGCCACCAATCCCTCCCAGCATCAAAGTCTTTTCCAATGAGTCAACTCTTCGCATGAGGTGGCCAAAGTATTGGAGTTTCAGCTTTAGCATCATTCCTTCCAAAGAAATCCCAGGGCTGATCTCCTTCAGAATGGACTGGTTGGATCTCCTTGCAGTCCAAGGGACTCTCAAGAGTCTTCTCCAACACCACAGTTCAAAAGCATCAATTCTTCGGCGCTCAGCCTTCTTCTCAGTCCAACTCTCACATCCATACATGACCACAGGAAAAACCATAGCCTTGACTAGACGAACCTTTGTTGGCAAAGTAATGTCTCTGCTTTTGAATATGCTATCTAGGTTGGTCATAACTTTCCTTCCAAAGAGTAAGCGTCTTTTAATTTCATGGCTGCAGTCACCACCATCTGCAGTGATTTTGGAGCCCAGAAAAATAGTCTGACACTGTTTCCACTGTTTCCACTGTTTCCCCATCTATTTCCCATGAAGTGATGGGACCAGATGCCATGATCTTAGTTTTCTGAATGTTGAGCTTTAAGCCAACTTTTTCACTCTCCACTTTCACTTTCATTGAGGCTTTTTAGTTCCTCTTCACTTTCTGCCATAAGGGTGGTGTCATCTGCATATCTGAGGTGATTGATATTTCTCCCGGCAATCTTGATTCCAGCTTGTGTTTCTTCCAGTCCAGCGTTTCTCATGATGTACTCTGCATATAAATTAAATAAGCAGGGTGACAATATACAGCCTTGATCAACTCCTTTTCCTATTTGGAACCAGTCTGTTGTTCCATATCCAGTTCTAACTGTTGCTTCCTGACCTGCATACAAATTTCTCAAGAGGCAGATCAGGTGGTCTGGTATTCCCATCTCTTGAAGAATTTTCCACAGTTTATTGTGATCCACACAGTCAAAGGCCTTGGCATAGTCAATAAAGCAGAAATAGATGTTTTTCTGGAACTCTCTTGCTTTTTCCATTATCCAGCAGATGTTGGCAATTTGATCTGTGGTTCCTCTGCCTTTTCTAAAACCAGCTTGAACATCAAGAAGTTCATGGTTCACATATTGCTGAAGCCTGGCTTGGAGAATTTTGAGCATTACTTTACTAGCGTGTGAGATGAGTGCAATTGTGCGGTAGTTTGAGCATTCTTTGGCATTGCCTTCTTTGGGATTGGAATGAAAACAGACCTTTTCCTTTCCTGTGGCCACTGCTGAGTTTCCCAAATTTGCTGGCATATTGAGTGCAGCACTTTCACAGCATCATCTTTCAGGATTTGAAAGAGCTCAACTGGAATTCCATCACCTCCACTAGCTTTGTTTGTAGTGATTCTTTCTAAGGCCCACTTGACTTCACATTCCAGGATGTCTGGCTGTAGGTCAGTGATCACACCATTGTGATTATCTGGGTCATGAAGATCTTTTTTGTACAGTTCTTCTGTATATTCTTGCCACCTCTTCTTAATATCTTCTGCTTCTGTTAGGTCCATACCATTTCTGTCCTTTATCGAGCCCATCTTTGCATGAAATGTTCCTTTGGTATCTCTGATTTTCTTGAAGAGATCCCTAGTCTTTCCCATTCTGTTGTTTTCCTCTATTTCTTTGCATTGATTTCTGAAGAAGGCTTTCTTATCTCTTCTTGCTATTCTTTGGAACTCTGCATTCAGATGTTTATATCTTTCCTTTTCTCCTTTGCTTTTCACTTCTCTTCTTTTCACAGCTATTTGTAAGGCCTCCCCAGGCAGCCATTTTGCTTTTTGGCATTTCTTTTCTATGGGAATGGTCTTGATCCCTGTCTCCTGTACAATGTCACGAACCTCATTCCATAGTTCATCAGGCACTCTATCTATCAGATCTAGGCCCTTAAATCTATTTCTCACTTCCACTATATAATCATAAGGGATTTCATTTAGGTCATACCTGAATGGTCTAGTGGTTTTCCCTACTTTCTTCAATTTCAGTCTGAATTTGGCAATAAGGAGTTCATGATCTGAGCCACAGTCAGCTCCCAGTCTTGTTTTTGCTGACTGTATAGAGCTTCTCCATCTTTGGCTGCAAATAATATAATCAATCTGATTTCGGTGTTGACCATCTGGTGATGTCCAGAAATAACATAAGAACTGTTTAATATGAAATATTATTATTGTTATCACCTTCAACATATTTCCATACCAATTCAGAAGAGAGAAAAAAGCCATCCTGGGACCCAGTGTCTTACTTGAGTCAAATGCTTGTTTGGAATCTCTGTGGTTGCTTTCTGCTATGGATTTAGCAGTTTGAGTGAGTAAAAGCAGGATCAGTTAGTCAAAAAGATTTTGCTTGGAAGATTTGCTTTTCCCCGGATTTTCCTTCTATCCAACAAAAACTGTCCCCTGTTAAAAACTGAGTCTATAAGGCAATTGCAGCAGGAATTTTTTGGAACAGTGTTGTTGCCACTCAAAATTCATCGTGAAGATAAACACCTGACAGAACTGTTGAATATGACGATCCTTTCCTCCAGCTACAGTGGTAATGTTCATATTTCAAGGCTGTTAACCAAGTGCTAAGTGCCACATGACTTGAAATATTTTCTTATATTACTGTCACACCAACCTGATGAACCAGAATCAGTGCCATTGACTGTTGCCAATATTGTTGGACCAATTTGACCGATAAGAACACTGAAACTAAGAAGAACTGAGTGAAATTCCCGAAGTCAAAGGCTAGAAGGTGCACGGTCAGATTTTGCTTCCGGGGCTGTTGGCTATACAGCCTATCTCATTTTGCCCTGTGCTGTGCTGTGCTTAGTTGCTCAGTCATGTCTGACTCTTTGTGACCCCATGGGCTGTAGCCTGCCAGTTTCCTCTGTTTTACCCTGATCAGGAGGTTATTCCATATTTGTTATCATTTTGTCTCAGGGCAATTAAAATAGGAGCAGTATGTTGTCGGGGTATATCAAGCATAGAGAGTGCATGACCTGAAAACAGAGCTAAAAACCTGAAGAGGAAGGAAATGCGAGAGAAAGAGTAAGGAAGATCTACCTGTCCTAATGTTAGGGTCATCAGGTTGCTGGTAAAGATTGACCTGCAGGCAATGTGCTCCTGAAAAATGATTCTCCTTTGTTCTTTAAGTAATCAATACCCTATAACATTTCTCACTCCGTTTTCTCTGTCCCTAGCAAAGGGCAAGCACACATACTTAAACAAAAAATGCATTTCAATAAAATAGATATCTTCTCAATGAGGATGAATGAGTAGGTCTTACTCTTAGAGGTTGTGCCCTTTGCAACTTGCAACAGTCTCTTGGGTGTTTCTTTGCCCTTAATAAATATCAATGATCTTATTATATACTTACTACCTCTGTCATTAGATGATCCATTTGAATTCTACTGTCTGCAGTCACACATGGTTACCTTTCCTGGAATTTCATATTTGCTTAGTTTGGAATGAGAAATTTGAATGTTTGTATAAATAAATATTTAAGATCACTATTTGAAAATTAAACAAATATAATCCTATGGTTTAGGATTGTCAGAAATGGACCATACACCCATGTAAATGATAACTTTGACTTTTATTGGCTCCAGCTGAGCTATCCCTTAGAGATATAACAAAAGAAATGAACTATTTATTGCCATATTGCCCAGAAGAAACTGAAATGAGAAAATACCTATGTTGCCTTAAGTCAAACATATGGTGTCTGGAAAGAAAATTAAAAGCCGATGCTACCATAAAATATGATGCTTTGTGGCTGTTTTTTTCCAAAACCTGAGTTGGGCTATTAAAAAAAAAATGGGTTAAGAAAGGCAGGAAGGAAAATTATGTTTCATCTAAGTGCCTCAAGTGGTGCTGGTTTGAATATTATCTAAATCTTGCTTTAATAAGTGAATGTTTAAGCAAGATTAGGATTTGAGCTAATTTTATTTTATGCTTGATAGGTGATGTGTGTTTTTCAGGAGAATCAATTTTATATACGTTATATCTGCCTGCCAATGAAGGAGACGTAGGAGATGTGGGTTCGATCCCTGGGTCGGGAAGATCTCCTGGAGAAGGGAATGGCAACCCACTCCAGTATTCTTGCCTGGAGAATTCTATGGACAGAGGAGCCTGGTGGGCTACAGTCCATGGGGTCACAAAGAGTCGAACATGACTGAGCACAGACTCACGCATCTCTCCCTTACCTCTATCTTGGGCCCATTACCCACTTCCCCAGAGTGATGGATGTTAAAGATCTGCCAATATACTGCAATGGTACTCTGACCACAGTAGGAAGCTTTGCTGGAAATAGTACTATTTGTAGATGTTGCTAGGTCTATTTCAGTGTGAGCTGGGTTAGGTATATTCTTCCTTCATAAAAACCATTGATTCTTTATAATAATGTGGCTGTCATCTTTAGGATAATGAAAGTTCAGAGCAGAAAATTATTGAAAGGGTAAGGAAATGCCAACCCATTCCAGTACTCTTGCCCGGGAAATCCCATGGATGGAGGAGCCTGGCAGTCTTTGGGGCCACAAAGAGTTGGACGTGACTGAGTGACTTCACTTTTCAAGAAAATAGCAGAGAGAAAGGAAAGATGAAATAAATATTTTCAAAAGGTATTAAGGTTATACTTGATAAAAGGGACATGTGAGCAGGAAAGCAAGTAGTGGTAGATAGTTATGAATTTGGAGATAAGAGGCTATTTGTGTTTGAAATCCAGGGGAAACGGCATCTCTTAGTACTCTAGACAAGAAAGAAAATCTATATTTTGAGCCTGCATTCAAAGATCTACTGAGCTCTGAGCAATTAGCAGTGCAGCTAAAGGATCAGAAATAAAGACAGTGAAGAAAAGTAACAAAAAGTTCGTATTCAACCTGTAGAAATTATTCTTTCTATGATGCTTCTCATTGCTGTCTGCTGGTGTCACAGATGGCTAGCATGGACCCATTTGCCTTGAGAAAATGAAGGGAAAAAATAAACTCCTCTCAGATAGTAAAAATGGACTGGAAGTATTTTGCCACTAAGGATTAGTTGGGAAGGTGAGGCTCGATCCCGCCTTTTCGTAGGCTCCCGGCAGGGAAGGTCTGCGAGGGTGTTCATGATCATGATTACCTACCTTTTACTCAGAGATCTGACAAGCTGTCACGTTTGTAGAAATTGGTAATGTATGTATTTCTATCCCCTTTTTCACTGGTGTTGAGTAAACTGAGGCAGGCAAAAGCATGAAGCTATGAATCAGGGAGGAAAAGCAAAAGGAAAAGCCAGGTAAATGTCCAAGGGAAAATGTAAAGACTTTTTGGGAGCCCAGAAATCTGTGTGACTTACGGAGGAAAACAGAAGCTTTCTTAAAATGAGAGTCTGAGTCACAGGAAGATGAAGTTTTTCTCTGAAATCTGAGTACAATTTGAATTTTAGAGAAAACCAAACCAAACATTGTTTTAAAAGTCCAAACCAAGGATAATGTGTACTCTGAGTTACACAAAATTTATGTTTCTAGACACTAAAGAAAAACAATTTTTTGCAACTCTTAGCAATTTTGTGTATAATAAAATTGCATTTTCCTATTTGGATGTGCTTACCTAGTACCACCTGGTGGCAGCTAAAAATATTTCAGGAAAGGAGAAAACGAATTCCTAGTTTCTCAAATTCCAATTGCAGTCTCAGGAGGGAGATGCTAAGTCCTAGAAGTATTACTTGTATGGGGTAATGTGTGCTCAGTGGTTTGAATTCCCTGGAGAGTTAGCACTGAAGTGTCTTGTCATGTTGCCAATGCCAAGAGTCTCCCCACTCTTTATAAAGAAATGTTTTCTGAGGAATTTTATTTAGCCATAATACATAGATGTTTACTTTTTCATTCCCCTTCTCCTTGATTTCAGGCATTGATGCATCAGACAATAGACTAGCAGCAGGAATGCCGAGTGAATGAGCGAGCATAGCAGAGAACCAAACAAATGCAAAGGTGTCAAACTTATCACCTTGGCCTCATTAATACCAGGTTACACTTAATTGTGCTAACAACACTTTCCAGTCTCTCCCCCATCGTTATGTAACAATGACTCTTTTTCTCATTACTGGCTTAAATTGGTTTTTAGATCTAGTTCCCTGAAAATTTCTTATCTTCCTCAAGGCACCCTCCTATAAAACATTTATTCAACTATTATTGACTGAGTATACACTATTGCCAAATGCTATTCTAGATTCTATGGATTTAACACTGAGCTAAAGGGCTAAATTTCAACTCTTTTTTTGTTCTAATTGAAGGAGACAACTACTTTCACTAATATTACTACTTCTACTATTGCTACTACTACTAATATTAATTTATTTAGCACTGTTTTATGCCAGGCTCTGTTTCCAGTTATTTATTTTGATTGATTCATTTAATTCTCACAACAGCCCTATGAGGGAGTACTATTTTTAGCCCAACTTATTAATGAAGGAATTGAAGCACAGGGAAATTAAGTAACTTGCCCATGATCATCCAAACAGTAAGTGACAGAGATGAGATTCAAAACCCAAGCCTACTCCAAAGTCTGCTTTTCACCACTGCTTTCCATCACCTCTCAAAAAACAAGAAAACAAACAATAAACAAGCCTACTAATAACTAGATTTATAGTAATTTACAATGAAAAATAATTGCTTTCCAATTTACTATTATTGTAAAATAGTTTACAGTAGCAAAATGAGCCATGCTGCTGTTCTCAGTAATTCAATCATGTCCAACTCTTTGCCACCCCATGAACTGTAGCCTGCCAGGCTCCTCTGTCCATGGAATTTTCCAGGCAAGAATACTAGAGTGGGTTGCCATTTCCTCCTCCAGGGGATCTTCCCAACCCAGGGAATTGAACCCACAACCCCTGGATCTCCTACATTGACAGGTATCTTCTTTACCACTGTGCCAACTGGGAAGCCCCAAAAACTGAACTAAGCAAATGATGGTTTCAATCCATCGGCCTCTGGGTTATGGGTCCAGCATGCTTCTGCAGCACCACTCTACTCTACAAAATGAGCCATAAGGAAAGTCAAATATAACAGTATGGATAGGGTGCAGTGTTCTGGGAAGAGAAAAGGGAGGATGATAGAGGGGCTTCTATAGATTGGGTAGTCAGAGAGGTCTCTGAGGAGCTGAGATCTGAAGAATGTGAAAGAATCCATTCTGTGAAGATCAGTGGGGAAGAGCCTAACAGGTAGAAGGAATGGTAAGTGCAAAGGCAAGAGGGATGCTTGAGAAGGTTCAGGGAGAAGAAAGATAGCTCTTGCAGTTGGAGTGTAGAGAAAGGGATTTAGAGGGGAAGAAGCTGTAGACGTAGCAGGCCCCTGATCCTGCAGAGTCTTAAATCTGAAGGCAAAAAGTAAGAAAATGTGTCATCTGGTACTGCCATGTCTCTGCCAGGCCCTCTGAAATTCTAATAACAACGAGAAGTCACTGGGTGGCTTTGAGCAAAGAAATGATACAAACCCTTCCATTATCCAGATCACTTCTGCTAAAAATGTTTTCTCTATTCATAGCTTCTACCTGGATATCTCACCAGGTACCTAGGTGAACTGTGTCTAATATTCCAACTGTCCTTGGCTTATTTTCTTGTTGAAAGACCAACAGCTTTTTCTCTCTTGAGTATTATTATCCAGACATTCTTCTTTCTAATTGGTCTAAATGTCCACTTACAGTATCCAATATCAGTGAAGGCATAGCCATAATTGTATCTCCTCTGACTAAGAACTACAGTAGATGCATTCTAGCAGTGCTGAAAGCAAATGAAATCATGTTTTATTGCTAGAAACTGGAGACTGTTTGGCATTTAGTAAAGCAAATGTTTGACCCGAGGCCACTAGTGTACCACTGTTGGTCATGAATCTCTTCTATGTTTGTTTTATTAAGTTTCAGGACTTTACTATCTAATGAATAATGTTCCCACAATGAATGTTAAAGGCCCAAAGAAAATAATTATGTTGTCTGTAGTAATGTATATAATGAATGCAGTGAGAACAGAAGCAAACTGTGTAGTTTTCAGAAGGAGGCAAGACACGAGCTTCTTCAAATACATGCAGTCTGAACTTCCTCAGCATTCTGCCTGTACCTATATCTTAGGCTTACCTATTAGACTGAAAACTCCATAAATAGAGTAGCTTTACAGCTTTTTATTCCGCCACATCAAGCTTGATGACTTGTAATTTACAAGATACATATGATTGGTTTGGATGTACGGGTCGGTGAATAGATAAATGAGAATTCAAAGATCTTGAGAGTCAGCACAGTCTAAGGATGGTCCCTGTACAAACAAGGGAAACTTGGTAATGATCAAACTGGATGAGATAACATATAACCTGAAAAATTACCAATTATCAGTTTTAGAGAAGTATCAACTTTAATATCAAGAGAAAAGCTGATTTTTACCACTACTGTTTCCAAGAGTGGAGCCAGGCAAGTCAAGGACATTTAATCAAATGATATTGACAAAACTTGAAATCTATCCTGATTCTCTTTTAGACTGGCTAACTCTTTCTGTCTCAGATAAGATTTCTTTAGGTCATGTTTATCAGCAATATATTCCTAAGCTCCAAGGCATTTTGCATGCCTATCCAAGTCCCTCTATGGTACAGGAATATACTGTAATTTCTATGTAAATGTTACACCACATTATTTCAAGTTACAACCTCAGTGGTTGAAACCTAGTGTATGCGAAAATTAGCAAAGAGGTTGCTTCTTAGTGGAAGAAGTCAGTTTAGTTGTAATTCAAACATAAAACAGATCCCTTTCTTCCACCATAAGCCTTTA
The DNA here is from genome assembly GCF_019923935.1 of Bubalus bubalis. Lineage (NCBI taxonomy): Eukaryota > Metazoa > Chordata > Mammalia > Artiodactyla > Bovidae > Bubalus > Bubalus bubalis. The sequence continues at coordinate 76,701,742 of NC_059163.1, forward strand.
AATGTATCCCTGTAATCAGGAGATTAAATCGTTGCTGTAATCACTTTGTGGTCAGCATTGTATTTACTACATAAGATACTATAAATAGATAGATGGCTAAATAGGTAGACAAGCAGATAGATAGACATTTGCATTTTTAATTGACAGAGGAGATCTGTGAAGACATAATATAGTCATTCTTTTTTGTATTTGCCTGGAAGTAGTCATTGTGTGGGGCTTCCCAGGTGATGTTAGTGGTAAAGAACCTGACTGCCAATGAAGGAGACATAAGAAATGTGGTTTTGATCCCTGGGTCAGGAAGAACCCCTGGAGGAGGGCATGACAACCTGCTTCAATATTCTTGCCTGGAGAATCCCGTGGACAGGGAAGCCTGTGGGCTATGATCCATTGAGCTGCAAAGAGTCAGACACGCATGAAGCAACTTAGCATGCGTGAACACATTCAGAGTGGGATCGATATGGGAGAACACTTGAAGGAGAGAAACCATTGCAACTTGAAACATTAGAAAAAATTATATTTTAATATTTCTAAAGTAGAACTCTAAGTACACAGCTGTCTTACTATTTGCTGTTATTTTGTATCAATCAGATTTGCTTATTTTTAAGCAACACAAATTTGAAAATATGGTGTTGGAATTCTAGTCATAAACTCTGGAACTGGAAGTCTTATTCACATAATTAATCTGAAATTACTTTAAGAACATTTTAAGTATTTGTTTATGGATTCTGGAAGGATACAGAAGACAGATTTATAAGACCTTAGGCAATTGTGTTTTTAGGCACTTATTTAAAATGGTGTCATCATAAACATTTCAGTGTATTTGTGTTCTTTGTGGACTTCCTCCTTGAGTAATTAGGTATAATAGAAAGAGTACTTGGTGTCCTAGCAGCCTGTTACAAGTTCTTGATGGAAAAAAACTATTTATTGTCTGAATTGTATCCTCAGCCACCGACATCATTATCACTTCAGTGACCTGCTCTGTACTGTGCAGTGTGTGACTCAAGAGGGGGCTTCATGAATTGGTATTGGCATGAATATTAAATGAGCTGAAAGAAGTGAAGGTGGATGTTGTAGACTCTAAGGGGTGTGTGTGTGAGTGCTAAGTCACTTCAGTCATGGCCTACTCTTTGCAACTCTATGGACTGTAGCCAACTATGCTCCTCTGTCCAGTGGATTCTCCAGGCAAGAATACTGGAGTGGATTGCCATGTCCTCCTCCAGGGGATCTTCCAGACCCAGGGATCATCTCTTAAGTCTCCTGCACTGGCAGGCAAGCTCTTCAGCACTAGCACCACCTGGGAAGCCCTTACTTCAAGGAGGTGGATAGCTAAAAGAAAAAAAAAAAAAAAGAAAAAAATGAGATGTCATTTAGAAGAAGACATGGTCAAAAAAAAAAAAGCATGTGTAAGTACCATTCTTTTCTCATCTATTATAAAAGCAGCATGAATTTGTTATAGAAAATTCAGAGAAATTCACAGAAAATTAAAGCACCCCTGATCTCTCAAGAATTATCATTTCTATGATAATTCTAATCTTTTCTTGTTGTATATACCCACATGCCCCCACACACACATACTAATTTATATGATTCTTAAAAACAAATTTGAGATATTTACTCATGACCCAACATTTTCCCATGTCATTAGTTATCTATCTAAAACATGACATTATTCCTTCCCCCATTCTATCTCTTTATCTCCTAATTTATTTAACCAACCGGTATTCTTGGCCATTTAGGCATTTTTCAGTGTTTGCTACTATATTTCCACAATGGCTATCCTTGAACAAAAAAATATTTAGACACATCTCTATTATTTCCTTAGGATAGATTTAATGCAAGTATGATTTGTGCATTGAATAAAACTAAAACTACTTTCAGGGTTGAAGGAAATAAACTAGGGTGAACAGAAACTTAGAAATTTCACTAGAAGAACAGAGTAAATAATGCAGCAAGGTCTGGTGGAAGATCAAATGACATGGGTAAACCTTGACATGAAAAATGGGTCTTTAAAAGGCTCCATGATCTAATTCCTCTAAGATAGAAAAGAAGAGGGCAAAATGGTGGAAAATATAGATGTTTGATGTTGGAAGAAGGCAAGTAGAGAAAGTCCTCTTCTACTACTCTTTTCATAATCCCTCTTTTCAGTGACACAGGAAATACACTCATATTATGAGAATGAGAAGTTGGAAATGCAAAGACTTAAAGAAAATTTTAAAATAATCCATGTTTGAAAGGGAAAGTAAGCAATGCAGTAAAAATACTGACACTTTCTGAATACCAATCACGGGCCAGGAATGGGGCTGGGACTTTAATTGTATTGTTATTTAATTGTCTCACCAACTTCCCCAAATAGGACTATAGATGAAGAAATTAAGCTCATAGAACTTGGATAACTATAAAAGACAAATGGTTACTATACCTGAAAATAAACTTAGGTCTATGAATCTACTGCCCTCATACAAATGCTAGTAGCAATAACGGAACTGACACCAGAGGACACTAGGTGACAGGCAGAGGTGACATCATCAAGTTTGAAAAACACTGCTCTGGACAAGAGGTAAAATTGCAACAATAAATCTTCATTCTGTCATATTTATTTTTCAACTAGAGAAAATGATGAAATACTTACATTGACTTTGAAACATATTTTCTAACTTATAATTGCACATATAATCAAAAGTAAGTCTTGAAACTGGCTTATGCCCTTTGGAGCCCCCAGACTAACAACTTTCATTAAGAGGTAAGACCTTATTTCTAAGGAAGATAATTAAAATATGTTGTAATGAAGATAGAAATGATAGTTTCTTATGCTAAATAAGTCCATAGGGATTTGTAGCTGAACTAGATTGAAGCTTTAATAGTGAAAAGATGTTTTTGATAAACCTCCCTGCATTGCTAACAGACAGGATTTGTTCAAGCGAAGGTTAACAGTTGAATGCTGAATTTAATTTGAAAAATTGTGATAACTTATGAAATATGGCAGAATTATTGGAAACTTTGTTTAAAGTTTGCTTTTTAGATGTGCTAACACAGGAAGTAGTTTTAGTAATGTTTTTAGCTATGTTTTAAACCCTAATATGTTCAAGCTGCCTGTAAGGTGGAGGGTCAGAGAGAAGAGATATAAAATTGAGTGATAGCTCCCCTGACCTTGGGAATCCCATAATCACAAGTTACCCATAATATATGATGTGATAAGACACCATTCACACACTTTATGCTTAAAGCATTCCTAATGAACTAGAACTCCAAGGAACCCAACCAGCAGTTCTGCATTTTAAAATTTAGAATTCTAAGGATTCTGAAGAATGGCATATATCTTCTACTAGATTGTATACTTTTTAAAAATTTTATTGTAGTATAGTTGCTTTATAATATTGTGTTAGTTCTGCTGTACAGCAAAGTGAATCAGCTATACATACAGATATATCCTCTTCTGTGGATTTCCTTCCCATTTAGGTCACCAGAGGCATTGAGTAGCCTTCCCTGCACTATATGGTAGATTCTTATTGTTATCTATTTTATGCATCAGATCAGATCAGATCAGTCACTCAGTCGTGTCTGACTCTTTGCGACCCCATGAATCGCAGCACGCCAGGCCTCCCTGTCCATCACCAACTCCTGGAGTTCACTCAGACTCATGTCCATCGAGTCAGTGATGCCATCCAGCCATCTCATCCTCTGTTGTCCCCTTCTCCTCTTGCCCCCAATCCCTCCCAGCATCAGAGTCTTTTCCAATGAGTCAACTCTTCGCATGAGGTGGCCAAAGTACTGGAGTTTCAGCTTTAGCATCATTCCTTCCAAAGAAATCCCAGGGCTGATCTCCTTCAGAATGGACTGGTTGGATCTCCTTGCAGTCCAAGGGACTCTCAAGAGTCTTCTCCAACACCACAGTTCAAAAGCATCATAGTGTATAAACGTCAATCCAAGTCTCCCAATTCATCTTTTCCTCTTCTTCTCCCATCCCAGTATCAATACGTCCATTCTCTAGGTCTGTGTCTCTATTTCTGCTTTACAAATAAGTTAACCTATATCATTTTTCTAGATTCCACATAAAAGCAATAGTGTACAATATTTGTTTTTCTCATTTTGATTTACTTCACCCTGTATGACAGTCTCGAGGTCCATTCAAGTCTCTACAAATGGCACGATTCCATTCCTTTTTTATGGCTGAGTAATATTCTGTTGTATATATGTATCATATCTTCTTTATCTATTCTCCTGTTGATGGGCATTTAGGTTGCTTCCATGCCCTAGCTATTGTAAGTAGTGCTGCAACGCGCATTGTGGGTGCATGTATTTTTTTGGAATTACAGTTTTCTCTAGGTATAAGCCCAGGAGATCAAGGGTTAATTTATTTTCATTCTGCACTGAAATGCATATAGTAGGCAATCAATAACTTGAATAAAAAGGTTAATTGCAACAGTCATTCTGGTCCAGGGATCTGGAATTATCACCATGAAATCATTTTCTTTTATAGACTTGAAAATTATATTCAAAGTGGAGTCTATTAAAACGTAACTATGTATTGTCTTAGGGTATCTGCTCACTGGATAACTGTTTATCAGCCATACTATTAGATTAAGATATAAGACAGCAGAGTTTTGAAAGCAGATCCTGAGAGAAGGAGAGAAATGCTGAATTTAATATCTTAGAAGGGGGTTTGAAGTTTAGAGAGAACCTGAAAATATTAGAACTGAAAGCTCTAAAAAATGTCAGAATGCAGTAATTTCACTTGTTTTTGGTTGCAGCAGTACCCATCTCTTTCTAATAAGGTCAGAACAGAACTCCACTTTTTTATTTGTTAAATATAGATGACCTTGAAACCCCCATGTAGGCTGCTCATGGACCCCCTTTCTCTTGTGCTTGGAGGCTTATGAGACATCTGCCAGGTTCAGCTGTGCAGCCAGGAATGTAGTCCAATTTTCTCAGTTTTTAGAAAAGCAAAATTCAAAGCCATCTGAGTTAGATTATGTTTGCAACATAGTGCTCTTCTTAGGATAAGACTTCAGGCTACCATCTTAAACTTGAATCCTCTCTCAAGTCCATATGAAAGGGGCACAAATGATTTGATGTAAATCCCAGCTTTGCCTTGTCTAGTTGGGTGACTCTGGGCCAGTGTAAAAGAGAAATTTCACTGGACAAATCAAACAGTCAAGGTAAGTTTTATCCAAGAGTATTGCAACAAGGGTTAAGACTACTGCAACAGAGGAGAGAGATTAAACTCAACTCCTCTGAAATAAAAGGCGGAAGGATTTTTAAAAGTTGGAGTGAGCTAATGGAAAAGTACTAGAGGATATTAGAGGGAGTAGTTGGTCAGTGTTATTAAGCCATCTGTGTTTGGTAATTGTTGCTGATGGAAGTCAGGCTCCTCCTCTCCCGCAGAGATTGGAAATAGAAGCCTTCTCTTTGTTGCTGATTACATTTCAGAGAAAATATAATCAAGTCCTTGAGAAAGACATTTCTGGGTTGTAGAAGATTTACATCTCAAAGAGTGAAAGAGAAAATTTACAATCTTAAGTTTTGTATAGTACCAGTACTCTAAGAAAAGGGAGGTCAGGAGCCTGTTGTCAGGAAGACATTTGTCTAAAATTTAGTATAACTGAGGGGATGTTCATTGCAAAGAGAAGGTAACAAAGCTATCTCTTAAGAAAGTTTATGAAAATTACATGGGTTAATATTACCAATGCATTTTACACATAGAATTTAATACCACACAAATAAATACCAGGGAGCAAATGAGAGTTTATTAGAGGAGACCAGCTTTGGTTAAAAGACTAAATGAAAAAGGGTAAAATGGGTCATTTCTCATGTATAACAAGTCCCTAATAAATGTCAACTACCTACATTTATTTAATCTCCTACAAATTTATCATTATTTTAATTTTGCAGAGAAACAAATTAAGTCTCAGAGACTCTAAATCTTTTGTTCAAGGTCACATAGCAGCAGCAGCAGAGCTGTGCTCCGACCACAGTACTGTCTAAACTGCAAGCCTTTGTTTTCTTCTAAAGGACTAAACTTCTCAGGAACTTCATCATGCCTAAGGCCAGAGAAGACACACCTTTTATATAGTCACCCTGTCGAGAAAACAGAATGGTCAACCTTTCCATTGTTTTGTTCCCAAGTTTGTTGACTGTGTGTGGGTGTTAAAATGAGAGACAAAAGATTGAGTGGACCCATTTACCAGACAATAGAGCTATTCAGCTAACTGCCAACTAAGAGCAGTAAGGGTACAATCTGACATTTTCTGGGACAGGACATGTGGGCACTCAAGGACATCAGTGCCCCATTAAGTAGATGTCAGGTGACCTTTTCTTTCCCTGCCTTCTTTACTTGGCATTAGCGGGAAAGTAGTGGAGAGTGCAGACACAAGGACACTTGTTTGTCATAAGCAAGAACCTTTTACCTTCTAATGCACAGTTGAGAAAGAAGTGTTCTCTGAGGAGCCACAAACAAAATAGAAGTTTTTCTTTCTTGCTTCTTTTTTTGCTAAGATCACAGCATATGACTTTCTCTTCTCTCCCACTCTGTCTATCAATTCAAGGAAAGTTTATTCAACAATTCTGCTGGAGATGTGACTTAGCAAGTGAACTCACCCAGCTGAGGTCAGCAGCTCTCTGAGGAGAGTACTGAACATACTGTCATAGGGTTGGGTTTTAAGTTACTTTCAGTAAGAACTTATGACCATGGACAGAACAGTTTCCACCACACCCCTCCCCAAGCCTCAGTTTCCTTCTTCACTGAAGAATGTAAACTAAATCATTCCTAAAACTGGTTTCTTACTATCTTGTAATTAGAATTCTAGAAAACTTTCCAAATGATGTTTCTTTCCAGGAGTCTTTTGGGATCACCCTATCTGGAAGACTTGGGTTTGATCCCTGGGTCTGATCCCTGGGTCAGGAAGATCCTCTGGAGAAGGGCATGGCAACCCACTCCAGTATTCTTGCCTGGAGAATCCCCATGGAAAGAGGAGCCTGGTGAGCTACAGTCCATGGGGTTGCAAAGAGTTGTACATGACTGAGCAACTAATACTTGTTAGCCGAAAGAGAGCCTTCCTTCTCTGAAGCCCCAGCCTGCTGACTGTTTCGACCTCTCAGATATACAGTTAGTTCTTTGTGTGGGAGACAGCCTGGTGCAGTGGAACAACAGTCAGAGACAGGCAGATCTACACTTGTATGCTCAGTGTGCTGCTTGCTATGTGTGTGATGTGGAATAAATGGTCTAACCTCCACCACAGTCTCCTCCTCATCTGTAAAATGGAGGTGTAGTAGATATATTCTACGTGGTTTTTTCCCCCTTGTTTATCACTTTTTAAAATACTGTTCCAGTAATTGGAGAATCCCCACATTATGAGTATCCCTCTCCAAATTTAACCCACAAACTCACTTTTCAGCTTCCCTTGCAGCTAGGGCTCAGACATCCAGCCTAATCCTCTGGCCATCAATCATGCACCATCACAAGGCTTTGATTTGAATGTGAGGAGACAGGGGCTGCTAAGAGTGCCTTTATGTTAAGGGAGGTGGTAGAGTCACTTAAGTTCCAAGGAGAGAAGCATTGAGTTTTTAGATGCCCAGTGTTAGCTGAGCAAGCTGTCCTGCTGCTCCCATCAACAGTCCTGGAGGTGTGGATGGGCACTGAGTCTGACCAACAATCACTCTAGAATGATGTTTCTACTTTTGGAAATTCTCAGAGCTAATGAATGAATATCTTCTAACGAATTCCATTTTGCTCTAATTCAGTACGAGGACAGGGTCTATGTTTTATACTAAAAACACTGAGTGTTGTATGTTAGAACACCTTTGGTGTAAAGTCAGTTTGAAGAGTAAACAAGGTCAGCATTGCACTGAACCTAATACCTGCATCAAAGTGGCGTCTTTATGAATGGTGTGTGCTGTGTGTTGTGCTTAGTTGCTCAGTCATGTCTGACTCTTTGCGACTCCATGGACTGCAGTCTGCCAGGCTCCTCTGTTGATGAAATTCTCCAGGCAAGATTACTGGAGTGGGTTGCCATGGCCTCCTCCTGGGGATCTTCCCAACCCAGGGATCAAACCCAGGTCTCCCACATTGCAGGTGGATTCTTTACCTACTGAGCTACCAGTGAAACCCTTGTGAATGGTATTGTGCTTTATTATCTTTGAATATTCAATCTCCTCAAAGAAATGGAGAGCTTCTTAAAGACCAATATGTATGCTATACTAACGTACCATGTTAAGTGCTTAGGGGGCTTCAAAGAAACATTATAATAATCTTTCCCTTAAGGACCTAACATCTCAGTAGGAGAGATAGTAGAACATGTGCTCCTGTGTATCCCAATCCCATCTTTTGGAGCTCTTGGATCTCCCACTAGTTTTGCAATACAAGGCAATTCTATACCTGTGTTGTTTTTCTCTGTAAAATGAGTGTCAGTTCCATCCTTATAATGGTTAATGTGACTATTAAATGAGTTAATTAAAACATTCTCAATAGAGCCTGGTACATGGTAAATGCTCACAAGATATTCACTCTTAGGAAAGTTATAAGTAATTTTAAGTGAAGTTATATTGACTACATGATCAAAGTTTGCAGAGCACAAGTTCCCCATTACCCAAAAACTGAGACAAGACCTTGTAGGAATTCAGCTAGTTCCTGGGGTCTCATAAACTTGTGAGAGCTACTGCTGAGCATGTACAGAAAGTCAAGCACTCTAAGCCCTTTGCACGTGCATTAGTGCATTTATTCCTCTGAGGAATCATGGAGCTCACGCTGGCTGTTCCTACTCTACAAATAAGCCATTGCTGGTAACCTGGCCAAAGGTGCCAAGCTAGAAAGATGAAGGGTCAGGACTCAAGTTCTGGTTTTCTGACCTTAAATCCATGTTCTTAATCACTACACTGAAATTTCATGAGGGTCCTGGATTCTCCTTATAAGTGATTCTGAGTGAATTTTGATCTTCTCAACCCTTCTAAAAATGCATTTATATTTATATAGTATATGGACACATGTTCATACTAATTATTTTAGAAAGTTTAATGGTTTGGAAACAGCCCACTAAGAGGATTCCTGCTTGGCTATAGTTAGTTATTCAAGAGTGTTCCAGCTTTACGGCTCTCTAAGTGTCTCTAACAAAGAGAAAGAATCCTTTGTCAGCGCAGAGTACTGTGCTGTTTTGCAAAATTTGCTTTTATTGAGTCTACATAGGTCACCATTTGTCTAGGAGCTTGTTAAGAAGTTGTTTTAGGAAAACATTGGCTATTTCCTCAGATAGGACCCATTTACCCCAATGGTTTAGCAAAACTCACTTTGCGGTACATGCAGTTGGATTTGGCCAGTTAGCTACCTGAAAGCACAATTAGAAGTTTGCAAAAAGAATCAATAAATGATATGGAAGCATTTATGTAGATTTATGTGTAACTTAAATCTAGACTACTTGTTACCTCTGTTGTTAAGGGCAATTGAATTGAAAAATATTACCATCTCTCAGAATTGCAAGTTAAAGGTAAAGAAAGCAAAATATTTGTCATATTAAATCAAAACTTGTTTCTACTTCAAACCATTTTTCCACTTACATATAAAATCTACTCTCAATTAAATATAGCAGTTGGAGATACAAGAAATATCTGAGAAAGGGAGGTGAAGAATTAGAACGACAAATCAAATTTTCCTATGCATTAAAGGGGAAATTTATCTTTTAAGTATAGAAAACATTATATATAAGCCATAGATGTATTATCATAAATATTAGAAATATATTTTAAATTATATTTTTGTGTTTTATTTTTCATGTGTGAAATGAGATCTTGGCAATTAAGTTTAAAACACACATAGCTACAATACAGACCAAGTGATCATAGTGAAGTTAATTTCAGATTTCATTAGATGTCTAAACTGCACTTATTATAATATTGTTTTATAATAATAACAATGTAGCCTATTTAGTCTTTGAAACCGATGCTCTTCGTTTCCCCTACTCCAACTCTGCCTTGAGTCCCAGGGTTTAATGTTTAAAAATTAAAATATAGAAAATTTACATTTGGGTAAAATGCTCTTATGCATCTTGACAATCCCAAATATGACATTTTCATGCTTATCTAAACTTTCCAGAGAGGCCTAGGGGCTTACACTAGTGACTGACCACATATGCAAAATATCTTCAAAGACATCTCAAGCAAATTATGTATTTTATTTCATAGTATGCTCATGGTTATATTTATTAAAAACAAAACAAAATGAAACAAAAATTTTCCCTTTATCCTGCCAGAAGTAGCTGATAAATTGCTGCTAAAGAAAAACTTACCATGTTTAACTTATGATTGTCGATGTCTCCACACAGAACTCCATGAATGGGCAATCAGGGCAGTTTGTAAAAATAAATCTCAGTGGTAAAGCCCTCCTAAATATAATTTACTGTTTCCTTGAAGGTGTTTAAATCTCAATATTCCTTCTTTTCCTACAAACATTCTATTTGAACTCCTCATCACTTAGACTCCAAATAAAGACAAGTTCTATTTTTCTCTCTATAGAAATAGGGTAGGCATGTTCTTCTCTGGTATGTGGCGGAATATTTGCTGACATTATGGAATAGGCCTACCTGTCTAATTCCTTAAGACAACAAGGATTCTTCTAGAAACTTATACACAAGATACTTTGAATCCGAAAAATCAGGGCCAGAGACTGAGAGAGTGTTTGAGTATCACATGGGAGCAGCCATTCTGGTCTTTCAGTTTAAAACAAAGTTCCTGTATCGGAAGCCAATGAAGAGAACACTGCAGTAAAAAAGCAAGTATAAGACAATACCATGAAAAATAAATAGAACCAAACAAAAACCTTTCAAGTCTGTGACCAAATTTGGTAGCACTGTCCAAAGTCACTTTAGTCATGTCCAACTCTTCCAACCCCATGGACCACAGCCCACCAGGCTCCTCTGTCCATGGGATTCTCAGCCAAGAATACTGGAGTGGGTTGCCATTTACTTCTCTAGGGGATCTTCCCAGCCCAGGGATCAAACACGTGTCTCTTAAGTCTCCTGCATTGGCAGGTAGATTCTTCACCACTAGCGCCACCTGGGAAGCCCTTGGTAGCATTAAGCTAGCATATATGGAATGGAAATTTTTTTCTAATATCTATTTTGCATATAAACGATCTGGTATAGAGTTTGATAACAGTATATGAATAGCTTACGTCATTACCTCTGGGGTTTTAATTCCTTATTAGAGTGCCATAGGTGTTCAAAGCTATAGATACAATTTGACTTACACATCCATACATCACTTTATGTTAAAGAAGAACTTTTACATAAATTTACTTGTGCATCCAACATTCCTGATGCTATTGGCAGGATAGAAGTGGTTTAGCTGCGTTTCCTGTCACCAGCTCTAATAACACTCACGGTTGAAAGGGAACCTGAGCTACAAGTAAGAAACTGTCAAGTGCTTCCTGGCATCTGAGAGGATTATATTTGTGAGCATATGTGATACACCAGGAAACTTTGAGTGATGACACCATTGTGCTTATCTGGGTCATTAAAATCTCTTTTGTATTGTTCTTAGAAAACCCCTAGAATACTGGCAGTTCAGTTCATTTCAGTCACTCAGTCATGTCTGACTCTTTGTGACTCCATGGACTGTAGCACACCAGGCTTCCCACTCCATCACCAACTCCCAGACCTTGCTCAAAATCATGTCCATTGAGTCGATGATGCCATCCAACCATCTCATCCTCTGTTGTCCCCTTCTCCTCCTGCCTTTGATCTTTTCCTGCATCAGGGTATTTTTTAAAGAGTCAACTCTTCCCACCAGGTAGCCAAAGTATTGGAGTTTCAGCTTCAACATCAGTACTTCCAAAGAATATTCAGGACTGATTTCTTTAGGATTGAATGATCTTTCAGTCCAAGGGACTCTTAAGAGTCTTCTCCAACACCACAGTTCAAAAGCATCAATTCTTCACTGTTCAGCTTTCTTTATGGTCCAACTCTCACATCCATACATGACTACTGGAAAAACCATAGTTTTGACTAGATGGACCTTTGTCAGCAAAGTACTGTCTCTGCTTTTCAATATGCTGTATAGGTTGGTGATAGCTTTTCTACCAAGGAGCAAGTGTCTTTTTATTTTATGGCTGCAGTCACCGTCTGCAGTGATTTTGGAGCCCCCAAAAAATAAAGTATGTCACAGTTTGCATTGTTTCCCCATCCATTTGCCATGAAGTGATGGGACCGGATGCCACAGAAATTAGTTTTCTGAATGATGAGTTTTAAGCCACCTTTTTCACTCTCCTTTTTCAATTTCATCAAGAGGCTCCTTATTTCTTCTTCAATTTCTGCCATAAGGGTTATGTCATCGGCATATCTCAGGTTATTGATATTTCTCCCAGCAATCTTGATTCCAGCTTGTGCTTCATCCAGCCTGGCATTTCACATGATGCACTCTACATAGAAGTTAAATAAGCAGAGTGACAGTATACAGCCTTGACGTACCCCTTTTCCTATTTGGAACCAGTCTGCTGTTCCATGTCCGGTTCTAACTGTTGCTTCTTGACCTGCATACAGATTTCTCAGGAGGCAAGTCAGGTGGTCTGGTATTCCCATCTCTTTCAGAATTTTCCATAGTTTGTTCTGATCCACACAGTCAAAGCAATTGGCATAGTCAATAAAGCAGAAGTAAATGTTTTTCTGGAACTCTCTCACTTTTTCAATGATCCAATAGATGTTGGCAATTTGATCTCTGGTTCCACTACCTTTTCTAAATCCTGCTTGAACATCTGGAAATTCACAGTTCACGTACTGTTGAAACCTGGCTTGGAGAATTTTGAGCATTACTTCGCTAGTGTGTGAGATGAGTGAAATGTGCAGTAGTTTGAGCATTCTTTGGCATTGCCTTTCTTTGGGATTGGAATGAAAACTGAACTTTTCCAGTCCTGTGGCCACTGCTGAGTTTTCCAGATTTGCTGGCATATTGAATGGAGCACTTTCACAGCATCATCTTTCAGGATTTGAAATGGCTCAACTGGAATTCCATCACCTCCATTAGCTTTGCTCATAGTGATGCTTCCTAAGGCTCACTTGACTTCACATTCCAGAATGTCTGACTCTAGATGAGTGATCACACCATCATGGTTATCTGGGTCATAAAGATCTTTTTTGTATAGTTCTTCTGGGTTTTCTTGCCATCTCTTAATATATTCTGCTTCTGTTAGGTCCATACCATTTCTGTCCTTTATTGAGCCCATTTTTGCATGAAATGTTCCCTTTGTATCTCTAATTTTCTTGAAGAGATCTCTAGTCTTTCCCATTCTATTGATTTCCTCTATTTCTTTGCATTGATCGCTGATGAAGACTCTTATCTCTTCTTGCTATTCTTTGAAACTCTGCATTCAGATGGGTATATCTTTCCTTTTCTCCTTTGCCTTTAGCTTCTCTTCTTTTCTCAGCTATTTGTAAGACCTCCTCAGACAGCCATTTTGCTTTTTTGGTTTTCTTTTTGCTGGGGATGGTCTTGATCACTGCCTTCTGTACAATATCATAAATACTAGAAAGTCATATTTAAAAGTGGTGGTGTTGAGTTCCTACAAAAGACAAAGAAGGCTGAGGCAGATAGGCTGTTTGATAATTCTTGCCTTGACCCCACTTTCTTTTTCTTTTCAGGTTAATGTGGTCCTGAGATATAATGCTTACAAATATAAACTTCCTAATTGTTTTAGAATTAGGGATTTTAGACAGTAGGAACTAGGGAAAATAGATAATGGGAACTCAATAAATACTGCTATCTTTCTAATCTATCAGAAGCTGTTCAGTTATTTTTTGCAAATGTTGGAAATTAAGACTCCATCTCTTTTAGAACAATAGGCCTCAGGATACAGGAGAAACATTGAGATGGTCTCTGTGAAGCTGGCTTTCCTCTCCTTGCATAGCCATTTCTATAGCCTGCCCAGCCCAGAAACCCCACCTATCTTTGCATAGCGTTTTCGAAGTATGGGCATCTCTCTCTGGTGCATCTGAGACCGAGAGTCCACCACAGCCATCAACCTTCAGGAGGTGTCGGATAGAATTCAACACTCTTCCTGGAGGGCTACTAAGGCCCGAAACTCTTGATTCTCTGACACTGCTTCTAAGACTCTCTTTATAGTCATTGTCCCCATAGATAAAGGCTTCCCAGTCTGTACCATTCCATTACCAGACATGACTGGGATAAAGGCATGATTAAAAGCAAACTGCTCTAGAATGTGAAGCTAGTGTTCCTTCCTTCCTCTTTCTTTCTTCCTTCCTTCCTCCCTCCTTTTCTTCTGTTTGTTCTTTCTCTCCCTTTCTTCATTCTTTCCTTCCTTCCTCTCTCTCTCTCTCTTTATTCTTTCTCTTTTTCTGGAAGAAAATTATGTTCTTCTGATCAAGCAAATGGCCAAAGAATCCCTTAGAAGAACACCCTTTGTTAAAACAAAACAAAGCAAAACAAAATGAGCATTTACTTCCTGAAAGGCAAAGTGGTTTAGAGCAGCCCAGCTTTGTGATGATAATAGCTACACAGTGACAGGACACTGATTTCCTGAGGATGAAGAGGTGGCCTCATCAAAGTAACAGCAGTCTTCCATAGTACCATCAATCACTGCATAATTTCCATCTGAGTACTTTCCTGTTCACAAAAGAAAATAAGTGAATGCAATTGTCAGTAAGAACTGGAAATGGCAGGTCATCATCTTTGTCACCCTTGGCCTCACTGTGAATCTTAAAGAGGTACTTAGAAGTAGGAGGTAAGCAAGAGGATTTTCATTTTGCATTCTGTACTCTTGGGTGTAATTTGAGTTTTTCTTAGTCATGAGCATGTGATCAACTTATAATTTCGTAAATATGCTTGAACAAAAGTGATTACTGTGATGCACTAATCTTTGAGGGCATTAATGCTTTGAATGTCAACACGGAAGAAAAAATCAGCAAATAAACATTTAACATATCTGTTTATGTTACAAAGAGAATTTTTAGCACTGGGAAGTAGAGGGACACTGCCTGTTACTGATCATCAAGGTGATCTCTAGCCCTCGTGCAAGTGAATGGTGAATGGTAGGAAGCAAGGAATCTGTGATATATTTTGAATCAGGAAAATATCCTAAATAATAATTCTTTTTGTTTTATACTTTTACATTAAAGCATATTGACATACAATAAACTGAACATCTTCAAAGTGTATAATATGATAAATTTTCTTGTATGTAAATACCCATGAAATAATTTCAATCAAAATAGTGAATGTGTACATCTATCACCTCAAATGACTTTTCATATATCTTTATAATTTCTTACTCCCAGCCTCCCCACCACCTTCCCTAAGCAACTACAGGTCAGTTTTCTGTATAAACTATACCAGTTCATTTTTGTGTAATGTTAAATAAATGGCATTATGAAGTATGTACACTTCTCTGGCTTCTTATATTCTGTATGATTATTTTGAGATTCCTTGTTGTATGTATCAGTTGGTCATTTCTTTTTAATGCTGAGTATAGATAAACAACATTTTATCCCTTCACTTCTTGTTGAATATTTGGATTGTTCCAATTTGGTGCTGTAAGGAATAATGCCAATATGAATATTTGTGTACCAACCCTTGTATGCCCATGTTTTCTTTTGGGTAAATCTCTAGGACTAGGATGGATGGATCATGTTGTAGGTATATGTTCAACCTATTAAAAACAAAACAAAACAAAAAACAGCTAAAGTGTTTTCCAACTGTTCTCTGACAGTTTTTCTTGCAAATTATGAGAATTCTAGTTTCTCTTCCTCCTCAACAACACTTGGTATGATCAGAGTTTTAGTTTTGGCCAGCTTGCTGGGAGTGTAAATGTATCTCATTGTGGTGTGAAATTGCATTTTCCTAATGGTTAAGAATATTGAGCATCTTACCTCTGCTCTTATGTCATCTGTGTTATCTCTTTGGTAAAGTACCTGCTCAAAGCTTTTTATCATTCTTTAATGGGTTGTTTGTTTTATTATTATCATGTTTTGAGAGTTATTTACATTTCTGGGCATAATTTCTTTGTTCCCCCTGTATAAGCTTCAGAAGTATTTTCTTTTGTCAATATTTTTCAAAGAGTAGAAATTTCTGATTTTATGAAGTCCAAATTAACATTTTTTTTCTATAATGGATTATGCTTCTGTTTTGATATCTAGAAAATCTTTGCTGAATCTATCATCACTAAGATTTTTTTTCCTCTAGAAATGTTATAATTTTAGATATTTATCTATTGTGAGGTAAAAATTAAAGATATTGTTTTTCTTATGGATAGCTAATTTTTTAATGTCATTGGTCAAAAACACTATCTTTTTATATTGATTTGCCTGCACTGTTATTAAAAATCAAATTTTATTTATTCAGTGACCTTTTGTTATTCCATTAATCTGTCTGCTGTTATTCCCATGCCACACAGAACCAAGAAATGTATCTGTATAGTAAGTTTTGAAATTAGATACTGTTATTCTTCCAACTTTATTCTTTTAAAATTTCCCTGGCTATTACAGATTCTTTGAATTTTCATATGAATCTGGAAGTAGCTTTTTCCTTTCTACCAAAAAAAAAATATCTCTGGGAATTTGATTTTGATTGTGTTGAATTGATAGGTCATCTTTGGGAAAACTAACAACATAACAATGTTTTCTAAAATGTTGTGAAGTATGTTTTGCCTGTTTCTATTTTGTTGCTCCTTATTTTAGATTGGAGTGTAAATCTTAGCTTATTATTCCATCTTGGTCATTGAATTGTTAAATGGTGACTTCTTTATTATGAACTGCTAGAAAAAAATATATAATGAAATGCAATACATTGCAAGCAGAGAGGCAGATATTTTGGCCTGTTTTTTCGCTATTAGTCTCAGTGCTTGAAATACTGTCTTGTGTGTGTTGTGTGGTACTTAGTTGCTCAGTCATGTCAGACTCTTTGTGACCCCGTGAGCTGCAGCTCACCAGGCTCCTCTGTCCATGAGGATTCTCCAGGCAAGTATACTGGAGTGGGTTTCCATGCCCTCCTCCAGGGGATCTTCCCAACTCAGGAATAGAACCCAGGTCTCCCACAGTGTAGGTGGATTCTTTACTGACTGAACCACCAAGGAAGCTCTAATTCAATATAGTTGGCTTTATATAAATAGTTGTTGATTAAATTAAGTAGCCATCTAGTGTGCACTGAGTAATTCATTAGGATTTACATCATTATTTCTAATAGTTAGAATCATCCTACAAAGCTGATTTTTCAGAGGAAATACAAAGGCTCAGAGAGGTTATTTGTCTTGCTCAAGATCATATAAGTCATGTTCTGGTCTGGTTAGTTCTAACTACTTAGCTCTTATACTTTCCTCAAAGTCATATTACACCATCAGTGAGAAAAACTTGGAGAGCAATTATAAAAAATGTGAAGCAAAATGTCAAATCCCAGATAATTCAGTTCCTCAAAGAAAAGATTACTTTTTAAGTGAAATGTGTCTTACCATTAGGAATACATATTATCATATTATCTGGCTGTGGGGCTTTGTGAACACCGGACTACACACCTTAGAATGCAGGGTTTTGTAATTTCTTTCTAGCTTACAAAAAAAATAGGATGGAATGTTCATAAATTTATATAAAATGGTGGTGAAATTGAGTTACGGTTAACAGCATGGACTCTAAAATGATATAACCCATGATCTAATCTCAATTCTGCCATTTAATATCTTAGGCAAGGTACTCAATCTTCTCAAATCTTATTTCCATGAGTATAAATGGTAATGTTAATAAGACCCTCTCTGTCAGTTTGAACAGGCCACACTTGATTCAAAAGTATCAGTGGCTTAAGAAAATGAATGTATATTTCTCATTTTTGTCGTGGTTGGGGTGTATCAGGTAGCTCTCCTGAGTAGCTCTTTCCTGTGTAATCTCTCAGGGAAGTACTATGTCCCCAACTAATTGCTTCATCATCCCCTAGAATAGCTTTGGAGTCTAGCTCCAGGGCATCTTAGATTAAGCTATTGTTGTTGTTGTTTAGTTGCTAAATTGTGTCCGACTCTTTGCGACCCCTTGGGCTGTAGTCCACCAGGCTCCTCTGTCCATGGGATTTTCCAGGCAAGAATACTGGAGTGAGTTGCCATTTTCTTCTCCAGGATATCTTTCCGACCCAGGGAACAAATCCACATCTCCTGCATTGGCAGGCAGATTCTCTTACCACTCAGCCACTTGGGAAGCCCCCTAGTTATCAAAGAAAATTCAAAAAATGTCTTCTGCGTTTTCCTGACCATTTGACCAGGAAGTGATGTTGATATCAGTGACTTGCTGACATTCATTGGTAAAATCCAGGCACAAAGCATCACTAAAATGCTATATGTATGGGAAATACAGTTCCTAGCTAGGTTTTCTCCAGTAACCACTTTACACTATTGAAGGTGAACTTGAATCTTTTGTGAGATTTCACACATTTTTCATGGGATTGTTATGACAACTGAAGAAAGAATAATATGTAGAGATCTTAGCATTTGACATATATTATCCTCTTAAAGGGCTTCCCTGGTGGCTCAGTGATAAAGAATCTGCTGGCCAGTGTGAGGGATGCGGGTTCTATACCTGAATTGGAAAGATCCCCGGGAGAAGGAATTGGCAACCCACTCAGGTATTCTTGAGTGGACAGGGAAATCCCATGGACAGAGGAGCCTGGTGGGCTATAGTTCAGGGGGTCACAAAGAGTTGGACATGACTTAGTGACTAAACAACAACAATCCTCTTAAAAATTTGGGAAGTATTATTGAATGAATCTATTGATCTGGATATAATAAATAAAATTTAGGCAGAAACTGAGTTTTCTTTTTCTTTTTTATTTTTTTAATTTAATTTTATTTTTAAACCTTACATAATTGTATTAGTTTTGCCAAATATCAAAATGAATCCACCACAGGTATACATGTGTTCCCCATCCTGAACCCTCCTCCCTCCTCCCTCTCCGTACTATCCCTCTGGGTCGTCCCAGTGCACCAGCCCCAAGCATCCAGTATCGTGCATTGAACCTGGACTGGCAACTCGTTTCATACATGATATTTTACATGTTTCAATGCCGTTCTCCCAAATCTTCCCACCCTCTCCCTCTCCCACAGAGTCCCTAAGACTGTTCTATACATCAGTGTCTCTTTTGCTGTCTCGTACACAGGGTTATTGTTACCATCTTTCTAAATTCCATATATATGTGTTAGTGTACTGTATTGGTGTTTTTCTTTCTGGCTTACTTCACTCTGTATAATAGGCTCCAGTTTCATCCACCTCATTAGAACTGATTCAAATGTATTCTTTTTAATGGCTGAGTAATACTCCATTGTGTATATGTACCACAGCTTTCTTATCCATTCATCTGCTGATGGACATCTAGGTTGCTTCCATGTCCTGGCTATTATAAACAGAGCTGTGATGAACATTGGGGTACACATGTCTCTTTCCCTTCTGGTTTCCTCAGTGTGTATGCCCAGCAGTGGGATTGCTGGATCATAAGGCAGGTCTATTTCCAGTTTTTTAAGGAATCTCCACACTGTTCTCCATAGTGGCTGTACTAGTTTGCATTCCCACCAACAGTGTAAGAGGGTTCCCTTTTCTCCACACCCTCTCCAGCATTTATTACTTGTAGACTTTTGGATCGCAGCCATTCTGACTGGTGTGAAATGGTACCTCATAGTGGTTTTGATTTGCATTTCTCTGATAATGAGTGATGTTGAGCATCTCTTCATGTGTTTGTTCGCCATCTGTATGTCTTCTTTGGAGAAATGTCTATTTAGTTCTTTGGCCCATTTTTTGATTGGGTCATTTATTTTTCTGGAGTTGAGCTGTAGGAGTTGCTTGTATATTCTCGAGATTAGTTGTTTGTCAGTTGCTTCATTTGCTATTATCTTCTCCCATTCTGAAGGCTGTCTTTTCACCTTGCTAATAGTTTCCTTTGATGTGCAGAAGCTTTTAAGGTTAATTAGGTCCCATTTGTTTATTTTTGCTTTTATTTCCAATATTCTGGGAGGTGGGTCATAGAGGATCCTGCTGTGATGTATGTCAGAGAGTGTTTTGCCTATGTTCTCCTCTAGGAGTTTTAGAGTTTCTGGTCTTACGTTTAGATCTTTAATCCATTTTGAGTTTATTTTTGTGTATGGTGTTAGAAAGTGTTCTAGTTTCATTCTTTTACAAGTGGTTGACCAGAGTTCCCAGCACCACTTGTTAAAGAGATTGTCTTTAATCCATTGTATATTCTTGCCTCCTTTGTCAAAGATAAGGTGTCCATATGTGCGTGGATTTATCTCTGGGCTTTCTATTTTGTTCCATTGATCAATATTTCTGTCTTTGTGCCAGTACCATACTGTCTTGATAACTGTGGCTTTGTAGTAGAGCCTGAGGTCAGGTAGGTTGATTCCTCCAGTTCCATTCTTCTTTCTCAAGATTGCTTTGGCTATTCGAGGATTTTTGTATTTCCATACAAATTGTGAAATTATTTGTTCTAGCTCTGTGAAGAATACTGTTGGTAGCTTGATAGGGATTGCATTGAATCTATAAATTGCTTTGGTAGTATACTCATTTTTCACTATATTGATTCTTCCAATCCATGAACATGGTATATTTCTCCATCTGTTAGTGTCCTCTTTGATTTCTTTCACCAGTGTTTTATAGTTTTCTATATATAGGTCTTTAGAAACTGAGTTTTCTTAATCTATTTATTGAAAGAGATTAGGAAATTCAACTAAAATATATAAACTTATGTCAGGTCACATGATTTTCTTGGTTTTGCAATAATTATTCTGTTGAAATGACTAAATATAGGAAATAACATATAAGTGAACACAGAAGCCAAAAATAGTTATAGGAGATATGAGATCAGAATTTTTACCTGTAGGTGTATTGGGGTCCTGACCTAAAGCTTACATGCACTTATTTAACAAATACTGGCCTGCATATTCTGTCCCTCTCCATGCTACTTCTCTCAAAATCAACTTTTACTTCCCGTTGTCATTTTATTTTATTTTTTTTATCATTTTTTTAAATTTTATTTTATTTTTAAACTTTACATAATTGTATTAGTTTTGCCAAACATCAAAATGAATCCGCCACAGGTATACATGTGTTCCCGTTGTCATTTTAAACTTTTAAACCTTAGTTTTCCAGAATCATCAGCATGGCATTTCAATATTCCAGCCCTAGAATACATCACTACCAAATGACTCCCTCTGAAACATGGCTTGCTGATGTCCTACAATTACTCTTTAGTACCTATTGAATCAAGTTCAAACTATTCAGCCTGACTTTCAGGACTGTAATCAACTGTCTCTGCTTGATATTATCAATGAAATAATATGCATCAAAATGTCTTTCTGTAACCTCCACAGCAAATTCTTCACTTCAACCTTCTCTCCTAAATGCTTCCTTGCAGTTTGCTCCCAACAACATGTTTTGTATACAGAGTTTCTCCTCAAAAGAATGTCTTCTAAGCTTGCTAGGCAGAAGTAGTATGAATATTTCTTCAAGGACGATCTATCCGTTAGAATTTTTTTGGCTGCATATAATTGAACACTCAACAGTAGCTCAAATGGTTGGATATTAATTTCTCTCTCATGTAAAGGAAATTTTGAAGCAGGTAAAAAATGTCTGGCATGATGGCTCCACCATTGAGAGGAGCCCTCAATCCTTCTCTTTCACCAGCTTAGAGCAGGGCTCAGCAAATTACCACCCACAGGCAGACCTAGCCCACAGACTGTTTCTGTATGGCTTGTAAAGTCAAACTGGTTGTTATATTTTAAAGGAATATAAAACAAAAAGCAAACAAACAAAAAAGAAAAATATGCAGTGAAGACCAGATGTATCCCATAAAGCCTAAAATTTCTCTTGTCCATTTACAGAGTTTGGTAACCCCTGCCATACAGCATAATTTTCATTTATATGCTCATCTCATTGTCAAATATAGCTGTTGGAATTTCAGCCATCATTCTCTCATTCCAAGCAGCAGAAAGGATAAAACAGTAAGTGACAAGAAGAGCATGACTTCCATAGGATGGAAGACAGAGGGAAAGAAGCAGCCCTGTAGTTGTTAACACATCACATTTTACTACCACACGAGACTAAACTTTACTATGTGGTCAGATCAAGCTGCATAAAATCTGGAAACAGATTCTTTCAGCTGAGAATGTTATCACTACTAAGAACATCAACATTCTCTTATTAACAAAGATTGCTATTGGATAAGCAGATACCTATCTCTGTTGCACATCTGAGAATAACTCATTTAAATTCTCTAGGTTGCCGTTTCAATGTTAATTAAGAGTTGTAGCAGTAATGAATCATACAGTGCTTGTGCTGTTAATGTAAACTCTAATTTAACAGGTTGATCACAATTCTGAAATGAGTTGAAAGCATAATGATGGTTCAGCATATCATTTGAGATCCAACTTACTTTGTTTTTGTTTTTTTTTTAATTTTATTTTTAAACTTAACATAACTGTATTAGATTTGCCAAATATCAAAATGAATCCGCCACAGGTACACATGTGTTCCCCATCCTGAACCCTCCTCCCTCCTCCCTCCCCATTCCATCCCTCTGGGTCGTCCCAGTGCACCAGCCCCAAGCATCCAGTATCGTGCATTGAACCTGGACTGGCAACTCATTTCATACATGATATTTTACATGTTTCAATGCCATTCTCCCAAATCTTCCCACCCTCTCCCTCTCCCACAGAGTCCATAATTAGCTCTTGTTTAGTTGCTAAGTCGTGTCTGACTCTTTGTGATCCCATGGACTGCAGCCCACCAGACTCCTCTATCCATGGGATTTTTCAGGTAAGAATACTGGAGTGGGTTGCCATTTTCTTTTCCAGGGGATCTTCCCGATCCAGGGATGGAACCTGAGTCTTCTGCTTGGCAGGTGGATTCTTTACCACTGATTCATCAGGGAAATCAGAATTTATAATGTTCATGTATAAATATTCATTCACTCTTATTCAACAGTCCCACTGTACTCTGAATTCCTTTAAAGGCAAGGTCATATCTTATCTATCATAGCATCTCTAGTGTACTACAACTATTGTAGAGACAAAGTTGAGCTCTGGATTTTTGTTTTAAAGTAAATCCACTAGGTCACCTTACTTTAAAATCTATACCGTAAGGAAGAATGTGACTCTTCATTAAGAAATGATTAATGATTAATGTACCCTGGGGGTACAGCAGAAAATACAACAGACAAAAATTGCCACTGTATTGGAACTTACATCCTACTGCAATGAGAGAAACAATACATATATAAATAATTAGATAAATATTGTGTTAGAAGACAAATGTTATCACAATACTAAAGCAGAATAAACTAATGCAGGATAGGAAATTTTCAGTAGGGGTGGGGGACAGAGGTTTAATGATTTTAAAGAGATGTTCAGGGAAGGCCTTAAGGATAAGGTATGATATGAAAGGCAAAGGAGGAAGGAAGAAAGCCCTGTGGACAGCTGGAGGAGGAGTACTCAGGACAGCAAAAACTTCCAGTGTAAGTCTCTCAACATGATGACACGTTGGAGGACGAGCAAGATGACTGCTGGCATGTTTAAAGCAAAAGAAGAGAGAAAGAATATAGTGAAAAGTTAGCAGGTGATGTGAAACCTTGTAAGCTACTATTAACACTTTGAATTCTATTCTGAGTGTCAAGGGAAACCACTGGAAGGTTTTGTACAGAAGAATAACATAATGTTGCTGATGTTTCAGAAGATTCACTCTGGTTGTTATAGTGAGAACACAGAGGAGGTTCAGGGAGATCAATACAATGAGAAAAGTCTCTAGTGGCAGGGGGAAGGTGGTAGAGAGGCTAGTGGTGAGAAATGTTAGATTGTAGATACATAGCTTTCTACCTTTCTTGAATTTTGAGTCATGGAGTTATTTCTCTTTAGAAATGAGAAAATGGAGGGAGAGGAGCTAGAGATAGTGAGTTAAGCATATTAACTGGCATGATTTGTTGAACTGGGGAGTAAAGGAATGAATCAGTAAACCAGAGGAGGATATAGTCAAAAGGTCTTGAATTTTTATTTTATTTTCATATTTAAAGGAACACCATAGTATTATGTATACTGATCCAGCAGGAAGGGGGATATTAAGGATGTAGAAGAGAAAGGATGTGAATCCTTGGAGGATGTCCTTGTGTAGGAAGAACTCCCAAGAGCCAGGGCACAGATGGGTGTGGGTAGCCTTAGACAGGAGCCCTCACTGTTCCTGGGCAGGAAGGGAAGGCTGTCAAGAAAGCACAGCAAGACTGCTGTGGGCTAAATTGTGCGACGCCCCCCCCCCCCCCCCGCCCCTCCACCTCCCCGCCCCCGACCAATTCCTGTGTCAAATAAATCCTGACTCCAGCTGTGATGGTATTTAGAGATGGCGCCATCTGGAGGTAATTAGGTTTACATGAAGGCATGAGGATGATCCCGTCATGATGGAATTAGTGCCCTTATAAAGAAAGACAGAGAGATCTTACTCCCTATTTCTACATCATTGAGGACAACTAGAAGACAGCCGTCTGCAAGCTGGAAAGAGAGTCCTCACCAAAACCTGACCATGCTGCTACGCTGATCTCAGACTTCCCAGCCTCCAGAACTATGAAGACAAATTTCAGTTGTTTAAGCCACTCAGACTGTGTTATTTTGTCTTGGCAGCCTGAGTAGACTAAGACAGAGAGCTAAGGGCCAGATGTGATTGTGGAAGCCTGTTGAAGTCATTAGTTATAGTTCTAATTTTACTAAAATCTTCATAGTTTTTTCATACTAATTAAATTACTGAGAGTTTGATCAATGATGTCAGTGTCATTAGGATTCATATTAAAATCAATCTCCCATGCCAAACTACAAGTAAGCCTTTAAGGAACACAGGATTTCCACTGCAATTGTTCTAATAAAAGCACATTAACACACACTACTAGTCTTGAAGTCCATAGTCCTTGCAACTATTTAAAAAGAAACTTTTCAATATTACAGGAAGGCTCTCTGTCCTTTTAGGAGGTACATTTTTATATAGAAACATAACTCTGTGATGACAAGATACAGAATGAATGGAGAGATGTAACTTAAACATTTTGATAACAGGGATATAAATTTTATATTCATTAGCTTCTGTGTTGATTAACAAGAAGTAATGGCTAGCTCAGGACCCATCTTTGCAAAGCACCAATTCAACAGATTGCCTTTATTTCAAACTCCTTCATTAACTGTTTATTAAGACTGATAGTCTCTGGATTTACTTCTAATTTTCTAACAGAACAGAATTACAAGAATTACAAAAATTTATCAGAAAATAAGTTTCTGATATGATTCAATTGAACTCTTGACAATTCTCTTTCTAAATGGGTAAATAACACAATTTTATACTCACAAATTATTTTAGCATAATAAGCAGCTTAATTGTATTGTTATTTTTTGCTTTCTTTATAATTATTTCTTCCCCAGTGCTTACACACACACACAGAATCATCTAACTACATTGCACATTCCTCCAAGACAAGGAATAACGTATTTTATGAAGGTTTAGTACCTGGTCTGAGTACCCAGGTTGGGATTAGGCTGCTGCTAAGTCGCTTCAGTCATGTCCAACTCTGTGCGACCCCATAGACGGCAGCCCACCAGGCTCCCTCGTCCCTGGGATTCTCCAGGCAAGAACACTGGAGTGGGTTGCCATTTCCTTCTCCAATGCATGAAAGTGAAAGTGAAGTTGCTCAGTTGTGTCCGACTCCTAGCGACCCCATGGACTGCAGCCTACCAGGCTCCTCCATCCATGGGATTTTCCAGGCAAGAGTACTGGAGTGGGGTGCCATAAGGCTAGCTGAAATTATAGTTCAGAAAGCCCTCCCAGAGAGTAGCTTTGCAAGTGACCCAGCTAGATGCCTCCTTAACCAGCCTCCCTTCTTACAGTCATGCCTGCCTCCAAACCCATTTCCACAGTATATGCAGAGCACAAATAGACTCAAGCACTACCGCACCTAACACTTCTATCATCCTTGCATTATAAATCCCCAAGTTCTACATATCCTAGGTATTGACTGGAGCTTGGTTATCCTTGAAACCTTTGGTACTGGCCTCCAGTTCTGCCTTGTGGAAAGTCTCTTGCCTTCTCCAAGGTTTCTTCAGGTCCCAGAGTCATCTCTCACTCCTGAGTTCTCTGTCCACTAAAAACACTACTTAGTCTTCCCTGATATCACAACCCATATGGAACTTGGATTCTTTCTTTGAATTCCCTATACAGAACAAAACGCTACAACCTAAACATGTCCTTTGTCTTTGTAGAAAACAATAGTGAATGTTTGGAGTGAGGGGTGATAAAAGGTCATTTTCAGAACAGTGAAATAACCAAATTAAAATCCCCACTCTCCTACTTTGTCCTCCTTTAATATTTCTATTCCCACTCTTTTATTTTCTCCTTCTTATCTTTCTCATATCCTCAAACCATAAAATTCTGTTCATTTCCAGTGCAGGTCAATTAGCTCTCTGTTTTCTTAATTTCATTGTTTGCTACCAGCTTTCTTCAGATTCTTATATCCCAATCCAAAACTTGAATATATTCATAAACAACTCTTCTTAACAGAGACTCTGGGGCCAAATAGTAATAAGATATATATTTTTTTTCACCTCAGAATTCTAAAACTTCTTTCCTAATCTTAGTTTACATAAACAATGTCTTCTTTCACAACTTTTTTCATATCTTTGCTCCTGTCAAACTGAACTGCTTGAAATTTCTGGAATGGTCCAGGGCGCTCTCGTCTCTAGACTTTTGAAGACGTTGCTATGTTTCCTTGGAAACTCCTTCCCTTGTGACCTTTCTTTTGTCACCTAGATCATTCCTCCTCATCTTTCAGGTCTCAACTTAGAATTCACCTCTCAGGTTCCACAAGAGTGAGACAGAGACTTCCCTGGCAGTCCAGTGGTCAAGACTCTATGACTCCAGTGCAGAGGGCAAGGGTTCAATCCCTAGTCAGGGGGCTAAGATCTCATATATCATGGGATGTGGACCAAAAAAAAAAAAAAAAAAATTAAGGCAGTAATATGTAGTTCTGAAGTAGTCGCTTAAAGCACGTTCAAATACGTGGCACTTCCAATTACTAGATGGAATACTCCAAACACTTTTCTTTGAAGACAGGGATGTTTCAATATCTAATTCCCACTTCCTTGAACAAACTTTGCACATAAGAGTACTTCAATAAACAGTAAAATGCATAAATGCATGAACAGACTGAAATTCAAAGTTTTGCTAAATTGCTTAGTCTGAAATTCTAAAACCTTTTCTAATTCACTGCC
Source organism: Bubalus bubalis (assembly GCF_019923935.1). Classification (NCBI taxonomy): domain Eukaryota; kingdom Metazoa; phylum Chordata; class Mammalia; order Artiodactyla; family Bovidae; genus Bubalus; species Bubalus bubalis. The sequence goes on from NC_059163.1 coordinate 76,728,983, forward strand.
AATGTCTTTGATCAAACTGGATCTTTCTCTTTATATAATCTTCTTTTCCTTTTACTGTATTCAGAATTTCAAGAACATTTCAAATGTAGGGACCAAGACATAATCAATTACTATTTTAGTTTTCGCACTTATGTAATTCCTCTTAAGCAAAGTATTTTGGTTCAAATAAAACTACTGGAAAAATATTTCTAAGCTAACAATTCATCTTTTAATGCAGCATGCTCAAAGCCAATTCAATTCACATCTTCTTTTATTGTATCCAAATTTGACAGGTTAGAAGCGGTGCAATTTTCCATTCAGCAAAGTTTGACTGTTCATCAAAACAGATAGATCATTCATATTACTGCTCAGAGAAAAATAAAATAATTTAGCAAATTGAATTGTGCTATCTTTCTCAGTAGGGATCAATTGTCTATTGTTTGCTGTGATTTGTCACTTTACTTGGCCTTTCTTAATGTTGTTTACTTCAGATACTTTTTTTCCCCCAGAGTATCACATTTTGAATTTGGTCCAGTTCTCTTTTAGGAAAAACACATTTTACTGAAAAAAGGAAAAGGCTATGAACAATGCATCTTGACAGAAGTTTATTGTTGGAATTTAAATATGTTAAAAATTAGGAAGATAATTAGCATTTGGTAAAATCATTATATGGAAGAATAGTGTAAGCATGCCTTAATATTAAATAAAACACAACTACATCAGTAAACATATACACATTATACAAGTGGGAGAAAGGTGTGTTATTAATCATCCAAAGGTGGTTTTGGTAATATCAGTATTCCATATTTCCAGGTTATTAGCTCCACTACTCACCTTCTTGCCCAATATCTCAAATTGTTGATGCAAATGTATTTTATTTTTGCTCTCTGAAGGTTATTTTAGGATGCTATGCTATGCTAAGTCACTTCAGTCGTGTCTGACTCTGTGCGACCCCATGGATTGCAGCGTAACAGGCTCCCCTGTCCCTGGGATTCTCCAGGCAAGAACACTGGAGTGGGTTGCCATTTCCTTCTCCAATGCATGAAAGTGAAAAGTGAAAGTGAAGTCGCTCAGTCATGTCCGACTCTTAGCGACCCCATGGATTGCAGCCTAACAGGCTCCTCTATCCATGGGATTTTCCAAGCAAGAGTACTGGAGTGGGGTGCCATTATTGTTCTTTTATAATGAACAATGTTTAAGAGCACATGGCTTCTTAGTCTAAGGGCAAAAAATACAACCAATATAAACATTTTCATGGAATTAAGATACTAAGAAAAAGGTACTGCATCAAAAATTAAGGCAGTAAAGAACACTTTCTGCCTTATATGAAGAGTATATGAAGAGTATATTTCTCTTCATATATACTATGAAGAGATTAGTGGAGTAGTATTTAGTCTATGATTTGGCAGAAAAAGTTGCCAGTAATTTGTATGAGCATGCTGCTGCTGCTGCTGCTAAGTCGCTTCAGTCGTGTCTGATTCTGTGCAACCCCATAGACAGCAACCCACCAGGCTCCCCCATCCCTGGGATTCTCTAGGCAAGAATACTGGAGTGTGTTGCCATTTCCTTCTCCAATGCATGAAAGTGAAAAGTCAAAGTGAAGTCCTTCAGTCGTGTCCAACTCTTCGCGACCCTATGGACTGCAGCCTACCAGGCTCCTCCGTCCATGGGATTTTCCAGGCAAGAGTACTGGAGTGGGGTGCCATTGCCTTCTCCTTGTATGGGCATAAATCTACTTAAAATAACAGATTCATAGAAATATTACTTGATTTTCCCTTTTCTCTCTTTTTTTTTTTTAATGATTCAGCCTATAACCTCAAAAAAGAATCCTGCCATAAATCTATTTTGGAACAAATTAGGAATAAGTACATCTTAAAAAACTTTGATAATAGAAGAAAAGTTTCATGTGGGCAGTTAATTTTCAGGCAGTTCATAAGCAAAAGGCTTTTGGTGACTATAATATTCAGTAAATATATCAATCAGGGAGTAAAATATATCAATTAAAAAGTCAGGAAGGGGAGTAACACAGGCAGTGGGTAATTTGAGAGGAGCTTAATAAAGGAACTACTTCTAAAGCATATATGGAAGCCACAAGAAATAGTTTAGTCTCTTAGGCTTGTGACAGCAGGACCAAGTGGCTAGCCTGAGACCCGGAGAAGTGAGGAGGAACAGCTGCTGGAAGCTGGTGGGTGGTGAAGTCAGGGTTGTCTGCAGAGGACAACAGATGGAACAGTGACCGTCAGGCAAGAAGTACATCCACCTGCAGCTAAGATTCAGGGAAGGAGCCTAAAACACCCCATCTCCAGCTCCTCCTTCCTATCAACTCAGGCCTGGGCACCCCAGGGGCTGAACCCAACCAGAAACTAGAGGGCGTAGGAACATTTAATACTTCAGTCTACCTCCTGAGACAGAGAGCAGGGAGGGGCAAACAGAGATGAACTTCCCAGTAACCACGAGAAACAATGGAATGCGTTTCAATAGAGTAAATGAACAAAAAAATATTTACTTACAACCATTTCCGTTGTGGTCCTCCCCAGTAGCTCAGTTGGTAAAGAATCCGCCTGCAATGCAGGAGACCCCACTTCAATTTCTGGGTCAGGAAGATCCGCTGGAGAAGGGATAGGCTACCCTCTCCAGTATTCTTGGGCTTCACTTGTGACTCAACTGGTCAAGAATCCACCTACAATGTGGGAGGCCTGGGTTCGATTCCTGGGTTGGAAAGATCCCCTGGAGAAGGAAAAGGCTACCACTTCAGTATTCTGTCCTGAAGAATTCTACGGACTGTACAGTCCATGGGGTCAAAGAGTCGGACACAACTGAGCAACTTTCACTTTCACTTCCATTGTGCTTAATATTAAACCACTGCCTGGCTTGTTTTGCATTTATTCAATATATTCAATACATTTTAAAAATTCTACTATGTTTTAAAATCTTTTATTAGTTTCTGGAAGGAAAATCATTCTTTCACTAACATTTTCTTTTTTTTCTTTTTTTTTTTTACTTCTCAGAGATTTGCCATGTGTAGACACATATCTCTGATAATAAATTTGCTTGGTTTTCTATCTGTGGGTGGTTATTCAGGGATTCTGAGACTATGACATAAAGTGATAGGAAGATTTATTTTCATCATTGTAGAAATACAGAGGACTCTCCAACCTGTATTTCATTTGGGGTGGGCATATGTGATGGGAATGTAAATATAATACTGGTAACAGGTAATCCCTCTCTATATAACAGAGTCTTGAGTCTTCATTTCACTGTCCCACTTTTAAGGAATTTTCTCTTTTACAGTTCCTGAAATAATTCTTTTAATAATGAATTTTATAAAGCCAATGTATAACTGAGAATAAATTCACAATTTAAAATGGATTATATGTACTGAATTAAACAGCATAATTTAAGCATGGTGATATTAAAATTGTAAATAATATACAGACATATTTGCAGTATGGTCCAATCTCTTCCAGCCCTGTGAAATCTTTAGTTGGATATCACTATTGGAAACATTTTTTGGGGGTCCTATCTGATTTCCCTTGTACTTGAGACTCATTGCTCATCTCTGAGTACCAGGGTATTTTCTGTGCTGTGATGATCCTCGTCAAGCACATTACTTTACTAGAATCAAAGCATATGTAGTTACTTCAGAAAGAAAAAAACAGTTGCTTCAATTTCAGATTTTAATCAGAACCCTTTTCACCTGCATTTTTTATGGCTTCTGCATTCCCTACTGTGCCAAGGAAACGTTGGAGGACCCCGTTGCCCTTGGAGAGCTTAACCCTAGTGGACATAGGGTCTCTTCCAGTGAGCTAGATAAGTGGTTTTTAAATTCATAGGCCAGCTGCATCCATTTTACCTGTAGAGCTTTTTAAAAACACAGATGCTCTGAAGTTTTATTCAGGAGATTGGGCTGTAGTTCAGGAATCTGAGTGTTTAAAATTTCCTGGGTTTGTAACCTCTCCCCATCTCCATGAAGCCCAGATAATTCTCTGGATCTCTTATTGCATAACTTATTTCCTTTACTAAGAATGGGGGAAGAATTGACAGTAGGCTGGAAGGAAGTGTGAAGTTTTAGGGACCCTCATTTTCTTGGCCCCAGTGACTTCTCAGGTTGCAGGAAGGTTAGAGTGGGGAGGGGCCAGGTTACAATCAGAAATCATTACTATGTGAACATTACTGGTAAATTGCCATCAGTCAGTTCAGTCACTCAGTCATGGCTGACTCTTTGTGACCCCATGGACTGCAGCACACCAGATTTCCCTGTCCATCATGAACTCCCAGAGCTTGTTCAAACTCATATCCATTGAGTCTGTGATGCCCTCCAATCATCTCATCCTCTGTCATCCCCTCCTCCTCCTGCCTTCAATCTTTCCCAGTATCAGGGTCTTTTCAAATGAGTTAGCTCTTCGCATCAGGTGGCCAAAGTATTGGAGCTTCAGCTTAAGCATCAATACTTTCAATGAATATTCAGGACTGATCTCATTTAGGATGGACTGGTTGGATCTCCTTACAGTCCAAGGGACTCTCAAGAGTCTTCTCTAATACCACAGTTCAAAAGCATCAATTCTTTGGCACTCAGCTTTCTTTATAGTCTAATTCTCACATACATACATGACTACTGGAAAAACCATAGCTTTGACTAGACGGACCTTTGTTGGCAAAGTAATGCTTTTTAATATGCTGTCTAGGTTGGTAATTGCCATAAGAGATCTCAAAACAAAGGTACAAAAGTGGGTCATTTGTGGAGATGTGGATGGACCTAGAGTCTATCATGTAGAGTGAAGTGTCAGAAAGAGAAAAACAAATATCATATGTTAATACATATATGTGGAATCTACAAAAATAGTACAGATGAACCTATTTCCAAGCAGGAATATGTGTGGAGAATGGATGTGTGGACACAGAGGGAAGGAGAGGGTGGGACGAATTGGACCATTAGTATACATAGGCACACCACCATGTTTAGAATAGATAGCTAGTGGAAAACTGCTTTATAGCACAGAGAGTTCAGCTTGGTGCTCTGTGATGTCCTAGAGGGGTGGGATGGTGGTGATGGGAGGGAAGTTCATATAACGGATTCACTCCGTTGTGTACCAGAAACTAACACATCACTGTAAAGCAATTGTAGTCCGATAGAAATAAAATGAAGAATAAGCAATAGTTGTTATGGTTCTTTTCTCATTCTAAAGAAATATCTAACTTTATATTCATAACACACAACTATATCTTCCCTGAAGATGGCCCTTCAAATATTAGAAGTGTCAAGCACCAACAGTTGGGTCTGGGCTGTTGTTAGTGTGAGAAAGAATGAGGATGATTGGAAGCAGAAATAGAAAGTGGAGGTAGCTACAGAAGAGATGGTAGATGCTGAATTCACAGCATTTGATAACCAGTTGGATACAGAGAGAAAGGGAAATGAAAGGACAGACTAGTTCTCTGTTGTGAAGCTTGAGTGATCAGGAAAATGTTGACATCAAGTATGGACTAAGGAAATACGGAAGGGGTATGGGATTAGGTAAAAGCAGGTGAGCCTGTTAGACTGGAAAACTATATGGTAAAAGGGAATGAGAAGTAACCAGAATTATATTATATTGAAGTCTCAGCTTCAAGATTACAAACATCGTGTCCTTCAGTAAAAGTTGTGATACGTTTGAGTCTTCATTTCCTTGTTTTAAATGGGAATGCCTTTTACCAGGATCAGGCGTTTGGTGTGAGGAATAGATGAGAATTTAAGTATGGCATTTAACTCTCTTCTTGACCTAAGTTATGAGATAGATATTTGTTCCTGCCCTGTACCTTCTGGATATCCCTGAATGGATCTCTGTTAAATGATACCTTTTAGATGAGGGTAAGGGCTTCCCTCAGGGCTCAAATGGTAAAGACTCAGATTGTAATGCTGGAGCCTGGGTTTGATTCCTAGGTGAGGAAGATACCCTGGAGAAGGGAATGGCTACCCACTCCAGTATTCTTGCCTGGAGAATCCCATGGACTGAGGAGCCTTGTGGGCTATAGTCCATGGGGTTGCAAAGAGTTGGAAAAGGCTGAGAGACTAACACTTCCAAAAGAGGGTAAAAACATAACTTTTATACAGATATAAAATGAACACATGTCAAATATTTTATTTAACTCATTAATGAATATGAAAACCAGGATTACAACTGGATCAAAAAAGAATTTTAAATACCACCCACGTACAGGCATATCAAGAATGCTGTAATGAATTTACAAGTAGATGCAATACTTGTTATGCCATAGGGTAGAGGGAGATTGTATTTCCGATGAATAAAATTCATTTGCATGTAACTGGACAAAAATCATCTGTGTGATTATCAGTTATCTATGACTTACAGAGCTGTAAAATAATTCAAGGAAAATGAAAGACACAGATACCCTATAGAATAATAATTGAAAAAAAATCCAGAAGATGATATGCAGTGTATTAATTTTCTACTACTGTGTATTAAATTACCACAAACCTTGTGGCTTAAAACATAGCCATTTTTCGCTCATAGTTCTATCAGTCAGATATCCAGCATGGCACAACTAGCTTCTCTGCTTAGGGTTTTACAAAGAAAACTCAAGGTTTCACCTAAAGTGTTAGTCACTCAGATGTGTCCAATTCTGTAGCCCCCATCTCCTCTGTCCATGGAATTCTCCAGACAAGAATACTGGAGTAGGTAATCATGACTTTCTCCAGGGGATCTCCTGACCCAGACTTCAATCCCTGGCCTTCTGTATTGCAGTGGGTTCTTTACCATAAAATACCATTACGTAAGTACTACCATTCAATGAAAATTAATATGTAGTTATGGAATGTATTGGGGCTTCCCTGATGGCTCAGATGCTGAAGAATCTTCCTGTAATGCAGGAGACCTGGGTTCGATCCCTGGGTTGGGAAGATCCCCTGGAGAAGGGCGTGACAATCCTATTCAGTATTCCTGCCTGAAGAATCTCCATGGACAGAGGAGCCTGGTGGGCTACAGTCCATAGTGTCACAGAGTCAGATACTCCCGAAATGACTTAGCACATTGAATGTGTATGATAAGAATAATTACATACTCCTTGCTATGGAAAAGGGGCAAAAACCAGACCTCTTGTCCCTAAGGCATTCAGAGTTAATTTACATACATACTTCACTTGACCAAAAAGATCAATAGCGTTATGCAGTTTTTAGAAGCAAGAAACAAATGATTGTTCCAGATAATACATGCTGGTGGGGGCAGAGAGGGAAGCTGGCTCCGGAGGGCAGGAAAGTCTTCCTGGAGAAAACTGGAACTCCAAGGGGCTAAAAGTGATAGAGGCTAAAGAGGAACTTTCTCACCAAACTAACTTGACTTAATGCATTCTTGCTGAAAGGCATATGTTAAACTGGCTAGGTTAGTGAACATTGCTGTGGGGAAAGTCAGAAAGAAGACTGGAAAAGTGAATGAGTCAGACCCTAGTGGTTCTATTATTTCCTAGAACTGCTATAACAAAGTACCACCAACCAGGGGATTTAAACAAAAGAAATGTATTGTCTCACAGCCTGGAGGCTACAAGACCAAGACCAAGGTGTTGGCAGGGTTGGATCCTTCTGAGGGCAGTGATGGAGAAGCTACTCCTTGCCTCTGTTCGAGGTTCTGGTGGTTTACTGGCAATCTTTATCATTCCCTGGTTCATAAACACATCATAGACCTGATCTCTGCCTTCACCTTAATATAGCATTCTACCTGGGTTTGCATGTCTTTGTCCAAATGTCTACTTTGGTAAAGACACAAGTTGTATAGGATTAGAGACCACTCTACTCCAGTAACCTCATCTTAACTAATTAAACCTGCAATGACTCTGATAATCTCCTGCCTTCTTCTTTCACATGTGACCCTCAGGAATTTGATGACCCCACCCAGACAATCCAGAATAATCTCTCCAACTCTAGATTCTTAATTTAATCACATGTGCAAAGTCCCTTTTGTGGTGTTAGGTTACAGAGTCACAGGCCTTAGGGATTGGATGTCTTTAGTAGGCAATTATTCACTTGCCAGAGGGATGCAAACCAATTGTGAAAGAACAAAAGAGAAGTGATTTACCTCTGCCTGGGGAAGTATTGGGAAAGACTTCAGGATTTAGGCTTTTAGGATTATTGAGTGATTCCTGGGGTAATACAAATGAAGACAGACTTTCTCAACAGAAAGACCACAGCATGAAAAAGTATTACGTGTATCTGGAGAAATACAGAAATATATTAATTTTGTCATTCAAAGCAAGATATAGTACAATAAGAAAAAATTAGATGGGAAAATCAGATGGAAAAGAGGGCATCTGAACTGAGTTCTGAGGAAATAGTAATATTTAAACAATTTGAATGGGATCCAAAGGAAGCAGAGGTTAGAGGAAATTGGAAATAAAGAGAGAATTCCAGGAGGTGGTAGAAACACTACCAGCAAAGGCATGGAAATAGAAATGACTGGGCATATTCATTTTGATTCCATCCTAGGGAACGCAAATAATGTACTAGGAAATAAGGTCATCCAGAGTTTCTAGTAGTCTCAAAGTTGATGCTTCAGGATTCAAAAACAAAAAGGTAAGATAGAAGAAAAGACTCATTTGGGGAAAATACACTTTTCTCTAAGTATTGTTTCTAAACATATTCATACCAACTTTGAAGTTTTTCCATTATTATGGAAAATTTTTCCTGTTACTAAGATTTTCACTACTTTTTCCCATTATTATGTCAATAATCATGGGCTTTCCTGTGGGCTCAGTGGTAAAGAATTTGCCTGCAAAGAAGGAGACTCAGGTTCAGTCCCTAGGTCGGGAAGATCCCCTGGAGAAGGAAGTGGAAACCTGCTTCAGTATTCTTGCCTGGGAAATTCTATAGACGGAGAAACCTGGCAGGCTATAGTTCATAGTGACCAAAACAACAATGTCAATAATCCAATAATAATTATCCTTTAAAGAGTTGGCTTAAAGCTCAGCATTCAGAAAACTAAGATTATGGCATCCGGTCCCATCACTTCATGGCAAATAGATGGTGAAACACTGGAAACAGTGGCTGACTTTATTTTTTGGGCTCCAAAATCACTGCAGATGGTGATTGTAGCCATGAAATTAAAAGACGCTTACTCCTTGGAAGGAAACTTATGATGAACCTAGATAGCATATTCAAAAGCAGAGACATTACTTTGCCAACAAAGGTCCATCTAGTCAAGGCTATGGTTTTTCCAGTAGTCATGTATGGATGTGAGAGTTGGACTATATAGAAATCTGAGCACAGAAGAATTGATGCTTTTGAACCGTGGTGTTGGAGAAGACTTGAGAGTCCGTTGGACTGCAAGGAGACCCAACCAGTCCATCCTAAAGGAGATCAGTCCTGGGTATTCAATGGAAGGACTGATGTTGAAGCTGAAACTCCAATATTTTGGCCACCTGATGCAAAGAGCTGACTCAGTTGAAAAGACCCTGATTCTGGGAAAGATTGAAGGCAGGAGGAGAAGGGGACGACACAGGATGAGATGGTTGGACGGCATCACTGAGTCAATGGACATGAGTTTGGGTAAGCTCCAGGAGTTGGTGATGGACAGGGAGGCCTGGAATGCTGTGGTTCATGGGGTCACAAAGAGTTGGACACGACTGAAGGACTGAACTGACCTGAAAGAGTTCTTACACTACCAACATAGCATTCAGTGCTAAGTTAGGAACTGTTATACCCATTGAACAGATGAAGAACAGAGGGTGTGACATAATAAAGCATTACTTTAAATTACACAAAGAGAGATACAAGATATTTCTTTAAAAACAATTTATAAGACTATATAAGAAATTAATAGCTTGCCAATTTGATAAAATACAGAATCAAAAGAAGGCTCTTTTTCCCCCTAAAGATATGGTATCTTCAAATTTGTAATTCTGCATTAAAAATAAATGAAAGAAAAAAAAAATTGAGGGGAAAGAAAAAGAATCCCTTCTGACTCTCCTGATTAGAAAGCTTGAAGAGTCAACTGTTGAGAGCTGAGAGATGCCTCTTACAGGCATTAAGGGCTTAGGCTATTTGCCACATCAGGAAAAGGCACTCACTGCTGCTCTCTTTTGGCCAAAAGGGTTATTTCTCCAGTCCGACTCCTAGTGACCCCATGGACTGCAGCCCACTAGGCTCTTCCGTCCACGGGATTTGCCAGGCAAGAGTACTGGCATGGGGTGTCATTGCCTTCTCCACTATGAAGATACAGTGATTTGCAATTGTGATAGTTGGATCTTCTAGTGTACCATTGAGTATTCAGATACCAAAATTTTAAAGGGACTCGGATGTCTTTCTGCCCTTGAAAATTAACTGTGAGAGTTGATCCTTTACCATATTCCACCTTGATCCTTACTGCTAGACTATTTCACCAAGAAAACAGGACAGAAACAGGAGACATTAACCTAATGTATTTGATAGTTTAATAGGATGGTCAACAGGATGGAACATAAGAGTCAGTTTTAAGAAGGGATGAGAGGTTCACAGGGAGTCAGCTAAGGAAGATGGATCTGGGCAGAGCATGGATGTAGCTGAGGTTCTATAGATGAACAGAATGAAGTTAGGAGGATTCTTGGAAAATGTGCTCAAAAAGAAGGAGCGGTAACTGCTGAAGACACAATTTTGCCAAATTATGAGTTAGGCCTGAACCACTCCTTCTCCCTGAGTGGTATCAGGACTCAGGGGTTTGACTGAAGCTGCTTTCTCTATAGAATCTACTATAGATTCCAAACTGCTGGAACCCTCCAGCAATGGCACAGAACTTCATGAGTTAGCTTGCATTGGAATGAGTCCCTAGCATGTCTCTTAGATGTTTGGTTCACTGAACTGCATCCCAGGAGAACTGTAATCAAACTAGGTGATTAAACTATCAAACTAGCATTTCTAAGATACTTTCTAAGAGAGGGAGGGAGGGAAGGAGAGAAACTAAGTGAAACATTCTGGTTAGAACCCATCTCTAGCGGCTGGACAGGCTTCTCAAGACTCAGCACACTGAAGTTCCAGCTCACAAACCCCGTGATGGCTCAAGCCCTGTTTACTGAACTAATACTAATTTCAGTGTAGTGATGCTTGAAAAGAAGATGCGTGCTTGAGTCTGTGTATTTTTCTGCTCCCATTGTTCTTTCGAAAAATTATTCTTTGCTCATTTTCCCAAAAGATTACTCTCTTCCTCCAGTGGTTATTTGTTCTTCAGGCAAGTTATTAGGTGGGGTACAGAAGGTCAGAAGACAAAACACTTTGTACCATAGGTCATTAAACAGTTGTAAATAAAATTAAACCCCAGAGATATCTTGGGATCTTGGGGCAAAGCAAGCATCTTCAAACATTTTCAAGGCTTAGAAAATTTAAGACATTTCTTTAAATTACACAGTTAGTGTCAGAGCTAAGGCTGTTCTCTAAAAGCAACTTTCTCCAGATACTTACAGACTATATTTTAAACCTGTGGTAAAACAACTTTCTTTTTGAAAATATAATAAATTCTTCTACTTAGTTTGAATTGTAAAATTAACAATAAGAGTGAAGATTTACTGACCATTTACTTTGTGCCAAGGACTATTAAGCACTTAATATGGGATATTTTAATAACTATTTATAAACAACATGAGACAGGTATTATTGCTTTTCCCATATGACAAAAGAGAAATTTGAGGTCACTGATAGTCAGTAATTGATCCAAGGCTAATAAGTGACAGAAGCCCAGGCAAAACCTGTTGTGTTAGGGCTTTTGAACCTTGTCACTCACTGCGCAGTAAATTTATTATGCAAATATTCTTGAGTAAGCAAAAGCAATTACTGGTATACTTTCAAAAGTAAGTTTTCAATTAAAAAATTGTACAAATACATATAATTACATTTAATCTTATTTCAGGATTCAGAAAACATTTTAGGATTTTGCCCTATATCAAGATAATAATCTTCCTTGTTAATGATCCTGCAAAAATGCAAATATAATGGCTAATAAGAAAGTTTGGCACTAAAAAATGGTGACTAATTGCTTGAAATATGTGATATAGGTCATATGCTTAAGTAATTAAAGATCTATAAATATAAATACTAATTAGTGAAACTAGCCAGTCACAGGACAAATGTTGCATGATTTGAGCTTATATGAGGAATCTAAAATAAACTCATAGAGACAAAGAGTAGAATGGTGGTTGCCAGGGGATGTGGGGAGAGGAAGAGGAAAGCTGTGCCTAATGAGGATGTAGCTCCTTTATATAAGATGAGCACATTCGAGGGATCTGCTGTGCAGTATTGTGCCTGTAGTCAACAATTCTGTCTTATGCACTTAAATGTTTGTCAAGAGGGTAATCTCATGTTAAGTGTTCTTACCACAATGAGAAAAGTGGTGATTAATTGAACATCTTTGCCACAGTGGTTCAATAGATCCTCACTGAATTAGTTTTTCTACATGAGAATATGTATCATAGCCTACTAAGTCATCTAAATGACTGTAGTTATCTAGCACCCATCCACATCATTTTGAAAGCCCTACTTCTTCCCTCTTTGACCCATAACATCTCTGCTAATTTTAATTGAGAAGAATAATGCTTTTGACCAGCAGAGAGCAGCAATGATATACTTTATAAGAGTAAGTCTGGGGAACCTGACCGTCTTTTCTAAATGGTCCACCTTGTAAGATCGACACAGATTCTGTCTTGAGTAGTTTATTGTTAAAAGATCCTGGAGATTCCCTGAACTCAGTGTATGAGGTTGTTCCTGCTGGCCTAGGTCTCCATCCCATAGTCCTACGGGTGCCTTGAGAAGCATCAGCTTCTGCTTACAGCTTTGCCTGCTGGTGCTGCCAGCAGGGGTCAGATGCCTGGGTCAGGAAGTCTCATCCATGATGTAGTTTCTGTTTGCATAGCCCGCCCAGCTGTGTTCAAGCCCAGATGTTGTGCTTCACGGAGTTGTACAGCACTCTATGTTGAGTCAGAATGTGGCCTTCCTGTGAAAAAGGCTTATGGATCTTTGAGGATAATGGGAGCGATCATCTTGAGAAGGGAGTAGACAGAGAACCTAAGTTCAGGGGTATATATTTTCAGAAAACAAGAGTAGAGGAGATAGAATAGGAACCTATAAAAAAAGAAGAATTTGTGAATAGAAGCCAAGAAGAAAGGTAATTTCAAGAACAGGCTGTCCAGTTTTTAATTCCCTTTGGTGATAGTGAAAGTGGACTTAGAAAAGTTATTGACTTTGGAAACACATGGTTTGGGGGAACCTCAGGTACCTTTGGTTTCATTTTGAGGACGCCAGCTAGATGGTGTAGAAGGGAATGGTTTAAGGAAGAATTGCACAGAAGCAAGTTGGTGTTAAAGCAACTTGGGAAAGAAGAAAGATGTTTTTTTTTTGTTTTTTTTTTTTTCCCCTCCACTGTAGGAGGTAAGTAGAAAGGCAGAAAAATGATACAGAGACTTTAAATTGGAAAGGATATGAATGGCATCGATCTGTTCATTAAAGGAAAAAGCCATAGCTTTCCTGTGTGTTAGTTTGATTCTTTGTTGGTGGCATGAGAGTAGTAGATAGAAAATGAAGTACCACTTATTAAAAATAATGATGAGAAGTCCCATGAGTTTAGCTGAGATCATGTAAAATAAGATTATTGTAGAATCAGAAAAAAAAATGTAATAATACTACCTTAATTACTTGAGACTTCCATTATTCAGAAGATAGTAGGTGGTAAGATTTACTGAGTCAGTAGCATTGATCAGGATGGTGGAAGATCAAGGAGGTAAATGGATCCAAGGAAAGAATGGTTGAATTGCATAACCTGGGAGGTTAGGCAGAATACAAAGCAAGAATAAGTGAGGCACCATGATGTACTGGGGAATATGAGTGTGAGAAAATGAGAGTCCCATTGGGATCCATAAGATTATGGGAAGCAGAAGGATTGAAGATATTGTCCTTTTCTACTTGTTTCACAAATCTGCCTTGATCCTTTTTAGTTCTTGGCACATAGAAGGTAATACATATTGCTACATAAGTTGATAATTACTGTTAAACACAGACCATTTTAAAAATAAAATATTAAATTTGTATATGCCAGGAAATATGCACCTTTTGGAAATAGGAAAAACCTGCTGCTGCTGCTGCTGCTGCTGCTAAGTGGCTTCAGTCATGTCCGACTCTGTGCGACCCCATAGATGGCAGCCCACCAGGCTCCCCGTCTCTGGGATTCTCCAGGCAAGAACACTGGAGTGGGTTCCCATTTCCTTCTCCAATGCATGAAAGTGAAAAGTGAAAGTGAAGTTGCTCAGTCATGTCCGACTCTTTGTGACCCCATGGACTACAGCCTACCAGGCTCCTCCGTCCATGAGATTTTCCAGACAAGAATACTGGAGTGGGGTGCCATCGCCTTCTCCAAGGAAAAACCTAGAGACATTTAAAATTGAAATAGCTTAACCACATTTCCCTTCTGCCCCACTCTCAGCCACCACCCAAAGAGAAAAGTAATAATTACCAATGAGGCTATTAATGAATTCCCATCCCTAAAAAGGGATTATCTTGACATTTTAAACAACTCTATTCTACCATCCTGTCAGTCGCCTCTGCTGTGTAGTTTTGAGTCCTGTGGAGTCCAGCCTCACATCTTCAGAGCTACTGAGGTCTAGAAAGCTAATGCTGGAAGATTCCTTGGGAACAGTGAGCAGTGAGACCACATAATTTGCTTTCCAAACCACAACACCTTTGAAAGAGGAAGGGAACACTCTCAATTATTAAGCAGATCTCAGTTAAAGACTGGGAATGTCATCTAGTACAATGCTTTGTTCTATGGAAGAGAAATGAAAGCTCCGAGAGGGTAAGAGGGTTATCCTAATCCAGTGTCTCTTGTCCACAAGTGAGAGGATACGGGTGAACACTGGAAGTCTCGGATGGTTTGCTAGGTTACAAAAGCAAGAGGCAAATCCACTTCTGCCACATGTACAGGCATCTAATAGCAAGTGCTGTAAGAACAAGGGGAGGGAATGCAAGCTGTCCTTATACTCCTGGTGAATGAAGTTCCTGCTCTTGGCCTTTTATCCATCTTGATAAACATTTTGTGTCAAAGTCCTAAAAGCGCATGCAACAAAATGCTGTCATTTTATATTTTAAATGATTTATTTTTAAATCTTTTCAAACTCAAAGAGCCTACCATAATAGCATAAAGTCATCCTTTATTTCACTTATCTTCCCCATTGTTGTTATTCAGTTGCTCAGTCATGTCTGACTCTTTGTGACCCCATGACCTGCAGCACGCCAGGCTTCCCTGTCCTTCACCAACTCCCGGAGCTTGCTCAGACTCATGTACACTGAGTTGGTGATGCCATCCAAAATTCCCGTTCTTTGTTGTCCCCTTCTCCTCCTACCTTCAATCTTTCCCAGCTTCAGGGTTTTTTCTAAAGAGTCAACTCTTCCCATCAGGCAGCCAAAGTATTGGAGCTTCAGTTTCAGCATCAGTCCCTCCAATTAATATTCAGGATTGATTTCCTTTAGGATTAACTGATTTGATCTCCTTGCAGTCCAAGGGACTCTCAAGAGTCTTCTCCAGCACCACAGTTCAAAAGCATCAATTCTTTGGTGCTCAGCCTTCTTTATGGTCCTCTTCTCCTCCTTCTTTCCTTCTCTCTCTCTTCCTCCCTCCTCCTCTCTTTTTCCCTCCCACTTATTGAATCAGAAATAAACATTGATCCACACTGCCATGTAATCAGTGACTCCATCTGAGAAACCATATCTGGAAAGTAGATTGCCCAACATATGAACCAAATGTTCCTGAGTTTTAGACAGAAGATACTTAATGTATAAGTATATACTTCATATCATTTATGCCAAAGTTACCTTTTAACTTTTTAAAATTAAAGCATAATCTATGTTCATCAAAATACCCATGTCAAGAATTTACAATTTGATGGGTTTTTACAAACTGGCCATATTTGTGTAACCATTGAGTAGACTGAGAATATAACTAGCACCCCAGAAACCACCCTCATGCTCCCTTCCATTCATTATGCCCTCCTTCTATGGCAACTACTTTCCTAATTTCTAACAGCAGAGATGACATTTTTTCTTTTGATCTCTATGTAAATATAAAATATACACTGTGTATTCCTTTGTTGTTGGCTTCATCAGCTCAAAATTATCTTTATGCATTCATCCACATCATTGCATCATGGTATTCTATGTGTGAACTCTAGGTCATAATCATTTTACCTAGTCTGTTATCAATGCTATTTAATTTTTCTACTATTGGTGGTCATTTGGGTTATTTCCAGTTTGTGGCTATTTAAAATGTGCTGCTGTGAACATGCATATGCATTTCTGAGGGATATATAAACATGAGTGATGCTAGTGGGTCAAAAACACATGCATGTGTTCAACTTTATATACTATAGCATTTTAAATCTATTTACAGTTGATATGACATCAGTTATACTAAAATCTACAAATAGCAGAATCAGGACAAGTACCCAGAGTTTTCAGTTCAGTTCAGTTGCTCAGTCATGTCCAACTCTTTGCGACCCCATGAATTGCAGCACGCCAGGCCTCCCTGTCCATCACCAACTCCCGGAGTTCACCCAAACTCATGTCCATGGAGTTGGTGATGCCATCCAGCCATCTCATCCTCTGTCGTCCCCTTCTCCTCCTGCCCCCAATCTCTCCCAGCATCAGGGTCTTTTCCAATGAATCAACTCTTCTCATGAGGTGGCCAAAATATTGGAGTTTCAGCTTCAGCATCAGTCCTTTCAATGAACACCCAGGACTGATCTCCTTCAGGATGGACTGGTTGGATCTCCTAGCTGTCCAAGGGACTCTCAAGAGTCTTCTCCAATACCACAGTTCAAAAGCATCAAATCTAACCCTAACCCAGAGTATTAATCCCATTATAATAATCTTTTTATCATTCACTCATTCATTCTTTCAGAGAAGGCAATGGCACCCCACTCCAGTACTCTTGCCTGGAAAATCCCTTGGACAGAGGAGCCTGGTAGGCTGCAGTCCATGGGGTCGCGAAGAGTCAGACACAACTGAGCAACTTCACTTTGACTTTTCACTTTCATGCATTGGAGAAGGAAATGGCAACCCACTCCAGTGTTCTTGCCTGGAGAATCCCAGGGACGGGGGAGCCTGGTGGGCTGCCATCTATGGGGTCGCACAGAGTTGGACACGACTGAGGTGTCTTAGCAGCAGCTTTCATTCTTTAACATATTTATATATAGCTCTTATATGGATAATCTAGGCACCATGCTAAGTCATTTCAGTCATGTCTGACTCTGTGCGACCCCATAGATGGCAGCCAACCAGGCTCCCCTGTCCATGGGATTCTCCAGGCAAGAACACTGGAGTGGGTTGCCATTTCCTTCTCCAATGGATGAAAGTGAAAATTGAAAGTGAAGCCGCTCAGTCGTGCCCGACCCTCAGCGACCCCATGGACTGCAGGCTACCAGGCTCAGATATAAATTAAAAATAACTTTCATTCCCTATCTTCACTTTCAAGGAATTAACAGTAGGGTGAAATTTTTTAAGGATTATGATGAACCACAGAGCAATTTTTTAGTTGAAGTATATAATTGATTTACAATGTGTTCATTTCTGCTATACAGCAAATTGATTTGAATATATATATATGTATACATTTATTTTCATATTATTTCCCATTATGGTTTATCGTAGGATATTGAATATAGTTTCCAATGCTGTACAATAGGTTCTGGCTGTTTTTTATCCTATATATACTAGTTTGCATCTGCTAACCCTGAAGTCTCACTCCATCCGTTTCCCACCACCCCTCCCCCTTGGGAACCACAAGTCTGTTCTCTGTGTCTGTGAACCTGCTTCTGTTCCATAGACAAGTTCATTTGTACATAAAGCAATTTTTAAATAAAAGGATGAGGACCTACATTACCCAATGGAAAGCTTCTTGGAACTGCTGCTTCCGAATTTTGCATTTTGAAGAATTACCGGGAGTTTCATAGATGAGAAAGAAAGCAATTTTAGCTGTGCAATGGCTCAGAGGCAGAAAAACAGTGCAGCGATTCTCAAACCTAGTTGCACATTAGAATCATCTATGAAGTTTTTAAAAATATGATGCTTGGTATCCATCGAAGATGAATTAATTATCTCTGCAGGTAAGGCCAGGATATCTGTAATTTTTTACAATCTTGCCAGGTGATTCTAATGTAAGGTCATGATTGCGAATCACTGGTTTAGTGGCTTTACAATACTTCAAGTTGTTTTATACAGCTTATGCATAGTAGGAGGCAGGAAATAGTAGTAAAAAATCTTAGAACTGAGGATCAATGAGCAGGCTACCAATACAACATTGGCATTTTATGTAACACAGCACAGAGAATAGGTAGGGGAGTGGTGTTTACAAAGTCTCCAAGTCAGTAGTGTGTAAAACATCGTTTACATTTGCACTGATTTAATTAGCATTTCTGCTTCAACACAAGTTGCATTATCTCACATTTTTTGACACATTTGTCCCAAGAACATCAACTTGTACCAAACAAACACATTTTAAAATAGCAAACTTAAGAGAATCTGCCCCTAAATATTTTGCATTTATAATAACCCCAGGTCTGTGTAGTGGGGAAAATTCTCCAGTGTTGAGAATTTCTGTAAATTCGCTGCTATTTCCAAGGTCGACAACAGCCTGCTCACTGCTTGAACACCAGCAGCTGCCATGTGTGAGTGAGTCAGAGTGAAGATATGCCAAGTTTATACTTGAATTATGCTCCCCGCACCAGAAGCAGTGGAGTGTGGAGAAAAACTAGGGTTTCTGTGGCTAGAGAGCTCTGACTTCTTGTTTTCCGAAATCCCACTTTCATCAATTCCCAGAGAGGTGAGCCTGGAGACAGTCATGTGATCCTATGGAACCAACATTTTCTCATCTGCAAAATGAAAAGGTAACAGATACTTTACTGAGTGTGAACTCTCTCCCAAACATTGCAGATATGCTTTCAACAAGCACATTATATGATCCCCTAATGAATGAATTTCCCCTATAGACTAGCTATGCAGTGCCTGCTGCCCGACTCCTGCCCCTGCCACTTTCATTCCCCTGCTTCTGCATCACTAGGGAGCAAGAGAGACCTGAGGGTTTGTAGGTTTCCCAAAGGAGTAGAAAGTAGAGTTCCTACTAGATAGATTCCCACACAAGCAGGTAGCTTTCTAGATCTGGAATAGGTTGAAAAGACGGGAGCCCTTTGAAGAAAGCCATGTTCTACCAGGGCCCCTGCATCTGTCAAGCTTTGCAGCATTGCTAGCCCTCTCTGGCCTTGTCCCAGGCATGATTCTTTAAATTTCCTTTTACTATGAAGTAATTAGCTTTGATAGCCATTTTACATATCAGGAAAAGGAAGTTTAAAACTTAAGTGACTGACTCCAAATCCTGACTTTTTTACTTACCGCATAGTGCTCTCTTCTTAACACAAAATATATCAAGAAAAGGCATATTCTCTGTTTCTTTGGAGGCAACAGGATATGTAAAAAACAGCCCTCAGTCATAGTGCCCCTTGCTGATCATGATATAAGCAAAAGGTGGGCTACACTGGTTTGAGAATGTGGCTGGTGAGAATTATTTCTCCCAGAAACAATGTCAGTGATTATGTCTGCACCTACTGTATGCCAGGTCCACTTCTAGGCATGTGTATGGGAAGGGGTGGGGAAATACCCATATTCAGTACACTGCAGTCTCCTTGGAGGGCAGGACATTTCAGGAAATAGGGTCTTTATCCTCCATTTGCTTTCTATATGACCTGGTAGAGGGGAAAAGACTGCCACAAATGCTCTTTTTTTTTCTTGGGTGGTATTTACTTAAAAATTGTTAACATCAGTATACTTCATCATGTTTTGAAACATTGCCTGCTTTTAAAGCAAGTACTAAGTTGATTTTCCCTTTGACATTTTTTTTTTTTTTAAACTCGGGGGAAAGATCCTAAAAGTCATGAGCTTCTGTTCTCTTCATTCCATATGCAGATCTCTAAGCCTGGAATCTTTTCCCTTGACTTTCCCTCTTCATCTCTATGATAGATGTTTGGAGCTCCTGAGTTTTTATGTTGTTCTAGCCTCTCCTTAAAGCTCTTTGTAATATAGATGATGGAACAAGCCAATACAATTTATTCTAATTCCCCAGCTTATTAAATCAAACACTTGAAGGTCAGTGTTAAACAAAAACAGACCAGGAGTTCTTTCAATAAACATAGATGGTTATGCAAGGCATATGTGATGGGAGCCAAAGGAACAGAAACGTCTGTTTAGGTGGTCTTCAGCATACTCTTATAAATATAGATTGAAGTCGATGATGAATTTCTAGGCCCCCAAAGCCTGGAATGAGCTTTACTGTTGTTTAGTCACTCAGTCGTGTCTGACTCTTTGCAACACCATGGGCTGTAAGCCCTCCACGCTCCTCTGTGCATAGGATTTCTCAGGCAAGAACACTGTAATGCGGGTCTTCCCTTTCTTCCTCCAGGGGGTCTTCCTGACCCAGGGATCGAACCAGCACCTCCTGTTTGGCAAACACAGTCTTTACCATTGAGCTGCGTGGGAAACCCTTAATCTTTATATAACTTTGTAAAATGTTCATTATGCAGGACATCTCATTTAACAAAAAGTAATTGATCAAGGAGAGGCTACAAAAATGGGAATAACACCAAAGGAGAGTGTCAATGATTTGGTAATTAAAGAATATAACCTGTAAGCCAGAGTTTCCCTACAATGACAAGTTGGAGGGTCCCTTATATTCAGCATCTTAATTAACCACTTCACTTATTCAACAAACATATGTTGGGCACCTATTCTGCTGGGAGATGTCCTAATTTCTGGGAATGCTTCAGGGAACAGAACTCCTGGACCTCTGGTGGTGTGGAGAATGTTGGGGAGAAGGTGGAGGGTCAGATAAGATGGCTGTGCAGATGATAAATAAAGTATCAGTTCAGTTCAGTTTGACTTTTTGTGAACCCATGGACTGCAGCACGCCAGACTTCCCTGTCCTTCACCAACTCCTGGAGCTTACTCAAACTCATGCCCATTGAGTCGGTAATGCCATCCAACCATCTCATCCTCTGTCATCCCCTTCTCCTCCCACCTTCAATCATTTCCAGCATCAGTGTCTTTTCAGATGAGTCAATTCTTCACATCAGGTGGCCAAAGTATTGGAGTTTCAGCTTCAGTATCAGTCCTTTTAATGAGTATTCAGTACTGATTTCCTTTAGGATGGACTGGTTGGATCTCCTTTCAGTCCAAGGGGCTCTAAAGAGTCTTCTCCAACACCACAGTTCAAAAGCATCAATTCTTTGGTGCTCAGCTTTCCTTATGGTCCAACTCTCACATCCATACATGACCACTGGAAAAACCATAGACTTGACTAGATGGACCTTTGTTGGCAAAGTAATGTCTCTGCTTTTTAATATGCTGCCTAGATTGGTCATAACTTTTCTTTCAAAGAGTGAGTGTCTTTTAATTTCATGGCTACAGTCACCATCTGCAGTGATTTTGGAGCCCGAAAAGATAAAGTCTCTCACTGTTTCCATTGTTTCCTCATCTATTTGCCATGAAGTGATGGGACCCAATACCATGATCTTAGTTTTCTGAATGTTGAGTTTTAAGTCAACTTTTTCACTTTCCTCTTTCACTTTCATCAAGAGGCTCTTTAGTTCTTCTTTGCTTTCTGCCATAAGAGTGATGTTATCTGCATATCTGAGGTTATTGATATTTCTCCCGGCCATCTTGATTCCAGCTTGTGCATTATCCAGCCCGGCATTACAGATTTCTCAGGAGACAGGTCAGGTGGTCTGGTATTCCCATCTCTTTCATAATTTTCCCCAGTTTGTTGTGGTCCACACAAAGGTTTTGGCATAGTCAATAAAGCAGAAGTAGATGTTTTTCTGAAACTCTCTTGCTTTTTTGATGATCCAGTGGATGTTGGCAATGTGATCTCTGGTTTCTCTGCCTTTTCTAAATCCAGCTTGGATATCTGGAAGTTCACGGTTCACATACTGTTGAAGCTTGGCTTGGAGAATTTTGAGCATTACTTTGCTAGCATGTGAGATGAGTGCAATTGTGTGGTAATTTGAACATTTGATGACACAAAGTATGAATAAGGTAATTTTAGATAGAAAAAAGTGCTATGAAAAACATAAAGAGAGTCATGACAATGACTATATGTTTGGGTTGGTACAAATGCAAGCCTTGCAACAAAGAACTGGAGGCAGTGCTTCTCTTAACAAAAATCACTAGCATGACATGAAATACTATATATGAAACCACTTACTCCAACACCCAGCACTTACCTGATTTATTAGCAACCCATCTTTGGCCCTATAAGGCCAGTGAAAGCTTACCTCAAGGCCATGATGGTCTCCAGGAAGTGCTTTGACTGCCATCCTGGGCTTCCAAAGAAAGAACACTGTTTAGATAACATAATAGGCCACATTTATTTTAATCATTAGCATCTTTGATGTGTTTATGCTTGGTGAAACGTCATGGAAAACTGAAGTTAACCTAGACTGGAAAGGTTACAGGCTCATCTGCTCAAGACAATTGCAGGGAATTTATAAACTCAAAGAGTCTGAATCATGAACAGAAGCCACATATTCACTCCTAATACTTTACTGAACTGCAATTACTGAAAAGGAATTGTTCAAATTAAGTAATCAGCCATACAGTAGCCCCTGTCATCCATCTGGGAAAGCTCCCTTTCCTCAACCCAAGAGAAAGCAAAATAGCAAGAGAATATTATGATTAGTGTGGTCCTTATGGAATTAGCTGTGCCAAAACATATGAGGAGTCATGTGACCCTCTTACTTCACTTTTAATATGAAGACCATTATGTTGGGGGCAGTGGGGGTGGGAAGTATAGGTGTTTTGAAACCTGATTGCAGAGACATTCAGAGTTCAAAAACCTTGTTATTTTCTTTCAGCTCAAATCACCTGTAATTTTTGATATTCCAGTGGTTTTCAAAGTGTGGTCTGAGATCCAGCAAACTGGGCCATACGATCATCTGTAAAAGCGTTAGTCACTCAGTCCTGTCCGTCTCTTTGCAACCCCATGGACTGTAGCCCGCCAGGCTCCTCTGTCCATGGAATTATCCAGGCCAGAATACTGGAGTGGGTAGCCTAACTCTTCTCCAGGGGATCTTCCTGACCCAGGAATCGAACCAGGGTCTCCTGCATTGCAGGCAGATTCTTTACCAGCTGAGGTATCAGGCAAGCCCAAGGATCATCTAAGAACTTGTTGAAAATGCAAACTCTTGACCCTCACCCCAGACCTGCTGAATTAGAAACTGTGGGGCTTGGCCTAGAAAATCTCTTTCCTGGAGATTCTGATGCACACTGAAGTTTGAGAACCGCTGTCTTATTCATCTCTCAAAGAGTAGGGAAGAGAAACTGTTCTAGAGCAAAGGGTGGGGACAGGGACACTGTGAGGGCCTTGGGAGCCCACCCTTTTCAGGTGGGGCAGGCCCTGGGGACTCATGTTTGCCTGCCTCCTTTAGGTACCTTGGATATCCCTAAACTACTCACTTCACTATCCCAAAGCCTTACCGCTTCCTTTAAGCCTTTGGCTTAAATGACTATTGCCAGTCATCAGGGTTTTCCAGAATAATAGTGCTAAGGGACGGAGATCATGTGGATGAAATCATGCTAATACAGGACAGGACAAACAAATATGTAAATAGAAGCAGCATTTACCAGTCCATTCTGGGGCCAAACATCTGTTGTCAGTACTAAGCCAGCCTCACTGTCAAGGTGACATCTTCATGGAATGGTCTTGAGCTTTATTTTGCTAAGACTCTGTAGCTTTTTAAATCTCTGAATGTCACAAATATTCCCTTTCTTTTTCCTAGCTCAGTTAGTTCCAGACCTGGAAAGATGGGGATAAAGGGAAATTAAAAGAAGAAGAAAATATCCATCCCATTAAAATATTAAATGACCAACTTAGGACAGACAGCATGAAATGTCACAGCTAGAAAAGATTCTGTTCATAATTTAATTCAAACCTCTTGTTTTCAGATGGAGGAAGCAGAGACTAAGAGATGAAATAATTTCTGAAGACTACAGATTAGAACTTGGGTTTTATAAATGTGTTTTTGCCACTATACCATGGAGTTCCTGAACTTCACTGTAGGGCTCCCTGAGATCATCTTAGAGGCCCATAAAGTAAAAAATTTGTTCATCACAATACTACAACCTTATTTGCCTTTTTTTCCTCAAAATCTCAAATACAGAGAAGTTTTTCCAAAGACTGCATTCTATAGATACAACAGATTAAAGAAGCAAACATAAAAATCTAGTCATTGTGTTAAACCAGACAGAAAAGAGATTTGCAAAAATGCAAACCAATGTGACTCTTCTCACTATTTCTTTGTTTTAGAATATATATTTCTTTTTCATAAAATATGTTATTTGGGGTACATAATGGGTTTAGGTTTGTTTTATAAATTAATAATATATTAAAATCTTTAGTTTCAATTTTTAATATAGTAAACACTAATAGATAAAATACCTACCTATATAAATAAAATTTCTTTGTGGTTCTTAAAAATTGTAAGAGTGTTAAGAGGTCATAATGTTTAAGAACAGCTACACTCTACCATGGCATTAAAAACAAATGAATCTTAACATAGTTAGGAAAAGACAATTTTGAAATTATAAGCTTTGTGAGGGCAGACATATTTGTCTTTATCTGCTTAGAATTGTTTCCCAAGTCCTTAAATCTAAAGTGCCTGGCATTCAAAAAATAAATAAAAGAAAATATATATTACACAAAATCAACAGTAAGTATTCAACATAGTTTTAAAATAATTCAGAGAGAAAATTCTTTCACAGAAACTGCCCCACGTCTAGTCTTGGAAGTAAAAGCTAGAATCGGTGGCAGATACCTCAAGCTCAGTTGACATCCTGATATGCCAAAGTCAGCATAAAGCAAGAAGTCCCAAGACGGTGTGCTAGGGCCTCTCTTCACCTGCGTTCCTGTCTCTGCTTCCCTGTGCCTCCCCATCTTCCACACAATTCTGTTTTGAGTACCAGGTTTATCTTAAGATGCAGAGAGGTGACCTGGAAAATTATTATTTAGGAAATATGAAGTTCTGGCCCCATTTCCATTTTTATTGTGCTCAGAATTATCAGATGACCCTACACAACTGGGGAAAATATAGATTTGTAAAAATTACACCCTGCTCTATTTTCCTCAGGCTACAAATTTTGTTTCATTTCACTGAGAAATAATTCCTACAAAGAAATGTTTAGTAAATTAAACCTAACCATTCCAGCCCTCTGTAACATGTCAGGATTAATGCTTCTTCCCCAAAGTGGAACTGATGCTGACACAGAAACTGTTCTTATTTTGTCATCAGAGTCTGCTGTGTACCAGACAGAGTGACTTTTTGTTTTGGTGTTTTGCATGCATTGTCCTCTTGATTGATTCTAACAAGTCCAAAATTTGGCCATTGTTTTAATCCATTCAGGCTGCTATAACAAAATACCATAGACTGGATGATTTATAAAGAAAGAAAAATATTTCTCACAGTTCCAGAGGCTAAGTCCAAGATAGTTTTTAGATTTTGTGTCTGGTAGGTATCTGCTTTCCAGGTCATAGATGACCAGCTTTTTGCTGTGTCCTCACATGGCCTAAGGAGCAAAGGAAAGCTCTGTGGTGCTTTTTCTAAGGGCACTAACCCCATTTATGAGGGTTCCATCCTCATGATTTAAGAACCTCCCAGAGGCTCCACCTCCAAAAGCCATTACATTGGACACTAAGATTTTACATATGAATTTGGGGGATGGGGCAAAAACATTCAGACCATCATCTTCATTTCAATATTAAAAACTCTAAGGCTCAAAGAGGCAAAGTGACTCAAATTGGAGTTACAATCTAGACTTTTGGAGTCCTTTTGAAGGACTTTTTTTATTTTCATCATCATATATTGGAAAGATCTGAATAAATCATATTTCCACTTGCATAATTAACCTAGAGTAGAGAAAAGCAATATATTGGGCAGCATGCTTTTTGATTTACATGCAGTATCTCATTTACTTCTTCTCTTACATTATCACATTTTAACCAACAGGAAATGTGCAGTTCAGAGACGTTAAGTGACTTGCCAAAGGTCACACAGCCAGAACTAGAATTAGGTCACAC
The DNA here is from genome assembly GCF_019923935.1 of Bubalus bubalis. Lineage (NCBI taxonomy): Eukaryota > Metazoa > Chordata > Mammalia > Artiodactyla > Bovidae > Bubalus > Bubalus bubalis. The sequence goes on from NC_059163.1 coordinate 76,755,067, forward strand.
AGTGTTTTAATAAGATATATTCTCTTTCTTTGTGGATTCCATTACAAGATAGTACCTTCAAAATGATGAATACCTTCAAAAGGAATATTACCTTTCCAGGTATAAAATTCTTCTATATATATATATGACTTCCCCGGTGGCTCAGACGGTAAAGCGTCTGCCTACAAGGCGGGAGATCTGGGTTCAATCCCTGGGTTGGGAAGATCTCCTGGAGAAGGAAATGGCAATCCACTCCTGTATATATATATATACATACAAGAAGACAGTGATTTAAACTTGGGTGCATGATTACCCAGCATCAAATAATGAAATAAAGAAAAACTAAGAATGATTTCAAACATTTAAGTAATTAAATCATCCACCAATCAAGAAAATTAGAATTTAACACACATTAAGAATCACTAGAGGGCTTCCCTGGTGGCTTAGTGGTAAAGAATCCACCTGTCAATGCAGGAGCCACAGCTTCGATCCCTGATCCGGGAGGATCCCACATGCTGTGGAGCAACTAAGCCCGTGTGCCACAAGTATCAAGCCTGTGCTGTGGAGCCCAGGAACTGCAACTACTGAACCCATGTGCCCCAGCTTCTGAAGCCCATGTGCCCCAGAGCCCTTGCTCCACAACAGGAGTAGCCCCTGCAATGAGAAGCCTGCACACTACAACTAGAGAGCAGCCTCTGTTCGCTGAAACTAGAAAAAAGTCCTAGCATCAGTGAAGACCCAGTGCAGTCAAAAATAAATAAATTTTTAAAAATTTAAGAAAAAGAATCATTAGAATGCAATCTCTAAGTATAGACACCACAAATTTCTGCATTTCTATTCCATTTTCTGTGGACAGGGCAAGATAAGAGTGGAACAGAGGGCAAATTGTGAGCAGGGGATACCTGGGTTGAATACAGATTTAATCACTTTAGTGATTGTAATTTCTCTTGCCTTCACTGACCAGTTTTGTTAGAAAGTGGGGGTTATAAAAGCATTTGGACAATTCCAGAATAAGGTGACATGTGTATTCATGAGAAGCTAGTTTATTATTTTTAAATAAATGGTTTCCTTCTCCATTTATTTATAAATACAAAGTTCTCCAGCAGGCTGAATGGGCATATTCTGTGCCCCAAAAGTCACGTATTCAAGGCCTAACCCCCAGTAACTCAGAATGCAACTATATTTAAAATTGAGTTTCAGGACTTCCCTGATGGTTCAGTGGTTAAGACTTTGCCCTCAGTGCAGGGGATGTGGGTTCAATCCCTGGCTGAAGAGCTAAGATCCCAGACTCCGCACAGCCAAAAGACCAAAATATAAAACAAAAGCAATATTTTAACAAATTCAAATAAGACTTTAAAAAAATAAAATCAAGTCTTAAGGAGGTTATTAAAGTTCAGTGAGGTCATTGGGATGGTCCTTCATCCAATATGACTTATGTCCTTATAGTGTGAGGAGATCAGGACACACACAGAGGGAAGACCATGTGAAGGATACAGGGAGAAGATGCTGTCTCTAAGCCAGGGAGAGAAGCCTCAGAGGAAACCACCCTGCCAGCACCTAGGTCTGTTTTCCAGCCACTAGAACTGTGAGAAATTTCAGTTGCTTAAGCCACCCTGTTTGGGGCACTTATGGCAGCTGTTATGGCACACTAATCAATAAGCTTAGCTCTTTTATAAACACTTTGGCTTCTGCTATGGTCAGAGTGCGTGTGCCTTCAAAATTCCTATGCTGAAAACCAAATGCCCACAATGATGGTGTCAGGAGGCCAGGTCTTGAGAGGTGATTAGGTGATGAGAGTAGAGCGCTTTTGAATGGGATCAATGTCCTTATAAAAGAGGCCCTAGAAAGTTAGCTCTTCCTCCATATGGGGACACAGTGAAGTCTGCAACCTGGAAGAGAGCCTTCATTCATCCCAACAATGCTGGGACCCCGATCTCAGATCTCCAGCCTCAAGAATTGTGAGAAATAAATAGCTGTTGTTGATAAACCACCCACTCGGTGGTACTTTATCCTAGAGTCCAAACAGATGAAGATAACCTCTTATAACCAGATATTGACATCTAAGGCTCCCAAAGTCTAGAAGCAGTTCAGACTCCCTCTCCCATGCCACCTTGGGGCTTTCACTGAAAGGAAAGGCAGGTCACTGTCAGGAAGGCTGGAACAATCCCAGAGATGCCTACTTCTTCATGCTGTCCCAGGAAGTTCACACCACACTCAACACCTTCCCATTCTGCTCCCTTGGGCATCAGCCTTTCCTCGTCTGTGTTTCTAAACTACACAAAGCATTGGGTTGGTGTTGCTGACACATTGAATAACAACACTTAATTAACAAGCACACACTACTCTAGCACCTTTTACTAGTTTATTTGTACCAACTTTAATTTCTTTTGCCTCTCAGTTTCTAAATTCTAACTAAACCTGCTAATTACTTGTGCTAATTCTGCTTCATTCTTCTAGAAAAAAAAGAAAAAAAAAAATCGTTAAAACATCAGTTTTGGAGATGAAGAGGAACAATGAATTCAGTAAAAGACCCAGTTTCTGTTCAAGAAATGTAGGTTAGGTAGTAGGAAAAGACATTTTTTTATTAGTCAGCCTTAATAAGAAATAGTTTCTTTTGGTATTTGGTTATGCCCTTTTTAAATTGTTCAGACACATATTTAATAATTGTAGAAATCCAAAAGAAGCTCATCTTCACATCTAGGAAGTTATGAGTGAAGTGATGTCTCGGGGTTGGTATGAAATGACTGGTCATAATCATAATATCATATTCTCACCACTGAGCTGGTTCAGCCAGTGAAGGCTTGGGGCATGGTCACCATGGTGATTTCTGTATTATTGTTGTCTTATCTTCTTGTGGTTAACTTAACAAGGTGTTTGTGCTAATAGCTCTGGGGTTTAGAGGGAGGGTAAAGGTCACTTTCACTTTTCACTTTCATGCATTGGAGAAGGAAATGGCAGCCTGCTCTGGTGTTCTTGCCTGGAGAATCCCGGAGACGGGGGAGCCTGGTGGGCTGCCATCTCAAGAGTCGCACAGAGTCGGACACGACTGAAGCGACTTAGCAGCAGCAGCAGCAGCAAAGGTGCATGTATCAAAACTCTTCTCAAATTTCTTGCTCAAAATATAGTCTTCTCCATGAATCAGGTGTGGGATTTTCCCTCTATCAGAGCAAATATGCCCTTTCCTCCAAATTTTTGAGTAGCCAACTCAAGTTAGCACCACTTAAGTAGTGAACTGGATCAAAATAAAACTTTATTTTCCCCTAGCTGAACTTGGTTTCTATCTTGAAGCCTCCTTCTGTATGATGCTAAGAATAAGAAAAAAATGACTCATAATTTCCAGGTCAATTCTATGGATGATATGGTTTTTCTTATCTCAGGTGTAAAGGTGATTAAATTCAGGAGTTCATCCCTCTTTTGAGACTGTTGCTGAGGTCTGAGGTTCTTACTCAAACATCACTGTGACATTGGCAGAAGATCAAACTGATCTTTCCAAACTCGATGCAGGTTTCAATCACCCCTTCTGTAGTCATGGCTGCTGCCTCCCTGAAGACATCTTAATGGGGGGAGACAAGGGGATTCAAGGAAACATATACAGGAAAGCTTACCTGTCTGGAGAGGATGGGCTCAAATTTCCAGCACAGCACAGATGCCTCCTCCTCTTGCTCTGTGGAAATAAATGAAGACTTGTCAGGAAGAACAAATAGAGGTTATTTATTCAGATCTCGCTGTAAAGGAGTCAACCACTCCACTTGTATTTGATGGTGACTCAAAAGCAGGCAGAGTGGGAAAGCTTTACAGTGAAAAGGTGTAAAACTTGAGATATGCTCTGGTTGCACGTTGTTGGCATGGAAAAGTTGAGAGTGGGCCAAGTAGAAGCAGATCGTCTCCTGTGACTGTTTCAAGAAACATATTTATCTTTTTTCTAGTTCATTCTGAGTTGCAAACCAACTTTTGAGGGATAGAAGTTAGGGAAACTGACCGTCATTTTCCAAGTCCTGCCTCTAGGTTGGTTGCTGCAGAGGTTGTTTTTTGGCTGCCTATATTTGAGGCTGCATTGTGTGTGGGTCAGTTTCATCATCATCCGTGGTCTCACCATTGTCTGTTTATGTATTATTTCTCAGCCCTCTGAGGAACAGGTAGGACTAGTTGAAGAAGGCAGTGGTTCTCAAACTTTAGCTTGATCATACTGAATTACAAACACTAGGAGATAGACACACACACACACAGACATCAAGAAACAAGTTAAAACTTTACAACTCATCTTTCCCCATTTGTCTTCACATTTTCCCTCCAACGTTATTAGTGCTTTGAAATTTCTCTTACTCATTTTCTACTATCAGTTTAGTGACTAACACATGGAGAATTAGTGCCTGATTAGTGTTTACAGTTTTGTCTAGGTTCTTTTATTTGTATCTTCAGATTGTGACTAATAGAAAAGATTTGGCTCCAGAGCCTACTCTGTTAATTGTTGAAAGCAATGCGGCTCCCACTCTGCAGCGGAGACAAAGCAAGGAGGAACGAGGCATTATGGGTAATAGGGTGAGGGAACTGGAAAGCATAGAACAAAGAAATGGACCAAGGGGCCCATTTGAACAGCTAAAGTCAGTTTGATGCCTTCTGTAACTTCCCTGTTCAGTCCCTGTCCATATGAAAAAGTGAGTGAGACTGATCTGGCCATTTACAGAATCCATTCACTGCCTCTCTTTGGGAAATAACATTAACTCTTTGACAAGTGGTCTAGTCAGGGTAAATCAATTTTGACAAAATTGGTTTCATTATTTTCTCTGGGTGGCCAATTAAATATTATTGTTATTTTTATTTAAATGGAACTGTCAGTCCATACTTTTTTTAAAAAATGGACAATGAGGAGATAGCTTGTTCATTAACTCATTTATTGCCTAGTGGTTAATAACTTAGGCTGTAGAGCAGTATTTACATGCTTGGATGCATATTAGAATCACCTAGGGAGAGGGGAAAAAAAAATCCTTGTAAGATCAATAAATCAGAAACTCTGGGGGAGGGACCCAGGGTATTAAAGCTCCTCAGGTGATTCCAGTGTCTAGCCAGATTTGAAAGTTGCTGCTATAGAATGAGGCGTCCTGGTTTAAATCACAACAACTCTGCCTATTAACTGAGCAAATTGCTTAATAGCCCTGAGTCTCCATTTCCTCGTCTGTAATATGATAAAACAAATAGAATCTACCTCAGAGGTTTTAGGGAGGATTAAGGGAGATAATCGGAGAAGGCAATGGCACCCCACTCCAGTATTCTTGGCTGGAAGATCCCATGGATGGAGGAGCCTAGTAGGCTGCAGTCCATGGGGTTGCAAAGAGTCAGACATGACTGAGCAACTTCAGTTTCACTTTTCACTTTCATGCATTGGAGAAGGAAATGGCAACCCACTCCAGTGTTTTTGCCTGGAGAATCCCAGGGGTGGCGGAGCCTGGTGGGCTGCCATCTATGGGGTCACACAGAGTCGAATACAACTGAAGTGACTTAGCAGCAGCAAGGAAGATAATACATGGGAATGCTAGTACAGTTTCTGACACAAATAGCAAGTTGTATACTTGCATTATTATTAGTTTAATAAATCACAAAATATTGTTATTTCTATTATCATTAAGCCTATGAAAATTAAAAAAATAAGAAAATATAAGAAAATATGTTTTCAACTGTTTATATTACTGAGAAGAATTATATTTTATGTAGATATAAGGATAAAATCATGTGCTATGAGAAAAAAAGAAAAATGTAAAAGTAGATCTATGTAAGGCATCCTTGAAATAGATGTCTCAAGTTTCATCAAATCTTTGATGATTTCATCAACATCATAGATGTTTCAAAGACTTGAAATAGGGTCTCAAGTCCTTTCTTCTGATGGTTCAATATCTAGTATTAGTCACTCAGTCGTATGTGACTCTTTGTGACCCCATGGACTATAGCCTGCAAGGCTCTTCTGTCTCAGGGATTTCTCAGGCAGGAATGCTGGAGTGGGTTGCCATTTTTTTCTCCAGGGGATCTTCCCAACCTAGGGATCGAACCCAGGTCTCTGGCATTGCAGACAGATTCTTTACCGTCTGAGCCACCAGGTAAGCTATTCAATATCTAGGAAGAAGAGAATTTTATTTGTGAATAACTGAGTTGTAAACAACTTTAAACAGACCAAAAAGAACTAACTAGTTTTATTTTGTTTGTGAATACAGTTTTATCCTTGGTGAGTGGGGCATAAATGGGCAGGTGAGGATATATTGAAATCTTGGGTTCTATTATACTTTTGGAAAATCCCAGAAGAGAAAAGCAAAATTGGTTAAGTTCCTAATGTGCCTAGCTTCCTAAGTAAAGATGAAAGACCATATTGACTAGCTCAAGGACTGCCATATCTAGTTTTTTTTTTTTTTCTGAAGGAAACTCTTCTATCCACAGTCCCTGCCAAGGGAGTTATAATTGCCAATGATATTTTCTGCACAGGTAGTCTGGTTCTGTCCTCATCTCTTCACACCCAGATATCCATTTGGCTAGGGCAGGACATGTTATCCATGGGCAGCAAATTTATGGCTAGAAAATGATTTCCCAGATGATTTACTTTGCAAGCTTTGACTCAACAGGAATAACATCAGTTAGAACCAATCACTTGCTTATCTTGGGAATGGTAAACCTGAGATAGAATGAACTACTTACAGCAAAAATTGTAAGATGAATGTAGGGAACCACAAAGTTGCAAGAAATAGGTAATGAAAAAATACCCAAAGGAAAGTGTGATATATTCAGTTATTAGTGACGGAAGTCATAGAACAAGAGATAGGAAGTTATAGTCATTCTAGAAGTAAAAGACCAATATTTATACTGCCAAGGAAGAAATTAAATATTTTGATGCCTAAAGCTTCCCTTTTCAGTCTTTCAACTTCCAATTAGGTTGATACCCTGAAAACTCTACAGATATTCCAATGCAACCTGAACCTTTACTGCCTGAGACTGTCTTGCTTATTTCCATGTTCCCTCAAATGTCCTTCCTCCTCCCCACATGACAGGAGATAAGGAGAATTTGTCTCTGTTCTTTGGAACATAAATAAATGACCTTCAGATAATCAGAATAAAGGAAATCTATGCCAAATAGAATCTTAAAAGTTTCTTAGATTCCAAGAGAGTGTTTGCTTATGGTCAAGGGACTAACTAAGCATTGTGAGACCTGAAGTTTAAACAGTTTGGAGGGCCCTCCTTAAGAAAAGGAATTTAAATACACTGACCTACTAGATACAAATGTAGAGAATTAGATGGGACCTGAGTAAAATGGGAGATCCTAAAGCTTGACTTCCCAGGTGGTGCAGTGGTAAAGAATACTCCTGCCAATTCAGGAAACTCAGGTTTAATCCCTGGGATGGGAAGATCCCCTGGAAAATGAAATGACAACCCACCCCAGTATTCTTGCCTTGGAAATCCCATAGACAGAGGAGTCTGATGGGCTACAGTCCATGGGGTCCCAAAAGAGTTGGTCACAAGTTAGTGATTAAACTACAACAAAGCTTGGCTTCACTAGCTTCCTGATGACTGTGGTATAAAGTGGAGGGAAGAGAGTGAAAAGGAAAATGAAGTATTCATATGTCATCTCTTTCATCGTTCACCTAGGCTTGACCCTGGCCAAGAGTTTGGGAAGTGTTATATTTTTGTCAGTGATTCTAAATAACTTAATGACATTAACCATTGAATTGGCCCTCCTTCCAATATTTTGGCCACACATGTGTCCTTAAAAAACTTTTATCTATTAGAGTTATTATTAGACATCAAGCATTTGTTTATCTTGCTGAGGTTCTAATACATCTTATTTCATTCCAGTGAAATATAACATTGATTTTAAACTAATGTTGTTCATTCACTAGAGATAGCCCAGAATATCTTTTCTAAGGTTTGCTTTTTCTTTTTGGTACCCATGTATTCCCAAAGGCTAAAAATCCAATTTATTATTATTGATCTGTCTTTCAGTATAGTGCAGAAATCTTTTGGATTAGATTTTTTTTCATCTTTTATTACTTTTGTTTTATAATTAAACTCCTACTGAAGCTGAATTGTCAAACATCTCAATAACTATTGGAAAACTATGTGTTTGATCCCTTTTCTACTATTTTGAAGTAACTTAAACCAATAAAAAATTTCTAAAACTTCATGTGGTCATTTTTTATGCTTAAAATTAGTTCTCATTTATTATCACTTATATGAAAAGAATTTATTCAGAGCTTTCTATGAGTTTTATATTCTTCTTTCAGGTAAAAGACAAATTGTGAACCCACAGACCCTGTTTTCAATAAATAAGTTTACTTTAGATAAAATATGAATGCAAACTTCAGTTCAGTTCGGTTCATTTCAGTTGCTCAGTCATGTCCGACTCTTTGTGACCCCGTGAACCGCAGCATGCCAGGCCTCCCTGTCCATCACCAACTCCCGGAGTCCACCCAATGAGAAACTATTACCTATAGGAGCTAAAGTATGGATATTAATTCTGCAACTATATTAAACTGTGTGTGGTTAGAGTCAGGATATGGAAGGTATCATGAGGGTGAAGTAGCAGTGGGATTATGGGAAGAGAGACAGGAAATGCTTTTCAGGAGAGCATTCTGCGGAAAACCACGTGAAGGAAGGTGATAGAAGCTCACTGAGCCATGGTAGGAACTTTAGGGACAATGGCCTGGGAGTGTGGTGACCCCTGTGAGAGACTGGTGAAAATAAGGATTAAATTAACAAGAAGCAGCCAGATCACTAAATCTTAAGAGTTTTTTGTTCCCCTGACATAGGACATGAAATCATTGATGATTTTTTAAAATTATTTCATGATTTTTTTTCAGTTGCATATATGAACTTAATTATTGTAGAATATATAAAAGATGGTGCAAATGTATTTCTCTCTTATACATCTTTTCATTATTAAATATATCATATACCCATCAAAGTTGCTGCTGCTGCTCAGTCGCTTCAATTGTGTCCGACTCTGTGCGACCCCATAGAGGGCAGCCTACCAGGCTCCATGGTCCCTGGGATTCTCCAGGCAAGAACACTGGAGTGGGTTGCCATTTCCTTCTCCAATGCATGAATGTGAAAAGGCAAAGTGAAGTCACTCAGTCGTGTCCGACTCTTAGCAACCCCATGGACTGCAGCCCACCCAGGCTCCTCCGTCCATGGGATTTTCCAGGCAAGAGTACTGGAGTGGGGTGCCACTGCCTTCTCCAACCCATCAAAGTACACAACCATAAATGTGTGACTTTTTAACATTTTAACATTCTGTTTTAGTTTAATTTCAGAAGGTCCAAAGTCTCATTTATTTCAGATTGTTTTTGACATATTGATTCTGACTAATATTAAGTTTTATCCCCATTGATGATTCTTGCTTGGAGGAATGACTTTGCTATGTTGCCAAGGTTTAATAGCTCTGATTTTAGTGTCAAAGAGAATTGTGTTCAATTCATGTCTCTGAGAATTGCTAGCTGTGTAACTTTGGGCAAGTTCCTTTACCTTCCTAAACCTGATTATCTTCATATGTAAATGATGGTATTAATGGTTCAGTATTCTGTAGAATTGAGTTTTTAATAAAATAACAACTAGTAAATATTTAGTATTTGTATCTGGGGACATAGGAAATACTCAGTATATGACATAACTTTTGTTATATCAGTATAACTTTTGTTATAACTACTAAGTTAGAAATCTACTGTGGTTAATATTTCAGTGCTGATCATCACCTAAAAGGGGAGACAGTGAAGAGTTTGTTTTTGTTTTTAAAATATATTGAGTTTAAGATAAAAATAAAATCGTGGAATTAGATATTGTCAATAAAAGCAATATATACATTTTTAAAGTCACATTATTTTATTTAGGTCCTGGGCTTCCCAGTGGTGCAGTGGTAAATAATTCATCTACCAATGCAGGAGATGCAAGAGATGTGAGTTTGATCTTCCCTGGGTCGGAAACATCCCCTGGAGAGGAAATGGCAGCCCACTCCAGTATTCCTGCTTGGCAAATCCCATGGACAGGGGAGCCTAGCAAGCTACAGTCCATGGGGTCACAGAATCAAACATGGCTGAGCGCGCGTGCGCACACACACACACACACACAATCCAGACTACTCTGTGGTACAATAGATTTGCATGTTGTATATACATATGAAAGGGAAACAAGGAATTTAACACTTGGCAAATTAATCTTGGTCACAATTTGTACTTTTGCTTGCAACTTAGAAATCACAGATGAATTGTGTCTTTTGATTTAAGATAAGTCATCTAGATGATCACATTAGCTCAGAGAATAGCATAATCTATGCTAAGAAAGACAAAGAAGGAGATTATACGTTGGACACAGTACTTCTGTCCAAGTACTTTCATATTCTGAAGGTGAGAAGGTAGTTTTACAGATTATGGACAGAGATCTGACAAGGTCGAAGCGGGGACAGGAAACAGACTACAGATGATTCTGGACCACATCAAACTGTCTGGCTTTCCTATTTTATCCTGATTCGTATGACTAGCCAAAAGAAAGTCAGAAAGCAATCTCAAGTCTAGACTTAGATCAAAATGGACTAACTTCGATTTTTTGATGAAGGAAAAAATAGATGCAATCTCTTAGCATGGTTCAGCCACTTGTGTGTGCATATACTTTGTCAAATTCTTTTCTATTGTAGGCTATTACAAGGCATTGATTATAGTTCCCTATGCTATATGGCAGGTCCTTGTTTACGTATTTTATACATGATAGTGTGTCTATTTGGTGTTTGTTTAAATGAATTAGTGTGTGACTTTATTTCATTTTATGCAAGTATTAATCAAACATTCAGTAGCCAGGCACATTCCAGCAGTACAAGATAAATTCTCTAAAGAGCTTACAAGCAGAACTTCTCAGATTTTTTCATGTATGTAGAACTTCAGAGTTTCTTAAAAACGCAGATTTGGGGGACAAACCTCAGATTTTAATTTAGTAGGAATAGATTAATGCTTAGGAACCTAGAAATTATTGACCAGCTCAGTGACTCTGATGAGAGATAAAATATTACTGTGGACTTAGGCTTGCCCTTACATCTTATTTGAACTGGATAAATAGGTAATAGGTGAGATAGGAGGAACATAACCAAAGTAGAGTCATGAATAAGCCAAAGTGTTGTAGCATAGCAAAAGAGGTTCTGATTAGAAAAATCCACCAGCATCAAACTAAAAAAACAAAAAAACTGTGAGAATTAGAATCTTCAAACCATCTAAGGTTTCAGAATAGCGGAAAAATCATATAAGAATGATTTAATATTGATTTGATTGCTCAAGTTATAAGGCTGGAAATCCAGTTAAGGTTTAGGATGTTACCTTTTGTATTAGATTTTGCAAAATTTTTACTTAAAACAATAACAACAATGAAAAACTCCAGTAATTAGATGTTGCCTGTACAAATATTGAGCATTAGTGAAAATTCTCATGTCTTAATACGTGTTTGAATTCAACCCTAGGGCATTCCGTGGGCCCACATGTGGGCTGAAGCTGTGTAGTCGTTTTCACTACTTACAGGAGACATGTTGAACAATCTCTCCCTCAACAGTAGAGCAAATTGTGATATTAGAGCCTAGTCTAGATTAGGACCCAGAGAAGCTAACTGAAGTGTTTCTTCCAGTCTCTCCAACCAAACACATCTTTCCCTTTCTTTAGAGATAGATGCAATCTCTGTATTTCATTCAGCCTTTAAAAGCAAAAGAGAAACATCAAACCATAAACAAGAAAAAAGGCATCATTTTGTCAGCTGAAGTAGGCAGGGAAATGACTTTCCCTGCTGTTTGCCTCAGCTGAATTACAGACCTGTGTCTGTGTGAAATCCAACTTGATGAGATTTTCTTTGTCACTGGTGCTGAAAGAACCTGTTTCTTGAGAGTCTTACTTAGAACTAGATTGTGCTGTTGCCACCTGCAAAGTTTCTTATCCCCATGTGTGGTCAGCAAGCCTCATTTTCCATGTTCCTTTTGCAGCTCCTTTGTACATTATCAGATATATATTTCCCTTGAATTTAGATTCAGTGGAAGAGATACTGTCAAGTATGTCAAAAATCTTTATTTTTATGTTTTAAGTATTGATAACATTTACAGAATAACATTAAGTATGGAAGGGTTACAATCAGAGAAACATTAGAAAAGCAAACACAGATCTCAAAAATGGTAGCAGATTGGTTATTTTACTATCAGTAGGATGATATTCTGCTTTTCTTCCATGGCTGTTGGAGAAAAAGATAAAAAGGGGAAGAACATTTATCTCAACACCTAGGGGTCAGAGGAGTATGGAAACAAGCTTCCCTTTTCTGTTTTCCTAATCGGTTTGAGGCAAGTAGACTATAGGGCCTTAGGAAGCATCACTACAAACAAAGCTAGTGGAGATGATGGAATTCCAGTGGAGCTATTTCAAATCCTGAAAGATGATGCTATGAAAGTGCTGCACTCAATATGCCAGCAAATTTGAAAAACTCAGCAGTGGTCACAGGACTGGAAAATGTCAGTTTTCATTCCAATCCCAAGGACAGACAATGCCATAGAATGCTCAAACTACTGCACAATTGCGCGCATCTCACATGCTAGTGAAGTAATGCTCAAAATTCTCCAGGCCAGGCTTCAACAGTACATGAACTGTGAACTTCCAGATGTTCAAGCTGGATTTAGAAAAAGGCAAATAAACCAGAATAAAATTGGCATCATCTTCTGGATCATCAAAAAAGCAGGACAGTTCCAGAAAAACATCTACTTTTGCTTTATTGACTATGCCAAAGCCTTTGACTGTGTGGATCACAACAAACTGTGGAAAATTCTTAAAGAGATGGGAATACCAAACCACCTGACTTGCCTCCTGAGAAATCTACACGCAGGTCAAGAAGCAACAGTTAGAACCAGACATGGAACAACAGACTGGTTCCGAATTGGGAAAGGAGTACGTCAAGGCTGTATATTGTCACCCTGCTTATTTAACTTATATGCAGAGTACATCATGAAAAACGCTGGGCTGGAAGAAGCAAAAGCTGGAATCAAGATTGCCAGGAGAAATATCGATAACCTCAGATATGCAGATGACAGCACCCTTATGGCAGAAAGTGAAGAGGAACTAAAAAGCCTCTTGATGAAAGTGAAAGAGGAGAGTGAAAAAGTTGGCTTAAAGCTCAGTATTTGGAAAGCTAAGGTCATGGCATATGGTCCCATCACTTCATGGCAAGTGGATGGAGAAACAATGGAAACAGTGAGAGATTTTATCTTTTGGGGCTCCGAAACCACTGCAGATCATGACTGCAGCTATGAAATTAAAAGACACTTGCTCCTTGGAAGAAAAGCTATGACTAAGCTAGAGAGCTTATTAAAAAGCAGAGACATTACTTTACCAACAAAGGTCCATCTAGTCAAAGCTATGGTTTTTCTAGTAGTCATGTTTGGATGTGAGAGTTGGATTATAAAATAATTTGAGCACTGAACAATTCATGATTTTGAACTGTAGTGTTGGAGAAGACTCTTGAGAGTCCCTTGGACTGCAAGGAGATTCAACCAGTCCATGCTAAATGAAATCAGTCCTGAATAATCATTGGAAGGACTGATGTTGAAGCTAAAACTCCAATACTTTGGCCACCTGATGTGAAGATCTGACTCATTTGAAAAGACCCGGATGCTGGGAAAGATTGAAGAAGGGAGGAGAAGGGGATGACAGAGGATGAGATGGTTGGATGGCATCACTGACTCAAAGCTATATGAGTTTACATAAGCTCCAGGAGTTGGTGAAGGACAGGGAAGCCTGGCGTGCTGCGGTTCATGGGGTCACAAAGAGTTGGACACGACTGAGCAACGAAACCGAACTGAAGACTATAGGTTGCATTTAGGGTCTGGTGGATAGTCTCAGTGTCTCTAGATGACTGAGAAGTAGATAGACCTGGTTAAATTCAGTTGGCTCTGATTCTAATCTCAGTAATTCAGGAACCACCCACCAGCAGACAGACGGTATCAAGAATCCCAGCATTGTTTCCTTACTTGGAGATCTCTTGATTATAAACAAAGCCTTCTCCCTTTCCTTCTTGTTGCTGGCGGTCCATCTTCATATATTACTTTCTCTAAATGACACAAATGCTCCTCCTTATTTAGAGATATTGGAAATCTGGACTTCTCATTCCTGGCTCTCTGTTTATCACCTCTAACTATCCATGATCAAAGCTGTGAGCAGTGAACCAGTACACCTGTGTTTCTTCATTAGAACTCTAACATGATGACTCTTCAGTATTATCAGGATTAAAGCCCAAAAGTTGAACACTGTAGAAAATTTGAAGATAGTTAGGGCAAGATAGATTTAAAGATGTTGATCTTTGGATCCCTCTAAAAGCTGCTTCTTTCCTAATTCATTTTATCCTTTCCTCTCCCATTCTAAAAGAAAATTAGTATCTTAAACTCCAGTCCAGGCTTAATTTCCTCATAATTCTTGGTCCATCACAACTTCTGATATATGGATATAGAGAGAGATAGAGTTGTTGTTTGTTTTTACTTTCTTAACATTTTATTTTGTATTGGGGTATAGCCAATTAACAATGTGATAGTATCAGGTTAACAAATAAGGAACTCAGCCATAAATATAAAGTATCCCTTCTCTCTCAAATCCCCCTTCCATACAGGCTGCCACATAACATTGAGCAGAGTTCATGTGCTATATGGTAGATTCTTGTTGGTTATCCATTTTAAATATAGCAGTGTGTACATGAACATCCCAAACTCCCTAACTGTCCCTCCCCTACGGCAACTGTAAGTTCATTTTCTAAGTTTATTAGTCTGTTTTGTAAGTAATTTCATTTGTATCATTTCTTTTTCTTCACTCCCCTTTTTTTGAGAATACTCCCTTAAGAAATCATATGCACCAAAATCCCATTTTTAGACTCAGCTTCTAGCGACACCTGACCTAGAACAGCATACTTACTTTGTTTTTTGTAAGAAACTTTATTTCTGCTTTAATTTCTCATCCCACTAGGTATTAGAAATGTGATTGCATTGAATCAGCACACCCCCCTCTTTCTTTTTGTATGGAGCTTATGTTGTGTAAGGACCTGGTGGGGTCTTGTGGGTATGGGATGGGGTGTGGATCATGTCTGGACCTTAATTACCTTTCTGCACTGTCCCTACTGTGTCCTGCCTCATTCCTGCCTGTAGGAGTTCTTCAGGACCACAGTTTTCTAAGCCACTTCCCCACATCACCCCACTGCAGAGTAGACAGGAAATACTCTACTGCACCTGACTCCATGGGGGGCTGTAATAAACCCTTCCTTGAGCCCCTTTCGGACATCAAGTAACTCTTCTGGTGCCACAGACTCTGAGAAACTGATTCAGTCCAGTCCCCGGGCAAACCCAGGGCAGGAGCCTGTTTCTGTTCCCACCTGTGCCTGTTCCCACCTGTGCTAGATGAAAAGACCTCCAGGGAATTGCCAGTTCCCTGGGCTTGACTTGAAGGTGAAGGTCACACTGCCCCTAAAGCTCATTCCCTAAATCTGTCTGGGATTTATACTCTCTCCCTTACATCCCACCTTTGAATTCAGCCCTGTGGAATCTTGGTCTTGTCTGAGGATGGGACGAGAGTGCAGGTAAACATTTCTCTAATCATATATTCTGCTAAGTCTTTTGTCTATGTTGGAGCTTAGCTATTTGAAACTCAAAGCCAGAAATCGATTGATTCTTTTTTTCTATCTCCTGTGTTCTTTCTTCTCTGGCTGCTGCTGGAAGTGGGGAAACATCTAGGGATAGTGAAATGCTGGGAATGAAGAGCAGAATTGATTCATAAATCAAGATATCCTCCCTCTGTGGTAATTACTAAGATACCAGCAAATAAGAGAGATTTGAAAATTCTGATGATTGGAATCATTTTAACAGAAAAAGTCCATCAGACTCAAAGGAACAAAAGAACTAACACTTCCTTGTGATTACTTTGCCTTATGATGTGTACTGTGTAAAGAAATTAAAATCTGTTAATGATTTCTCTTAACCTTCAGAACAAACTTGCAAGGTTTCTAACTATTGTTCCCAATTCAGAGATGGCATACTTGAGACGCCAAACAGGAAGTAGTTCACTTCAGGTCACAATGCATGCGTGTGTGCTCAGTTGCTTCAGTCGTGTCCTACTCTTTGCTATCTTTTGGACTGTAGCCCACCAGGCTTCTCTGTCCATGGGGTTCTTCAGGCAAGAATACTAGAGTGGGTTGCCACGCCCTTCCAGGGGATCTTCCCAATCCAGGGATCGAACCCACATCTCCTTTGTCTCCAGCATTGCAGGCAGATTCTTTAACCACTGAGCCATCATGGATCATACTACTAAGAGCATTAGACATGGAATTAAATTTCAGATCTGTCTATCTGGCTTTACAGTCTGAGCTCATTCCCTGGTACCACAATGAGTAAATGACTAAGTTATATCCATTTCAATTGGGGAAGTTATATTTGAAGCAGTTGCAAATAACTTTTAAGATGGGGTTGTATTTCATTTTGTGAACTAATATTTATCGGACATTATTATGTGCATAGCATTACGTCAGGTAACGAGAAGGAAGATAGTTATAACACACCATGCTTGCCATGAGAAAACTGATAAAAGAGTGACAGAGATGACATGGGAAGGATAAATGTATGGAGCTCTGATCAGTGCCACTAGTGGTAAAAGTTTGTAAGCAAAGAGAAATTGATCTGACGCTTCATGTGAATGGGGTGGGAGGGGCACAGAGAACTCTCTGCAGAAGAGGTTAGTATTGATCTCTCTTGAACATCAGAGCTCACTAAGCAGAAAGAAGTAAGGGAGTGTGTGGAGCCTAAGAGCTGTGAAGCCATGAAATATATGCATTGTCAAAAGTTTCTAGAACACATTTAATATAATATTAGCTATATTATTAAAAATGTACTTATATTCTGAGCACCTTGTAATATTTTCCTGTAATTTTCTAACAGCTGTGCTATATTTTTAGGTCAAAGTTGGTATCTACTATTTCACCAACAAGATATGAGGCAGGAGTCACAGGAAAACAAGATTATGTGGTTCCCGAGTCTTTTGTGAATTATTTAGAAAAAGGCAAGAAAATCATTGCACCTAAAGGGAGTTGCTACTTAGAGGTGAAAGGAATCTTGAAATTTTTTTAGTTGAGTGTTTCTCAATCTTCAGCAAAGTACAAACTTCCTTTTAAAGTCCTCTAGAAAGGCAAATATGAGATTATACCTAACAAAATGTTATTTAAGTTTGTACAGAGAGAAAACAAAACTCTTTATATTGACAGATCTCAAACAACCCACAAACCTAAAATCATTTATAAATGAAATGGTGTAAGCAAAACTGCAAGGCCAGAGAAACCTGAAGTAACTGGCATTAATGAGACAGAAGGTTATGGTACTGACTGCCAAGAGCAGGTTCAAGTTTGACATGTTTATTGCTATAGGTCGTATATTAACTCAATTCCTCTATCATTTTTCTTCTCACAAATGGAAATGGCAACCCACTCCGGTATCCTTGCCTGGAAAATTCCAGGGACAGAGGAGCCTGTCAGGCTACAGTCCATGGGGTCGCATAGAGTCAGACACAACTGAGCGACTGACATGCAACACAAACTCCAATGAAACTTTCAGTGATACAGGGAGCTGTGATGATATTTAAGCTTCCTTGTTGTTGATACATTATTTATATGTGTCTGTTTTCTTTCACTCCATAGTAGCCCCCATTAAGGGAAGTAGCATTACCAAGGTGGTCATAAAGATTGAAATCAGATGACCATATTCAAGTGGTCATCCTGATGATACATATTATGATTATATTTTTTGGCACAGTCATCAAAATTAAAGCCCCAGGTCTAAAATTCGGTTTCGACAAGTACATATTGCTATATTTAAAATAGATAACCAAAAAGGACCACTGTATAGTACATGGAACTCTGCTCAATAATCTGTAATAATCTAAAGGGAGCCCTTCTACACTGTTGGTGGACATGTAAATTGGTGCAGCCAGCATAGAAAACAGCATGGAGGTTCCTCAAAAGCTAAAAATAAAGTTACCGTTTGACACAGCAATCTCACTACTGGCTATATATCAGGAAAAGACAAAAAATACACATGCATCCCAGTGTTCACAGCAGTACTAGTTACAGTAGCCAAAACATGGAAACAACTTAAATGTCCATCAACAGATGAATGGATAAAGAAGATAGATATATAGATCAACACAATAAACTGTGGAAAATTCTTCAAGAGATGGGAATACCAGACCACCAGATCTGCCTCTTGAGAAATTTGTATGCAGGTCAGGAAGCAACAGTTAGAACTGGACATGGAACAACAGACTGGTTCCAAATAGGAAAAGGAGTTCGTCAAGGCTGTATATTGTCATCCTGTTTATTTAACTTATATGCAGAGTACATCATGAGAAAAGCTGGACTGGAAGAAACACAAGCTGGAATCAAATTTGCCGGGAGAAATATCAATAACCTCAGATATGCAGATGACACCACCCTTATGGCAGAAAGTACTCAAAAGCCTCTTGATGAAAGTGAAAGTGGAGAGTGAAAAAGTTGGCTTAAAGCTCAACATTCAGAAAATGAAGATCATGGCATCCGGTCCCACCACTTCATGGCAAATAGATGGGGAAACAGTGGAAACAGTGTCAGACTTTATTTTTCTGGGCTCCAAAATCACTACAGATGGTGACTGCAGCCATGAAATTAAAAGACGCTTACTCCTTGGAAGGAAAGTTATGACCAACCTAGATAGCATATTCAAAAGCAGAGACATTACTTTGCCAACAAAGGTTCGTCTAGTCAGGACTATGGTTTTTCCTGTGGTCATGTATGGATGTGAGAGTTGGACTGTGAAGAAGGCTGAGCGCCAAAGAATTGATGCTTTTGAACTGTGGTGTTGGAGAAGACTCTTGAGAGTCCCTTGGACTGCAAGGAGATCCAACCAGTCCATTCTGAAGGAGATCAGCCCTGGGATTTCTTTGGAAGGAATGATGCTAAAGCTGAAACTCCAGTACTTTGGCCACCTCATGCGAAGAGTTGACTCATTGGAAAAGACTCTGATGCTGGGAGGGATTGGGGGCAGGAGGAGAAGGGGATGACAGAGGATGAGATGGCTGGATGGCATCACCGACTCGATGGACGGGAGTCTGAGTGAACTCCGGGAGTTGGTGATGGACAGGGAGGCCTGGCGTGCTGCGATTCATGGGGTCGCAAAGAGTCGGATACGACTGAGCAACTGATCTGATCTGATCTGATAGATAAACAGATGAAAGATATATATATACATACAATACTTTGGCCACCTGATGTGAAGAGCTGACTCATTTGAAAAGACCCTGATGCTGGGAAAGACTGAGAGCAGGAGGAGAAGGGGACAGCAGAGGATGAGATGGTTGGATGGCATCCCCAACTCAATGGACATGGGTTTGGGTGGACTCTGGCAGTTGGCGATGGACAGGGAGGCCTGGCATGCTGCGGTTCATGGGGTCACAAAGAGTTGGACATGACTGAGCGACTGAACTGAACTAAACTGAATGTATATATGGATAAATAAGGTATATATATATAGAGAGAATATTACTCAGCCATACAAAAGAACAAAATAATGCCATTTGCATCAACATGATTGAACCTAGAGATTATCATGCTAAGGAAAGTAAATCAGATAATTATCATACAATATCACATATCTGGAATCATAAAAATAAGAATATAAATGAATTTATTTACAAAGCAGAGATAGACTCACAGATAGAAAACAAACTTATGGTTACCAAAGGGGATGAGAGGGGGAGAGATAAATTAGGAATGTAAGATTAACAGATACACACTACTATATATGTATATAAAATATATAAACAATGAAGACCAACTGCATAGCACAGGGAATCATATTCAATATTTTGTAATCATCTATAATGGAAAAGAATCTGAAAAAGAATATATATATATATATACAAATATATATATGCATAACTCAATCACTTTGCTATATACCTGAAACACTGTAAATCAACTATACTTCAATTTTTAAGAAAGCCTGTGATAAAGGTCATTATGAAACACACACACACACACACAAATGACCCCAAACTACATAGTTATCAGTAGAGCTGAAGCTATGTCTGGAAGACCTCATTAGGTTCAAGAATGTTTGGTGTTTTCCATAAATGATGAATGTGTATTTTAAATAACAATACAGAGATATGAACAATATCTGTTTTCCTTATATACTTTTTTCTTAAAAAATTAAATTCTTGCTTACTTTGAATAAGAGTAGTTTCAAATAAGTAAGCAGTGTTTCCAAAAGCAGCTGAGATCAAAGAAGAGAAGACTAGAGGGAAATAACACAGAGAGGACAGTAGGGAAAAAACACATTTCGAGTTGCTCCAAAAAACTTAGCTATATTGAAATTTTAAATCTATCTGAATACTGTCTATTTGATTTAGGATCTCATTAGATGTTGAAAACAATGGTGTAATTAAAAGCAATCACCATAATCATCCTGTCTACCATATACTAAGTATATAGTCAGCAACCAATTTACTTGGGTTTATATATATTATCTCACATAGCTCTCACCAAAACCATACTGAGGACATAAATATATTTAAATGGATGAAGAAACTGGATCTCAGAGAAATTCTGTAATTTAAATTTAAAGT
Source organism: Bubalus bubalis (assembly GCF_019923935.1). Lineage (NCBI taxonomy): Eukaryota > Metazoa > Chordata > Mammalia > Artiodactyla > Bovidae > Bubalus > Bubalus bubalis. The sequence goes on from NC_059163.1 coordinate 76,775,706, forward strand.
CATAAAGTTGGTAAACGAAAAAGCTGTTAAATCAAAGTTCACTTGAGTCCAAATCATGGTTTCATCCTCTCATTATCTCTCTACCCCTGTTTGATAATATTTTAACAGCCCTACAAATTAAATGAATATTCAAATACTACACAACAGGATTGAGTGAATTTACATTGAATGAACATTTAATAAAGGAGAATAGTTATACTATTTTTCTTTTTTCCTACAAGTTCATCTGTAAATTGACTCAATTTTTTCAGATTCTGGGTATCTTAAAAGGAGTGTATTGTAGAAAGGTAACCAAGTGAGATTAAAAGGAGAAACTAATAACTGCAGGGTGAGGCTGTGTCTCAAAGGAATTTTCACATGGTTGAAGGTAATTGGAGAGAACAGCAAATATTCTCAAGTCAACAAAGACAGCTTTGTTTACAGATACTATGTTCTTAAAGGAGATGCATTATGTTTTGGTAGGCTTTGATTCAGATTTAAAATCAGAGCCCCAGATTGAACAAACTACTTGGGAATATTTTGTGTACCACTTAAAATAATTTGATTTGTTATTGATTTTTAAGTCATGGACACCCATGAGTTAAACTACACTGAAAACTTCCCAATTTGTATTTGCACTCCAGAATGCTACATAGAGATGCATGCTAAGCAAATTCAATTCTATGGGATGAGGTCCTCTTAGATTCAGCATGTCCAGAACTAACCTCATTATCTCCCACTACATATTTCAAACAAACCCCATATGGTATAACATTAACGTTTGTAAACCTCCCTCCTAAAGAGATTTTCTTTCTTTCTTTTTTTTTTTTTTCTAAAGAGATTTTCTAACTGCTATCTGTGAGGGTATACACAGGCAACGGTCCTTGGTCTTCTTTTGTGCCCCCCACCTTTTGACCTCCCTTACCTTTCAAAGGGAAAGATTTTCTTTCATTTTCTTTTACCAAACATCTTTAAAGAGAGCCTAACTTCAGTCACTTAAAGATCAGCATAAACCACAGTTTCTATGTTTCGGCCACCTCTCTCTATGATCTGAGCCATATTCAGATTATATTAATAGAATTTTTATAACCATAGTAATGTTAGTTTTATGTTTATACTATATGTTTTCAATAACTTTGCTAAGTTATAATTTATATACTCTAACGTTCACATATTTAAGTGTATAATTCAATGGATTTTTATTATATTTATCTAGTTATCACTACAAACAGGACATTTTTATCACCTACAAAGGAAACCTCATGTGTATTTAGCTACATCTACTCCTCGATCTTTCCCAGCTCCAAACAACCATGAGTCTACTTTCTGTCTCTATATATTTGCCCTTTTTTTTTGACATTTCATATAAATGGAATCATAAATATGTAGTCTTTTGTCCCTGGTTTCTTTTCACCCAGCATAATATTGTTGAGGTTCATTTGTGTTAAAACAGGTATTAAGATTTTGCTTTATTCATTGTCGAATTATGTTTTCTTGTGTAGATGTAGGACATTTTGTTTATCTATTCACCTGTTGATGGGCATTTGGGTTGTTTCCACATTTTTACCACTCGGAATAAAGCTGTTATGAACTTTGCATAAGAGTCTTCGTTTCGATGTGTGTTTTCATTTCTTTTGAGAAGATACCTAGAAATGAAGTTGTTGAATCATCATACAGTTTTATGTTAAGTCTATGTTTAACTTTTTAAGACATGCTATTTGCTTGTTGTTTTTTTTTTTTTTTTTTTGGTAGAATTGTATATTTTTCTGTTTTTCTTTTGAGGCAATCAGAGTTTGATGCCTGAATGGACATTGACAAAAGCTTTGCAGAAAATTGGAACTTTGTCATGTAGTTTGTTCAACTTTGAATTGGCTGTGTGTTCTTGAGACTGGCCAGGTGCACAGATAGAGCATCCTTTGAGGACTTTCATTCATTCCTACTCATGAGACTTTCCAGTCAGTTTTCATAGCTATTTATTTATTGTACAATGTAAAAACTGTAAGAAGCTTTATTAAACAAATAAACATTGTCTTCTTTTTAAGTTGAAATTATTCTGAGGTGAGAATTAGATGAGAATATCAACAGAAAATCAAATACATATTTATAAATGTATATATATTTAATGTCTAAAATATAAAATACAAAGAAATTTGTTTTTTATATTCAAAATAACTATTTTCAGATTAACTCTTGAATAACCAGCATCTGTGCTTTTGATCATGATACTTATTGGTTTCTCTAATGAAAATTATTAAGTTTGGTGTCCAGATGAGGAGATACCTGATTAAGACAACACATAGTAACAAATAGCATAAAAGTTTAAGAAGATTAAAATGAGTATAGCTTATTAAACAGCTATAATAAGTGAGCATTATAATAGTGAGCATTAGGATCCATTTGGAGAAGGCAATGGCACCCCACTGCAGTACTCTTGCCTGGAAAATCCCATGGACAGGGGAGCCTGGTAGGCTGCAGTCCATGGGGTCGCTAAGAGTCGGACATGACTGAGCGACTTCACTTTCACTTTTCACTTTCATGCACTGGAGAAGGAAATGGCAACCCACTCCAGTGTTCTTGCCTGGAGAATCCCAGGAACGGGGGAGCCTGGTGGGCTGCCGTCTCTGGGGTCGCACAGAGTCGGACACGACTGAAGTGACTTAGCAGCAGCAGCAGCAGGATCCATTTAGAAATAAAATGTGACTATTAATAAAATATGGAAACAGTAAACAGCAGTGACTGAAGATTAACTCAGGATTTATCAACATATTGATTTTTAGAATCTAATTTTTTTCTCCTATGCAAGTGAAATGGGAACAAAAATGGCATGGCAGTAAGAAATGAGATTAAATCATGAGATTGGCAGTAAATCAAGACAGGATAGTAGAATAAGAGTATCCATTCATTTACCAATAGTTCAGTAAGGTGCATTGTTCAGGCCACATTGTTTAGTAAATTTTGTTCCTCTATCATAAAAGGAATTCAACCTTCCTTGAGCATTTTGTTTTTGTGTATAGTAAATGTAAATCTCCCCAGAGAATCTTTGAGTTTTTAATTTTGTTTTAGTAAAATACAAAGATAAGCCAAGTGACATATTCAAATTTGCAAACACATGAAACAGGATATTGTCGTGTTATACATTATGTATTAGGATTTGTCCAGTTTTGTTTTTGCTGGTTTCTTGGGAATTTTTGTTGTAGCATCTGTGCTGAATTTTCTTGGCTATTACCTGCAGCGGTGCATTTCAACTAAGCAGCTATGAATACACACAGAACTCTTCAAAAATAACACCAGTGACATCTACTTTTCACAGCTCCCCAAAGAGAGAATCTTATTTATTAATGTGAACGACACATTAAAATGAAATAAAGTCACATACATTTGTGGAACAAAACACAAAAAATAAAAAGCTAACATTTCTCTTCGTGGTTATTAGCCATGAGAGAAGCATGGAGATGACATTAATTCTCCAACTAGAATATCTTTTCTCACACACTAATGAAGCACGGGATATACATTTGGAATATTCGTTGGTATTCCAGCTATTGCAAAGCAACCGGTCCAATTATTTTTATTTCACTGACCTAATTTAATTGGATTTTACTTAATATTTCTTTTTAAAGGATCAGTTTTCTAAAAAATTTTAGATTCTGTCCACACCTAGACTGATTAGTAAAGATAAGATATGGTCAAAAAGAAGTGGCATGAGGACATTTCTTTAGTATGAATATTTTCATTTGAGAGAAGCCATCTTTTAATCATATGTTAGTGGTGTGAAACCTCTTTTTAATTCTTCTTGTCTGACTACTCCACTCACTACATTACTCTCTAGACTTGGTGAATAAATACCTGTATACATTCGTAAACACACACCACTTCCGAAGCTAGTGCCTGATACACATCTTAATTACCCTACTATTGTCCCTGTTACGCGTATGTAAAAATTAGACTCATTTTTAACCCTCCCCCCAACCCCTCTAAAGCCCTCATATCCAGATGTTTTCTGAATTTTATTATTCTTTTTTGTTGCTGTTGTCACATTCATACAATTGCTGGCACTTTTCCTTGCATTTTCTCCAATTAAGAGGCAGTATCATGTAGCGGATAAGGACACAGACTCCGGGTTTCTAATTCTAGATCTGTCACTTCCTAGTTGTGTAAACTTGGGCAAGACTCTTATCCTCTGTGTCGCAGTTCCTTCTTCTGTGCAATGAGTAAACTGTTGGCAGGAAGTTTCCTTTCATTTCCACATGGGCCTTTCCATGGGACTGCTTGATTTTTCTCGCAACATGGCAACTGGTTTCCTCCAGAGCAAGTGATCAGAAAAGTATAAGACAGAAGCCACAGTATCTTTTCTAACCTAGCCTCAGAAGTCAGAGCGTGCCATTTATGTAATAACCTGTTGGCTCTGTAGGTCAGTGTGGGACCTCTCCCACAAAGGTGTGATTAACAGAAGGCGAGGCTCCTTGGAGCAGCTGCAGAGCCCAGGTAGCTGTTCCTATCAATGGTGCTCTCACTCCAAATCTGGCTTTCCTTTCCTTTTCTCTTGCAGGGTGCATCCAACTGAGCAGTTCTTTATGCCTCTAAGAGCTCCAGAAATCTTCTAGCCATTACCAGAGCTTTTCCTTATCAATTTTAGTTTGATATAATCCCATTTGTTTGGGCTTCCCAGCTGGCACTAGTGGTAAAGAACCTCCTGCCAATGTAGAAGATGTAAGAGATGTGGATTTAATCCCTGAGTTGGGAAGATTCCCTGGAAGAGGGCATGGTGATCCAGGCCAGTATTCTTGCCTGGAGAATCCCATGGACAGAGGCGCCTAGAGGGCTACAGTCTATATAGGGTTACATAGCGTCGGACACGACTGAACTGACTTAGCACAAACACAATCCCATTTGTTTACCTTTGCTTTTATTGTCCTTGCCTAAGGAGATAGGTCCAGGAAAATATCACCAAGACCAATGTCAAGGAGTGTACTGCCTAGCTTCCCTTTAGGAGTTTTATGCTTTCAGTTCTTACATTTAAGTAGTTCATCCTTTTTCAGTGTATTTTGTGTATGGTGTAAGAAAATATTTCAAATTTTCGTTTTCCAGTTTTCCAACACTATATATTGAATAGACTTTTTTACCCATTATACTCTTTTCTCCTTGTCATAGATTAATTGATCATGTGCGCATGGGTTTATTTCTAGTCTCAATTCTGTCCCACTGATCTCTATGTCTGTTTTTGTGCCAATACTATACTTTTGCCATCAGGCAGCATGATGCTCCCATCTTTGTGCTATAATCTTCTTTCTGATTAGCACATAGTGTGTCTAACTCAGTAACTCTAAAAAATGTAAACACTGTTTATAAATGTGTATTTGATTGAGTTTGGTCAAGCGACTGAGTTCTTTTTTCTTTTTCCCCACCTGTCCCTTAGTTGGTTCACAAATCTTGAAGTCAGAAGGGTTCTGCTGGATATTCTGATATATTAATTGTGATGAAATTTCCTACATGTCATCCTGGGGCACAGTGTATACCATTTGTTCAACTGCTTTTCTAATTTTGGAGCACATTTTGTATTCAGGTTATGTTTTCCTTTAAATCAGGAGGAAAATGAGAGTCAACGCTTTTATTGTTAGAATACAAGTTAAGTCACATTCTGATTTTAATTAAAGGCCATTAGGAAAATAACTCATTTTCCTGAAAATCTGATATCAGTTATGTCTGGACTTGGAAGCACCACAGTATCACCCATGAATTATGTAGAGTAATGTCTTCTCTGATGATATGTCATAAACAACACAAAATTGTTTTTCTTAAATAGTACTGTCTGCTCAATCTTAAAATTTTACTGGAGAAAGCCTCAAAATCAGCCTGTGTAGTACAAAGCAAATGATTTGTGCAGGGACAAACATCTATGCATATGTACATACAGGCTTTTCAAATGGCAACTCACTCCAGCATTCTTGCCTGGAAAATCCTATGGACAGAGGAGCCTGGTGGGCTGCAGTCCATGGGGTCGCAAAGAGTCCAGCATGACTGAGCGACTAACACTTCACTTTGCTTATAATATTATCTCAGGTGGCAAGGTGCTTTCATGCCTTTAACTGATGAGTTTTAACCTCTATCCTACATGTCTACATGATAAGTTCTTTCCTAGTGCTTTCAGATGACTTCAGCCCATAAGTCACACTATATTTAGTCATTTGTACCTCTGTTTCCAGACAAAGCTTCAAGTTGATGCTTACCTGAGAAGTTTTCAGAGACCTAGCTAGTCATTACTTGAGCAACCTTGCTGTTTATTTCTATTGTGAAGCCATGCTGTCTGTCTCTACTTGCCATGTGGAATCCTGAGGCCTAATGCTGAGGGAAAGAAACCACATTTCTTCCTCTCTCATTGGCTCTTTCTCCTTCTGCCAGAAAACTCTACAAGTGGTTGAGGGTGGCCATGAGAGGGGAGAAGTCACAGCAGAAATTTAAATAGATGGCTCTGATTCCAGTTACTCAAATTCATTCTTTGCAATAATAAATATTTGCATAACAAAGTGAATAAAAAAGAAAAATAATGTCAACTGCTCTGGATTTGGAACAGGTAATGAATTGTATATGTGATTTGAAAATGGCATTATTTTTCTGGCTGATCAGTAATTACACATAGATGACTCTGCTTTTTAGACTGACCTCTGTTGAGTAATACAGAGAGCTTAGTCCTTGAATTTGCCGTCTTTAGGAGAGCAGATAGTGTTCAGGATGCTATTGGAATCCTGTGTGTGTGTGTGTGTGTGTGTGTGTATGTGCTCGGTCATTCAGTTGTGCTCAATTCTTTGTGACCCTATGGACTGTAGCCCACTAGGTTCCTCTGCCCACAGAATTTCCTAGGCAAGAATTCTGAAGCAGATTGCCATTTCCTTCTCCAGGGGATGTTCCCAACCCAGGGATCAAACCTACAACTCTTATGTCTCCTGCATTGGCAGGTGGATTCTTTACCACTGCACCACCTGGGAAGCCCCAGGTAATACCTATCTATTGTTTCTATGAGGATTAAATAAGTTGATTCATGGGAGTACCTTTAAATTAACTCATAGGAAATCTCTTTCAGGAGTGCTTGGTACATTTCAAATGCTCAATTTTGAAATATTTGAGTTATTTATGATAATTAAATTATTCCACAAATACATGGGATTGAGTGGACTGGAATAGATAGGAAGTTAGTGATTAGAGACACTGCATAGGTTTTGGGATGAGAAATACTGGAGTTTGAATACTGGCTCTGTTGTTTACTAACTCTGTGACTTGAACAGTTGCTGAAACTATCTGAATCTCAGTTTCCTCAACACATAATGAAAATAGAAAAACCAACAAGGGCTATCTATACAGCACAGGGAACTCTGCTTAATATTACATAACAACTTAAATAGGAAAAGAATTTGGAAAATAGATAATGTATGTGTATGACTGAATTGCTTTGCTGTATATCTGAAACTAACACATTTTTAATCAGCTATACTCCAATATAAAGTGAAAAGTAAAAAAAAAAGTGATTACTCATTTTCATGGTCATGAAGATTAAATGAGGTTTATGTAATCAGGTTTATAGAAAATGGATGGCATGGTACCAGAGATCACTCAGAAAAGGGAATTCCTCCTTACAGGAATTGCAAGACCTGAATTCAAGCCCCAGTCTTTGTATTCATTAGCTATGAAATCTTCAGAAAACTTTTTTATTCCCTTAAGCCTTAGTGTCATTTTCTGGAAACTGAAAAGCAAGATGAAATGGTATCCAATATTTATACATATGTTTACCACTTACTCCTTTTTTATTGGTGCTTGCCTTTAAAAAATAAATTGCTTGTTAATGTGTTTTTTGGCCATAACCCTTAGAGTTATTCATCTTTGCATATCCAAAGCCTAGAACTGTGCTTGCCATATAAAAGATGCCCAATAAATGCTGAAAGAATAAAGGGATGAATGAAAGCACGGGTAGAAGCATACATATATTTTTGTAGGCATAATGCATTAGCAATATTCAAGGATAGAACGACTGCCCTCATTTCATGCAAGCTGCAGCTAGGCCTTAGAAAATTGGACGATGGTTGAGCAATATGTCTGCAAGGGTATTAAAGATGAATAACATTTTCCTCTATATGAAATTATTCCTGACACAATTACATGTGTCAAAATCAAGTTTACTTTCACTGCCATTGATGCGTAAGATGTAATTGGCACTGATTCTATTAAAATCAGTCTGGTTTTGCTCTATAACTTTTGTAAATCTAGCATAGTGATGTTTTCTCATTAGTCATTCACCCAATATTTTCACAAACACAGTTGAGAAAAAATGTTATTTGTAATGTTCTAGTCTCATAATTCACATTTTATTTTGAATCTGATTAGTTTTCAAAATAAAACATAACAAATGATACTGAGGTCTATGAATGTGTTTGTTTTTTTAAAATATTTTTATAAGAATAAATAAAATTATTACAGTAAAACTATGATTAAAATAATTTGAAATTGTCTGGGGGACTTCCCTAGTGGCCCAGTGCTTAAGATTCTGCTTTGCCATGCAGGAGATGTGGGTTTGATCCCTGGTCCAGGAAGATCCCACATGTCACAGAGCAACTCAGCTCCCATGCCGAAATTACTGAGCCTGTGCACCACAATTAAGACTGGACACAACCAAATAAATAATTTTTTTTTAAAAAAAGAAAACATCTTGGAGAAAACTAAAACAATAAAAACTGCTTTCTTTCTTTCTTTTTCTTAAATGGAAGGTCCAAATTTACCTGAAATAGCACAATATGCATTAACCTTAAACAAAGCCTTTGGAAGGCAAGTTTATGTTTGTCCCCTGCCTAATTTTTGGAAAATATGTTGCTCTTTTCAAGCAGCATTCAACGTCTCAAATGATGTACTGGATTTCCTTTTGTCCTTGTTTTGGCAAAATGTGTCTATCCCATTGCCTCATTCACTCAACAAATAATCATTTAGCACTTTGATTTCTGTCATGTTCTAGAATGTGATGCCAAATGACATCACGGTGGCTTTTCTTATGAAGCTCAAATTTCAGTGAAAGGGATAGACATTATATACATTAAAACACTTGTATATATAGACTGAAGCTTGAGATGAGTGCCACACAGGAAAAGAATGAGGTATGTGTTTGGAAAAAAAAATAATGTCAGGAGTGGAGGAAGGGGGTTGCTGATTTACAGTGGCAGGATCACACAATGTCTTTCTGGGGAAGGTACATTTATACTAAAACCAGTAAGATGAGGAAGTGGAGAAAGATTGAGGACAGTGAGTTGAAGAATAGTCCAGGTAAATGAAAGAGGTGGCATATTTTAGAAACCCTATCAGAGGAATATAAAGTAAGAGAAAATGTGTGTGATATAACAGAGAAAAAATATTTAATAGCAGGTATGAGTTCATGCGGGCTTTCTTGTTATCTCAGTGGTAAAGAATCTGCTTGCAATGCAGAAGACCCAGGTTTGATCCCTGGGTTGGAAAGATCCCCTGGAGGAGGGCATGGCAACCCACTTCAATATCCTTGCCTGGAGAATCCCACTGATAGATGAGCCTGGTGGGCTACAGTCCATAGAGTTGCAGAGTCAGACATGACTGAGTGACCAAGTAACAGTAACATATGTTCATGCAGTATTGGTGTTATATAATCAAGTTTTCAATTTGAAATGATCACTCTGACTGAGTGGAGAATGAGCTGGAAGTTGAAAAATGCAAGGGAAGATACCAGTTAGCCAACTGCAGCCTCAATAGCTCAGGGATGATATGGTGGCTCTGTGAACCAAGGAGGGAGAGGTGAGTATGGAAAGAATTATGAAGATTTAAGATATGTTTGCTATGTGTTGCCTTGTGGTCTTCCCCATTTTTTTGGTTTTAACATCTGGAAACTGGATGTGTCTTTTAGTCCATGGCATTTTATGGTTTATTTTCAAATATTATTTTTCTTTCTAGTTGTACTTAAAATAATGTGAACTGTTACAATCATTGAAATCTTATTCAATAGAATATGGTAAACCTTGCTAAAATTTTATGAGGGACAATGACTTTAATTTCCTTCCTTTATATCATTTCATTTTTAACCAAGATATCTGTTACAATAGGATGTGACAATGTCCAAAATTCTTTATGTTTTCAAATATGTATTCATTTATTTCAGAAATATTTGCTGTATCTCCAGCACTGAGAGGGCCCCTGGGGATACAACAGAACGTGGCCTTCTTGGAGCTTCTCGTTTCTCTGGCAAGATAGACATTGAACAAATAATAAATACTGCTGAGTTCTGGGAATAAGAGTAGCTTGCAATAGCAGGGAGAAAAATATGTGCCTGATGATCATGTCTGGGCAAAATAGGAAAAGTGTCTTGAGGAAATGACATTGAATCTGAGACCTGTAAGATGAGGAGTTAATGTGGAAGATGGAAGAGAAAGAATCATTCTATGCCTGTCTTCTGACATATTTGAGTAATGGGAAGGTTAGCAGGGCTGGAACACAGAGAGGGAGAGTCAGGGATGAAAGATGAGGCTGCCAGATGCATGGGGCCAGAAACCAGTGGGTCTTCTCTTACTCTTGGCGTACAGTAATGTCACTGGAACTCCCTTAGCTTGCCTACACAACTCAGTCACTGATAGAAGGACCAAAGCTTTATTTTCCTGGATACACCTGGGAGCGTTCCATAGGCATCTCAGAAGTCTTAGCATCTGTGAGCTTCTGCTTCCTCAGCAGCAATCTTGGCAAGGCACACTGATGTCTGTTTCTCTCCATCCATGTATCACTCTTACTGATTCTTCATTCCTGTTTCCTGGGGTCACCTCCCCAGTAAACTTGTTATATCCAATTCCTTATCTCAGACTCTGCCTTTTGGGGAGCCCAAACCCATCAATCGGACAGAGCAGATGCCCTGATCCATCAGAATATATGTTTGTAGGTTTGGCCTCACCAATGTGTCCATACAAAACACACTTTGTCTGTTTCCTGATATCTTTAAGTAATGGACAGGTTAGTAATGTTGGAACACAGAGAGGGAGCGAGTGATGAAATACAAAGCTGTGAGATAAGTGGGGCCAGATAGTATTGGGTCTTATCTTATGGACAGGCTTCCCTGGTGGCTCAGCTGGTAAAGAATCTGCCTGCAATGCAGGAGACTGGGGTTCGATCCCTGGGTAAGGAAGATCCTCTGAAGAAGGAAGTGGCAACCCACTTCAATACTCTTGCCTGAGAATTCCATGGACAGAAGAGCCTGGCAGGCTACAGTCCATGGGATCGCAAAGAGTCAGACACGACTGAGTGACTAACACATTCACTTTCTTATCTTATGGACAATGAGAAGGGTTGGAATAGGTTTATATAAAAATCTTGCTATAGTGTCAGGAAATTGGTAATTTCAAAAAGACATGAGAAGTGTGTATGGCTATAAAATAGACTCCAAAGGCAAGGCAGAGGTAGCAGCAGAGGCAGATGGGGTTCAAATTAATATATAGATTATATGGTTATAATATTGACATTATTATTCTTTATTTAATATAGATAAAGGGCTTCCCTGGTGGCTCCGATGGTGAGGAATCTGCCCACAATGAGGGAAACCTGGGTTCAATCTGTGGGTTGGAAAATACCCTGGAGGAGGGCACAGCCACCCACTCCAGTATTCTTGCCTAGAGAATCCTTATGGACTGAGGAGCCTGGAGGGCTACAGTCCATGGGGCCGCAAAAAGTCAGACATGTCTGAGCAACTAAGCACAGACACATGTGAATGTATGACTGAGCGACTGAACTGAACTGAACTGATGTATAATCTTGCATATTTTTGCATACATAAAAATGAGATCTATATTTAATCTTGTGAGTGATAGGAAACTGCAAGAGATAACTTCCTTTGTTCTGTATGTGTGCTCAGTTGTGTCTGACTCTTTGCAACCCCATGGACTGTAGCCAACCAAGTTCCTCTGTCCATGGAATTTTCCAGGTAAGAATACTGGAGCAGGTTGCCATTTCCTACTCCAGGGGATCTTCCCAGCCCAAGTATTGAACATGCATCTCTTGCATCTCCTGCATTGGCAGGAGGATTCTTTACCACTAGTGCTACCTGGGATGCCCAGTTTTCCTGTGTTACCTTTATGTATATACACATTTTAATAGAGGAGTTATATGTTTGGATTGATTTTCCAGAAATTTTGTCCTGAGAATGTCTGTAGGAAGAGGGGTCTCTGAAGAAGCTGTTTTGGACATCCAAGTGAAAGTCTCTCAGTCATGTCCGACTCTTTGCATGGAATACAGTCATGGAATTCTCGAGGCCAAAATACTGGAGTGGGTAGCCTTTTCCTTCTCCAGGGTATCTTCCCAACCCAGGGATCAAACCCACATCTCCCACATTGCAGGCAGATTCTTTGCCAGCTGAGCCACAAGGGAAGCCCTTTGGGCATCCAAGTGGGAAGCAGATATCCAAACAGAGGCAGGGACTGGAGCCACAGCACTGGGGATGGAAAGAAGAGAATATCTATTCTAGAGAAAGTAAATTAATGGAAATGATGTTAAAAATATTTGGCAGCTGGTCTTGCCAGCACCCACTAGGAAGAGTGGACTTTGACTATAAAGCCACAGGGTGGTGGACCTAGTGCATCTGGCCAACAAGCTTCCTGGGTGTGGAGGATCCACACTAAAAATCGCCCAGTCTGTTTCTGGATCTGATTTGGTTTCTCCTAACTTTAGGAATACCGTGGGAGAATTTTTCCATGTAATACCATCTAGATTTATATATGCCCTGCCATTCCCATTTCTCTCACATTTTAAAGATTTCTGAAATATCTACTTCACTATATTTTAAAGAGTTACTTAATATATTAAAATATGTTTACCTTTGATGACTAAGTCATAACTGACTCTCCAAATTCAGTGTTACATTTCTCACTTACCTTTTCTTTTCTTCGAGTTACAAAGGTTAGCTAGTTCTAACATGCCAGTACCAGTCAGAGCAGTTGTTAGTGTATCCAAGAGAATTCAGATGGGAATTAACTCTTCTCTCAGGATAAATGACCTTTTATGCCTTCTTGAAATGTTCCAGTTCTGCTGGAGCCACTGCAAAGTCAGGCTGATTTGCTCAACAAATACCTATTGATCACAGGCTATGTTCCAACAATCAAAAGATTACCTTGGGGGACAAGAAGGTGGAAAAAGACAGTCTAACTGTCAGGAGCTTTATAGGCTTATGCAGAGGTAAAGTGTGCCTATATTTCCTTAAGTTATCTGTTTTTACTATTTCTTCACAGGCTAGAAGTCAGCATTGTGCTGTTTACACTTCAATTTCCCCTGCCACCAATTTCAGAATTTGAAAAGAGGGGAGTTATATTAGTTTCTGTGATTGTCATAACAAATTACTACAAACTTGCTGGCTTACAACAACAGAAATATTTGTTCACCAGATGTGGAAGCCAGAAGTCTGAAATCAAGGTATCAGCAGGGCCACACTCCCTCCAGGGGCTCCTGGGGACAATCCATCCTTGGCCCTTCCAGCTCATGGTGGCTTCAGGTGCTTCTTGACTTGTGACTGCCTTACACCACGCTCTGCCTCTCTGGTTGCATCACCTCCCCATCTTCTGTGTATGTCACCCTTCTAGACCAAGAAACCCAGAGGGAGACAGATCTCTCTCTTATAGGAGTATATGTGGTTACATATAGGGACTGTTTAGATATTTCACAATAAGCTCTTCCTCTTTAGGTCTTCAACTTAATTACATATGCAAAGACCCATTTTCTGAATCAAGGTAACCACAGCTTCTGGGGTTAAGTTTCCGGTGTGTGTTTTGGGTAAGCCATGATTCAATCAAAGGCCAGCTACTTAGAGGGAGAAGTAAGGGGAAAGAGATTGAGAGAAAGAATGAATCTGAATCTTCCATGGGGATAAAAATATTTAATGAAGCAAAAAGTCTTCACCTGTTATCAATTCTTACCTTTCCCTGGATAAGAAAGAGAGAGAGAGGAGAACAAAACGTTGACCAATATGATGTAGAATAAAGACCACAGATTTTGAAACCAATGAGAACTGCATTCAAATCCCACCTATATGACTTACTAGCTAAGTTATTCTGGGGGAGTTTTTCAAGTGGCAGTGACAATGTCTAAACATCGTTACTTTAGCACTTACATGAAATCATCTACATCTATAATTTTAATTTTTACTTATTTATCAATGGGAACAAAAATGTGGCCAACAGGAACTCCACAGTCATTTATTTATTCAGTGCACATTAGTTATAAGCAAATTTTCCACCAGGGGACACCAGATTTAGAGCCATCTTCTTCAGGTCTAATTGAACTAGTAATCTTGGCTTCACCGACTGCTCATCATTTCTTCATTTCTGTTAATGACTTTATGTAACAATTTTTTTTTTCCTATAAGACTTTATTACTTCTGCCTCTTGCTCCAGATGCTGTAAATCCTAGTGGTATCCAAGAGAAGAGGAAGTAAGACTACTCTTTAGGGCATATGTCTGTGATATTGCTGTGATAAAGCAAGTTGTTGGGCTAGAATATTAGAGGCTTGAGTTCATCATAACTCATCATAATCTAAATGACCTGTTAATAGAGTTGGTCTCTGAGTGATGCATTGTTTTGAAAGTTGGGGCAAAAGGTATAACAATGCCTTTACAGGAGAAAAAAAAAAAAAAACTCTGGGGTGTTTTTTGCTCTTAGTAGCTTTCTTTGCTTAAGTGCATCTAATAACACCCTCCAGTGGAAATGGAAGTGTTTGGCTAATGCATTCTCCAAATGGAAGTTGTCAACTCTTAGGGGAGTCTCATGTGCCTTGATGAGCTATCAACCCTTGTTTTCCTTTAAACACTTAAAAAATCAGCATGAGAAGAAATCATTATGGTTATTTCTAAAAGAGTAAAAGGGAAATTGAAACAAATTTACTCACATCAAAGGCTAAACAAATCTGAGAAAGTCAGCCTCTGCATTAGTAGATCAATTCAGACCCACTAAAAAGAGTAGACTTAAATAGCAAGTCATGGGGATAGATGTAATGTATGGCATAGGGAGTATAGTCAATAATATTGTGACATGTAGATATATGGTAACTAGACCGATAGTGGTGATCATTTCATAATATATAAGAATATCAAACCACTGCACTGTATATCTTAAAGTAATACAATATTGTAAGTCAATCATACTTCAATAACAACAACAACAACAAAAAGAGTAGATTTCATGTCCATGACATCATCAGTGGTCTGCCTTCTGAAAGGAAAATTAATTTTTGAGTGTGAAATTAGTGGCATCAGAAGTAAAGATGCATCTCTTCATTTGACATAGAGCTTTGAAAAGCTTGCAAACTGAAGGCACAGTTCCTTCATTTATAAAGTATGCAAGTTTCAGATATTGTCTTCAATGTCTTAATGTATGAGCCATTGCCATCTTTTTGTTTTATATAAAAAATTGCCCTTCTCAAAAGTCAGTGAGTTCTTCATGTGAATGAGTGTTCTATCCTCAGCATAGCATAAGTATATAAAAAAGACTTATTTTTGCCTTATAGATATCTATATTACTTTTTCAAATATTATATTGGAAAATTAAAATAATGATACGAAAGCAGAACCATGTGAATTGGCATTTTTATTAGAGTTTCTAAATAAGAGTTTATAGTGTTTAGAAGATTTAATTTTCCTTCCACTCAATAAGTAATTTTTTCTTCACCAGTTTTAACAAAATTTAGAACTGTTTAAAGAGTGATTGTTTGGTATTATAAAAAAATACCATCAAGGTTAATGACAAGTTGACCTCAGTTGAATTTCATTTCTTACATCGTGACAGAATTTAATAACCCTACAATAATTATTAATGTTTTGAGATTAACTGTTGATAAATCCAAGAAAATGAACACAGCCATTAATATGAATTTTCATTTTAGGACTTAAAATATTGATACCTGTGGCAATAACATTTGTACTTTTTTAATTCTGTTTTTGAAACACTATCAGCTGAACACTACCAGCCACCAGAAAACCCTCTGTAGTCAGCTTTATAACAACACACTCCAGTCTTAATGGAGAGATCCTAGCATTTCAGAAATGCTAAATTTAGGCATGTCTTTGCACAGAATTAAATTCAGCCCTCACAGTACATCATACTTGCTTATCAAAGAAATAGCCTTCAGAGTGGATTATAGAGAACAGACTTTATGGGCAAATAATTAAAAAAAAAAAAAAAAAACTCTTCTCCAACATGTGGTTTAAATTAAAGCCGAAGATCTAGAGTAAACTCATCAAAACTCTGCACTCCCCACCAAATAACTGCAGATAATGTTTTGTATTAATTTTGTGACACATCCAGGCTTTGATGAATACTTTATATGAGTGTTGCTTGGCTGAATAATGGGTGATTTAGTTTGCTTCTTGAAATTGGTACAATTGGAAAATACCATTGGTAGCTCAAAATATGGTAAAGAATCTGCCTGCAATGAGGGATACCCAGGTTCGATTCCTGGGTTGGGAAGATCCCCTGGAGAAGGGAATGGCTACCCACTCCAGTATTCTTTCCTGGAGAATTCCATGGACAGAAGAACCTGGTGGGTTACAGCCCAAGAGGTCACAAAGAGTCGGACACAACTGAACAATGAACACACAGCTCATAATATGTTTATTGAGTATCTGTGATATGCAAAATGCTAGCTCAGAAACTATGGGATAACAAGATTGATATAAAGTAAAATGAACAAAAACACATATCAGTGACTTTTTGTAGGATCTTGTATCTTAGGAGAGACAGTTCAATATGTACAAAAGTGATTAAGTAAAAATTAAAGTGCCAAGTTCAACTAAAACTTGTAAATATAAAGACTTCTCTGGATTTAAGGAAGAGAAAAGATAGTCATTTTTTTATGGAAGAAGAGAGATTTGAACTGGTTATAAAATAATTTGTATAGATAGATATAATACTGCATAATAACACACTTTTATAGTCTATGTGTGTGTGTTTAGTCACTCAGTTGTGTCTGACTCTGTGACCTATGGACTATAGCCTGCCAGGCTCCTCTGTCCATGGGATTCTCCAGGCAAGAATACTGGAGTGGGTTGCCACGCCCTCCTCTAGGGGATCTTCCCAACCCAGGATGGAACCCAGGTCTCCCACATTGCAGGAGGATTCTTTACCCTTTGAGCCACCAGGGAAACCCTTTATAGTGTTTACTATGTGCTTCCTGTTCTAAATGCTTTCACATGTATTAACACATTTAATCTACTCAAGGAAGGTATTATTATAATCCCCATTCTATAATGAGGAAAAAAGGAAATAGTGGCACAAAATTAAACAACTTGCCTGTGGTCACAGAATGAGCAAGTGGAGAAGTGGAGGAGCCAAGGTTCATCTCTGGCAGTCTGGATGGGAGTCAATTCATTTATAAACTCACTCAGAGAAGACAGGAAGAACTTGTAGGGTGAGTTGCAGGATATATTAGTTTTCTATTGCTGCTATAACAAACCACTACAGGTTTAGCAGCTTAAAACAACACAAATTTATTATCTTACAGTTCTACAGTTCGGAAATCCGAAATGGGTCTCATGGGCTAAAATCAGATATCATTGATGTGCATTCCCTTCTGAAAGCTCTGTGGATGAATCTGTTTCTGCTACTTTTCCAGCTTCTAGAGCCTGACCCCATCGCTTACTTCTGCCTCCTTTCTACATTCAAAGTCATTGCATCATTTTGCTTTCTGCTTCTGTTAGCACATCTTCTCTGACTCTAACTCTCCTGCCTTCTTCTTTAAGGAATCCAGAAAAATCTCCTTAATTTATAGTCAGCTGATTACCAACTGTAATTCCATCTGCAACCTTAATTCCCATATAACAACATAATCACATGGTGTGGGAATTAAGGTGTGGTAATCTTTGGAGGTTAATTATCCCACTTACAACATACAGCATGAGCTTAGAACCTGCCTGTCAATGCAAGAGACATAAGAGATGTGGGTTCAAACCCTGGGTCTGGTAGATCCCCTGGAGAAGGAAATGGCAAACCACTCCAGTGTCCTTGCCTGAAGAATCCCACAGACGGGAAGGAGCCTAGCAGGCTACAGTCCCTAGGTTCACAAAGAGTCTGAGGTGAGATAGCTGAAGTGAGACAGCACAGCACAGCAGCACAATCTTTAGAGGTCAATTATCCCACCTACCACATAAAGCATGAGCTTAAGTTCCTTGACAAGAGAGAGAAAGATCTAATAACGGAAAGCCAATCTAGTTTGTCAAAATTTGAAAGGGGGAAATTCACAAACTACTAATTCAATAAATTAATATCTTTAAGTTTCTCTAAAAGTATCTTTTCAGTCAGGATAATTACTTTCTCTCTTAATGTGAAATATGTAAACTCTATAGATACCTATTAAGCACTCATTATGTACTTTGGAGAAATATAAAAACATATAGTGTGCTTATAATTGGTTCAACATTTAAAAATTTAAATGAGTCAGTTGTTTGAGATGCCCAAGAGGGTGTCAGATGTGCACTTAAAATCATGATAAGTTTCAGGAAGATGGCTTTGTTGTGTGGTGTCAAAAGAATCTTCAATAAGATACACTTTTCCTTCCTGCCTCAGCACTAATAAATCTAACAAACAAGGAGTAAAGATGAAAGTCAAGCCATGACTAGGTTAAAACACACAGCTTACAAATTTGGGTAAGTGGGACTGCTAATATGAACCACAGATTGATCTGGACTAGGCAGTTTGTTCTCCAAAGGTCAGGCTCCTACACAACCTACAAATCTACAGCAAGGAGTAAAACAGGAGAGATCATGCTATCCAGAGGCAGATTTCTTCATAATGGAGGAGTAACTTGGCCCATGTGTCTTTTCCCAGTTTTCTAATCAAAGAAATCATTCCTCCCCAAGAGCAGAATATGTAAAAAGAGAGAAAGTCAGAAGTATCATACTAGAGGAATTTTCTCTTCCTGGCAGGACATATGAGAAGTAGCAAGAAACATCTCCCCATAATGCATCTCAAGTTCATCCTGGCTCAACATAAACTCATCATTTCACTATATACTGAGTTTCCAAGACTAGACATTTGAGAATCATCCTTGACTCTTCATCCTCAGTAACTGACTCATTTCAGTCCATAAGGACATAAAGGCCGAACTTTTCTCATATGAATTCCATCTGCCCTATATCTCCTAACATGCATCATTATTTTACTGAAATAACTTTCAGTGATGTTCTAATGTCATACTCTTCTCTCCACCATATTCCCTCCTAATAAATGTATCTAACATCTAAATATACCCAACCACCTTGTCTTCAGAGTCCCCAAGAGTGACTTTTTTTTTAAACTTTAAGACTCATAACAAGAATTCTCTATTCCAAGTATGTGTATGCATGCTAGGTTGCTCAGTCATGTCTGACTCTGCAACCTTATGGACTATATCCCACCAGGCTCCTCTGTCCATGGGATTCTCCAGGCAAGAATTCTGGAGTGGGTTGCCATTTCCTCTTCCAGGGATGTCTTCAGGTATACTTTCTGATAATTGAGTTTTATGAGGCTCCCTCTTCTATGCTACTAAGACATCTTAGTCGAGTTCTAAAATGTGATTATTTTTTACATTTTAATCAATAATATGTGCCCTCCTCTAAAGATGAGGTAAACAATAGTGATTATTATAATATTATAATAAAAAAGAATGGCTCTCATATGTGTATGTGTGTGCTCAGTTGTGTCCAACTCTTTGCAGCTCCACTGCAAAGACTGTAGCCCACCAGGCTCCTATATCCATGGAATTTTCCAGGCAAGAATACGGAGTGGGTTACCATTTCCTACTCTAGGGGATCGTCCCTACTCCAGGATCGAGCTCACATTTCGAATCCTCGTCTCTTGCTTCTCCTGCTTTGGCAGGTGGATTCTTTACCACTAGTGCCGCTTGGGAAGCCTCAATATAGAGAGTTACTTATTTTTTATACTTTTATGTGTTTTCTTGAATAGTGCTAAGCCCATTTCTTAAAGGAGACAATGAATTCTCAGAAAGAATCCTGAAAACTAAATATTGCTTTGTCCATTTTACCCATGAGAAAACTGAAGCCATTACATTTAATTTGAGTCACATATCTACTAAGTAAGAAATCTGGAATTTAGACACAACACTCTGATTACAAAATATATGACCTTTGACTTTGAGGTGCTTACTGAAAATCTAGTAGATAAAAGAAAAAAATAGTAAAAAAACAATGTTTTTTGAATGTTTTATGAACTGATAAAAGGACCTTGTGACATTAAATATTGTTGTGTTAATTCCAGGGCTTCTGGTCTATAAGTGAGAAGGCTAGATTAAATGATTTCCAAGATCCCAGTAGTAACTTCCTCAAAGATGTGCATTTTTTTTCTTGAAATGAAATAAAAGAACATTACATATTTTTCCAAGAATCAGAAACTTCCTAATAAAATTCTTTTGTCTTATTTCCCAGGGATTCAATCCATGTGTGAAACAGGATAACACTCCATTACAAATTAACCCTTCTGGTCTTCTTGATTTACTTTGAGGCAATAGATATTGAAAGGTTGATGCTAACATAAGTAAATGGTGGGATAGAATTCAAATATTTTTCTTAAACTAGTCTATTCAGTAGATTGTGATAACTCTCTCAAGTTCAAATATATGGGACCTATTTTGGATGGCCCTTTAATTCACCAGTACTGTTTACTCTATCAGCAAGATATCTCAGTAGCTGTCAGAGTCCAGATATATTGAATGACTTCATCATTTGGGGTCATAATAGGGCATCGGTGGTCTTGTTCTCTGTATTTCTTTAATATGGTAGAGCTAAAGATTTATAATGTGCCTATAAAAGTCATTTACTCAATTAACGATTATTCCTTGAGCACCTGTTATATGCTGTATTTTCTAAATGCTGAAGGAGAAACAGAAATATATGAGACTTAGTCCTTTGCTGAGAAGTTACAAGCTAGCATAGGAGAAAAATACTCATGACACAATTAGAAAATAATGCAAGACAATATATAATTAAATGCCTAAATTTGTGATACTGGCTATAAGAGCAATAAAATTTCAGAAAAGGATGAGTAGTGTGGGCTGGAATTGTCAGAGAAAGTTCATGAAGGAGGTGAGGGTATTAGTAGCATCCTGAAGAATGGGTAGGAGGGAATGAAGGGGAATAATGGAGTGGGAAGCACAGCGTATATTTAAAGAGATTGGCCTCATAGGAATAGATGTCTTATGTTGGAATGAAATGGGGATTAAAGTGAACAATTTTCCTTCTTCATAGTGTGTCTTTAAACTCCATTGGCCAACAAATCTAATTTTTATATTTCCAGGAAAATTAATCTCATAACTAATTTCATTGTTTTATATAATTACATGTAATTCTTTATATCTTTGTGTATATATCATATTCTTACAAAATAAACTCAAATTTATTGAATATATTATATGTACATTGCCTGTACTTGTGATTGCTCATATTTCCTTCCTAAAGCATACTTTTTATTGCTTTCCATTCTGCTGGATAAGGAGAATATTTACAGCCATTTGAGTAATAAAGATGAAAATGAAAATAACATTTTATATTTATAAATAGCTTAAAAATTTATAAAATATTTGCATATATGTTATCTTGTTAGATCTTTACAATAACCTTGAGAAATAAGCAAAGAAGGTGTTATCAGCACTTTTTAAAAAAAATTTAAATTTATTTATTTTAATTGGAGGCTAATTACTTTACAATACTGTATTAGTTCTGCCACACATCAACATGAATCTGCCACGGGCATACACGTGTTCCCTCCTTTTTAAATTTTTAATTGGATAGGATAATTGCTTTACAATATTGTGTTGGTTTTTGCTTTACAACACACCCATCAGCCACAAGTATATACATACACATACAAACACACACACACACATATATATATCACCTCTCTCATGAGCAGGTTTGTAAACTAACATCCAGAAAAATCAAGTGCCATAGTCCTAAGAAAAATAGCAAGACATTAGGAGAACCAGGGCTCTTAAATATTCTGTCAGAACTCAGGAACATGACTCCAACTGGCATATTTTCATGCAATATTGCTATATGGACAGTAAAACCAAACTTAGCATATTTTCTAACTTCTACCTGGATTCAGTATAACCCAGGCATTTGCATGATTTTTAATAACCATGACTATTGTATTCACATGAAGAAAGTTCAGTCTTTAAAACTGTGCACATTTTAAGGACACACACAAACTGACAAGATGCAACTGGATAGGGTATTTTCTTGTCCCACGTCCTCAGAAGCGCAGTGGGGTTAATACCAGCCTTTTCTAATAACCTAGTAAAGCAGAGAACAGAAGCACATATTGCAGAGAGGTAATATTTGTTCTATAATTTCTAAGCTCTGTTTCCAAAGAGATGGATTACCTGTACTTTCCCCTATTCCTCCTGCTGCTGCTGCTGCTGCTGCTGCTGCCACTAAGTCGCTTCAGTCGTGTCCGACTCTGTGCGACCCCATAGACAGCAGCCCACCAGGCTCCCCCGTCCCTGGGATTCTCCAGGCAAGAACACTGGAGTGGGTTGCCATTTCCTTCTCCAATGCATGAAAGTGAAAAGTGAAAGTGAAGTCGCTCAGTCATATCCAACTCTTAGCGACCCCATGGACTGCAGCCCACCAGGCTCCTCCATCCATGGGATTTTCCAGGCAAGAGTACTGGAGTGGGTTGCCATTGCCTTCTCCGATTCCTCCTGCTAGGTATAGCTAAAAACTCTGGAAGATTTTATATATCTATAAAACAAAAGTAAGATGTTCTAATAGATGTAGAGTAGAAAGCAACCCAGGACCACAGGTAAGTGAGGAACCCAGCAACTTGGAACCACCAATAGGTGCAGACAAAAGAATCCCAAAGCAAAGCTTGCTCCCTTTAGCCAAAGGACCAGGACAGGGCACCCAAGCAAAACAGAATTTCAGATAATAGTTCTACTCCAGCCAAACATCACCAAAACCACTACGACCCTATTCCCAGTCCTGACAGCAAAAGACTAGTGGACAGTCTAGACTTCTACTAACCTGGCTATAACAAGTCACCCCAACACACCAGGGTGATGTTACAGAAGGCCCAGCAGAAATCCCCAACTCGAACAGGAACAGTGGAGATAACACAGGGAACCTGGGCACCCTGTGCCACTTGGCTCTACAACTAAAAAAATGCTGATAAAAGAAACTAAGATCTAAACAAATGGAGAAACATGTCAACTGGCAGGACTCAACATAGCAAAAATGTCAGTTCTTTCCAAATTGATATAGGCTTAACACAATTTCTATTAAAATACTAGCAAGATATTTGTACACATAGGCAAGATCATTCTAAAGTTTATATAGGAAACTAAAGAAACTACAATGGCTAAGATCATTTTGCAAAAGAAGAGTAAAGTAGCTGCAATCTTTCTACCTGACATCAAGATTTATAGCAGCAGTAATCAAGAATCTGTGGTACAGGCAGAAAGATAGACACACAAATCAATGTAACAGAATAAAGAACCCCAAAATAGACCTATACTCAAGTGATTTTTCACAAAAGGGCAAAAGCAATTTTTATAGAGAAAGAATCATCTCTTCAAATGTATTGGAGAAATCACACAACAATAAGCAAAAGCAAAAAAAAAATGGCAAGGAGAAAGAACCTCAGCATAAACTTCACATCTTAAAAAAATTAATTTAAAATAGACTATAGATTTAAAAGTAAAACATGAAACTCTTAGGAGTCAGCATTGGAGAAAATCTTTAAAACCTACAAGTTCTTAGATATGATCCATAAAAAGAAAAATAGCCAGCAAATAAACTTCATCAAAGTTAAACAAATGTGCTCTGTGAAAGTCCTTATCAAGAAGAAAACTGGGGGAGGATATTCTTTGCACTATCTTTGCAACTTCCTATGAATTTACAAATATTTCAAAATGAGACATTAAAAAAAAAAAGTCGCTAAGTAACTCTGTTTCATTTTTCCACATCTCTTTCCCATAAGCCTGATCCTTGCCAGCTGAGGTGTCCTTATTGCTTCATTTGTCTGCTTCTGGCCCAATTCCTTGTAGCCCTTGTCCTTCCTCCAACATGGTACATACTTTGCAGACCCAGGTGAGGCATTCACAGGCCTCTGCTAGGGATAAGAGAAAGAAAACTGCAAAAGGGTATTGAGTATCTTGGATTTTAGATGAAGGCCCTGGTTCCAAATATCCAAAATGACATTTAATGAATAACAAAATTGAAGTCAGCATTTTCAACAGTTTTCAGTCATATCCAACTCCTTGCATCCTCATAGACCAGAATCCCACAGGCTCCTTTGTCCACAGAATTTTCCAGGCAAGAATACTGGAGTAGGTTGCTATTTCCTTCTCCATTCAACAGGTTCATATAACATAAAAAGACAAAATAAAGCCAATCATATAAAATCCTATCGGTTCAGTCAATTTGGTTCAGTTGCTCAGTCGTGTCCGACTCTTTGCGACCCCATGAATTGCAGCACGCCAGGCCTCCCTGTCCATCACCAGCTCCCGGAGTTCACTCAAACTCACGTCCATCGAGTCGGTGATGCCATCCAGCTATCTCATTCTCTGTCGTCCCCTTTTCCTCCTGGCCCCAATCCCTCCCACCATCAGAGTCTTTTCCAATAAGTCAACTCTTTGCATGAGGTGGCCAAAGTACTGGAGTTTCAGCTTTAGCATCATTCCTTCCAAAGAACACCCAGGGCCGATCTCGCATATTGGCCCCCAAAAGGCAACAGCATGATCCCAGAAAGGTAGAGATGATATTACACAGCAGTACACAGAAAAAGGGGGGCTTCCCTGGTGTCTCAGTGGTAAAGAATATTCCTGCCAATGCAGGAGACACAATTTTGATCCCTGGGTTGGGAAGATACCCTGGAGGAGGAAATGGCAATCTAGGAAATCCCATGAACAGAGGAGCCTGGTGGGCTACAGTCCATGGGGTCTCAAAGAGTCATACATGACTGAGTGACTGAACAACAACACCACCAAAAAGACTCATAGAATTTTATATTATATTTCAAATATAACGTGAACAGCAACATAGCTGTCAAACACTAAAAATTAGGCTGCATTACTATTAATTATTAAATATATATAGTAGTTATATATGCATTTCACACAAAGTCAGTTTATTTAATCCTTGCAATAAACTTAAGAGGAAAATAGCATTTTTATCTTCAATTTTTTGGATATATAACTTCAGACACAGAAATGTTAAGTTGTTTATTCCGTGTCTCACCTCTAGTAAGTGTGGATCAGCAATGCAAACCCAGGCTCAGACTCTTAGAACTTAAACACTTGATTTATCCACAGCCATAAATCTGCTATCCTTTAGTCATACATGAATCCCTTCAACAATACTTATGTACCAAGAATTGCTGGGAATAAAATGATTAAGATTCCTGCTGTTTGCTATATATGTGTGCTAAGTCACTTCAGTTGTGTCTGACTCTTTGTGACTCCATGGCCTGTAGCCCACCAAGCTCCTCTGTGCATGGAGCCTTATCCATTCTCCAGGAAAGAATACTGAAGTGGGTTGGCATTTCCTTCTTCAGGGGATCTTCCCGACACAGGGATTGAACCCATGTCTCTTGGGTCTCCTGCATTGCCAGGCGGGCTTTTTACCACTACTGCCACCTGGGAAGCTAGGATTCCTGCTATCATGGGTCTTATTCATAGAGAAATAGACAGTAAACAAACAAATAATAATATGTGAATGGTGGCAAGATTTATAGCATTAACATAGGGTGACATGATAGAAAGTAATGAGGGAAGCTATTCTGTGTTCAGTGGCCAAGGAAAGCCTCCTGAGGAGGGCACATGTAAACTAAGACCTGAATGGCAAGGAGGCAACAATCCAAATTTGTGGTGAAAGAGATTCCATGTGAGAACAGGCAGTGCAAATGCCCTGAGGTAGAATTAGCTTGGCCTAATCGAGACATGAGGAAAATATAACTAGACCAGAGCACTGAAAGTGGTGGACAGAGACTGAGCTAGGTGAGATTATGTAGACAACAGAGAGCAAGGAGTTAGATTTCATTCTACTAAAATGGAAAGTCTCTTGAGTGTTTCAAACAGATGATGACTTTATCTATTTTATGCTTTCAAAAGAGTCCTTTGGCTACCTAGCGGGGAGCAAATTGTAGGCATGTATGAAGGGAAGGGGGCTTCCCAGGTGGCACTAGTGCTAAAGAACCCTCCTGCCAATGCAGGAGATGCAAGAGACGTGACTTCGATTCCTGGGCTGGGAAGATCCCCTGGAATAGGAAATGGCAACCCTTTCCAGTATTCTTGCCTGGGAAATCCCATAGACAGAGGAGACTGGGGAGCTATAGTCCATGGAGTCACAAGGATCAGACATGACTTATCGACTAAACCACCACCGCCACCATGAGCGGAAGAGATGACCAGACAAGAGCTTGTGCAGGTTGTCCAGAGAGATAACTGTGACATGGACAGGAATTGTGCCAGAGGCTATGGAGAGAAGTTGGGTACAGAAGGAAGTAGCTGTCAGTTCTGCTCAGTTCTTTGCTGATCAAATTACATTCAGAGCAATGTATTCAATTCTTAGCATCATTTACATGAAGGATGGTGACAGGATAGGGTGAAGATGAGAGCCTGTTAGAACAGCCAGAGAACTTCCTGTATATATACTATCACATTTTAAATATTTTAACAAATAATTTATATTTTAATATAAAATATTAACATTTAATAAATTTAACATTAAAAATGTTTCTCTTTACCTGAACAACAACCAAAGCCCCCTCTTTCATAATGAAAACTATAGGAAATAAAGCTTGATAAATTATACTGATGAGCCATATTATGAAAAAATTTTGAGAAAAATCAAACTAGGCCATGTTCAGAGGAGATGCACCTAGATAATGAGTCACAACCATGTTTAACAAAGAAAAGTTGATGAAATTGAGTGTTTATGCTGAAAAGGAGAAAAGTGGGACTAAGTATCTGCCTTCCAGTGGCTAAAGGACTAAGAAGCACAAGGAAAATAGGATTCTTTCCTTTAGCATCAAAAAGAAAACTAAAATTTAATGAATGGAAGCTACAGATAAGTTTCTGCTCAGCAGAAGGAAAAATCTTGGGACCATTAGAGTTGTCCACAATAAAATGAATTCTTGGATGTTCCCCTTCATTATAGTTTATCCTATAAGCAACCCACAGAAACAATAAATGAAGCCAAGAATAGGGTTCTTCTAACCTATAGATCCTATAAAAGTGAAAAGGTTTTTAATTATTAACTTTTAATGTATTTTTCCTAAATTATACTATTTTCCTTCTGTATTCTTAAGCACCTTGGCAAGTAGGGACTTTCTAAATGCTGAAAGTCACAAATATTGAAATATACTATTATTATTATTCCAGGGTCATGCTAAAAAGATCTCATCTATATTTACATTTTAATATTATTTTAAAACAGTAAATTATAAAATCTACTTTAACTCATTTGATGTTTGCATTTACTTTTTAAAAAAATTAAAATTTTGAATTATAGAGATTTTACAAATAATACAAACATATAATTTCTCATTTCAGTGGTAACATTAAACCTTTCCATTATACTTTAACTTTCACAATATTGTACAGTCAGTAAGTTGGAAAGATAATATGGTTGTGTTACTCACACTTGTTGAAATTGGGAAGAAATTTTCTTTAGTGGCGCATTAAGAAAATTGATTAGTAGTGAATTAAAATTTTAAATAAGGTGTTTTAGCATTTAAACATGAGAAACTCTGTTATCTTGAGCTGTAAATCAAACCAATTTCAATGGATGATGGGTCTTACCATGTGTATGAAATATTTGAGAGCAATTCCAATAGATCTTGATGTCATTATTTATCAAAATCTAGGCTCTCAAGTGGTTGTTTTCCCAAGCCTAGCCAAAACCATGTCCTATATTCATTTTCATGGCAGCCTCTTCAGTTAGAACTGGTGCTTTGATGACTTTGGGAAGCTTAATCTTTTGAAAAGTATTTGTAAGTTACCGACAGACCATTCTGCTCAGAATGCCTCATAAACCCTCCCCAGAAGGTCAAACATGAAATAAGGAGTAAACTGCCATTAAAAGGGAAGAAATATGTGACTATGTGCTCCAAAAGAAAAACATGAGGCTGCTATAAAAACATAAAGGCCAGAAAGTGAGCGCCCAGAATAGAGTGGACACTTGTAAATGTTTGCTAAGTGCATGAATTGAATGCACTATTGAATTAATGAGCAAGAGCTCAATGTATTTAAGATTAAACTATTGGCAGTATGTTTTTTTAACACAAAAGCCATAACATTTGTAAAATCTTTTTATTTTATACTGGAGTATAGCTGATTAACAATTGTTATGGTAATTTCAGGTGAACAACAAAAGGACTCAGCCATGTATCTGTTCTCCCCCAAACTCCCCTCCCATCCAGGCTACCATAAGTGAGCTGATGACCCACATTTGGGCATTAAGTTATTCCTGAGGGCATTGGTAATCACTTATATTGACAAATAATTTTTTCATTTATGTTGAGTTTCCTATTTTTCCATGTGCTTTCACGTATGCCCCCTCTTTTTTGCTTCACAACATAATTTGTGAGGGTCTCAAGAGAAGTGTGAATTCTTCATCTTTATAGCCTCACACTCTAGCCCAGTACCTGGCTCTTCAGTAGTACTCAATAAGTAATGATCATAACCTCAAATAACAATTATTGAACCCATATTTTCAACCCATATTTTCAATTATTGAACCCATAGTTCAACAATTATTGAACTCTTCATCTTAGTTTCCCATGGATTGTATTATTTATTCTTTTTAAACTCTTCCAGGACCCCATTTTAGAGCTGAAACAGCTAGAGCATAAGAAGGTAAACCATGGACCTAAACCACAGAGCTGCTGCTACTGCTAAGTCACTTAAGTCGTGTCTGACTCTGTGCGACCCCATAGACGGCAGCCCACCAGGCTCCGCCGTCCCTGGGATTCTCCAGGCAAGAACGCTGGAGTGGGTTGCCATTTCCTTCTCCAATGCATGAAAGTGAAAAGTGAAAGTGAAGTCGCTCAGTCGTGTCCGATTCTCAGCGACCCCATGGACTGCAGTCCACCAGGCTCCTCTGTCCATGGGATTTGCCAGGCAAGAGTACTGGAGTGGGGTGCCATTGCCTTCTCCGAATCACAGAGCTAGTTAACAGAAAATCCAAGATTTACACCCTGGTCTACCAGTTTCCAATTCACATACTGTTAATTGCTATGACCAAATATTGTAGTATTCTTTCATTTTTGTGGGGAGAGTGATATAAAAATGTCAAAGAACTATTTTTATTGATCAGAAATCATAAAGCAGTCCATTTGAATGCTTCAACAAAAAGTTCAGAAGCCACTTGACAGTATGATATATTTAAGAGAACTGTTCTTTTTCCAAAGCAGAAACGTAAATCATTAAAAGCCATATTTCTTGTCAGTGTATCTAATTTTGGCTTGGAAATATTTGTATTAAAGTGTGTAAAGCTGTAATGTGATAGTAAATTCCCATGATGACAGGCTGTCAGTATGAAATTGTTGGATTAGCAAGAAAGGAAAAAAACTTACTATTTTAGTGACAATCTTTGAAATGGAAAGTGAAAAATTTTATGGCTTAAGAATTAATTATGTCCAAGCTTCTATTCAATTATAGTTTTCTAATTCTGAGATGGTAGTATGACTCTTTAAACTTGAAGAAATTTAACTCAGAGTAGTTTCCTTGACACGACATCTGGATACATGTGTTCAGTTTGTATGAAAATTAAATATATTTCACATTACTATAGACTCAAGGATCATGTGAATAAGAACATCATACCTGAATACTGGGGCTCCCCTGGTGGCGCTAATGGTAAAGAACCCACCTGCCAATGCAGGAGACATAAGAGACTCAGGTTTAATCCTTGGGTGGGGAAGATCCCCTGGAGGAGGGCATGGCCACCCACTCCAGTATTCTTGCCTGGAGAATCCCAGGGATGGGGGAGCCTGGTGGGCTGCTGTCTATGGGGTCGCACAGAGTCGGACACGACTGAAGCGACTTAGCAGCAGCAGCAGCAGGAGATAAAAGGAGTAGGGTATTCTTAACTCACAGGATAAGTCCATAAAAGTTTAATATCTCTTTTACTATCACTGTTTATTATATATCCAGGAGTTATTCAGAGAAAATCTGGACAAAACAAAACAAAAAATAAATAAATAAAACCTTTTTCATTTTCTCTTCTCTTCATTTTCCCAAGCACTCTAAAATAATCAGAAACTGTATTTTCTCTCCCACAGGTATCTACTTTATTTTGTGATTTAAGTTAACATAGCTTATCTGGCCTTTTTGGTCCTCTTGTCCCTCAGTAAGTACTTAAAAGTGAAATCATTACCTTTTGGTGGAATATATGAAATTTCATTTAGGAAAATAAATTAGTTTCAGGTAATTGTTCCGTGTCTCCCTAAGAATTACTACATATTAAAATTGGAGGTTGGCATTTCCTGCTCAGTGGTATTTATCATACTTTCTATGACACAATATAAAGAATATGGATGAAGATATTACTCAATAAGCATTGGTTGAAAGAACAGGGGGTACATCGCTGAATGGCAGATAAAAAAACTGATGTAAGACTGGCATAACTTACTCTCCTGACTCTAATCGAGTAGCAGGATTTGTTTACTCACTCCAGAATTTAAAACACAACTTTTATTGTGGAACAGATGATGCATAATTTTGCTAGAGCTGCCACAACGACATTCCAAAGTTTCACAAACTGGGTAGTTTAAACAATAGAGATTTATTGTCTTGTGGTTCTGGAAGCAGGTTGATCTATCAGCAGGGTGGTTGCTTCTTAGAGCTGTGAGAGAGAATCTGTTTCATGCCACTCTCCCAGCTTCTGATAAACCCAGGCCCTCCACATAGATGGTGTTATCCATATAGATAGTGGTAGGAAAAGAGTTTGCTACAGAAAAAAAAAAAAATTGGGGGGTTTACTGACTATCAAAAGATGGATAAAATCCTTTGTATATATTTAATTAGTAATATAATTGGGCATTATGATTGGATTCCATGAGGGCTTGGAAAATGCCAGGCATTGTGTTCAACTCTTTGGTATTTTGTTTAATACCCGTAGTGTTATGTGGCAGGTACCATTATTCTCCGATTTACAGGTGATGAAATGAGTTACAAAGAAGTGCTATGTATGCTAAGTTGCTTCAGTCTTGTCCGACTCATTGCAACCCTATGCATTGTAGCCCAATAGGCCAGGTTGCTATGCCCTTCTACAGGGGACCTTCCTGACTCAGGAAAAGAACCTACTTTGCTAAAGTCTCCTGCATCAGCCTGCAAGTTGTTTACCATAGTACCATCTGGGAAGCCCAAGGAAGGGTTGTCAAAGTCATGTTGCAACTCTTTGCTACCCCAAGGACTGCCAGGCTCCTCTGTCCTTGGAATTCTCCAGGCAAGAATACCGGAGTGGGTAACCATTCCCTTCTCCAGGGGATCATCTTGACTTAGGGATCAAACCCAGGTCTGCCATACTGCGGGCATATTCTTTCCCTTCTGGACTACCAGGGAAGCCCTATGCCCATGGACAAAACTAATATCCTATGCAGCAGTGTTAGAAACCCATATGGGTCCACTCTAGAGATTGACCCTAATGACTCTGAAGTGTTACCTATTTAATTTCTGAACATTCACAGATTTATCTTCCTTTGTGTCCATAACTTGTAAAAGAGATAGGATTCTGAGCAATGAGGATCCATTTCCTTCTTGTCCAGTTTGGTTTCTTCTTTCTCTATTGTCTAAGGACACCAGTCTTTAGACTCAACACCTACTGCTCCAAGTTATGCTTCTTGATTGGACACTGGAAGTTTTGTTCTTTCCTCTTTATTACCTAGCTAACCTCTAAACAGTCGGAAAGAAACTCAGATGATCTAGGTAGGTTTTTGGGCTTCCTTGGTGACTCAGATGATAAAGAATCTGCCTGCAATGTGGGAGACCTGGGTTGGAGACCTGGGTTCAATCCCTGGGTTGGGAAGATCCCCTAGAGGAAGGCATGGCAATCCACTCCAGTACTCTTGCCTCGAGAATCCCCATGGACAGAGGAGCCTGGTGGGCTGAAGTCCATGGGGTCACAAAGAGTCAGACGTGACTGAGTGACAAAACACACACACACACAAACACACACACACAGGTTTTTATTATTTGAACTCAGGTCAATGCCCTAAGCTATATACCTATCAAGCACTGACTACCTTTATGCACACTTTTATCCCTTTTCTGTTCCTTAGGTTATCTTTTCAATGTCTGTGAATATAAAACATTATCAAAATAGGTTTAAACAGTATGTAATGTCTGAAACTCTTCAAATTGTTCTTTCTTGTTTGGATGTCAATGTGACACTTTTAAAATATGCTGTTTGAATGAGATACAGATAACCAACATGCTATAATAATGAGGACCTCAGTTTTCAATGTCCTCATATATTTTAGCTGTTATCATTGCAATTCTTATCCCGTGCTTTCCAAACAATGGTTTGAAATACATTAGTGAGTCATGAGAATTTTTCTGTGAAATACAGCCTAAGAGAGCTAATAAAACAGATAATTCTCACCTCTAAGATAACCACTATGCCGAGTTATTTTTGAACCATTTAAAAAGAAGTTAAAGTTAATTTCAACCTTGTAGCAAAAGTCTCTTTCAAATGGAGATGCTATTGTTCGACTCTCACTGACTAAGATTATAAGAAACAATGGTTGATCTTTTTTTTTGAAAAGTGGATTTCAGTCCATATTCACTCTTTGGGAAAATTTTTGAGGTAATCAAATAAGGTTTAAAAGCCTTGTGTTGAGGGTTTTTTCTTTTTTCTTTTTTTTTGAGAAATAATTGTTACAGCTACATTTTAGGCTAACAAAGGCTTCTTTCACAAATGACAAACTATGAAAGGCATTGCAAGAGCTCTCCCAAATAAATGCAAATAAAAAATGATTGAAAATCGACTTCACAGCAGAACTATGTGCTTCTTTTGAATCACTAAGAATATTCTACATGGATGGTGGCAATGTAGGCAAATGAACAAATCATCACTGGTCCCTGGTTCCCTACACAGATACCCAGTGGCAATAACGTTCATATTGTGAAATGCAAGAATATATTGTTAATAAGTTATAATGATTACATGTGAAAAAGAATAGCCAAACAGTAAATATTTCTGAGTATCCACCATGTATAAAAAATTAGTCTCTACATACTGTTTGTCTTAGTTAACCCAGGCTCTTATAACAAAATATCATAGACCAGAGAGGGTCATGTCCTCATCACAACCTAATGACTTTCCAAAGGCCCCACCTCCTAATACCATTACATTGGGGTTAGAGCTTCAACACAGGAACTTTGAGGAGACACAACCAGTCAGTTAATAATGTAGGTCAGTACAAAAAGCCTGAGAATTCCACTCTCCCTATAGTTTATAATAATCCTCTGATGAAATATCAGGATATTAGACATACATTTATGATGAGTTCTGGAAGAGCAGAAAGCATATGATTCCCTGTTTCATCTTCAGTGCCAAATACAATAATACAAAGTGGGGAACAGGTGTTTGTAGGGTGAATAAATGAATAATGAAGAGAGATGAGACAAATACATGAACATGGAAAAATAACAGCCACATCAAAAAAAAACTTATTGGCAAATACATGACACTTTGTCATGGATGTGGTAAAAACAGCATATTTATTGGTTCTAGAAGGAAAATTTCTCTCATGAAGGTAAATTACTTGGGCTTGGTAGAGTAAAGATATGGGTAAGGGAAGATGATGAATTATTAACTGAGGAAACTTTATGAGAATAAGCCACAAAATAAGGAATCTCATGGTGCTTGCCGGGGATACTAAATAGCCAAACTTACTACAAGTATGGTTGAAGAAAATAATTGAAAGGATTAACTTTACCCCAAATTTCATAAACCTGGGCCTGTAGAGTTTGCATTAGCTAAGGTATGTCTTATCTTTGTTCTTTTAAATGTTTCTAATTAGTTGTCAAGGCACACATCTTAGAAAATTTCACACACAAATTCTTACTCTCAGCTTTTCACAGAAATTATGTAACTTAACATTAATCTCTTGTCCAATCATTGAGATCAGTGGAAATGAAGAAGCAGCTGCTAGACCTCCCTCTTGTTTACCAATGGCCCCACTAGATCTCTCACTCCGTTATGCTTATTTGCATGGTCCCCTGTTTGAGAAGTCTGATGAGAATGTCATTTGAGATTGTATCTCTCTCTGTCTGCCTCTCTCTCTGTACATCTCTGTTCTTCTCTATCTCTCTCTGTCACCTACACACATGAATTACCGTGGACCTTACCTCTTCCAGCCCTGGAAGTTTGCAACTGTCCTGGCAACTCCCAAGTGGCAGTGTCAAGTCAGCAATGATCACACCTCTGAACGTGACTCTGATTTAAGTCAACAGAAGGTTCTCTTAAGCCTGAGAAAGACAAAGGAGGTACAGAAAGCATAACAATTTGGGGAAGTTAGACTTTTCACTCAATGCTGAAATTCTGGTAAGGGATAGGGAGTTATTCACTAGTGAAAGCTTTATAAAAGGAGTGCTTATATGGTGCCTCTTTTGGGTCACCAACTAAATACCTTCAGGAAATTTGCAAACCTTAAATGCTGCTTTTTCACAGCATTAAAAAAAATATATTCTCACAGCATTAAAACATTATTAGACCATTATTCTCAGTGGTCTAGAAGCAATAGAATTTCCAGTGCAGTAAAACAAGGACTCCTTTTGAGCATTTTACAAAAGCCATGGACACTAATCACAGAAAAATTCATACAAATTTTGTATGTAATTTCAGAAGGTTCAAAGGTTTCTTGGAAAGACCATCCATTGGCATTTTAGTTGCATGTATAACTTCTAGATTAAAGGCATTTTGTTCAAAGATATTATCAAAAGAGGCTTTAAAGGTTAAACTGAAGACATTCGGAATTCTTAGCAAAAGACGTGAGCATGACTCTGAATTCTAAAACTTGGAAAGTATGAGAAAATTTATCTAAAATATAAGGGTTATCAATGGAAGGAGATATGATGACAAGTTGGTACACTAGGAAGGAAACAGGGAAAATAGAAAGGAGAAAATGGGGACAAGATATATGAAGGAAATAGAATTTGACTGATGTTCCCTCTACATTCAAATCCCAATGTATTGAAGTTGTAGCTCTATCATGAAATATCCAAGATAGTCTAGAATCCCAGCAACTCTAACATTCTCTGGAGCCAGTCTTTCCTGCAGATGAACTTATTTTCTGTTTGAAACTCGCTGCTCTTTTGTGACCTAAATCTTACTGCATGTTGTAAAGCAGATGTAGTGTTGCTGCTGCTGCTGCTAAGTCACTTCAGTTGTGTCCGACTCTGTGCGACCCAGAGACTGCAGCCTACCAGGCTCCCCCGTCCCTGGGATTCTCCAGGCAAGAACACTGGAGTGGGTTGCCATTTCCTTCTCCAATGCATGAATGTGAAAAGTGAAAGTGAAGTCGCCCAGTCGTGTCCAACTCCTAGTGACCCCATGGACTGCAGCCTACCAGGCTCCTCTGTCCATGGGATTTTCCAGGCAAGAGTACTGCAGTGGGGTGCCATTGCCTTCTCCAGATGTAGTGTACCTTTCTCAAACCCCTTACCATTGATATTAAACTGGAAGAGTTTGGGAGCAAAATCAGTCTTAAACTTCCATGAATCCCGCTTCATGGATCACAACCTTTTCATGGCAAAGGTACTTGCATAACTCAGTGAAGCTATGAGCCATGCCATGCAGGGCCACCCAAGATGGACAGGTCATAGTGAAGAATTCTGACAACACATGATCCACTGGAGGAGGAAATGGCAACCCATTCCAGTATTCTTGCTGTGAGAACCCTATGAACAGTATGAAAAGGCAAAAAGATATGACACCAGAAAATTAGTCCCCGCCCCACCACCAATATGCTACTGGGAAGAGCATAGGACACATAGGGCAATTAGCAAACTCCAGGTGGTAGTGAGAACAGAGGAGCCTGGCATGCTGCAGTCCAAGGGCTTGCAAAGAGTCGGGTATGACTTAGCAACTGAGAATCATCATCTTCCATGCATCTTGAGCACTACGCTGTTTGTACACTCTCACATTTTAGTAGAAACTTAATTGTTGTTCAGTAACTCAATACTTTAATAAGTTAAAGACTGTAATTAAACTTATGTTTTAGAGTCAAAAGGATTTCAAAACTCAGTAGATGAATTGCAGTTCTTATTGCTTTTCTGAAACTGGTCAAACATTTCCCACTATGTGTAATATAAAAGAAAAGGAACTAAATAATATTTGGATAACATCTACTCTACACCTGCACTTTATGATTCAAAGCAATGAGTATTTTTTCTCTACAATCTGACTTCCTGGCTATATCATCTAGTGACAAGTATGTGGTAGTAATATTTCATTAGGGAAAACAATTACCATTTTTAATTCTTTTTTTAAAAATCTGTCAATCATGAAAGTGAATGGACTTGAAAATTCAAGTAACTGAAATATACAACAGATACTTCAGCAGAAAAGAATGTTTCCTGTTTACTCTTGGACTTGTCATTTATCTCACTTATCTATCAGAATTTAAACATTTTCTCTTTAACACAACAAAATGCCTTGCAAAGATCTAATCTAGAAAAGGACATGGATGTGAAAAATAAATGAAAGGAAAATAGCACTTTTTGCTTTTGGTGTTCAAAGAAGCACTGCCCAAGTGCTGTGCCCCACAGAGGATCGAATGTGAATAAAACATGTGCTTTGCTCCTTGAAGAGCTTCTAGGCTAGCAGACAAACTAATGCCCAGAAATAATTGCAATTCAGAGGGGAAAATATAGAATTACTGATGCATGCTCTGTATGAGACTTTGCACGAGCCCAAGAAACTCATGACATAGTCCTTACCCTTATGCTCAAGGTCTTGTTACAGATGATAAGAGAAAAAAACATGTTTATATAAATTAATGCAGTGGTAAGAAAAGTCTTAGAAAAAGAGATGCCATGATGCTCTAAATAAATTTTAATATAATGATAGAGATAATATGTACTTTGTCAGTGAGAATAAAATCTATTCTAAAGCCAGTGGAACTTCATGTTATTAATTTTAAATATATTATTGGGGCTTCCCTTGTGGCTCAGCTGGTAAAGAATGCGCCTGTGATGCGGGAGGCCTGGGTTTGATCCCTGGGTCAGGAAGATCGCCTGGAGTAGGGAATGGCTACCCACTCTAGTATTCTGGCCTGGAGAATTCCATGGGCTGTAAGTCCATGGGGTCACAAAGAGTTGGATGTGACTGAACGACTTTCTCTTCACTTTACTTCTTGTATTATTAATAAGAACCATTCTAGATACTTTCTCAGGTAGAGAAAGTGACAGTCCTAAGATTGTGCCTTTTATGTTTTGTTCTTTTAGGGCTCATGCTCTTATAGTGGTAGGGTACAATGGATCTTGTCAGGTTTTAGTAAAAATGTATCAAACGTATATTTTATCTTTAATAAATAAGCCAGGAACTCTCTCCCTCAAAGATCTCTCATTTTTCAAACAGAATATCCTGACTTGATTTAAAAGTCCAGATCCTACCTTCTTCTGCTGTTTACTACTCTGTGTTTGAAACTCAGAACAGAAATGTCAAAGTATAAAGAACTAACATCTTCACAGCCAGGACAAAAATGGAGAAGTGAAGATCCATATTTTATGATATGTTTCGGCAAAATAATAACTTTAAGAGATTCCAAAGGTTCAGCCCTTCTCTCTACTGATGTCCGGGGCTTTGCTCCTTTAGGAGGTCCATTTCGGATCTCTTAAATATGCCCAGTCATCTTCTATTTGAGATTCTCCTCATTCCTCAATACAAGTTGTACAAGAGTTTTCTTACTAGGAATCATGATAATTCCACGTTATGTTATTCTTTTCTTTTGCTTTATACTCAAAGTAGGTCAGTGTGAATGAAAACCTTTTTGACTGCTTTTTGAATTTCAGTCAACACAGGTAATCTCAATAAATGCACTGAAAATTTGCTGTCATTGTGACAGCCCCATCAAACATCTTGTCAACCACATCAAATTAAAATTCCCCATTCTCCTATTTAAATGCCTGCCACTTCGCAGGCATGAAAAAAAAAAATTCAACAATGTCATACAGCACAAAACAAAGGCAATAGCTGCCTGAGCTTATCAAATTACTCAGATAATCAATCACTCATTTCTAGAGAATTTCATTACTCATGTAATGATATGCCAGGCACATGGGAAGTGCTTAATAAATGGCAGATATTATTTATATTTGAAAGGCAAACTGTATTTTTAATTTGTTATTCATATTATTTTCCTCTTCAGATTTCTCTGTTCGTTTTTCCACAATTCCATTTTCCTAATAGTTAAAATATGCATTTGAGAGCTATGATTTCACATCAGCTATCTTATCTAGGAACACATCTTAAATGTGCCCTTCATTCAAACTTACCTACAATCTATGCTCAGTGGATCTGAGAGGAGAGTAGCATAGAGAAACCAAGAGAGTTGTTAGCAGTTTTTGGCTGTGATTCTTCCTTTAATTGCATGAAGCCTGTTAGGTTTAGGATTCTGAGTTTTGCCAATAAATAAGGGCTAGTGAAAAATGGAAGAAAGGAAATATTTCAAAGCAAAGTAGATCGTGGATATTAGAAGTCATTGGAACTGTTCTGTTTTTGCTACACAAAGTGTGGCGCATGAGTCAGCAGCATCGGCAGCATCTGGGAGCTTGTTGGAAATGGAGAATCTCAGGCCCTACCCAGACCTACTGAATTAGTCTACATCATATCAAGAATCCCAGGGGATTTGTGTGCCCGTTAAACATGAGAAGCACTATACCTGGAGATGCAAACATCAACCATAAATTTCAAAAACTCTGTTATAAAGAGAGGAAGTGCTCTGTATTGAGGGACAGCTCAAAGAGAAAGACTTCACACAAAGGTAAGGAAACTAGAACCTGGCTAGCTGTGTGGCTTGCCAAAGTTAGATGGTTGTCAAGTGGTGGAAGTAGGATGTGAATGCAGACCTGAGCTCACTTTGACCTTTGACATATCTCACCTTGGAAAATAATTGTACTGATAATCCCTGTGAGCAGGTTTTTCTTTCTCTTCTTTTGAAATTTAGTTAATGAAACTAATGTGCCTGACTTAAACTTTTTAAACATGCATTTCTCCTGGGTATTAAATCGATGACTATATAAGAATGGACTTCTCTCATAGCTCGGTTGGTAAAGAATTCACCTGCAATGAAGGAGACCCTGGTTCAATTCCTGGGTCGGGAAGATCTGCTGGAGAAGGGATAGGCTACCCACTCCAGTATTCTTGAATTTCCCTGGTGGCTCAGC
The DNA here is from genome assembly GCF_019923935.1 of Bubalus bubalis. NCBI lineage: Eukaryota > Metazoa > Chordata > Mammalia > Artiodactyla > Bovidae > Bubalus > Bubalus bubalis. Next base: position 76,815,094 of record NC_059163.1, read on the forward strand.
TGGTAAAGAAGCCACCTGCAATGCAGGAGACCTGGGTTCAATCCCTGGGTTGGGAAGATCCCCTGGAGAAGGGAAAAGCTACCCAATCCAGTATTCTGGCCTGGAGGATTCCATGGACTATACAGTCCATGGGGTCAAAAAGAGTCAGACATGAATGAGCGACTTTCACTTTCTATTTAAGAATAGCAATTTAAAAGACCCTAAAAGTTATTTTTAAAGAAATTACACAATCCCTTCCATTTTTTTTCTTTATACATGCATCTAATGTTTAGTCTTCATATAGTATACATTTTCAAACTCATCAACTCACTAAAGTTTATTTGTAACCCCATCGATATTCATGGCACTTTCATGGTCATTGTGGACATCCATAGAGCATGGAAAACTTTGAGTCTGATGTGTGCATTCCTAGCTGAGGTTGAACATGGAAATGCTATTGTTTACATTCTCACACTGTCAACAAATATCCTTTTCACCATCTGTTTAATTTCATGTTTTTCACATTTTTGTGCTTTTTTTTGGTGATTCCACTCTTTTAGATGGTCCTCACACACAGTGTTATAGAGTGCTGAGTAGTTTTCTACACTTTAGAAGGTTGTGAGTTACCTTCTGGAGAAAATACATATGTCAGATAAGTTTTGTTCAGGTATGAGTTATGGTGTTGTTGGCTATGAACTCAATATTAATGAATTAACAATGTATATGAAATAATGTAACCTTAAATAGAAATACATATAAAATAAGGTTATGTATTGATGGGTTGATGAAAATCTTGGGACCAGAGGCTCACAGGAACCTAACCCTGTATTTCCCCTAGAGCAGTGGTTCAATATTTTCTAATTCAGTGTTCACAGCAATTTTATAGAACATAGCTACTGCAAATAATGAGAATTGACTTTTTGTACTTTTTCTTGTTGTTAGAAATATGCAATGCCATATTATCTTTCGGTCACCTTTCTGTGCCATTTTTAGCTGGTGGTTTAGTGGCTAAGTTGTGTCCCACTCTTGCAACCCCATGGACTGTAGCCTGCCAGGCTCCTCTGTCCATGGGATTCTCTAGGCAAGAATATTAATGTGGGTTTCCATTTCCTTCTCCAGGGTATCTTCCTGACCCAGGTATTGAATCTGGGTCTCCTGTATTGCAGGCAGATTGTTTACTGATTGAGCTATGAGGGAAACCCCTCATATATACAGGTACTTTCCATACATTATTTTTTTCATGAACTATTAAACCTATCAAGAGCATTTTCAGGCATAATTTTCCCCTGGAAATGACAGTTGAATTTAATTATGTGATGTGCATATGATACTTCATTATGTAATACAGGCAATTAGTGTTCAGGACAGAATAATAAATAATCCTATTGAGTTGCCTGATCAGTGATGTCTGGAGTCATCATAAAAGTCTCTTCAGTGGAGGTAGAATTTAAACCAGACACTGATGAGAAAGTAGAGTTGTCTTAGTTAGTGAGGAAGAAGTCACAAAATTTACACATGGGAAACAGGAAAACTTACCAAGACCAAAGATGGCATGCTCTGGAGTTGTACAGAGGACATTCAGAGGGATAATAAGAGTAGGATATCTGTGTATAATAAAAATTAGTGGGAATAAGAGGCAGATAGACATGGTGGGCACACAATTCTGGAAAGCCTGGAAAACCCCACTCAGAGACAGAGACACTTCTGTAGGAGAGGATAAAATAATTTTCCTTTTACCATTCTAAGTTATTATCTGAGATCTCTATATGAAAAGATAAATTAATCAGACAAAAGCAAGCAGAATTTTATAATATATACCTCATGTATGCAGTGGAGATACCCAGGGAAAAATGAGGTCAAAGAAGTAGTTTAGAACTCTGGCTTGATATAGCGTCTTTATCAAAGAACAATAAATTTTCAGAGAGATGACAGGGCCGAGGAAAGTAGTTTTAGGCTTCCAAGAGCAGAGACAAAGGCCAGTTAGTAAAATGTGTTTTATACATACCTCTGGTGCAGTCTCCTGGCTGGTAGGGTAAAAAGTTGTCTCCAGTGATTAACTTTTATTCTTCCTGGTAGAGAAGGACACTTGAAAACTGTATGTCCTGCTTTTAGGTAAACAGGAAAAGGGCAGAGATCTTTACTGTTGCTGCTGCTGCTTAGTCGCTTCAGTCATGCCCGACTCTATACAACCCTGTAGACTGCAGCCAGACAGGCTCCTCTGTCCATGGGATTCTCCAGGCAATAATACTGGAGTGGGTTGCCATTCCCTTCTCCAGAGGATCTTCCCAGTTCAGGGATTGAACCCATGTGTCCTGCATTGCAGACAGATTCTCTACTGCTGAGCCATCAGGGTAACCCAAGATCATAACTAGTATCTGCTTATTCTCAACTGCCTTCAGCTCAAAATAATCCTTATGCCAAAGTGGGATATGTGGGGGTAGCATATTCTGCTATCCTCAGCTGCTTCTTTGCAGCTCAATCCAAAACTTACTAGTTTGAAAAATAAAAAAGGATTTCTGTGTCCTTCAAGAACACACTATAGCACTCTTATTCATAAAGGAGCATGAAGTAAAATTAAGTGCTAGTCTCAGAATAAAACTGAAAGCAAAAATTATGCATCCCCTTCATTGGAAAATACATAAGACCCAAAATAAACAATGAGGATGTCTTATATTTGTTTAATAACCCTTCAAAGGCACTTCCAAATGCATGATTTCATTTATCCTCACCAAAAACCAGGAAAGTGTGGGTTATGATGATTATCCCAATGTTTTCAAGATGAATATTAGCCAGGTCAAAGAGATGATGGTCCCATATCTAATCCTTAGCTATGTAAGGATCACTTAACAGTATTGAGGAGTGGGAGGAGAATACCCAGGGCAAGAGAAATCTACAAACTCATCAAAGTGACTTAGAAGATAGAGAAAGGTGTGAGCAAGAGGGCAGAGAAAATGTCCCAGAAGGAGGACAAGATATATCCTGGCAAGTGAATCTGGAGATTAATATTGGCAGTTTAGGGGGTTAGAGTTCTTGCTATGGGGACATTTGGGGTCAAGTCTGCATTTCTTTCAACAAGAGATGAGATGGAACACAGGTTCAGCTTATTGATGAGAAAACAGAGGCAATAAGATCATTTATTGGAGAATTCAAATAAGAATCTTACAACAATGATGTGGAGAAAGATTGTTGGGGAGATAGAAGTGAGTTAAATGAATAAGAAGAGATCAATTACCCCTTCGAGGAGATGCTACGGATTCTGTGACTCTATTAGGATCATCCAACTGTGAGCAGTGCCAGTCATAAAGTTATCTGCAGATGTTTCTAGAGGTCATATCTGCCAGGATGACAGTGAAGAACTTCTGCTCCAGGATTATAAAACATGGGATGATCTAACCCAGCTATAATCTTAATTCATCCAATAGAGACCAATGACATTTTGCTCAAAGTTTTAATAAGTGTTCTGGACGACATAGTACAGTAGTGAGATGTAGTGTGTTTTGTGTCTTTGGATTTGAGTTTTGGCTACCCTTAGCAAATGTCCCTTTCTGTGCCTCAGTTTCTTCCTATGCATATGAGGATGAAGGGACACAACACATGCAAAACACAGGGCACAGTACTTGATACATAAATGATTATTTTTATATTATTAATCTGAAAAAAGTTTAACAGTTTATAGTACCTGCTGCTGCTGCTAAGTCACTTCAGTCGTTTCCAACTCTGTGTGACCCCATAGACAGCAGCCCACCAGGCTCCGCCGTCCCTGGGATTCTCCAGGCAAGAACACTGGAGTGGGTTGCCATTGCCTTCTCCAATGCATGAAAGTGAAAAGTGAAAGTGAAGTCGCTCAGTCGTGCCCAACTCTTAGCGACCCCATGGACTGCAGCCCACCAGGCTCCTCTGTCCATGGGATTTTCCAGGCAAGAGTACTGGAGTGGGGTGCCATTGCCTCTCCTTATCAGTCTTCAAAAAAAGTTGGTTCTATTTTCTTCTACTCTGTAAAGTAAAAACACAAGTACAAAGTAAAACATACCACTAAAAACTATTGTTTATCTCTGTCATGATTCATTTGTATTATTTTATTTTAATCGAACTAGTTAAGAATCTCTTCCCCCATTAGGTAAATCTGAGGATGAGAGACTACTGTACTGTCACAGGCCAAGATAACTTTCTTTCCTGATAATACGGCTCTTTCTTGGTGCTTCGAAACACCTCCGGTAACTACTTCCCAAATAATCTCTGCAAAGTAAACAGACTAGAGAAATACATTGAATGTTCCTCCAGGTAGCCTAATGAAACCTTTAAACATAGGGTATGAAGTGAATGAATCTGCCTAGATAGTAAATTCTGCATGGTTATAAATATATTTATGCCAGTTAGAATTCTGATTTCTCTTCTTAAGGAAAATTCTTCCCCTCTTCTTTTTAGGGTCATAAGACCTATCTCTATCTTTTTTATTTTCTCCCAAGCACAATAGTAGCATTGTGAAGTCACATTCTGACCCTCATTTTAGAGTCATAGGACAACAAAGAAGACCTGTAAGACTGTTCCCGTTTCACAGGTGTGAAGACAGTTCTGAAGCAGTCCAAAGATAGAGGAGGGAGGCAGAGAATGGACATGGATGTAGACTGAGAGTGAGGCCTTACGCAGTACTGTGCTGGTTGTTTGCACTTGGATAATCTAACCTAATCCTTTCACCTGCTCCCCAAGAAGATTAGGTATCTTGCCTGTATTTTATAGGTAAGGGCACAGAGGCAAGTGGCAGGGATAATGTCAAACCCTGTTCTCCTGATCCCAACTTCCTTTGCTTCATGCTGATTTCATCACAGAAGCTGTTGACTGCCAAATCCACAATATGTTTCATTTAGATAAATAATGTTTGCCTTCCAGATATGTATACATGCTGTCTACTTATGCTCCCATGTTTTCTGAAGTTGTTTTCTTTCTAGTTACAGTGAAGACCAAAAAACTTTATCATTTCTTACTTTTTTGCATTTCCCTAGGATGAGTTCCTCAGAGAAGGCAATGGCAACCCACTCCAGTACTCTTGCCTGGAAAATCCCATGGACGGAGGGGCCTGGTGGGCTACAGTCCATGCGGTTGCTAGGAGTCGGACACGAGTGAGCGACTTTACTTTCACTTTTCACTTTCATGCATTGGAGAAGGAAATGGCAACCGACTCCAATGTTCTTGCCTGGAGAATCCCAGGGATGGGGGAGCCTGGTGGGCTGCTGTCTATGGGGTTGCACAGAGTTGGATACGACTGAAGCGACTTAGCAGCAGCAGCAGCAGGATGAGTTCCTAGCTGGTTGAAACAAAATTGTGGTCAATAGCAAACAGAGCGCAGGGAGTAAAATTTTATTTGTGTCTTTCCCAGATGTGTGATTTTTAAAATAGGAATAGTCACTTATTTTAGAAGGCCCTTCTTCTGGCTTGCTTGTTCCATAATCCAAATTCAATTACTTTAATATGAAATTGCTTTGCATGGTTAGTTTTTGGAAATGTGAAGTTAAATCTTTAAGTTTGAGGCTGCTTGAGAAATCTCTGATAGAATACTTCATTGGGCAAGGAAAGTGGAGAGGGGACACATAATAATTGCTAATTCTCACTAATGGGCCAGTTTTTCATGAAATATACAGGCCAAGAGAGAAGTTAAAAAAAAAAAAAAGCTTCATTTCATGAAGAATCAACAATGTATCTCGAATGTGTCAGCTGTTCGGACACAAAACCTGAATTCTCACTACCTGACTCTACAATATCAACTATCACTCTTTTGTATCTGTAGATATTCATATACATTATCAGGTATCCTTTGTATAAAACTTTAGGGTTGACGCTAAAAGCATATTTGTAGTTAAAGGTTGAAGAAGACAAGCTGAGAAAATAAAGATATGTAGAATATTGTTTGGCCTGGCCTTATATGATTTTTTAAGTTCTTCAAATCTCAGTCTTATTTCAAGAAAAAAATGCAATTATCTTATCATATGAAGAAAACTAATCATAATAGTAACATAGATAAAAAGGAAAATGCATGCTATTAAAAAAAAAAAAGACTCCATACATTTTGAACAAGGCATTTGAAAGATTCTCTAGCCATTTCCATCCACACACCTGCAGCCCTGTTTGCGAATTTTCGAGGTGCCTGAGATCTGATGCATTAGTCATTAGTAACTTCAAATTTTGACTTGGTCAAGGCTAAGCTGAAGTGCAGATTCTATGTTTTCTTTAACTTGTCTTTCATATAGATCCTGCCTAAAGCAGCTTTGTAGTAAAGAAGAGTAGGTTACATTGTGAAAGCAGTGCTTTGATTTTAGGTCTCACACAATTTTTAAAAGATAAGTGGTAGTTAGAAGTTAAAATGCACTTTTAAAATGTGACTGTTTTCCCTTTTGTAAGAGAATCAGCTGCAACATTTTTACAGTAAGCTTGCCTTCTAAACCCAACAAAGAAACCCCAATCCCCTAGGTCCAGAAGCCCTAAATCAATATTCCTTTATAATTATTTTTAAATCATTGCTGTCTAATAGCCAGTTTTGACCTTGTTCCCCTTAAAGTGTTCATGGATAGTGATCACTAGTGGAAAACGTGATAGTCAAGTCTCCCTTTTATTAATATTATGGGAACACCAACCATTTCAAAGACAGAAAGTCTGAAAGCATTTGGCTTCAATTCAATGGAGAGAATAGGCCTTCCTTTGAGCTATTCTTCCTCCTCCAACAAACTTTTGGAGAATTGTATTAATAGCCTGCTTCCTATGCTCACTAGTCTGTCCATTCATTAAATGATCACTTACTAAGTATCTAAAATCATGCTAGATATTAGGCATGTGTGTGCATGCTAAGTTGCTTCAGTTGTGTTCAACTCTTTGTGGCCCTATGGACTGTAGCCCACCAGGCTCCTCTGTACATGGAATTCTCCAGGCAACAGTACTGGAGTGGGTTGCTATACACTCCTCCAGGAGATCTTCCTGACCCAGGGATCGAACCTGCATTTCATTATTTCTCCTGCATTGGCAGGTGGATGCTTTACCACTAGCACCACCTGGGAAGCCCATCAGGTATATAAAGATGAATAAAAAATGAAAGTACCACTCCCAGGAGTTCACAGTCTATTAGTGAAAGCAGACATGAAAATAAATATGAGACATGAAGTGTTATGCCCCATTGTATCATTAATTCCTTAAAATAACAATTATAACTACCTGAAATAATCTAGTTTATTCTTTCCTATTAGAATGTAGATGCTCTGAGGTCAGAGATCTGGCTTATAGGCTTCCCAGGTGGCTCAGAAGGTAAAGAATCTGTCTGCAATGCAAGAGACCTTGGTTCAATCCCGGGGTTGGAAAGATCCCCTGAAGAAGGGAATGACAACCCACTCCAGTATTCTTGCCCAGAGAATTCCATGGAGTGACGAGCCTGGCAGTCTACAGCCCATGGGATTGCAAAGAGGTGCAAACACCCAAAAGAATGAGCTTAATAAATAGAATAGTATAAATTGGAATACTGGATTCTTATAGAGGATTCTAGGATCCAGAAATGATAAACCTATTGATGCCTATAAAATATTTTCTGCTACACTCTCTCTTGAAGCTTGTTTCTGCAGATATATCTGCCCCCATGTCTGCCACTTTCAGCTTCACTTTAAGGCAGTTGGCAAAACTGCCTCAACTCACCCAGTTAAACATGGGATGGTGACCTGGAGAATTCCCCATGGTCTCACCTGAGGCAGCCTTTCCCATTTAGGACAGTCAAGGCCAACGGTACATCCTGAAAGAGCTGGGGTCTTGAGCTCGGACTGGAGATTTATGGCTTCGAGTCTCAGCTCTTCTGCTGATTGGAGTGAGCAAGTTTTCAACCTCAGACTACTCACCTGTAAAGTAATCACAGTTTCCTCACAAAGCTGCTTATAAAATCCTTAGCACTTCATGTGTATTAGTTGAATCTGCATTTGTGCAATCAACCTTTAGAGATTATCAACCCATTTTCTGAGTTTCATGACTTATAAGTCATCTCTTTTTTATTAGGACTCTGACTTCAGAACTTTTAGTGTCCCTCCACCCCTCACCCATTGCCATCGCCTAACATTGGTGAAGGTGTTCAAAGTCCTTCAACGGAAGGTAAAGTGGGCGTGTTTATTTGTCTGGCCTGGAAGCTCCCAGAAAGTGGGAGGAGGAGGCCAGGCTCAAAGTCATAGCCCTGAGACTGTAGGCAGGGCTTCTCATGTGAGTCATCAGCTACCCTGCATTTGAGGCATCTCTAAATTCCCCAAGAACCAAATTTGAGGAAGAAAAGAAGCAAAAGACAGTGGAATCTTTAGGGTACACTTAATGACAATAGAAGAGGAATGTTTTATTGTGAAAGTTGTGGAAAGCAACTCTTTTGTTTGCTTTCAGGGCTATTTTGTAAAACTGATTTTGGCAGACACAGTGGAAGTAATTAATGAGAAAAATCAAGCTGAATGGAAACTATAATTCTACCCATTTGAGGTCATTAATTTGAACTAATTTGCTATAAAAAATCCAACCTGAAGGTTTTCTAGATCTTCATCATTTTCTGCCAAGCTTATTAACTTCCTTGGTAGGGAGCAAAGGGCGACATTATTGACCTAATTTTTGCAAAGATTTGTCTCCAGAAAAGACCATGTTACAGTGGATCCAGCAACTTGTAGCTCAAGCACTTTATTTTTAAAAATAGGCATGAAACAACTTGAGTAGCAGTTTTTAAGGTTCATTTTGCTTCCAGTGCCAAGAGATATGCGTGATGCTTTTTCAGCAAACACAGAATGCAAAACCGGTGCTTATCCTTTGCTTCTCAAATGATATCTTCTTGGTAAAAAGTTAGCATTTTTATCAGGCCCTGTTCAAGGAAGCCATCTATCTCCACATGCACTTATTCCCAAAGTAGCCTTTATGCATTCCACACCCTTTGCCATGCTGAGGATAAAATGCAATAAATAAAGAGTCTTACATAAGACTAAGGTTCAGGAGACACATACTCTAATATCTTATAGCTCTGTGATATTGGACAGATTAAATAAAATCATTGATCCTCAATTTCCTCCTAGAACTGTGCAGATTAAAATACTGTATATAAAAAGGTATCAGTTCAGTTCAGTCGCTCAGTTGTGTCCGACTCTTTGCGACCCCCTGAATCGCAGCACGCCAGACCTCCCTGCCCATCACTATCTCCCGAAGTTCACTCAAACTCACATCCATCAAGTCGGTGATGCCATCCAGACATCTCATCCTCTGTCCTCCCCTCTTCCTCCTGCCCCCAATCCCTCCCAGCATCAGAGTCTTTTCCAATGAGTCAACTCTTCGCATGAGGTGGCCAAAGTACTGGAGTTTCAGCTTTAGCATCATTCCTTCCAAAGAAATCCCAGGGCTGATCTCCTTCAGAATGGACTGGTTGGATCTCCTTGCAGTCCAAGGGACTCTCAAGAGTCTTCTCCAACACCACAGTTCAAAAGCATCAATTCTTCGGTGCTCAGCTTTCTTCACAGTCCAACTCTCACATCCATACATGACCACTGGAAAAACCATAGCCTTGACTAGACGGACCATTGTTAGCAAAGTCATATCTCTGCTTTTCAATATGCTATCTAGGTTGGTCATAACTTTCCTTCCAAGGAGTAAGTGTCTTTTAATTTCATGGCTGCAGTCACCATCTGCAGTGATTTTGGAGCCCAGAAAAATAAAGTCTGACACTGTTTCCACTGTTCCCACTGTCTCCTCATCTATTTCCCATGAAGTGATGGGACCAGATGCCATGATCTTCGTTTTCTGAATGTTGAGCTTTAAGCCAACTTTGTCACTCTCCACTTTCACTTTCATCAAGAGGCTTTTGAGTTCCTCTTCACTTTCTGCCATAAGGGTGGTGTCATCTGCATTTCTGAGGTTATCGATATTTCTCCCGGCAATCTTGATTCCAGCTGTGCTTCTTCCAGCCCAGGGTTTCTCATGATGTACTCTGCATATAAGTTAAATAAACAGGGTGACAATATACAGCCTTGACGTACTCCTTTTCCTATTTGGAACCAGTCTATTGTTCCATGTCCAGTTCTAACTGTTGCTTCCTGACCTTCATACAGGTTTCTCAAGAGGCAGGTCAGGTGGTCTGGTATTCCCATCTCTTTCAGAATTTTCCACAGTTTATTGTGATCCACACAGTCAAAGGCTTTGGCATAGTCAATAAAGCAGAAATAGATGTTTTTCTGGAAGTCTCTTGCTTTTTCCATGATCCAGCGGATGTTGGCAATTTGATCTCTGGTTCCTCTGCCTTTTCTAAAACCAGCTTGAACATCTGAGAGTTCATGGCTCACATATTGCTGAAGCCTGTCTTGGAGAATTTTGAGCATTACTTTACTAGCGTACGAGATGAGTGCAATTGTGCGGTAGTGTGAGCATTCTTTGGCATTGCCTTTCTTTGGGATTGGAATGAAAACTGACCTTTTCCAGTGCTGCGGCCACTGCTGAGTTTTCCAAATTTGCTGGCATATATGTAATATACACAAAAAGCATAACATGTATTAGAACACAAGTAAAAGGTCCTGCAGAGTATATTTCAAGCAGAACCCTTGCATTTAGACAAGGGTTCTGAGACAAGTGATTTCTTCAGAAAGTAAGTGCTCCTCAGGGAAAGGAGGAGTGAAGGGGGGGGCGGGAAAGTTGGGAAGGGAAATTCAAGCAAGGATATGATTCCAGTCAAAGTCCCATTCTCAGCATGACCCTGTAGAGAGTAACTCTATTGTGCAAATTATGCATCAGAGCTTGCTATGACCTAAAAAAGCTGGGCCTCCTTTCTCCTTCACTGATCAGGGTGGCTACAGGGTACAGTGGAGCCATCAACCTCAGGCACTTCTTACTCTCTGTCCCTGTGGACACAAAGGCTCCAGCAACCCAAGGGCCATTCACCCAAGATGAGTCACAGATGCAGGCCAGTAGAGGAAGTGAAAGTACTGAGGCAGCCAGAGGCTCTAAAAGGCAGTTACAGGGACCCAAGAGGATCTAGGCAGAGCACAAAAGGTGTCCACTACAGTAACACACAGTCTAGTCTCAGTCAGTCAGTCAGTTCAGTCGCTCAGTCATGTCTGAATCTTTGCAACCCCATGAACCGCAGCATGCCAGGCCTCGCTGTCCATCACCAACTGCCGCAGTCTACACAAACCCATGTCCACTGAGTTGGTGATGCCACCCAACCATCTCATCCTCTGTCATCCCCTTGTCCTCCTGCTCCCAATCCCTTCCAGCATCAGGGTCTCTTCAAATGATTCAGCTGTTCGCAGGAGGTTGCCAAAGTATTGGAGTTTCAGCTTTAGCATCATTCCTTCCAATGAACACCCAGGACTGATCTCCTTTAGGATGGACTGGTTGGATCTCCTTGCAGTCCAAGGGACTCTCAAGAGCCTTCTCCAACACCACAGTTCAAAAGCATCAATTCTTCGGCACTCAGCTTTCTTCACAGTCCAACTCTCACATCCATACATGACCAGTGGAAAAACCATAGCCTTGACTAGATGAACCTTTGTTGGCAAAGTAATGTCTCTGCTTTTGAATATGCTATCTAGGTTGGTCATAACTTTTCTTCCAAGGAGTAAGCGTTTTTTAATTTCATGGCTGCAGTCACCATCTGCAGTGATTTTGAAGCCCCTAAAAATAAAGTCTGACACTGTTTCCACTGTTTCCCCATCTATTTGCCATGAAGTGATGGGACCAGATGCCATGATCTTAGTTTTCTGAATGTTGCATCAGTAAATGTTCTTCCTAAACAGTCTCCACTCCTACCATAACTAGCCTCCTAGTTAATGAAGCTTTGAGGTCAGAGATTGTATATTTTTTAGCTTTCCAGTGACTCTGTATCACCAGCAATAAGTAGTGGTGGGCCCACAGGAATATGAACATGAGGCATAAACTGTGAAACTAAGGTCATCATTCATTTCTGCTTTGCTGTAAATCTCAGAGGCACATGGGAATGGCCGACAAAGATGATTACTGCTTGTTGGTAGTTGTTACAGAGCATATGGCAATTCCAACCATTCTGCTTTTTATATTTTAATGATCAATGGAATATCATATTTCCAACTTTGGAAATATGGATACTTTGGAAATATGGAAATTTTGATACATATTGAAATTAGCTTTAACAATTGCAGGCCAGGTAAAATATTCAGTATTTGAGAAACTAGCAGTTCTGACAAGTTCACCAGAGAGGCAAATTTTATTCAATGTATTAAAGATGAGAACAGGAATTGACTAGTCACTGAGATGGGAAATGAAGCTTGAGACACTCACATGAAACGTTGCATCTGAGAAACTTTCAGCAACTGCCAGCCCGGTTTCATGTCCATTAAAAGCTAATGTAACTGAGAGCCGAAGATAAAAGAAGAGAATTGCATTGGGCCATTATGAGGTTGTCTTATTGATTGTGTTGGACTGTGTCATGCTGTTTGTGGATCTCACGTAGGCTTTCCAATATATGCTCTGTAAACTGGTAGTGAGAAATGGGCTTCCCTGGTGGCTTAGATGGTAAAGTGGGTGTCTGCAATGCGGGCGACCTGGGTTTCATCCCTGGGTTGGGAAGACCCCTTGGAGAAAGAAATGGCAGCCTGCTCCAGTAGTCTTACCTGGAAAAATCCCATGGACAGAGCAGCCTGGTAAGCTATAGTCCATGGGGTCACTAAGAGTCGGACACGACTTCACTTTCACTTTTCAGCAAGAAATGACCATCCAGTGATCCTTACCATCTGGGGCAGGGCAGCTGTGAGGTTCTCCAGCTGTGAACCAGGTCTGAAAGTGCCATGTTGCCTAACTCCAGTGCTGTAACTCAGGCGAAAAGAAATATTTCCCCAAGCTGTGTTGACTCGTCTGAGTTTGGGGAAGTGACATTTACTTTTAATTCATTCAGTAACTCTTTTGTCTGGCATGTAATCCCCACTAACACTTAGGATAACAGATGGAACTTACACTGTGCCTTGAAAATGAATGTGTCCCTCTGCTGGTGGACTGACACAGGGAAGCCATAGCTGGGACTAAGGATCCCTAAGGCTGTGCCAGCCACCCAAAACTCAAATTTGAGAAGCATCACAGGCTACCATGCTCCAGATGACCAGGGTAAAGACAGGGATACCCCTTGATCTTAGGGCATTGGCGACTTTGGTGGAAGCTAGAAGTCATTCTAATTTTATTCAATCTGCATTTGGAAGTGGAAACAAAGCAAAAGAGCATACAGAGCCCAGAGAGAACACTCAACACAGTTTGTGTTATTGAAGAGTCAGTCTCCATCCAGGACAACTAAAGCCTCTGGCCGATTTGTTTTTAATACCGATCAGTAAAGAAATATAAGTGATTCTCCTGCTGAAGCTCTAGGGTGGTAATACTTAGGTTTGGTTCTATTCTCTGCCAGAGCTCTAGGGTTCAACAAAGGGACTCCTTTATAAGTGTGAACTGAATCCTAGAGATGATTTGTGAAAAATATCTCTCTTTCCCCCCTGCCAACTGTTTAGGTTTTACATGGCAAACATAGATTTCTTTTTGTTGTTGTTGTTCTTATGGCCCTGTGCAAACATTTAAAATACTAATTACTCAAAAAAAAAGGAATTATATTTGTTTACCATGTAGCTATGTGTTTATGACACTTGCCATACAAAGCAAATTTCTTTTCACCATAAATTCACAAGCTTTTGCCAGAAAAACATCCGTAGTTTCCTTCAGAGCCTGCACAATAAGTAAGTCAATATTTTTCATCAATATTGGCTTCCACATAAGCAGAATGCCTGCTTATTGCTTTAAAGGTTACCAGTAGAAGCAGTTTACCCAAATTACTATTAGACACACACACACACACACATTGTCCCAAAATTTAAATTAGAAGATGTTTGTTTCAGATTGTTTCTTTTTATAAAGGATTTAATATAAACAGTCTTTAATAGTGACCTTAGTCATTCATTAATTCAGTACATTTTTATTGAGTTCCTACCCTACTTGATATATGTTTGATGGTAATATTTTGGGTTTTTTCACTTTATGCTAATACCTTCCTACTTTTAATTGATTTTATTTTTTTTACCTAAGAGAGAAATAAACTGCTGTCATTTAGAGAAAAAAGAGAAGAGTCTCTCATGACTTTTTGCCGATTCTATTTTTATTTGGGAGAATCTCAGCTTTCAAGACAGAGAAACATTTAAAAGTCAGGTGAGGAAATAGCACAAATACTGTGTCCCTAAGGCTGCGGTAGGCCTTGGATGTTAACTAAAGGTTTCCTTTTGTTCCTAAAGGACTGTGTTCTCTATGAACACAGCTCTGCTTGACTTTTGAAGAGTTTACTTATTAATGATGGTCAAAACCTTAAACCTGACGGTTATTTCCTACGAATGCAAGACCTATAGAGAATTTCTTGCTCTTTCATTGGAAGTCAACTATAAAATTTACCAAAAGTAAACAGATTTCATACTTGCCAAGTGGACATCAGGGGACATTTCAGGGAAAGACAGAAAGGGAAGAGTTCGTGTTTACTCTGTGTCAAAGTCTACTTGTAGGAAATTTAAAATCTTAAGAGTTAGAAGAATTGAAATCTCTTCTGCTTTAAAATGTATTTTCTTTATTTAAAAACAATATTATTAGTATAGTGAGTGAGTGATTATTGCTCAGTCGTGTCCAACTCTTTGCGACCCCATGGACTATAACCCACCAGGCTCTTCTCTCTGTGGAACTCTCCAGGCAAGAATACTGGAACGAGTTGCCATTTCCTTCTTCAAAGGAAACATCCTAAATGCCCAAAATGTAAATTGTATAAAAGCAAAGCTTCTCCAATTCAAGGAGGAAATGGGAGGGAAGGCAAGGCGTGTAGTCCAGACAGATTTTTCTGGCCCATCCCTCAGATCTCCCTAACAGGTGAGTAGGTGGGGCTTTGGGAGCCTATTTGCTCAAACCCTCACCTAGTGCAAAGTCTCTAAACAAAATCATTGGCACATTTTTATTTAACTTCTCCTTGATTACATCTAATGACGAGGAACTCATGGCTTCAAAAGGAAGCCTGTTTCATTGTTCCATAGTCCTAAGATACTTACATAGGTTTCCTGAACTGTCATTAATTATAAGTCACTAGTCTAGAAGACATTTTCAATACTCATTGGATCAGAAATAATTCTGGACTATGTTTACTCATTGTCAGCTCAGAGAGCTGACTAAAAGGCAGCAATTTCTTTAATAGGGTCCTCTGGGTTCCCTAAAAAAGGCTTAGGGAGTTTTCCATGGAAAGTTTCTACAAAGAAATGTATCTCTTGAAAAACATTAAGTATGCCACATTCAAACTCAAGAAAATGTTTGTTCTGAGTCATCCGTCCTTTGAAACAGCTTGGTGTTAGAGGGGTTATAATGAAAATGCCCATAATAGACCTATAGCAAGCAAACCTGTTCAGAAACTTTGTTCAAAAGAAAAGTACATCCCAAATGCAGTATTTATGTGTTCTCCAGATGACAGTGACATTGAATATTGACTGTTCTCAGCCTTTAAGCCTAGCACAAACACAAACACAAAACACGCCCTGTCAAATAAAAGCCACTCAAATAGGCGCAGACAAGGAATAAAAGCTTTCTTTTTCCTTTGTTTCTCTGAGGGGCTCTATGAGAAGGCTCTCCAAACTTTCTAGAAGACCAGGAAGACAGAAAATAAAAGCTACATTTGGAATTTTCCTGCCATCTCTCGTCTGCCATCTTTTGACATGAAGGCCTCAGGGAAGTGTTTTCTGTGTGCTCTATGGAGACTGTCCAGCGGCTTGGCTGCCTGTTTTAGTATAGTTTCTTTGGAACGCATTTGTTTGCGTATTCTCTTTTGAGGCTTTCCAACTACAGCTGCCGGATTGAGTCATTGCAGCAGACCCCTTAAGGACCACGATGCCTAAAATATCTTCTGTCTGGCACCTCATAGAAAATGTTGCTGATCTCTACTTTAGAAGTGTTTTTAAAGATAATTCAACATAAAAAAAAAAAAAAAAAAAAAAACCTAGAGCAGTAGGATTGGCTAGAGGACTAGACTACACATCACTCAGGTTTGTATAACACTGACTCTTTAATGGATCCCAAAGATCATTTAGATCAAGGCTTTTCATTGCCCATCTGATGAAAATGAAGCCTTGAGCAGTGAGTACGTGAGGTACAGAGTCAATGGGAGCTCGTCCAGCCAAAGAGGAGCCTTCTATGCTTGTGTCACAGCAAAAAGACACAACTTTGTGTCATTTAGGTCAAAACCCACTCAGAAATTTGAGCTTTAGAGAATGCAAGTGTATAACAATGTAGTCCATGTTCACTTTATGAATCAGCAATCACAGCATAAAAGCAAAGGATGGTAGTGGAACAATAGAAGCAGTGGAAGAATAGAAACTGATTCTAGGCTTTGCCACCTACTATGATTTATATGTTATCTTAATCTCTTTAAATTTCCATTTATCCTCTGTAAAATGAGTATTAAAATAATAGAACTACTGTTGCTGAGGTTTCAGATATAATAAATGAAAGATGTCTGGCACAGAAAAAGGATTCAATAAATCTCAAAAAAAATTAACAAGTAAATGTCTTGGTTCAGGTCCCCCTGTATCAGATGCCCAGACAACCATATGGGTACAAGGAGTTTGTTTGGGAAGTCACCCCAGGAAGCCATCTTAAGGAATGACACAGGGAGACAAGGAAGAAGGGAAGATTAGTAGAGGGTAATGGGCATGTGGGGCTCAGTCTCACAGAGAACATCTCAGAGACTGCCCAGTAGGACAGTGCTATATCTTGTTGGGTGATTGTGAGTTACTGTTGCTCCCATGCAGTTACCTCCCGGGTAGGCATTTTGCTGGGTTCCAGGAAGGAGCACCCTCAGGTAGCTGTAGTGTCTTAGATGACTTACAGAATAAGTCAAGGAAATATGACTAAGACATTGACTGTATTTGTTATAGTAAATGAACAGACAAGTAGGTTCCTTTTATCCTAGTTCAGTTACATAAATTCTAGTCACAAATATTTTAATCTAGTAGCAATTATTAACTATACATTTTATTGAGCTGAAGTAGTTGTCACATTTATTATAACTATATAAAATTTATATATGTAATTTAATAGTTCAGTTCAGTTGCTCAGTGGTGTCCGACTCTTTGCGACCCCATGAACTGCAGCATGCCAGGCCTCCCTGTCCGTCACCAACTCCTGAAGTCCACCCAAATCCATGTCCATCGAGTCAGTGATCCATCCAGCCATCTCATCCTCTGTCGTCCCCTTCTCCTCCTGCCCCCAATCCTTCCCAACATTAGGATCTTTTCCAATGAGTCAACTCTTCGCATGAGGTGGCCAAAGTATTGGAATTTCAACTTCAACATTAGTCCTTCCAATGAACACCCAGGACTGATCTCCTTTAGGATGGACTGGTTGGATCTTCTTGCAGTCCAAGGGACTCTCAACAGTCTTTTCCAACACCACAATTCAAAGCATCAATTCTTCAGTGCTCAGCTTTCTTCACTGTCCAACTCTCACATCCATACATGACTACTGGAGAAACCATAGCCTTGACTAGATGGACCTTTGTTGGTAAAGTATTGTCTCTGTTTTTAAATATGCTATCTAGGTTGGTTATAACTTTCCTTCCAAGGAGTAAGCGTCTTTTAATTTCATGGCTGCAATTACCATCTGCAGTGATTCTTGAACCCCAAAAAACAATAGTAGTAGATTAAAAATGATAATGATAAAAGCAAACTACCAAAGTTCTGAAATCTTCCAGTTAGAGCATTTGTAAGTCAGTCAATTCATGTGTGGTTGGACTAAAACCAAACTGTTAAATCTTGGGTATTAGATGACATCTCCCACCGGATCATTTAACAAAAACAAAGTTTAAGTTTTAATTCTACAGAAAGGACCGAATAATGAATGTGTTGGGTATAGAAGTTGTGTAAACTATTAGGACTAAAATTTTCATATGATATAAGTTCAAGTAAAATAACAATGAGTGAATCTGACTGAAAAAGTCATCGTTTACATCCAGTCAGAGGTCTCTCTGCAATTCAAGGCTCCCACATCAATATATTAATAAAAGTGTGAAAGTGGGGAAGGGTGGCCCACTCATGTTCCCTACGGATGCTCACCAACCAGTGTAATTAGATGCATATTTGACAGTGACCTTCCTGAAGGATCCTAACAATGGAGGCTCAGCAGCAGGAATGAGATTCACTGGTTTCCCTCCAATCTGGTTTCCATGGTTAGCAAACCTCAACCTTAACAGAGAAGGAAAGCATTTCAATCCACCCAGTGGGACACAGAAACTTCTGTTTCTGCTCTTAAGAACCCTAAGCAAATTTTCAAGTGCATCATTAGTTATGTCCAGTTTTGAGTGGGTTGTTTAAGAATCCAGTGGTACATTGGATAGGAATCCGCCTACCAATGCAGGGGACACAGGTTGTATCCCTGGCCCAGGAAGATTCCACATGCCATGGGGAAACTAAACCTGTGAGCCAGAACTACTGAGCCCATGTGCCTAGAGTCTGTGGTCTACAACTAGAGAAGCCACCACAATAAGAAACCTGAGCCCCACCCTAGATAGTAGCCCCAACTCTGCAACTAGAGAAAGCCCATGTACAGCAACAAAGACCCAGTGCAACCAAAAATAGATAAATGTATTTTTTTAAACAGAATCTCTAACTTTGAATTTACAGCGAAGAACAGATTGGCTGTGGGGCATGGGAGAGACTAACTTTTTATGAGTCACTAATACATCATAAAAATTGTCCTACATGTTTCAGATATTATCACATTTAGTTCTCAAAACAATCCTCTGAAGTAGGAATAAATGTAATAAATTAATACTCAGTAAACCAAACATTTAAAAAGATTAAGTGAGGGTCCCTCATCATCTGTGTGCCCTAGGGCAGATTTCTTACCATCTCTACCATCTTCACTTCAACATTAGACTTAGCCTCATCTTAGAAGGAAGGCAATCTGATAGAATAATTTAACTAAAATGTAGGCTTCTCTTGGAAAGGCTGCATTTACACTTAAAGGTATAGGTAATTAAGTCAAATATACTCTTGGAGGAATGTTTGTGACTTAAGATGAGGAATATATTTTAGAACCAAGAACTAAAAGGGGCAGGACAAATTCTGAAAGGTCATTTAGCTCTATTTATCTCAGCAAATTGTTACCACATGCAAATATCTGGGCATATGATTCTAATTTTATTATCTTTTTTATTTATATTCATTGATTTATCTTTTAACATTTGGTAGAGATGGAGACCTCTGGTTCTCTATTTCAGTGTCCCTTCTGATTGGATAATACATATATCATATAGGATACTACATGTGTTTTGTTATTGCCCATTAATAAACACGTGACATTTCTGCATATTAATAAGAAGCTCAAAGTATGGATATATTGGAGAAATGGTGACTTTATAGCATTGTGGAGGAAACCAGGGCCTAAAAATATTTTTTCTAAGTTCTTTTGTCTCAACTCACAATAAGAATACATTTTACAAGGAAATTCAGTGAGCATCTATGTGTATGCCTGTGTTCTCATATAGCTAAAACAAGTTTTAAAAAAACAGTGTTTACTATTACCATGTGCAGGACATTCTGATATTTTCTCCATTAATCTGTTTATTTTGGCTTTGTTAAACTATGATTGACAAAGGTATAATATATTTTAAGTGTATATCATGATGATTTTACACACACGTTGTGAAAAGATTTCCTCATATATTTAATTAATAGATCCATCACCTCACATATTTATCATTTTCTTTGTTTGGTTTTTCAGTGAGAACATTTAAGTTCTATTCTTTGAAAAATTTCAATTATACAATACAGTGTTATTACCTATAACAAGCATTCTATGCATTAGATTCTCAGACCCTATTCATCTTATAAACTGAAAGCTGGTACCCTTTTACAAACTCTCCCTATTTCCTTGACTCCTAGGCCCTTGCAACCACTTTTGTACTTTCTGTTTCTATGAGTTTGACCTTTTTAAATATCGCATGTGTGACACCATACAGTATTTATTTTTCTCTGTTTGGCTTGTTTCATTTAGTATAATGTGCTTAAGTCCACCCATTTTTCAGTATAGTGTATTTCTATTTTCATTTGTCTCAAGATATATTTTGACTTCTCTTTTGAATTCTTGTTTGACCCATTGGTTGTTCAGTAGTATTTTATTTAACCCCCACATATTTGTAAATTTTCCAGTTTTCTTCTTGTAATTGATTTCTAGTTTGTGGTTAGAAAAGATACTTGATATGATTTCAGTCTTCTTGGATTTACAGTATCTACTTTTATCAGTTGTGTTTGCTTGCCTTCATGCATCACATCCTTAGCTATTACTATGGAGTAGGTATATGACTGGGCTTCCCAGGTGGTGCTAGTGGTAAAGAACCCACCTGCCAATGCAGTAGACATAGGAGACTTGGGTTCGATTCCTAGGTTGGGAAGATCCCCTGGAGGAGGGCATGGCAACTCACTCTTGTATTATTTCCTGAAGAATCACCATGGACAGAGGAATCTAGCAGGCTACAGTCCATAGAGTCACAAAGAGTTGGACATGACTGAAGTGATTTAGTACACACGCAGGTATATGACTAATTATTTATGAATGAATTTTGCTGAAAAGATAATTTAGAGATATACTTTGAAATATATATGGAGTCACTCAAAATTTGTTTGAAGCCTGTTTTAAAAAAAATTTACAAAATATTCAGATTTTAATGTCAGAATATTAGACATCAATTCTCTAGAAAGATAAAATGTTTAACACTCTTTTATCATAGATGCTAAGAGTTAGGAAAAGATCTTGTTGTTTGTGAAGGGAATATACTGTATACGTGCCTTTCATTTTCTATTTTCTTGGGAACTTTGCCTTATAGAGAAAGTCATCAAAATTTGATTACAATTTGGTTCTCAAGTTATCATTATTCAGCAAAGCATTTTAGAGAGGTGTTAATTAAAACTGTTCTCAGACTTCTAGTCTCAGTATGATTTCAGAATGGCAGTGCTCCCTATAACCATCATCATCCCTAACTCATGAAAAGAAAAAAAAATATGAAATTATAATGTTCTAGAATTGTGACAAAACAAACAAAATTCAGTGGTTAGCTCATGCCTTGTGGAGAGAACACTGGCATGGCTACTGGGGAAATATGTTTACCATGTAGAGTTACGTTCAGATCACTGAATAATGTAGAATATCTGGGTACTTCCACACTACACTGGTTAGAATGATCTTATATGGTCAAGAATTATTGTCCCCAACTTTGACATGCTGTTCTTTAATTGCACCCTATAATTCTATGTCTGCATTTATTACATTGCTTTGTATTGGTTGGTTTACATAAGAGTTTTCCCTTCTGAATTGTGAATGCTGGTATTTTATTGATTTTCCTGTCTCTAGCATCTATCAGCTACATAACATGTATGAGAAGGTACCAAATGTTTTACCATATGAATTATGCAAGGAAGTTATGAAGGCAGGAAGGAGGGAGAGAGGGAGGAGAGACACCTCTAGCCATCTCACTAGTCCCTCTCTGGGGATTACATGTACTTCCACTCCTGTATTACAGTATATCTGAAGTAGGAACATATTCATTCAAGGAGGTTCTCATGAATGCAGTAGAGTAAAGGATCAGAGGGACAAGTGGTGGCCAGGTTACATCAGGATTTATGGACAATTTTAAGGACTTTGGCTAAGTAACTGAAATTGGAGGCTCTTGCATAGTATTAAACAGCTAAGTGACATGTTCTGACTCCATGCTAAAAGGCTTATTCTGCTGCTTTGGAAACAGAACGTCTAGAGAGTAGAGATAGAAGCGAGTATACCTATTAGAAAGCTATTACAGAAACTCCAGCTGGAGAAGATAGGATTTCTGATCAGAGTAGCAGCAGTGGAGGTGATGGGAAGTGGTAAAGGTAGGGATAGCTGATCTGAAGGTAGAGACATCAGGGTTCCTAAGGAGGACTCCAGTGTTGTTGACTTAAAAGACTGAAAGTATTCAAGCATTTCATTAATGGAAAGGAGAAAGCCATGGGAGGAGCTGGTTAGGGAGGAGGGAGGTCAGGAACTCAGTTTAGCACATGTTGATTATGAGACGTCTACTAAATATTCAAGTGAGAATATCCAATAGGCAGTTAGTTATAAGTCTAGAGCTTAAGGGGTTAGAGCTAGAAATGTAAAAGGTGAATCTTCTCCATATACAAGTTACTTATATCCATGAGGTTGGATAAGATAAAAAAGGAGTGAGTATATAAAAAGGCCTTTTTTTATATTAAATTAAACCCACTCCAGTGTTCTTGCCTGGAGAATCCCAGGGACGGTGGAGCCTGATGGGCTGCCGTCTATGGGGTCGCACAGAGTCGGACACGACTGAAGCGACTTAGCAGCAAAGAGCTCTGATACTGTTCTTCAAAGGAGAATCTGAATTTATTTTAAAATTTCCCATTAAACTAACAAAAGAGCAATGGAGTCTTATTCAGCATTGGAATGATTTGGTGCTAAATTCAAGAAGATTAGAACTCAAAATGATGAGGGATCCTGTCTGAAATATCAGCACAACTGTCAAAACCATCTCTGAATAAGTGACTGCATCAAACACAATATTTATAAAAGTCTACTCTACAGATATCACTCTTCCAATGAAAACAATCCTTTGGCATACCATCCCCATTACTGGAAAATTACCTTGGTGCCTCTTGCTGCCCACAAGCCAGTGATTCCTGTATTAATTTCCTCTTGTTGCCATAACAAATTGCTACCTAGAACTGGCACCTACCATTGATTGAATCTAACTGAAAACCAGAAGGAAAGGGATCCTTAGAGATGCAGTACGTAGAAGTTATATCTCCTCTTTATATGTTCTTATAGCAACTTTTTCCTTTGTCACTCTTTATAATTGTAATTTGATTTTATTTTCAGAACTATTAGATTAATATTTTTCTTTCTCCTAGAATCTATTCCACATGATATCAAAGATTGTGCCAGTGTTGCTTATAATTATATTACCAAATTCTACTGTAGACCTGGCATATTGAAGGTATTCAATAAATAGTCATTAAATATTTGAAAGAAAAAACTAAATAAATCAACTTTTTTTCTCTCCCTTAGTTGTTCTCATTCCATGCTTCACACTGATGTCTGCTTGGCATCTGGCAAGTTTTGTCTGTGTCTAAGTCCTTTGCTAAATTCTTGGAGTAGAGAACAAAAGTTGACTCCAACTGCTATGACAATTGGCTCATCCTAGGATAAGATTTCTAACTCCACTGGCCGCTTAGTTCTCCTTCACTTCCTAAGCTTTGACCACCTAAGCAGGCACCAGAGATGGACCCACCCTTTCTCTTCTCCCCTGCCTACCCCTCCTGTGTAGGGATCAGACAAACCCTATATGACAAATGATGAATTATGACAATTGACAGCAAATTAAATGATGGTGACTATGAAATGGCAACCCACTCCAGTATTCTTGCCTGGAAAATCCCATGGACGGAGGAGCCTGGTAGGCTACAGTCCATGGGGTTGAAAAGAGTCAGACATGACTGAGTGACTTCACTTTCACTTTCATATAACTATTAACACACTAAATTCTTGTGCTTTTATTTCCTGAGGAAATTGTTCATAATCATAAGTCAAGGTCAAAGCTCTTTTTGGCCTTTCCTGTAGATCTCCTCTCAGGTTCTACTTGGTACCATCTCACATTCTCTTTCTCCTTTCAGGGAGTTCAATGAAATTTGTATATTTAAACAATGTTTCACTTCTCTATTTCTTCTTAAAATTTTTAAAAATTTTATTTATTTATTTTAATTGGAGGCTAATTACTTTACAATATTGTATTGGTTTTTGCCATACAATAACATGAATCAGCCATGGGTGTACATGTGTTTCCCATCCTGAATCCCCCCCTCCCACTTCCCTCCCCATCCCATCCCTCAGGGTCATCCCAGTGCACCAGCCCTGAGCACCCTGTCTCATGGATCAAATCTGGACAGATGATCTATTTCACATATGATAATATACATGTTTCAATACTATTCTCTCAAATCATCCCACCCTCGCCTTCTCCCACAGAGTCCAAAATTCTGTTCTTTACATCTGTGTCTCTATTGCTGTCTCACATATAGGTCATCATTACCATCTTTCTAAATTCCATATATATGCATTGATATACAGTATTGGTATTTTTCTTTCTGACTTACTCCACTCTGTATAATAGGCTCCAGTTTCATCCACCTCATTAGAACTGATTCAAATGCATTCTTTTTAATAGCTGAGTAATATTCCATTGTGTATATGTGCCACAGCTTTCTTATCCATTCATCTGCTGACGGGCATCTAGGTTGCTTCCATGTCCTGGCTATTGTAAACCATGCTACGATGAACACTGGGGTATATGTGTCTCTTCCAGTTCTGGTTTCCTCAGTGTGTATGCCAAGCTGTGGGATTTCTGGGTTGTATGGAAGTTCTATTTCCAGTTTTTTAAGGAATCTCTACACTTTTCTCCATAGTGGCTATACTACTTTGCATTCCCACCAACAGTGTAAAAGGGTTCCCTTTTCTCCACACCCTCTCCAGCATTTATTGTTTGTAAACTTTTTGATAGCAGCCATTCTGACCAGCGTGAGATGGTAGCTCATTGTGATTTTGATTTGCATTTCTCTGATAATGAGTTTTTTCATGTGTTTTTTAGCAACCTGTATGTCTTCTTTGGAGAAATGTCTGTTTAGTTCTTTGGCCCATTTTTTTGATTGGTTCATTTATTTTTCTGGAAACTACTTGTATATTTCTGAGATTAATTCTTTGTCAGTTGCTTTGTTTGCTATTATTTTCTCCCATTCTGAAGGCTGTCTTTTCACCTCGCTTATAGTTTCCTTCATTGTGCAGAAGCTTTTAAGTTTAATTAGGTCCCATTTGTTTATTTTTGCTTTTATTTCCATTACTCTAGGAGGTGGGTCATAGAGGATCTTGCTGTGATTTATGTCAGAGTGTTTTGCCTGTGCTTTCCTTTAGGAGTTTTATAGTTTCTTGTCTTACATTTAGATCTTTAATCCATTTTGAGTTTATTTTTGTGTATGGTGTTAGAAAATGTTCTAGTTTCATTCTTTTACAAGTGGTTGACAAGTTTTCCCAGCACCACTTGTTAAAGAGATTGTCTTTTCTCCATTGTATATTCTTGCCCCCTTTGTCAAAGATATGATATCCATAGGTGCGTGGATTTATCTCTAGGCTTTCTATTTTGTTCCATTGATCTATGTTTCTGTCTTTGTGCCAGTACCATACTGTCTTGATGACTGTAGCTTTGTAGTCTAGTCTGAAGTAAGGCAGGTTGATTCCTCCAGTTCCATTCTTCTTTCTCAAGATTGCTTTGGCTATTCGAGGTTTTTTGTATTTCCATACAAATTGTGAAATTATTTGTTCTAGCTCTGTGAAAAATACCGTTGGTAGCTTGATAGGGATTGCATTGAATCTATAGATTGCTTTGGGTAGTATACTCATTTTCACTATATTGATTCTTACGATCCAAGAACATGGTATATTTCTCCATCTATTTGTGTCATCTTTGATTTCTTTCATCAGTGTTTTATAGTTCTCTATAGATAGGTCTTTTGTTTCTTTAGATAGATTTATTCCCAAGTATTTTATTCTTTTCATTGCAATGGTAAATTAAGTTATTTCCATAATTTCTCTTTCTGTTTTCTCACTGTTAGTATATAAGAATGAAAGGTATTTCTATGTGTCAATTTTATATCCTGCAACTTTACTATATTTATTGATTAGCTCTAATAATTATCTGGTGGGGTCTTTAGAGTTTTCTATGTAGAGGATTATGTCATCTGAAAACAGTAAGAGTTTTACTTCTTCTTTTCCAATCTGGATTCCTTTTATTTCTTTTTCTTTTCTAATTGCTGTTGGCTAAATCTTCCAAAACTATGTTGAATAGTAGTGATGAGAGTGGGCACCCTTGTCTTGTTCCTGACTTTAGGGGAAATGGTTTCAATTTTTTCACCATTGAGGATAATATTTGCTGTGGGTTTATCATCTATGGCTTTTATTATGTTGAGGTATGTTCCTTCTATTCCTGCTTTCTGGAGGGTTTTTTTTTTTTTTTATCATAAATGGATGTTGAATTTTGTCAAAGGCTTTCTCTCTATCTATTGAGATAATCATATGGTTTTTATCTTTCAATTTGTTAATGTGGTGTATCACATTGATTGATTTGTGAGTATTGAAGAATCCTTGCATCCCTAGGATAAAGCCCACTTGGTCATGATGTTTGATATTTTTAATATGTTGTTGGATTCTGTTTGCTAGAATTTTGTTAAGGATTTTTGCATCTATGTTCATCAGTGATATTGACCTATAGTTTTCTTTTTTTTGTGGCTTCTTTGTCTGGTTTTGGTATTAGGGTGATGGTGGCCTCATAGAATGAGTTTGGAAGTTTACCTTCCTCTGCAATTTTCTGGATGAGTTTGAGTAGGATAGGCATTAGCTCTTCTCTAAATTTTTGGTAGAATTCAGCTGTGAAGCCATCTAGTCCTAGGCTTTTGTATGTTGGAAGATTTCTGATTACAGTTTTGATTTCTGTGCTTGTGATGGGTCTGTTAAGATTTTCTATTTCGTCCTGGTCCAGTTTGGAAAAGTTATACTTTTCTAAGAATTTGCCCATTTCATCCAAGTTGTCCATTTTATTGGCATATAACTGCTGGTAGTAGTCTCTTATGATCCTTTGTATTTCTGTGTTGTCTGTTGTGATTTCTCCATTTTCATTTCTAATTTTGTTGATTTGATTCTTCTCCCCCTCCCCACCCCCTTTTTTTTGATGAGTCTGGCTAATGGTTTGTCTATTTTATCTTCTCAAAGAACCAGCTTTTAGCTTTGTTGATTTTTGCTATGGTCTCCTTTGTTTCTTTTTCATTCATCTCTGCCCTAATCTTTATGATTTCTTTCCTTCTACTAACCCTGGGGTTCTTCATTTCTTCTTTTTCTAGGTTTGTTAGGTGTTGAGTTGGTTATTTGATTTTTCTCTTGTTTCTTGAGGTAAGCTTGTATTGCTATGAACCTTCCCCTTTGAACTGCTTTTACTGAATCCCATAGGTTTGAGTTTTTATGTTTTCATTTTCATTTGTTTCTATGCATATTTGATTTCTTTTTTTTTTCTTCTGTGATTTTTTAGTTATTCAGAGTGTGTTTTTTAGCTTCCATATGTTTGTACTTTTAATAGTTGTTTTTTTTTTTTTCCTGTAGTTGACATCTAATCTTACTGCACTGTGATCAGAAAAGATGCTTGAGATGATTTCAATTTTTTTGAATTTACCAAGGCTGTGATCTATCCTGGATAGATCAGGATGTGATCTATGGCCCAGGATGTGATCTGTCCTGGATAGATCAGGATGTGATCTATGGCCCAGGATGTGATCTATCCTGGAGAAGGTTCCATGTGCACTTGAGGAAAAAGTGAAATTCATTGTTTTGTGGGTGATGTCTTATAGATATAAATTAGGTCTAACTGTTCCATTGTATCATTTAAAGTTTGTGTTTCCTTGCTGATTTTCTGTGAATGGTAAAGCCTCCCACTATTATTGTGTTACTGTTTATTTTCCCTTTCATACTTGTTAGCATTTGCCTTATATATTGCAGTGCTCGTATGTTGGTTGCATATATATTTATAATTGTTCTATCTTCTTCTTGGATTGATCCTTTGATCATTATGTAGTGTCCTTCATTGTCTCTTTTCACAGCCTTTATTTCAAAGTCTATTTTATCTAATATGAGTATTGCTACTCCTGCTTTCTTTTGGTCTCCATTTGCATGAAATATCTTTTTCCAGCCCTTCACTTTCAGCCTGTATGTGTCCCTTGTTTTGAGGTGGGTCTCTTATAAACAGCATATATAGGGGTCTCGTTTTTGTATCCATTCAGCCAGTCTTTGTCTTTTGGTTGGGGCATTTAACCCATTTACATTTAAGGTAATTATTGATTAAGTATAATCCCATTGCCATTTATTTTGTTGTTTTGGGTTCGAGTTTATAAACCTTTTCTGTGTTTCCTATCTATAGAAGATCCTTTAGCATTTGTTGGAGAGCTGGTTTGGTGGTGCTGAATTCTCTCAGCTTTTGCTTGTCTGTAAAGCTTTTGATTTCTCCTTCATATTTGAATGAGATCCTTGCTGGGTACAGTAATCTGGGTTGTAGACTTTTCTCTTTCATCACTTTAAGTATGGCCTGCCATTCCCTTCTGGCCTAAAGAGTTTCTATTGAAAGATCAGCTGGTATCCTTAGGGGAATCCCCTTGTGTGTTATTTGTTGTTTTTCCTTTGCCACTTTTAATACTTGTTCTTTGTGTTTGAGCTTCGTTAATTTGATTAATATGTGTCTTGGGGTGTTTTGCCTTGGGTTTATCCTGTTTGGGGATTTCCGGGTTTCTTGGACTTGGGTGGCTATTTCCTTCCCCATTTTAGGGAAGTTTTCAACTATTATCTCCTCAAGTATTTTCTCACGGCCTTTATTTTTGTCTTCTTCTTCTGGGACTCCCATGATTTGAATATTGGGTAGTTTAACATTGTCCCAGAGGTCCCTGAGGTTGTCTTCATTTCTTTTAATTCTTTTTTTTCTTTTTTCCTCTCTGCTTCATTTATTTCCACCATTCTATCTTCCACCGCACTTATCCTATCTTCTGCCTCCATTACTGTTAGTTGCCTCCAGAGTGCTTTTGATCTCAGTTATTGCATTATTCATTATTGATTGACTCTTTTTTATTTCTTCTAGGTCCTTGTTAAACTTTTCTTGCTACTTCTCAATCCTGTCTCCAGACTATTTATCTGTAACTCCATTTTGTTTCAAGATTTTGGATCATTTTTACTATCATTATTCTGAATTCTTTTTCAGGTAGACTCCCTATCTCCTCCTCTTTGGTTTGGTGGACATTTATCATGTTCCTTTACCTGCTGAATATTTCTCTGCCTTTTCATCTTGTTTAGATTGGTGTGTTTGGGGTGGCCTTTCTGTATGCTGGAAGTTTGTGGTTCCTCTTATTATGGAGGTTCCTCCCTGTGGGTGGGGTTGGACGAATGGCTTGTCAAGGTTTCCTGGTAGGGAAGCTTGCATCAGTGTTCTGGTGGGTGGAGCTGGATCTCTTCTCTCTGGAGTGCAATGAAGTGTCCAGTAGTGAGTTTTGAGGTGTCTGTGGGTTTGGTGTGATGTTTGGCCACCTGTATTTTAATACTCAGTGTTTTGTTCCTGCATTGTTGGAGAATTAGCTTGGTGTGTCTTTCTCTGAAACTTGTTGGCTCTTGGGTGGAGCCTGGCTTCAGTGTAGGTAAGGAGGCTTTTGGATGAGCTCTTGTTGTTTAATGTTCCCTGGAGTCAGGAGTTTTCTGGTGTTCTCAAGTTTTGGATTTAAGCCTCCTGCCTCTGGCTTTCAGTCTTAGTCTTACAGTAGCCTCAAGACTTCTCCATCCATACAGCACTGATGATAAAACATCAAGGTTAATGGTGAAAAGATTCTCCACAGTTAGAGACACCCAGAGAGGTTCACAGAGTTACACAGAGAAGAAAAGAGGGAGGAGAGAGATAGAGGTGACCAGGAGGA
The DNA here is from genome assembly GCF_019923935.1 of Bubalus bubalis. Taxonomy (NCBI): domain Eukaryota; kingdom Metazoa; phylum Chordata; class Mammalia; order Artiodactyla; family Bovidae; genus Bubalus; species Bubalus bubalis. The sequence continues at coordinate 76,844,655 of NC_059163.1, forward strand.
GAAGAGGGGTAATCAAAAGCGGGGAGAGCAATCTAGCCAGTAATCAATTCCCTATGTGCTCTCCACACTCTGGAACACTTAGAGAGGTTCATGGAGTTACATAGAGAATAGAAGAGGGAGGAAGGAGATAGAGGTGACCAGGAGGAGATGAGGGGGAGTCAAAAGAAGAGAGACAGATCTAGCCAGTAATCAGTTCCCTAAGTGTTCTCCACAGCTCAGATACCCAAAGAGATTCACAGAGTTGGGTAGAGAAGAGAGGGGGAGGGAGGAGATAGAGGTGACCTGGGGGAGAAAAAGGAGAGTCAAAAGGGGAGAAAGCAATCAAGTCAGTAATCACACTCGTAAGTAAAAATGAGTACTAAAGATTGGATTCTTAAAGGTACAAAATTGATAACAAATACCAAAATCGAAGATTAAAAATCTAGAGTAGAGGTTAGACTTTCAAAAATACAATATTAAAAAACAAAACAAAATCGCAAAAGTTATTTAAAAAATATGAAATTTGCTTTAAAAATACGGTCTTTTTTTTTTAACAAGGTAATAGTAGGTTTTAAAAATGAAAATTAAAGGAGTAATGAAGAACTTAAAATTATTTAAAAAGTAAAAAAATTAAAAAATGATAGTAGTAAAATATATCTAGGAGTTTCTCTGGAGCTGTTGAGGGCAGTGTGGGGTCAAATTCAGTTTCAGATAGTTCCTTGTTCCAGCTTATACTTCTTCTCAAGGTCTACAGGTCCCTCCCAATGTAGCCAGTGCTAACTATAGGATTTTAATCTCTTGTACCTGTCACTTCCAAAGTGGTTACCTCTTCTTTGTTTATTTTGGCTTCCTCTGTTTGCAAGTCTCTTCAGTGTCTAACTTCCGCCCTGACACAAGGAGGTGAAGGTGGTCATTTATTTAGGCTCACTTGTTCAATTGTGCTGTGGGGAGGGAGGAACACTGCAAACAGATATCACTGGTGTGTGTGGGGAGTGCTTGCAGTGTCTGGGCCACACTGGGTTTGTCCCCACTCACAGCATGTGTGCTTTCCTGGTCTACACTGCTCAGGTTCCAGGTTGCTCTGCAAGGAAACCGCCTAAAGCAGGCCCTGGGTTGCATGTACTTCCCAGGTCTAAGCCACTCAGGTTCAGGTTCTCAGGTATTCCACAAAGGCACAGGGTCAGTTGGGCCTGCGTTTTGTGCCTTTCCCAGGTCCGAGCAGCTTAGGTGACCAGGTGCTTGGTGAGTGCACTCTCCCAGGTGGGTGGTGCGTCTTATCACCACCCTGGTCCCAGCTACTCAGTTTCCTGGGTGAGCCATGAGAGCGCCCTCTCAGGTGTGCCATGTGTCTCCTCTGGAGAGCTGATCTCTGACTGTGATCCTGTGGTGGATGTCAACCATCCAGGATCCCAAGAAGACTTGGTTAGCAACTGAGAGCCTGCGCACAGTTTGGTGAAGGATGCCATCTCTGGGGCCGAGATTGCCCCTTGCCTTGCAGCTCTGGCTGTTGCCTGCCTGTCTCTCTTCTCCCAGCCGGGGGTAGGGGATGGGTGGGAGGTGGGGGTTCCGCAGCTGGTATTAGCTCAATCCTTTGTTCTGTGAGTGGCCAGGCTGTGCCTTAAAGCTTTTCATGGGAAAGTTCTCCCTCCCTCTCTTTTTTTTCTCTCTGTAGCTATCCCACAGTTTGGGTTGTTATCTCATGTTAGGTCTCTCAGATTGTCCTCAGGGCATTCAGGCCTGGTCCTTACCCTAAGCATGTAGCCCAAGCCTCCCTGTTCAGCCCCCACTTGCTGGTGGCGGCAAGAGTGTCTGGGCTACTTCTCCACTGGGAGTTGCAGTTAGGCACGTAATCTGAGAGTTGTTGTTTGTTTTTTTTTCCCCCTCCTGGTTATGTTGCCCTCTGAGATTCACAGACCCACCAGTGAGAGGGTTTCCTGGTGTTTGGAAACTTCTCCTCCTTCATGACTCCCTTCCCGGGATGGGTCTTCATTCCTAACTCTTTCTCTGTTTTTATTTTTTATATTTTTTCCTACCTCCTTTCGAAGAGAATGGGCTGAGTTTCTGGGTGCCTAGTGCCCTCTGCTAGCATTCAGAAGTTGTTTTATGAAATTTTCTCAACGTTCAAATGATCTTTCAGTGAATTTGTTGGGGAGAAAGTGGTCTCCTCATCCTATTCCTCTGCCATCTTAGGACTGCCCCCCTTCTTAAAATTTTGGGGAAAAAAAAAAAAAAAAAACAACAACGTAAAAAAGTCCCATGAGGAATTTGTCACTTTAAGAAAGTAACACATTTATGGGATCCAGAAATGTATTTTCTAAGATATGAGGTAATTATTTTTATCAAGATAAAGTCAGTAACAATAGAATCTTACTGAAAAAAAAAAAAAACAAAAAACAGAAAGTTCATTCCTGAATTAAGTATTCTGACATTCACTAAATGCCAGCAGTAAGGATGAAATTTTAAAGGAATCATTAAGGAAACCTTTCTACTCAGTCTAAGTATAGCCAATTAGTACAGATAATAATCGATTTATTGTCTGGTATTTAGTGAAGACTTTAGAAAAGGTATCAACACATAGGTATTTCTTTGGAAATATATTCAGATGAAATTCAAGCTTTGAAAATCCTACTGTAAACTCTATTATCTGATAGGTTTAATCAGACTTTTAGTTGTCAGAGAATAACTATACATTCTATTCAAGGCTTGCCAGTTTTCCAAGAATAAAATGACTTAACAAAACATGGTACTGAATATAACTCAGTGTTTTCACTTACAGTTCAGAAGAAAACTCATAATTATGCTGAACTTTCATGTCAGTCACATGAGTCAGTCACATAACCATCTTGAACCAGAGAATCTGTTAAAGAGAGGACTCTGTTGATGAATTATACCAATTGGTATTTAAAGACTCATTACACCAGGTAATAATGTTACAGGGAAAAAGCATTAACTTACTTAATTTCAAACCATATTAAATTGAAAAAATGTAGATGTGATTTTATTAGTATAATAAATTAAATTTTATCTGTAAAATGAATTAATTAAAAGTGAACAACAGAAACCATGATATAAAATTATAGTTACTTGTTAAATCATGAGGTAACTTTGTGTTTAACTAAGGAAATATCAGACTGCATTCTAAGGAGGCTACACAATTTACCTTCTACCATCAGTGTATGAAGATTCCAGTTTTTAGACACCTCACTAGAACTTATTCTTATCTGTCTTTTTGATTATAGCCTTACTAATGGGTGTGAAACTGTATCTTATTGTAATTTTGATTTTCATTTCCCTAGTGACTTAAAGATGTGCAGTATCTTTTCATGTGCTTATTGATCATTTGTATATCTTCTTGGAATAAATGTCTATTCAGATCTGTTCCTCATTTTTAAATTGAATTTGTTTCTTTTGATTATTGAGTTTTAGAAATTATTTACCTATTCTAGAACAAGTCCCTTATCAGATATGTGATCTACAAAAATTTTCTCCCAATCATTTCACTGTCTAATAATGAACATTTTATTTTGGTTCAATTCAGTTCAGTTACTCAGTCATGTCCAACTCTGTGACCCCATGAACTGCAGCACGCCAGGCTTCCCTGTCCATCACCAACTCCTGGAGCTTACTCAAACTCATGTCCATTGAGTCAGTGATGCCATCGAACCATATCATCCTCTGTTGTACCCTTCTCCTCCCACCTTCAATCTTTCCCAGCATCATGGTCTTTTCAAATGAGTCACTTCTTTGCATCAGGTAGCCAAAGTATTGGAGCTTCAGCTTCAGCATCAGTCTTTCCAATGAATATTCAGGCCTGATTTCCTTTAGGATGGACTGTTTGGATCTCCTTGCTGTCCAAGGGGCTCTCAAGAGTCTTCTCCAACAACACAGTTCAAAAGCATCAATTATTCGGCCCTCAATTTTCTTTACAGTCCAATTCTCACATCCACACATGACTACTGGAAAAACCATAGCTTTGGCAAGACAGACCTTTGATGGCAAAGTAATGTCTCTGATTTTTAATAGGCTGTCTAGATCGGTCATAACTTTTCTTCCAAGGAGCAAGTGTCTTTTAACTTCATGGCTGCAGTCACCACCTGCAATGACTTTGGAGCCCCCAAAAGTAAAGTCTCTCACTGTTTCCATTGTTTCCCCACCTATTTGCCATGAAGTGATGGGACAAGATGTTGAGTTTTAAGCCAACTTTTTCACTTTCCTATTTTACTTTCATCAAGAGGCTTTTTAGTTCTTCTTCACTGGGGCTTCCCTGATAGCTCAGTTGGTAAAGAATCTTCCTGCCATATGGGAGACCTGGGTTCAATCCCTGGGTTGGGAAGATCCCTTGGAGAAGGGAAAGGCTACCCACTCCAGTATCCTGGCCTGGAGAATTCCATGGACTATGGGGTCACAAAGAGTCAGATATGACTGAGCAACTTTCATTTTCACTTATTTTGGTTATGTTACTTCTTAATTTAAGCATTTCCATTTGGTTCTTTTTAAAAATAATTCCTATATCCTTATTGATACACTCTCTTTGATGAGACATTGTCATTACAGCTCCCATTACTTCTATGATCATGATTTCCTTTAGGTCTTTGAATGTTTTTTAATGACTGATGGTTAATGTCTTCATCATTGTCTTGATGTTTTCTTTCTTGAGGTATTAATTTTCTTATTTACTTTTTGGGGGTATATATGAAATAAGAAAATTATGGAATAACAGGATAAGACATATTAAATGACCATTAGATCCTTTAGTCACTTAAACCCCATAATTTAGAGTCATTAGACCCCATAATTTGTGATGTTTTTTGAGGGAAAAAGCTCTAGAGCTATTTAGTGACAGTTTTAGAAGGGGTTAGAAAAATACCTTTAGAATTTTGCCCAGCTTCCCTGGTGGCTCAAACGGTAAAGAGTCTGCCTGCAGTGCAGGAGACCTGGATTTGATGCCTGAGTTGGGAAGATCCCCTGGAGAAGGAAATGGCAACCCACTTCAGTATTCTGGCCTGGAAAATGCTATGGACAGAGGAGCCTGGTGGGCTATAGTCCATGGGGGTCACAAAGAGTCAGACACGACTGAGCAACTAACACACTTTAGAATTTTAGTTATTGTATTACTATAAATGTGCTATTTCTGACATGTATCAAAGAAAAAATAATCAAATTTTCTTGATCAGCTGATCTAATTCCAGGTTTAAATTCCTGTGGATTTTCATTTTATGCTGCTGCTGCTGCTGCTAAGTCGCTTCAGTCACATACAACTATGTGCAACCCCATAGACGGCAGCCCATCAGGCTCCCCCATCCCTGGGATTCTCCAGGCAAGAACACTGGAGTGGGTTGCCATTTCCTTCTCCAATGCATGAAAGTGAAAAGTGAAAGTGAAGTCACTCAGTCATGTCCGACTCTTAGCGACCCCATGGACTGCAGCCCACCAGGCTCCTCCATCCATGGGATTTTCCAGGCAAGAGTACTGGACTGGGGTGCCATTGCCTTCTCTGTTCATTTTATGCTAGGTGATGCTAAAGTCAGTGCAAAAGTACCACTGACTATATAGTCAAAACAATCAAAATTATCTTGAAAATATTTTAAATGTTAACCTCTGACTTTCCCCTCCACAATCTATATGGCTTTGTCATTCTGCACTATCAAATTTTTTTAAGTAGTATCAAATGAAGTTGAATTTGCCTGGGGGCTAAATAATATGAAAAATGGATTTGAGTTTATTTTTAAGATACTTGTACAGGTTGAATGTTTATAGGCTGGGTGCACATAGAATGTAGCAAGATGACTTTAGGTGGCCTGTGCGTGATTTTTTTAGTTTATAGTTAATTACCTATTTAACATAGTAGAAAAAAAGAAACTACACATAAAACTGCTATATAGTTGACAATATTGCTTAAGCTAAACATGAACTTAATTAGACAGTAGGACAACTAGTCCATGGGAAGAGAAAACCCTATGAAGATGTTGTAAGGCTCATTAAAGTTTGGAAAACATAGACATGATGAATATATAATTTAGATATGAGTTATTAAATGATAAAATCAATGATAAAATGAAAAAATGCTATTGAATTTCAAGTGAAAATTAGACCTCTGGAAGGCAACATTTTAGCTACTGTGTCATTAACATTTAATTATTTTCTTAAGGACTTTAGACTAAATAAGTTTTAAGATTTCTTTTAATCTTGACATTTTATGTTTTTGAAAACTAGCTGCTTTCTCCCAAGCTTGTTCTCTTAGTATTTATTGAGAACCAACTTCATGTCAGATGTTTTACTCAAAACACTCAGAATCTAAAAGACTCAGTTCTTTCCAATAAGAAGCTCTTTATCTTTGTGTCAGTCAAGAACAGACCATTCCAGTGTACTGTGCTTGGGATAAAGGATGTGTAGAGCATTGCAGGTTACCCAAGCCAAGGAAGCTGAGCCCCACATCTAACTTGTGAGAGAGCAGGGAAGGAGTCATGGAGAGTTGATCAAGTGTCAGGTTAACACAAACAAGGTGTGTGGTGTGAAGGAAGATTGTTTTAGTGACTGTAGAGCTGCTGAAGACCAAGGGTGAAGCAGGAACTTTCGTTCAATTAATTTTATTTTTATTCCGATAAAATATGTAACATTAAACTTACCATTTTCAGCATTTTAATTCTATAATTCAGTGGCATTAAATGTATGATATACATCCATCAGTGATCCAGCATCATCACTGTCCAGCTCCAGAACGTATTTAGCATCTCAAACTGAAACTTTATATCCACTAAACAATGGTTCTCAATAGTACCTCCCCATAGTCACTGATAACTACTATTTTACTTTCTATATCCATCAATTTGCCTATTCCAGGTACTTCAAATAAGTGGAATCAAACATTTGTATGTGTTACATTTCACTTAGCATAATGTTTTCAGAATTTCATTTCTTTGAAAATCTCAATAACATTCCATTATATATATATATATATATATATATATATATATATATATTATACTACATTTTGTTTATCCATTCATCTATTGATGGACATTTGAATTGTTTCCACAATTTCGCTGTCATGTAAATCACACAACTGGGGAAATTGATCTACAAATATCTGTTCAGTATCTTCTTTGAGTTCTTTGGGGTACATATCTAAAAGTAGACTTGCTGGATTATATGGTAATTCTGTTCAACTTTTTGAAGAATCACCAATGGTTTTCCACAGGAGCAGCCCTGTTTTACATTCCTACCAGCAATGCATAAGTAGGATTTTTTTCCACATCCTCACCAACACTTGTTACTTTCCATTTTTTAAACTAATAACTGATCTAGTGAGTATGAAGTGGTGTCTCGTTGTTTTGATTTGCATTTCCCTAATGAAGGACATGAAGTTTCGAACACTATTTTTTGAGGAACCTGCAGACATTGATTGTTGCAGCCATTGCTTTTCTATGATTCAGGGGTAGAAGTATATTTGTATTTAAAAAAATCACCTTGGCTAGAATGTGAATGCTGGGTTTATGGAGATGACTGGGGCAGGAAGGGCAAAAGAAAGGCCAATTCAACAGTCCAGGAGAGAGAGAGAGAAGATGTGAGACCCAATCCATAAAAAGTGTGGAAGCAACATGAACAGAACTTGAGAGATTAGACATGATGAAGTTTGAAGAAAAATGAGAAGTCAAGACATTGCCCTGGACCATGAGATTCTACCCCCAAGTTGCTGTAATTCCCAGGAGTAGAATGAGTCATGCCTTTAGATTAAAGGAGTCTGTTCTAAGGTAAATGTGTTACCTAGAAAAGCCAACACATTAAGCTGCCATTGCCTGTTAACATCACACTATATAACAAACTGGTTACTTTTCAATCACCAAGTAGATCTTGAGGGACACAGGCCAAATGTACTTTCAAGGACTACTACATTTCCAATATGGAAGGTGGACATGATTTAGTCTACTTTCTGTGTGATAACCAAACCCCTACTTTAAAACCCTAATCTGGTTCTCCAGGTTCTGTTCTATGATAAGGAATGCCAAACGTGCAAAACACCTGTGTATTTGGAGAGTCCAGTGATGAGTCTTCACCCTGAACTTCAGACCATTGTTTTCTCCCTAGAAATGCTGGAGAAGGAAATGGCAAACCACTCCAGTATTCTTGCCTGGAGAATCCCATGGACAGAGGAGCCTGGCGGGCTACAGTCCACAGGGTCGCAAAGAGTCGGACACGACTGAGCAACTTCACACGCACAGAAATGCTAAGATTAAGTTATATTCAACAAACAATTACTTAATACCTACTCTATGCCAAGCATAATGCTAAGAGCTTAGCACATCAGGAGCCACGAGGCCTCTTGATCTCTGCCCTCTATAAGCTCATGTTCTGTTGAAATGTTGGAGTTCTGTGTAGAATCAATATGTGAGATCCTTGTTCAGTTATGCCACAATTGGCTCACTTACAAATTAGCTTAGAAAATTCTTATCATACTTCTGTTTGATTCTTCTTTCTTTCTTTATGAAAGACTCCAAGTATCAAAAATATTTTGAGACCAGTTTGGGCTTCTTTTACGATGAACCAGTTAGGAGGTAATTTATCCAGCTTGCTTCGATTATACCACAGAAGCTACGTGATGAAATTAGATTCTAAAATAAACAAACAAAAACATTACGTACATCCAAAAAGACATCTGTTGAATCTGGGGATAGTGAGAAAGTAAGGAACTTTTTCAAAAGGCACTTTGGAAATAGGATTTTAATGGGCTTGGTTATGCTTCATTAAGGCCAAAGTTGGGAGTGTCATCTTTACAGCCAATATAAAAGAGCCTTAATATTTGTTGGCTTAAAGTTAAAAAGAGCTTTTTGTTATAAATGTGTTGTTCTATCTGGGAAATAGAAGCACTCAGTAGGCACATATGTGCCCAGAGATCTGGTTACCATGAATATTTTCTATAAATCTAAATTATAAATAATCATTTATAGTGCAGAAACAGGTGCAATGTAAGTATGCAAAGCTGTTATGATGATTGGTGCTATTTTTCCAAAGCTGACTGTAAATAATACCATGAACAAGAAGATGGAAAAGTACTGAGGGAAATAATAGCTTTGTTCAAGAATCCCAGGCCCTTAAAAGATCAGAATGATGACAACTTGAAGATGGCTAACCTTACGATTCAATGATCAGAAGACATTTCAGAAACGAGGATTGTATGAAATCTTGAGTCAGTCAGAGTGCATACAGATCCCCTGCAATGCACCTGGGAAGTGAATACGGTAGAAGGAGCACTTCCAAAGTTAATGAGGAAAAAGCATGATGCTGGGTTAGTGTGCTATTTCCCCAGAGGGTAAAGATGACTATTATTTCCAGTTGTTTATCTAATATGACTGCATTTTATTTCCTCTCTCTTGCTGCTTTAATTATAATCAAAATTCTTATTCATCTTTTGCCCAATTACTTCCCTATTATGCATAAGTTGCTGCTACAATATCTGGAGATATTGAGTAGAATAATGAGATATTTGCCCAGATTGTTTTTCCTGAAAGATGAATTGTAGGACAGGCTGGTTCAGCCCGAAGTAACTCTAAAACTGTTTGGTTTCATCAGACTTTGACCTGATAGCATCAAATTACCTAACATCAACTGAAATTGATTTTATGGCAAATAAAAATCAAAGTGTACAAAGAAAATCTTGAAAAACTAAAAGAAAAAAATCATAGTTTTCATTTTCAAATGTATCTTGTCTTACAAAATTTTCATCTATTCTACATACTTAATATAAGATCTTCCCTGGTGGCCCAGTGGTAAAGAATCTGCCTGCCAATGCAGGAGATGTGAGTTTGATCCCTGAGTCAGGAAGATAACCTGGTGAAGGAAACAGCTACCCACTCCAGTAGTCTTTCTTATGAAATCCCATAGACAGAGGAATCTGGTGGACTAATGTCCTTGGGGTGCCAAAGAGTCAGATATGACTTAGTGGCTAAACAACAACACCTTTACACAATATACTATGCCATTTTTGCTAAAAACCAGTTGGAAAATACCCATACTCTAATTCATCTCAAAATAAGTTTTGCAAACCTAGTAGTAAAGGTATTCTTATTAGTCAATGGTCTGTCCCAGTTTTGTTCTCAAAGCAGAATTCCCTGGTGTGATCACTTAACTTGATTGCAGAACTTGTCTCCAAATACAATTTTGCTATTTCCAAAAATCAAATCCATAGCATAAAGATCAGAGGTTTTCCTGGCAAAGGATATTGAAAGAATATGCCACAAATTCTGTAAGCATTTGCATGGGGAATTTAAAAAGGTGTTCAAGCCTCAGTTACACCATTAAAGTAAACACATGTCTCCCCAAGTTATCTCTAGAGATGGTACAATGTTTCATTTAGATGTATAATTCTGTTTGCAGATTTTTTTCAGCTTTATTGAGGTATAATTGGTGTGGAAAAAGCTACACATAATTAACCCATACAATTTGATGAATTATTCAGACCTTTGTGTACAGTCACATTAGCACCATCACAATCAAGGTAATAAATATATCCATCACCTCCAAAACTTTCCTTGTACCCTTTTGTTGTTGTTTTAATTTTAAAATCAAACACAAGACTTTATAGTCACATCTAGTATTCTTTCTTTGTGTGTGTTAGTTGCTCAGTCATGTCTGACTCTGTGACCCCATAGCCTGTAGAGGAGAAAAAAAGTGTGAATGTATTTCTGCAGAAGGAATTAGAGAAAATGCCTGGTGCTTTTCCTTGCTGCTGTTGATGGTGATATCTATGTCTCCTATGGCTTCTCTAGTATCTTCAAGACCCTCCGTACTTAATTAGTGACAGAGACATGTCCAAGAAACAGTAGGTATGTGACTATAATTACTCTTCACAGAGAACTTCTGTGGTCTGTATAATCTTGTTACTTCCCAGGGAGGCAGGGATGATCCCTGAAATTCTATCTGTCTTAGAACGTCAAAGGTCCTTGTCATACCTGAAAGGCAACCTAAGTATTTACTAATCCTGGGAAGGAGTGAGTTGAGGTAAATTGCTTTCTAAACAGACCATGAGTCAGAATCTCCTGTGGAGATATCCTATCCTCAGTCTAGATGAATGTTTATAATGGAGGGTGGGTCTTAGATGTTGGTGTTATTTGAAAATTCCCATATGTGAGACTAACACATCCAGTCTTCAGACTGGTGTTTGTATCCATCTAAGGCTAGTGTAATGAGACCTAGGGGAGGGTCCCTGTATCACTGTTTCCTAATACATGACCAGGCTCAAGTTACTTAACCTCTCTGAACCTCAAGGTCCTCATTTCTAAAATTGAAGTGTATATTGCTACCCCATAATGTTGTTAGGGTTTAACAAATCACACATGACCTATATCTGTTACACAATAGGTTCTCAAAAGAATTCCTATTTCCTCTTCTTTCAGCACTACTCTTCTCCTCAGTCAGTAGGTGTTATAAACTTAATGTTGATTGAATGTAATACTAAGATTAATATCAAAGCCCTAACCTCAATGTGATGGTATTTGGAGATGGGGTCTTTGGGATTAGGTTAGATCATGAGGGCAAGGCCCTCATAATGAGTTTAGTGGCTTTATAAGATGATGAAGATTCTGTCTCTCTGTGTGTTTGGTGTGTGCACATACCAAGGAAAGGCCATGTGAGAGCTTACTAAGAAGTCAACCATCTGCTAGCTAGAAAGAGAGCTCTCACCAGGAACAAAAGCAGCCAGCACCTTGATTTGGGACTACCCAGTCAACTCTAAAAAATATATCTCTGCTGTTTAAGCCACCCGGTTTATGGTATTTTATTATAGCAGCCCAAGCAGACTAAGATGTTGGTAAACAAGACTTTTAAAGTTGCAGAGACACAGTTAGGACAACTGAGTGGGAAGGGGGAGGTGGGCAGAACTTTTTTCCTATAAATAGACCCTTTTTAGAGCATGCGTCTGGAGAAGTTCAGAGCAGGCAGCCTGCCTCAGCCACAGAGAGGAAGCTGAGCCAATGTTTTCCAGCTGCCTTTGGCAGGATATGGACTAAGATGCCCTAGGAACTTGGAAATAGAGGAAAAACAATGTCTTCTGAGAATAAAGATAAATTAAAATGCATTGCAATAGATAATGTGGGGAGAAAAACAAGAGATGGTAATTACATGCATTACAGAGGAATTTAGGAACAATGGAAGATTCCATCAAGGAAATGTGGGTTAATTTCTATGAAAGAGTCTGGAAATGATTATATTCTCTACCTAGAAACCTAATCACACATGCATGCTCTTTCCAGATTTAAATTGTGTTGCCAGGAGGAGATGATCAACTCTTGACACAGAAAAGGAAAGAAAGTCTCTAGGGCCAGAAAGTCTCCAGGGCTTTTCATTCATAGTGGAGTCTCCTAGCTCAGAATTTATTGAAACTAGCCTTCATGGCCATCCAAACTTATCCTGAAATTTCATTTATTATCTAACTCAGATTTGGCTGCTTGCCACTCAAAAGCCCATGATCTAGAGGCAAGTATTAGCATTATAGAAAGGAAAGATGCTTTAATCAGAAAAGCTGACAATATGGAGTGAAGAGAGACTCATGTCCCCAAACCAACTCTGAAGATTCTGTTCAGCCATGATTTTTCTTAAATGGAAAGGGGGAAGTAATTGCAGTTAATCATTGAGATAGGGGGTTGGACTCGTACCCATCTCCCTCTGTGTGCAGGCTTGTTGGTGCCTCGTGATCTTGTTGGATTCTATCTTGTTCACATAGTTTGTTTGCAAAGTTACTGAAGCGTAAGCTAGGGTAGAGATCTGGTCATCTGCTAATTATTTATTCTTCATTTCTACTTCTTTGATCTTGGAAATAACCAACCAGCTGGAAAGGTAATTGTGTGATCAAAAGTTCTGAAAGGTGTGCTTGAAGCAGAAACAAGTAGAGCTTGAGGGTACCTGGTCTAAGTTTAGTTAAAATATAGCTTTATTAAGTGGCATCCTTTATGTAAAGAAGACTTTCCTGCCAAAACTGCTTATACATTCATTCACTATTCATTTACTTGTTGAACAAATATTTATTATCAACCTTGTGCCATTCACTGAGCCGGGTGCAGGTACATATGTCATGGAGCCCACCATTTATGTTCATAATGTGTAAAATAGGATGAGTGTGTTGGCCCTTTCCAAAGAGTTTCACATCTTTAATCAGATTTTCAAATGATTAAGAACCACAGATCAATGAGCAAATTAGCTCACTCTAGCTGATTATTATGATCCAAGAAACATCTGCTTTTCTATTAGTTGTGAGTGTTTTTTCCTAGTACACTAGTCCAACAGTGTTCAAAATGTACAAAACAGACAGCAGAAATCCTGAGATCCCACACTATGGAGGAGAATGAAAGAGATTTATAAGCCTGAGAACAAAGGTTCTTGACATTATATTACTTAAATGTTTCTCCTAAAGAAACTGATTAGCACCTTACATTTTCTTAAAAAGAAAATGCCCATAGCTACAAGAAGAATTTGCCTTAATTCTGACCCATTAGAATGACTAATGTCATAAATAAGAGCTTTACTTTTAATGAAATAATTTTGTAGCATAGCAGCCTTATGACAAGCAGAATAGACAACCAAGTTTTAGCCATAAACACTGATAAGACTTAATGGTATGGACTCCCAAAACTGTTTATCATACTTTCCTAATGAGAAACCAACTGGAAGACAAAAAGAGGATGAGATGCAGGTAGAGTATGATAGCAAATCTTAGAAAGTGAATATAATTCTAAGATTTTTTTTAAACAACAAAAACCAGGGATATTTGGATGTGCATTTTTTAAGCTAGAGCAATCAAGTTTTTTCTGTATTCCCATCCTGCCTGCAGGCCTCAGTTCTGAGCAACATTGCTTGGTGGAAACCTTTTGGCAGCTACCATTTATTGTAGGCTTAAATGGGTTTTTAATCATCCCAGACGGGATGAGGGACATTTTATTTGAAACTAAGAGCAGGGTATAAAATGGGAGACTCATTAGGAACAAAAACAGATGAGTTCCAATTAAAGTAAGTGTTCTCTGGAAAACCTCTGGTGTCTTGGAGGGTAACTTTGCTTAACTAAGGTTTATAGAACAAACAAGCCTGCTTCAGGTGTCATTATGGAAAAGCAAGTCAAGGCATGATTCATAATCACTTTCTCAGTCAGATTACTTCTCATTTACTGAGGCTTGGGAGAGTCAGGGTCTCCCTTTGGCACCATTGTTTCCTTCTGAGATAATTACCGAGGAGTGTTCAGGGGCACCATTAAGTTCATATCTCTCCATTACATCTCAGAGCCTGGTTGCATAATGATTACAATTCTTTCACTTGCTTAATTTTCAAAATGACTTTCTTTAAACCCTGGAACACTATCAGTCCTCAAATCAATCCTTGCCGGTTCCTTCTTTTGTGGGTGACTTTTTTCTGTATAGATTCTGTAACACACTAGATGCCCAGTGTCTTTAGGAAAACTCAGTTTCTTTGCTGATCTTTCAGAGTCTCAACACCAATTACCCATTAGTTTTGCCTGGGGAGCCTAGAAAACCACCAAAGTCTAAACTCCACTCCCTGATCTTCTGATTTTAATTGTTCAAGGATTTAAAATTGTTTTAATTTATATTTACTATAAATTTAACTAGTGATTCTTATGGGCATCCAGGGCTGAGAACTACTTACTTAAACAGTATACCTTTCATCTCACTCATTAAGAAAGCTTGGAAAGCCAGATAGTCACTGACAGGAAATTCACTTAGAGCTTTAGTGACATTATCCTTAAAAACTGAAAGAAGAACTTGTTGCAAGACCTTGTCAAGCTAAATAATTTCCAGGTGCTGCATTTTGTTGAACTATCCCCTGCCACTCTCCCTCATGAAGCCCAAGTTAGCTCATCTGACTATGTACATAATACCCCGTGTTCCTCATGCACACTCATACATGCTCAGTTGCTCAGTTGTGTCTGACTCTTTGCAACCCCATGGACTGTAACCCACCAGGCTCCTCTATCCATGGGATTTCCCAGGCAATAATACTGGAGTGGGTTGCTATTTTTTTCTCCATGGACTCTTCCTGACCTAGGACCTGAATTTGTGTCTCATGCATTGGTAGGCAGATTTTTCACCACTGAGCCACCTGGGAAGCCTCATATTCCTTCATACCTCACTGCTGTTTCACATGCTGTTCTTTCTAGGCACATCCACTCCCTGTCCCGCATCCCAGGCAAAATCCTACTTTTCCTTCAGGACCCAAATGAACCCACATCTCCTTCCCTGGCACCCTTACTCTAGCCACAACTTCCACTCTTCCATTCCTTTGTAGAATCTTGAACACATCTCCATCACAGCTCTTGATATCTAATACCATCATTTATCATGTGACAGAATTAGATCATGGGCTCTTGAAGGGAGACACTTAGGGTTAATAATAGTAAGTGTCTGATATGAAAATTGGTCAAGAGCAAGTTTCTTCAACTCTTAGGGCCTTTGCAGTTGCTCTTTCTTCACACATTATGTGTTGTTGCCACTCAAGGGTAGGAAGAAATTCAAATGTTACCTTCTAGAAGAAACATGCAAGAAGCAACTCCCCAGTCTGTCTCTACCACCTTGCCTTATTTCATCTGCTTTATGACATTTATAGCATCTAAATTTCCTTTATCTACTTGATTAGTGTCCATTTCCCTCCTTTAGAATGCAAGCTTCTTGAAAGCAGATACCTGTCTATTCTAACTACTGTTATATGCTAGTACTTAGAATACTGTCTCCATCAGCATGGTGGATGGTGAATAAACATGTGTTCTTGACCAGCTTTCAAGAGAGACCTGGGTTTAAATCCCTTTAATAAATCATATTAAACAAATTTAAATACAGATTCATCCCAGTTTGTATCCATGGCCAAGATACATAATCTCTCTATGCCTCAATCTCCTCCATTCTAAAGCTCTTTATTGCTCTCCTATAACCACTTTTAAGGGAAAAAAATAAATATTTTCAATGAGCAGATTAACCAAAAGTTACATGCAAATTTCAGAAATTAAAATGTCAGGGGAAATTGTATGTTCTAGAATTGCACTAATTTACAATAACTGTTACAATAATTGGACAGAACTTCCCTGGAAGGGTGATACCTGGCAAGGATCTGATCTTTCACTGTATATCCAAAATCATTCTCTATTCAAACCATGCAAGGAAGCTGGAGACCAGCTGCCTCAAATTTGATTGTTGTATTTGCAAACAAAGTTCTGCCAAACCATATTCATAGTGAAATTCATCGAACTTTTTCCACTGTCGGCACAATTTGGAAATCCATTTGGTCTGAGCTTCCAGGCAAGTTAAATATTGAAAAAAAGGTTTATACATATATAATAGAAATGTACGGATTTACTTATACATACAAACATATACACACTATGTTTCAAGGAAGTTTATGTAATAAATAAATATTAAATATAAATTATCTTAACCATCTGTTAAGTCAGAGTTTAAACAAAGCCTTCTATTATTAGGCCCTTTGATATTTTTTTAGAAAACATTTTAATAAGTGAAGGAAAATGGGAAAGCCCAATAATTACTGTTAGTCTTATCTGTCATACCTGTATTGCCAGGGTATATTCTCCTGGTTATTAGAGAGATATGCAATGTGCTTGCCAAATCAGACTAATTGTGCCTCTGGATGTTAGTGAGACACTCCATGCCACCATATGAGTGTCAGAAAAAAATCTTTAAGCCTTTCCAGACATCCAGTCTTCAGTGAATATTATCATCTTGAAATCCCTGGTGTTCTACAAGGAGACGCCAGCTGTAGTATGGAATTAACTCCCATAAAAGTAGCATTTGATATGAAAAGCTCTATACTTTAGTTATTCATATGAGTTAAGATTTCTCTAAGCCACTTCCAAATAACATTTGTTGATTCCTTCACTTTCAGAGATACCCCATCAATTGTTCTCTCTCGACTTTACCTTCCTTTACTTTGCTGGCTCTTCAAAATGTTTATAAGTTATGGCTAATGTCATTCCATTCCCACATTCTCCCTTTCCTTTAATATTTTTTTAAACCCTTAAAACAGAAACACTCCTTTTCTTAATTCCATATCCAACATCCCCATTCAATTGAGTTTCCATCCAAATTGCTCTTCTGGACAAATGACCTATGTTGAAAAAAGATGAAATTGTTTTTACTTTAATGGAAGTGTGAAAGTGTTAATCACTCAGTTGTGTTCAACTCTTTGGGATCCCATGGACTGTAGCCCACCAGGCTCATCTGTCCAAGGAATTCTCCAAGCAAGAATACTGGAGTGGGTTGCCATTTCCTACTCCAAGAGATCTTCCTGACCCAAGGATCAAACCCTGGTCTCCTGCTCTTTAGGCAGCTTCTATGCATTTAATTATCACTCACTAAGTGTGAAAACTTTTTTTTTTCTTTTTTTTACAAGGCCTTCCCTTTCTCCTTCCAACTTTTCTATTCCCTCTACATAGCAATTGTTGAGGCTTCTCTTCTGGAATATGCTCCAGGATACTGACTTTGACCATGCTACCCCCTTGCCTTAAGCAGAATCATTCATTACAATGTTTTGCAGCATATGTGTTGACTATCTCTCCAGAATATCCCTGTAGTGATGAGCTAATGACAGTGACCTCAATGCTGGGTTTACTATTTCCACATGACCAAATGCATCCCTTCTTGTTCTCCATCTCATCATTATCTATCAGCTACCCAACCTACAAATCTGGGAGTCACCTTATACCTTCTTATTTAATCAAGCACTAAATCACGGTCATTTTACCTCTCAAAAGAAAAAATCATTTAAATCTTCCTCCAGTACTAAGTTCTACTAGAATTGATCTTGCACAAGGTTTACCCTTTTTTTTTGCCTAGAATATTGTAAGTATAACCCGTTTCACTATTTTAAGTCTCAGATTCCCCTTCCTCCCTCCTTTCCCCACATGTCTCATAGTCCACACTGCAGCCAGAGGGAGCTAAGATACAAATCTGACTGTCATTTTCCTGCATGAAGTCTTTAGTAACTTTTTATGTATTTCACATGCATTAGAATGACATATATAGCCCTTCACGACCTGGTCACTCTATACCTCTCCAGCCTCATTTCCCACTGCTTCCCAATTTATTCTTTGTAATTTTTAGTAGGATGGAGTCTTCTAAGAGTTCCAGTAGCTCCTCAAACACAGCATTTGGTTCCAGAACCCCATACCTTTGCTTATGTTGTTGTCTTTGCCCAGAATTATCATTCTGACTTTATTAGTTTTAGTAATCCATGCTTATCATTGAAGACTGTTGCACCCCATTTTTGCTTATAAACTTCCCTTGAACATGGGTACATAGTATGTGGCTACTCCTAAAATAAGGAATATTCAGTTTGATTTAATAAAACAGCAACAGCAAAAGCACCAACTCAGGTAGACAGATATATTTCAGTCACATCTCTGTCACTAAGCAGCTATGTGACCTCTGACATATTATTTAACTGCTTTGCTCCTAAATTCCCTTTGCCTATAATAACCTTTTAAAGTTATAATCTTTCCAAAGTTCTCTCCAGCTACCATTTTTCTGCATCTTTTCACCAGGAACAAAATATCTCAGAGTTGTCGATAAATCAGCAGCTTAGTACAACTACAGCCTTGTTTATTCATCACTCTTAGGTAAAGTGGCTTTTATATGAAGTCAATATATGTGTTAACTGTATTCAAAGTAATTGCCTTATAACCTTAAAGAAACAAAGTGTCTGGTCCAGCTAGCCCAATCTTGTGGGTTGCAGTGATTTTTTGGTTTTCCTTCCACTAGTGAAATATACCAGTTCTGGGAAGACAGATAAATCCTGGCACTGTCACTTACTTTGTTTGTGACCTTAGGGAAGTTACATAACCTCTCTAGGTTTTGTTAGTACTAAAATCAAAAGAATTACCAGTAGAGGGCATAGGTCAAACAAAAGTCACTATTCACAAAGTGCATGGCACACACATGGCAAAGATATTATTGTTTTATCATCATCATCATTATCACAGTAGCTCTAAGAGAGGTTCGCATAATGGTAACCCAAGGTTCTCTGATATTAGGGCTATCACATCAATTAGTTCAATCCTTTATTTTACAGATAAGGAACATGAAACTCAGAGTGGTTGTATGACTTATCCCAAAAGAATTCTCTATCAAGTGATGCTACAGGGACTTAACCCTCTTCTATGAGTCATAGTTTAAGCTATTCTTTTTAGTTAAGGTTTCTGAAAATTTAGTTTTATTGCTATCACCCAGAGAGCTTATAAAACACAGATTGCTGCACCCCTCCCCAGAGGTCCTGATTCAGTAGACTTGTTGGGCTGGAGAATTTGCATTTTAACAAGTTCCTAGGTATTGCCAATGCTTTACTTTGAGTAGCACTGCAATAGATAACTCTGTTCTGAATTGGCTAGGAGGAGTTCTTAGCTTTCTTTAACACCTCACTCTTAGAACTGGCAAAGAGAGAAAGATGAGACCGTTTATCTTGATTATTCCCTACTATTATTTTGTATGGATGCAGCACTGCTGCTGAATGGAGTCTGAGCTCCCTGTCCCCCTATCCTTGACTTCCTCAACTACACTCTTAGACAGGAGCATTAGTGTTCAGAAAAACGTACTTCCAAGATTTATTTTATACAAATTACAGTTTGTTTTGGCTGACGTGTTTAGAGTCATTTTTGGAGCTTACAATTGCACACTGAGATCTGCAGTGTCTGAAATGAGAAATTGGCTCTGGGGCTCAGCATTTACTTCTGTGCAATAGAAAACCTTGCAGATTTTGTACTTCGGTGGTGGGAGAAAATGCAACACAACCAAAAGCTACCTGCAAAGAGGATACAGATTGTGTTGAGGAATGGAACATTTCCACCTATTTATTTCCTCTGAGAAAAAGAAAACAGATTACATCCCCAAAGTTCATTTGTTAAGTTGGCAGTTTAGCACTCCTGGCACATATTTCCATAGAAACAATCATGTTCTTCTGGCTACATTATGCATTACAAAGGGTTTTAATGAACTTACCTAGAAACCAAATTACCATTTGTAAAACAATTTCTAAGGGAAAAAAAAAATGTCTCCTACTTTTGCAGCAAGAAGGAATGAGTGGTTCAAAGCACAAATAAGCAGTGCTTCTTGGAGAAAGAGGTGTTACAGTAGATTAGGTTCAATCTCAGCCCAACAAATTTGGTGCAAAAATGAAAGCCCTTTAAACCTCTCTCAGTTTCCTTGTCTGCTGAGAGCAGATAATATACAGCTCACAGAGCCCTTCTGAAAATTAAATGGTGATGATATATTTTCAGCCTCTCTGCTCCCATATCTTGAACAAAGTAGGCACTCAATAAATGACGTTTGTTGTTTCTTAAGGAGCCTGCAGGCTCTGTCTCTACCTCTTCACTTCCATGCCTTTCTTCACACACAGAACCATAGGCATGAAAGAGCTTGGAAACAGGAGGAAGGATGGCCCTTCAAATCCCACCTTTCTCAATGAAGCAGAGCAATTTCGCTAGGCCAGTTCAAATCCCAAATTTTATACCTGGATCTATCTCGGCACTCAAAAAAACCATTAAGCATTCTCCATTTCAGGACTCAAAAGGCAGATTAGTGACCTTTTCATATCACTCAAACATTTTTTGAACTTCAGGTGCCTGTTACATTTTTAGTGTCTTCATAAGCAGTGTCTCAAACAATTTCATAGTATTTTCTTCTAGAGGAAATCTGTAATTTTTTTCTCTATTTACTCTATTGAAATGTTACATTTAAATATGAAACATCTAAAGATGATACGCTACATCTATTTGTGTTAATTAAGGGGAAAACTGTGTGTGTTTATGGATGAATGTTTGCTGCTTTGAGTAGAGAATTCGGCAACATTCATCAGTGCATTATCTAGCACCTACTACATGTCAAGTGTGTTCTCAGGGCAGGGATTGGGAATACTTTTAAAGGGGATCGTGCAATATTGACCAGATATTGCCAAAGGAGTGAATCATGTAGAAAACTGGGGAAAGATTGGTCCACTGAGAGGAAACCATTGATGCAAAGACCTTGAGGCAGGAGCAGCCTTTGATGATCAAGGTGCATTGAAACCAGAGTGCCTGGAGTGAATAAGGAAGGGGGAAGTAATGAGAGATGAGATTAAAAATTTACATAAAAGACTCAGTGTTGCTGTGTTTAGTCTCTAAGTCATTTCCAACTCTTTTGCGACCCTGTGGACTGTAGCCTGCCAGTCTCCTCTCTCCATGGGATTTCCCAGGCAAGAATACTGGAGTTTTTTGCCATTGCCTTCTCCAGGCAATCTTCCCAATTCAGGGATTAAACCTGCATCTCCTGAATTAGCAGGTGGATTCTTTAACGCTGAGCCACCAGGGAAGCCCTTACTCCCATTACAGTATTTAATAACTGCTTGCTTACTTCTCTGCATTTGCCATTGGACTGTAGGCTCCAAGAGAGCAGAGCCTAGCTCATTTGTGCAGATGGTATACCCTGCACCTGTGTCAAAGTTGGGCATATACTGAATGGCCAATCATACTTATAAAATTGTCTTGGACTGAATGGAAAAACATAAAAATCATAGCTGAAAATCCTTTAAAGCAATATCTCTCTCCTTTCTCCCCTGCACCCCAGTCCTCTATACATGTACACACACTGATAAACACCCCTCCCCATATATACACATATTTGCATGTTTGCATTGTGACCAACCACAAACCAATTTGTGCCAGGATCACACCAGTCAATCCTATAGGGAATCAAACCTGAATATTCATTGGAAGGACTGATGCTGAAGCTGAAGCTGTAGCTCCAATACTTTGGCCATCTGATGTGAAGAGCTGACTCACTAGAAAAGACCCTCTTGCTGGGAAAGATTGAGGGCAGGAGGAGAAGGAGGCAACAGAGGGTGAGATGGTTAGGTAGCCTCACTGGTTCAATGGACATTAATCTGAGCAAACTCCGGGAGATAGTGGAGGACAGACGACACTTGTAATCAAGGACACAAAGTGAACAGGACACTTCTGTAATAGGGTGGATTACATGGCATGCTGGAGTCCATGGCATCACAAAGAGTTGGACACGACATCAGTTCATTCAGTTCACTTCAGTCCCTTAGTCATGTCCGACTCTTTGCGACCCTATGGACTGCAGCACACCAGGCTTCCCTGTCCATCACCAACCAGTGATGCCATCCAACCATCTCATCCTCTGTCGTCCCCTTCTCCTCCTTCCTTCAACCTTTCCCAGCATCAGGGTCTCTTCAAATAAGTCGCTTCTTCACATCACGTGGCCAAAGTATTGGAGTTTCAGCTTCAGCATATCCTTCTAATGAATATTCAGGACTGATTTCCTTTAGGATGGACTGGTTGGATCTCCCTGTAGTCCAAGGGACTCTCAAGAGTCTTCTCCAACACCACAGTTCAAAAGCATCAATTCTTTGGCGCTCAGCTTTCTTTATAGTCCAACTCTCACATCCATACATGACTACTGGAAAAACCATAGCTTTGACTAGATGGGCCTTTGTTGGCAAAATAATGTCTCTGCTTTTTAATATGCTGTCTAGGTTGGTCATTACTTTTCTTCCAAGGAGTAAGCGTATTTTAATTTCATGGCTGCAGTCACCATCTGCAGCGAGTTAAGAGCCCCCAAAAAAAATAAAGTCTGTCACTGTTTCCATTGTTTCCCCATCTATTTGCCATGAAATGATGGGACCAGATGCCACGATCTTAGTTTTATGAATGTTGCGCTTTAAGCCAACTTTTTCACTCTCCTCTTTCAATTTCATCAAGAGGCTCTTTAGTTCTTCTTTGCTTTCTGCCATAAAGATGGTGTCATCTGCATTTCTGAGGTTATTGATATTTCTCCCTGCAATCTTGATTCCAGCTTATGCTTCATCCAGTCCAGCATTTCTCATGATGTACTCTGCATATAAGTTAAATAAGCACGGTGACAATATACAGCCCTGACGTACTCCTTTCCTAATTTGCAACCAGTCTGTTGTTCCATGTCCAGTTCTAACTGTTGCTTCTTGACCTGCATCCAGATTTCTCAGGAGGCCAGTCAGGTGATCTGGTATTCCCACGTCTTTAAGAATTTTCCAGTTTGTTGTGATCCACACTGTCAAAGGCTTTGGCATGACTTAGCAACTTAACAAAACAGGACCACACTTTAACCTGGAGAATGGCTGGGCTTCCACATTTAATACGGTGGTCAATTCTCTCCTTGGAACTCTCTCATCTCTTGACTCTTATGAAATATTACTTTCCAAAGTCTTCTTAGATTCCTCTCACTATTTTTGTTCTGGTACACTTCACTGCTCTTTCTTATAAAATGTTGATTCTTTGCTCTTATTTCTCTCTATATATGTCCCTCATCCTTGAATACCTTATTCATGCTTGTCACTTCAACAATTACCTTTAATGGATGAATCCCAGATTTTTATCTCTAGCTCTATCCTCTTTCCCAAGGTATACTTTCACATTTTAAGTTATCAACTCAAAGCTCTCCTTGGCTATGCTGCTCATTACACAAGCATAACTCTATCAAAACTTCAGTTATCTTTATCTCCCTGCATGTTCTCATTTCCATTTTCACCCAGGGATGACTTGGTGTGGCCGGCTGAACACTCAAGAGTTTCCTGTCTCCTAAAAATACCACCAACCAGGAGAGTGCTCTTCTGCCCTAGGTGATTTGCCTTCTGGTTATAACTGACTGATCCACGGGTATTTTCCTGACCCAAGTGAGCCAAGCAGGATTTTCCTTTTTAAATATGGAATTTAGAGATAGATAAATACCATGTTCAAGGGTGCCTGGAAATGAGATTAGTTGAATGTAACCTCCTCAAGTAGAGCCCAGTTACTGCTGCTGTGGGCCCACCTAAAGCCGCCTTCTTTCCGCCCCTTCCTACGTTTTGCTTGTTTAGTTTTGACTTCAAGTTCACATAGTAGTCTTGCATCTTTTTAATACATTTCCACCACCTTTTTTTTTCCCTCACTAGTCAGTTCCAGTAAAATGTTAACAAATAAATCTCCATGTTTTACAATCAGTTCCGATCACCTTTGATGCCTCCTCTTCTCAGTATCTGTTCCACACTGTTCTTCCAGGTTCATCTCTGCACCTTTCCTAGTGCCTGTGCTCATCCCTGTCCCCTTTCTACCTACTGATGTGACCTCTGAATTAGACCCTTGCAGTAGCCTACTTAAATGTCTTCTTCAATTTCTTTGCTCTCACTGCTGTGATTGCTTTTGTTTTAATTATGACCAGAAACCTGTAATCATGCCACTCTACTGCCCAGAAAAACTTATTAGAGCCTCATCATTCAACTCTCTTATAGATACTCATGACTTTTCATAGTCTGAACACACCCACATTTCCAGTCTGATGAATTCTCTCTTGAACTCAGTGTCCTATAAAATGAAGTCTAGTTGCTAATCTCTAATTATGACTATTGCTGAGGCAATCCATGTGGTTTCAAATGCCTGCATGAGTGAAGAACACTGTCTTATGCCATTCATTTATTCATGCAAAAAAAATCATTGTGAAAAGCCTAGAGTCACCAAGCACTCTCCTAGGTCATACTGGAAGTATTCTATACGAGTGCAAAGAGACAGAAAATGAATGAGCAAACAAACATGTTAAAAAAAAAAAATAGTTCAGGGAAGGTGATGAGTGCTATCGAGAAAATAAAACAGCAATTTACTAGAGTGATTGGCAGTACTGACAGGAGACACAGCTTATCAATATTGAGAAAACAGCATTTGAGCCTAGAAATGAGTGATGAGAAAGAGCAAGAAATAAGGAGACAGCCTTGGAGGAGTGAGTACTCCACACTGAGGGTCCTGAAATACCAAAGCCTTTAGCTGGGAATAATCTTAGTTTATTCAAAGAATTGAAAGACTATATGAGAGGAGAATTATGGTCTAGTTCAGCTCAGTTCAGTCACTCTTTTGCGTCTGACTCTGCGACCCCATGGACTGCAGCACATCAGGCTTCCCTGTCCATCACTAATTCCTGGAGCTTGCTCAAACTCATGTCCATTGAGTAGGTGATGCCATCCAACCATCTCATCCTCTGTCATCCTCTTCTCCTCCTACCTTCAATCTTTCCCAGCATCAGGGTCTTTTCAAATGAGTCAGCTCTTCACATCAGGTGGCCAAAGTATTAGAGCTTCAGCTTCAGCATCAGTCATTCCAATGAATATGCAGGACTGATTGCCTTTAGGATGGACTGTTTGATCTCCTTGCAGTAAAAGTGACTCTCAGGAGCCTCCTCTAAAACTACAATTCAAAAGCATCAGTTCTTCAGCACTCAGCTTTCTCTGTGGTCCAACTCTCACATTCAGACATGACTACTGGAAAAACCACAGCTTTGACTAGATGGACCTTTGTTGGCAAATAATGTCTATTTTTAATATGTTGTCTAGGTTGATCATAGCTTTTCTTCCAAGGAGCAAGTGTCTTTTAATTTCATGGCTGCAGTCACCATCTGCAGTGATTTGGGAGCCCAAGAAAAGAAAGTCCGTCACTGTTTCCATTGTTTCCCCATCTCTTTGTCATGAAGTTATGGAACCAGATGCCATGATCTTCTTTTTTTGAATGTTGAGTTTTAGGCCGGCTTTTTCACTCTCCTCTTTCACTCTTATCAAGGGGCTCTTTAGTTCTTCTTAGCTTTCTGCCATAAGGGTGGTATCATCTCATGTCATATGCATCTGAGGTTATTGATATTTCTCCCTTCAATCTTGATTCCAGCTTGTGCTTCATCCAGCCTGGCATTTCGCATGATGTACTCTGCATATAAGTTAAGTAAGCAGGGCGACAGTACTCCTTTCCCAATTTGGAAGCAGTCCACTGTTTGACGTCTGGTTCTAACTGTTGCTTCTTGACCTGTATACAGATTTCTCGGGAGGCAGGTAAGGTGGTCTGTTATTCCCATCTGTTTAAGAATTTACCACAGTTTGTTGTGATCCAGAGTCAAAGGCTTTAGCATAGTCAATGAAGCAGAAGTAGGCATTTTTCTGGAATTGTCTTGCCTTTTCTATGATCCAGCTGATGCTGGCAATTAGATCTCTGGTTCCTCTGCCTTTTTTAAATCCACCTTGAACATCTGGACGTTCAAGGACTGTTGAAGCCTAGCTTGGAGAATTTTGAGCATTACTTTGCTAGCATGTATGATCTAGGGTGAGGGCCAAATGAGATTAGTCTCAGGATCAAAGAGAGGCCTAAACATGGTGAGTTTGAATGTTATCCCCAATGTAATGGACAACTCTCCACTGGAAGATGATAAGCCAGAAAGTTACATGAAAATACACACTAATTTGGCTGTTGTGTTAAAATAGATTGTAGAGGTGTGAAAATAAAAGCAGGAAAATCAGATGGGGATGTGTCACATAGTGGCTTGAGTATAGGGCTATGTTAGCAGAATTAGTGAGAATTAGAGAAAGGTTATATATTTTTAAATGTTTCTTTTTAAGTAGCATATAGTTGCTTTACGATGTTATGTTAGTTTCTGCTGTACAAGGAAGCTATATTTATACATATTTTTTTATAGTGGAGACAACAGGGTTTGTTGATTGGATTAAATTGATGGGTTTTGTATATTTTAGCAAACAGTAGACAATGAATCAGAGAAGGCAATGGCACCCCACTCCAGTACTTTTGCCTGGAGAATCCCATGGACAGAGGAGCTGGTAGGCTGCAGTCCATGGGGTCGCTAGAGTCAGACACGACTGAGCGACTTCCCTTTCACTTTTCACTTTCATGCATTGGAGAAGGAAATGGCACCCACTCCAGTGTTCTTGCCTGGAGAATCCCAGGGACGGGGGAGCCTGGTGGGCTGCCATCTATGGGGTTGCACAGAGTCAGACACGACTGAAGTGACTTAGCAGCAGCAGACAACGAATGCTGTTGAGAGACCAATTGAAAGAAATGATCAACCCTCAAATTCAGACTTCATGAAGCATTCTCTAATGGACCTGACCCTCCTACTTCCTTGTTCCTCTTCTTCCTCTAAACTCCCACTCCTCTTCCTCTAAACTCCCACTCCTCTTATGCACACTTTCTCACTAAAATTCTTGCTTGGATTTAGTGACTTATGTGTATTTCTTACCTCCCCTTCTGGACTGTAAGATTCTTAGTAATGTGTGCCCCCTACAGTCCCTTTTTTAATTTTGCATGGCACACAATTAGTGTCAGCTCTTTTGAAGACTGCATGAAGAAAAACACACGAATGCTATGAAATAGGAATAATGTGAAGGTCAAATTTCTCAAGTGCAGAAATTATCACCGAGCTATAGGCATCTGAAATCTGAGAACCTTTCCAGATAGATTGAACAGTTGTGGAGTTTGGCTAGTTGAGGCTCTGCCTCACTTGGAAGCCCAGGACTAGCTGAGTGATTGAGAGTGGCTGTTTCCGAAAACCAAGCCCAGAAAGTCAACGTGAAGCTAGCTTATGTGAGAGAGGAGTCTCAAGGCTCACTTGGTCACATAACAGATAAAGTGATTAGGTGTCATAACCACTTTAAATTGCAGTTTGTCCATATACCTAATGCATATAATAATAGCAACACATCAGAGATGGCTTGTGAAAAATTACTAATAATTACTCTTATAAATAGAGCACTCACTGTATTCTCTGCAATGGCCTGAATGCTTTAATTGTTCTGTGTACTAACCCATTTATTGCTCCTAACAACACTGGGAAGCATATGCTTTTATTCCACTTTTATAAATCCCCCCCCAAAAATATAAATCACTGAAAAGCCCTCACCTTTCCAACACAGAGAAAACAGTCTGTAAATACTAGAGAAAAATATATGGACATGGAGCCAAACACTAAGTTTTAAAACCCAGTTTTCCTGCTTGTTTTTGACCTTGGATATGGCAAACCCTCATAACCTCAGTGCTCTCCTTTTTAAAGTGGACTGATAAAAAAAATAAATGAGACAAAGTCTGTGAAAGTCCACATAAAATTATAATGAAGTCCTGGATAAGTGTAGATTTTTGGAAAAAGTTAGAATTGATTTTTAGCTCAAGTGTGTAAGAACCAATCCTTGTAAATTCAGTGTCCTCAGGAGAAAGCATGAAACGGACCTTCAAAGAAGAAAGCCCCTCATTTACCACAGCTTTGTTATCACAGTGAAAAGTCTTTCCTAAAGATTTGTGACTTGCTCATGTCCAGAGGACTGACAGCTTTAAGTAAAAATGAAAACTTCCATAGATGCAGATCTTAGCTCATTTCTAGCCTTATCCATCCAGGGTGTCTGGACAAATTAATTAGAGTGTTACATGTGAGTGCCTTTTCCCTGTTAAGAAGTGCCTCTTCCTCTACTATCTTCTGTTATCCTCCTAGAAATTCTATAAAAGGGGAACATTATCCCAGTTCTGCTACTCTAAGGATCTACCTCCTGTGCCTCCTAGGTTAGCTCTGGGCTCACAGAGAACACCTGCCCTGCATCTAATTGCTTCTGACCACTAAAGTGAGGGTAGAATGTCCCTTAGTCTGAGTATTAACTTAAATTTTCTAAATTGTTTGCTGTTCCTTGTTAATATTTTCAAATATACTTTCTTCAGAGTCTTTTCTTAATGCAAATTAGGAGTTCAAAGACAGAAATGCTAATTATAGCTTCTCTTTGCTTCTCAAAGACAAGGTTCTTTTATGTATATTAAACAGACATACGCGTGCACATGCACACACACACATATATACACATATCTCAGTTGGCTTGCTCCTGGTTAAATACAATTTATTTTTGTGGATTTCAGTTTAGGGTTAGCATTTCCCTTGTTATTTAAAGGGGTGTTTTCTGTTAAAAGTAATTTATATATTGTAACTGTATGATAGCCAGAGTAATGCTCCCCCAAGGACATCCACATCCTAATCTCCAAACCCATGGATATGCTAGGTTGTATGCAGAGTACATCATGAGAAATGCTGGACTGGGAGAAACACAAACTGGAATCAAGATTGCCGGGAGAAATATCAATCACCTCAGATATGCAGATGACACCACCCTTATGGCAGAAAGTGAAGAGGAACTCAAAAGCCTCTGGATGAAAGTGAAAGTGGAGAGTGAAAAAGTTGGCTTAAAGCTCAACATTCAGAAAATGAAGATCATGGCATCCGGTCCCACCACTTCATGGCAAATAGATGGGGCAACAGTGGAAACAGTGTCAGACTTTATTTTTCTGGGCTCCAAAATCACTACAGATGGTGACTGCAGCCATGAAATTAAAAGACGCTTACTCTTTGGAAGGAAAGTTATGACCAACCTAGATAGCATGTTCAAAAGCAGAGACATTACTTTGCCAACAAAGGTTTGTCTAGTCAAGACTATGGTTTTTCCAGTGGTCATGTATGGATGTGAGAGTTGGACTGCGAAGAAGGCTGAGTGCCGAAGAATTGATGCTTTTGAACTGTGGTGTTGGAGAAGACTCTTGAGAGTCCCTTGGACTGCAAGGAGATCCAACCAGTCCATTCTGAAGGAGATCAGCCCTGGGATTTCTTTGGAAGGAATGATGCTAAACCTGAAACTCCAGTACTTTGGCCACCTCATGAGAAGAGTTGACTCATTGGAAAAGACTCTGATGCTGGGAGGGATTGGGGGCAGGAGGAGAAGGGGACAACAGAGGATGAGATGGCTGGATGGCATCACTGACTCGATGGACGTGAGTCTGAGTGATCTCCGGGAGTTGGTGATAGACAGGAAGGCCTGGCGTGCTGCGATTCATGGGGTCGCAAAGAGTCAGACACAACTGAGTGACTGATCTGATCTGATGACAGGGTAATTAAAAGGTAACAGGGCAATGCTAATTAGTTGACCTTAACAAAGAAGGATTATCCTTGTTATTCAGACAAGCCTGATGGATTCACAAGAATAAATGAAAGAAAGAAGCAAAAGAGTCTGATTCAGGATGATGCTACTTGAGAAAGACTCAATTCTCCATTGCTGGCAATGAAGTTAGAGGTGGCCACTAGTGAGGGAATGTGTGCAGACTCTAGAACCTGAAAACACCAAGAGAACAAATTCTTACCTAGAGCCTTCTAAAGGAGCATAACCCTGTTGACACCTGGATGTTAACCCAGTAAGACCCATTTCAGACTTCTGACCTCCAGTGTTGTAAGATAACAAATCTGTGTTGTTTCAAGCCACCAATTTTCTCTTAATTTGTTACCGTAGCAATAGGAAACTACTACAGACTGATTTTGGCATTACAGCAACATGAGTACAATGATTTAAAAAAAAAAAAAAAACAACTCAAGCAATCTCCAGCAGTGATAAGCTACCACACTGATTGACTAGGAGTTCTGGGAAACATGTACTTCTCAGAAGAGAAATGATTCCCTAACTCTCCAGGCCTCTGTTTATGGAGCTGAGGTGTGTGTGTTACTCACTCAGTCATATCTAACTCTTTATGAACCCATGGACTGTAGCCTGCCAGGCTTCTCTGTCCATAGGATTCTCCAGGCGAGAATACTAGAGTGGATTGCCATTCCCTTCTCCAGAGGATTTTCCCAACCCAGGGATCAAACCTTGGTCTCTCCTGCATTGCATGCAAATTCTTTACCGTTTAAACTACAGATGTATTTACTTTACCTCTTAAAAAAAAAAAATTAGGCTTAGTCTTTTTGCTTAACAGATTTACTAAGACACAGCCCCCAGGATCACTTGCTGCTAGCTTGAAGCAGATCTTGGCACTAGTCATCAGTTTGTCTGATTTGGGGTCCTAGCAACAGCTAGCACTCATGAATGGTATTTGGCCTGCAAATGCATGCCAAGTCACTTCAATCATGTCCAACTCTGAGCAACCCTGTGGACTGCAGCCTGCCAGGCTCCTCTGTCCATGGGATTTTCCAGGTAAGAATACTGGAATGGGTTGCCATGCCCTCCAGGGGATCTTCCTGACCCAGAGATTGAACCCATATCTCTTAGGTCTTCTGAATTGTCAGGCAAGTTCTTTACTACTAGTGTCGCCTGGGAAGGGATATCTGTGACCTTCATGGCCAATTAAATGGCTTCTGTTTATTGAGGATTTGTCTGATCTCACTGGGAGGAATCTCTTTCTTCTACAGTGCCTTGTCCTTCCTTGCTTATATCTTACTGATTTTGTAGACATCTTAGGTTCCCTGTTACAGTAGAAAGTACAGTGAATTAAGGGTCTAAAGACCCGGCTATAAATCCTGGCTGCTACGCCCTGGCTAAAAGAACTTTGTTTAGAGTTTGACTTCAGGAAGTTTGTCAAAGATATCAAAAGATTTTAAACATTCAATGAAGTAGGATCATAAGTCACTGTGAAACACTGCTTGTTCACTTAACCAAAATGATGATAATATAGTCAAAGGCAAATACAGAAAGTTACAAGAGATTACTTAAGAGATTAAGAAGCTTTACAATCAGTTGTCAAAAACAACAGATCGATATTTTAAGAAAACTTTGTCTTCTTGTGAAGTCGCTCAGTCGTGTCCCCATGGACTATAGTATGCCAGGCTCCTCCAGCCATGGGATTCTCCAGGCAGGAATACTGGAGTGGGATGCCATTGCCTTCTCCAGGGGACCTTCCTGACCCAGGGATCAAACCCAAGTCTCCTGCATTGTAGGCAGACTTTTTACTACCTGAGCCACCAGGAAATCCCTTTTCTTAGCAAAGAGTAAATTCTACTTTTCTACCATTTTACCTTTAATATTGCATTAAAATTCATTAACTCAAGTAAATCAATTTAATGTCACATAAAACTCTTTTTTCAAGGTTCCTTTTCCACAAATTTTTATACTCTTATTAGTTTGTCCCTTCTTTTGTTTTCCATTTAGAAATAACCTGTTTCAGGACAAAATCATTTTCTTTGTCCTTAAAAAATAAACAAAACAAAACAAAAGTCAATATTTTATACTTTCTCTTACCAACATCATACATCTTCCTCTATTCATACAGTCCTTTATAAAAATTTATTTTTAGGAAAATATTCCTCTTTGTAGTATATTTCAGTCAAGCACAAAATGTATTTACTAATAGTCTCAAATATATTTAACATTGCTGTAATAAGTGGTCAAAAGTAGGTAAACATAGACTTCCTTAGCAATTAAAGTTTCAATATTTTATCTTATTTAAAAGTGAACTAGAATTCAATGAATTTCCATCATTTAAATTGATTCAGTGAAACTTTAAAGTTTCAAGTTACCAAAAATTGGAAAATTATTTTTAGGTAGGTGTATCATAGTATTGGCATCACTGACTCGATGCACATGAGTTTGGGTGAACTCCCGGAGTTGGTGATGGACAGGGAGGCCTGGCGTGCTGCGATTCATGGGGTTGCAAAGAGTTGGACACGACTGAGCAGCTGAACTGAACTGATCATAGTGTTAGTCTCTCAGTTTTGTCCAACTCTTTGAGATACTATGGACTGTAGCCTGCTAGGCTTCTCTGTCCATGGAATTCTCCAGGCAAGAATACTGGAGTGGGTGGCCATTTTCTTCTCTGGGGGATCTTCCTGACCCAGGGTTTGAACCTGGCTGGCCTGCATTATAGGTAGATTCTTTACCATCTGAGCCCCCAGGGAAGCCCTAGGTACAATAAAAGTATATTTAACATTGATGACTCTAAAGACATATCTGTTTAATTAAATCAGCAACACAAACTTCTTTTTATTCATTAAGATTAATCTTAGATCATGTGATCCTTTAAATTTGGGGCCAATTTATATTATATTTAGAAATAATTGATTTGTAAGTGCTTACTTTTAAATCAGTTAAATAGAGCTCTTTTACAGAATAATTTTGCTAATACATTCCGGAGGTAGAGACATACTATATTTTTAATATACACACAGACATATATATATCCAGATAGATGCAGAGATCACATGGTTTTCTTGCTGAAATTTAAAAAGGCCTCGTTTCCTTTTTCATCTCAGTTTTGGGTCCCACTAATTGAGCCAAGACTGTAGTCTCAAGTGTGTTGGCTATGTCTTCATTTCAAGGACATGGTAAGAGTTATAATTTCAAGCTGTTCTCCAGGAACAGTTTTTGTTCTCTTAGAGTCAAAATTGTGAAAAGATGTTTTATCAAGTTAGTTTCTCTGAGTATGTAAGAAAATAGTTTTGGAATGTCAAAACAGCCCCCTCCTGGTGATTTGGGGGCAAGATAAATACTTGCAAGTATTGACTGTATCCATTGTACATGAAGCTGTCTGGCGTTCCAGCCTGTGGCTGTGCATCCAGGAGCTGGTAGGGTTGAGAAGCACAATCCCCTCCTCCTTTTTGTTTCATTTTACCATAAACTACAAATCTTTCCAACTTAAAGCTACATTTTTTTTAAAAAGTTGAGCCAACCCAGTTGACTCAGAATTTCCTTCTGCTTTCTTTTTTGTTTGTGTGTTTTAAACTTCTTATTTTGTATTGGGTTATAGCTGATTAACAAACAACATTGCCATAGTTTCAGAGGAACAGCAAAGGGACTCAGCCATACAAATACATGTATCCATTCAAAAGTTCCTTCTGCTTTCTCTGTCTAGCAACTTCCCTATAGAATCCTTCCACCTAGGAAATATACTAGTACCCCAAAAGATTCCAAGTCTTAAAATTTTAATGGTTTAGGCAAAACTCAGAACTGCCACTTTTTTAAATCAATGAGGTCTGGATATCAGGAGAACTCACCAAAGCACTGGGAGAATGATGGGAAGCCAGAGGGGCTCAAGGGGCCTGTGTTGGATATCGGTTCAAAGAAGACTCCAGGTGACCTCAAGTGGGTTTCTCTGATACCCTGTCAACTCTGTCAAGCAGTGCAGGTGGAAAATCAATAACCAGTCTATAACTCAGGTGAAGAAAAGTTTTATTCAAGTGAAGCTGAAGGTATAGTCCAGGAGACAGTCTCTCAGCTCTGAGAAATGTTCTACTGAAGCATGGCTTTAGCATAGTATTATACCTTACTAGAACATCAAACTTGGCAGGGGATTATTCTTTGAAAAGTTCAAAAGAGAAGTATAGCTACAGATTAGCACTACACAGTGGGGCAGTATGGAGCAGGAAATGGCAACACACTTCATTATTCTTATCAAGAGAATCCTGTGGACAGAGGAGGCTGGTGGGCTGCTGTCCATAGGGTCGCACAGAGTCAGACACAACTGAAGTGACTTAGCATGCACGCATGCATTGGAAAAGGAAATGGAAACCCACTCCAGTGTTCTTGCCTCAAGAATCCCAGGGACGGCGGAGCCTGGTGGGCTGCCATCTGTGGGGTCGCATAGAGTTGGACATGAGTGAAGCGACTTAGCAGCAGCAGCAGCAGTGGGGCAGTATGATCCTGGTATCTGGCAAGGGGACAGAGAGTATTAATATTGGCATCACAGGAAGAAAGGCAATGATCTGCATCTTCAAAGTGAGCATTCTTCACTTCTACTGCCAATTCATGGTTTCAGTGGGACATTCAAACCAGGAAACTAGATATTTAATTGCTTAATGGACAGCTGCATACATATTTTTAAGAAATGCATTCTAGGTACATTTACTAACCTTTCAGGAGAAGCCCTTCAGCTAAATAAAATAGCTTGAGTTTTGTCATGTTTGAGTGGAAGTTTGTCCAGAGAACATTTACAGATATTTGCAAGTAATTGGGAAACCTATCAATGAGGTATATAATATACTAAGGGTGGAAATAAGGATTGGAATAGAATAGATACATCAGAAAGTTAATAGTTTTCATCATTTTACTGAGAAAATCTTAAAATTAAAAGAGACTCTAAAGGTCATACAACAACCTTGTCTTCGTTATCTGCCCTAAAAGATCCCTTAAGTTAAGAGGTCTTTTCAACAACTTCCCAGGACCATTTTTCTCTTCTGCCTAGGAGGCCTCAGTCCAGCCACACCACCATCATAAGTGTTGCCCTCGTGTGTGT
Source organism: Bubalus bubalis (assembly GCF_019923935.1). NCBI lineage: Eukaryota > Metazoa > Chordata > Mammalia > Artiodactyla > Bovidae > Bubalus > Bubalus bubalis. The sequence continues at coordinate 76,879,480 of NC_059163.1, forward strand.
CCATTTACACTTCTGGGAAAGTCATTCCTCCTCTCTCACTTATTTTTAGAGACCTAGATTAGTTTTTCTCTTCAATGGAACTTTCTCAGTGATGCCAACCACACTGATGTCTTGCTTCTCTTAACTCCTATTGACTGAGAATAGAAAAATTTTCCAATAGAATTTAATTGCTTTTTAACTTCTCTTTTAAATGTCTCATTCTGATATTGTCTGTCATTTACAGTTTCAGAATCATGAAATAGGGGGTGTTTTAAGCCAGTTTTGTCCACTTCCTAAATCCTTTGACCTTGAACAAGTTAATTCTGCTCTCAGTACCTCAATTTTAAACCTGTAAAAGATAAAAAGATTAGATTATTATTTGATATCTAAATGATCTCCAGATATTTCAGTTCAGTTCAGTTCAGTTCAGTCTCTCAGTTCTAGCCAACTCTTTTTGACCCCATGGACACACCAGGCTTCCTTGTCCATCACCAATGCTTGGAGCTTACTCAAACTCATGTTCATCGAGTCGCTGATGCCATTCAACCATCTCATCCTCTGTTATCCCCTTCTCCTCCTGCCTTAAATCTTTCCCAGCATCAGGGTCTTTTCAAATGAGTCAGTTCTTCACATCAGGTGGCCAAAGTGTTGGAGCTTCAGCTTTAGCATCAGTCTTTCCAATGAATATTCAAGACTGATTTCCTTTAGGATGGACTGGTTGGACCTCCTTGCAGTCCAAGGGACTCTCAAGAGTCTTCTCCAACACCATAGTTCAAAAGCATCAATTCTTCAGCACTCAGCTTTCTTTATAGTCCCACTCTCACATCCATACATGACTCTGGAAAAGCCATAGCTTTGACCAGACAGACCTTTGTCGGCAAAGTAACGTCTCTGCTTTTTAATATGCTGTCTAGGTTGTCTATGCTGTCTAGGTTGTTTAATATGCTGTCTAGATATTTATACAAATATAAATTAATATTTTTAAATTTAAATTTGACTTCACTTGTTCCTATGTGCCTTGTCATTCTACCTTTGTTTTTGAAGATAAAATAGGTAGGTAAATAAATCTATCCAACTTTAACATTTTTACAGGTTTCCCTGGTGGCTCAGATGGTAAAGAATCTGCCTGAAATGCAGGAGACCCATATTTGATCCCTCGGTCAGGAAGATCCCCTGGAGAAGGAAATACCTATCCATTCTGGAATTCTTGCCTGGAGAATTCCATGGACAGAGGAGCCTAGCAGGCTACAGTCCATGGGTTGGCAAAGAGTAGGACACGAATCAATGACTAACACTTTCACTTTAACATTTTTCTCAACTTTGTTATATTTATTTTTATATTTGCATATCAATAGTACAAGGATCATTTCTTACCTAAGAAATATCACTTGATGAAACTTCAAACTGAAGCTACAAAAAAGAAAAAGAAATGATCAATTTCATGTTTCAGGGAAATTAACTCAATCAAGATTACTGAAAGGATGAATTGATGCAAGGAAATTAAAAGTGTACTCCCTGATCCTCTCTCTTCTTCAGACTAGTTAATTGGTTTGGTCATGCCTCCTTGAGTACATTTTACTTTTCCTAAAAGTTTCTGGCAATTGTTCAGAATACCTTGCCAGAGCCTCAGGGAAAGAACCCTTCAACATGGTGCGACGAGGACTGAGACTGGAGCAGTGATGAATGGTGAGGTGCATAGAATCTGGAACCCAGGATGGCTAAATTCAAATCTCAACTCTTCTGTCTCCTTGAAACCAAAGTAATAATATTAATCTCAGGGAATTATGAAAGAATTATATTGGTTAATGTGTGTAAAAATTTTAGAATCGTGTCTAACATTTATAAGTTATCCATAAATGCTTAGTGGCTATTAGTTTTTGGAGTATATCAAATATAAATCCTCAATATCCCCCTTATAAAATGTGACTTTGTGGAAATAACATAATCTCAACAAGCCTTGGTTTTTATTTTTCTTTGAAATAGGGATACAATATCTAACTCTGGTTTGTGGTAAGAATAAATTAATTTATACATGTAAAGTACATAGTACGGTGCCCAGCTTAGAGTAACTGGGCATGAAATGTTAGTTTAATCCTTTGGTATTCCTTTCCTATTCTGGATGTGGTGGTGGTGGTTTAGTTGCCAATGTCCAACTCTTGTGACCCCATGGACTATAGCCTGCCAGGCTCCTTTGTCTACGGAATTTTCCAGGCAAGAATACTTGAGTGGGTAGCTGTTTCATTCTCCAGGAGGTCCTTCCAAACCCAGGGATCGAACCTACGTCTCTTGCATTGGCAGACGGATTCTCTACTGCTGAGCCACCAGGGATGCCCATGCTAGATACTCCTCACAATGTAAAGAAAGGAGTGAGCCTGGGAATGGAGGGGAAAAGCCAAAGCATATTTTAATATAATAACATGGGTTGGGGCTGAAAAATTACTGCAACAAAATGATAGACCCTAATCTGGAGTTGTTTTTTTTTTTTAATAATATGTAATCAACTATTCTTTTCCAAAACGCCCCTAGAGAAACACTCTTCTCCAAGTGTTCTCCATTTCCCTAGATTTCTCAGATGAAGAATGAAACTCTTCAATGGTGTTATCTTACAAATCCTGCATTGGGGGCTGCATGTGAAAGAACCATTGTATTCTTTGAGAGCTGCAGGATCCTACAGCTGGAACCAACAAAAAGAGTTCAGAAAACCAAGTGACAAATGCAATTAATGTAGAGTGGAAAGGGAAGGGCCTCCAAGACTCTCAGCTGGTGAATCCTACACTAGGAATGTCATTGTCCTAAAGGGAAATACTGCCTGAAATGAACAAAATCAAACCTGTGGTGCTTTATCTGAATTTCAAGCAAGGTTGGGATTTCTTTCCTAGAAAATGAGATATGGCAATTTTAAAATACTTTGCCTAACTCTATAAATCAAAAGGTCAATTGACAAATACTTGTTGAAATCTACTGAAGGGTGTAAAGGGAGAATAATAAATTTGAGTGTCAGACTAAGGGATTCCCAAGTGGCTCCGTGTTGAAGAATCCATCTGCCAAGGCAGGAGATGCAGGAGACTCGAGTTTAATCCCTGGGTTGGGAAGATCCCCTGGAAGAAGAAATGGCAACTCACTCCAATATTCTTCTCTAGGAAATTCCATGGACAGAGGAGGTTGGTGGGCTACAATCCGTGGGGTTGCAAAGAGTCAGACACAACTGAGTGACTGAGCATGCATGCAGGTCAGACAAAAGGATATTCAAACTCTAGATCAATTACTTTCTAGCTGTGTGGTCTTGACTAAATCATTTAACCTCTCTGTACCTCAGTTTTTTTCAACTGTAATATGGTATTGTGTAGGATTAAAAATTACAGTTATAGTTTGACTGACCTAATTAATTTTTGCAGCTTTTTTTACCCTTTGACTTCCTACAGCTAGCTATATGTTGGCAGGAATTTCAGAGAATGGTTACTTAAAACATTTATTTTCTCATCAACTTCTGAGAACTGCTTCTTCACTGGCTTGATGACACAACTGTAAATAACCTGTTTAGATGGATAAATGGTTGGGCAGATTGATAGAAAGAATATCTCCTGTAAGCATATTATGCATAACAAAAAGCACTGTTTTCAGAGCCAGTTTTAATGACCTAAAGTTGTGTGTACCAGTTATATTCTTGGAATCCAGAGGAGAAAATTAGGCCTGTGGGCTGGGATGTTCAAAAGTCTTTATAGGAAAAAGACTGGAACTAGACTTAGGAGCAGCAGGACCAGAGAAGAGCAAAGTCATCTCATCCATCTAGACCCAGCAGAGCCTCTAAAGAGCTGGCACGTCTGTCATAATCCCACAACTACCCTGTGCTGAGCAGGGGAGCACCAGCAGCTAGGCTCAGCTCTCCATGTTCCGTTAACTCTCGTGTCAACCATGACAAGGAGGCAGCTGCATCCCCATCTTGGATTTAGAAAACTGAGACTCAGAGATGGAGCAGTTTCCCCCAACTCACAGAGCAAGCAAGCGACAGAATCAGGATTTAACCCAAGCCTACTTACCCTGAAGCTTGTATATGATCTATTATTTCCAATAATGATGAAAGCTACCATCATTGATCCTTACCTCCTCCATAAAGTCTTCATCCTGTTACTACCAACCACCTTTCCCCAGGTGGCGCTGACTTTCCCTTCTTGTGCTCCCACTGTATCTTCAAAGATATCTACTCAAGGGAGAGAACATTTATGGATCACATTTCATGCCTGGCTCCTCCGTTAACCTGTAAGTCCCCAAAGGATAGGATTGGACGTTATTTCTCATTTTATTATTCACGTATCATCCATAGCTCAGTGCTGTCCTTACTCGCTCAGCCATGTCCGATTCTTTGCAACCACATGGACTGCAGCCCACCAGGCTCCTCTGTCCATGGGAATTCTCCAGGCCAGAATACTGGAGTAGGTTGTCATGACCTCCTCAGAGCTCAGAGTAGCAGCTTAATAAATGTTAAAGAATAACTGAATGAAAGAATGAATGCTCATTGCCTACCATACAGTGCACCCCCAGGTTTGGCAAGTTGACCTCTTTATGCTTCCAGTTCCTCGCCTGTAAAATGAAGATGACCATAATACCTACCACATAGAGCTGTGCATGTGTGCATGAAGTCACTTCAGTCATGTCTGACTCTTTGCAACCCTATGGACCAGAGCCGGCCAGGCTCCTCCATCCATGGGATTCTCCAGGCAAGAATACTAGAGTGAGTTGCCATGCCCTCTTCCAAGGAATCTTCCCCACCCAGGGATCAAACCCATGTCTCCTACAACTACCTACACTGGCAGGTGGGTTCTTTACCACTAACACCACTTGAAAAGCCCACATAGAGATGTAGGGATGAGTTAATGAACTAATATGGATTGGGATTTCCCTGGTGGTCCAGTGGTTACAATTCTGAGCTTTCACTGCAGGGGGCATGGGTTTAATCCCTGCTCGGGGAACTAAGATCCTACAGCAGCAATATGGATGAACACATAATAAATGCTCAGTAAGTAGTAGTAGTATTATTATGACCATTCTAAGTTCCCAGAGTTCCCTTTAAATAGAAAACTTTAAATAAAGCATTGAAGTATCATAAGCACAACTTCACAGAACAAGAACTGTTTTCAGAGTGGTTAAGTGTCTTGCAAAATATCACACAGCAAGAAGTGGCAGAACCAGGAAATGTTCCCTGGGGCCTCAGACATTACTGATAAACCCCTTATGTCTCCTAGTGAGTTTCAGAGGCTAAAAATTCTTTCACATACAGAGTCCCAGTTGATTCTTTTCACCACCACTCTTGGGCTGGGTTTCAGCACAGAGGAGATAACCCACAGAGTGACTAAGCTGGTGTGGTTCTGACATGGCCCAGAATCCGTGCCCCCAAAGCTCCCTAGACTGCTAGGTGTGGTTCGGAATAGAACGCCCTATGGGATTTTTCAGGACAAGCGCGACTCACGCTTACCTGATGATAAGAATCACCTAACTTCTAGTTTAAGAACATAAGCTCCAGAATCTTCGGAATCAGAGTCTCCACAAAAGATTCTTTTAACAAGCACCCGAGTAACGTTTATCATCAGGGAAGTTTGTGAAACTTTGCTCTGAGATGGGCTAAAGCAAACATTTAAGGATGATAGTAGCGCTCACCCTCCAGGGGACTGTTACTGAACAGCAGTGTTCTTCCCAGGCCCTGCTCTGCCGCACCCCACCCCACCCCCATCCACTTTTGTAAATATGAGGACTAAATCAATCTCCCTAATAATGCTCTCAATCATGTGTCAGCAGGGACCAGAACAGCCCCAGTGGAGTGGCAGGTGGGCGGCGGCTTGGATGCTCCCGCTTGAAAAAAGCCACTGAATTATGAATATTTTTGCCTCTGCACTTTTCTCTCTAGAAAAGCTGCCCCTGGGCTTCCGCAGGGGCTTTTTAAAGAGGCTATAGACACCAGCCACCAAAATGTAATTTTTCCTAGCATCCCGAGAGTGAGCGGGGTCGAGCTGCCTCGCGGAGCAAGCTCAGGGAAGAGAGAGCAGCTGCTCTGGGGAAAAGGGGACATTCGCAAGCTTCCCAGGCAGCAAACTAGCGCGCAGACAAGCTCTACCCACCCAGCCCGGGGTTGCAGCGTCAGCGCACAGAGCGCCGCTGTGCTCTCCCGGGCAAGTTTCCTAGGAGTGTCCCTTCTCTCCACGGACACTGCAAAGTCTCCAGTTCTCCAACAGATCTTTCCCTCGCAGCTTTGAAGTCCAAGTTCTCGCTGGCTGCAGCGCAGAGTCCCGGGGCCGGCGGGCTGTGGTGGAGGGACCCCACCAGGCAAATGCCAGCATCAGTATGAGAGCCTGGACTTCAGCCCAGGTCGGTCCTCACCCCGGGGGGCCGCTGCTTTGCCCGGTGCATCTTTGAGGAGCTGCTCACTTTTCCCCCTTGCGAGTCTTTGTTCCAAGCGAGATATTACTCGGATTCTCTAATTAACTCCCTCCATTCCGAAGGAGTTCGGAGGCTGGGATGCCTCTACCTGCTTGAAGGATGTTGACTCTTGAGTGGGAGTCGGAAGGACTGCAAACAGTGGGTATTGTTGTGATTATATGTGCATCTCTGAAGCTGCTTCATTTGCTGGGACTGATTGATTTTTCAGAAGGTAAAGTGGTCGCTCCCATCTGTGCCGTTGGTCAGGTCTGGTTCAGAACTGGATACAGACGCTGCAGAGTTGAGGAGGCTTAAAATACGCAAAAAGTTTTAAAATATGCATGCTTGACATGGAGCACCCTAGCACTGAACAGTTCATTTCTGTGTACCCAGATATTTGACATTGGAAAGGAAGGGATATTGTGCCATTATCTTTCTATCTGAAATTTATTTGAGTTTAGGGTGATATTATGGGTTAAATGTACTTCTGAGGTGGGAAATTAGGGCTCTCTTTACTCCAGGGTGATAATACAGGTTGCTGTTTTGGTTGTCAAGTTTACCACGCCTTAATGTCATTAGTAATTCCATCCTCTGGAGGAGTACCCTGATTTGTGAGAGAAATATGTAGGTGCCTCATTAGTTAGGAGATGTGCGGGTGGAGCTGAGTTATTGATTATGATAAAAAATGGGTAAGCTTTTGATTTAAAATCGAGTTAATGAATGCTTAGCAAAAATGTGCTTTGAACACTTAATTTGCAGAAGTGTTTCATTTACATTTCCCAGTGAGCCACTTTGCTCATTTGTCTCTTGAGTGAAAATCCATATAAGCCCAGGACAGCATTGCTGCTATCAATTAATATTTTATCCTCCTGAATTTTACTACCAAAATCAATTCTACTATTCAAAGATTGGCAAGTTAAAAAACGTTGTAACTTCTTTTTAATAGTGATATATATATTTACATACGTATACATTATTTTTCATTGAAATAACATGCTTTGAATTATTTAAAACCTAATTATTGATGTCAGTTCTACATCCAAGCCATTCTTTATTCTCAAGTGAAAAAATGGTGTTCCTGAGACATTTGCTAATACCTTCCGGATAAGGATAAGATCTTTTACTGCCGAGTTATTTATGCATATTCACTTCTCACATTGTGTGTAATGTGGGAAGATGATGAAAATATTTAAGCCTGCCTGTGTTTCTAATCTTCCTGACAGAGTTCAGGAGCTTAGCTAAGATGACAGCATCCCAAACTACATCCGGTATACAGGTTGTTGCTGTTAACATGTTAATAATGGTCGGTGTATCTTATCTTTAGAAAGCCTTTCCTTCTACAAGTGGGTCCATTAGATTCTACTGTTTAGACCAGTGTAAGAACATCAGAAGTTCTCATGCAATTTTCATATCTTTTTTTTTTTTAAGTCTTCTCAATCTGTAACAAGTTCTGCTCAGGGACACATAAGAACAATATTGTAATAGGATTAAATAAACCCTCAGAAAATAGAATTTCTGGTTTTTTTCCTCATATTACACAGTAATTTTATTTAACTGTGGGAATAATTTTATTTAACCTCACATTTCTCCTGAGAGGAAAGCAATACAGAAACAAACTTTTTTCCAAGTGCTGCACAACGATCTTGCATTATTTTGAGATGTCGGCCTCAACCCTTTCTAGTGGTATCGTAACAAAATACAGATAAGATCATTTTAATTTATGTGATTGGAATAGTTTGCTTCTGTTTCATTTCTTCGCCATGTTAGTTTTTGTTTTCTGGAATCCGTTGAGCCATAGCCCTCAGTTGTAGTGTGCTGTACTCAAGATGGTCTTGTTTCAGATCTAGATGAAGCATAAAGGAAAAACACCACAGAGATATTTGAGAAAGTCGACTCTCACAGCCCTATAGTGGTTATAAGATAGCACGCAGTTCTTTTATTGCCAGTGTTGGTAATACAGACTTTTAAAGTCAAAAGTCGCAAGTTTGCAAATGACTCAGCTTTTATTCTTTAAGTTCTTTCTTATGTCACGTAAAGATTTTCAGACAAAATCTTCAAATTTGAGTTCCAACAATACAAAAAGTAAAATTGTAAACTTAACTCTTCCAACCAGAATCAGAGAATTTTGAGATAGTCTGAAACATCTTTCTTGGGGTAGGTATCCATATCCATACCCAAGTAATAATACCCATGTCCATATATGAATCTTTATTTCTAATTTTGTTGTTCAGTCTCTCAGTTACAACCCCATGGACTGCAGCATGCCAGACTTCCCTGTCCTTTATCGTCTCCCAGAGCTTGCTCAAACTCCTGTCCATAGAGTCGGTGATGCCATCCAACCATCTCGTCCTCTGTATCCCCTTCTCCTGATTTCAATCTTTCCCAGCATAGGGTCTTTTCTAATGAGTCAGCTCTTTGCATCAGGTGGCCAAAGTATTGGAGCTTCAGCCTAAACAGCAGTCCTTCCAATGAATATTCAGGATTGATTTCCTTTAGGATTGACTGGTTGGATCTCCTTGCTATCCAAGGGACTCTCAAGAGTCTTCTCCAACTCCACAGTTCAATATACTTTGTTTCTATGTACACACATATATAGATGATGTGCCTACACATTTAAAATATTGTGTAAAATGTCCAGTGTGCTGTGCTTAGTTTCTCTGTCATGTCCAACTCTTTGTACTCCATGGACTGTAGCCCACTAGGCTCCTCGGTCCATGGAATTTTCCTATCAAGAATATTGGAGTGGTTGCCATTTCCTACTCCAAGGGATATTCCCAACCCAGGATTGAATGCACATCTCCTGCATCTCCTGCACTGGCAGGCAAATTCTTTACCACTAGCACCACCTGGGAAGCCCAAAATGTCCAATAAATTGGGCAAACTTTGAGTTCAATATGTAAGTTTTGGTTGTGCTAAAATAACAAAGATGCAGGTTACCACCATACAGGTGGTATATTTCCTTGACAAGTGGAAAAATATAGGGAAAAAATTCCTTTTTTGTTCCAAAGTATATGTTAAAAAATACTGATCTAGTCCAACTGACTCAGTTTACATGGGAGACAACTGCAACCCAGAGAGGGTAACTGATTTATTAGAAGACAACACTAATTGGGAATGGAGACAGAACCAAATCCAAAGAGCTCTGAATCCTATACGGTGCTTTTTCCTATTACAACACACTTTTCACTTATTTCTCTTTTCTAATATTGGGAAGAGAATGAACAAAAACATTGGTGGGAAATTTCCTGAATTCCTGAATCTTGTCCTGAACTGTCCACTCAGTTCAGTCATTCAGTCAGGTCCAACTCTTTGTGACCCCATGGACTGCAGCATGCCAGGCTTCCCTGTCCATCACCAACTCCTGGAGCTTACTCAAACTCATATCCTTGAGTCTGTGATGCCATCCAACCATCTCATCCTCTGTCATCCCTTTCTCCTCTCTCCTTCAATCTTTCCCAGCATCAGGGTCTTTTCAAAAGAGTCAGTTCTTTGCATCAGGTGGCCAAAGTATTGGAGTTTCAGGTTCAGCATCAGTCCTTCCAATGAATATTCAGGACTTATTTCCTTTTGGATGGACTGGTTAGAGGAACTGTCCACTAACACTCTATGAGATATCTGCTGCTACTGCTGCTAAGTCGCTTCAGTCGTGTCCAACTCTGTGCAACCCCAAAGATGGCAGCCCACCAGGCTCCCCTGTCCCTGGGATTCTCCAGGCAAGAACACTGGAGTGGGTTGCCATTGCCTTCTCCAATGCATGAAAGTGGAAAGTGAAAAGTGAAAGTGAATTCGCTCAGTCGTGTCTGACTCTTAATGACCCCATGGACTGCAGCCTACCAGGCTCCTCCTCCACCCGTGGGATTTTCCAGGCAAGAGTACTGGAGTGGGGTGCCATCGCCTTCTCTGATGAGATATCTGAGGGAAATGCATTCATAGGAAATAAGATTACAAAACATATACACAATTTTTCAACCCAAGGCTAGGACCCAATTATGGTTTATAAGCAAGCTAAATCAAACTACATACTCTATCATACCATAGAGGCAGGATCTGAACAAAAGGAAGCCAAATGTTCTCCTGAGTCCCCTCACTCTAAGATCCTCACTGAATTTTGAATGTATCTGTGACATATTCAGTGTCCATGAATGGCTAGTCCAAGTACAATCAAACAATGAGACCCAATGAAGTCATAAGAAATCTAGCCTAGGCCTCCTGTCTGTGTTTTCTCAGATTGTGGCAGTGTCCAAGAAAAAACAGAACTTAGGCTTTGTGATCACCAATCAAATGGAGATATAAGAGAAAAGCATTTACAGAGCAAGTCACAAAATATTAGATTATCAAGTCCTTAGTCCTTTCTACCAGCAAATGATAAAAAGGCCAAAAGGGGCTTTCCCAATATAAATTGCTAAACATTTCCCTGTGATTGACCACTTAGAAAATATAGCTCAGGAAAAGGCCAGAGAATTAGCCATTTATTTTGGTTGAGAAGTAAAGCTGAGGCCCAGAGCAGAACCATGAGCTTCTTTTGGGTAACATGGAGTTTTTATATCATCCTCGTGGGGCAATGATTCTTCTCTGGTACCATTGTAGAGTATTTTCTCTAGTGTGACTCTGCATTGATTAACTTAGAAAGTCATTTTGAGTCTATATGGATGAGACTTCTGTATTAGTTTCAAGATAAAGCAGTGTTGCCTTACTATTATCATCTACAATGGTTAATGAGAATTCGCCAAGAATAGAAAAAGGTAAAGGGAAACATTTCTGCTCCCACATAAATTAGATTCTTATTTCAGTAAAGCCCTATGTTAAAAAATAATTCTCTTTCAGTTGAAATTTAAGGTTTAGGGAGCAAAAGCAATTTGTAAGAAGGATTAAAATGACTAATGGGATTTTAATATAATGATTTGAGGTTTCACATATTCCCTTCATTAATAAAGGGAACAAGGAAGAACACTTACAAGAATAATCTCATTTCACAGTGTCTCATGTAGTACTTGACATTGGATTCTAAGTGTAGGCAGCCTCCTTTGTTAGGCATTGATTGAGATGGTGGAAAGAGACAAGATAAACATTGAAGGAATGAACCTTCCATAAGCTTACAGTCTAAAAAGGGAAACTAATCACTCAACAAGACAGAAGAAAATAAGCGCCCCAAGAAATGCGCAGCAGAAGCACAAATGGAGTGGAACATTCTGGAAAGGGCTGAAGGGAAGGTTTCATGGAGAAAAAGACTGTTACACAGGACTTAGCAGTGTGAGAAGGGGTTCCCAGATGGAAGAATGAGGAAATAACACTCCAGGCTGAGCAAAAAGTTTGAATTGTGATCCTGAGCACTGACAGAAAGTAGCTTTGGTGGACAAGATCTGTGGCTTATAGAAGGTGGGCATCAGAATGTTGAAATGAGATGTGTCTGAAGGAGTCCATTGAGGTGAATGTCGAGAGGGCACATATGCTTTCTCAATGATAAAGAGCCATTGACCCAAAGTCTTCAGCTTTGGGGAACCAATGAGCAGGATGACAGATTCATGTTTCAGATAGGTCAGTTTGGAAGTAGGTGAAGATGAGTTCAGAGGTAAGAGAGTGGAGGTAGAGGTACCAGGGACAATTCAGTTGGGAAACCACAAAGGCAGGAATCCATTGATTGCCCTCATCAATAAAATATTTAAGGTGAATTGTCAATTTCCAGATTTTCTAGAAACTCATATTTAATATAATATCCTTAACCTGCACCTATTCTGCAATGGCATAATTGTTTTCTTATTTCAGGACAATGTTGTTTGGCTTCAAATGTTTTTCTGATGAGATAAGAAAGAAATCTAGGGCACACAGAGGTTGTAGCTGAGAAATCCTGAAGATACTGATATAGTATCTTCATTTATGGTGGGAATGTTAAAGTTTCTAAAGATGTACCTGACATCTTAAAAGGTCTTCACTTATTTTGAACATTTTATTTTGGAAAACTTTACACACAAAAATGCAGAGAAAAGCATTAAACTTTGATGTACCCATCACCCACATTCAATAATTACCAACATTGTGATTTGTATTTCAGCAATGGCTTACATTTACAGATGTTTCTCAGTTGTCTTTAATATACCAGGTACTCTGGTAGGGCCAAGATACAATGATTAATTAGACTCAGTTGCTACCCTCAAGGAATTCTCAAGTTGTATAAAGGGATAGGGAATATAATCACGGAAAATGCAATATATTATGGTAGATAAATCAGTACAAATGAGTCCAAGATACAGAGGAAGAATGGAAAGTAATTAAGCCCAAGTGAAAGAGATAGAAATGATCAGAGATGACTCCCCAAAGGAGGTGAAACTGGGATTTTATGGATGAAGGGAAGTTTATCAAATTCATATGCCAGAAAAGTGTTTGCACAAGTTCTGTATGAGGGGTACTGGGTGAGGTAATATCAACATAGGAACATGGTATAAAATGCAGAAGTCCTGGGACAACAACAGATAAAATGTAAATGTAACAGAATTAACATAGTTTTATTCCCTCTCCTTAGTTATATAATTAAACTTGCTGCCCCAGCACAATTCTTGATATGTAGAACATACTAAAAAAAAAAAAAAAAAAAGAGAGAGCCTGAGTGCAATTTATTCCCATACAGTAATAGTGCCAATGTGCTTCTCCTTGTGCTACGTAACCGAGAGCTTCTAGTGACTCTTTCAAGTCTCCAAAATAGCTTGGAAACTATTGATTAGTTGATTATGACTTGTTTTTAACTCTCTTTTTCTTCTACTATTAAGATTTCACATCAGAATTACCCTGCAAAGCAGAGATAGCCACACACCAAAGGTATCAGAGGCAGCTGTTCATTAGAATTTTATGGCCCTGGGAAATAATTTCAAATGAGACATTCAGCAGAGAGATAAAAAAGTGCAGCTTAGACGGGCTTTGATACGGCTGGGAAAGTAGCCCTTTCAATTCCATAACAGGCGTGTTGAGGTGGGGGGAGGACCTTGGATTTCTAAATGAAATTGAACAAATATCTATTTAGGCACCTACTATGTGAAGAGCCATAGACAACCTGGGGCATTGTACTGTCCTTAAAAAGTTTTCATTTTAAAGACCAAATAGCTCCTGAATAACCCAAGTTTAAAAATTGTCCTGTGGGAGGGAGCAAGGACTTTAGAAAACACAAGCAGAAGAGCCATCTCATACAGGGAAGGCTACACAAAGATGGTGGCATTTGAAATCTGATGAGTTGAGGGATCAAAAGACTTTGATAAAGACTGGAAGCTAAAAATAGGAATATAAACTGTAATTCAAAAGAAAAATGGCAGTTTCCCAAAGTCATTATTTGTCATCAGGTTGACTCTAAAAAGCCCATTAATCCACTTAAGATATAATCAATCTGTGTCAATTATTGCTCTGAACCTGGCAATGTGCTTGGTACTGATGGGTTTGGGGACTTCTATTTATTTTAGTTCTGCTTACATTGGGAACCCATTTCCTACTCCATCATGGAGTAGAGAGCTGGAATCTTAGTGAAGAGGGATGGGGGTGAAGGAGTTGTACATTTCAATGACTTCCAGCCAAAGGTCACCAGGAACACACCTGTGGTCCAAAAACTTTGGTGGTGCTAGGGGTAAAGAACCCCTCTGCCAGTGAAGGAGACCTAAGGGATGCAGGTTTGATCCCTGAGTTGGGAAGATCAACTGGAGGAGGAAATGGAAACCCACTCCAATATTCTTTCTGGGAAAATCCCATGGACAGAGGAGCCTGGCGGTCTAGAGTCCAGGGATCACAAAGAGTCAGACACAACTGAAGGACTTAGCACACAGCACATTCTTTTCAGCGAAGAACACACAACATGGAGAACTGTGGGGCGTCTCAGAGTGTTCAAAAGGACTTATGGGATTTGAGCTTGTGTTAAAGGACTCTGATTTAGGAAGCAGGGCTTTGTTCCGGGTTAAATAAAGTAAAAAAGCCAGTGTAATTGGCTTAGTAAATCTTACATACAAGTAGTAAACCCTGGACAGAGGCTGAAACTGTAATTGGCAAAAAGCAAGCTACATTAGCTAGGACAGTGGATATTTAGTTATATTTGTGGTTTAAACAAAGTTCATGTTTTTCCTCTTCTCAGCTATGATTAGAGTGGTCTAATTTTTATCTTGATTAATCACAGGTAGAGAGTGGTCTTTTCTGACATTGATACTCTGTGACATTTTATATTCAGCAAGAGAATGCTCAAGCCTAGCTGGTGAACCAGGGCCCCTCCCTAGGGTTCTCAAGAGCTGCTTTCTCTCACATGATAAGGGAGAGGGCAGAGTAAAGTGAAGGGCAAGTGAAGCTGTGAGTTTAAATCCTAATTAAGTAACTTTGAACAAGTTACTTAACCTTCCTGAGCTTGAGTTCCTTCTATAAAATGAGGCTAATAAGCCCAACATTTCAGGATTGTTGTAGGAAATTCAAACATAAGTGAAATATCTAGCTCTGTGCTTGGGATACAAATAGAAGCCAAGATATGCCTTTCTTGTTATTATGATAGGATAACATGTTCATATTCCTGCATTGTATCAACAGTTCTCAAACTTTACACATATAAGAATTACCAAGATGGTGTGTTAGAATAAAAGATTGCTAGCAGTCCATGGGGTCGCGAAGAGTCAGACACGACTGAGCAACTTCACTTTCACTTTTCACTTTCATGCATTGGAGAAGGAAAAGGCAACCCACTCCAGTGTTCTTGCCTGGAGAATCCCAGGGACGGGGGAGCCTGGTGGGCTGTCCTCTATGGGGCTGCACAAAGTCGGACACGACTGAAGCGACTTAGCAGCAGTAGCAGCAGCAGCAGCAGCAGCAGTCCCCACCCTAAGATTTTCAAATTCAGTGGATCTTGGTTAGCATCTGGGAACTGACATCTCTTTCATTTTTTTGGCTGCATCATGTGGCACATGGAAATTCCTGGACCAGAGATGGAACCGCACCAACCAGAGAAGTTGGGGAATTGGCATTTCCTAGTCAATGGCACCCCACTACAATACTCTTGCCTGGAAAATCCCATGGATGGAGGAGCCTGGTAGCCTGCAGTCCATGAGGTCACTAAGAGTCGGACACGACTGAGCGACTTCACTTTCACTTTTCACTTTCATGCATTGGAGAAGGAAATGGCAACCCACTCCAGTGTTCTTGCCTGGAAAATCCCAGGGACAAGGGAGCCTGGTGGGCTACCGTCTATGGGGTTGCACAGAGTCGGACATGACTGAAGTGACTTAGCAGCAGCAGTGAATGCTGAGGATCCAGGGCACACTTTGAGAACCACTTGGTTAGGCAATAAATCTAAAAAGCCAAATCCATGATGTTTGCAATGATTTCTTCACTGAGAATCTTTGGCACCTGCCAAGCTTTATTCTTGGAGAAGGTAATGGCACCCCCACTCCAGTACTCTTGCCTGGAAAATCCTATGGACAGAGGAGCCTGGTAGGCTGCAGTCCATGGGGTTGCTAAGAGTCGGGCATGACTCAGCGACTTCACTTTCACTTTTTACTTTTATACATTGCAGAAGGAAATGGCAACCCATTCCAGTGTTTTTGCCTGGAGAATTCCAGGGACGGGGGAGCCTGGTGGGCTGCCGTTTCTGGGGTCGCACAGAGTCGGACACGACTGAAGCAACTTAGCAGCAGCAGCAAGCTTTATTCTAGAACAGTTGCCAGTCAACTTTTTGTATGGTAAGTATCATAGTATTTGTGGGTCATGCAGTCTATTTAACTATTCAACTTTGTTGTTGCAGCACAAAAGGTATAAAAATAAATGGGTGTGGCTGTCTTCCAATAAATATTTATGGACACATATCCAAATTTCATATAATTTTCATGTCATAAAATATTTTTTACTTTTATTTTTTAACCATTGTAAATGTAAAATAACATAGCTGAAAGGTCAAAAGCAGGTAGCAGGGTGAATTTGACCTTTTGCTCTAAGGTGCCAACCCCTACACTGAGAGTTGGCAATAAAAGAGCTGGTTGAGAAATGATCTCAGGTTGATGAGATCTTGCCTTTGGGAAACTTGTCTAGGTTTTTTGAGCCCTTTGGTCTCACGGAGTAGATGCATATCTAGTCCTTTGGGGTTGATGTTGATGAAGTTATCTGCCAAATTAGCAAGTGATTTAAAATAGGATGTATTTGCTTGTGCAATGTTTTCCCTTCCCCTAATTTCCCAATTTCTAGGATAATTTTGACGACTATATTATAAATGAAGCCATCCACATGATCGTGTTACACAATGAGTCAATGCTGTGGCTAGACAGTTAGGGTCCCCTCCTCTTACTGATTTTTGTTTAGGTTTCATTGCCTCTTGGATACAGAGGCATTTTGCTTTTTTCACTGAGTTTATAAACCCTTATCTTGTAGGTTTGTTAAAAAACACATTTCAACTCTTTAAAGTAAACTGGTCCTCATATTATTAACATACTGAGTCTTTTGAGTTGAGGACAAATACATTGAATCAACAATTTTTTTTAAGTAAAATCACCATAAGTTTGAATTCTCTTGAAAATGGAAAATATATAAATAGTGGGTAATTTCATGTTCTTTGAAGTGTGACAGACCTGAACTCAGTTCACAGCTCTGATTTTGATGGTCCATATGGTCTTGGGCAAGATTTATAACCACCTTGAACATCAGTTCTTTCAAAAATGGGGAGAATAATAGTAGCTACCTCATAGAATTATTGTGAGAAGTAAATTAAATGATATTTCTTAAAATTATCACCAAATACATTGTATGACTTAAAGAGTTAGTATCATTGCTGCCTTTATGCTTAACTTCCATTGTACCTATTACTAAATATGATCGTTCATTCAATCATCCATGAAACAAAGGTTTTTTTAAGTGATCTGTGTAACCAGGCAGTGTACTGGAAACTTAAAGATATTGGTAATTGGGAACTTAAGGGCATAATTTTGGCTAAAGAGGTTTACACACAGACAAATTAGTAAATTTTCCTGGTCTCAAATGTTTACAAGGTATAGGGAGACATTAGAAAAGACTGACCAGTACTGTTCAGAAGGTGGGGAATATCAGAAAGGACTCACAGAAGTGACCTTTGAGCTGAATCTGAGTGATACTTGGAAGCATTCAGCATCGCACATCCTTGGGAACCACTGACAGTTGATATAATCTAGTTTTGAATATTCAAGAACGCTTCGTGTTGATCCCAGTTTCTAAGTTCTGCCTCGTATTCTTTCCTTTTCTCCCACAATACCTTCTCTTATTCAAATGCCAACCATATTTTCCCATTTCAGCCCAGATCAAAACCTACCCTCTCTCTAATACCACATTTCCTCCTTAATCTGAATTCTGTCAGTCCTGATGTATGTCATACAATGTACCCTTGATAATAGTAATCCTTCCCCAAGTCTTAACTTTGTGTTCATTTATATTTCTCCTCAGCTGGAGAAGAGACCATGCTACCCCAGCATAGAGTGAATTTTCCCTGTGTTTCCACAGGGTCCAGAGAAAGACAAAGTATATCATGGAGGCACCACAAATATGCATCCGTGGGTTTCTCACCGCATCTTTAATGGCTTGTCCCTTTAAATCAGTACACTTGTCTCATCTTAACTCCACCCCCATCCCGCCTTATTCCAATCTGACTTCATATTCTCAAGAGGGAAGTTTTTCTAGACCTGGTGACTGAGCTGATGCTCAAGATTCTTCTATTTCATTTATAAAATAAAGTCTCTATCAGACCAATGCTTCCTGTTCAACCTCATCTCTGGTCATTTCTCCTTTTTCTTTTCCTCTTTCTTCTCAACTTCATGTTTCAGCAACACTGTACTGACGTTCCCTGAGCATTTTGTGTTGTCTCCAGCTACCATAATTTTGCAATTCTCTCTCCTAGAATGCCTTTCCTTCCTCATATTCCTGAAAACATCTTTTAAACCTTCAACTCTTAGCTCATATTCTACCTTCTTTGAAAAATGTTCCTTGACTTCCTGAGGCAGAAAAGATACTTCAGCCCTGTGGCTTTTCTGCCTCTTCCCCACCGTAACTTTTATTTTGCAATACCACCCAACTCATTATTTCCCAAGCACCCTGTGCTATTTCATGCATCATGCCTTTGCCTGCTCTATGATTGTCCCTCCTTCTAGAATAAAATGCCCATTATTGGTCCTCACCTGATTGTACTTGTGCTCACTCAGTCATGTCCGACTCTGTGTCCCTATGGACTGTAGCCTGCTAGGCTCCTCTGTCCATGGAGTTTTCCAGACAAGAATACTGGGATTGGGTTGCTATTTCCTCCTCCAGGAGATCTTCCTGATTCAGGGATCAAACCTGTGTCTCTTGTAATTCCTGCATTGACAGGTGAATTCCGTACCATTAGTACCACCTGACCTGATTAACTCCTTCTTTAAGCTCTACTGAGGGACCATCTCTTCTAGAAAACCTTCCTTGAACTGCCTAGTTGGATGGAGTTCCAACTTCTATTATTCCAAAACACTCCATCTTAGCACTTCAAACTACATTAAGCCCTTGATTACTCTGCCTTTCTCTTTCACTAAACTTCAAGCCCCACATAAGAGGAGCACTTATCTACATACTCTCTGTGTCTGGGAGTGAGTAGATGGATGGATAATTGATAGATAGGCAAGTTTATTCAAAGGTTCTGGTAATAAAGTCAGATTTCCCATCATAGTCTTGAGCTAATTTAATTTTTAACCATTTTGTATAAAAGACAGGGTTTCTCAACTTCACTATTGGCATTTGTTGGCTGTGTGATTTTTTGTGGAGGATGCTGTCCTCTGCAAGATAGGGCTATTGACATCCCAGGCCTTTACCTACTAAATGCCAGTAGCACATGTCCCCAGACTCACACTACCACAGTGTCTCCAGAAACTGTTGAATCCCCCGAGGGGAAGAAGGGTAGGCAAAATCACCTCCCACAATACTGAGAACCATTGGGTTGAGGTACAATCAAATACAATTTCTGTTTTTATATACATATAAAGTCTTTTTATTTACATATATTTGTAAGTCATTAGAGTGCATTTAAGCATGAATTATAGCATTGGAAATCAAACCTGAAGGGGAATGTTTTTTCATTACAAAAGTAATAAACAATCGCTATAAGAAGTTTATAAATATACAAAAAGAAAAAAACATGACTAAAATGCCAACAATCTCACCATTCGAAGAATAACCATTGGTAATATTTTTACTTATTTACTTTCAGGTTTTTATACACATAGATTTGTTTCTTTAAACTTAATAATACTGCATGTAAAAAATTTGATGTAGCTTTAAATTCAACAATGGAGTAAAATTTTTTTATTAGATTATAGATCTTTCATAAATATTTTAATACCTACATTATACTCTATAAATATGTGTAACATAATTTACTTACCCTGATTTTAGGACATGCAAATTCTTTGCATTTGTCCAGTATTTGAAAAATTCTGTAATAAAATCTTTGGGTGTGAAATTACTTATATATTTTGAATTATTTTCTTAGGACAGGATCTTAGAAGAAAAATGATTGGAACAAGACAATGGACTGTTTGGAGTATCTTGATATGTATTTGAGATCAAATTGGTTTTCAAAGTTATGGCACAAGTTTGCCTGCCCTGCGGTAACGTAGGAGTGCCCAGGGCTCTCTGCACTGGGATCACTGCAGTGCCACCGTGTGCTGTCGACCAGGGGACATTCTGAAGGTGGACACTAAAGACCATGTGAGCAAGCCCAATGTTACGAAGCCCTGTCTTAGGGCTGAATTGCTAATGCCTTGTAGTCTCACATGAGGACTCATAATTACGTACAGATAAGAAGTTCTCATTGTGGCTTGATGATGCTCTTTCTGTTCTGCTTTCTTGTCAATCAAGATGCACTTCCTTTATGAAATGATTTCCACCTCTTATCTATCATCATGACTATTTTGAACCATCAAGACTGGCGTTTAGTAGGCATAAGATTATTTATTGAACAAAAACAAAACCTTTTTTCCCTAGATGAAGTAATTCCTGGACCTGTATGCATTGAGGAGAAAAATTAGAATACATAAAATTATGACTATTATTAATAAATATTTCCTGAGCATTACTAATATATGCATTTTACTGAGACACATTTACATAGTAAGGAGGGAACATAATGTCTCTTTTGAGAGGTATGCCTGTGTCCATCTAAAGTAGAAATGTGGGATATTCTGTGTATGTGACAGTCTGAGACCAAGAATCAGAGATACTGTGAGTAGGCAAATATGAAATCCCATCCAGTCAAACTCCCTATTACAGGTCATGAAGAAGTAATGAGCTCCACAGAGTTCCTTTGTGACTTAATGGTAGAACTTGGTTGTAGGTGCAGGACAATATTGAGTCTAGGAGACACTGAACCTTGAAAACAGACACACACTGGTCAAATGCTGCCCCTGAAACATGCTGGTTGTGTGCTGTATGCAAGTCACCAAAGTTTTTGAACCTCAGTTTCCTCATCCATAAGATCGAGGTAATCAAAATGTCAACTTTGTAGATCTTCAAAATCATACAGTGGTTTTGAATCATGGAATAATTTTGAGACAGGACAGATACCCTTTTGTAACTCAGATTTTTTAATGACTGCTTCACTCTCCCTTCTTAACAAAACTTCTGGTAGACATCCTCTTAAACGTTGAGAGCAGAACTGCTAAAAACATAATTTTCCTTATGCTGATTCTGAATACTTTGTGTTGCAATTTATACTAGACTGGGTTCTGCCACATATCAAATAGTGCATAGGTTATTTTCAATAACCACTTTTATAGGCGAAAACATTTGTTCAAAGGGGCTAAGGAACTTGTCTCATTTCTGAGCAACCAATTAGCAGAACCTGAATGAACCACAGACTTCAGAAGCTAGAACTCATGTTTTTTTCTCTCCAACCTTCCTTGTAAGTGCTACGTTGTTTTTCTTTCTTTCCTCTGTGCTGAGTCACTTCAGTTGTGTCCGACTCTTTGTGACCCTATGGATGGTAGCCCACCAGGTTCCGCTGCCCATGGGACTCTCCAGGCAAGAATACTGGAGTGGAATGCCATGCCCTCCAGGGGATCTTCCCCACCCAGGGATGAAACCTCATCTCCTGCCTCGGCAGGCAGGTTCTTTACTAGAGCCACCAGGGAAGCCTTTTTCCCTTAAGTTTCTACAACTGAAGAAATACTCTAAGCTTCCTGGATTAGAAAGGTCAAGGTAGTATATTTGGAATAAGTGCTTTTCCAGACATCTATTTAAATAGAACTAAGTACATGAGTGACTTTATATCTCAGTAAATTCATGGTTATTAATGATTTGGTAACAGAAACTCTCTAATGAATAAACAGGAGAATATTGAAGACCTGGCAG
This sequence comes from Bubalus bubalis, assembly GCF_019923935.1. Taxonomy (NCBI): domain Eukaryota; kingdom Metazoa; phylum Chordata; class Mammalia; order Artiodactyla; family Bovidae; genus Bubalus; species Bubalus bubalis. The sequence goes on from NC_059163.1 coordinate 76,901,200, forward strand.
CAATGAGATATATTGGTGATGTGATTCCAAATTTAAACAAATTACAGGGGGAAATGGATAATGATAAAATAATTAGAAACCAGAAGCACCTGAACAAACACCCAAATCCCACATCTGTCTTCACTATATTCAGCAATTCCTAAATATCACTGGTGCATTGAAGGAGAAATTAGCAGAGCCTTTTAAACATCACCTCAGTGAAAAGCAGAATTAACTCCTTCCTGTTATTGAAAATGTTCACAGAGACAGGGGGAATGACCCGAATGCCTTCCTTTATGACAATAAAGGTTGCAAAGCTAAAATCTTTTAGAAAATATATCTCCATTACAAATTTGTACTTAAGCTGTAGGTCCCTAACAAGATTTTAGACTAAAAATATAGTGATCAAAATAGTACACTGGCTTCAGTATTGTTATTTATCTCTCCTAGAATACATCAATGGTAAAATGAACGAATAGCTTAGCATTTTGTTGGTATTTTTTAGGTATTTTCAATGAAGATGCAGAATCAGCAAAGAAACTCTGTAGCTGCAAAATCTTTGTAAACCTCTGAATTGACCTGCCTAGCTAATATATTTCAAATGCACACATTTTACAACAATAAGAACCATTCTTGCCAGTGGCTATCTAAGGTGAGTCTAGAAATGTTTGCTTGAAACAAATCTCACCCGACTACAATTCCAGAAGGACTGTTCTTTAGAGAACAGTTTAAGTGCTAGAATAATTTTTTAAGGAAATTCTGTCAGCTCCTTTAAAAGAATTTCCTCAGGCTAGGAAAGGAGGGAGATTTTTGAAGTGAACAGGAATTGCTTGAGATCTTATGCCATGCCATCTATACCATGTCACCTCCTTTTAAAGAACTTTCACTCATTCCATTATAAATGATGTCATTCGTGGTGCTTCCTTGCAGTGCTGTCTTCTTCACTCTGGGATGTGCTTTATGTTTTGCATCATAAAGGCACAGAGGTACCATTATTGTCTGGAGTACAATTCCAGATATACACAGGGATGTAGGATAGGAATTGACTAATTAGCCATCCTTTCCTTGCCGTCAGTTAAGTTCTGTTGTCGCTCAATCGTGTCCGACTCTGCGACCCCATGGACTGCAGGATGCCAGGCTTCCCTGTCCATCACCAACCCGCAGAGCTTACTCAAACTCATGTCCATTGAGTCAGCGATGCCATCCAGCCATCTCATCTCTGTCGTCCCCTTCTCGTCCTGCTTTCAGTCTTCCCCAGAGTCAGGGTCTTTTCCAATGAGTCAATTCTTCACATCAGGTGGCCAAATTGCAGTTTCAGCTTCAGCATCAGTCCTTTCAATGACTATTCAGGACTGATTTCCTTCTTTGTATACCTTCTCCAAAATGTGGATGAGTGCTGACTATATCATAACTATGCTGGAAAAGAGTGAAAGCAAATCCCAGGTAGAGAGGTACAACAAAGTCAATGGCATTCTTATTTCCTTCTCTGCTTTGTCTCTTTGACTAAATAAGATTACTTAAAGTTGAAACAAAGTAAACAAATGAGAGATTCCTCTCTCCCCTGGAGTCCTCAGGAGGCTAGAGAACATTTATGTAATGCTTGTGCTTGTGTTTACACTCAGTCCCCGAGTTGAGTTGTACTCTGTGTGACCCCATGGACTGTAGCCCACCAGGCTCCTCTGTCCCTGGGATTCTCCAGGCAAGAATACTGGAGTGGGTTGTCATTTCCTCCTCCAGGGGATCTTCCTGACCCAGGGATCCAACCCATGTCTTTTGTGTCTCCTGCATTGCAGGTGGATTCTTTACCACTGAGTCACTGGGGAAGCCCATTTATGTACTATACCTCCTAATTAAAATAATCTTCCCCAAACATTTTCTAACTTGATGACAAGTGTACTTTGTAGGAGAGAATTCTGAACCTTAACATTGGACTTGGTCTTGTCCTGTCTCACCACCAGTTGGTCCATATTAGCTCTGCTTTTCCTTTGAAAGCTAGAAAAGTGGGCTAAAGATAATCCAAAGAGACTTTTTTACAGAGAGCTTTAAAAACCATATGTTTGCCATATTTTGATTCTTATCAAAAATTGTAATTGAAACGTTGGCGTGCATCCAAGTTACCTTGAAGAGAAGAACAATCCTTAGTGAGCTGCTTGCCAAGGGACAGGAAATCATCTTGCCTGACTACTGGAGCGCTCACAGCACGTTTGCTCCTGTCTGATTCTGCCCATGTGTCTGCCTTCCTGAAATTACCTGCCTGCCCCTTCCATCCATGCAAGTCTAGGATATCTTTATATATATTGAACCCATTCTCCTCTCGTGTCTTTAATCTCCTCTTTCCTTGTAACTCTTACTGCACAAAATCCACTCTCCTATCCTTTCTCTTTTTCTCACTATTTTTTGCTTCCACTGTTTCTTGCATCTCTTCTTTTAAGTAAAAACTCCTTGAGCACAGGAAACATGAGTTTATATTTGTTTGTTTGTTTTTGCTGCCGTCTATGGGGTCGCACTGGAGAAGGCAATGGCACCCCACTCCAGTGCTCTTGCCTGGAGAATCCCATGGATGGAGGGGCCTGGTGGGGTACAGTCCATGGGGTCACTAGGAGTCAGACACGACTGAGCGACTTCACTTTCACTTTTCACTTTCATGCATTGGAGAAGGAAGTGGCAACCCACTCCAGTGTTCTTGCCTGGAGAATCCGAGGGACAGGGGAGCCTGGTCATCTGCTGTCTATGGGGTCGCACAGAGTCGGACACGACTGAAGCGACTTAGCCCCAGCAGCAGCATATAGAGCAGGCTTCCCAGTTAGCTCAGCTGGTGAAGAATCTGTCTGCAAGGCAGGAGACCTGGGTTCCATCCATGGGTTGGGAAGATCCCCTGGAGGAGGGCATGGCAACCCATTCCAGTATTCTTTCCTGGACGATCCTCATGAACAGAGGAGCCTCGTGGGCTACAGTCCATGGGGTCGCAAAGAGTTGGACATAACTGAGTGAATAAGCACAGCACAGCATATAGAGCACCTGTCCCAGGGCACCTAGGATTTCCTTAGGCTTTCCAGGTGGCACTAGTGGTAAAGAATCTGCTTGTCAATGCAGGAGACAGGAGATGTGAGTTTGATCCTGGATTAGTAAAATCCCCTGGAGAAGGGAATGGCAACCCATTCCAGTATTCTTGCCTGGAGAATCCCATGGACAGAGGAGCCTTGTGGACTACAGTCTGGGGTCGCAGAGAGTCAGATATGACTGAGCACACTGCATGCATAGAGCAGAGTTACCTGATTCCTTGAGAAAATAAAAAGAAAAATTCCTGAGTAATAGGAATACTAATTCATAAAAGTAATAATAATTCATAATGATTTTTATTAGTTATAAATCACTATGATAGGTACTCCCATTATATTTTTGCCACAAATTTGCAAAGAGAAGAGACTTCCCTGGCAGTTCAGTGGTTAAAACTCCATGCTTCCAAAGCAGGGTACATGGATTTGATTTCTGGTCTGGGAAGTAGATTCCCACATGCTGTACAGTGAAGCCAAAAAATAAAACTTAAAAAACTGCAAAAATATATATGAAGAGAAAAAAAATATTTACGGATGAAGAAACTGAAAGTTAGAGAAATGAAATGACTTTCCAATATTGTTCTGTCAGTATATTCTAACTAAATGTTTATGCCTGTTGTAAGTGCAAATCAGATAGATAATAGATGAGTTGAATGACACTTTAGAGATTTAAGTAAACATCCTAAAGCTGAGATTGAGAGTTAGTCATAAACCTGTGTTATTGTTGCCTATAAATTTTTAAGTATTTTTCAACACCTCAACGTGTGATTTGGATAGTATGAATTTTTACCTTCAGTTTCTTTCTTTTTATAGTATGGAATAAATAAAAGGATAAAAGAAATACACTATAGGCTTCTTTTTAAATAAAATGGTACAGACATGGCTTGTTGGTTTCAATCTTTGGGTCAACGACCAATATTCCTACTGTGATATTGACATGTGTATCTGACAACAGCCCTTCTGACTCTGACTCTCAAGGTTCTGAAAGGAGCAGGATAAGCATCACCCCCTCTTACCCACACCCTGTTCTAAAGGAATAAGAACTAATATAAGGAAGTGGGAGTGTGGTGTGTTAATGTGGTCTGTTAATGATAGAAACCAGGTCAGAAGCTTCAGTGTGGTATGAGAGCCACATGGTCCTGCTGACTGGTCCAGAATTAGGGAACCTCTCAGTCAGAGGCAATGCTGCCCTGGATGGACCCTCACACATAGCCTGGGTAGGGTGGTGCTGCCTGGGGAGACTTAGGCTTGGAGGAGCACAGGAGAGACCTGCTCTCATTGGGCAGTTTGCTTCCAGAGTGAAAATGGAGAGAAATTAAGCAGAACAGGGAAGTTATCATTTTCATATTTACCCATCAGTTAAGTCATCCCCAAGGAAAGAAGTGAGGATCCAGTGATGCCAGGATGGTTTAGGGAAGACAGAAAGGTGAGAATGGAATACTTTTGCCTTACACTGATATTTTGATAATTTCCAAATATAAAGTGCTCGTTTTATGAGTCAAAGCACACGTGGATCATTAATTATAAAATTGTGTGCATGCTCAGTCACTTCAGTAGTGTCCAACACTTTGCAACCCCATGGACCACAGCCTGCCAGGCTCCTCTGTCCATGAGATATTCCAAGCATGAACGCTGGATTGGGTTTCCATGCCCTCCTCTAGTAAATCTGCCTGACCCAGGAATCGAACCGATGTCTACTGCATTGCAGGCAGATTCTTTACTGCTGAGCCACTAATCAAAGTGTGTGAAAATATTCAGGAATGTATGTACAGTGCTTTAATATTTCCTTATTAGAAGTGGATTTTTGTTTCTTCGTTTTCATCGCATCCAGGACCACTGTTTTCCATCTGGGGATCCCTGGGACCTGAATATCCAGGGTGCTTGATTCTCATGCAGATTCTCTGGTTCTGTTTTCACATTCACATCTTGGGACCAGACCTGACACTTTGTACTTCTAACAGGCACCCAAGTGATTGCAAGGCAGCTTAAGTTTATGAAGCACTAATGTAAATCTGAGTTATTGAAATCAATTTCCATCTTTTAAAATACTCCATGCATATTCCAAATGTGCATTTTATGCTCATATTCAGTAATAATTTGAATTGTTGCTTCTGATGAGTTTGAGGACTCTTATTTTTCACTGGAGATAAATGTATTAATTTCTCAAAACCCTAAGTGTCTTCCAAAGTCCCAGAAGTTGAGTCTTTACGCACAAAGAGAATTTTGCATCATCTGTAGTACAACATGGAGACAGAGCCTTGACGGAGCTGAATACCTTTACGTTATTTTTAATTTGAGCTATCACAGAATTTTAAGAAAATATTCCTTTTGCTTATTAAATGATCCCAAGCGTAAAGCCAATTTGTTATTTTGAATTTTGTAATTTGTCTTGGGAATTGTTATTGAACGCTAATAAATATAACCTTAAGTTTTACTGACCTCTTAAAATTCTATTTTATTTTTTCTTAAGCTCTTTCTTTGTCTGAGAAATCCATTGCTATTTATACAGGGGAAAAGCAATGAAAAAATTTTCCTCAGTATTCAAAATGTATTAGATAGGCAAATGTTTAAAAACATTTCTTTTCCATGAAATAAGTTACACCATAAAAGAACAGACTCTATTTTCAAAAAGATGAAAGCTCTTCCATATATGTGCTTCATAAACATTGTCTTAGTCCATTTGGCCACTATAACAAATTACCATAGACTGGGTGGCTTAAACTACAAACACTTCTTACAGTTCTGGGGGCTGAATTCTGAGATTAGGGTGCCGTCAGGGTCAGGTTCTGGTAAGAACCCCTTTCTAGGTTGCACACTGACAACTTCTCAGTGTATCCTTGCTGCTGCTGCTGTTAAGTCGCTTACGTGGTGGGAAAAAGCCACCTGGCTTTCTGCCCTCTTCTTACGCCAATCTCACTCAGGAGGGTTCTACCCTCATGACCTAATTATTCTTAAAGGCCCACATTAAAATACTATCAAACTGGGGTTACAGTTTTGACATATAAACTGGAGGTGGGGACAACGTTATAGTTATTCAGTCCATTGCACACATGATCAGAAATCTCAGAAGCCTCCATGGGGCCTTTCCTGATCCTCCCATTTGAAACTGCATGCCTCCAACCTTATCTGACCCCCTTTTCTGTTTCATTTATCCCCACAGTGCATCATTATTTTCCAATGGACTGTATTTTGCTTATGGTCTGTCTGTTGTTTATACTCTTAGGTTATTCACCACTGGATTCCTAGCCCCTAAAATTATGCCATAATGTCGTAGTTCTCAGTACTAGTTGAATGAATGAATGCATTTCGAGCAGCGTTTCAGGCTGCTAGATGGAGTTCTCAGGACATGGACGTTGCTTTGCACGAATCCCCATGCCCTGCACATATACCTGAGTTCCCACTCCCTGTTCAGATGGCAAAAATTTTTTATGGATAAAAATTCACTGTCAGACATGTGCACATAGGAGGCAGAACAGGAATTAGCACCTAATGTCTCCACAGGAGGGCCAGCTAATGGAAAGTGAATGAGAAGAGCAGATTCTTTATTGCTTCCTACGTTATACCTAATTTTGTCAAAATGAAGAAAGTCATCTAATATAAAGCTAGCCAACCACAGCCACTGCTCTGTGCCTGAATTCTCTTTTAGAACTCCATAAAATATAAATATGTTTAAAATACTCTTGATTTCTTATAAGATATTTTAGGAAAATAAATGGAAGCTTATTGAAGAAACTAAGATTTGGGATAAGGGGGCATTCAAGCTCAGTTCCTGAACACAAGTGTTCGCATTTCCTCACAAGTATTTGAAGAACCATGCAAAAGTAAATACCTTAGAGTATTTAATTGTTATAGAATTGCTTTTTTTATACACAATCCGAGTGCATCTACTTTATACTTGACATTAAAGACATGGTGATATTAAAAAGAAGTAATGGCAAATGTTTAACTGAGCCTGGTACTATTCAAAGCATTTTGTATATTACTATCTCACTTAATGCTTTCAATGACACAACAAAGCAGGTATTCCCATTTTCCTCATTTTACAGATGATACTAAGATTATACTCATGGTGGCAGTGGAACCAGTGTTTGATAATAGGCTGTCTGGTTGAAGACCCTGTTTTTAACAGCCATATGCTGATTCCATTAATGACATGGTTTCCTTCCTAAAGAATTCAAGATGAGAAGAGACACATCATAAAATGTAATGAAAGTAGTGTGATAAAAACAAAAGACGAAGCAGCATACTCTTTTTACTGGAGTTGGGAAGAGCTTCAGAGAGAGAGCATCATGGGCTATGAGGGAAGACTAGGAATTTGCAGGTGGAGGAAGAAGACAAAGACTGAAAAAAAAAAGAGGACAAAGAATTTTATTAATTAATCTCCTTTTGAATAAGTTTATACTAGTTTTTAACAGTTCCTATCCATACTCTTTCTTTCAGATACAGTCTGAGCACTGAGCATTATGAAACCAGTGATCAAACCTAACCTGTGCTCATCTGTAAAGAAACCTAAAAGTCACTGTCTGAAACAAGTTAAAGCCTAAGTGTGCATTATTGGATGGTTGTTGTAATAAGAGAAGACAGTGAACACACACTGCTAAATAGAATTACTTCTAAGTACAGAAGTCACTTTGGCCATTTATTGTCAGAAGACAAGAAATGGAGCATGTCATCCATTTAGTTTTACAACTATCCTCTTATGTTATTCTTGAATAATGGTCTTAAAGCATACTAAAAATAGCTTATTTTAAACTTTTCTTCCCTCTTCAGTGTTAACAACTAACAGGTAGTACAGCAGGTAGTAAATGGAACACTTCCCCTCTGCTCAAAGTAATCATTTAGAGATGTGTATAGACCTACTGATTTTAACGTGTTCCGTGATGGTTGGATTTCGGTTTTGCTTGGCATCCCACAGCTTTGAAGGATTAATCCTCAGCACCGTGCCCAGCAATGTCAATCTCTTTATAGGCCGTGCTTGTCCATCTCTTTCCTCCTCTAATAAGGTGTCTGCAACTGCTGATATTCATGCTGGTGAAAATCAACATGCCTCTTCCAGACGCTGTGTGATCAGAGACACAGAGCAGGACTGAGTACTCTTATCCTTCTTGTCAGCTGCAGGTGTCAGCTAATTTGGCTTAGATTACTTTAGAGGTGTGCCTGTCTTCCCAATAGCTTTATTGAAGTGGTCTTATAATAAACTGCTAAGAAAGATGCTGCTGCTTACTTCTGCAAATAAGTGACATTTAGGAAATGATTGGTCCCTGATCCCAAGGTGCATTGAAAAATTATATGATTAAATAGTAGGCTTAAGAAATCTATAAATATCCAGAAGATCTTGCATGAGTATAGATGAGACCTTTATAAAAAATATTTATTCTAAAATGTCATTTGAAAGGAATGTCAAACCTCTAGGACAATCCCTAAAGTGAGGAGAGAAGTTTAATTTCCAAAAAATTAAGATTATATTAGTAGCAAGAAACCTAAGGTGTCAGAGAAAAATCCATTTCCATCTTCTTTCCCTTTTCTGAATGCACAGCTAGACTACATTTCCCAACCTGCCTTGTCTTTAGATTTGCCCATGTGCCTGAATTTCAGCCAATAAATGAGAACAGAAATGGATGAGGTCACTTCTAAACACAGCCATAAATTCTTCCTGTGGGTTCCTTCGTGATTTCCCCTTCCTGCTGTTGGAATAATGATCCCCAGGGAAACCTTTAAAATCACAGATTAAAGATAAAAGAGCTGCCGTCATCCTTGTTCTCTGAATGGTTGCCTGGAAACAAGCCTCCCTGCTTTTAACCCTAACAACCTGTGATGTCAATAAAACATTGTGAAAGCAAGGGAAACAGATGATTGGCCTAAAAATCTTCCTTTCTCTCTCAATTTAGTTGATACATTCACTGAGATCTTCTTAAAAGGAAACTGCACTTCCTGTGTCCTCTTCAGCAGTTTTTGTTACAGAGTTAGACATAAAAAGTCTGTCCTTATTCTTGCCTCCAGAGGAATTTGTAACTTTCTTGGCTTACTCAATAGTGTGATATTAGGTAGTATAGTGGGTTTCTTTTGCCCTTTGAATTTTGTAGAAATCTTTATTTTCCATGCATTTCTCCATTAAGCACCCTGTTTTCCATGGAAATGAGCATGGTGGTAGGTTTTGTAGATGTTACACTGGATTAGTGTTCTTCTAAGGAAGACATTCACTGGCCATTAGGAACCCCACCTAGCACATCCTTTGGGCCATGAAAGTGAATCTCCTTAGTCTGGTAAATGTCACATGGGTTCTTTCTACAACACTTACGTTAGGACACTTTCCTTAAATGCTTACTGAGAAAGGTTACTAAGGCAACCGCAGGCCCAGGTAGTGGCTGTTTGTAACAGGGCAACGACATGTACGACTGTAATCCTAGCCTGCCCCAAGGCAAGACTAGACTCCTAATTTCCTCAGAAGATAAAACTGAGACATATTTTGCAAGTATTCTCTTAACAGAGTCACTAGGCAAACTCCTCCCTCCCTCTTTTCACCCCATGCTGGCTACACCTCTGAAAGGAAAGGAGGCCAGAAATCAGAGAACACCATGAGAATTTGAGAATAATCAACAATATCTCTTATACCATGTGCAAATCAAACCATTGATTTTAGATAATTCTATATTCTTTTTGGTAATTTAATAATAGTTGTTAATATTATTAGTAGTGCAATTAGCAGATCTTCAATAGCTATAATAGTACCTCAGAGGGCTTCCACGTGCATTTCATTATTTGTCTCCATGACCCTTTATAGCAGGAAAGACAGGGTCATTATTCCATATCTGAAGATCATGAGCAATGAATGTCATGGGGAAAAGTGTAAGCAACCTGCTCCAGGTCATATGTTGGTGGCAAGGAGGTGACTGGTTCAGCAGCAAAACATGGGCTTTGAATCCAGACAAACCTGATTCAGTCTCTCACTCTTTTTCTCTCATCTCTCCTTTCTCTTCTTTCCTTTCTCCCTCTTTCTCTTCCTTTCATTTAAAAATTGAAGCACTACTAGTAAACATAAACATACATCAGAATTTTTGTGTGGCTTAGGTGAACTGTAATGTAGATAACATAGTTTCTATATTATAGATGTTATGCAAATTTTTGTAATTGTTTATGTTATTCTGACTTCTGTTAAGTGGTCTTTTCGACTCAGTTCTAGGAAAACCTGTCATCTCAAGCACCTTAAAAATTTATATGTAGTATTCAGTGTTTTTTGGGTCAAATGTTATGGTCTACTTCTTGCTTTTGCTACTAGGAAGCTCAATATCTGATTTAAAACTCACATTGACTAAAAGAATTATAATGCGTATCTTTATATTTTTTAATCATCTCTCATGTTTTAAATCTGTTACTTTATTCTTCTACAGTGAATTTACATTTTGATCATTACCTTGAATGAAGTGGGGAAAAATAACAAACACAACAGCTACATAATAATAATGATGGAGTCAGAGCAGACTTTTTAAAAAAAGTACCCTAAATTTTTATCCACTTGACTCCTTATGGAGCTAAAAGTTTATTTGCTTTTAAATATAATTTAAGTAAATAATAAAAAACATTTATTGAATTCTATCTGATACAAGGTGCATCACAGTTCACTGAAAATGTTAAAATCAGATACTTATCAAAAAGCTTACAATCAAATTTAGACATGAATAAACATGTATAGGGGCTTCCGAGGTGGCACTAATGGTAAAGAACCTGCCTGCCAATGCAGGAGACCTAAGAGATGTGAGTTTGATCCCTGGGTCAGAAAGATGCCCTGAAGGGAGGCATGGCAACCCACTCCAGTATTCTTGCCTGGAGAATCCCTTGGACAGAGGAGCCTGGTGAGTTACTGCCCATAGGGTCACAAAGAGTTGGACATGACTGAAGTGAATTAGCATGCATGCAAACTTGTATAGACATGAAATGTTAGATGTTTGAAGTCCAATAAGTATCAAAAAGACGGCTCAAGAGCTGGTCATGTACTAAATGAGCTTTGCTGAGAAATAAAAATGTAAACATTAGTTTACCTCCTTCATTCCATTCAAAGAATAAGCACCCAATTTTGCATTATATTCTTCCCCTTTTCTCTTTGGTAAAACTGAAATAATGAAAGGAGGATGTTACTGTTTGTAGAATAAGAAACAAGTGTCATCCCATAGATATCTGAATTTAGGTAATTTCTTCTTCATGATCCTAAGTTTATTTATCTGTAAAATGGAAATAGGAACCCCCAAATTTCCTTAAGCTATGAGGTGCTTATCTTAGAAGTAACTTCAGGTCACCTCTCTCTCCAGTGATCAATAATTTACTAAAAAAAAAAAAAAAACCACTTTATGCAAGAAAGATGCAGAGTAGATGATCAGTAGATTTTTAAAATTTCATGGATAACTAGCTATTTAAAGAGCCATGGTAGAAAATAATTTTATCAAGTGTAAAGATTGCTAGAGATAGAAGTGGCTGGCATTTCTCTCATTTCACAGATGAGGAACCTGTGGCTCAGAGGAATTGAGAGAATTGTACAGACTATTAGCTACTCATCTGGTGACTCAAGTGTTTCAGTACTTGTCATGATACCAGTATCCGTTCACATAAATCTATTTTCTGGATAAGGGCAAAAATAGAAAGCTATTCTTCTTGGTTTAGGGCAGACTTTATATTAATAGCTATTTTAAGGGACAAATTCTCTACAGATTAGGGTTCAGATATAGACAACAGGAGCATTTTACTAGATTTAAAAGAAAAAGATTTTGGTGCCAGGTATTTGGTGGCTTACAAACTAGTTGGAAGGACTTAAAGACAAAGCTCTAGGAGGGGGTTCTGGGAACAACTCTTGGCTCCCAGCCTCAGCCCACCTCTGCCATGGTCAGCATAGCTGACCACTGCAACATGGAACCCTATGTTCAGGAGCTGTGATCTCAGAACTCTGGCCCAGCCCTGCCTCTCTCCTCTCTGTTCCAAATTCAGGTGGAACTAAAATACAGATCTCTAGCTGCAAGGGAGTCTAGGTTAAGTAGTATTTAACTTTCTTGTTTCTACAGCAAAGAGTGACTTTCCAGAAGGAGCTTGAAATAGATGTTAAATGAGAAAAATCCAGACCATCTGCCAAGAATCCAAGAGAGTGTGATAAATAAGATCGGGGGGCCCAAACCATATCATGTGAGGAATAATATAAGACAGCATTAACAAATAGATTTCATCTTGCCAGCCAGCTCTAGCTAATTGTCTGCCAAGAACACTGCATTGGGAAAGATTTGAGGGATGCATCTTGACCCAGCAGGATCAAGTCTGGTGGCTGATTAGTGATGTCTGCCAACAGTTTGGACATGAAGTGATCAGAGCTCTGTGAAAGCACATACTTCCCATAAGTCAGCTGCTGCCTGACCAGCTTAGTTGGCAGATTATTCCATAAAGCCTGTGGCACTCTTGATGTTGTTGTTGCCACTGTTTAATTATACCTTGATTGACTTATTTGCATGATCATGATCATCATACTTTATTGAATAAAAGCAAACTATAAATTATTTGAGGATTTAATCATGTCTACACCCTGCACAGAACTTGATATATATTAAATTTGTATCTATTGCTTTGATTTTTAAAATCTCAATCATTCCATCAAAAGATATTCATTTAGGATTCAGTTTGCACAAAATATTATATGTCAAAGTCTCAGGCTTACTAAAACCCATGTTTTTAAGGGGATTCCCCACATCCCTACCAAAGCCTCCTTTAGAAAAAGACCTTATTTTTCCCATGTGTACAGAATTGTTGGTAGCTCAGATGGTAAAGAATCTTCCAGCATTGCTGGAAACCAGGGTTTAATCCCTGGTTCAGGAAGATCCCCTGGAGAGTGGCGACCCACTCCAGTATTCTTGCCTGGAGAATCCCATGAACAGACCATGGGGTTGCAAAGAGCCAGACGTGACTGAGCGACTAACAGAATCTTTAGAAGTCAATTTGGAGCACCACAGAAGGTGCACCTGTTTATGGACTGTGGACTCAGTTTATTACTTGAAGCCCATCAAATTTTTATGTTCTTTTTATCACTTTTTTGAGCTCCTGTGTTCACTTGAGCTGATATTTGTTCATAAAGATAGCTTTGCTCCAAGAGTATGCAGACATATATCAAGTGGAATTGATGTGCATAGACTTCTAAAATGAGGATGTTGATTTATATTTCTGTACAGAAAGGCTGTCTGTTCCTTGAGAAAAACACAGGGAAGTGTTCCATGTGACTGTACTTGCTAACCTGTATGACCCACTCTAAGTAAAGCAAAGTCTGAATCACGTTTCTAGAAGATGATTCTGGGCTGATCCATTCTTAGTGATTGATAATGATTCTGTTTTGATAACTCTTCATGAATAAGACCAAATTTGGGGGAACATGGAAAAAATTAGAGTGAGTATGTGTGACTGTGGAATACAGAAATGAATCTCATTAACCCTATCCATTCATTCAGTAAATTGCATTATTATTATATACTGTGTGAAAGTGAAAGTGTTAGTTGCTAAGTTGTGTCTGACTCATTGGGACCACATGGACTGTAGCCTGACAGGCTCCTCTTGTCCCTACATGGTCAAGCCAGGACTGTCCTGGCACAAAAGTGATGCTGCTGCTGCTGGTGCTAAGTCGCTTCAGTCGTGTCCGACTTCTGTGCGACCCCATGGACGGCAGCCCACCAGGCTCCCCCGTCCCTGAGATTCTCCAGGCAAGAACAATGGTGTGGGTTGCCATTTCCTTCTCCAATGCATGAAAGTGAAAAGTGAAAGTGAAGTTGCTCAGTCGTATCTGACTCTTCACGACCCCATAGACTGCAGTCTACCAGGCTCCTCCATCCATAGGATTTTCCAGACAAGAGTACTAGAGAGTACTAGTACTAGAGAGTACTCTAGTACTAGAGTACTAGAAGCCATTGCCTTCTCCGACTAAAGTGATAATATATGCTAAAAAGTGGTAATATATGTTAAAAATGGTAAATAATCTCAGGTTTCAGTATAATGTCACCTTTCCATAAGTTATTATTATTTTATATGTGCAGAGAGCATGTCCTAAGGGCCATTAAGTTACTGAGCTCACTGGACAGGATGTGGGTCTCATGCTGTTATTCTTTTATTGTCCTGGGGCATATCTCATACTTCTGTTGAATGCTTTTGTTACTAAGCAAGCCTGCTTGGTTTTGTGGTTAAGAAAACCTGCTTTCTTCAGTGATTATTAACTTACAGGGTTTCCCATACTTTTTTCTTTACTTACAATCCCCTAGCAATATGTGCTGAGTTACTTCAGTCATGTTGACTCTTTGCGACCCTATGGACTGTAGCCTGCTAGGCTCCTCTGTCCGCAGGATCCTCCAGGCAAGAATACTGGAGCGGATTGCCATTTTCTCCTCCAGGACATCTTCCCGACCCAGGAATAGAACCTGCATCTCATGTCTCCTGCATTGACAAGCGGATTGGATTCTTTACCACTAGTACCACGTGGAATCCCCTAGTGGGGTTAACTGTTTAATTACCTACTTTGTCTCTTGACTCTGTCCCACTTTGAGACTCTGTCTTCAAATACACTTTGGGGGTTAGAGGGCCTCAACATGTGAGTTTTAGGAGACACAAATATTCAATCCCTAACAAATAGAGCCTGTATCACTTTAGGAATGTATTCCATAAATGAGTGTGAGTATTTTGAAATGAGTAACAGAAAGAAAGTAGAGCAAAAACATCAAAGAATATAGTAGCAAAGTTGTGTCCCTTTCATTTGATATTAGTTTTCTTCTTAAGCACTGAGGCATCAAACTGATCTGGGGAAATCAAGTGGGTTTTGTAAGAGTCTTGGAGAAAAATATATGATTGCATCAATAACTGCAGTATTTGATTCAGGGGCATAATCTCATTGGCATCAACACCACATGCTTAGAAAAGCTAAATCTGTGAACCTACTTTTACTGCAGAATTTTTACTGCAGAATGGCTGAGTGGCATATTTTCCAATATCAGAGAACAACAATGTAGTTGTAAAGGAACCCAGGTTTATTCATTCTAGCCAGATAATATGGGCAAAAGAGAATATCCACAGCAAAGGAACCAAATGAAACTTTGGGCTAGTTTCTCACTTTCTACTCAACATCATAGCTCAGAATCAAGAGAAAAAGCAAAAGGTAAGAAGGCAAGGAGCTGAGATAACAGGGAGGCAGGCTAATTAATGGCTATAGATCTTCCAGGTAAAAACCATGTCGCTGGAAATTTCCTTCCCTGATGGAGGAAGAATCCATATTTCAAATGGTGGCAGAGGAAATCTGCTTCACCCAGTTAGCGAACCTCATGGACAGAAAGCCCAAAGGAAAAACCCCATAGCCACAAAAAGTGTGTTAGAGTAATGTGTAAGGGGACTGGTGCTATTTTTAAAACTAGTACAAACATAATACTTTCCATTGAGGACTTTGAGGTGCTATAAAAGAGACATTGCAATTTCAGGGTTCCTCCTCACTCTTTCAAGAATTAGTATACTCTCCTCTGGGTTTCCCTGGTGGCTCTGATTGTAAAGAGACCATCTGAGAGTATACTATGCTGGAGACCCAGGTTCTGAGTCAGGAAGATCCCCTGGAGAAGGGAATGGCAACCCACTCCAGTATTCTTGCCGAAAATCCCATGGACAGAGGAGCCTGGCTGGTTACGGCCTGTGGGGTCGCATAGAGTCGGACACAACTAAGCGACTAACACTACCATTACTACTACTATTCAGTTCCACTTCAGTCGCTCAGTCGTACCCGACTCTTTGCAACCCTATGAATTGCAGCACATCAGGCCTCCCTGTCCATCACCAACTCCCAGAGTTCACTCAAACTTATGTCCATTAAGTCGGTGATGCCATCCAGCCATCTCATCCTCTGTCGTCCTCTTCTCCTCCTGCCCTCAATCCCTCCCAGCATCAGAGTCTTTTCCAATGAGTCAACTCTTCACATGAGGTGGCCAAAGTATTGGAGTTTCAGCTTCAACATCAGTCCTTCCAATGAATAATACCCAGGACTGGTCTTTAGAATGGACTGGTTGGATCTCCTTGCAGTCCAAGGGACTCTCAAGAGTCTTCTCCAACACCACAGTTCAAAAGCATCAATTCTTCAGTGCTCAGCTTTCTTCACAGTCCAACTCTCACATCTATACACGACCACTGGAAAAACCATAGCCTTGACTAGATGGACCTTTGTTGGCAAAGTAATGTCTCTGCTTTTGAATATGCTATCTGGATTGGTCATAACTTTCCTTCCAAGGAGTAAGCGTCTTTTAATTTCATGGCTGCAGTCACCATCTGTAGTGATTTTGGAGCCCAGAAAAATAAAGTCTGACACTGTTTCCACTGTTGCCCCATCTATTTCCCATGAAGTGATGGGACCAGATGCCATGATCTTCATTTTCTGAAATGTTGAGCTTTAAGCCAACGTTTTCACTCTCCTCTTTCACTTTCATCAAGAGGCTTTTTAGTTCCTCTTCACTTGCTGCCGTAAGGGTGGTGTCATCTGCATATCTGAGGTTATTGATGTTTCTCCCAAAAATCTTGATTCCAGCTTGTGTTTCTTCCAGTTCAGAGTTTCTCATGATGTACTCTGCATAGAAGTTAAATAAGCAGGGTGACAATATACAGCCTTGATGAACTCCTTTTCCTATTTGGAACCTGTCTGTTGTTCCATGTCCAGTTCTAACTGTTGCTTCCTGACCTGCATACAAATTTCTCAAGAGGCAGGTCAGGTGGTCTGGTATTCCCATCTCTTTCAGAATTTTCCACAGTTTATTGTGATCCACACAGTCAAAGGCTTTGGCATAGTCAATAAAGCAGAAATAGTTGTTTTTCTGGGACTCTCTTGCTTTTTCCATGATCCAGTGGATGTTGGCAATTTGATCTCTGGTTCCTCTACCTACTCTCCTTTATTTGATACAGTTTGATACAGCTATGAGGAATAATAGAATAAAGGCCACATTTATATGTGCTCAAAACATCACTGCCACCTGCCAACTGTGTGACCTGTGGGAGTTGCTGTCCTCCTCTGACCTTCAGTTCTTAACCATATGGAGGAATGGTGAAGAGTCAGATGCTGCAGTTAAAAGACCTTACATGCAGCCTGAAATGTGTAAATATGTATTCTATGAACCCAGAACTTCCTTCCTGTCAGAAAAGACATCTAATAGACAAATTGACACCGAGGTATTAATACTTTTTAGATGACCATTCTTGGGAATATTATCAGTGTTAAAAAAAAAAAAAAGAAAAAAAACTCCAGAGGAAAAAAAATGAACCATCTCCAATACTAGTGCTCATATTATTGGGGAGACAAAAGGGTTTCCTGTTTCCACTCAATTAATATGCCTCCATTTCTCCCTGGGGAACCTCAAGCCTATCTCCCACAGAGCCACATCCTGAGCTCTGAGTTTAGGCACAGCTGCACCAGGCAGAAAGGCTGTTTCCAAGAGAAATTCTTTCCCTTGGTGGCCATCACGCTGCGGAAGCATGGTGAACATTCTACTTCCCGCCAGGTGGGGTGGGTGACACCTTCCACTCCAGGATGGAAGAGCGCAATCAGAGCTAGCATGGAGAGAGAAGCAGAGGCAAGAGCTGAGCACCAGGCCCTGCCAAGTCCAGCCTGTTATTTGAGTAGGAGAAACGCTGGTTTAATTAATTGAAAAATAAAGGTTATTGTCAAAGTGAGCTAGAAATGAAGGACCTTGGTCGATACTTATTGAATTTTGTTTCCCTGGGCTTTTCAGCCTTCCAATATTACATTGAATCAAACTCTGTTTCACTTATGACCTGTTTCTGAGAGAAGTCCAGATTTAACCAGTAAAGTGGCAATGTTGCAAATAAATAAGATCCAATTCGGGAGCACAGAAGTAAACAATCAATTTCTTTTGGAATTCTGGTGTTGTGCCAGAAACAAATAATATTTTTCTTCTTCATTTTTATGTCTAGCCTTCCTTACTATGTTTACAGAGCACTTGTCACATTTGATCCTCACAACAACCTTGAGAAAAGTCAAGGATTTATCATTCCATTTTTCCAAATATATAAACTGAGGTTCAGAGCGATTGAAAAGGACCACTCTGTTACTCTAGGAATCCAGGTTTACTAAGAGAATTTCCCACCAGGAAATGGAATTTCCTGAATTTTAGGATCAAATTCTGAGTCATGAAGGTAAAGACTAGATAGAGAATAGTTTGGATTATGAGGTGGTGCAAACAGCTGGCCCAGTGTCTAGCACACAGTTTGTTCAGTACAGACTAACCATTGTCAGTGTCATTGATTCATTGTTATCCTTACGATGATTTCTTCCCATCCTGAAATACAGTGGAGACATCTTTGCCCCTTGAGGTTTCTCTGTAGTGAGGTCATTTTTATCATCAGCAATAACCATTTGTTACATTTCTGTTGAGTGGGAGGCAAGATCCCGGGAGGGCAAAATGCTAAAGGATCAGCTCAAGTCCTCAAGGCAGTATCCTTCATCTGGGAGGGGCAATAAGGATGCAAGTCCAGCAATAGCACTCAGAGTAATGTGAGTTACAGATGCTCATGAGACTTGGTATAGGAGAGGGGCTTTGATCTGATCCCTGAAAACTAAGGGCAACTGAGGAAGCAGAGATGAGATGCTGGTACCAGAGAAAGAGCCCCAGAGAAGAGGCTTGCCTGGTTCTCAGCATCATTTGTCACCCATGGGCAGGGGCACCCCTAAAGATTCTGATTCCATATAGCTGGATGGAATCTTAGTTTTACATGTTACAGGTTCTGCAGTACAGCAAACTGGAGTTGCCCTTGGCAATGGGGATCACTGATTGCTCTTGATTAGGTACCTGGTACTAATTCACAAAGATGAATCAAACTTGATAAGAAAGTGAACCAAATGTTAATGCTCTCAGAGACAGTAACTGATGTGTGTGTGTGTGCGTGCACGCATGCACATGTACGCTAAGTCACTTCAGTCATGCCCTACTCTTTCCACCCTATGGACTGTAGCCCACCAGGCTCCTCTGTCCGTGGGATTCTCCAGACAAGAATACTGGAGTGAGTTGCCATGCCTTCCTCCAGGGGATCTTCCCAACCCAGAGATCAAACCTGCTTCTCTTATGTCTCCTGCATTGGCAGACAGCATCTTTACCACTAGCATCACCTGGGAAGCCCAACTGATGTGTAGTAAGTGTTTAATAAACATCTCAAAGGAAAAGGGGATGAAAGTTAGAAAAAAGTAAGAAAGACGCTGCTGTCCCCCTGCTTTGCATCTATGAACCTGGGCTGCTGTGCTGGGATCCTGAGACTGTAATTTCTGCTCTTAGATAGAACATGAGTTGGACCAGCAGCGATACCCTACCACACTCAGACTGATGCCCACACTCCTGACCATGACCCAAAAGGTGCTGTCCCCCAATCAAAAGCAGAACTCCATCTCTACCCCACGTACCTCAAAGCAGTGTTTTGGGGTTTTTTTTAATATGTAATACTATTTTTTTCTCCTTTTTTTTCTTTTTTTGGTCACACCACACAGAACTGAGGATCTTGGTTCCCTGACCTCCATAGTGGAAGTGCAAGTCTTAACCACTGGACAGCCAGAGAAGTCCCCCTCGAGCACATTTTATGATCCTGAGTTGTCCCAGTCGTTTGTTTGCTTTTACAGGTGACTCCTTCTCCACTACCACGAAACCATCTAAGGGTGGGATCCTTGCTGACCTTGATCATGGCTGTGTCTAAGATACCTAGAACAATGTCTGCCATATAGAAACTGATCAGTAAATATTTGTTTAGTGAATGGATGGATACTGTCAACAGAACCCTCCCCCGCTTTGTCTTTTTTCTCTTCTCCCAACTTTTTATTTTCCTGTTCTTTCTCTTTCCCCTCTACACTACACTCGATTTGGGTGGCTCTTAGGAATTAGAAAAATAAAAGGCCACCCACCTGAGCTCATGCTCCCAAATCTAATGTCATTTGATATAAATCCCTGTGATTTTAGGCTTCTTTGACTATGTGGCAGTGGAAACACATCCGTGAGTCCCAGAGGGCCCATCCATTTTAGCCCTTCTGAGATTCAAAAGAGAAAGGATTCTTTTTTTGGGAACTAGTCTGAGAATTAGGTTACATTGTCAATTAAGTAGGGCAAAAATTGTCATACATGGCCCAGTTCTGCTCCGAGAACTCATGAGCACGCAAGTGCGCACTCACACACACACACAGTATTTGAAGATTCAAAATAGTTTCATTGGCTATAATGGAACACACATTTTTTTGCATTAGCCTTTGACATTAATCAGGTGTTTTCACAGATATCATCATATTTTATACTTAGAAGGAAGTAAGCACTTTTGAATACCCTCATTTCACTGACGTGGAAACAAAGGCCCAGATAGGTTCACAGTTCAGTTCAGTTCAGTTCAGTTGCTCAGTCGTGTCCAGCTCTTTGCAACCCCATGAACTGGGGTCTCAGGCCTCCCTGTCCATCACCAACTCCCAGAGTCCACCCAAACCCATGTCCATTGAGTCGGTGATGCCATCCAACCTTCTCATAGTCTGTCGTCCCCTTCTCCTCCTGCCCTCAATCTTTCCCAGCATCGGGGTCTTTTCCAATGAGTCAGCTGTTCACATCAGGTGGCCAAAGTATTGGAGTTTCAGCTTCAACATCAGTCCTTCCAATGAATACCCAGGACTCATCTCCTTTAGGATGGACTGGTTGGATCTCCTCACAGTCCAAGGGATTCTCAAGAGTCTTCTCCAACACCACAGTTCAAAAGCATCAATTCTTCTGTGCTTAGCTTTCTTTTTTTTTTAATTTATTTATTTTAATTAGAGGCTAATTACTTTACAGTATTGTATTGGTTTTGCCATGCATCAACATGAATCTGCCACGGGTGCACACATGTTCCCAATCCTGAACCCCCCCTCCTGCCTCACTCCCCATACCATCCCTCTGGGTCATCCCAGTGCACCAGCCCCAAGCATCCTGTATCCTGCATCGAACCTGGACTGGCAATTCGTTTCTTATATGATATTATACATGTTTCAATGCCAATCTCCCAAATCATCCCCTGCCTCCCTCTCCCACAGAGTCCAAAAGACTGTTCTGTACATCTGTGTCTCTTTTGCTGTCTCGCATACAGGGTTATCATTACCATCTTTCTAAATTCCATATATATGCATTAGTATACTGTATTGGTGTTTTTCTTTCTGGCTTACTTCACTCTGTATAATCGGCTCCAGTTTCATCCTCCTCATTAGAACTTATTCAAATGCATTCTTTATAGCTTTCTTTATAGTCCAACTTATTAGCTTTCTTTATAGTCCAACTTTCACATCCATACATGACCACTGGAAAAACCATAGCCATGACTAGACAGACCATTGTTGGCAAAGTAATGTCTCTGCTTTTTAATATGCTATCTAGGTTGGTCATAACTTTCCTTCCAAGGAGTAAGCGTCTTTTAATTTCATGGCTGCAATCACCATCTGCAGTGATTTGGGAGCCCAGAAAAATAAAGTCGGACACTATTTCCACTGTTTCCCCATTTATTTCCCATGAAGTGATGGGACCGGATGCCATGATCTTAGTTTTCTGAATGTTGAGCTTTAAGCCAACTTTTTAAGTCTCCTCTTTCATTTTCATCAAGAGGCTTTTTAGTTCCTCTTCACTTTCTGCCATAAGGGTGGTGTCATCTGCATATCTGAGGTTATTGATATTTCTCCCGGCAATCTTGATTTCAGCTTGTGCTTCTTCCAGCCCAGTGTTTCTCATGATGTACTCTGCATATAAGTTAAATAAGTAGGGTGACAATATACAGTCTTGAAGTACTCCTTTTCCTATTTGGAACCAGTCTGATGTTCCATGTCCAGTTCTAACTGTTGCTTCCTGACCTGCATACAATTTCTCAGGAGGCAGGTCAGGGGGTCTGGTATTCCCACCTCTTTCAGAATTTTCCACAGTTTATTGTGATCCACACAGTCAAAGGCTTTGGCATAGTCAATAAAGCAGAAATAGATGTTTTTCTGAAACTGTCTTGCTTTTTCGATGATCCAGCAGATGTTGGCAATTTGATCTCTGGTTCCTCCACCTTTTCTAAAACCAGCTTGAACATCTGGAAGTTCACGGTTCACGTATTGCTGAAGCCTGGCTTGGAGAATTTTGAGCATTACTTTACTAGCGTGTGAGATGAGTGCAGTTGTGCTGTAGTTTGAGCATTCTTTGGCATTGCCTTTCTTTGGGATTGGAATGAAAACTGACCTTTTCCAGTCCTGTGGCCACTGCTGAGTTTTCCAAATTTGCTGGCATATTGAGTGCAGCACTTTCACAGCATCATCTTTCAGGATTTGAAGTAGCTCACCTGGAATTCCATCACCTCCACTAGCCTTGTTCATAGTGATGCTTCCTAAGGCCCACTTGACTTCACATTCCAGGATGTCTGGCTCTAGGTGAGTGATCACACCATAGTGATTATCTGGATGGTGAAGATCTTTTTTGTACAGTTCTTCTTTGTATCGTTGACACCTCTTAATATCTTCTGCTTCTGTTAGGTCCCTACAATTTCTGTCATTTATTGAGCCCATCTTTGCATAAAATTTTCCCTTGGTATCTCTAATTTTCTTGAAGAGATTTCTAGTCTTTCCCATTCTATTGTTTTCCTCTATTTCTTTGCATTGATCGCTGAGGAAGGCTTTCTTATCTCTCCTTGCTATTCTTTGGAACTCTGCATTCAAATGGGTATATCTTTCCTTTTCCCCTTTGCTTTTCACTTCCCTTCTTTTCATAGCTATTTGTAAGGCCTCCTCAGACAGCCAATTTGCTTTTTTGCATTTCCTTTCTTGGGAATGGTCTTGATTCCTGTCTCCTGTACAATGTCACAAACCTCCATCCATAGTTCATCAGGCAGTCTATCAGATATAGTCCCTTAAATTTATTTCTCACTTCCACTGTATACTCATCAGGGATTTGATTTAGGTCATACCTGAATGGTCTAGTGGTTTTCCCTACTTTCTTCAATTTAAGTCTGAATTTGGCAATAAGGAGTTCATGGTCTGAGACACAGTCAGCTCCTGGTCTTCTTTTTGCTGACTGTATAGAACTTCTCCATCTTTGGCTGCAAAGAATATAATCAACCTGATTTCGGTGTCAACCATCTGGTGATGTCCATGTGTAGAGTCTTCTCTTGTGTTGTTGGAAGAGGGTGTTTGCTATGATCAGTGTGTTCTCTTGGCAGAACACTATTAGCCTTTGCCCTGCTTCATTCTGCGCTCCAAGGCCAAATTTGCCAGTTACTCCAGGTGTTTCTTGACTTCCTACTTTTGATAGGTTCACGACAGTGCCCAAAGTTACACTGCTGAATTGGAATCCTGGAATCTAAAATGGATTCTGTTGTGGGATGCACTGGAAAGTCATTTGGCTGAAGCTGAGTTTCCCTCCCTGGAAAATGAGAGTCCTCCTCCACGGCAGGACTTTCTAACTTCATTGTGCCAGTGGATCACCTGGGGCTCTTGTTGAATCCCTGTCTTGAATCAGCAGGTCTGAATAGGGCTTGCCACTCTGCATTTTTCACGAATATTAACTGCTCCCAAATAAGGCCCAAACTGCCGGTTCATGGACTACACTCCAAAGAATGAGGCATTAGAGCTAATCAGACTTTTGGTGAATGGAGATCCTTTGGGATTTGCAGGTCCATGGTAGAACTGGAGCAGTGAGGAGGAAAGTGAAGTGAAGAGAAGGTCGCTCAGTCATGTCCGACTCTTTGCGACTGCATGGACTCCATGGCATTCTCCAGACCAGTGGGTAGCCTTTCCCTTCTCCAGGGATCTTCCCAACCCAGGGATCAAACCCAGGTCCCCCACATTGCAGGTGGATTCTTTACCAGTTGAGCCACAAGGGAAGCCCAAAAATAACGGAGTGGGTAGTCTATCCCTTCTCCAGCGGATCTTCCTGACCCAGGAATCAAACCGGGGTCTCCTGTGTTGCAGGTGAATTCTTTACCACCTGAGCTATCAGGGAAGCCCTGGAGAAGAACTGGAGAAGCATGCTTTAATGAGCTGCTGTTCTGAGACCAAGATTCTCCTCAGGTGCATCCCTGTTTGAGCTGTGATCTTCAGAAAAGTCACTTAGTCTGACTGAGCTGGTTTGTAGGGATCTAAGTCTATCTGAAAGAGGCAATATATAATTTAAGCTTAGCAAGGAAGTGGGGTATTTGGCAAACAAAGGCTTTGGAAACAATTTTGAGTTCTATCAAAATAGGAGGCATTTTTACATATGAGTAAGTGACTGGATATAGTCCCCATACATCCCTGGCTTAACTTTATCTTGTTTTATCTTGGGGGGAAGACAGAGAAAGGGTTACCTGGCAGTAGATGAGTAGTCTAGAGGCTTAGGCAGACTCCTGGATTTCCTGGAGCCACTCAAAGCCTGGGGGAAGCACCCAGGGCCAACCAAAGGGCTTCTTTGTCTCAGGTAGGAAAAGTCAGGAGCATTGTTATAGTAGAACAGGCTCTGGGGAATTTCATTTGAGAAGAAAACATCTAGGCTTATAAAGAGAACATGAATTTTTATATTTTAGTGCTTTTCCATCATCTAGTGAAACACAGGGGCTCCCCTGGTGATTCAGTGGTAAGGATACCACCTGCCAATGCAGGAGCCGTGGGTTCGATCCTTGGCTCAGGAAGATTCCCTGGAGAAAGGAATGGTGATCCACTCCGTTATTTTGCCTGGGAAATCCCAAGCACAGAGGAGTCCGGTGAGTTACAGTCCATGGGGTCCAAAGAGTCGGACATGACTTAGTGACTAAACACCACCACCACCAAGTGAGGCACTGGTGGAGTTTCCATTGTGCCTTGTCAGGACCTAATCTGTCATAATTGTCCACCAGTCACAGTGAGTGAGATGGACAGGGTTGTTTCAAGTGGCAAGTACGTCCTGGTCTATGGAAGTACTGTTGCCATCATGTCAAGGTGTGTCTGTTATTCTCCCTAACACCAGGGCCTGGACAGAAGGCCCTCCAGGGCCACTGCCACGGAGAATGCCAGGAGAGTGTTAGATGGAGCGTCTGGTGTATGCACAGGATTGGAGTTGGGTGCTGGACTTATAGTCACATGTTTGATCGTAACCACCCAGAGAGTTAGGTATGATCATTCCCATTTCATAGAACAGGGAGGAAACATAGGCATAGAACATAGGCATAGGCACAGAACAAGGCATCCCCTGATGACCTTGACCCACCTTGTAATTCAGTCCCCATTCCATCTATCAGAATCAACCTTTCCACCCTTGTCTCTGATATCCACAGTCTTTCTCACACACCCCAGAATATGTCCTTGCACATTCGGTCTTAGGCTGGGCTACTCATCTAAACCGCTAAGAATTAGATAGGACTGAGGTAATAGTGCCTCGTGGAGCTTGTATAGGATCTACCAGCCTAGCCCTCACGACAAAGCTGATACCGGCTCTTGCATGGTCACATTACCATCCATCTTCAGTTCTACAGAGTCACATTGGGGAGGAAACACTGGCTGTTAAATTGGACATCTGGGCTTCAAATGTGAGTTCTGCAGCTTATTAATTGCATGGCCATTAACAATTTGTTTTTCCTCTCTGAGCTCAGTTTTCTCCTCCATAAAATGGGATCAATAATCCATCTTGGAACCATTAAGAGGATTAAATGCAAAGTGCCTGGAATAGTCCCTGACCCATAATAAGCATTCAGCAACCTAATGAGCAGTTAACAAAAACGGCTGTAGTAGGCAGCACATCAGTTGTAGTAAATTGCAGAGCAGGCATCGCAACCTCAGCTTTTAATCACTAAAATATTGCCTCTGCCACAAATTGCAAGTGTAGGCTATTAATAGATGCTCACTATCCCTAAGAGACAAAGGCCTTACAGAATATGCACTGGTTGGCATGCACACTGCTGCTTTCTAAGAGCATTTGTCACTGAGGCTCCACAAACCAATGTCTCAATAGCCTCTTGTTTTCTGAAGAATAGAGACCAGTATGACACCACTGAATTTCTCACCACTTGTATTCAGTGGGTTCTATTTGAAAGGAAATGTTATAATAAATGTCAGCATAAAATGTCTAAACAAAAATTCTAAGGTAAATCCAAAAAATGAATGCAATGTCTATCTTTATACAGTCTACATCTGTGTTATTTCATCTTTATTTCATTTGTACATTTCTGTTACTTTCATAAATACATTTCTTAATCAAGCATATTGATTCTGACTCATGATTGAAATCAATAACCTCAGGCAAAATATACAAGCTCCTGAGAGAGAAGGAAATAGCAAGGATTCGCTTTTATTATGGAACCGTCATCATTTCGGACATGTTATTTAACCTTCTGTAGCCTCAGTTTCCTTGATGAGCACTATGGAGAACAGTTCTATCTCATAGAGCTGTGGTGGGGACCAAATGAGTTCATACATAGAAAATCGCCAGTGCTGAGCATGCTCTCACTAAAGGATAAGTGTTACAGTTACTTCTGCAAATCATTAGCTTTGGGAATCCTCAGGGATTAGATTGGGGACTGAATTATTAAGAGTTTATTAGCTGAGAGACCCATGTGCGTTCATCAGTTTCCTGAATCCCTCTTGCTTTATCTGGAGGATGGAGGTAGCTCTGCTGTTTCACAGGCTGATTAAGAGGGAAAAATGTGATGGCTTTCCTCAGGTGGTTTGCTCAGTGCCCAGAACATAATTCCTAATTCTCTTTCCAGTCACGTGCCCACAACAGCGATGGCCAAAGATGGCAGTGAGGGGAGGCAAGACCAGACACCAAGGCCAAATGTTGTCACCTGTGTATGCAAGACACTTGCGTGAGATAGCCACATGCTTACTCCCTCTCCTCAGAGAAATTTTAACCACCCATCATTACTATAGTGGGCAGTCAGGGAAATAGCAGTGTCTGAACCCTACTTTCTTTCTAGAGTATGTGATGATTTCCCTATTGTAAGTTGTCCTCCACTAGAATATAACCTCCATGGGGCCAGGAAAGTCACTTGTTTTGTTCATTCTCTTTCTTCAGTGTCTAGGGCAATACTTGGCAAATCATAGATCCTCCACACATATACTTTTTGTTGTTTGCAAGTCTGCCTGGGGTCAGATCTGAAAGTGAAAGTGTTAGTCGCTCAGTTATGTCTGACTCTTTGAAATACTATGGACTGTAGCCCACTAGACTCCTCTCTCCATGAAATTCTCTAGGCAAGAATACTGCAGTGGATAACCATTCCCTATTCCAGGGGATCTTCCTGACCCAGGGATTGAACCTGGGTCTCCTGCATTGCAGGCAGATTCTTTACTGTC
Source organism: Bubalus bubalis (assembly GCF_019923935.1). Lineage (NCBI taxonomy): Eukaryota > Metazoa > Chordata > Mammalia > Artiodactyla > Bovidae > Bubalus > Bubalus bubalis. Next base: position 76,928,533 of record NC_059163.1, read on the forward strand.
TGAGCCACCAGGGAAGCCTGGGGTCAGATCTGCATGAACCAAAATAATTCTGGGTCGAAGTCACTATAGAAATGGTCAAGTGTGAATGTTTCAAATGACGGATGAAAGTTCACTATATCTTTTTTCTCATATTTTACTATACTGGGCAAAATGTAAAATATCTCTGCCTCCCTCTCTGGATCATGTACTCTTTCCTGTTTTGTGAGTGAACTCTGTTTTGAAACTAATAACAATGACATTTTAACTACAAGAATACATAACATTCTTTAAAATAGTTAACCTTTCCATGTGACATTTCATTGGATGTCTAATTAGCAGTAACATTTTGTTGTTTGCCATCTTAAACATAACAGGTCCATAAGCTTCAAAAAACTAACTTTGCTTAAATAATCAATCTTCATAATGAGAGAATTTCTATCTGTAAAAATTTGTCTCTTTTTGTTCTTCATTCGCCATCCTTTTGACACCAGAACATTCTATTTGCAACTTTCTGTCTATGCTAAGCATTCTATTAAGAATATCTCTCTGTCATAACTTTTGCTTTGAGGTAGGGTTTTGTCTTTTTTTTATTGGCCAATTAAGAAAAGTTCATCCCAATTTCTGCTTTCATATCATCAAGAAAAAAGCTTTGTCAACCAGGAAGCAAAACAGAAATAAGTTCATTATCCATAGAGAAAAAAAAATCATATCATACTCACTTTCATTTTATTTTACTGAGAATCTTACTTGCGAGAAGCTCTATTTTCACTATGCATGTTAATATGAATAGAGAGCATGCAAATAGAATAGTCAAACATTTATTTATCTCTTTTAAACTTTTCTATCTAGTCCTTACATAAAATCTCTAGATAGTGAAAGAGAAAATCAAATTTTTGTGCCACATATTTTAAAGGCATCAACTCATGTAATCTCACAAAATTCAGGTAGATTAGTATTGTTATTCCTCTTTCAAAAGGAGACAAAATGAGGACCAAGTGGTTGAGAAACTTGCTCAGTGCAATCAAGTCATTAAATGATGATACAATCCAGTAAGCCTGCCTCTCAGCCCATGTTTGTTTCCACAGTCTTGTTTTGCCTTCCTACAACAGGCATTTATTTAGTCCACGTCCATGTTTTCTTCTAAAGTTTAGCCTTTGATGGAAGCAGAACAACATGGATAAAGACAGATCAAAGATGAATGAAAGAAATAGTAATAAGTATACTTCCTGGATGAAGAGTTATGATATGGATAAAATACTTGGTTAAAAGGAAGTATTGATTAGGTAAAAATCTAAAAAATTTGATTTTCCTAAGAAATGAAAAATAAGGAACATATACTTCATATGAAATGAGTGCTTAATTTTTGTGTGGTATCATTGGGAAAAAATATAATTACATTAAAAATTGTGGTTAAGACTGTGAACTGAAGAAATATTATACCTTTGACTTGACTTTACTAATTTGCATAAATAACAGTGACCTAGTTATTTATTTATGAAATACCCTGGACAGAGCAAAAGTACGCTATAAACAGGGAAGAGTCTTGTTGTGTGAGTGGCCTTGTCTAAAATAGATCCCACCTTTAATCCAGTCAAGGGCAGGTGAAAATTTCCTGAGGCATTAAAAATTGAAAATTCTTTGGTAATTTCCCCTTATGCATTGAAACTAAAAAATAAAAAAAATTAAAAGACACTTGCTCCTTGGAAGAAAAGCTATGACCCACCTAGACAGCATATTAAGAAGTAGAGATATTACTTTGCCGACAAAGGCCCATCTAGTCAAAGCTATAGTTTTTCCAGAAGTCATGTATGGTTGTGAGAGGTGGACCCTAAAGAAAGCTGAGTACTGAAGAACTGACTCTTGATAGTGTTGGAGAAGATTCTCGAGAGTCCTTTGGACTGCAAGGAAATCAGGATGGTTAGTCCATCCTAAAGGAAAGCAGTCCTCAATATTCATTGGAAGGACTGAAGCTGGAGCTGAAGCTCCAATACTTTGGCCTCCTGATGCGAAGAACTGACTCATTGGAAAAGACCCTGATGCTGGGAAAGATTGAAGGCAGGAGGAGAAGGGGACGATAGGGGATGAGATGGTTGGATGGCATCACTGACTCCATGGACATGAGTTTGAGTAAGCTCTGGGAGTTGGTGATGGACAGAGAAGCCTGGCATGCTGCAGTCCATGAGGTTGCAAAGAATTGGACATAACTGAGAGACTGAACTGAACTGAATGTATTGAAACTAAATTCCAAATGATCAAATAAAGACAAGAAAATCAAACTGTATTCTAGTTTTGTTATGATGATTTCATAAACACTTTTTTTCCAACTTCAAATATGAAATTTTTACAAAAAACACTTTGGGATCACCTTTCGGTAGTTCTTTGGGCTTCCCAAAGAATCTGCCTGCCAAGCAGGAGATGCGGGTTTGATCTCTGGTCAGGAAGATCGATCCCCTGGAGAAGGAAATGGGAAAATTGCAACCCACTCCAGTACTCTTGCCTGGGAAATCCCACAGACAGAGGAGCCTGGTGGGCTACAGTCCATGGGGTCACAAAGAGTCAGACACAGCCGAGCAACTGAACAATAACAAGCATGTGTTTAGATGCTTGAGAATATCCAGAACCAAGTGAAGAAATTCCATGCAAGTCATACAAGTGACCCCATACTCTAGGTACTGTTGGGTGTTTCAACACCAAGCCAGCCCTTGCCCCCAAGAAGGCTTTTATCCCTCTTCTTTTATAGCAGCAAAGTTATGCGAGGGAGTGGAGCTGACACTGGAAAAGGACAACATTTTCCTTCAGCTGACAGATGAGTCCACTGGCCTGCGTGCCTGAAAGCTAGCCCTAGACAGTGAAGGTCCCAGAGTATCCACAGCGAAGGCTTGAAAGGATAGCTATTATTTCATGTTTGTGATCTGCACCATTTTTAATAACTGTGGTTTTATTACTAGCCATTTTTCAGGTACTAGCCTGGGGCTAAATTTTAACTATTTTGCTTTTCACTGAGTAGGAAGCAGTGAGGGATTAAAAATAAACCAGACACACTTTTTTTTTTTTTTCCATAATTGCTCATGAACTAGTTCATGATAGAGACATATGCAAATAATGTGGGAGGATTAAGAAAAGAGTGGATACAGGTGGGATCTGGGCAATATTTTATGCAGCCTGAATACTGACTTTTTTTGTTGTTTGGCGGAGAGTGTAGGCATCGATAGTACTAACATTTTAAACCTCTACCTTGTAGATTGGAACATTGGGATATTTTTCATACTGATTAAATCATGAGTATGGAGTAAGTGTTCAATAAATATTTGTTGAGAAATGAAAATTACTATTGATTCATATATATTGATTGCTATATACATAGACCAATGTCTTTTTGTGTGATAATTTTTTTTAGAATAGGATTTTTAAAAATAAATAAATCTATGTAAGCTTAGGATCTGGCATAAAAAGATCCTGAAAGCAAATTTGTTAAATGACTGATTGGGACAATCCTCTTTATACTAGGCTTCCCAGGTGGCTCAATGGTAAAGAATCCTCAGTCCATGGGGTTGCAAAAGAGTTGGACACAACTTAGTGACTAAAACAACAACAACAACTCTAAAACTCTTCCTATCCTGTGGTTGTGTTAGGTAATCCTACCTCAGTCTAGGTGGTAGATATCTGTCAGGATGGAAAGAGTACTCTTCAGCGCTGTTACAGGCTCAGGACCAAATTTATCTTGGACAAAACCTTTCCTATGAACACCTCCTTCTTTTCTGTCAGAACATTATAAGGCATGTCATCATTATTATCATTTCTTGAATACCTGCTAGGGTGCCAGTGTCTGTACAAAATATCTTTTTAAATTAAGATGATCCACCAAATGACAGTTCTGAGAGGCAAAAATTATTAACTCTAGTTTATAATGTAATAAAACTGTATCCTGTGTATGACAAAGGACCCGGCAAAAACATTAAGCTCTCATATTTCCACTTTCTAGTTTATAATATGAATCATATCGCCTACCTCTGTCACATACACTGGTGCTGTTCACTCAGTGGTGGGCATGGTTACAGCCATGGCTGTCTAGCAGGTAGCCACTAGTTGAGAATGACTGGTTTACACATTGTTTGATTGATTCTGGTGGGTGAGGAATGGGGGTTGTTGGTTGATACAAGATGAGAAAGTCTTTGGAAATCACAGAAAGTGTTTTTGAGTCATGTGAGTGAGTAAGTAAGGAGACCCAGGTTTGATCCCTAGATCAGGAAGATCCCCTGGAGAAGGAAATGGCAACCCACTTCAGTATTTTTTCCTGGAGAATTCCATGGACCGAGGAACATGGTAGGCTACAGTCCATGGGGTCTCAAATATTTAGAGTTTTGGTGAAATGTCTGTGTACTTGTAGGAGAGACCATAGTTTATCTCAAATGTTGGAGTGCTGTTAAAGGAGATTATGCAAGAGGGTGACATGAAAACATTGTTCTCATTGAAATTTCCTCTAAGGCAGTGTACAGAATAAGAGTGGGGAACTTGGACAGAAGCATGGCCTAAATAAAGACAGTAGAGTAGGAATAGAGATATCTTGGTAGATTTTAGGAAGTAAGATTAACAGGTTTAGAGATTGTTAGGCAATGGAGGTAGGCTGAGCAAGACCTAAGAGTCTAAGATGATTTCTTGTTTTCTAGGTAAGAACCAGAATCAGTATTTGCAAGAGTTCCAAAGCTGATTTTAAGAGAGAATTACACATGTATACCTGTGGTGGATTCATTATGATATTTGGCATAACTAATACAATTTTGTAAAGTCTAAAAATAAAATAAAATTTAAAAAAAAAGAAATAAATATCAACCAAAAATAAATAAATAAAATAAATTGCATAAAAATAAAAATAAAAAAAAAAAGAGAGAGAATTACGATGACTTCCACTTTGGATATGTTGGATTTGAGGTCCAATCTCAAGTTTTCCATATATCATAATAATTTATTCATTTTCTCCCTCTATCTCTGCAGTCAACATTCCTTAGCCTCCATAGTGAGTGCAATAGTGTCTCCCCAAAAGTCCATGTTTACCTGGAACCTGTGAATGGGACCTTATTTGAAAATAGAGTCTTTGAAGATGTTATCAAGTTAAGATGAAATCATATTAGATTTGGATAGATCCTAAATCTAACCACTGGTATCCTTATAAGGATAGGGAGAATTGGAATCACAGAGATATAGAATAGACAGAAACACAGGGTAAAACATCATGTAAGCACAGAGGCAGGGATTGATGTAATGTTACTACAAACCAGTGAATGCCTAGAGCCACCGGAAAAGGCAAGAAACGATTCTCTCCTAGAGTCCTAGAAGTGAGGACAGCCTTACAGACATCTTGGTTTCAGGCTTCTGACCTCCAGAACTGTGAGAAAATTAATTTTTATTGTTTTAAGCCACTGAACTTGAAGTGAGTTTTTACAGTAACCTTAGAGAAATAATACAGCCCTCTTCCAAGCTTTGGTTTTCTCTGTGGCACTTGGGGCCACCTGATAATCTATTTGTATTTTTTTACAGTGGACATTGTCCATCTCTCCTCACTAGAATTTAAACACCATGATGGTGGAGATTTTTGTCTTTATTTTTTAATCCACTGTAATGTCAGTCATACCTTGTACAGTTGACCCTCGAACAATGGGAAGTTGCCGTATCTGACCCTCCAAGCTGTAAAAAAAAAAGAAGAAGAAGAAGAAGATATCTACACTTAATATATGGTTGGTGCTCTGAATACTAAGTTCCTCCATATCCTCAGTTCGTCCATGTAGGTAGATTCAACCAACCACCGATTATGCAGTACTGTTGCACTTATCTTTGGAAATAAAATCCATGACCCATCAGACTTCTCTGTCCGTGGGGATTCTCCAGGCAAGAATACTGGAGTGGGTTGCCATGCTCTGCTCCAGGGGATCTTCCTGACCCAGGGATTGAACCCACATCTCTTACATCTCCTGCATTGGCACAAAGGTTCTTTGCCACTAGCACCACCGAGGAAGCCCTAGTCACTTAATAAATACTGATAGAATTAGCTAGATTCTACTCTATATTTTTAAATATATATATATGTTTATTTATTTGGCTGTTTCAGGTCTTAGTTGCAGCATGCAGGATCTTTCACTGTGGTGCACGGAATTCTCTCTATTTATGGCACTAGGGCTCAGTCGTCCCTCAGCATGTGGGATCCCAGTTCTCAGACCAGGGATCAAACCGGTGCCCTTTCATTGCAAGGCAAATTCTTAACCACTGAACCACCAGGGAAGTCCTTCTACTTTGTATTTTTATAAATAATAGTTCCAAAGGTAGCAAAGAATACTTAAGTTATGAGAATTTCTCTAAAGTTTAGTGATTCAAGTGCATGATTTTTGAAATCAGTTCCCTGGTGGTTCAGTGGTAAAGGACCTGCCTGCCAATGCAGGAGGCATGGGTTCAATCCCTAGTCTGGGAAGATCCCCTGAGGAAGGAAATGACTACCCACTCCAGTAGCATCGCCTGGAGAATCCCATGGACAGAGGAGCCTAATGGGCTACAGTCCATGGAGTCACAAAAGAGTCAGACACAACCTAGAGACTAAAACAACAACAATATTAATCAAACATATAATGACTTGGTAATTTTTCTCTGTTTCTTTAGATTAATGTATGCCATAGCAAAATGTTAAAAATTAATTTATTTAAAAATATTTAAAAGCTTAAAATTAAATATGCACTTAAGCACATTTTGGTAAGGCCGTCGTGATAGAAAAGAATAAAATGTGATAAAATTGGAACAATCTTAGAAATTTGGTATTTTCTAAACATAATATAATCTACAGTTTTTATATAGTTTTACTTGATACCAAACATTAGAGTGTACATTGAAAAATGCATGTCTTTGAATTTATTTTATCACTTTTATTATTCTTCTCTGTGCCCAATTACACACACACACACACACACACACACACACACACTGTTCTTAGTTTTTCTTTTTATACTTCTTCCTATCGTTCCTCTTAGAATTTAATAAGCTGCTGCTGCTGCTGCTAAGTCACTTCAGTCATGTCCGACTCTGTGCGACCCCATAGACAGCAGCCCGCCAGGCTCCCCCGTCCCTGGGATTCTCCAGGCAAGAACACTGGAGTGGGTTGCCATTTCCTTCTCCAATACATGAAAGTGAAAAGTGAAAGTGAAGTCAATCAGTTGTGTCCGACTCCTAGGGACCCCATGGACTGCAGCCCACCAGGCTCCTCTGCCCGTGGGATTTTCCAGGCAAGAGTTCTGGAGTGGGTTGCCATTGCCTTCTCCGATTTAATAAGCTAGTCTCCTGGAAATAAGTCATGTCTTCAATTATTAAGAAGCACTAGAAACAGTAGACGTTTTAATATAATACTGCTTAGACAAATAACAGTTTAAAAGTATATGCTGTTGTATTGTTTTCTAGCTTTAAAAATACCCTTTTAAAAATATAGATAAATGTTGTATTGAAGGCACTGAAACTGCTCAGCTGTATAAACTGAAATGGTATTAAGACATTATGACTAAATCCCACACATTTTCATTTAAACTGTAATAAATACTGAAAACAAACAACTAGGATTCAGTCTCAAATCCTCCTCCAAAAGTTAAAATGTTAGCATAAAAGAAATATTTTTATCTTCCATTTTTTCTTTCTTGAGTAAAGCTATTCCACGAAGATATTAATATTGCATCAGGGAAAAAGCTTTTTTTTTTTTTTTTACTTTTAATCGATTGTTATCATATTTCAAAGAAATACAACTGAAAAATATTATGTTTCTCAAAATATTTTAAGATAGGGATAAATACCATTGAGTTCTAAATATTGTAGTCACACAAGTTACAGGCACTATTACAGCTACAAAGAAAACAGCAATTTAAATATTTTATTCCCACACACTTCTTTCTCCTTTTCTGCTCCCTAAAATAATCACTCACTTTCTTGGAAAAAGGCCATCTAACAACAGTTCCAAAATAATACCAGCAAGAATATCTTAAGAAAAATACAAAAGGATTATATTTTGATACTAATTGTTGATTTTATAATTTCTAGCTTTGTTTAGAGAGATGTAAGATTTTATTTTTGGCTGTACAATTATTTCCAGTGGCCAAAAGCTAAATTATTTGAGTGAGAGAAATCAAGTTGAAAGCACAAATCCCATATCACAGCAAGAAATCCAGGAGAAGCTCTTCTAAGTTCAGTAACTTCAAAGAAGTTTAGTATGTTGGACTGATTCATATAGAAACTCAGCCATGAAAAAAAAAAAGTCACATAACTATGCCTTTACTTTATACAATCTCAAAACACTAAATTCTGAATTTATTGGATGAACAACTTAAGAAGTGAGCCTTATAAATAAATTTCTCACTTTGCCAAATTGTTCTTCAGAGGTTGACTTTACATTGTAAACTCCAATGCACAACAAGACCCAGGAACACAGTTCAGTTCAGTTCAGTCGGTCAGCCGTGTCCAACTCTTTGCGACCCCATGAATCGCAGCACGCCAGGCCTCCCTGTACATCACCAACTCCCGGAGTTCACTCAGACTCACGTCCATCGAGTCGGTGATGCCATCCAACCATCTCATCCTCTGTCATCCCCTTCTCCTCCTGCCCCCAGTCCCTCCCAGCATCAGACTCTTTTCCAATGAGTCCACTCTTCACATGAGGTGGCCAAAGTACTGGAGTTTCAGCTTTAGCATCACTCCTTCCAAAGAACACCCAGGGCTGATCTCCTTTAGAATGGACTGGTTGAATCTCCTTGCAGTCCAAGGGACTCTCAAGAGTCTTCTCCGACACCACAGTTCAAAAGCATCAATTCTTCGGCACTCAGATTTCTTCACAGTCCAACTCTCACATTCATATATGACCACTGGAAAAACCATAGCCTTGACTAGACAGACCTTTGTTGGCAAAGTAATGTCTCTGCTTTTCAATATGTTATCTAGGTTGGTCATAACTTTTCTTCCAAGGAGTAAGCACCTTTTAATTTCATGGTTGCAGTCACCATCTAAAGTGACTTGCTTGCCAAGCATAGCAAGCCTCTAAAAGGCAAAGAAACTTTCTCAACTAAATCAGATATCCATAGAAAGGGCTGCCTGCAGGGTGGACCCTTGTCTGGAATCAGGGCACTTGGATTTTGGGAGGGTTCCCTGTATTCCATAACAGGTAAGAGTGGCTCACTGTTCCTAAACTATTTGCTCAAAAACTATGGTTTATAGTGAGTACCTTATTTCCTTCTGAGAATCTGAAACCATGGTACATTCTAGGCAGAGAATGTCTATGTAACCTGATCCCAATAGAAACCTTGGATGCTGTGTATTTAATAAACATTCATGGTGGACAACAATTGAACATGTCATAACTCTTGCTGGAGAAATAGTGTATCCCATAAGACTCCACTATAAAGAAAGCTGAGCACTGAAGAACTGATGCTTTTGAACTGTGGTATTGGATAAGACTCTTGAGAGTCCCTTGGATTGCAAGGCGATCCAACCAGTCCATCCTGAAGGAAATCAGTCCAGAATATTCATTGGAAGGACTGATGCTGAAGGTGAAACTCCAATACTTTGGCCACCTGATGTGAAGAACTGATTCATTGGAGAAGACCCTGGTGCTGGGAAAGATTGAAGGCATGAGGAGAAGGGGATGACAGAGGATGAGATGGTTGGATGGCATCACCAACTCAATGGACATGAGTTTGAGCAAGCTCTGGGAGTTGTTGATGGACAGGGAAGCTTGGTGTGCTTCGGTCCCTGGGGTCACAAAGAGTCTAACATGACTGAGGGCCTGAACTGAACTGAATAAGACTCCACTGGGAGAGAACTGTTGGATGAGTGCACCTGCTTTCCTAACTTTGCCTAATACACCTGTCCCCTTCTTTGATTTTGTTTTGTATGCTTTCATTGTAGTAAGTCTCAGCCATGAGTAGAATCATATTCTGAGTCCTGTGTCCTCTCCAAAAGTGAATCATCAAATCCAGGGGTATCTTTGGTACTTCCAAAACAAGCACTTGTTATGCAAACTGTGTTTATATAATATATAATGAATTAGACTCTCTCCTGTGCATCTAGCATAGTACTAGCTCTATTTCTTTCCAGGAAGAAATGAGAAAATAGTCACACAGATCATTGTTTTGTGTTCCATGGTTCTGATGAAGAAGCCTGGCAGAGAAAGACTCTGCATGCTATAGCTTCCCGAAATGTCCCTGTGCTGTGCTTTGCTGTGCTTAGTCGCTCAGTTGTGTCTGACTCTTTGTGACCGCATGGACTGTAGCCCATTAGGCTCCTCTGTCCTTGGAATTCTCCAGGCTAGATTACTGGAGTGGGTTGCCATGCCCTCCTCCAGGGGATCTTCCCAACCCAGGGATCGAACTTAGGTCTCCCTCATTGCAGGCAGATTCTTTACCATCCAGGGAAGCCCAAGAATAGTGGAGTGGGTAGCCTTTCCCTTCTTCAGGGGATTTTCCCAACCCAGGAATTGAACCAGATACTGCATTGCAGGGAGACGGCAATGGCAACCCACTCCAGTACTCTTGCCTGGCAAATCCCATGGAGCGAGGAGCCTGGTAGGCTGCAGTCCATGAGGTTGCTAAGAGTCGGACACGACTGATTGACTTCACTTTCACTTTTCACTTTCATGTATTGGAGAAGGAAATGGCAACCCACTCCAGTGTTCTTGCCTGGAGAATCCCAGGGACAGGGAAGCCTGATGGGCTGCCGTCTATGGGGTCGCACAGAGTCGGACACGACTGACGTGACTTAGCAGCAGCAGCACTGCATTCTAAGCATTTTCTTTAACAGCTGAGCTACCAGGGAAGCCCCAAATTGTCTCTACATCATCCTCGTGGATGGGGCTTCCCAGGTGGTGCTAGTGGTAAAGAACCCACCTGCCAATGCTAGAGATGTAAAGGATCTGAGTTCAGTCCCTGGGTCGGGAAGATTTCCTGGAAGAGGGCATAGCAACCCACTCCAGTATACTTGCCTGGAGAATCCCCATGGACAGAGGAACCTGGTGGGCCCCCAGAGTCCGCAGGGTCCCAAACAGTCAGACATGACTGAAGCGACTGAGCATGCATGAATGTCCTTATAGAAAAAACTTCAAGAATATGTACAGTTTTCCTCTAAAGAGAATTGGTAGGAGAGAGAAAAGACTTGCTGAGTGATTGCTCCCAGCCAACACTGTTCTGGGCTATTAACATTTTATTTTATTTTATTTTATTTTATTTGGGGGGGGCTATTAACATTTTAAAACATGGTGGGTTTGGATACATATTGACTGAACTTGTATAATAATGATGGGAAGCAGACAGCCCTAACCCAATTGAAAGGTAAGGAGACAGACTTAAAGCATTTATCATACACTATTCTCTGTCTCTCACACTAGACTATGATCTACTAGAAAATAGCTTCTTTCTTTTCTACTTATGTTTCCAGTGTCTAGTGCAGCCTCTATTAGTTGAATGAATGAATTAATTAAAAAGTTAATTTTTCACACACACACACACACACACACACATATATATATATAGAGAGAGAGAGAGATGAGAGAATGGAATATTGCTCAGCTATTAAAAATAATGAAATTTTGCCATTTGCAGTAACAAGGATTGGACAGCATATGCTAAGTTAAGTCAGACAAAGACAAATACTGAATTATATCACTTATATGTGGAATCTAAAAACTGCCACAAACTAGTGAATAAAACAAAAAATAAGCAGATTCACAGATAGAGAACAGACTGGTGGTTACCAGTGGGGAGAGGGAGAAGGGGAGGGCAAAATAAGAAAGAAAAAAGGGTTATTATTAGATTATATGAAATCCTGTGTGTAAAACCTTTGAAAATTGTGAGGTACTATAGAGTTTAAAGAATCTTTCATTTGATTGCAGACATAACATGGACTATCCCATACTTGCAATCAAATCAAGGTAATTAGGCTCAAAGTACAGAAGCTTCGAGACAGTTTACCTAGTGGTCATCACTTAATACCCCAGTAATTTAAGCTATTGAAAAAAACAAAAATGAAAGCGTTAGTCGCTAAGTTATGTCCGACTCTTTGCAACCCCATAGATTATAGCCCACCAGACCCCTCTGTCCACGGACTTCTCCAGACAAGAATGCTGGAGTGGGTTGTCATTCCCTTCTCCAGGGGATCTTCCCGATCCAGAGATCAAATCCTAGGCTCCTGCATTACAGGCAGATTACTGTCTGAGTCACCAGAGAAGTTCCAATTTTAGCTATTATATACTCAAAACTTATTAGGAATGTATCAGGCATTTTAATATATCCCAGAGCTGGAATGATACAATCCTAATATAAGAAAAGTCATGGGTAAGTACCCACTGGACTCCCTTGGTGACTCAGACAGTAAAGAATCTACCTGTAATGCAGGAGACCCAGGTTCCATCCCTGAGTGGGGAAGATCCCCTGAAGAAGGAAATGGCAACCCGCTCCAGTATTCTTGCCTGGAGAATCCCATGGACAGAGGAGCAAGGTGGGCTAGAGTTCATAGAGTTGCAAAGAGTCAGACACTTCTGAAGCAACTAAGCACACATACACACAAGCACCCGCTAGGTACTATAGTAGCTACACAATGAAGAATAAAATACAATATTCGATCTTGAGGAGGGATATGCAATTGAGTACATGACAAGATGTCGGAAAACTACAAATACAAAGAAATTATTTGAGTTTAATTGGAGTGTATTTTGTGAACCTCTGAAAGAATTATTTTTTAAATGCATCGTTAAAACTAAGTGAGTTAGACAAGACTAGACACTACTTTTGTGCATTCTCTTTTCTTCCTCACTTACAGAACACCAGGTTTAACTGGGGCAACAAGGAGCCAAGATAAAATACACAATCATTCAGGTTTTTTTGCCATTTGAAATAGCCATATAATGCAATTGCAAACAATGAGCTACAAGTGGAAATCTACTGATCTAGTGGGTAGAACTTCCAGACAAACTATAGTCTTCCTGATTAAAAGAAGAGGAGGAAGAGGAGGAGGAGGGGAAAGAGGAAGAGGAGAAAGAGGAACAGGCTCAACTGACACTTGTCTTTTGCCCTTCAACCTTCTTTCTAATTGGAATGTACTAATAAACGGAATGTCTAGAGACATCTATAGCAGCCATCTTTGAGCATGAGAAAGCAAGCCATGGATTAAATGAACCAAAGTCAGAAGAAGGTTTAAATTGAACTTCCTATTTCTACACTTTTGCTTTGTAGAAATAAACAGTTATTTGATTATGTTGCTATGGTCCACATGGAGCTGAAAACCAATACTAACTCATGGAATGATAGTTCCCTTGTGTGTAATCCTTTCATTCTTTCAAATTGCTATTCTGTGAATGTCTCTCACTGAAGCCATTTTAGAGTCACTCTGACAAATTATGGACTATTTGTGTTATTGTGATGCTTCTGTACAATGAAGAATCTAGACCACATGCTATCAAGAAAATACTAATGATTTAATATTCACTGCAGAGATCCCATTTCCAAATCAGGAGGAAATAACAAGAGTGATGTGGAAATTCACAAGCTGACACAATAGTTGAGTTTGCTGAGTGAATTTCAAATTTGTTTCTAATATCATCATGTAGCTGGTCTGCTCATGGTGTTAATTTCATACCAAGTGTGACTTGAGGTGTTTTTTGTACAAGTAAATGAGAATATAAAAATACAACTTGTAAAAAGAAAAAAAAAAATAAAACTTGTAAAACTGTAAGGTAAAGACAAATTTTAGCAAACACCCCAGATTTATACATGCAAATGATTGTTAGCTTCTAATGAAATGACCTTAAAAAACCATTCTCTGATTCTGATGATACTGATAGAATCTTTTGATAAATTATCCTTTTGAAACTATCTATAGAGCCAGTTTACAATATAAGGAGGGATATCTATCTCTTGCTTTGGAGTCAAACTTAACAAAAATCGCACAAGTTCAACTATGGGCCACAAAATATTATATGTATTTATGTTTTTCAGAGATAACTTAGGGCACATTTTGTACACCAGGAGAGCAAACTTGTAAAATAATTTCTATACACAAAATTTTTAAAGAACATTTAACACATTTGAAAGCATTCCACATCTTAGGCTGTAAGAATCTTGCAAGAAACATTTCCAGGTGTTTTTCATGGTTGACTTTTCCGTGTGTGTGTGTTGTTAGTTGCTCAGTCGTCTCTGACTCCTTGCGACCCCAGGGACTGTAGGCCCCCAGGCTCTTCTATCCATGGAATTCTCCAGGCAAGAATACTGGAGTGGGTAACCATTTCCTTCCACAGGGAATCTTCCCAACCATGGTTTGAAGCCAGGTCTGCATTGCAGGAGGATTCTTTACCATCTGAGCCACACCAGGGAAGACCTTTTCCATATTTTAATACTTACAGAGTAGTTTAGGGTTTTTAAGAATTTTCCATATATTTTTATTTAAATTTCATAACTAATCTCATTTTGCAGTTAAAAAAAATTGAAGTTCAGAGTCATTAGCCAAATTTCCTAAGATCCTAAAACTAATAAGTTACTAAACCAAGCCGGATATGTGGGTCTTCTGCATCCAAGTCTATTGTTCTTTAAACAGTCTTTCTTGTTTTTGGCTCATATTTTCTAAAATAATTTTGAGTAACTATTTACATTGTTGCATATTTTTAATTGAAATTAGAATGTTTTCATCATGTTTAATGACTGACTTCTGAATGTTGTAATTCCCAGCATACTGTGAGTACAGATATTTTAAAATAAATTGTTTCATCCATCTTTTAAATGTATTAAGTTGCATATAACTGCTATAGAAAATTGATGCCCATCAAATATTCATTATTTTTTAAGAGGCAAAATAGTTCATCTTTTTTTTACTTTTTCCAGAGAAAATTATTTAACTACAATATATATGTTTTTTATGGCATATCATATATATGCCTTTTATTCATCACATTATCATATATCTCTACAAAAAAGTATGTGTATGAATTGCAATTTCGTTTTTTTAATTGTCTGTGCTTTAGGAATTAAATTTAAAAAAATTCTGTTTAGATGTACGACAATCATTAATAGTATACTATTTATCAAAAGAATTCATTTCAAATTTTGAAAATAATTTAAACAAAACAAAGTTTCATTGGAATGTTGTCCCTTGGTTCACATTTCCATGGAAGACTCATATTAGCTACCAGAATAAGAATGGGCTCAACATCAATTACATTTTTCCTTTACATTTGTATGTATTTAAGTGCAGAAAATTTTGTTGCCTTAAACAATAATGACATCTAAACTCACATTGTGTTTTTTGGGTCGAGATGCTTGACATTTTATTTAGCTCATTTGATCCTCAGCATAGGGCCCTATGAAGTAAGTAGTATTCATATCCTCTTTGTATAATTTTTAAATTTTGCAATTTAAAAACATTTACATTTATATTTACCATTTTTATGTTCCTGAGTTTCAATTTCTATATATAAAATGGGATCATAACATTACTTAACCCTCAGAGTTATTGTGTTTCATGTATTATATATCTAAATTATATATCTGAAGTACCTAGGTCTGTGTTAGTCACTCAGTGGTGTTCGACTCTTTGTGATCCCATGGACTATAACCCACCTCTGTCCATGGAATTCTCCAGGCAACAATCCTGGAGTGAGTTGCCATTTCCTTCTCCAGGGGATCTTCCCAACCCATGGATCAGACCCAGGTCTCCTGCATTGCAGGCAGATTCTTTACCTGTTTTTTAATGTCTCTGCTTTTTAATACACTGTCTAGGTTTGTCATAGCTTTTCTTCCAAGGAGCAAGTGTCTTTTAATTTCATGGCTGCACTTACCATCTGCAATGACTTTGGAGCCCAAGAAAAGAAAATCTGTCACTATTTTCACTTTTTCCCCATCTATTTACCATGAAGTGATGGGACCAGGTGCCATAATCTTAGTTTTTTGAATGTTGAGTTTTTAAGACAGCTTTTCACTCTTTTCTTTCACCCTCATCAAGAGACTCTTTAGTTCCTCTGCACTTTCTGCCATTCGAGTGGTATCATCTGCATATCTGAGGTTGTTGATATTTCTTCTGGCAATCTTGATTCCAGCTCGTGATTCATCCAGTCTGGCATTTTGCATGATGGACTCTGCATAAAAGTTAAATAAGCAGGGCGACAATATACAGCCTTGATGTACTCCTTTCCCAATGTGGAACCAGTTAATCGTTCCATGTCCAGTTTTAACTGTTGCTTCTTGATCTGTATACAGATTTTTCAGGAGACAGGTAAGGTGGTCTGATATTCCCATCTCTAAGAATTTTCCACAATTTATTGTGATCCACAAACTCAAAGGGTTTAGCATAGTCAGTGAAGCAGCAGCAGATGTTTTTTCTGTAATTCCTTTGCTTTTTTCTGTGATCCAGCAGATGTTGCTAATTTAATCTCTGATTCCTCTGCCTTTTCTAAATCCAGCTTGTACATCTGGAAGTTCTCTGAGAATAGAGAAGGAGTAATTTCAAAGACTGATGTCCAGACACACAGTCCAATATTTGAGGAAAATTAATTGTGTATTAAAACAAAGTTAAAAAATAAATAAATAAAACAAAGTTAATAGCCAAAGATACTCCATTTCGAATAAGTCATCTGGTTTGGGTTTCACCATAGTATTCTATTTTAATACTTAGGACGTTGTTGTTCAGTTGCTAAGTCATGTCTCACTCTTTGCAACCCACGGATTGTAACACACCTGGTTCCTCTGTCCTCCACTATCTCCCAGAGTTTGCTGAAATTCATATCCATTTAGTCAGTGATGCTATCTAACCGTCTCATCCTCTGCTACCCTCTTCTTCTTTCGCCTTCAATATTTCCTAGCATCAGGATCTTTTCCAATGAATCGGCTCCTCATATCAGGTGGCTTCAGCTTCAGCCACAGTGTTTCCAGTGAATATTCAAGGTTGATTTCCTTTAGGATTTTCTGATTTGATCTCCTTACAGTCAAAAATACTCAGACCATTATTCTAATAGTTGAAAAGTAAGGAAATAGAATAAGATGTTTTACAGTAATTCTTCTTCTAATGGATACATGGAGAATATGTGGTTTGTATATAAATATGTCAAAAGAAAGATAAGCTTATTAGCATAACTATTCACTGAAGACTCAGGATATACGGTGGTAATTGTCTTTGGGATTCTGGTGGCTATTTGATACTGTAACTCTTGGCTCAAAAAGATATCAAAAGTTTCCATAAACAAACTTGATAGAGATAGCCATTCATTAATATTCAGCTGTTAACTGACTGATCAATAGTTATTTCCAACAACTCAACAAAACTTACTCATTATTGCCTTTATTTCAAAAGAGTAACATGTTCCACATAAAACCTTACACATAAAAAAGAATATTGTGTAGTTAGCCACTGAATTTATTTTTTAACCAGAGTCTTAATAATTTCAATTCTAAATTTCCACTTTTTAAAATAAATAGCAGATATAAAGCATCCAAATATGTCTTAAGTTTTAAAATCCGAAATAGTTATATTTCTACATATAACTTTCTGTATTTCATTGGATGTGTTGAATAGAAAATAACATGGTAAACAAATAAGAGTCTTTCACTTATTATCAGGTGATCTTACCAACAAGATCCACTTCTCTGGGTTTTTTTTTCCTTATCTGTGTAGTTACGTATTTCACAGAGTTATTAGATGGCTCTAATATAAGACAATGCATTTGAAAATATTATATACACAACTTAAAGCACTATAGGGATCTAGACTTTTTACCAGTGGTCATTATAAATCCATGATGTATCACTTTTTGTTCAAAAAATAGAAATGGGAGCCAAAGCAACCATGCTCTCTGTGCTCTCAATTGCACTCTCATCAACCATGTTTTACAGCTATGTTTTGTCTTCGATTCCTCTCCCTCCAATCTCATCATTTTGCCTCAGGAATGTTTCTTGAATCTGGTATCTCCATATTTTTCCACTGCTAATTAATATCTATGTTCAGCTTTTCATCTACTCTTTTGGGAACTATAGAAACAACATCTTGTATAACATTTCTCTTTCTTTTTTTGTTTGTTTTTATTTCAAATCCACCCTCTACCCTGATGCAAAGGTTCTTTTTATTTTTTAAAATTTTTCATTTACTTTTATTTTAAAATTAATTTTTGCTAGAATACAGTTGCTTTAAAATGTTGCATTAGTTTCTACAGCGTTCTTTTTAAAAATACAAATAGGTCATTGTCATTCCCTATAACTCCCAATTTTCCATAGTAATAAGGACTGACTCCTCTGTGTATCATGCATGTCCCATCAAAATCTGCTGAACATAATCCCAGCTACACCTTCCCTCACCCGCTGCACATCCTTTGCTTCAGCCACTTTGGATTTCATACTATTCCACAAATATGCCTGTTCATGATTTTAAGCCTATGCTGGGTTATCCTTTCCATACAGAATGTTCTCAATGTGACAGGACTATGTAAAGATAGAAATGAAAGTGTTTAAAGTTGAGGAGTACTGCACTATAAAATTATTAATGTTATTGTACAAATCTTAATAATATTAATAAATCTTACACTGGAAATACAATGGCAATCAATCTTTTCCAATAACCATCTATAAAACTGTCAAGGAATAGTCTAGTATGCCATTTAGCCCATCAGAATGAAAAGATATTACAAAATGAGTGCTTTTAAAACCAAATAAGTTTGGTAAAATAGAAAATTCAAATAGGCTTCTCTCTAATATCTCTTCAACATTGCATATAATTGCACATAATTTGATATTATAAATTTCAGTGTGTGAAAAGTACATTCTGAATTAATTTAATTAGTTAAGAATGGCATAATGACATTGTAATTTTCATTTCTTGTAATTCTTTTATTCAAAATGCCTAAAGCCCTTTGAAAAATATTTCTGATAGAAATAAGTAGAGAACAGTTCCTCTTGAGACTTTAAAGCAAGATATTTGAAAGTAAAGAAGACCTTTTACCACATACATAGTGATGTTCAAGCCTGAAATTAGGTTTTGGAGGCCAGTTTCACTAAAGTTTGGTGACAGAAGAAGGGAGTCAGAGATGATAGGTGTGTGTGTTGCACTCAGTGGCTCAGTGATGTCCGACTCTTTGCAACCCCATGGAGTAGCCTGCCAGGCTCCTCTGTCCATGGGATTTCCCGGGCAAGAATACTGGAGTTGGTTGCCATTTTCTCCTCCGGGGGATCTTCCTGGCCCACAGATTCAATTCGTGTCTCCTGTGTCTCCTGCATTCGCATGCAGAATTCCTTACCACTGAGCCACCCGGGATGCACCACTGCGATAACTGCTGCTGCTGCTGCTAAGTCGCTTCAGTCGTGTCCGACTCTGTGCGACCCCATAGACGTACCTACGAATTCTTTTAATATCATAGAAACCAATTACCATCAAGAATGTGTAGGGTTCTTCATCTGCACTTAAAGAAGAATATAGACTTACACTGCAAAAAAGAAGTAAGATGTCAAATTGTTTTCAGCAGAGAGGTTGTGAAGCCCTGGAATATTTGACAGAAGATGCCTCTCTGAGATCAGCCTCCCCTCTGTGTGATGGCTGAGCAGAGCAGTAGGCAACAACAGAGATGAACTTGTTTACCATTGCTCTTGACTCTGCGACTTGGTGACTTTGAACAATTCGCCCAAAAATAAATAATCTACAAAAAAGAAAACTTGTACCAAACATGTATCAGTACTTTTGCCTGTAATAATGCCTGAGACCTTTTTCAGAATGGAGGAAAACTAAAACTAAAATTTTACCTGCAGAAAATTAGATCTATGTCATGTTATATGAGGACAAGTTATTATCAGTTGTATTAAGACAAAAGGGCCCCAAAATGGTAGTCTTTTCCCTGTACCTACAATTTATGAGATTGTACTTAAATGAGCCAGCTGGTTAAAACAGATTTTTATGGAAGAATCACACTTTATTGCTAATTGTTTTCTTAAGGGAGGGACAGTGTTTATAATTTGTGTAGGATTGTTTGAACTCAGGGAGGTGATCTGTTGAGCAGTGCACCCTCCCCCCAAACTTCTTCCCCAGACATTGCAAGTTTTCTTGTGCCTAATGGAAAACAAAGATGGACTTCTACATTAGTTCATTTTTTATACAGCCATCAAATATTTTTGAGAACTTAGAGCTACATGTACTATGCTAGGTTCTCCAGGGATAAAAAGACCAAATCATGGTTTTTGCCCTCCAGGAACAACTAGTCTAGGAAAGGACATACTCAAATAAACAAATATAAGCCCGTTCAGTGACAAATCTGTTTGGTTCACAGAAAAGAATGATTATAAGAGTGTCTTCACTCCTAGAGATTATAGAAGAAACAACTTTTAGAATTAATACTTTGAGACATTTTTGGTGATTGCAAGTGAAAGCCAGTGCTCCTCCATGCTAACAAACTTTCCACCTGGTAATGGCCTTTGTGTCACTCAAGTGATTGGGAGATTGGATCCGTTGTTGGTTAATATCTCTAGACTCTCCAGTACCTTCTCATAACTCTCAAGTAATAATTTTTAATAATACTACCATCATCACCATCAACAGCAGCAACAATATTTACATAACATCTCTTATATGCTAAGCATTGTGCTTGATATTTAAATACAGTCTCAAATTGTTACAACAAACCTACAAAATGGGTATTATTCCTGGTTGAAAAACCAAGACTCAGAGAGACTACCTATTTTCTTTAAAGTGCTGAATGTATCAGTGCCAAGATTCAAACTCCAGCTTAGAACGTATATGATCTCCACTGGACCATTCTGCCTCTTCAGAATCTGCAAGTTTCATTCTTCCTAAGCTAGTTAGACCCTCACTCATCCCCCTATTAGTTAGTTATGACTGTGTAACAAAGTACAGCCTGGGTGGCCTAAGAAACAGAAATTTATCATCACAGTTCTCGAGCCTAAAAGTCCAAAAGCAAAGTGTCAACAGACTTATTTCCTTCTGAAGAGTGAGAAGGCTGTTTTCTATGCATCTCTTCTGGGTTGTTATTGATAGGGGTCTTCTCCCATATTTGTTCATATAATCTTCCCTCTGTATATATCTCTGCGCCCAACCTTCTTCTTTATATAAGCAGACCAGTCATACTGGATGAGGGCCCATCCTAATGACCTCACTGTAACTTGATTACCTCTGTAAAGATCCTATCTTCAAATAAGGTCACTCTGTCCCTCTTGAGAAATTTGTATGCAGGTCAGGAAGCAACAGTTAAAACTAGACATGGAACAACGACTTGTTCCAAATAGGAAAAGGAGTTCGTCAAGGCTGTATATTGTCACCCTGTTTATTTAACTTATATGCAGAGTACATCATGAGAAACGCTGGACTAGAAGAAACACAATCTGGAATCAAGATTGCTGGGAGAAATATCAATCACCTCAGATATGCAGATGACACCACCCTTATGGCAGAAAGTGAAGAGGAACTAAAAAGCCTCTTGATGAAAGTGAAAGTGGAGAGTGAAAAAGTTGGCTTAAAGCTCAACATTCAGAAAATGAAGATCATGGCATCCGGTCCCACCACTTCATGGCAAATAGATGGGGAAACAGTGGAAACAAGTGTCAGACTTTATTTTTCTGGGCTCCAAAATCACTACAGATGGTGACTGCAGCCATGAAATTAAAAGACGCTTACTCCTTGGAAGGAAAGTTATGACCAACCTAGATAGCATGTTCAAAAGGAGAGACATTACTTGGCCAACAAAGGTTCGTCTAGTCAAGCCTATGGTTTTTCCTGTGGTCATGTATGGACGTGAGAGTTGGACTGTGATGAAGGCTGAGCCCCGAGGAATTGATGCTTTTGAACTGTGGTGTTGGAGAAGACTCTTGAGAGTCCCTTGGACTGCAAGGAGATCCAACCAGTCCATTCTGAAGGAGATCAGCCCTGGGATTTCTTTGGAAGGAATGATGCTAAAGCTGAAACTCCAGTACTTTGGCCACCTCATGCAAAGAGTTGACTCATTGGAAAAGACTCTGATGCTGGGAGGGATTGGGGGCAGGAGGAGAAGGGGACGACAGAGGATGAGATGGCTGGATGGCATCACTGACTCGATGGACGTGAGTCTGAGTGAACTCCGGGAGTTGGTGATGGACAGGGAGGCCTGGTGTGCTGCGATTCATGGGATCGCAAAGAGTCGGACAGGACTGAGTGACTGATCTGATCTGATCTGATCTGTGAGCTATTGGGGATTAGGACTTTAGCACTTCAATTTATGGAGACATGAGTATTAGGCACAACTGAAGCCACAGCATGTACCTTCTGAAATCTAGCAACTAGTAACTCTGTCTCATCTATCTTGGGCATGGCTATGAAAGTGAGCATTCTAAACCACATGGCTAATCAAAGCTTGGCCCTATTACAATCTTTCCGAGTCCTTTATTGTTAGCAGTTAAGTTCTAAATTACAGACTTGACAGACAAAATTTTTCCCAATGTGATCAGTAAGTAAGTTTCCACCTTCATCTCCCATCACTGCTCTGTCAAAGACTCTGCAAATACCTTTTGGAAGACTAGATCTTTCAATTTTCTAAATGTTTTCTAATTCTTGTCATGTTACCTGAAAATTAATTGTATAATGCAATTTTATGCATTTTCTAGAGCTGAAACTCTGTATTGAGATTCAGGGAGGTAAGGCTTTGCCTGGGATGGGTCCCCTTCGTTAAGATCACATGGTCAGTTATAACAAAGATCCAGCAAGTCTTGGCATTTCTCTCTTGTAAAATACATGGAAGCATTTGTCAGGTTTTCTTTCTCACTGTGACTTTCCTGCCAAACCTTCTCACCAGTGCTTGACACATGCCTGGAATGTAAGAGGTATTCAGTAAATGTTCGTTGAATTGAAGTAAATGTTTTAACAGCCAATTTATGAGATATTATGTAACAACACAGATTCGGATGCTGTCATTTAAATGTCTAGGTATAATTGGAAAAACGGATCTTTTTTTGATTCATTCATTCATTTCCAGGCACTGTTCCAAGTGCTAAATTTGAGTGATAAGCGAAAGCATTAGTGGCTCAGTCGTGTTCAACTCTCTGCGACCCCTGCCAGTCTCCTCTGTCCACAGGATTCTCCAGGCAAGAATACTGGAGTGTGTAGCCATTCCCTTCTCCAGGGGATCTTCCTGATCAGAGATTGAACTGAGGTCTCCTGCATTGGAGGCAGATTCTTTACCATCTTGGGAAGCCCCAAGAGATAAGTAAAACCCCACAAAGTATCCTCTCTCGCAGTTCATATTCCAGTGGAAGAGAGAGTTAAACAAGTAAGCCAAGAGAAGTGTAACTTTACATAAAAAGTTTTATGAAGTAAACAAGTCAAAACAGTCTGATAAAGAATGATTGGAGGCAGTCTTTGAGAGCAATAAGGCCCTAAAAATGTGCCCACAAAGACCTCTTTAGGAAGCAGAACATGAAGAGAAAGAAGGAACTAAAGATGTAAGAGCAGGTGCAGTGCCCTGTGTCAGGAGGGTGGATAAAACATCTAGTACTTAAGAGTGCTAAAGACACCAGTATGCAGAAGAAGGAGGTATTGCAACAAGAGAAGCTTTCACAATAAGCAGAGCTTGAGAATATAATCTCAAGAGCAATGGGAAGCCACTGAAAGGGTTAGATTGAATTTGCGGTAAGGGTAGAATTTAATCAGATTTGTGTGACAAACATAAGCTGCTCATCCCTGAGATGTCATCACCAGCTGTCCTTTTGCCCTTTCCCAGCATCCCATTTCATTCTTATTCTTCCCTTTCATTCTTATTCTTCTTTGGAAACTCAATTTCCTTTCTTTCAGGACACTGAGTCATTTGTGGTTATATAGACATTAGTGTGACTAAGTCACCCATTCCTACTAGACTATAAGCTTCCTGAAGACAGGACCAGATCTAGTCTTTGCTCACCACTGCATTCCAGGGCAAAGCAGAGTTTGGTACAGAAGGTATTTGACAGCCATTTCTTAAGACAATGGGGAGAAATGTAAATAATTACATGTTTGCCCCCTCTAGAGAAAAGAACTGAGGCAAGATTCCTTCAAAAAATATGTGATAAGCATAACATTTTTTAATGGTAGAAGAGCCAAAAAATAAAAAAGAGTGAGTGAGGGAGGGAAAGAAGAGAAGGGAAATAAAGATGACTGGGGTTAAGCAAAAACAGTCTAGCTTAGGACATAAGAGCAGCTAATCATATCAGAGATTATTAGAAAAAGGTTAGTAGATTATGCATTTGGCTTAGCTGTTGCTGCAGGACAGTTAAGATTAGAAACAAATGGTTTGAAAACTAATCAGTGGTATACTCCGTGAGCAAGACTTTGCTCTAGGGTTTGGGTGAACAGGGAGAAATTTTAAACTAGATTTCAGTTTAGCTAACATAAACTGCATCCAGAACATGCTATGATAATAAGTAATATTCTTTCTGATTTTTTTCTTGAGTGGATGCTAAGGACTATCAATTAAAGTGAACCTCTAAAATCACTTGAACTTAGTTCATAGGAAATTCATTTTCCCTTCCCTGCTGTTTTTCTCATCTATTTTATATTACTATTTCCCCCTTGAGTTGCACATGGAGACCACATATGTATTTTCCATTACTAGATAAATCTACAGAAAATTTCATGAGAGAAATAAGCAATATCATTACTATTTTTAATAAGATAAACCAAGTGTATCATGGCAACCACAAAAAGAGTTTCTAAAGAGCCACTTTGGGGCCATGTAAACAGGAAAAATTAGTGCATGTCAGAGAAGAGAGCTTTTGGGGTGAAAAAGACTTGAGGGAGTGAAGAGAACATTTGATGAGAGAGTTGATTCTGAACTGGGGTGGACAGAGCTGATTGTGGTAGGGTCACGGAGTAACCTCATGGATGGCAGGACTGAGAAACACCGAAAACTGAACTCATTCATCCGTTCACCTGAACTGTCTCTCTCACAAATGAACTCAGGAATATATATAAATATATATATATTTGAGCCATAACAATTTTCCCCCCATTATTCAGCCATATGATCAAAGAATTCAAAAATGGAAATTTAAAAATTCAGTTTGAAAGGACTTTTCCACACCAGTGTATCCAGAGGAAAAAATATTTTTTTCTCTGGCATTAAAGAAATATTCAATCTTATTCATCCCTTGCAATGTTAAACTGAAGGGAAACACTTTTATGATGCTTCTGTGTGAAGATGAGAGTAGAGTCATGTTGGCAATGCTAAACCTGTGCTAAATATTGTGTCTAAAATCACAAAATGTTTACTTCTTCACTGACTAGTAGATTAGATACTATTCCGTTTTGAATCCTTTACATGTTCTGTGTACATTTACTTACGTACATACAAATGTATGTATCTATTTTCTTCTTTGTTCTATAGTAGCAAACATTAAATCTTTTGCCTGACAAACAAGAAAAGTGATTGTTTCCCAGAGTGGCTTGAAGCTAATTTTAATGGAATGCTATTTTAGAAAAAAACCTACTGACTATATAGGTATTTTCTAAATTTTGCAGACAGAAAATCAATTTGTATTAATTGATATATATTAATATGCTGACTGTTAAGCATACATAAATTAAAATATCTCCTTTTGTTCCTTTTGCCCAATCTGAAAATATGTACCACAAGGCAACTATCTTTGTAGTTTTAATTTTCTTTCTGGAACTCATCCTTCCTAAAAATAAGTAATGAACCATGTTCTCATTTTGTTTGCACTCGTGCTGAGTAGCTCTGAAGATGAACTTGAAAAAGCATTGCTTAAGGTTTGGTTGCAAGGGCTGGTGTATAGGACAAGAAACTTAGTGTAATTTTTTCTTTCCTGGGAGATATCAAACAAATATTCATGTAAAGAATAAACATTTTGGCACTTTAAAAGAAATAAATGTCATGCTGGAAGGTTATCAACTGATGAGTAAAGTCACTGTTTGGAGAGAGAAAAAACCTTACTGGATAGGGAATATAAACCACAATAGAAAATTTTCTTTGACTCTCTAGTATGTACGAGCAGTCTCTTAGGGAACCAATATATCTAGGACTTCTCAGGGAATTATTACCTCTCAGATCTGTCTCTTGATTCCTAAAGACTCTACAAAAGAGGCAGGTCTTTCTTTCTGTGGTCAATAGGCAAACACGGTTTTTAGAAGCAGATTACACTATGCTTAGTACGTCGTCCAACTTAAGTGGGCTGGTCACTGTCTTGAATATTTTTACACAATTTGGCCAAAGATATCATTACCAGACTGCATTTGAGCTGTGGACTCTAAAGAGGCATGGTATGACTCCAAATAAATCCTGGGACCAGTCACTGGGAAACCACAAATATCTGAATGTCTACAGTGATACCGTTGGGCAAAGTGCAGAAGAGACAATAGCTATTACTGATTATAACAATAAAATATATAATTTATAACAATAAAACATGTAATATTTATATTTTAAATCAGTAATTCATATCAACAAAGATTTAAAGGTGATCTAGACTTTTACTTTGAGAAGCCAGAAAAAATAAAGCCAATGAAAACCAAAGTAGGAAAAAGTGATGGTAAAATGTGAAATCAATGAAATGGGAAATAGAAAAGCAATTTATAAATAGATGAAAATAACAAAATCTGGCTGTCTGCATAGATCAATAAAATAATAAACCTATAGTTAGTCTGACTGAGAAACAAATGGGAGAAAACACAAAATATTAATAGTCTGAATGAAAAAGGATGCATTACTATAGATGCTACACACAATAAAGGTAAAATAAAGAAGTACCAAGAACAACCCTAAGCAGTACATTTGGCAACTTAGATGCAATGGATAAATTTCTTAAAAGTCAAAAATTATTAAAATTGACAGAACAAAAATAGAAAATCTGAATAGGTTCCCTGGTAGCTCAACTGGTAAAGAATCCGCCTGCAATGCAGGAGACCCCAGCTTGATTTGTGGGTCAGGAAGATTCCCTGGAGAAGGGATAAGCTACCCATTTCAGTATTCTTGGGCTTCTCTGGTGGCTCAGCTGGGTTGAGAATATCCCCTTGAGGAGGGCGTGGCAACCCATTCCAATATTCTTGCCTGGAGAATCCCCATGGACAGAGGAGCCTGGGGGCTACAGTCCACGGGGTCACAAAGAGCCAGACATGACTGAGGGACTGAGTGCAGCACAGCACATGTATATTACACTGCATTTGTAATTAAAAATATTCCCATAAAGAAAACTCCTCCATAGTGAATTCTATTAAATATTTAAAGACGAAAATAATGTTAATCTTACCAAACATTTTCAGAAAATATAGGAAGGTAGAACACTTCTCAGTTAATTTTATGAGATCAATGTTACTCTGACACAAAAACTAAACCAAACTTGACATTACAGGACAAGAAAACTACAGACCGATATCTCTCATGAACACAGGTATACAAATCCTTAAGAGAATATTAGCAAGTTGAATGCAGTTTTATGTAAAAAGGATAGTACACCATGATCAATGGGGTTAATTTCTGGTATGCAAGCTTGGTTTAACATTTGAAGATCAATCAGTATAATTCTCCATATTAAAATAACAAAGGATATTAACTGTATAGTCATAAACTCAGAGTTCATCAACCAATATTTTAGGACTACTATGAGTTAGGCTTTTTATATTCATCCAGTTGTTTCCTTGAGTACATTCCTAAAAATGAAATAGTAACACTGCGTCAAAGGCTATATGTACTTAAAACTGTGATACATATGACTAAGGCATTCTTTAGAAAGACTGTGTTCATTTCAAATGCACCAGCAATGTTTTGAGGC
Organism: Bubalus bubalis; assembly: GCF_019923935.1. Classification (NCBI taxonomy): domain Eukaryota; kingdom Metazoa; phylum Chordata; class Mammalia; order Artiodactyla; family Bovidae; genus Bubalus; species Bubalus bubalis. The sequence continues at coordinate 76,956,276 of NC_059163.1, forward strand.
CCTGATGCTTAACAAATGAACCCCTTCCCACAGAGATTGCCACGGGGCAGGATACACAGTCCCTGCCTAGTATTATTAACTTAGTAATGGGGGAAACCTTTTGTGTAGCAAAAATTATTTGTAGCACATCACTATGTGTGTTTGTAATGCTTCTAGTTCACAGAGAGGAAAGATGGAGCCCACCTTCTCTGTGGACTCAGAGTTTTTAGAATGAGGTTTCCAACCTGCCATTCAGCATATATTAATGATAACAATAACAGTAGCAATAATGGAAGCTGAATAATAATAATAGACATGATATAACAATTGCCTTAATATTAATACTTAATTTATTGAGTACATATTGAATGACTGAATGCCTGGTACTTCTCCAAGTGTTTTGCAATATTAAATCAGATGATCCTCATCAAACCCTGTGAACTAGGTGTGTTATTATCAATATTTTACAGATGAGGAAATGGAGACCCAGGGAGATTAAGCAACTTGCCCAGAATCATAAAATTAGAGAGGAATTTTAAAAAAGGCACTATCTCTATCACTTCAGTTCAGTTCAATCGCTCAGTCATGTCCGACTCTTTGCGACCCCATGAATTGCAGCATGCCAGGCCTCCCTGTCCATCACCAACTCCCAGAGTTCACTCAAACTCACGTCCATCAAGTCAGTGATGCCATCCAGCCATCTCATCCTCTGTCATCCCCTTCTCCTCCTGTCCCAATCCCTCCCAGCATCAGAGTCTTTTCCAATGAGTCAACCCTTCACGTGAGGTGGCCAAAGTACTGGAGTTTCAGCTTCAGCATCATTCCTTCCAAAGAAATCCCAGGACTGATCTCCTTCAGAATGGACTGGTTGGATCTCCTTGCAGTCCAAGGGACTCTCAAGAGTCTTCTCCAACACCACAGTTCAAAAGCATCAATTCTTTGGCACTCAGATTTCTTCACAGTCCAACTCTCACGTCCATACATGACCACTGGAAAAACCATAGCCTTGACCAGACGGACCTTTGTTGGCAAAGTAATGTCTCTGCTTTTCAATATGCTATCTAGGTTGGTCCTAACTTTCTTTCCAAGGAGTAAGCGTCTTTTAATTCATGGCTGCAGTCACCATCTACAGTGATTTTGGAGCCCCCAAAATAAAGTCTGACATTGTTTCCACTGTTTCCCCATCTATTTCCCATGAAGTGATGGGATCGGATGCCATGATCTTCGTTTTCTGAATGTTGAGCTTTAAGCCAACTTTTTCACTCTCCTCTTTCACTTTCATCAGGAGGCTTTTTAGTTCCTCTTCACTTTCTGCCATAAGGATAGTGTCATCTGCATATCTGAGGTGATTGATATTTCTCCTGGCAATCTTGATTCCAGCTTGTGTTTCTTCCAGCCCAGCGTTTCTCATGATATACTCTGCATATAAGTTAAATAAGCAGGGTGACAATATACAGCCTTGAGGTACTCCTTTTCCTATTTGGAACCAGTCTGTTGTTCCATGTCCAGTTCTAACTGTTGCTTCCTGACCTGCATACAAATTTCTCAAGAGGCAGGTCAGGTGGTCTGGTATTCCCATCTCTTTCAGAATTTTCCACAGCTTATTGTGATCCACACAGTCAACGGCTTTGGCATAGTCAATAAAGCAGAAATAGATGTTTTTCTGGAACTCTCTTGCTTTTTCAATGATCCAGTGGATGTTGGCAATTTGGTGTCTGGTTCCTCTGCCTTTTCTAAAACCAGCTTGAACATCAGGAAGTTCACAGTTCACATATTGCTGAAGCCTGGCTTGGAGAATTTTGAGCATTACTTTACTAGCGTGTGAGATGAGTGTAATTGTGAGGTAGTTTGAGCATTCTTTGGCATTGCCTTTCTTTGCGATTGGAATGAAAACTGACCTTTTCCAGTCCTGTGGCCACTGCTGAGTTTTCCAAATTTGCTGGCATATTGAGTGCAGCACTTTCACAGCATCATCTTTCAGGATTTGAAATAGATCCACTGGAATTCCATCCCCTCCACTAGCTTTGTTCGTAGTGATGCTTCCTAAGGCCCACTTGACTTCACATTCCAGGATGTTTGGCTCTAGGTCAGTGATCACACCATTGTGTGATCATGAAGATCTTTTTTGTACAGTTCTTCTGTGTATTCCTGTCACCTCTTCTTAATATCTTCTGCTTCTGTTAGGTCCATACCATTTCTGTCCTTTATAGAGCACTTCTTTGCATGAAATGTTCCCTTGGTATCTCTAATTTTCTTGAAGAGATCTCTAGTCTTTCCCATTCTGTTATTTTCCTCTATTTCTTTGCATTGATGGCTGAGGAAGGCTTTCTTATCTCTCCTTGATATTCTTTGGAACTCTGCATTCAAATGTTTATATCTTTCCTTTTCTCCTTTGCTTTTCACTTCTCTTCTTTTCACAGCTATTTGTAAGGCCTCCTCAGACAGCCATTTTGCTTTTTTGCATTTCTTTTCCATGGGGATTGTCTTGATCCCTGTCTCCTGTACAATGTCACGAACCTCCATCCATAGCTCATCAGGCACTTTATCTATCAGATATAGTCCCTTAAATCTGTTTCTCACTTCCACTGTATAATCTTAAGGGATTTGATTTAGGTCATACCTGAATGGTCTAGTGGTTTACCCTACTTTCTTCAATTTCAGTCTGAATTTGGCAATAAGGAGTTCATGACCTGAGACACAGTCAGCTCCTGGTCTTATTTTTGTTTACTGTGTAGAGCTTCTCCATCTTTGGCTGCAAAGAATATAATCAATCTGATTTCGGTGTTGACCATCTGGTGATGTCTGTGTGTAGAGTCTTCTCTTGTGTTGTTGGAAGAGGGTGTTTGCTATGACCAGTGCATTTTCTTGGCAAAACTCTATCAGTCTTTGCCTGCTTCATTCCGTATTCCAAGGCCAAATTTGCCTGTTATTCCAGGTGTTTCTTGACTTCCTACTTTTGTATTCTAGTCCCCTATAATGAAAAGGACATCTTTTTTGGGTGTTAGTTCTAAAAGGTCTTGTAGGTCTTCATAGAACTGTTCAACTTCAGCGTCTTCAGCGTTACTGGTTGGGGCATAGACCTGGATAACTGTGATAATTGAATGTTTGCCTTGGAAACGAACAGAGATCATTCTGTCGTTTTTGAGATTGCATCCAAGTACTGCATATCAGACTCTTTTGTTGACCATGATGGCCACTCCATTTCTTCTGAGGGATTCCTGCCCGCAGTAGTAGATATAATTGTCATCTGAGTTAAATTCACCCATTCCAGTCCATTTTAGTTCACTGATTCCTAGAATGTCGACGTTCACTCTTGCTATCTCCTGTTTGACCACTTCCAATTTGCCTTGATTAATGGACCTGACATTCCAGGTTCCTATGCAATATTGCTCTTTACAGCATCGGACCTTGCTTCTATCACCAGTCACATCCACAACTGGGTATTGTTTTTGCTTTGGCTCCATCCCTTCATTCTTTCTGGAGTTATTTCTCCACTGATCTCCAGTAGCATATTGGGCCCCTACTGACCTGGGGAGTTCCTCTTGCAGTATCCTATCATTTTGCCTTTTCATACTGTTCATGGGGTTCTCAAGGCAAGAATACTGAAGTGGTTTGCCATTCCCCTCTCCAGTGGACCACATTCTGTCAGACCTCTCCACCATGCCTTCCCGTCTTGGGTGGTCCCATAGGGCATGGCTTAGTTTCATTGAGTTAGACAAGGCTGTGGTCCTGCTGTGATTAGATTGACTAGTTTTCTGTGATTATGGTTTCAGTATGTCTGCCCTCTGATGCCCTCTTGCAACACCTACTATCTTACTTGGGTTTCTCTTACCTTGGACTTGGGGTATCTCTTCAAGCTGCTCCAGCAAAGAGCAGCCACTGCTCCTTACCTTGGACAAGGGGTATCTCCTCACCGCTGCCCCTCCCGACCTTGAATATGGAATAGCTCCTCTAGGCCCTCCGGCGCCTGTGCAGCCACCACTCCTTGGACATGGGATTGCTCCTCCAGGCCGCCGCCCATGGCCCTGGGCGTGGGGCAGCTCCCTACCTGTTTAACCACTACACATGTTTGCCTATAATTGCAAACTGCCCTGGTTTAGTTGGGAAAAGAGTACAGGAATTGGACTTACAGGTTAGGTAGATTTGCACAGCAAAAGTAGCTAAACTGAGTTTCTATTTTAATCGAGATATAATTTCCCTATCATAAATTTCACCATTTAAAAATATATAATTCAGTGAGTTTTAGTATATAAGCCAGGTTGTGCAATCAGCACCACTAGCTAATTCTGGGACATTTTCATCATCCTCAAATGAAACCCAGCACCCATTAATACTCACACCTCATTCTCTCTTCCCCTTGACTCCTGTTAGCTACTAATCTACTTCTTATCTTCATGGATTTGTCTATTCAAGACATTTCATATAAGAAGAATCATGTAACATGTGACATTTGTGTCTGACTTCTTCCACACGGTCTGATGTTTTCAAGATCCATTTATTTTGTAGCAGGTATTACTCTTTCATTCTTTCTTTCAGCTGAATTATATTCCATTGAATGAATATATCACCTTTTGTTTACCCATTTATCTGTTGATATTTTTATTGTTTCCACTTTCAGTCAGTTATGAATAGTGCTGCTTTGAACGTTTCTGTCTAAGTTTTTCTATAAGCATATTTTCAACTCTTTTGGGTATATATCTAGGATTGGAATGGCTGGCCAGTATGATAACTTTATGTTTAATTTTTGAGGAACTTCTAAACCATTTTTCAAAGTGACTCCACTGCTTTATATTCCTGCCATCAGAAAGAAGTGTTCAAATATCTCTACATCTTCTCCAACAATCATTAGTGTCCACCTTTTAGATTATAGCCATCCTAATATCCATAAATGGAGAAGGCAATGGCACCCCACTCCAGTACTCTTGCCTGGAAAATCCCATGGAAGGAGGAGCCTGGTGGGCTACAGTCCATGGGGTCGCTAAGAGTTGGACACGACTGAGCGACTTCACTTTCACTTTTCATTTTCATGCATTGGAGAAGGAAATGGCAACCCACTCCAGTGTTCTTGCCTGGAAAATCCCAGGGACGGGGAAGCCTGGTGGGCTGCCGTCTATGGGGTCGCACAGAGTCAGACACGACTGAAGTGACTTAGCAGCAGCAGCAGCAATATCCATAAAATGGTATCTCATTATGGTTTTTATTTATATTTTCCTAATAGCTAATGATTTAAACATCTTTTTCACATGCTTATTGGCCATTTGTATATCTTCTTTGCACAAATTTCTATCAAAATCTCTTTCCCATTTTAAAATCTGGTTATCTTAAGATTGTTATTGTTAAGATATGAGTTTTTTATACATTCTGGATAGTAGATCCTTACCAGATACATGATTTGAAAAAAGATTCTTTTATTCTGAGGGCTGTTTTTTCTTGATGATATCCTTCAAAAAGTTCTTAGTTTTGATGGTGTTCAATTTATTTTTTCTTTGGTTGCCTAGGCTTAAGTTTTATATATAAGAAACCTAATTCAAGGTCAGGAAGATTTACAGCTATATTTTCTTGTAAGAATTTCATCATTCTAGCTCTGACATTTAAATTTTTGACCTATCTTGAGTTAATTTTTACTTATGATATGCGTTATGGGCCCAAATTCATTCTTTTATATATGAATATCCAATCTTTTACATATTAAGGGGACGACAGAGGATGAGATGGCTGGATGGCATCACGGACTCGATGGACATGAGTCTGGGTGAACTCCGGGAGTTGGTGATGGACAGGGAGGCCTGGCGTGCTGCGATCCATGGAGTCGCAAAGAGTCAGACATGACTGAGCGACTGATCTGATTTGATCTGATTCTCTTCCCATTGAATTGTCTTGGCATCTTTGTTAAAAAACAAAAAAAGCTATACCTAACATAAATAACTGTATAGGTTTATTTCTGGACTCTTCTGTTTCATTTACCTATATGCCTGTCTTCAGGCCAATACCACACAGCCTTGATTTATATAAATTTGAAGTTTTGAATCAAGAAACGTGAGGCTTCCAAGTTTGTTCTTATTTTTCAAGATTTTTATCAGGCCTTCTGAGTCCCTCATATTTCCATTTGTATTTTATAATTAACCTGTCAATACCTAAAACAAAATCTTTTTTGTTTTGGATTTTGATAAGGATTATATAGAATCTGCTAATCAATTTGGAGTTATTACTATCTTGAAAAATAGTTTTGTAATCCATAAACATGGGTAATATTTCATTTATTTTGGTATTTTTAAATTTCTTTCAACATTTCATAGTTTCTAGTGTAAAAATTTCTTCTTTTGTTAAATTTATTTCTAATCATGATATTCTTTTTGAGTCTGTAAATGAAATTGTTCTCCTAATTTCCTTTTGACTTGTTCATATCTACTTTAGAGAAATAGAATTGAATTTTGTATCTTGATCTCATATACTATGACCTTGCTGATCTCATTTATTAACTGTGTTTTTGGGTGGATTCCTTCAGATTTTTTCTGTGGGATAATGTCATCTGAAAATACAGAGATAGTTTACTTCAGATTAAAGTTATACTTTAATCTGAGTTTTGAAATATATGTGACTTCCCTGGTGGATCAGACAGTAAAGTGTCTGACTACAATATGGGAGACCTGGGTTCGATTCCTAGGTCCAGAATACCCTCTGGAGAAGGAAATGACAACCCATTCCAGTACTCGTGCCTGGAAAATCCCATGGACTGAGGAGCCTGGTAGGCTACAGTCCACAGGGTCGCAAAGAGTCGGACATGACTGAGTGACTTCACTTTAACTTTCTTTCACTTTGAAATATATGTGGGACTTAACCTGGAGGATAGTCAGAGAAGTGACTCTAATTGCACCCCTCCTCCCACCCCTGCCACCAATATGAAATAATCTGCCTTCTTGTAACCATAGTACCAGATCAAGAAGGCCCTAGTCTGGGCAAGCGGAGAAGGCAATGGCACCCCACTCCAGTATTCTTGCCTGGAAAATCCCATGGGCTGAGGAGCCTGGTAGGCTGCAGTCCATGGGATCGCTAAGAGTCAGACACAACTGAGTGACTTCCCTTTCACTTTTCACTTTCATGCATTGGAGAAGGAAATGGCAACCCACTCCAGTGTTCTTGCCTAGAGAATCCCAGGGACGGGGGAGCCTGGTGGGCAGCCGTCTATGGGGTCACACAGAGTCGGACACGACTGAAGTGACTTAGCAGCAGTAGCAGCAGCAGTCTGGGCAAGGGTGTGGGAGAAGATGAGATTTAGTAAGTAACCAGGTGGTGAAACTAGGAAAGAGCTTGTTATCAAGCAGAGGAGTACTAAGCAGGCATTGATGCATTGTGATCTGGATTGGAATGTGATCAGATTATCACTTCAGAAATTCAATCTGGTGTCTGTCTACGTGGACAATTAATTGAAGGCAAAAGTCCTCTATAACGATTCCTGATTTTCTGGCTTCTGCAACTGGGGTGATAATAGAGTCATTCACAAATCTGTTTGATAGGCTTATAAACTTGTTTATAAATAGTTGAAAGTAAAAAAAAGGTTAGAATTTATTTTGTAAGTCAAAGAAGGCTGTGAATGCAATATATGAAGGCCATTTCTACACTGATTTATTTTTAATAGAGAAAAAGAAAAGTCTTAGGAGCAAAGCCTCAGTTAATCACTGCCAGCCTAGGTCATTAAAATGTCAGGTGGATGGAACAACAATGTGATTCACCCTCACTGCCCTTAACCTTTACAATGAGTCATGGGAGCTGAAAACACTGAAGTTATGAACTATTACCACGGATTTACCCACCCTCCTCTCCTTCATGCATAATCTTTTAAAACTAATTAATCCCACCTCAAAGCAGCAGGAATAGTAAAATAAAGTAAACATATTTCTGCTCATATTTTGTTAATGTTCCCTGTAGTCTATCAAAATTTTAAGCCAAAAGTGCATGGCTCTTGAATGATGAACCATGGAAACTGAAAACATGCAGAGTTAAGGCACAGAGTAAGCAATCAAAATGCATATTACAGTAAAGGACATTATATAAGTACGTAAAATAAGTAAACCTGTTTTACTGATTTAACAAGTAAGTACTGGACACTTGTTTAATAATATTCATAATGATCATTGTGCTCTACCGCAAACTTAGTCATAAAATAAGGTCATTTTCATAAACAAGAATAATTTGTAATTTTCATAATCAAACAAGCCATTTCTTTGTTTAACCAGAGGAAAGGGTAGCCCTGTGAGAAACTGACAGAAAACTCCTGCTACAAGAAGTCTAAGTTTTTCTCCTAATGAATCTGATATGATTTTCTCAAATTAGAAATACAGTTTGCACTGTAGCTCATTTTTTCTTTTCGAGTAGAAGTCTTCATTGTGAGATTCTCAGGATATCAAAAGATTCAGACAGCTATTATTTCCTTTTCTAGGAAAAAAACCAAAGTCTCAGCTAAAGTAGGAGGCAAAGCTTTTCTTAGAAAGGAGGCCAAAGGCTTCCCCTGGGAACTATGTCACATTCAGAAGAGTCTGAGCCAGGCAGGGGCTCAAAACAAGAACTAGAACAACTGTGTCTTCGGTGTCATCAGACAGCTTCTCTAATAAAAGAGGAGGGGAGTTTTATTGGAGAGATCAGATCAGAAGAGATAATTATATTGGAATAAAGAGTTACACCATGGATATCAATAACTGGGGTAAGATACTCCAAGTTTTAGTAAACCAGAGGCTACTCTTAGATCCCTAAACTTCTAAAGGAAAGGACTAGAGAGAAGTTAGAATATGGGAGTGGGAAAAAGATTGAAAACACTGTCTCCTGAAATTTTCTTTAGATTTATTCTGCTTCAGTTCTTCTTTGAGACCTGGATTATGGTCACAATTCTTGTCAAATTTAGCCCTGTATCTTACTTTCCTAACCCTGGGGTGGTGTTGAAGGAGGCAGGGAAGAAGAAAAGAAGTTGTGGACACAACAGGGGAAGGAGAGAGTGGGATGAATTGAGAAAGTAGCACTGACATATATAGATTAGCATGTATAAAATAGATCACTAGTAGGAAGCTGCCATATAACATAGGGAGCCCAGCCTGGCACTCTGTGATGACCTAGAGGGGCAGGATGGTTGGGGGGCGGGGGTGGTCCAGGCAGAGCCCAAGAGGGAGGATATATATATATATATAGTTATGACTGATTTGTAATGTTGTATGACAGAAACCAACACAATATTGTAAAACAATTATTCTCCAATTTAAAATAAAGAAGAGGAGAAAGAAGTGAACTAGGCCAAGTGAGGTAGATCTGAAAGGTGATGATGCCTTACAAAGGTTAGTTTTACTTGGCCATATCCTTTTGACAAAAAGTGTATGTGATTATCAAAAGCCCCTCCCCTTAACATACTACACACACATAAACACACAATTACACATGCAGTCACACAATCACACACCCACACATACACACACTCTTTCTGTCTTCTTTGAATGAGAAATAGTCTTTGAGGGATGGGGAATAAGTTTACTATTTTAAAGTGAAAGTGAGTCAGTGCAGGAAATCTGAATAAAAAGAGACAAAAACACAATTATAACAAAATAATAATTGAAAAAATAGCAAACCCAACAGGATCTGGATCTCAGTGGGACTACGTAGAAATGATGTATTGACTAGGGATAATTTAAGGTTACAATCATTGAAAAACTTAGTGGTTGCTTAAGACTAGAGGAGTTTATTTTTTCACTTTATGAGAAGACTGGAAGCAGAGAGTTTTTGTTGGTATGAATTTAGTACCTCAGTAATGTCAGGGCTAGCATCATTTAGGGAATGATTTAGACTTTCATTCATGGTGTAAAATAACTACAATGGCCCAGTGGTACCTACTCTTAGGCAAGTGGGAGGGAAATGATGTGCTAGTCATAACTGTCAACTTATCCTAAGGCACAAACTGCCACCCACCCATGGAAACAACAAAATAGACATTGGTAAATATCTCATTGCCCAAATTGTACTTCCTCTTCCATCTTGAATGGAAAGAAAACAAGTGAAGTGAATAAATTTTTTTCAGTCTTTACAGTGGAGGCAGGCAAGGGAAAAGAAGGCTGGAATTAGTACATGTAAATGTGACCAATTCAATGTGTCCTATTTGACAAAATTACTAAGGAGAACATGGGAGAATGTTTCTGGCATTCATGAGTCCCAGCCCCTTTAGCCGGAGAGCCTACTGGGCTTCTTAAATGGGATAACAGTCTGTGTCCTCTGTGCTTGTGCATAAGGAACTTGGTGGAGGGTTGTATACATTATAAAATCTCACTCTGCTGGGGTGGTGAGCCAACAGTGATATGAATAGCCAGTTCAATCACTGTGTGAGTACCTAATAATGGGAAGTATTGTACACTGAGTGATAAGGACTATAGATTTCTTGTAAGCAGTTTTCTTTAGTACATAAATAGCACTCTAGGAAAAACTAGGAAGAAAGCAGAAAAATACAAAAGTAAAATAAGACAAAAAATAAAAGGCAAGAATCCAAAGATAACCACTAGTAATGTTCGGGTGGATGTCTTCTAGTATATTCTACAAGCATACTATTTGTAGCCTACTGTTTCACTTCTCAGTGGATCTAGAGCACATTCCTATTTTCCTGTTCTCCTATAACAACGTTTAATTGCTACAAATCATTTTTGTCATCTGGAGTTATCATAATTAATTTACTCAATCCCTGATGTGGGCATGAGATTGTCTCCACTTATCGATTGTCATAATTTGCTATGGTTAAAGTTATCCCAATAATAACAATACCAAATATTTGTGAGCTATTTACTAAGTAGCAGGCAGTATAATAAGCACTTTTTATTAATGGTATCACTTAAGCTCTCAAAGAACTGAATGAGGCAAACACTGTTAAAATCTCTGCCTAAGATATATATTATCTCTACTTATGAGGAAACTGAGCCTTAGCATTTTAAGCAACTTGCCCAAGAAACACAGCTCTGCATGCCGCACACATGTATATGAAGAGTATCACAAACGGCAGCTGTCAGTTCTGCAAAAGATGGTATGAAGGAAAAATTCATTGAGGAAATGTCCGTAGAACCTAGTCACAGTTGCAAAATTACCCCTGATCTATTCTCTGTTGAAAACAGATGGCTGAATATAAATCTTAATCTATCCATTTGAGGGGAATCCTTACCAGATTTACAATAAATAAATATTAGATGGGAGCTTCAAACCATGTGCAGAAACAAACCTTAATCAATTTTCAGCACAATTAACAGGCTGGAAAGACCATAATGACAATATGTAGCATTCAAACAATTAGACTTTCAGAAAAAATGACAAAATGCCCAATAGATATAAAGAAGCAATTTATATAATTTCATTAATTAGATTAATACCCTACAGTAGGTCCTTAGGAATATTATAAAATGTATGATATTTTAAATAGGAGTCTCATGTGTGAGAAAAAGTAGCTATGAGTAAATATACTTGAGGAACTAGCTTAATAATGTTGATATTTTGGTAATAGTCGCTTATTCAAAGAAATTTCATTTATTTTTAATTCTAAATTCTAACAGCACAAAGAGAAAAACCAAAGTGAATAGTCATATCTCTGAATTATCAAACTAATAATCTGTCTTAAATTCTCAATGAATATACTTTTAAATATGTGTTTCCTACTTGAATTTGTCAATAGAGTTTACTCAGCAAAACTATATTATCATGGTTATCATGGCTATATTTAATATCCAATGACATTTTCAGTTTTTAATGTGTTTCAATGTTTATTATTTGATTTTTCATAATCAGTAATCACATGGGATAGGTGTATTAATTGACTGCATTTTATATAGATTTGAGGATATCTCTTCAGTAACTTAACCAAAGTTGCAAATCTAGTGGATCAACAGTCTGAACTTAGGGCTTCCAAATTTTCAGTCAAAATTCTTGACTATTTTATGTTAATTGACCAAAAATATATTAAAAATTCTTTTAATTTACATAATGAGAAAATAAATCATCTTAATTTTAGCCTATGTTAATATTTACAACCCAGTCTTCATTATAATGAATCTCAAGAGTAAGCTTTATTCTTTTTGTGGTTCTGGGACTTTGTTATATCAGAATAAATGGGTTCTTACTAGATCTTAATAATTTCTAAGGTGGCATCATTTCTTTCTTACCATGGTCTATAAGCATATACTCATTCAGTCAAATGAGTTTTTCTGTGTGGTGAAAACTGTTCTAGGCACCAAAGATTCAGCAGTAAACAAATCAGATCCATATGTTTCCATGGAGCTCCCAAAGCTGAACTCAACATCCCCAAAATAACAAACCCTGTCTTTTGCCTTACGGTCTCCAGTGAATGAGCCCTCCATCATTCCCCACAGACACACAATCTAGAAACAGTTAAATTATCCTTTTCCTTCCACCTACGGATTCCCAAAGCCTCATTACAGCATGCAATGGTAAAGATCTAAAGCCAGAATGGAAGGATGTGTAGGTTTCTTACAGGTAAGAGAGAAGATGAAAAGCAAGAGTATAGGATGTATGGTTGTAAAGTGCAAAATATGTTTAGAAGAGGAAAAAATAGCCTTATATGAATACAATAAGGGATATTTGTGGAAGGGACACTGAAAAGTAGATAAGGTCTAGATACTGAATGACTTTGAATACCATATTATGGAATTTGGAATTTATATGGTAAGCAATGAGAACAATGGAAAGATTTCACTCTAGTATCTCCTGTTTTAGTGGAGTTCACACACTCTGAAGCATGGGTTAGTGAATGAACGTGGTCTTGTTATGTTGAAATTATGTTATAGAAAGACTGGTCTCATGGAAGTGTGAAATATAGATGAGTCTGGGTCACCAGTTATAACATTAGTGTAATAATTCAGACAAGAAGGAAGGGACTGACTGGGAAGGGGGACATGAAGCTTCAGATGGCCAGAAGAACATTAACGAGCTCCATTTGCCACCACCCCAGCAGAATGTTGCATAGCAGTCCTCATGATCACTTTCATGCCCAGTTGATAGTCATTTACCTCTTGGAATCAGCAAACATTTATGAAAAGCCCCCTTTTAATTGGCTGTGTTAAATTCTCTGCAAAATTTGTAAGTTAAATCCTTTAACCACATTTCCATTCCTTTCTCAGAATGTGACTGGATTTGTATTTGGAAATGAGTTACTTTAAGCCATGATTAAGGGAAAAGTCTATTAGGATGAAGTCCTAATCCAGTATGATATGTGTGTTTGTAAGAAGGGAAAGAGACACAAAGAGATTTTCCATCACAGAGGAAGGCAATGTGATGACACAGTAAGAAGGCATCCATCTGCAAGCCGAAGAGAGAGGCTCAAGGGAAAAAAAAATGTTAACCCTTTGATCTCATACCTCAAACCTCCAGATTTGTGAGAAAATATATTTCTATTCTTTAAAACACCCAGTCTGGTATTTTGTTATAACACCCCTAGTCAACAAATACACCTCCTATATGTAGAATGCTGTGTCAGCCAAGGGAATATTTTTATTTTTAAATTCTAATGACATCACCCAATATATTAGAGCTGTGCTGAAAAAATGTTTTCCTTAAACACATTCTTCCAAAGATAACTCCTTCCTCCTCCTCCCTCCCTCCCCTCCCTCTTTCTCCTTCTTCTTCCTAAAACACCCTCTGACTACTGTCTGTTGCTAAATCCAATGCCTAGAAGATAATCATGAGGAGAATTACAACCTCATAGATTTGTTTAGACAGAAGTGAAATTGAATTTGAAGCAAGAGTTCTTGCATAAAGTTCATATATTTTGAAATTTGATCATTTAAGAGTGTATTATTAGTTCAACATTTTCTAATCAGGATTTAAAAAAACAATTGAGGCTTACTTAATTAAACATGTTTTTGTTAAGGGCTCTGTAATCAAAAGTGCTAGAGAAATAGATGAGTTGTTTCAATGCCATGCATTAGCTAGATACTTTTATATTAATTTTATAAATATATAACTTTATAAGTGATAAAATATAAGCACCTGCCTTAAAAGATAATATGAAAACCACAGTGTTGTTTTTTTTTTTCCCCAGAAAGTTACAGACAACTTCTGAGTCATCATTGCATAATTGACAAACAGTTTCAAAGCTTTGACGTCTGTAAGATTGGGCTAGGATTGCAAATAGTGTAGTCTTAAACCAGCAGTACCCTAGAAAATCAATAAACCAATAACACCCTATAAAATTAAGCATATATGAAAACTTTCTCTCAACTCTTGAATCTCAAGTCTGGGTGAACAGCTTGACTATGAGAGCTGGGAGTTATTCTACTAGAGAAGGGTAATATATCACATACAGAAATGTAGAAAGTTCTAAGTTGATTCAGTTCTTCATTCCATTTTTACTCTTAGGGCTAAAGAATGATGGAATTCTAACTGAGAAGAAAATTAACTCAGTGGGCAAATGCAATTCTTTAAAATACTGCTTCCATAAATCTTTGGCAAACTGAGAGGAGCCCATCAAGGAGAGCCCAGCCCCACCTGCGGTGTTTGATTTTAAATTGATAATCTAATAGAGTGAGACTGCAAGGACTGCCTCAGAGCAGGAAGGAGTTGAGAACCTACTCAAAGCAGTTTGCTCAGGCAATGACAGTACTGCCAGCTTGTCATGAATTTTCTAGATAAGTTCCAGGCTTTTCTTTCTTTTTTGAGCTAGCCTACACTGATTTATAAGAGGATACATACCTTAGTTATGTCTTAGGTATAATTGCAGAAAAGTCTGTTTAAAGGTATCCTTTTCCATAGTACCTGCCTCTCACTGACCAGTTGGTTCATGATGGGCCAGATGAGCAAGTGATCTTAAGGGCTGTGAGCTGGCAACAGATTGTGTGTATGTATGTACTCAGTCACTCAGTCGTATCCTACTGTTTGTGACCCCATGGACTGTAGCCCAAAAGTCTCCTCTGTCCATGGAATTTTCCAGGCAAGAATACTGGAGCGAGTTGCAATTTCCTACTCCAGAGGATCTTCCTGACCCAGGGTTTGAACTCTTGTCTCTGGAGTCTCCTCCATTGGCAGGTGGAGGAGACTTTACCATTGTGCCACCTGGGAAACCCAGCAATAGAGTACAAGGGTTCAAGTCCAAGACTTGAACTCTATCACTTACTAACCAGGGCAGGACTTCCTCATATGGTTGTTGTGAAGATTAAGTGAGTTAATGGGTGGAAAGTTCTCAGGAGAATGTCTGATACATAGTGCTAATAAATTGTTGTTGTGAATAGATTCACATAATCCTTAGTAATTCTTATGAATCATTATTACTCTTCACAAATTTCATTAAGTATCTCTGATGAGCCCAACGATGGAGATACAACAAGATCAAAACAGGTATGGGCCACTACTCTCACAAAGCTTGTATTCTGGAAGGAAAACAAACCAAAGAAGGAAGGTAATATTGCCCCATTATAAGCTCCATTGTTTAGATCATAGGTTCCACAGCCAGAGGCCACTCTTATGACCACTTGGTCTGACTACTGTTGTAAATTAAGAGTTAAAAGTAAACACAACAGTGGGCAAAACAAGATTAACTTAAAGATCTTTTAGCATGATGAAAACTGATTTAAAGTGCTAGAAACAAGCCAAAACTCAATAAAAATGAGAGCAATTTAACGGGCTAAAAGCCTGGTCTTAACAGAAAAAATAAAATCAAGGTGGAATTAAAAAGTATTGATGATTATAAGTTATAAAAACTGAAGATATAATAAAATAATGAGCCAAAACTTTTCAAACAGAATGAAACATGTTGAAAATTTGTGAGAAACTGGACAAAAGAAATACTCATATAAAACAATAAAAGAAAAAATAAAATATAAAATAAAGGCACTCACTCATCAGTAAAAAGAAAAAAGACAAAATTCAAAAGAAAGAGCTCAATGAGGTTGAAGAGAGAAATAAAGTTTAAGAAGTTAATGAAAAACAGAGACAAATCTTTCAAATTTAGCTAAAGAAGCCACAAGTGAATGAATGATAGTGTAGGTAAAACTAGGCATCAACTAATTTAAAATAATTTGAAGATGATTCTCAGTTCCTTCAAAATATGAGAAGCAGAAATGTCAAATGACATCCCCTACATGTGTAATTTAAAAAGACATGATGTGGATGAACTTATTTACAAAACAGAAAGAGACTCACAGAGAAAGAATTTATAGTTGTGAGGTGTGGGAAGTAGTGGGGGAGGGATGGGGGGAGGGATGGGGGAAATGATGGTTAGGGAATTTGAGATTGATATGAACACACTGCTATATTTAAAATGGATAACCACCAAGGACCTACTGTATAGCGCAGGGAACTTTGCTCAATGTTATGTGGCAGCCTGGATGGGAGGGGAGTTTGGGAGAGAATAGATATATGTATATGTATGGCTGCATCCTTTTTCTGTCCACCTGAAACTATCACAATATTGTTAATAGGCTATACTCCAAAACAAAATAAAAAGTTTAATTAAAAAAAGGAAAAAAGAACACCAGGCGGGCATCACAGAGTCAGCAGAAAAAAATAGAGAAATTAAAAATATATATATATATGTGGAAATGTGTTTAAAGATTGATGTGGCTTTACTTCATATTTTAAAGAAAAGTAGTTATTTTACATTTGAAAATTTAAAAAAAAATTAACTTCGGAGAGCTGGTAAAATCTGTGACCCATGATTTTTTACTTATGTCTTTAAGTCTACATGAAGAAAAAAATTGCTTCTTTCCTGTAACAGGAGGAATAGAAGGTGGACTGAATGATCGTTTAAGATGAGAAGACCAGCTTTAATCCTGGCCAGTCTCCCCTTAATATTTGCCCAGTGGAAATCAGTGAGGTGTTGGAAGCGTTAAGTCAAATAATGGTGCAAAATAACAATCAGAGAAAGATATAGGATTGTTCTTCAGTAGGAGAAGTAAGAATGAGGATACATTCGTTTCATTTTGCTTTAAGTTCATTGTTTGCCCTTGACAGTTTGCAGTGTTTTGGGATCCTTGTTTTCCATCTGCCTTTTATGGATTTGTTAGTCCTTAAAGACGGATGATTCTGCATCCAGGAACAGCAGAGTTCTATTAGCCTCATAGCCTCACATACTTTTACCCTAGTGGTTTACAATACCTAATTTTATATTATACACCACACATACTGAAGCTAGGAAATTTTTCACATGTGAGAAACAACGTTAGCTAATGTTAACTAATACCAACTCACTTCTTTTTTATTTTTAGAAGTTTCGTTGAAATATAGTTGATTTACAAATTGTCTTAGTTTTAGATGTACAGCAAAGTTATTCAGCTATACAAACATGTGTAAATATATATACTTTTTTTCATTCTCTTCCATTATAAGTTATTACAAGATATTGAGTATATTTTCCTGTGCTTTACAGTAGGTCTTTGTTCGTTATTTTAATAACTCACTGCTATTCAATATGTTTTGATAAAGCATTTTTCATGTTCATTGGCTCATTGGAATGGAAGTTCAGTATTTATATTACCTCTACACATACCAGAGGGGGCAGATCCAATTAATTTAAGATAAATTAATTCCTTTATTTAAAATGCTCCAATGCACCAGCAGGGTGGGGCTAGGAGACTGAACTGAGGACCCCATGGTTCCTCGTTTTCAGCTAACCCTGCTGTGAACAGCTCCTTTCCCTAAAACTCAATTTCTGCAGCTTTCCTCTGTCTTCCAGCAGCTCAGTTGACTACTCTCCTTCATCCTCTTCTATGCAGACCCCTAGAGAAGAGAACTCATCTGAACTTCCTTTCAGCTGTTCCACAGATTTAAAGAAAAACAATTTTTTAAAGTTTATCAAGTTCTCTAAAGGCCAGACTTGCAGGTCCCCCACAAAAGTGGGAGCTCAAATCTTTCCATTACCTAATGATTTTGGCCTCTTAGGATCAAAATATAGATAAAATGAATACTCCTTGAGAGGAAAAGTCTAGGAAATGTGTCAAGGGTTTTTTCTGGGATAGTTTTTTGAAACTCACAATGCCCTTGTGCCCCTGACAGAATTCGATAGGTCAGAGTTAACACGAAGTGAGTCTCTGGGAGAATTCAAAGGATTAACTTAATGAAAAACCAAGAGAACCTATTTTAAAGTTTTCCTTGGTAATATGGAGTAAATCTCTGTTGTGAATCACCCTTAAAATAATGAGCATTGCTGCATGCTCAGCATGCACCAGCTCAGAGTCCTCAGCTCCTTTGACCTTCACAACAGCCTCCTGAGAGTGGTGTGCTTATTATCCTCATTTCCAGATGAGAAACTGAAGCCTCAAGAGTTAGGGAGTGTTCCCAAAGCCACACAGGAAATGGTGAAACAGGACTCACAGTCTATTATCTTAACCATTACTAAATATGGGCTTCCCAGGTGGTACTAGCGGTAAAGAACACACGTGCCAATTCAGGAGACATAAGAGATGCAGATTTGATCCCTGGGTGGGGAGGATCCCCTAGAGAAGGGCATGGCAACCCCCTACAGTATTCTTGCCTGAGAAAGCCCATGGATGGAGGAGCCTGGCAGGCTATAGTCCATAGGGTCACAAAGAGCCAGACATGACTGAAGTGACTCAGCATGAATGCATCCAAACTAAATATATCTACATTATTGGTGCAATCAGTATTTAAACCTGGTTATGTTTTGAGAAGATTCAGAGATTGCCAGCTTATTTTTAATGATAGTGCCCTCCCCTAACCCCTCCTTCATATCAACTCCAGATGAGATTTTCAAAGTCGAGGCATTCTAGATGACTAACATGACATGATGTATACTGTGATTTTCACAATTTAATGTGCATACAAATCACCTGAAGATCTTATTAAAATGCAAATTATGATTCAGTAGCTCAGGGGTAGTTCCCAAGAGTCTGCATTCCTAACAAGCTCCCAGATGAGGCTGATAGTCTGAGAACCATTTTAAGTAGCTAGAACAGAGAAGAGGAACCAGTGTGAGAAGCCTTGGAATAGAGTCTCAGCTAGATGGCAATTGAGCAATACATTCCCTAAACTTTCTTAAATGTTCTCATTTGCAAAATATAATACCAAACATGTATATCTCAGGACTGGATTTTGTTTTACTTTTCAAACTTTTTTTAAAAATAGAGATATAGTTGATGTATAATGTTATATAAGTTTCAGGTATACAACAGTGATTTGCATTTTTTGAAGGTTATACTCCATTTACACTTATAAAATATTGGCTATGTTCCCTGTGCTGCAGTATACCCCTTTAGCTTATTTTACAAGGTCTGTTTTGATGATCAAATTGGGTTGTGCTTTGTAAAGTACTCCCAAAAAGGCATGTGTTACTATCATCATTAACAAGAAGTTCAAACTCTTTCAGTTCAGTGTCCCCAGAAGCCTACATGAACCTCAGATCTATCTTGGTTATAAAAAAACATTCATTAGACAAATTGTCATGTTTGGCTCTATACACATGGGATCCTGAGGTCATGCTGAAATCAGTGGCTTTATTCATACATAGTATAAAATAGGATCCATAATTTCCCTTGGACTTCCCTGGTAGCTCAGCAGTAAAGAATCTGCCTACAATACAGGAAACATAGGTTAGATCTCTGGGTCAGAAAGATCCGATAGGGAAGGAAATGGCAACCCACTCCAGTATTCTGCCCATGGACAGAGGAGCCTGGCTTGCTACAGTCCATGGAGTCTCAAAAGAGTCAGACATGACTTAGTGACTATACAACACTTTCTCTTACCAGAAAACCATTTGCACAAGCTTCCTATGAAATTTTAGCCTGAGAACACAATATTATGTTCTGTCTGTAAGGATATCTTATCTCAATTTCATAACTTTAATCTGTTCCTTTTTACAAACTGAGTATACTTTAATAGCACTGTTACTTCAGGCTATTAAAGTTTGTTGACAATGTTGGGTTCCCTACTGCTCCTACAACTCCCAGTAATCAGCAGCCTAACACCGAAGGCCACTGAATAACGAAATGATGGCTCAACAAGTTTTCAAGGCTCAGTTTTCCAAATATCCTTTTCTCCAATTGATAGATAGGTTTGCTAGGATCTGGCATTTCAGATTGTCCCAAGGAAATGCTAATTGGTTTTGGAAACCTTGAAAAAGTCATGATTTATTCATTAACAAGGAGTCTTCCTTTCTCCTTTGGAATTCAACCAACATTGATTGATTCATTCATTTAACAAATATGTATTAAACAGCCAATGCTACACATCAAGTATGATGCTGGAGAGACAGAGATGAATGAAATATAAATAGTGTATTGTGGCCGTGGTGTTCAGACAGACCAGGTTCACAGACACATTCCATTGGTTTTTAGACTTCAGATCTTGAGTGCACTAAAACATTTCTGAGTTCAGTTTCTTCCTTGATAAATGATTCTTAAGAAATTTATATAAGACAGTATTTATAATGTGCCTTTTATAATATTTAGTCATAGCAGATGTCTGAAATAGGATGGTTGGGGTTTCCTAAATAGCCTTCTATTTCATTTCATGGAGACCTGGAAGAGCCAGAGAATCTAATAACTTCAATAGTGTAAGGAGTTCTGAATGATAGAGGAGGACACAGAATCAGCCTTGAATAAAGCGTTTTGGGGTTTGTTTGTTTGTTTTTCTCACTTCTATTTCCTAAAAGTTCACTCTCTCTCCAATAAAACTCTAAGATCCCTGGAAAGAGAAGGCATCAAGGATCAAACTAAAGCATCAACAGACATTTATGAAATTGAAATGAGTGATGCTAAGGATTTTCAGTATTAAAATTTTAGTCCCACTGTATTTGGGGTGAAGCCTAGTTAGTGTGAGTTATAGAGGGATTATGTTTTATTTGAAGAACATGTTCTTGACGGTAATTTAAGTTCTTAATTGGATGTTTCTGTAAGGTTGAAAAGGATGGCTGGAGTTTTTGTTACAAACTTCAAGGGATATTTGCCTTAAAGCAATATTTTACATATCTTGCCATTCATTCAGCCTGCCAGCTTCTAAGTTATGAAATTCTTGACAAATGTAACAAACATTTGACTATTGCATTACTTTCAAATTGGCACATGGTATGAGACTTCATTATTTATATGATACTATTTTGCATTTGCATTCAAAATATAACTTCACTTTATGCAACTCAAAAAATTCTCTTAGGCAATATTTTGATGTGGTCAATTTAATTATTTATGGAACGGTATCAGACAATGTCTACCAAACTGTCATAAAATTAATTTCCTTTAGCAAGATATAGCCCCTCAGCTGCTGTGATAAATTTTAACTTCAGATTTTCCTGACTCAGTTTCTAATAAATAAAAATGTCTAGAGGCAGACAGAGTTGCCTGTCTTCAAGGCCAGTATTTCACATTGTGTGTCAGCCTAAAGCATTAGTTACTAAAAGTCAAATTAGAAGGACAAGCTACTTGTATCTATCTTAGGGACATTGATTTGCTGTCCTTGATTTTTCTTTAGTGCTGCTAGAAAATTTAGGATTAAAGTGTTATGGATCTTTCCAACTATACCGTTTAGTTAAATATGACATTATGGACCCATGTTGACATGATTTGTGGGAATCATTTGTACCTCAACATGTACAATATTGTGACTAGTATTAATCATTTCAATGAATTTAATGAGTTAAAACTCTGCATTTATGTTTTTGCTAACTGCTTAGATTGTGTAAGCATCTTTTTTGCATTAAGAGGTACTTGTGTGTGTGATGGGCTTCCGAGGTGGTTCAGCGGTAAAGAATCTGCCTGCCAATGAAGGATACACAAGAGATGCGGGTTCAATCTCAGGATTGGGAAGCTCCCCTGGAGGAGGGCATGGCAACCCACACCTGTATTCTTGCCTAGAGAATCCCCATGGACAGAGGAGCCTGGTGGGCTGCAGTCCATAGGATCATGAAGAGTCAGACATGACTTAAGTGACTTAGCACACATGCACACATACACACAAAGTACATCACATGATAATAGTGACCAGTTCTATGGATAGGGCTACCAAAAGTCTTGCTACCCCCTGGAAGTCACAGCTTATGCCAGTTGTCCTTGTATTGATATTAATAGTGCCCCCTTTCCTGTCTCAGTAGTGTTCCAGATTGGACAATAAATTTTATGGCTGACCATGTTAGTTTCCTCTGCTCTAACAAAACACTGAGTGACATAAACAACATAAATGTAATTTCTCAGTTCTGGAGGCTAGAAGTTCAAGATCAAGGTCTTAGAAGGTTGAGATCTCTCCTTGGCAAACAGCCACCTTCTCACTGTGACCTCCTCCTGTGGCCCTTCCCTGTGTTCACACATTTCCAGTGTCTCTCCTCCTCTTCTTACTAGGACACCATTGAATTAGGGACCATCCTAATAGCATCATTTTAACTTAGTTGCTGCTTTAAAAGCTCCAATAATGTCTCCAATATTGTCAAATATTCTGAGGAACTGGGGGCCAAGGCTTCTATATATGAATCTGGGGGAAGGAATACACAATCCAGCTAACAAGATAAAGCAATTTATGAGGTAAAATAAAGCAGGAAAGAAATACCAGGGAGTGGTGAGGAAAGATGGTCAGAGCAATTCTCGCTGAGATGGTAAAGTTGGATTAAAGACCTGAAAGCAGTGAGGAAGTGACCTTGAAGATACTTGAGATAAGATATTTCAGACACCAACACTAGCAGATGGCACAGACAGAATGAGTAGAGTGCAATAGGAGATAAAACAGACTGACGAATTTTTGTGGGAGGCTTGTACCCACTTTGTAGGCCATTGTAGGGAATCTGGTCAGTAGTCTCAGTGATAAGGAAAGTCATCTGATATTCAATAAATACAAAGTTGAGAAGACCCTTACTTCTGGGTTAGTTCTTTGTGAATGCCTGTCTTCAACAGAGATGTACCTAACCCTAACTATAGAATAAAGAACATGGCACCCCCACACAGTTAGAAAGTCACTCAATTGTAGTGTGAAATGAATTAATTTACCTAGAATGAATATTATTAGCAGCAATTTGCACAATCTATCAGTACTATTAAGAAGATGTCACAAGTGACAAGAATTCCCTCTTATATTTTGAGGGACTCCATATATAATGTTGAGAATGAATACAGAGCTATGGTATACTTTGATTTTTTTCTGGCATACTTAAAAAACTGTTAATTGATGTCTGTATTAGTTTTCCTAGAGCATCTGGATTAAATAACTGTGAAGTATGTGGGTGTTTGTTAGTCACTCAGTCATGTCCCACTCTTTGCGACCCCACGAACTGAAGCCCGCCAAGTTTCTCTGTCCATGGAATTCTCTAAGCAAGAATACTGGAGTAGATTGCCATTCCCTTCTTCAGAGGACCTTCCTGACCCTGGGATGGAACCCTGGTCTCCTGCATCACAGGCAGATTCTTTACCGTTTGAGCTACAGAGAAGTCAACTATAAAGTAAATGGTTTTAATCAACCAAAATTTTATTCTCTCACAGTTTAGGAGACTAGAAGTCTGAAATTAAGGCATCAGCATGGGTGGTTTCTTCTGAAGGCTCTGAAGGAGATTGTTTCATGCCTGTTTCTTAGTTTCTGGTGGCTGACAGCAATCACTGGCTTTCCTTGGCTTATAGCTGCATCACTCCAGCCTCTGCCTCCATCTTTATATGGTTTCTTCTGTGGTGTGTGCGTGTGTGCCCTTTCTCTTATAAAGACACAAGGCATTCAATTTAAAGCCCACCCTAATTCAGTATGACCTCATCTTAGCTGATTACATCTGAGAAAACTCTCTTTCCAAATAAGCCTCACATTGTGAGGTTCAGAGTGAGCATGAATTTCTGAGAGACCCTTCTCAACCTGGAACAATGTCCATGTAGAAAGAGCTAGTTTGTGATATCAGGAATGTACAACTAAATCTCTCTGGTATGGAATCAGCTAAGAACAGAAAAATGTTCTCAAATTTGGCTTCATATTGGAGTTACCCAATTTAGATAGTCTGGAGTGATCAGGCTGGGATAATTATTCTAAGCTATCCTCTTGATTCTCATGAACAGCCAAGACCAAGTAATTGGTATTCAAAAAATAGTAAACATGAGCTTCATTTCATATCTTATTTTTTTTTATCCCAAGTGCCTAGTACAGGGTCTTACTTACAATATACTCAACAAATACTATTTGTTAGACTAATAAACAAATAGTTCTGTAGAATAAATACATTGGTGAAAGATTAAGATTGAATACAGAGGCCCAAAAGGATAGGGAAGTACTGTTTCACATTGAAAGTTATAATGGATTATATGTTATTTCTTCTACATTTGAGAAATTTTGCAGAGACAATTACTTCATTCGTCTCCTAACTTCCTTGAGATTAGTGAGTGTCACATATTATTACCCCTATTTTTCAGATGAAGAAATTGGATCTCCTAGTGCAGCTTTCTCTTCAACTGCATTATTATTTTTTAATACCTCTGGGAATTTGATGGATGTCCTGTAAAAAATGGAATTAGAGGCAATATTTCTGGTAGAAGAATGCAGGTCACCAAATTTTCAGTACTATATACATATATACTCATCAAGATAAGATGAGTTTTAAGAAACCTAACTGAAGGGGCATAGAAGGAAATAAAAATCACTCTACGAAGTGAAACAAATATCCTGTAGCTGAAGGTTACACAGTTAGACACATTCAGTAAGCGAAGTAGTCTAGGTACTTATTGGAGCCATTATGAGTACAGCAAGGAAGTCAGAATGTCAGACCCAGAAAGCAAACAGACGGACATGTGCTTACATCCAGGTACTGCCCCTCATAAGCTGCCTGCATCTGTGTATGCTTAATTTCCTCACCTGTGATTTGTCTATCATAATATTATCTGCCACGTGGAGTTCTTGTAAAGGTTAAATGATACAGTGCTTTTAAAGTACTTGGCACATAGAAAGTTCTTATTACTGTCATTGTTAGAAGCCTGAATTTTAGGCATTATTTATCTCTATTATTTCTTAGGGCAAAGTCATATTCAAGTGTAATTTAGAGAAATTTTCTGTTTTATTTTTTAATTCTTTATTCATATTTACCCTCCTCAAAGTTTAATGAGAGCAGAAACTAGGTTTCTCTTTGCCACTTCTTAGTAGGTATGCAATGAATATTTTTAGAATGAAACTTAAGTTAGATTACCTCACTCTTTTGCTCAAATCTTTCACTTTCTGCCAAAGTAAAAGCCAAAGTTCTTATAACAGACTATGATACTCTATAGGATTTTATACTAAAAGGAGCTGAGTAGAATGAATAAAGGGAAATTTTTTTTTCTTTTCATTTTTTCAAGCATGTTATTAAAGGGGAGTAGTCGGGTAACTGGCCAATCATAAAATGAACAGGATAGCCTAGATTATACTAAAATGAATATGACTGGGGTAGTGGAGGGGCAGAAAGACTCATTATATAATAAACACTCTGATTAACAAGAAAGTGAACTTTATAATATCAAATCTTACTAAAACTTGATTTATAAATTACATTTTTGGTTTCTTGTCATCAGAAGACTCAGTTCAGTTCAGTTCAGTCACTCAGTCATGTCCAACTCTTTGCGACCCCATGAATCACAGCACGCCAGGCCTCCCTGTCCATCACCAACTCCCGGAGTTCACTCAGACTCACATCCATCGAGTCAGTGATGCCATCCAGCCATCTCATCCTCTGTTGTCCCCTTCTCCTCCTGCCCCCAATCCCTCCCAGCATCAGAGTCTTTTCCAATGAGTCAACTCTTCGCATGAGGTGCCCAAAGTACTGGAGTTTCAGCTTTAGCATCATTCCTTCCAAAAAAATCCCAGGACTGATCTCCTTCAGAATGGACTGGTTGGATCTCCTTGCAGTCCAAGGGACTCTCAAGAGTCTTCTCCAACACCACAGTTCAAAAGCATCAATTTTTCGGCGCTCAACTTTCTTTACAGTCCAACTCTCACATCCATACATGACCACAGAAAAAACCAGAGCCTTGACTAGATGGACCTTTGTTGGCAAAGTAATTGACTCAACCTTACTCAATTATAACTATCTTTCTACTTTCAAATACATGATTGACTAATTCCAAAGGAAAATTTAAAATTATAAAATAGGTAATTATTAAAAGCACTTAAAACAATATATATTTTTAAATGTGATATATATATATGTTTTTAAATGGGTTATTTGTATTTAGTTTGGAGGAATACTGCAGTTGGGTTTAGTTTTAATTCATATTTATAATATAATTATATAATTATTATTAAAGGGACAATATGCAAGATAATGAAGAAGGCAATGGCACCCCACTCCAGTACTCTTGCCTGGAAAATCCCATGGATGGAGGAGCCTGGTAGGCTGCAGACCACGAGGTTGCGAAGAGTCGGACACGACTGAGTGACTTCACTTTCACTTTTCCTTTTCATGCATTGGAGAAGGAAATGGCAACCCACTCCAGTGTTCTTGCCTGGAGAATCCCAGGGACGGGGGAGCTTGGTGGACCGCCATCTAAGGGATTGCACAGAGTCAGACACGACTGAAGTGACTTAGCAATAGCATGCAAGATAGAGATTTGGGGGATGCTTTAATTGCTACTATATAAAAAAAAAAAGATATTGCTATCTATTTTGAAATACTCCTTTTTGAGTTGGGTGCTAAGCCTTAAACACATTTCAGAGGGAGAACATTTATCTCGCCAGGAGCTATGTATATGTAACCTCACTTGAACCTCCTAACACCTCAGGACATAGCAAAGGCTGAATTATTATCATTCCTGTGATACAGCTGAGATCAAAGAGGCTTAATGAGCTTAAGTTACTTTCCCAAAATCTCATGAACAAAAAGTGGCAGAACTTTTTCAAACCAGTACTGACTGACTCCAAAGCCGTAAGTCATTCCACTACAAATGTACCCAAGTTACATTGCATTTTTTTATGTCGCTATATTACTTACATTGTTTTGTTGCATAAGATGAGATCTACCGCCTTAAAGTTTTGAGTGCACAGCAGTGTCTGCTTAACTAGAAGTGCTGTGTTGTATTGCATACAACAGATCTCCAGACCTAATCCATCTCATGTAATTGAACTTTATACAGGGGAACTCTGTATCCCCTCCCCCCTATCCCAGACCCTGGCAAGCCCCATTCTAGTCTCTGCTTCTATGAATTTGACTGTTCTGGAGGCTTCCTCTCAGTAGAATTCCATCTTTCTGTGACTGACTTATTTCAGTTAGCTTAATGCCCTCTAGGTTCATCCATGTTCTCACGTATGGCAGGATTTCCTTTTTTGTTAAAGCTGAATAATATTCCATCCTATGCAAATACATATATTTTCACCCTTATTTCATCTTGCCTACTAATTATAACTATTTTTAAATACCATTTTTAAAATGAAGTTGTACAATTTACATTGCTGATAGTTGAATGGAGTCAACGACTGCACATTACTCTGTGGGAAGGGACCTTACCAGTTGCTAATACAGCATGACTAGATCATTTGCCATCCAAACCAGAACATTTTGAACACAAAAAGGGAGTGCTAAGAAACTGAATGTTGGGACAACGCATAAACTGGCACTGTCCTGGACCAACAGGAGACCTTGCCACCATACCTATAGGGAGCTCCAAACAATTTCCCAACCCCACACAAAAGGTATCATAAGCAGTTTGGGCAATCTGTGCAGAGGAGCAAAGGAAAATTAGACTTCAATGATGAATATTTTCTTTATTTTCTTTTTTTTAAGTTTGTTTTTTAATTGGAGAAAAGTTGCTTTACAGTGTTGTTGTCAATGATGAATCTTAAAGAATCCCAAAGAAAGCGGACACCTTTGCTGTGCTGTTGTTCTCTGTTAACATGCTCTTGTGAGCTTTGCCAATAGAGCAGGGCAGAAATGTGGACGAACAGGAGCACTCAGTACTGGTTTGGAAAGCACTGTAGCTTTTGACAGTCTTGTCGTTTACCTACATTCACCTAGCAGTAGTTTACAGTGATTATCCCATACCTAAGCTGACTAAAGTTAGTTAGTTAAGTCACTCAGTCGTGTCCAACTCTTTGTGACCCCATGGACTATAGCCCACCAGGCTCCTCCGTCCATGGGATTCTCCAGGCAAGAATACTGGAGTGGGGTGCCATTTCCTTCTCCAGGGGATCTTCCCGACCCAGGGATTGAACCCAGGTCTCCCGCATTAAAGGCAGACGCTTTAACCTCTGAGCCACCAGGGAAGCTGACTAAGTCTCTCTCTAAATGTTTCATGAGGTATGCAGTCAACACAAAGGTCAAGAAAATCAAATGGGACCCTGTCTTGTTTGAGAGAGAGACTGAGACAGAGGCAGAGAGACAGAGAGCAGAGAAAGACAGGAAAATGAGAGACACAAATAGACACAAAGAAGGCCAGAGACAGACAGACATGGAGCCAGAGAAACACAGAGACAGCGAGGGAGAGGGACACAGAGGTAAGGAAGTGAGAAAGATTGAAGAAAGTGAGAGAAACAACTAAAGACACAAAGGCAGAGAGAAACACAGGAAAGACACAGAGAGGCTGACAGACCAGCATTCGTTTACACGAAACAGGTGTCTTCAAGTGGTAACTCTCAAGAGAGTCAAATTTATTCTATTTGCATTTAGAGTCTGTAGATTCTTTCCAGCAAATTCAAGCACTTTCTGGCTCCCTCCTTATAGATTAACTAATAAAGAGGTAACTTGGTTTACAATCAGACAAAACAAAACGGGAAGATCAGTGTGATGGCTCCAACATTCATAGCTGCAAAATTAAATGTAGGCATTTCCCCTTGGTTTTTGGCCACTAACTCTGCTGGTGCCCTCCTTCAAAATGAGTCATTATAATTCGGGGCTGACTGAAGCATCCAGTAACAATTGATGTGGTTTGATAGCAATGTTCAGCAAGAATTATCATCAGAGTACATACTCCAAATTATCTGGAGTCCTGTTTCTTTAGGAATAAATTTGAAAACGTAAAATGAACTGTGTGTGTGTGTGTGTGTGTATATTTATCAGCCCTGTGCGTGTGTGCGCTCAGTTGCTCGGTCGTGTCTAACTCTTCAAGACCCCATGGACTGTAGCTCACCAGGCTCATCTGTCCACGGGATTTCCCAGGCAAGAATACTGGAGTGGGTGGCCATTTCCTTCTCCAGGAGATCCTCCCAAACCAGGGATCAAACCTGTGTCTCTTACATCTCCTGCCTTGGTAGGCAGATTCTTTACCACGTGCTACCTGGGAAGCCCCAGCTCTAAGCCCATTTTAAAAATTGACCTGCTGGTGGTAAAGTTCCTATTTGCAGTCACTCCAGCACCAAGTCACTGCCCACAAGGCAGCTTGTCACAGACTCAAAGGAGATCCAGACAGGATCACAGGGCCACTGCAATGCCTACTGATTTTGTCATAGTTATTGATTCATGGAAGACACCATGTCTGTGGAAACATTATTAGCCATTTTTCTCCAACAGACATCCAGATGTTTAGGATCTAGGAAGAAAAACATTGGTCATAATTTGGAAGCACAAGATGGAAGCTTAAACAGGGATGTGAATTATGGAGCAGAAGCCTTTATTCCCATGCAAAGCCACAGGAAATATTCGTTCTTGCTATCAGCTCTCCTAGATAAAGGAAAAAGATAAGGGTAATTCTCATTATGGTGAAATTACCACTTCTTTTACCATCATCATTACTTGTTGAATTCATAATTCATGGCCCATCACTCACCTGGAAGCCTGTCATTTACATGTAATTGCATTTTTGTGTGTGTAATTGGAAAGCAATCTGTGAAAATGACCACTTGTTTATACACTGTTGAGATGAGGAGGGGTCAGAAATACAGAGCAACTGAGGTGATGGTGGTGTTCTTGGTAGTGTCAGGGCTTCCCTGGTGCCTCAGAGGTTAAAGCATCTGCCTGCAATGCAGGAGACCTGGATTCGATGACTGGGTTGGGAAGATCCCCTGGAGAAGGAAATGGCAACCCACTCCAGTATTCTTGCCTGGAGAATCCCACGGGCGGAGGAGCCTGGTGGGCTACAATCCACGGGGTCGCAAAGAGTCGGACACGACTGAGCAACTTCACTTTCACTTAGTTAGTGTCAGGCTTTGTAAGATGAAACCTTTCCTATTGATAAACATGAATGAATTTTCATTCAGTTATATCACAATTTAAAGTAGCCTACTTACTTGCACACTTACTTCTTATTCTCTTTTCTGTATTATCTTGTTTCCTGATTTTTGAAGTACTAGTACCCTGGTACATTGATTTAACTTCTAGTTGCAGGGATAAGGGAGTTGGCTTAATTTTGATTTGTAAGGCAATAAATTTATTATAGATTATTGGATTCAGCAGTTTATGTAGCCAATTAATTTAAGGTATTAACCTGTCCATTGTGTCAAAAAATATTGAATAAATTAATAAATGAGTAAGATGAATCACTAATATATGTGTTAGTGCCTAACATGTGCTGGTTGCTAATAATCAAAGTAGGATAAGAAACTTCCTCAGCTCATCAGGTATTTTTGCTGATATGTAACTCCAGTGAAACCTCACTGGCCACCACACTGAAAATTATGTCTTTCCCACTCCACCTCTCAACCTGTTCACCAATAGGTCTCAGTCCTGCTTTCTATCTGGCAAACTTTAGTTTTTGCTACTTATTTTTATTACTTTTTCTTCCCTGACTATAAGATCAATTAAAGCGGGAATTATTCCTAGTACCTGGGATAGTACAAAGCACACTGAAGACATTCAATAAATTTTTTTAATAATGTATTAATCAGTGAACTGGAGAAGGCAATGGCAACCCACTCCAGTACTCTTGCCTGGAAAATCCCATGGACAGAGGAGCCTGGTAGGCTGCAGTCCATGGGGTCTTTAAGAGTTGGACACAACTGAGCAACTTCACTTTCACTTTTCTCTTTTCATGCACTGGAGAAGGAAATGTCAACCCACTCCAGTATTCTTGCCTGGAGAATCCCAGGGACGAAGGAGCCTGGTGGGCTGCCATCTATGGGGTCACACAGAGTTGGACACGACTGAAGTGACTTAGCATAGCATAGCATAGCAATCAGTGACAGAGTCCTCCCCTCATAGAATTCAGGCTTAATAAAAGAAACTGAATTATCCATCATGGGATATAATAGAGGTTACCATCAGTGTAGATGGTTAGACCCTGGAGAGCAGGGATTTTTTTCTTGTATGACCACTTGTGCATGCACAATTCTACAACAAATATTATTTACAACATATGCATTATTGTAAGTGCTTTTTAAATAAATGAGTAAATAAATATTTATGTGATACAGTTAATCTATCCAAGAGTGTTTGGTTTCTATAGGGGTAAAATGCCATCCATATTAAGGCACTTTGCTGGTTGACCTACCTTCACCAGTTAATCTCTTTCTAGTGTTATTGGCTGGGGAATGCACTCAGTAGCATCCTTAGTAGATTGCCTTCACACACAGGTGTCCAGTTGGTGAAGAGGACACTGTTTCCATGCTGAGAGGAAGCATATCCTGCAGATTCTAAATGAATCTGCCAGTTACAGACATGCCGCCAATGTGCACATTTTGAGACCATCATGTAAGATAAAGAGTCTAATTTCATGCTTTCATTAGATATTGATTGAACACTTTATATATTAGGCACTGTGGAAAGTAATAGGCATGCAGTCATTAATAAGAATGATTTCGTTTCTGCTTTCATGATATGGAAGAATGTTAAGTCTACTCTCCTGTCCCTGACTACTTTGGGGTTAATCAAATACTTTTGATATTACATTTTAATTCCTCAACTAGATATTAACTGCACCTCCTTTTATTATCTTCATTTGTTTTCCTGGCACCTAGAGATTATAATATGTCTCCTTCACTTATTCAGA
The DNA here is from genome assembly GCF_019923935.1 of Bubalus bubalis. NCBI lineage: Eukaryota > Metazoa > Chordata > Mammalia > Artiodactyla > Bovidae > Bubalus > Bubalus bubalis. The sequence continues at coordinate 76,988,057 of NC_059163.1, forward strand.
TTACTTAGAGTTAATATTGTCCCACTTTGTGTAAAATGTACAACAGTAAAATTTCATTTATTCTCCCCCTACTTTATGCTATTATTGTCAGAAATGTAATATCAGCAAATGTAATAAACCCCACAATATTTTTGGTTGTTTTAAACAAAGGAAATAAGAAAATGAGATAATATTTTATATTTATTCACATAGTTCCAGTTTCCGGTGTTCTTCATTTCTATGTGTAGCTCTAAGTTCCTGTATCATGTCATTTCTCTTCAGCCTGAAGAAATTCCTTCAGTATAGCTTTTAAGGCAGGTCTGGTATCTGTGATTTCTCTTAGCTTTAGTTTATCTGCAAATACCTTTATTTCATCTTCATTCTAAAAAGTCTGTTTTCACAGAATATAGAATTCTGGCTTGAAAGTCTTTTTATTCTCTCCAGCACATAATTCCATTGTTTTCTGTCATCTATTGTTTCTGATCAAAAACCATTATCATATTATTTTACCACTATATGTAAGGCATGTCCTTTTAGTCTGCTTTTTCTTGAGATTTTTTGTAACTTTTTTCAACAATTTGACTGTGACATACTATATGTAATGCATCTTTTACTTTTCTTTATTGAAGTTCAAGGTTCTTGGATATATACATTGATGTTTGTAAACAAATTTGGAATGTTTTAGCCATTTATTTTCCTATTTTTTCTCTCCTGTCTCATTTGGTTCTCTAATTACATTTATGTTAGACTATTTGATATTGTCTCACAAATCACTAAGGATCTGTTTATCTTTTAATCCCTTTTCCTCTCTGTTATTCAGATTGGATGATGTGTCTTTTTTCACCTCCATTCAAGCTCTCAGCTCTTTCCTCAGGAGTCCCCAATCTGCTATTGAGCCCATCTAAAAAAATTTTTTTTTCTTTTTAGATATTTTGCTTTTCTCATCTAAAATTTCCATTTGATTCCTTTTGTGGTTTAATTTCTCTGCTGAAATATTTCACGTGTTTACTTATTATGGCTATTTTTTCCTTGAAATTCCAACATCTGTGTCATCCTAGGGTCTGTTTCTATTGACTGCTTTTTAAAAATTCTTGAGTATGGGTCACATTTTTCTAGTCTTCACATGTCTGCTAATGTTTTTTAGCACAGATGGATTTTGTTATAGTAAACCATAGGGAGTTTAGATTGTGTTATCTTCCTTCAAAATGTTTTGAGTAATGTTCTGGAAGGCATTCCACAGTTATTAGCACTTCTGGTCTTGCCAACTACAATTCTATTATATTAAATGTTAGGATAGGTCCATTTTTATTTCATAATTAGTTATAGGATGTAGTTCTTACTCTGAGTGATGATCCTACTCTAAAAGCATAGTCCATTTGAGCTCTCAAGTGCATGCCAGAAGTGTTCAATGCAATAGTACAATTTCTTTCTGTCCTTCTTTCTACTTTTCTTTTTCTTCTTATTTATGTATTTATCTTTTTTGGCCTTGGCAAGAACTCCAGTATCTCATAGTACTGAATGATTTCTGATCAGCTGAGTTCAGTCGCTCAGTCGTGTCCGACTCTTTGCAACCCATGAATAGCAGCACGCCAGGCCTCCCTGTCCATCACCAACTCCCGGAGTTCACTCAGACTCACGTCCATCAAGTCGGTGATGCCATCCAGCCATCTCATCCTCTGTTGTCCCCTTCTCCTCCTGCCCCCAATCCCTCCCAGCATCAGAGTCTTTTCCAATGAGTCAACTCTTCGCATGAGATGGCCAAAGTACTGGAGTTTCAGCTTTAGCATCATTCCTTCCAAAGAAATCCCAGGACTGATCTCCTTCAGAATGGACTGGTTGGATCTCCTTGCAGTCCAAGGGACTCTCAAGAGTCTTCTCCAATACCACAGTTCAAAAGCATCAATTCTTCGGTGCTCAGCTTTCTTCACAGTCCAACTCTCACATCCATACATGACCACAGGAAAAACCATAGCCTTGACTAGACAGAGCTTTTTTGGCAAAGTAATGTCTGTTTTTCAATATGCTATCTAGGTTGGTCATAACTTTTCTTCCAAGGAGTAAGCATCTTTTAATTTCATGGCTGCAGTCACCATCTGCAGTGATTTTGGAGCTCAAAAAAATAAAGTCTGACACTGTTTTCCCATCTATTTCCCATGAAGTGACGGGACCAGATGCCATGATCTTTGTTTTCTGAATGTTGAGTTTTAAGCCAACGTTTTCACTCTCCTCTTTCACCTTCATCAAGAGGCTTTTTAGTTCCTCTTCACTTTCTGCTATAAGGGTGCTGTCATCTGCGTATCTGAAGTGATTGATATTTCTCCCGGCAATCTTGATTCCAGCTGTGCTTCCTCCAGCCCAGCGTTTCTCATGATGTACTCTGCACAGAAGTTAAATAAGCAGGGTGACAATATACAGCCTTGACGTATTCCTTTTCCTATTTGGAACCAGTCTGTTGTTCCATGTCCAGTTCTAACTGTTGCTTCCTGACCTGCATACAGGTTTCTCAAGAGGCAGGTCAGGTGGTCTGGTATTCCCATCTCTTTCAGAATTTTCCACAGTTTATTGTGATTCACACAGTCAAAGGCTTTAGCATAGTCAATAAAGCAGAAATAGATGTTTTTCTGGAACTCTCTTGCTTTTTCCATGATCCAGTGGATGTTGGCAATTTGGTCTCTGGTTCCTCTGCCTTTTCTAAAACCAGCTTGAACATCTGGAATTTCACGGTTCATGTATTGCTGAAGCCTGGCTTGAAGAATTTTGAGCATTACTTTACTAGCGTGTGAGATGAGTGTAATTGTGCGGTAGTTTGAGCATTCTTTGGCATTGCCTTTCTTTGGGATTGGAATGAAAACTGACCTTTTCCAGTGCTGTGGCCACTGCTGAGTTTTCCAAATTTGCTGGCATATTGAGTGCAGCACTTTCACAGCATCATCTTTCAGGATTTGAAATAGCTCCACTGGAATTCCATTACCTCCACTAGCTTTGTTCGTAGTGATGCTTTCTAAGGCCCTCTTGACTTCACATTCCACGATGTCTGGCTCTAGATGAGTGATCACACCATCATGATTATCTGGGTGGTGAAGATCTTTTTTGTACAGTTCTTCTGTGTATTCTTGCCACCTCTTCTTAATATCTTCTGCTTCTGTTAGGTCCATACCATTTCTGTCCTTTATTGTGCCCATCTTTGCATGAAATGTTCCCTTGGTATCTCTAATTTTCTTGAAGAGACCTCTAGTCTTTCCCATTCTGTTGTTTTCCTCTATTTCTTTGTATTGATCGCTGAGGAAGGCTTTCTTATCTCTTCTTGCTATTCTTTGGAACTCTGCATTCAGATGCTTATATCTTTCCTTTTCTCCTTTGCTTTTCACTTCTCTTCTTTTCACAGCTATTTTTAGGGCCTCCCCAGACAGCCATTTTGCTTTTTTGCATTTCTTTACCATGGGGATGGTCTTGATCCCTGTCTCCTGTACAATGTCATGAACCTCATTCCATAGTTCATCACACACTCTATCTATCAGATCTAGGCCCTTAAATCTATTTCTCACTTCCACTGTATAATCTTAAGGGATTTGATTTAGGTCATACCTGAATGGTCTAGTGGTTTTCCCTACTTTCTTCAATTTCAGTCTGAATTTGGCAATAAGGAGTTCATGACCTGAGACACAGTCAGCTCCTGGTCTTGTTTTTGTTGACTGTATAGAGCTTCTCCATCTTTGGCTGCAAAGAATATAATCAATCCGATTTCGGTGTTGACCATCTGGTGATGTCCGTGTGTAGAGTCTTCTCTTGTGTTGTTGGAAGAGGGTGTTTGCTATGACCAGTGCATTTTCTTGGCAAAACCCTATTAGTCTTTGCCCTGCTTCATTCCGTATTCCAAGGCCAAATTTGCCTGTTACTCCAGGTGTTTCCTGACTTCCTACTTTTGTATTCTAGTCCCCTAAAATGAAAAGGACATCTTTTTTGGGTGTTAGTTCTAAAAGGTCTTGTAGGTCTTTATAGAATGGTTCAACTTCAGCTTCTTCAGCGTTACTGGTTGGGGCATAGACTTGGATTATTGTGATATTGAATGGTTTGCCTTGGAAATGAACAGAGATCATTCTGTCATTTTTGAGATTGCATCTCAGTCTTGCAACAGCTTACTTGCTGAGTTTTATGAAGTATGTCCCTGATTATGCATCACCCAGGCCTTGGTCAATGACAATCTTAGTCAGGGTTTTCCAGAGAAACAGAACCAACAGGATATATATAGGTAAACAGAAAGACACTTATTATGAAATATGGGCTCATACAATCACAAAGGCTGCAAAGTCCCACAACCCACCATCTGCAACCTAGAGGCCCAGGAAAGCTGATGATAGTTTCAGTCCAAACTTGAAGATTTGGGAACCAGGGTAATGAGTAAGTCACAGTCAGAGTCCAGAAACCTGAGAACCAGTAGCACCGATGTCTGAAGGTGGGAAAGATGGATGTCTGAACTCAGAGAACAAATCCGTGTTCCTCTACATTTTTGTTCTCTTCAAGCCTCTTAATCTCTTGGATGATGTCCACCAGCACTAATGAAAGTATTCTTTTTTATTCAATCTACCAGTTAAATAACTAACCTCTTCTAGAAACATCCTCACAGACAGACATACACAGAGATGATATTTCACCAGCTTTCTGGATAACGTTCAGCCCAGTTACATTGACACATACAATGGAACATCACAATGGCCACATTTAATTCTTACATGGGTCCTTTCCTCCGACACACATAACAGTTCTCTCTTCTCCAGCACCATGCCCTGCAAGTTCTACCTCAGGATGTTGAGCTTGTGCCTTATCTCTCTGATCTATGGAAGGAACATGCCCCAGGCAGAGGGAGCTGGGCATTCACGGAGCTCATCTCAGGGCTTTCTTCCCTCTCCAGTACCATAGTTCTACATTGCTTATTCAGTGCTTGAGAACAGTTGCCTCATGTACAGACATACCTCGTTTTAATGTACTTAGCTTCATTGTGCTTCATAGATACTGCATTTTTTAGCAAATTGAAGATTTGTGGCAACCTTGTATTGTTAGATGACAGCATTTCTTAGCAATAATATATTTTTAAATTATGATTTGTACAATGATTTTTAGACATAATGCTTCGGCAAACCTAATAAACTACAGTATAGTATAAATATAAGTTCGGGATCTTCCTAACCCAGAGATCGTACCCAGGTCTCCTGCATTGCAGGTAGACGCTTTACCCTCTGAGCCACCAGAGAAGCCCTTCTATATGCACTGGGAGACCTAAAATTTATGTGACTCATTTTATTGCTGTATTCACTTTATTGCAGCAGTCTGGAACAGAACCTGCAATATCTCTGAGGTATGCTTGTCCAGCTATATGTTTATGGTAAGACAATACTTCCAGTAAGTTATTTATTCTCTAAAGACTGGAAGTAGAAATCTTCAATCTTACATTGTAGTAGGGAAGACATGTCGAAAACATAATTGCATCATCAATTGTTTTAATTATATTTGTGATAATGCTATGAAGGAGAAATATAGGAAACTATAGGAGCTTATGATAAAGCTGTTCATAATCTAGTTTGGTCTGTCTATAAAGTTTTCCTTAGGAAGTGATTATTGAACTGAAATCTCAAAGATGGCAGAAGAGAAAGCCACAATAAGGTAAAACACAATTTCAGACAAAGATAGTAGCATGTGGAAAGGACTGGGATGATGCTCAAAGGACTGAGAAAAACTAATATCTGACATTAATTCAAAGGATGTTATGAGCAGTCCCTATACTAAGTGTTTTATCTATTATTTCATTAGATTCTAACAATAGTACAAGGTAGATACTAGTACTAATCCATTTTATTGATGAGGAAACTGAGATTCAGATTAAATAAAGTTACCCAAGACCATGGTGCCAGGATCTACCTAGGCTGCTTTACTACCATGCTTGAACACTCAGACACTCTAAGGGGAAAAGTGCAGAGTGATCTGATAGCTGAGAAGGAGAGACTGGAAGGGAGAGACAGAGACAAAGTGAGAAAGAGAGCCTGAGGATTCCATGATATCCACGTCCTACCTGCTGTGTAAGCTAAAGCTCTCGCTGAGGAGAAACACAATAAAAATAAGGTAGTCACCATATGGAGAAGGCAGGTACCCCGTTCCAGTCCTCTTGCCTGGAAAATCCCATGGGCGGAGGAGCCTGGTAGGCTGCAATCCATGGGGTCGCAAAGAGTCGGACAAGATTGAGAGACTTCACTTTCACTTTTCACTTTCATGCATTGGAGAAGGCAATGGTAACCCACTCCAGTGTTCTTGCCTGGAGAATCCCAGGGACGGGGAAGCCTGGTAAGCTGCCGTCTATGGGGTCGCACAGAGTCGGACACGACTGAAGTGACTTAGCAGCAGCGGCAGCGGTAGTCACGGTATACAATTTACAGTTAAATATATGCGATTCATGGGGTTGCAAAGAATCGGACACGACTGAGCGACTGAACTGAACTGAACTGATATTCCTAAAACGGACTTAAAACTATGTTTTGACAACCAAGATCTTTTTAGTATAAAGCCTTTTGTTTTGTAAAGAAAAGACAATGGCACTGAGAAGTTTAATAACCTGCCCAAGGTCACTTGGCTTGAAGTAATAAACAGGGACTAGAAACTAAGACTTCCAGCTACTGATTGAAAACAAAAACCTGTATACTTTGTAGTCCCACATGGGGGTTCAAAAGATGCTCCAGGCAAGAATGTCATTAACTACTAATTTGGAGATGGGGCTGAAGGAAGGGAGATAAACATTAATACTTAAGTACTTGAGAAGCATAAGGGTCCCTTCTCCACACCCAGGCCTGAGGGTCTAGGAACCTGTCAAACAGAGTGAGTTTGACAGATATCAGAATTTAAAGGAAAAGGAGGAAACTGAGCAACCAGCAAATACTTCTTAAGAGTCTGCTATGTTCCAGTTTCAGGCATGATTGTAGAGTTTGCCTTGTTGTTGTTCAGTTGCTAAGTCCTGTCTGACTCTTTGTGACTCCACTGAGCTGCAGCACACCAGGCTCCCCTGTCCTTCATTATCTCCAGGAGCTAGGACAAACTCAAACTCACGTCCATCGAGTCAGTGATGCCATCCAACCATCTCATCCCCTATCGCCCCCTTTTCCTCTTGCTCTCAATCTTTCTCAGCATCAGGATCTTTTCCAATGAATTGACTCTTCACATCAGGTGGGCAAAGTATTCTTGCCTTGAGAAGCTTATGAACAGTATGAAAAGTTTGGCTAGATATCAAGAAGTCCAATCTGAAACACAGAAGCTGGGTAAGAGGTAACAATAGTCTGTCTCCTACTGCCGAAGGTTAGTAGAACATTTCCTCTCTAATTCCTTGACAGGAGAGGGTCTCTGCAAGAGGGGGTGATGCCCAGAGCAACGGAGGCAGGGCCGTGAATCAGGGACAACAGAGAAGATAGAGCAGAGGAGGGAGGGGGTTCTTCTCTCTGGAAGGCTGCAAACTGACAAGAAAATTTTATCAAGACGAGTGTGTTTGAACAGTTTTGAAGTTTGCAAGAGCAGGTGTTGTTGTTCACTCATGTTTGACTCTTTGTGACCCCATGGACTGCAGCATGCCAGGGTTCCCTGTCCTTCACCAACTCCTGGAGCTTGCTCAAACTCATGTCCATTGAGTCAGTGATGCCATCCAACCATCTCATCCTTGGTAGAAGTTGGTAATTGTTGAAGGACCCACCTGACTATACACAGTGGCATGAAAGTTTAAAAGACACCAATGGAAGAAGCAGAATGTCCTGCTTGAAAAGCTAAAGCAAAATTATCATGTCCCAGACAGGTTTACAAGGAGAGTATACTTAGATAGATGTGTCCCTTTAGAAATGTAGTATGAAGAAGCTAGCCAGAGTCTGCAGTGTGTAAATCAGATTGATTTTACAAGTTTAAAAGCTTCTTTAGATGCTAATCTAGGAAATGAAATTGGGTGTTCTCTTGGTATGGAAAGTGACTCTATTCACTCATTTGTCAGGCATTTATTGATCTCTTCCTATGTGCCAGACTCTCAACCAGCACTTGGCATTATCAAGTAAGCAAGATATTTCACACCATGTAAGTGTCAAGGGCAGAGGAGGGACCTGGTGTGGGAACAGGAAAGAAGGGTGGCGTGGCCAATGGCTGGTGGTCAGGCAGCAGGGAGGATGAGGAACAGTGCTGTCAGAGTGAGGAAGGGCCAGACGGTGCAGGGATTGGGGTCCATGGTAGAAAGTGGATTTTTTTTTTTTGAAAGACAATGGGAAAATTTTAGGGGGGGTTTTAAGTAGGGAAATGATCCAATATGATCTATGTCATCTACTGTCATCTCAGCACAAGATCTATCATATATATCAGGCTTTTTAGCCAATGGTAGGATGAATAGCTCCAAAGGGAAATAGAACAGTAGCCTTGCACTCAGGACTTTCTATAACACCAACGCGGGAATTACAAAGTAGAAAAGCAACAAGGGGTCCATGTGCCAAGTTCATATTTTAAGGGTGGTCTAACCTTGATTTAAATTGGTCCTTTTGCTTTTGCTTTGTATTCTACACTTTCCAAACTGATTTGGGGCGGTAATCTATATAGTGACGTGAAGATTCAGGCTTCTGGTCACTCAGAATGGGCAAGTTAATGCTGAGCTGGACAGATATGGCTCCTGGCACCAGCAGGTTTTCAAGCGCTTGTTAGCTGGCCCACTGGGTCACTACTGATTTTCCTTAAGTCCTCACTAACTACTTGAAGTCACAGATACTGCTCCATCTACTCCTGGGTTAACATTTTGTGAATACACCTTGTGTCTTTTAGAATCACTCTGCTTGAATAAGCCCCATCCATTAATGTCCACATTTGAAGGATGTCCCATCTCTGGGCACATCAGCTTATGCTAATGAGGCTGCATATCAAGGACATCAATTTTCTCACTTTCAGGGAAGGCAAAAAGGTACTAACAGGTGATTGCGGTGTGAATGATTTATGCAGAGCACCCACTCCCCTGGAAGCAAAGACGGGAGTGATGAGTGCAGAAAATGTCACGTGGGCCGTTAACACTGCTTTGAATGTTGAAATTTCAATCCAGCTCACTCTTTTTGTGATATTTGCTGTATTCCCAATTTAAGACCTCCAAAAGATAGCAAATCTTATTTTTGCTACTCAAAAGATTTATTTGCATGATTCTTTGCTCATGGGGTAATCATGATCTAATGCAACATAAAATAAACCTAAAAGGGAAAACCAGGATTTAGTTAGTTTTGTTTTTTGTTTTTGTTTTTTTCCTTCTGGGGTGCCAACCCTCTGCCTGTGATTGCCTGAGCAAATATGGCTGCACCCAGATCCTGCCTGCCATGGCATCTGCTGACACCCGGAGCAAAATGCCTCAGGTTTCTCTCTGCAGCTGGCATTAACAGAACCCATCCCATATCTTCTAGGTTTCCTCTACACTCAGAACAGCACCAAGCGCAGCATTAAAGAGCGGCTCATGAAGCTCTTGCCCTGCTCAGCTGCCAAAACATCGTCTCCTGCTGTTCAAAGCAAGTTTGTTTGTTTGTTTTTCTCCCTCAAACTCTTTGTTTTGTTTGTTTAGGTCTGAATGTATTGCAGTTCTCTGCTTCTAAAGAGAATCGATCAATATATTATATTCCGCAAAACCAACTCTATTGATGTGCTCCTGTTTACCTAAATACCAAGGGGAACGTCTGTGCAATTACAAACCACTTCCCATTTGGCAGACTGACAGCCCAGTGTTAATGTCGAGAGCTTCGGCTTCAAAACATTTGGAAATTTATGCTTGATCTGAGGTGTAGGGACTCAGCTCAGATAACTCTTGGGATTCCCATTGCCAAAACTGTTAGTGGAACAGCTGTACATTTTAAATTGCATTGCTTGTCAGTTTTCTGATTCACCATACATGGATTTGTTGTGTCATACTGCAAATATAAAAAAATGTTACTGGGTCTGAAAAGACACTATAAAGTCGAAAATAATTACACAAATGTGACTTTTCTCTGTCCATTCTTTCCCAGTATCATGGAAAAACAAAACCACCTCATACATATACATATACATTTATTAACTTATAGTGGGGTTACATGCTGATAAAACCAGTGGGGTAAGTTGAAAATATTTTAAGTCTAAAATGCATTCAATACACCCAACCTACTGAACATTGTATCTGAGCCTAGCCTACCTCAGAGGTGCTCAGAACACTTCCATTAGTTGGGCAAAATCATCCAACATAAAGCTTATTTTATAATAAACTGTTGAATATCTCATGTAATTTATTAAATACAGTGCTGAAAGTGAAAAACAAAATGGTTGTCTGGGTGCAGAATAGTAAGCGTATCAATTGATTAGCCTCGTGAGCTCATAACTGACTGGGGACTATGGGTTTCTACCAGTTGCTGCTCTCCCCCACATTACAAAAAAGGATCTACCAGATGGCCTATTGCCAGCCAGGGAAAAGACCAAAATTCAAAGTATAGTTTCTACTGAATGTATTTCATTTTTGCATCATTGGTGAAGTTGAAAAATTGTAAGTCAAACCAGTCAAACCATTATAAGTCTTGGGCCATATATATATATAGATAGATAGATAGATATATGTATGTATACACAGATACCTACACATATGCATACACAGACACAAATATATGTGTGTGTACATACATACATACATATATATGTGTACATGAAAGTGAAAGTGAAGTCGGTAAATTGTGTCTGACTCTTTGCAACCCTGCGGACTATAGCCCGCCAGGCTCCTCCGTCCATGGGGTTTTCCAGGCAAGAATACTGGAGTGGGTTGCCATTTCCTTCTTCAGGCAGTCTTCCTGACCCAGGGATCCAACTCAGGTCTCTCGTATTGCAGGCAGACTCTTTGCCATCTGAGCCACCAGGGAATCCCATATGTGTATATACATATACATATACATATAAATATGCATGTCTGATATTTATAGATCAGTAGATAAGGTTGGAAACTCAGGCAAATTTGATGCTGTCTTGAAGCAGAATTCTCTTTTCAAGAAAACTCAGTTTTTGCTTCAAGCCTTCAATTCATTGGATGGAGACCACTCACATTTCCAGGGCAATTTCTTAACCAGGTCTCCAAAATACCTTCAGAGCAACACTTAGATTAGTGTTTGATTGCATAACTGGGGGTTATTGCTAGACAAGTTGACCATCAGACAACTCTCCATCCTCTTTTTCCTCCAATTTTGTGGCATTCTTAAGGAGTAAAATATAGAGGATATGTAAAGGGATACCCTCTATTTATTTCATAAATATGCCACCAGTTATTTATAATGAACATTTACAAGCATTCTATGTTTACAGTCTTTCATACACAGTTTTTTCAAGCACAAAACAAGCGTTAGAATCAGATAAAGAAGGTGGCGTTCTTTGCCAGTGAAGAAACAAAACATTAAGAAGCTAGAGGGGATATTCTTGGTATAGGGCTATAACCCATAACTTCACCTATTCTCTTTACCCTCACATCATTTTGTAGGAACTAATGAACTCAATTCTTATTGTTCAGTCCCTAAGTCATGTCCGTCTCTTTGCAACCACACAGGCTGAAGCATGCCAGGCTTCCCTGTCCTTCACGATCTCAATGAATAGTGAACTCAGTGAGTGATTTAAAAATGTGAATGCTCTAGAATTCCACTATTTTCAATAACACAAATAAAGAAAATATGGAAATACCTCAAACAACCCAATATGTGCAGTCAAACTTCCCAGAGTAGAATAGTAATTTATTTCAGTGGCACTGACCCAAGTTAATATGTCATAATAAAAAAATTTTATTAATTCATTTATTCACTCAATATATATTTATTATATGTCAGTTCCTGTGCTGTGAGATAGAGCAGTAAATACAACAACCTTTAAAAAAGCATTTTCCTACTACAATCTTCTGTGGGGAAAGTGAGCAGGATGAAATTATTTTTATCAATAATAATCCTATGTACAAAAACTATATAGCTAAGATACATTGCTTTGATTTGTTTCCTTCATTGTGTGTACACACATACCATCTCAACAAACAAAACATAATCTGCCATCAGCAACCTGGAAGGCCACAATTCAGAATGATGACAAAACCTCAATTCTACATGATATTGAAGCTGTGGACATTTTTATTGCTACTATTTGTCAGTGAATGTTGGTTATTAGAGCCATTGCTTTGCCCCTTGGAAGCTTAAATAAAAATTGCCGATTTATCAGATATTTACCAAAAACATAGTCATCTGTACAAAGTAGACAAATAAAATGAAACTTTCCGATGGGTCTCTCTATTCACTTGAAGTGAAGTGAAGTGAAAGTCGCTCAGTCATGTCCAACTCTATGCGACCCTATGGACTATACAGTCCATGGAATTCTCCAGGCCACAATACTGGAGTGGGGAGCCTATCCCTTCTCCAGGGGATCTTCCCGACCCAGGAATCGAACCAGGGTCTCCTGCACTGCAGGCAGATTCTTTAGGAAAGAACAAAATCACCCTGCCCTGTTAACACTCTTCCTGAACCAGTATTGCAGAAAGCCACATCCCTAAAGAAGTGATCGCAGAGGATGCAGTGCAATTTTCAACTAAGTGTGAGAAAAAGGACATTTGTTAAAAAGAAAAAAAAAAAAAAAGACAAGATATTACAAAAAAAATCAGCAGCCTGACTTAAAAGCTGATATTTTTATAAAAATGAGATGTCATAAAACTGACTTTTATTGAACCCATATGAGATATGGCCTATGATTTGTTGATCCACAAAGGTCTGCAGATTTTAAACTCCCTCTCTCACCAGGCACCACCTTCCCTGTTAGCCACGAAGAAAAGAAAATCCCAGCATGTTGAAGTAGATGACTTGAAAAGGAGACCACATTGATTTCGTTGCTATATTAGAAAAGTTTTACTCATATGATTATTAGACCCCTAACCATGATCTGGGCCCTAAGCAGTTGGGCACAGGACTGAAAAGATGACATGAAAACATGAGGCAGGAGGCAGGTGCTTGGGGACAAGGACCAGAGTGACAGAGGACCCAAACCCCAGGCCACCAGGAGGAAAATCAAGGGCACCAAACATCTCCAAGGCGGGGCGTCACAGAGAGCCCCTTGATGAAGTCTGACTTGACTGAGAAAGTTCCGGGCTTGAATCACCTGCACAGAGGCTGCAGAAATATTCTCCACCAGATCCCGTGCAGCTTCAAAGCTAGAGAGCTGAAAGTTACTTTAATAAGAGGCCAATCAATATTGTGGACTTCCCTGATAGCTCAGGTGGTAAAGAATCTGCCTGCAATGCAGGAGACCCCAGTTTGATTCCTGGGTCGGGAAGATCCTCTGGAGAAGGGATAGGCTACCCACTCCAGTATTCTTGGGCTTCTCTTATGGCTCAGCTGGGAAAGAATCTGCCTGCAATGTGGGAGACCTGGGCACGATCCCTGGGTTTGGAAGATCCCCTGGAGAAGGGAAAGGCTACCCACTCCAGTATTCTGGCCTGAAGAATTCCATGGATGGTATAGTCCATGGGATCACAAAGAGTCAGATACAACTGAGTGACTTTCACTTTCACTTTTCAGTCAACATTGTCACTCAGTCATGTCTGACTCTTTGCAGCCCCATGGACTGTAGCCTGCCAGGCTCCTCTGTCCATGGGATTTTCCAGGTAAAGAATACCGGAGTGGGTTGCCATTACCTCCTCCAGGGTATCTTCAGGACCTAGGGATCGAACCCGCATCTCCTACATTGGCAGGAGGATTCTTTACCACTGAGCCGCCAGGGAAGAGGCTAATACTCATTCTAAATGTCATTTTATGTTCTCAGGAAGGCAGAAAAGAAAGGTTTTTCATTCCTTTGGCAGGAATGTGAGATTTATCAGTATTATGCAAATTAAAATAAGAAAAAAAAATGTTTTCTGTAGGAACAGAAACAAGCTTCTGCTGAGTTACAGACCACTTAGATCCCCAAACCAGAGAACTCAAGAGTTTCCAGGGAGCCTTCCCTCATCCAGCTCCCTGACAGACTCCCTCTGTCATTACCAGGGAGTAGCTTCTTCAAGGAAATACCTCTTTGGTATTTGCTGCTTCTTCAGGGAAGCAGGTGACTGCAGAGCAGTCTTCCTCATGCTGAGCCCAAAGGCAGCCTTCCTTTAACTTCCAACAGTATGGATCCTGGTTCTGCCCTTGACAGTAATCTGCGTGTCTACTCCTTCTTCCTTCTCTTCTTCCTCCTCCTCCTCTTTCTCCTTTGGAGTTGACAGGGTGAGTGGTTTATTTATAAAAGTCACTCATGTTCACGGCAGCAATCTGGAAAGTACAACACACAACACGTGACATATTCACACTACACAACACACAGTCCTACTCTGCTCTTTACCTTGAAGTGTGTGCTCAGTTGCTGAGTCATGTTTGACTCTGTGATCCCATGCACTGTAGCCTGCCATGTTCCTCTGTCCCTCTGGAATTTTCCAGGCAAAAATACTGGAGTGGGTTACCATTTCCTCCTCCATTACCTTGAAGTAACAACAAATAATAAGTGACATCTTTTTTCATAGATGTGCATTCATTAATAATTGCAACCATACCAAATATTTATCCTTTTCTTACATTGCATACTTTCATATGTACTAACCTTATTATTAAAATGTAAATATCATTTTAATGGCAATCATAATATTACATTATATAGTTACAGCATATTGTATTTGACTACATTCCCTGGCTTTTGAATATTTAGATTTTCCCCCTTTGCTCTTTTATACTTATAACATAAATAGCACTGAGATAAATATCTCTGTATATATATCTACACATTTAGATTATTTTCTACAAATTTAGATTATTTTGTCCCAGATTTGAAATTACTAGATAAAAGAATTAAATTACGTGAATGCAAGCTTCCTCATGTATATTAGAAAATCGTTTTTTGAGTTAGTCTTTCAAATATTTAAACACATTACATATTACCTCTGGAGTGTTTTTTAACATAGACTAAATATCCTCAATATTTGGAAACTGTATGTATTTTATAGGCATTTATTAAATGCAGACTTGAAATATTAGTTCTGCTGCTTGTGCCTCAAATGACAGCATTAAAAGAAGTAGCACATGACAAAGGTTTTCTGCATAAAAAACAATAGACATTATTACATTTTTTGCAAAACAAATGTATTACTCATTTTTAACCAAAGGTAAAATTAGTAAGTCCCAATCTTGTTAAGCACACATCTTGAATTTGATGTTTGAGAAGACTGTCAGACAAAAATCAGTCCAACTCCCTTGGAAAGATGTTGGGGAATAACAAACAAGGCTTCAAGAAGGAGGTGACAGAAGCACACGGTGGCCTCCCGTGGGGCAGCCTGACTGGTTGGTCAAGAGTGATAGATGTGATCTACTGAGAGTTAATTTAGGAGTTAGAATGCTTCTCTCTGACTCTAATAACTTTCAAATCAAAGTGAGAAATGAATAAGAACTGTGGCTGATGACACCGGGACCATGAGTTAGGGATTAGCTGTCCCCTAGGCTGGCCAGTTGCCCACTGCTCTTTGAACACTCAGGCCAGGATGTAGATCAAACCACCCGCCAAATGTACTGGTATGATCACCATCATTTCTTCAGTGGTATCTCTAGCTACCAGGTTGCTGAAGTTACAATGATTGGCCCCTTACTTTCTGTTCCCCGCCCCCATCTAATTGGCCACTAAACACTGGTCAATTTCTCTCTGAAATATCTTTTAAATTAACTTCTTTCTATCTCTTGTGCTAGGGCTGTCAAGCAGCACTATTAACAACAGCCAAAACATGGAACCAACCTAAGTGTTCATCAACAGATGAATGAATAAAGAAAATGTGGTGCATACACACACACACACACAGGAATATTACTCAGCCATTGAAAAAGAATGAAATGCCATTTGCAACAACAAGTGTGGACCTGGAGAACATTATATTTAGTGAAATAATTCAGTCAGTCTTTCTGTCTGAATGAAAAATACTTTTTTCATTTATATGTGGAATCTAAAAATTAAAACAAATGAACAAACAGAGACATATACAACAAAATAGAAGAAGACTCATAGATATAGAGAGCAAACTAGTGGTGAGAGGGGTATGGAGAGGGGATGATGGGGAAAAGAACCAAAGATACAAACTCTAGATTTAAAATAAATTATAGTAAAAGATGTAATGTAGAACACAAGGAATATAGCCAATATTTTGTAATAATGTATGAAATACAATCTACAAAAATATCAAATCACTCTGTTGTATCCCTAAAACTAGTATAATATTGTAAAAGCTATACTTGCATTAAAAATAAAAAGAAATCCCTAGCTACTATACTCTATGTGAGCACAAATACTTTTTCTTTGAAAAATAAATGCTGTCAAGTCTGTAGTTGTTATCTTTTCCTTAGATAATTCCAAATCATTCACTTTCTCTTTCTATGCCCCAGTTAATTTTTCCTAATCACTTCCCTATTTATTTGAAAGACATTATGGTGACAAAAAGCTTACTATATAATAGTTAGGAATTAATATAAAAAATAAAATATTGAGCACTTGATTATATGTGTTTATATGCATGTTTTCATTTAAATTTACTTCATAATAACATCTACCCAATAAAATCTCAGTGCCCTTATTCAATCAAAATAATTGATTCACTAAATTAAACTTCATCCAGGAGTTTTTATTGTGGATTTGAGCAAGAGGGCAAATATAACAGGGCTATTTTGAGGCCAGACTACTCATAACCAATAAGCCACCATCAGCATTTACCTTGGGTAATTGCAAAACATAATTTCCTAACTTAACTTCAGTTTCCTAGTATCAAATACAACACAACATTTCAGTGTATTTGTTATTCCTGGTAGCATATTGATCATGAAAAGTTTTAGATACCTTTTTTTGGCAGAGAAACCATCAGCAGTTGGCTGTTGGAGAATTTGTTTTCAAAAGTGACTTGAACTGCCAACATACTGCCAATTAAAAATACAATAATAACCTCCAGGAAGTTGAAAAAAAAAATTTAACCTTCTGACAATTAATCTCATGGTAACTCCTGGTAACTTAGCTAAAAGCTCTGCCTGGGCATGTACTCGGGGAAACTCCTTGGAAGAACAGAAGCATAACCTGTGAAGTTTTGTAAACTTAATTTGCAAGTGGAAAACACAGTCCTTCAATTCCATCATATGTACGAATTCCAAAAATGCTAAATTCTCAGATGTTGTTTTTATTTATTTAACAAGCATCTAGGGCTTACTCTGTGGTTGGTGCAGGTCTAAGAGTTTTGCACAGTTTAACTCATCATATTCTAAAAATAATCCTGAAAGATGGACACTCTTTACTATTTCAGTTTTACAGACTACAAAACCAAGGGATGAGAGCTTAATTAACTCACCCAAATCATCCTAGTAAGTGTGGAGGAAGAGCCAAGAGGTTGACTCCAGAAATGGGGCTCTGCAATCTTTGCACTTTGCCAGCTCTCTAGTTGTGTTCATTGTTTTTGTTCAGTTTTACCAAAAAAAAAAAAAAAGAGGGATAGAGTCTTTTTTCCACTTCTACCCAGGACACCCTTGTTTAGTCCATATTGTCCAGAAAGATGTGGTAGCCCCTCAAATGAGTTGTTCCCTCTCTGAACGACAATCTCATCATCTACAAATGAGAAGCACAGGTTGTGTCTCAAGTCTCCTTCCAGAGCTGTGGGAGTCAGTGATTCTTTTCTGCCTTGACAAATGGTCGATGTTCAAAACTAGCACAAAAATTTCTTCTTTCAGGACACTTCATTGCCGATGATAAATAGGAAGTGGGAAAAGTTAGAAACTTCACTTACTAAGAATTAAGATTAATTGGCACCATCATTTAGGGGTTTTCCAGGTGGCTCAGTGGTAAAGAATTCACCTGCCAAGCAGGAGACACAAGAGACACAGGTTCGATCCCTGGGTCAGAAAGATACCCTAAAGAAGGGTATGGCAACCGACTCCAGCATTCTTGCCTGGAAAATCCCATGGACAGAGGAGCCTGGTGGGCCAGAGTCCATTGGGTTGCAAAGAGTTGGAGACAACTTAGCAACTGAGCACATACACACACACACATCATTTACTTACTGTAAACAATGTGTTTTACTGATTGGAATGTGTCCTTTCTCTTTGCATGGCCTTTTTACAGGTCTTAGAATTCTTCCTCTTGGGTGTCTTATTTCACCCTCACAGAACTCCTGGGAGAATGACAGATTCTAGGGGTTAAAGTCTCCATTGAACAGACTAAAAAATGGGGAGATTAAGTGGCTTATCTAAAATTACATAGATATTTAGCGACACATAGGAAGATATCCGTTCCTTTTTCTGGTCCATCTTTTATCAACTTAAAGTCGTCATTAAATTGTGAATGAGTCTTGATACAGGAGAGCTAGAGGCAGAATTCTCAAGGCAACTATTTCCTGTTAGCAGGTTTAGATTTCCCTTAGATGTGGCAGACATTTATGGAGCACTAACTGTTTGAACAGTAATAGTGCCAGGAACAGGGGAACACTGAAAGCTGACACAGTAAAGCAATAAATAAACGTGTATAAAAATCACCCGGATACTGTGAACACAAGTAAAATGCTGTGAGAAGCAATACTAGGGAGTGCTTTAGAGTCAAGAAGTTAAGAATGATAACTCTGGGACCACCTGATTTGGTTAAAATCCTGGTTCAGTGACTGACTAGCTATAGAAACCTTAAGTAAGTTGCTTACCCTTTCTGAGTTTTATACTCCCATCTTCAAGGTGGAGGTAATAATAGTGAGTATTACACACTTGATCAAAAGATGAAATGAGCATGGGAGGTTTTGACAGCAGTGACTGACTAGTAACGTGCTGGCTGCAAATACTCTTATTCTGTCACTGCTCGTGATGTTCACAATGGCTTCCTTCACCCCCAGAGGTGAGCCTGAATATCCTCCAGGTGCTTTTCACAAAGAGGTGATATTTTAGTAGCGCTCTTTGGAGAAGAACTATTTCACTGGCGGGAGAAAAAGCGGGAGGAATATTCTAGCACTTGAAAAGACCAGGGGTAAGATACAGGAATGAGACCTAGGGAAAAGAAGCAGCCAGAAAATGTGAGCTGGGACCAGAGCTTGAAGGTCCGTACAGCCAACACCAGGCTGGATTTTACTCTGCAGTAAAGGGAGGAAATGGAGAGAGCCGGTCAAGGTTTTTATTTATTTATATTTTAGCTTTGTTGAGTTATAGTTGAACATATAAAGTTGGGAGACATTTAAAGTGTACATCATGGTAATTTGATATTTGTAAACTTTTAAGAGGATTCCCCCCTCCCATTTAATTAATCAGCACATCTGTCACCTAACACAGGTATCTTCTGTTTGGTGAGACTGTTTAAGTTCTACTTTCTCAGAAAATTTCAATTATATAATATGGTGTTATCACCTATAATCACCATGTTTTACACTAGCTCCTCAGACTTCATTTATCTTATAGTTGAACGTTTGTACCCTTTAAACAACCTCTCCCTATTTCTCCCACCCTCTAGACCCTGGAAACCACTTTTCTCCTCTCTGTTTCTATGTTTGACTCTTTCCAATATTCCCATGTATAAGTGGTACTACATAATATTTGTCTTTCTCTTCCTGGCTTATTTCACTTAGTATAATGCCCTCTAAGTCCACCTATATTGCCACAAATGGCAGGGTTTCCTTTTTTCTCATGGATCAAGAATATTTCCTTGAATATATATACTATATCTTCTTTTTTATTATTTTTACTTTTTAATCTTAAATGCATTTATTTTTAATTGGACATAATTGCTTTACAATATTATGTTGGTTTCTGCCATACATCAGCATGAATCAGCCATAGGTATACATATGTTCCCTCCTTCTTGAACCTCCCTCCCAGGGCCCTCCCCCCATCTCAGCCCTCTACATTGTCGCAGAGTACTGGATTTGAGCTCCCTGTGTCATACGACAAATTCCCATTGTCTTTCTCCATATGGTAATGTACGTGTTTAATGCTACTCTCCCAATTTGTCCCATCCTCTCCTTCCCCCACTGTGTCCACAAGTCCTTTCACTGTTGCTGTGTTTCCATTGCTACCCTGCATATAGGTTCATCAGTATCATCTTTCTAGATTTCATATGTTAGGTAGTTAGAATAGAAAACAGGAGTCCAAATTGGCAGTGGCTAAAAGACAAGGCAGTGGCACCCCACTCCAGTACTCTTGCCTGGAAAATCCCATGGACGAAGGAGCCGGGTAGGCTGCAGTCCTTGGGGTCGCAAAGGGTCAGACACGACTGAGCGACTTCACTTTCACTTTTCACTTTCATGCATTGGAGAAGGAAATGGCAACCCACTCCGGTGTTCTTGCCTGGAGAATCCCAGGGCAGGGAGCCTGGTTAGCTGCTGTCTATGGGGTTGCACAGAGTCAGACACGACTGAAGTGACTTAGCAGCAGCAGCAGCAGCAGCAAAAGAGAAGGAAGGGAAAAGCCGGTGAAAATAGAACAAAGGAAGGTCTGAGGACCAGGAGTGAGGACTTCAGGTAGAACAAACAACACTCCTGGCTAAACCAATTTACGTAGAGCAGGCCCAGGGGGAGGGAAAAAACATATAAAAAGAGGAGCCAAAGGGCTGTCTCTCTCTCTCTCCCACGCAGTGGGGCACTCTTCTCTTTGCGTTTGGGTGGACATGTCCTCACGCCTCGAAGATGGATTTTCCTGCTATTATCTAAATAAAATAGAGCTGTAACACGGAGCTGTAACACTGATTTGTCTAAGAGCGATAACACGGTCCATTTGAGACCTGAGAGCTCTAACACAGTCTGTCTAAGACCCGAGAGCTGTGACATGCCAAGGGCTTTAATGTCCGTCACTCCCAATCTTTGTTGTGATGAGACAAAAGCCAGGAGCATACACTCGCCTGACACATATATATGTCTTAATTTGTAATATTTGTTTTTCTCTTTCTGACTTACTTCACTTCTTTATCCATTGATGGACACTTCAGTTGTTTCCATGTCTTAGTTACGCTGCATTGAACATGGGAGATCCTAGTTTCATTTCTTTTGGGTACACACCCAGAATGGGATTGCTAGATCAAGATAGGGTATGACTCTTTGTCTTGATGAGGTTTTGAGATGGCTAAAGTCAGCCAATAGTCAAAGGAGCTGGACACAAGTCCAACTTCAGAAGGGTTGATGGTGAACTTGAAGTTAAAAAGTAGCAAAGGATCAAAGCAACATTTGAAGACAAGACACAGACAAGGTCTCAAAACTGTCAGCAAGAGCTAACCGGGTATTAGTTTCTGAATCAAGGAGCCAACCAAACATTGGAGTGAGAAAAGGACAAAAAATAAATCAGAAGACAGGTAAATTGTTGAGGGAGATTAAAAAAAAAAAAAAAACCGGTAAGATCAGCTGGGAAACTGCTTACAAACTTATGCAAGAAGCAATTCTTACTGGGCACAACAATATTCTAAGCCTAAACAAGTATTGTAAACATGTCCTACAAACCTATAAGGAAAGCACAATTAAAATTCCCACTTAGATGAGAGAACTAAACAAAAAAATTAAATCACTAAACCAAGATCTCACAATCACCAAGTTTCAAAACAAGGATTTGACCTTGGACAGGGTGAATGCCAAAGCTTAGAATCCCCACCACTAGACCTACAAGGGAGGAAAAAGGCTTCCACAAAAAGCAACAGTGGTGGGAGGGAAGGGATGGATTTGAAGGTGTAGCTGGAAACATTGGGAAACAATTGGTGGTATTAAGTGAAAAACAGCAAAGGGACAAAACGGTTCTGCCAAAAGAATAATGGTGGCAGTAAGCAAGATAAGAAACAGAGAAGGTCAGGACAGCAGGTCAAGAAAAGATGATACTTTTATTTCAGACACACTGGCTTAAAGTGTCTGAAGAACACAAACCATTATTGAATAAAACCTTTATCGTTGGTTGATGTATTTTTTTCAAATTACCTATATGATGAAATCTTTTACTTTCTACTTGATCTTTCCATGATTTTCCTTACTGTTAATCTGTTCCAAAAGGTGTAGAGTGATGATTACTTACAAGAAGCTACAGAGAAGTTTAGATAAACAAAAGTCTTCTCTGTTTGTTTCTCTTTTTGTAATTAATGACTTCATGATTGGTCACTTATGCAGTTTCTATTAGGAGTCATAATACCTATTTTCCATTTGCACTGACCTAGAAGTAATACTTGGGCTGAACATGAGTCCAGTCTGGCTTCTGCTGGTTCCCTTTAGACACTAAAATGGGAGCCTAACACCTCAAGCAGACTCCATTTTACACTTTACCAGGTCTATAAAATATAGAGCATTGCTGTGTTATCAGTTTAGATTACAAGGTTAAAGTTTAACTTTCCTAGTTTCAAATTGCTTTCTTGCTAGGGGATATAGAGCAGCAAGTGTGATGACCATCCTTGCTTGTAAGCTTTCAGGGGAAAAAAAAAAAAAAAAAGAATAACAGAAAAACAAGTTCTGGAGATGTGCTAACACAGAAAATCTTATTCACCTTTTTGCAAAATGCTCTCATTTGAGACTTTGGGTAGAAAAACAATTCGAAGTAACTTGCAGTGTTCTCTGAATCTGCTTGGTGGTAGATATTCATTCTCCAGTGGGTGTTCCTGGAGGTAATAAAAATAAATTAAATAAAAATTTAATTTATCTCAATGACACTGTAAAACTAGTTGTTTTACATAAGCAGATTGTTAGAGGAATCAATGGCAAAATCATCATCATAATAGCAAAAAGCATGAATGCGGATTTTTATCATGCATCATACATTGTGAAAAATCTGTATATTATTTCAGTTAATCTTCAAAGTTTTTGTTAAAGTGCTATTATTATCTCCATTGCACAGATGAGAAGACTGAGGATTTGAGATCTTAAGTGACTTGCCCCAAATTCTATAGTTACTAAGCAGCCGAATTAAAACTCAAACCCAGGTCATTTAGTCATTTTGACAAACCTTTATAAATACCTATCGCATGGTAGGCATTATCATAGGTGCTGAGGGTGCAACCATGAACAAGCCAAATATAGAGCCTATCCATCAGGAACTTACACTCTAGTGGGAAAGATGAAGCAGAGCCTGTGCAACAAGACCCCATGCATTGTTGCTCCATAGCTTTCTTCCCTGGTTCTCTGAGGTCACATCCAACTCTTTTCCTACTTGGTGATGCAATGGGAGATTCTATGATTTTTGCCACAACTGCTACATCTCAGTTCCCTTAAGATGAGTTTCAGCACCTTCAGTTAAGAGTCATGATTACATTCAAGCTGTCTTTGGCTGCTGAGGAAAAATAGACTCAAAGAGAGACACCTCTTTACCATGAATAATGCTTTAGAACATGGAAAATATGTGAAGACCATTGGGGAAACTGGGTCTGTGTTCTGTGAATGTTACACATACATGTAACATACATACAACTCATTTACTTTATTCTTTGATGAACATGAGTGGGAAGCTCCAAGAGATGCTCCCAGGAGGGAATACCACCCCCTCCATCAAAAGTAATTCTTAAAAACTGGATCATTTCTGGGCTAGTCTTGTCCTGGGCTTGCCTACTCTCTTGACATTCTAATTCCTTTGTGTATTCTTTTATTGATTAAAAGAAAGACATACTCTTCTCTATCAGCATTCATTTCCTTAATGATCTCATTGAACTTATGGTCTTAAATATGACTTGCATGGTAATGATTCTGATATATACATCTTCAGCTCAGAATTTGTTTCTCACCCCCAGATTTATATATCCATCTGCTCAGTTGACAGTTCTATTCCGATGTCCTGTTTGTGACTCACTAGAGATTAAGGTCCATGGAAGCAAGGATTTTTGTCTTTTTTATTCATTCAGGTTTCCACAAGACCTTGAACAGTTCTTGGCTTAAAAGAGGCACTTAGTAAATACTAAGTGAATGAGAGAATGAACTGTCGCTAATGTCCAGAACCATGCTAGGCGTTAGTGGTAGCACAATAACTCACACAGATCTCTTGTCTCAAAATGTTCATAGTACAGGAGAAATGACAGCTATTCAAGCAGGTCAATGACATACAACACCATCAGAGCTGACAACAGACAGTTCACATGCTATATGGAAATGTGAGGAGGCCTCTTCTCTGTGAAACCCACTGAGCTGAGCCTTCAAGAAAAAGAGAGAGGTTGAGGAGGAAGAAAGGCAGATCCATGTATAGGAGATAGTGTAAGCAAAAGGATTAAAGTTGATAATGCAGCTTTGTCCACACAATAGTAAATTATCCTAGATATTAGGTCATAAGGTATGTAGGAGGAAATGACAAGCAATAAAGCTAAGCTATTGCCTCAAATTCCATTCCAAAAAAAATGGTCCTTATTCTCTAGTCAGTACCCAACTGGAAGAGGATAAAAGGTCCCCAAGGAAGCTGTGATTTCTGGTGGATCCCATGATTAACAATTGCTCAGCACTGAGTCTCTGCAAAAAGAAAAAAAAAAAAAAGGTGCAAGTTTTAAGGCAAGGGCTTTGACAACTGATGGAATTACCCTTGCTGTGTGTTCTTGGATGAATTTTTCAAAGACCCTATACCTCAATTCAGCCATCTAAAATGGACAAAATAATGCTCATCCCAAAAGACTCTTTAATAATTAAACAATATAATAATATTTTAAACACTATCTGCTAGGCTCTAGTTTTAAATGCTCTTTGCACATTATTTTATTTCAACCTCTTGCTAGTTCTTTGTCAAGTCCTATTATTGTCCCCCTTTTGTGCATGAAGAAACTGAGGCATAAACTGACTATACACTGTGCCTAAGGTCATACAGCTAGCAGGAGTCAGAAAAGGAATTCAGACTGATGAAGTATAGTAACAGAACCCTCATTCCTTAAGATTCTAGAATAAGGCCTCACTAGGAAGTATGCAATAACTATTAATAATCATAATATTCTCCTTTATTGATCGATTAATGTATGCAGCAATCTCTCAAAATAATTTTTTGAAACTGGAACAAACGTTAACCCTAGTTAGAGATTTTTAAATGAAAGCTTGAAGTGGTAAAACACATTGTCCATGCCAGAATTGAGAAATAGACTCAAGAAAAAACAAAAACTTAGAGCTACTGAATAATTTCTTAGAATGAAGGGTTCTAGATACCATTTTGCTTTATCATGTGAAGGGTGACACCAGATGTTATTGTAATTAATACTAACACAAATCTAACAATAACATTACAATTGAGTGTTTACTATGTTACTATGCAACTAATATAATCTTAGTTAATGCTGAGTCACCCTATGCTTTAATATTGGGTACAATTTTATGCTTATTTCTATAGCACTGAACAGATGGGAGCTCTCAGGCACAGAATGTTTTACTAACTTGTCCTTGTCACACAACAAATGTCCAGCTGATATGTCGACTACACAGTCTAACTTTCTTTGAACCAAGAAATTATCCATAGCATAAACCTAGAAGAAATATAACAAAACCTAGGTCACTGCTCAGTCTTCCTAGTACTCTGTTTTAAACACAGCCATGATGGATCAATGTTTTATGGCAGAATATTACTGCCATCACAGACATTAGCTTGAAAACATTTTCCTAGTATACTGCCAAGAATTTATCATCACTAAACTTATACAAACTGCTTTTAACTCCCCTAGATAATGAATTCCATTTATTTACCTTCCACCTTCTAACGTGACACAGTAACATCTTATGAATTGGGCATTACATTTGGCATAAGTAAAATTTCCAAATGCTCATTCCCCATTATAAATGTAATATTTTTAATTAAGAAGCTTTTAGAAATGTATCACCTGCACGTTAACTTTGGAAACGACGTAAAATGAAGAAAGCTTTTTCCCTAATGATTAAAGATCATAATTTGATACCTGAGTCTTTTGTTGTAATTATGATTTGCTATAATACACTCAAGATCCTTTTCAATTTTATGTTCCCTCCTTTGTTCTCAGGTAATCAGCCATTACTTCTAGACTTCACAGTCGGTAAACTTGAGGTTAAGTCCTGACTCTATAACTTCCTATTTATATATCCCAGAAGTTATGTATGAAGTTATATGTCCTTCAGAAGTTACAACATTCCTTCCAACATTGATTTCTTCATCTATAAAAACGATGTGATGATACCTGTGCGCAGAATAATCATGACGTTTAGCTTTAGTAATAAAGGAAAATAACTTCGTTTCCTACAAAGAGCTAGCCATCAGATGTCAGATATTATTACTCTGCCTCAGGGCTCCTTTTAGTCAATGGCCCTCCTCCCACATCCAAGCCTGTTCCCGAGGTGGAGTCAGAAACTTAGAATGTGAATGCACTGCGGATGGGAACAGTTGTCACTGAAGTGCCCAAGAGCCCTTGGTCTACAACCACTAAATTTAAGACTCTCTATTTAAATGTATACAGTTGAGGGGCTGGATTCCAGATCACTTTCAATTCTAACATAACTCTATCTTCTGTGTAAAGCCCTTTTGCTACTAATTTTATGATGCTGGGTTGGGTGTGACATTAGTAGATGTGTAGAGCATCATCTTCCCTCATTTTCTGTAGGAGACAGAACAGCAGACTAGTAATTATGTGATCCTGGAGCAGGTCCTTCCAGAGTTCATACCCCGGCTTTGCTTCTGTGTGATTGGAAGCAAGTTACGTAATCTCTTGCTGACAGTGTCTTCATCTATAGAATAGAATATAACATCCAGAGAATGCTGATGGGGAGTTTATAAGTTATTGTGTGTAAAGTGCTTGCACAGAACAAATGCTATAAAAGTGCTTTGCTATTATTATTAGACTTTTAGGACAAACAGGAGAAAGTTTATCAAGGTTCAGAAGAAACACTTATTGGGGCATTTTTAATTTAGTGAATTATGATGGGCTATCATTTTTTATCTCTGTTTCACTGCTTTTTAAATTTTCTCTTTGATCATAGACTGTCTCAGCTGTTGACTTTCCAAACTAGTATATCTACCTTTTGGGTATACCTTTATGTATAAGTTCAATCACATTTCTTGTTCCTTTTCCCCCTACCTCAGGATTTCTATTGTAGACTTTTTTTTCCTCTGTGTATAATGACTGTCAATATTTATTTCCCTTGTTTACTAAAAAATAAAAAAAAAAAAACAGACCTTACCACCTATGGAACAATAGCGCCTATCAAAAGGGGCTATTTATGACTGAAGGTAATATTATGGTTCATACTAATAACAAGCATTCCAATTAGGTGATTATATTTTAAAATCTAAGCTTGTTTGAAGAGTTATTTATGTTTATAAATAAGGTAGAGACAATCCATTCATAAGTGCTGTGAGAAATAGCTCCAGCAATTTTCCTCTGAGTAGTGATGTTTTATAAGTGATTGAATTCAATCATGAAATTGCAAGGCAATTCAAGTTCTCCTGGAATGGAAACTGCAATGTTATTGCCGACAACCACCTCTAACAGAGGACATTCAACATAATTGACCATTTTCACAATACTTTTCATTTTCCATGTGATATATGAATAATGAATAGGATAAAGTGCTAATTATAAAGGGCTTTTTGTGTCCTAACATGCTTTTAGGGTCAGAATTGAAGTAATGCTTGTCCAGCTAACAAAAATGTGGGGGTACTAATTGTTCAGGGTGCTCTGGGAAGTGCTATGACCCCCACACTGCTTCAGATCGATAGATTGCTTTCTGTTGTGGGCTGTGCATGATTAATTTCGAGATAATCGCATTTATACTCTCCTTGTGCACCAGAAAATAGCTTCCACTAGGTGTGTGGGTGAATGGTTGTGAAAACAAGAAGAGTCCAGAGGGCTCCCAAACCTTCACTTTCCTGAGATTAAGCATTTAAAGTTGGCAAATGTAAAAAGGGGCTTTAGGGCCTGACCCAGGTTTGAACTCTCTATCCAGAGAAGTTAAATGATAAAACATGAAAGATGGCCAAGTGTCATCCCAGCTCACTTGCTATCACCTGCTGTGCAAACCTAAGCCAATTCCATAACCCCAGAAACAGCTGCTGCTGCTGCTGCTAAGTCACTTCAGTCGTGTCCGACTCTGTGCGACTCCATAGATGGCAGCCCACCAGGCTCCTCCATCCATGGGATTTTCCAGGCAAGAGTACTGGAGTGGGTTACCATTGCCTTCTCCGAAACCCCAAAACTAAGTTTCCTCAAATGGTTATAATTCCAGCCACTTTGAGCACTGGGAATCGTGGAATTAAGGAACAGAATGGAATGCTGAGTATATGGCATCTTATCTATGCTTGAACAGGTTTTTAAAGGAGAGAGGGAAGAAAGAAATTACATAGCTGTCATGAAGATTAGCTTTGGAAAGCTCCTCCCAGGCAGCTTTATCTTTATCCCAATGGGTCAGACTTGAATGGGCTTCCCCGGTGGCCCAGCAGTACAGAATCCACCTGCAGTGCAGGAGACTCAGGAGACATGGGTTTGATCGCTGTGTGGGGAAGATCTTCTGGAGGAGGGCATGGCAATCCACTCCAGTATTCTTGCCTGGAGAATCCCATGGACAGAGGAGCCTGGCGGGCTACAGTCCAGTGGATTGCAAAGAGTCGGATACAACTGAAGCGTCTGAGCATGCACACACACATCAGACTTGAATACTAAGCATCTCCCTCTTATTCTGAAAGTTCTCAGGATCAGTTTCCAATGCTATAGTAAAGAATCTTCCAGAATCTCTTAGTAGAAAGCTAAAACCTGGAGCAAAATTAGTTAAATCCTCTTCCAATGTGTCACTGGATGAAGCTTCAAAATAGTTAATAACAATGTAATTTTAGAAGGTAATCATCCTCATCATGATGTTATTGCCATACAGATCGGATCACTTTAAAGCTAATTTAATAAAGGACAAACACTAGGTGCAAAGACTCAGAAGATATTTTTATAAATGAGCTAAAGCAATATAAGTCAAGTCAGTTGAATTTTTTGCTAGACAAATCAATTTCAGCTCAGACAGAATTGTAAGTTTTAGTATTTGTGATTTTTCATGATAAAAAATGGATACGTTTTTTAAAGAAGGGTCACGCTATATTGAAAAATGGACCTTCTATTGATAGACCCATTATGATTAGAACGCTTCAAGTAGTTATTCATTGATCTCACATCATTTTAAATGGAGCATTTTTAGTCTGCCAAATTAGATGCCATTGGGCTATTCAGTAGTCTGGCAGGTCTCAGGTGGAAGAACATGCCAACAGTCTCACAATATTCCCTGCTACGATAAGGCAAGGGCTCATCTCTGGACCAACTTCTTGGAAGAAGTGACATTATTCTTCATAAAAAGGTTTTATTTCAGTATTACAAGCTTTGTTTATAAATGTGTGTCTGAGGAAGGCCGGCTTCACACTCAGATTTGTTTGTAAAGCAAGATGTTCTATTGTTAGTTTCTGGGAATATGGTTCAACCTTGGATAGAGTCAAATTTGTGTAATTATGAATCAGGCTGTAATAAGCTTCTACTGTAGTTTAAGAGAAGTTGCAAGATATAAGAGAAAGAGACCTATTTTAAAAAACTCATACTATTGTTCCCTGGTGGCTAAGAAGAAAGAATCTGCCTGTAATGCAGACTTGGGTTTGACCCCTGGGTAGCCATGATTCCCTGGAGAAGTAAATGGCTACCCACTCTAGTATTCTTGCCTGGAGAATTCCATGGAGAGAGGAACCTGGCGGGCTACAGTTATGGGGTCACAAACAGTTGGACACAACTGAAAGACTAACACACTCACTATTGTTTCTAGGTGATTTGAATTCCAATTTCTAGCCCAACTGTGTCATGGCCTGAGGGGACAGTTGACTCAGACATAGGACATCTTGGCCCTAAGAGACTAAAGTCTAAGGAACAAAAAGTAAAAAGAGACAGAGAAGCTCAAGGGTATCTGGGTTTGGGAATCTGTCATCTGATTAAAAACAGATCTGTTAGAAGACACATGAGTTAAAACACTAGTTGTATTGAATTTGTCAGGATGCAAAAGCACTGTTGAATAAGGAGTGCTACTCTGACAGCAAGGCTCCTGTATAGTTACACCTTGGCAGAAGCCTCGAGATGATTTAGGGAACCAGAGTGCCACCTGCTTCTTGTTTTATGCCCAGATAAACCACCCAGCCTATCTGACCCCAGATTTCTCACTGGTAAAGAAGGTATAGCATCATCGGCTCAACGGACATCAGTTTGATAAAACTCCAGGAGATAGTGGAAGACAGAGGAAGATAGTGGAAGACAACCCACCAGAGCCTGGTGGGCTGTAGTCCATGGGGTAGCAGAGTCCAGCTTGACTTAGCAACTGAACAGCAACAAAATATAGGAAAGCAAATAACATTTTGGGTTCTTTTCAGCTCTGTGATCCCATCACTTCCAAACCTTATTCTACGTGTTTCTAATCAGCAAGGCATCAGCCACCACCACAGTGATCTCCTCAAGGCACCCAGGCATGTTTTCCCAGAGCACTAGTTTTCCCTGGCTGCTTGGTTTCTGATTTAAAATACTTTGTCTCCAAGATTTTTAACTAATATATATAACTGTTGCTATCTCTTAAAACAGCATATTACTAAGCTCATGATCTTTTGACATTGAAAAGTCAGAGATCAAATCCCAACTCTGTCACTTAGTAGCTACATGATGTTGAGTTAGTTAATCTCTGTGTTGTTGTTCAGTTGCTCAGTCTGTCCACTTCTTTGACTGCAGCATGCTAGGCCTCCCCTGTCCCTCACCATCTCCTGGAGTTCACCCCCAGTTCATTTCCACTGAATCAGTGATGCCAACCCACCATCTCATCCTCTGCTGCCCTTTTCTTGTTTTGCCGTCAATCTTTCCCAGCATCAGGGTCTTTTCCAATGAGTCGGCTGTTCACATCAGGTTCAAATCTCGGTGAGTCCTTTTCTGTTCCATGTAAGATAAAGACAATGATATGTGTCTCACACGATTTTTTGTTGGTATTCAAATGACATAAAATATGCCAGGCTTAGAGCAAAAGCTCTCTGGAGGATGGAGGTTCTTTTTAACAATCTCATCAGGATGTTTAAAAAATTGGACTTTAGGGTGCTAGAGACAGTGTGAACTTGAACAAGTTACTTAGGTGCATATATTAGCTCCAGCTGCCATAACAAAATACCTTAGACTGAGTGGTTTAAACAACAGAAATTAGCTTCTCACAATTCTGGAGGCTGGAAGTCCAAAAATCAAGGTGCCAACCAGGTTGGTTTCTCCTGAGGCCTCCCTCCTTGGTTTGTAGATGGCTGCCTTCTCACCGAGTCCTCACGTGGCCTTTCCTCTGTGCCTGTGTATCCCTGTTATCTTTCTCTCTTCTTGTAAAGAAACAGTTCATAGTGCATTAGGGCCCCACCCTTATGACATCTTTGAACTTTAATTATGTTCTTAAAGGTCATACTTCCAAATTCAGTCATATTGGAGGGGTCATAATTTAACCCATAACAAGAACAGAAAGTCAGATTGCAGTAGATTAAAAAGAGAAGCCTGGCATGCTGCAGTCTATGGGGTCACAGAGTTAGACACAACCTATCGAATGAACAACAACAAAAAGAGAACAGGAGGGAGGAAATGGACCTGGTGGATTTAGTTCACTTCTCAGTTGACAGTGCAGGAAAGGAGAGGAGAAAAAAATGCTCCTTTTAATCAATGGTATTTCTCTTGGTATTGAGAGAGTTTGGCAAAAAAAAAAAAAAAAAGGTTTGGCATCGAAAACTTGGGTATAAATTCAACCCCTGTCTCTTCTTCTATGTGACACTGGGACACACATTTCTTCACCTCTATGTGACTCATTATCCGACTATGTAAAAAACGGACAGTTCTATCTCATCGTGGAGTTATTATGAGCATTAGAATTATATCAGCAGAGCACCTAGCCCATCTCTTGGGACTTAATGAATTCTAAGTAGTGTATTGAAAGGGCTTCCCTGGTAGCTCAACTGGTAAAGAATCTGCCTACATTGCAGGAGACTTGGGTTCAATCCCTGGGTTGGGAAGGTCCCCTGGAGGAGGTCATGGCAACCCACTTTAGTATTCTTGCCTGGAGAATCCCCAGGGACAGAGGAGCCTGGCAGGCTACAGTCCATGGGGTCACAAAAGTTGGACAGGGCTGAGCGACTAAGCACAGCACAGTCAGTTTAAAAAAAAACAACCAAAGCACATGCTTTTAAACAGTAGCTGAGTCACACTGTGAATTTCCAGTCCTTTTTGGAGTCATGTTGTGCTCTCTGCAGAGTTTGCCTCCAGGAATCTGAGTCTTGATTAGGTTAGGTGGTGCTGCTGCTATAACTTATCATATGCTGGTGATTGCTGATGATTTCAGGTATGTTTTTAGAGCTTGTCAGCCTTCTAGAAATAAAAACAGCCCTTTGGCAAGTAGGAGTCATTAAGAAGTGAGGTACCAGTCAGCTAAGTAAACGAGAGTCCGCAGGCAGACTCTTCAAGTGTGATGCTTTGAATACTGCATGTGATGCTCATCATCACACTTAGTTCACTTACACTGATCCTCTGGGTCTTTTGTCTCAGTCTCAGCACATCTGTAAATCTGCATCAGCTGGAGGGAGAAACCAGGTTGATAGTGTGGTTCAGCTTGCTGTGTGGTTGCAAAGGTTGAGAAATTAATGTTCTGTCTTGTTTCTTTCCAATGGAAGGGTCATTGGGTCCAAAGGAGGTTATGCTATGATTGAGAGACTGCTCAGAAAATCTAATTAAAATTTCCTCTACTTTTGCCCAGGCTATGTTTCTCAGAAAAATGCATAGAGAACATTGTAATTCCAAACAAGACATTCAAGATCCACCAACTGTCCACTAACCTCAGTTTGAGAAACAATTTTCCAGAAGGCAGCTAAGGTTCAAAGGGCTCCAGAGGAAGGGAAACTTTAGTGGCAACATAATTTGTTTCTTGATTCACTTATTCCTTAATTCCATATGAAGATTTTAGCAGAGGTTCCTTGTGGAGAGAAGGGGTTCAATGGACAAATACCGTTTGAGGTCAATGGGTTAAATGAAGTTAAATAGAACTCTGTTGAAAATTCTCCAGTGCTTTGCTCTGAAACAGCATTAAACTTAACAGACTCTCCCAAGTTTACATGGACACAAAATTCTTTTTTTGTGTAGAGAATCTTTGGGAAATTATATGTATATATAATTCACAAAGCAAAGTACAATATTTTAGCATTTATCCATAAGTATGGATTCCCTTGGCTGCACAGTGGGGTGTAGTCAGAAGCTCCCCTTGGCTCCAGTCCTTCCCATGTGAAGGCTGGGTTTATGCCGTCAAACCAGCAGTGGAGTCCTTCACTCAATTCAGCACCTAATCTGATGGACCTATTTGTAGCCCCTGGCAAAATACTTGATTTTAATGGAATCTTCAGAGTGTATTAGTGGAGTCCTGCCTCATAGTTGCATGATCCAAGTGTGGTACTGACTGTTATTAAACAAAATTCCATTTTTATCACTAGTACTTAGTATATATAGGGCTTCCCTGGTGGCTCAGTTGGTAAAAAAATCTGCCTGCAATGTCGGAGATCCAGGTTCAATCCCTGGGTCAGGACGATCCTCTGGAAAAGGAAATGACAACCCACTCCAGTATTCTTGCCTGGACAATCCCACAGACAGAGGAACCTGGTGGGCTACAGCTCATGGGGTCACAAGAGTGTGTATATATGTATCTATATATAAGTCTATATATATATATATATATATATATATATATATCTTAAAAACCTCAAATGTGTTTTGAGGTTTTAAGATTGTTCATAATTTTTACACTTTTCAATCTATATTGTAAAAATGTTCATATTGGGATGTTTAATGACTAGAAAGTTTGAAAAACTATTCTGTAGAATTAGCTTAATATTGTATATCCTGGGAAATATAAAGACCTTTATTGGCAGTGTGAGATCCTTCCTGTGGACGTGTCACAAGCATCCAGTAAGCATTTCATTCCATTTTCGTTTGTTGTGAATACCCATTGGTGAGCAGTGACTGTTCTTAAGACCTTGGTTTTCCTCCACAGACAGCGTGGAAGATGAACTGGAAATGGCCACTGTCAGGCATCGGCCCGAGGCTCTCGAGCTTCTGGAAGCCCAGAGCAAATTTACCAAGAAGGAGCTCCAGATTCTTTACAGAGGATTTAAGAATGTAAGAACTTTCTTTCTGACTGCTTTCACACAGTTCTCAGAGGATCATTGAAAAATGAGAGGGAAAAGTAGAAAATGTGCAGTTCTATGATATCTCAGCATATGTACACTTCTTATCAATCTTTTCTACATATGAAAATTGTTGATGTCCATTTGGACTTTGATTCACTTTGGTACACTATCTCTCATACAATCAAGCAAGAATGAGTACAGAAGAAAGGTTTACTCAAGTCAATTCCTAGTTAGGATTTTCTTTTTCCCTTTCAGTTATATTGCCATAATTTCAATAAGCTCTAACATCTATAAGTTTAGTTGTGTGTAGATTGGGGCCCATCAAAAAACTCTGTTCCTGGCATTGGAGAAAAGTCATGATAAGTTTGATAGTTTCTGAAAGACCATGTTAACCATGGCTCTGGACCACAGGTGTCTGTAGGTCCCTGTTTCTGGTTCTCTATGATCCAGGTAGATCTATCATGCTCCCTCCTGAGGGGAGCATCTTCAAGAGCTGTGATTGTCCTTGGACACCAAAGGGCAAGGGTGAGAGTCAAGAAGTGGACTGGGCAATCTGCCAAGCACACAGTCTTAGGGATGCCTTGCTATGTGCTTAGCATTAAGGTAAATACTGCTGGTTATGAATAGGGAGAGAACACTTGCTGTCAAGAAATTATTTGAAAGTAATTCATCCTGCAAAGTAGTAAATGGTCTTATATTAAATGGCATATGCAGCCCAACAGGTATTCCACTCTTATATGTATGTAAGCCATAGTTACACATGCTATAGGTGCCCCTTGGGAACTAGATGAAATTGCTTTGATTCCTCCTCACATCTTCTCCCTTACAGTCCCCATTCCATGGTCTGTAGGAATCTATAGTGTCCCAAGATTTCTGATGATGCCAGCCTCTTTCAATCTGTCCATCTCAATACTCTCTCTGTCCAACCTCATGCAGATGAAAAACCCTGCCTCTTCTACGGTATCCATACAAAAATTTACCTGGAGAATTTGTAAAACTAGTTGCCTTTTCAGAATGTTTTTATAATGATCCAACATGCATATTGCATGCAACTTTCCACCATTATTCTCTCTGAAACCATGGACTCTTTCTCTATCCCATTTCTGTTCCTCACCACTCTCTTTGCCTGCACTTCCTAAATGTTTCCTTCCACTGCTTCTCTGAAATGCAGTTCTTCTGACAGCCTTTGTGGGGATTAACTAGGGTGGTGAGGAAGAAGATACAATGGAACTAGGTGCTTACCCCACACAAGCAGGACTTATATTATACATTGTAATATATAATCTATCAAGATGATGCACACAAATAAATAGGCATAATGAGAAAGGGGCTTTGAAAACTAGGCTCAAGAATTATTAGTCATGCCTAGGTTATACCAGAGAGTAAAGTAAAGTCTTTCAGTCGTGTCCAACTCTTTGGAACCCCATGGACTGTAGCCTACCAGGTGCCTCTGTCCATGGGATTTTCCAGGCAAGAGTACTGGAGTGGGTTGCCCTTTCCTTCTCCATGGGATCTTCCCAACCCAGGGATCGAACCCAGGTCTCCAGCATTGCAGACAGACATTTTACTGTCTAAGCCACCAGGGAAGCCACACCAGAGAGAGGAAGAAGTGGCTATGAGTCAGTTGCACTGACCACTGACAGCAGCAACCCACTGAGTGGTGAGGACGAGGAAGAGAAGAGATGAAAACGACCAAGTCTTGGATAAAAGTAAATGCTAAGTTAAAGCTCATCACAGAATAAAACTTTAAAGGCATTCCTGTGAACATCCAAACGTCCTTGTTCCAGATGAGAGATCTTGTGATAAATAAGCTTTTTTTTTATTTTTCTTTGCAACAGTGGAATACGCATCAGATGCCAAATGGTTGTCAAGTAGAGAACTAACGTCTCAGCATCCCTGCATTCCCCCACTACTTCTGTGTTATCACTTCGCTGCCTTCAGTGTAGGGCTCTCCATTTGGGGTCCCGCTGCCTTTCATACCATTTGTTGCAAATTGGAATCACGATTACTGCCATCATCAACCTTCGGAGCCAGCATCTCTGCAGTCTGTCCTCTACAAGTGGCCCTTCATGAAAAATTGGCCAGGCTCTGAAGTCTGCATTGTTTCATCGCTTTGTTTTATTTTTTTCTTTGCCTGCCTGTCTTCTTTTTATTTGCTCCCCTTCCCTCTCTTTTCCTGACCCCTTTTCATCTTTTCCTATCCTCCTGATCCCTTCTCTATTTCTTCATTCTTCCAATCTCTCCTTCCTCTTTTAGTTCCTTTATCTCTTCTTCATGTCAATTCTTGTCTCCTTATTTTCACTTCTTCCCCTTCCTTCTTGTCTTTAATGTTTATCTTCTCTCTTCATTATCTTTCTGTTCCCTTACCCCATCCCATGAGATAAATATCCAAAAGATCTGAATGTGCCCAAAGCATATTTTATATAATTCTTTAAATGAATGGGCTTCATAGTTTGCTCAAAATATTACTAATCAATGTCCCTGATAAATAAAAGAAGAGTGACCCTTTAATTTTCATTCATTTTCTTATAGTCAGAGTACAACTCAAATGTGGTCTAATATACAGCAAGAGAGGCCTTAAAGCAGCACACTCTTATTTTACAGAATGACAGCAATCTGAACCTGCTTAGCATCAGAGAAAGGAAATTAACCACTGGGTTCCTGAACACCAATTATCTCAAGTCCTTAAGATCAAAAAGTCATTTCCATGTCACTAATTGAGATATTCATTCTTTTTTTGAAAAGACAACCTATAGTATGGGAGAAAATACTTGCAAATCATATACATAATAAGGAATATGTATCCATACTATATAAAGAAATCTTACAACTCAATCCAAAATCAAGAAACACAATTTAAAAATGGGCAAAGGACTTGAATAGACCTTTATCCTAAGAAGATATACAAATAGCCAATGAACACATGAGAAGGTGCTGAACATAATTAGTTTCAAAAAAAATGAAAATCAAAGTCACAATTAGATACCACTATATACTCACTGGGATGTCTACAATAAAACAGATAAAAACAAGTGTGGAGAAGTTGGAAGCCAGATACAATGCTGGTTGGAGTATAAAATGGTACAGCTGCTTTCCAAAACAATATGGCAGGTTCTCAGAAGTTAAATAAGAGTGACCATATGACCCAGAAATTCCTCTCCTTGGTATATACTCCCAAAGAAATAAAAACGTATGTATACTCAAAAAAAACTTGTATATGATGTTCACTGTAGCATTAATCATAATTGCCAATAAGTGCAAACAATAGAAATATTCATGAACTGAAAACTGGATAAATAAATATGCTACATTCATACAATCAAATTTTTTCAACAATAATAAAAAATGAAATACGTCATGGATGAGCCTTTAAAATATTTTTTAAGTCAAAGAAGCCAGTCATAAAGAACAATATAAAGTATGATTGCATTTATGTAAAATGCTGAGAAAAGATTGACAGACAGTGCATTTGTAGGGGTGTGGCATCAGGGTTTCTCATTTGGATGATTAAAACAGTCTTAAGAATTCTTAAGTTGTGTTGATGGTGGCCACACTTTTGTGAATATACTAAATATCACTGGCATATTCATGTTCAAGGAGTCTATTGTATGATTTGTAAATTATATTCCAATAAAGCTGTTAAAATTGATATAAGTAAATAAATTAATTGCATAACATTTAGCTCCATGTCAGATATTCCAATAATCCCAAAGCTTCTCTGGAAATGACTGAGTCCTGTAAATGTTGGCATGTCATGTGGAGGGATGATAAATGTATTACTTGTGTGATAACACAGGAAAGTAAGTCAAGTTCTATTCCTGCAACAACTCATAGCCCAGTACAAGAGGTTGTCCAACACTAGGTTGTTGTTGTCTAGTCACTCAGTCTTGTCTGACTCTTTGCCATCCCATGGACTGCAGCACACTAAGCT
The DNA here is from genome assembly GCF_019923935.1 of Bubalus bubalis. Classification (NCBI taxonomy): domain Eukaryota; kingdom Metazoa; phylum Chordata; class Mammalia; order Artiodactyla; family Bovidae; genus Bubalus; species Bubalus bubalis. The sequence goes on from NC_059163.1 coordinate 77,026,109, forward strand.
TCCCTGTCCTTCACCGTCTCCTGGAGTTTGCTCAAATTCATGTCCATTGAGTCCGTGATGCCATCCTACCATCTCATCTTCTGTCATCCCCTTCTCCACCTGACTTCAATCTTTCCCAGCATCAGGGTCTTCCAGTGAGTCATCTCTTTGCATCAGGTGGCCAAAGTACTTGGAGCTTCAGCTTCAGAATCAGTCCTTCCGATGAATATTTGGAATTGATTTCCTTTAGGATAGACTGGTTGGATCTCCTTGAAGTCCAAGGGACTCTCAAGAGTCTTCTCCAACACCACAGTCTGAAGGCATCATTTCTTCATTGCTCAGCTTTCTTTATGGTCCAACTCTCACATCTGTACACGACTACTGGAAAAACTATAGCCTTGACTATACAGATCTTTGTTAGCAAAGTATGTCTCTGCTTTTTAATAGGCTGTCTAGGTTTGTCATAGATTTTCTTCCCAGGAGCAAGTGTCTTTTAATTTCATGGCTGCAGTCACCATCAGCAGTGATTTTGGAGCCCAAGAAAATAAGTCTCTTACTGTTTTCATTATTTCTCCATCTATTTGTCATGAAGTGATCATACTAAATTATTTATCTTAAGTTAAGGACTATGAAAGAATTGCTTCCAACCTTTACTGTCATCCTACCTATACTACTATATTACTCCTCCACAATCACTAGCAAACTTCCTGCATTCTAATGAACAACCTGCAATAATTCATGAAGAAGTTGCAAGTAATCAGGTTAGACGTCTCAGAACTTTCCAAGCCTAATCTACCTGTCTTTGACCAGGCATTCTTTAACATCCCTTCTGCATACATGATCCTAACAGCACTCAGTCCCTCATGTCTGTTCAGGATCTCGTGCCTTTTATTAAAACTTTCTCAGGGACTTTGCTCCTGCAATTTTCACTCCTCTCCCCTGAACCATCAGCTACTCCTTCTATATTAGAACATTCTCCAATGTGGAGTTCAGTTCAGTCACTCAGTTGTATCAACTCTTTTCGACCCCATGAATTGCAGCACTCCAGGCCTCCCTGTCCATCACCATCTCCTGGAGTTCACTCAAACTCACGTCCATCAAGTCAGTGATGCCATCCAGCCATCTCATCCTCTGTCGTCCCCTTCTCCTCCTGCCCCCAATCCCTCCCAGCATCAGAGTCTTTTCCAATGAGCTAATTCTTTGCATGAGGTGGCCAAAGTACTGGAGTTTCAGCTTTAGCATAATTCCTTCCAAAGAACACCCAGGACTTATCTTCTTTAGAATGGACTGGTTGGATCTCCTTGCAGTCCAAGGGACTCTCAAGAGTCTTCTCCAACACCACAGTTCAAAAGCATCAATTCTTCGGCGCTCAGCTTTCTTCACAGTCCAACTCTCACATCCATATATGACCACAGGAAAAACCATAGCCTTGACCAGACAGACCTTTGTTAGCAAAGTAATGTCTCTGCTTTTTAATATGCTATCTAGGTTGGTCATAACTTCCCTACCAAGAAGTAAGCATCTTTTAATTTCATGGCTGCAATCACCATCTGCAGTGATTTTGGAGCCCCCAAAAATAAAGTCTGACACTGTTTCCACTGTTTCCCCATTTATTTCCCATGAAGTGATGGGACCAGATGCCATGATCTTAGTTTTCTGACTGTTGAGCTTTAAGCCAACATTTTCACTCTCCTCTTTCACCTTCATCAAGAGGCTTTTTAGTTCCTCTTCACTTTCTGCCATAAGGGTGGTGTCATCTGCATATCTGAGATTATTGATATATCTCCCAACAATCTTGATTCCAGCTTGTGCTTCTTCCAGGCCAGCGTTTCTCATGATGTGCTCTCATGATGTAGAAGTTAAACAAGCAAGGTGACAATATACAGCCTTGACATACTCCTTTTCCTATTTGGAACCAGTCTGTTGTTCCATGTCCAGTTCTAACTGTTGCTTCCTGACCTTTATATAGGTTTCTCAAGAGGCAGGTCAGGTGGTCTGGTATTCCCATCTCTTTCAGAATTTTCCACAGTTTATTGTGGTCCACACAATCAAAGGCTTCGGCATAAAAGCCTTTGGTAATAAAGCAGAAATGGATGTCTTTCTGGAGCTCTCTTGCTTTTTCGATGATCCAGCAGATGTTGGCAGTTTGATCTCTGGTGCCTCTGCCTTTTCTAAAACCAGCTTGAACAACTGGAAGTTCACAGTTCACCTATTGCTTCAGCAATATGTGGAGTTGGGAGGCAGAAATATACAGTCTTACCACAAGTCCTTCTGCAGCTACTGGTACCTTTGTGTACTGTTCTTCACAGCAGATTATCTCAACTTACCCTGAGACCATGCTGTCTTCAACCTTATCATCACTCATAAGATGGTAAACATGTTCTGAGCGCCTGTGGGGCACCAGACTCCCAGACCAGTGCTTTCCAGACTTCGTGCCCACAGGAACATTTCATGAGGGAAAGGGTCCTCAAGGAACTCATGGTGGGGTGGGCGGGGACCCAGACTGAAGACAATGGTGCAAACAAGTGTGATGAGAGCCTTGGCCTCTGGAGCCAGCCTAGGCTGGGATCAGACGGTGAGGAATGGGCTTCACCTGGTCAGTCCTAGAGATAGATGCCTCCCTCTGTCTGCGTGTCTGTCCCTATCTCTACCCCTCACTCTCACACATTCTATCTTAGAATCAGGCTCTCACCAGCAGGATGCCAATGCAGTGCCAATGATCCTCAGTCCAGGCGAGGAGCCTGGTGTTGAAGGGGTCAGCGTGCCATCCTCAGTGTGTGTAGAATAGAAGGGTAAAGACCCAAGATACTCACTTTTAATGAAACCTTTTAAAACTCTTGTATTTTGATTAAAAGGATAAACTATTCATCAACATCTTAAAACAGCTGTTATTTATATGAAAGTAGTTGAACATCCCTGAAAGTAAACATCACGAGTGCCCCCCACCCAGTCTTTTCCCAATCCTATATATCTGATAGCATTTCTCCAAAATATATTGTTAATTTAAATGGGAAATGGGAGTAAAGGAAGATAGTGAGAGAATTCATTAGCCCCTCACCATATCTTATCCCCACATTTTAATTTCTCTTACCACATGCTAAACTGGGTCTTCAAAAGCAGGCTACTGACAGAAATGAAGAATACAGTACAGTGCTTCTCAGTCTTTACTGTGCCAGGAATCACATAAAGGATTTATTAAAACAGATTGCTGGACCCCAGTTTGAAAGATTCTGATTTAGTTGGTCTGAGATTGGAGTGGAAAATTTGCCTTTCTCATATGTTTCAAAGCAATGCTGATGCTGCTGGTCTGGGGACCACACATTGAGAATCACAAGTACAGTTCAAACACCAGAAACATTGGTGTCTGTCACTCAGACTCAGGTCCATATCTGATTTGTTTAGGGAGATCCCTTTGAATCAGCGGTCTCTCTGTCCTCATCTTTACAAATCGGGATAATGTAACTTCATTACATGGACTTTGCCTTGTTTTGATGTTTTGGAGGGTTTTTTTTAATAAATTAAGATAGTAAACATGAAGTTCAGCAAAAAAGAATTATTATAGTGTGGCCCTAAACAGTCAACTTCAGTTTTATGTTCCATCAAAGTGGGGCAGTCATGGTTGACCCAAATACCCCCCACCAGGGTTTTGGGTTTTGAGCTACATAATTATATATTAAAAAGTATGTGGAAAGATGCAAGGTGTTAGCTACACATCAGCAATTTCATGTTACAGTCATCTAGGGAACTTTAAAAAATACAAATAACTGGTACTATGCTTGGTAATTCTGATATAATTGCTCCCAGAAGAAGCTTGAGCATCAGGATTTATAAAGCTCTCCAAGTAATTATAATGTGCAGCCAAGTTTGAGAACCACTGAACAAGATGTATAAGATTGTAGCCATAAAGTTGCTTCTATCACACACTGAGTTGGCCTCTTTGTGATGAGCCCGATAATGGCAAATATTAATAGTTAAACTGACTACTTGGAATCTTAAGCCTTTGGTGTGTGGGATGGTGTGTGTAAGTGGTCTTACCTCAGATGACCCTGATTCAGTTAAACCTCGGCTGATGCTTACTAATCTTTTTTTTAAAGTCTTAATTTTTTAAAAATCCCATTTTAATAGACTGCTAACAGAAAGTTGTATTTGAAAAAAAACTGACCTAGAAGGTCATACAAGAATCTGTATACATAACTCATAAACTTGCTTTGCTGTTCTCTTTCAAAATCAAGCATAATTTCAGTCAACACTAGGTGATAATGAATGGTGTTCTGAGCATTAATTTTTCATATGGCTATGCCTTTTGGACATTTCCTCTCATTAATTAATAATTTACAGCATATTCTTCCCATTTTTCAAGGCACAGGATGAAAGATATTTGCAACTAGTTAGACCTAATATGTTTTGGACACCTGGCTACTTCCTGTTCCAAGTCTTTCCCTGCTTCCTTTTCTCTCACTATTTTGAATTTTAATAGGTCAAAGTATCTTTTAAATTCAAATACATCTTTAAGGTATCACTTTAATACTTGTAAATGTCATTCTTCCCTAAAAATGTTGTGTTAATATTCTTTATGTCTAAAAGTACAAGATGTCTATATTAGTTTTCTACTGTGTGCAATAAATAACCACACATTTAGTGACTTAGAGAAATGCACATTCATTATCTCACAGTTTTGAAGGTCAGGAGTCCAAAAATGACTTAATTGGGTCTTCTGCTTGGGACCTCATAAGGCTATAATTCAATTATTGGTAAAGCTACGGTTCTTTCTGGATTTAAGAGCCCTCATCTAAGCTCATATGGTTGTTGGCAGAGTTTGTTTCCTTGTGATTATATTTCTGAGGTCCTCACTCTTGTGCTAACTGTCAACCTGGGACCACTCATCTCCTAGGGCAGGGGTCCGTGATGCTGGGCCATAGAATGGTACCAGTCCATGGCCTGTTAGGATCTGGACTAAACAGCCGGAGGCAGGTGAATGAAGTTTCATGTGTATTTACAGCCACTTCCCATCACTCACTCACATTACTGCCTGAGATTTTTCCTATAGGAGCTCAAACCTTGCTATGAATTTCACATGCAAGGGATCTAGGTTACTCACCTCTTTTGGGAATCATCCTGAAACCATGCCCCCCCCACCCCCGGTCTGTGGAAAAATCGTCTTCTATGAAACCAATCCCTGATGCCAAAAAGGTTAGGGACCACTGTCCTAGCAGCTGTCTGTAGTCCCTTACCAATGGCCCTTTCATAACATGAAAGCTAACTTCTTCAAAGCCAGTAAGAGAGTCTCTTTACTCTACTAAATCAGAGTCTTATTTAAAGTAACATAATCATGGACCTAACATCTCCCATCACCCTTGCACATCCCAAAACTCAAGGCAAAGGGATAAAAAAGGGCATGATTTGTAGGGAGTCACACTTGCATGGTGTCCATCACAGTGGCGTTTGTGAGGAAAGAGGAACCGCTATGGGTTAAAATGGCTAAATTCAGTCTGAAGTAACTTTCAAGCACAGTTAATCCCACCCTCAATATTATGCCTGCAGTCCAGACATCTTACGTATTTTTCCCAAAAGTAACACTAGCCTTTCCCCCTGATTTCTACAAAAGATTTGATGTAATAGCAAATGAACCAGCAGGAGAGAATTCTTTGATGGGGCATCCCCACCCTTCTCGAAGGATTTGAGAACTTCTGCACTTTAAAAATAGATTAAGGGAACTGAGGGTGAAATTATAGAGATCTACATTTTTTTACAAAGAACATGAACATTAAAAGCTCTAAATCCCATTTATGGTGGAGAGGGAGAAGCTGGGAGTTTTGTACATGCCTGGAAAAGAGTGGAATCAGGTGATTAGGGTAGAAAAATCAGCTGCTAATTGTATGAGGCAATTTCTCTTTTGTCACAAGCCCTCAGAGTTATTCTTGAGGCTTTCATAGACGGATTGTGTGACCTTCAGCAAATCAATTCATCCCTGGCAGCTTCTGTTTCCCTGTCAGCAAATTAGGGATTAAGATCTTCCCTTCCAATCATGAAGGGAGGTGGGTAATAATTGGTTTTGTACAGCTCTTGAAAGAGTGAGATAAAACTCTTCCTTAAGTGCAAAGTATTACTCATGTACTTTAGATTCAAGGTATAAGAACATTGAAAATGTTATTTTCTATGCCCTAGCAGAGTTTTCTGTCAGACTTCCAAGAAGCAGGGCTTCCTGAGGAGAAGGTTGTCTACAGGTCTGAGCAGATAAACATGGCTGTCCTTCTGACTCCCAAGTCCGGCATGGTCCGTGTGCTCTTCTGGGATCAAACCTTTCAACTGCCATTTCTCACCATGAGCAGATAGCCTCTCGGGGCATCAAATTTTAATTTGAAGATTCAGGACATTAATACTGATATAAATGAGAAGATGATGAGAAATGTTCTGCATAATCCCTTTCATTTAAAATGTGAAAAATAGACTTTAAAGTCCTTTAGTATTTCCCTCTCATTCTTCTAAGTACTAGGGTAACTAAAATCCATAAGGTAGACCTGTGATATCAAATATATTGCATTAAACATGCATTTATGTGACATATATACTTGGGCAACTGAATGCTTCCTGGTTTGTTTCTTTTCTATCTTAACCTAATAAGATGCCATGCAAACAGGGTGTAAATTGAAATATGTAACTGTCCTATCTACAATCTCTACAATCAGCTCTCCATTCCACCTTGCTGGGGTAACTATTAATTTTCTTCTTTATTCTTCTAGATAATTTTTATAGGCATGTATTTATGTGGGTGTGGCAGAAGCAGGGGTAGATTCTTTTGACATATATCCTAAAGATTAATTATTTTTAGCTGACAATGAATAATTAATCATGAACACTTAATTTTACTTTCAAGTAACCATTATATCCATGTTGACCAGAAGTTCCCTGTTTGGGGACACTTCAGTCTAGTGGGTTGACTTTCCAACTCTCAGGCTCCTCTTTGTTTGTTTGGGAGTCCCCATAGGGAAAGCAGCAGTTTAAGGATTGCATGATATTCCATCCTTGTTTCAAAGAGGGATTTACCCTTGAAGAGCCATAACAACTCTACCCAGCATTCCCCCTCTCCCTCTATGAAAGTAAATAAACAAACAAACAAAAGTTAGAACTCGAGAAAAAAAAAGAAATAAAAAGTAGACTTAAGACTCTTATTTCTGTTTAATCTGTGAGCTTCCTAAAGACCATGTCCTGAGCTTGATGCACCTCAATATTCTCCACTCATAATTCCAGGCATCTGGCTCATGGTACCACTCAGAAATTTATTTTGGAATTAAAGTATTAGACCTTAATCACAGATAAAATTCATTCTGTATCATCCATATAATATCTAAATAATAGTTTTTGCTTTCATTAAGTGAAATACATATGCAAGATATTTAACTGATCTTTGCCTCCTAAACCTATCTTTTCTCAATAAATGTTCTCTCCATTGGTCTGGTCACCTAGAAACTCAAATATCTTTCTGAACTCTTCCCTTAGAAGCTCCTGCCTCTGATTCATCTCCACGTTCAGTCAGTTGTCCAGTCTTCATATCTCATATCTACCCCTTCCTTCTCTTCTACACGGTTGCTTCTTCACACACATACAGCTACCATTTTTCACCTGCATGACCATATGGGCTCCCAGTCTCCTGGTCAACCTTGCAAGCAAAGTTCTCTAAGGATAGCACTCTCAGTCCTGCAGAGGTAACTCATCTCTGCACAAAACTGCACATATTCTGGAGTAAAATGTCAATGTGACTATTTCTGGTTGCCAGTTCTGGTTGCCACTGGGCAAGACTTGACCTCTCTGGGCTTCACTTAGGTCATCTGCAAAACTGGAGAAACATCATTTCACAGATGTTTTGCAAAGATAATGGAGGTAAAACACAGAGACAGAACCTGTCACGTGATGACAATCCAAAAGCAGGTTTATGATCATTACTCCCATCATTATTATTATCATTAGCAACACCGTCATCCTGCTGTCTCTCTGAATCATGGTACTGTCTAGAAGCTCTTCCCTAAGATGTCTTTGCCCGCACCTTGCCCTAAGGACACACTGGGAAAGAGTGCACTTTGTTTTTGTTTGATTTCACTCTGTTTTGAATTATTGGAGAAACTGACATAGTATTTCTCCTAATGACATCCTGACTGAGATTTTGTGAAAAATCAAATGATGTAACATAAACTGCAATGTTTTAAACATAAAGTGCAACCTAGAGATGCACGTAATTTTAAAAAACAATTTGCATAAGAGCAACTCTCATAGAAAGCAAATATTTCCTAGAAGCACTTCCAAAATCTTCTAGATTTTTTCCCACAACAAAAGATCAAATTTTATTTTTCTCTCAAGTCACAGGAGGGCTGGTCCAGGCTGATGGGGAAATTTTCTTTCATCAGGACATTCAAGGATCCAGGTTCCTTCCAGCACATTGCCCTGCATCCCTTGGCTGGGCTACTGGCCCCATCTGCATTGCGTAAACTAGGTCATTTTCATGTTACTATCCTGAGAGAAGATGAAAGATCCATAGACAGGGGCAGGTGATTGTGCCAAGTTAGACGTAACAAGAAAGATATATGTGTATATATATGTGTGTATGTATGTCACTCTCATTACATCCCATGGGCTCAGTAGCCACATAAACTGTCAGGGGAAGCAAAGAAATGTCATCTCTACCTGGATAGCAGTGTATGTGGATAGAGGGAGAATTTGGTTTAGAAGAACAACCAGTACTCTGCAAAAATCAATAAAATACTCTACTGAATTTTTCTAGAGAATCCTACAGATTTCTCAAGTTAGTTTAATTAATCCTCCTGAGATAAAGTTTTTTAGTCTGGGAGTCATGTGTCTACTGACCTTAAACTCACATATCCCTTGAGGCATCAAGAATTTTTAAAAATAATAATAATAGTCTGTCTTCTGAGTGTGTCAAGGCTTGCTACTTCACTTAGCACAGTATCAGAAATGAATATACAGCAAGTTCAGGAGCTGCTTCCTCGAAGGGTTTATGAATACTATTTGTTGTACAAGAAACCCAGTCTTCATGACCCAGAACCCAAGCACAGGGTGGTGGTAAGATGCTATGTGGATCAACTTTAACAGTATTACTCTTTCTCATCTCTTTGGATGAACTAATTAATTCATACAAATAAATCACTGGGAGCCCAATAAATAATTTTTTCAAATTCAGTACATGTTCCTTAAAGAGCCTGCTGTGCAACTTTGGGTGTCTTGTGGCTAAAACTAACAACAAATCCAGGGCACCATTCATCACTGCAAGTTGCTAGTGGTTAACCAACCCCATAAAGTCATATCTTTTTCCATTTTTTACAATTCCACTTCAGTGTGTTCATTAATATAAACCCAAATGGCAATTATTCCAGTGATCCTGGCAGGCATTCAAATCTTCATTAAAATAAAACGTGGCCAAACTTTGTCTTTTCAATGCTACATTTGAGTTGAGTGTGTTAGATTATATATTCTCAGAAATCTGTGCTGAATAATTTAGCTTCAGAGAACTACAAAGGAATGTCAAAAGAAAATGAGACAGAATCAGTAATTTCCTTAACTATGCCCATTCTAATGAATTATGCTTAATTTATGACATTCCAACTCCCATAGAATTTTAGGAGATTGAGTCAAAACTTCTCATCTCAAGCTCCTCCCAGTTGTAAATACTTTCCATAAACATGTCTGAAGCACTAATCATTTACTGGATACTCACTATATGCCAGGTACTTTGCTAATATTAGATATGTATTTATGAATAAAAGAGAATTGTTTTCAACATTAGAGTTTGGTGTAAGAAGGATGTAGTTAATAAGAAAGGTAAAAAATAATTAAGGGCAAATTGTGGTATATTTCATGAAGGAGACAGACAGAATTCTGTGAGTGAGACCCGTATGTGGGCATAGGGGACCTGGAAAGTGTGATGGTTAATTTTTGTTTGTTGACTGGATTAGGCCTTGGTGCTTGATTGTTTCCTCGAACACCAGTCTAGATGTTGCTGTGAAGCTATTTTTGTAGGTGTGATTAACATCTACAGTCAGTTGACTTTAAAGTGGATGACCCTTGCAATAGTACTGGAGTGGATTGCCATTTCCTTCTCCAGGGGATCTTCCCGACCCAGGGATCGGACCCAGGTCTCCCACATTGTAGACAGACGCTTTACTGTCTGAGCCACCAGGGAAGTTGATAATCTGGTTAGCATCACTCAATCAACTGAAATACTCAAGAACAAAATCTAAGAGGTCCCAGAGAAGAAGGAATTCTGCCTCAAGACTGTAACAGAGTTTCCAGCCTACCAGCCTGCCTGTAGATTTCTGACTTACCAGTCCCACAATCCTATGAGCCAATACTTTAAAATCCACCCTCTGTCTCACTCTCTGAATTTTGTTTCCATGAAGGGCCCTAACTGATACATGGATGCATGCTTAGTCACTCAGTCCTGTCCAACTCTTTGTGACCCCATGGCTGTAGCCTGCCAGGCTCCTCTGTCCATGGAATTTTCCAGGCAAGAATACTAGAGCGGGTTGCCATTTCCTACTCCAATGTTGCTGCTGCTGCTAAGTTGCTTCAGTTGTGTCAGACTCTGTGCGACCCCATAGACAGCAGCCTACCAGGCTCCCCAGTCCCTGGGATTCTCCAGGCAAGAACACTGGAGTGGGTTGCCATTGCCTTCTCCAGTGCATGAAAGTGAAAAGTGAAAGTGAAGTTGCTCAGTCGTGTCCGACTCTTCGAGACCCCATGGACTGCAGCCTACCAGGCTCCTCCACCCATGGGATTTTCCAGGCAAGAGTACTGGAGTGGGGTGCCATTGCCTTCTCTGTCCTACTCCACTAACTGATATAAAAGATCTTTACTAACTCTAGGTGTTTTATGTAAGCCCTAAGGAAAGGATCATTCATGAAAAGAGCAAAGAAAGGGTTATCCCCAGTCGAAGAAACAGCAAGAGTGAAAGTCTTAAGAAAGGGGAGGTTAACATGATTGAGGTTGAAGGAGAGAGGGATTCATAAGGTGAGGCCATCCCCAGGTGGGCATGGAGCAGGTCACATAGAGTCTTGAAGGCTAGATTTGTTTCTGAGTATGATAGGAAGCCACTGATGGTTTAAGTAGGAGACTGACATGACCTGTGTTTTTAAAACAGTCTATTTGGCAGTAAAGGGTTTGATCAAGGGGGAAGGATGAAGAAGAGAAAATCAGTAAGGAAGACATTGCAGGAGTCTAGACACGATATGGTGGTGAATTGGACTGAAAATTGTGGTATTTCAGATGTAAAGGAGGTTAAAAGTGAAAGTGTCTGATCATTTTATTTTCAAAATAAAAATGACGGAATTTGATGATGGATTGAAAGTGACCAGTAGAAAAAGAGTAACAATACAGATGATTCCAGGTTTTCTGACTTACACAAATGGAAAACATTTGCTAAGAAACAGAAAATTGGGATAAATATGTTGAGTGGGTCAGGGACCAAAAGTTCAGAGTTAGTTTGTCTCATAAAGTTTTATAAATTACTATGGTTGTAGTTGGGACTGAAGATATAAAGTTAGTTAGATATAAAGTTAAGAGTCACCAGCATATAGGGTCATGAGAATATATGATTAGTAGCAACTATAGCAAAAATAACATGTATTGAGCACATTTCATGAAAAAACTCTTTTCAATGTACTTTCAGTTCAGTTCAGTTCAGTCGCTCAGTCATGTCCGACTCTTTGCGACCCCATGAATCGCAGCACGCCAGGCCTCCCTGTCCATCACCATCTCCCGGACTTCACTCAAACTCATGTCCATCAAGTCAGTGATGCCATCCAGCCATCTCATCCTCTGTCATCCCCTTTTCCTCCTGCCCCCAATCCCTCCCAGCATCAGAGTCGTTTCCAATGAGTCAACTCTTTGCGTGACGTGGCCAAAGTATTGGAGTTTCAGCTTTAGCATCATTCCTTCCAAAGAAATCCCAGGGCTGATCTCCTTCAGAATGGACTGGTTGGATCTCCTTGCAGTCCAAGGGACTCTCAAGACTCTTCTCCAACACCACAGTCCAAAAGCATCAATTTTTCAGCGCTCAGCTTTCTTCACAGTCCAACTCTCACATCCATACATGACCACAGGAAAAACCATAGCCTTGACTAGACGGACCTTTGTGGGCAAAGTAATGTCTCTGCTTTTCAATATGCTATCTAGGTTGGTACTTTAGAGGTAATTAATTCCCTTCATTCCCTGAATAGCCCTATAAAGTAAACTTTATAATATATGATATAATAAAGAAACTGAAGCACAGAATGGTTAAGTAACTTTCCTAGGGTCACACAGCCAGCAATGAACAAGTCTGGAATTTGGACCAATACACTTTGGTTTCAGAGCCCATGCTCTTAACCACTGGGAATGACTGAAAAGAGAAAATAGAGAATTCAGGCTTGGGATGTGAACAAGGCAAAGACAGCAAAAAAAAAAAAAAAGAAAAAACCAAATTGAAGAAGCACAGAGATATGGGGATAAAGCCAGGAGAATATGGAATCACATCAGCCTAGAGACCATACTCCTCCAGGAAGTAGGAAATATGTTGAATGATGCCAAGCAGGCAAGAAAGAAAACAAGATAAAGACAGAGATGTGTCTATATCAGTAAAGGCTCTTGGATGGTAAGCAACAGAAACCTAGCCTAGCTAAGAAGAAGGGTAAAAAAAGAAGTCTTTGGCAGCATCTAAGGCAGCTCAGAGAACTGAATGAAGACACGAGCACCCAAGCCCTGTAAGAGAGAAGCACTTGGGAAGCTCCAGGGAAGCAGTCAGGAGTGAAGTAGCGATGGTAAGGCCGCAGTGTTCACCGACCCACAACTACATCCACATCTCTACCCACACTACTCATTTTCTATGTTTTAGCCATGTTGGACTCCTTTCAGTTTCCTAAGTACAAATTCTCTCCAGAAAAATTACCAAATTCTGATCCCTGCAGGAAGAAATGTGGAGGCAGGACCTCTGCTTGGTTGGAAGAGTTGGGAGCACAAAACACACCCTGCCCTTGGCTGTGTTCTCCTTTCCTCCCCAGACCCCTGTCTACAGGCTGCATTTCTTTTTTTAACATTACTGGAGGGAAAAAATCACTTGTGGTAAAGAGCTTCTGATTTTTTTCTGCTCTTGCAGCCTTTTCACACGTTATTTTCTGAAACACACTTTCCCTATTATTTAGTATGGATGGTTCCTCCTAATGCTTCCAATAGCATCTCAAATCTTGCCTCTGCTGATTACCTGTCTGTATATTACAGGTCTATGTAGGTCAAATCACTACTCCCAAATATATTCTATCACTGCACCCAGCTTGTTCCTTTCTCAGTATTTATGATCATCTGCAATAATTAATTAACTTGTTTATTTGTTTTCTGAATCCCTATGAGATGGGATATTAATGAGGGCAGGACCACTGACACTTGGGTCACCCACTTATACTCAGTACCCAGTAATTTTCCTGGGACAGAATAGGTTTTTAATAGGTATGTGTTGCTTAAATAAATGAATATGTTCAAGACAGCTCAGACAGCTCCCTCCTTAACTTTGAGCAGGGTTGTGGGCACTCTGTAAAGGGCCCCGGGGGTCAGTCTCAGCCTCAGGGGATTCCTCTTGGCTTATTCTTCCCTTTAAAACCTGTTCACCATGTTATGGTATCTCTGTTCTCCATCCCTGGGTTCTGGGTTCTTTGCCAACCTTTCAGGTGAGCTCTCTGTGGAGACCTAGACTGTGGACCCCTAGACTGTGGACCCCTCACAAGTTACCTTCTAGGTATTCTTGTGTCCCCAGACCTGTAGCCCTTCACAGGACATATCCCTTCTTCACCAAATACCTAGTTTAGGGGTGCTTCTCTTGCTCAATGGTTCTGGGAAATGGCTTGGAACAAAGACATATAAAGATTAAGAAAGTAATGGTCTGTCTTTAAATGCTTCACAAGCTAATTACAAAATAAACCTTGAGTATAAGATCTGTCTGCAAAAAAATACTTTAGGAACACCATTTGTAAATATTTTAACTTATTGTAGTTGAGGCTAACAACTTTGCCTGCCTGCTAAGTCTCTTCAGTCATATCTGACTCTGTGCAACCCTATGGACTGTAGCCTGCCAGGCACCTCTGTCCATGGGGTTCTCCAGGCAAGAATACTGGAGTGGGTTACCATGCCCTCCTCCAGAGGATCTTCTCAACCCAAGGATCAAACCCGCCTCTCTGACATCTCCTGCATTGGTGGAGGTGGGTTCTTTACCACTAGTGCCACCTGGGAAGCCCAGCAACTTTGAGGAAAGAGTTAATATTTGTCTGATCAAGTTAATCACCATAAAATTAATTTGCATAAATAACCAATTTATATGGTACCAAATACCATGTTACAGAAATGGGTGGAAATATATCAGAGTTAATAGGTTAAAGAACTTAATTTCCTATTAATAAGTTAATAGGAAAACTTCAGGAATGGAAGGGAGAAGCTGGAGAACTATCAGGGGGCAAATATGACCCACAAAGATTTTGAGAACCATCACTGAAATATCTTAAGGGAAAAAGAGAGAATCATGTCACCAGATGAGGTATGTTATTAATGCTAATAAAGCTTGATATATAGCATGCACTAAACATTATCTTAAAAATGCCTTCACACACATTAAGTCATATCATTTCAAAGCCACGTCAAGAGAAATGTTAACATTTTGTGAAAGAGGAAGTAAGCAAGGGGCAGCAGATTTGTAAGAATGACTCAGAATTACAACGTATTTGGTGACAGAATCTGGATCAGCTAAAGTTTTAGCTTTTTGTCAATTTCATTTTGTCAGAGCAACATCTACTCATCATGAAGAAAACTTTAAACAATGTCATCTACAAATAATAAGAGGGCACCTTTAAAAACCAATGAGGAGATGACAGGACCATTTCACTAGAACAGATAATAGTACTCCAGAAGATTAGCTCACTGGCATCTTGAACCGCTTCCTAGTACTATTTTTTTTTTTATTTATTTATTTTAATTGGAGGGTAATTACTTTACAATACAATAGTGTAGTGGTTTGGCCATACATTAACCTAATACTGTTCAAAGACCTTTGGTTAACAAACAGAAATGCACAGCGTGAATACAAATAACACCTACCGAATCATTTAAGCTGATGGATCTTACATTTTTTTTTCTTTTCTTTTTTTTTAATTTTATTTTATTTTTAAACTTTACAATATTGTATTAGTTTTGCCAAATATCTAAATGAATCCGCCACAGGTATACATATGTTCCCCATCCTGAACCCTCCTCCCTCCTCCCTCCCCATACCATCCCTCTGGGTCATCCCAGTGCACCAGCCCCAAGCATCCAGTATCGTGCATGGAACCTGAACTGGCAACTCATTTCATACATGATATTATACATGTTTCAATGCCATTCTCCCAAATCTTCCCACCCTCTCCCTCTCCCACAGAGTCCATAAGACTGTTCTATACATCAGTGTCTCTTTTGCTGTCTCGTACACAGGGTTATTGTTACCGTCTTTCTAAATTCCATATATATGCATTAGTATACTGTATTGGTGTTTTTCTTTCTGGCTTACTTCACTCTGTATAATAGTCTCCAGTTTCATCCACCTCATTAGAACTGATTCAAATGTATTCTTTTTAATGGCTGAGTAATACTCCATTGTGTATATGTACCACAGCTTGCTTATCCATTCATCTGCTGATGGACATCTAGGTTGCTTCCATGTCCTGGCTATTATAAACAGTGCTGCGATGAACATTGGGGTACACGTGTCTCTTTCCCTTCTGGTTTCCTCAGTGTGTATGCCCAGCAGTGGGATTGCTGGATCATAAGGCAGTTCTATTTCCAGTTTTTTAAGGAATCTGCATACTGTTCTCCATAGTGGCTGTACTAGTTTGCATTCCCACCAACAGTGTAAGAGGGTTCCATTTTCTCCACACCCTCTCCAGCATTTATTGCTTATAGACTTTTGGATCGCAGCCATTCTGACTGGTGTGAAATGGTACCTCATAGTGGTTTTGATTTGCATTTCTCTGATAATGAGTGATGTTGAGCATCTTTTCATGTGTTTGTTAGCCATCTGTATGTCTTCTTTGGAGAAATGTCTATTTAGTTCTTTGGCCCATTTTTTGATTGGGTCATTTATTTTTTATACTCTCTGACATACATCACAGCAGGATCCTCTATGACCCACCTCCCAGAATATTGGAAATAAAAGCAAAAATAAACAAATGGGACCTAATTAAACTTAAAAGCTTCTGCACATCAAAGGAAACTATTAGCAAGGTGAAAAGGCAGCCTTCAGAATGGGAGAAAATAATAGCAAATGAAGCAACTGACAAACAACTAATCTCAAAAATATACAGCAACTCCTACAGCTCAACTCCAGAAAAATAAATGGATCTTACATTTTAAGCATTCAAAGAGCTCAACAAGGAAATAAACAAAACTTTTTTTTCCAATATGAATTTTAAACCCCTCTAGACAGGATCATGTACAAACAAATTTCTACTTTCATTTTTAATATATCTACTTCTATTTTAATATACCAACTGATCACCAAAAACTTCTGAAGGAAACTTGCATAAAACACATACATAAATGATGGTGTAACACATATTATAGATTCTACAGCACCAAGGAGAAAACTTACTTACCTAAAGTGTAGGTTAAGAGAGGTAGTACTATTTTGCATCACATTTAGTCCTTAACTTCTCAGAGGCAAATTATTCAGCTTTTTTTTTTTTTCCGCACTGATTCTGAATAAACAGGTAATGACACTTAATCTTATTATTTTTTTTCTTTCTAAGACCCCTCAGCATAGGTTATATCACTTCAAGTTTAGGCAGTTATCTAGATATTTAGTTTAAACATTTAACTTTCTAAATATTATGTGTTTTCTTGTCCCAAAAGGAGATCATAAAAATATTTGTTGAAATATCTACCAGAAAGGAAAAACATAAAATATTCCAAGCAGATAGTGCCTTATCATTAAGAAAATAAATAGCATAACTTCTGCAGTTAAAATCCACGTTTCCATCATCTTACCAAAAATGTGGTCCAATACAGAGCTCTTTATGAAAAAAAGTTAACCGGACATTATTTGAAATAAACAAATTCCAAAAAAGGATATGATTAGTCCCTTTGTGGTTTATTGTTACAGCTCATGATCTGTAATTATATTAAGACTCTTGAGTCCCCAGATGTTATCCAGGGTGACTGGGAGTGGGATAGGCAATACTGTTTTCCGTGGAACTAATAGTAGATTAAACACATTTTAATACACCATACTCAACTGAGCAATTTACTGCTTGTCAACCACAGAATCAAGGCACCATGTAATCTGTTCAATGAAGTGAATGTTAACAATTCCTACTTGATTTCTCCTGGAACTCCACATAAAACCCCATATTAGTTCCCTGATGGAAGGCAAGCCTATTACTGAACACACTTTGTATTATCATGAATAAGTGCACTGACTTAATAGATTACATTTATTGAAAACAGAATGGGAGTGTGCAATTAATTACCAAGATTTTCCTAATTAATTAGAGTTTTTTGTGACTAGAATATCCTTCAGCTGATCACAGGGCTGTCAGCTAGAGTCAGATGAAAGTGGTATTGAAAGCCATCTCCAAGAGCACCCTGCGCTGCCCTCTTCTGAGCATCACCAGGACTGGAGATTTAGGAAGGAAAAGGAGAACTGAGAGCCTCCTCATCCTGGATTCCAGTCCGGCCTATTACACTTACTAGTCGTTTCACCCTGGGAAACCTCCCTGAATTTCATCTTCCTTATCTGTAAATTGGGATAATATTATCTACTCACAATATCAGTGAGGGGTCTAAAACAAATCATGTGTAAGTGGAGATGTTTATGTGTGCTAGATAGGTCCTGATGCTGAGTTCCTGAGCCCTTCTACCAAATAGATCCAACACAAGCAAAAGTGTGCCACATTGACACTGTGTTTTGTGGTGAAGGTGAATTATACGATCAGAGCTCTGTTAATACAACTTTGAGAAGAACTAACCCAACCTTCTCCAAATTTTGCAGAGACCATACTGAAAATTACCTAGGTGAAGACTGGTTGTCCTGATGTCAAATAATCAGTGAAATAGCCAATGAAATAATAAATCTCTGCCTTTTTTGCCTTCAGACCTTGTCTTCTGTCTTTCGAATCAGGGTTCATTCTACCAAACTAACTGTGGAATTTTAAGTCACCTTGTCCATACTAAATCATGAGATCCTCAACCAGCAGTTTACACATATTTATTGAGTTTCTGCAGAAGACAGATTGCGATAAACTCTTGGAAAGTGGATAGTAAGCAAATAGATATGATTCTTGCCCCCAGCCAGTAAAGGGACCATGTATCCTCTTATTTATTTTTCCACATTATTACCGCAGAGCCTGAATCATCTAATGCATGTGTGGCATTTTTTGGCAGACCAATCATACCATCAAGAGATTTAAAAACTTCCCAAGGTCATACAGCTGATTAGTAACTGAGACAGAATTGGAACAGACACATTTGCGGTTCGATTCCAGAATCCCAGCCTAGTAGCCTGTAAGAATACACAGAATGTCTTTAAAAAAATAAAGTGGGGGGAAAAAAAATTTGGCCCTGAACAAAGGGAATTTTTAGCTCTTTTGTATGACAACTAGGTAGAACCAGAATTTGTAAATCTAATTTGATCTAGCAAGCCTGTCCTGGGGTGAACAGTTGATATTTGTCATGCAGGTGCCATATGAAATTCCAGACCACGTGCAAAGGATTTGATAAGATAGAGAAGCAGCCTAGTGGAAGGGTAAAGAGCACAGGCTCTGGAGTCAGACTCCCAGGTTCACAGCCTCATTCCGCTGTTTACTTACCCATGAACTTAAAGATATCATTTAGCCTCGCTGTATCTGAGTTCCTGTTCAAATATGACTCTGAGGCTTTGTCTAAGCAATCAGAAGAATGAATTGACTCTTGAAAAGATTGAAGGAGGCCCACACTTGGAGAAGAGGATCAGGAGCCCCATCTTGTTTGGGGATTTAGGATGTCTTGCAGTCATCCGAGGAGATTTATGGGGCAGGCAGTAGCGTATAGATTCTAGAGTTCAAGGGGAGAGGTTCAGGCTGGGAAATAAGTATCAGTGACCTCAATATCGAAATCATATTTATCTCCATGAGACTAGATGAGATCACCAAGGGAACAAGTGCAAGATAGATTAGATTTATGTTTTAGAAATGTCGCTCCAACAGAGCAGAGTAAGAAGAATGAGAATAGACGCTCGGGCCAGCTTGAAACCTGCGGCAGTAGTTCAAGCTTGAGATCAGCAAGGAAAATAAAT
Organism: Bubalus bubalis; assembly: GCF_019923935.1. Classification (NCBI taxonomy): domain Eukaryota; kingdom Metazoa; phylum Chordata; class Mammalia; order Artiodactyla; family Bovidae; genus Bubalus; species Bubalus bubalis. Next base: position 77,045,415 of record NC_059163.1, read on the forward strand.
GAGAGCAGTAACCATGGTAATAACAAAAAATGAATTGTAATGTGATGGAAGCGTACTGAAAATGAATATAATACCAGTTACAGTAAAAATATAGTAAAAAATAAAAAAATGCTGCAAGGGCCAGGCCCCTCCTCTTATTTCTATGATCGGAAGGCATAGAAGGCAGAGATTAATTTGTCTCTTGGAATTTGTACCACTGGCTAAATGGGGAAGACTGGAATCTCACCTGTAACTCAGAAAAGACAAATTGTGTTATCTTTTAAAGATGAACTCTCACATATTTTTTAGCACATATACTATAATCAAGTAGTGATTTTGCCTTCACGCCATCCCTGCCCTTACCAACACAACCACTTAAAGAAAGCAACACAAGAGGCAGTCAGGGAAGTTTCTGATGTGTACTGTCTTTAGGATATTGTCACCTCTCCAGCAAATGTGGGCATTAGAAAAGCCTATCTTTCTTATTGCTAAGCATCCTCTTCTTCCAAGTGCTTAATTATAATTCTTTATTCCTCGTGTCCAGCATTCATATATCATAAATCTATATGTGTGGAGAGATGGGAGTGAAAGGTTGTTGTTGAATCACGCGAATACACCGGGATTCTTGGCCCCCGGAAGAGAAGAATTCAATCCGGGGCCAGAGACGAGGCTTGATCGCTCAGAGCTTTTGTGTAATAAAGTTTTATTAAAGTATAAAGGAGATAGAGAAAGCTTCTGACATAGGCATCAGAAGGGGGCAGAAAGAGTACCCCCCTGCTAGTCTTCAGCTGGATGTTATATAGTCACTAGCAGTCTGTTAATGAAAGAAAGGAATGTCTTATAATTCAGAATAGCACCAGGTCCCTCGCCCATAAGATGCATTTTGGGATAATCTTGGCACCAAATGGTTTATCTTGGGCCATAAAATAATTAACTTGAATCTTAAAGAAGGGCAGACCACCATACAAATAGTTTCATTTACATATATTAGGGGAACAATATCTGAGTATAACATACTGGTTTGTCAAGTAGGTTTTGGGCCAAGAGGCGAACCGACTTGGAGACAGAGTTTGGGGTAAAGGCGTAGTACATTAGCATAGCTTACGACAAACATTTCCATAAGAAAAAGGCATTGGTTATCTCTAGGCTCAAGAATAGCTAACTTCAGGAGAAACCAGGTGTCATTATGGCAACACAGTATTTTAAGAGAAACCTCTCTTTAAATTTGTATAGAGAAGGAAAAAAATATTGCTAGTTTGTTTCCTCCTGCGGCTTAAGAGAGAGAAAAATGTCTGACACTTGCAGGCTATTTCCTCCATTTGGAGACCCCTGGCCTTCCTGCCTGTTACCTCTCAGGAGTAGGGGTGGGCATGTTTGTGTATGTTACAATTCAATGAACAAGGTGCATAAGAAAATGAACAAAACAGAAGAAACTGGAACATATGTTGCTTGAAAAACAAAAGGAATTAAAGGGAACAGGTGATGGTTTGGGGAAAACATTTACTGGAGTTTCAATTAGCATGCTGAGAAATGGGTAAACTGGACAATTTGAAGTCTTCTCCCCTTTGATGGAGATGATCCTGATTTTATTTGGATATTGGACCAAAGTACATCACTAAATATTAATCCCTTACAATAATATAGACCTTTTCATGAAATTACTTAAACTGGCATTGTTTGACTTCCTGTAGATTTTAAAGTTTCAGATTTGTGAACTTTCCAAGGGATGTACAGAATGTTATAAAGACAGGAGAAATGGCAGTCTCCAATTCTTGCCATTCCACAAATTATTTAAAATAATCCAAAGAAAAATAAATATCCTCAGTGAACTTTTATTGTACAGCACAACTGTATCAGAAGCCAGTGATGTTAGCAGGTATTTTATTATTCTCAGTGAAGTACCACAGTCTCACAAGCCAGGTTTCTGTGAGTTTTTTTAAATTTTTTTTACGTGTCAAATCTAGTTCCATCAAGAGATGTTGATGAAGGGGTTTTGTGTGTGAATTTCAAACAAAAAGGCGTGCCTACAGCATGAAATTAATAAGAGTTTGGCACAGCTTTACTCTATATGCAGTAATGGCCTCATGTGAAGGGTGATTTTGTTTGTGAAAATACAACTGAATAGTGACAGATAGATCTTCACACTGTCTACCAGTCCTGTGACTTCTTAGCTCCTGTCAGCTTTGGTATTTGTTTCAGTTAGCTATTGCTACATAACAAATTTCCCTGAAATTTGGTGATCAAAACACCAAGGAAGCATAAAGAGAGTGCTCTAGATTTAGACTTTAGATTCTCATCCTTCTTCAAACTGGACAGGGCTCCAGCAGGAAGTCCTTTTGTGTGTGGAGTATCTGAGAAAGCCTCTTCACTCACAAGTTGATTCCTCAGCAGGGAACTTTGGAACCACAGGACATAGTTGAGAACATCTCTTTCTCTCTCTCTATGACCTCTGTGCATGGCTAGTGTTATGTGCTGAACTGTGTCCCACAACATTCATGTGTTGAAGTTCCAACTCCCAGTGTCTCAGTATGTGACCATATTCAGAGATGGTCTTTAAAAAGGTGATCTTATTATAGAATAGATATCTCCCCCTTGAAAATATTTTCTACTTTCTTGGTTTCTCTTGTGTTCATTCCATGTCTCTAATCCAGCATTCTTTCATCTTCAAGGGCTTCTTTTTCTGATATACATCTATTAAGCATTGCTTTTCCTTGGAGTTTTGTTCTTGACCAAGTGCTCTTTTTAATTAGAATTCTCCTAAGAGGAACACATCAGTGTTCATGGAACCATCTACCATCTGTCCCAATAAATCTCACATCAATCTCACTACCCCATGTCTTACTCAACCTGTCCAATTATCTACTTGTCATATCTGCCTAGCTGTAGCATAGGCCTCTAGAATCAGGAAGAGAAGGGGATGACAGAGAACACCAACTCAATGGACATGAGTTTGAGCAAGCTCCAGGAGTTGATGATGGACAGGGAAGCCTGATATGCTGCAGTCCATGAGATTCAAAGAGTCAGACACGACTGAGCAACTGAGCTGAAACTAAGCATGCCATTCTTCATACTCTTAAGCTTCACTTTTCTTTTTCATGTTCCTGTATTTTCTTTCAGGGTACTTGATTTTCCACCCAATTACTCAGCCTAGAAATCAGGGATCTTCCTTGATCCTTTCTTGTCCTTCATGACCCATATCCAATTAGTCATCAAGTTCTGTCAGATTTCATTTTCTCAAATGTATCCCCTCCTTTCAAGCCCAGTCCTGAATGCCTTAGCTCAAGTCTATGTCATCTGTCTTATGAGGCAGTAAAAAATGTTCTAATCTAATTTAATCTAAATCCATCTATGTGCCTCTATCTTCTATTCAGATTTAATCTCCATCTCAACACCAGATCTTACAAATAAAACAGAAAACCAATCATGGCAATTCGTTATCAAAATTAATTCTTTACTGACTCTATTTTCTGTTAATGAAACCAAATTTCTCAAGCACTTGAGCCAAAGCATTTTGTCTGCTTCTGAAGTTTACCCTGAGGAATGAAATGAGATAGAAAGTCTGAATTCAACATATAGTTAGAAGGGAAATACTCTTTAATACAGATTTTTATATTTTGCTTTAAAACCAATTAAAATCCTCAGAGTATATGGACTGCAGAAGTCAGTAGTTTCAAATACAGGATCTAACCAAATTAAAAATAATTATATATTTAATTATGTATTAATAATTCTTGCGAGCTGGCTTGTTTGTGGTTATATGCCATTTTTATGTGCACTGAGTGGTAATAAGAAAAACAGCAATTATGAAAACCAGTAAATAATTACATGACAATGCTACCTATTCTGGAAAACTCAACCTCCAAATTCATTACACTATGCAACAGCAAAGGCTTCCCCAGTAGCTCAGCTTGTAAGGAATCTGCCTGCAATGCAAGAGACTCTGGTTCAATTCCTATGTTAAGAATTTCCCCTGCAGAAGGGATAGGCTACTCTCTTCAGTATTCTTAGGCTTCCTTGGTGGCTCAGACAGTAAAGAATCTGCCCGCAATGCAGGACACCCGGGTTCCATCCCTGGGTTGGGAAGATCCCCTGGAGCAGGATGTAGCAACCCACTTCAGTATTCTTGATGGAAGAGCCTGGTCGGCTACAGTCCATGGGGTCACTAAGAGTCAGACATGACTGAGCAACTAAGAACAGGCAACTGCAAGACCACAAAAGGACCACATACATTAAACTACTGAAGTATGACGTTTTTGCTTTTTATACAAATTTGCAATTCTAAACCAGGTTGATTTTTTGTGCTTGCTTTGTCTGAATTTCATTTTAAGCAAATTAAATTTGTCTTAAGATGCAATTTTACAAAAGGAAAAATAACTAATTTTGCCCACTGTGAAGGTTAGCAACAAGTATATGTATAGATTCCTTCCAGTTGCCAAATGTCTCTTGTATAATCCTTTCTTAGAGACAGACATTATTTGAAGCACTTTGCATTAACTGTACAATAATGTTCAACAATAATGTGTCATATTAAATACAAAGTACCTTATACTAATATACACAACAACACTATGAAATACATACCATTATTATCTCAATTTTACAGATGAGGAAACTCAAGCACAGAGATTTGGGGATTACCTAAGAACATACAGTGAGGAAGAGGCAGAGCTGGGCTTGAGCTAAGCAGTCAGCCCAGAACATGGGCTCTTAAATACTCCCTCTGTTTTCCATGCTCTCAAATTTGCTATCTGCTTTTCATTTCCACTCTCCCTACTCAGTTTCAAGGGTTTGACTGTTGCAATATCTTAATTAACTTCCTTATTTCTAGTCTCACCATCAGTAATCCATCCACTATGCTTTTATTAAAACGAATTTTCAGTCTATTGATGCTAATTCTGCTTAAATTCTTCAATTACTCTCTATGTTTTAGTTAAGTAAAATTTTAATTCCTTTGCATGACATTGAAAGATCTTTAGGATTTGACCTTTTCCTCTCTGACTCATATTTTGTATTCTAGTCCTACAGAACTCAACACCCATCTTTCCCAGAGCATGTGATACATTCTCTTGCCAGCTTCATAATCTGCTTCTTTTAACTCAGGTACTCCATTTACTACTCCAAGTCTCAGTTATCTGTGAAGCCCCTTCTGTCTGCCAGCAACCTCCCAGACCATTCTGTGCCCCTAGCTTATGACATGGTTATATTGTGTAGATAGTCTGTCCATTTCTTTACCATACTGTGAGGGTGGTGCTGTGTCCCTTCATCTCTGAGTCTTCAATCTTCAATTAATTTACAGTGATAAATACACAGATCACTATATTGTGGTTTGACCAGTAGATCCATCAGTTACTAACAGCGTAGCTTTGTCATCTCACCTATAAAATGAGACAATGATAGTGCCTACATATATTACAAAGTCTTTGAGAAGTTTAAATGAGATAATATATATGTACAGATTATCCAGGTACCTAACACATGGTAAATATCCAAAAATATTAGACCATCTTCCTGTGATTATTCTGGATCATTTAACATCATTGTGTTCATGAAAGTATCATGCATTTTTAAAAATTCTGAATCTTAATTTGAATAAGGGCAATAATCCCACTCCATACCAATTTTATATTGAATTTAATTTCCTGATAGGCCTCAAGCCTATTGGATTAATGTTATAACTGACAGAAACACAAATAGAGTTCTTCCTGGTGGGCACTGCAATAATTTCCCTCACTGCAACGCTAGAGATATTCTTCTGGTGAAACTCTACATTTGGGAAATTTGAAAATCAGCCCTTAGTATTTGGAAAAGCTATGCTTTCCCTGAGCAACTACTTATGTCATGAGAATTTCAGCCTTCAAGAACTGTGTCTCCATGAAATGCCACAGTTATGAGAGCTGAGCCAATCGACTGACAAGCCACACCAAGGGCTAGTCAGCTGCTTCTGAAGAGGACTGCATTTCTCCCAGTAACTTGGAACCCAAGTCTCATGCACATTTACTAGAATAGCCTGCAATAACTTTGTTTCAGACATTTTCATGTCCAGTTACAAGTACTGGAATTGATACTAACACAATTACCCCCCTCCCCTGACTTTCTGATACTGAATACCTGTATCCCCTAAAATTCCTATGCTAAAATCCTAACTCTCAGTGTAAGGAAGGGCTTCTCAGGTGACTCAGCAGTTAAATATCCATCTGCCGTGCAAAAGACCAAGGTTTGATCGCTGGGCCAGGAAGATACCCTGGAGAAGGAAAAAGCAACCCATTGCAGTATTCTTGCCTGGGAAATCCCACGAATAGATGAACCTGGCGGGCTACAGTCCATGGGGTTTCAAAAGAGTTGGACAAGATTTAGTGACTTAACAACAAAACAATATAAGGAAATCAGAAGGTAAGGCCTTTAGGAGTTAATTAGGTCATGAGGGTGGAGCCATCAGGAATGAGATTAGTGCCCTTAAAGAAAGGCACATGATAAAGTTTACCTTCTCTCTCTGCTTTCTAATATATGAGGATACAACAGGAGAGCCCATAAATAAAAAGCAGATTCTCACCAGACATTGAATCAGCTGGCACTTTGATCTCCGATTTCCCAGCCTCCAGAACTGTAAGAAATACATTTCTGTTGTTTAGCCACCTTGTCTGTGGTATTTTGTGACAGCAGCCTGAAATGTGTAAGATATAGGCTATCTTTTTTGAGGGACTCCCCTTTTAATTTCACCATTTATTTAGCCATTTGATATCTGAAGTATCATTTGAACACTTCTAAACCTCAGATTCCCCATCTCTCAAACTGGGCATGTTTCATGCAGCATTGAGATCATTAGAAATTACACTCATAATATCACCTTGTACAGTGGAAGCCACGTAACTTGTGTAAAACTCATGGTGTTACACAGCAATAAGTAGCACTCATTTTCAGTTAATTCTGTGAATATCAACTCAGCATGAATGCATGGACATGGATCTAATGAGTAACTTCTGTCTTGTTTTGTTTTATCTTTGCACAATTCCAAAGATTGATTTTACCACCATTGTCCCCATCACCTGGCACCAATCCTCCAAGGAGACACTGAATAGAAAAAGTATAACTTTTCAAAGATAACATATGATTATATTGTGTATATAATAATTTGGCCTTAGATTTTAAGATCCACAGTAATTGCATTATTCATATTTATGTTGTTCCAGCATTTTGTTTATTGGACCCTAGCCAGGCATATAAATAGTCCCCAAAGAGCTTGTACTCAAAGGGGAAAGAAAAATAATAAAATGAGTTACCAAGATAAACCAGAGTAAGGCAATAGTAAAGGTAGAATGAATTGAGAATTATTAAGCTTGCAAGGCAGGGTAAGAGGAGTGAAAAGGGAGTCTGGGGAAAGTGAAATTTGAATTAAGACTTGAAAGACCACAGAGTACATCTTAGAAGGGAAGGGGCATTGCAGCCATTGGAAGGACAGGTGACCAAGCATGGGCAGATGGGAGCAGCATGAAGCTGGGTTTATGTCAAGTGTTGGGAAAGGAGGCATTAGTGAAAGTCACTCAGGCATGTCTGACTCTTTGCAACCCCCATGGTCTGTAAAGTCCATGGAATTCTCCAGGCCAGAATACCGGAGTGCACAGCCTTTCCCTTCTCCAGGGGATCTTCCCAACCCAGGGATCAAAACCAGGTCTCCCACATTGCAAGCTGATTCCTTACCAGCTGAGCCACCAGGGAAGCCCAAGAATACTGGAGTGGGTAGCCTATGCCTTCTCCAGTGGATTTTTCCAACATGGGAATCCAACAAGGGTCTCCTGCATTGCAGGTGAATTCTTTACCAGCTGAGCTACCAGGGAAGCCCTAAGGCTAGGGCTAATTCCACACACTCAACAAGGGCTCAGAATTTCCTGCCAGCACATGTATACCGTGTAGTCTCTTTTGAAGACTTCTTGCTCTTCTAGTGATTGGTTGAACCTCCATGACATTGTTTTCTCAGCAGGAAGATTTTCTGATCTAATGGTGTTGGTTCAGAATAAATAAAATATTGACTTGTTTCCTTCTCCATGAAAGAGACTTTGAATGCCTCTAAATTACTACTCTCTATAAAATTGGCCTGACTATCAGAGCAAAAATTTTTGTTTCAACATAGAATTACACAATCCAACTTCTAAGTCCCCCAGGCCAACACATTCAATTTCTCAAAGAAACAGAGAAAGGCTAACAGAATCTGAACTGATTTTTTCACAAGAAAATATAGAATTTATCCTGGAGTTCCTTTTGGTAGGTCTATGCCAACCTGTGAAAAACCCAAATGGTTTGTGCAACCTCCATAGCCCTTTCAGTTTTGTTTAAAACTTTCAAGCAGGTAAAGGCCAGTCACAGGTCTGAATAAGAAGCAGTTTCCAGACTTCCAAAGTCAATTTCCCACTTTCTAGGAAAGAAGCATGTGAAACTTTAATTGGACAGCACCTCTAGAAAGGCTCTGCCTTCAACTCAGTGATTTCTAAGACCATTTCCAAGTGAGTTCATTCAGCAGAACTACCTGTATTTGTCACAATGGTGTGATTTGGGGCTTTCCTGGTAGCTCAGCTGGGTAAAGAATCTGTATGCAATGGTGCAAACCCCAATTCAATTCCTGGTTCAGGAAGATCCCCTAGAGAAGGGATAGGCTACCCACTCCAGTATTCTTGGGCAGATAAAGAATCTCAACTGGTATCTCAGCTGCTAAAGAATCCTCCTGCAATACAGAATACCTGGGTTCGATCCCTGGGTTGAAAAGATCCCCTGAAGGAGGACATGGCAACCCACTCCAGTATTATTGCCTGGAGAATCCCCATGGACAGAGAAGTCTGGCAGGCTACAGTCCATGGGGTCGCAAAGAATCGTACATGACTGAGCGACTAAGCATACACAGTGTGATTTTAGAGGGTGAGCTGGAAATCTTGGGAAAGTTATTTTGCTTCTTCAAGTGGCACACTTCTTCATACAAAAACATAAGATGACTAACACAATGTTATATTTTGAAAAGAGGCTTGTAAGCCCTGCTATCCAAGTGCGGGTTATTATTTTTTATCATTAACAGTGAAAATGATGAATATCTTCCATGGGACAATGCTGAATATTTTACACATTCAGTGGTCAATCTTTCGATGAATGTTTGGAGTTTTCAAGAAGTCGGTAACTCAAGAATGAATTCAGATTAGTGTAATAGATGAGTTTCCCTATTTGGCTGCCAGCTGGGATAAAGTTCTACAGACTTGAAACAAAGCTGTTATATACACACAATAGTGGCTAGTGGAACCTACAAGTCTTCACTTATAAATTTGCTAGTTTTGTTATGTAGGTCACTGAGTTTACCTTTCTGGCTTCAGTTAGCATGCTTGTGAAATCCGAGGAAAAGTTTGGCACCTCACAGTCCTGAAGGGTGAGACAACTACCTCTCTCCCGGGTACAGTGGTTAATGTCTAAATGTGCTCTTGAAAGGCAGCTACTGTGATGCTCCCTAATGGTTGGTGTCATTGGTTTTTTAGTTAATTCTTTGAACATCAATCCATCAGTGATATTTTCTCCCATATTCAGATGGTTGGCCTTCTTATAGTTTTGGAAATTATCAGGTACTACCTCTGAATGAAAATATAGCCTGGTGTAGGAGGTATTCAAATAATAATAATAATGCTGATAATCTAAAGTAGCAATAATAATAATTTTCATTTCTTTAAAATTTATTGTTTGGTCTGGACTTGGGAATTTAAGAATTCTTTTTTTTAGTGTTGGGAGAGAGAGAAAGAGAGAGCATGAGAGAGAAAGGTTGATTACTGGATAAATAAAAGGTATTTCAAGGAACCCAAAAGCAGAAAGTACCAATGAATTTCAGTAGAGATTAGGGTCCAAAATTGAAAAACTATCAGGAATTAAGGTTCATATTTCTAGAGCCATACTGTCTTTGCTTTTTCTGTATCTCTGAACCCTCATCAGAGAAGTAATCTCAGGAAGTGTTCCTATGATTCCTCTTTGCTCAAACACTGAGAGAGACACTGGTGTCTCTGATTTCCCCATCCAGGTATTCCAGGAGCAAAGCCAACTGGCCACTCTTCTTTTAGATTCCCTCCCCTCCTGTCCCCGAGTGTCCTCTTCTGTTCCAGTCAGTGCCAGCCACCAGGAAAGAGTGAATGGTCACAAGCAGGGCTGCAGAGTCTCTTGGGCTGGGGTAGTCACAGTCACAGAGTGAGGTTCATTTGTCCCACGTCAAATAACTAGAATAAACCCAAGCCTGGGTGGCACCCAAGTTCATACCATTTTTACTTTCTAATCAAAGTGGTCCAAGGCAGTGCTCACCGGTGACTCAGGGCTGGCCTCAGCGGGATGCAACAGCAAGGGTGTCTGTGAGGCTGGCCCTTGGTTAAGCACCCACATCCAACATCATGAAAATATAGCAAGGAAGTGAAAAGGTCTTTGGGAGAAACTGATTCTTCGCCTATCACAGGAAGTGGCTTCAGACAAGTCCATAAGATCAGTGCCCTGTTGGTCATTGATAGACACACGAATCATGTGGAAGTCTTATTAAAGGGCAGATTCTGCTTCTATTCTGTGAGGGGGCCCAAAAGTCTTCAGCAAATTCTCAGGTGATGCCAATGCTGAGGATGCTGTACCATGGAGGAGGTTTTAGGGGAAAAAAAATTAAAAGATCTCAAGCCGTAAGAATTCTGCAGTTTCCTGGATCTAACACATAGCTGCATGGAGAGCTGGTTCCTTGGCTAGCTCACTCCTCTGTGTCCACATTTCCACCAACCCTAGCAATGAGGTGAGTAACCACACCTACAGCAGCTTGCTGGCCCAGCTAAATAAAGAGCATGTGCTGGCTGGAAAAAAAAAAAAATGTTGGCAAATAATCAGTGGGTGGCTACATCAGCCAATTTATTTGGAGTTTGTCTTGTAAAGCTATCCAGGCTGTTTTATGCCAGAAATGGTTTCCTTTTTCCTTAATTCAACTTTGGAGAAACTTACTAATGAGCATGGTGAGTGGAATTTTTATATGGCTTGCTAATTAAAGCACTCTGAAGTCATTACTTAACATTACTTCTAATGGGGTGAAGGGGAGGCTCTTGGTGCTCCCCTTCCCAGCTTTGACAGGAGCTTAGAGCCTAATTACCACCCCATATTGATTGGGTGCTTAAGATATATTAGATACAATGTGAAATCAATGGCATGTATTGTCTCTTTTTTTTTTTTTTTCACAGAAATCTATGAGCTAGGTGCTATTTTTATATTCATTTTAGCAATGATGAAACTGATCCCAGAATACATTATACGAGGTGACCCAGCACTGTCTAAAACTGATCTGACACCTGTGTGGAATGTTTCCACACTGCCCTTGCTCCCCGGTATACATCCCATCTCTCTGACTTTGGGTTGATGCTGTGTTTCAGTATCCACTTTTAACCCATCCTCAGTACAGACTTTCTCCTCTTTTACTCCTTCATGGGGAAGCTAGAAATGTTGCAAAGCCATTCTGGCTACACCCAGTCTCCCTTTATTGTGGGTGTACTATTTTTGCTACCTTCCTTTGGTTTATTTCATTAACTATGATCTTCAGTCTCCTCAATGGTAGTTCCAGAGATTTTCCACGTATCCTAAACCCATATCCCAGATGTGTCTCCATCTCTTAGCAGAAAGGGTGCTTCACATCCCTCTTTCTCTTGCTTTAATGTAATAATGGAGACAAATTTTTCTAAAGTCACTTACATGTATTTTTGACTAAAATATCAGAAAACTCAAGTGATTGTGATTTAAACAATGAAGACTATAAATCTCTCTCCAAACAGGAAACCGGAGGTAAGCAGTTCCAGAGGTAACACACTAGCTAAATGTTATCATTAGACCCAGATTTCTCCTGCTCCATCGGAGTGTTTAACTTTTGGTCCTTAGGTTCTGCCTTGTGGTTATAAGATGGTGCCCTCATTCCAAGTATCATGACCTCATACTACCAAGTTCAAGGAAAGAAACTTATTTATCATGGAGCAAAATAATTTCCTGATGGCTCAGATGGTAAAGAATCTATGTGCAATGCAGGAGACCCGGGTTTGATCCCTGGGTCAGGAAGATCCTCTGGAGGAGGGCATGGTAACTCACTCCAATATTCTTGCCTGGAGAACTCCATGGACAGAGAAGCCTGGTGGGCTATAGTCCATAGGGTTGCAAAGAGTTGGACACCACTGAATGACTAACACACATACACACACACACACAAAATAACTTCCAGAAGTTTCCTCAGCAGAGATCTCTTTGATATATATTTGGTCCTCTGTCCACCCCCAAATCAATTGCCAACAGAAGGGAATGGGGTAGCCATGCGGAGTCTAGATCAATTGTGATTCATCCTCCAAGACTGAGACGTAGGACAAAACTTCCCTTAGCACATTGCCACGAGGACAAAATTCACACTTGTGGTTCCTACAAACTAAGAAAGATGCTGTAATGTCACTACTGGGTGGAAACCTATATTGTGCAACTCATTTCCCTCCTCAGGGCTTCGCTCCATCTGCTGCTGCTCCCTCCCTGCCTCCAATGTGCCACGTGGAGTCATGCATCTCCTTCAACCTTCTGATTTCTTCCTTTCCAAGGCTAAATTCTCCACATTACCACTTTTCATGGTGCCATTCTTTTCACTTTACTCCATCAATGATCATTCCAGTTTTGACTTTCTCCTTTTCCTTCAAATATATGTCAATGCTCCAGATAAGAATTAATACAAACAAAAGCAAAAAAAAAAGCACAGAAAGAAAAAAAATTTGCCTTCTTTAGCTTTATGCCATAAAATTACAATTTTAGTTCTTTCTTTTTGCCAACCAGATCTCCAAAAAGTAATCAATATTCTGTGCTTTCATTTCCTCATCATTCACTCCTGCAAATCTAGAGTCATGATTCTGGCCCCACATGTGAAAAGAACACAGCACCACCAAACTCTGATCCAATTTAATGACTTTCTTCTCAAGATCTATCCTCATCTAGGAACTTATTCCTCCCTTGGTCCCTGTAGCTCTGCAAAATTCAGTGTCTGTTCATCCCCAGCCTGTGCACCCAGCCAGCCAATTCTTTGACCTCTCCACCTCTGTCTCATTTACTGGATCTTCATTCACCAGATTTTAAGTAACTTGAGGAAGGGATCATGTCTTATTCATCATTATTACCTACATCATGTGTGGGGCAGAATTCTAGATCAAAGCTCATCTGTGACAAAACTTCTTGTTTCCTTGATTCTTCTCTCCACCATCTCCAAACCATATTGTTATCAGAGTTACACTTCTGAAAGGACAAATTTGATCTTATTAGTTCCTTATTAAAAACATAAACTTAGCGTATCAACCAAGTTCTTTCACAAGACAACCCAAAGGAATTTTTTAACTTGAAGTCCTACCACTATATTCACACTCTACACATATATATGCACACACACACAAACCACACATATAATACTGTTTCTCAAAGTTCATGCACCACCATCATCAGAATCACCTGGGAAATTTGTTTTAAAAGAAAAGTGCTGAGCCATACTCAAGATCTCAGGCTCTCTAGGTGGTGCTAGTGGTAAAGAATCCACCTGCCAATGCAGGAGACTCAGGAGACGCAGGTTCAACCCCTGGGTCGGGAAGATTCCCTGGAGGAGGAATTGGCAACACACTCCAGTATTCTTATCTGTGAAATCCATGGACAGAGGAGCCTGGCAGGTTTCAGTCCATGGGGTTGCAAAGAGTTGGACTTGATTTAGGGACTAAACAGCAACAACTCAGAACCAACTTAATCAGAATCATTAGAGTGGCCTAGCCTGGGCACCTGTATTTTCAACATGCATCCAAGGCATTCCTAAATACTTACTGAAGTCTGAAGTTATGGCCTTATGTCATACTTAGTAAGCAAAACAGGTTCAATGAAATATGAATGCTCCCATTTTTCTAATTTCTAAGGCAATGGCACCCCACTCCATTACTCTTGCCTGGAAAATCCCATGGACGGAGAAGCCTGGTAGGCTGTAGTCCATGGGGTCACTAAGAGTTGGACACGACTGAGTGACATCACTTTCACTTTTCACTTTCCTGCATTGGAGAAGGAAATGGCAACCCACTCCAGTGTTCTTGCCTGGAGAATCCCAGGGACGGGGGAGCCTGGTGGGCTGCCGTCTATGGGATCTCACAGAATCGGACACGACTGAAGTGACTTAGCAGTTAACAAGCATTTATTTATCCATTTAATTTTTTCATGTAAATGGGGATGGGAATGGAAAGTCTCTGAAATAGAGTGGAAAACTGAACCAAGTATCACTACATCAATAAGCTTATTAAAATTTTTTATTGTCAACAGTTTTATTCACCTGAAGGAGATGTTTTGACCATCTTTGAACAAAATTCACTAGGTCATTTGTTTGCTCATTTAGATATTTTGGAAATGATAAAGTTTGAGTGCCCACTTTTTGAAAAGAACTTTTTGCCTGTGGTTTACTTTTCATCTCTAACTTAAGGGAAGGAGTCTTTCTGCTGAGCTGTTTGGTGGCATCAAAGGTGACACAAGCCACAGGTGGTCACTTGGTGTACTCCCCACATGAGTTATGTTCACTTCCTGTGTATCAGCCATCTCTACTGATGCCTTGCCGCCAACATGCCCATTTCCTACATTGCTGGAAGCACCAAAAGCTCGGGGATTTCACGAGCACACAGATACGCTTAATGAAAGCATGCCAAGGTTCCAGTCGAAATCTGATTTGAAAGTTTTATGAAATTTTACACAAGGCAAATACAGAATATTTGTGAAAGCCATTTGTTATCTTAAATACTTACTATAAAACTTTGCCATCTCAATGGAAAAAGACAATCTATTGTGTTATTTCTTAACGCTGGATATCTCCCCATTCTCCCTTTTCTAGCTCCAACCCTTTCCATTCATTTTGGTGACCATGTAAATGGAATAAAATATTGATAGACTATGACAACTGTAGCCATGTTGAAGATTTAAGTAGATTGTAGCATTGTAAACAGCCTCAGGGTTAGCAGGGAAGATGGTCAGAGTTCCACATCCAATGCAGTCATTTCTCCCTTTCATACAGATGTAGCTTTAGTCTCAGTTGGTCACTCTCTCTCCCAGCTACCATTTCTGTTCCCTCTCTTCTTCCACTGACCCAGATAAATAAGCCCACCAAAATACACTGCTTTTGATATTGTCTCTGACCTGAGGTCATAGAGGAAAGACTCAAAATGAAAATAGAAATCAAATCAGATCCATAAATGGATGCCAGAGGGGATGATAAAATAAAGGACAAAGAGACTGGTCCAAGCACCTCATTTTCTCCACAAAATGAATTTTTACCTTGAACAATGGTTTGCTTTTGCAGTCTTTGTTCTCCAAGGACCACAACAATGAGGAAAATTGTTTCAAGTGATGAACCATCCATGCTGGGAGCTAGGAAGCAGCAGATTGGCCCCAATTGCCAGAGAGAGGCAAATATTCTTGAAGGCTGCAGTTGGCTGTACACATCAGAGTATTCACCTTGGCCTGAGTGAGTCATGCCGAGTTCACACAGAGCAAGACTGCTGAAGAAATCAGATTTTGATTTGGCTTCTGAGTAGCTGCTCTAAGCAGCAGGCTTGACAGCACTCCAGCAGGCAGGAGCCTTTGGATATCTCATTCAGGAATGAGGACTGGGTTTCAGCCTGCTGAGGAGCAGGAAGAATAGAATGAAGAGCCTGTACACGTGCGGACTCCTGAGATGGGTTGCGGCTGCTTGCCACCTCCACGGAGCAACTGCATGTTTGTAAAGTTTCATGTTTGTACATGTCTGTTGAAGGAAAATTCCATATGATGTTGGAAGGTAGTTTACTGCCTAAACTTTCCAGATAAGAAGAAGGTGGATACTGTGCCCTGTGACTTGCAGCATGACAGCAATTGACACTCATCCTGATCATACAATAGAGGGCCAGGAAAGGTAGAAAATACAGAACCAGAATGATGAGAATTTATCAATTCATTTCAGAAGTGAAGAGAGCAAGAGGGAGAAACAGAGAGAAAAGGGGAAAGGAAAGCAGCCCAAGTCCAAATCTAGGCAGAGAGGGGCCAGAGTGCAAGTTCCTTCAGTGTTCCCCTTGCACTTCATAGTCAGAGGGTGAAGAGATTGCTGTTCACAAAGAACAGAGATTACTGTTGCTGTCAGAATGTCAAACAGCAACAAAAATGTAGGCGCTAAATGTTCCGCCACCCCAACCCTAACTCACTCTAACCTCACAGTTCACCCACTGAATGGTCACATGTGTGGTTTTCAGTTCTAATTTTCCTCTCATTAACAAAAGACATTGGCCAAAATCTCTCAAAGTTATTCCCAATTCCCAGTGATTTTGCGGACTATTCCTATCACTGGAGGGGTCAGACAATTAAATAAGTAAATGTGAGTTTGTCACCCCCAAAGGACTCTGCTACTAAAGACATAAGTCCTTTCAGCTCAGGGTGTCTCGAGTATAGAAGGTGTGAGGGAATGAATGCATCTTTACTCCATCAATGGACTGAAATAGCTCTGATCCTAAAGGGCTCATCAACTTTACTTTACTGAGGACTAGAGAGGACAAGGGAGAAGGAAATGGCAACCCACTCCAGTGTCTTGCCTGGAGAATCCCAGGGACGGGGAAGCCTGGTGGGCTGCCCTCTATGGAGTCATACAGAGTCGGACATGACTGAAGTGACTTAACAGCAGCAGCAGCAGAGAGGACAAGATTGCAAACAGCTGATGGAAGATAGATCATTGAAAACTGATTTTGAGATCCAAGTTGCATAAAGCTTCCAGAAAATAAATTGTTGCCTGCAGAGATGGAGATGGGAGTGTTTCCAAATGGTGATCTGAAATCCTCTTATAATGAGCTCATCTTTATTATCTCTGGATGTGGATCTGTCTCATAGACGTAGAGTATAGGTGACTTTAATCACTGATGGCGACATCATCAACCTATCAGGTACATATGACTGCAACTCTTTATCCTGGAGTTTCTCAGGACACTTTTTAAGAGAAGCACGTGGGTTGTTTGCACTCTGACCTTATCATATTGACCGAACAGGCCTAAAGTATGATGAGCCAGGCCACTCAGCAGTTAGTAATAAAATATAAATGATTGTGTTTATAAATAAGTGTAAATAATTATATCTTTTAAAGTATATAATTTTGTAAACACAATAATCAGTCTGTTGAAAGAGCTAAGCATAGTTGCTTCTTACCAAATCAAACCAGAGAGCTCATCTCAGTACCTGTTGACATGGATGTCACTGCTGGGCTGTGACCATTCAGGGGTCCTCTGTCATTTTCACAATACGTAGGTAGACAAGCTGTTTTAAGCAGCAGATCTATTGCTTTCATGACATAATTAACTGTTTTATTTATGTGTTTAATCCTAACACAGAACTTTGCATTGCCAGTGCTCTCAGATATATGACATTTTCCTCCACAGTGAAAACATAGGTACAAATTCAGCTGGCAACATAGACAAGGTGTTGTGTGGCAAGGTGTTTTCTCCTGTGGTCAAAGAGCTCCTCCAAGTGAAAGGGTAGCGAGGGAGATCTGCCCCAAGTGCATCCAGTCTCTCCATACCCCCAGAGGCTTCAAACTAGTCCCACAATGAGCCATCAATAGAAAGCCAAATACCTGACACACACTCAAAAGTCCCTTGATAAGTACCTTTCCTGAATCACATTTGGTATGATGTAACCAGGCTATATCAGAGAAAGCAATGGCACCCCACTCCAGTACTTTTGCCTGGAAAATCCCACAGACGGAGGAGCCTGGTGGGCTGCAGTCCATGGGGTCGCTAAGAGTTGGATACGACTGAGCGGCTTCACTTTCACTTTTCACTTTCATGCATTGGACAAGGAAATGGCAACCCACTCCAGTGTTCTTGCTTGGAGAATCCCAGGGACGAAGGAGCCTGGTGGGCTTCCGTCTATGGGGTTGCACAGAGTCGGACACGACTAAAGCAACTTAGCAGCAGCAGCAGCAGCAACCAGGCCATATATGGGATTGTTATATAAAACTACTGGTACTGTTACATCTGTTATTGTTACATCTGTTAAGTATGCCAGAGAGGACATAGTTACATTCCACTGTGTCCTCTTTTCCACAATCCCAGGAGTAATATCTGTGTGGTCTTAGTATCAAGAATGGCTGTGTTTCTCCTGGGCAATGGTGTGTTTGTACTTTTATTTCACAAAGATTCAACAGTGAGTAACATCACATTTTCCAATAGGTAGAAATGGGTTTCCCTCCTGGTTTTCTGAAAATGTGTTCCCAAGGGTCCTAAAGCCTTCTAAAAAATATTGTCCTGTTTGTGTTTTTACTTATGTTTTTTTTTTTAATATAAGGATATTTGAGGACAGGAATCAGAACACTTTTTCTATGAAAAGGCTAAATAGTAAATATTTTAGGTTTTGTGGGCCGCATGCATCCCTGTCACGTGACATATATGACATGGGTGAATTGTAAGGTTAGAGTTAGGGTTGGGATGGCAGAACATTAGAGCCTAGTTTTTGTTGCTGTTTGACCTACTGACAGCAACAGTAATCTCTGTTCTTTGCTCATTGTGATTTATCCCCTCACCATGCTAATCCCAATCTCCTATCCTATTATATAGCCAGCCATTTAAAAGTATAAAGACCACGCTTTAAAAAAAATAATATGCATGAAATATAGCTGATTTACATTGTTGTGTTAGTTTCAGATAGGCATACAGCAAGGAGATTCAGCTGTATGTATGTGTGTGTGTGTGTATACTTTTTTATATTATTTTCCATGATATGTTATTACAAGATACTGAGTATAGCTCCCTGTGCTACCTAGTAGGTCTTTGTTGTTTATTTATTTTATATATAGTAGTGTCCATATACTAACCCCAAACTCTTAATTTATCCTTCCCCTCTTTCCCCTTTTAGTAACCGTTAAGTGTGTTTTCTATGTCTATGGGTCTTTCTGTCTTGTAAGTTCATTTGTATCATTTTTTTTAGATTCCACATATAAGCTATACTAAGTGAAGCAAGTCAGACAGAGAAAGACAAATATCATGTAAAAACAGTTCTTAGCTCACTGACCTTACAAAAATAGCAGTATATGAGATTTGGCCCACAGGCCATAGTTTCTTGACCCCTGTTTGAGCACCACTGGATGACCTCATTTCTGAAAACTGCCATGCAATTGCAGGGTCTTCAGATTGTGTTTGCACTAATGTTTCTGCTGGTGCCAAATGGTACTGTTTGCACTGATGTGGGGTAATGAGGGAATAAAGAAGGCTAGCATTAACTATAATTAACTGTAAATGGCATGTTTGTTCTAAGAGAAGGCCAAACCTCAGAAAGTCAATCTACAGATAAAGATTTCAAGTCGTTCGAAAGATGGAGAGTGAATGAGCTCAACAGTCCACAGCCGTGGCAGAACCATGCAAACATAAGGGCTGTGAATTTGCTCCATGTGGAGTGGAATTCTGTTCCATATTCACACTGTGAGGGGCAATTTTGTTTCAGCAAAATAGCAGCACTTATCTTATTAAATTAATGTTATTAGTTTCAAATTGACTGGCTTTTTAATGTGTTTACGTTTAACTCATTGAGTTTAATTTGGTCTTATAACTGTACAGAAACACTGCAGACTGCACAATCAGATTCCTTGGTTCAAAACCCAGTTCTGCCACTTCCCACCTTTGTGTAAATTACTTAAGCTTAACAAATTACATATATGTGTGTGTGTGTGTGTGTGTATAATCCTCATAATGGATTATGCTTTCATCACTCTATCCCTTGTTTATCTATATATAATTAAATAAAGAATAATAAAAAGAATTTTAAAACACTAAGAAGGGAATCAAGAGAAAAACGTACATTGAAAAGGCTTTTATACATTTCTCAAGATGGAGAAAATCTAAAATAATTATTAGGATATGCATTTCTCCTCCTTTCCAAGTTCTTATTTTTTGAAGCCCTGTTTTTATTTATTTATTTATTTGCATGATTTCTTACCCTTTAGCATCACTGGGGGAAATGGCAACCCATTCCAGTATTCTTGCTGGGAAAATCCCAGTATGTGGGGTCACAAACAGTTGGATACAACTGAGGATACACACACACACACACACACACACAGATCCCTGCAACACACATCCATGTATCCTGTGACAAATGTGTGTTCACTTTTAAGCTGATTTTTAGGTAATAAAAATAAAGCCCATTCATGATAATAAATCCAGAGTACAGGTGGTAGACCTCCTCATCACGCTAATCCCAGTTTCCTATCCTCTCCCCAGAGGAAACTCCATGAATATTATCTTAAACTTCTTTCCAGAAACCTTAAATTTTGCTCCATTTGCAAAAATACTTTCTTTCTGCATTTCCAAATATCTTTATGTCTTTCAAAAACCCAAGTGGGCTAATTTAAAAAAATACAGTGAATTTTGGCGTGACATGGAGGGCCAGAGGACCCTGAGGAGCAGCCCAAGCCTGATGTAGGGTGGCTATGAAAGAGGAAGGAGAGAGAGTTGCCTTCTGAAAGGCTCCCAGAGGTTCAAGAGAGCCGGGTCACTCAGGAAATGCATATCTTACTTTACTTCCAGAGAGTGGGATGAACTTGTGTTCTCAGAGGTGGGAGAAAGAAGAGGTGAGATAAGATACAACGGAGGTGGAAGCATCAGCCAGATTCCTGGTAGTCTGGAAGTGATGCCTTTTTAAATTTTATCTAGAACATACTGGTCAGCCAATATCAAATTGTAAGCAGGAGAATGGTACAATTAGAACTGTAGCTCGACAAGAAGGCAGACTCCAGAGGTTGAGAGATCAAGGTGGCGCCTCTTACTGGGTCTGAGTGAGACAGGAGATGGAGGGGGCCGGGGTCACAGCCCCACCTTCAGGGTTGCTGACTCATTAAGTCTGGTGTGAAGCCCAAGAATCTGCATTTCCAGAAAGTTCCAGTGTTTGTAGATGCTCCTGCCTGGGGACCACACTTCGAAAAAGGTTGGATTAGAAAAATGGTAGTAAAAATGGTTTTAAAAAAGCAGGTTTGGGTATCAAGCAGGTAGAAAAGGAGGAGCTGAAGGATGGAAGGATCCAGGGCTGCATTTCAGATCCTGACTGCAATATTTAGTCTCTGAGGTGGGGAGGGGAGGGAGGGAAAAGAATATTTGCTAAAGGTAAGATGATGCCTTCCCCTGGGGAACTGTTTTTGGCATGATTATGTTGCATGAAGGGGGAACTACTGAGAAGGCAGATAATCACATTTGTAGGCAAGGAAAGGGGCTTCCCAGGTGGCTCAGTGGTAAAGAATCCACTTGCCAATTCAGCAGATGTGGGTTCAATCCCTGGGTCGGGAAGATCCCCTAGAGAATGAAATGACAACCCACTCCAGTATTCTTGCCTGGAAAATCCCAGTGATAGAGGAGCCTGGCAGGCTACAGTCCATAGGGTCACAAAGAGTCGGACGTATTTAGCTACTGAACAACAATGACAGGTAAGGAGAGACGTCTAGACTAATAATAGAGTTTAAAAAGTCATTCTAATATAAGGGACAGAAATCATGTGGGTGAATGAGAGAGAAAATGAAAATGAGAAGAATAGGCCCAGATGGAACTGTAGATAACTCACGAGAGATTTTGAATAAGATAATCTTATTAATTCCTTAAAACTTGATGAAAGTGAAAGAGGAGAGTGAAAAAGTTGGCTTAAAACTCTGTACACTCATGGCTGATTCATGTCAATGTATGGCAAAAACCACTACAATATTGTAAAGTAATTAGCCTCCAATTAAAATAAAAAGAAAAAAAAAATAAACACTCTTTTGACTAGAGTCAAAAGAATGTACCAGTATGTGTGTGGTGGGGGCGGGGCGAAACTCAACATTCAGAAAACAAAGATCATGGCATCTGGTCCCATTACTCCGTGGCAAATAGATGGGGAAATAATGGATACAGTGAGAGACTTTATTTTTGGGGCTCCAAAATCACTGCAGATGGTGGCTGCAGCCATGATATTAAAAGATACTTGCTCCTTGTAAGAAAAGCTATGGCCAACCTAGACAGCATATTAAAAAGCAGAGACATTACTTTGCCAACAAGTTCATCTAGTCAAAGCTGTGTTTTTTCCAATAGTCATGTATGGATGTGAGATTTGAACTATAAAGAAAGCTGAGCACTGAAGAATTGATGCCTTTGAACTGTGGTGTTGGAGAAGATTCTTGAGAGTCCCTTGGACAGAAAGGAGATCCAACCAACCCATCCTAAAGGAAATCAGTCCTGAATATTCATTGGAGGACTGATTCTGAAGGTGAAACTCCAATACTTTGGCCAC
Source organism: Bubalus bubalis (assembly GCF_019923935.1). Lineage (NCBI taxonomy): Eukaryota > Metazoa > Chordata > Mammalia > Artiodactyla > Bovidae > Bubalus > Bubalus bubalis. Next base: position 77,067,711 of record NC_059163.1, read on the forward strand.
TTGATGTGAAAAACTGATTCATTTGAAAAGATCCTGATGCTGGGAAAGATTGAAGGCAGGAGGAGAAGGGGATGGCAGAGGATGAGATGGTTGGATGGCATCACCAACTCGATGGACACAAGTTTGAGTAAGCTCTGGGAGTTGGTGATAGCCAGGGAAGCCTGGTGTGCTGCAGTCCATGGAGTGGCAAAGAGTCGGACAGGACTGAGCGACTGAACTGAACTGAACTGTATACTCACAAAAAAGAGTATGACCTTTCTTTCTCTACTTAAAATAGAGGAAAACAGAATCTAACATATTTACCAAAGCAGATGAAAGTGAAAAGTGAAAGTCCAGGCAAGAATACTGGAATGGGTAGCCTTTCCCTTCTCCAGGGGACCTTCCCAACCCAGGGGTTGGTCTCCCACATTGCAGGCAGATTCTTTACCAGCTGAGCCACAAGGGAGCTAATAACTGAAATCCTACATTGTTCATATAAATAATTTTCAAAGGGAGAAACTGAGCGAAAGGAAAACTAGCTTCAGTGGCTTGCCGAAGTCCCTGCCAGGCAACCAGAAGAACTTGTTAAAGAAAACTTATCATCAAAGCTTGAAAACTGTAATAGGGAAAGATGGACATTAGGAATGCTCAGCAATAGAGAAATAAATGAATAAACAACTTTGAAAATGAATGAGCTAGCACTCTACATAGATTCATGTATGATCCAAAAATATTTAATGAAAAATAAGATTTCAGAATATATTCATTATGATATATGAATCATATAAGAAACCATAAAAGCAATCAGAAATCATAAAAGCAAACCTGTATTTTTATTTGAGCATCTTTGTCAAGTTGTTTTCTTCCCTCTGATTATTTTATTATGAAATATGTCATATTTTTTGGCCCCTGAATTCATTTAATTTACTTTTTTTCCTACTTTGAAAAAAATTGAGGTATATCTAACACATAACATTGCATTAGTTTTAGGTATAAACATAATGATTTGATACATGTAAATATTGTGAAATGATTATCACAATAAGTTTGTCAACATTCATCACCATGCATAGTTACAATATTTTTTCTTATGATAAGAAAATTTAAGATTTACTTTCTTAGCAACTTTCAAATATACAATTTAGTGTCAGTACTTACAGTCACCAGGCTGTGTATTATATCTCCATGCCTTAGTTATATTATCACTTAAAGATTGTACCTTTTGACCACCATCATTCATTTTAAAGTCTCATCCCTCAGTCCTCATAAACATGTCAGATATCTTATAAAGCGTATGCTATGTTAAGTCGCTTCAGTCATGTCCCACTCTGTGCGACCCCGTAGACGGCAGCCCACCAGGCTGCCCCGTCCCTGAGATTCTCCAGGCAAGAACACTGGAGTGGGTTGCCATTTCCTTCTCCAGGGCACGAAAGTGAAAAGTGAAAGTGAAGTCGCTCAATTGTGCCCGACTCTTAGCAACCCAATAGACTGCAGCCTACCAGGGTCCTCCGTCCATAGGATTTGCCAGGCAAGAGTACTGGGGTGGGGTGCCATTGCCTTTTCCATAAAGTGTATACAACATGGGTATAATTTAATGAATAGTAATACAACAAATATCCTCTACCCACCATCCATCTTAGGAAAGATAGCATCACCCTAACTGCCCCTTATCCAGTCACATGCTCCCTTCATCACACCAGAAGTAAACACTCTTTCTAGACTTTGTGGTTATAATTCTCTCATTTTCTTTAAAGTTTCACAACAAATGTATATATACTAAATAATATGTTTAGATTTGTATATTTTAAACTCCATGTAAACAGAATCATATTTTTTATTCTTATGTGATTTGCATTTTTTGGCATAATGATATCTTCGCAATAGTAATTGATATGTATGCACTGTTATGGGTTGAATTGTGCCCCCCAATATTCAGATACTAAAGTCATAACCCCAAGTACCTCAGAACATGACCTTATTTGGAAACAAAGTAATTGCAGATATATTTAATTAAGATGAGTTTACATTTGACTAGTGTTTATGTGTGCTTAGCTGCTCAGTCGTGTCTGACTCTTTGCAACCCCATGGACTGTAGCCCACAAGGCTCCTCTGTCCACAGGATTTCCCAGGCAAAGATACTGGAGTGGGTAGCCATTTCCTACTCCAGGGGATCTTCCTGACCCAGGGATTGAACCCATGTCTCCTGCATCGCCTGTTTTGGCAGGCAGAGTCTTTACCACTGCACCACCTGTGAAGACCCTACATCAGAGTAGGGTAGGCCTAATTCAGTATGACTGGTATCCTTATAAACAGAAGAAAATTGGACACAAAGAGAAGGAAGGAAGGAAGGGAGGATGAATTGAAAGGAGTGAAGAGAGAAAGAATAAAAGAGAGAAAGGAAAGATGAGGGGAAGAAAGAAAGAAGGAGAGACACTCCATGTTTCTCTGAAGAGATAGAGTACAAATCAATTAGCAATGAACACCTCAGTGCAGGAACCAGGCTGCAACTAGTATCTTCCATTACCTGCAGATGCCATGAAATGTCTAGCCCCCAATTTTTTTCTCTTATTTAGGAAGAAAGCTTTATGTTGAGTGGAGGTATGTTCATTTGCCCTCGCATGGTCTAATAAGCAAAACCCAGAGGAGGCCAGGGGCTTCATTTCCCCAGAGTCATGAGATTTGCCTTGCTAATCGGGTAGACACTGGCACAGTGGGGAAGAATCATCCAACAGCAAACCCTACTCAGGCTCCTGTTTGCTTCCCCACTGCTGTGGGGAAAAAAAATTAAGTAAAGTGGCCTGGGACACTATGTTTGGAACTTCTAGGCATGACAGTCACTGGACATCTGATAAGCTATGGGGAAATTTCAAAAACTTGTGAGACAGCCAAAATAATTAGGCTGACATGCTGTCATCTACTGCATTCACTTTTTAAAATATGGACAGTATCTACAGCTTTTCACAAAGCCCACTGAACTTTCTAGATGAGTCATAAGACTGCATATTGAATTGTTGTTTTCCTAACTTGCAGTGTCTCTATTACCTGTATTTGATTATGTTTGGAGAGAGTGGGTGATGTTACATTCCAGGGTCCTAATAATATCATCTTCAGGCTTTGGGTCATGAACTTGCCTTGTAAGTTTAAAACTTCTGAGAAAGCTGAGAGTCTGGCACACCATATGCATTTAATGAATATATCTGGAAATTAGTGAATGTATAAATAAATTAATGAATATAAAATAATGAACAAAAACAGTCTGGGTACAATCCAAACTGTGTGTATTCGTCTCCTATGACCGCATAACAAATTATCACAAATTTAAGGGTTAAAAATATGCCCATTTGTTAACTGACAGTTGGCTGAGTTTGAAGTCCAGCACAGAATGATTAGGTTCTCTACCAATGGAATCATAGAGCCAAAATCCAGGTGTCAGTCAGACTGAGTTATTTTCTGGAGACTCTGTGAGAAAATTCACTTCCAAGTTCATTTTTGTTATTGGCAGATTTCAGTTCCTTAGGGCTAGATTACCGAGTTTTCCATCTCCTTGCTGATGACAAGCTAGGACTGCTCTCAGCTCCCAGAAGACAGCATCCATTCCCTGCCATCTACTCCTGTCTATCCTTAAATCAGCAAAGATGATTCCAATTTTTCTACTTCCCATTTCTGGTTGATTCCTCTTCAGTCAGCCAGAGAAAGCTCTCTGCTTTTAAAGGGACCATGTAATTAGGTCAGACCCAAATTTTACAGTTTACACATTAACTGCGCCAGGTAACATTACCGAATCACAAAATAAAGTCTATCAAATTCACAAAGGGTGTGTACAACAAGGGGCAGGAAATCTTGGAGGCCACCTTAGAATTCTTTCCACCATACCATTCAGTGGGCGCCAGGGCACACCACCTTACTTCTCTGAATGCACTATTTGATATTTTAAGAATGCTTGATTATTATGTTGAAAGACCTCAGGGTTCAAAATCAATAAATCATTTTGTTTTCCCTTTTCAGTTTTTAAAAATGTATTTTCTAACCTTGCATCTGCATTCTTCTGAAATAGCTTCTACAGCAGATAGAAAAATTCTATTACTTCCTTCCATTAAATGAGTGGAATATAAATGTAGGCAAAAACAAAAAATATCCCCTTAGAAAAATCCAGTGACTCTGGAGCCCTTCTCAGTTGTAGCACTAAAACTGGATTGTTACATTCATTTTAAGGATTGGTAAAAGGAAACACTGAGAGCCAGCTAGGGTTAAAGGACCTGTCCTCATATCTTCTAGATTAGAGCAATAGTAGTATTCTCATGACTTACTAAGAGAAATGAAAAATACAGAACTGCTGTTATTTCAGAATTTTGCTTTTGTACAAACTGCTGGGTTATTAAAATAGCCATTTTTTGAAATATTTGGTATTTAGGAAATCAGCTTATCATGTAATACAGATTACTTCCATTTATTACTAGTCCATGTATAATTATGCAAGTTATATAGTTACTTGAAAACACTTCTTTGGGGCCCTCAATTTGGGAGGGGGCTTATTTCTTAATTATTTCTATCTTTCTTGTTCACTCTGCAGCAAAAACTCTTCTCAAATTTGAGAAATTAGACATGCTGGCTTGAGTCATTGGATCAAGAACATTAAAGCCATGACTCAGAGAAAGACTGCATTATTGAGAAGAAAAATAGGAAATCAGTAAATTAAAAAAAAAAGATTAGAATGGAAACCAGTACATAGTTACTGATAGTGAGGGAGCAAATATTCTTAAGAATTGCTACATTATTTAGTGCAAAGGGGTTTAAACATATTTTAGCAGATCTGTAACCTCTCGATTTTCATAGTCACACTATGAGTAATTGTTAATGTCCATTTCACAGAAGATACAAGAATTTTTTCTCATTTTATGACTCTTTTATATTAATTCAGTAAATTGTATTATTTAATTTTATCTCCTTTGTTGACTTTTCAGTGTACTAGTCAAAGTTCCCCAGAAAAACAGAACTAACTAGATAGAGAGATAAAGAAATATATTTTCAAGGAATTAGCTTACATGATTATAGAGGCTAGCAAGTTCAAAATCTGCAGGTTAGGCTAAGAGGAGTGGGATCCAGGGAAGAGTCCAGAGGTAGTTTGCTAGCAGAATTTCCCGCTCACTTAAGGGCAGTCAGTCTTTCTTAAGGTCTTCAACTGATTGAATCATATCCTCCTATTATGGAAGGCAATCTACTTTCTCAAAGTCTATTGATTTAAATGTTAATCCCATTAAAAAAGAAACACGAAAGTTTACCAAATATCTGGTTTCTGTGACCTAGCTAAGTTGACACAGAAAATTAACCATCACATTAGTTATAAAGTTTAATTGTGTTATTAGTGGTTGTATGATTTAGCGGTTGCTTTAGTGTTCACAGTTCATATCTTTAACTTATCACAGTCTATTATCAAATGATACCATTTTTCTCCACATAGAGTAAAAAAAATCTTACCACAGCGTACTCTCATTTCTCTGTCCCTGGCTTGTATTCATACATTTTATTTTAAATATAACTAAAAAACATTGTTACTAATTTTGCTTTAAACAATTGATTATCTTTTAAAGATATTTAAATTATTTTTAAAGTATTTTTACTTATCCAATGGATTCTTTGAGAAGGACTAAATTCACACTCCAGAAGGAGCCCTTAACAAATGGCTTCTTGTTCATTAACGAAAGTCCTTATAGAAATAAAATATCTTATTCAATGATCAGGGATTCTCAGATCAACCCCTTTTCCTCCTCACTAGGGAACTCCTTTTTTTCATTCTGAACTATTCAGGATCGGTTGCATACATTTGCTCCTTTACCCTTGTTGTTGTTGTTTAGTCACTAAGTCTCGTTCAACTCTTTGCTATCCCATAGACTGTAGCCCACCAGGCTCCTCTGTCCATGGGATTCCCCAGACAAGAATACTGGAGTGGGTTGCCATTTCCTTCTCCAGGGGATCTTCCTGATGAAGGGATCGAACCTGCATCTCCTGCATTGCAGGCAGATTCTTTACCAATTCTTTACCTCTGAGGCACTGGGGAAGCCCCTCACTCGGAACTTTTAATTTAAATCCTCAGAAATTATTTGTTTTGTATGGGTGAGAAAATACATTTTTCCATTTTAGTTTGCTCTGAATTCACCAACTACATACTGGATTGCCTTCTGGTACCTCTTTCTCCCCCTTTTTGATAATTACACTGGGGTATTTCCTTTGTCTCATCAGCGCTTTATGCAGTTTGTCAAAGATTTGCAGTCTTTGCTTACATACTTATTCAAAGTTCTCTATAAGCATAGATTAGGTGTAAATATGTTGTTTGAGAATCTTTGCTTTCCTTCAACATCCTCTATGAGATGCTGAATTCCAAAATGATCTACTGAGTTGGGACTACCTTCTTTATCTGTATTTTCAAAGCTGAGTTTCCACCAGAAGATGTAAGTCTAGCATGTTCTGTGCTCATCTTCTACCATGCACTACAGTAATAGGTTGGATGAAATGCTTCTCCTTTTTGTGGAAAGACTGGTTTGTTGGGACCCAAGGCATTCATCACTGTATAGAAAAACAGCAATCTTGACTTTTTCTGGTGTGTGTGTGCTTAGTCACTCAGTCACGTCAGACTCTTAGAGACCCCATGGACTGTAGCTCTCCAGGCTCCTCTGTCCATGGACATTCTCTAGGCAAGAATACTAGAGGGGGTTGCCATGCTCTCCTCCACGGAATCTTCCCAATCCAGGGATCAAACCCAGGTCTCCCACATTGCAGGCAGATTCTTTACTGTCTGAGCCACCAGGGAAGCCCAGGTAATACTTTATAATATGTTGTCTGATACATTTCAGAGTAATATTTTTAATGTAACACGTCCATTACCATGTGGATTATATCTTCATTCATGCATATGCACATCTCTTCTCTGGTCTCATGTAGTATGTGGTTCCTTCATTAGTTCATTTTGAACACTTACTAGTCTGTTACTTATCAGGGATATACTGCCTGTAGGAATATCAAGTTAACATGATATACAGGAAAGTCCTTTTCCTACAGAGCTTACAATCTAGTGAGTGAAATATATACAAGCAAATGAGCTATCACAATACTGAATGAAACGTATTTAAGGGAAAAATAAAATACTGTGGAAAGGAGTACGAAGAAAAATTCCTATAGCTAAGGGGTAAAAACTATTACAGAATAGCCCATTTTAAGATATAATTAAATATTAAAACCTTCTTAAGTAAGAAAGTATAACTGGATACTCAGACACTTATCTCACAATCACTTGTAAAAGAAAAAAAAAAAAAACTCAAGTGAGAATTTCCACTAAAAACTGATTATACTGTAAACAAAAGTAAATGATTTTTAAGTAAATTTACCACTGTAAACTTAAACGTGAGCTACAACAACATTCATCGAACTACTGATAACTTAAATGCTCAAACATCAATAAAATGTGCTTATTGATTCAACAGGATTAAAATTTAGATAGCAAAATAATCTTTACATAAGAGCTTTACACTAAAAGTAAGCACACTGAAAAATGCCTGTACGTGTGGATATATAGTTATCTACCTTCACTCAAAAGGGTTTTTCACTGAACATTTTTAATGGTGCTATAAAATAAAATCAATATGAAAAGAGCAAGAGAAAAATTCAAAAAAAGAAAATTAACTTACAGACAGAAAAGAAAATATTTAAAAGCATCACAAATATAGTACAGAATTCAATACTCTTATGTAGTATTCTAAGACAGCAACTCCCAAGTGCTAAAATAAACTATTGTCATCTGAATAAAACTAAAATACAAATTGGGGGCAGCAAATCAATTAGGAGATGTAGGCATTTGAAAGAGAATTTATATCTGTAAATGCCATTATTATTATGAACATGAAAACTTCCTCTCCAGAAATAAAAAGGGGGGGGGTAGATATTACAGTTTGATCATTTCTAGTACCCATATCTAAACTGTCTACCTATATATAAACATTTCCAAAAATACTCTTTGCCAGCTGTACAATAAGCAGATCTCAAGAACCAGACTCCTTAAGCTAAGTCCTAGGCAGTATTTATGACTATGAATAACTGTGCTTAAAAACAACTCACATGGGCATGGCATCTTACAGCTTGAAAATTATATATACTGCTTTTAAGCCCCTCTGTCTGGTAGATGGTGGATGTATTATTAGGCCCACCTTAGGCTGAGCAAATAGATATTATAATAGTAAAGGAATTGTCTGAGGCCATGTAATAGATAGGAAAAGATAAAGAACTATAATTTAGGTCCCCTGACTTCTAGTCCTGTAGTTGTTACTCTCCACCACATGGTACCTCTTGTTGCAACCCATCCACTACATCCCTAGTCTGAAAAAAAAAAAAAAAAAAACTTGCAAGAAGCTGCCACTGACGAGACATATTAGAAACTTGTGCAAATTCTAAAGGAACGATAAATAATTTTTTTTAATGTGTGTGACTTTCATAAAGGAACATGATGGAAACTTACTGAAGTAATTTTGTTGATGGTGATGATTTTTATTCTTTTTATAATAACATTTTTATCTGTTTCTAAAATACTAATTCATGTTCATTACAGAAAGATTAAAAAATATAAAAGACTATAACAAAGAAAATTAAAAATCACTAATTACATTCTGTCCTCTACTGTGATTTTCTTCGAAAGACCAGCCAAAGTCTTGTCATTTTTATCAAACTCATACAAAGCCAGGTTAAATAAATAAAATATATTACCCTCATTGTGCTCTGAAATTGTTTCCCTCAACTCAGAACCAGGGTCTCTTGAGAATTGTATGTGTTATCAAATCAACTTCCAATGATCTGAGTTAATTGCTAGATATATCAGCAGAGATCATCCCAGATAATTATTCTTGAACAGTGTTGCTCCTGCATCTGGAAACACTAATATAAGCTTCCTAAGTGGTTTCTACACAACTGTTTGAGAAGCAAGTGGATCATAAATCCATTCCCAAGTTGGCATCAGTGGTCAAAGAGGCATGGTATCAGAAAAAGCAAAGAAGGAAAGCACTAGTTGTTAATCCAGAAAAGAATTGGTATGTGTTTATATAGCTAAGATTTGGTCTTGACTATGTCTTCAGCTTCATGAACGGATACCAACCTTTCTCATCCTCCCTGTCTTACTTCACCCCCTTCGCCCATCCTAATCCTCTTTTGGTGCAAGATGCTTTGCTAGCCCTGCCTTACAGTTCAGAAAAAGAAGTTAGAAGAGTAGTCCAATGCTGTTTCCTGCTACCAAGTGTATCTCTTCCTAATGATACATTCTTCCAGATTCTGCTAAGCCAGAAGTGGGAAACCTGCAGGAAAGAGCCTTTCCTGCCTTTGTAGGTGGTAGTTCCTCATCCTTGGATGCCCTTTCCTTATTTCAAACTCTAGTAAATTCCTAATAAGTCTTCAGAAATTTTTTTCCCTACAAATCCTTCCCAGCCCTCCAGCTCTCAATCCTTTCCTCCCCAGTAAAGTGAACATTGTCTATGATGAACCATAACTCACACATCATGCTGTTTTGTAATGATTCATTGATGCGTCTTCCCTCTCACTGGATTGTGAGCCCATTAAGATCAGGGAGTGTGACTTACTCCTGTTTATGTCCCAGCATAAACACCCTACTCATTGAATAACTGTGTGTGGAATAAAGGATTGTAGCCAAAGAATCAGAAAAGGAAGGGAAAGTAGGATAAATGAAGGCAAACATGGAGGGAAAAAAAGAAACGGGGGATTTTTTCTTGATAATTCAAAGTACTTCTAGAGTGAGAATCCCAATCTTGTTGAGTAAATCATCCTAAATTTGACCACTCAGGTACTATAGTAACCACAAATAGTAAGAATAGTATTTCTCATCATCACTTGTACAACTGAAGAAGTACGTAAGAAAATTTTAAACATGGCAACCTTGTATTTCTTCATTGATTTCTGTCTTTTAACAGACATGCATGGTTTAGTGGAATGAACCTGAGCCGAGAGTGACTCTGTCAAAACATGACCTTGAACAGATCACTTAGCATCCCTTGTCTCAAGTTACCCAGATTAAAAATGAGACACTTGAACACAATGAGCCTTTCTAACTCAAGCAAACTAATGTTCTGGGAATAATTATCAGTTATTCAGATATCAAATTGGACAGGAATTAAGAATTCTATTTTGGGATGACTGAAATAAAAATAATGAAAATATTTAAGAGAGACATCTTTGTACTGTTTGAGGACTCTGGTGTTTGAGTGTGAGTTTTATCAGCTACTAAATGTCAAGAGTGAAGTGGATAATAACTATAATGATGATGCCTTGGCAGGTACCCAGAAATGCACAACAGAGCAAGGAACAAGAGCTGGACCGATCTTTTTCACAACTGTACTCCCCCAGTGCCCAGTTCAATGTCAGATAAATCATAGAAACTCAAAAAGTGTTAATGGAATACATCCTTTATGGTTTCTAAATAATAACACTCAAACTCTTAATAGCAGATAATGTATGGAATTGCAAATTCTGAATAGGAATTTTTACTGAATCTTATTTTCATATAATCTTCAATATTTACTCATATTGACCCACTATGTCTCTCTCTAATTCATGGTAGACCTAGAACACTTAGTTCAGTGTTCTACCACACTTTGCTCCTCAAAGAAGTTCATATTAGGTCACACTAAGAAGTCAATTCAAATTGTTCATCTTACTCATTTATATGTGTCTGACTTACAGTAGGGGTTTAATAGGTATTTGTTGAATAGATTTGATTTGAATGAATAAGAACAGCTGTGATATTGGAATTTCTTAAAATTTCAAATGTTCTTTTAATTTGTTTTGTTTCATTGTATTTTTTTGCATTGTATCAGCATCCTGCTGGGTTTTGAAATAATTCTATGAAGCTCAAATCCTCTGTTAGTGAAAACAAAGTTCATGAAATAAACTAATACATAATTTCTTGTGCCTGGGGTTAGAGATTGAAATAACTAAGAAATATATGTGCTCTTCCTCATTCGTCTGATTATTATCTCCGGAAGCACCAAAACACATCAACAAGAGAAACAAGGGACTACATTTATTCCTATAAAGAACAAAAGCAGGAAGAAAAATGACATAGTGTTATAGATTAGGATATTGTGGAGTATGTGTAATAAAAACTAATTCTGGGTAGTTTCTAAAATCAAATTTGTTTAGAGCAGTTCAAGATTCAAAACAAAATTTAAAAGAAAATACAGAGATTCCCCATAAATTCCACCCCCACAAATGCACAGCCTCCTCCATTATCAGCATCATTCACAAGAATGGTACGTTTGTTACCGAGGATGAACTTACATTGACACGTCATAATCACTCAAAGTCCATTGCTTATTTGAAGATTCACTTTGGTATTATATATTCTATGGGTTTGATCAAATGTATAATAAAATATCCACCATTATATCATATGGTGTATATTCACTGCCCTAGAATTTTTCTGTACTCTGCCTATTTATCCACCTTCCACCCTCACCTCTGACAATTATGGATCATTTTACTGTTTCCACATTGTTGTTGTTCTATCCCTCAATCATGTCTGACTCTTTGCCACTTCATGAACTGCAGAATGCCAGGCTTCCCTGTCCTTCACTATCTCCTGGAGTTTGTTCAAACTCATGTCTATTGAGCCAGTGATGCCATCCAACCATCTTATCCTCTGTTACCCACCTTCTTCTCCTGCCCTCAATCTTTCCTAGCATCAGGGTCTTTTCCAATGAGTCAGCTCTTCACATCAAGTGGCCAAAGTATTGGAGCTTCAGCCTCAGCATCAATCCTTCCAAAGAATATTCATGGTTGATTTCCTTTAAGGTTGACTGATTTGATCTCCTTGCAGTCCAAGGGACTCTCAAGTGTCTTCTCTAGCACCACAATTCGAAAGCATCAATTCTTCACTGCTCAACCTTCCTTATGGTCCAACTTTCACATCCATACATGGCTACCAAAAAAAACATAGCTTTGACTATATGAACTTTGTCAGCAAAGTGATTTCTCTGCTTTTTAATATGCTGTCTAGGTTTATCATAGCTTTCCTTTCAAGGAGGAAGTGTCTTTTAATTTCATAAAAACACAAGTAGGGATAAATTCAAATAAATAAACATAAGTAAACAAGAAACAGTTCTCATAAGATGCCACAAAACAGAAAGGAGCAGTGAAAGGGAGCTAGAAAAGATTGACTGGTTGTGTATGCTTATCAAATATTTCTTATATTTCTTATGTAATATTTCTTGTTTTTGGTGTTGTACTTAAAAAGATGTCACCATATCTAAGGTCATTTAGGCTTTTGCCTACTTTTTCTGGGAGTTCTACAATTTTATGTTTTACATTTGGGTCTATGATCCACTTTGAGTTAGTTTTTTGAAAGATTTAACATCTGTGTCTAGATTTTTTTTTTTTTTTTTTTTGGCCTTTGTATGTCAAGTTGTTATAGTCCCGTTTGCTAAAGTGACTATTTTCACTCCATTTTATTTCCCTTGCTTCTTGTCAAAGATCAGTTGACTATATTATGTGGGCCTATTTTGGGGTTCACTATTCTGTTCCATTCGGAGAAGGCAATGGCAACCCACTCCAGTGTTCTTGCCTGGAGAATCCCAGGGACCTGGTGGGCTGCCGTCTATGGGGTCGCACAGAGTCAGACACGACTGATGCGACTTAGCAGCAGTATTCTGTTCCATTGGTCTATTTGTCTATTCTTTCACCAACACAATACTCATTTGATTATTGTGGCTCCAAACTAGGTCTTGAGGTAGGGTGGCATCAGTCTCTCAACTTTGTTCTTCTCCTTCCTATTGGCTATTCTGGGTCCTTTGCCTTTCTACATTAACTTTAGAATAAGCTTGTCAAAATTCATAACATAACTTTGCTGGGATTTTGATTGGGGTTGCATTCAATCTGTGGACTGAGTTGGAAAAAAACTGACATGTTGACAATATTGAATTTTTCTATCCACAAACAAGGAATGTCTCTCCATTTGTTTTGCTGTTCTTTGATTTTATTCATCAGAGTTTTACATTATCCCTCATTTAGAAATTATATGTATTTTGCTAGATTTTTACCTGAATATTTCATTTCAGGGGTGCCAATGTGAATGACATCATTTTTTAAAATTTCAGTCTTCACTTTTTCATCTTTGGCATATAGAAAAGTAATTGAGTTTCACATATTAACCTCACATCCTGCAACTTTGGAACTAATTGTTTGTTAGTTTCAGGAATTTTTCGGTTGATTTTTTTCAGTTTTAGTACATAGATGAGCATGTCATGTGAGAACAAAGATAATTTTATGCCTTCCTTCCCAATCTGTATTTCCTTTTCTTGTCTTATTCAATAATTTCTTATCCTTAAGGTACAGTTTGAAGTATCTTAAATTAAAATTTTAAAAGTTTTAGTTGGATCACATAACTGGAATAGAGAAATAATTATAGCATCAGGCAAGCTGGATCAAGGCTCTAATAATATCGTTAGGATTCTGTCTCTTCTCTGCTCTCTGCCAATCCTGATAAGGAAGGATCTGACTTTGGTCCCATAACATACCTGAACTAATCACTGTGACTCGGGGGATGGAGAATTTTTCCTGGACAAGTTTGCAACAATGAGCTGGCCCTGTAGCCAGGGAGAAAGGTATGTACTGAGATGGACAGCCCCACCTGCAACATATGAAATGGGGGATTGACACCACCTAAAGCAAGTAAGACAGTAGAATAGAAGAGAACCACAGGAAGCCAAAGTCAGGGTTTCCTATGCTATCACTTTCAGAATCACTGTTATCATACTCATTCAAGACTTTGATCTCTGAATTTAAAATCTTCTTGATACACTGACCTAACAGGCACACACCTGAGCCTCAGTATTTTTTTGACTTTTTAAACACCATTATTTTCTTTTCCATTCCACTTTTCACTTTGATGGGTACAACTTGAGCTTTACCTGAAAATGTGAAGCTCTTGAAATCTTTAATTAGTTTTGTCATTTTGACAACTTTCCATCTATTCGATTGTCTTGGGCCCTATCGCCTAGTGCATCCTGCCCATTGACTTTGCAAACCAGAGCTTTGTTACTACCAGCTCCTGTGTGGTCTCCTGTGTGGTCTCCCCAGTTTCATATTATTTAGACTGTCTGGCATCCATCATTCAGTATGCCTCTTGAGCATCCCTACTCCTTTGCCTTTGGTCCTTTGCTCTATAATCATACTGTATCAGTTTCCTAGAGTTGCTGTAACAAAATACCATAACATGTGTGACTTAAAGCAATAGACATTTTTATCTCACGGACTGAGGGCAACAGTTTTGAAATCAGTAACACTGAGCCAAAATCATAGTCTTGGCAGGGCTGTGCTTTCTCCAAAAGCTCTGGGAAAAAATATACTGCTTTCTTCTTCTGGTTTCTGGATGGAGCCAGCATTCCTTGGCTTGTGACTGCACCACTCAATTTTTAAGACCAGCATCTTCAAAGCTCTCTCTGCTTCATCTTCACATTGCCTTCTCCCTTATGTGTGCATCAAATCGCTCTGCCTCGCTTTTAGAGGACACTTGTAATGGCATTTAGGACCCACCTGGGTAATACAGGATAATCTCTCTATCTCAAGATTCTTAAATTAACTACATCTGCAAAATATAAGGTGATATTTGCAGTTTCCAGGGATTAAAGTCTTCGGCAGGGCTGGGTAGGAGCGGGGGTAGATTTTTCACCTATAGCCTATTTCAATACCTGTTTGGCATAAAGCCAACTCAGGGATCAACCAATAATCTCTCTTCACTCGCTGACTGCTTGCCTAATTGTCACTGCTTATTTAGAATTTTCACACACAAGCTGACGGTCTCATTTTTTTTCCATGATCAGATATCTCTTCTGTGTGCTGTGCTTAGTTGCTCAGTCATGTCCGACTCTTTGTGACCCCATGGACTGTAGCCCTCCAGGCTCCTCTGTCCATGGGGATTCTCCAGGCAAGAATACTGGAGTGGGTTGCCATGACCTCCTCCAGGGGATCTTCCCAACCCAGGGATCAAACCCAGGTCTCCCACATTGCAGGCAGATTTTTTACCATCTGAGCCACCAAGGAAGCCCAAGATATCTCTTCATCTACCTTTAACTTCAGTTATATACCTTCACATCCTGTAAAGCTCTCCTGATTGCATCAATCAATGTGTCTAGAGAAATATCTTTTCTCCCACAGAGAGCTATGAACTGAGGTATTTTGTCTGTCTTTATCAGTCACCACCCATCCTTAATTCCTAGCTCAGGGTCTAGAGAACCTTTGGCACTTGATTCAGATTTATTTACTGGTTTATTCTTTCCAGTACAAAAGAAAAGGATGTTCTATTTTCCCTGTGTTATTAATCCCATTCCCTCTGATATCTTGCTCCCTCTTTGTCTGTATCTGTAATTTCTCCCAATCCTCTCTCTCCTGGCTGCTTCCCTGTATCCTCTAAACTTAAGTCTCTTTCACCCTTCAAAATATGCAAATGATTTCAGGAATGTTTCCAAAAAGTTGTATCAGGCCAGACCATTCGAGACTCCCCATGCTCCATGGCTCAGTCATGTCTGACTCTTTGTGACCCCATGGAGCCTGCCAGGTTCCTTTGTCCACAGGATTTTCCAGGCAAGAATACTGGAGTGGGCTGTCATTTCCTCCTCCAGGGGAATCTTCCCAACCCATGGTTCGAACCCACATCTCCTGCATTGCAGGCAGATTCTTTCACAACTGAGCCACCTGGGAAGCCCTCGAGACTTCTTATTTCTCAACAAAAATAACAAAACACATGAGGTAAAGTTATCCTAATGAAATTTAAGCATTAATCTCTTTCTGGGAAGCCCTAAGGCTGATGAACCAGAAAATTAAAATATCTGTGAGATGCTGAAAAAAATATGCCTTGTTTTTCCTTCAGTATGTGGCAAGAACATAAAGCCTGTAACTTTATGCCTCACTAGAGAGAATAAAAATTTTCACAAACTTATATAACATGAATTTTGAAGTGGATCTCTTGCTGGTTGGAATAATGGCTTCACCATATTTGCAAATAAATGTCTTAAATATCTATGAGCTCTAAAAATGAAAGAGTGTAGATACAAATGAAGAGTAAAAGTGGTACCGTTTTGTGATTTGATGGTTTGATGGTTCTTTTCTACATCTGGAATATATTTGAGAAGTCAAGATTTTTATATGTTAAATAAATAAATATGTATGCATTAAATATATTAAAACAGGTAAGCAGAGAAGAATAAGAGTTAGACTACTTCAGTTTTAGAGTAAACAAAGCCACACGGGCATTAGCTACATCTAATAGCATGCTAGTGTTCCAGCCCTCCAGAAGCATGCTGCTGCTAAGTCACTTCAGTCGTGTCCGACTCTGTGCGACCCCATAGATGGCAGCCCACCAGGCTCCCCCATCCCCGGGATTCTCCAGGCAAGAACACTGGAGTGGGTTGCCATTTCCTTCTCCAATGTATGAAAGTGAAAAGTGAAAGTGAAGTCACTCAGTCGTGTCCAACTCCCAGCGAGCCCATGGACTGTAGCCCACCAGGCTCCTCCATCCATGGGATTCTCCAGGCAAGAGTACTGGAGTGGGGTGCCATTGCCTTCCATGCTAGCACCTGAAATATATCACAGAGGCCATGTTAGCCCTTTCAATAGTATATAGATCCAACCTAATCAACTGCACCATGTACAAGTATGCACTGGGAAATTACCATCTTTTTTTGGGCTGTACTGCATAGCATGTGGGATCTTAGTTCCCCAACGAAGGATCAAACCCACACTCCCTGCCCTGGAAGTCAGAGTCTTAACCAATGGACCACCAGGGAAGTCTAGAAATTATCATCATTTTTGTTAATCATTAGCTAAAGTGAAAGAAGACATAGGAATAATTCCTACTTACAATGAATAATCCTGAGTTCTTTACATTGTAATCCATAGCAATGTACTGGGAGATGAGGGCAAGAGATTTCATGTCTCAGTTATGTTGAAACTCTTGTTCAGCTGAAATAAAGTCACATAACACAAGGAACGTAATATCTAACCAGTGGAAAGACCCAAGGCAAGGACAAGACCGTGTCTCTTTTTCCTCTTCTGTTTGTTCAGCTTGTAGCAGAGAGCCTAGTACAGATGCTAAATAAGTATATGTTGAATAGACACTATAGCTGAGTTAGAAATTCAGCTCTGGTAGGACAAGGAAAAAAAAAAAAAAACAGCAATATTGATTATGTAGAATAAATGGCAACCTACTCCAGTACTCTTGCCTGGAAAATCCCATGGATGGAGGAGCCTGGTAGGCTGCAGTCCATGGGGTCGCTAAAAGTTGGACATAACTGAGCGACTTCATTTTCACTTTTCACTTTCATGCATTGGAGAAGGAAATGGCAACCCACTCCAGTGTTCTTGCTTGGAGAATCTCAGGGACAGGGGAGCCTGGTGGGCTGCCATCTATGGGGTCCCACAGAGTCGGACACGACTGAAGCGACTTGGCAGCAGCAGCAGAATATAATTGGGACTTTTGCTGGGCATTGTATATAAATTATATTAATTCTCTTCAGAGTCTGTAAACCGGCATATTATCCCGATCACGTGAATGGCAAAGACCTAGATCCTTAACACATCGAGCAGGCCTTGAATGAACTAGCTTTGCCTGAGACTATTCCTTCTGGCCCATCCGTCATCACTGCAGTCCTGGAGCATATCCCAGGCTATGTATGTGTCCGTGGCTTCCACCCCGGCTGAAAAGTGGGACTTCCTCAAGTAGGTCTTCCTGTACTCCCTTGGTAGCATTTAGCACAACCCCAAATGATTGTCTGTTCAGCTCGTGGCTTTCGGTGTGCCTTCTCTGACAGACTGCAAACTCCCCGTGGGGGCCTGCATGTGTCTTTTTGATTGTTTTATCCCCAGCATTTACTACACTCTCTGATGTATACTATATTTTCAAATATATGTGATGAATAAATGAAGGATGGGAAAACTTTTAAGTAATTTACTCAAAGTCCTACAGCTAGTAAGTGATATGAGTGAATTTTAGGCTAGGGACATCAAATTTCAAAAGCTGTATCTTAGAGCAACTAAGAAAATGAAAGATTGGTTTGGGATTATAAGATACCTTTGAGATAAATAAGCAGATGGCATATAATAAAGATAAGATAAATTTAATATCCTTGATTAAGTGAAAAAGCAACAAAAACTGAAAAGGTTCATAATGAATATTCCTACCATTATAGAAATAATCCCCATCATAATTAATGCCAGATATCACACTAAAAAACATTGTATATAGGTTATACTTTTAAGACTTATAATAACCTCAATAGGTATTATTATTATTATTCCTGTTTTGTGGAGGATTTAAAACTTTCCCCCAATAAATATCCGTAAGTAGAGCCCATATACACTTAAAAGCAAATTTATAAGACTTTCAGACTCAAATTTGAGAATTTTTGTGGTTGTCTTGTTTGCTTACTTGTTTCCTTAGACCTACAATCTACAAATTTTTGATGACTAAAATTAAGAGTGGCCCAACTGCTAAAAAAGAGATTGCAGTTTTAGGCTGACTTCAGTTCAGTTCAGTTCAGTCACTCACTCGTGTCCGACTCTTTGAGACCCCATGGACGCAGCACGCCAAGCCTCCCTGTCCATCACCAACTCCAGGAGTTAATATCCAGAAAAGAGATAGTCTCTGGGAACCTTTCCCTGAAATAGTTGATTTTGTTTCTACCTGATTTGGGAAGAGGAGCTCTCCTGTCACCTTTCATAAAGAGAAAATAGCTTTCTGGAAAGAAATCTAACCAGACTTGCACCAAGCTTGTGGAAAGAACTGGCAAAGTGTAACGTACTCGAGATGGAGTTTCTAGCGATCCTGGAGGACACTGCTGCCCCCTCGTGCCTAAACACTGTAATAAAATACGCGGAGAGTGAGGCTGCTCACCCGGCTCCTCTCTGAGCTCCAGAGGGCCCTGGATGAGGGCTATGACTGACAGTAACCAGGCAGGGGTCTCAGGGGCCACCGTGGCAGCCTTGAAAGCCTAGACGCAGTGTGGGTTCAGGCACACTCTCCTCTCAGGCAGCTTTTGAGACTCTGGCTAATTGCTCCCTTTGTTTAAAAAAAATTATTTTGTAGTATCAATTGTACTATCAATTAATTAACAACGTTAATTTCAAGGGTACAGCAAAGTGATTCAGTTATACATACACATGTATCTATTCTTCAAATTATTTTCCCATTTAGATTGTTACAGAGTATTGAGCAGAGTTCCCTGTGCATTGTAATAGGTTCTTTTTGGTTATCCATTTTAAATATAGCAGTTTGGTACTGTGTCAATTCCAAACTCCCCAACTATCCCTCCCCACCTCCAATTAGTTCGTTTTCTAAGTCTGTGGGTCTGCTGCTGTTTTGTACATAACTTCATTTATATCCTTTTTTTTTTTTTAAGATTCCCATATAAGGGAAATCATGTATTTGTCTTTGATTTATTTCACTTAGTATGATAATCGTTCTTGGTGATTTAGAAATATTTGTTAAATCAATGATTAATGATTTTTTGGTGAATTAATAGTGATTTAAAAATTAGGATAATTAGTTCTCTATTGGTTTATTTTTCTTTTCTATAGTTACACTTGCCTTTCACAATGACAGCTTTGTAAGGTATAAAGCTTTATAGTCACACTCAGGTTCAGATCTCTACTACTGCTTAATATCTGTGTGATCTTGGGGAACTTTCTTAAACTCCTCTGACTGCTCATTTCTTTTGTATCATGTGAGAAAATATCTACCTCCTCTGCTTGTTATGAGGATTTAATGATGACATGTCTCAAGACCAGGCTCAGCAGACCACAGGTGATCATTAAACATCCCTTTTGTTAATCCTCCAACCTCTACAGTCTTTCACAGCTTCTTTAGATATACCTTAGAATGGGTTTTTGAAACATCTGGACCTAGACAAATCAAATCAACTACACACACACACACACACATATCACTGTAATCCATAGTTTGTTTTGGGTAGAGTAGAATGTCCATCATATTTGTCAGCAAGCAGTAAAGAGGACTCATTTTCATTTTTCCAATCTATAGAGAGATGTAATAATAAAAAAACAAATGACAAGAGGTTATTGCTTATGTTAAAGTGCCTTTAACTATAAAGAACTGAAAACCAATAAATAAAAAGGGCCTACAAAATGAGGAAAATAAATATTCTCACATAAGAAGCCAAGAGATGACAGGCACAATGAAGTTATCAAAGAGCCAGAATCTAGGCAATTTTGTAGGTGGGAAAATTAGACTGAGAGAGAATACAATTATTGCAAAGCTCCAGGAAATGTATTATCTTACAATGGTGTTGTTGTCTGAACATGTACATCATTGTCTTAGTGTTTTACTCTCTCTGGTTGAAAAATTACATGATTCTTTTAAGTAAATATTTTAATTCAGTTTTTTCCCCAGTATCATTAAGCTGATGGCATGCCAATTTGAAAGTGATTTGATCAATTCATAAAATCTGCATAATGACCTTGGTGATATAGAGCAGAAACAAGTAAGGACAGGGCATAACTCTGCATATGGAATACTATTCATAGCATTCGTAATAAGGATATGCAGATTTGCAGTCTTAGCTGGTCCTGTACACTGCTGAGCACAGCCCTAACAAGATATATTCCTTCCAAATCTAGTTAGACTAAGGCTCCAAGTAGTATAGTTGCTAGCTTCGGTCAAAATAGTACAGTATTTGTACAAGTCTGAAGAGTTTCTATTGTTTGATTTATAGTGAATGTAACTATTAAAAAGATTGTTAAACAGAAACTGCTA
This sequence comes from Bubalus bubalis, assembly GCF_019923935.1. Taxonomy (NCBI): domain Eukaryota; kingdom Metazoa; phylum Chordata; class Mammalia; order Artiodactyla; family Bovidae; genus Bubalus; species Bubalus bubalis. Next base: position 77,088,499 of record NC_059163.1, read on the forward strand.
AGAAAACCAAAGTCATCCCATACTGAGATAAAGCAGGCATGGTAGGCACAGATCTAAGATAACCCACCCAAGAGTCCTGTCTCCTGGTTATTTAACCAAATACCAATCCAGATATTGCCATGGAGGGGATTTTGCAGATGTAATTAAAGCTCCAAGTCAGTTGAACTTAAAATACAGAGACACTCTTGGGTTTGATCTCTTCACATTAGCCCTTTAAATTATAGGAGAAGTAGAGCGAATCAGAGTGTGAGAAGGACTTAACACGCATTTAATGACCTGAAGATGCAGGAACTTCTGTGAAAAGAAAAGGGCTTCCCTCATAGCTCAGACGGTAAAGAATCTGCCTGCAATGCAGAAGACCAAATTTCAATCCCTGGGTTGGGAAGACCCCCTGGAGGAGGGCTTGGCAACCCACTCCAGTATTCTTGCCTGGAGAATCCCATGAAACTTGGCAGGCCACAGTCCATGGGTTCACAAAGAGTCAGAGATGACCAAGTGACTAACACACGTGAAAAGAAAGTGAACAGAGGCCACGTGGGCTAATAGCCTGCAAGATAACAAGGACTTCAGTCTTAACAACCAAAAGAAGCTAAATTCTGCCAACCAGCTGAATGAGCTTAGAAAAAGATTGTGAGGTCCCAATGAGAACCAGAGTCAGGCGACATTTGAATGTGAGTCCCTGATATGTGAGCCAAACCATGATAGACTTTGCCTACAGAGCTGTGAGGTAATAAGCCTGTGTTGTTATAAGTACCAAGTTTCTGGTGTTGTTATACAGCAATAGAAAACTGATACACATGCCTGCTCTCTGGGCACTTTGGTTTTCCTTTCCTCAAATGGTTTTGAGTACCTGTAGAATTTAACTGTGTTGTAATTGACACAGTGAGTCAACTAAATGAACCCGCTTTTTCATAAAGTTGGGAAAATCCCTTTTCAAAGACTCTTTAGGATTTCCCTGGTGACTCAGAAGGTAAAGAATCTTCCTGCAATGCAGGAGACCCCGGTTCAATCCCAAGGTCAGGAAGATTCCCTGGAGAAAGGGAGTGGTTACCCACTCCAGTATTCTTGCCTGGAGAATTCCATGGACAGAGGAGCCTGGCGGGCTACAGTCCATGGGGTCACAGAGTCAGACACAACTGAGTGACTAACACTTTCACCCTCACTTTTTGTATCGAATAACTAGGGGACTTCCCTGGTGGTCCAGTGGCTAAGACTCTATGGTCCTAATGCAGAAGGCCAGGTTTGATCTCTGGTCAGAGAAGGCAATGACACCCCACTACAGTAGTCTTGCCTGGAAGGTCCCATGGACGGAGGAGCCTGGTAGGTTGCAGTCCATGGGGTCGCTAAGAGTCGAACACGACTGAGCGACTTCATTTTCACTTTTCACTTTCATGCATTGGAGAAGGAAATGGCAACCCACTCCAGTGTTCTTGCCTGGAGAATCCTACGGACAGGGGAGCCTGGTGGGCTGCCGCCTATGGGGTCGCACAGAGTCGAACACGACTGAAGCGACTTAGCAGCAGCAGCAGCAGCAGGGAGCTAGATCCCATCCATAGCAACTAAAATCCCATGTGCCACAACTAAGCCCTGACACAGCTAAATAAATAAATAACATAGCATAACATATTTATTTAGCGTCCCTACATGCTGGGAGGCCTTTTCCTGCAAAATTTGGGGACCTTCATTTTGCAGAATCAACCTAAATGACCTGAAAAGAGAATGTTAAAAGAAATCAACATTTGTCAATTTTTTAGAATAGTGCTAGGATCTTTATATACATAATATCAATGAGTTAGCATTCCTTCACTATCAGATGCTATTACTTTTCACATTTTATAGATTGAGACACACAGTCTTGGGACATTTCAATGATTTCTCTGTTAGTACAGCTGAAACTTGAGCCTAGTTTTTGGTTTTTAGGGTTTTCTGTTTTGGCTATATATCTCACATATTTGCTGCTTCCAAACAGTTAGAGAATGGAGCCAAAGGTGAGGGGAAAATGTGCCTCATAACTTGTATTTCTCCTTCATCATGGTGATGGTGCAGCCTTCTGGGGCTGAGAATGTGCCTGCATCTCCATACTTAAGCAGCTGAGTTGAATCTTGAGTATCACCCAGAGCTCATCTCTTTTCCAGTTATTACACAGGAAAGTCTTTCTCCACTTCTTTTTCCAATCTGAAATTCATATTTAATCACTTGAGCTCTAAGGAGTATGTTCAGGGAATGCAGAAGGTTCTTAATGCAAACTTTGGAAGCAGCAAAATACCAAATATATTAGTTGTATCCAGTTTTTTTTCCTTTTTCATACATTATCTATTTTAATTTTCATTTGTTTTATTTCCCTGTGATATCAGTATTTCTTAAAGGTTATTTTACAAATGAAACAGACTAAAAGAGAATAAATGACTCACTAGGTGTTCAAACACCTGGGAATATGAGAACAGAAATTTAAAATTTAAATTGGTTTTAGTAATTTTAGAAGTAAAACTAGTTTTACTTCTAAGTGATCAGTTTGTATACTATGAAAACTGAAGGGCTAATCCTATTATTTTTAAATGAGTTTTTAACAATCCAATTGTTAAATACAGTAAGGTGTTTAAAATTTGCATTGAACTAAGAAGTGTTTTCTTTTGACCCTAGTGGTCTCCCCTTAATTTCTATGATTGTAATTATGATACATGGTCACAAGGGTTGGGAAGTAGAGCCAAGATTTTGATCTTGAAAGTCCAAGGACAGAGATGTATATAAGAGAAAGTGGTGACCTTGAACAACACAGCACAAGGCATCAAAAATGTCCCTAGCAAAACTGGATAGAAGAGAGCAGAAGAATTACAGGGGAAAAAATGTTTTGGAGTCCAAGGAGTTCTAAAATCTTGCACACGAGTTTTAGAGGAAACTGCCAGAGCAAGTTTATTTTCTAATCTTTTAAAAGCCAGCAATTGTTTGAGTATATATCCATTCAGGATAGATGTTTTTAATACTCTGCTGGAAAAAATGCTGGGCTCTATAAGAATCAGTCCCTGCTTTTGAGGTATTTACCAACTCTAAACGCAACAGAGAAGTCCACAAACAGAACCTAGTGATAAGAGTACTACAAGTTCATGGCTTGGCACTATGTAAATTTTGAAAATTCTCCTACTAGCGTAGAATATGGAGGTATCTTTAAATTGTCAGGCAACTAAGAGCATAACTTTTCAAAGCAATCCCAGTTTCAAACCAGAGAACTGGGGACTGAAAATTTAATTTACAAAAGCCTATGCTTTTCCAATTGCATTACATATTAAACAGGGTGGAATTATAGGTGAAGACAGTCAGGTTTCCCTATTATATGTCTCTGAGAATCAGACTCTCCATCCATCATCTTTATTGTATCACTAAATTCACATCATCTATCTTTCAAGTCATCCTTACTGGAGGTGGTGGGGTGTTTTGTTTTAACAATTTAATCAATTAATGAATGGGAAATATTTTTGAATCTCAAAGGAAAAAAAATTATCTTGGTTATGAGGTAATCATACTATAAGTAGTTTGATATGTTCATATCTTGAAAACTAAGAAGATAAAAGTCACTTTCCTAAATTTAAATATATGCAAACAATTATTATACAGCTATAGCATATAACACAATCAAACAATACAATTTGCTTAAACATCCTTGCATAAAGAGACCTTAAATCTGATCTGGGGGCACTCCAGTCACATTGTAATATAGTAAATAATTAATAAGCAGTTGGATTCATACTCAAAATAAGCATTTCATGTTTCTGTTCAGTCGCCCATTTGTGTCCAACTCTTTGCAACCCCATGGACTGCAGCACCCCAGGGTTCTCTATCCCTCCCATCTCCCCAGGTTTGCTCAGGTTCACGTCCATTGCATTGGTGATGCCATCCAGCCATCTCATCCTCTGTCTTCTTCTTCTCCTTCTGCCCGCCATCTTTCCCAGCATCAAGAATTTTTCTAATGAGTTAGCTGTTTGTATCAAATGACCAAAATACTGGAATTTCAGCTTCAGCATCAATCCTTCCAATGAGTATTCAGGGTTGATTTCCCTTAAGATTGACTGGTTTGATCTCCTGGCTATCCAAGGGACTCTCAGGAGTCTTCTCCATCACCATAGTTCGAAGGCATCAATTCTTTGTCTCTCACAACCATACATGACCACTGGGAAAACCATGGCCTTGACTATACAGACTTTTGTTGGCAGAGTAATGTCTCTGCTTTCCAACACACTGTCTAGATTTGTCATTCACTTATGTTATAAAAAATATATACATATACATATTACATACACATTAAGTCCTCAGATGAATCTCAAATATATCTTTACCTTGCCACTATTTCCAGATCTCAATGTGTTCACCAACACTGAAGTTGCTCTCTGAACTTGTCCTTTTGGGGTTTTGTGGAGGCTTCATGGTATAGGCATGGTTGATTAAATCATTATCCACTGGTGATTGAATTGAACTTCTGGCTCCTCTCCCCTCCCTGGAGGTCAGAGAACTGGGATTGAAAATTCTAACCCTCTAACTACCTGTTTGGCTCCCCTGACAACCATTCCCCATCCTTGCATCAGTACAGTTCAGTTCAGTTGCTCAGTCATGTTCGACTCTTTGCAACCCCATGGACTGCAGCACTCCAGGCCTCCCTGTCCATCACCAACTCCTGGGGTTTACTCAAACTCATGTCCATTGAGTCGGTGATGCCATCCAACCATCTCATTCTCTGTCGTTCCCTTCTCCTCCTGCCTTCAGTCTTTCCCAGCATCAGAGTCTTTTCAAATGAGTCAGTTCTTCACATCAGGTGGCCAAAGTATTGGAGTTTCAGCTTCAACATCAGTCCTTCCAATGAATAATCAGGACTGATTTCCTTTAGGATGGACTGGTTGGATCTCCTTGCACTCCAAGGGACTCTCAAGAGTCTTCTCCAACACCACAGTTCAAAGGCATCAATTCTTCAGTGCTCAGCTTTCTTTAGAGTCCAACTCCCACACCCATACATGACTACTGGAAAAACCATAGCCTTGACTAGTCGGACCTTTGTTAGCAAAGTAAGGTCTCTGCTTTTTAGTATGCTGTCTAGGTTAGTCATAACTTTCCTTCCAAGGAGTAAGCATTTTTTAATTTCATGGCTGCAGTCACCATCTGCAATGATTTTGGAGTCCCCAAAAATAATGTCTGCCACTGTTTCCCCATCTATTTCCCATGAAGTGATGGGACCGGATGCCATGATCTCAGTTTTCTGAATGTTGAGCTTTAAGCCAACTTTTTCACTCTCCTCTTTCAGTTTCATCAAGAGGATCTTGCATGGGATCCAACAATTACCTTATTAACATCACAAGAGATACCTTTATCTCTCTCATAGTTTTAGGAACTCTGTGCTAGAAATGGAGACTCAGAAGAAACATATATTTCTCCTTGTAAATCACAGTATTAGAGTGTCCCTTCTGCTTTCCATTCATTGGGTAGTTTGTTATTTGGTCCCAGCAAACCATTAGGGACCATGAAATATACTTTTCCATTGGGTTTGGAAGCAGGGAGAAATTGTTGATAAATAGCCCTATAGACACCTGTTCTTGCCTTGTTCAATCCATTGATTGCCTTTCTGTGTATCTCATGGGTTATTTCCACATGTTCTTCTAAGTGTTCTAGATGCTTTCTGGTCTCTCCTTATGAACTCATAGCTGGCTCACTTTAAGTGTGCTTTCTGACAATTTTACTGCTTAAGAAGATAGCTTCCTTTGAGAATTGTCAACTTGCTTGTTATCAGTTCTTGCTAGAAGGACGAGATGCTCTACTTATTTGGGGGAGTGATCTTAATCTCCCTTTTTTCTTCCCTGGACCAAATGCCCAGTGTCCAGTCTTTGTTTTGCCCATAGTATGCTGTGCTACTTATTAAAGAGGTGTCATCCACTTCCTTTGTCAGAAAGAATACCTGAAAGAATAGTCTTTGGACAAAACACGGATACCATGACATTTCTTTTTGTAGAAACCCAAGCTTTTCAACTTAAGCACATGGATGCCTTCTTTAGCAACAAGAATAGACGTGAGGGTTGATGAAAAACCACAGATGCTTAAAAGATGTGATATAAAAGGCTCCCCAAGGAATTACTTATTTCACAAGGACTTTTAGCTTTCATTTTTCCCATGATATTTTTGTATTAATTCTTCTTTTTGGATCCACAATGATTTATGGGAAGAGGAGATTTCAGCCAGCGAGTGGACAAATATTAGCTACAGAATACATCTGATTTGCATATCACTACAACCATTTCTAGAGAATTCCATCAGAGTTCTGACAACCTTCAAGGAAATGCTAAAAGACTTTCTGAAGAGGTAAAAGTTTAAGGACTCACAATGCACCTCAAAAAAGAATTTCTTTAGCACTTTCCTATGCATATATGGATCTCTCTGCAAAGCCCCATTCCCAATGCTTTTCATGGATTACTGTATTTCTAATGTACTCCCCTAAACATTAGTAGGAAAAACGTTTCTTTAATGAATAAAAGGCTCCTGAGTTTCCTCTGACATTTACTTCCAGTATGTGGCCTTTTATTCTTCTCAGCTGTCATTTACAATTGCAGTGTTCCCCTGTCTTTGAGGGTAAACTCTGATGATATTAGAGAGAGCAGATTCAATTTATAAAGCTAGACAGGGAGGCATAACTCATATCTGCTTTGTAGGCTCATTGCATTATATCAGCCCAGTACTCTACTGGGTTCAACTGCTTTGGTGGATATCATTTAACCCTAGGATAGCCAGGCTGAGGTTACTGTTTGTATGATGGAGTTCTGTTTACCAACTTCCAGGTTATTAATATTGTACTGACAGCTCATATTTAATGATCAAATATGATGTGCATATTTGAGTTCTAAGATAGGAACATAATGTGGAATTATCTTATTAATCCTCATAGCAGCCCTCTAGGGTCAATAGTTATCCCCCTGTGACAGAGGAGAACAAGGGGACTTCGAGGAAATGTTTGTCTGAAGCTCTGCAGCTTTTAAGTAGAAGAGAGGTTCAGTGCAGTTCCTCTGTCTCACTCCAGAGCCCAGGAGCATAAGCATTTCACTGCTGCTGCTGCAGTGTTGATTCTAAATGCTTCCCGACAGAAGGGCACCAGCTATTAAATGAACATGAAGGTGTCTGTGATGTCCACACATCAGGCTAGACATCAGGAAAGCCAGACACAAGGTAAGGCTCAGCAGCCCATCATGTGCTTTACGGGCAATTCCTATAACCTCAAACTCAGTCTCCTCAGTTTAAAAATGATGCCACTAGACTAGTTTACAGGTATCCCTGCTTTAGGTCTAAAGACCTACATTAGCCCCTATTTTTGCTAATGAAAAGATATCTGAAGAGGATTTTCACTTTTATGTAGAAAAGCAAAAAGTGAAATATAGCATACAGCATTCCTCTTACAGTTAGCTGCTACAGAGGCAGCACACCCCAAGCAACAAAGGGCACCATCAAGCCCTCTCCCCCAAGAACTACCCTCTGCATCTCAACATCAAGCCCACATAGCTTTGAACTGTGTCTGTGAGCATCTCTTCTTTATGGTGACTGCTTCTGTGTTTTCTGCCATTTCAGCTTTCGGGAGGTTTTATAAGAGCACTCTACTTTTCAAGAGCAGGAGAAACCCATTTAAGCTCTAAAGTTGCTTAAATCCTCAAACTCTGTGGTCAGTAGACTAGGCTCTGCTATATTCTAATTATGAGAATGTGGGTAGTTTCTCTCTAACAGTTTGTTCATCGGTAAAATGGAGGTAATGCTAGCATCTATCCACTCCCATGAGAAAATCCAGGGAAAGCATTTAACACAAGGTATTAACATATCATCATCATCGCTAACATCACCACCATCATCGTGCTAATTATTATTATTACAAAAGTTTCTCACTTACTAGTATGGATATTAGTGGTTAGTATGGATATTAGTAGTAGCAAAATAGTCATAGTACATTTACAATGGACCTTGCCACGTGTCTCATAACACTACCTAAGGCAGCTGAGTAGGATCAACAGGGAACACAAGGCCCCAAGGCAAGTGTCTCTTTACCAACTGACAAAATGGCATGGCAATTACATGCTAAGAAAATCTCACCCTACATTTATCACATTATGATCATATCATTGTGAAGGTAAGAAGCACTGAAGGAAACTCACTGGTCTTAACAGATTAATGTACCAGTCAGCAGAGCACCAGGAAATCCTAGCTACTTAACAGTTGATGGAGTAGTTCCCTTAACCTGTCCTAAAATCTGGGACTTTTCCCAAAGAACTTTAGTGTCCAGCCATTCATATTCAGATTAAAGCGTATGTGGTAAGGAAGGAGGTGGAGAGGTCCTTGCTGAACTAAAGGCAATCATTTCTCAAAAAAGAAATTTAAAACATTTCATTTTCCCCAAATCTCACAAACTACAATTATATATGTTGTTCAGTCATTAAGTCACGTCTGACTCTTTGACACCCCATGGACTGAATCACACCAGGCTTCTCTGTCCTTCACCATGTCCCAAAGTTGGTGTTTTTGGGACACAAACAAATTCATGTCCATTGAGTCAGTGATGCTATCTAACCTTCTCAGCCTCTGTTGTCCTCTTCTACTTTTGCCTTCAATCTTTCCCAGCATCAGAGTCCTTTCCAATGGTCAGTTCTTTGCATTAGGTGACCAAATATTGCAGCTTCAGCTTTAGCATTGGTTCTTCCAATATTTAGGGATGTTGACAATTTGATCTCTGGCTCCTGTATACAGGTCAGGAAGCAACAATTAGAACTGGACATAGAACAACAGACTGGTTCCAAATAGGAAAAGGAGTACATCAAGGCTGTATATTGTTACCCTGCTTATTTAACTTATATGCAGAGTACATCATGAGAAACACTAGGCTGGAGAAAGCGCAAGCTGGGATCAAGATTGCCAGGAGAAATATCAATAACCTCAGATATGCAGATGGCACCACCCTTATGGCAGAAAGCGAAGAAAAATTAAAGAGCCTCTTGATGAAAGTGAAAGAGGAGAGTGAAAAAGTTAGCTTAAAGCTCAACATTCAGAAAACTAAGATCATGGCATCTGGTCCCATTGCTTCGCTCGCTCGCTTAGTCGCTTCAGTCGTGTCCGACTCTGTGCGACCCCATAGATGGAAGCCCACCAGGCTCCCTCGTCCCTGGGATTCTCCAGGCAAGAACACTGGAGTGGGTTGCCATTTCCTTCTCCAATGCATGAAAGTGAAAGGGAAGTCGTTCAGTCGTGTCCGACTCTTAGTGACCCCATGGACTATAGCCTACCAGGCTCCTCCGTCCATGGGATTTTCCAGGCAAGAGTATTGGAGTGGGGTGCCATTGCCTTCTCCGCTGGTCCCATCACTTCATGGCAAATAGATGGGAAGCAGTGGAAACAGTGGCTGACTATTTTTCTGGGCTCCAAAATCACTGCAGATGGTGATTGCAGGCATGAAATTAAAAGACGCTTACTCCTTGGAAGGAAAGTTATGACCAACCTAGACAGCATATTAAAAAGCAGAGACATTACTTTGAAAACAAAGGTCCATCTAGTCAAAGCTATGGTTTTTCCAGTAGTCATGTATGGATGTGAGAGTTGGACTATAAAGAAAGCTGAGTGCAGAGAAATTGATACTTTTGAACTGTGGTGTTGGAGAAGACTCTTGAGGGTCCCTTGGACTGCAAGGAGATCCAACCAGTCCATTCTAAAGATCAGTCCTAGGTGTTCATTGGAGGGACTGATGTTGAAGCTGAAACTCCAATACTTTGGCCACCTGATGTGGAGAGCTGATTCATTGGAAAAGACCCTGATGCTGGGAAGGATTGAGGGCAGGAGGAGAAGGGGAAGACAAAGGATGAGATGGTTGGATGGCATCACTGACACAATGGACATGGGTTTGGGTGGACTCTGGGAGTTGGTGATGGACAGGGAGGCCTGGTGTGCTGAGGTTCATGGGGTTGCAAAGAGTCGGACATGACTGAGCAACTGAACTGAACTGACTGAAACATATGTATGCCTCTGTAAAAAACTGTGTGACTCCAACAAGTTACATAATTTTCATCTCTCCAAGCTTCATTTTCATCTCTAACTAACCCTTACTTTTCAGGGTTATTGAAAATGTTATTTAATAAAAGAGATATTGTAGGTAAGAAGGCAGTGAATGTACACTCATTAAACAGCTGTGGTGATGTGGTCCAGCAGCCTGCCATCAAAGCATCCTTGTCTGCATGAAAATCTGTGCATCACTTTATCCCTTGGAGGGATTGGACACACACCTTGATATCCCCCAGTAATTTTCAGAATGATGATTAGATTCATGAGGAAAGCAGATTATTGTTGTTTGTTCATGGGATTTGGTGAGTATCAAATCACCATATGATTCTGGTCAGCAATGCCTCTCGATGTGAAATTTTCTCATAAACCAGTGGTGGTAGCACATGTGGGTACAGCCCTTCTGGAAATCAATGTGACTGTGCATATGAAGAGCCTTAACATGGTTTAGAGCCGTAACATGGTTTAAAGCCTTTGGTCTTATGAGCCTCCTTCTGGGATTAGTCATAAAGAACCACCGGTGGAACCACAGATGTATGCACTAGAATGTTAATTACATTACTATTCCTATGTAGTTCAAAAATGTGCTGCAATTCCCTAAATACCCAACTGTATGGTAAATGCAGCAGACATATTATTATGCAGCCTTTAATAATAATGAAATGTTACACTCAGGATTTTTTTTATGGTAAAAAGAATAAGATGCAATGCTACATTATTATTCTAATTTTATTATTGTTTGTTGTTCATTCACTAAGTCATGTCCAACTTCTAATTTTATATGTAGAGCATATTAATATACAGTTAGATAAAGGACCAAAATATGCTTACAGTAATATGATTATAGGTGATTTTATCTACTTTATTTTTTCTATAGACAACATATTTTCACTACATCACCATTTGCTAATAATCAGATGAAATATCATTAGAAAATAAAATACAGAAGCCATCAGATCAGATCAGTTACTCAGTCATGTCCGACTTTTTGCGACCCCATGAATCGCAGCACGCCAGGCCTCCCTGTCCATCACCAACTCCCGGAGTTCACTCAGACTCATGTCCATCAAGTCAGTGATGCCATCCAGCCATCTTATCCTCTTATCCCCTTCTCCTCTTGCCCTCAATCCCTCCCAGCATCAGAGTCTTTTCCAATGAGTCATCTCTTCGCATGAGGTGGCCCAAGTACTGGAGTTTCAGCTTTAGCATCATTCCTTCCAAAGAAATCCCAGGGCTGATCTCCTTCAGAATGGACTGGTTGGATCTCCTTGCAGTCCAAGGGACTCTCAAGAGTCTTCTCCAACACCACAGTTCAAAAGCATCAATTCTTCAGCGCTCAGCCTTCTTCACAGTCCAACTCTCACATCCATACATGACCACAGGAAAAACCATAGCCTTGACTAGACAGAGCTTTTTTGGCAAAGTAATGTGTTTTTCAATATGCTATCTAGGTTGGTCATAACTTTCCTTCCAAGGAGTGTCTTTTAATTTCATGGCTGCAGTCACCATCTGCAGTGATTTTGGAGCCCATAAAAATAAAGTCTGACACTGTTTCCACTGTTTCCCCATCTATTTCCCATGAAGTGGTGGGACCGGATGCCATGATCTTTGTTTTCTGAATGTTGAGCTTTAAACCAACTTTTTCACTCTCCACTTTCACCTTCACCAAGAGGCTTTTTAGTTCCTCTTTACTTTCTGCCATAAGGGTGGTGTCATCTGCATATCTGAGGTTATTGATATTTCTCCTGGCAATCTTGATTCCAGCTTGTGTTTCTTCCAGTCCAGCGTTTCTCATGATGTACTCTGCATATAAGGTAAATAAACAGGGTGACAATATACAGCCTTGACGTACTCCCTTTCCTATTTGGAACCAGTCTGTTGTTCTATGTCCAGTTCTAACTGTTGCTTCATGACCTGCATACAAATATCTCAAGAAGCAGATTAGGTGGTCTGGTATTCCCATCTCTTTAAGAATTTTCCACAGTTTATTGTGATTCACACAGTCAAAGGCTTTAGCATAGTCAATAAAGCAGAAATAGATGTTTTTCTGGAACTCTCTTGCTTTTTCCATGATCCAGCGGATGTTGGCAATTTGATCTATGGTTCCTCTGCCTTTTCTAAAACCAGCTTGAACATCAGGAAGTTCACGGTTCACATATTGCTGAAGCCTGGCTTGGAGAATTTTAAGCATTACCATACTAGCGTGTGAGATGAGTGCAATTGTGCAGTAGTTTGAGCATTCTTTGGCATTGCCTTTCCTTGGGATTGGAATGAAAACTGACCTTTTCCAGTCCTGTGGCCACTGCTGAGTTTTCCAAATTTGCTGGCATATTGAGTGCAGCACTTTCACAGCATCATCTTTCAGGATTTGAAATAGCTCAACCGGAATTCCATCACCTCCGCTAGCTTTGTTCATAGTGAGCTTTCTAAGGCCCACTTGACTTCACATTCCAGGATGTCTGGCTCTAGATCAGTGATCACACCATCGTGATTATCTGGGTCGTGAAGATCTTTTTTGTACAGTTCTTCTGTGTATTCTTGCCATCTTTTCTTAATATCTTCTGCTTCTGTTAGGTCCATGCCATTTCTGTCCTTTATCGAGCCCATCTTTGCATGAAATGTTCCCTTGGTATCTCTAATTTTCTTGAAGAGATCTCTAGTCTTTCCCATTCTGTTGTTTTCCTCTATTTCTTTGCATTGATCGCCGAAGGCGGCTTTATTATGTCTTCTTGCTATTCTTTGGAACTCTGCATTCAGATGTTTATATCTTTCCTTTTCTCCTTTGCTTTTCACTTCTCTTCTTTTCAAAGCTATTTGTAAGGCCTCCCCAGACAGCCATTTTGCTTTTTTGCATTTCTTTTCCATGGGGATGGTCTTGATCCCTGTCTCCTGTACAATGTCATGAACCTCATTCCATAGCTCATCAGGCACTCTATCTATCAGATCTAGGCCCTTAAATCTATTTCTCACTTCCACTGTATAATCATAAGGGATTTGATGTAGGTCATACCTGAATGGTCTAGTGGTTTTCCCTACTTTCTTCAATTTCAGTCTGAATTTGGCAATAAGGAGTTCATGGTCTGAGCCACAGTCAGCTCCCAGTCTTGTTTTTGTTGACTGTATAGAGCCTCTCCATCTTTGGCTGCAAAGGATATAATCAATCTGATTTCGGTGTTGACCATCTGGTGATGTCCATGTATAGAGTCTTCTCTTGTGTTGTTGGAAGAGGGTGTTTGTTATGACCAGTGCATTTTCTTGGCAAAACTCTATTAGTCTTTGCCCTGCTTCATTCCATATTCCAAGGCCAAATTTGCCTGTTACTCCAGGTGTTTCTTGACGTCCTACTTTTGCATTCCAGTCCCCTATCATGAAAAGGACATCTTTTTTGGGTGTTAGTTCTAAAAGGTCTTGTAGGTCTTCATAGAACTGTTCAACTTCAGCTTCTTCAGCATTACTGGTTGGGGCATAGACTTGGATTACTGTGATATTGAATGGTTTGCCTTGGAAACGAACAGAGATCATTCTGTAGTTTTTGAGATTGCATCCAAGTACTGCATTTCGGACTCTTTTGTTGACCATGATGGCCACTCCATTTCTTCTGAGGGATTCCTGTCTGCAGTAGTAGATATAATGGTCATCTGAGTTAAATTCACCCATTCCAGTCCATTTCAGTTCGCTGATTCCTAGAATGTCAACATTCACTCTTGCCATCTCCTGTTTGACCACTTCCAATTTGCCTTGATTAATGGACCTGACATTCCAGGTTCCTATGCAATATTGCTCTTTACAGCATCGGACCTTGCTTCTATCACCAGTCACATCCACAGCTGGGTATTGTTTTTGTTTTGGCTCCATCCCTTCATTCTTTCTGGAAATATTTCTCCACTGATCTCCAGTAGCATATTGGGCACCTACTGACCTGGGGAGTTCCTCTTGCAGTATCCTATCCTTTTGCCTTTTCATACTGTTCACAGTATTCTCAAGGCAAGAATACTGAAGTGGTTTGCCAGTCCCTTCTCCAGTGGACCACATTCTGTCAGATCTCTCCACCATGACCCGCCCATCTTGGGTTGCCCCACAGGCATGGCTTAGTTTCATTGAGTCCGACAAGGCCGTGGTCCTAGTGTTATTAGATTGACTAGTTTTCTGTGAGTATGGTTTCAGTGTGTCTGCCCTCTGATGCCCTCTTGCAACACCTACCGTCTTACTTGGGTGTCTCTTACCTTGGGCGTGGGGTATCTCTTCACGGCTGCTCCAGCAAAGTGCAGCCAATGCTCCTTACCTTGGACGAGGGGTATCTCCTCACCGCCATCCTTCCTGACCTTCAACGTGGGATAGCTCCTCTAGGCCCTCCTGTGCCCGCGCAGCGTGGGGTTGCTCCTCCCTGCCACTGCCCCTGGCCTTGGGCTTAGGCGGGTGGGGTAGCTCCTCCTGGCCACCGCCCCTGACCTCAGATGGGGGTTAACTCCTCTCGCCGACCCTGACCTCGGACGCTGGGTATCTTCTCTCAGGCCGCCGCCCCTGACCTCGGACGTGGGGTAACTCCTCTTGGCTGCCGCCCTTTGGGCATGGGGTCCTCCCGGCTTCTGCCCCTGACCTCGGACTTGGGGTAGCTCCTCTTGGCTGCGCCCATGCAGCCACCTGCGCTTTAGCGCGCCCATCACAAGCCATAAAGCTTATAGAAGGTTATAGTAACTTATCACAGTATAGATAAGTGAGCTTTCCTCACTTTCTCTAAAGCTGGGAACTCTATTGCTTCTTGGTCTTATGGTGAAGAAAGCCGAATTAACAAATTCATACTTCAGTGTTTAGCCCTTACTGAACTTATTTGAAAATATCATCCTTTAAAAATGATATCAGGGGAAGTGGTCCAGTGGTTAAGAATCCACCTTCAGTGAAGGAGATGCAGGTTCAATCCCTGGTCAGGGAACTAAGATACCACATGCTGTAGAGCAAGTAAGCCCGCTCCACAACCAGAGAGTCGGTGAGCCGCAATGAAAGAACCTGCAAGACGCAATGAAGATCTCATGTGAAGTGACTTCAGTTCAGTTCAGGCTCTCAGTCGTGTCCGACGCTTTGCAACCCCACAGATTGCAACACGTAATGCTTCCCTGTCCATCACCCACTCCCGGAGCTTTCTCAACCTCATGTCCTTCAAGTTGGTGATGCCATCCAACCATCTCATCCTCTGTCATCCCCTTCTCCTCCTGCCTTCAATCTTTCCCAGCATCAGGGTCTTTTCTAAGGAGTCAGTTCTTCACATCAGGTGGCCAAAGTATTGGCGGTTCAACTTCAGCATTGGTCCTTTCAGTGAATATTCAGGACTGATTTCATTTAAGATTGATTGGTTTGATCTCCTTGCAGCCCAAAGGACTCTCAAGAGTCTTCCCCAACACCACAGTTCAACAGCACTAATTCTTTTGCGCTCAGCTTTCTTTATAGTTCAGCTCTCACATCCATTCATGACTACTGGAAAAACCATAGCCTTGACTAGAAGGACCTTTGTTGGCAAAGTAACGTCTCTACTTTTTAACATGCTGTCTAGGTTGGTCATAACTTTTCTTCCAAGGAGCAAGTGTCTTTTAATTTCATGGCTGTAGTCACCATCTTCAGTGATTTTGGAACCCCAAAAAATAAAGTCTGTCACTATTTCCATTGTTTCCCCATCTATATGCCATGAATTGATAGGGCTGGATGCCATGATCTTCGTTTTTTGAATGTTGAGTTTTAAGCCAGCTTTTTCACTCTCCTCTTTCATTTTCAACAAGAGGCTCTTTAGTTCTTGTTTGCTTTCTGCCATAAGGGTGGTGTCATCTGCACATCTGAGATTATTGATATTTCTCCCGGCAATCTTGATTCCAGTTTATGCTTCATCCAGCCCAGCATTTCACATGATGTACTCTGCATATAAATTAAATAAGCAGGGTGACAATATACAGCCTTGACGTACTCCTTTCCCAATTTTAAACCAGTCTGTTGTTCCATGTCAGGTTCTAACTGTTCCTTCTTGACCTGCATACAGATTTCTCAGGAGGCGGGTCAGGTGGTCTGGTATTCCCATCTCTTTAAGAATTTTCATAGTTTGTTGTGATCTAAACAGTCAAAGGCTTTGGCATATTCAATAAAGCAGAAGTAGATGTTTTTCTGGTTTTCTCTTGCTTTTTTGATGATCCAATGGATGTTGGCAATGTGATTTCTGGTTCTTCTGCCTTTTCTAAATCCAGCTTGAACATCTGGAAATTCTTAGTTCACATGCTGTTGAAGCCTGGCTTGGAGAATTCTGAGCATTACTTTGCTAGCATATGAGATGAGTGCAGTTGTGCAGTAGTTTGAACACGCATCCCTTAATAACTCAGATCAGTACTACCACTCCTGTTAGACAAGCAAAAATATACTGCATTCTTTTAAATTTGTTATGTATTTAGGATCTTGTTTGTTACAGCAACAGTTAACCTGATACAGCCACATTGTTTATGGTTTACACTTAGCTGTATGCATGGGCAGGTCAAACTCGTCTTGATGGAGAGGTGGAGATACCTCTTTTGTGCAGAAATGACTCAACAAAACTGGTAAGGGAGGAGTTAGAAAATAGAACATTGTACTGCTTTGTAAGTCACTAGCATCCTGAAAAATATGATTAATCTTTTTCACCAGAAGGTTGTAAAATGTATTGCTTTCCCATAAGAACTCTTTTAAATAAATAGATCCTCAGTTCAGTTCAGTTCAGTCACTCAGTCGTGTCGACTCTTTGCAACCCCATGAACTGCAGCACGCCAGGCCTCCCTGTCCAACACCAACTCCCGGAGCCTTCTCAAACTCGTGTCCTTTGAGTCAGTGATGCTATCCAACCATCTCATCCTCTGTCGTCCCCTTCTCCTCCTGCCCTAAATCTTTCCCAGCATCAGGGTCTTTTCAAATGAGTCAGTTCTTCACATCAGGTGGCCAAAGTACTGGAATTTCAGCTTCAACATCAGTCCCTCCAATGAACACCCAGGGCTGATCTTCTTTAGGATGGACTGGTTGGATCTCCTTGCAGTCCAAGGGACCCTCAAGAGTCTTCTCCAACACCACAGTTCAAAAGCATCAATTCTTCTGCACTCAGCTTTCTTTATAGTCCAACTCTCACATCCATACATGACTACTGGAAAAACCATAGCCGTGACTATACAGACCTTTGTTGGCAAAGAAATGTCTCTGCTTTTTAATATGCTGTCTAGGTTAGTCATAACTTTCCTTCCAAGGAGTAAGTGTCTTTTAATTTCATGGCTGCAATCACCATCTGCAATGATTTTGGACCCATGAAAATAAAGTCAGCCACTGTTTCCACTGTTTCCCCATCTATTTGCCATGAAGTGATGGAACTAGATGCCATGATCTTAGTTTTCACTCCTGAATTATTTTTATCATCTCATTTATTGTTTTTTACTTTTCTTCTTCCATCTGGATGCAGGTTTCATGAAGATAAGACATTTAACTTGTTTACGACTGCTCCCTCATTTCTTAGAAAAGTTCCTAGAATAATAGACCTACAGTATGTATGGGCTAAAGCTGCAAATTAATGTAATAAATAAAGGATGAATAAAGACCAATTAGCTTGCTAAGTCTTACCACCCTAGAACTTGGCCAGGAATTTTCAGTTGGCAGAGAAAGGATTTTGTCTGACCCAGACATATGATTAAACATAAAGCAAACACATATGAGACTATCAATCTCTGAATTTCAATTCACATTATAAGATATATCTATCAAATGCATCTAGAGACTAAAGACAGCTGACAAGTTTGCTAACTGCAGGTATCCCTTCATTTCCCATCTTTGTCTCTTGCTAGAGTCATTTGAACTCGGAGGCAAGTGTCTAGTTTTGACCTTGCGTATATTCACCTCCTGATGGCAGACAGCCCTCTATTTGCTCTCTCCTTACTATCCCCAGCAGATGGCTCAAAGATAAATAGCCAATCAATCACAATTTCCATGCATGAGAGGGTCTAACTACAAAGTGTTTATTTGCTCTTAAAATTGGTTCTGTTGCTGCCAACTAGATAAAGTCATTTAGTCAAAACTTTTGAGTAATGAACTATATACACACCATCTTCTTTCCTCTTGGAGTTCTAACTCTTGATTGTTCATTTATTTATGTACTAGTCAGGATATTCCAGAAAAAATAAAGCCATAGATGTGTATGTATACAGAAAGTGATTTATTTAAACAGTTGGCTCATATGATTGTGAAGGCTTAGCCAGTCCAGAATCTGATGGAAGACAGAGGGAGACAGGCTAGAGATTCAGGAACTCAGGAAGGACTTGCAGTTCAAGTTCAAAGGCAATCTGCTGTAGAATCAAGAAAAATCAGTGTTGCCTATCAAGTCCCAAGGCTGGAAAATTCTCTTTTGCTCTGGAGAAATTAGCCTTTTGTTCCATTCAGGTCTTCAAATGATTAGATAAGGCCTACTCATATGCTAGAGGGTAATTTCTTTTACTCAAAATCCACCAATTTAAATGTAAATCTCATTCAAAAACACCTTTATAGAAAGATCCAGAATAATGTTTAACCAAATAAATGGGCATTATGGCCCAGACAAATTGATATATAAAAGTAAACATCATAATTTGCTTGCTTGGGTTTTTTTTTTTTTTTTCCTAATTTGTTTCTGGCTGTCTTTCCTTTGCTGCAATTCTCTTAGGTCCTCAGGGTCATTATTTCCACAGGGCTTGTTTAATACAAAACCTTGTGACAATCTGGAAAGTTTCAAGCTCACATTCCAGCTCTTCCACTGGATCTCTGAGTAACAGGGCACTTGACCACAGAACCTAGTTCCTCTTCAGTGAATGGATATAGCTGCTGCTGCTGCTAAGTCGCTTCAGTCGTGTCCGACTCTGTGCGACCCCATAGACGGCAGCCCACCAGGCTCTGCCGTCCCTGGGATTCTCCAGGCAAGAACACTGGAGTGGGCTGCCATTGCCTTCTCCACTGTGTGAAAGTGAAAAGTGAAAGTGAAGTCGCTCAGTCGCCTCCAACTTGTAGCAACCCCATGGACTGCAGCCTACCAGGCTCCTCCATCCATGGGATTTTCTAGGCAAGAGTACTGGAGTGGCTTGCCATATAATAATCGAATGGGAAAAATACACATTGACAAGCCTCTAACACAAGCTTCACATTGGCAACTACTATTTGAAGCTGTGTTAATGTATCAAAGATATAACCTTTCAAACCAACAAAGAAGAAAATAGAAAATTCCTCATGTGAAGCACATGACAGTTGTGAGTAACTGAGTTTTAGAAAAAGGAAACATCAAATTAATACATCAAGTTTATTCAGGAGGGGACAAAGAGTTAAGAGTTTTAAAGACTACAAATGATTTTTGAAGATTCCAGAAATAGCCTCAAATTTAAAGTACACAGAATATCCATGTCTAACATCAGGGGAATTAGCATACCTCTGATTCTCCCCCAGTGAATCTTGGAGATGCTGGTAGACCAGGGGGGTTCTGTGAGAACTGAAGTGAGGGAACTTACAGAAAATGGGCCTGTTTCTGAAAAGCTACTCAGAAGGACCAGACAGAACTTATCACTTCCTCACCTTCAGTATGCAGTTAACATCCCACGTGTGGTTTGATGTCAAATTACTTTGTGATTGTCAGTCTCAACTGTTCCAGGGACCTCTCCAGTTCAGATTCCTGACCAGATTGTTTTTGAAACTCCAAAGAGTGAAAGCGTTTTTTTGCCCTTACATCAGTGTCAAGTCCACTTGATTAGTCCTCACCTCAGCATAAAGGCAGACCTTATATAGCATTGGGCTTCCCTGGTGACTCAGACAGTAAAGAATCTGCCTGCAATACAGGAGACTGGATTCGATCCTTGGGTTGGGAAGACCCCCTGAAGAAGGGAATGGCTACCTACTCCAGTGTTCTTGCCTGGAAAATTCCATGGACAGAGGAGCCTAGCGGGCCACAGTCCATGGGGTCACAAAGAGATGGACTACGACTAGGCAACTAACACTTTCACTTTCACTTTGTATGACATTTTACATTTCAGTTCCTTTTATAGAAAATTTCCATTTCAGAGGGGTACCTTTGCTCTGTGGCCCCATCAAGTCAATAATCCAATATTAGTGGCGTTCCTATGGTCAGTATCCACCAGCCTTAAATAACTCCAACCACAGGACAAAGGTGGGAATTCATTACATTCAGGCATCCTCCTTTCACACTCTCCTCTTTAGAACTTAAAAAAAATCTTGGGGTCTTTCCTTACTCAAGTGATTTATTTCTACCCTTGTTATTATGCAGTCCGGAGCAATCTGTAGCTATTCCTGCTGGAGGCTTGTGGGGCCACCTTAGACCCAAGGGAGCACACCATTTTCACATTAAACTAAAGATAATGTGTGTCCAGCACATCTGCAGAGGACACAACATGAAGGTCCAGTCAAGACCATATCCGAAACCTCTTGCAGTATTCTCGCTGAATGAAAAACAAATTTCCTCCTACCCATAGATAACATATATACATGTTCTTAAAAACAACCCTGTGTTTTTTAACAACCTTAAAAACAACCCTGTGTCAGACCAGCTGTGATGTGGATATTATGCAAAGATTTTTACATCAACAACTTTTTTTCATTCTATGAGAACTGGAACAAAGTTTATAGTGCACTTTTATTCTTTGTGTGATAATGGATGGATGGATGGATAACTTTCTTGGTTCAGCTTTGCACAGTAGACAGTCCTATTTCAAAATGTGCAGAAAAATCCGTTTTATGAACACTTTTCTCATATTGCTTCTCTCCCACTTCCTCTAGGAATGTCCCAGCGGGGTTGTTAATGAAGATACCTTCAAAGAGATTTACTCGCAGTTCTTTCCACAGGGAGGTAGGTACAAATGTGGACCAGTGAGCATACTTTCAGCTAGAATTATGCTTGCAATCTTGAATTTGGTTTAATCTTTCATGGCATGACTCTACATTTCTCATCTTTACATCCAAGAATTCATACACAGCATGCTGTCCATGTGATTCTCAATACATCATAAAAGTGAGCTACTTACAAATTATCAAATATCCGAGAGTTCACTCTTCAGCTGAATACAAGTAGTATTACCGAGTGCCTGTTGCCACATCCCTCAAAGGCATGGCACTTTCTGACTATGATGGATGGGTCCTGAAAGCCGCAAAGCTTTCACATGCATTACAATGCCCAACTTTCAAAATTAGAAAGTGTAATTATCCTCAATTTTTTGGATCTGAAA
This sequence comes from Bubalus bubalis, assembly GCF_019923935.1. Taxonomy (NCBI): domain Eukaryota; kingdom Metazoa; phylum Chordata; class Mammalia; order Artiodactyla; family Bovidae; genus Bubalus; species Bubalus bubalis. Next base: position 77,109,786 of record NC_059163.1, read on the forward strand.
TCTGGGGCTTAGAGAAGCTAAATGTTTTGCTCAGGGTCATACACCCACTAAAATGGCAGATCTAGGTTAGAATCCCCTGTGAATCAAATGATAAAGAATCTGTCCGCAGTGCAGGAGACTCTGGTTTGACCCCTGAGTCGGGAAGATCCTCTAGAGAAGGGAATGGCTACCCACTCCAGTATTCTTGCCTGGAGAATCCTATGGACAGATGAGCCTGGTGGGCTACAGTCCATAGCACTGCAAAGCATCAGACATGACTGAGCAGCTAACTACTGCTAGGTTAGAACCCAGATATTTCTGGAGTCTTATCTAGGTTTTCTGCTGCTCCTTTCTGCTCTTCCTCTCTCTTTCAGGAACTCTTCACTATCACCCCTCCCCCCGCATCTAAGAAAACCAATACCACTCTAGACATTATTTTAACTGGGAAGAAAACAAAGAGAGCATAACGACAATGTGTACATATTAGAGATGAGTGAAGAGATACATCTGCCAGTGGAACTTATAGTCTCTCCTTTGATCACTCAGCAGGATGCCCAGCTCAAACTTGTTCTGCAACCTTCCATGTTTCCAGCCGTGTGTGAGGTGCTGATGATGTAAGGGGAGTGAGACTGCCCCAAAGAATGGTAGAGCCTAGTGTAGCAGATGGGCAGTGCCAGCATGCAAAATAAACGTGAAGTCGGGAGTTAACAACATAATATTATGAGAACTCAATGTAGGCACAATTAGACCAGCTGAATGACAGGGAGGACATAAAAAAGATTCGATCCAGATAAACCGAACCTGAGCTGAAGGAGCCGCCATTCATCAGGCATCTAATACATGTCTGGCCCTGGCATGTGTTACCCATCACCCTCCAACAACCCTCGCTACGATTCTCCCTTTCCATACACGTGGAAACCAAGGTGCACAGAAATCCGTCCATTTCCCAGTCATCATCTTTTTACTTCTTTCCCACTTAAAAGATTCAAAATCATCTGATGCCAAAATAACTGCAGTGTTCTCCTAGGTAGTCTGTCAGATCCCACCCCTCTTTTCTACTCCCCCACCATGGTTTATTCTCACATGAGCCAGAGTTATCCCAGTAAAATGTAGATTGCCTCACTGCTCTGCCCAGAATCTCTCACCCATTCAGAGCAAAAGCCATAGTCACTGTCTCCTGTTCTTTCTCTGCCTTGTCCTTCACTGACCCTCCCTTTTGCTCACCTCATTCCAGCTTCCCTGGCCTGTTGCCTTTCCTCCAGCACACCAGTCCTTTTGCTGCCTGTGAGCTTTTTATTATTATTATTTAAAAAATTTTGGCTGCACTGCCCCAGCATATGGGATCTTATTCCCCACACACTCCAGAGATCAAACCTGTGCCCCCTGCAGTGCCCCCTAACCACTGGACCACCAGGGAAGTCCTGCCTCTGGGCCTTTGAATTCATTTTTCTCTCTGTCTGGAATCTCTCTTCTCCCAAACATCCATCTCAATATCTCATCACCTCTGCTTTCATTCAAATGCCACCTTCTCAGTGAGGCTTCTTCTGGCCACCCTGGCTTAAACCTCAACCCCTTAAACATCCCCCCATGCCCTTTTCCTGCTTTAGCTTTCTCTTTAGCACTCAAGAGCATCTAATAATGTATATTTTATTTATTTTTGCTGTTGCTTACTGTCTCTTTTTCCACTAGAATGTCATTTCCAAGGGAACGGAATTTTTTTGTCTGTTTTGCTCACTGCTATATCCACAGGTCATGGAACACCGAGTGACAAGTAGTCACACTAATACTGCAAAAATGAGTGAATGTGTGGATGAGTGAATGACATCGGCCTCATCATTGGGTGATACCTGTAAAAGTGATTTTTAATGGATACAAACTTGAATATTAATTATTTCATACAAAAACTCGATTCACTTTTGGCTTTATGTATTTCAGTAGGTTGAAGACAATTTTGTGCATGGATTATCAAAACAGAAATTCTCCCTTAAGGTGGACTTTTCAAAGAATTAAATAAAAATTCTGAGAAAACAAACAGTGACCCATTATTACATGAATTTGCATATGTCATGGGTGACAACTCCCCCAGCCCATCTTGTTACTAACTACCCAAAGACGGGTATTGGGTCTGATGCCAGGCTTGTAATGGGTCTATTGTCTGCATTAATAATGAATTTAGAATATCATTTGTTTAATACATATTTCTAAATTATTAAAAACCATGGAATTTTTTAAAAGAATGATGTTTACTATAAACTGTCTGCCAATGTATTTACAACCATTAATATCAAAGTCCTTAGCACGAATGGAAATCTTTTAGCTATTTTTTGATTATCTCAAATGAAAGTTATTACATACTACAAATTGGATACAACTTCACATTAAAAATGTATCTTTATCTGAAAAATAACATTTCAACATTAGAGAACATCTACTTAAGCATAATAATTTGCAAGAGAGTCTTCTTACAAAGTCCAAAGGGATTTGCGGAAAAATCACTTTTGCTCTCTTAAAAATCCTTTGAATATTCATGTTAATTGAATGCATAAATCTAAAAGCATCCGGCATTACTGAAGAAAATGAAATATTTTGAAGAATGATGACTTGCAATTTTAAAAATTAATATCATGCATGCAAATTGTATCTTGCAGTGCCTCTAGAAAAGGGAAAATGTCCTAAGAAAGAATGTATTCTCTGGTGGCAGTCAAATCCCTGTTAGGACATCCTCACACTTGTGTGAAGTCGTTTATTTAGTTTGATGGCCTGAAAGCAACAGATGTCTCTCATTAGGAGTCGTAGCAATGATGGGACCATAAATCACAATGTCTCACCATTTCCTCCAGGAAGAGACTTCGTCTTATTGCCAGAATCTCCTGCAATTTATACTATGTCAGGCTCTTGAGTTTTCTCTACGGCTTAGCAGGATGGTTTACCAAGCACAACTTGTTTGGAGTTCTGGATATCAGCACAGCTGAACTGAACAGAGGCTTCCTGTTTGTAGGGGATAAAGTATGTCTCCTATAAAACAAGCCAAGAGGAAACCGCATTACCTATATCATTATAGCAGTATTTTCCAATGCCACCTACAGGGAAGCCTTAGCTTAGAAGCTCTTAAGGCATTTTTAAAGCTCATGAAACTTACAGTCTCCTGGTTTACCCCTGCTTGTGTTGTAGGAATTTTGCACTTACTTTGACTATATGAGGCACCTGATCAACAGTTATTGAAGGAATGAGTTGCAGTCAGAAAAATCTAAACAAATATTCATTGAACATCCACTGTGCGAGGCACTTGAGGCATTTAGATGAGTTTTGTGGACATAAAGATTTAAGTACTTTTTCCCAAATAACTGCATCCACCGAATACACTTCTATTTCCAGGAATTTTCAGGGTGATTTATAGAGGACATAGTGAGCAGAAACTACCACTCATGTAGTGAGTGAACCCGCCTTACTGCAGTCACAGTGCCGTGAATTGTATATCCAAATGCAATGAACTAATTCTGTATCTTGTGCATGAATTCAGGTGGGAGTAGGGGATGGTGGTGGGAAGAAAGAAATCAACCAGATTGATTTCAATCCACAGACCTGGAACATGATAACCAATTGCATTTGTTCAAATATTCTGAAATACATGTATCAGTGGCCTTTCCAATCAAGGATTTAGTTGATATTATCACTGTGGTCTGGGTACAGTTGGGTTAAAGGTACTGGACTAAGTCAAGAGTCCTGAGTTTATGGATAGACTTTGCCAGCACCAAGATGTGTGACTTAAATAGTTTATTTCTCTGGGCCTCAGGTTGTTCATTTACCAAATGTGGAACAGAAGAATCCTCAAGTTTTCTTTCTAGTCTAACATTCTTTTTTTTTTTATTTTTGGTGGGGGGCGGGGGGGCTGTGCCACATGACTTCCAGGAACTTAATTTCCTCCAGGGATTGAACCCAGCCCCTCAGCAGTGAAAGCCTGAAATCCTATCCAGTGGACCACCAGGGAATTCCCTAATAATCTTTATTTAAAAGAGTAAGTGTTGAAATGTCTTGATTTCATTACTGACTCTACCACTGGCTAACTAGGTGACCATAGCTACTATCCCTAACATTACCTACACCCATTTTCCACTTTTGTTAAATGTAGATAAATAGCTAAATGGTATGAAAGATCACTTCCTAGTCTAAGACTCCATAAATTTTGTCCCCTATCTGTAAAATTTCAACATTTAAATTTCCGCTTCACAAGTAAAACTATGAGAAACTGAACAAAGTCAGCATATGAAATTCAGTAACTGTTTTCATTGTTTGCAAAGAGTTGTGGTCAGAGGAGACATGTCAGGTCATACATGAAGAACAAAGACCATTGTTACGTATTTTGAACCCCGAACTGTACTGAAATCTAGACTCCAGAATTCCAGTTACTCATCCTTTTAGCAGATGTTTGCTGAGTATTTAAGAAGAGCACAGTCAGATGAAATCAGACTGAGATCCTTTTGTGGACAGTTTCCTTTTTCTCTGCAGAATCCATTTCTATGCCCAGCAGACACTTCCAGTGCCTCAGCTCTAAAGCTAGTAGCATCATTCTCCTTTAAAAACTTTAACTATCTCCAAATGCCTGCTGAAGAAATTCAAGCTCTGTCAGAACCTCAATACTTGTCATGACATAATGATACTAGTCTTCACTGAACATGAAGTGTTAGTTGCTCAGTTGTGTCTGACTCTGCGACCCCATGGACTGGAGCTCACCAGGCTCTTCAGTCTATGGAATTCTCCAGGCAAGAATACAAGAGTGAGTAGCTATTCCCTCCTCCAGGGAATCTTCCTGACCCAGGGATTGAATTTGGGTCTCCTGCATTACAGGTAGATTCTTTACCATCTGAGTCACCAGGGAAGCCCCGAGCTTAAAGTTCCATTAAATTAGAAGTTCAGAACCTTTCACAATAGAGATTTCATACACACACACACACATAAAACAGGAACTTTTTCAAATGGAATATATTAAATCTGTAAAAAAAATGATCACATTTATTTGAGGTGGTTGAAATGAGAGTGACTTGTCTCTGAAAGGATAACAATGATAACTGATATTTAGTGAACATTTAACATTTGCCTAAGACTGTTCTAAGAACTTGCACGTAGTATCTCATTTAATGTCTTCATGATGACTCTATGATGTACACTTATCATTTTGTAGGTGAGGAAACTGAGTTACAGAGAGCTTAAACAATTTGCCATGGCCACATGATTAATGGTTGACCTGAGATTCAAATTCGGGCCATCTGAGAGATGATACCATCTCTCCACCTGGTATCTCCTATCTAGGCTGGAAAACTGGCTTCATTTCCAGGAAACTTGCCAAGATACATTTAGAGGAATAGGATGTCCTCTGAACCACATTAGGGCAAACCCTCAGAGTGTGGGTCCCATTGGTCAAGGTTTAAACTAAACAACCCCATCTAAAAAGAATGGTAATTATTATATGCCTATGTTATCTTGGTGTTTTAAATTTTAAAAAATTTCCAGTATTGTTTGTTCTGTGCCCTATATTCATGGTGAGTTCTGCTTGCTAAGGTAAAGGCATTTACCCTGTCTGTATAAAGTAACAAGATATCTGCTTAATGAGCTCATTTTAAAATAGGCAAAATCCCTTTTTTTTTCTCCTGAAGATAAGTTTAGCATTCCATCTGTCAACTCATTTCTCCATAGGGCACTATATAGTTCAAGAAGTCTATGAAAATATTGCTGAGAGCAAAACATGTTCGTGAAAAAAAAAAAAGAAGGCTGGCAATTCTTGATAATTCTAATGGAACTTCCCAACAATCGCACTAAGTTGATTGCAATTAAAATCCTGGCTCCATACCCAAAAGGGTTTCTTCCTGCAACCTGTCAACACTAGATGGACATCCACTCTACTTACAGTCCTTTAATGTCCTACTTAGGCCCAATTGTGGTGTCTGTTTGGTTCATTGAAAACATATTAATTCATATGTTTAAAGATAAGTGGTTCCTCATATTTTGGAGAAGGAAACGGCCACTCATCCCAATATTCTTTCCTGGAGAATCCCATGGACAAAGGAGCCTGGCCGGCTATAGTCCATGGGGTCGCAAGAGTCAGACGTGACTTAGCAACTAAACCACCATATCATATTTAAAGGTAAGAGATGAAAAACAATGTCACCATTATTTTGAGAAATTGAGTGTACCGTTTACCTCATGAAATACATGGCCTTCAAGAGAGTTAACCAGAGGGGGTGAAGCATTCAGGAAAAATAATGCCTACAAAAGCCATGGATGCCTGAAAGCTAGGAGAGGAGTCTGCACGACTTCTGACCTCCTTTATCTGGAGAGAGAAATTCTCTACTGCTTCTATGACTTAGTCTCTTGACAGCCTTCAAAAAGCAATTCATAAAGTAAAGGCGAACAGAAGTTTTGTTAAATCCCAATAAAAATAAAGGATAAAAGTTATAAAATAGAAATAGATGAGATTTTAAACAGAAGATAAAAGGCTAGAGCCAATGATCTAAAAGGTTACTATTTTTTAATATAAAAAAGGTTAAGATAAAAGGCTAAAACCCATGAGATGAAACATTTAAAATAATCACACAAATTTGATCAAGGGTCAAGCACAGAGGGACTTAAAAATGAAAACTGCACTAAGGAAAGAAAACAATAAGAAATATATATATAATACATTTCAAGTAAAAGGCAGAAAGTTCAGAGATTACGGAGACAAAGAAAAAAAGGGAAGAGGAAGGAAAAAAACTAGAGAGAAATAACATATAGAAGCAAACTCAGAGGAAGTGTTGGATTTCAGAGAACTTCAGCGTCTTTTAAGCAGCATCTTGTGACCCCAGGACAAGCAGTCTACCATTGCCCAGAGCCTCGATCCCACCCAGGACCCGGGCAAAGCAGGAGCACCCCAATACTTGCACCTGGGAACTTTAGGACCACACAATCCATTTCAGCATAGCCACAGAAACTTCCCAAATCACTCCTGTTTCCACTTCATCAGGCAACCTTACTGGCTCTGGGCTAGCATGGTGTTTTGGTCAGAAGTGCTTAAGTGATGTTCCACTCTACTGCTAATGGACTTTGTGGCTTTGGGCAAGTTTTTCCACTTCTCTGAATCCCAGTATCCCTATCTGGGTTGTAAAATGGTGAACTAATAATTACACCACCAATAATAGCAATTCATCTGTGTCTCATTATTAGTATGTTATTATTTCACTTCTTTTAGAGATAGTCCCTGCCAAGCACTAGTCAATTTCTAGATTTGACTTGCTTAAGCCTCACACCCACCTAAGGTAACATTACTCATCCCAGTGTCAGTAGCATCATCCAAGACTCCTGTGTATTCAGAGAAATTCCATCCAGAAACTTAGAGATGCTTCTGTCACCAATGGTCTCTGTAGGTAATTCATGCCTCTGAACCTCAAATACAACCCTCTACTGAGACAGGATGGGCAGCTGGGAAGAAAGCAAAGAAACCACAAGTCAAAGTATATTCTCCTGAGTAGAAGAGGCTTGGACATGCTATCTAAATCTTTTGTAGAATATTGAAATGCTAACTTATCATTATTTTATTTCCAACATTTCAGACTCTACAACATATGCGCATTTTCTGTTCAATGCATTCGATACGGACCACAATGGAGCTGTAAGTTTTGAGGTAAGTCTTAAGTTTCTTGTGTGTGTGTGTGTGTGTGTGTGTGTGTGTGTGTGTTTTTAATAATGCTTTGACTTTGGATACACTGAAAGGGATTTAGTGCTGTTAGGGTGAAAATTTGAGTTTGGTGGTATAATTTTTGGGGCTTTTTGAGCCTTTTATTCCTTTATTATTGTTGTATTAAGAATACTCAACAAGAGTGGACATCTTTGTCTTGCTCCTAATACCGAGAGAAAGTTTTCCATTTTCTCCACTAAGTGTGATGTTAGCTGTGGCCTTTTCGTATATCGCCTTTATTATGTTGATGTACTGTCCTTCTATTCCCAGTTTGTTGGCAGTATACATCTTGAAAGGATATTGAACTTGTCAAATGCTTTTTCTGCATCTATTGTGGTGATCATAAGATTTGTATCCCTAATTCTGTCAATGTGGAATATTATATTACTTGATTTTCATGTATAGATTCACCTTTCCATCCCTGGGGATAAATTCTACTTTGTCATGGAGTATGATCATTGTAATGTGCTCTTGGATTTGGTTTGCTAGTGTTTCACTGAGGACTTTTGCATCTGTGCATATCAGGAATATTGGCCTGTAATTTTCTTGTGATTTTTTTTGTCTGGTTTTGGCACCAGGTAAGGCTGGCCTAATTTGGAAGTGTTTCTTCCACATCAACTTTTTGGAACAGTTAGTTCTGTAAATATTTGGCAGAATTCACCAGTGAAGCCATCTGCTACTAGGCTTGTCTCTTTTGGGAGGTCTGTAATTACCGAATCAATTTCCTAGTTGTAGATCTGTTCATACTTTCTGTTTCTTCATGATTAGTCTTGGTAAGCTATCTAGGAATTTTATTAAAAGCTCTTAAATATCCTTTTATTTAAAAACTGGTAATCTAGTAAGTATATGTTTCTGAAAGTTCTGTGAGCTGCTCTAGCAAATTACTTGAGCCCAAGTAAAGGTTTGTTGGAAACTCCAATCTGTAGCCCATTGGTCAGAAGCATGGGTGACAACCTATTCTTGCAGTAGCATCTAAAGTTGGGGGCCAGGAAAGGGCTGTCATGTAGAATCTGGCTCTATCTCCAGGAAGAAAGTATCAGAAGTAAGTTTAACTGTAAGACATCTGGTGTTGGAGATTACTTGATTACGTCTGGTGTTGGAGTGAGGAAATCCCCACTCACACACTGGAATTGTATGCAGAATTGTTAATATGTATCATGGGAACCAGATAATTTAGAAGGTATGCATTTTTTTTTAAATTGGGAAGAGTGCATCTTGCACATGAACAGAAATTTCAGTGAGTGTCAAAATAAAGGAAAGCAGATGATGATGTGGAATCAACAAGAAAGGGTACTAGTGTGCTGTATCAGAGAATCCCTCCCATGGACCTGATGAACTAGGTCTGAAGGACAAGCAGGAGCTGCTAAAGAGGATAAGGGCTCAGGATGGGGAGCAGTGGGGAGTGAGGCAGAGGCCTGGGAATGGAGAGAAAACATTTGTTAGGTCACCCAGAAGATGAAACGCAAAAGGGGGAGAGGGACAGGAGAGCTGGCTAAGGAGGCCAAGGGCAGATCTCCACACATCTGAGGCAGGATGCCAAGGAGGCTGAACTGCAGGAGGAAAGGAGCAAGATAAGAATTGAAGAATTTTCAGCAGGGAAGTTAAGGTATGTTCCTAGAAACAAAAAGTCCAATTAGCAGCTCTTTATCCCAAGAGTTGACAGGGGCTGATGTCAGCTGGGTCTACAGGGAAGGCATTGGAGAGGAGGTGACAAGCTCAGGAGGTATAAAAAGTAAACTGGTACACTAACATCTCAATACTTTGTGGCACCAGGATGACAAAAGGGGGCACAAACTCCTGAGAGGTCATTCAGTCAGTGGCCCCGGGGCCGAGTGAGCAAAGTACCTCCTCACTCACTAGGTGCTCGCACAGGTTGAGTGCTACTGAAATGACTCTTCTGGGCCAGGAAACTCAGTGAGTCATCTCACAATGTAACCAAGAAAAATCGCTGACAAAATAAGAGGAGAAGCTGGCGGTGGCTCAGTAAAGGTGTGGCCCAAGAAGCCAGCAGTGGTCCATGGGTTGACCCTAATGCAACAACAGCTATTAGTGAAGACATGAGTCTATCATAGGTACCCGTCCCCTGTCACATTTCTTCCACTTTGGCAGCCGATGATCACCTGTGACAATATCTTATTAGTGTTTGCTGCACTTTACCAACAAGATTAATTCCGGCATGGTCTTAGTTTAGCCATAACATAGAAATCAAATGTTCCAATTCACCTAATAAAATCTTTCATAGCTAGGGTATGGGTAAGGCAAAGACTGCTAGTGATTTCATTACTTAAAATTACTTACATATTAGAAATGTACCGTCAATTACTCACAGCACATTGTATCCAATTTCACATGTAAATTTAGTCTGGTGTTAATGATATGAGACCATGCCTAATGTTGCTATTATAATATTTATGTAATATTCATCATAGTAATTGTGATGAATGCTGATGATAATTTGGGAAATTAGTTGTAATGGCTATATACTTTAAGCATGTTGGTAAAAAAATGTCTTTTTAAAGAGAAACTAATGGATGAATTAATAAATGTTAAATCAAAATCAAATTTAAAACTAGGCTATTGTAGTTATTTTTCTAAATTGATTAGCTACGTGAAAAGTCTCTAGAAAGTAGAAATGATTAAGAAATGAACATATCTTGAGTAGCAGTAGATCCTGGGAGGTACAGCAGAAACCATCCTGATGCAAGGTAAAGGGAAATGGAAGTTTCCTACTTAGTTTGCTTAAACCCAAAAGGTGGAGTGGATAAAACAGGAGGGGCCCTGGATCCAGATATGACTGGAGCTAAAAATCCCTTTGCCATCAAGTGGTTGACACCCTGTGAGATCCTCTGAGCCTTAGTGTTCCTCTCTGTGAAACATCAGCAAACAAAGCTACTTCACAGGATAATAGAAGGATGACAAAGTGATGTCACTTAAGGGCTTGGCTGAGTGCCTGGCACCAAATAGGTGCTCAATATTTATTAGATATTAACCACAGCAGGTACTACAAAAAAGATTTTTTCCAATGAAGCCAGTTAACAATGACATTGGTCATCTTATTACTCTGTGATCTTATAATGAACACATTTAAGCACAGGCCAGATGATCGCTCTGTCTGCAATGCTGTGAGAGATAGTTCTGAATCTGATTATAAAACAAGTACTTATTTTGTGTCAGTCACTGTACTAACTATATGAAAATAACATTAAAAATAGTATTAATAATACCTACATACAATAAGACTAGCTGACTTATTTAGCACTCTTTCTCAGTCAGGCATTATGATGAATGAATTACTTCATAGGTATGATTATCGTCATTTTAGCAAATTAGGAAACAGATTCACAGAGAACTAAAGCAAGCTGCCCAAGGTCGCACAGCTAGAAAGTAGGAGAGTCAGGATTCAAACTCAAGCAGTCTGGCCCAGCATACATCTCTTAGCAATTGTGCTATCCTGCCAGTTCAGTTCAGTTCAGTCACTCAGTCGTGTCCGACTCTTTGTGACCCCACGGACTCAGCACACCAGGCCTCCCTGTCTATCACCAACTCCCGGAGCTCACTCAAACTCATGTCCATTGAGTCGGTGATGCCATCCAACCATCTCATCCTCTGTCGTCTCCTTCTCCTCCTGCCTTCAATCTTTCCCAGTGTCAGGGTCTTTTCCAATGAGTCGGTTCTTCACATCAGGTGGCCAAAGTATTGGAGTTTCAGCTTTAGCGTCAGTCCTTCCAGTGAATATTCAGGACTGATTTTCTTTAGAATGGACTGGTTGGATCTCCTTGCTGTCCAAGGGACTCTCAAGACTCTTTTCCAACACCACAGTTCAAAAACGTCAATTCTTTGGCACTCAATTTTCTTTATAGTCCAATTCTCACATCCATACATGATTGCTAGTAAAAACATAGCTTTGACTAGATGGACCTTTGTTGCAAAGTAATGTCTCTGATTTTTAACATGCTATCTAGGTTGGTCATAACTCTTTTTCCAAGGAGAAAGCATCTTTTAATTTCATGGCTGCAGTCACCATCTGCAGTGAGTTTTGGAGCCAAAAAATATAGTCTGTCACTGTTTCCAGTTTCCCCATCTATTTGCCATGAAGTGATGGGACCAGATGCCATGATCTTCGTTTTTTGAATGTTGTTTTAAGCCAGCTTTTTCACTCTTCTCTTTCACTTTCATCAAGAGGCTCTTTAGTTCCTCTTCACTTTCTGCCATAAGAGTGGTGTCATCTGCGTATCTGAGGTTATTGATAATTCTCCCAGCAATCTTGATTCCAGCTTGTTCTTCATCCAGCCGATCCAACAAGGCACATATAGATTCCCAGTCCCTCACCCAAATTCCTCAGAGCCAACTGAATTTGTCATTCAGAGTCTTGCAGATTTTAGACACCCACACTGTGTGCATATACTGTATATTATTAATGTCTCCTGCAGGATCTGCAGTATGCTATTATCAACTGTGTAACATTTGTACGTAAAACTATTTTTGTTCAGTTGCTAAGATATGTCTGACTCTTTGCAACCCCATGGACTGCAACATGCCAGCCATCTCCTGGAGTTTGCTCAAACTCATGTCCATTGAGTCAGTGATGCCATCCAACCATCTCATCCTCTGTCATCCCCTTCTCCTCCTCCCTTCAATCTTTTCCAGCATCAGAGTCTTTTCCAATGAGAAGACTCTTCGCATCAGGTGGCCAAAGTATTGGAGCGTCGGCTTCAGCATCAGTCCTTCCAATGAATATTCAGGGTTTATTTCTTTTAGGATTGACTGGTTAGATCTCCTTGCTGTCCAAGAGACTCTCAACAATAAATGTAGCAGAGAGTGCTATTGATCCAATGTCCATGCCTTCTGCTTTAAGATCACATGATCAGTCCATATTCCCAGCCTCTCCCCCTACCCAGATAGGTGGGGCCAAGACTGAATTTCAACCAACAGGAGACTGGTGGAAGTGACCACATCTTCTCTCTTCCCATCTGTGGAAACTGTGAGGTTACATATTTTGGTTTGCCTTGAAGCAAAGTAGAATCCTGGATCTCTGTTATGACTGCACAGAACAGAACACCATCCTCACTCATATTTCACTGCATGTGAGTGATAAATAAGCTTGTACTGTGTCAAGCTACTATGACTTGGAAATATTAAAATAGAATTTAATGTCTTTTGATTAATGTGACTGATAATAGCCGATTAATGATAGAGATAAATAGGTAAATAGACACTAGAATAGTTTCATGTCATTTCAGTTCAGATTTTGGCATTAAATGAGTTCTGGCACCAAAATTCACCACCACCCCTATCTTCCCAATAAAGGTTCTTCTTTTTCAGTTTATTAAAAAATATTGTTGGATGGGAGTGGTGAGTTGCAGATAAAAAAAATTAGGGCCTGTATTACTTGTCACATGTTAGAGATGAGGAGTTCCAGACTTAAGAGATTTTAAGTGACTTATCCAAAGTCATACAGTTAATGAATGGCAGAACCAGGATTGAACCCCAGCTTTACCTAAGGCTCTAAAACTTATGGTGAATATGACATCAACAAAGAGAAGTGAAGTAAAAGGCTGACAAATTCTAGACACTGATGTATAGAACAGTCTTTTGGACTCTGTGGGAGAGGGAGAGGGTGGGATGATTTGGGAGAATGGCATTGAAACATGTATAATATCATGTATGAAACGAGTCGCCAGTCCAGGTTCGATGCATGATACTGGATGCTTGGGGCTGGTGCACTGGGATGACCCAGAGGGATGGTATGGGGAGGGAGGAGGGAGGAGGGTTCAGGATGGGGAACACATGTATACCTGTGGTGGATTCATTTTGATATATGGCAAAACCAATACAATATTGTAAAGTTAAAAAATAAAATTAAATTAAAAAAAAAAAAAAAAGATGCCTACTTGACAGAAAATCAGCATAATAAAAAGAAAGAGATGACAAATCGGGAAACAATATGTGAAGATATATTCCAGACCAGGGATCATTTTACTAATATGTGAAGGGTTTCTATAAATCAAGACATTTCAAAAAAAATGCTCAAATTTGTTCATAGTAGAATGAATACAAATTTTAGTAACCTGAGACAGAAATATTAATCTACCAGATTGAGAAAGATCAGAACTGTGATCCATATACTATTGACAAGCTATAATATTCTTATGCATAGATTTTGAGAAGAGAATTGGAAGGGAAATTTGAAAATAAGTATATAAAATTTATCAATGTTCAAATCTTTTGACCGAGAGGTTCCACCTCTAGAAACTCATCCTGTAGACATACTTATTCAACATATATATATTATGTATATATAAAGTCACTCTATAGCTTTCTTTATAATAAGATTGGAAATCTTTAAATAATTCATCCATGGGATATTGGCTAAATAAACTATGATATATTCATATGTATGCAATGATGAAAAAGACAGGAATTATTTCCAAGTTTTATTGCTAAGTTTTTAAAACACACACACACACAAAGCAGCCTGTTACACTATCATTTTTGTAAAAGAAGAAGAAATAGATATTTAAATAAATATGCCTTATACTCATATATGCACAAAAATTCTTCAGAAGTAAACACAAGAAGATATTAATGTCAGTTGTCTAGAGGAAAGAAATAGGGTGGATGGGGTCCAGAATTGGGAGGAAGATTTTTCATGAAACATCTTATATATTTTTACATTTTTAATTAAATGAATGTCACTCATCTATTAACAAAAAAAAATTGTGAAGAAGTTGAGACAGGAAAACAACTACAAAATGTTGGAATGTAGAGCAAGAATACAGCTTTGCCCAGAGTCCACTCCTGGAATTCCCTTCTGCTCTTTCATTCCTACCTGACAGTGGATTGTCAATGCCATGTGAACTCAGAATCCACCATACTGTGATGTTAACCCTGCCAACTGAGCAACAAATATATATGAACTTGATAGAGTTAATCTGGATTGTCTGCAATTCAATCAAACCTGCCTAACCTTGATGTTGACTGAGGGTTCCATTTACTTGACAAATACATAGCCACTGTCCATGCCACTCAGTTACATGCAGCTTAATTCTTTTAATCCTCATAAAAATTTTTGAGAAGTTAGATACAGTAATCTCCATTCATGAAAACTGAGATAAAAGGATGTCAAGTGGTCTGAGAGAATAGAGTTATCAGGTGATACGGCTGAAATCTGAATTCAGGCTGCCTGGCTTCCAGTTCTGTTCTCTTAACCACTGTCCACAACTTGGTTTCTAAGTAAAGCTTCACTTGGCCCATATCTTAAGGACAACCTACATCTCTTGTTAGCAGATCTTTTCCATGGGAAGTGTGTTATGTTTGTGCTTGTATTTTAAAAGATACATTGTCATTAGATTCTTTTCAGTAAAAGAATATTATGCACTTGTAGTAGGAAGTAAGACCATTTAAACACTTGGCTTATGGGTCTTGCTTTTGGGTATCTGTTTTGACACAATCTCCAGTTGATTTAAGTCACAGTTTTCAATTAGAAAGTGAAAATGTTGGGCTTCCCTGGTGGCTCAGTGGTAAAGAATCTGCTGATGCAGGAGACACAGGATCGATCCCTGGTCCGAGAAGATCCCATATGCCCGTGAGCAACTAAGCCCGTGAGCCACACCTATTGAGCCTGTACTCTGCTGCTGCTGCTGCTAAGTCACTTCAGACGTGTCCGACTCTGTGCAACCCCACAGACGGCAGCCCACCAGGCTCCCCCATCCCTGGGAATCTCCAGGCAAGAATACTGGAGTGGGTTGCCATTTCCTTCTCCCATGCATGAAAGTGAAAAGTGAAAGTGAAGTCGCTCAGTCATGTCTGACTCTTAGCGACCCCATGGACTGCAGCCTACCAGGCTCCTCCATCCATGGGATTTTCCAGGCAAGAGTACTGGAGTGGGGTGCCATTGCCTTCTCTGGAGCCTGTGCTCTAGAGCCCAGGAACTGCGACTACTGAAGCCTGTGTGCCCTAGAGACACAACAAGAGAAGCCACCGCAATGAGAAGCCTGGGCACTGTAACAGGAGTAGCCCCCACTTGCCACTAACAGAGAAAAGCCTGTGCAACAAGGAAGACCTGGCACAATGAAAACACATACATAAATAAATACAATTATTTTTTTTTAAATGAAATGTTAAACCTAAGGAGTGTTTATGCCCACAAAGAATGCTGGGAAAAGATGATCAGGAATTCATGAACCATTTTGCTAAGTAAATGGTTCAAAATCCAGAGGTCTGAAAGCTTTACTTGTACCATTTGACAAAGAATTTTATTAGAGTTTGGTTTTTTTTAGAAATTCTATATCAAATTGTATTTGTATTTCTTTTTAGGATTTCATCAAAGGTCTTTCTATTTTGCTTCGGGGGACAGTACAAGAAAAACTCAACTGGGCGTTTAATTTGTATGACATAAATAAAGATGGCTACATCACTAAAGAAGTAAGAAATGCCTCATCGACACAGCTAGCCTTTGGACTATTTTCATTTTTTAACTTGAGATGCTAAATTTTTGCAATTATCATTCTAAAATCACTTTTTTAGGAATCTAACATATTTTCCGTGGTGGTGGAGAAACACTGATGAAAAATTTGGAATGGGTAGAAATAGCTTATTGTTAATCTCCAAAGTTATTATAAAACACAGAATGATTGCATCTTGATTTCTAATAGCATTTTAATAAATGCTGTACATGGAATAAAGAGAGTGGTTGGAATGAGACTGGAAGAAAATATACCCAAACCATGTTAGAATATTTGGCCTGTAACCTTTTTTTCTCCCATATAATATGGTCCACATGGGAACAGAGGTAATTTTAACATTGTGTGAATTATGTAGTGACCTGTATTATGTGGGAAATGAGCTGAGGCAATTGTAGGTTTCCAAGTACATTTCCAGGTGGGCTAATCTAAGAAGGCTCACAGACCAAATTAGGATGTGCATATCAAATGGCTGATTAAACTAATTCAAAACACAATGAGAAGTAAGTGGGGAAGGATGGGGTAAGATAACAAATTGAGGATGGAGTGAAGGTAGGTTGAAGGACCATATTACCTGAATCCTGGATATGATTCAATGTCTGCCTGTCCTTTCTCTCACTAGCTTTCCCCAGAGTTGTGTTTTGAGCATGAGGCTCCTCAAATAGAAGGTATCTTGGGACAAACATTAACTGGCTCTGTTGAAGATACAGGGACAAGTTCACCTGACCACAGTTATAATGTAACAATTAACCTGATCAATGTCCATGGGTTTTGTGTTTGTTGAGCAGACGACACATGGGGCCAGAATGGATCTCACAAATGGGTGGCTGAATTAAGACCTCATGAGTATTAAGTATTCAGGTACATTGAGCATGTCTCCTGGATATGTAGTGCCTCCTGTATGTTTGGTATACAATAAACATTTAGTACTCAGATGCCTCCAGGATATTAGGTATCTCTTGGTCTTTTAATCCCTTTCTATGTTTAACACAAACATGCTGTTCTTATCACTTACATCTTATACATCTCATGAATGCTATATTAAACAATCTTCCACTCAAACCATAGGGGTTCACCTGTGGGTTACAAACTACAAATTTTATCATTTAAAATGGAATTGAATACTGTCAAAAGTAAATGTATATTACATGCATATTATCGACTTAATCCAGACTCTTATGTGGAAACTTTGAAAACAAGTATGAACAATAAATCTGAATGTCTATGTTAACTAGATATTTTTTCACTAAGACTGGAAATCACAAATCAAAAATTAGACTTGGTTTTAATAAAAATTAAAGTTTCAAAGCATTTCCAGCATAATATTTTGACAAATCTACATGTGACTTTAAAGTCACAATAGGAAAAACACATGGAAATCCCTAATAGGCTCTGAGACTTATCAGTTTTAGTATAATTCTCATGATGTGGAATATATCTTATTCTCAATAAATAGAAATTGATAGTCAACATAAAATATATAATAAGCCTATAATGCAAAGATAGCTTGTGTGAAGTTGTATGGAAATCCAAATATTAAACCAGGGTGTTTTCTGATCATGTTAGATACACAGGAATTTACTTCATCTTGAAACCAAGATCAGACTTGAGTCTTACATTCTGATTCTGCTGCTTTTAAGGCATAAGGCTATTCCTCTGGGACAACCAAGATTTTTAATGAAGAATCAACGAAAAATTGAAACTTGGAAAACTGAGTAGGAATAATCTGTCAAGGCTTCTCAGAGTGGTTTCTTTTCACATCATTTGTGGCCTCATGTAACTGCCTTTTCCTTTTCAGGAAATGCTTGATATAATGAAAGCAATATATGATATGATGGGTAAATGTACATATCCTGTCCTCAAAGAAGATGCTCCCAGACAACATGTTGAAACATTTTTCCAGGTAGGAATGCAATAGAGAGGGAGTGAAATTAAGAGCAAATTTCCTGATGCTTGCAAAGCATCATGACGATTCAAAAGAATGTGAAGGAAAATAATTTTTTACTGAAAGTGACAAAACTATAGAATATTTACCATTCAACTATGGAATAGTACTGTTATTAATTTAGCAATTTTGGTTTTGAATTTATCATAATATTGATAATTCCACTTATTGAACTAATTCACCATATCCTCAACAGAACACTAAGTTAAGCAATTGCCATGTCTCATATGTCTTGGGGTGTTTGTTTTCACTCATTTCTCGTAAGACTCTATGAGCTTATTTATATTATCATTAGCCCCATGTTACAGATGAGACAATCAAGGTTCTGTAAGTTAAGTTGCCTGAACTCTGTGGTAGCTGGAGGGTGGGGTTTTCCTAGAACAGAGAGACTCTAGATCTGCACCACATTCTATTAAAAAGGCAACAGCCTAAAATCAGTCAGCCTCATATGAATTTTATCACCAAGAAGCTACTAGTTTGTGTTTTGAAGCAGTTCCTCCCCATAAAATAAGCAGCTGGGCTTTCTTTTCATCTGCTTCAGCTTGTTCAGTTCAGGTGTGAGGGTCCTGAGGGGTATGTCTGAGTCAAGTTTTCTGTTCTGTAATCCCCTAACAGAAAATGGACAAAAACAAAGACGGAGTCGTTACCATAGATGAATTCATTGAAAGCTGTCAAAAAGTAAGTAATGATAGTAAAGGAACTAGCCCTTTTGCTTTCGTAACAGCTGGACTGGGCACTATCAGCTAGCCACCATGAACTGAGCAAAGTGTAAAGGTCATATGCCTAAAATCACCACTTCTACACAGCTGAGATGCAACAAGCCCACCACTGTGGAAACAATCACCGATTTACACATTCTATTTGTCCACACACCCTGAGGCAGCCTATGAGGGAAGCCCTGGAGAGGTCAAGGTTGTACGAGTGTGCTTTTGCTCTTCAAATCCTTTAGAATATTCATCACTGAGGATAAAATATATGTGAGATTTGAATTGTTCTTTCCCCAGAACTATAATAGATCTTGTCTATCATATCCTCCAGAGATTTAGGATTCCAGTATGGCCAGCAGTGTATCACTGACCAACTTTATATCCAGTTTCTAATATAAACACCATTGCTTCAGTGTATGTGAACAAGATATGTCTTTGGCTTAACAAAATAGTCAGTCACAAAATTAAACAGCAGAAAATCCTCCCTGAGGAAAAGTCCATGTGGTTCTCCACCATCTGGTGGCAGACCACATTTAGCATACCTAGAATTATTTGACTTGGTAGGTGGGTAGAACAATTAAAGAGTTTTAAAAATAATTTTGGAGACAAAAAGTTTGCTGGTGTTTTACTCTTTCTCATTATTTTCAAACTGATATACTTTCCCTTTCCTGATGCCTGCTTGTTTTTCAATTCATATTTCAATGTCACGGTCTCTCTGAATTAACTTGGTGACATCAACCTGCTAATGGTGGTGTCGTTACCTGGCCTCCAGCCGTGGATGTCATCAGTTCTGCTACCACTTTCCATTACTATAAATGATCACAATCTCCAAGTACCCCATCATCTGTCCCCTTAAGTTTCAGAGGAATATACTAAACTTCAGATACTGGGCAATGGTTTCTTCCAAACAATCCTTTCCCTGGCATTGAGAGACCATTCATTTTTAAATGTTCCTAAAGGTCACAGAGATTTATCTCTAACAGACTCAGGACAGGTGTAATTACTGCCAACCCATCTCCTAAATCCCAACTTCCAATCTTCATGAAGTTGACTCTTCGCTCACACATAAACCCTGTCTCCTTCCATTTGTACAAGTCCCTGTGATTTGGCCTCTGATGACCAGATATGGCAGTTTGCATTGCTCACTTTGTATACGCTCTGTGCTACCTCTCCAGTTTCCATACTGGCATTCTAATTGGAGAAATATCCTCTCTTAACACCAAGTCAGAGTTAAATAGGTCTTTAAAGCCTGGTGGACTCAGTAAAACATAGAAAAGGCTCTCCACAGTATCAGCTGGAAAATGGATAGAAGCGTATTTACATTTGCAGACACAGTATTTGAACATTTGGCACAGGAGGTTGGTGGGGGTTGGCGATCCTTAGAGGCAAAATAGTGCACTTTCCTTTACAGATATGGTGAATTAAATTCCACTGTTTCTCCTTTACAGGATGAAAACATCATGCGCTCCATGCAGCTCTTCGAAAATGTGATTTAGCTTGTCAAATACGTCCTCAAATAGACAAAAGTGAACGATTCTATCACACAAAGCTGGAGCTACCACTTTTAGCATAGATTGCTCAGCTTTACAATGAGGCACATTATGCAAACAAGCTTTGTTTTAATATAAAGCAACCCCCAAAAGATTTGAGTTGTCCATTTATAAATCTGCATCCTTTTCATAATGCCACTGAGTCCATGGGATGTTCTAAGTCATTTCATACCCTGTGAATATTCAAAAGGAATAGAATCTGGCATATAGTTTTATTCATTCTTTAGCCATGTGATTATTGAAGCTTTCACATTATTGGTGATTTTAAAATATCAGTGTTTTTTGCTACTCACTTGTATGTATTCAGCCCCAGGATTTTAAATGGTTTTCTAAAATAGTAGCATCTGTACTTAATTTCCAGCTATTAGTTTCCATGTTTGAATGCTGTAATTCCAGTTATAATTTAAGTAAACAAAACAAGATTACTATAATTGGAAAACACACACACACACACACACACACATAGTCCCAGTTTCTCTGGATTTGCTGCCTTCTGTTAAAACCTTCATTTATCTGGCATTTTTTATAACACGAAACAAATCAGTTTATCCCAGATGTCATCATATGCCTAATAGAGCTTATTTAATAAGCAGTTCTCAATTTTTCATAATATGTATTATAGCCAAGGCCTACATGATATATGTAATTTTGGATTTGTTCAATCCTATAGGTTGACTGTTTTCTGTCACTAAGTGGAAGTCCAAGAAGGTGTGAAACAAAGTGAGGATGTCCACAGGCTTATGAAAAGGGTCAGGACATCTGTCCTCTAGTCCATGGCAGTGCTTAGCAAGTTCATTCTTAACCGCATTCAAGGCCTATTCCATTCTGACTGCCTCCTGGCACCTTTACATTATGTGCCATTCAGGGACAAAGAAATCTTGGCTACCCCAATGCCTACTAGGTACAAACAGCAAGTAGAATTCACTTTGAGAGCACCACTGATTCCATTATATTAAGCACTAGAATACCAAAATTTAGTAGAAAATGAATATAAATGCTAAGCAACTCCTCTGGATTGTATTATGATTTAACTCATCATAAAACTCCAATTATTCAGATTATTTTTAATGACCTTAAGCCAAAATCGTAAAGCTGCCACAGTATTACTAAAGATACACACACCTTCCTTGTTTTGCAGAAATATCACCAAGACCAAGAGGCTAGAGTAGGAGGAAATTTGCAACTGTCTGTGCAACAATAAATCAGGTATCTATTCTGGTGTAGACATAGGATGTTGAAAGCTGCCCTGCTATCACCAGTGTAGAAATTAAGAGTAGTACAATACATGTACACTGAACTTGGCCATCGCGTGTTTGTGTAAACTCAATGTGCACATTTTGTATTTCAAAATGAAAAAATAAAAGCAAATAAAATGTTTATAACTCTACTGTCTATGTTATAGGTCTTTATTTCAATACATTTTATAATTAGACGAAACACATGAAGTTTTTCCTATGGGATTTTCTAAACTGTAGAGATCTTGGTCTCTGGGTGGTGCTAAAGTGCAAGGAAAAAGAGTCAGAGCAAGGGCAGTGGGCAGGCAGGCGTGTGACTGATGCGACCTGAGGATGTGATGAGAGTAGACTTGAGGGAAGAATGGGTGAGGCAGGGGACCAGGAAGGACAGGAGACCTGAGGGAGAAGGAGCATTTCTGCAGTTAGAACTTTTTAGAAGTTACTTAGATTTTAAATTACATTTGTGAGATTGCACCTGAAATGAGAATTATCTACACAAAGAGATCACTCCACATATCTGAGGAATAAAGAAAGGGTGAACATCCTTCTGGGATAGAATGTGAAACTGTGAACATGCTCGATCATGTCCAGCTCTTTGTGATCCCAAGACTGTTGCCTGCCAGGCTCCTCTGTCCACGGGACTCTCCAGGCAAGAATACCGAAGTGGGTAGTCATTTTCTCCAGGGGATCCTCCCGACCCAGGGATCGAACCTGGGTCTCCCACATTGCAGGCGGATTCTTTACTGTCTGAGCCACCAAGGAAGCTCCTTCTGGGATGGAGCTGCTGCTCTAAACTCCATCTCTTCAGAAGGCTCAGCCAGCCTTGGACTTGGTATGGCTACTCAGGGCCCTAAGGCTCTCCTCCTGCCCAGAAGGTGAAGGGTCTTCTTGTTTTCTGTTTCTCTCCCTCTAGTCCTTTCTCTGTAGAAAGATCTAGAATCAGCTTCTATTACATCAACACTCAGAACTACACTTATAAGTAATGCTTTAATAGCTTTTTCAACTAAGCTAATTGTTAAACATAAGCAAGCACAACAAAATAACTGAATACATGTAAGAGTTTTAAGATTTTAATTTCTGAATATCTTCATGTACTGAATACCAGTACTTTCAGACTATGAAATAAACATATATTCACTTAAATACAATTAACACCTAAATTTAGGTAATTTTAATGAGTTGTAATAAACAACCATACTTAAAAGAGAATTTACACATTAAAAAGCTTTTTCTTAAAGTAGAATACTCTGGAAAGAAATTTTTTCCAAGCATTCTGCATTATAAAATACATACTTACAAACAATATAATTAACAGTGAATTCACAAATATTTGTCCACTATTTTAAACTCCCATAGACTTAACAGATATAAAACCCAGGAAATAGCAGAATGTCTAAAAGTAAGTACACAGGTACAAACTGACTGTGTAAATGTTATATACAAAAGGCACCAGAAAATACATACAAACCTATCCACTGTAAACCCAGTAACTGCTGTTCACACAAATCACAAAAAAAAAAGAAAAAAATTAACCCCACAAGATTGTAGTATTATGGAACATTTTTAATAGTTTTCCATTATTAACCATTCTTTCTTTTTGATGAATAACTTGTACTATGATTCGGTGGACTTGTGTATATACTCATCCAAGGCCAGTAATAATGAAGGATGGCTGTGATTTACGAAAGAATAAGCTGAAGTGACTCTGAACAGGTTTTACAGATATCCGTGGTCAGCGTTTAACACCTGTCATTCATGCTCCTTTCTTCAACAGCATATGGAGCAATATGTCGGAATTTTAGATTTGATGATGATAAGGCTTCCCTGTCAACAGAAGAAAATTTTAGCCTCATTTGTTATCATGCAGGGTTCCCCTAATAGGTACTATGTTGACAGGAGCATGCCTAAAATAGTGTTCAAAGCTCCAAACAAACAAACCAAATAGCATGGGAGCAGAATAATGGAAAGAGAAGTAGAACCTTTTTCCTGAGTTAAATAAAATATAGGTTGTCTCTTTTTGTGGTTTAAAAATATTTAACTAGAAAAGTAGTTAGAAACCAGACTACCAGTTTTTTAATCGATCTCTAGCCAATCACTTCCCTATCAAATCTGGGGCTCATTACTTTTCTATA
This sequence comes from Bubalus bubalis, assembly GCF_019923935.1. NCBI lineage: Eukaryota > Metazoa > Chordata > Mammalia > Artiodactyla > Bovidae > Bubalus > Bubalus bubalis. Next base: position 77,133,504 of record NC_059163.1, read on the forward strand.
CCTCAGATTCTAGCTCTTTAAAGGGGGATAACAACAAAATCCACCTCTGACGGCTGTAGGAAAGATTAAATGAATCTAATGTCTAAAATGTACTCAATAGAGTACCTATCATGCAGTAAGTTCTTACCTGCTTGATAAAGATCAGGACGTTTATTTGTAATGTACTTTCCCAAGACATACATATATATCATTTAAAAAGAAAACTGAATCAGGCTAAGAATAAACCAGTTTCAATTTAAGGCATATAGTAAACTGATTAGTTCTAAGAAAAAGACGTCATGGCTGTCTGTAATATTTTTTTTCCCCAGAAGTTGAGTCCTCTGATCATTGTAATACACACGAGCCCTAAGAAATAAGAAACTATAACACTGAGAAGATTGTCTCATAAAGACCCATCTCCAATATTAAAAGAAAAGATATAAACATTGAAGTTTTTAGAAAAGGAAGAACATCATTAATTTCATGATGGAATATAAAGTACCTAAACTCCAATACTTTGGCCACCTGATGCGAAGAGCTGACTCATTTGAAAAGACCCTGATGCTAGGAAGGATTGAGGGCGGGAGGAGATGGGGATGACAGAGGATGAGATGGCTGGATGGCATCACTGACTCAATGGACATGGGTTTTGGTGGACTCCGGGAGTTGGTGATGGCAGGGAGGCCTGGCGTGCTGTGATTCATAGGGTCGCAAAGAGTCGGACACGACTGAGCGACTGAACTGAACTGAAGGCAAGTACAATAATAATTGTCACGGGACAGTCTTTGATATGTGATCAAAACTTTCTATTACAATTACATTAATTATTACTAAAATATTATGTAAGACATTAGAAGGAGGGAAAAAGAACAGAAAAAGTCTGAGGGAATACCCAACACTTAATAGATTTTATAACTTCAAAATCTTTTTATTCTGTATTAGCATGACTAAAAACTAGTACAATTCAGTGGCAATAAGAGAACAACACTGCTAGCTGTCACTGGGATCCTTGAATTGGTCACCTACATCCTCTGTATTCCCCCTCCAAATCCTAGTGAGCTATTTCTAACCTGTGCCTGTGTGTATGCTCAATATGTCCAACTCATTTTGACTCCATGGACTGTAGCCTACCAGGCTCCTCTGTCCATCAAATTTTCCAGACAAGAATACTGGAGTGGGTTGCCATTTCCACTTCCAGGGGATCTTTCTGACCCAGGGATCAAACCTGCATCTCCTATGTCTCCTGCATTGGCAGGTGGATTCTTTACCACTGAGCCATCTGGGAAGCCCATTTCTAACCTGTATTTACTCACAAACTGTCCCCTCTTCCACACATACCCCCATGAAATCTAAGGTGCTGGGCTGCCCTTTTCTAGTTGCCCAGGCCCCATACCAGGCCACATCTGCAGAGTTTCAGGTTGAAAAGTCTTGTCATCATTATTTAGCATCTGTTTATTTGCATTTCAGAGAGGAAGGGGCAAATTATTTATAATTCTCAGAACAGCAAACACATGTATAAGCAAGAAGAATTCCTTTCTGTGCTGGGAAGGGATACTGGACTGACTAGGGTGTGATTCTGTGCATTTTAACAAGGTGTCTGAAGGTTAACCCTCCACCTCGACTCACACAACAAAGAAACCCATTATCTAGTAGCCCGGGGACTGACTTTCACATTATAAACTTTACCCTAGAACTCCATCATGGAAAAAAAAAAAAAACAATCAATTTAAAAAGTCACTGAAATTGGTCAAATTAAGTAATTTAGGCAATGCTTAAACTAAAACATCTGCCATATTAAAATTCTATCGATCATGTAAATTTTCTTTATAATCAAGTACCTAGAGCAAAATTGAGTTCTGCAATGTTAATCCCATGCAACTCTGATTAAATGTAACATCCAAAACACGGTTGACTCACTGCATTATGGAAATATTTCCAAGCCTAGAATATTTGAACACATTTTTCAAGTGACGAAAATTCAATCACCCCAGTTATTTGACAACACACAGAGAGTAATGAAATCCCCCACATCCCGGTACCTTCCTGCAAGTAGACTAGTCAGCTAAATCACTCCTCTGTGTGCGCGTACACAGGTTCAAGCGAGCACATGTACCTTTCAGACAGAACAACCCAGCCATCTGGGAACCTCATCTCAACCTTTGATTATGGACAGACTTCAAACTGTTCAGACAGAAAAGATGACAAATAAAAGGAAAAAAAAAAACCGACTCTTTCTTCCTCTTAGTCCTTTTTTTTTTTTTTTTGAACTTCCCAATGGTAAAAGCAAAAACATCCAAAACACTTTAAAAAAAAAAAAGCTGGAGAGCTGTTCTAAAAGGAGCGCCACACGGGAAACACAGTGAGAGTGCACAGGCCCCACCTTTACACAACCTGGGTCTGGATCCTTGTGCTTAAAAACCGTGTGACCTACTACTAACATACAGCATAGGGAACCACATTTTATAGTAGGCTGTAAGGGAAGAGCATCTGAAAAAAAGTTTATATATATATATACGTATATATATGTACGGATATACAGCTGAATCACTGCTCTGTACACCTGAAACATGACATCGTAAATCAACTATACTTCAATTTAAAAAAAAAAAAAACAAAAAATTCTGTGACCTAGGCAAGACAGAAACTCTGATCTCTAAAAAGAGAATAATCATATTAACTCCACATGGTTACTTGAGCCTGAAGTGAGATAACATGTTATAGGATCAATTTTACAATACGACTAAAATTTTTAGAAACTACGGTTTATGGAGAATAATGCTCACTTACACCTCCGCCATGCTGCTCTAGCTTCTGTAACGCAGTGGTGATTGGTTCTTTGAATTTCTTGTCCCTTAATCTCTTAGAAAGCTTTGAAAATAAGATTAAAAGAATGAAATGATTTAAAAAAGTAACACTATTCACCATAAACATTAGTAAAAATTCACCAATAGGGTAACTAGAAATAATACCATTGAGTCTTTACTATATATAAGTATATAAATACCACTTATTTTGTTTTAGATTGCAAGGCTTCTTTTAGGAAATATTTCATAAAAGCTTACATAGAATAGATTCACTGTGCCTGTTTAAAAAGATGGATTTATATTATTTGATATAATACCAAACTTCCAGAATCTGCTCTAGTATTACCATACTGTAAGTTTTCCGAGTAAGGTTTCTAAGAAATTACACTCTTTCCCATTCTGTAATTTGTAAGACCATCTGGAGGACTATGATGGAAAGCTAAGCCTCTAAAGCACATGTGTTTCCTACAGTCAAAAATGGAAGAGACAACAAGGAACAGAGTATTTGCATGAATAATTCAGTAACAGTGACAGGCAGAAGAATCCAGCTAAAACCCACAAGATCACCTAAAGCCCCCAGCTACGTCCTGAAGGTCCCTGCTTGGACAGGCGGGAAGCTCTGATTGAGATGAGAGAGAGCACAGGAGTCAAAATAACAGGAGCAAAGAGGGAAACAGTGTGGTTCAGGCCCTCAACACAACTCCTTGCTGTGTTCTCCCACCAAACGTCTGCAACACTCACCCAAAAACCTGAACCTTCCAGCCAGAGCAGGACTTGCTCATGGCTCCACTTTCTGGGGATAAAAATGGAGCCCCGGCAAGAATTCCTCATCACCAAATACTTAGCAAGCCCCTGTCCTAGAGCTGGTTTCTGGTTCTTCGTCTTCCCAGGTCTGAAAGTGACCAGGACAATTCCCACCACTGAGCACTGAGTAGCGGGTTCTTTCAGCCAGGTCATCGAAGGTTACAGAGGGTCAGAAGAGACTCCCAGAAAGATAAAAAATGTGACAAAAGCAATTCTAAAAGGGGGACAGGAAGGGCTTATCAATGTCCTGGGGATGAACAAGGAAAAGTGCCTCTTAAAGATCTTAGGTTTGTTTTCTTCAGATCATGTTACCCTTGGACAGATGACCACAGGCAGATCCACAAACCACCACCATCTCATCGCATATACCCACTGAAGTACAGATTCTCGGCCCCACAAATTACTTTAGCAGACTCTCAGGACAAAGGTCCAGGTTCTGCATTTCTAGCAAGATTCCTAGGTGTTGTACTTACTTCTTCAAGTTTGAGGATCACTGTCCTAGGGTCAGTGAACAGTCTCTCAGAGTTGAAGCTCACAAAGGATATGACTTATTTCGCATATGAAGAAAATCAGTTGTATGTACGTTCAGTAACTGGTTTTGAAATATTTTTCCTAGAAGAGCCCTTTCTTCACATAAATGTCTAATGTAGAAGTCTATGAGACGTGAAAGTGCAGCCTTTCTGGCTGAATGGGTGAAGTGGGGAGAGGAGAGAGGAGGAGCATCTAACTCAGTGGTCCTCACCGTGTGTAGTTTACGGACCAGAGATGAGCCCCTACATATCCTGTTTCCAGGGCCTTCTACTCTACAGAATCCGGCGAGGGCGTGAAGGCCAGTGTGGTAGCTAGGCCTCCCCAAAGCGTTGCCACCCCAGGAAGGGAAGAGACCCTTTCAGTCAGTCCTTGTCTTAGGAAAAGCAGAGCTCTGAGGAGGTATGTGAGTGACTGAAGATAAATGCTATGGCACCTCTAGAAACACTTAAGAGAGTTTAACCATTGATCCGGTCTCCTCCCTCCACCATGGTGGGCAGGGCTGCGAGGCTGGTAGGAAGCTCCACTTCCAGTTAGGGGAAGGATCCTTTTCTTTACACTTCACTTCCTCTTTACCTCATGCCAGTTCTCTCAGCAGATTTCATTGCTACGTATTTCTCCCCCAAAACAAAACCAACCTCCACAAGGGCAGGGGGCATGCATGGTTTTGTTTAGTATCATATTCCCTGTGCCTCAAATAATACCTGACACAAAATGGGAGGGCAGAGAGCAGCAGATTTATGTGAAACTGCTGATTGTCTCAACCAAGCAATCTAAAATTGATTGATTTATGGCCATCATCAAAAAAATTTACAAACAATAAATGTTGGAGGGGATGTAGAGAAAAGGGAACCCTCTTGCACTGTTGGTGGGAATGTAAACTGATACAGCCATTATGGAGAACAGTAGAGATTCCTTAAAAAACAGGAATAAGTCTACCATATGACCCAGCATTCCCACTACTGGGCATATATCCTGAGAAAACCACAATTCTAAATAACACCCGTACCCCAACGTTCATTGCAGCACTATTTACAACAGCCAGGACACAGAAGAAACCTAGATGTCAATCAACGGATGAATGGACAAAGACGATGTGGTACATATATAAATGGAATACTACTTAGCCATAAGAAGAAATGAATTTGAGTCAGCTGTAGTGAGGTGGATGAACCCAGAGCCTGCCATACATTGTCAAGTAAGTCAGAAAGAAAAAAAAAACAAATATTGTGTATTAATGCTTATATATGGAATCTAGAAAAATGGCTCTGATGAACCTAGTAGAGAACGGACTTGTGCACAAGCAGGGGAAGTGAGGATGGGACAAACTGAGAAAGTACCACTGACATATGTACACTATCATGTGCAAAACAGATAGTGGGAAGCTGCTATATCACACAGGGAGCCCAGCCTGGAGCTCTGTGACGACCTAGAGCAGTGGGATGGGAGGAGAGGAGGGAGGCTCAAGACAGAGGGGAGATATACATATATATATGTTTGGTCCTTGCCCTTCTGGATGGAAACCTCTAAACTCTTGGAAGGTTCTGCCAGGTAAGAGTAACTTTGTTTAGCTGGGGCCTTGGGCCACACCAGATAGTGCTAACAATGTGATTTACAGTCAGGGACTCCAGGCACCAAGTACCAGCTCAACTTCTAGAGGCTGGAGACCATGGTCAACCAGGCAGGCAGACAGTGATGCCATGTGACAAAACGTCTAATGAGAACCCTGGACACTCAGGCTCGAGTGAGCTTCCCACCTGGCAATGCTCCGTGTGCCTTGTGATGCACCACTGCTGGAAAATGCAAGCACTGGCCCCCAGCTCCACTGGGAGAGAGCCAGAAGCTCCACACCTCCTCTCTTCTGGCCCTGCTCTACACAGCGCCTCCCTTGGACGATTTCAGCCTGTATCCTTTCACTGTAATAAGCTGCAACACTGAGTACCAGCTTCTCTAAGTTCCATGAGTCATTTCAGCAAACCTAAGGGTAGTCCTGGGGACCTCCTGAAATGCAGAGTGCCCCAATTTAGGTTGTGATAGGGTTAAACTACTCATAACAGGAAAATGGCTCAACCTGAATCCTAGAGACTCACTAAAAAAATTACAATGTAAAACAAAGAAAAAAGATGAATAACACAGCTCTGCTGCTGCTGCTGCTGCTAAGTCGCTTTAGTCGTGTCCGACTCTGTGCAACCCCATAGACGGCAGCCCACCAGGCTCCGCCACCCCTGGGATTCTCCAGGCAAGAACACTGGAGTGGGTTGCCATTTCCTTCTCCAGTGCATGGAAGTGAAAAGTGAAAGCTAAGTCGCTCAGTTGTGTCTGACCCTCAGTGACCCCATGGACTGCAGCCTTCCAGGCTCCTCCGTCCATGGGAAGAATACTTATAAGCTCTGCTTAGAATTCATAGATAATCCACATGCGCATGAAGATCTCACACTGTTCATTAATTTTTGTCCATTCAATTCTGTTTACTTTGATCACAACTCTAAATTTGCTCATGCAGATGCTTTCCATTAAAAAAACAAACAAACAAAAACTGAAGAGACTATATCGCCCATTAATGTAAAAATGTTTAAGAACAACTAGGTCTGATGTCCATACTTTTTGGTTACGATGATGAGGTTTTTTTCAAGGTTTTAAATCATTTTAATGATTAGTTTGAAGCCATTACATCAGAAAACGATACACATACACAAGCCCTCTCCAATCTTTCCAGCACTTACACTGGTAAGCAGATGTTTCAGATGGTCGTTTAGAGAAGGACCAACGACGACACTTAGCTGTACCAGAGCATTCAATCCTCTTTCAAACACTTCATCATCCACGTGGACCTGGGGAGGGTTGGGTGGTTCACGGTGCACAGGCAGGGAGGGAAAGGGGAAAAGGAAGGATGGGTAAGGAGAAAGGGTAAGCAGGTGGAGAAAAAGTGAACATTCAATATTACAAAATGACCAACCAAACCCAGGATTTAAAAATAATCTTTAGTACAGGACATCTAGAAGCAAAAATTAAATTTGGGTTGACTGAAATATTAAATAAAATACATTGTAGCCTACAGAAAGACTGACTTCAGGTTCATTATTTTCTCTAACTACGCAAGATGTTCCTCTTTACCTTTAGTACATCTTCTAAAGGTATCTTCCAGTAAGGAATCATTTGGCCCTGAAAAACAGTGGCCGAATTCTGCACACACATTGAAATCACAGGTAAAGAAAAAATTTGCATAATATTTGAAAGAAAAAAAAGATGTAAAATATTCTAAATATACTGCAGAAAGTCTAAAGGAATAAAGGACATACCAGAGCTGCCTTCAGCACAGGAATCAGTCTAGGAAGCAAAGGCACAGCTTTCTCAGGAGCGCCTGTGACCAAAAGTAATTCTCTAAAACCTTCCTTTGACACAAAGGTGTACGGATGTTTAGTCTCTCTCAGACCCTGCCAAAACAAACAAACAAACAAACAAACACAAACAAGATTTACTACCCATTTTAGTGATGATAAAAGAAAAAAAAATGTAAACCTTACTCATGTAAGTGAAATCAAGTTTTAGTATTATTTTCCTATTTGTGAAATATAATTTCAATAATTACAATTTCAATTAAACTAATAAATTATGGAACATGGGATATGCATGAGACAAAAAGGATCTCTAACCAAGAAGGAAAGGAAAAAGAGTAATAAGAAAAAAATAAAAGGAACAGGGAAAAGCAAAGGAGAAGCTAGGAAAAATAAATGAAAAAAAGAGAAAAAAAGAGGAAGGAGGATGAAAGAGAGGAAAGGTAAATAAAAAGAGAAGAAAAAAAACTCACTATGATACCAAAAACATGTTGCTTATACTCCTAAACGCTGCCAGAAATCACAACAAATTAGTCTAAAATCTATGTTACTAAATCCCACTTTATAAATGCAAAATTGTTGGACCCCCTACCTTAAAGATGACTTTACAACTTATTTAATAAGCCTCTAAAATATTATATCTCCTTCACATTTAAACACTAAGATACTTAGAGGACAAATCTTATACTATGTTTAAAATGCATTGTAAGATTTCAAATGCCATCTTTAACATCAGAAAGTCAAACAAAAATATGGGGGAGGGGGGAAACCTGTAAATTTCTCAACAAAGCCTTTCACCCTAAATGCACTAGGAACAATTATATGTACTCTTTTTAATTATTATTTTGAGTCACGATAAAATAGGCATCTTTTTTGAAAAGATAAAACAAAGAAAGTAATAGCAATACTCCCTCAGTTTGACTAATTATTATCTGGAATTAAGTATAACCAGCTGCGGGGTCATGCCTAAAAATACTAATTTTCAACCAATTTGTCCTTGTGACCAAACCATCTGCTTCCAGGGGAATTCCCTGGCAGTCCAGTGGTTAGGACTCCATGCTTCCACTGTAAGGGACAAATGTATGATCCCTGATTAGGAAATTAATCCTTCATGCCTGCATGCATGTAGCCAAAAAAAATCCCCAAACAAAACTATCTGCTTCTAAATGGTGATGAAACACTTCTTTTCCTACATGCCACCATGCTTTTGAAAACTATGCTGCCAAGTTACACTGGCACCACAGAACACAGGTTCTATGGAGTTCGGAGCACCCCATCCTGTTCATTTTAGAGATGAGGAACCCTAGGTCAAGGTGAAATGGACTCAACAGTAGTGGTTCTGTCACTGCTTCCCCATTATTAAATGAGGAGAGGGGAAAGAGAAAAGTTTACACAGGACAGAAATAAAAACAGTGGTGTTTGGAAAAAGATGCTTACTCCTTGGAAGAAAAGTTATGACCAACCTAGATAGCATATTGAAAAGCAGAGACATTACTTTGCCAACAAAGGTCCGTCTAGTCAAGGCTATGGTTTTTCCTGTGGTCATGTATGGATGTGAGAGTTGGACTGTGAAGAAGGGCTGAGCGCCGAAGAATTGATGCTTTTGAACTGTGGTGTTGGAGAAGACTCTTGAGAGTCCCGTGGACTGCAAGGAGATCCAACCAGTCCATTCTGAAGGAGATCAGTCCTGGGATTTCTTTGGAAGGAATGATGCTAAAGCTGAAACTCCAGTACTTTGGCCACCTCTTGTGAAGAGTTGACTCATTGGAAAAGACTCTGATGCTGGGAGGGACTGGGGGCAGGAGGAGAAGGGGACGACAGAGGATGAGATGGCTGGATGGCATCACTGACTCGATGGACGTGAGTCTGAGTGAACTCTGGGAGTTGGTGATGGACAGGGAGGCCTGGCATGCTGCGATTCATGGGGTCGCAAAGAGTCTGAGCAAAGGACACGACTGAGCGACTGAACTGAACTGAACTGAAACTAAACTCAGAGTTCCTTTGAGGATTCCTCAAGTCAAAGCACTGCCCCTGTCTTATGATTAGCTAGAGTATGTTTTCAAAGGTATCACTATAGTTTTGATTCATCTAAAAAATTGTGTGCTACCATATATAAAAAGTTTAAGGCTCAAAAAAGAACTAATGAAATACGAACATCTTTAGTTTGTAACACAAAGTTTAAAAGAGACGGATTAAAATTTAATTTCAAAATAGGCTATCCATAAAAATACACTACTTCTTACACCAAAACACATTCTGCAGGCTGAGGTACAAATTAAGAAAAGCTAAGACCTAAGATAACTTGGTAGTCTTCAGAAGGTAGTCTTCAGAAGTAATTGATGCCTGTGTGCTAAGCCGCTTCAGTCATATCGGACTCTCTGTGACACTACGGACTGTAACCAGCCAGGCTCCTCTGTCCATGGGATTTACCAGGCAAGAATACTGGAGTGGGTTGCCATTTCCTTCTCCAAGCATTTCCTTCTCCAAGGGATCTTCCCAACCCAGGGATTGAACTCACATCTCTTACATCTCTAGCATTTGTAGGCAGGTTCCTTACCACTAGCACCACGTGGGAAGCCCCAGTAGTAACTGATATGTCCATTTAAAAGAGTAAATAAACTGGGAAAACTAAAGGAGGAATTAGAAATTCTAAGCATTCACTATAATTAAGATATCTCAATCAGCACAACTATCTACTTTTTCAGCTCTGCTGACATCTGGCCCATCCCACAAGTTTTACAGGAAAAGCAAATGTTTCTTTGAGTGAAGAAAAAAAAAATCTGAATTTTTTCAGTGTCATATCTTTTGGATTCCTGACTACTGTATGACTTATCCCAGAGGCACTGCCAATTCAGATTAATACCATCAAGGACCTAATGTAAAGACTTGCTTTTTAACAGCAACAAGAAAAATGATCCTGAAGACTTAAAGAAGATGAGTTAAGGTTAAGTACAACTGGTTAATTCATTTCTCAACTTCTGTCTCTAATTCCACACATTTATAAATAATAACATTCACAAAAGATATCTCTGACTCACTTCAGGCTAATACTCTGCCAACTTTGTTCCTGACACATGTTAATATAAAGGAATATATGAGAAGTTTTTCTGAAATCCTCTACAAAAACCATCTCTATGATATTTTACTTAAAATGCACAAGAAGGCAAAAGCCCTGAAAATTACCCAAAAGAACGTTTAGGTAGTTGATATCAGTTCCCTAAGAAACATATGTTAAAGGTGACGTAATAGAGGTTCTATAAGGAAGGACCAAACAGGCACTGTTAACTGATTCTAGTATGAGTTTAAATGATGATATCCTCCCAATTTGACTAGTTCAATATGATTCCAAGCACTTTAAATTAAGTATGAATATTTTATCTACTTATCTACAAATCCCTGTGCAGATTAATTTCATGTTTATAAAGCTGATTAATCAGTTTCTAAGAAACATACACCATTCATAATTAGTTCCTAAGGAAGTGTGGTGTTTTAATATCTGTTCCTTGGCTTTTATTTCAAAAGTAAAGAATGAGATTTACTGATGAGTTACAAAATAACATTTAATGCAATTAGAAAAAATAAACACTCCGGAAAGATAAGAGTATTTACCTCGGCTAAAGTAATAAGAAGAGGATCGAATGGAAGCTTTTCCGGAGGACATTCCCACTGTAACCTGTGTTTTACTGAACCATGGACCAACCTAAAATATAAAAGTCAGTGAATGTGATAAGAACAAGAGACTTATATACTAAACAGTGATTAATCATGATATATTCTTTCTTCAACATAACCATATTAGAATTATTTTGTAACATGTAGGAACTTCCTGACTGTAAAAGATATTACAAAGGCACCTTATAGAGCAATAATTGCATATTTACAATCCTACAAATTCCTACCCTTTTAACAAAATTGTTTGATGACTAAACTACACATCTCCACATTTGTTAAGCCTACAGTTTTAGAGTGCTATTTGCATCTTAATGCAAATGTTATATTTCATATGGTTCAGTCATAACTATAACAAAATAGGTAACCCATAGACAAAACAATAGCAAACCTATCACAAAATAAGCAAACAAATGTGATAATTAGAAATAATTTTTTTTCATAAGCAATATTAATTTTCAGGTATCATTTGTGCATGCTAAGTCGCTTCAGTTGTTTCCAACTCTGCAACCCTAGGAACTGTAGCCCGCCAGGTTCCTCCATCCATGGGATTCTCCAGGCAAGAATACTGGAGTGACTGTTCACTGCAGCACTATCTACAATAGCCAGGACATGGAAGCAACCTAGATGTCCACTGGCAGACAAATGGATAAGAAAGTTGTGGTACGTATACACAATGGAATATTACTCAGCTGTTAAAAAAGAATGCATTTGAGTCAGTGCTAATGAGGTGGATGAAACTGGAGCCTATTATACAAAGTGAAGTAAGTTAGAAAGAAAAACAGCAATACAGTATACTAACACATATATATGGAATTTAGAAAGACAATAACAATGACCCTATATACAAGACAGCAAAAGAGACACAGATATAAAGAATAGACTTTTGGACTCTGTGGGGAAGACGAGGGTGGGATGATTTGAGAAGATAGCACTGAAACATGTATATGACCATATGTGAAATAGATGACCAGTCCAAGTTTGATGCATGAAACAGGGCACTCAAAGCCGGTGCACTGGGACAACCCAGAGGGATGGGATGGGGAGGGAGGTGGGGGGCGTAGTTCAGGACATGTACACCTGTGGCTGATTCATATCAGTGTTATTTCAACCTCCCTAGTAAATAAAACTTTCAATACATTTAAAATGAGAACTGTATTGATTTTACTCAATTATTTTGAATAATATGGTCAGTAATAACTCGTATTGATCTTACCTGCAAGGAATACCTCCCTTAGAGTAAATAGCTGCAAAGGCAGAAGGGGCTCGTGACTGTTCACCAAACTAAAATTAAAAAAAAAAAAAAAAGACAAGAATACAATAATTATTACTATCATCTCCACTTAGTGATACCTAATTAGTTTCAATCCTGCTGAGGTCCGAGGCAAACAGACACCCTGACTTTCAAGCCCACCAAGCTTGTATCAAGTGTACCATTCTACTCAGAAAAATGATCAATCCTCTCCACATTTTGTATTTCCTTTAACCCTTGTTTCAGAGGCTTGGAGGTAGCTGAAACCACATATAAAATAAACATACCATAGATAAATATTTTTAAATCTAAATATTATAAACAAATACAATAAAGATAATATATCTTGCCACCCCTCCTCCACTGTGACCTTTCAAACTGAAAGCTAAATGGAGAAAAGGTGTACAGGCAAAGTAGATTCCTGCATATCACATAACGTCCTACTTGTCCTCCATTCAAATACATACAGTCTGGATGATCAAAGAACCTAAAATTTCTTGACGCTACAAATGACAGAAAGAAGCAAAGGAACACAGAAGCTTAAACTCTTTTCCATTTTTCTTTTATAAAGTCAGACAATCTCCTCTTGCCTTTGGATAGTTCATTGTATCCTTGCTGAAGTATCTGCTGTATTCTACCTGCCATCGAAGACTGTGTCTCAACCACTCTCATAATCCCCTTTAAAGGCTGAAACCATCATCATCTATGTAAGGCTGGACCAGACACCATCTGGTGTTGGAGCACAAGTGTGTTTACTTTGTGGACAAACTGACCTAGAAACTTACAATTATGTACTTTTATGTATATAAACCTTATGTTTGTTAAATGTGATTAATCTGCTTTGAGAAAGCAAAAGAAAGCTAGTGTTGTAGTTAGGAATTCTGGTGGAGCTAATTTGCAGGTCATAAAGAAATGGTCAGAGGTCTTTATGCAACTATGAAAGCATGTGATTCATTCTAGGCAACGGAATTACAAGGTTATTCATTGATATTGGGAAGTACAATAATCACAGTAAATTTTTAAAAAAAGAAAGTTGATATGCAATTTATTTTATACTCCACAGTATGCATCCAAAAAAAAAAAAAAAGAATGTGATATGACATACCAAAGCCGACTGATTTCTAGTTTACACCTTCTCATTCCCACACTCATATTTTTACCTCCATTCTTCATCATGATTACCATATGCCTTCCTTCACAACTAGCTTAAAACTAACAAAAGAAATGGGACACCATTCAGAATGGCTGAACAGTATATAAAAGTCTAATACTTTGGAAAACCTACTGAGTCAGGAATCTCTTTTGTACCTACCGGGTTAATTGTTTTAGGGTTCAGTTTATCACTTGGCCGAGGATGAAGTTTTCTTGCAGATTCTGGAGAACTGGTTGATGATGAAGATTTGCTTTGTTGAACTGCAGTCCCATGTTTTACTTGTGCACTTGATGATGTCCTTTGATCACAGTTATCTGAAAAAACCAGAACATCAACAAAAAAGAAGTGAAAGCACACCTGCATTCATCTGTACAAAACAGTGTGTCATAAACAAAATACACCTCTTCATTTAAAAAGAACATTCAGTACCTGTCAGTCTGTTTCTCATCTGTACGCCCCTATGGCACTCTGATTTCTGCATTGCTTCTCCTTTACTCCTGCAGTTACATGAAACTTGATTTCAACATTGTTTCTGGGGAGGAGGATTCATTAACAATATAAAGACCAAACCTAACAGAGTAGGAAATACAGTAAAAGTCCCACAGAAAAGGTATGATATGGAGCAAAATGCCTAAAAAGCCAGTAAGAAAATATGAAAATTATCAACTTTAATAATACCAATAACAGTAAATTAAAAACCATCTGTCACTCCAATGAAAATTTCTTTTAAAATATCTGTAAGCAAAATGTATAAAAATATGCATTTTTACATTCAAATAGTCCAAATACACTTTTAGAAGCTCAATTGTAATCCTCTGGCCACATACAGAAAATATAGACTAGATTTCTGGGAAAAGTGGTTGGCATGTCCCCTACTGTCTCCACTTTCTCTGGCCTCTGTATTTCCAGAGTTCCCAGTGTTCACATCTGCATATCAAGTCCTACATTTCCAGTGACGTAATGAACTCTCCTATTAAATACACCCCTTAAACTTAACATCACTCAAACTGAGGTTTTCACCCTGAAGTTATGAACTGCCTGTCAGTTCAAAGCCCCACCAGTTTTCTGATCTCTCAGGCTGAAAAATTTAGGATGTCTAATGTCTCCTTTTCTTCCATTTCCCACACACAACCCTACAGATATGATCAATGTGACATGATGAAGTAGAAGGAGCTCTGGGCTCAGATTTGGGACTGCCTCTCTTTACTAATCACAGGTTTATGAACTGAAGCAGATTGTTTAATCTTCCTAAGCCTTGATTTCTTGAGATCTGAAAATGGGGGAGATACTAATCCTATCAAAGTTATTACTGAAGGTTAAAGAAGATGATATGTCAAGTTTACCCAGTGAATGGTTCTCTTCTCCCTCTCCCGTAATTCCCTCTTTGCTAACAGGTCTCTAATTCATAGCCCTTGTTTTCCTGCCGAATCAAATTATTTCAAAGAATCTTCCACCACACACCCAGACTTATACACTCAACTGCCTGCTGGTATTTCTAAGTCTAACTCCAATCCCAAGTTCCATGCAGGCTTTCCTGATCATCAGTTTCTCAAATGCACGTTTCCACAGCACTTGGATTTCTGCCTTGCTTCCTTATTCCCCCTTGATTACTCCATTCCCCCATTTACAAGACACTCCAAATATTTTTCCATTAGAGTACTTTCCATTTTAAGTCTTTAATATAGTCATTTTTCTATAAGATCTTCTTTTAAGGCCACATAGATGTAGTCTTCTACTTGTAAACAACAGCTTTTCAAATATTTGGGGACACAAATCACAACTTTTTAGTTCTCTCTTCAATATAAACATTGATGCCTTCTTAAATGAGTAATAACATGAGATTATTTTAATTTACTTGACAAATTAGAAGTCTTCACAAGGAGGGCAAAGTTCCATGTAATAACATTCAGCCTCCAAATATTTTAAATACCATGTGACCAGATCAAAGTACCTTGCAAAGATAAACTAAATGTAAGATTATTTCTGTAACAGAGTAATTTTAAATTTCAACTTTCTTAATTTGATATGCTGACCTAATTTTCTCAGCCTAGTACCAGCAGATGAGTTACTTCCCAATATCACACTTCACATTCCTCCCCAAGGCATTTTCTAAAAATATGGTAATTATTAGCTCATTAAATTTGTTAGATCCTATCCTAAGCTAACACAGACTTTAATTATGACCTATTTAAAGTGCAACCTAATACTGCCAATTCAGTGATTATTCAACAAGTTGGAATGACACAATTTCTATGTTCCTTTATGTCAAACAGCTGTTTCTATAAGGTACTAACTGGAAAGTGCTACATTAGATTTTGAATAAGTTCAAAGGCTACTGAAACTCTTCATTCGAAGAACATGTTAGAATATGGAGCTTCCAAAGGTTTTAAGTATACAGGACATTTTTTATGTGTGATACAATTATGCAATTTTCAGCAACAATACCAAAACATACACACACACAATGATGCAAACATTTCCCTGTCCACTTCCAAAACACCTGTGTTAGAGCTTCTTTCCAAACAGTTTTTCAGTTACTGTTAAAAATATCACCCTTTACCTTACAGACAAATGGAGTGTACTCAATTTTTAAAAAATAATATCCACCTGGGAGCATACCACTGACAACAAATCCAGAGCATGAATTGTTTGTAAAAGGAAAAAAAGGTTCATTCATCTTACACTAGCTTTTTCATTAAATAACATGTGAGGGTGGTGTAAAGGGTTAATGGTGGGAAGAAGTGAAAAAGTAACTCTTTTGTGTTATAAATATTACAAAGAATACCCTTCAATCTTTTACAAAACAATATAAAGATTCTAAGAAGACACTAGAATCTATTAATCCATTTAACCCCAACACCTAAACTATGTCACAATATTAAGAAAGCAAACAAACTAAGCAAGGCCCCACTGTGGACCCCTCATTTTTCACCTTACTTTCCTTAGATGCTGCGGGTCATCATCTACAAGGGGTTACAGGCATCTGGGTCTATGCTAGGAAAGAGTACTTTTCTTTCATTGTTTTGGACAGCTCAATATACCTTATTTCTTTTTCCACATACCTATTCTTCCCGCACTTACCTTTGAGACCACTGCACTAAACTACCTGCTAAATTCTCAGAGACAGAGGTCACTTTTTTTCCTACTCTCTAATCTGGTGTTTGGAAGGTCCCAAAAGTGTTAACAGGAGCCCCACAAAAGGAAGTGAGCTCCATCTCTAAAGCTCCTTCAAATTTCAAAGAACAGCGACACAGCCCAGTATTCACCTATCCCAACCCTTTTCACCGTAAAGAAAATCCAAAGAGCCAGTATTAAGGGTCTTCCTATTTGTTTTCCATTTGCCTAGCCTCTTCGCCTCTAACACCACACAATTCCCAATACCTAAGACCAGGTCAGGGCCGGCATGTTGTGAAAGTTAGAAAATGAGGACATGGAGAGGAAAAAATGGAGAAAAACAAAAGTTGTGTTTTGCTTTTTCTTTTTTTCTTTTTTAAAGAAGGTCAGGTAAGAGTGGGTAAAGGCGCCAGTTTCAAATAAGGCAGCTCTCAACCAAAGCCAGACCAGGAAGGGCACGCTCATGGCGCTCAGCATCTCCAGGCTCCTTAGCAACGTGGTCCCGTGGCCATAGCAACTGATCAGACAGGAAGCCGCCTCCGCCAAGAGAATGAGGGTGGCACAGCGGATCCCCGCACATGTACAGCTCACCGCTCTAGGGACCTGTTCCTACCGCTCCTCTCTCCCACCGCGATCTGCACACCAGCCAACCAGCACCCGCTGGGCCACTAGCTGCCGGTCCCGTCGCCGGCCGCTGGGGACCGGGAAAAATCAGGTTTCGCAGGGTTCCCGGATCTTGCGGCGCCGCGCAGTGACGTCGCACGCACCCTGCGTCCTCAAGCCAATAGCATGGAGGTCGCAGAGTTGTGCCGGGCAGGAATGGTTGCCCTGGCAACGAGGCGCCCCGTATTGAAAGGGCAGCTCGCGAACTTGGCGCTCAGTCTCCAATGACAAAGGGGTACCAGGAGCAGAGTGTTTTCGGAATGATAGAGTCAAGGAACCGGAGAAGGCGATGGCACCCCACTCCAGTACTCTTGCCTGGAAACTCCCATGGACGGAGGAGCCTGGTGGGCTGCAGTCCATGGGGTCGCCAGGAGTCGGACACGACTGAAGCGACTTAGCAAGCAGCAGCAGCAGCAGAGTCAAGGAGCAAAGGAGAATACAGGTTCCTTGTACTACCTGCGCCGCAGCCTTACCCTAGTCTATGTATTTAACTCTTACGTTTCTCCCACACACTTAGCCTTATGGTCTCCGTGTATCATTGCCCTAAATCCTCTAATAGCCGAGGACCCTGAACTCTCGCCCCAGTGTGTTCTACGGCTAAGGCCAGAGCCATCTGCCAGCCCAGCTGTGGAATTTCCTTTCCTGTCGTATTTTACTAATGCATATGCTGTTGCAGTCAACTGTAGTGCAGGAGTCGTAGGAGACGCGGGTTCAATCCCTGGGTCCCGAAGATCCCCTGGAGTGGGAAAGGGCAACCCACTCCTGTATTCTTGCCTGAAGAATCGCATGGACGGAGGAGCCTGGTGGCCTCCATAGGGTCGCAGAGTTAGACGCGACTGAAGCGACTTAGCACATGATACATCCATACTTTAATTTTAAAATAAGTGTGTTTGTGTACCCCCAGATTATCTCAATAAAATGAATACTGCAGGAAAATGCGTGTCCCTTGGCAACTGCAACAAAAGCATTTGGCGTCATAGTAAAAAACCCAAACCCTTTCAGCCCTGTCTATTATGTACCTTTCTAGCGTCCTCTTTTTTTTGTCAACCCATGGCCTTAACTTTTTGCTCAGGTAATATCTGACTATGCAGTTGACATTGTTTGGACACTGCAGGAAGTGTAATCTTGCCCCACCCCTGATACACCATGCTTGTTCTCTTAATTGCTGCCCCAGAAGCATTTTCTCTAGACTGAGTTTCTTCAGGACCAGACTGTGCCTTTTTTCATTCTGTTTCTCCATTTCTAGGGCATTACAATGGTGCTTCAGGAAATACTCTTTAAATAAATGCACTGAACGAATGAATTCTATGCATATCTAATTTCTCTAATGTTCTGCAAAACTTGCATGCAAGTCTATCTTCACTTTTAAAATTCATTATATTGATTTTCCTATGGTCTCCACCAGACTGAAATTATTTCCATCACTTTCCTATCCCCAATATCTAGCCCAGTGCATATTTAAGTAATTTTTTAAGAAAAAAGAAAAGAAAATCCTATTCCTTAGCTATTTTCACCTTATCATCTCTCTTCTCTAGCTTCTTGAAGATTTACTATATCACCTGCCCCTTTCTTCACTCCTGGCATCTTCAGTGGCAGCCTTGGCAGCACCTAGCTCATGATATTTTAGCCTCTTTGCCTGGAGTGTAAGAAAGTTGTACAAATATAGAAAAAAGTAAATGGATACCTAACAAGTACACACTGTATGTAGAATATACCATTAGATGTTGGGAAATCAATGCAAAATATAAAAGGAAAGTTAATTGATTATGAATTGCTGATTTTAGAATAAGTTCATGTAACTCCCTTTTCAATTCAAAGTTGAATTTAATTTCTTTTGCAGGTTTTCTTTCTGTCAGTAGAAGAAATTTAATCTTCTCCTTGGATTAGAGGAGGAACTTATTCCCTCACTGTGGAAGGGCAGTGATGCTAGGAGCAGTGGGGCAACTGGCCCTCTGTTGTCCTCTGCCGGTGCTGCCTTCTGCTGAGCTGCACTTTCACCATTCTGGTCCTCAGGCCTTCAGTCGCCATCCTTGTGGACAGCACGTGCATATCTTTCCTTTGGGGTTCTCATTTAGAGCTAATTCTTTTCTTCTCCCTAGAACCCAGGAAATATTCTTTTCTTTCCAACCGAAGCGAGAGGAATCCACCTGTTGGGTTCCACGCTGTGGAGGTCATGAAAATCTAGTGAAACTGCCTTTGAGTTTTGCCTAGACACACCATGTGTCCATTTCTTCTGATTTTGCACCCTGCTGGGATCAGAGGTAGCTAGATCCTTATCAGTTCTGTGACATTTATTGCCCTGGGACCCATATGGAAGGAGGGGAAGGCAAGTATGATTGGAGATGATCAGCTGGTCTGTAATTTGTACAAAAAGGAACAGAGTTTCTTTAAAGTAATTACGTCAAGCCAATAATATCTTTTATATTTTCTTTAAAATGTTGGTGACCAAATACATGTAGTTAAGAAACAGTCATAAGCGAAATATGAATCAAAAGACACCGTCTCTTTGCACTCAGATCTGGACCTTGACTTTGAGTAATGGTTTATTCTTCCTAATCTTCCAAATAATGACTAATCCATTGAACATGATTTTTGAAATTTCAAAGCAAAAAATTTGACTCTTATCAGCTTCTTTTTATCATGACGCCCCTTCCTGAGGGAATTAGCATAAAATAATGCAGCTGCAGTTGGTATGAAGTGGCATGGGGTAGCAGAAAATATTATTTTTGCAGAAACATTTTTATTACATTAGTTTACAATCTATTTGGTGATCTTCTATAGGATTTTTTTCTGTTTTGAGATGTCAGCCAAATGATATACCAGTTAAAGAGTTTTTCATTCCACTTAGTTCAAATATAGACTATTAAATTGAAGGCTAGAAATAGACAGGAAATGAATGGGTTTCTTAGATCTATTAGATATAATATTAGAAAGTAGAAAGTTAACCACAATTAAATCAGTTCATTAAATCCTGGGTAATTCTTGTTTTTCTGATCTTGAGTTAATGAGTCTTCTTTTACAGTGATTTGCAACAAGCCTAAAAGAAATGGAATGCCTTGACTTTCACTCTGACAGGTGTCCATGGTGGTGATGTCAGGTTATAATGGAAACCAGTTCAAATGACTTTATTCCGTAAAACATCAATAGTCAAGACTTCCTGGTACAGTCTGTTGCTGAGGAAATTGTTTTCAACATTTGACTTATTTTCTAATTCATGGATTGTGGAGATACCTTTACATTCTTGCTACTCATAGAGTGATTCTCAGATCATTATCATCATTTAGGAGCCCTACCTAAGTCTACTGAGTCATACTCTGCATTTAACCAAGATAGATCCCCTGGAGAAGGAAATGGCAATCCATTTCTGTATTCTTGCCTGGAAAATTCCATGGACAGAGGAGCCTGGAAGCATCAAAGAGTCGGACACGTCTGAGAGACTGAACACACACACGCATGTGCACACACACACACGATTCTCCAGATGAGGAAATGTACTTTACAGCTTAAGATGTGTGAGGGAGAAACAGAAACTGCCTCTTGATGATAAGGAGTGTTTCCTATTAAATTGTCATAAGACCCATAATACTGGAGTGAAGGAGAATGGAATCCTCCACTGAGGTACATGCATAATAATTTCATAGTGATTCAGTGAAATATTACACTGAGAGAAGGAACATTTTGTCAGCATTCAGGTTTCTATGAGTTGAATTTTATCTGCCAAAATGTATATGTTAAAATACTAACCCCCAGTACCTCAGAGTGTGGCCTTATTTAGAAATAGGGTTGTTGAAGATGTAGTTATTGAAAAGTTTCCAGAAAACTGCTACAAGCTTGGAGAGAGGCTTGGGAACAGATTCTCCTTCTGAAGTCTCAGAAAGAACCAAGGATGCTGACACCTCGATTCCAGACTTCTAGCCTCCAGAGCCATGAGACAGTACGTTTCCATTGCTTTGAGCCACCAGATTTGTTATGGCAGTCCTGCCAGACTAATACAAGCGCACAGAAAAGCATCAGAGCCCTCTAACTCATCCCATAATGTGTGTTACGATTGTCTTCTGTTGAAGAGATATGTCAAACCTAGAAACAAAATATTTCTTTCGGACAAAACAGATCAACTTGTTGACACGTATAAAACAAACGTTTGTTGACATGTATGCCAGTCTTTGAACATGTGACCTTAAATTAGCTTTTATGAAGACTGAGAGTGACACATTGTGGAAATGTATTTATCCTGACAACATTTTAGAATTACATGCATATATAATAATTAATCCAGAAGGAACTGAGACTCTGTTTTGTTAATTTTATATACTCTGGTGTTGACCTAATTAAAAATCTGAAGATGCTAACTTTTTTCTAGTATCTTCCTTACTAACATGAGAAAGGAAATACTTGGTGTTGCCCAGAGCTGTAAAAACATGCCCCCCCACATAGTTTGGGTTAGACATACTAATAGTTATATTCTGGTTATGGGATCTGAATTCAGCAAAGGAAATTTTTAAAAGAATTGTCAAAAGAGGAAAGGTGCGAATAAACTTTAAGAATGTAAACATAAAATAAGACTGGAGGCTTAGATCATTATGATAACATTTAAAATCAGCCCAGCAGCATATAACAATTAAGAACTTTACATTTTTCAAAAGTAAGCCTTTTTTGAATAGATTTCAGATTATGGGGGAAAAAAACACAAAAAACAACAGGCTCTTGAGGGAAAATATTATGTGATAGAAAAATCTCATTATCCAAACAAAACAGAAGGCAAGAATAAATTTTGCTGTTTCTTCCTAAAAGCAGGCTGTATGTTCAAAGTGCACATTTAACTACCCAATAAATAATTGCTGGATAAGCTAACTGATAGTTTCATTGGGAAAGAAAATTAAAAAAAAAAACAAAACATTGCTCACTTAACTGCAGGGTTATTTGTTGAATCTAGTAGTAATCTGAGGGGCCAGAAAGGGCTCTAACTGTTTGGTTGGCTGAAACATGGACCAAAAAAGTGGCCTACAGGAGATCTAGTTGAAATGTCAGAACTGCCTGGCTATATTGTAGAGGAAGGTATCCACAGCCTGGGGTATATTGGAACATTAGAGTGAATTTACCATGTGAATCTGCTCACCCAGCCTAGGAGGGCGGTGGAAGCCACTGGGGCAAGTGGAAGGTAGTTTTCACCATTTGTTGTTCAGTCACTCAGTCATGTCCAACTTTTTGCAACCTCAAGGACTTCAGCATGCCAGGCTTCCCTATCCTTCACCATCTCCCAGAGCTTGCTCAAACTTATGTTCATTGAGTCAGCGATGCCATCCAACCATCTTGACCTCTGTCATCCCCTTCTCCTCCCGCATTCAATCTTCCCCAGCATCAGGGTCTTTTCCAATGAGTCAGCTCTTCACATCAGGTGGCCAAAGTATTGGAGCTTCAGCTTCAGCATCAGTCCTTCCAATGAATATTCAGGATTGATTTCCTTTAGGATTGACTGGTTTGATCACCTGGCAGTCTAAGGGACTCAAGACCCTTCTCCAACACCACAGTTCAAAAATGAAGGTGTGAGGGGAGTCTCAGAATCCTTGAAGAGCTCTGTGGTCACTCTTTGTTGGTCAGAAATTACATGGAAACTGCTGCCACTGAAGTTGGGTCCCTAAAGTCGCTGGAGACAAACTGGTCCAAGGGCGCCAGAGGCTATGTGGCCACACTTACCACCAAAGCTAAGGTAGGTATGGTTGCCGTGTTGACATTGGAATCAAAGCAGCAGTGAGAATAGTCTGTCTCATAGAGACCTATGGAGTTAGCTATTAATGATGGTGTCCCTGGCAGAATATAGATGAGCAGTTCAATTCTTACCAGCTCTGTATAAGTGGAAGTGTCTATAGGTCAAGTGAACACAAGCTTAACTTAAATCATCAATACCAAGAGAGTGACAGGCCCTCAATGAATCCCCAAACTTGAGGAAATTATAAACCCAGAATCCACGAATCTTGAAGACCCTGCCACACTCAGAAAAATCTAAACTGTTAATCTTTCTCCAAATCTTTTCCCAAATGGAACTCTGACCTTTTTCCAGGCTGACTGTGTATTGGGAAAAAAAGAAATAATCATACTTCTCAAAGATGACTAGACACTGGCTCTGAAATGAATTCCAGGAGACGCAAACACCACTGTGATCCACCAAATCAGAATAGAGGCTTACCAAAGTCTGGTGATTGATGGAGTTTTCAGATCTGCCCATCGTGGCCTCAGTGAATCTCCCAAACCATTACTGGTTATTTCTCCAATTCCAGAATGCATAGGTAGAATAGACAGACAATGGCAGAATTTCCACACTCACTCTCCAATCTATGGAGAGAAGCCATGGGTAGTGGAATTAGAAGCCACTAGAACAGCCTTTACCCAGGAAAACTGTTGTCTAGTCGCTAAATGGTGTCTGACTCTTTCGTGACTCCATGGACTGTAGCCCACCAATTTCCTGTGTCCATTTTCCCTGGCAAGAATACTGAAATGGGTTGCCATTTCCTTCTCCAGGGGATCTTTCCAACCTAGGGATTGAACCTGTATCTCCCGCATTGGCAGGTAGATTCTTTAGCCACCAGGTAAGCCCTACCTCGGAGAAGGCAGTGGCACCCCACTCCAGTACTCTTGCCTGGAAAATCCCATTGACAGAAGAGCCTGGAAGGCTGCAGCCCATGGGGTTGCTGATGACTGAGCGACTTCACTTTCACTTTTCACTTTCATGCATTGGAGAAGGAAATGGCAACCCACTCCAGTGTTCTTGCCTGGAGAATCCCAGGGACGGGGGAGCCTGGTGGGCTGCCGTCTATGGGGTCACACAGAGTCGGACACGACTGATGCGACTTAGCAGCAGCAGCAGCAAGCCCTACCTAGGAAAATAGTAAAGCGCAATCAGTACCATGTTCCTAGTAGAACAGTGGAGATTAATAACGCCATCGAGAACTTATATGTACAGTGATGGTTCTTACGGCATCCTCGTTTAGTTCACCCAAGTGGCCCTTGGGGCTTCCCTGTGTGGAAAACATAGGCATCTTGGAGAAAGTAGATTATCATATACTCAACTAGGTGATTTCTATTGCATCTGCTGGACAAGAAATGGTTTCATTGCTGGGGGAAATGAACATATACCTGGGTTTGTAGCTATTTATCTGGCAAAAGCTCTTTTCTCCATACCTGTCCATAATGCCCACCAGAAGCAGTTTGCTTTCATCTGGCCGGGCCAGCAATACACCTGTATTTTCAAACATCAGGGATATATCAGTTTCCTAGCCCTCCATCGTAATTTAGTCTACAAGGATCTTGATCACCTTTCCTTTTCACAAGATATCGCACTGTTCTATTACCTTGATATTATCATGCTGATAAGATCTAATGAACAAAATATACCAACTACTTTAGACTTATGGGTAAGGCATTTGCTTGTCAGACTGTGGAAAATTAACCTAAATAAAATTCATAGGCCACCACCTCAGTGGAATATCTAGGCGTTCAGTAGCATGGGTCATGTCAAGATATTCCTTCTAAGGCGGAGTAAATTGTATCTGACTCCTCCTACAACCAAAAAATATATACCATGCTTCCTGGGCCTCTTTGCAATGTGAAGGCAACATATTTGTCATTCAGGTGTGTTACGCTAAGCCATTTACTGAGTGAACTGAAAAGCTGCCAGTTTTGAGTAGGGCCCAGACAAGAGAAGGCTCTGCAGTGGGTCCAGACTGCTTTGCAGGCCATTCTGTAACTTGGCCCAGAAGATCCAATGTACTTGAGATGTCAGTGCCAAATAAAGATGGTGTTTAGAAACTCTGACCTAAAGCAGTCCTTTTATTGAGGTAAAAAATAAGCTGGTTTTAAAATTTTCCCCACATTCTCCTTTATTCTTTATTTTTCCCTCTGCATACTTCATCTGATATGATGGTTCATTTTACCTGTCAACTTGGCTGGGCCACAGGACCTATGTATGTGGTCAGGCAATATCCTGGATGCTTCTGTAAGGGTGATTTGGATTATATTTTTATTAGTTGAATTTGAATAAAACAGATTGCTCCCCATAATATGGGTGGGCCTCATCCCGTCAGTTGAAAGCTCGAGTAGAATAGAAGAATGCCCTCCCCTGAGCAAAAGAAAATTCTGTGGTGACAGTCTTTGGACTCGAACTGAAACATGGCTCTCTCCTGGTTTTCAGCCCACTGGTCCACCCTGAAGATGTGAATCTTCCTAATTTTCAAAATTGCATCAGCCAATCTCTTAAATACATATCTTATTGGTTATTTATTTATTTGTAAAATACTACACCAGATTTCTCCAAGCTGTGGGGTAATTTCTAATTGTTCAGTAGAGCAGCCTTGAAAAGCAGTATCAAAATTCTATAAAAATAAGTACTCTATAATCTGAATCTCTGGGTTTCCCTGGTGACTCAGTCATAGAGAACTCGCCTGCCAATGCAGGAGACACAGGAGACATGGGTTCGATCCCTGGGTCAGGAAGATCCCCCTGGAGGAGAAAGTGGTAACCTACTCTAGTATTCTTACTGGGAAAACCCCATGGGCAGAGGAGCCTGGCAGGCTGCAGTCCATAGGGTCACAAAGATGGGTCATGACCGAGGGACTGAGCACACAATCTGAATCTCTAGCTTTCAACCACACAGTCTCTAAAATACTTGTGCGTGTTCTCTAGTTCCCACATTAGTTTAGAGAAAGACCAGTGCTGGAATAAATTGAAAGAACAGAGTAAAGGCAAATGGCCAAGTTAGCTTCATCAGTGATGTCTACATAGTTTATAATAAACATCAAATACAGTTAGGCTGGAACTTTCTTGATTAGCTGTCTTCACTGAGAAAATTACCAGGTAATTGCCAGTTCTTGCTTTTACTGTTTGCTCCACATAGATGATTTTATCTGACTTACTATGGTTGAGTTATGAATACTGGAGTTAAAATAAATTTAAATTTAATGTACTTATTAGAAATTAGAATGTTTATTTGAGTTTTCAAAGAATTAATTTAAAATGTTAGATAAAATACCACCAGCATTTATTTTTCTAATATGGGGAAAGGAAATGTAAATTCAAAAACTCTGATTAAATTTTGAGTTTTAGACACTAGATGGCGCTGACTAACCATCTCTGTCTCTCTCTGTCTCTGTGTGTCTCTATTTTTTTTGGCTTCGAAGCCTTTAACCTCAGTTAATGTTTTCTATTGTCAGTTGGTAAATTGAAGAGAGGAAAAATATAAAGGCTATTTACTGATGATGTTTAACAAGATAGAGGTTTTATTAATGGAGAACTGAACACATTTTGTAATTTAATTGCTAGCAAAATTATTTTCTTTATTATCATATATCTGTACGGTTAAAAGCAGGAAATAGGATCAGCATTGAAACATGGACAAAAAATATGGTCAGACTAAATACAATCAGCATTGATGGGAGTGCTTATCGTGACCAAACAACAAGTGGAGGGAAATGACTATAACATTATACATCTGCTGAGCTGCTTTGAAAAATTGGTTTTGACCAGACATAATAGACCATTTGCATTTTCATCATTCCTGCACCCAAGAACATGAGTAGGACTTGCAAACGTCAAGAGAAATTCTCTCTGCTGGAGAATTTTACCTCAAAGTAAAGAAAAAGCGTCTCTGTAAGAAATTTTCTTTGGGGCCCAGCATTTAAATTGTATTTCTGCTTGTCCCTTTGGATTATATTTACCCCTAGACTTGTCTAGCCTGAATAAATCATTCACTGTGGTCTATAATGGCCTTTCAGTGATGGCCTGATTACAAAGTAGAGGAATCACATGAGATGTGAATAATACTACCTACTAGTTTTTCAAACCTTTTCAGAAGCAAAATTCTGAATTTAAAATGCAAAGATCTTTGGCAAAATAAGTGGTGAGGATTTGGGGAATATCAATAATGAAGCAACCCAAAGAACACTGTAGGCCTTCCTCCGTGAAAGCCTAAACCAGAGAATATTGAAAAATCACACATGTTGAGCAAGATATTATTAGGCCTACAAAATATGTTGAAGCAACAGGGGAAGAAAGTTTTAAACTTCAAAAGAAGGGTAATAAAACCAAAAACTTGCCGGTTGCGAGTTTTCCCCAGAGCAGAGTGCCTCATTTCTACTCTCCACCCGAACTCTATCAGGGAGTATTGGAGGTTGGCAGCAGTAGCAGTACACGACTGAATCCTTGT
This sequence comes from Bubalus bubalis, assembly GCF_019923935.1. Lineage (NCBI taxonomy): Eukaryota > Metazoa > Chordata > Mammalia > Artiodactyla > Bovidae > Bubalus > Bubalus bubalis. Next base: position 77,161,000 of record NC_059163.1, read on the forward strand.
AGAAGTGATAGCAAGTGCCCCGTGTGCTGAGTGTGCTCAGTCGTGTCTGACTCTTTGAGACCCCTCAGGCTCCTCTGTCCATGGGGATTCTCCAGGCAAGAATACTGGAGTGGGATGCCATTTCCCCTTCCAAGGGCTTCTCCCCAACCAGGGATTCAACCTGTGTCTCCTGCACTGGCAGGCCAATTCTTTACCACACAACCACCTGGGAAACCCCAGAATGCTTCTCCAAACAGGCAAGATATGAGATTAAATTTAACAGCATCTGAAGTATGTATCAGTATTTTTCAGAGCGGGCTAAAGAAGGTCACCTTTAACAACCAAAGTTAGTCTAATAGCCCTAGTCAGGGCAGCCCCCAACCCGTCAGCCTTCTCCCTGCATCCTTTCAGTGCTGGAGTCAATATATTACCAAGGCTATTGCCCTAGAATCAGTTCTGCGCCCCTCCCTCAAATAAAAACCAACTATTCCTATCTAAGTTTCAGGAGAAAGCTGCAGAGAGAAAAAAACAAGACTCAGTTTGATGGTAGGAGATTTAACTTTCAGCAGACCTTGAGCCTCATTATACACTCATTGTAATACATTAGCATATGCTAAATGACACACCCACTGGTGCCAGGGCTGTGACGATTGCCATGACGCTAACTGGAAAAGCCCATACGAGGACTGGAAAGGAGAGCTGCACCTGTTCCAAGTCCAAACCACACCCTGCTCTCAGATAAGTCATGAATATTCCTCCCATTCTTTCCAAATCCTTCCCTTTTACTTCCAGCCTCTTGTGTATTTGCTTTCTCCACCCAGCTTGGGTTGAGAAGTTGACTTGTGAACTAGGCTCCCCGTCTCCATTCTTTGGCCCTTGTGTTGGCACAGTAGTTGTGGGGCGCAGGCTTAGTTGCTCTGCAGCATGTGGAATCTTCTGGGACCAGGGATCAAACCGATGTCTCTTGTATTGTAAGACAGATTGTTAAACAATGGACCACCAGGGAAGCCGAGCATTAGTTTATTTATTGCTTTATTCTTTATTTATTCATCCAATGTGAATTGGAAAAAGAACCTTCCTGTCCAAGACAGGTTAAAGCCTTGGTGCACGTCCTGTTGACCAATTCCATAACAAATACTCAGGTTATCTGAGGAGTCAAATTTCCAAAATATGTTGGGGGATTATTAACCCTGGTGCCTAGGCTCATCATATTCTTATTTTTGAATAAGCATGTCTGAGGCTTCCTTCTCTTTAGAGTGATGAACTCATGCCCCTTTTTGAGATCACAATGAAGGAAATAAGTGTATACACCTTGAGTGCTTTTCTCCAGATGCCAAGTCTCTCTCCAGGTAGTAATTAGGAAGGAGTTTTACAGAACATTTAGCAATGGTGCCCTGGGAGTCTGAAAGAGTTCATTTCTCTCTTTAGAGAATTACTACCAAAGGGTTACTTCTGGGAGGAAATCTCTTTATTCTACTCATAAAAGAGATGAAGCTGGAGTCTGAAGTGAGGTGGGGGTGGACATACATTGTTAATATCTTTAAAAACAAAAAAGAATAGGATTCAAGGTACCTCAATAAATCAAAGAAAAGACCTTTTAAAAATAGTGATAAGTGCCAGATGGCACTCATAGAAATCAATACTCTGAGTACTTTAGGGACTGGTTTAATTCTTTCAGGTTCTATGTAGCATCTGACACACAGATTTGCACTTACTGGGTACCTAGTTAATATTTTTTAAATCAGATTGAAACAGATACAAACACACACACACACACACACACACACACACACACACACGGGTGGTAATAAGAACATAAGCTGAAAAAGTTGCTAATGCTACAATCTTATCTGGTGTGGACAAGTAATGTTTCAGCTAATAGCTGCTTAATTTTCAGGGCACTTGTGTTCAATTTTAAACACAACAACTTAAAACTCGAGTTTGAGATTAAATGAAGTAGTTCAGGAAAATAACAACAGCATTATGATAAAGGCATCATTGAATTCATTCATGTACTCACTTAAGAAACATTTTGTGATGAGAAAGGTAATTAGGCTGCCCCTGTATTGGAGATAATTACATAGTAGACTGTGTGATTCTTCTGAAGCACATCCATGCACAAGGCAGTCTCTGGGTCAGGGTGGAGTAGGCTCCAAGCTACCCCTATGTAAAGCAATAGCCTTCCTACGTGGGTTCCGTGGCTCTGACTCAGCTTCAACCTTCTGTTCCACACCGTCCTGTGTGACGCTGGACATGGGTCTTTGCAGACTACGTTTTCGCTGCCACAGTTGACTCCCTATGAAACGCTGCCAATAGGGGGCGCCAGAGAGCTGCTAAGGTAAGGCACTGCCTCGCCCCTTTGGTTGGTTTGCCCTTCTTGTCAGTGTCAGGCCAGCTCAGCTGCTGGTTTCAGTGAACAGATTGGTTCCATATTTTCAGAAGCAGTCTTACCACATCCCTCAGAGATAAGGATGAGCCAGTCACCCCTGGCTCCCTCTAAACTTAACCCCAGCCCCATAGGCATCAACAGCAGCCAGCGGGGCCACCTGTTCAGTGACCTGGATCCCACCACCACCACCACCTTTTCTTAGGTTCCAGGTTCTAGTCACTCCATCCTGTTCCCTTTGCCTTCCCAGCCCTGGGGTAGCAGCAGCTTCCTAAAGTTCTATATGTACGTAACCTTGGTGTCCTCTCTTCATTTTTATAGCCTTTGTTGTCCTCCTTTACCTGGCGGATTCATGGGGTTGCAAGAGTCAGACACGACTTAGCAGCTAAACCACCACCACCACCACCACACCCTGTCAACCCTTTCTCTATATGACATTTTTGCTGTCAAAATTGCTGGTGTGTTTTCTGTTCTCCTAACCAGGCACAGACTAACATCCTCCCCTGGTGATTTAACACCTAATACATTAGTGATCTTCTTATTCATTCTCTGCTACATTCCACTTGACTATAAGCTCCTTTACAGCAGAGAATTTGTATTTGCTTTCCTACTGAATCCCCAGCCCTTGGCACAGTTCCTTCAACTTACACGTTTGTTGAGTGAACAAATAAATGAATGAAGAATTTAAATATGTAATGCGTGCACGCATACATGCACGAATGAACAAAATGGTGATGGCTATTGCCGGTCTACTGCTCTTACCCTCCTTCTGTCTACTATCCCTGCCCGTCCCATCTGTGCCACTCTGTTACAATTCCTAGTCTAAATTCAGCTCTCACTGCCACCCACCACCCCCCTCCCAGCTAGTTGGTACACAATGAAACGATTAATACTGGATAGTTTAGGTCAGTGTTTCTTAACTGACCTCCCCTAGGGACATCTGGCAATGTCTGGAGACTTTCTAGGTTGTCAGGACTGGGAGGTGAAGGGCCTTCTTGCATCCTGTGGGTAGGGGCCAAAGATGCTGCTGCGCATGGAACAAAGTGCAAGACAGCTCTCCAAAAACAACGAATTATCTGTCCAAAATGTCATGAATACTGCTATCTAGCAACTCTGGTTTAGGCATTAACCTGTTTAGAAGCAAGAGACTCTTCAGATAATCTTTTTAGGCACGTTTTAGTATTGTGAATTTATCTATGCAAAGCCAAGTGTTTTCAAAAAAGATATAATTGGCTTGATCATGGCCAAAGAACTAAATGTTTGTTTGTTTTTCAAATATCCAGATGACTGTCTCTTCAGCTGGAGCTTTTTTAGAGTTATTAGAGATAGAGCCTATGATTAAAAGGGGATAGTGAGGTGAGCTGGTGGGAGGGTGCAGCAGGTTGTTTATGAAGGTACATAAGACATGTTTAAAAGAACAGAGTGTCTTCTTTATATCGATTCCAATCCCATAATAATTACAAGAGCCAGCTGTTTTCCCCCAAATAATCCAGTGAGTAGCGATTAACTGGAGATCCAGAGTATAAAAGTGACACAAATCACTTGGGCATTTGCATTTCGAAGGTCATTTTGGATAAACCACATGGTTTCCTCCTGGACTTCAATAATCAAAATCTATTTTCTTAAAAATACTGACCCATTTGGGTAATTGTTATTCAGATGAACTCCAACCCTAAGCTGCTTCTTCCACTCCCACACTTCCTTGAACAAGTTCACTCTATCATCTTAGCTACCAAAATATCCAAGAGGTATATTTTTCTTCTCCATGTATGGCAGTAATCCCATCTAATATATCAAATGGAATACAAAGTACTATGTGACTATCATAAATTTTTCCAGCACAATTCCCAGAGTCATTACTTAGTGTCATCCTCTTTCCAAACTAGACTTACTAACTTTTAGTAAACACATTTGAGTCTTCGTCCTTATTTATCATCCTTTAAATTACAACTCCACTAATCAGATAATTAAATGTGGTCATTAAAATGACATTTAGCTGGGCTCACACACATGCTGCTACAATTGCCGTTGTTTAAAGCCATTAAAGACAGCATATACCAGAGCATACCTGTGAAGCCTGCCAGATAAAATAGAACTGTCCGGTTAAATATCAGATAAACAGTTTTGTTTTTTTTTTCAATGTATGTATGTCTCTTGCAATATGTGAGACACACTTTAAAAGTTTTGTGGTTTATATGAAATACAAGTTTAAGTGGGTATCCTGTATTTTACTTTGTTAATCTGACAGTCTTAGTGCTTCTCTGCCAAGGGCTTACATCTCTATAAGCTGCTGTAATACAGAATTCATTCTAAGTGATGTTAGTGAGACCATATCCTTTTTATGCGATTCACGGACTCTTCTTCTAATGAAAGAATATTCAAAAGTCCACAGGAATGCTTACATCACTAAAAATAATGCAGTGATGAATTATAGTTTCAAATTATGGACCCACGATATCCTGAAAACAGGTTCTATGATACCGATCATTTGAAAAGAACATTGTTGCTATTTCCTTTATGCTGGAATGCAACTAAAACTCAGTCCCCTCTCCTTCCTTAATCACATTTCCATGGGGAAAACCCAATGCTTCCCCTTTGGTTGATGATCAGTGGTCATGGCATGAGAAGAAAATAACTCCTTAGCCATGTCACATATGGTCATCAAACGAGACTCAGGCTCAGCTGATCTGATTACCTGAGTTTTCTCTGGATTAATTCTGAATGACACAGAGAAATCAATCATGAGGACAGCCAAAATAATCATCAAGTCAGTTGATTCAGTTATATAAACCTGACCTTAACCTTCTCCTCTCAATCTATGCTCATTTCAAAGAGATTTCAACAGACATGAAAAAAATAAAAGTTTTGGAGGTAATGCTTTTCTCAAAATTTGCCATCTGACAAACCAATAATTTTAACTGATTCTATTAAACACAATTTACCAGCTTTAGGAATCCTTTTGTTTTTTCCTTTTCTTTACCTTAAGCGAGAACATACACTATAAAATTTTAGTCATACAAAATGTCTGCTCTGGATTGACTACCACACACTATGTAATTCAGCCCCAACTTCACAACCCAAAATAAACAGAATCCTTCTGACAATATACTGGTTATTTGTATTAGTTAAAAAACATACTATTAAAAAAATAAAGTTTAATGGTTTGCCTTCCTAAATCTCGAGGCACAGTGATAATACAATAGAAGCTTCTTCTCTTTTAGGTGAAAATTCTGTCTGCTTTTCCTAATTTAGCTGTAAATATCCTTTTACTTAAAATTTCAAAGGTCAAATTCCTAACTACCACGTATTCATTAATTATTACATAATAATTGAAAACCTTCTGTGTAAAAGATACTGTTACTATGCATAGGTTGTTAATACTAAAATGATGAGGAAAAAAAGGAGGAAGCCAAGTTTTACAGTAAAAACTAAATGATTCAATAACCATAGTGAGGAAGTTTAAAAGAAAAGCCAGTGGGAAGATTTAAATAGTTATATCCAAGCGGTCAAAGAAGTCTCCTGGAAATACTGTATGATGTGATTTTTGAACGGCAAACATGAGTTTGTCACCTGCACCAAGAGCATAAGGATATTCCCATGATAAAACAAACAAAACGCAGGGAACCTGACAAAACACAAAACAGCCCCTGCATATCGTGGATATGGTCACATCATATCAGTGCAGTGGTGCGTTGGGAAGCTACAGGTGTGTTGGGGTTTGAACACCAAGGTGAACAAAAGAATAGGATGAGGCTACAGAGATGAGAAACACGGTGACCCTTCCCTTTGAAGTGATGATGGACCATCTAAGAGTATCCGGGGGCTATGACTGAGCTATCAAAGGGAGCAGATTGGCTCATTGGAGCCCAAGGAATGGTTCCCAACTCTTGTGCGGGTGAAAGAAAACTAGAGGCGTCTACAGAGAGGAACTCAGAGCGTTTCAGAGGGATCAGAGATTTTGAGAGATAGGATTTTTGCTTTGTAAGATGTGAACATCATTCATTCATTCACCCGGCATTTATTAAGTGGCTGTTATGTGCCAGCATTGGGCTGGGTGTTCAAAGTAAAAGAAAATTAAAATGTGTCTCCTTTGATTAGTTTCCTATTGATGCTTTAACAAATACCGTGAATGTTGACAATGCAAATTTATGAACTCACAGTTCTGGAGGTTGGAAGCCCATATGTGTCCCACTGGACTATGATCAAGGTGTTGGCAGGTTGCATTTCTCTTTGAAGGCTTGAGGCAAATATACATTTTCTTGCTTTTCTAGTTTTTAGAGGCCACCTTCTTTTCTTGGCTTGTGGTTGCCATCCTTATCTTCAAAGCCAGCAACGGCCAGTCAGATTTCCCTCAAGTTGTATGTTCGTGCGTGCTAAGTCACTTCAGTTGTGTCTGACTCCGTGCTGCCCTATGCACTGTAGCTCACCAGGCTCCTCTGTCCATGGGATTCTCCAGGCAAGAATACTGGAGTGGGTTGCCATGCCCTCCTCCAGGGGTTTCTTCCTGACCTGGGGATCAAACCATTGTCTTTTATTTCTCCTGCATTGGCAGGTGGGTTCTTTACCACTAGTGCCATCTCTCAGGTTGCATCACTCTAAACGGAACACTGCCTTCTTTTTCCATTTTTAAGGACCACCATAATTCTATTGGGCCCACTTGTATAATCCAGGACCTCTTTCCCATTTCAATATCAGCTAATTAGCAAACTTAATTTTATCTGCAACCTTAATTCCCAAAGCAATAAAACATAGCATATTTTTATATGCAAAATATATAGAAACACATAGCAGAACACATTCATAAGTGTTAGCCACTTAGTCGTGTCATACTCTTTGTGATCCCATGGACTGTAGCCGGCCAGGTTCCTATGTCCACGGAATTGTTCAGCCAAGAATACTGGAGTGGGTAGCCATTCCCTTCCCCAGGGGATCTTCCCAACCCAGGGATCAAACCTGGATCTCCTGCATTGCAGACAGATTTTTCACCATCTGGGTCACCAGGGAAGTTTCAGTATAATCATAGGTCCCAGGAATTAGGACATGGACATCTTTGAGGAGGGTGGGGCTATTTTTCTGCCCATCACACTCATCTTGGAAGCTTATTGTCTAGCACCAAAAGATTTTGATGAGATATACCACCAATAGAAGGCCCAAGACAGGCTCAGGAAAAGGAAAATACCTTTTCCATCACCTGGTTTGTGACCAGAGCAGAATGAAAAGCCCTGTCTACTCAAGGTCAGATTAAGTCAAAGCTGAACATTGACACCTTGTAAATGTATTGGAATCGAGAAGCATATTCCATTTTGCTTTATTTAGGATAGCCTCTGTTAGAGATGGAATAGCCTGGTAAAACTACAGGAGAGAATTCATCATTAAATAGAATAGGAATAAAGGACCAAGCGAGTTTGATGATCTTTTCCAGGTGGGATAAACAGTGAACTCTCAGTGGACAACGTTTTCCTGTTGCTGGGCCAACTAGCTGTGGTGGCCAAGTTGTTTATCTTTAAGAAAACATACCTATAGCTTTTTTCTTGACAACTACAATATAATCTGTCTGGGGGTTGTTCATCATTTAAGAAAGGGTGAAAAAAGTCCTCTCCCAGAAAGTGTTCAAATCCGTGAGCCGAAATGATGATAACATCATGAGAGGCATCATAATTTATCTGGAGCATGTAAATCACCAGGGGCCCCCTCCGAGGATGCTCACTAAAATGATGAATAGCTCTGTGAGCTGTAAGATCAACCCGGAGGAATTCACCAGCCAGCCCGTGACAGGAGAGCTGCCTCCCAGTCTCTTCCTGTTGGGAAGAGGCAATGACTTCACAGATTTGAAAATCTGATTTTTTAACCACTTGTTAAAATGTTCAGTTTAAGTTTTTACCCACAAAAGCACAGTCTGGAAAGGGTTGAACAATTATCCCAGGACACCAGTCAAAATTTAATCTGATGTGGGTATGTATTCCTGGCCTGCCAAACTTCTTTTTTCAACTGATATTATTCTACTGTGTCTCAACTGACTCTCTCTTTGCTAGTGTAACTTGTCTTAGAGCCAAAAGATCCTGCATTTTCCAAGACAGGAGGTCTCTAGGGTGGCTTCTACTGCTTTTGCTGCCTTCGACACAAAGTAAAAGTGAAAATGTTGGGAAAAGGAAAATATCATTTTGTGTGTTCTATTTTAGAAATTCTAACATTTATGGTAAAACATCAATAGCTAATAGTATATTGAGGTTTTCACTGTGTTACTCTGTATGGATGTAGATTATATAATCCTTTTCAGTTTTGCTACCTCTTCTGGGCTGAGTGTTTGCATCCCTCCAAATCCTATGTTGACGCTTTAACCCCTAATGTGATATTTGCAGCAGAGCCCTTGGGCGATAATTAGGATTAGATGAGGTCATGATGATGGGGCCTTCATGAAGAGATTAGTGTCCCTATAAAAATAGACTGAAAGAGAAGTATCTACCTCTTTCTGTTAACATAAATGCACAGAGGAATGGTCATTTGACCACACAGTGGGAAGGTGACTGCCTACAAGTGAGAAAATTAGCCCTCACCAGAAGCCAGATCTTCTAACACCTTGATCTTGTACTTTCTAGACTCCAGAACAGTGAGAAATAAATGTCTGTTGTTTAAGCCACCCTTCCTTGGTAGATTCTTGGACTATAAAGAAGAAAACAGCCTGTCAGGGTGGAGTGCACATTTTAAATGTTATAGTTTGCATGACCAGGGAGAAAGAGTTGAATGAGAAAGAACAGCATCCGAGGAGCCATGCTGAGATCTCACTCAAATATCTACTGACTATACATCTACCAACAGCTCTTAGCTGACAGTTCTGCTCCCTCCTAAGCTTCCCTGGTGGCTCAGGTGGTAAAGAATCCACATGCAATGCAGGGGACCTGGGTTCGATCTCTGAGTTGAGAAGATCCTCTGGAGGAGGGCATGGCAACCCAATCCAGTCTTCTTGTCTGGAGAATCCCCATGAACAGAGGAGCTTGGAGGGCTACAGTCCATGGGATTGCAAAGAGTTGGACATGACTGAATGACTAAGAACAACATAATATTCTTCAGAGCTTGTAATTCTGATCTCTAAGAGTCACACAAAAGAAGTCACCTTTCTTAAGACAAAACATGAGACTCTATAGTTTTGATAAGAATGGTACAACTTAGGCTATGGTTGTTGAAAAAGCAAGCCCAAGATGTTTGCTTTTTAGTGGGACTCCTCATAGTCACCCTCCCTAAGGGGAAGCCCTTGTATAGAACTCAGGATATGTTGTCAACACAGCTCCTGCCCACCATTATCTTTGCTTAAGTAATAGAGGCTAGAGATTTCAGCTAAGTTTTAAAGGATACAAGCAGGAAAGAAATTCAAGGGAAAAAGAGAGGGATGAGGAAAGTGAGAAAGAAGCCAGGACTAAAAGGTAAAGGAAAGGAAAAGGAAAAAGAAGCAAGGAACTGCTTAAAAGTCCCTATAGCCACAGTGCACTGGAGACAGGGCCGCATGGTGGGCGCCCATAGGCTTCAGGTCCAGCCTGCCAGGCTACTGGGCTCTGCCAGCCCGTCCACCCCACCCAGGCCCTGTCCACTGGACTAGGGCCCTTTGCACCCACCTTGCCTGATTTCTCCCCCGCAGCTCCCTTTCTGCCCACATCCTGTGCGTGCCCCCAGCTTTCCTATTCTCTGGGAGTCAAGCACCTCCATCAGCATTCCTTCTGACAAGCTCAAAAGGCCACAGGCTCTTCCATTTTTGAAAGAGAATCCCTCCTTTCTGTTTCTGTTCCTAAGTCAGAAGTTTCACCTGAGTCCATTGACATCACTGTGTACCTACCAAGGTAATCATGGTGGAGGGTAGCCTCCTTCAGGGGTGTCTTTCTGCCTTCATTGATTCCTTTAACTATCCTGAACTAAGTATTTCTTTTTTTTTTTTTTTTTTTTTTTGTCTTGACAACACAAAGCCAAATAATACAAGTTCAGAATTTGAAGATATTTTGGGCGTAGGATACAGAGTTAAATTAGTAATTATAGGGAAGGATGTTAAGTGCTGAGAAGGAGGTATGCATCAGTTCTTCAGGTACAAAAAAGGATTGATCTGGAGGTGTGGGGTTAGGGAAGGCTTCTCAAAGGATGTAAAATCTTTATCCAGAACCTTCTGTACCGTGATCAGATCTTCCCTATACAAGAACCAATATTCTTTCAACAGGACTTATACTCAAGTACCTTAAAAAGCAACTCTTTGATAAGTTCACTGCAGAAATCTTACACAAAGCGCGTTGGGGGGATATGTGTCTAGCATCTGCCTGCCTGGATTGTTCCTTTGGGAAACAGACAAACTCTAGGAGTGTGTATTAATTTATCAGGACTGCCATAACCAAGTGTCATAGACTGGGTGGCTTAAACAACAGCAGTGTGTTTTTTTTTCCACAGTTCTACAGAAGGCTGAAAGTCCAAGATCAAGATGTCAAAAGGATCGGTTTCTTCTGAGGCCTTGAGACGTCCTTCTTCTCTGTTTTCACATGGTCTTCCCTCTTAACTGTCCGTGTCCAAATCTCTGCTTTGTACAAGGACACCAAAAGACCCTGATGCTGGGAAAGATTGAGGGCAAGAGGAGAAGCGGGCAGCATAGGATGAGATGGTCGGATGTCATCATTGACTAAATGGACGTCAGTCTGACCAAACTCCAGGAGATAGCAAAGGACAGGGAAGCCTGGCGTGTTGCAGTTGTGTGGTTGCAAAGAGTCGAACATGACTGAGGAACTAAACCGCAACAACAAATAAATTCACATTCACTAAATGACCCCTTTAAAGGCCCCATCCTGGAGTACAGTCACACTCTGAAGCCAGAACTTCCCCATATCAATCTTGTGTGATGGACACTATTCACCCCATCACCAGGTGACTGAGGAGGTGTGGAGAGCAGAGACCAAACAACATGAATTCAAATCTCAGCCCAAACTGTGTGCTCTCAGGGAGTCACCTCCACACTCTGGCCTCCACTGTGTCCATTAAGAAGGAGGATGAATGAGACTTTGCAGGTGGTAGGCTGCACTGGAGCTGGTGTCTGGCAAAGGGCAGCTCCTTGATAAATGATAGCTGTTCCATTGTTAAGGCTCCATGTCACCAAAGATAGTTTATGATGGTTCTCTGGACAGCAGACCCTCTCCTGTGACATCTTCCTCTGCTAAATTTCCTGTCACTAGAGGACTTTGATAAAAATGTCTGCCCAGCAGATACTGCCCCTCTTACCAGGACAATTGGGACAACGGGAAAATTTCTGGTTTCTCTTTTGTCTCATGTCTATGGACTGACCCCGGACTTCGTGGACCTCTCCTTGACTCTTACTGGAAATAAGAAAAAAGAGAGAAGAAACTGTGGTCTTTGCCTTCCAGTAACATAATGGAGTCTGTTTCCTTGGGGTTTGGCAGAAAGAGGTGCTGGTGGCAACATGACAGGGTCCTGCCCTCTTGTCTGCGGTGGCTGTTCCAATGGCGCCCCCTCCCTCATTTAACACAGACTGGGTCTATAGGGAGCCCACAATACGACCTGTCACCAGGCAGCCCTGGGAAACACAAATCGCATTTTGGAATAAAACAAACAAACATCAGCCTTTGACTACTTTCACACCCAAGGTCATTTGTGTCACCCACATGGCCTTCGGGACCCCAGCGAAATATAAAACCAGCCAGCAGCCCTTTGATCTCACACCTTCTATGGAACGTTTTAATCAATTAACCATGAAGTCCCTCCACTTCACTTATGCAGGCCTATGTATAAAATGACTTTGGTCTGGCTGACACTTTACTGCATCCGAGATCAAAGATTGAAGCAAATACCAGATTCAGCCAGGATGATTCTGAGGCTTTTCCCCAGCACACTCCTCCCCCAGCTCTTAGAAGCACTTTTCTCTCAAGGACAGAAAGGGGAGATTTGAGATGCTGATGGACACAAAAAAAGTTGCATGAGGCTTTAAGGAGCCCATCAGGATGAGAGGTGAGGTGGTGGCGACTGAAGGCTGCCAGAAGGCTGCCAGAATACAACAGAGTCCATTTTAGAAGTTAAAACGTGAGTGAGATAAAACAAAAAGAAATATGTTTTCCGAAGGAATTTTGAGAGTGGCCTCCTGTTTAGGAAATCAGGACAGAGCTGTGAGATTAATTGGATCTATGGGAGCCAGCACTGAATCTCCCAGGCTCAGGCTTGCAGTCTAACCTAATCACCTGCTAGTAATGATATACGAGGCTGTCATTCTTAGGAATAAAATTTCTTCCCAGGCATGTGTGCATTGGTGAGTGTATGGGGGAATAAAACAGTGGTTCCCACCACTTGGCCATAAAGGAAGAGCTGAAAATGATCATTTGTGGGGAACCTACTGTGTCCTGGGCCAGTGCTAGGAAGTTTACAAATTACCTCCATTTTCATCATCACAATAACCCCAGGAAGGCACACTATATTATCAACATTCTCAGAGGATGAGCCCAAACCTCATAGTGGTTCAAAAGCTTGCTTGTGGTCAGCTGACTCCAAAACCCAAGTTCTTTAATAGTACCTACTTGTCATCGCTCACTTGTGTAATTTTTCACCCATGGACTCCATTGTGTAAAAGATTTGCTCCACTCTCCACTTCCAAATTATTTATTTTCCTGATTTCAAATACAGACATCTATATAACTGCTGATCATAGCTTTTGGTCAACGTGAGCTAACTGGTGTCAGGACACTGAGCTCATAAATTCCCAATCAAAAGGGAATAAAGTGCAGACTCATCGCTGGGAAATAAATTATACTGTCCTGAAGGACTGAGAATAATCATAACTCTTTATTAAGCATCTTTTATATGCCAGTCATGGTACTGGGCATCTTATTTATCTTATCATTAATCTTTCCCAGGGCCTGGGATAAAGACATTTTTATCCCCATTCTGCAGATTCAAAACAAAAGACTCATCGTCTATCTTCCTCAGCTAGTAACGTAGATTTGAATCTCAAGTCTCTTTCGCCCAAGTTCTGGATCTTTATTAATTACATTGCTAGAATATTGGTGCTTGAGAATCCAGACTGGGAAGACTTTGATGTAGGAAATACTATTTGAGCATTAACTAAAAAGCCATATTTTAAAAAGGGTCTTTCAAAATTTGTCAGATAAAGACACTTCACTGAATACTGTGGTCTTGACCTGGATGTGAATGCCCGGTGGATTTCGGACTTGGGTGTCTCCAATGAAGCCAGCACCAACACGCTTAATAGACTGCTAAGTTTCTTATTTCATATTGAAAATATTTTCTAATGCTGGCCCCCAGAGAAAAAGACAATGGGCTACTTAGAAGGTTTTAAGAATAATCAGCTCTAAATACTGTCAAATTAGGCAAAAGAAAAATTATAAAAGAGCAAAGTAAAACAGGCTTTCAGTCCAATTCTGAGAAGAGGCAAGAGGCTGAACACACACACAGAGTCCAAGTGGGCAGAGTTGAACCACCATCATCATGTGAACAGAGTGGAAAGTTTGGGGTGAGGTTTAGAAAGGAAAAGAGCATCTGTGTGGCTTGGGAACTGTGGTCCAGAGAGCTGGAAGGAGGAAGAGTACCCCCCGCACCACATCATCATTGAAAGCACATGTGGTTGGGAACAGGATTGGAAGTACTGAATGGACTGCAAGAACACGTCTGTGTGGTCAAAGGGAGAACTTGGTTGACCATGAACTCTGAAAAACAAGAGGGTGGTTTAGGGTCATGATTCTACAAGAAACCAGTGAGCAGAAGTGATTTCAATGTAGTAACCAAAGCGTTGGATAAGGATGTTCTCGCATGTTCTGTTGGGTATGGAATCTCCCTATGAGTTGCTATCTGCAAAAAGATAAAATAAATAAAAAAGAGAGAGAAAAAATCCATTTTCAGCAGAAACACTGCACGAGAGAGAATCACTGATAATAATAGCTAATATTTTTTTTTAATAATAGCTAATATTTACTGAAAGTTTGCTGCTGCTACTGCTAAGTCGCTTCAGTCGTGTCCAACCCTGTGTGACTCATAGACAGCAGCCCACCAGGCTCCCCCATCTCTGGGATTCTCAAGGCAAGAACACTGGAGTGGGTTGCCATTTCCTTCTCCAATGCATAAAAGTGAAAAGTGAAAGTGAAGTTGCTCAGTCGTGTCTGACTCTTAAGGACCCCATGGACTGCAACCTACCAGGCTCCTCCATCCATGGGATTTTCCAGGCAAGAGTACTGGAGAAGGGTGCCATTGCCTTCTCCGGCTGAAAGTTTAATAAGTGCTTATTTTAAGTACTCCTTATGGTGCAAGTCATTTTACTCTTAACAACAAACCTTTAAGGTAGGTGCTATTCTCAGGCGCTAGGGGTCAACTTGAGTTGCCCAAGGTTACACAGTGGATGTATGGCAGGTGTTGGGTTCGAAAACTAGACACTGGACATCAGAGGTCACCCACCAGCCACCATATTGGGTGATAGCACTGCATGGTAGATGAGTGATATATGCAGACTGTTTCTGTTCAATCGCATTCCCTCCAATAGATTGGGGAATTTCACTCCAGGGTGAGGAAGAGAATTGAATATCCTTTGTCATAATGCTTAATTTTTCCTTGGTGTCACCTCTCTTTTCTGAAACATAAATTTTAGTGATCTTGTTGTTTATCTGGTTTTAGAGATCCTTTATTCAGTTGCTTAGTCATGTCCAAGTCTTTGCCACCTCATGGACTGTAGCTTCCCTATCCTTCCCTATCTTCCTGAGTTTGTTCAAACTCATGTCCATTGAGTCAGTGATGCCATCAAACCATCCATCCTCTGTCACCCTGTTCTCCTCCTGCCCTCAAACTTTCTTAGCATCCGGATCTTTTCCCATAAGTCAGCTCTTCGAATCAGGTGGCCAAAGTATTGGAGCTTCAGCTTTAGCATCAGTCCTTCCAATGAAGATTCAGGATTGATTTCCTTTAGGATTGACCGATAAGATCTTAGAGATCTTAGCATAGTGCTGATATGATATCATGACTTTGCGATTGCTTTAAGGGAATTGTGTTAGCTAAATTTGACCAAACATTTGCTCTCTCTTGGGCTTCCCTTGTGGCAGAGCTGACTCTTGAGAGTCCCTTGGACTGCAAGGAGATCCAATCAGCCCCAGGGATGATTCAGTACAGTTCAGTGGCTCAGTCGTGTCTGACTCTTTGCGACCCCATGAATCGCAGCACGCCAGGCCTCCCTGTCCATCACCAACTCCCGGAGTTCACTCAGACTCACATCCATCGAGTCAGTGATGCCATCCAACCATCTCATCCTCTGTCGTCCCCTTCTCCTCCTGCCCCCAATCCCTCCCAGCATCAGAGTCTTTTCCAACGAGTCAACTCTTCACATGAGGTGGCCAAAGTACTGGAGTTTCAGCTTTAGCATCATTCCTTTCAAAGAAATCTCAGGGCTGATCTCCTTCAGAATGGACTGGTTGGATCTCCTTGTAGTCCAAGGGACTCTCAAGAGTCTTCTCCAGCACCACAGTTCAAAAGCATCAATTCTTCAGCACTCAGATTTCTTCACCATCCAACTCTCACATCCAGACATGACCACTGGAAAAACCATAGCCTTGACTAGACGGACCTTTCTTAGTTGGCAAAGTAATGTCTCTGTTTTTGAATATGCTATCTAGGTTGGTCATAACTTTCCTTCAGTAGAGACATCATGTACTCCATAAGGAAAACAGAACTGGGATGGCATCTTTTAATAGCTGTAGCTCGGCTGTATTTGTTTGGCCTTGGTGGCATTTGAACGTGAACACTGTAATTTACTCAATTATTGGCATCCTTTCTACTTATCACCTCACAAATTCAAGTGAAACTGAAAATTGAAACTTTACAGACTCTGATTAGTTAGAGTTCATAACCTTAGCAGCCTGCCTGGCAACTCTCATCAAAAGACGAACTGTGACAAAAACATTAATTCAAAATTCATGGATGATCAACTAAAATAGAGGGTTTTTTAAGTCATTTTAGTTAAAAAACATTTTGAGCATATTTGGCAAATATAGGTATATTCATTTATTAATTGATTATATGCATATAATACTAAGAAAATATACACTTTGTGAAACAAAACCAGAATTGTTATTGTTAAGTCACTCAGTCATATCCAAGTCTTTGTGAACCCATGGACTGTAGCACACCAGGCTTTCCTGTCCTTCACCATCTCCTGAAGCTTGCTCAAACTCATGTCCATTGAGTTGGTGATGCCATCCAACCATCTCGTCCTCTGTCATCCCCTTCATAGGATGGGTAAAAATAAACGTAGCTGAAATTTGCCATATTTTCTTCCCTTACTTCTTGGACGGTTTTTGCATACATCCTGGAGTGTTAGTAGACCCTTGGGTGAGCAAAGGGTAGAGGAAGGATATGTTCATTCACCCCTGTGGATCCTTAAAGTTGTTCCTGGGTCAAGTTAAATCATTAGACTATTGCTTGTTTGGATTTTATTTCATTGATTCTGATAAAATTGACTGTTTGGAGTTTTTCCCCCCAAATTTGGTTTTGGACGTATGCCCCTGAGGGAAGTTATGACAATAAGAGATGGTTTAGAACATTTGTTATGCATTTGAGGTCTTTGGTTGAGAATATGACCCACTTCCTAAACCATTCTCCCTTTCCTAAAATTTCTCTCAAGCTTCAGTGTCAGGAAATTCTGGGTTTCTCCAGACAACTGATTTCGTGTTCTGCACATGGGCTGTGATCATGTTTCTCACTGTTTTGGCCACTAGTTTTCTCAGAATTTAATGTTCCAGCCTCTAATTACAATTTATTCAAAGCTTTAAGACACTCATGTACTAAATATGTTGACTCTCTTTTGTTAGCCAAACATCATTTCACCTTACTGTATTCATCTTATTAGGAAAAACACATGAGAAGAGCCAATATTCATTGAATTTGCATTACATATCAGGCATATTTGGGGGTTGCTTTTGTGCATTTTGTATTTGTAACTACTACAGAGTAAAATGAAAGTGATCAAAGTGAAAGAGGAGAGTGAAAAAGTTGGCTTAAAGCTCAACATTCAGAAAACTAAGATCATGGCATCTGGTCCATCACTTCATGGGAAATAGATGGGGAAACAGTGGAAACAGTGTCAGACTTTATTTTGGGGGCCTCCAAATCATTGCAGATGGTGATTGCAGCCATGAAATTAAAAGACGCTTACTCCTTGGAAGGAAAGTTATGACCAACCTAGATAGCATTTTCAAAAACAGAGATATTATTTTGCCAACAAAGGTTGGTCTAGTCAAGGTTAGGGTTTTTTCAGTGGTTATGTATGGATGTGAGAGTTGGACTGTGAAGAAGGCTGAGTGCCAAAGAATTGATGCTTTTGAACTGTGGTGTTGGAGAAGACTCTTGAGAGTCCCTTGGACTGCAAGGAGATCCAACCAGTCCATTCTGAAGGAGATCAGCCCTGGGATTTCTTTGGAAGGAATGATGCTAAAGCTGAAACTCCAGTACTTTGGCCACCTCATGTGAAGAGTTGACTCGTTGGAAAAGACTCTGATGCTGGGAGGGATTGGGGGCAGGAGGAGAAGGGGACGACAGAGGATGAGATGGCTGGATGGCATCACTGACTCGATGGACATGAGTCTGAGTGAACTCCGGGAGTTGGTGATGGACAGGAAGGCCTGGCGAGCTGCGATTCATGGGGTTGTGAAGAGTCGGACACGACTGAGTGACTGAACTGACTGACTGACTGACAGAGTAAAAAATACTATTCTCCTCAGTTTATAGATGAGGTAAGACAGATTTATTTGCTCCAAATCTACTGTTCTCTCCATATTTTTGTTGTAGGTGAAGAAACCTACCTCAAGTTCATTTTAGAAACTGAGGCTGATAAACCAACAAATCTATAAACTGAATAACTCCCAAATGTTAAACATATGTGTTCAAGCAGTATCCTGGAATCCAGATGAACCAAAAAAATCTCATTTCAAATCTCTCCTCTGACATTCCTAGATCAGATGCAAGGAAAGTTGCCTGATGCTGGGGAAACTAGCTGTTGTTTGCCCAGACTCATTTCTTCTTTTGGAGGAAACTGTGAGTCTTCCTTCCCCAGCCCCATTGAAGTCAGATGTGGCCACAAACTGTGTCCCAGCCCATAGGATGTCATCAGAAGTGACTGGCAGGGCTTTCAGGAGTAGGCACTTCAAACTCCCTGGCAATGATCACTTCTCTCCTTCCATAAAGATGCAGATTATTGCCATTGACTATGACAAAGCCACAAGGGGAAAGGGGTCTGGGTCCTTGACTGCCCTCTGGAGGAGAACTCCTTGGCCAGGAAGAACATCCTTTTTCATTTTACTTGAATGAGAAATTAACTTCATTTTTGGAAAGCTTCTGAGATTTGGGGTTGTTATAGTGGTCAACTTCCTTTTCTGGGTTAACAGAGTTCTGGGGTAACAGAACTCTTTTTCATTCAACCCAAAGGCTCCTTCCTCCCACTCAAAACCACAGAGAGTTCCCTCAATCTGTCCAGATTCTGAGCAGCCTCCATAGCTACCATCCTGTTATGCACAGAACTTACCATTACCTAGGGCAGTGCTCTCCAACAAAATTTTCTATAACGGCAGCAATGTTCTTTATCTTCACTGTCCAATATTGTAGCCGTAAGTCACATGTGGTTGTGGAGCACTTGAAATGTGCTTCTGAATATTTAAAATATCTTATAGATTCCCTCATTAACTACTATGTTAAATAAAATCTTTGTCATGTGTTCATTTTATATTTATATGAAAGATTTGCATTTACTTTTTTGAAAATTATGCTGTAACTGTAATGCACAGTCTATCATGAATTCATTAAAAATGTTCCTCTTTGGAAACACATGTCACTCATAAATCTGGACCACTGTAATAAATGCTTACAACATCCTAAAGTCAACACAGTCCGCAATGGAGACTTGAAGTGAATCCCAAGTACCACATTATCTAATTGAACTGGTAATTGAATAGGAATGGAGTGATAATTATCATTCTTTTTTTCTTTTTAAGGAAAAGACTTCTACACACACATGCAGCATCAATAAAGGGATATGGAAAGAAATAAAAGTGAGATTTCCTTCACTAAAGTTTGGTGAGTGGGACAGTGTGCCAGAAGCCTGCTTCTTCAGACTCTTTCTCATTCCTCCTTCATCCACTTTGCCACCTTAAAGATTCTAACACCCAATTCCAATATGTGAGTGTGGACACGGGTGGGAAAGAAGAAAGGGATTGGGTAGGGGGACCAGAGGGAAGAAGGATTCCCCATCACCAAGCAATTCTGCAACCCCAGCTGGGGGTCTTACCATTCCACGTGATTCTGACGCTGCCAGAGATAGCACAAGGCCCCACGCATGCATGTGTGCTCAGTTGCTTCAGTCGCGGCCAGTTCTTCATAACTCTATGGACTGTACACCACCAGACTCCTCTGCCCATGGGATTCTCCAGGCAAGAATACTGGAGTGGGCTGCCATTTTCTTCTCCAGGGGATCTTCCCAACCCAGGGACTGAACCCGTGTCTCCTGCATCTTCTGCACTGCAGGCAGATTCTTTACCACTGAGCCACTGGGGGAGCCTCAGACCCCCCGCTGCGCTGCCCACAAACCACCCTGTTTCAGATGCCATTGCAAGTCCAGGTTGTCACCTGTGCCACTGATTACATGGCTGTGAATCAGAGGTTCCCATGACCCCCTCCTCGGCTTTGATTAATTTGCTAGAATGGCTCACAGAACTCAGGAAATACCATTAGTTCACCAGATTACTGGCTTACAACAAAGGAAAAAAAAAAAAAAGAATGCAATCAACAGTCAGATGAAGAGAAGCAAAAGGAAGGTGTGGGGAAAGGGCATGTGGCTTCTCCTAGCTTGCCACTCTTTCCAGTCTCCCACGTTCACTAACCCAGAATCTCTCCAAATAGAGGCAGCATTTCCTTTATTTTTTTTCTTACATTACGAAGAGCACTGGAAAGATGAAAATGATTGAAGCTGTTGGGAAATTACATAGGATCCTTGTATGCCCATCTATGCTTTTGGTTTCTGTGGGAGACTTCTAGGCTAGGAATGGAAGAGGGATGGCAAGGGCGTGTTTGAGGTTCTGTGTCTCTGATTTGGGAAAGTACAGGCATCTTAAATATATCACAAAATTAAAGCCACCACTTAAAGAAAACTTAATTGGGTGCCAGGAACTGTTCTAAGCACTTTAGGTATTTCAATCAGTAATCCCACAATGACCCTGATGGCAGCTGATAACCTTTTCTTTGGTTTACAAATGAGAAAACTAAAGTGCAGAGAGCTTGATAAGTGCCCAAGATCACAGTTTCAGCAAGGAGAACCCTGGCTGGGTAGCTTTTGACCTGCTTCACAATCCCACTAAGGAAATGATCCTTTGATTAAATTTCCATTTTTATCAAATATGTTGATCTTACAATTGACAAATATTTTGAACACTTATCCCAGTGTGATAAGTATTATTTCTTATACTCTCTGTTTGAATTGAACATATCACAGAGAAGAAAATACCCTCTGCTCTCACAGAACTGCTCTGAACATGAAGAGGACAAACTTTCAGCTCTAATTAATGCAGTATAACAGGCACTGCAATAAGAGTAGCTGAGAATTATGAGAAATAACTAATTTCTATTTCTCTGACAAACCTAGATAGCCTATTAAAAAGCAGAGATATCACTTTGCTGATGCAAGTCCATATGGTCAAAGCTCTGGTTTTCCAATAGTCTTGTATGGGTATGAGACTTGAACCATAAAGAAGGCTGAGCGCCAAAGAATTGATGCTTTCAAATTGTGGTGCTGGAGAAGACTTGAGAGCCCCTTAGACAGCAAGATCAAACCAATCAACTCTAAAGGAAATCGACCTTGAATATTCACTGGAAGGACTTACGCTGAAGCTCCAATACTTTGCCCACCTGATGCAGAGAGCCGACTCTTTGGAAAAGACCTGATGCTGGGAAAGAGTGAGGGCAGAGGAGAAGGGGGTGACTGAGGATGAGATGATGGCATCCCTGACTCAATGGACATGAGTTTGAGCAAACTCAGGGAGATAGTGAAGGACAAGGAAGCCCAGAGTGCTGCAATTCATGGAATTGCAAAGAATCAGACGTGACTTAGTGACTGAACAGTAACAACTGGGTATATGCCTTGGAGTGGGATTGCTAGGTCTTAGAGAGGTACTATTTTTCATTTTTTAAAGGAACTTCAGCACTGTTCTCCATAGTGACTGTACCAGTTTACATTCTCACTAACAGTGCAGGAAGATTTTCTTCTCTCCACATCCCCTCCAGCATTTATTGTTTGTAGATTTTTTGATGATGGCTATCCTAAGGGGCAGGGATTCTTGATAAACTGGCATAGCAGGATTCTTTGTTAAAATTGAGACCAGCTGGAAAAGACAAGGCTTAGCTAAGAAGAACACTCAGAAGACCTTGACTGAAGTTTGGTCAAAGAAGGAGTCTTTGTCGTGGGTACTACCATGAAGTAAGAACAGCTCCTGAACTCTCCTTGCTTTTCGCCACCTGAGACTTTTCTTCTTTTTCCTACTCCCTTCTCTTGAAAACTAAGTCTGCAATCTGGAGTGATCACTTCCTTGCTATCTGTTCCGTTTGTCCTGGGCTGGTTGAAGGCCAGAGAAAAAAGGATGAGTTGAAGGAAAGTGATGGTTGATGGTGGTCAGGGAGACGGGAAGGTTAACTAGAAATTTGCTCTTGTGGTATAATTTAAAATTTTCTGAGAAAACACTTCCTGAGTTCTAAATATCAGGGAATTTTCTCTCTAGAGTTGAAATCTGCCTTTGTGCTCCCAGGATATCTCCTTAGTGAAAATGCAGAGTCTGTACAGTGATTCTGTGACCTTTTCCCATGCAAAGTCCTATTGGGTTTGCACGCATCCTTATACAAAGTCATAGCCCAGGAGAGAAGACTGCTAATGTCCCATAGGTCTAGACACTTTGTGTGGGTAATGGTAAAAATCAGTACTCTGGTCTCATTTGAGGACCATTACTGTGACTTTAAAATTCAAGATATATCACTTCCCAGCAGCCTGAGTGTAGACATAAAGTCTTTGGGTGATTAATGATTAGGATCCCTTAAGTGAGCTGTGGAGGAGCCAGACAAAACAGAATTAAAATGTTGCATGTTACCTAACCTTTCCTCAGGTGGCTCTGTGACTCCCTGCGTGTTTGTCATTTGCTGTGTCCTCTTCAGAGTCAGTTGCATTTTCAAATATCTGAGTGTTTAGTGAGTATCTCTATGGAAGAATGTTTTCTTTTCTTTTTCCCAAATGATGGTTGCCTTTTGGATGATACTCCATGGATCTTTGTTTCTCAACAGGAAAATATGGATAAACACACCATTAGAATGCTATAAGAATGAATAAAATTATGTGAACTTCCTAGTGAAGGGCCAAGCATAGAATAGCCCCTCCATAATGTAGACATTGCCATCATTACTATGTGAGAAGAACATTTGCTTTGCTTTATCCAGAATCTAGTTCCTATAATTGAATCCAGTTCCAGTAGTTCTTATAACACTTCTAATTTTCTTCCTTCCCACTCTGAGTTTAAGATCTTGCCGAGAAGATCATTTCTCAGCAAACAGTAATAGTAATAGGAGCTAATTATTCACGAGAACTTTACCAGGTGCCAGACATTGTTCTAAGCACTTTCTATGGGTGGTCTCATTTGCAATCTACAGCCATACCATGAAGGAATGCATGATGAAGACAAGGAAAGATGCTGTTACCTAGGACCCCAGAGTATTGTGGCTTAAGCAACACAGAAGCTTATTTCCATCTTCTGTGATAGTCCTGATCAGTGGGTCCACAGTGGCTGGGTCAGCTCTGGCCTGTGGGCCATTCAGAGACCCAGTTCCTTGCATCTGGGTTTCTCTGTCATTCTCGGGGTACTGTTCTCATCTGCATGGTCAAAGCTGGATCGATCCCATATTTGCATTTCAGCTGTCTACATGGGAATGAAGAACGTGGAGAGGATATGCCCTATATCTTAATTCCTAGGTCTGAAAGAGGCTCATATCCTGCCACTATGTTCCATTAGTCAGAACTTAGTCACATGGACAGAGTTAAAACCAAAGGAAGCTGGGAAGTGCAGTCTCACTGGGCACAATTCTCTTCTATGGGTCAAGAAAAGAGTTGACTTCAACAGGCACTAGGAATTGTAAGCATTAGAGGAAATATAGGTAATACAGGTAAACAGTTATTCACTCAGTTTTATGGGGTGAGGCAGGCTTAGAGAGATTAAATCACCACAGGGCATCCTGTGTGTATGTCCACAGACAAAACTCTATCGACCGCACCTATAGCTCTTTCCTGGAATCTTTGGGAAAGATTTCCAGCGATGGATGGAGCTGGAGAGCTGGTAGAGTTAAAGTCTCAGAGTGAGACCAATCAATGTGGGGTGCAAGAGTCAGTGGTTCCCCAGAACTTTCTATCCATCCATGGCACCCTTCTGAGATGCGGTCCACAGAGTCAGCAGACCCCCCATGCGACTGGCAACTGTCCACAGCAGTGACCTGTGATGAACACATCCTTTCCCGTCTTCTGTCATTCTTCCTCTCAGTCCCCTCTTTCCTCGTATGCTTCATGGGCATACCTCCAAAATAAACTGCTCGCATTTAAATCTGGTCTCAACTTCTGTGTTTGGGCACTGCAAGTAAGCGATTTACATAGTTAGTAAATGGGGAACAAGAATTTAAACCTAGCTCTCTCTACAGACCTATCCTCTTAACCACATCTCAAAACCAAGTCCTGAGCTGGAGACCTGTGTCTCCCTCCTCATTTAATCTACTGATGGTGGATGCAATGCCTGATCCACAGGGGAAGGGAAAGGAAGACAGACGTTTCAGTCTGGAATGTAAGCTTCCTATGTGACAGGCATGGTGCTGGTCACTTTATTTATTTGCCATACTTCATTTATTCCTACTCTGTCCCCACAGGCTGTCAACTCACCTAATTATCTTTGGATCTCCAGAAGTCAGTGTAGTATTTGACACAAAGTACATGCTCAGCAAAGGAATACGGAATGATCACATTGAATGGATTTATTCATTATTTCTATGAAGTAGGTACTATTATTACTGCAATATTTCAGATATAGAAACCGAGGTTTCAAGAAATGAATAGTATTTTAAGATGAATGCTTTAGAGGAGCAAGTGGAGGAGGGAACTGTGATGCTCTTTGAGTATTTGTTGTAACCTTGACTCAGTGCTGAGACCTTCACTTACACCACTTTATTCTGGGGCACTAAGCATGTGGGGGTTCAGAAGTGCTGACTGGCTCACTCAAGCGGGTTGCCACTCTGCCATCGAACCTCATTTTAGAAATGACAACTACTACCTCCCCGATTTCCCTGAAGTGGAAGTTTACCACTCTCTGTACATCCAAGGCTCATCTCATTGCTGCACTGCATCTTCCTGTTCGCTACGTGACCTGGAGATGGTGTGTATTCCTGATTGCTTTCCCAGGAAGCTGACAGTGTATGCATAAGGCTTATGAAATAGAGCTCTTCGAATCACCACCCATGGAAAGGAGGGGAAGGAAGCAGGTTTGGGCAGAGGGAGAAGTGGCATTGTGATGGAACCTTAAGGAATGCTTTGGCTAATCCCATGGGGAGCTCTGAGGCTGGGCTGGCACTTCCTCCATGTCCTACGTTGAAGAGAGGGGACGAAGCATGTATATGCCCTTAACCTCTAGCCACTGCATGTAGAAATGCACGCACTCTGTAAAGAATATGGAGCCCTGGAAAACAGCCTTCTCTTAAGTTAGGTAAGACCGAAGTGGTGTGATAGTTAAGGGCTGTCCAATGACAGAGGGCCCTGGCAGGGTAAGTCCTTTGGTCCTGAAGTGTTTCTGGCAGCTCTGTCATGGTGTCTACATGAGACAGACGAGGGCATATTGGTATATCCTGATGACAAGTGTTGGATACACACTTCCATTAAACTGGAATGTGAATGCAGGATGATCCAAGCTGAGATGAGGAAAAGGAATTTGAAAAAGTAACCTCTTAGGCCAAGGATGTCTTTCCAGACGTGGCGCTTTCCTTACTATGAGCTCACTGATCAGTTCCATATTTTACCCTGACCGTCACAATGGAAATTGCTTCTGTGTATATGGAGACTGTTTTAAAAAGAACAGGAAAATAGGAGCACACAAAGCTGCAACTATTATTCTCTTCGATTCGATCTCAAGCAGTTCCTTAAGTAACGTAATTTTTACCTTTCTTCCCATGTGAGGGAAGATTAGATTTCTGGAATCCTGTCAGTCTCCCTCAGCTGATGAGCTCACCTGTTGTCTGGTCTCTAAACTGCGTGCTCCCAAAGTTCCTCAAATGTAAGTTCTTTAGTTGGAGCAAAAAGCTCAGGTGACCAGATATCATGGGATTTTCCTTAATTTCTTCTGACTTTGGAATTAGTGAGTTTATAGGTGAAATTTTGTTCTAGGAAACCACATGGGGTGTGTGTGTGTGTGTGTGTGTGTGTGTGTAGGCCTGTACCTGCACACTCAGGGCTGAGAGGAGCAACTCTAGGTCTGACTAAGTTGAACTGCCAGGGCCTCTTCCCTCTTTGTAGGCTTGGCCTTTGAGTGTGCAAGGCTGTGGTAACAGCTGACTATACTCCCACTCTTCAATCTAAGACTCTCCTTCCTGTTGGTAGAGTCCTGTGTTAATGTTCTAAAATAAGGAAGCATTTAGAAGAAAGGAGGAAAAAGGAAAATGAGGTTAAATGAAAAGACAGGGAGAGGAATTTTCACTTCATGCTCTGAACTGTGAGACCACCACGCTTTTTTGTGCCAAATAGTAAGAGATTTATTTCCTAATCAAATGGAGTATCGTGCACGTCATTCAGAAATGTGTTCCTGCTCATTTCACAGCTCGGAAAAGGAGGTGACAGGCATCAAAAGGGAAGAATTGTAGCTAACGTACGAATAATAGGAATGAAAAAAATCAATGTGGAGATGTAATTGAAAGTAAGAACTGGTGGTCAAGGCAATTGATTCTGCCCATATTGTAAGTAGAAACGAAGCAAGATCAAGTCACTGCAAGATCAGGCCACTCACAGATGTGCATCTTTCTCCTTTCTGGGACAATGGGGGCCTTTGAAATTGTGCACAGGGACTTTATCAGACATGCTTATTCAAAGAAGTTTCTCTCTAGTTCTTTTCCATGTCTTTTTTTTTTTTTTTTTCCCCTTTACAGAGAATGTGTTGAGACCCAGAATGAATCCAGGGCTGTGAATTTGCAGCTGATGTAACTGACCAGGGCATGTTCCATCCCGTCTTTTGTGACTAGCTTAGCCACCAAATTCAATTGCTCCAGGTTGACCCCCTTCATCAAGGCTCACCTGACCAGAAGGATGACCAAAAATCCTTCAGCAGCACCATAAAATTCATTCCCTCTCTCTAGGCTCAGTTTCTGAAAGAAGAGTCCTATAAAAAAAGTACTATTTATTTATCTTTACCAACTGACAGATATAAAGAAAATTTTAGTGTGTTTTTATTGGGGAATTGTTATTCATGGACTTTTTTTAAAAAAGCAAAATAACTCCCTTTGAGAAATACTCATTCCTCTGGTGTTGTCTCATGAGGGCATTCACAGACTTTGCCCATCAATTCCAGTAAAATCAATATTGCATTACGGTCAGAGTCAGGAGATCTGGGCTGGGTGACCTTGGGCAAGTCACTTAATCTCTCTGCCACAATCTATATGAACAAACTGAAAATAATTTTAGCCATTCCAAGAATGGAGAGTAAGATTAATGACAGCAAGATTTTTGGATGATTGTCTCTGTGGCTCTTTCTCCCACGCCCTCATTTAGTGTGTGCTTTCTTTTTTATGTTTGATTTTCTTTAGAATCCAAATTCAGCCACCCACATATTGACACAAAGACAAAGGTACTTTCGAATGCAAGATGGCAATGCCTCCCCTGGACTGGATTTTGTATTTCTGGATGCAGTCAGCACTTGCAATGTCCTCTATTTCCCCTTGTGGGAGGACGAGGAAAGCAATGCAGTCCATCTGGAAAAGCTACTGTTGCATATATATCACTGTCTCTGTTTCAGTAATTTTTTGGCTTCTTGCTCTCAGGAATCCTGTTTCTTCAACTCCAATGAAACCTCCCAACGTTCAACTTGCTCTTGTAGGTGATGACATGGTGCCGTCTCACTCCTCTAGCTTGGATCTCAGTATTCTCTTCAGTGCTCCCTCAAGTGTTGACCCACGACTTCACAAGCTGTAACCTCAGGGGATAAAACAATACTTATTGACACATTTAATGAGTGCCCTGGGATCTCACCAATTCTTCCAACTGCCATCCTGACTCACCTCTTCTTTTGCTATCAGACTTATTGAAAGGGAAATCTAGTACTCATAATCTCCATTCCTTTCCATAGCTATCCATCTATTATCCCATCACTCTGTTAAAACTGCTCTTCCTTCATCTCCATTCTGGGACCACGTCATTCTAGAAACATGATCATTACTTAACGTTGGATCTTGTTCTTCAGTTCAAGCTCATTCTTTTGTGTATCTAAATTAGCTTATCCATTTTCTTGGCTTCAATGACCAATTCTATGTAAAACTCATACCCATGCTTTTAGACATCCAAGGCCATAATTTGTTTTAAAATATCTTGTCTTACAACTTTGTCACTCTAAGAGCATATATTAAACACTTTTTGAAAGTGAAAGTGTTAGTTGCTCAGTCATGTCCAACTCTTGTTGATATCATGGTCTGTAGTCTGTCAGGCTCCTTGGTCCATGGAATTCTCCAGGCAAGAATACTGGCATAGGTTGCCATTCCCTTCTCCAAGGGATCATCCCTACCCAGGAATTGAACCCAGGTTTCCTGCATTGCAGGCAGATTCTTAACCATCTGAGCCACCAGAGAAACCATATTAAAGGCTTTACATGATGGGGTTGGGGGTGGTGCCGGGGAGGGTAGTCATTTTGTGAGAAATCTGGAATACCACACTAAAGAGTTTGGATTTTATCCTGCAGAAGGGGTTGATTAAAGATATTTAATTAAAGACATGATTTATAGAAATGTATTGTTTTCATTCAGTGGAGTGGAGGATGGGTTGAAATCACAAGGTTGGGGCTTCCCAGGTCAGCAACTCCTATTGGCAAGTTGTTTCCAGCTCTGTGCAGTCGCCATGCTGCTGCTAAACCCAGATTCCAATCCTTGTGCAACAAGTTCACAAGATGTTATGCTTGACTTCTCGTTCTTCCTTGCAAACATACACAATTCATCATGCATGATTAATTCTCCTACTGTAACAATACATGGTATACAGTTTAATTCATTTACCATCCCACCCTTTTTTTACTCCTGGCCCATACATGTTTTTACAGTTAAGAAACAGCCTCCTGATTAATTGATTTTAAATTCTGCTACTTATCTAAAACGCCCATAATTCAGGTCTTGACAAATCATTCTTTTACTCTGTCTTATTAACACTATTCTTGCCCCAAGAATTCTGAACTTCTTAGCCTTCACCCTCAAGTATAGCCTGTGTATTTCCACAACCATGCTTTTGCTCAAACAATTTTGTTTGCTTAAGAGTGAATTCATACAGTGAAATTGTTCTCTGATTTCCTGAATTGAAAAAGTACTTCCTTCTCCATCATTTTAAGCATGCAATGTTACCATGGCTCTTTCCGGCTCAATCCACGTATGCAATGGCTTATTTATAGAGACTATATCTCTCAAGATTCAGCTTAACACTACTGGTCTTCCCTAGTATTTCTTGGACTGTTTTTGTTTCCTTAATGAGAACTGGAACATCTTAATAGAGGAAGAATAATTTTACCTCACAGATTGGAGGACCAGTCCTCTGGCATCCTGGCAAAGTGGCACCCTTAAGCGTACTTTTGCTGGTTTTCCAGTTGACCTCTTTCCTGAATCTCTGGCTTTGATGTCCAGAGCAAAGAATGTGCATGAGTTTTAAAGCATGGATCGGCCAGCAGTTGTTTCATTTACTCCAACCTCATCAGCCTTTGAGGTCATGGAAATTCCTTTGAGATTCCAGAAATAATATTACTTTTCAGGGCTATTGTAAGTGTTCATATTTTCTGTGTCTCCAGAGGTATTTCATTTGGAACTACATTACACGTAACTAACTAGCTGCTATTTTAAAATGGAAATCTACTTCTGTTGGCAGTTTAAAAGCTTACTGTAAACAGATGCTCAAAAATAAATGGACTAGATGAAGTGAGTTAATAAAGTCAGAAAATGGTCACTGTTCTATTGCACACATGAAATAGATGCATGCCTCACTCTGATCACGTTAACTTCTTTTGTTTCCTTGACTACATATGTTTTTCCTCTCCTCAGGCGTATGAACAGACTGCTCTCTTTGCATGAACCCCCACACTCTTGACCTTCATATATTTCCATTTGTCTCCATCCTAGATCTGACTTTATCCTTATAATTTGGCTTCAATGTCACTTCCTCACAGGCATTCCCTAACCTCCCAATAGGTATTTGATTGGATCCCTCTGTTCTATGTTTATCTAGTACCTTATACTTTCCTTCAGCGTGCTTATCATAATTGGAGATTATATATTATTTTACTCATTTGTGTAATACCCATTACAACCTCAGTTACAACTGCATAGAGCATATGCGTTGAAATGGCAGAATAAGAATAGTGCTCAGTCGTGTTTGTACAATAGTGCTCAATTGTTTGTGACCCCATGGACTGTATAGCCTGCCAGACTCTGTCCATTGAATTTTCCAGGCAATAATACTGAAGTGGGTTGCCATTTCCTCCTCCTGGGGATCTTTCTGACCTAGGAATCAAACCTATGTCTCCTGCATCTCCTGCATTGGCCAGCAGATTCTTTACCACTGGGCCATGTGGGAAGCTCAAAATGGCAGAAACAAAGTCTATTTCACTTTATGTATCAAAAGTTTAGCATAGCTTATTGCGCTTAATAGAAGATAGGAAATAAAGTTATTTTTGAGTACACAAGAGAAGATTAAGAATGAAAATAGCTTATGTACTTTATAAAGCTTTATATACTTTATATAAAGCTTCATATACTTTTATAAAGACTTTTAAAAGCATAACTTTTGAAATAATGGTCACTATATGAGGCACATGACATCATAACAGTCATGATCTTTAAGTCCTGGATCGATTTCCACAAGTCTTTCAATCATTTCCCCAGAAAGAATTGCTGCTGACAAAGCAAGCCATCTAAAAAGAAAATGCTGAGAGCAATTCTAAAGCTGGGGTTAGTCTATTATTGCTCAGAAATAATTTCAGGAAATCTGTGGTGAAAACATTCTGAAGATTGAGATAGCTATTATTCAGCAAACACATCTTGAATGGAACGCATGTCAAATCTTCATGGTATGTTATCTGACGGGACCTCCTCACTCATGTGAGACTTAAGTAAACACATTAGGGATGTTTAATTACTTTATCTTTTCAGATTACAAATGTACATTATTCTGTGTAGTAGCCTTGATTCTGATATAGGCAAAATGGATTTTAACATATCGAATTCTTTCAGAAATGCTCTAAAGTAGTTTCCTATTGAAGAAATCCTATGGTCAAGGCCTTATAAGTAAGCAGACTTTCATAACATGAATAACTGCCCTTAATTTGTTTTATTTACTGGTAATTATTTGACTACTGAGTTTCCTCAAAGAAGAGCTCTTGTAGAAAGGAGTTGCGTCACGAGGCAAATAATCCCCTAAGAAACTTGCTGAATCAACCCAATTTCCAGCAAACATAATTATATTTTGTGTCTTTATAAGCAAGAAGGAGAAAGCATAACATTCTGAAAACAACTAATATTTCAACTTTTTTGCTTAAAAAACAACAAAAAGTGTATAATGTAGATTACTTAAATTGACATAATTAGTACAGAGAATAATTGGGCGGTGGAAATAAGGCACCAAGCCTTTAACGTCCCTTAGTAGAAAGGGTAGCAATTACTGAGCTGCTGCCTCTATCTCTTGAACACAAAGCATGTGCGGTCTGAGAGAGCTGATGGGCTGAAATTCAGTTCCCCCATTTCTGAGCTGTTTATGCCTGTGGAAAACAAGGAGCATAAAAACTCACAGGTTTGTCGTGGGACATGAATGAGATATTTCACATAAAGTCCTTTGTCTAGCACCTGCATATAATAAGCCCTTAAAAAACAATGACTATTAAGATAACACAAATCTTTGCAAAAAAAAGCAACCAGCGACAATAAATACTATAAAGGTTTTACAAGGACTATATAATATTTATATAATTAAAATGCAGACATTTTAAAGAATAGTGAATAATTAGACATTTGTGTCTGTGAAAGAGGCAGAGTGTGTGTGTGTGTGTGTGTGTGTGTGTGTCTGCGTGCACTCATCAATGCAAACTCACATACACATGATTTTCCTACAGAGGACTTCCGTGGTGGTCCAGGGGTTAAGACTCATTGCTTCCAACGCAAGGGGCACAGGTTCAATCCCTGGTCAGGCAAATAAGATCACATGTGTGGCATAGCTTGACCAAAAAAGTAAAACAACTGGGTTTTCTTGCAGGGAACCAAAGAACTCTTGATGGGTGAGGGTTAACATTCCACTCAGTCAGTGTTGTTTCCCTGTTCTGGATGGTATATATTGATACTACCAACCCTTTCCTGAGAGCACCTGTGGAGAAAGGTTCCCTTTGTCTTTTCAAAAGTTTTCCATTTTGGTTCTAACTGTGGGGAAAAGAACAACAGAAACAAAGTCCCATTTTGGTCTAGTTAGATTTCATTTTATAATATCTGGGAGGAAGAAATGAATTGAATATGCACTTTTTTTTTATTAGCCAAGAACGTGTTCTGCCCTCCATCTCTTTCATGTGGCCACCCCAAACCCCAAGATGTGACAGTATGCTAATCTCAAACCAATTTCTGGCATCAAAGAGGTACAAATTTCCTTCCCTGTTCTTTTGGTAGCACCTTGATTAAGACATTCTTAAGGAGGGAGCTCTAAATAGCATGCAGTTTCTAAGAAAACCAACAAACTGAAGATGAAGTAAATATCCGTTTAATTTACATACATCAGTAGTGTAACTGATATTAGTCTGGAGAAAGACAAAGCACACTGAATTATACATGTACGTCTAGTTTTCTTTGTAAAAAAAAGTTTTTGGAAAGAAACATCTGCAACTTTACAGGGTACCCTGGGATTTTAACGAGGGAGGAGCACAGTCCACTATAAATTCTATTAATTCTACATTGTACTTTAGCAGCAAACATGGTAACATGGGAACATTAAAGTCATAAAGGAGCTTTATTGTTTGTGAAAAAAAAAAATCACAGTTCTTGACATTACAGCCTTTTCTCTCCCCTCCCCAACCCCGGTAAAAGGGCAAAAAAAGGTCAAGGAAATATTAATTTGTAAAAGATCTACTTTTCTAGTGTCGATTGCTACACACCATTCTGTTCTGTGAGGACTTGCTGCAGAGGGGTGCTTCTCTCTGTACAGTGAGCGGCTCACGCATAGACTTTACATACCCTCTGCAGGCGTCCTGAATGAGGCCAGTAGGTCAGTGACACCAGTGGTCAGATGTCAAGGTAAACAAACAGATCAACACACATTTATCCCAAGATAACACCCTATGTTAGTACTATTGCCAAGAAAAAAAAAAAAACCCACAAAAGAATCCTGATTTTTAAGTTTGAAAAATGTACAAAAATATCAGGACAATTATAAATTAATATATATTAAAGCATCGAGAAACAGCAAAAGGATGGCCTAAAATGTTAAGTACAATGTACTTTGATACAATAAATATTTCTCATTGAAACCGAATACTGTATAGGGCTGTTTAGAACTCATAGAAACAAAAATTCATATTATTACTAATTTATTTATCAATAATCTATTGGTTCTTTATCATCTCCTTTGTCATTTATATTACAAAAAATTAATACTGGAAAACGGTAGATAAACACTTTTGTGTGCTTCTCCTGCTAACATGCTGACGTTTAAAAAGAAGATAAAATTTATTTTAGCACTCTCATCTCCTCTCATGAATGGAACCCCGGTCTTCAGGATACCTTATGTTTTGCATAAAATATTTCTCATCCATTCATTCCGGCTGTGAATTCTGGAGTTCCATTCATCTGCCTTGCACCCTCACTCACACACATGTGCTTGGTCTGTCCTTCCTTATGAACCATGTAGATGAGAACCAGGGCGCAGAGAATTATGCTCTGGGCAACTTCTCATCAGCAGAGAGAACCTTGTCTCTCTCGGGTATGTGCTTCTGCTGGTCTCCAGCAAATTAAAGGCTGAATCCAAGTTATCATGGTTCGCATCGTTGTTCTAATGCCTCCAGGTGTATCATTCTTTATACTTCTCCAGCATTGGGGAAGCTTTAGTTCAAGCATTTCTTTTTTTTTTCTAAATGCAGAAAAAAAGTCTTCATTCTCATAATAAAAATAAGTCTGTTCTGTATTTTACAATATATTTCAAATATTTCCACTATGAAGCATTCATGAGTCCAACAGGGTCAAGAAGTAGACAACATTTTCCAAAGACCAAAGCTGCCAGGGATGCGTTTAGGAGGCGCAGCGGGTACAGCCACACTTTACCACCTTCTCCACCTCGTCCACAAACGAAGACCCATCAGTGCATTCGAAAGAGTATTTCCTTCGCTTGCTCCTCAGAGGTCCGCAGCACTGCCCGCCTGCACAGCCCCCTCTGCATTCCAACCGAGACACTTTCTTGGTCGTCTGGCAAGCGGCGTAGCCCTGCTGCTTTTGGTAATAATCTCTTATCCGTTCCCCTCGACAGGAGATTTCTAGAAAAGAACAAAAAGCACAGGCAGTGTAAGGGCAGTTGCTGTAAGTTGTGCGAAGTGGCTATGAATCTACTGCTCAATTAGGGAGATGCTGCCTTGGCTTCCGGTTTCTAAGGGCTATTTTCGGCATTTTGCTCAAATTTGGTATTACAGGCTGGTGGCACAGTCTGCTCTGTTCTTTGCAGAAGACTTCTTCTTGGCCTTTATTTTGAGCAAGTGAATACTCTATATGTGGACTATAAAAATACTATGCTTTTGGACCGACAAGAAAATTGGCTTCCTAAATCTTCTCTTTTATATAGCAAAAATATACATCTTCTGTTTTTATACTACTAACAGCTGGTTTTGCTTACCACAGGGCACCGTTTCAGAGAGTATGCAATTTAATTTATTAGACCTAGAGTTTAATACCATTCAATCTGTTACTTAATACAAGTAACATTCCACTAACTTCATAAATCACCCGAGTACGAACTAGTTCAAAAAGAGCCATCTGCTAGAAGCCTCCACGGGCACGTTCCTTTCATCTCATCACCCGTATCCACACAACAAAATCTGCCAGCTGGAGGTGGAGCACATCCTGATCACGCAGACACAGGAGAAGGAAGTACGTGGGTTGAAATGTCGGCCCATTTCTGTCCCTCTCTCCTGCATAATTTGCTATCTTAAATCAGTTGATTCTAAGATCAAAGGTGATTCTGTCCTAAAGCTAGAGCAGAATTATTAGCACCTTCTGATCTGTGCCAGAAGATGAATGAGTGATCTCTACAGATGAGAACAGCAGATGAAGGTAAGAAAAGTGAAAGTGTTAGTCGCTCAGTCATGTCCGACTCTTTGCGACCCCATGGACTGTAGCCCACCAGGCTTCCCTGTTCATGGGATTCTCCAGGCAAGAATATTGGAGTGGGTTGCCATTTCCTTCTCCAGATGACCTTCCTGACCCAGGGATCAAACCTGGATCTCCAGCATTGCAGGCAGATTTTTTACCATCTGAGCCACTGGGAAGCCCAAAGGTAAGAAGGAATGAAGGAAATGAGCTTCTGCATAACAGAAAAAGGAGCATTTTCATAGCAAATCACAACATGGGAAGACATGCGAAGGCCATGTAGAATTCTGCCGCGGAGGTTTGACAGTGAAAGTGAAAGTCACTCAGTCGTGTCCGACTCTTTGCGCTCCCATGGACTATACAGTCCATGGAATTCTTTAGGCCAGAATACTGGAGTGAGTAGCCTTACTCCAGGGGAACCTTCCGAACTCAGGGATGGAACCCAGGTCTCCCGCATTGCAGGCGATTCTTTACCAGCTGAGCCACAAGGGAAGCCTGCCATGGAGGTTCAGTACCTTCCATATCTGTGCCTGCCTTACACTAGAAAGTAAATCAATAAGAGCGACTGCAGATAGTGCAAAGAGTTGGCATTTCTCAAGTCACTCTCCTCTCTGTCTCCCTTTCTCTCTTTTCAAAGATGACGGCCCCCCTTGCTCTGCCAAGAGAGAGGGAGGGGCCCAGCTGGCTCGGCTTACCTCGATCACAGCTGTCCCCGGTGTATCCACTGCTGCATTCACAGTAGGGCTGCCCCAGTCCTGAGAGCCTGCATTTCCCATGCTTGCACTTGATCGCCTGGCATGGGTTAAACAGATCCTCCTCTTCATCACAGAGGACGCCCCCATGGCCCTCTAGGCACTTGCAGCTGTAGGAGAACGCATTGATGGGCAGGCAGGTGCCGTGGACGCATCTACAGAGGAGGAGGAACGCAAGGATGGAAATGCGTTAGGCAGAGAGGATAGGAATGGAGCGGGGATGATGGAGGGAATGTAAGGGAGACAGTGCTAATGCACTGACTTCTCTCTCTCCCCTCTATCCCTTCCCCCTTTCCTTCCTTCCTTTCTTCAGTATGGGTTTCAGGGTTGGAGAGTGTGGGTTTAAGTCCCAAGCAGCCCAAACTCACTTATTTCCAAGACAGGGGTCATTGGTCCTCTGATCACAGAGGGGCCCTGTCCATCCTTCCTCGCACTCGCAGGTGAAGCCGGCCTGGCTGCTGGGCTGGCATGTGCCGTGGGCACACACCTTCTTGTGGCATGGTTCACAGCCAGGAAGGATGCCGGTCTGCATGGGCACCTTCCGGAAGTCCTGAAGTTCGCTGTTGATGTAAAGGTTCCGGATGCAACCGTGGAAGCTGGTGCCATTCTGCCCAGGGGCCTGGCGCAGAGCTGCGGCCACGTTGTTCTTCCCGGGCATGCCTGGGGAGGGACACCGAGTCAGAAGCCAGGTTCCCAGGGGTTCCTCAGCCAGGGGCCACCCGGACCCTCTTAGCTCTTCCAGTGGGATGGGAGCAGTCTGTGCAACTCTTCTTTAGGAGAACCAGACAGAACAAGCATCCTGTCCTGCGGTTCTCAGCCAGGCTGCACATCAGAATCACACTGGATCTTTGAAGAAACACTGATGCTTGGGACCTCAGCCCAGACTGATTTGATCAGATTACCTGGGTGGAGTGGGGGAGGGAGAAGGGATGTATGTTTCTTCGTTTTTATTTTTTGGAAGATGCTCCAGGCAATTCTAAGGCACAACTAGAATAAAGACCCCAGGTTCACTGGCAGTCCATTTTTAAGTTTTAACATTTGGTTTTTAAAAACCTTCAGTTCAGATCAGTCGCTCAGTCATGTCCGACTCTTTGGGACCCCATGAATTGCAGCACGCCAGGCCTCCCTGTCCATTACCAACTCCCAGAGTTCACTCAAACTATGTCCATCAAGTTGGTGATACCATCCAGCCATCTCTCTGTCTTCCCCTTCTCCTCCTGCCCCCAATCTATAAAATCTAAATTCGGGTCACTGTACTTAAAAGTAAGTGGGAATGGGAGAGGGATTCCTGCTCCTTTACCTTCACACCCAACTCCCAACCTGGACACACACCCCTGAAGCCTAGGGTTTCACAAAGTAGTTTTTATTTCCTGACCAACCCCAGGGCCCAGAGAGCTCAGAGGACATGCTCAATGTCATTAGTAAGACTAGGTTAGAATTAGGCTGATAAGACAAACTTCCCTAATCTCAGGCCATAGTTCAATCCACTGATTTTCAGAGGATGAGAGGTGAGATTCACAATGACCATTCGCCCCAGTCCTGACAAATTTCAAGCTGGCAACTAGTCCAGCACAACACTGGCAACGTCTCAAGCTCAGCCACGGATGTCATTGCCGGAAAAACTCACCCTGCTTCCTATCAAGATAGCACCTCATTCACATCTTATTTATTCCCTTGCTAATTGGGTGAAACATTCATATTCCAAGAAATTGGGGCTATAAATTAAATTCTTCCAAAACCAGAATTTGCAATCTTGTATGTGTATGTGTGTGTGTGTAAGCACTTAGTCACTCAGTTGTGCCTGACTCTCTGTAACCCCATGGACTGTAGTCCACCAGCCTCCTCTGTCCATGGGATTCTTCAGGCAAGGATACTGGAGTGAGTAGCCTAGCCTTTCTCCAGGGGATCTCCCCAACCCAGGAATCGACCTGGGGTCTCCAGCAATGCAGGTGGATTCTTTACCAGCTGAGCTACCAGGGAAGCCCCATCTATATATATACACACACCACACATACACAAATATATATGTGTAGTGTGATAAGTTGCTTCAGTCATGTCCGACTGTTTGCGACCTCATGGACTGTAGCCTGCCAGTCTACTCTGTCCATAGGATTTCCCCAGGCAAGAATACTGGAGTGGGTTACCATGCCCCTCTCCAGGGGATGTATATGCATATGTGTGTGTGTGTGTATATATACACACACACACACATACACATATATATACACACATAAATATATACACACACACATATATACACACATGTATATTCCACTAGTGACAGTCATATGGTAACCCTCATTTGTTAAAGCAGAGGAATCTTTCCATGACCTAAGCCAGACCCTGAAATAGTTCCTGGATGGGATCCTATGTGAAGCAGTGGGGGAGGGGATGGAGCCAAGGTCTTCAGAGCAGCTGACATTCTTCCCTGCACTCGACTCTGAGCTACTGGCTGGGGGCGCTGAAGCTGGGAAAGACCATGGCTCTCACTCTCTAGGTTTGTTGGTTATAAAGACCAAGAACCACAGTACTCTCTGGGCCCTACTCTCTGGGTAGCATCTTCTCTCTCATTCAAAGGAGACCCATTCGAGGTTTAGGAGGTACCAAAGTCAGACAATGGCTTATGCAAAACCACTAGGCTAGAGATCAAAGCTTGTATTTTTGGACTGTGTGCATTCGGGCCAGTCATTTCCTCTCTTCTGGGGCTCAGTTTTCTCATCTGTAATGCCCATGGACGCACCACCTGTTTCCCAGCTTGAAATACCTAAGACCCACCAGAGGGGCGCTGTTCAGAAGGCGGCTTCCCAGGCCCCCTTCTTTCCCCACCTGAGATTCTGACCCAGAAGGAAGGGGTGGGCACAGAAATAAAAACATATAGCTCAGGTGTATCTGATGCAAATGGGCCTGCTGAATTAGGTGTCGTGGATTGAAAGTCGTGAGTTTGGGTTTTTAGTCTGCCTGTTTGGCCTTGGTAACTGGATTGCTTCCTAGAATGGGGTCAAAAGGACAGAATGTTCCATTTCCAGGAGAGGACTAGTAACTGTAAATTTCTTGTTTGGGGGTGAGTTCTTCCTCCTCTTCTTTTTGAAGAGGTTTTGAAACATTATTTATTTACTTATTTTTCGATATGCTGAGTCTTCTTTGCTGTGTGGGCTTTTCTCCAGTTGCGGTGAGCTGGGACTACTCGCTAGTTGCAGTGCGTGGATTTCTCATTGCGGTGGCTTCTCTTGCTGTGGCACACAGGCTCTAGGGCATGCAGGCTTCGGCAGTTGTGGCCATGGCCTCAGTAGTAGCATTTCCCGGGCTCTGGAGCACAGGCTCCATCGTTGTGGTGCACGGGTTTAGCTGTTCCATGGAATGTGGGATCTATCCAGACCAAGGATTGAATCTGTGTTTCTTGCACTGGCAGGTGGATTCCACTGAGCCATCAGGGAAGCCCAAGGGGATAAGTTCTTCTAATGTAATCATGCTGCTGCTGCTAAGTTGCTTCAGTCGTGTCTGACTCTCTGCGACTCCAGAGACGGCAGCCCACCAGGCTCCCCCGTCCCTGGGATTCTCCAGGCAAGAACACTGGAGTGGGTTGCCATTTCCTTCTCCAATGCATGAAAGTAAAAAGTGAAAATGAAGTCACTCAGTCGTGTCCAACTCTTCACTACCCCATGGACTGCAGCCCACCAAGCTCCCCTGTCCCTGGGATTTTCCAGGCAAGAGTACTGGAGTGGGGTGCCATTGCCTTCTCCAAATGTAATCATATCCATTCTGCAAAAACATGTGGACTCTAATATCTGTACATTTATGATCCTTTCTTCAGAAGTTAAAAAAGAACTTCTTCCAAAACTATTTCAAGAGCTCACACAACATGCATATATGCACGTGTAAAGACTAAAATACAGACCCATGAAGTTCCATGGCAGGGAGAAGCAATCAGTAAATGTGTTCTTTCTATTCCCAAAGTTAACAATGATACAGGTCTAGTTTTGATTGTAGTAATTTGTAAACGAAAATGTTGATACATTACACATATAGTTACTTTCGGTAGGATATCATAAAGTCAAGACCTATCATAACTCAACGTTTTCAGGTGCTTGATAGACTTCTGACCAGAGAACTAAGTTTTAACTGATAAAAACAAAAGTAAGGTCCAGGGCTTTTTTTCCTTCAGCCTTTCCTCTATGCCATGGACCATAGCTGGGATTTACTATTCATAAACAACAGTTAATTTAGTAGATACCTTTTAGCCTTAACAAGCCCTACATGTTTCAGAGTGACAATAAAGGAACCAAGTGTCAACACTAAGGTTTTGTCAACACTGTCCAATGGGGACATTAGAAGAGGATTTGTGATGTGTGGAGGGTGCCTCTATGTGTGGGTCTTTAAAAAAAAAATCTCATTAATACAGGTCTTCCCTGTAGTTCAAACAGTAAACAGTTTGCCTGCAATGCAGGACAGCGGGACTCGATCCCTGGGTTGGGAAGATCCTCTGGAGAAGGGAATGGCAATCCACCCCAGTATTCTTGTCTGGAGAATCCCATGGACAGAGTAGACTGTCAAACTACAATCTGTGGGGTCTCAAAGAGTCAGACACAACAGGGCAACTAACACTACACTAATATGTGTTCTGGCTGGACTTTTATACACAAAAACATGAGGATCACATCGTTTTGTTTTATGGAAAGGCTATATCACGGGTAGCTGAAATCCGAGGGTGGGGAAAGCTGCCTCCCTGTTTTGATAGAAAATACTCTTGGAGAGGCTTATGGCATGGAATGTATCACCTTCAGGCTAGCCTCCCTGCAGAGTGTTCCTCTTTGCAGAGGTCATCCTCCTTTCTCTCCTTTGCTAATTCAGCTTCTCCTGCCTTTATCATAAAGAATCCAGGACTGTGGTCTTAGGATTGTATTCTATTTTTTAAATGTGAATTACCCTTAAGACTCTCCTCTGAGAGGGAAGGAAATGACCCTAGTGCACTCTCTGGCAATGAGGCCGATGGAAAGTGGTTTTCTTCAGGCTTGAGAAGACAGAGGCACTGTCTGCCTCCTTCCAAGCCCTCTATTCTTAGACGGACTACTGGTTCAGTTCAGTTCAGTCGCTCAGTCGTGTCTGACTCTTTGCGACCCCATGAACCGCAGCATGCCAGGCCTCCCTGTCCATCACCAACTTCCGGAGTTCACCCAAACTCATGTGCATTGAGTCGGTGATGCCATCCAGCCATCTCATCCTCTGTCGTCCCCTTCTCCTCCAGCCCCCAATCCCTCCCAGCATTAGAGTCTTTTCCAATGAGTCAACTCTTCACGTGAGGTGGCCAAAGTATTGGAGTTTCAGCCTCAGCATCAGTCCTTCCAATGAACACCCAGGACTGGTCTCCTTCAGAATGGACTGGTTGGATCTCCTTGCAGTCCAAGGGACTCTCAAGAGTCATCTCCAGCACCACAGTTCAAAAGTATCAATTCTTCAGTGCTCAGCTTTCTTCACAGTCCAACTCTCACATCCATACATGACCACTGGAAAAACCATAGCCTTGACTAGACGGACCTTTGCTGGCAAAGTAATGTCTCTGCTTTTGAATATGCTGTCTAGGTTGGTCATAACTTTCCTTCCAAGGAGTAAGCGTCTTTTAATTTCATGGCTGTAATCACCATCTGCAGTGATTTTGGAGCCCAGAAAAATAAAGTCTGCCACTGTTTCCACTGTTTCCCCATCTATTTCCCATGAAGTGATGGGACCAGATGCCATGATCTTCGTTTTCTGAATGTTGAGCTCTAAGCCAACTTTTTCACTCTCCTCTTTCACTTTCATCAAGAGGCTTTCCAGTTCCTCTTCACTTTCTGCCATAAGGGTGGTGTCATCTGCATATCTGAGGTTATTGATATTTCTCCCGGCAATCTTGATTCCAGCTTGTGTTTCTTCCAGCGCAGCGTTTCTCATGATGTACTCTTCATATAAGTTAAATAAGCAGGGTGACAATATATAGCCTTGATGAACTCCTTTTCCTATTTGGAACCAGTCTGTTGTTCCATGTCCAGTTCTAACTGTTGCTTCCTGACCTGCATATAGGTTTCTCAAGAGGCAGGTCAGGTGGTCTGGTATTCCCATCTCTTTCAGAATTTTCCACAGTTTATTGTGATCCACACAGTCAAAGGACTTGGCAGTGCTGACTAAAAACTCTTCTTTCCCCCTTTTTGAAAAATGTTCTTTTTTAAAAACATGGAATTTTATTTATTTACTTTCTTTGTTGTTTAGTCACTAAGTAATGTCCGACTCTTTGTGACCCCATGAATGGCAGCATGCCAGGCTTCCCTGTCTCTCACTATCTCCTGGAGTTTGCTCAGACTCATGTCCATTGAGTCGGTGATTCCATCTGACCATCTCATCCTCTGTCTCCTCCTTCTCCTCCTGCCCTCAGTCTTTCCCAGCATCAAAGTCTTTTTGCAGTGAGTCAGCTCTTCACATCAGGTGGCCAGAGTATTGAAGCTTCAGCTTCGGCATCAGTCCTACCAATGAATATTCACTGTTGATTTCCTTTAGGATTGACTAGTTTTATCTCCTTGCTGTCCAAAGGACTCTCAAGAGTCTTCTCCAACACCACGGTTTGAAAGCATCAATTCTTTGGTGCTCTGCCTTCTTTACTTACTTACTTACTTATTGGTCATGCCATGTGGCATGTGGGATCTTAGTTCTCCAACCAGGGGTCAAATCCATACCCTCTGCATTGGAAGCACAGTCCTAACCACTGCACTACCAGGCTTCTGGCCCAAGCATTCCAATTCAATACTTATTTATTTTTTTAACTACATTCTAAAGGGGTCTTAGAAGACTCAGTGAAATGATCTCTAATGAAAGTATAAAAAAATCAGGCGAAGGACAAGTCCAGAAAGAAACAAAAAGCCACAGAAGTTAGACTGTTTACTCTTCTGCTCAATATTAAGAAGTGAATATCAATGCAGGTGGCTTTGGGTGCAGACAGACCTGAACTCAAACGAGGTTTCTATCATAGCTTCATAGCTTTGTGAACTTGGACATGCTCTATGGAGTCCCTGAGATACTCCCTTAGGGATTATAAAACAAAAAATCATACCTACTTCCTACAGTCTCTGGGGGTAAGACTGTAAAAGAAGCATTATGCTGAGAACACAGCAGGTGCTTAGCAAATATAATTTCTTTTCTCT
This sequence comes from Bubalus bubalis, assembly GCF_019923935.1. Taxonomy (NCBI): domain Eukaryota; kingdom Metazoa; phylum Chordata; class Mammalia; order Artiodactyla; family Bovidae; genus Bubalus; species Bubalus bubalis. The sequence goes on from NC_059163.1 coordinate 77,203,911, forward strand.
CCAACCACAGGTAACATCAGTGACTTTCAACTGCCATTCACTGTAGTACAGGCAACAATGGAGGCTCTTGCCTGTTAATGAATCCCATAATGTGATTCCCATGAAGCAAATAGATCAGTTATCTTGCTGCCCAGACTTTCTATAAGATACTTTTATTACAATGCATTTTGGTTTCATGAGGATGTGTCTGTCTTCTCCACTCCCCCGGGTACAGAAGGGATGATTCTTTTTCAGTTTTTCATTCTTTATGCCTCTCTATTAACTTAGTTCTCAGCTTATGGGAGGTGTTCAATAAATCTTTACAGAATTGTACCAAAGACTTTTAACTGCTTTAAAAAAAAAATCGCAATTCTATAGCAGAGTTCAGATTGTCTACTGCTAAAATTATTAAAATCAGAGATGCTCTGGAATTTCAGAAATTTTTCAAAACTGCTTTTAGGGAAGGATTTGAGGGGTTGGTAAAAATATGTAGCATCCCAAGGTTGTTCTTGTGAAAATAATTGATGTAAAGTTGAAAATATCTTTCATGGTGAAGAAATTGGTTACATTGACCCATTCAGAAACTTTGGCTTATTTATCTGTAAAATGAGTTGATTTTATCAGTCAATTCATCTCAGTTCAATGTAATTTAATTCGATGCAACTCAATTCACCATCATATGCTCTCTTACTCATTTGCTTGAAATTTGAAGTTCTATCTCCGGGTTATATCTACTCCTCCAGATTTACGCAAGGGTGCAAGGTTTCCCTACTGCGGTTCCTCTTCTTTGCACTCCTTCAGATCTCTGTCCATCTCTCATATATTTGCTCATCTGCCTTCTTGTTGTTTAAAAATAGTCTTCACTCTGTCTTTTCAGCCCTAAACCACCTTTCCAACCTTCTATCTTTATCATTCTCCTTAAGGTCTGAGCTCAACAGAAGTACTTCCCATTGCCCCAATACAATTTGTGAATTATAATTTGTTCATTCATTCATTTGATTTCATTAATAACTATCCTATCCTGTAGATGAGCTTGTGACTAGTAGTGAAGACACTCAAGCATAGCGACATCTGACTGAAGCTGGTAGTGTTACCCTCCTTAAGGGAGCTGGGGTGGGTCATATACTCCTCAGTTTGCATCGAACTTGTTTTCTCATCTTTTTCATTGTCTGATTTGACTTATAACCAGATTTCTTTTTCCATACACCAGATCAAATAATTATCTGATGTGTAAATCAGCTAGCAAGTGATAGACAAAAGAAACATTAATGTCCTTCTTCACCCGACTACATATTTAGTTAGACCCGGGGTCAGCATTACCAAATAGACTCTTACACCCATCTAGGACTCTTTCTTTTCTATCCTTGCTGTCCATCAATGATTGATCAATAACCATGGCACCAGGCATCAACAACTTCAGGATTAATCTGTGATGAGAATCATAGGGTTTGGGAATCCATGAAATTTGAGAAAGGGCTTACCTCCGACATAGAGTGGGGAGTCAAAATTCAGAGTGGACTGCTTTGACAAGTTGGTAATGATTTTGGGGCTCCCTCCATCCACTGAGAGGGAGAGACTTTGATCCAGGGCGAGTAGTTCCACAATGTGAAAATTTCCATCATTGATTGTCTCCACACTAAAACAAAAAACAAAACACAATAACTTAGCTGATTCTCCAATTATCTATTTATTAAAGAAAAGGAGGTACAATACAAACTGGACTAAGTTCTTTTGGGGAAAATATACTCCTATCTAACATTAATAAAGATAAGTAATAAGTAACCTATATGCAGGTCAGTAAGCAACAGTTAGAACTGGACATGGGACAACAGACTGGTTCCAAATAGGAAAGGAGTACGTCAAGGCTGTATACTGTCACCCTGCTTATTTAACTTATATGCAGAGTACATCATGAGAAATGCTGCGCTGGAAGAAGCACAAGCTATAATCAAGATTGCCAGGACAAATATCAATAATCTCAGATATGCAGATGATACCACCCTTATGGCAGAAAGTGAAGAGGAACTAGAAAGCCTCTTGATGAAAGTGAAAGAGGAGAGTGAAAAAGTTGGCTTAGAGCTCAACATTCAGAAAACGAAGATCATGGCATCTGGTCCCATCACTTCATGGGAAATAGATGGGGAACCAGGGGAAACAGTGTCAGATTTTATTTTTCTGGGCTCCAAAATCACTGCAGATAGTGACTGCAGCCATGAAATTAAAAGACGCTTACTCCTTGGAAGGAAAGTTATGACCAACCTAGACAGCATATTCAAAAGCAGAGACATTACTTTGCCAACAAAGGTTCGTCTAGTCAAGGCTATGGTTTTTCCTGTGGTCACGTATGGATGTGAGAGTTGGACTGTGAAGAAAGCTGAGCACTGAAGAATTGATGCTTTTGAACTGTGGTGTTGGAGAAGACTCTTGAGAGTCCCTTGGACTGCAAGGAGATCCAACCAGTCCATTCTAAAGGAGATCAGTCCTGGGTGTTCATTGGAAGGACTGATGCTGAGGCTGAAACTCCAGTACTTTGGCCACCTCACGTGAAGAGTTGACTCATTGGAAAAGACTCTGATGCTGGGAAGGATTGGGGGCAGGAGGAAAAGGGGATGACAGAGGATAAGATGGCTGGACAGTATCACCAACTCGATGGACGTGAGTCTGAGTGAACTCCAGGAGCTGGTGATGGATAGGGAGGCCTGGCATGCTGTGATTCATGGGGTCGCAAAGAGTTGGACACGACTGAGTGATTGAACTGAATTGATTTTAAAATGAATATTTTCAGGGAGATACAATCTTTTTTTATATCTTACGTAACACAAAAGTTTTCTCAGGTAATACAAAAGTTTTCCCATTGGGATAGTGTTGGCTGCTCATTTGTGTCCAACTCTTTGTGACATCATGGACTGCAGCCCACCAGGTTCCTCTGTCCATGGGATTCTCCAGGCAAGAATACTGGAATAGGTTGCCATTTCCTTCTCCATGGGATCTTCCCGACCCAGGGATTGGACTCAGGTCACCTGCAATGCAGGTGGATTCTTTACCATGTGAGCCACCAGGAAAGCCCTCCCATTGGGATAAGTGGAAATGAGTACATTTTATTAGTATCTAGTTACCATCTTCTGGCTTGCAGAAATTACAAAACATAATGTATGCATTTTAAATGCTATTAGAGTTTCTCTTCTTCAGCTGCTGTTACTCCAAATTGTGTTCAAAACACAAGGAGCCTACAGCTGTGCCAAATATAGTCTTTAGGCATTGATGTTAGGGGATCATTGGTCTCTGCACTCTTAAGCACTACACAGTAACACTTACCAGAATCAAACATGCACGTAAATACAGGAAGAAGCAACTTGGTAAGATCACTGTAGTTTTTGAAATTTGTTAATTGAAAATATACCTTCTTTTTATTTGCAATTTTTAGAAGATTTTCCATCAAACAATATTACTATGAAGATGGTTATGCTCAGTGGAGAGGTGGGAATAGCAGATTAATTGGAATGCTTAACATAGTCATATCTAGAGAATCTAGTGATGATAATGGTTCTCCAGTTTCTCTTCTATAACTTTAAAGGGCCAGGTCTAACAATCATTACTGCCACCTTCTAAAAACTTTGAGAGGGCTTATGGAAATACATAAAGTGGACAAAACCAAAGAGATTAAGAATTTTAGGTAAACAGAACATGACAACTGAAAATGAAGTTAGGTGCAATTAGTAAGTAGGTGCTATAAGGTTTAAAGGCGACTGTTAATCTAGTACAAGTGTTACATCAGGCCAATGAAATAGGGGACAAACAAAGAAAAAAATAGGACTGAGAGTGAAAATTAAAGAGTGAATATTTGAGATATTGATTGGAAAGACTGGAAAAATGGTTCAAAAAGGGAAATATGGGAACATATAATAGGAAGACTGGGAGTACCTAACACTCCCCAAGCAAGCATGCATGCGTGCTCAGTCACTCAGTAGTGTCCCACTCTCTGGGACCCCATGGACTGTCGCCCACCAGGCTCCTCTGTCCATGGGATTCCCCAGGCAAGAATACTGGGGTGGGTTGCCACTTCCTCCTCTAGGGGATCTTCTCAACCCAGAGATTGAACCTGCGTCTCCTGTGGCTTCTGCATTGGAAGGTGGATTCTTTATCACTGAGCCACCAGGGAAGTCCTCCCTAAGCAAAATGATTGCTTAAATTTCCAGGCACTGATATTTAAATTTGCAAATAGGTCAAGCCTGGAAAATAATGAAAAAAATGTATTGACATTTCTGTATTGTTCTTACACAGGAGTCTAATCATATTCCATTGTTTGCCAGCATAGACCAAAATGTTTTTTGTGATTTGACAATATAAACCATAATGTACAGCTGTGAAAACACTTGATGTTCTCTGGTATTAAGTAGTTAAAAGTGTCCACATGTGTGGGGATTTTGATAACCTGCTTCAGATATTATCTTAAATAAACATTAGATGTGCCAAACAATTTTTTTGCCCCATACACATTTAATTATCCCAACAAATAACACCACTAAAATCAACAGAGGAGATAATATACAAGGAATACAGGTAGGCTCGCTTCCCCTTGTGGCTCAGCTGGTAAAGAATCTGCCTGCAATGTGGGAGACCCAGGTTCCATCCCTGGCTTGGGAAGATCCCCTGGAGATTCCCTGGAGAAGGGAAAGGCTACTCAGTCCAGTATTCTGGCCTAGAGAATTCCATGGACTGTATAGTTCATGGGGTCGCAAAGAGTGGGACATGACTGAGCAAATGTCACTACATTTCTAACTACAGGTGTGCTCAGTCGCATCTGACTCTGCGACCCCATGGACTGTAGCCTGCCCGGCTTCTCTGTCCATGGAATTCTCCAGTCAACAGTACTGGAGTGGGTTGCCATTTGCTCCTCCAGGGGATATGCCTGACCCAGGGATCGAACCCATGTCTCCTTCATCTCCACTAGTGATCAGCAGATTCTTTACCACTAAGCCATCTAGAAAGTCCAATATACAAAGAAAATACTTTCTAAATAAAGCTACATATCAACTGTTAGTGGTCTTAAATATGACTCTTCAAAAGGCATATGCTGAATAGTAATAGCAACTACTAGTTAAACATACAGATTTTGGAGGCAGATAAACCTGGATTTGAATTCTGGTCTTGCATTTATTAAATGTTTAACTTTAGATAAGTTACTTAATTGCTAATAAACTTCAGTCATCTCAGTCATCTTCAGTCATCTCTTGAGTTAACAAATATTCCCCCCTCCTATGGTTAAACTGAGGTCTATCCCTGTGAAATGTTTTTTTGTTTTAATGCAGAGCAAAACATCTAGCCTATAGAAAGTGCAAAGTTAAATGGTATGCATGGGTATTATTATCTGCATCACCATCATCACCATCATTATATAAATAATTGGATACTATTTCAGGATCTTCAAGAGGAAATTAAATTAGTTCAGCTTTATTTTTAACATTAACTGTACGACGACACTAAAGATTGGTAGAAATATAATAACACAAGCACACAATGCAAGCACTATTTGTTGTTCAGTTGCTCATTCGTGTCCAACTCTTTGCGACTTCATGGACTGCAGCATGTCAGGCTTCCCTGTCCTTCACCATCTCCTGGAGCTTGCTCAAACTCATGTCCATTGAGTTGGTGACGCCATCCAGCCATCTCATCCTCTGTTGTCCCCTTTTCATCCTGCCTTCAATTTTCCCAGCATCGGGGTCTTTTCAAATGAGTCAGTTCTTTGCATCAGGTGGCCAAAGTATTGGAGCTTCAGTTTCAGCATCAGTACTTCCAGCAAATATTCAGTGTTGATTTCCTTTAGAATTGACTGGTTTGATCTCCTTGCTGTCCAAGGGACTCTCAAGAGTCTTCTCCAACACCACAGCTTGAAAGCATCAACTCTTCGGCCCTCAGCATTCTTTATTAAGGTCCAACTCTCACATCCATACATGACTACTGGGAAAATCATAGCTTTCACTATATGGACCTTTGTCAGCAAAGTATATGGATCTTTGTTGGCAAAGTAATGTCTCTGTTTTTTAATACACTGTCCAGGCTGGTCATAGCTTTTCTTCCAAGGAGCAAGTGTCTTTTTATTTCATGGCTGCAGTCACCATCTGCAGTGATTTTGGAGCCCAAGGAAATAAAGTCTGTCACTGTTTCCATTGTTTTCCCATCTATTTGCCATGAAGGGATGGGACCAGATGCCAATGTCTTTGTTTTTTAAATGCTGAGTTTTAAGCCAGCTTTTTCAGTCTCCCTTTCACTTTCATCAAGAGGCTCTTTAGTTCCTCTTCACTATCTGCCATAAGGGTGGCAGAAGTCTGCATATCTGAAGTTACTGATATTTCTCCTGGCAATCTTGATTCCAGCTTGTGCTTCATCCAGCCTGGCATTTCTCATGATGTACTTGGCATATAAGTCAAATAAGCAGGGTGACAATATACAGCCTTGGTGTACTCCTTTCCCAATTTTGAACCAGTTCTTTGCTCCATGTCTGGTTCTAACTGTTTTTTCTTAACCTGCATATAGGTTTTGCAGGAGGCAGGTATGGTGGTCTGGTATTCCCATCTCTAAGAATTTTCTACAGTTTGTTGTGATCCATACAGTCAAAGGATTTAGCAAAGTCAATGTAGCAGAAGTTTTTCTGGAATTCTCTTGCTTTTTTTATGATCCAAGCACTGCTGCTGCTGCTGCTGCTAAGTCGCTTCAGTCGTGGTACATGTTCTCATCAGTAGTAAGCTTTTTAAGAAAAATTTTTGTTGGAGTATAGCTGATTTACAATGTTGTCTTAGTAACAAGGCTTTAATAGATGATTTCTCTCCCAATTAGCCCAGGAATAAAATTCTATGGAAAATAATCTATGATGGTTGCACAACTTGTATTTAGTAAAAATCACTGAACTGGAAAAAATATGTAATAAACTTATAATGAAAGCTGAAGATTATGAAAATGCATATGAGGTATATAGATATGAAACTTGTTTTTTGATCCTATTTCCCCTTTATAAGTGAAATTCAGAATGACTACATTTTTCTCTTCCCAAAGGCTTTCAATGTCTAATCTGATGATTCCAGAACTTAGTAAGAGTTCTGAACTTAATCCCATCTGTATTTCCCAGGAATTAAGTGAGGCTTTGCCAAGCTTTTAAACAGATAAGTACTGTGAAATTAATATTTTTAAGTTCTTTGGTTTTAAGATGATATTCTGTGGATGGAGCCTGAAGAGAATATGGCCAAGCTAAGAGTATTCAAAATTAGTGTTTCATGCTGTTTCCTTAAGCCAGAGATCTGGGGTTTGCCCAGGAGTTCTTTATTATTTATATACCCTTTTAAAATAAAAACAGTGACCGACACACCAGTTGTTGCAGAATAAAACTGAGCCATCATTGATTTTGCAGTCTATCATGGTCATCTTATACCTATCCACTTGCAATGTGTAACATCCTTCTGGGTCCTGCTAAGTATTGGCAAACACTCTCACTTCTCCCTAGGGAACTATACATTCCACGACTCACAAAAGTCGCAAGTGAACCACTTAACAGTAAACCTTTCCACTGGGAACATAAATTGCATTTACTACTGTTATTATGTAATTCAGTTTTACTATACTCATCTATTACCTGAAATTCGTTTTCTTGTGTTTCTAAATGGATGTGTGAAAGCTGTTACTCAATTGTCTCCTGCTTTGCTACAGAGTTTAAAAACTTGGGGCTTAAAAGAAGAGGGGCCTTAAATTGTCTTTGATTGCCTTTATAGCTGCAGGACACATTAACAATGACAATATTTCTTTCTCCATGGTAAATCTTAAGGTATTTCAGTAGTGAAGATAAATATTTCACTTCCTTCGCTCATGTGAACCCCTGCTTTTTGCCTTAAAAATTTTTAAGTATTTGTTGACATACTCTGTGCAGTGGAATAGGAATCAGAAACCAGACAAATTCATCTGGCCATCTCATTTTGGTATCTCTGGGCTAAAGATGCTTCATCTGTGAAGTAGGAATGCTAATAAAAAATTTCCCTGCCCAATTGTTTAAGTGGAAAGAAATGGGATGCCAAATGGGAATAAATGTATTTATGTACTTGCATAAGAGCTTTCAGAAGGAGTTTTTACAAAATAATTTATCAAGTAAATGTATTTTGGAGCAAATTCCAGATCTTCCTCAACTTACAACTGAGGAATATACTCACTGTAAATTTAAAGTATGGTTAAGTTGAAAATATACTTAATACACCTAATCTACTGAACATCATAAGCCTAGCCTGCCTTAAGCATGCTCAGAACACTTATACTGGCTTACAGTTGGCCAAAATCATCTAACACAAAATCTATTTGATAATAAAGTATTGACTATCTCATATAATTTATTGAATATTGGATTGAAAGTAGAAAAGCAGAGTAGGATAGTTGTAAGTATATTGGTTGTTTACACTGGTGGCTGACTGGGAGCCCATGGTTAGCTTGCTGCTACTGTCCAGCATCACAAGACAGTATCATACCACATATAGCGAGCCTGGGAAAAGATCAAAATTCAAACCTTTAAGTATGGTTTCTACTGAATGCATATTGCTTTTCCACCATCATAAAGCTGAAAAATCATTAAGTGGAACCATCATAAGTTGGGGACTGTATGCATGTAATTTAAATGAAAATGCTCTAAAAAATAGAGAGAAACTTTACATTTGAACATAAGGAGGAGTCACATGTAAAACAATAGTATTTGCACCTGAGTCCTTATTCTTCAGCATCAGTGTATCCGAACATGAAGAGTATCCATAAACCTCAGCATTACCAATTATCCTACTCTGCCTAGACTAGGCACTTTACGTTAGTTACTTCCAAGTCTCCCCATGAAATGGAAGCGCAAATTGTTCAAAGTTACAAAGCTGATAAAAAGTGGTGCCTTCCCATATAGCATGTCAAGCACTGCTGAGTTATTTACCTTGGAAAGAAGACTATATAAAGTCTATCTACTGTCTGTCTTTCCAATGATATTAATTCTTTTTGTCTTAATGTAAGCCTGTATGTTGCATAACCCAGAGGCTGTGTAGCCAAGCAAGCCTAACAGTCTGCAGAGGCAAGTCCTCTGACGTTGTGCAGGTTCCCTGAATACTGAAACTGATGAAGGCATGGTCTGGTCCTGTGGTCTTGTAACGTGTACATCTGATTTTCTAATTTTTAAATAGTAATGACTATGTCTTCAAAGAAGCTGTCTGGTTTGGAAAATGACATTAATTTGAATCTAAAGAAAGAAGCAGACAATTTTGATTAACATTTTTTTTTTAAGTTTCTGCCTATCTAGATGAAAAGAAGGTCTTTTGAAGGGCAAGTGATTATCAGCCTACTTGAGAAAATAGTGTTACTCTGTCCCTGTCTGAGGGACTCCTGCTGATGCTGGCTTCAAGTTTGGGCTGTCATTCATTCATTAATAGCACTATTAATAAGTCCCTCTTTATGCTATTCTCTAAGCATTCTAACAATTAGGCATGCATGCCATATTCTACATCCACCCATTTCTTGGGCTGCTTATGGCCTCTTTGTTGCTGCTGATCAGCTCTCTTAGCAGGGTGCAGGCTAATATTTAATAACTGGCTCTCTGAAAAACAGAATGAGTCTGGAATTGTAGCATCTGGTGATTACTGTGGTGGAAAATATTCCCGACAAGGCTGACATCAAGTATGAAGTCTTGAAACCTGGACAAGAGGAGCAATGCACACCATCGGCTCTCAGAGCTCAGCTCTGATGTATTACTTTCACACAAGTGGTTTTCATGTTGTGGTGCCTGGCCCGGAAGGTCAGATGCAAACGAAAAGAAAACTGAGGCTCACCTGGGATCGGAATCACAAACTCGAGGGCGGAGCCCAGTACTCTGTATTTTAATACACCTTCCAGGTGACTGTGGTGCAGGTTATGTGAAAACAATTGCTCTACACCCGTGCACACATGCAGGCCTGTTAACAGTGCACACGTCTACAGGAAGTCATGCAAGAAATATAGTGAGGAAATGTGAACACCACTTTCGTTCTACTGGAAAAGAGACCAGTACTACATTCTGGTTTTCTTAAACACACTTACAACTTGACAAGTACTACCTCTAAACGTATTTCCATGAAATAATGGTTCTCATGTCGATTCATTTGGGACAATAATTGACATCTAAGATCAAAAATTTTAAACCCCAAATACACTACAATAGAAATAATATTAATGGATGCCAATTTCCCCTAATTCAACAGATTTCATTTTACTAAAATAAACAAAATCCATTCCCATTAATGTAGAAGATTAACTAGGTAATTGAAACAATACACCTGGTGTACAAAATTATTCCCATATGTGATGCTCCAAGAGCACATTAAATAATGCATAATTTTGGAAACAAGGTCTTACCAAGGTATATTTCATATAACATACAATCATGCAATTAACTGAACTCAAATTCTCCGAGGTAAGGATATGTAAAAATATTCCCTTTTAAAACATTAGTATAATGTATATTTAATAAAGTTATATAAAGTGGAAACACATCAAGATTTGAAAATTTAATTCAACCAAAGAAAATATTTATTAAGCCCCTTAGGTGAAAGCTGATGGCAACAGTATTATTGATGGGCTTTGCTGTAATGATGGAGATGTGGTACTTTTCATCAGAGTGCATATTCTTAGAAGGCCTGAGCAAGGACAGAGGCATTTAAATAAACGTTAGAAAATTAGTAGGACCAGAAATAGGACTTCGGACAAATTTCAAGTTGAAGGTGAAAGAAAGAAAGAGGTTAAGAATAATTCATTATACCTACAATGACCAAGAAGATGGTGATGCCTCTCAATGAAATTAGGAATGTACCAGGGTGAAGCAAAGGAAATGAAGTTAGTTCTGGACATTCTGAACTTATGATCCCAACAGCTATCATCACTTATTATTTGGTATGCATTATAAATACTTCACATGTATCAAATCATAAAATTTTTACTACAGTCCTACAAAGATGAAACTACGATTTATTATCTCCATTTATCAGGTGAGAATCAGAATTTGACCAAGACACACAGTTAATAGCAAATCTGGGACTTGAATCAAGGCAGACTGTCTTTAGAATACCTGTTCTTTTCCATTACTTCAATTTTAGTTTTGAGTTGTAATGATGTTCAAATGGTTCAAAAATTAGAATGATATAAAATTGTACTTATACACCAGTTGTGACTCCATCACATTCTTTCCTCTCTATCCCTAGTTTTTTCTTTATGAAAGTACATGAAAATAAAAACACAAAGACACTCCTCTCTACCTTACTTTGTTTTGACACAGCTCTCTACACTTTTTTCTTTTGAACTGAGCAACAGACCTTGGAAGTTTTTCAATATCCTTCATAGAGAACTTTCTCATCCTCTCTTTCCCTCCCTTACTCCTTTTTCCTTTTATAGTATATTCCATTGTGTGACTGCCCATAGAAACTTGGGTTGTTTCCTAACTTTTGTTTTTAGAACCAACACCACAGTGAATTACCTTGTGCATACATCATTTCTATGTGTCTAGGTATATCTTTCGGAGAAGGCAATGGCACCCCACTCCAGTACTCTTGCCTGGAAAATCCCATGGATGGAGGAGCCTGGTAGGCTGCAGTCGATGGGGTCGCTAGAAGTCGGACACGACTGAGCGACTTCACTTTCACTTTTCACTTTCATGCATTGGAGAAGGAAATGGCAACTCACTCCAGTGTTCTTGCCTGGAGAATCCCAGGGACGGGGGAGCCTGGTGGGCTGCCGTCTATGGGGTCGCACAGAGTCGGACACAACTGAAGTGACTTAGCAGCAGTTAGCAGGTATATCTTTGGGATAAATTCCCAGAAGTGGGAAAGCTATTTCCAAATTGCCCTCCACAGAAATTAAAAACATGATATACTTCTAGAGTTAATGTCTGAGGATAGAGGATGCACTTTTAACTCTTGCTGCACTCCAGGAATAGACACCTGAAAGATGTTCCTCTATTGTTAGAAGGGAGATGATAAAGAAGACAAAGTAAGCTAAGAGTGAGGACAGAGCTAAGTGTAGAATCAAATCCTCAAAGAGACTTTATGGGGTACGTACTATATTATTACTTACAGATATGAATTCTAAAGCACAGAAAAATTAATATTATGAATTCTGAAGCACAAAAAAATTAAATACCTTGCTACAGTTTATATACAGTAATTGAACAAGCCTAGATCTGAACACGTCTTAGCCACTATGATTTAGTTCAGTTCAGTTCAGTCGCTCAGTCATGTCCGACTCTTTGTGACCCTATGGACTGTAGCACGCCAGGCTTCCCTGCCCATTACCAGCTCCTGGAGCTTACTCAAATTCATGTCCATTGAGTCGGTGATGCCATCCAACCATCTGGTCTTCTGTCATCCCCTTCTCCTCCCGCCTTCAATCTTTCCCAGCATCAGGGTCTTTTTCAATGAGTCAGTGCTTCGCATCAGGTGGCCAAAGTACTGGAGTTTCAGCTTCAGCATCAGTTCTTCCAATGAACATTCAGGACTGATCTCCTTTAGGATGGACTGGTTGGATCTCCTTGCAGTCCAAGGGACTCTCAAGAGTCTTCTCCAACACCACAGTCAAAAGCATCAATTCTTAGGTGTTCAGCTTTCTTTATAGTCCAACTCTCACACTATAATTATTACTTGTCAAAGACTAGATTCTCCTAAGGTGTTGAAATAATTTAATGTTCTTAATAGTATCTATGTCACAGGAACTTTTTTCCAACTTATTTGGAATACTACTATATTCATATATATATATGTACATTATCTATATAAATAGATCAATAAATCAATCTATGTATGACCTCTCTATTCAAATTCTTGGTGACTGTTGCTTCTTTTCTTTTACTTAAAAATAATGCAATAACCTTTGTGATTGTTTTGACATAAACTTAAGAGCAAGAAATAAACAAATGTTATGTTTTCCCTGGCCCTCATAATAGATGTCTCTATTAGATGATCTTCAAGCAGAAACCTCTACTTCTGGTTCATAACAAAAAGTGTGTGATATGATACTATTCTTTTTTTATAGACGTTACAAGGTATACTCTATTGTTAGACAAAAATAGTAATGAACATAAACTCATAATAAGCTCTTTAGAGTAAGTCCTCATTTGGATATAATTGCTTGGGTTTTTACAACTCATCTAGAAGCATTTTAAGTGTATTTTGTGTGAACACTAGCTTTAATAAGCCAACTCCAAGAACTTTTACTATAGTTTCTGAGAGTTCGATGCTGTTTCATTGCATAAAATAAGACAAACAAAACACCAAAAATGAACCATAAAATCAATATTTTGAAATCTTTTTAGGAGCTGAAACAAATTGAGGCTATAAAATTTAAGACCTAGCAGCACTGAAAATATTGGCACTAATTCATTACCATTTAGAGATGAAGTAACTATTGTAATCTACTTGGAAACCAATAATTATGTGTTTGTTTCCAGGCTCTAAATATTCCCAAGTGGATTAGCTTACCATGAAAAGGACTTATTGAATTCGATTCATGGCTACAATTGGCATCTTATTTTCCAGAACCATTGTGAAAGATTAAATAACATGTGAAGCACATGGAAAATATATAAGTATGATGTCAGTAACATAGAGGCCAGTATCTCCATTTTATGTCTCAGTCAATGCCCACAAACTTGGTGCCCAGTGTGTTTGGTTTACAAATGTGTTTTGTTTGCCACAAATGGCATTTAAAAAATGTGAATCATATTTAAGGAAGGAAAACTTTAAAGTGTCAATTTTTTTCTTGAAAAATCAGAAGTTCTGCCAAAACCTGGGTCCACATTTTCACATGGCAGCATTCAGGGAGACCCGAGTAGAAGAGGTCTAGTCCTGTTTTGACAACGATTTGCTTTTAGTTCACTCTGCTTACAACCATTCCTATTATGGTGCCAACACCAAGGCTATTTGTAACCCAGAAATGCTTCTCTAAAAGGTTAGAATCTTTTCAAGAATAAAAGAATGAGAGCACATATCATTTGCTTGCAATTAGCCCACTCAGTTCATTTAAGTTATCACCTGGAAAAACTGACTGCCTCTGAATTTGTGACCCTGCTCTAGATGGTGGCAGTTATTTATACATGTGAAGAAATAAACTCGATAACTAGGTTACTTGTCTGCCAAATGATTGGTGTTGAGACCCAAAGGAGGGGCTCTGAAGGTTATGCAAAAAGCGTACTTTGAGCAGTGTATCCTCCCCCATCCACATATCAGTATATTATTACTACATTCAGTATATCATCAATTCATTATGTTATTAGAAACTTCCAAAATGAATGATATGATTATACATCTTGGAGGTGTCCATTGGCTTCTTATGTGTAAGCTTCTTAAGGGCAGGGACTTTGTTGCTGAAAGCTTAGAACTGTGCCTTGAACACATCAAGTGCTCAATAAATACAGATTGCATGAATGGTAACTTTAAATTTTTCCCTGTGCTGGGTATCCTGCATTTCTTTCTCTAGAACTACTCTCCATCCATCTTCTCCCTGCGAGATCAGTGGGTGGTCTGATGTTTTCTGGCATCTGATTGGCCAGAGAGAAGCATGGGCAGGAGGCTGTTGGGAAATCGAGTATTTAAAACCCTGATTCCTTCCCTGAGGCTTGACAGCATTCCTCCATTGAAGGTGGAGCTGCTTCTTTCTGTCAGGCAGTCCTCTCCACAATTCCTTTTCTTAGCATTGACTTCCATAACTGCTGTCTCCCCTCTTTCCTTCAAGCCCATGGGCAGGAGCAATATCCCGAGTTACTAACTTCAGATCACTCCACTGTCCCAGACAATCTTTGTAAATAGTCATCTAATAAATCTTTCCTCAATTATCCAGCTTGAGTATGCTATCTGTTATTGCCAGGCCTCTAGTATACTTACAAAGTCTGCTGTAGTCAAGTTGTTCCTTCCCTCCCCACAACACAATAATAGAAGAGAAGCAGTTCTGCGTTAAGCAACTGTTTTCGCCCAGTAACTGAGAGATCCTCACCTGTAAATGGCAGAAGCCGGGTGGGAGCCGGTGTCATAGCTGGCACGAACACGCCCTCGGTAGAGCTCCACAGCAATATGGTCTTTATCACCCTTATACAGGAGGATTCCACTGTCTTCATCTGTGGCGATCTGGTGGGAAGTAGCCTTGACATTAGTAGGATGAATAGTTGTTCATACACACTTCATTAAGAAGAAACAAGACTTCCTAGTGAAGAGCTTTTAGTCTAGTTTATTTCTTCTTTACGGCTCTGAGAAAATACTAATACACACTGAAATGATTACTTGAAAGATGACCTGTTCCTGGATTACTTTTTTATAAATAACTTCATAAAGAACTTCAAAATGTTTTTCTACATTCATAAACACATATTTACTCTCTTTCCATGCATATTAGCAATGTTAAAGTTTAAAGACTCATGTCCAATGACATATGCAAAAATAAGGACATTACACAACTTATACTTCAGAAAATTAAAATTGAAAAATATTTTCCATATCAAGTTCACAGTGCCTAATGTGAATCAAGTTTCCCCTGTTATATATTAAGCTGTATTGTCTCAGCCAACAATGATAAAATCTAATCAGGAATAAAATGATCACATTTCCTTTCTGTTAAAAAGAATAATAAGAAACACTTAATATGCTTCAATTAAAAAATAAATAAATATAAAAAAGGCAGCCAGTCCAAAAAGAAAAAAACAAAAAAAGAGAAACTCTTAACATTACTGAATGTGCTTAGAATTTCCTTTCTGGGAGATTTTCACTTACCTGCTCTTTTTGCTCCTGTTATGGATTTTTTTTTTTTTATGGCATATGTGAAATGCGACTGTATTGAGCATAATGGATTTTCATGTTGCATGTAAAATTATGCCATGATTGGGGGAAATCTTTGTATTTATTCTGCTTTCTGATTTTCTCAGGGTTTTCAAGGACCAGGAAAAGTTAGGACTTAAGCCCAAACACCACTGGGTACTTCTCATAACAACTTGGGTGGCAAATGGCGGGAAATTAGGGAGGCAGGCTTTTTAAAGAACATCAGCCTGCCTTCCGGGGTCCCATTTCTCGTGACTTCTCAAGATGCCTTGCCCCCTTGCTGGAGTGCCAGGATAAAACAAATAAGGAATGGGGTCATAGGAATTTGGCTACACACATTTGAATTCAAAACATATTGAAATATCTTGCTGAACAGATAAAACAAACATGCAGCCGCAATCTGCCCCATGTAAATTTATGACCCCTAATCTAGCCTACGGAGAAGCAATGGCACCCCACTCCAGTATTCTTGCCTGGAAAATCCCATGGATGGAGGAGCCTGGAAGGCTGCAGTCCATGGGGTCGCTGAGGGTCGGACACGACTGAGCGACTTCACTTTCCCTTTTCACTTTCATGCATTGGAGAAGGAAATGGCAGCCCACTCCAGTGTTCTTGCCTGGAGAATCCCAGGGACGGGGGAGCCTGGTGGGCTGCCTTCTACGGGGTCACACAGAGTCGGACACGACTGAAGTGACTTAGCAGCAGCAGCAATCTAGCCTAACCTTGTCTATAGGGGTCTGAATGACTTGCTCAAAGGTAAATGGTGACTTGGTGGAAAGACTTAAAATTTGAATTTGTAAATTCAAGTGGAAGCTAAATGACACTTGGCTGAATATTCTGTCAAGGTGTTTTCTGTCTCATTTGTACTCTTGTCAGCTGCAGATTTCCTAAGGAAAGCTCCCCACTCCGCCCACCCTCCCACTGTGTAAAACCTGAACTGCAGAGCCACAGAAATAAATGAATCAAGTGGCATTGTGCATGTCTGCATGCTAAGTCACTTCAGCTGTGTCTGATTCTTCGCGACCCTGTGGACTGTAGCCTGCCAGACTTCTCTGTCCATGGGATTGTCAGGCAAGAATAATGGAGGGGTCGTTATTCCCTCCTCCAGGGGATCTTCCCCACCCAGGGATCGAACCCGCATCTCTTACATATCCAGCATTGGCAGGAGGGTTCTTTCCCACTAGTGCCACATGGTAAGCTATTACCTAAGCACCAAACAAAGATATTTTGCTGCTCTCTTTCTCAGTGTGAGTGTGTGAGTGTGTGTGTGTGTGTGTGTGTGTGTGTATTTTATGTGATCAAGTAGCGAATAAAAATACCTGGTGTCCATTTAGGTTTGACAGAAAGAAATATTAGAGAGACTAACAGGAACTTTTCACACAAGTAGCATTATCTGTCATTGTGCTATGCAGTATGTAACTGTCCGTTTAAGAAATAACATCACTCAGAAACTGCCACGCACATTTATGCATGGAAGCTGAGCTGATTTCAGATGAGATCAGCTCTTGGTAGTGGGGGAACCTTACCTGAAGAGTGATGTTTGTTTGAGGCCGGACCTTGGCGGAAGGGATCTGAAGATAAGACTCTTTGTTTACAAAATTCACACTGACCAGTTTTTCACACTTTTCTCCCTGGTAGCCAGGCAAACACTGACATATTGGCTCATTGATCCTGATGATGCATTGAGCTCCATTCTGACAGTCAAAATTATCACAGGGGCTGGTACGAGGGAGAACCATAGGTGGAGAAAATTCACAAAACAAGCCACTGAAGAATGAACAGAAAAAAATACATTGATTAGATGTTACTTAATTGCCAATACGAACTGAGTCCTAGAACACTTTAAATACAAATATTCACTTGCGCTTTTACCTGTAGCCTTCAGGGCAGGTGCATGTGTAACCGTTCACTGCGTCGGTGCAGTGGGCTCCGTTCTTACACTTGTTGTCTTGGCAGTCATCGAAGTCGATGTCACAATGTTCGCCTATGTATCCTGGAGTGCAGTCACATCTGTTTGAACAAGCAGGTAAATAGTTTCAAACCTAAGCGAGCCAAAATGAGCACAACAGTTGCATTTCCTCTAGGAAACTGGTATTGCCTTCGAAAGAACATATTTAGAACAGGCTCATAAAGCCTAAACACTAACAGATGCATAGAAAACAGTACTGATCTGCAAAGCTTTCCATGCTTTCTCACTGTGATCTCTCAGGGGAACAGCAATTTCCCCTCTCAGATGACAGTATGCCTCCACAATCCAAATAAGATTAGGCTAATTGCACCGGGGTTCATTCTTTCCTCTTTCCCTCCCTCCGTCTCTTCTTCCCTCACTCTATTTGGCTATGGTATCCTCTATTTCCAGCTAATTCATCTGAGTACTGACATGATAAAAGTGTTGTGTTGTAAAACTTATTAAGAACCTTAAGTAAATTTTTAAGAACAATTAACATTTTTAATTTTCCAATAGAGACTGGATGCATTAGAGTAAAATATAATTTTATGAAAAGCAAACATATTAGCATTAGATATTCTCTAATTCACCATGAATCCAGACTCCTGTTAGGGCAGAATGGGGGCCGACCTAACTGGGTAGAGCAGGGAAGGTGATACTAAATTCCTGGGACCCAACCCTGGACAGCTTTTCAGACTGTTCACTTTGGTGGTGTGGGGCAGAAGGGATGTGTGGCTGCACAGCTGGTGAAGAACCAGGGATAATACAGCTGAAGTTCTTTGAGCATATTGCTTCAAGCCCTGTTCTAGTCACTTTTTCATATATGGATTCACTGAATTCTCTCCACAGTCATGTGACATTGGTGATACCATGACTCCTTGCTACAAGTGAGGAAACAAGGCACAAACTGATTAAGTGCCTTGCCCAAGGACATCCAACTTGTGTGCCATGGTCAGGAACTGAACCCAAGCAATCTGATAAGAAAGCCTGAATTTCTAACCGTAGTCCTATGCTGTTAAATTAGTTACTCGGTGTTCCCTTTAAAAACTTTTTCATCAGTGCTGACCATTGGAATTCTATCTATGACACCAAGACACAGTACTTTAAAGGTGCTCAGAGAAAAGCAATATGGCACGTGCAG
Organism: Bubalus bubalis; assembly: GCF_019923935.1. NCBI lineage: Eukaryota > Metazoa > Chordata > Mammalia > Artiodactyla > Bovidae > Bubalus > Bubalus bubalis. Next base: position 77,222,806 of record NC_059163.1, read on the forward strand.
CGATTATTAAACTATGCTTTGTGAAGCTATTGGAGCTCCTACAGATATAGCCATAAATAGGGAGGGGGCTTCTGGCAGCTTCCCTCTGAACCCCACCACCCAACAACACTTTACTGCTGTGATTCATTAGTTTTACACATTGGCTTCCATGAGTATCTCTGTTTGGAGTTTAAGAAAGGGTTTACTGACTTAAAAAAAAAACAACAACCAGAAAATTATTTTAGCCTAATAGTATTTGGACTTTGCAAATAGGCAGAGCTGTGTTCATATTTTGGTTTCATTGTGAAGTGTATGTAATCTTGACTACATTGCTTAATCTATGTCTTCCTCCCATGTATAACACATATATAGTAATTTCCATCTCACAGGTGTTTGTTAAAAGTTTAAATAAAAACATTATCTACAAAATAATTTGCATAGCATTTTATATATAATGAATGGTCAATAAATGATAGGTTTTAAAAAATAATTCTAGGTAAGTCTTTATAATTCTAAAAAAAATCTTCATGGTTTAGACTGTACTAATTATTTACTTTTCTACTTCAAAGCCATTAAGATGTAAGTGAATGAGGATAGTTAAAAACACTCTAGTGAATGTGAATATTATTGAATGCCAAAGGTTTTGCCTGAAAATGCAAAATCAGGATTTAGGAGTTACTGGAGAACTGATGAATTAAAATAAATGAGAGTATACCATTTAAGGGCACCACAGACAGCCTTGCATGTATGAATTAAGAAATCAAATGAGCTCACTGCATAAACGTGCTGGCTCTAGAGCCAGTGGTTTTAGTGCTAAATCATAACAAAGCAAAGTAAACAAGCCTGAAGTTAAATGGATTCTAAATGGCCATAGACATTCTCAACTAGATGGACAAGGCCTGAGAAAAGGGCTTCCATCAATGTTAATGTGAGCAGAGCTGCTCAAGTACAGAGCATTAAAAGAAGAAGAAATGCTTTGAAACACTCTGAATTATTTATCTGAGAAGAGAAATCAAAGTAAAAGATAAGAGAACCACGTATTCACCAAAGAGGCTGTCTAAGAGCTATTTTATATTCTTTTCTCGACAGAGACTATTTTTCAAGCCCATTAGAACTCAGAGTCACATCATGACCAACATTTTGGCCTTTCTTTGACTCCTCAGGCAGAGTTTCAAAACAGGAAGAAAATATTTAATTATGAGTTCCTTAAAGTTTGTATTATCAATAAAATGTATCACATTCCCTGAACTCTATTATCTGATGAGGAACAAGGAAGAAAGCAAAGACTATAAAATATATCGTTTAGAAGCCCCAAAGCTGACTAAGTAAGATGTATGCTTGAAAATTCTACTTACGGCATATCATAGTCTAAAAATATCTCAAAGCAATTTAGGAGATTTATGAGGTATAGAATAAAGCAAGAGAACTAAAACCAGCTCTATTAGCTTAGTAATAAGAAAATGTAGTTGAAGGAACAGTACAACTTGTCCAAACAATATTTGTTGGTAGAAATTTTCTTTAGCAGCTTCATATAATTTTGGTTTCTAAGTCCACTTACATTTTTGCAACTTCCTTTCCCACAATGTGCAATTATTTATAATATGGGAGTAATAGCAAACACTATGATTTATCCTGTTTCCTGCTAAACTATAAACAAACTCACAAATTACTGCTGAAAACAATGCATTCTCAAATCAGTTAATGTATAATCCAGCAAAATGCACTATAAGGAGCATGCAATGTAATTGACAGTAATTGAAGATACTAAACTAAGGGTTAGTCTTTTTGAAGATGAACTTATTTTTGAATGGTTTCCATTAAGTCTGACTAACAGTTTATCTTGTAATTACAATTCACAAAGCTTTGTGAAACCTGTCCAGCAGATAAGTCCTTCCGGAAAACCATCTGCTCTACTGATTAATTTCTCTAAGAAATGATAATATTTGTTATGTAAATGATGGAAGTTCAATTTGCCAAATTCATTAAGGGGAGATCAAAGACATTAAGAGCTAAAATAATATACCTATGTATTTAGAAGAACAAAATGCAATGCAGGATTTTGTATAAAATAAAGATTTCAATAAGACTTTTGTTTTTACCACATACGGTTGGAAAGTAAAATATAATGAAAAGTAGAATCAAATATATTTTCTTTAAAAAAAGCATCAAATAAAATGAACAGGTGCTGCAACTGTATATTCTAAAATAATGAATTTTAAACCAAATTGAATTGAAATATTCTCTAAATGAAACTTGAGAATAAATATTTTATTCAGATTGATCTTCAAAAGGCAGTAGGGGTCAGGTGATATGACCCCATCTCCCATTCAACTTGGAATATTCAATAATCTGTTGACAATTATTAATATGTTATTCCCAGCTCTGATCCACCTATTCTTATAAAACTGTTCCTGACCTGAGTAATTTTTAATTCTCTGACTCTTATGGCAACTAAGCTTGAGTATGAGAGAGTGAATAGCCATAAAGCTCCATAAAAACGAAAGATGGCAATATTAGCACATGCCCTGACCCATGGCAGATGCTCAATAAATACTGGGTAAAGAAACAAGTGCACTGGGATGACCCAGAGGGATGGGATGGGGAGGGAGGTGGGGGGTGGGCTCAGGATGGGAACACATGCACACCCATGGCTGATTCATGTAAATGTGTGGCAAAACCACTACAATGTTGCAAAGTAATTAGCCTCCCATTAAAATTAAAAAAATTTAAAAAAAGGAACAAGTATTGCTATTTGCTAGTTGTCTCCTGTAGGCACAACTCAACCTGAGTCTACAGTATCATTTCTGAGAATCCAGCTTACCTTCTGTAACAAACAACCTGCCGTGGTGATAAAGTGTAAAACTTCTCAGAGGTAACCTGTAGTAGAAAAATCACCCAACTGGGAAGTATAAAATCCAGCTCCAGCTGTACCACTGAGTAACACTGAGACCTCTGGACAGCCATGGACCTCTCTGGGTCATGGTTTCCTCATGTTTAAAATAAAGGATACCTATAGGATGATTTCTAAACTACTGCCTGTCTAAGAAAAGAAGTTGCTGTTGATAGACCCTTAAAATATTACAGAATTCTATACATGACAGTGTATATGCTTCCATGTGTAAAATAGATAACCAATGGGAATTTGCTGTATGACTCAGGGAACTCAAACCAGGGCTCTGCAACATCCTAGAAGGTTGGAAAGGGGTAGGAGGTGGGAGGGAGGTTAAACAGGGAGGGGACACATGTATACCTATGGCTGACTCATGGTCATGCATGGCAGAGACCAGCACAACTTTCCTTCAATTAAAAATAAATAAGTTTAGGGGAAAATGAAAAAAAAAATACACCCAAAAAACAAACAAACAAAAATATTACAGAATTGTGGCAAAGGAATAATTTCATTTGATACCAAACATATTTCAGGAAGATTGCTAGCTGGCATGACTGGATGCTTTATCATCCCACAAAACATGCACATGAGTGAAGGAGACACTAAATATTAATTAGTGTCAACACTAATTAACTAAATATTAGTTAGAGACAACAGACATAAATGGACTGTACCAAGGCAACCTGGGACATATGGTCACTCTGTCTTCCTCCATTTGGGTAGTTAAAGTATTACTGCAGACCAAAACATATTCAGTTACATTAATTTAAACTTCTTATTTTACCAAATATGACTTCCATTCAGGTAACAAAGCATCTAGTAGATATTATGAATTTATTTGGGATTCTCTGGTGGCTCAGCTGGTAAAGAATCCACCTGCAATGTGGGAGACCTGGGTTTGATCCTTGGGTTGGGAAGATTCCCTGGAGAAGGGAACAGCTACCCACTCCAATATTCTGGTCTGGAGAATTCCATGGACTGTGTAGTCCATGGGGTTGCAAAGAATTGGGCACAGCTGGGCGACTTTCACTATTGGGTCTCAAATGAATTTAATTAAACACAGCCAAAGGCTATTTTGGATGGATGTGAGAGTTGAACTATAAAGAAAGCTGAGCACCGAAAAATTGATGCTTTTGAACTGTGGTGTTGGAAAAGACTCTTGAGAGTCCCTTGGGCTGCAAGGAGATCCAACCAGTCCATCCTAAAGGAACTCAGTCCTGAATATTCATTGGAAGGACTGATGCTTGAAGCTGAAACTCCAATACTTTGGCCACCTGATGCGAACAGCTGACTCATTTGAAAAGTCCCTGATGCTGGGAAAGTTTGAAGGCAGGAGAAGGGGACGACAGAGAATGAGATGGTTGGGTGGCATCACTGACTCAATGGGCATGAGTCTGAGTAAACTCCAGTGATGGATAGGGAGGCCTGGCGTGCTGTAGTCCATGGGGTTGCAAAGAGTCAGACACGACTGAGCGACTGAACTAAACTGAAGTAAAGGCTACTTTGGGCTTCCCAGACGGCCCAGTGGTAAAGAATTCACCTACCATTGCAGGAGACTTAAGAGATGTGTGTTCAGTCCCTGGGTTGGGAAGATCCCCTGGAATAGGAAATGGCAACCCACTCCAGTATTCTTGCATGAAAAATTCCATGGACAGAGGAGCCTGGTGGGCTACAGTCCATGGGGTTGCAAAGAGTCCAACATGACTGAGTGATTAAACACAGACACACACATTCAAAGGCCCTTTTATTTCATACAAAATTTCCCTTGAAAAGTCACAGAACAAAAGGAAACTCTTTGGTGTACTAAAAAAAGGTCATACTGTAAATAAACACTTATAAGAATGCCAATAACCCTGGGGAAAATGCCCTATAAATCCTGAGCAAAGGTGTGAAGCTAGATCCTGAAAGAAGATGGTTCCTTAAACAAAGGCCCTCCTTGGGACTTCCCTGGTGGTCCAGCAGTGGCTAAGACTCCGAGTTATCAATGCAGAGAGCCCAGGTTCAATCCCTGGTCAGGGACCTAGATCCCACATTCTGCAACAAAGATCAAAGATCATGCATGCCACAACTAAGACCTGGTGTAGCCAAATAAATAATAAATACCTAAATAAATAAAAGAAGAAAGGCCCTCCTCCCCCAATCATGAGCTTCAATGCAATCTCAGACTTACTTGTATCCCTTTGGCGTCAGGATGCACTTGGAGTCATGCTGGCAGGGGTTCAAGTCCTGGGCACAGAAGTCCAGTTTCTCCTCACACAACTCTCCTGTTAACAGGGCAAATGGCATTAGGTCATAGAGAAAGGTTAAAAGCTTTCCTGCCAGCAGGCCGTGTCATGGGTCTGAGAGGTAAGCATAGCTTGTGATTGGCAAAAATAAAAAATCACAAGGCATGGAAGCAGAAGATCCAAAATGCTGGTTCTGCTGCTAAACACTTCTATGACTTGGGACAACACAACTACTGCAAACTGTGAGTAGGAGGAGCCCCTTTAGAATGTAGTACACCAGAGGAAGAGGAAATATGGATGCTTTTCATTTTTATTCATTCTTTTTCATTTGGACTTTTTATTGAGGTATAATATATATTCAAAAGATAAATGAGTAGCTAACACATGGTCACAGACTGAACCCATTCATATAACCAGCATGCATATCTGAAAACACAGCATTTACCAGCATCATTTACCAGAGGCTTGACTCCAAGGATAAGTAACCACTACCCTGACCATAGATTATTTGTGCCTGTTTTTGAGCTTGATGTAAATAGAATCATTTGGTAGGTATCCTTTTATATCTGGCTCATTCTGTTGTTTTATGTTTGAAAAAAAAAATAATTCTCAAATCTTCAGGGTCTCCAAGGTCTTATAAGCCCAGAAAAAAAAAGACTGTTTCCTTTTTATGACTTATTGGAACAGCCCAACAGAATACGCCTCAGCTACATCCATCACGACAGAAAGAAAACAGCAAAAGGAGAATCAATCAAGATAGAGAATGTACACTTCTTTCCATCAACTAGTTTATAAAGAATAATTGTCATCCATAAATAAGAACTACAAGCATAACCATGTCGATTCTAGACTCTCTGTGCTGAATTGCATGTCTGATTATCTCTAAGGAGATTTCTTCATATACAAATAATACAATCATATATTATTTTCAGACACATTAGACCAAATATGATTTTCAGTGAGAACACTTTCCTGATCATTGTGTGAGATTTTTAAGATGTCGGGAAAAATATAAGATTTAAAAGTTCTTTGCTTTTCTACCTTACCTTTAAATGATTTTATATGCAGTAAATAAAGGAATAAAGTGATACATCTATAGGCAGCTGTTGTTCATTTCCAAGAAACAATTAGAACTTTTATGTGTTCAAAGTGGTGTAGATTCAAAGCAGCATTGGTTAAAAAATCAGGAGTCTGAAGCAAATCTCTTTGTTGCAGACTGTTCTTCTAAGGTATACTTAGCCAAATGGTAGAAATAGTTGCCTAACAGCTAAATTTGGTATATCATTTATACTTCAAGGATCTTTTCCCATGGTTTAAGTATATACATGTACTCAGTTTGGAATTACATCAATGTGGTGTATAATTAGTTTTTTCCCTGTCTCTTAAAGAGAACTAATTGCACTAAAAGTCTCATATATTTCTTTTATAAGAAGACATTCTGTGTCTTTAAATCTGTGATACAAAGAATTTTTATCAACATATACATGATGAGCTATTTTTAAACAGGGTTTATTTAAAGCTTTTTACTTTCAACTAGTATTACTTTAAATGATACAGCTTGATGGAATGTATTCATTATAATCTATCAAGCTACTGTGATGAAACTGCTGTCAGTTTTCAAATTAAATCTATCCAGTTGGATACAGACTCTTTACAGTAGTCTGTATCTAAGGCAGTTTAAATATTATTCTATGTATGCTTCACTTTATACGCAAATAATAAGTTATTTGAAAAATGATAAGAGGAAATGCTTTACTTCTTATTCATTGTGATTTAATATAATCCAATCCAATCCAATCCAATCCAATTAAGACATTCTAAACCACAGTTCATAAGGATTTACTAGATGATACTGGACTAGATGCTGGGGCTTACAAGGATGGATGTAAGGGACTCTGCTCTCAATCAGCTCCCAGTCTACCAGTAGAGAAAGTCTGAGCTGGAGACAGAACACAGAGAAAGAACTTCATTTCTAAGAGAAGAAAACAGGAGTCAACCCTTAATTCTGTTAAGTATTTCTCCATAAACTTAAGGTGGAAAAGAGTGAGAAAGGAGATCAGTCTAAGAAACTGTTGACTAAACAACAGCTTTTTGCTTGCCAGCTTAAATGTGAAAGCTACCTCAATATCAAGATTTCATGATTTTATAAGGAATCTATCTTAAAAGAATAGCATGCTCTTGTTGTTTAGTCGCTCAATCATGTCCGACTCTTTTGTGACCTTATGGACTGTAGCCTGCCAGTCTCCTCTGTCCATGGGATTCTCCAGGCAAGATTACTAGGGTGCGTATCCATTCCCTTCTCCAGGGGATCTTTCAGACCCAGGGACTGAACCAACGTCTCCTGCATTGGCAGGTGGATTCTAACAAATGAGCCACTTGGGAAGCCCATAAGAATCCATAGCAGTACATTAATCAATACTAATAACTATACTAATTACTTTAGCCATCAGAACAGCAATGCTAATTGCTAAAGTTGTGTATGATAGGTCATTGTGACCATCACATAGCTGCACATTTGACTCTGGTAAAACTGGCTGGTTACTTCCAAAGGACTTATCTTCATTTAAGTATCACCAAGTATGATAATACTAACAAATAATACAAAGCATTATCTGTTTCCCATTACTGCCTGACTCACTTTTAAAGCCCAATCTTCCACCCTATATTCTTGTCACCTGTGTCTAGTCACCATTTTATGAATTTATCTCAACTCTATGCCTGGGTTAATGGTGCTTCCTTTTGCCTTAGTAACTTTAATAAGTTCTGCTGTCAATTTTCTCATCCATTATATAACCTATTCTTTATGAAATCTTCCTGGATCTTTTCAACCATCTCCTACATGTTATTAAGGGTGGCATTATACATCAATTTGTTTCAATAATTTTTTATATCATGTTTGCTTGTGATTCTGTTAAGGCACATGTATTTTGTGTATTTATTTATTGACTTAATAAACATGTATAACAGTGCTTACTGCTGTGTATCAGGGAGGAGCTTCCCAGGTGGCTCAGTGGTAAAGAGTGGTAAAGAGCTTGCCAGTGCAGGAGATGCAAGAGACGTGAGTTCAATTCCTGGACTGGGAAGATTCCCTGGAGAAGGAAACTGGCAATCCACTCCAGTATTCTTGCCTAGAAAATTCCATGGACAGAGAAGCGTGGTGGGCTATGGTCCACAGGGTTAAAAAGAGTTGGACATGACTGAGCATGCATGCATGCTGTGTATCAGACTGCTTTAATTAAACATTGCATAAATAAACATTGCATAAATAAGTAGTTGCTTAATGTTCATGACAACCATATAAGGTAAGCTTGTAGGGTTGTACTGCTTTGGATGCACTGGGTATTCATTAGTGTTTATCTCACTTCTTTTCTTTGATTGGAAGATCACTCAGAGCAGCATGTTTTGAATATTTGTCTTTATATCTCTCTAGGGTATGGGATAATGACATAATAAAATAATATTTGTTGAAAGAAACATTCATGCCTTTTAAGGAAAGAACTCTATCTTGTTGACCTATATTAAACTTCTTTGAGTTCCACCTTTAGATATTTTTTCTCTTTAATTTCTACTTAATGATTAGCCACTCATCATTAACAATAATTAGCTTATGTTCTTTCCTTTAAACATCACTTAAACACTTTTTAAATATTAAAAATAAGTGCTTTCATTGAACTGTTCTTGAATTTCTTCTAATTACATTGTGTTCTGCTGTATTTGGGGGAAGTCAGCTTTCAAATAACATCTCACAGTGGTAAGATATAGAAGCTTAATATAAAATGGGAAATGAAGCAAGCTCCATAGACAAATGCAGGGAGATTTACCTAGTCCTAAACCAGTAAAAGGAAAACTGGACATTTGAACACTGTGTTAGATTTCTGAGAAGAATGGAAACAAAAGGCTCTAACAGTAATGCACTCATATGTTTTTAATTGTTAATACTACTGAACTATTTCTCCCAAACCTCACAGTATTGAGAGGATATTATGTACTTTTTCTTTTTGAAGTATGTATAGTCAGAGCTAGTACTGAGTTAGTGGAAAAATTGGGGGGAAAATAAAGGAAAGGAAAGTTAACTGAATCTGTTTCTTTTTTTCTTTTTTTTTTTGATGATCCAAGGCCTTCTTGATATCATATCATCAAGGGCTCCCTCCTCTCCTGAAATGATGAAGTGTGTGAGGTGACAGAATGGATGGAAAGGTGAGCTGTAATCTATTAACTTATAAGCTGGTCTTTACATCTCTAACATGGCATTGGGGGAAAGGTAAGTCAGGCCATTGAAGTGGTTAAGGGCAATGTGGTTGGACACAGGTTAAATTTCAGTGCTCATAAATCCCTCAAGAGACAGAGTCTAGGCAAACGTTGGATTAATAATTTGGCTCCAACCAACTCCACAAAATCCCAGTAAATCCTATTTATTTGGGTTCATCCTGAGCCCTTAAAACTCCCCAATGACAAAACAATAGCATGGAACCCAATCATTGCCTGGCATTTGTGATTTCACTTTTGATCAGATGAGCAAATTAATCTTCTTTGTGCTTCTAGCTTTCAGTGTTTTCTGTTGATGAGAAGGTAAAGCTCTGCGTATGTGTTGGCTGGTTGCCTGTGTTGTAGAGAAGAAACAGAGGAGTCGACCAGGGAATGTACCGTTACCTTCTCAAGATAACAGAAGTTAGTGAATGATCAACTGAAAATTGTGAAGAGAGAACAGTACATGTCCTAAACAGAGGGTTTTTTTTTTTGGTAAGAAAGTGACATCTAGATTTTAGATCACATCTTCCTGATTGTGTCTGTCAGTTACGTGTGGCAGACAGTGAGGTTTGAAATGACTAAGCTCTACAATTATATTAATGAGAGCTGTTGACGCAGTAAGGCAGGAGTGATGCCCTCTCCTATAAGTTATCCTCAGAGTCCAGAAGAAGATGTAATTCACAGCTTACTGAGCATCTGTATATGTGGTCTTTGTGAAGAATCTGATATAGCAGTAATATGACTGTATATCCTGGCTTGCTCCGGACAGTCCTGCTTTATACCTGCTGTCCCAAGGTGATTTTCAATAGTGTCCCCATGCACTCACATACACATGCCCTGATTTGGGTGACAAATGCTATGGTCACCTTGTGGGTGGAGCAGTAAAAGCTGGATCATCAGAGTTAATGCTCTGTTTGGAGTAAAGAGTGAACCAGCATAAAGAGATCCTGGGGAGAAAAAATTATTACTTGGGTGAAATGACATGTGGGTTACTGAGTCACTGCTTGGAATAATCTTCTACGACTTATTTGATATAAAACAATGGACTGGTTGCAGAGAAGTGAACTATTTTATTGTTCTGGGCCCCAGGTCTTTACGAGTAAAATAAGATTCTGGAATTGAAGTTGTGCAAGGTCAACTGTGGCTATTTTTTTAAAGGCAAAGTGCTTCTAAGGAGATGGATAAGGCAGATAGCAAGTCAGCAAAGGAAGCATCATGCCTTAGCTGAACCAAACAACATTACTGCATCAGTGGTAAGAATAGTGTTGGCATGTACCTTAATTCCACTGAGGTACCAATACTGTGCATATTACTGCAACGAGGCAGAAATCTCTATGAACTTGATGGTTCCTATGGGAAACAGTGCCTGGAGCGGGCCTTGTGTCCTGCTTCGGTTTAGATCCATGGACCTAATTTTAAAGTTCCCTACTTCTTAAACACATGTGGCCCTTCCTTCATCTTCATTTGTACTTCTGGTGTCTTATGTCATCTTTTTATTTGCATATCTTGTTACCACACTCACTGAAATAGTTTTAGAACTCTTCCACAAACTTCTTGCCTGATATCTACGGTGAGATCTGCCTTTGCATTTTTTTTAACAAATGATTCTGGTAGCCAACCTCCAGATTTTTAACATCACCATACACTTTGAGTACATACTATATAAGAAGACTGGTGTTAATGCGAGGAGTACGATGGTGAATAACAAAAAATGATATTCCTGTTCTCATGGATCTCATATATGAGAGGAGGAGGAGAAAGATATTGATCCAATAATTTCACAAGTACCTATAAAATAACCTGAGTGATGAAGGCTAATATGTGCTCTGGTTTGCTCTAGAAGGGCAACTGACTGTAAGGGAGGTTTTTTTTTTTTTTTTTTTTTTTTTCTGAAGAAGTAGGGCTTGGATTGCAGGTGAAGAGGGGATAAAGAGCACTGGCAGAGGTTCTGTGCAGGAGGTAACATGGAAAACATGAACTCTGAGACACTGGGAGTGAGCTGGGAGAGCACGGTGGCAGAGAAGGTCACAGAGGGTAGCAGGAGCCACAAGGCAGAATGTCTTTACTTAATGAGCAGTGAGTGCCATTGAAGGGTTTTATGATGGAGGATGGCCATCTGACATCTGTATCTTGGAAAGAACATTCTGGCTCTAGTGGAGGATGGATTGCACAGAGACAGATACAAATGGTGAGAGACGACACAGTTGGTACTCAGGTGATTGTAGAGGAGATGTAGATAGTCTGGAGAGACATTTGGGAAACAAAAGAGATGGGAACTGGTGTTGGATTGGGTGGGCATAGGGGAGAGAGGAAGCTGTCTGGAACTTCTAGATTTCTAGAAGACTGGTACGAAGACTGGAACTACCTTTCAGTGACACAGAGAACACTGAAAAGATTAGGTTTTCTGGGGCAAAAATCAAGAGTTTGAAATATAGTGATGAGTGTCATGGGTTGAATTTGTTCCCCCTCTAGCTCCCCCTCAAAAATATGTGCAGCCCCTCAGTACCCCAGAATGGGATCTTATTTGGAGATAGGGTTTTTACAGAAGTAATCAGGTTAAAATGAGTTCTGCAGGTGGGCCCTAATCCGGTATGGCTGATGTTCCTACAGGTGTCTATGCTGTTGTGTCCGACTCTTTGCAATCCTTGGGACTGTAGCCTGCTAGGCTACTCTCTGCATGGGATTCTCCAGGCAAGAATACTGCAGTGGGTTCCCATGCCCTCCTCTGGGGATCTTCCCAACCCAGGGATTGACCCTGTGTCTCCTGTACTGCAGGTGGAATGGCTCAGGAATCACCCCTGAGCCACTGGGGAAGCCCATGATGTTCCTACAGGACAAGAAACCCAGCACAGAGGGCAGCCCATATAACAGACAGAGAGGGAAGATGGCCATTGACAGGCTAAGCAGAGATGTCTGCAACAGGTCCTTCTCCCAAAAGGCTCTAATGCCACTGATACCTTGAGTTTGGACTTCTAAACTGCATAACTGTGAGACATTAAACTCCTATAATTTAAATCACCCAGTTTGTGATAGTTTGTTATAGTAGCACTAGTAAACCAAAATAGCTGGTAAATTCTAAATTATTGGGTGTTTATAGTGGGGAATAAAACTTTCAACTTATGCAACTATTTCTTTTCTTCTCTCACTCTTTTTCTCCTTACATCTTTCCTTCCCTCCCTTCTTTCCCTTCCTCCCTTCTGCCTCTTTCCTTTTTTATTTCATTCCGTGTGACTCTTCTCTCCCATGTCTGAAATACTCTTTAAGCTTCCCCAACAGAGTCTGTAATAAGTAATGAACAAGGAGAGGAAGTAGCCCCTAACCATGACCTTTGCATTTCAAGAGTCAAGGTTCGAAAAGAGCATATCAGTTTGGTTTAGCTCTCCATTCGCTGCCGGAGTTGGATGCCTCTCTGAGAAGCATTTTGAGTCTTGGTTGACTTGGACCAATCAGTCCTTGGCCCTCTCTCCAAGAGGCATTGGCATTAAATGGTGAGGATTGCAGGACAGGCCACCCAAACAGTAATGAAGATTCTCCTCCTCTTAGGGTATTAAAGGTGATAATGGCAAGAGAATCATAAACTACTGTCTTACGGGTATGGGGAGAAAAGTGAGTTTAATTTCTGTTTCATCTATTTAACAATAAATCTGGAGACTGGCTTGAACTTTGAGTAACAGTTGCAATGAAAAACAACTACTAACATCTTTATTATCATTAATTACAAAATAATAATCTTGAAAGTGTTTTATTAAATTACATCAAAGTCATCAAAGCTTATGGTAGGTGGATGACACCTGAGTTGAGCCTTGTCACTAAAAACAACTTACATTTTCTAAAGACACACTTCTAAAACATGCTTTTTCTTAAAATATACTGGTTTAACTTATGGCACAGTTGAAAATTCTTAACTGCGGTGATTCTTTGTCAAATCAATGAATAATGAAGATATCATATAATCCATGAGAGAGAATATTAATTTTTTCCTGAAACTAGTAAGAATAGTGTAGGAGGAAATTAACAACATATAGTAGAAGTATTTTACATGTATTCTGGAGTGGTGCTGTTAAACTTGACCAAAATTCAAACTTAACTTTAGTTTAACAATTTTCATAATAATATATTGGGGAGAAACTATTTTGAACTAGACTCAGCAAATAAAAGGATGTGCATGACAAAGTCCTTACTCTGGAGGAGTTAAAATCTGGAAAAAAATAGAGACATAAGATAGATGCTTAAGTTTTCCTTAAGTTTCATTTAGTGACTGGTGATGGACAGCATCATGCCCTACAAACTGGCTGAATAACTTATTGTTTTATTTATTACTGAAAAATATACCATACAGATGCAAAATTGACTATTACCCTTAAAGAGACTTCTCTTGGCAAGGTAAACTGTGCCATTTAGAAAAGAAGACATTTTTGAAGAGTTGTTGGATTGACAATTAGTTGCTTTCCATCTACCAAGAAATTTAGGCGACAGCATATCTTGCAGAAGCTTACTCAGTTATCAAAGCCTGCTTAACAGAGAAGAGGTTGTCCCTAGATCAGGGTTCCAGGAATGTTCCAACTCAACTCTGTTGATTATTCATTTTTTTCACTAATTAAGCAATAAGAAAGTGTGGGTTTTAATTAGTAAGTATCTCATTTATATTTTTCCAAACATTAGCACTGTACGTTCAGGTTGGCCATATTTACAAACATAACAAATGATTTTAGATAGAGGCATATGACACTGTTGGAACGCTTAACTCTCACTAGTTTTTGCTAATATAAGCAGATTAGTTTCTTTCTTCTCTGAAACAGAAACAATCTCAGGGTCCATTTGGGGGATCATGGATGTATGAAGGGAGTGGAAGGATTCCGCTGCAGCCTGTTCTTATTCCTATTGACAAACTCTACCAAGCTAGTTTCTTTTTAATACGAAAGGATCATTGATATTAATAAAAATGGAAAGGTAACTTATGACCACAATCTGGATAACTGAACCAGAATTCTAGTGTTAAATTTAATCTGTTATGACATTTTCAAATACACTTATAACAAAGGAGGAAGTCTGGTTGAATTCCTGACGGCATCCCCAAGCCACAGAGTTCTGGAGGGTCAAACACGTCATTCTTCAAATACTTGCATTGTGAGCTCTTCCTTCAATCAAGAAAAACCTGGAAAAATGCTACTAATTCTACTCTACATGAATTGGCACAGCAAAGAAAGGTATCAAAAAAAAGCAACCTACTGGAAGTAAATTGATATTTCACTTCCTAAAGTTACACTACTTGAGAGTAAGGGATGGATAGCTTTATTTATAGTTTTGTATCTCTTCATTGTCATTGTATTTGCCAGCAAATTATCTGCCACAAATTAGATACTCAATGGCTGTTGAAAAATGTGAAAGACACCACTTATTTGATTGCTTTTCAGAGGAAAATACTTTATACATGTTAAGGAGAAGAAGACCCGGATGGCATAAGGGATAATATAAGAAAGAAGAGAGAGTAAGGAACAGTGGTAGCAGATTCATGTTCTGAGATCCCAGCCTCATGTATGCCCTTGCGGGCTGGACTTGATAGGCTACCCTGTTAACTCAGATATCCTGATAATCTTGTCTGCCAAATGATGACTATCCCAATGGGAAACAGAGAGGATGAACTCTGGAATCAATAGTAAGTATGAGTGTAAGTGGAATGTTTGAGAAAGATTAAGTTAAACAGACCTGAATGTTTTTCATTATCCAATTTAAAAAATTCTGTGCAATTCCTTAAAAATTGTACATTTCTCATTTGTTCTTATTCATATAAAGAATACAATCCTCTCTCCTCTCACAGACCTTGCAGGGAGATGGATGGACTGTATTAGATGGTGGATACAGCTGATGGGATTATGGGAGCCATTCCAGGACAGGTTAATTGAATTGGACCTGAAAGAAAAGTATTTGTTTCCTCTTCTTTCACTGAACCAGGCCAGTCCTATTTGTTCCATGGTTTGCTCATTGTTATAATCCCAGGCACCGGAGCACATTAACATAAGCAGATGCCCAGTCCCCAATATGGATAGTCAGTATCCTTATCAGTAGTGATAATAATAAATGAATTTATTTCCATCAGTAAGTAAAGAATTACTTATGAACAGAGAGTTTCTTCTTCTTATTTTTATAAAAGAGCTAATTCTTCTTAAAGGTTCCTTTTAACAATAATCTGATGCTTTCTTACTTGTGTTTACTACCCTGAAATTTGTTCTATCAATTAGCAGTAGTTAACTGACTTTCATAATACGATCAATAAACTATCCAGAGCATACCCACGTCTCTAAACTTAAGCAAATCTGTTAGTATAGAAATATAGAGAACTGATCTTGAGGCTGTGAATTTTTGAAGATATATTGCTATTGCTAAGTCGCTTCAGTTGTGTCCGGCTCTGTGTGACCCCATAGACGGCAGCCCACCAGGCTCCCCTGTCCCTGGGATCCTCCAGGCAAGACCACTGGAGTGGGTTGCTGTTTCCTTCTCCAATGCATGAAAGCATTGGAGATATATTAGCCACTGATAAATGTCCTCTTGGTTCAAAGGGTGCGCAAAATGGGACACACGCATAATGAACACTGCCAGAGTGCAATCTCTCATGAGATAAAGTTTATCATAATTCAAAACAGAAAGGCTCAAGGAAATATGTTATAAATGTGGGGAATTAATATGTTTCAAAAAAGAAAACCATTTTATATTCTCACTTTTGTTCTTTATGATATGAAATGGGTTGCTCTATAATGCTCATTTGCCAGAAAGTTTGATTACACTTTGTATTCAAAAACTATTATCTTTATTTAAAAACTAGTCAAGTAGCTATATTTTGCCATTCACTTTCTTGGAATGAGAAATGATTGCTTCATACTGGTGAAACAATTGACCTAATCTGAACTTGCAATGAAGAATCAAAGCCAACGAGCTTGACAAGGGCTAATGTTTTATGTATTCTCATATCACTTTCAATTCTGAGCACAGTATCCTGAATAATGTATTTTCTCAATAAATATCTTCTGAATTTTTTTAAATGGAAAAATTTACCTCTTCAAATCAATAAATAAAAAGGAGGTGTTTTTCAGTACTTCCTCACTGGAACATTATGTCTAAATAATGCAGCCAATTCCAACAACCACAAAAACTGCAGAAATATTTAATTTTGTTTTCAGAATAAATCAGTCCAAATTATATTGACTAAGGCTTGGTTAAGCTAAACTGTTGTTCTGGGCTCAATGGGCATTGTCTATTAACTACAGAGCAAATAGGATCCTTAAAATCTTTTCTAAGATTCAAATGCATTTAAGAAGGCTTGGAAAGGTTGGAAGATGAATGCAAACCACACAGTATAATTAGGCTGCCAAAGTACTCTCTCTAGTTAAAACAGACTGCAAGTACAACGGCACCTATATTGACACTGATAAATAGACTTTACACATCTTGAGGCATAATTAATGAGAGAAGGAGCCACTGTCAATAAGAGATCATGAAAATCCAAAAATATACAAAAAACCCTAAAAAAAGGCAGCCAAATTGAAGAGTTCTTCAGTATTCAATATTTCCTTATACTTCAAAGTATAATAAGAGGGCAAAGAAAACCAAAGACTTATTCATAAATAAATCTTTTCCTTTGGATGTAAGTATGGTAAATAAAATGAAAAATAATAATTTTTTAAAAAGACAGTACTGAAAACCATTGGGGGAGAAATTTCCTTCATGAATATAACTTATTTTAGGTAGAATTTTCTCTATCAAAAGTTTGTTAGAATTCCTCCATCACTGAGAATGACATCAATCATATAAACCATGTCACTGTAGCGATGACAACTGAAATTAAATGATGGAAAACTTGAACTTGTCCTCTATGACAGCCCTTGATATTTCTAGAGTTTAGACATCTAACATTTTCAAGTGTTTTCTTATACATTCTTCCATTCTTCCACATTATTCTCAAACATCAAAATGAAGTGGGTCAGATGTCATTAAAGATTGTGAGAGGCCCCAGAGTTGATACATTTTAGTGCCTGGATGAGAAATTTGAGCTTTTCCCGTTAGCTTCATAAATTCATCAGTATCCCACCTGCCCTATGTCATGGAAGGTAGGCTGGTCATCAGGATAATTATACAGGCACCAATTAGACACTTTCTTGTTTTCATGTGTAGATTAAGTAGATTGCTTGTCTGCATCTGAATTTTGTGACTATGGATTTACCCTTTTCAAATGTGCATGATGGTCAATTATTTATAGCCAGCTGAGGAGACAGCAGAAGGAAAGCTTGTTTGGCACTAAGGATGAGTCAGAACCACTATGGGATGTGAAAAATGCCAAATCTGGAATATGGCAGTAAATAAGAAGGGACTAATTCCAGGGGAAGGTCCCGAAGTTAGAATGCAGGCCATGGGTTCAGTTAGACACTTATTTGCATCTGGACCCCTAATCCCAGGTGGCGCTAGTGGTAAAGAACCTGCCTGCCAACGCAGGAGACATAAGAGACACAGGTCCAATCCCTGGGTCAGGAAGATCCCCTGGAGGAGGGCATAGCAACCTACCCCAGTATTCTTGCCTGGAGAATCCCCATGGACAGAGGAGCCTGGTTAGCTACAGTCCATGGGATCACCAAGAGTCAGACACAACTGAAGTGACTGAGAACACACACATCTTCAGGTAAGTGCTTTGTTGCTCTTTTATACAAAGCAAGTGAACAAATGAAAGTCGGTCAGTCGAGTCTGACTCTTTGTGACCCACGGACTGTAGTCTGCCAGGCTTCTCTGTCCCTGGGATTCTCCAGGCAAGAATACCAGAGTGGGTTGCCATTTCCTGCTCTACAGGATCTTCCCAACCCAGGGACTGAACCCAGGTATCCTGTTCTGGCAGGCGGAGTCTTTACTGTCTGAGCCACCAGGGAAGTCCTGTTTTATAGAAGTTATTGATCAAATCTTTTTTTGCTCATATTTACAGACTTCTTTGGGGCTTCCCAGGTAGCTCAGTGGTGAAGAATCCCCCTGCCAAGCAGGATACATGGGTTTGGTCTCTGGGTCGGGAAGATCCCTAGACAGAGTAGCCTGGTGGTCTACAGTCGATGAGGTTGCAAAGAATCGGACACGACTTAGCGACTGAATAACAACAGAGTTCAACTTAATGATACGTCAGCTAATGACAGAGTTTCTTTTTACTTACAGAAATCACTCTGAGTACTATAAAGACGTTGAAGCTTCATTTCTACTTATGTTTGGGATTCAAATAATAGAAAATGATTTGACTGCTTTTAAAAGCAAATTTAGTCAGCAGCAGGTTCTTGGAAATAAGAGACATCTTTTGTAAACACAAGCATGAAATTTAGTCAATACATGAAACCACATAATGATTTAAAACACTATCATACTGTCAAGCTTGCTCCTGAGAGTATGTATATATATAACTATTTAAGGACATATTCTTGAGACAGAATAATGGCCACTGTGTTTCCTGAGATAGAATCAGGCCTTAGAAGTCTCTGTCCCAAACCACCAACTGTTTTAGTACTTGTAAAAAAGACAATATTTGACCAAGGATGGTATTGGATGCATTAATCCACAGAGAATGTACAGACTATATTTTATACATTCTCAAATAAGACAAAACTTTTTTTTTCATGCTTTTTAACTTAACTCTGCACATAGTAAGAGTAAGTGAACAACCAATAAATCCTCTGAACAATGTAGCAGAAAAAAATGAAGAGGAGACAGAGCTACTATATAATGTAGTCCATGTTAGTCTTTGAATCATACTGCTAATGCCATATATACAACTGGAACTGTCAAGGCAAGCACACCCTTTTAGGATAATGTGCCTAAACTTGGCACTTGAAACTGTGGTAAGCTGAATGAGTAAAAATACAATATTATTAGATATAATTCTGAATTTTTAAGATAAAAATTCAACAAAGATTCCATGATGACTCCCTGGACATGTTGATCACCCTTGCCACTACAGGACTTTCCTTCCCAGACCCTGCTATATTTGGGAAATCATGCAGACCCTAAATGCCAAAGATTCAATATGATCTTTTTATGCTTTAAAATACTGCCTAGTACATGTGACATTCTATGAGTTTGACGTCATTTAAAAAAAAAAACAACCAACTTCTTGGGCTTTGTAATTTTTATCTCATAAAATGTTTTAATAAATGTATACACCTCAATATTTTTCATGTTTCAAATTACTGAAGATATTAATTTAAAATTATGGGAAAATTCTCACTATTTAACATTTTTTCTACCTACAGTCTACCTACTGCACTAACTGACTTACATTTTTCATGATAAAAACAATACATTTGGAATGTCTTTAAAAAAGGAAAAGCGTACAGGCAAGAAGAAACTAGAAAGCATTAGTCTTTCTTTTTTGCCACTTCTTCTGCCCACTCAGAAAGCTTCTTTTGCAGCCTTCCGGAAATTGGTAAAGTGCATTTCAGACACCCTTTTGTGAGTGTTTGGTGTAGCTATCCACATATCAAGGATCTGAATGACTGATTTGACATATTCATATCAGATTTCATTTTAGTCAACATTCCTTTTACCACGTACACACCATGAAATCTATATAGCTTTAAAAGAAAAAGGGAAACTGAAATAAAATCATAATAGACTTAAAAGGCAACTAACCTTTTTCCACCTCATTCAGATTAGCAGCTGGCAGCAACAAAGACAGAAGAGACAAAAGACGTTTTACATCGCAGTACACAGCAGAGCACAGGAAGCCAAAGCACAGCATTAACAACAGAGAAGCCCAGGGTGAGAGAGCAAACTGAAGCAAGGCTCACATTTCTTACCTACAGCCGGGCCAAACGCACAAACAAGGAGAAAATGAGGCAAAAGGCAGACGCCATCACAGGCAGCGAGAGATCTCAGCTAAACCAGGCGACTTAACAACAGGCAGCTTTACTTGTAAGATGTGCACATAATGGTTTGTGTGTGGGCATTGGAGATTTGGAAAACAAAGAGATAATGGAAAAATTAAAATGTTCTGAATTTTTTCTGCAAAATACATTCTAAGTTTTTACATGCCCAACTTGTATGGAAACTTTCACTTACTGAACGTATGCCATTCCCATCAAGCAATATCCATGGTTAAAAAGTGATCAATTCTGTTTTAACTTGGTATATGGTCTTATGAGAAGAGGGTTAATTAAAAACAGTCTCAAAGCAGATACAGGGTTCTGCCTCTTAGGAAACATGCAAAACCACATTTTTCAGTGCAACATCTGAATTCATAGAGCTTATTTAGGAAAAGGTGTCAAGTTTTTCAACATCTTAAGGGTGCCATGTTTCCAATGTTCATTTTTATAACTTTTGAGCTAGTTTAATTTGAGGAATTCTTTGACAATTCACTTTCAAGAAATGCCTTGTTTTTAGAAAGGATATAATAACAGCTTTTAAAAAATGATAAACCGTAAGAAGAAACACAACTCTCAAGCTAATACTGAAATCCTGGAATGGATTTTTAAATTATTTGTTTAGCCATTTCAGAGTCTTACTTAATCCTTAACACAGTCATTTTAATTTAGAGTCATGGTGAATTAAAGCTTTCCAAAGATTAATCTTGTCTAAAGAATCCTAGCAATCAACAGTCATATGCTCTACATTGGACAGATGATGGATCAAATTAGGTAGAAAAGAATGGTTTGGAGGACTTGGGTGGGGAAGGGAGAGTAAGGGTTACATAACAGACAGACTATACTGACTCTTAAAATTTATGCTGTCAATCTCTGAAGTAGGAAAGGACAGAGTTTTGTCCTCTAATAAATCAATAACTATGTACTGTGGTATTTTGGTTACACGGGCTTAAATATATTTAATAAATTTCCCAATGGTGGTTCATTTAATTTGAAAATGGGTAGCCGTGTTTTATAGCCTGCTCATCACACCATGACCTCGTTCTGAAACTGCTTTCAGATCTCTGAATTTTCTCTGTTAACAAATCATATCCATTTTGATTCTTGACATGTGTGCTAAATGTAAAAATTTTCACCATAGTAATTTATGAGCTTTCCCTATGAAGTCTTATTTGCTCCTAGTAAAGAGTTCATTTTCTCATTGAATGCCTCAGAGAGATAGAGTAAAAAAGTCTCCAAGCAGTAAAGCAACTTGCAACTTGAATGATTTTTAAACAATGACAACATTATTATATTCCCTGAGCACAGTAGGGTTTCTGTTCCAAGATCTCAGGCTCATTAATCAGATTCCAAACTTAAATCTCAAACAGTGCAGCCACAATATAAGGAAATGCCTCCTTAACTGCAGACTTGGATGAAGCAGACTTGGATAAAGCTCTGGAGTCCAATTTATACCTTCCTATAATTAAAGGCCACTTATGTGCCACTGATTTCAAAATCTGCAGAAGGTTGGTTGATATTTTGTAAATGAGCTCATTTCACATACAGACAAAAATGCTACAGCTAGTAGATGAGATACAAACATTGCCTGGTTTAGGTATCTGCTCCAATGCCAATTCGCAAAACTCTTCACTTCCCACAAAATCCAACCCACAGTTACAGTGATCATAGTTTCATGTTTTGTATGTTATGAACTTTCTATTGAATGCAATATTTTTATTTATTCTTAGCCTGGATTAAGGCAAATTGATATTAGCAATAGATAAGACCAGGAAAAAAAACAAAAAAACAAAAAAAAACAGAAGAGTCTCAGTTCTTATTAAGCACCAAATAGCTCTTGACTATTTGGCAGGTTCCCGCATCATAGCTTTTTGAGATGTCACATTTTGGTTCAAAAGTGTTTGTGCTAAGCTTTGGAGGTTTTTTTTTTTTTTTTTTTTTTGCATATGTTTCAAAGAAAGAGATCTGACAGCAGGGAAATGAAGCTTTGTAATAACTTCTCAGAGGAAGTTGCACTGAACTGAATCACTTTAAGGTAGAGAAAACATTCAAGAAGA
Source organism: Bubalus bubalis (assembly GCF_019923935.1). Lineage (NCBI taxonomy): Eukaryota > Metazoa > Chordata > Mammalia > Artiodactyla > Bovidae > Bubalus > Bubalus bubalis. The sequence goes on from NC_059163.1 coordinate 77,245,082, forward strand.
TCAGGTGTGGGAAGGGAGCCTGGGAAAAGGAAGGAAGAGAAGGGAAAAACAAAGACTCAAAGAAATGGATACAGAATAACACAGCAAATCTAAAGCCAAAGATGGACCCATGGAAACCAGTTCAGAAGAAACTGCTACTTTACATAAATCATCATGAAAAAGGCATGTAGGAACCTGAATGCAGTAGTCTTGTCAGGTCCAGGTTTTCATTGGGAAGGGAATATAGAAAAATTCCTGGTGTCTGTGCTCAGGAACACACTAGCTAACCAAACCGTGCTTGAAATTCTCAGGTCCAACTTGTCCCCATCAGAGTAGGATAGTTTAAGGAGGCCTCTGACATTAAGGTAATTAAGTTATTTCTATAATAATCAGAACAATGATGGGATAAAATAACTATTCTGAGAAGGTACTAGCTCCAGATTTTAGTGCAAGCACTGGGCTGGCTGTACAAGGCTGGATTCCCCAATCCAATAAAACTCAGAATCTCAGAGCAACTCCAAGGGCTTCAGAATTTGTGCACTCATATGAATGGCAAGTACCTGAGGTGTGACACAAGTAATACTGATACGAGTGTCAAAGCTACACAACACCTAAACTCTCTGGCCGCATTAGAACGGGTGCACGTTAGACCGACTCTATCTTTAATTAATGTAACATAACAAAGAACTCAAATTCTGGCCACTAAGGAGTCCACGGGCTGCTTATATGTAATAGAGCAACTGGTGGTACAACATGTTCAAATTTCTACTGGAAACAGTATTATTACATCATATGGCATCAGGTACTTCACTGTTGTGAAAAATAAATCACACCATGGAAAAGGCAGCTGCAGAATTTCTCAGACAGGCCCAGGATGTCAAAACAAAAACTCATTATTCTATTTAGCATTTTCCCACCAAGAAAAGTACCTCTTAAATTGCAAAGCTTGAGTATGCCATAAAAGCTTAAATTTCAATGCTTTTCTAACGAATCCCTGGGAAAATTAATCATACAGCTGTGCTTCCATTTTTCATGTTTATAGATGTTAACACCTCAGTCATCCAAGGAACTATTTTACCCTCTGATATTCTTAACTATATATATGGAAATAAATACAATTAATGAAAAATACCCAGCCAAATGAAAATGGTAATTCTGAATAGAGTGACAGAATCTACTACTCCATGTCTTTCTAACAAATATAACATGTAACATTCTCCTTTTCTCTATCAACTTTAAAACTAAATAAAATAGGATAGAAACTATGAAGTTTCTTACCCAGAGCCACAAAAATCAATCAAAACAGATATTCTGACAGAATAAGTAAGTCATAAACTTGATGTTGACTTTACAGCAAATTGGTTTATCCAGGGCAGAAGTTTATCAGCTTGGATAGTCTTATGAGATTTATCACCCTTATTCCTGACATTTTGTATCAAGATAGAAAAAAAAGGGGAAAGGGGGATAATGGTCTGATAAGATTATCCAAAGTGATCAATGTATATATTCTTGACTGTGACTTAGTTTGAAGGATGAGAGTGCTAAAGGCAAACACTCTCTAATGAAGAAACAAATATAGACATGAAGAATTTCAAATGCTTAATTCTGTTTTGCCCATGTAAAGAAATGCTCCCTTTTCAAATACATATTGGTGGGTTGGTTTGCACAGGAAAAGTGCTTTGCATGAAAATGTCACTCAGTTGTGGGACTAAAAGCTTCAGTATAGTAATTTTCTTTGTGCCAGAAAGCGTTACTTTATGAAGATGCCTGTGTTATAACTGAGCTTGCCAGGACTTTTATTTGGTTGGCTGAAACCATCTTTAACTCTGTTATTACATTACGTCTAATTTCCAAAACACGAATCAGTTATTGAATAATACAACGGTTTACTAGACACATGCAGCATAGCTCCAGTGGCGCTTTCAAATGCAGATTGATGGCATAGCAATTTCCCTTTTCCTACCTGTGTACTCAGGTGGGCAAAGGCACGTGTAGTTATTAATTCCATCGACACATGTAGAGTTATTTTCACAGTCATTATCTTCACAGTCATCAACATTGATTTCACAATTTTCTCCTTCAAATCCATCAGCACAAATACACCTGAACACCAGGGGAAGAAAACAGACATCTTCCTGCATTTTCAAACCATATGGTCTGAATATTGAAAAAACTAAATATACTCATCAGTTACAGAGCTTTTAACAACAGGTAATTGGTTTTTAAAATGTTTTTAAATGACATGGTGCAAGCATCAATTTAAGGGACTGTCCCCCAAATCAGAAACAATTTGAGAAAGAAAATTTATGCTGGCTGCAAGAACTTGCTATGGCAAATAGCCCCCTGGTCCTATAAGTCAATAAATCCAATACATTCGCAGGTCTAAAACATGAGCAAAGTTTACAGCCTTAGATATCTTAATCTTGAATTGTACTCTAATAAAATAACTCATGCTTCTTTGCTCATAAATAAGGAGGAATGATTATGACTTTTTAAAAATTACAACTTTCTACCCTACCTGTAATGTTCTTGATGTCTCAAAGCAAAAAAGAAACCTGTCTCAAAGCAAAGACTAAAACTTTGTCTTTTTTGTTATTATAAAATATGAATATTCTCTTTAAACCTTGACAAATACAATTTTTCCCCCACTGGCATAAAACACCGTACCTTTAATCTTGCTAGGTATCAGAATAATCTATGGGTAAAGTTTTGATGAAAAAGAGACAACTTCATAACCGAATGTAGAAATGAAGCATATGTATTATTAAGTGAAAGTCACTCAGTCGTATACGACTCTTTGCGACCCCATGGACTATAGAGTCCATGGAATTCTCCAAGCCAGAACGCTGGAGTCGGTAGTCATTCCCTTCTCCAGGGGATCTTCCCAACCCAGGTCTCCCACATTGCAGGCGGATTCTTTACCAGCTGAGCCACCAGGGAAGCCATCATTGTATTATAAAAAGTGATATTTCTAACAAGCTTTAGTAGTAGATTAGCATTCTTATGTGAAATCATTAGTGTCGTTATAAGAACTCTGTTTCATGATTCATGAAGTAGATCTGAAGTAACTGTACTGTAAGATTAAACAACTCCAGATTAAAAATGTTCACAGCATGTCTGTCTACTCATATTGCGACATGGAAATGAATCATTAATTTTCTGTTTCAGTGGGATGTACATCTTATCATTACACACTGTCTGTTTTAAAGGAACACACAATATACAACAGATGAAGATATGCCTTGCAGTAGGGCACTACATGGCTATTAATTAGCACAATAGAGCTACTACTTTGTCTTGACCTAATTTGACTTGATTAATATAATGTACACAAGTGTTTTTACATTGCTTGGTTTTGTAGCATCCTAATGTGAGAATGGGACTTCCCAGGTGGCTCTAGTGGTGAAGAACCCACATGTCAATGCAAGAGATGTGGCTTTGATCCCTATGTAGGGAAGATCCTCTGGAGAAGGGAATGGCTACACACTCTAGTATTTTGCCCTGGAGAATTTCATCAAGAGAAGCCTGTCAGGCTACTACCCATAGGGTCGCAGAGTTGGACATGACTGAAGTGACTTAGTACACATGATCTGAGAATACCTCAATGTCTATTTTTCAGTTCAGTTCAGTCACTCAGTCGTGTCCGGGTGTTTGAAACCCCATGGACTGCAGCATGTCAGGCTTCCCTGTCCATCACCAACTCCCGGAGTTTTCTCAAACTCATGTCCACCGAGTCGGTAATACCATCCAAACATCTCATCCTCTGTCGTCCCCTTCTCCTTCTCCCTTTAATCTTGCCCAGCATCAGGGTCTTTTCAAATGAGTCCATTCTTTGCATCAGGTGGTCAAAGTACTGGGGTTTCAGCTTCAGCATCAGTCCTTCCAATGAATATTCAGGACTAATTTCCTTTAGGATGGACTGGTTGGATGTTCTTGCAGTCCAAGGGACTCTCAAGAGTCTTCTCCAACACTACAGTTCAAAATAAACAATTCCTTGGAGCTCAGCTTTCTTTATAGTCCAACTCTCACATCCATACATGACTACTGGAAAAACCATAAGCTTTGACTAGACAGATCTTTGTTGGCAAAGTAATGTCTCTGCTTTTTAATATGCTGTCTAGGTTGCTCATAGCTTTTCTTCCAAGGAGTAAGCGTCCTTTAATTTCATGGCTGGAGTCACCATCTGCAGTTATTTTGGAGCCCAAAATATAAAGTCTCTCACTGTTTCCATCATTTCCCCATCTATCTGCCATGCAGTGATGGGACTGGATGCCATGATCTTAGTTTTCTGAATGCTGAGTTTTAAGCCAACTTTTTCACTCACCTCTTTCACTTTCATCAAGAGGCTCTTTAGTTCTTCTTCACTTTCTGTCATTTGTGTGTCTGAAGTTATTGATGTTTCTACTGGCAATCTTGATTCCAACTTGTGCTGAATCCAGCCTGGCACTTTGCATGATGTATTTTGCATACAGTTAAATAAGCAGGTGACAATATACAGCCTTGATGTACTCCTTTCCTGATTTGGAACCAGTCTGTTGTTCCATGCTTGATTCTAACTGTTGCTTCTTGACCTGAATACAAATTTCTCAGGAGGCAGGTAAGGAGATCTGGTATTCCCATCTCTTGAAGAATTTTCCACAGAATGTTGTATGTAATCCACACAGTCAAAAGGTTTGGCATAGTCAATAAAGCAGAAATAGATGTTTTTCTGGAATGCTCTTGCTTTTTCCATGATCCAACGGATGTTGGCAATTTGATCTGTGGTTCCTCTGCCTTTTCTAAATCCAGCTTGAACATCTGGGAGTTCACAGTTCATGTACTGTTGAAGACTGGCTTGGAGAATTTTGAACATTACTTTGCTAGCGTGAGATGAATGCAACTGTGTGGTAGTTTGAACATTCTTTGACATTGCCTCTTTGGGACTGGAATGAAAACTGGCCTTTTCCAGTCCTGTGGCCACTGCTGAGTTTTTCAGATTTGCTGGCATATTGAGTGTAAAACTTCCACAGCATCATCTTTTAGGATTTGAAATTGCTCAACTGGAATTCCATCATCTCCACTAGCTTTGTTCGTCGTGATGCTTCCTAAGGCCCACTTGACTTCGCATTCCAGGATGTCTGGCTCTAGGTGTATGATCACACCATCATGGTTATCTGGGTCAATAAGATCTTTTTTGTATAGTTCTTCTGTGTATTTGTGCCATCTGTTCTTAATATCTTCGGCTTCTTTTAGGTCCATACCATTTCTGTCCTCTATTGTGCCCATCTTTGCATGAAATATTCCCTTGGTATCTCTAATCTTCTTGAAGAGATCTCTAGTCTTTCCCATTCTATTGTTTTCCTCTATTTCTTTGCATTGATCACTGAGGAAGGCTTTCTTATCTTTCCTTGCTATTCTTTGGAACTCTGCACTGAAATGGGTATATCTTTCCTTTTCTCCTTTGTCTTTCACTTCTCTTCTTTTCTCAGCTATTTGTAAAGCTTCCGCAGACAACCATTTTCTCTTTTTGCATTTCTTTTTCTTGGGGATGATCTTGATCACTGCCTCCTATACAATGCCACAAACTTCCATCCATAGTTTTTCACACACTCTGTCTATACGATATAATCCCTTGAATCTATTTGTCACTTCCACTGTATAGTCGTAAGGGATTTGATTTAGGTCATACCTGAAATGTCCAGTGGTTTCCCCTACTTTCTTTAAGTCTGAATTTGGCAATAAGGAGTTCATGATCTGAGCCACAGTCAGTTCCCGGTCTTGTTTTTGCTGACTGTATAGAGCTTCTCGATCTTTGGCTGCAAAGAATATAATCAATCTGATCCGAGTTGACCATCTGGTGATGTCCATGTGTAGAGTCTTCTCTTGCATTGTTGGAAGAGGAGGATTGCTATGACCAGTGCATTCTCTTGGCAAAATCTGTTAGCTGTTGCCCTGCTTCATTTTGTACTCCAAGGCCAAATTTGCCTGTTACTCCAGGTATCTCTTTACTTCCTACTTTTGCATTCCAGTCCCCTATAATGAACATAACATCTTTTTTTGGGTGTTTGTTCAAGAAGGTCTTGTAGGTCTTCATACAACCATTCAACTTCAGCTTCTTCAGCATTATTGGTTGGGGCACAGACTTGGATTACTGTGATATTGAATGGTTTGCCTTGGAAACAAACAGAGATCATTCTGATGTTTTTGAGATTACATCCAGGAACTGCATTTTGGGCTCTTTTGCTGACTATGAGGGCTACTCCATTTCTTCTAAGGGATTCTTGCCCACAGTAGTAGATATAATGGTCATCTGAGTTAAATTCACCCATTCCAGTCATTTTATTTCACTGATTCCTAAAATGTCAATGTTCACTCTTGCCATCTCCTGTTTGACCACTTCCAATTTACTTTGATTCATGGACCTAACATTCCAGGTTCCTATGCAATATTATTCTTTACAGCATCAGACTTTACTTCCATCACTAGTCACATCCACCACTGGGCGTTGTTTTTGCTTTGCCTGTGTCTCTTCATTCTTTCTGGAGTTATTTCTCCACTCTTCTCCAGTAGCATATTGAGCACCTACTGACCTGGGGAGTTCATCTTTCAGTGTCCTATCTTTTTTGCATTTTCACACTGTTCCTGGTTTCTCAAGGCAAGAATATTGAATTGGTTTGCCATTCCCTTCTCCAGTGAACCACATTTTGTCAGAACTCTCCACCATAACCCTGTTTTTAATATTGAAATATCTCTAATATCTATGAGAGGGACTAATATATATCTTCCTTATGAATTGAATTTCTAGTATTCTTTTTAAAATAAAGCCCTTGGATTTAAAAATAAAAAAAAATCATGTTTTCTTATTCTTGTTTCGATCCTTCAGACACAGATCATAGACTAATGGCCTACCAGAATCCATCTTTTTCTCCTTCTTTTAAGTGGCAAGTTCCTCCATGTTTACATGGGTTGCTGATGCACGCATGAATTGGAACATCACAATCCTGCCCCTGGAGAAGAAATGGTCAAGTTAAGTTGCATGCAAATAAAATAGTTCTCAGCACATAAAGAAATCACAACTGAATAATAAATACCCGTCAGGGAGAACTACTTTTTCAGATCCCACAACAGCTTCTACTTACCTTGAAACCATATGGACAGGTGCAGCGATAAAAGTCAACTGGGTCATTGTTACAGGTGCCATCATTTTTACATGGATTTGATAAGCAGGGATTACATTTAGCTAGAATATTGACATCCACAGGACCTACAAAGTGATTGAAAAATATGAGAAGAGGATGCTTTCTGTTTCCAGTTCACTGAAAACTATTTCAGTGCCTTAATGTACCAGTAAATTTTGTATAAGATTATTATACAATAATAATTTTGTATAAAATTATTATAAAGTAATAATTTATCTTCCATGACAAAAATTATGGAAGCCAGCACCATCATATCATCTTTAAGAACAAAACAGGAGGCCGCCTCATTGAGAGACAATGGTAAGAATCTCAGATGTCGAGGGGGACTCTAGGTTGTGCACTTAGGTGGTTAGGATCTGACATTTGCAATACCAATGTCAAAGGGTCAATCCCCTCATTAGCTGAACAGCTTATGTGGATGCTTTCATGGCCAGTGCTTGCAACTCAGCTGCTCGTCAGCTGCACGGAAAGGTACACCATGGATCCCAAAGCAGCATGCATGTGTGCCCATGTGTGTGCTGGGGGATGGGGGGGCAAGTCTAATGAATAAGTAGAAATTCATTAGTGTAATTAAAAATGCAACAGTATGTACCTGTCCTGCTAATAGTAGTTCAGGACTGTTATTTTCCTGCAGGAGATACAAAACAGTGCCATTTTTAAAATAAACCAAAAATGAAACCTCCATTATATTCTTGCTCATGTCCCTTTAGTTTTGTTAGCATATTGGCACGTGATGGGTAAGATTCCTGTATCTTTCTTCACTGTGAAGAAAAAAACCACTGAAGAGGTCACTACTTGCAATCTCTCCTCTTGGGGTACAAATTAAAAAGCTCTCATAATCCATGAAAGTTCTAGATTAAATGGAGGTTGAATTGAAGTTACTTTCCGTTGGTTGCACATATTTGTTCTGTAAGTGGCTAACAATGTAGATAGTGTACTGTCCTCAATAAAATTGCATTCTGTTGACGATAATTTTCACACCATTTGTGAAAGCTCACTAGACTGCCTTTTGGAAACGTCTGATGAGGACACCCTGGTGGAGTGCCATTTTTATATTTAAAATACAAATATTGTGTAACATAAACTATACTTTTGCTTTCACCATCAATCTCTGTAGTTCTTTATCCTCATTGGAACAAACAGTCATCATTCTAAGTGATGTTTCAGCACATAATTTCTAGCAAGTTATTTGAGCCCTCTCCACTCCCTTCCTATCACTGCTGTAACCTTCCAAGGTACCTCCCCCCAAAAGCCATATGACTTCTGCTGGTATAAACTTTCTTTAGTCACATTTTTCTACAGAGGTTTTATACTGGTAAGCTGTTGGTCTCCTTACAGAAACTCATATGAAAGAAAATGTGAATTAACATCACGGCCATTAAAACTATTCATATCTAAACCCTAACCTAAGAAATACACATTCATATTGTGGTTTTGGAGTACAATCCCAAAAGGTAGTGTTCTATATTCTTCAGGTTTTCTATTAACAAACACCTGAAATTTATTTAGACACAGTTTCCTGGTTTTTTTTTTTTTTTTTTACCTGTTTGGGAATAAACGACAGTCCTGGGGAGGACTGTGCTAATGGAACGGGGTGGTGTTTGAGCCGGGCGATGCCTGTCATTAGGGGAGGCCTTGCCAGTGTCCCCTCTGCTTTTTCTTGGTACCAGAATAACTAACGTAGTTTTTGTATCAAATTACAGTCATACTGAGTGAAGTTAAGTCAGATAAAGACAAATATATGATATCACTTCTAGGTGGGATCTAAAAAAATGGTACAAATGAACTTATTCACAAAACAGAAATAGTCACAGATGTATTAAACAATCCTATGGTTACCAGAGGGAAGGGAGGGAGAGGGATAAATTGGGAGATTGGGATAGACATACACAGTACTAGATATAAAATAGATGACTATTAAGGACCTAGTGTATAGCATAGAGAACTATACTCAATACTCTACATGATCTATATGTGGAAAGAATATAAAAAGAGTGTATATATGTACATGTATAACTGATTCACTTTGCTGTACACCTGAAACTAACACAACATTGTAAATCAACTATATTCCAATAAACATTATTTTAAAATTACAGTTGAGAAATTCCTGGAATTAATACCAAACTGAGCATCACAGAAACTTAATTTCTCACACTCCAAATGTATTTATCAATGAATTTAGCTACTCAGCACATTGAAGAAGTGAACGGTGGAAGTTAGAGCAGTAAGTTAAATTAATGTCACACACCACAGTAAATGACTGTGTGTTTGCTAAAATGATCACACTTAGAATCATCACTAGGAAAGGACATATATAAATGGTAATGGATCCCTGAGCTGAGCTAGAAGAAAGAAGAATCTTGGAACAAAGGCATAGGATGAAGCAGCTAAGACTGTACATCAGCAAAACCTCAAGTCGGCAAATGCAAGGACTGTAAACATTCATCTGGCCACTTCCCAAGACCTTAAGGAAAACTGTCTTTAGTCTATGTCTGTGCTTTCAACCTTGAAAGGCTGTGGTCTGAATGGAGGGATTCGGGGTTGGCAGCTTCTAAGTTTATTCTGTGGAATGTGACATTTTTCTAAAATTATGTTTGATTATTTAGATGAGAAGCCAGAGATTGTTTAAGGAAAAAAAACTGGGTATGTTTTTTAGAAGTATTTTAGTAGAGTATGCAGATGATAAAACTGCCAGGCTGAAGGAAAAAAAAAGATCCTGCATGCTGCAACTAAAATCTGGCATGGTCAAACATTTAAAAAATAAAAGAGAAAAAAAAAATTCCAGGCTGAAGTAGTCTCTGCCCTGATTTTAGCACAGTCAAGATTTATTTAATAAATATCTACAGAGCCATATCTGATTAATAAGCACTATCTAATTTCTCCACTTTTTTCCAGGACCAGGTTTGGCTTTTTATATAGCAAATCTGCTCAACTATTTTCAGTATCTGCAATTTCCTGTGGGTGTGGGAAAGGAGATGTGCTGCTTTCCTGACAAATTCGGCCTAGCTACAAGAATCAGCACAGCAAGCTTTCCCACGTGCACAGGCTTCCCTTGATGATTTCCTTAACCACAAATGGTTTTGGTTTTGGTGGCATCAGAATTAGGAACATATTCTTCAGCTTGGTAAAGTTGATTACTATGGCAACCATTCTATTTGCTTCTTTTTTCAAATCTCTCTTTTAAAATCAACGCTTCAAAGATAATTTCTTATTTACAGCACTTGAGTTGGAGAGAAAGGTAATTAAAAAGATGTTTGTGAATTATAGAATTTCCAAATAGCAGCATCCTCTTATATGTTCAAATGTCTTAAAATGATATTATTTCTCTTCCTATTTTATTTAAATTACAATTCCACCTAAACTAAATGTTCTTCTTATAATGTGATTTTTACATCCACCTAGTTTATCTAAGTCCATTTATTTTTATATTCTAACCTCTTGGAACTATATCCCTTGGACATACAAGTCAAACAGTGGAAGTATTGCCCCATGTGTAAAGTCAGATGCATTTCAAAGACAACTCAGGAAAAAAGTAGAGGATACTTAACACTGGGAGTTCAGTAATAGAGACATCTATGGATCAACTACTGAATGCAGCTGTAAGAGAATGTGGAAAATGGGAAGGCATGTTTTGGAATATGTGTTTTAAGTTTCTGCAAGGCAGGAGTTCACTAGGTGAATGGAAATATGAATTAGAAGTTCATAAGAAAAGTCATGGCTAGATACTTGAAGCTATGGGACTGAAAGTAATCATCAGAGCTGAGGAGAGAAGTCCACTGTGTCAATAGTAAAGAGTGGGTAAGAAAAAGAAGTCAGCAAAGAAATGAAGAGACAACAGGAATGTATAAGCAGCAGCAGTGGCCACCAATGTGCACGATGAAAAGAGGGCAAATAAAGAAGCTAAAAAGAAGCTACTAAAATGGGCAAGAGGGAGCCCACTGGTATCCCTATAGTTACAAGGAAGGGGTAGTTCAGTTCAGTCACTCAGTCGTGTCCGACTCTTTGAGACCCCATGAATTGCAGTACGCCAGGCCTCCCTGTCCATCAGTAACTCCCAGAGTTCACTCAAACTCAAGTCCATCGAGTCGGTGATGCCATCCAGCCATCTCATCCTCTGTCGTTCCCTCCTCCTCCTGCCCCCAATCCCTCCCAGCATCAGAGTCTTTTCCAATGAGTCAACTCTTCACATGAGGTGGCCAAAGTACTGGAGTTTCAGCTTTAGCATCATTCCTTCCAAAGAACACCCAGGACTGATCTCCTTTAGAATGGACTGGTTGGATCTCCTTACAGTGCAAGGGACTCTCAAGAGTCTTCTCCAACACCACAGTTCAAAAGCATCAATTCTTCGGTGCTCAGCTTTCTTTACAGTCCAACTCTCACATCCATACATGACTACTGGAAAAACCATAGCCTTGACTAGACAGACCTTTGTTGGTAAAGTAATGTCTCTGCTTTTGAATAAGCTATCTAGGTTGGTCATAACTTTCCTTCCAAGGGATAGAGATGGTCCCTAAATGACAGGGGGTTAAAATCCTACAAATGTGCATTATGTAAATGGTTAAACAAAAACACAAAGATGGGTATTACACCTCTGGGATCCCTGGGCTTGGACATTTGCTACAATCACATATGAACTTAGGCCAGAAAATTAACTTCTTAAATCACACTCAAGTGAAAAAGGGCACTAATTATTTTATGGAGTTACTATATCAGAGATAATATGGATGTACAACATTTAAGAACAGAATACAAATAATTGGTTCTCATCTCCTATTAAAATAAATATCTGTTAAAATTTCCCCAGTGTTCGAAGTTTTTTAAAAAAGTATAATAAAAAAATAGCCTTTGTTTTTTAAAGACAGTGCTTTTGGCAAATAACAATGTACAAACCTGAATATTTTTTTTAGCCAGTGAGAAAATCATAGCCCCCTACAGCTATGGTTATTTCAAATTTATAACTATGTGGTAGTGATACTAAATTTGAAGAGAATTTGATATGGTTTTAAATTCCACTTCAAAATTGATCTATTACAATTTACATTACTTTAGTTGGGTTAAATTATTTAATCCGCTTCATACGTTAAATAACTAAGCTCATTATTAACTGTTAATATTAATTAACAGTTTTGAGACACAAAATAAAAGACTTTGAGCTTGTTAAGAATATCCCCTCCCACACACCCTCCAACAAAGGATATTGATTCACTGGGGAAAAAAAAACCTGACAACATTACAATTTTATTACTGAGAGATGTGAGTTTTTCCTAGAAATTCCAGAACCTAGAGGATTCTTAACTTATAAAATTAGCAGAAGAGAGCAACCATGTGGTGGTGGAATGTTGGTCATTCTGGGATATGAAACGGTCCCAGGTTTCCTGACCCTTAGCTGATCTTCACAGATAAGTAATGAGATATGTTGAGCATCAGTTCCTCACCTCTTGATCTGGGTTCCTGGCTACCAGACACCTACCCATAGGAGCTGCTTCCCCTGATTTGTGTTCCATTCTTGTTCTACTTGACACACTATACCAGCCTCCTGTTCCCCTGATGGACCGAGTGGTACTGGTTGTTGCTGTTCAGTCGCCCAATTGTGTCTGACTCTTTGCGACCCTATGGACTGCAGCACACCAGGCTTCCCTGGCCCTCACCATGTCCCAGAGTTTGTCTGAGTTCATGTTCATTGCATCCATGATGCCGTCCAGCCATCTCATCCTCTGGCATTCTCTTCTCCTTCTACCCTCAAGCTTTCCCAGCATCAGGGACTTTTCCAGTGAGTTGTTTGTGCTCATCAGATGACCAAAACACTGGAGCTTCAGCTTCAGCATCAGTTCTTCCAGTGAATATTCAGGGTTGATTTCTCTTAAGATTGATTGGTTTAATCTCCTTGCTGTCCAAGGGATTTTAGGAGTCTTCTCCAGTACCACAGTTCAAAGGCATCAATTCTTTGGTGTTCTGCCTTCTTTATGGTCCAGCTCTCACAATCGTACATGACCACTGGGAAGACCATAGCCTTGACTATATGGACCTTTGTTGGCAGAGTAATGTCTCTGCTTTTCAACACACTGTGTAGGTTTGTCATAGCTTTCTTGCCATCAGAAGAAGCAATCGTCTTCTGATTTCATGGCTGCAGTCATTGTCCACGGTGATTATGGAGCCCAAGAAAAGGAAATCTGTGGTATTGGTTACATTTCCACAACTGTTTGGTTTGGATATACATTATTAACATTGTATATATGTTTCTACCACCAAACTTCCATATTGTTTTGTAATTATCTCTTAAAATGTATCTATTGGTAGAATATAAGCTCCATGAAGGCTAGAGATTTTCTGTCCTATTTATTATTGTATTCTTAATATCTTGGAACCACTCCTGTTGTATAATAGGAACTCACACAGTATTTGTTGAATGAAAGAAGCAATATACCACTTGTTTACATTAGACTGTTCATTCTTTAGGTGGCTTCCCAGGTGGCGCTAGTGGTAAAGAATCCACCTGCACTGCAGGAGACAGAAGAGAAGCGGGTTTGATCCCTGGGTTGGGAACATTCCCTGGAGGAGAAAATGGCAACCCACTCTAGTATTCTTACCTGGAGAATTCCATGGAGAGCAGCCTGGTGGGCTACAGTCCACGGGGTTGCAAAGAGTTGGACATGACTGAAGCGATTTATCATCACATGGTTCACTCTTAGCACATTTAAGTGTTTAATAAATGTCAAATTAAAAATGAACAATTTAGTTGTCTAAAGCTTCCTGAACCAAGAACAATAAAGGGACTATTAGAAATTAACAGTATTCTACATTCCATGCTGGTGTTTTCAATGAAAACCTGGAAAGGGCAAAATCTCCATTTTCTGCTTGAGCACTCTAATTTCATCTGATATTTAAAAGATGAAAGCAGGACACCTAGGTTATAACAACAAATCATGATCATCTGCTTCCCACTCAAGAATGTCCTAATCTGGGTATTAATTAAATATACTCTGATAATATATTTCATGCAATTCATTTATTTCTGTTGTACATTAAAACTATGATATTATACCACAAAGAAAATACTCTGCAAATGTAAGATAAAAATGGTATTGAGAGAATTGATTTCTCACGATAATAATACAGTGTTTTCTAGCAGAGAAAACATTTAAATTCTATTTAAATATAGCTATGTAAACATGTTTGCAAATAAAGAATATTCATCTTCCTGCTGAAATTTGAAATTACATATTTACAAACTTTAGTATTAGGAATACGTACTTACATGACTTTCATGAATAAATAAAACATATTAAACTGGCATAACTATGGCAAAAGTTAAATTAAAATATAAAAAAACAAAATTATAAAATATTTAAAGCAGCATTATTTTATTACTTTCAAGCTCATAAAGCATGTAAGCTCAAAAACATAGTACTCAGTAGATTTCCCAGAGTTAATTATTTTAACGAATGGATTAGAATACTGTGCCCCTTACCAATCCAATTAGTAAAGTAAATATTTCTAGCAAAGCACGTGAGACTGGTTCACAATATTTTGACAAATACTGGGCAATGTTGGCAAAGAACATTATGAGTTTCAATGTTTGCTATCTTTCTAAAATTATGTTATAGAAGAACCCAGTAAATCTAAAAGCTTGTTAAATGCAGTTACACTATATTTATTGAGTTTTGAATGTTTATGCTTCTTGCATAGACATTATACTTATGCTGTCCAGCTATGCAGTTTAAGGTATACCCTGAAATGTGTGTGATGTGTATGTGTGATGTGTTACTTTGATAACTCAGTGACTAGTAAACTAAACTGCCACAGTTCCAACATTTTCCTATATCACAGCTGGGCTCCTGCAGTTCCTCCAACCTGTCCTTACACTTGCCTGCTGTTCAAACAACTGGCCTACACATTCCTGCAAGAAACCTTTCATAGCTACTCTGAAAGGACGTCTTCCTCTGAGCCCCGTAGCAACAGCACTACTGAATATGGTAGCCATTAGCTACATACCACTACATTTAAATTTAAATACAATTAAAAATTCACTTCCTCAGTAGCCTTAGCTACATTTCAACAACCACATGTGGCTAGTGCCTACCATATTTGGATAGAACAGGTACAGAATATTTCTGTCACTGAAGAAAGTTCTATCAGGCTCTACTGATCCAGACCAATGTTCCCTTAGTATAGCTTATTTCCATTCATGCTATACTAAGAACAAATAATACTATTAATGGAAAAAAAGTCAAACCAGTTAGGTATAAAGAGACATTTATTTTATGCATGTATGTTCATTTGTGGCTCAGACGGCAAATCGTCTGTTTGCAATGCAGGAGACCTGGGTTTGATCCCTGGTTTGGGAAGATCCCCTGGAGAAAGAAATGGCAGCCCACTCCAGTATTCTTGCCTGGAAAATCCCACGGCGGAGCCTGGTAGGCTACCGTCCATGGGGTCGCAAAGAGTCGGACACGACTGAGCGACTTCACTTTCACTTTCATGTTAATTTGTATTCATCAGATTTCTGAGAACATTTAATAGATTAATATGGACTATGATGCTTTAAGAATGAATCTAAGTATGTAGCTTTTCTCAAATTTACATTATCGTGAAATTATTTTTTCAAGAAATATCACTATGGAATCCTAAATTTAGAATTATAGATAAACACCAGCATTTTTCAAAGTGGAGTATGAGCATCCCTGGGTACAAAGAAGTGTAAAAATAGTCTGCAATTGCTCAATTTGCCCGTATAGCCCTTCTAGAATTACTCTGCCCAATAATATGCCTACAAGCAAGCTTTATGGCAGTTTCTCATTCCCTATCTCCACTCTGACCTTACAAAAAAATGGTATACTTCTCAGTCCACCAGAAATTTACCACGTAGCACACTGCTCCAAGGGAATGTCAGAGATTATAAAATAATAATTTAAAACACTGGTTATTTGCAAAGGCTCTTACAGTCAATGCATATAATCCCAGAGAGGCATTTCCAATAATATTTACAGTTTGAATGTAAGTGTTAACATATTGATAAATAACTATGCTGCCCCAACCAATGCTCAATAAGTATTACTGGCAACACTTACTTCTAAGAAAAACTTAGAAACTCATAGATCTTTACTGGTAACAAATTTTAAAATGCAAAATATATACATATTTTTTGTAGCAAAGAATGATACAATTCTCTGAGGCATTTGAAATATAAATTCAAGGAGAAAAATAAAGTTCAAGAAAAAAAAACAATGCAAAATATTGAGGATCTTCTTTTTATTTCTTTCAAAATTAGCTGTGATATTTCGATTTACTTGATTAGAAAAAGTGGAAAGATACACAAAACAACTTTAACACTGGTTATCTTTTGGCATTATCCTTAATTGTTACATTTAGTTCTTCAGTCTCTTATTGTTCACATTTTCTTTTTCTTTAGATTTTCTACATTGGACATAGATTAGTTTTGTAATAAGAGAAGAAAATATCTGTTACTAAGACAGTGTATAGAATTCACAAGTACATAAAACAAAGGGAAAATAAAAGGATCCAAACAAGTGGGAACAGCACCATCAACATAGGAAGAGTGCAGCACAAGAGGTGAGGCAGAAGGTCTGGCCTGAACATGGGGAAGGGCTCGTGCCTCCTTACCTGGCATCAGGAAGCCACAGGGCCCTGGAAGCCCTAGGAGCAGGGCACACGTTTAGACAAAGCAAAAGCAAAATATTTTACTTGTTAGAGGCCATGAGAAGAATTTCCAGAAATTGTGTACTCTTCATTTCTCCTTATATTTTAAAGAAAACGTAGTCATTTCCAATGCATTGTTTCTGCAATTTATTTGAAAAGCCTAGTTCTTTACTAGGGCTCCTCATGTAACTGCTCTGTTTTCTCCAAGCACAGGAGGAAACAGTAATTATTTATTGGAGTTTTTCAGCTGTCTCTCTGAAACCTAGCAGCCCATGGTTTTCTGTTTCTTTTTTAAAATTAATACGATCAAGTTTTATTTACAGAAGAAGGACAAATAGTTAAAAACCATACCTTGACATGTAAATTTTTTGGAGGGAGTTGTGAGAAGTAGTTTATCTGCCATTTCTCCAGGACCAGCACAGCGAGCAATTCCCGGCTCTTTGTATTCCGACTTTACCCAGTCGGATAACCACTGCATGTTACAATCACAGTAAAGAGGGTTGGCTCCAATTGCTCTGGAAAACATCACCACAAAAGCACACAAAGGTACACGCACACACACACAAATATGGAAGTATTGTTATTTCCTAAGGGAATGTAACTTGGTGATGCTTACTAAAAGTCCCTATAGATTTGCTGATAAAAATGAAAATTGGAGGCATTAGGGATTAGGGATTCCCCATTTTTCTCACTTATGTGCAGTGTGATTTAGTGAGTTGTCACCCGTGTTAACATTTAGCCGGCTTTATAAGGTCTCCCGTATTTGCAGACAGCTTTATACTGGGTACAAGCATGCCCTACGTGTAGATAACACTTCCTTCATTCACCAATGGTTTACTTAGAATCCAATCACTATGCCAGGTCTGAGGACTCCGCTGTGAGTAATACATTATTTTTAACCTCCAAAACTCCTTCTGCAAAGGAGAGTAACATAAACTCATACCTACAAATAATTTTCACTATAAGTGGTATAGTAGAAGAATTTATAACTCAACAAAGGGTAACGTTTTTGGGAGCCTGGTGGTTTAAGAAGTCTGATCTTTTAGATATTTGGATTTAAGCAGATGGAGAAGGTTGGAAAGGATGGTTTAGAGTAAAAGATCAGTACAAGACAAGACAATAAGGATGGATGTAAAATAATAAAGGTGCATAAAGCTAGCTCCCCAAAGCTGATTTTGAATTCACTCTGTCTCTTTAGAGTTTTTCACATTAGAAAATGAAAAACTGGTGCCTATTTATATAAGCAGCTATAGTGATAGGAAAAATAATCAAGATAATAGCATTTATTGCATCATTATGATATACTAGAACTGTGCTAAGCCATTTCTATTACTTATCTCATTTTATTCTAAATAGAAGAGGTATGAGATCAATACTGTTAATAACCAGTTTACAGATTGAAAAACTGAGGCCAGAGACATTAACCAATGGGTTCACAAGCTTCCCAAGCCTGGGCACAAACAGTATATGCATGAAGAAGCATTTAAAAACTGATTGATTCTGATTTATAATTAACTTCAAGTTAGTAATATTTCTAGGTATATGGTTTATGCAAAATTATTCTTATATGACGAGACTTTCAATTATGCTTACAAAACCACAATACTTCATATTGTAGCTGTTTTAATGCCCAACTTTGGCCAAGAATTGGAGTGAAGTAAATGTTATGCTCACATGTATTTCAGATTCAAACCTTTCTTCTAAATTAAAAATGAGGAAAATGATGTTTTTGAGCTATTGGATCTCATCTCTACTGACATTTCCTAACTCCTTACTGTGCCAACAGACACAGTTAGAAAAGTGAATGGAGCAGAGCTCTCTATGACCCAGGGAGTAAAAGACAATTGTATAAAATGAAATACATGACAAAATAAGACACATGACAAATGGCTCTCACTGCTGGGGAGAAACGTCACATAGCTCAAGCAGCACGTTCCTAGGCAGACTTTTGTAGTTCAGCACCCCAATACTAGCAGAATGGCCATTTCTTTAGCCAGCACTCAGCCACAGCACCATAGTCCTGCACCCCTGAGCCAGGGGTCTCATTCACATGGACTCTCAGGCAAGTGGCTTCCTTGGAATTTGTAGAGGAGTGGCCCTGACGTCCACTTTGAGGTAGGTGCTAGGCTGACACGTGAAAAAAATGGAGGTCTTGCCTCCAGGGACCTGGTGGTTTAATGTAAGGGATATTGAAAGTAAGCACCAGTCAGATGGACAAAAACCTCCATTGATAACAGAGCCTCTCTAAGGGAAATGCAGATGTAGCACAGTTGACTACTGGCTCCTATTCTCTGCCCATTTCCTTCTCTCAATTATCTGAACTTCTTATCTTCTTGGAGTTCGGTAGGTTTTGGAGAGGAGGACAAACAGAAGAAAAAATATAGTAACTTCTTCTGGAGAACCAGGAGCCAACTGACAACGATGTCTAAACTGTCACCAGGTGACACCAAACTGAGCCTGACAAAGCTCTGGATTCCAGGGCTGGTCTCTGAACTTCCTTACAGGTTTGCTACAGTCTTAACAGTACAACTAACAGTAATGAAATAGAGGAATTTGATCCAAGTGAGATTTTTTATGGACCTCATTAATAAACTGCTTTATTGTACTCCCAAGGAATATGGAGGTATAAACAACCTGTCATAAGAAAGAATGCAAAGGAAAAACATTTCACCCAGTGTGAGAATTTGGCCGTTTCCCTCTATCACATAGTAATATCTAAACATTCTCTCATTTATTTTTACATGGTACCATAGTCAATGCTAGGCTTCCCCAGTGGCTCAGTGGTAAAGAATCCACCTGCAGTGCAGGAGACACAGGCAGGAGAGATGAGGTTCATTCCCTGGGTACAGAGAACCCCCTGGAGAAATGAAATGGCAACCCATTTCAGTAGTCTTGCCTGGGAAATCTCAATCCAAGGGGTTGCAAAAGAGTCAGACACAACTGAGCAATTAAACAACAATGATAGTCAATGCTGAGTAATATTTGCTCAATAAATGAATCCAGTTTGAGCAAATCAGGGTGGGCTTCTTGGAGAAGGTGACAATTGGGATGTGACTTGGATAAACAAGGTTTGGGCAGACTGAATTGAAGGTGATATAATATTCAGAATCAGAGAATATTAAGAGAAAAGGAATAGACTAGGAAGCTGGGGGAGTTCCCTGGTGGCTCAGACGGTAAAGAATCTGCCTGCAATATGGGAGGCCTGGGTTGGATCCCAGTGCTGGGAAAATGCCCTGGAGAAGGGAACGGCTACCCACTCCAATATTCTTGCCTGGAGAATTCCATGGACAGAGGACCCTGGAAGGCCCTCTCCATGGGGTCGCAAAGAGTAGGAAACAACTGAGAGACTTTCATTCATTCATTTACTCATTCAGGAAGCTGGGGAGCCACGTTTGTAATAGGAGATATTTTTATAAGCAAAGAGAACTCAACTAACAAGGAGTTAGGAGCAGAAGGATAAATTGAGGCTATCTTGTAAAGAGCACTGAATTTAGATTTAAAATCTTTAGATCTTCTTTAAAGATGGAACCAATCACATTTTATGATATGACAATAAAAAATGGCAGGGGACCATTTGTTCCAAACTCACTTGCCAGGGAGAGTTTGATCCTAAACCTATATTCATGAAATAGATACTCACAGGTGTGATAATGCAGCAAGATCATTGAAAGCACCTTCAGGCACAACAGAAATGTCGTTTCCATGTAAAGAACTAAAAACAAGGAAAAGAAAAATTAAATTTCCTATTATTTCAGGGAGTTCAGAAAAATCCTCAATATATGAGTTTTCAGTAACAGTTCTTTAAAATCAGTGTAGAAAATGGTATATTAAACAGATAGTCTTCACATAACTGGATAGCTATTTGGGGAAGCAAAAAGTTAGCTCCTACTTCATATCATATGCATAATAAATTTTATATAGAAGAGTTAAATGCAAAAATAAAACTGAAAATGTACTAAAGTAAACTACAGATGAATTCCTTTTTATAAAAATGGGATATGTAAGGCTTTTTAAAGTTCTATGTTATAAAACTCAGAAATCATAATGAAAAAGAGTGACATATTTTTGACAATGTAAAATATAACCATAATATAAAACAAGTCCCACTGCATAGCACAGGGAACTATTTTCAATCTTGTAATAAACTATAATGGAAAAGAATCTGACAAATAATATATACATACATGTATATATATGTTTGTGTGTGTGTGTGTACCAAATCACCTTGCAGCAATAAGAAACCAATACAACACATCAACTATATTTCAATTAAAAAAAGATTACATATAGAAAACAGAATGGGAAGTATCTGCAACATACATAAGCTATAAATATGTTAATTCCTTTGTAAAAAAGACCTGTAAACTTAGAGTCAAGTGATAAAGGCAGGTATGTTAATAAGGAAAAGACAAAGTAACCATAGGAAATGGGAATTAATATGATCAAGCTAATAGAATAAGAAATGCAAACACTCAATAAACAAAATATACTCAAATGCTCTAGTAACTGGAATTGCAAATTAAAAGAGGAATGGAAAATAATGTTCCATCTGTCATATGACAAAAATGAAGGGATTTATAATATTTAATATTTTCAAGAGTGCTTTGAAATGGATAGTCTATTAAAATAATACATTTTAAAATTGTTTGGTGGACAAAAAGATGACTACTTTTGGTATTCTTCTAATATGCTTGACAGTAACATGGATGTGTAGGATGTTCATTCCAGCACTGTATAAAATAATGAAAATTTGGAATTAACCCAATGACAGTAAAGATGAGGATACTTAAATAAGCTATGGTTCCTCCATTCTATGAGTCTGTAGCAGTTAAAGAGCTGAGGAATATTATGTTTGATGGAATGGTAAATCTAAAATCTAAAGCATATCGCTAAATAAAGTCAATGACAGACTTAAAAAAATCTGTTTATGGTTTTTAAATTATATTGCTGTGGGCATAAATATATCAACATATTAAAAAAACATAAAAAATAACCAGAAGATAACATTAAACTGTTTAACTGTCAATTCTGGGGAGAGAATTGGGATACAAGACCATATTTTACTTCATGTACTGTAAGATAAATTTTGTATAATAAAAATATTTTGTGTTGTATTATGTAACTTTTAAAGAAATTAAAATTTTCTATTTTTTTTCAAAATTAGATCCATATAAAATTGTATCTTAAACTCATATATTATCAAATAAATGACCAAAGCAACAACATATTACAAAAGAAAATATTATGTTGTCCAAGTAAAATCTGTTGAGAAATGATACAGTAAGATATAATTTTCCATTTCCACATCTGTAGTAAATTCTAATGCATATAATCAAAAAATCCCCAAAATAAAGCAGGTAAATTACTAAAAAGCAACATAAAACCCAGATTCTCAAGAAATAAAGTATTTTGTTAAACATAAGATGCTTACAGTAATCGAAGAGACTTCAGTCCATCGAAGGTTCGAGGAGGAATACATCTCAAACGGTTGTAACTAAGAATTCTGAAAGCACACACAAGCCGATTTGTTTTACTCAGATATCCCCAAATGGCCAAATATAATTTTTAAAACAAAGCAACTGAAAAGGGTTATTTGAGCATCTTAAAAAAACTGAGGGCTCTGAGGCATCGTATTTTGTTAATCTTTGTGCTGTTTCACTACTACAACACAGTTAATTCTAAAATACAGCCTAGAAAGCTTCCTACGGCTGTTGTTGATTGTTGTCTCAACTGTGTTCTCTGTAAGGTGACTTCCTCCAGAAGTCTATCTTAAGGATTTCTCCCAACCCTGCCACAAATGTAAGTTATTCTTTGTTTCTCTCATAGAACCCGACACTTTTTATAGGATCTATATTTGTTTATCGAGGTTTTATTTGTCTGTTTCTCCCAACAGTATTAACATTCCTGAGGGCAGAGACTGTTTTGTACATCAGGAATGTCCAGTGAATTAAGGAATTAACTTAGTATCACACTTTCATACTCACAAAGTGAGGAGCTGGGTCATGTTGCTGAAGCTCTGATTAGAGAGGGTGCTTATTCTGTTGTTACTTAAGTCTCTAAAAAAGAAAAAGAAAAAAACAGGTCTACTGTTACATAGACATTGACATATTAGTGATTCTTAGAAAGAGAAGGTTCTTCCTGTTCACAGTTGTAGCAGCATTGGTTAGGACTTAGCTTTTGTCTGGAAATAACAGAACATTGGGTAATCCTCTGAGGTACATAATTATTCATCATTATTCATGCCCAAGCCTGCTGAAATTAGAAACGACCATATGCCTTGCTCCCGCCAGTGAAGTGTGGCCACCAGAGCTGGTTGAACTTCAGAACAAAAGCTTCAGAGTAAGCTCACTTTTCCCTTAACCCTCTGCTCCTTCCTCTGCAAGGCTCCTGACATTCCACAGAGAAGCCCTCCCATTACTGGGTTCCAGGGCAATCACATGGAATCCATTCACAACAGACACATTTGACAGCTGAGAAATAAACCTTTGTTCTCAAAATTTCCATCGGTTATACTTTATCTTCACTGTCACATACAAATAGTCAAATAGGATAACTGAAAGAATCCCTCATCTAATTACATTGACAAAGCCATCATTAAAAACAACACCATAATTAAAAATTGCCTTTGGCAAAGTCACTGGCACACGGTTGGTTCTTAGTAAATGTCTGTTTAATAAATGATGAGTAAATGAGAGACATGTGAATTTTCTACCCATGCCAAATGGGTATTTCCAAGCGTAATTTGTATCACAGGTTGTAAATGATATGCAGTGAACTTGATCTTATTTTTATTTTATATAATGTATACTGCTTGTGCCAAGTTGCCTCAGTTGTGTCTGACTCTTTGTGACCCCATGGACTGCAGCCCACCAGGCTCCTCTGTCCATGGAATTCTCCAGGCAAGAATACTGGAGTGGGTTGCCATGCCCTCCTCCAGGGGATCTTCCTGACCCAGGGATTGAATCGCATCATTTATATCTCCTGCATTGGCAGATAGGTTCTTTACCACTAGCACCATCTGAGAAGCCCATATAATGTATACATGATATATATAATATTAATAATGACATATAATAATGACATATTATAAGCATAATAATATATAATGCAGCATAATATATAACATATATAATGATGTTTTCCATTCTGCTTTAGAAAAAATGGGTGAATATATACATACATACACTCACATACATAAAACAGTGTGATACACGTTAGGGAATATTCAGTGATTTTTATCTAAAACAAAATGCCAAATATATAACTAAAGGAAGATTGATGAATAAATGGGAGATTTGGATTGTACTTTATGTTCATTTATGTATGTGTGTGTATTTATGTTTAGTATATTTTTCAGAAGAAAATTTATGAATAAGTACAAGACTTAGAAAAGATGCTTCAGATTATCCACATTAAAATGTCAAAGTATCAGTAAATGGACCAATGAAACTGTGAAATGGTGGGAATGTTACAGAAGCTTTAAAATCCATCTTAGTTGCTGAAGTACTATGGCTAAATTTAAAAAATAAATACATTTATACTAGCAGTAGTTACTGGCCTGAAAGTCAAAGTTGCTCAGTCGTGTCCGATTCTTTGCGACCCCATGGACTGTAATCCATGGAATTCTCCAGGCCAGAATTCTGGAGTGGGTAGCCTTTCCCTTCTCCAGGAGATCTTCCCAATCCAGAGATCGAACCCAGGTCTCCTGCATTGTGGGCGGGTTCTTTACCAACTGAGCTATCAGGGAAGTCCAGTTACCTGCCTAGAGTTTTATAGTGAGTCATTGGTAAAACCATTTCTGGATCTATAAATTGTCATTTTTCATTTCTAAACTGGTTTTAAATAATCACATGCTGTCTCACAAATGACCCAATTCTGCTGAACTGACCCTTTGGAAACTGCAGCAATTTAATGGTTTATTTAACAGAACAAATGTATGTAATCAGTTCTTGCTGCTACTAAATAAATAACTAGAGGGAGAACAAGACATCTTGTAGGGTATTCTTTTTTCTTAATTTAACCATTTGTGAGTTAACAGTCCTATATACTTCAAACAAAGTGTTTGATTTTCACATACTTTTAAGGAAAACTGAAAAGGATCAACAACATTTTAACTAGCTTTCATGTGCTCAGGGTAAAGTTTACAGTGAGAAACATAATTATGTAGGTAGCTACCTAGGTTTCTAGTATTCACTAATTAGGAATAAATCCCTCTTTTCTAGGAATACTAGAAATCTAAGACAGTTATAATTACTCTAAAATCAAACAGATTTAAAAATAAAGTATTTCCCTTTATATCCAATATTGTTGCTGATTTTTTTTGTTTTGCTACAAGTTTTATCAATTACCAACAATGCTATTCTAAGTGTGACATTATATACAGAAGATTATATCTTTTAAGAAATATTGTGCACATAACTAGATTGAAAAGAAATGCTTGTATGTTTAAGTATACTCTTATATTTACAATTAAAGACTGTAAGAAATTGTTTACATACATTAATGAAAGAGAGATGATACTTTAAGATGACATCAAACCAAACTAAAAACAATTCAATGTTTGATGTTTATACTCAGAATGTCAGCATCTTTGTCAACTGTACTTCAGTACTATGTAAGTAAACATGGATTTTAGAAAATAAATTTAAATACTGGAAACCCATACCTTAATTCATAATGTATTATATGAGAATAAAGCCTAAAAACTAGATTTATAATATAGTATCAGTAATGCCCTTACCATCTGCTCCGTTTTGTTTAAAGTTGAGAATATAAACATTGTTTTCCATTTTTCTTTCCTTAGATTGTCATTAAATAGCTCACATTCATCTTCAATAGAAGTATTCAACTTACTGCAAGTCTATAATTCTCTGATACTTAGACTTAATCATATTTGCACTTTACACAGAAGAAGACCTTCCTCTAAGATGCACAATTGCCCGACTGATAATCAATGAAGATGTAGCTAGTGATCCAGAACCACAATGAGCAAGACAAAAAGCATCTAACTGAAAACAATTTATAGAATCTGAAAGGCTCACTAAATCTTCTGCCCCTACTATCCACATTTACATGAAAGCAAATAAGATGTCAAAAACAGAAAAATACCATACATTACTCACATAAGTGTTAAATGTTTGTAGTTAGAGAGTTCCTTAGGAACCAGGGTAAACTGGTTCCCATCCAGATACCTAAAAACAAAGAAAATATTATTTTTTTAAAAAGTAACAGTAGTGAATCAGAAAATAGTTGAGCAATATTTCACTCTTAATTGAAGCAAGGAGACACTTGACAATTTTGGCTTTACAAGGTCATGTTCCCAGATAGGATTGCTATTTAACAGAAGTAGAGAAAAAACACACACACAGTTGTCCAATCCAGTAGAATTCTTCTGTGGATTACTTACGCTGAATTATAAAACCAAAGAGAGACTGGTGAGTCCAGCCCTTTGTGGTTTATCTAAGAAGGCAAGGCATGTATCCAACCATTTGTGTGTCAGCAAGAAGCGCCAATCAGTCAACCGTATTTTTAATCGGCCTTCAGTGTTCTTGTGTCTACGTGGGACCGATACCATGAAATGCATTCACTACTGGCAGAAACTTGTTACTACTGACAAGACCAGTCTTCACCACCTTATTGTATCAATATGCTTAGTAAATAACAATGGGTGATTGAACAGATATATTTGGGAATTTTAATGTAATTAGATTTCAATTTAAAAGGATCTTAAAAATAGTTTTTACCCTTGTATGTTTGCTTGGTGATATTAATTTTAGGAGGTTTCATAGAAAATTATGACATCTAATGCACAAAAACAGTACATTTATGTAAAAGTAATAATAAAATAAAACATGTTAGTAAAATTTCTCTTTCTGATTAGAGTCAACAGAATGATGAGAAAATAAGGGCTAACAGACAAAACACAGAAATAAATCCTTAAAGGCATATTCATGATATCACAAAAAGAAAAATAATTCCATCTCCTCCCAAGGCTGTTCTTCCCCAGAATGTAGAGGCTGATGAGTAGAAACGTTTTTCAGCAACTTCGCCCTCTGGTTACAGATGTGTCCACGAACAACCCTGCCGCAGCAGGCATGTAGCCCTGCCGCGCCAGCGCTGTGGCCTATCTCCAGATCTCAGATTGACATTCATATTTTTGCTGGATACACAAGTAGCTGAGCAATTTTCTAAGATGACAAGCTATTTCACATATTTCAACAAGATAAAAGTTATATAAAAGGCACAAGTTATCAAAATATGTAATAAAGGTGTGATGAAGAGTCAGGCTTTTGTTAGGACTTCCTATGCCTATTCAAATTTTCTGACTCGGTCTTATTTCAACTCCTCTCCTCTTTCATTTCTCTAGCTAAGAATTTATTGGTACCACTAGAGGGAAGCATAATCCCATATACTTCAGGACTTTCCCTTTATTCCAGAAAGCATCCTAACACGAAGCTAAAAATTTTCAGAAAGTGCACTATGGTTGCTTACACGGGAAACAATCTAAGACAGAAACTACATGGAAATGATTAAAAACAATGGATACCATTTGTTCAGAATTGTTCACTGCTACACACTTATTTTTGCCAAATTCTTTAATAATTTAATATAATATGCCCATAGAAATTTTCTAATACATATAGCATATATGTTACTGGAAAGAGGGATCCTGTTGAGGTGGTATGGTTCTAAGAATAAACTCTTGGGGCAGTAAAGCAAAAATGCACAGAAGGTGAGTTAATATCTTCCTCATCTCTAGAACATATTTTCTTTTAAAAAATTACTTTTTAATAATTTATACAGGAATAGATTGAAGATTCAACTATCTGACAGAAGAAACACATAGATGGCATAGACAAATCAAGCAGGTTTTCAGATATAGATTAATAAAGAAATTAAAAGACAAACTACCACACAATTGCACTCATCTCACACTCTAGTAAAGTAATGCTCAAAATTCTCCATGCCAAGCTTCAATACTACATGAACTATGAACTTCCAGATGTTCAACATGGATTTAGAAAAAGGCAGAGGAACCAGATATCAAATTGCCAACATCAGTTGAATCATCGAAAAAGCAAGAGAGTTCCAGGAAAACATCTACTTCTGCTTTATTGACTATGCCAAAGCCTTTGATTGTGTGGATCACAACAAACTGTGGAAAATTCTGAAAGAGATGGGAATACCAGACCACCTGACCTGCCTCCTGAGAAATCTGTTTGCAGGTCAGGAAGCAACAGTTAGAACTGGACATGAAGCAACAGACTGGTTCCAAATCGGGAAAGGAATACATCAAGGCTGTATATTGTCATCCTGCTTATTTAACTTCTATGCAGAGTGTATCATGAGAAACGCTGGGCTGTATGAAGCACAAGCTGGAATCAAGACTGCCAGGAGAAATATCAATAACCTTGTATACGCAGATGACACCACCCTTATGGCAGAAAGTGAAGAAGAACTAAACAGCCTCTTGATGAAAATGAAAGAGGAGAGTGAAAAAGTTGGCTTAAAACTCAACATTCAGAAAACTAAGATCATGGCATCCAGTCCCATCACTTCATGGCCAATAGATGGGGAAACAATGGAAACAGTGAGAGACTTTATTTTTTTAGACTCCAAAATCACTGCAGATGGTGACTGCAGCCATGAAATAAAAAGACGCTTGCTCCTTGGAAGAAAAGCTATGAGCAACCTAGACAGCATATTAAAAAGCAGAGACATTACTTTGCCAAAAAAGACCTGTCTAGTCAAGGCTATGGTTTTTCCAGTGGTCATGTATGGATGTGAGAGTTGGACTATAAAGAAAGCTGAGTGCAGAAGAATTGGTGATTTTGAACTGTGGTGTTGAAGACTCTTGACAGTCCCTTGGACTGAGAGGAGATCCAACCCGTCCATCCAAAAGGCAATCAGTCCTGAATATTCACTGAAAGGACTGATGCTGAAGCTGAAATTCCAATACTTTGGCCACCTGATGCAAAGAACTGATTCATTTGAAAAGACCCTGATGCTGGGAAAGATTGAAGGCAGGAGGAGAAGGGGACGACAGAGGATGAGATGTTTGGATGGCATCACCGACTCAGTGGACATGAGTTTGAGTAAACTCTGGGAGTTGGATATGGACAGGGAGGCCTGAAGTGCTGCAGTCCATGGGGTTGCAAAAAGTCAGACACGATTGAGTGACTGAACTGAACTGAAAATTATTTGATGGGAATCTGGTAAAAGGACAAAGGCATGGGTCAGTTAAAATGGTAGAAAAGGGATTCAGCATCAAAGATGATCTAAATGTTATGCTGAGTATTATGGTCTTGGCTGGGTTATTCTTAGAATCAATATTTTGCCTATAGAATACAAGCATCTAACTTCTCAACCCTGGATGGCTGGTAATCTTTTGAAATAAATGCATATCAAAATACCAATTAACATTTTAATTACACACACACATAAAGCAGGGCTCATAGTTAACTAACAACTGGGATTGGTACCGAGAGAGAGAAAATGAACACTTAACAACAGCTCACTCTTAGAGGGATGATCACACACTTTTTCTGTAAGTGTCAAATAAAGACCAAATTACAATTCGTAAAACTGCACATGATTTGAAAACAAGTTCTTTGATAACTGAAGTGACATCTTCTTGAATCTCATTACTTATATTCCAGGTTGCCAACAGTTTATCAAAGTTACTGGTTTGTTGTGCATGAATTACAAGTACACATCTGCATGAATTCCATTTTTGATACATAGTTTAACACAGTCGAAAAATAAACAGAGGCAAAAGACTCAATCACATATCAAGCATTTGCCTCGGATCTTTGGTATAGAGATACTGGAATCGGACAGAGCCTGCGTGCAGCATTGTTCAAGCAGCTGATGCTTTGATTTATTCCATTCCACATATAAAGCAGGAGGTAGCTAAGGAAGTGTGCGTGGTGCTTGGTATCCTGATATATGTATACTGGCCATGTAAATTGTGGTTATATATCAGTTTTGCAAGTGTTAGGGATCACTGGCCCCACACCCTTCCTAAAGGACTCTGATTCAAAGGGCACTACCTCTTTTTAAGTGTGAAGATTATGTCAGCTTCTTCTATACCCTACATATTTATGTATCCCCTGTGGTGAGATATTCTCTAAGGGGACACAGGGTAAAGAATAATTAACCATATGAAATATTCCAGTCACTGTAGATAAACTAAATATGTAGAATTTCTCAAGGTGCATTTGATAGAATGTTGGTCTTGCAAGATAGTCCACGAGAAAAGGGCTGTGGAGACAACCAAGTGTGGGAGGCCCATTAGGGTTTACATCCTCTGGGAGCTCACAGTGCACCTTTGCATAATAAAGGCACTGGGTAATCCTACAATGAAAAACAAAGAGAAACACACAACCAGCCTTTCCCAAGGGGACCTGAACGAGCTTTTATATTATTTGCTTAGGGTGTTATATGATACTAATGAATGGCCCACGGAATGAATGTACTTTGCAAATAAGACTCAAAAGATTTTTGTTTGGTCTCCATTTCCCTTGGTGTGTGAAATAGTACTCATTCAGGAAAGGGAAAGACAAGCTCTACTTACAATTCAGTGACATCTCTTGGAATTCCTTTGGGCAGGACCTTCAAGGCTTTGTTGCTACATCGAACCACTGTGTCCAAGCAGGTACACTCCGCAGGACAGCGAGAGAGTGGGGAACAGCTATTGTCATCATTTCCTAAATTGCCAAAAGATACACAGGAAAACCGGATTTGTGGCTCTGAAGATGCCAGAAGGGATTTTATGCCTTCAGTTTAACAAACACAAGAGACTTC
Organism: Bubalus bubalis; assembly: GCF_019923935.1. Classification (NCBI taxonomy): domain Eukaryota; kingdom Metazoa; phylum Chordata; class Mammalia; order Artiodactyla; family Bovidae; genus Bubalus; species Bubalus bubalis. Next base: position 77,275,705 of record NC_059163.1, read on the forward strand.
AGCCATACAACGACTTATGCTTAGGGCATCAAGGATTTACAAATTGACACTGTATGTTCTGTCTAGGGCAGAGTTCCAGAAAACAATTCACAGTTAGTATTATCAATATGATTATAATGTTACGTTCTTGGTTCAGTTGTTCACACTTTTTTAATTATACTTTTAATTAGAATATATAAATGTAAACTGAATTATGGAAAAATCGTAAGCAGACATGAAGAGACAAAAAGGGACAGATTATTTTTTAAAAGCTTAGCAAAAAATGTATGGGTCCCTCATCTGAAAATATAGAGCTCAAATGAGCTCCACTTTTTGGCAAAAATAATAGCACCTACATTCTACCTATATTAGAGGCCTGTTATGAGACTCAAATGCAATGATATATAGAGTGTATTAAAATGAAAACTATTATTTTTGTTACATTTACTAGAATTTCTATTTTATGAGTCAATTGCCTTTATCACTTAAAAATGGTAATTACTAAAACAGATGCTTAGAATAATAAAGAAAAGCAAAAATGAAGCTATATAAATAGTATCAACCACAGGTTGAAAATTGGAAAATCTTTAAAAATGTTCAGAAACACATATCAAGTAGAGTTAGATGTGAATTTACAGTTGGAGCAAATACGTGCCTGTTGCTAAAACAAAATAAAACCACAAAACAAAGCAAAACAATGCATAATAACTACAGCTATCCATTACCTGAACTGTGAATGCTGCATATGCCCTATAGCATTGGAACAGTCACCAGAGAGTGTCTGGTGATCAAAGCCCTGGCTGTTCCTTCTTACCATCATCACAAGTGAAGTCTTGAATGGCCACATCCTGGATGGGGATTTCTTTGAGGAAATAGGGTTTCTGACATCGAGGATTTCCTGTTACAATTCTTTTCTTCCTAAGCCATTCTCCCAACCAAGCCAGGTAGCAGTTACAGTTGAAAGGATTGGCCAAGAGGTTTCTAAGCACCACACGCAAACAATGCAGAGTTAAATTTAGGGGTCTGCTTTTGTGCTTCTCAAAATTCCATGCTACCCTTTTCCCACAACATACTCCACCCCCAATTCATGCTCAATCACATACAACATACAGGATGCATTCACTGGCTAAAAAGATTTATGTCTGGAACTTAAACAATAAAAACAATATTTTCTTATGAGAATTATTCAAATAATTTTGCATGAAAAATAAAGTGAAGGTGGCAACTCAGAGTTTATGCAGGGTATCCTGATGGATATCTCATTTAGAGATAATTTAAACTTGTCAGATCTGACTTGCTGTCAAACTTCTCTACACTGATAATGCAGTAATTTAATATAAAGATGAAGGCTGATTACCTTATATTATTGAGTTTAACCTGACAACAGCTATTTCATTAATTTGTCATTTCAAGATTTCCATCTCTTATTTGCTCCAGGGAATAGGTTTCCCATCTAAACTGACAGCTGAGTTGATTAAATGCCAGTTATAAAAATGAATTTATTTCTACAAATCTCAATACTTTTAGCATTTCACCACTTCAGCACTAACCTATTGACAATCCCATTATTTATAAACACGGCATCTTTAATATGCACAAATTAGTCACTCGATGGAAAATGTCAGATTTTATGTGGAAAGAGGATTAAATACTTTACTGATGGATGGATGTTTCCTTCAAATTATTTCTTCTGGGATTTCAGCTATGTTAAACATGATTTTTTTCCTTCTAACTACCTTTTCAGTTAAATTAGTATATTTAGGTGCCACTCTTACCAGAAAGCCATATCAGATGTAAGATTTATCATTCCAAATACTGCTGTTTTTAGATACTTACATACAAAGGGCTTAAAATACCCTTGTTTGTTTTGGAGAGTTTGTTTTTTGACACTTTCTGAGTTCTGCCTGTAGACCTACATATATTCTTTATTCTTTGTCTACATAAAATGTGCTCTTGGATAGGCTCACCCTATTTCTTTAATATCTTCTTAATATCATAGTAAATGCCCTATGGTGAGCTTTTATTGTCGGTCTGGTCATCATAATATATCTCCTGTCACTGTGAATGATCCTTTGAGTACAGTTTGTTGGCAATAACCCTATCAACTCTGTTTTATGATACTCATACGGCAAAGACACCAATGTGAGAACACTGGGAAAAAAATATGTTTCTCTCATTTGCAACTCAATCAAATTATAAGATTACCATTTACAAATTAAGCCACATCACACTGTTATAAATAATTCACTGAAAAATACTATAATTTTTGTTAAATTTTAACATAAGATAGTAGGCAATATTGTTAGAAGAATTAAAATAAGTTTAACATGATAAATTTGTCCTTAAAAATACCTGTCTTTAATCCTATGTTTATGAAACAGTTAGTAATGCATTAAAATGCTATCAATAAAAGTAATAAATATCATACACTGGCTTAATTAATACATCAAGGAAGACTATTTTTCATACTTACAGAGTAGATAAAGAATGGAGAGTATCAAAAGCTCCTGGTGCAATGGTAGTAATCTGATTATCATATAAAGAAAGCAAACGCACAGAGCTGAGTCCTATGAAACTGTCATTCCCTACACAGCTTATGCGATTACTTCTCAACATCCTGAGGGGGAAAAATACAACATCGTTAAGGAGATAAAATATCAATCCACTTTGCCTATCTGAAGACCACAATAACCCCTCTTTGCAAATGCATAGCATTCACTTCTGCTTTCTGAATGTTTTCCTGTCATAAGGAACTGCTGATATGTTACAGTCATTTCCCTGTATCTCTGATAGATTGATTCCAGGACCCCCTGCATATACCAAATTCGTGGCCCTCCGTATCTGCAGGTTCTGCATTCACTGCGTATGCTTGAATCTGTGGATGCAGAATCCACAGATGTAGAGAGCCAGTTATACTAAGAAACCTGTGCAAGAACAAAATGCTTAGAGTTGTCAGTGATAACACTCGGTTACAAAAACTCAAGAGTCTCAAGTATGGGCTTACAATCCCATCTAATGAGGGAAGAATGTTTTCCTTTGATGGTACAATTATGGTGGCATGATTACATAATATCCTAATTCACCCACACCTCTCTAAGCCCTGGAAGCCCTGCGATTTGTGTATTCTCCGTAACATTACATTTGCTGCTGAACAGAAAGGAGGCAGAAAAGAATCAATAGCCAGAGCGGATACAGGACTAGGGCATCTCAGGGACTTACAGCCAAGTCAATGTCAACAGTGGCTGGGGGAGCCAAATTTGACTGAGCTTCCACAAAGCCTGTACAAATTATTCTATTTGTTTTGAGTTTTAAAATTTAAAAGGAGACAACAGTTAAGAGATCCCAGTTGTTCACAATGAAGCTTAAACAGGTTTCTTTTGAAAGAAATTCTGACCATTTTTTCTTTAGTCATTGACATTAGTAGGATTAAAACTTTTGTCATTTCCTCATCACTGCTAAAGTTCTGGTTGGTTCTCAATTCTTTTTGCAAACTGTTTTTTGAAGGACTTAGAAGGGAATGAAAAGCTTCTTTAAAATCCATTGTAAAAATGAATAGTTGCCATAAACTTCATTCAGAATTGCTAAAAAGTTAATATTTTCCTTAATTTTTCTAGATGTGGGTTGACCACCCTGTTAGAAGACAGCAAAAATAGCAACAAAACTTTCCTTTAAAATTCTACATTGTCCTCTAATAAATTAGAAGTACCGGCTTTTGCATTCTGCTAAGTTACAGATAACAAGAAAGGATAATGCCCTCCTTATCAAGGCATTGTTTTGCGTTTGGAAACAAATGCACAGCAGAAAAGTATGACTATCAGCACTATCCTTTGTCATAAACAAATAAGAACATTTGGAGAAAAAAAAAAAAAAAGAACATTTGGTCTTAATCTTATTGAAGTCACAGACTTCTGGGAAAAGTTGAAAAAAGCTTTGCTTTCTGTTGCTGGAAAAATCTGTAAGCACACATGTGTACTACATTTTGCCTGCAATGGCCGGGGCTTCGAAGACCCGTTGAGATATGTGCATGTACGACTAAGAGGTTTACTAGTCCTAAAGGGCTGAGAAGTCCACAGGCAGTGAAGGGGGAGGGGTCTTGTTGAAATCTTCATAGCTCCAAGCTGAAGGATACCACTTAAAGCAATAGCTGTGTCCCGGTAAACCCACTGAAGGCCTTTCAATACCTTTAGCTTGTCTCTAAATGATTTGTTTTGCAGCTTGAGGCACAGTGGGATTAAGTAGAGAGATAGTGGGTGTCTACCTCAGATGCCTAAACACAGGAGGCACAAACCATTGCTAGATATATAACAAAGGTGAAAACTGAATTTAGAAAACTTGTCTCATAGAGAGTCCTGTGACTGGAACTAGTCAGAAAAAAATACTTTGATAAACTCTTTAGAGTGTTCTTATGGGGTCGCACAGGGTCAGACATGACTGAAGCAACTTAGCAGCAGCAGCAGCATGGGCTGAACTGTATTCCCCTAAAACTCATATAACATGGAACAACAGACTGGCTCCAAATAGGAAAAGGAGTTCGTCAAGGCTGAATATTGTCACCCTGCTTATTTAACTTCTATGCAGAGTACATCATGAGAAACTCGGGGCTGGAAGAAGCACAAGCTGGAATCAAGGTTGCCGGGAGAAATATCAATAACCTCAGATATGCAGATGACACCACCCTTATGGCAGAAAATGAAGAGGAACTAAAAAGCCTCTTGATGAAAGTGAAAGTGGAGAGTGAAAAAGTTGGCTTAAAGCTCAACATTCAGAAAATGACGATCATGGCATCTGGTCCCATCACTTCATGGGAAATAGATGGGGAAACAGTGTCAGACTTTATTTTTTTGGGCTCCAAAATCACTACAGATGGTGACTGCAGCCATGAAATTAAAAGATGCTTACTTCTTGGAAGGAAAGTTATGACCAACCTAGATAGCATATTCAAAAGCAGAGACATTACTTTGCCAACAAAGGTCCGTCTAGTCAAGGCTATGGTTTTTCCAGTGGTCATGTATGGATGTGAGAGTTGGACTGTGAAGAAAGCTGAGCACTGTGGTATTGGAGAAGACTCTTGAGAGTCCCTTGGACTGCAAGGAGATCCAATCAGTCCATTCTAAAGGAGATCAGTCCTGGGTGTTCTTTGGAAAGACTGATGCTAAAGCTGAAACTCCTATACTTTGGCCACCTCATGCAAAGAGTTGACTCATTGGAAAAGACTCTGATGCTGCGAGGGATTGGGGGCAGGAAGAAAAGGGGATGACAGATGATGAGATGGCTGGATGGTATCACTAACTCTATGGACATGAGTCTGAATGAACTCCGGGAGTTGGTGATGGACAGGGAGGCCTGGCGTGCTGCAATTCATGGGGTCGCAAAGAGTCGGGCACAACTGAGCGACTGAACTGAACTGAACTGAAAACTCATATGCTGAAGCCTTGCATGTGTGCTCACTCAGGTGTGTCTGACTCTTTGTGACCCCAAGGCCTATAGTCTGCCAGGATCCTCTGTCCATGGGATTTTCCAGGCAGGAATACTGGAGTGGGTTGCTATTTCCTCTTCCAGAGGATCTTCCCGATCCAGAGGTAAAACCCACATCTCCTGTATTGGCAGGCGGATTCTTTATCACTGAGCCATCTGGGAAGCTCCAATCCCTGATGGGACTGCACTTGGAGATGGGGCCTTTAAGGAGCTAGTTAAGGTGAAATGGTGGTTCAGATGGTAAAGTAGATTCCCTGGTTTCTCAGATGGTAAGGCATCTGCCTGCATTGTGGGAGGCCCAGGTTCGATCCCTGGGTCAGGAAGATCCCCTGGAAAAGGAAATGGCAACCCATTCCAGTACTCTTGCCTGAAAAATCCCATGGACGAAGGAGCCTGGTAGGCTATAGTCCATGGGGTCGCAAAGAATCAGACAAGACTGAGTGACCTCACTAAGATGAAATGAGATCCTAAGGGTGGAGCCCTGACCTGATTGGACTGGTGTCCTTAGAAGAAAGGACACCAGAGTTCTCTTGTCCCACACACAGAGGAAACGCCATATAAGGACACAGAAAGAATGTGGCCATCTACAAGCCAAGGAAGGAGTTCTCTCCAGAAACCACTCATCTTAGCACCTTGATTTTGGAATTCTAGCCTCCAGAACAATAAGAAAACACATTTCTGCTGTTTAAGTCATTCAGTCTGTGGTATCTTGTTATGGCAGCCCAAGGCTGACTAAAGTAAGCAGAGTTACAGGCAGACCTCAGGCCTCCCCTTGAAGCTCCTTGTACAAGCCCCTGTGTCTTTGTCTTTTGAAATAAAATGCTAATTCGAGAGTTGATGATTGCGAAATATGATGTGGAAACAAAGAATAGCCTAAAGAACTGTTAGGCTAGGGAAATGGTAACAATTTAGACCATAATTCTGCCACATAGCAGTTTCACTGAACTCCCAGTTTCCTGAAAGATACAGATAAAGGCCTGATACACATTCCTAAGCTGTTTTTTTTTTTTACAGGAAGTAAACTTCCTTCAGGTAAAAACTACTGACCCTAGAATGGGTTGAAACCAGAAAATTGATGATGCTTGAAACTTAACCTTGATGCCAACCAGTCCACGAACTGTCCACAAGCTGATCACGCCCTACCTCCTTGAACACTATAAAACTCCTCATTACCCACTCCAAGGTGGGTCACATGGTCTTGATGGCATTAGTCCTCTGTGGCCCCCTTAGCCTGGCAAAGCAATAAAAGCTACTCTTTTCTACTTCACGAATATCTTTCTACACCTTTCTATTTGGCACTGGTGAACAGAGACTGAGTTTTGGCAGACACCCCCCATTGCCCACCCTGACGCACACTGCCCCCTTGAGGAGAAGGCTCTAGTAACATCAGTGGCTCAGCCACCATCTAAGAAGGCAGGGTTCTGGCTGCTGCAGGACTTAGTTTTGCCAAGTTACCCAAGATAGTTTGGGAGAGAGGAATGGGGGCAGGAGTAGATGTAGCCACCTGTAGTATAACTTCTCTGACCTCCTTTTACACACTCCCAGTATCTCTTCCATAAAAAGACCAAAGGGATATTTGCATTACATTTTTCACTTTGTCGGGACCCCGAGTTATTCCATGAGAGGAGCCAGCACGTTGCAGGCTGGTTGTGCTGGGTGATTTGTCTCATGCCATGTGTGCCTTTCACGGACAAGTGATTTTTTGAGTGGGATGTTAATTGGGATGCTATCGAATGCTGGGGAAATGTCCTATCCCTCGCATCTGATTAAGGTCAGGCATGAATTCCCTTGGGTCTCAGTTCCCCTGGGCGTGGCTCTTGGTGCCTCCACGGGATAAGGTAGGCATTTAGGGGAGACATGGAGTTTGGTGTCTTTCCACTGCAATTCCCAAGGGCTGCTTCTTGCTTACAATTTCCTTCGTGCCTTCCAAAGGTTTCAGTTTTGTTGGTGTTTCTTCCAATGCTTAGTCCACCACTTATGCCAAACATATTTATATTCTTTAAAGGTTATAAAAGCTACATAAACACACTGAATGAAAATTCAAGTAACTCAAGGCGTTGTCCTTGTCAATTCAAGCCACATTTTCCTGGGCTAACAACCTTTTAGAAACATATAAGATTTATTTTCCCAGCTTCCCTATCCCTGAGTAAGCTGACATACTCTTAACATATTTTCTTTTTGAAATAGATAGTAAAAGAGACACCAGCAGCCAGTTTCTTTTTTTTTTTTTTTTCACTAAGACCTTGAAAGGGCAGATGAAGGTAGTCTCAAGCTAGGCTTATTCCACAGATTTGGAATTGGCTCTGAAGCTGGTGACCTTGGGCCAAGACATATTATTAGATGGAGGAATTTAAATAAAAGGAAAGAGAATGATCATTTTGAGGAAGTACAGGGAGCCAGATCTGTACAAGCACTGGAACCAAGATGATCTTTTTTGCTGAGGATTCAATAGCCAGGAGAGACTCTATTGATCATTTGTAAGCAACATATTGAAGCCAGAGGTACTGGAGTCAGGAACTGTTTGCCTCTAAAAAATGTATTTGCGTGTGTGTGTGAGAGAGACTGAGAGGAAGAGACAGACAGAGAGATGGGAAGGCGGGGTGAGGAAGAGCAGGAGCTACTCCTCCCAGGAATATAAAGAACTGTGAATGACAACTCTGTGGTAGAAAAATCACAATGCAAATGAGAATACTTACAAAGTCTTGAGGCTTTCCAAGCCCTTGAACATCTTATGCTGAACATTTTCCAAACGATTACTCGTGAGAAGTATTTCATTCACACCAGATGCTCCTTCAAACGCTCCCTCTTCAATGTCTGTGATCTTATTGTTGCTAAAGTTTCTAAGTAAAAATGATTGAAACAAATATTTGAAACAATTTCTAACAACAAGGGCACTAAGCAATGCCTCTAATCATTTTCTTTTACTGAACAAGCATCTTCCACAAAACCTCTAAGCTCTTCACTGCCTGGCATTCCCAAGGCTCTGAAAAGTCACCACTTTCTGATTCCATCAAGCCAAAGTGATAATCATACAAGCGGGAAACATCTATGCCGAAATCACAGATCCACCAGGGCCCCCAGAAATATAAAAACCTTGGCGTCAGGTACTGCATTGTGTAAACTTTCATGTTTGCCGCCACACTTAATAAGAAACTTTTTTTCAAAGCAGTGCCCCCAATTTAAACGGTTTAATGAATTCATTACTCAAAGAAGGCAGCTGAGTAAAGAAGGAAAAACTAGAATATGTTGGGGTTAGACAACATCAGAAATGTATCTGAATATGCGATTTTGCCCATAACCTCTCATGTAATAATGGGTCAGAACCACCAAATTAACTGCCCATATTCTGTACGATACAAAACACTAATGCTTGCCCAGAGGGCAAGAACATCCAGTTGAGGTAGGTAACACCTTCCTAGAGATTTTTTCTTTCTCAAGGCTCACTCCAAGACCAGTGATGCCCACAAAATAAGGATCATTTTTAGGTATCATTTTATTCCTTTCAGAGCACTGCACATAGCAGCCTCTGAATAAATATGTGTTGAATTGAAAAGCATTTTACAGCTGAAAAGAAAAAGCAGTCAGCATCAGTGAAAAAGGAGGACGTTTAAGACTTTAGAAGCTCTTTGGGAGGCAGTGTATTACGCAGGCCAAGTGCACAGGAAGTGCATTCAGTGTGCTCTGCCATTTTCACTCTCTGCCTGTGGATCAGCCACGATATGACAGCACGGATACCGTGAGAGCGCGCTTCTCTGCTCCTCCTGATGTTTCCTGCTATGTTGACGGTGCTCCATGGCCCTACACTCTTGGCCTCTGTCCTATCCCTCCTTCCATCATCCTCAAGGGGGCTGGATTACTGTCTGAGTGTTGTGGAAACTGCTGACCTTAGAAACTTATTTTAAAATATGAGTTGCAGACATGTAGTAACGCACGTGAGCTATCAAGCCAGATTACCAATCATTAACTTTGACTATCTTCTAATGAAAGCTTAATGAAGCAAAAAGTCAAACAGTTGACATGAATGTGCTGAAAGAGAAATAACAGCACAGTTTGGGGAATGGTGAAGGAAGTTACAACACGTTACTGAACTCATCTCTAGTGCACTTAGACTGGGGGACTCCTGCTGTGACCATGTAACAGACCAGCTGTCAGCATTAAAGACACTAGGGTTCTGCTACAGAAAACTTGGTCGCCATCACTGACATACACAGAAAAGAGCAAATTACTTAGGTTTCTCTCAGCGTTTACCCTATATTCATATCACAAGTGGTCACCGTATGGACATTTCTTTGAATCCTTAATTTTCCCAATTTCCTAAGAAATCAAAATAAAACTACAAAGGTATAAGAGAACACAACACTATAGGAATTTTTAAAGATGGCTAATATATGGCTTACATTTTACGTAACTGAGGAAGTTTCTTGAAGATCCCGGTAGCTTCCAACACTGTAAATTCATTATTGTTGAGGCGCCTAGGGAAAGCAGAAACAGAAGAGTTTCATTCCCAAAAGTCAGGAAGAGATTAAATTTTATTTCTCGTACAGAATTATAACATTATTTAATGATTATCCAAAAGAAAAATACAAGACATGTATCAGAAAATTTTTGGGAAGGACAGATATTTTTCAATTTATCCCATATTGTAAGGATCAAAATAAAACATATTAAGAAGCATATAGTAAAGAAAACCAATAATCAAAATTCAAAACCAACTCATCATTCAGTAATCTGTAGATTGTTTTTTCCTCTTTTTTTCCACTCTTACCGCTGCTTCCAAAAGCATTTTAGACCATTTTTTTTTCTAGTCACTTGCTCCATAAATGTTTTTATCAACAACTTTACTGATATACAATTTCCAGACCATACAGTGTACCCTTTTAAAGTGTACAATTCAGTGGTTTTAAAAATATTCACAAACTTGTGCAACCATCTTTGCATTCCAACTCCAGAACATATTCATCACCCAAAAAAGAAACCCCCTGCCTGTCAGTAGTCACTCTCAATTTCCTGCCCTCTGCTGTCTCAATCCTTAGCAACCAGTAATTTGTCTTCTGTCTCTACAGATTTTCCTATTCTGAATATTTCTTATTAATAGAATCATACAAAATGTGGAGTTTTGGCCTGGCTTTTTTCACTTTGCTTAATTTTTATAAGGTCTTTCCATGTTTAGCATAGATTGGTACTTCATTCCATTTTATGGCCGAATTATATTCCATTTTGTGGATATGCCACATGTGTTTATCCATTCATCAGCTGATGGATATCTGAGTTGCATCCACTTGGATGATTATAAATAATCTGCTAGGAACACTGGTGTACAAGATTTCATGTAGATGTATGATTTCAATTCTCAGCTATATACATAGGTGTAAAACCACTGTGTCACATCGTAAAGCCATTTAACCATGTTAGCTACCTCAGGAAAAGCCAAACTGTTTTTCAAAAGGGCTGGACCATTTTACATTTCCACCAGCAATGTATGGGGGGCCCAATTTCTCTTACCCATTACTGTCTTTTTTTAAAAGCCATTCCAGTGGATGTGAAGTGCTACCTCATTGGGGTTTTCATTTGTATTTTCCACATGCCTAGCGATCCTGAGTGCTTTATCATGTGCTTATCAGTCATTTAGATATCTTCTTTGGAGAAATGTCCATACAAATTATTTGATCACTTTTTAATCTGGTAAGGTACTTTTTTGAGCGGGGTGGAGGGAGGGAAGAGCAGCCACACACGTGTCTTGCGGGATCTTAAATCCTCGGCTGGGGGATTGCACCCATGCCCTCTGCAGTGGAAGCTCTATGTCTTAACCAATGGACTGACAGAGCAGTCTCAGGTAAAGTAGATTTTAATCACTGGGTTTCAAGAGCTCTTTATGTATTCTGGATATGAGTTCCTTACAGATATATATTTTGCAAATATTTTCTTCCCAGGACTAATTTTTAAAAATCGTAATTTCTTAATTAGTTACCATCATTAGTTACCATCAATGCCATCATTCTCAGCAAACACAACCTTTGCTGAAAGATAAACTAGGTACTAGTTTCTAAATGCATGAGTGACAGGTAAACTTATTTTAAGTATTATCACGCTGAAAGATAGAATTTGAATTCTTTGCAGAGTTACTGAACATAAATATAACTCCGTACATGACAGTAAACACAGAGTTTGGAGATTTTATTGCATGGTCTCCACACATTTCTAAAGTTCTGGACCTATGAAATAGCTTCATGTACTAATAGAAATTAAAAAAAAAAATCCTTATAGCCACTAGGTAATTAGCTTCTGTCATCTTTTTGAAAGCACTGTATAATTTTTAAATATGTAAACTGATTAAAATTCATTAAGTACCAGGCATCAGCATAGGTACTGTGAGAAATAAACTATAAAACAATCCCTGCTATCAAGGGGCTATAATCTAGTTGAACATGAAAGAATTATACAGGCACAAAAAGACAACCAACTTTGCAAAGCAGTTAATGACAAATACCAGATGGTGCTAGACATAAACACTACTAAGATGTTCTAAAAGTGATGAGGTTTCATTAGGTTTTTTTTTTTTTTTTTTTTTTTTTTTTTTTTTTTTTTAGAAACCCTAACATTAAATGTCATACTTTTATAAATAAGTCAATAAAGGCCAACACAGATGGACACAGAATCTATAAATAATTCAACAAATATATTTTAGAACCTAGTATGTGCTAAGCCCTATGTTAGTATTATAAATATAGATCTGCTCACACTTTATAATTTTCAGTTTTTCCTGCTATGTTATCCACTGTTCAGAAAAAGAAAACTATCCTTTGTGTTTTATACTTGATAATCACTGAATCCTTCAACTTATGAGTCAGTGAATTATAATAGTATAGCTGATAAAAAAGGACTCTGATTGAATTCACAATGAACAGAGATTCAAAATGTTGACTCCAAACTATTTCATTTGGTTGCTGAAAAGACTAAATACATTAAAAATCAATTAAATGCTTAGAAATGAGTTCGGACACAGTGAAAGTGTTAGTCGCTCAGCTGTGTCTGACTCTTTGTGACCCCATGGACTGTAGCCCTCCAGGCTTCTCTGTCCCTGGGATTTTCCAGGCAAGAATACTGGAGAGTCTTCTCTCTCTAGGATTGTCTTCTCCAGGGGATCTTCCCGATCCAGGGATTGAACCCGGGTCTCCTGCATTGCAGGCAGATTCTTTACCCCCTGAGTTACGAGGGAAGACCTTGGACATAATTCATACGCAAGAAAGTGAAAGTCGCTAAGTCATGTCCGACTCTTTACCACCCCGTGGACTATACAGTCCATGGAATTCTCCAGGCCAGAATACGGGAGTGGGTAATCCTTCCCTTCTCTAGGGGATCTTCCCAACCCAGGAATCGAACCCAAGTCTCCTGCACTACAGGCGGATTCTTTACCAGCTGAGCCACAAGGGAAGCCCAAGAATACTGGAGTGGGTAGCCTATCCCTTCTCCAGGGGATCATTCCCATCCAGGAACCAAACCGGTGACTCCAGCATTGCAGGTGGATTCTTTACCAACTCATCTATCAGGGAAGCCCCCAAGTAATAAGTATCAAATGGATGTATTGTTATTAGCATTATCAAGTGCTAACTGAATTTTTGAGTTATTTTCTGTAGTTGTACCTTGGACCAGAAAGAGGAAGGAAGAGAGCCTCTAATACTTACACTTGTACAAAACAGAGTTATGCCAATGTGTGTCAATTAAAATTAACATAATTATTGAGATGAAAGGGCAAGAAAAGAATCCCAATGTTTGATGCTCTCATTCCCTCCTTCTGAAACTGGATTTTTCCGGGAGATGAACTTACAGCTCTGCAGTGTACTGGGGAATGTGATCTGGGATTTTGGTGAGTTTTTGATTGGAGCAGTCTACTGTGGTCCCTTCGCAGCGGCACTTTTCAGGGCAAGCCAAATCGGCAAAGCAGTCCCCACTTAATTTTGATCGATAATCTTCTGTACCTATTGAGGATTCAAGCCAAAAAAGAAGATACTGAGTCTGAAAGTTAGAATATTTGTTAATTTGTAGGAAGAAAAAAGTAAGGTAACTATAGATTATGCAGCAGGGAGACAACTTGGGGGATTTTGGTCAATGGATGTCAGGAAAGGGTTAAAACAAGGGCTTGGAATTTGCTGGAAAAAAGAGTAACCGGATTCACAGGACAGGAAAACATTAACAGAGTTGAGCTTTTCACAGCTGTACTTTCTGCTGATCCAGTTGTGAGCCATTCTAGCCTATTTGACAGCTAATCACACAATGGCTACTAATCGTGAAAAAGTTTATTTTTTTCTCTGAGTCAAGAATTGAAAATGTATCCAGTAATAAACATATGCCTATATATCATTTTCAATTAGGGCTTTCAAGGCAAATAGATGGACTCAGGTTTTTTAATTTTCTATGGTCTTTTATTATTCTCTCCCTCTCACATAATCTTCAGAAGTGCTTAAAAAGCCCTCTTTTGTTCATTTTGATTTTATAAAAAGAGACAAGTAAATCCTGATTTAAGCCTCAGCAGCTTGTCATGCTGTAGAAAGCTGCGTGACGTTCCATGGTGCTTGACGGAACCATGTTTTACTCATACCTGGCAACCACATGGTTAGATCAAGCACAACAGAAAATCTCGCTACATAACCACTACACCATCCACTAGGCCAAGGGTAAGACCAAGAGGAAAGATGAAGGGAAGCAGGAGAGAAGCTACAGACGTTCTGGAAACGTAATACTGTTTACATGACATGCATTCTTCCCGTAAGAATGTTTATGACCATAGTAAGAGTATTACTACCGAAGAGTTCCTGGAAACACAAAGAAGGGGCTATACTGAAAGGTGCCTCCAGCGTTCCTCAGAACTGCAGAATTGAAACAACAGCTTTTTCGGGAACAACATCCAGGGAGAAGTTGAAGGTGCACTACAAGGACAACAGAGAGGCCCAACAGATCTGTGGTGTCTTCTTGAAAAAATAAAAACAAATAAGAAGGCGCAGAAGAGTGAGACTAAAAGAAGATACATCAGGATTGAAAAGGGAGGATATTATGTTTCAGATCAGACACTTTTACTTACAGCCCAAATGGTGAATTCCTGAAAAAGTAAAGATCACCCAGAAGGAAAGAAAGACAGAGCAAACCCAAGTAAGATTCACATAGTATATATATAACTCACTAAGGTCTCGTCCTTCCTCCCTGACTGTGGCAATTATTGGGGAATGGCTTGGTTTGACAGGAACCGTCATGCTTTGTAAACTTTCATAATCATTTTGTGAAGCACAGGGGTCTTACAGGAAAAGCAATGGCATACAAGATGCATAGCACAAATTAAGTTCTTGTCAAGTCCTTTAAAAGATGAACTCTTCACAAGATAAATTTTGTTCTGAGTGATCACTGTACTATCTAGACGCCATCCAGAATGGTGGTAGGCAAACAGACATGTAAAATGAAATAAAATGCAAATCATGAGATCGATCATCAAGGACTCCCACTGGAAAATTTGGACGAAACCTTAGGTTTTGTGGCTTACATGCTTTTTAATGACTTTCCAACTCATAAATAATGTTACTGAATTAAATGGAATCAGGATCTCGGAAGAAGTTCGGAAAGTTGAATATAATAGTTTCATTACATTTGGCAATTAACGTCATGACATTTACAATATGACATGAGGATCTGTTGTATTGTGGTTTAAGCTTTCATTTTAAAAGTGAAATAAAGAAAATGCAGGGAATAAAGTATAAATGACAGATACATGAGGTATTTTACATTGAAAATAATCTGCATTCAATGCAATGACAATAATACTTATTTTATGACTACTCTCTCGGTAAGCTTAGATTTTAATTAATATCTGGGGGGGGCGGGTGGAGAGGGAGCAGAGGCTCAAAGAATTATTCTGAGTCCTGACTTCTAGAATTACGCTTTTAAATCATGTAGAATTACGCTTTTAAATCATGTAAACTGAATAATCAGAAATTGACAATTAAGCCATGATATCTGATATAGAGGTTTTTTGTTTTTTTTTTCCCTTGCAAAACCTATTTTGGCTGCTGTTAATCTTGTTAATAGCATCACCGACTTGATACATCACTGACTCGATGGGTGGCATCACCGACTCGATGGACATGAGTTTGAGTTAGCTCCAGGAGGTGGTGATGGACAGGGAAGCCTGGTGTGCTGCTTCCATGGGGTCACAAAAGAGTTGCACATGACTGAGCGACTGAACTGAACTGAATCTTATTAACAAAATTTTGAAAACAACCTGATTTTTTTACTTGGTGAATTTGAAATACTAATTTCTAATTATGGACTACAGCCCACCAGCCTCCTCCATCCATGGGATTTTCCAGGCAAGAGTACTGGAGTGGGGTGCCATTGCCTTCTCCAAATTTCTAATTATGAAAAAGCATATTTAAATGTAATAGATTGAATATTTTGATAATATTAACTTCTCTAATTTGGACATTTAAGTAATATCAATGTTTTATCCTATGGGGGGGTTCTGGTTTTCCATATAACTTTTTCTGGGTAATAGTTATCAGTTGACTATCTGTTTAATAATTGAGTAAAAATAATAAATTTTAAAGATTGCCAATGAAGGCCAATTGTTATTTCAATATGTTACTTCTTCTGGAGCCAGTGTAATATACAAAATATTACTGATCATTCAAGTCAAAATATGTGATAAAACAAAATTGGTTAAATGCATAAAATTATTCGTATTATAATTCAACAATGGCAAGCAAGGCATATCTCCTCAAAATAGAGACCAAACCTAGAACTCTTAAGAGAAAAGATGTTTTTTTTTATACTAACAGCTTAGAAATATCTTTATTTATAACTATTAAAATATTTTATAGTCTAGAATATACCCAGGAGATTACAAATATAGCCAATGAGTTACTAACATGTATTTTTAAATAACAGTTTAAAACAAACAAGTCAAGAGGCATTTTACACAATTGGCAGGCAAGGAAGAAATAAGTAAAGAAACATACTTCAAAGAGCTAGTTCTAGAATCATCAGCTTTGACAGTGTTAAGACTGCAGTGGTAAAATATTTCAATTATTTTTCTAAGAAACACTCCATTCAACTAAGTTATTCAAGGCACTGGGTGCTCATGATACGTTCAGGATGGATATCAATCCTGCTTTCATGGAGTTGTTATACTACGAGTCCAAAGATGCAAAAATTGAAGATCACAAAGTACAGCTGCACATAAACCAGTAGGAAGCTGATGCTTTGGTATAAAAAGCAAAGCAACAGCAAACCAAGTAAAGCAAAAAGTAAGGGACACTTGTTTAGTATAGAAAAACTCCATAGAAGAGTAAATCTCATGATTGAAAACAGTTTTGTGTGTTTGTGACTGATTGCATGTAGAACTAGTTCTTTGACAACAGAAAGGTCTGTCTTTAAAACCAGCTCAAGAAGCTATATTTTAAAAACAGGTTGAAAGGTCAGATATACACATAAGGAGAGAAAATGATTTAAGTAGAAAGCCATAGGTTCAAACATTTTAGCTACTGTGAGAAATTTTAGATAATGTGCCAAAGTGAGAGAGAGAGAGAGAAAAAAAAAGTGGGAGTTTAATAATATATATGTTTAACATCAGAAGCTGCATGCAAAGGTCAGGTTTTCAGGAAACAGTTACTAGTGATCTACGCAGAATCTAGCTACAGCGTATCCACTGGACTTTTGAAAGCATGCATATCAAAGTTTTAGAAGCTAAGTTTTATAAGTGAGAAAAAGGTGTCTGCAGTTAGTCCTACTACCGAGCAAAACCTACCTGGAATGAAATACTGTTCTTTAGCTAAATAAAAAAAAGAGAAAAAAAATAGAAGATGCACCTGAATGTCAGCAAGCAGAGATATGAGTTATATTAGATTAAGAATGGACTAAAGTTACTATAGATAATTAAGTGAAAAAAATGTATATTCACAGCAGTGGCTGAAGTATAACCATGAGTAGGAAATGCATCTAGAATCATGGACAATAAACGGCTTTATTTTGATATTAGCTTTTTAGTATGAATTAACTGCCGAATGTGAAATAACGCCTGGAATAGTTGGGTAGTGTACTACCCGAAACATAAACAATGCATTTTATTTTGAGAAAATAGAAAGAATTATACCAAAGCAAATAGAAAATTTCAATGAACTAAGTTTTCTCTTTAATATTAGTACAATGCACCTATATTTCACTTTTTATAAGTAAATGTAATATTCCCAAAGTGTTAAAAGATGGCCTTTCAGAAAAAAAAAAAAAATATCCTCACAGTCCTGGTCAAAATGTGAAAACGTAAAGCTAGAAACAAAACATTGCTTTCCTGTGAGAAGCAAGGAATCCAGAGTGTTCTTTTTCCTTTTACTTCTGAACCTGAGCAAATCAAGTAACTAAGTTGCAGTTCACTTTCTCAGAGAAATAGAAAGACAATTAACTACTTCACCACTGATCAATGGAAAAGAACACAACAAACATGAGATTTAACAGGCACTGAGTTAGCTAGAAGGCCACTGTTAAATTCAAACCCTGGGACTACAGCCTGAAGTATCCAGGCATCTTTTTCCTTTTATTTCTTCTGCTGGATAGTGTGTTAAAAAGGTTACATGTAGGGATTCTATGTGAATGGTGTCTGTTTTTCTTCATGGGCAGAAGAAAAAGAAATACAATTCTGTAATGTTTGGCGATTCAGTCGAAGGTCAGCTGTCTCTACATCTCATTAACTACTGTTTTCAGTAACACAGGGGAAATGTCACACAAAGTAAGAAATTACCTGAACAACGGAATTTCTTGCTTTTGATCTGTCCAATTCTTTTGTTTGCCAGTCGCCGGGGACTGGTGCAGCGGGCACCACTGGTCTCGATTGGGTTGGTATGGAGATAATCCGCCAGCCACTTGAGATGGCAGTCACAAATAAAGGGGTTCTGGGCCAAATGCCTTTCAGAAACACATACAGAACACTTTTACACATGACTTGCAATGAACTCAACTCTCAAATCCAGAATGAAAACAATGGTCATCAAATTTGACCCTGATTCCACATACATACATGGTTTGAATGGCCCGGAGAGGTGAAAAGGTCCCCTTGGCGATGGTCTGAAGCTTGTTGTCATATAAGGAGAGAAGGTTCAGGTTGTGCAGATCCTGAAAAGCATCTACCCGGAGGCAGTTTATCTTGTTGGCATTCAGTAATCTGTTTGATCAAATAGTCATAGAATTAATTAAAGTGTAGTATCTCATTAACCCACCTTCAAGACTCTTGTTCTTGAGAAAATCCAATCAAGAAATTCATTGCTTTTAACCTTGACACTAAGATTTAACTGTCATTATTGAGGTATCACAGGCTGAAGATTTGGGGTCATGGCAGATAAAGCAAGGGTCATATCTAATGATTGGATTGCCTAAATCTAGTGGTCCTTACACATTTATCCAACAAAAAATTATCAAAGATATTCTCTGGAAGGTGCAGAAGTACAGCAATAGATAAAGGTGGGTGAGAACCAGCCTTTGCTGTCAAAGGCTCCATAAAGTCCTCATAAACATTAGTCCTTGGAGCTGCTCTAAGAAAAAGAAGTCCAATCCATTCTCAGAACAGTAGCTAGAGTGAGACTTCTAAACATTGATCAGATCACATCACTCCTCTCCCAAACAGTGCAGTAACTCCCAATTTGCTCTGAATAACTCAAGACCTGACAATAGCCCAAAATTCCCAATGGGATCTCTGATTCCCTTTTCTGAACTCTTGCTGTTTAGTCACTAAGTCATGTCCAACCCTTGGCAATCCCATGGACTGTAGCCTGCCAGGCTCCTCTGTCCATGGGACTTCCCAGGCAAGATACTGGAGTGGGTTGCCATTTCCTTCTCCAGGGGATCCTCCCAACTCAGTGATTGAACCCGTGTCTCTTGCATTGGCAGGTGGATTCTTTACCACTGAGCCACCTGGGAAACCTTTCTGAACGCTATTTCATGGCTGTTTCAGCTCCAGCCACATAGATCTCCTTGCCAGACTCTCTTCTCTGTTTAGAAGGCTCTTCTCCCAGATGTTTGCCTGGTTCACCATGTTGCTTCATTGAGTTCGCAGAAATCTCACCTCTTTCATTCAGCCGTCTCTGGCCATTCTGTCCAATACTGTGTCTCAATTCCTTTACTTTGATCTACTTTTTTGGTTTTCTTAAATGCATATTTCTTCCTATTATGTGTGACTTAGCAGGAGGAAATATGTACTTAAGAAAATAGAAAAAGTAGATCAAAGCAAAGGAATTGTGATTTAGGGGTTCCTAGGTGGTGCCAGTGGTAAAGAACCCACCTGCCAACGTAGGAGACATAAGAGATACGGGTTCAGTTCCTGGGTCAGGAAGATTTCCTGAAGGAGGGAAGAGCTACCCACTCTAGTATTCTTGCTTGGAGAATCCCATGGACAGAGGAGCCTGGTGGGCTACAGTCCATGGGGTCGCAAAGAGTTGGACATGACTGAAGTGACTTAGCACGCATGCAGGTATGTGTGATTTGCTTATTTATTATGTTCTTGCTGACTTCCATTTGCATGAACTCTCCCACTAAGGTATAAAGTCCAGACAGCAAGAATATTAGTCTGTTTTGTTTTCTGATGTTTCCCACATGTCTAACATGTACAAGGTGCTCAATAAATATTTGTTTTTGAATGACTACTTTACAGCCCTCTTGGAGAGTGACATTACCACAGAGAAAGACCTTATTCTGCAGTATCTGTTTGTGCTCAGGTGCTCAGTCGTGTCTGACTCTTTGTGACCCTATGGACTGTAGCCCGTCAGGCTCCTCTGTCCATGGGATTCTCCAGGAAAGAATACTGGAGTGAGTTGCCATTTCCTCCTCCAGGGGACTTTCCCGACCCAGGGATCAAACTCACATCTCCTATGTCTCCTGCACTGCAGATGAATTCTCTACCCATTGAGCCATCAGGGAAGCTCTATTCTGCAGTATAGATATCCAATTCACTTTGTTTAGCACAGTATCTCACAAACTTTTTTTCTCATATGCTGCTGCTAAGTCACTTCAGTTGTGTCTGACTCTGTGCAATCCCACAGACGGCCGCCCACCAGGCTCCCCCGTCCCCAGGATTCTCCAGACAAGAATACTGGAGTGGGTTCCCTTTACCTTCTCCAATGCATGCATGCATGCTAAGTCGCTTCAGTCATGTCTGACTCTGCGCGACCCTACAGACAGCAGCCCACCAGGCTCCTCTGTCCATAGGATTCTCTAGGCAAGAATACTGGAGTGGGTTGCCATTTCCTTCTCCATTTTCTCATATATCTTACCAATATTCAATATTAGTATTATGTGGAGCCATGGTTT
The DNA here is from genome assembly GCF_019923935.1 of Bubalus bubalis. Taxonomy (NCBI): domain Eukaryota; kingdom Metazoa; phylum Chordata; class Mammalia; order Artiodactyla; family Bovidae; genus Bubalus; species Bubalus bubalis. Next base: position 77,296,492 of record NC_059163.1, read on the forward strand.
ACAGATCTTGTGCAAACGTCATCCTTACAAGTTACATGTCACCTTGCCTATGTTTTTATTCATGCTTGCCTCACCTACGGGAGTACACGGGTCCTGCTCTCCATCTGCCTCAACCATTTGGCCTATCAAGACCTCAGAGGACCTCACTTTCTCCAGAGCAAGAATTTTCCAGAATACAACTTTCACCCAATTAACATGCTCCATCCTCTACTTTCCAGAGCAAGTTAGTCAGTGTTACCTAGTTCCGTCAACTATTTTACATAGGCCCACATAGTTCGTCTGCAGAGAGTTTAGCCTTCTGGGGGCAGAAAATTTTTTGATATTTCTTATTCTCTCTCACCATTTAGTTTGGAGCTTTGATACTTAGGACTTTAACAAATACTTGGTAGCTCAAAAATATGTGCTATATGGTTTGGGTGTGATGCCTTCCTTTCTAACACACTGAATACTGTTTCCCAATTTGCTCAACAGACCCTCTGTGATTAACACAGGGTATTTCAGTTTTACTTGCTTTTTTAAGATCTCAATTCTCTGCCTGTGCAAAGTCAGGACTTCCTCATAGTAGTTCTCCTTGCTGCACTTGTCTTTTTTTTTTTTTTTTTTAAAACTCACCTTTGCCTTTTCCCTGGTAGCTCAGATGGTTAAGAATCTGCCTAAATGCAGGAGACTTGGGTTTGATCTCTGGGTTGGGAAGATCCTCTAGAGAAGGGAATGGCAACCCACTCTAGTATTCTTGCCTTGAAAATTCCATGGACAGAGGAGCCTGACGGGCTACAGTCCATGGAGTTACAAAGAGTCAGACACAACTGAGTGATTAACACTTTCACTTTGCTTTTTTTTTTTTTTTTTAATGGACATACTATTCGGGTGTGTTTTCTTTCTTTTTTTGTCCACACCATGTGGCATGTAGTATCTTAGTTCCTGAACCAGGGATCAGAGTTTTTTTATTTTTTTTTAATCTTCTTTTAGGAATTGCAGTTTTGGCCTTCTCTGTGGTCTACAGAATCCTCTCCTAAGAGCTTATAGACTGATTTGCGGTATGGACTGATTAATCCATGCCTCCTCACTCAGGGCCATGACAGATGGCATACAGCTAACTAAAAGAGGAGTCAGGCGGCAGAATGCTAAAGACAGGGAGAAAGCAGGGAGTCTGGAAGACAACTAAAGAAAGTGCTTCTCTGAGAATTTTGTACTTACTTTACTCTCAGGTGGTCCAGAAATTGGGGGAGAAATACTGAACACTACTTTCTTTTGTTCCTTCCATTTACCCACTTCTCGCAAATATCTCATCTGTTCAACAGATCTAAGAAGCTTAACTGAATCAAATTCTCAGCTAACCTTACAGAGTCAATTGTGCCTTGTTAGCCCCGGCAGGCTTAGTCTAGGGATATAATTTAAGGCACAGTGAGAAAGCTGGTTTTTTGAGTAAGATTTATCTACATAGAGATTCCAAGGGTTTATTAACCCATTTACTACATCAACTACCAATAAGTATGGGAGGAAAAGAAAAAACGTGCAACTTTAAGTGTTGATACCACAGAGGGCAGTGGTAGCAAAAGAGATTAGAAGTAAATGGCAAAGAGAACAGTGCTAGGAAGAACTGAGAGAGAGGCAAATAAAAAATAGACAACACTTGGCTGTAGCACACAGCTATACCTAACTTCCTTGCAGGGGTTGTAAAATAATCTGATGCCCAAATAAAACCACTAGGTCACAAAAGTCAGTATTTAGCTTGACTGATTGGTTTGCTGGAAATTAATTTATTGGGTTATATAGCATTAAGAAGAGAGAGAATGGAACAGAATTGACAGTACTGTATATAGTAAGGTTAAATATTGCTTTGTTAACAATTTGTTTCATGTGTGTGTGTGAGAGAGTATGATTTGGGCTATATGATATATAATATGCTTCTGCATAATAATAAACAGTTAAAAATGTGAATAATAGGATATAATGATAACCATACATTTATCAAGTAAAAAAAAAGATCCACATTTGGGAAGTTTGTGGGATTAGGAATACATTTTTACCAAGTAAAGGGTACAAACCTAACACCAACAAATGCATACACTCAAAAGAGAAAATAGCATTCTAAACTTAAGAATTTTAAAGTAAACTGGCTGTGAGCTAGCTGAGAGCAGAAATTGTAGCATATGCATCTTTTCCTCCATAGCAGATAGGTCAGTGTGTGCCCCAAAAGAGATATCCTATAATTGTTTGGGGATTTGAATAGATTTTGATGATCCAACACTAACAATCTTAGTATTAACATATGTTATTTTTTTCAATCTCATTTTCATATGAGCATTCATTATGACATCTGGAGTCAATTCTTATTTTTATAAATTTGTATCATAAATATTTCTTTTGAGACAAATGAGTTGTAGCTATTCTCTAAGCAGAGTGGTCTTTAAATATTAAAATCCAGGAAATTGACAGATGATGCTCTCACTAAAGATTAGCTTGTTAACACTCTGTCCTAGACTACTAGAGACCATTTTTGTGTTGGGGGGTGTTATTCTAGTATTGTCACTGTTAAGAGATTTTTTTGGACAAAGGTGAATAAACATCACCATGTCTTTCTGCTTTCCAAGTACTGTTAAATCAAAACAGATAAATTTCATAAAGGGCAAAGATTGCAGAAACTTTAAATGACAGAACAGCCGGGACGCTCACATTTATGACACTTTGAAATTGGGGACAATTTCAAAGTATTGTGTCTTCAAATAAATGACCATCATCAATGTTAGCTTCACTAATCTTTTCCATTTCATTAAACTGTGTCATTTTCGGTCAAATTTTTCTGAAGCCTCCATGAAAATACGAGATGGTACACTGTGTAAAATATAATATTTAGGTTCAACAGATGAAAAACAATCAAATACTTACAGTAGCTGTAAGGAAAACAGTCCTTCAAATAAACTTTTTGGGAGTTCTGTGATTTTATTTCCATAGAGGACACTGGAAAACACATGATTTAAACAAACAAACAAAAAAAATTAGAGACCAAGCAGCAAAACAAATTTATCCAAACAAACGTGTTCAGGCATAAAGGAGGTTAGGAAGCTCCATATATCATAAAGCCATAGCACAGTAAACAAACTTCAATTTGGAAATGCTTCTCCCCTGATTATAGGTTAGATGTGTGTTTATGGTAGAAAGTTTGAAACCACAGATAAACAAAAAATTAAGAAAAATTAACACAATTTATAATTTTACTGTCCTTTCATAGAAATGTCCACAGTTAATTTGTCATGTTTTTATATGCAAATACACAGAGCTCATATATGAAAGCATGCAGTATATAACAAAGGAGAACACTAACCTGGAACCCATTGTTCTTCAAAGGGGTAAAATTTAGAATTATCATAATGGTTAAGAGTGAAAGGAATCCATGTAAGTGTAAAATATTTGTTTTAAATATATAATGTACATACATCAGAAATGTAAAATTTGCAAAGACAGTGATCATTAATATTTATACAGAATTTTTAAAATGTATGTTCCCCAAAGAAATATGAATAGGAATGTATCCTCGTGTCCTCCCCCCTCCCCCCATTAGCCACTAAGTGTGACCACGAAGTGCAGGGACCATGACAACCACTGTAATATACCCAGTGCCTAGGCTTTGGCACACAGTGATGTTCTAACATTGGATTGATGAATAAATATTGTTTGAAGAGGAAAATGAAGTAAAAATTAGCACAGGAATAAATTAAGGAAATTATCTTATTCACAGAAATGGTGAAATGAGAGGATTTCAGCAGCAAGGAAATGAAAACGATTGACTCATCATGCTGGCTACTGACAACAGGTCTGCAATGATGGCCTTCTATTCTCAGCCTCATAAAGGAGGGGAGGGGCCATAATAATGTGAAGGAAAAGAAAGAAATTATATTTTTAAGGGCACAAATGAGTTGTAGCTGTTCTCTAAGCAGTCCATGGGGTTGCGAACAGTGGGACATGACTTGGCAACTGAACAATAACAATAATCAAGAGTTATAAAAATGTGTATATAAATTTTAAGTAAGTAGTTTCTCTCAGGAGTTTAAGAAAAAAAAATCAGACAAATACAATATTTTTATGTGCTAACTATTAATCGTGGCCTAATTTATAATGGTGAAAAATGAAATACAAATAAAATATTTCCAGATTCTAAAGAAGGGGCTTAGCTACATATATATTTCACATTGATAAAAATCATGTTTGAAGAAATACTTGTTGACATGAAAGTATTTATGATATTATGCGTATGCTCTGTGCTCAATCACATCTAACTCATTGTGGCCCCATGGACTGTGGCCCATCAGGTTTCTCTTCCATGGAATTTTCCAGGCAAGAATACTGGAGTGGATTGCCATTTCCTACTTCAGGGGATCTTTCCAACCTAGAGATCGAAGCCGCATCTCTTGCATCCCCTGCATTGGGAGGCAGGTTCTGTACCACTAGTACCACCTGGGAAACCCTTATGATATGATATTAAGTTTAAAACAGCATAATACAGAAGAATATATTACAGTATAATTTCACTTAGAAAAATATACTCATATATACACAGAAAAAAGTGGACGATCTCTAGATTGCAGGTGATTTGCCATCCAGAGGTCATTTGAATTTGCATCTATCTATCTATATTTTTATAAAATATTCTCTACAATGGGCATATATACTTTAAAAGCCAGAAACATTCATTTCGAAAAGAAATAAATGGATATCATAAAATGTAAAGGAAAAAGCTAAAATGAGAATCAAAATATGTTTGGCAGCTGCACCTGACTTCTGTTCAGAAAGGAGGGGAAATGACAATGCAACAGAGATGAATCAGAGTGAGGAAAAAGCTGTTCCCTTTTAAGATGTCAGTGAGAGGTGGGATAAATTATAAAATATGAAGAAAATTCTTAAGGAAATAAATCTGGGTGACTATACAAGTAGACATACCATTTGTATAGATTCCAGTGGTATAGTTATATGGTTTGACATAAAAAATCATTTATGTAGAATATAGATTTTTTAAAAAATGTAAGTCAGAGAAGAAACAACTTTAAAAACAGGAACAAAAGAGAATTCTATATTGTCAGACTCAAGGAGTAAGGAGAAGGCAATGGCACCCCACTCCAGTACTCTTGCCTGGAAAATCCCATGGATGGAGGAGCCTGGTAGGCTGCAGTCCATGGGGTCGCGAAGAGTCAGACACGACTGAGCGACTTCCCTCTTACTTTTCACTTTCATGTATTGGAGAAGGAAATGACAACCCACTCCAGTGTTCTTGCCTGGAGAATCCCAGGGATGGGGGAGCCTGGTGGGCTGCCGTCTATGGGCTCGCACAGAGTAGGACACGACTGAAGCGACTTAGCAGCAGTAGCAGCAGCAGCAGCAAGGAGTAAAGGCATTAAGAAAGGGTAAAGCAATACTAAGATACGTCTTTCAGTCAAGAATAAGAGAAAGAGGGCTTTAGGGAACAAACAATCAGCTCAAGTTGGCACCAATTTGGGTATTCAATAGAATATCATTCAAGTAACGCATTCAGCAATAAATACTATACATTCACTATGTGCCAGGAATTTTGTAGGTTCTAAGCTTGGTGCCCAATTAAACTGAATCCAATGGTTACTTGTTCATGTGTGTGTGCATGCTAAGTTGCCTCAGTTGTGTCTGACTCTGTGGGACCCTGTGGACTGTAGTTTGCCAGGCTCCTCTGTCCATGGGATTCTCCAGGCAAGAATACAAGAGTGGATAACTTGTTCAATGTTCATTATTTGCCCATGTGCCAGTCACTGCTATAACTGAGATAAATAAAAGGTATGGTGTCAAAGAGTCAACCAAAAGGGTGAACGACTGCACTTTAGATTTTCTGCCAGCAGTTGTTTCCCTGGTTTTAGACTTCATATACTAAAAAACAAACAAACAAACAAACAAAAATGAACCTAGGCAGACACTGCAGGTGAAGTGATAGTTTTCCCTTTTTTTCTGGTCTAAAGAAAATTGCAGTTTTCTGAGCAGACCAGCATCAGTTCAGTCGCTCAGTCATGTCCAACTCTTTGCGGCCCCATGGACTGCAGCATGCCAGGCCTCCCTGTCCATCACCAACTCCCAGAGTCTACTCAAATTAATGTTCATTGAGTCAGTGAAGCCATCCAAACATCTCATCCTCTGTCATCCCCTTCTCTTCCCTCCTTCAATCTTTCCCAGCATCAGGGTCTTTTCAAATGAGTCAGTTCTTCGCATCAGGTGGCCCAAGTATTGGAGTTTCAGCTTCAACATCAGTCCTTCCAATGAACACTCAGGACGGATCTCCTTTAGGATGGACTGGTTGGATCTCCTTGCAGTCCAAGGGACTCTCAAGAGTCTTCTCCAACACCATAGTTCAAAAGAAACAATTCTTCAGCCCTCAGATTTCCTTATGGTCCAACTCTCACATCCATACATGACTACTGGAAAACCATAGCCTTGACTAGATGGACCTTTGTTGGCAAAGTAATGTCTCTGCTTTTTAATACGCTGTCTAGGTTGGTCATAACTTTCCTTCCAAGGAGCAAACGTATTTTAATTTCATGGCTGCAATCACCATCTGCAGTGATTTTGGAGCCAAAAAAAAATAAAGTCTCTCACTGTTTCCCCATCTATTTACCATGAAGTGATGGGACTGGATGCCATGATCTTAATTTTCTGAATGTTGAGCTTTAAGCCAACTTTGTCACTCTCCTCTTTCACTTTCATCAAGAGGCTCTTTACAACCCAGATAAACTGGTACATCTCCTCCCCTTGGTATGAGTGTAAAGTATTCTACAAACCCCAGGTGTTTATCTAAGTATCACACATGTGTATCCTGAAATTCTCACTGGCTACCATTGACTTCTGAAGTTCCTAAGAGCAATGCAGTAATTTACATCAATAAGAACTCTTCTCTAAGCATCACCTCAAACAAAGAAACCAGATTTCATTTTTAAACTTTAAAATTAAAATTTGAAATAATACATACTCTACTTAGCAGACTCCTGAAGATTTCATACAAATTTGAAGGAATAACAGTCTCTATAAATTCACTTTAATTTATACGCCTATCTGGAAGTCCTTTTGACATTAAAAAGCTGCCATATTTCTTCTATTTGTTCTTGGAGAGATTAAAGCTGGTTCTTTCAGGGGAGTCTTTAAGGTGATGAAGTAGAGGGCTGGAGGGGGGCCCTTTCACCGGTCATCTTTCACTGCTCTCTGCACATTTACCTAGGATCATTCTAAACGGGACTGTAATTGTCCCCAGTGACAGTGACTATGGGTTTAAGGATGGGGTTATAAATGCAGTACTGAGCGGAGCCTCCAAAGTAAACATTTTCCCTTCACTTCTGTAAGAAAACACTGTCGAAAAAGGGGCTCATACTCGATTTCTAAACAGTAAAACTATCGAATTCTAAAATATAAACCCCTAAAAATTGGCCAATTTTAGTGACAAGAAGCAGTTCTCCATAAAAATGATAAAATTCACTAATGATTTATAATAATTAATACTGTTAATAATGCATAGTAAAGCACATAAAGGAACATATTCTTTAAATCCAAATTTAAAATATAGAGCCATTATTCCTAATGCATTCTACTTTCCTTCAGTTATGTGGTCAATACTTACAGTGAATTCAGAGAGCGTAGTCCTTGGAAAGCATCTGGTGCTAGCTCAGAGATCTGATTATTGCTCAGGTCGCTAAGATTAAAAATAGGGTTAGGTTAAATTAAATAGAATGTCAGTGAGATTTACTGCAGGAGAGTGCTCTTTATTGCCTTTGCACATCAGTTTTGCACCTATCAATATGTGTATAATATTTGCAACATCTGAAGCATCCTAAACTTTTTAAAAAATCACACTTTTAAATCAATTATTGGCTATTTTTCTAAATTATTATTAAAGATGGCATGTCTTATTTTTGAAAACGAACAGTTAAGAATTTGACTGCATAATATATTGACCACATATGTTCACACTAGTGTGAATTAGTATGCTAAATTACAGAGAACTTAATAAATTAATATTTTAGCTTTTAACATTACACTATTATAGAACTAGCGACCAGATAGTCACATCACTTAATATTTAAGCTGTCAAACACTTAAATATTCATACTTAAATGGATGTCTTTGTACGTTCATGACCTGTATAATTTTTTAAAATTTCATTGATTTCAGAATATTATTCACTCACATTCTTCTAAGCTTTTTATATGGTGAGAAAGCTCCAGGAGGGATGACCTTGATTGAGTTCTGTTCCAAACGTCTGCAATGAAAAATATATTCAATTTTTAAATAGAAATGTGAGCTCTCAGATATGTTTAATTCAAGTCATGTCAAGAAGCAAAGGTGATATGCTTCCTGAGTGATATATTCTTGCTTTTTTCTCTAAAAAGACTATTAAAATTAATTGTGCTTTTCCCTAAACATGGTGCAAGATTGGGAGTAAAAACAAAGCAACTGTGAAAACAATAAGAAGATTTTGGTTTTTAAGCATTGTGGGTTCATTAATATTTAAGTCTGGACTTTGTATAAAAGAGAGAATATCTATGTTGGGAATATATTTTACCAAGTTCAATATCAATAAGAGAAATATGTTGTAACACTGAAGAGATGTAGAACATGTTTTAGAGATAACTATAACTCTTCCACAAAAGACATTATTGTTGAATATTAAATTTTATAAGCCATTTCCTTTACAGAAAGCATGTTATAGGTTGAAAAAACTGTTATATGCATAAAATTAATTTTGAAGCCGCTTCTGAGGCAAAATCTTGACTTTTAAATGTGTAAGTACTACAGATATTTTTGGTAACACTCTCTGGACTCTGTCAATCCATTATGTGAATATTTCATGTGAAAACCACTGCAGGAAAGTGCATTTAAAAACAACTGAAGTATTTTTATGATACACTAAAATCTGCAAGTTGAAAATAACCCTCTAACTTTATCTACTCCATACTTCTGCAATCAAAGACAAGATTTTACCAATCTAGTTATGAAGGGCGCAAAATAGTATATTTCATAGGGTGGTTTGGTAAATGTTTTAGTCCATTAAAAATGCTGTATCTCAGCCTCTTCTCTACCTGTACAAATATCCGCATGTACACTTCCCATCCCCTCTCTCACTTCTGCTCTGCATCCCAGAGAGCTGATGCCTGGGAACCACACAGTGCAGGCTCAGGTGCTGGCTTTTGTGAGACTTGGTCAGGGTGGGAGACTGAAGGTGGGAGGAGGGGAGAAGTCAAAGTATTCTCCCCTTTTCTGCCTCACGGGGTGTCCTCAGCTGTGGTCTCATTTCATTTTAGCTCCTGCTAAGGACTAGCTCCTGCCTTAGTATAACACTACCTTCTCCTTAGTTCCCTACAGCCCTGGAGGTGGAAGCAGCTTTCTAACCTCTGTGTCCCTTTCTACAGCTGTTTGACTCATTCATCATACTAAACCCATCTGCTGAAATACCTGGCATGAGTTCCATTTTGTCATCTGAATTAAAAAATATGCATACATATATATACGCATATACATTTATATTGGCAGGTAGATTCTTTACCATTAGTGCCACCTAGGAAGCCCATTAGTATATTTACATATAAATAGAATATACATATATAGACAATTTATAGGCTATATATGTATCATATACAGCAATTCATTTTTATTGAATGTTGGTAATACTTTGACATTTATATGTATTACAAACATTTTTTAATGAACATCAGATCAAAACAAAATATTTCTAGGAGGTTAAGTCAAATTTCTTAAATTTTGTACTTTTCTGATTCCAAATCTGTTATTACAATACCACGTTTTCTTCGATAGTCTCAGGGTTCACTCTCTGACCTCTTTGTCCCTACACGCAACGGGCTTTCTCAATCTTTGTTGCTCTTGAACTCACTGTAGCATTTGATACTGTGAACAATCTTTCCCTGGGATGTGATACTGTATATTGCTTATTCTGCTTTTCTCTTTTTAACTTATGGCTTCACTTTCTAGTCCTCTAAAGTGAGTTATTCCCCAAGTTTCTGTCCTTTTCCTCTCTCACACAAAAGGAAAAATCTCTTCTCTGACCTGCAATGTTAATCATGATTCTTCCCCTCCAAAAAGCAAAGTCATTTTGTTCATATTAAAGACAAACTTAAGCTTAAACTATTTATGAAATACATAAATAAGAAAACTAAAATCACTCATAATACATCACTCAGATCAGTGAATTTTACTTGTTTTTATGTATATATATTTATTTTATATAACTGAAATTTTACTGTATAGAGAATTTTGAGTTGAATCTTTTACACTAAATATAATATCATCTATGTTTTCCTGCTGCTGCTGCTGCTAAGTCACTTCAACGTATCCAACTCTGTGCGACCCCATAGACGGCAGCCCACCAGGCTCCCCCATCCCTGGGATTCTCCAGGCAAGAACACTGGAGTGGGTTGCCATTTCCTTCTCCAGTGCATGAAAAGGAAAAGTGAAAGTGAAGTCTCTCAGTCGTGTCTGACTCTTTGCGACCCCATGGACTGCAGCCTTGCAGGCTCTTCCATCCATGGGATTTTCCAGGCAAGAGTACTGGAGTGGGGTGCTATTGCCTTCTCCAATGTTTTCCTAATCATCACAATTTTTGGAAGACCTTATTTTTAGGCTTTCTTGAAGACTGTCAAAATGGTGCAAAATTTCTTAATCAGTCTTTATTGTTAGCCATTGAAATTAATAATAAGTTTACATCATTATTAATAATATTCAGCTATTTTAAGATGACTAGCACACAGCCTTTTTTTGAAGCCTTCCTTTACTTTCTTTGATATGGTTAATTGTATCTTTCTCTCTACTGAAGAGCATTTTCTTCTAAATGCCTCTGTTCTTCTCTGACTGTATTAATTTTTCACATATCCCTCCTCTACCAGGCTGTTAGCTCCTAAGGGGCTGATTTACCCTAGAAGAAAACAAATAAATCCTATGAATAAAATAAGGATTTGGCATCTGGATTATTTATCTAGGTCTTAAGAAAGGGCTACTTTCTTCAAAAGCCCAAAGCATAGCAAAGGCTACTTTAACAATTTCACTGTTACATTTATTGATTACAACTTTATGAATTGATGGCTTAGTGACATATTTTTTTTTGTGATCCATTCTTGTAGTTGGATTTTGAGTAGTTTAAAATGTCATAAATGAAATATAATAAAAACAAGCTATAGATGGAATACTATTGATTAAAGGACTTTCTTCAAATCTAGGTCAATGAAACATCATTTCAGTTTGTAAAGATTTCTCAATATAATGTGATGATGAGAAAAAATAAAAATTCTTAGTGTCTAGTATAGTATTTTTATTTTAACAGTCATGCAAAACTAGATCATGCAATTACTTTTTATAAATACAATTTCAGCTTCTTAAAATAAGGAATCAGCAATTATTCATTCATTCAACCTGCAAATATTTAATGACTATTCAGGGCAACATTACATAATTGGAGTTCATTAGTGATTCAAAGTATAGATATGTTTATACCTTCATGGACATTTTATTAATAAAATGTCCAATTTTACAGTTAAATTTCCAACTGATTTGTTCAATGCAAGCTTATTTAAAACTATGCTATTCAGTACTAAGATTTCTGAAATGTCAATATTAACCACAAATATGGCCAAATTCTATCACCTATCATAACTAAAAAGCTTCTTCACATATTTAGAATCTTTAAAATTAAATGAATTCAAAAATTCATTTATTATTTTAAATTCTCAGAACCTAGAATACTTATGCTGCTGCTGCTGCTGCTAAGTCACTTCAGTCGTGTCCAACTCTGTGCGACCCCATAGACAGCAGCCCACCAGGCTCCCTGGTCCCTTGGATTCTCCAGGCAAGAACACTGGAGGGGGTTGCCATTTCCTTCTCCAATGCATGTAAGTGAAAAGTGAAGGTGAAGTCGCTCAGTCGTGTCCAACTCTTAGCGACCCCATGGACTGCAGCCTACCAGGCTCCTCCGCCCATGGGATTTTCCAGGCAAGAGTACTGGAGTACTTATAATGATCACTAATTGTTCTAATGGCATTCAAATATATTTTATTGTAACTTGGTTTGTGTTGAATCTGTAATTAATTTCATTGATAACTATTCCTGCTAAAATACAACAAGACATAACGAGTGAGGCTATTTATTTTTTTTAGAAAATATATATACTCAAAAATTTATGAAATGAAAAGAACTCATGATGAAATAATATTTAACTTTATATGCAAAATAGTAATTTAAATATAGCAATGCTGCATATATTATTCTATATTGCAATGTGCCATGACTTACTTTCACATGGCAATCCATTGCATTTATAACATAAGCAACAGAAAGCTGAACTATGCTCTTCTGTATTTATCTATTTATTTCTAACTTGTTCCAAAAAAAAAGTATTTGAAACAAAACTTCTATGGTCATTTACATTGACTTAGCAGCTAACTGGTTTTTATGGCACTATCTAGCAATCCATTAAGGCACAACATAATTGCCTTCTTCATTCAAAGGGACAGATTCTCATGCAGGAAAATATTCTACCACTGATAGATGTCAACCAGTAAATTTTAAAATGCTTAAAAATGTCTATTTTTTGTCTTCAGTAGACAAACAATAAAATAATATGTACTTCCTGTAAACTTTCAGGTCTCTAGGACAAATAAGTTTTGTGTTTTATTACAAGAACTTTATAATATATTTGACAAACGACAAACAACACACATGTCAAAAATTGCCCTTCTTCAAATAAGAGGTAAGGATTAAAACCAGATTATAAAAAAAAAAGGAAGAAAAAATTAGAGTTTTCAGGTGAAGGTTAAAAAAATAAAGTAAATGAAATTTACTTTGCTATTCTCTCATCTTCTACTTTAATAGCAGAGAATCTGCTGAATTTTATAGAGTACAAATTTAAATCCATTGTTCCATGAAGAATCTGATTAAAAACATTCCAGGGTTACAAAAACAGATAGTGTAATGGCTGAGATATATTTGCATGGTAAAGATAAAATCCACCATAATTAAGAGCCTTGCAAATGCTAGTCCTTCATAAAAGGAAAACTCAATATTTTGAATTTCAAAGTAAAAATAGATTTAGAACAAAAAACTTTATAAACCCTATATGATAAAAGAAGCCTTTTTCATATAAAAAAAGCCAGAACCTTGCTCCACAGAATCTACATGAATAATTCCAAAACATTTCATCACTGGGCATAAGTATATCTGAAAGCAATTTGCTGTTACACTTCACCAAAACCAGAAGGGAGTTTTAGTAAGAAGTTCAGTTTTAGTTAGAAGACAATTTTCTAGCTGCTCCAATAAAAATATTCACAAGTATACTTAAGCAGTGAAGACCTTTCCTCCCTATTCCTATATATCTTCTTCTCTTGCTCTCTCATTATTGTTTTTTTTAAAAAATATGTTTTCACACATTTAGAGTTTCTAAAGAATAAACAGCTACCAATATACATCACGTTCTGGTGTCTATTTCAAAGATGGTAGAAAACAGCAAATTATCAGTAAATCTCTCTGCTGTAACATTATGGACTCTTAGAACATGGAAATTATATGCAGGTATAGCTGGGCTCTGTGACATATAAATATTCTACTACAGTTACCAATGAACAGATCTTATATCAGGAAAGTGTAAGACATACAGTGTAATTGGGTGATTAAAAATTCCAACTAGTTCCGAAGACATTTACACTGAATTAAAGAACATTAGTTTATTTCAGCTCACTAGCTTTCAATATTCAAGCATTAGTTTCAATAAATTATTTTGACAAACTCTCTAAAAAATAACATCCACATGCCAAAGCTGAAATGGCTCTCCCCAAGAGGCATTTATGTTTTGTGTATGTATAGCTATAAAGATTAAAAACATGTAGTTCAGTGAGTAAAAGTATGAGCTTTATATAGGCTTGGGTTAAATTTAGAATCTGCCACTGATTAGCTCTGTGGACCTTGCAAACATTACTTGTTGGTTTCTCGGTGTCTCAGTTTCTCTTTCTGAAAAATAAGAAAATAAACCCTGCTATAAATGTTTTGGTATAAATCATGAGATGTAGAAAACATATATGGTGTATTTTTCCAGTTCCAAAAATAGTGGGAAAAGTAAAAATGAGGATATATATGTGTATATATATAATATATAACATATGGCATTATATAATATCTATAGCAAATATTAGTTACACATAAACACACAGATTATATAAAGGAATAAATCTGATACATGACTTGATCTCTAATGTGAAATAAATATTTATGGTTCAAAACACATTTTTAAACAAATTAGCAAGACAGGTTTTTTGAAGATAACTCATAACTGTATTTTAAAGATACTCACTTACACTCATGCATTACTCCCTACACTCATGCATCATTCTTATGGAGGCTGAAAAAGCAATTCAAATGGTTGCTGTTTCCATGATCAACATGATTAAAAAAGAGCACTTTAATTTGAAAGCTGTCTGAGAAACTCAAAAAAGGTTTTTACACCACCAGTAAAGTATGAGTTTGGACTGATTGTTTCTGTAACATACAGCCCAGATGCTGATTATACATGGCAATAAAACTGACAGTTCTTTGCATTTCCCCATCTGCTTTCAACGTAAATGGCAAAAACAGCTGCCAAAGAATAGAACAGATTTAATGGGGTGAAGGCTGGGGTTGCAGAATGACTTTTGCTTCTGAGTCACGGACTACTCAGAGGAGACAAACATTCTCATCATAGGTAATATCAGCCCTGCATTTGTAAAAGAGGAAGCAGTAATATTATTTTGCCATCAGAGGTCCTCTTGCCTGTTACACAATAATTCTAAATAAGTACTGTATATTTTGGGGATATTACTTCTAACTTTAGCAGTAAATGCACGCCATTGAAATCTTTTATATGTCTCTACCTAAAATGACCCAAGATTATTTTAGACTAGAATATTACTACTGTTATGTAATTGTGGTTACCAGAACTTTTTAAGTTTAATAAATATCTTTAACAGCTCAGTGAATATTGGCCTCTAGAGGGACATACTTCACATATAGCTGGCATTTTTGCCTTAAGACAATGTCCATCCTAATTGATTATCAACAATTCCTATTTTGGGATGACTTGTTCCTGAAAACTGTCCATTTCCTTAATCTTATTTTATTTCCTGTGATGTCATTCTGGGTATATTTCCCTCAGCGCAAATTTAATTGATGTTTTCATAGTAAAAATAACTTTTTTCCATTTGGTCTTTAAGCATTTAAAGTAAAACAAAAATGTGTGTTTGAGTTCCTATTGACCTCGTATTTCAGGCAATGACATTCTGAATGAGTGTTAAAATTTTTATGTACATATTTATATGGACACATACTCAAATGCAAACAAAAGTGCACTCAATACACAGAATCACATAATTTAGATTTAGTGGGAAAAATGGGCTAAGACACGTGACTCACCAATTTCAGGGTGACAGAGTACAAATTCATAATGTCAGTAACAATCCGTTTTCTTTTTTTTTTTTTAATATAAATTTATTTATTTTAGTTGGAGGCTAATTACTTTACAAGTCTCTTACTTTTTTTTCATCTTTTTTTTAATTTTATTTTATTTTTAAACTTTACATAATTGTATTAGTTTTGCCAAATATCAAAATGAATCCGCCACAGGTATACATGTGTTCCTTTTCCTTCACAATCCAAGAAAGACAAACAGAAGTTTTGCTGCTTTGTTTTTCATTAATAACTAAAATCTTTTGGATGCTTAATATAAGTTAGGCACTGAACTAAGTCTCCTATTTGGTAATAATTTTAGTTTTAAACATTATGCAAATTACCTTTAATGGGATAACTCAATGAATAGATAGTGACTAGCCGTCTCCCTGATGCCTGCATAGAATTATTGCCCAAGTCATCTGTTATCTTTCCCCTAAAGTTCAGATAACACTATGATCGCTAGTAGAATTTGAACTATACAGGATTTCAGCTTACCCTTTCAGGCTGACTAATTGACAATCAATCAATAACAATTCTTTAAAGGAATGACAATTTTATTCACCTGAGAATGAATAATACTTTGTGCCCCGGCTGTCTTCATTTTTATGTTAAAGTCTACACAGCTTATTCATATCTGATGGGTCTTCATTACTTTCCTGTAGAAGTCTCCAGTGACTCAACCACCACAGCACTTCAGTCACTTCTTGGAATAACTTCTCACTACTATCTGCTGCTAAGCCTGTCTTTATTATACCTTCTATAGACTCTTTGTATCAAAAGTGGATTCTCTACTCCATGTTAGAGTGATTTTTCTAACTAGCAAAGTAAATCATACTACAACGCTCAAAATTTTCCCTTCTATTCTATTGTCATCAGGACAGTGATTTTTCAAGATGAGGCTTTCAATGTATGTTCTAACCACTAAAACTGTTTTAATTTCCTGAAAACATACAACTCTTTAACTTTTCTGGGTCTTTGTATATACTCTTTTCACTCTCTAGAAAGCCCCTGATCTCTCTGCTTGCAAAACACATCCTCATACATGAAGATTCTTTGAGTCTCCCAGGAAAATCAAGATATTCCTTTCTCTGTCTTCCCATGCATATGTATTTTATTACTTATCATGTAGCTTTTAAAATTTCTGTTGTATAAAACTTAAATTCTCGATGTTGTAAACATTTTGAAAGCTGAAACTGTGACCTCTCATCTGTAATGCATATACATGCATGTAACATATACTTTATAGATATAAATTTTTGTGAAATTACGTACAAATAAGAAAAAAATCAATATATTGACAAGGCAACCAACAGAATGGGAGAAATATTTGCAAATCATATATAATAGGGATTAATATACTAAATATATAAAGAATTCACACAACTCAGTTACAAGAAAGCAAGTAATCAAAATAATCATTAGAGAAATGCAATGAAGTACAGTGAGGTATCACCTCACACCAGTTAGGATGGCTATTATCAAAAAGATAGGAGAAAAAAATTTTTGGAAAATATGTGGCAAAAGGGAAACTTTATGCACCATTGGTGAGAATGAAACCATTATGGAGAACAGTATGCTGTGCTGTGCTTAGTCACTCAGTTGTGTCCAACTGTTTGCGACCCCATGGACTGCAGCCTGCCAGGCTCCTCTGTCCATGGAGATTCTCCAGGCAAGAATACTGGAGTGGGTTGCCATGCTCTCCTCCAGGGGATCTTCCCAATCCAGAGATCGAACCCAGGTCTCCCGCATTGTAGGCAGATTCTTTACTGTCTGAGCCACCAGGGAAGCCCAAGAATACTGGAGTGGGTTGCCATGTCCTTCTCCAGGGAATCTTCCCAACCCAGAAATTGAACTGAGGTCTCCTGCATTTCAGGCAGATTCTTTACCAGCTGAGCTACCAGGGAAGCCCCCAAAACAACTACAATACGCTCCAGCAATCCCACTCTTAGGTATATACCTGAAGGAACTGAAATCATTATTTCTAAGCAGTATTTGCATCTCCATGTTTTTGCAGCTTTATTCACTAATGGCAAACTATGGAAACAACCTAAATGTACTATGACAGATGAATGGATAAAGAAATTGTGGTATGTATACTATGGAATATTATACAGCCAATCAAAGAAAGGGAATACTGTCATTTGAGACAACACAGATAAACCAGGAGGGCATATGCTTAGTGAAGTAAGGCAAACAGATAAGTACAAATACTATATGCTTTCACTAATATGTGGAACCAAAAAAAAAAGAAAGAAAGAAAAGATGATTTCACAAAATAGAATAGTGATTGGCAGAGGCTGGTGGTTGGGGAGATGTATGTCAACAGGTACAAATTCTGTTATAAGAAGAATAAATTCTGAGAGTCTAATATACAGCATGGTAACTACAGTTAATATATTTCAAATATTGTATACTTGAAAATTGCTCAGAGTAGAATTTAAGCATTCTCACCAGAAACAAAAATAGTTAACTATTTGAGGTGATGAATGTGTTAATTACCTTGATCTTTGTAATCACCACACAATGAATAAGTACATCAAATCATCATGATGTACCCTTTGAATATATACAATTGTGTTTGTCAATTATTTCTTAGTAAAATTGAAAAAAAGGAAGTAAATTGTGGGAAATTGATGCATATAATTTTCTTCTTATGAACCTATGTTATTAATAAAAATGAATTTTATTTACAAAGAAGATTACTCTTCTGTTTAATTCAATACCAATTAATGATATCAAGATAATCAACATATGCATACAAAATTGAGAATTTTGCCATGATAAAGATGAAAACACTCCAATGATTATTAGTGAACTCAATGGTCTCTGGAACTACAGATACAGTTTAATCTATAAATGTATTTTACAAAATTTATCTTATACTATTTTGCTGTGGAACTATCAAAATTGCTGTAGGGATTACACTAAGCATGGCTACTGATAACTAAGAATTAAGTAAGATGTTCTGAGGAAACACAATGGTGATCTTTATTTTGTATATTGAACAAAATGCTCTCTGCATTCTGCAGGAAGGGAAATTACTATGTATTTTTCTAAGCTCCTAACTTATAATGGAATCATAATATAAAAACTTCAGACAGATATTTGTTCAATATTGTCTAAATAATAAAAGGAAAAAGTGAAAGTGAAAGTTGCTCAGTCATGTCTGACTCTTTACCACCCCATGGAAAAGACCATGGTATTCTCCAGACTAGAATACTGGAGTGGGTAGCTGTTCCTTCTCCAGGGGATCTTCCCAACCCAGGGATCTCACATTGCAGGTGGATTCTTTACCAGCTGAACCACCAGGGAAACCCTGAAAGTCAAGGTAACTTACATGTGCTATAAAAATTAGTCAAACTACATATTATATTTATTTTTAAATTTTATTTTCAAAATCTGCATAATTAAAAGAAAATGAAACAATTACACAGCATGACAGCTATATTGTGAGCTAAGACATTCCTGAGTACATGTTAAAGTAAAAAAGTCATGCTTCATTTCATGAATACTTATAACTTTCCTAATAAGCTAATATACAATAGGCTATTTAAAAACATATTGATCAAATCTAATTTATATATCCCTACCATGGTGGCTCAGACTGTGAAGAATCTGCCTGCAATGAAGGAGACCTGGGTTTGATCCCTAGGTTGGGAAGATCCTCTGGAGAAGGGAATGACTATCCACTCTAGTATTATTGCCTGGAGAATTCTATGGACAGAGGACCCTAGTGGGCTACAGTTCATGGGGCTGCAAAGAGTCAGACTGGACTGAGTGACTAAAGCAATCACTTTTCCACCAACAGAAACTCAAATAACTTTGAAATATGCAGATTCAAAATTTGACAGGTACAATTTAATTGAAATAAGGATTCAAAATTTTGGAAGAGGCAAATGCAAAAATAGCATGTAGAAGGGTTAAACACAAGAAGAGTGCCTAAACAGAAATGGAGGACAAAGATATTTTTTTTAAATCATATATTCAATGTCAAACATGCAGTTTATAATCAGATACAGCATTCAAGAATCATTCTCACTTTCATTTCTTTATAAATACGCATGTGAATGATCCAGAGGAAACAAAAGGAAAAAAAATGTACTCCTAAACTTCATATCCAACCTCCAACATTCTGAATCTCTTTGAAAGAGTCTTCGTTACTACTAGCAGAGTAAAAGCAGTGCAGTGAGCTTATCCCACAGAGTGAGTTCCCTTCCCATTTTACTGAATGCATGCTCAGTTGCTCAGTTGTGTCCTACTCTTTGCAGCCCTCTGGACTGTAGCCCTCCAGGTTCCTCTGTCCATGAGATTTTTCAGGCATGAATACTGGAGTGGGTTGCCATTTCCCACATCCAAAACAAGCACTATAACTTGAGCATTTGCAACACATCTTAGAAAACACTGAGACAACCCTCATAAGACCTGACCTGAGAACTTTACTCCCAGAATTTCCCTTCCCAAAATTTGAACACAAATTAGAACAAAATTTGAAGATCCCTGATCTTCAGGGATTCCTGAAGATCAGGGATCTTCAGACAAAAGACAAATTGTATGGTTCCCAGCTTTGGAGGCCTGGAAAATGCAACCAAGATTAAAAACAATAAGAACTAAGAGTGAACAAGACATACTAAATTGTCACAACCTGTGTCTAAATGTCCTCTGTGATTTATGCAATTTCTGTAGAATGGTTTGGATAGGTGACATGCCACAGAAAATCTATAACTGGATTGAAGAGAGCTAAATGTCTACTTTATAGCAATCTATCACATGACATTCAAAATATTATACCTCAAGATTTAAGAAATTAATTCAAAGGATTTGATATACAGAGAATCAATTTGCTATTAATGATTTTGCCCCCATGGGTCAGACCATCCATGTATAGACTTACCTGAGGTATTCCATCTGTATGAAAACAAGTTGCTCAACCAGCAGAGTTCAAAGCAGCAAGGTGCTGGACAGCCTCTGGGGCAGCAACAACTTCTTTCTTCTAAATCTAATTCTACCTGATATTATACATTCTATTTTCCCTCATCTATCTTCACTAGTTGATTCTCCTTCATCACATTTTCTTTTATTTTGAAGAATAGAGGCTTGGAGGCTCTTCTGAGCTTGTGTCCTAGATCACCCACTCATCCCCCAATACTGTTCTTCTCCCCACCCGCACAGTGTTAAGTTTTGGGACAAAAGTGGTGAAGATAAAAGATATGGCCCTGCCCTCATTATGCTTGCAGTCTAATAGGGTAGTTTGACACTAACCAGAATATTGAATTAAGTTGTGATAACTTCTATACAGACAAAATCTAGGGAGATATGAGATTATTTAATAGAGGCTAGGAAAGAAGACAACAGTTCTAGACATAAAGTAATACAAATACAATCCCTATACCTTCACGCCTTGTCTTTCTCTCTGCTTCTTCCCTTCATATGTAAGTTTCTTAAAGTGTCCTGTTTTCTGATATTTGCCTCTTCTGATTTTTTTCATTCATCCCTTTTATGATATTCCAACAAGCTAAGCCACATCTACCTTTTTTTGGCAGCTGGATGGAAGATGGAACATAGGTTTTGGAGCCAAATAAATCTAAGGCTGAGGCAGTTTAGTCACTTCACAATTGAATGACTTTTTTTTTTTCTTTTTAAACAAGATTTCTTAATTGTTTTGAGCCTGTTCTGTTTTCTTTCCTTTTGGTTTGGTCTCCCCACACAGCATGCAGGATCTTACTCACAAATCCCTGCAGTGGAAGCACAGATTCTCAACCACTGGACCACTAGGGAAGTCCAGAGCCCGGTCTTTTTAAAATAGCAAGATGAAGTTGTCAGCTTTCAAGGGATTAGAAATGTCTGATAACTTGCAAAAAAAAAAAAAAAGACATTCTACTGCTAATTTATGGTAAAAATCCAGATTGAAAACATTATATGAAAACTATGAAAGGAATTTATAATGTTCAGTTCATTATGTATTAAAAATATGGAACCCATAACAAATTTTAAAGAAGATGTTGCCCAGCTTTATTTCTACATTTATGAATCTTACTGATTCTTTAATAAAAAATAAAAGAGTAATAAAATATATGAGTCACTGAGCTAGTAATTTGTGCTACTATAAAGAACAGTAATGGGGTATTTTGTTGGAGTTGAAGATCAATAGGATTTATTACCAGATGCTCTACTGATAGAGCTGATAATGTAATAATCAGAGAAGTAAAATTCACCTAGAGCTTTGCATGTTTCCATCTCTCCTTTATTATAGCTTTACCTGATACACCATCTCCTCAACACAAACAAACTCAATGGGACATATATTTAGTGTAATTTCCAGCTACTAATTTCTATCATCATACAAAAATCTATAGAGCATGCAACTGTAAGAAAAGCAGACTACATGAGATAAACTATTTGAAATGTTTCCTGTTCATTTCAGTCTGTTATGTCACAACTCACCCTCTTTTCTCAGTCAGCAATAGTGTTTTCATCTCCTTTCCTATGATCAGGATTTGAGCAGTTTCCTTCTAGGTCCCGAACAGTCTTGCTCCCACATACATCTTAACTCTCACACTCTCATTACTCTGTGTGTTAGTCACTCAGTATTGTCTGACTCTTTGTGGCCCCATGGACTGTAGGCCACCAGGCTCTGTCCATGGAATTCTCCAGGAAAGAATACTGGAATGAGTAGCTATTCTCTTGTCCAGGGGATCTTCCCAACCACAGGGATCGAACCTGGGTCTACTGCATTGCAGGCAGATTTTTTTTTTACCATTTGAGCCACCAGGGAAGCCCCTCATGACTCTCTGAATCCATTCTTACTCTCTGATTTTCTAAGGACTGCAGATTTCTGTATCTCAAAATAAATTCAAATCTGCCCTTTGCAGTGGCAATTGTCTTCTTAAAAAATCCCTTCTCAGCCGAACTCTTCAAACTACTTCATATCTGTTCTCTTCAATATTCATCACCTCTAATCTTTCTTAACACTCTGAAAAGCGACTCATTCAGCTATCATTCTATATTGAACCCTTCAAGAGTAATATGGTCAAGTTCTGAGACTTATTCTCAGATCTCTTCTTGGTTCTTCAGCTGGAGTATCTGACTTGGCAGATCATTTTTCCTAGAAGCCCCTTCCTCCTTTATCTACTGTGGCCATCTGCTCTTTTAATTTAGTTCTCTCGGGTTTCTCTTCTCTTTTTCTCCTTTCCATTGGCCATTTGATGCCTTCAACTATCTACTTTGTTTTTTGTAATATCAGTTACTCCAAAGTCTTTGTCTGAAGTCATGTCCTGCTCCAAATTATGACAGTCTTTATTATTATAGTATCTCTAAACACCTAACTGGAAATTCAGTATTTCACAGATTTTGCTCACTGTCATCTTCCCTCCAAGTTTTGGTACTACCCCTCAGTTTTTTTACATACAATGTTATAACCACCATATCCATATCCTTCATACTTCAAATTTTGGCATCATCTCTGGTTCATTTTTCTCCATTACTCTCTCATCTCATCAAATGCCAAATCCTATTAATTCTGCTTCTGTACTGGCCATCACATGTGCTTCCACATCATCATTCCAACTATTACTTCCTAGCTCCTGCTCTCATGACCTCTCCCCTTGACCAACACAATAGAAGCCTCAAGCCTGGTTTTCTCTTCTTTTGCCAAACTGCTGGTACATAGACATCAGATTAATCACCTTGGAGGTTCAAACTCCTGTGTTCGAACACATTCCAAAGAAAGATTTAGATCCTCATACTATCAAGCGCCTCCATGAATTAGTTTCAACCTACCTTTTCAATTTTATCTCTTTCCTGAACTCCCAGATACCAAAAACCCATCAAACTGAGTTCCTGTTTGGCAGTATTTTAGACTTCCGTTCTTATTGTCTGTGTTCATAATGTTAATTACTTCTGCAAACTCTTTCTCATCTTTGCAATTACACTCATTACTTATCCTTCAAGGCCTATCTCATACATTATCTCCTATATGAAGGCTTCAACAATCGAGGTATCATTCATTGAATGATTGCACATGAGGGGGCTTCCCAGGTGGCGCTAGAGGTAGAGAACCACCTGACAAGGCAATAGACCTAAGGGACATGGGTTTGATTCCTGGGTCGGGAAGATCCCCTGGAGGACTGCCTGGCAATCCACTCCAGTATTCTTGCCTGGAGAATCCCATGGACAGAGCCTGTCCATAGTGTCACAGAGTCAGACACAGCTCTAGCACGCACACACAAGCACATGAAGCCCTGCATATGTTAATTCTTTCATTACAAACTAACAACAACAGTTAGTTCAGAGGTAGAGACAATCCTATAAAGGATAAGTAGCTTGCCTATAGCTTGATAGTTAGTAAAGGACAGGCAGACTTCGGGTTCCAACTAAAGCTTTCAGACTCTAGTTAACTACCATAACCTGGTTTCCACTTTAGGCCCTCTGTAATAAATACCATGAACTTTATAATTTTTCCTCTTTTATAATGTTTGTTACTTTGTGCCTCATTTCACAGCTTTTAATTTGCATGCCACTTAATAGAGATCTCTGGAGAATGCATGTTGCCTTTCTATAGTAAGTGCTTACTTACTTAATGTTTGGCCTGAATAGATGGACACATAATTCGTTATGTGAACACTTACTATGTCTTTCTACTATTTACTCTATCATATATTATATCGTCTAAGATGAGAGGCCTTTGGTAATCTATGGCTGTGAAATTCAATGGAGATGTCTTTTTGAGGCATCATTTTCCATGATGCCTCAACATGTACTTCTTACTCTAATTAAGCTCAACTGTGCAATTCCTAAAGTGAAATGCTCACCGCCACCTCTGCCCTTTGTCCCCAGTGTTTCTCCTTTGCAGAATGTCACTTGCTCTTTCCAAGGCACATAGTGTTCTTCTTTTAAGGTTAGCTAAAAAGCCTCTTGATGAAAGTGAAAGTGGAGACTGAAAAAGTTGGCTTAAAGCTCAACATTCAGAAAACGAAGATCATGGCATCCAGTCCCATCACTTCATGGGAAATAGATGGGGGAACAGTGGAAACAGTGTCAGACTTTATTTTTCTGGGCTCCAAAATCACTGCAGATGGTGACTGCAGCCCTGAAATTAAAAGACGCTTACTCCTTGGAAGGAAAGTTATGACCAACCTAGATAGCATATTCAAAAGCAGAGACAGTACTTTGCCAACAAAGGTCCATCTAGTCAAGGCTATGGTTTTCCCTGTGGTCATGTGTGGATGTGAGAGTTGGACTGTGAAGAAGGCTGAGAGCTGAAGAATTGATGCTTTTGAACTGTGGTGTTGGAGAAGACTCTTGAGAGTCCCCTGGACTGCAAGGAGATCCAACCAGTCCATTCTGAAGATCAGCCCTGGGATTTCTTTGGAAGGAAAGATGCTAAAGCTGAAACTCCAGTACTTTGGCTACCTCATGTGAAGAGTTGACTCATTGGAAAACACTCTGATGCTGGGAGGGACTGGGGGCAGGAGGAGAAGGGGACAACAGAGGATGAGATGGCTGGATAGCATCACTGACTCGATGGACGTGAATCTGGGTGAACTCTGGGAGTTGGTGATGGACAGGGAGGCCTGGCGTGCTGCGATTCATGGGGTCGCAAAGAGTCGGACATGACTGAGCAACTGAACTGAACTGAACTGAAAATATAAAAATGTTCTTTATGGCCAAGGTAGTGTTTTGTCAATTAAAAATTTGATGAGAATAATATTATCATGTGCAAATGTTTATTCTATTTCTGTGTCAAGCACTGCAAAGCTGTAAGTACACTTTTAAGCACATTTAAATACTTTAAAATAATATTAGTGGGTTTTCTGAATTAAGATTATTCTCTTATAAAATAAGGCAGTTAATAGGTGAAAAAATAATGAATAGTTCTTGAAGATGACTTGATTTTTTTGGTGCTTGCTCTGGAGGCCTATCAGCTTCCCTAGTGGCTCAGTGGTAAAGAATCTGCCTGCAACGCAGGAGCCCTGGCTTGATCCCTGGGTCGGGAAGAATCCCTGGAGGAGTGTATGGCAACCCAGCCTAGTACTTTTGCTAGAGAATCCAATGGACAGAGGAGCCTGGCAGGCTACAGTCCATAGGGATATACAGAGTCAGGCTTAACTGAAGCAACTTAGCATGCATGCAGTATAAATCGAGGAGGGCATGGCAACCCACTCCAGTCTTCTTGCCTGGAAAATCCCATGGACAGAGAAGCCTGGTGGGCTACAGTCCATGGGGTCACAGAGAGTCGGATACGACTGAGTTACTAAGCAGCAGCAGCAGCATGTAGGCCTATCACAAGAAGTTGTTTCTATTTTATTATTTCAACCAAACACATCAAAAATATTAAATTCAAATTTAGAGTTAACTAAATACACACACACACACACACACATATCATAGACTAGGTGGTTAAGAAGTGATTTCTTATTTAGTAGATATTAAGGTAAAGATTTTTCCTAATGCTCACCTCCCAAGATGATAAAAGCAGCCCACTTTATATCTTCTGTGACCTTGTTTTTATCCCACATGACTTATATTTGGCAAGGACACAGAAATGAACCCAGCAGATGCATACAAAATAGGTATGAAATATTTTGTCAAAAGAATTTAACTTTTAATGGAGGCAGCCATTGGGTCAAATAAGCTAAAATGCTCACTAATTTAAAAATCTTATATATTTTGATTTGATCTTTTTTATACTATGTAGTAGATTCATACAATAATTCAAGTAAAACAGTAAAACAGCATTTTAAAATGTGATGTCATGAGGAGGGAGACACCGTCTAGTTATTTTGTTTCTATGATCTAGTACCCCACTTTTTCTTTTACTGTCGCCCCACCATGCCCACTCCAAGTAGAAATGGACAAGGGCAGATCTCCAGATCCACCTGGAGAGAAAAGGTACTCACATTCTTATTTTTCCTAAAGAACCTAATAACACTTTCTGAAGAAAAGGGCAAGTACTATTTTTCCTTAAAATTCATTCTTTTTAATTATACCTGAGCTAAAAAAACAAACGACAACAACAAAAAAATCCTAGCCACTTCAACAAGATATTTAATTAAACAGAGTAAGGGTCAACACAATTTTGAAAGGAACATTTGTCTAAGCTGATCGATCAGATTGGTCTTCGAAATACTCAGATTCTCCTAAAGAAAATCATGGCTTGGGTCACTGGGGAGAAGGGAATAAGAGGGAATTCGGGGCACATACATTTCTGTGATGGTCTCTGGCAGATTCGTGGGGATCTCAGTGAGACCTTTCCCACGGCAGTCTACGATGTTGTTGCTACAGGTACAAGCAGCTGGGCAGTGCAAAACACTGCAAGAAGGAGCCATAAATGACTGGTGACCTGAAAAAGAAACAAATAGAAGTTGTATTTTTTCCTGAATTTCTTAAGTGTGCAGCAGGTACACTTGGTTCAAATCACAAGCATGTTACTGAACAGAAATGCATGTATTTAAATACCTGGTCATATGACCACACTATGTTTCTAAAATATATTTTAGGAAGCATGCATTTATGTCTTGGGATCAACACAGGTAAAACAAATGAGATCTTTAAAACTACAAAAATGGTAATTTTTAAAATTCAAAAGATTTAAGAGAAAGGTTAAATTCTGATTTGAAACTAGAATTCTATACAAAACTATTATGAATTTCAAAAAAGCAGCAATTTCAGATTAATATCTGTATTTCATTTCTAATAAGCTTAGACAGAGCCTGGTCTTGACTGAATTTAAGTAGCTTAACTTACTTTAACTTAAAGAAGGAAAGGAAAATAGCAAAACTTCTCTCTTGGTGGACCTAACTGTTGATTCTAAATAAGTAATCCTGTGCAGATAAGCATGAGGAAAATAAATGATGCTAAGTTTGAGTTCTAGGTAGGTTCAAAATTACTGCTTTTTTTGAAGTCGTGATCGTTATATCATGTCATTCTGTTAGTTGTAATCTGGATGATTTTTTTGACTTTGTATAGCCTAAAATGTTAGCCTAAGTGTAGTTACACACAGGTATATGTTTTTACTATTCAATACCGAAATTTTCTGTTCAAACGGTAAACAACAGACCATCAGGCATGTTGTACCAAATGGGCGTCTATACACGCTGGGTTTGTCCCTGCAGCAGGGCCAGCCCTCTCTGCTCTGCAGAGAAAGGGTCCTACCGGTGGGATTCACAGGGAAGAGGCTGCTGGCTAATTACTAACCCGATCCCTCTCAACAAGTTCTCATACTTTACAAAAATAGCCTCAGTCTAAATAAGAAACGTCAACTTGCCTTCTTCCTCATCTAGAAAACAGGAAGGAAAAAGTGAAGAGAGAAAAAAGTGGTTAGTAACGAACTGTTAGTCATTTCCTTATTTAATTTTTTATAAAGCAATCAGACCTATTGACAATGTTCCATAACATTACATGAAAATTTGTTTGAGTTACAAATATGAGAAAACACATAAAAAGGCTGAAAAGAGAGCAATAAAATAATCCTGAACTAGCATGTCTTCTCATTCTGCCTTTAGGAAACTGCTATTTATGATGCATTGAAAGTGAAACAGAAAATTGCTCAGTCGTGTCCCACTCTTTGCGATCCCCTGGACTGTAGCCCACCAGGCTCCTCTGTCCATGGAATTCTCCAGGCAAGAACACTGGAGTGGGTTGTCATGCCTTTCTCCAGGGGATCATCCCGACCCAGGGATCCAGCCCAGGCCTTCTGTATTATAGGTAGATTCTTTACCATCTTAACCACGAGTGAAGCCTCTTATGATGCATTATAAACATAAATATTTTAAAATTTTGCTTTATTGTTATTTTGAACAAACACTTCTAAAGCAGAAACAGTCTTATATTTATGAATTATATGTTAATATTTATGCAACATGTGTATGCATGTGTGATAAGTCACTTCAGTTGTGTCTGACTCTTTGTGACCCTATGGACAGTAGCCTGTCAGGCTCCTCTGTCCATGGGATTCTGCAGGCAAGAATACTGGAGAGGGTTGTCATGCCCTCCTCCAGGGAATCTTCTCGACCCAGGAACTGAACCCTCATTTCTTACATCTCTTGCATTGGCAGGCAGGTTCTTTACCACTAGTGCCACCTGGGAAGGCCCTTATGCAACATATTAACATATAATTATATGAACTGGGAATCAGACTGTGCAGGTTGAGGTCCTTGAGCTCAACTCTATAACCTTGCACAAGGTTACTTACCATCTCTTTTTCTTAGCATTTAAATCTCTAATATAAAGATAATATTACATTTCTCTACAGATGTTATGAGGGACGTAAATATACGTGAAGTACTTAAACACATAGAAAGAACTGAAAGTCACCTATTCATACTTTACATAACCTAAGTCTTATTTTTGTTTTTATATTTTTGTTACTGAAGCCAGTCATTGATCTCTTTTAGGTAGAACTGAATGACTAGTACATACATATACACGAAAAGTATTTTATCACTTTTCAACTACAGTTCTATTACTTTTTCAGTTTCCTAATCAGGATCCAATTCTTGTTCATCATTTTTCCAATTGTTAAGATCAAAGTAAGAATGATCTTACTTAAAGGGAAAATCATGAGTAGCAAACAGAACTATAATCTCAAAAGTTCTTACATTTCTTTTGGAGTGAAAACTTAAAAATCCTTCATCACAACTTAGGTACAAGTCATCAGTAACTGCCAACCATGCAGGATTGTCTTACAGCCTATGACCATCATCACAAACACAGAGGAATTCCATGGAGTGATTAGTGTACAACTGCAAAGGTTAGTGAGAAACAGTAAAACCTTTCAAGCATGCACCCTGCACATTTCCTTACATCATAGCATACGGGAATATAAAAACAGAAAGGTTCTTTCTCCCTTACCACTGCAGACAAATTCTCGTTTTTGAACCTCAGCTACATTGTGGCCCCTCAGGTGAGATGGCCCCATACACTGAGTGTAGAGGCCCACCCGAGGCCTTTGGCGCAGCCAGTCCGAAAGCCAGGCCAGGTGGCAGTCACAATATAGGTTGTTCGAATGGAGTCGACTGAATGAGAGCCAAGCAGTTTAAAGCAAGAAAACAGAATGGAGTTATTTCAAAATTTGCAAAGTTCATTCATAATAATATATAAGTTTATATCTCAACATAAAATAGGTTAAAGCTTAATACGTGCCAACTTAATTATTTTCCTAAAAATTAAACTGATAACCACAAACTCAAGTCCCTCTTCATCTACTGAGCTAAGCAAATACACAGAGAGCTTGAACATGACCATGAAAATCTTTTGCCACTGTCTATTCAAAGAGACAAAGAGACACACAGAAGTCCGAGGCAAATTGCTCTGCAGTCCCAACATACTGGCAATCAAAGGGGGTGGGCAGAGAAATGGGAAGATCAGAGGCCAGGTAGGGGTAGGAGGCATGTTAATAAAAATTGTGGTTCCCAATCTGGTTCCCAGTTAGTCTTGTCATTATTAGTCTCTGTAGAAACTGCTGGCAAAACCTTTTTAGCAGGTCACTTTCATTTTTTGCTGAACCAGACAGAAAAATAATTCAATATAAACTGCTTCTTTTCACATCCTGATTCTGATTTCCTTCTTTTTGTTTAATCGCAGTAAAAGGGATTAGCTGCTTTTGGCTCTTGGGGACATAGCCTCAAAGAGCAGGAATTGAAATTAAAAGACAAAGATGGCTGGTAGTGAAGGAATTAAGCCAGTCCCCTCTACACTGGCACAGATCCATACCAGATCATGGATCCCTTTCAAGTGGCAAATAGCACTTCTCCATTTATAAAATATCAGACAAATATATCCACTAAATTAGGTAAATGACTTCAAACTGGCTTTTATGTTTTCTCAAACTAAAGAAAAGGACACCCAAAACTATAAATCAAAGCATCATTCCCAGAATCATCTATGACATAGTAATACCATTTTAGCCCTTTTTAGCTGATGTGCTCGATTCTAACCCAATAACAGTAATGGATATTAAAACATGGAACTCAGTCCAGAAAGATAATTGGACCATAAAAATGGAATTTTTAAGTAGCAATGATAATATAGAATAATGAAACAACCAAAGCAAGGGAATTTAAAATTAGATGACTATTTTACATTCTCCTTGAGCCTGAAGATACAGAACAGACTGTCTTCCATCGAAACTAGATGGCATGCCACAGGACAGAAAGGTACATTTGGGGAAGGCTGGGTGACCTCTGGTGAAGCTTGCTAGGAGGTCAGTGGCATCTTTTGGAAGCTACAAAGCACATTCCACACCTTTGCTCTGTAAATGTTTCCATGTAAACCAAGCACATTATAGTGATGCGATTAGATGCATATATTTGAAATGAGAAAACAATATAAAATTTTAAAAACCTGAATAGTATGACAAACTGTAGTGGATTTTTTTACATGAAAATAAGACTCACTATCAAAAATGCAGATGACAGAGTTTCTGCAGTCTTAATGGCTTTAGTTTTTCACAGATTGAAAGCTTGATCAATTTGTTTCTTAAAAATCAGCTAAAGTTAATGAGAAACCAATTTCATCAAATAGAATTTGAGTGAACTGGACCTACTGGGCCAGATTAGTCTCAATCTGATAGCCCCAAGAAAACAAAATTTAGTTATATTTGCTTACTTTTGGAATGATTTTATTTTCCTGAATATTTTTCCAAGGAAATTATAATGCCATCCCATGAAGACTCGATTTTAATGAGAAAACATGTATTAGTACTGACATCTAATTCATTAAAAAGTGGCAATTAAACTAATTTTTGATTAAAGAGAGAAAATAAATGTAACGCTTTGAGTTATAAGCCATTGTAAAAATGAAAGATATTTTCAAAACACTATCAAAATATATTTACCCTACTTAAACACACATTTTTTTTTTAAAGAAGTCCAATGCTTTGGTTATGTTTCCCACAATTTCTCACATATTGTATATGATATACTTTTTATGTCAAGGTGATTCGTGATTGTGAAACCCAATTCAAATGAGATTTATCTCTGAAAATGCTTTAACTAAATACCCCACCCTGGGTTTTGAGGATTAATTCTGCTCTTGAAAAAAAATAGCTATAGCAAACATTTTTATTAGAGAATAATTTTTATCCATCTAAAATATTTTAATGTCCATCTGTAACCCCTGAAAAGATATTTTAAAATATAAATGCTGACACAACCTTAATTATAGAAGCACTAAAGGGTGATGCTGTAATTTTACATTACAAAGACTGTTGGAGAGCCAGTTTAGCTTTATTAGGATTGCTTGCTGTATAGTAATAAAATCATAAAGATTTACCATTTATCATTTATGACAGCCAATCAAGGAGTCTTCCATTTCTTAATGAAATGTGACCTCCACAATAGCTCAAAGTAAATGTTTTTCTCCCCTCCCAAACTTCACATAACACATATTATTTAAAAGGAAGCTTTCAAGTTTTCAGAATAATAGTTCATTTATTTCAATATTATATCGAGAACTTTTTAAAAAGTGGTGTTTCCCTTGTCTAGCCCATGATGAACTAGTGGTCATCTTCTTTACTTGCTAAAAACAGTACTTAAGGAGAATCAATTGATTAAATTGATTTTATATATATTGAAGCTACTTACAAAGTCCTAAGTTTAGGCATATGGTTGAAACTTGCCACAGAAAGTCTAGTAATGTTGTTATTGTTGAGAGTGCTGTAGAATAAAAAAAGTCAGAAATTTTAGATATGAAAATTTACTGATCATTCCATATGTTAACACAGAAAAAACTTCTTGTGATTATGCAGAACAAGTATCTGGTAAAGATGGCATCAAGAAGGCACTATGTTATACACAAGATGACAAATAAATTTTGTACTTTAACATACTGCTTCACATTCATCAAATACTTATTACAAACCTACGACTTTAGCCACAGTATCTTTGACCATGTAGCTTTATGCACTTTGTGCCTACATGTCTACTTCTGATATTGGTTAAGGAATGAACATGAGCCATTAGAACATCAGACAATAAAAAAAATTGAAGAGTTACAGTTCCTTGAAGGGTATTATGTATTATTAGCGTCCACGAGTAAACAAACCCATTTGAAATCTCCAGCTGAAATGGAAGAAAGCTCTTAGACCAAGGTTCCTAATTTTTAAATACTGGCAACTCAAATGTTTCAGAGACTCCATGGGCTATGGGGCCAGTTTTGCTTGGGCTAAGCAAGATACACTGAGGTCACTTTAGACTAGCTGGTGGCTATGGTTATCAATGGTGGGATACAGGGTATTCAGGAGTCAAGGAATTAACTTAAATTTCTCTGTAAAGCAGGATGCGATAGCTACAGATCTAGAACATGCATGGACTCTTTTTACTATCCAGTTTTGGAATGTATTGAATGATGCTAAGAACTAATCTGACTGATTTGAATCAAGTCACATAGAAAAAAAAAAAAAAAAAAAAAAACCCGCTGAATGAAGGACCTATAAAGCACTGAATTGGTTGACTTACGTTATCTAAAAGCTTCTAGTATTTCCCGGTACTCAAGTGAAATGAGATTTTTCTCAAACACCATTAAAACATATCTCGATGTCTGAAATAAAAGGTTTCACTTCTCAAAGGGATTTGCTTTAAATGACCTCTTTTCCTATCCTCAAAATTTATGCTGACTTTATATGGTTTAAATCTTCAGAGATTTAATGTGACTGTTGGATAATGTGACTTTGGGGATAACTTTTTAAAAAAATAATTCACACTCAGCAGATATGCATTAATTTTGAACTATAGCTTCTCATGCTGTGCTGTGCATAGTTGCTCAGTCGTAGCCAACCGTTTGCAGCCCTATGGACTGTAGCTCACCAGGCTCCTCTGTCCATGGTGATTCTCTAGGCCAAGAACACTGGAGTGGGTTACCATGCCCTGCTTCAGGGAAACTTCCAAACTCAGGGATCTAACCCAGGTCTCCTGAATTGCAGGCGGATTCTTTACCATTCTAAACCATATAAAACTGGCAAGTCAAGGGATATATGTCATTTCTGAATCTCGTGTCCAAGGAAAAGAAAATACTGATCTACAATTAGTTTCCAGTGTTACTTTTGACACAGTATCTTATTAGGAAAATAAACTCTAAATCCTATCAATGAGAATTTCCATAAAAAGTCAGCTCATTAAGAACAAACAAGTGATAAACTGTCTCCCTGCTTTCATCTACCTTGGCTTTTCCTTCTTGAACTTTATTCACTCTCTCCCTTAATATATATTTTAATGAAACGAATTTTCATCAGTGGCCTAGTGTGTTTACGCCCATCTTCTCCTGTTTGGCCTTAGTATATCCATACATTCACAAATGAATCACAAATTAACATTTTTAAAGATCTAAAACATTAGAAATCTGAAATTTAAGGTGATGTGCAAATTAATGCTCTTTCATTATTTCCGCATAATAAAAAGATATCTCTTAAAGAGTCATGGATGATAGAAACAATCAAAATGGGTAACCTACTTTCTGACCTCTGTATTTAAAACAGTAGCTCTACATTTTAAAAGCCCCAGACCAACTGTTTATGATGGGTGAACTTTTGATTTACTGGTCAAGAGACTAGGAGATTAGGGCTTAACATATTTAGTCTTTCCACTGCTCTATCCAAGTAAGCCTTAAATTCTTCATTAATTTTTTTCTCTAAAGGTTGGGTCAATCACAAGCATTTAAAAAATTAATATATGTTAAAAGAATGTCTGCTTGACTTTATACTATTTTAACACAAAACATTAAAATTCTTTGATAAAAATTCACATTTCCTTGTTTCGTGCTGATTTTAATTATTTTCTTTAACAAACAAACTCTGACCATTAGCTAGCTTTTTGAGATCTACATATTAAAGTACTCAAAAGAGTTCCCAACATTTTGAATTTTTATTTTGACTCCATGAACCATGAGATATTTATCATTCTTTGGTATGTTTCATGAAAGTGGATCTTACAAAAGTCATCTTTTAGATATTTTGTAAACCCAACAAAATATATGAGGTGACTGTGTTTTCTTGAATTTACTGCTTCCAAAAACAATGATATTAGTTTAGAACCAAAAAAGTAAATGAAGAGTTATTGTATTTGTGGGTAAAGTGTTTCCAGTGCTGACCACAGTACTTGGCACATAGCAGCTACTTCCTCTCTCTCTCTCAAATATATGTAGAGCACTCAACATATTCTCAATATATTACATATATATTAGCTATTTTGTATCTAATAAATATTTAAGTTCTTTTGCTTAATAATGAAATATTTTATGATATTCAATTCATTCAAAACATTCAGCAAATTTTTCATAAAGTGTTTGCTACCATTAGTGACAAATTCTTTGATTTGATCTGCGCTATCCAGCTAAATAGTACATGTGGTCGTCTCTTCACATATGAGTTTAGTGACATTGACTGTAGTTCTGATGTCAGAGCACTATCAAGATATCATAGTTGTACCGCAGTTATTTTGACTTTGAAATAGCACTAGTGAACTTCCTATATTAAAAATGGCTCTGGAACACAATTTTAAAAGTGAACTTATAACCACAGTTTGTATAATAAGCACTTTAAATTTCTTTTTCCTTTAGGATAAGGTAGATTCTTATCAACATCTCTCACGTGGTTAGAGAACAGTGTATATCCTCAGAACATTTTATTTCAATCAACTCATTCTTATATAATTTTTTAAAAATAATAACTGTATGTGGTGCAGCTAGAATTAGTTTCATTTATTGACAATTAACACCAAAACCATATAGAAAAATTGTTAAAATAAGCCATCCTAGTTGAAACAATCAACTTTATTCAGAATTACACTCTGTTCTTCAAACTCAATTTATAAAGCAATGGGATCTTTTTTTGGAAGAATTTCACAATTTCTGGTAACTTTTAATACATGAACTAAAAATTCAAATCCTCTTCACATTAATTTAGATCCAGACTGATGAATAAATTGAGTCAGGGGAGAATTATATCTTAGAACTATATTTTATTGGAGGGAGAAATTAGTAAGTATACTTAAAAAGTTAGAAAGGTGAATCTTTGGGGAAATTTTTCAGAAGTGTATAGGCGGCTTAAGCAGCTTTAGGAACTAGTTTTCGTTAAAATTATTTTTCATTATAATTAACAATCTCATTAAAATTATTTTTACAATGTCAAATATCTGTAGAGATTATTCAGTTGCCTCTAATCAATTTTTCAGCAATGTCTATCTAGCAAGAAAGGACAGAAAATGCCAATTATAATTCAAATCTGTGTGTGGTACTTTATGAAGTCAGTAGACTTTAAAATGTACCTAATAGGCGGCTTATTAAATTTAGAAAGTACATTTTAAAATAACCTTACAAAGATGGTAAGCTATCTAGTTAAAATTATATTTTAAAATGAGAAATGTCTTTCCATCGCACAGCAATTAAAATATACCAACATATCAGCTCTTAAGGTTTATTTTTTATTTTTTGTTATTTTTCCTGTACAACTGATGCTATCTATATATATAGCAATTCTGGGAATTCTTACAAATCCCGTATATGAGCCTGTTTTACCACAAGGAGAAACACTTAAAAGACAATACGTATGAACATGTGAGTGTCTTTCCAAAATTAGACAATTCTACCTAAGCATACAGATATGATATACAAGGTTTTGCACCCATACATTTCCACTCTTCTCTGCATTTGCTCTGAGTTATTTAAGGGCTTTCTCTTTCAGCAACCATTCTGACACAAGATTTCAAGCTAACAGATAAGCATCCACATTAGCACTCCCTAAACACAAAGCTCTGGTTAAAAGAGTAAGAGAAATAAGCGGTACTTACAGCACTTCCAGGTCCCGGAGAGCCCTGAATGCCCCATCTTCAATACAGCTGATCTGGTTGTAATCCAGTTGCCTGTTAAACAGATTAGAAGAATATGTAAAAGACTGGACACTAGCAGGGTTAGGTGAAAGGAAGTCTCCTGAAGGGTCTCTCAAGCCCTAGCCGCAACAACCAAAATGCTCTCACAAATCCACTCATCTGCAGAAGAATGTCACAAGCCATTCTGGCCTCGGTGCCGCCACTGAAATCTCTTTTTGTTCTGAACTGTCTGTGCAAATAGCAGCCCTCGAAAAGCGCCAGTAAATAATAACTGCACCTTATATTAAATGCCATAGGAATGCAATTTCATTACATCAAGAAAAGCTATCCATTAAGAGCTTTCAGCGTCATCTTGCTGAAACAATTTCATTAAGGTAAAGGACTGTAAATCACTTAATGTCACATGCACCCCTCAGTGACCTAACAGAATCCATTTATCAGAGAAGCCCAGCTGCATGTTAATTTCACTATCCTTGGCAAGAAAGAGCAAGACTACTTTTAGGTTTCCTTCTTTTAAAAGCAGCTTTCCTTCAAGAACTTCAAATCAAGAAAGAGAAACGACACCCCATCTATCTCCTTGCTATTCCCAACTAGGCATATACTTTACAAAGCGACCAGTTGTTTCATATTAAGCTTCACTGTTTCCATAATTTGCACTATCATTAATGGTGAATCCACAGCACTGTAAATATTACAGACTTTTCAGTTAAAGACTTCTCAAATTATACCACTCTCCAGAAACTAACTTTTTAGAAAACTAAAAAAAAAAAAAATTTCTTTTCTCAAAGACACTGATTTCGGCCCCAAACACGAAGAAACACATACTGCAGCAAGATTAAAATTCTACATATATCTGCAGTCAAACATTTAAAGCTGTATTAATTCATTCTAAATAACACAAAACTCAAATAAGTAAATCTTCTCCAGCAGTTATTATTCACTTATTAATGTTTAAAGATTGAAAATAAAGCCTGTTTCAAACTTCAGTTTGCTTTCTCCTACCGATTGTTTGGGGAATTAAAATTTCCTTGTTCATACTAAGGAATTTACTTGGTTGAAACAGACAACTAAGTATTAAATCCCACTGCCTTCTTTTTTCTTAAACAAATAATCAGCTTTTATCTAAAATTTAGTAGCCTGATGTTTTTAGTGATATTATTGTTCTTATAAAGAAAAAGTATTTTAATGTTTCACTTGAGATAGAAACCAAATGGTTGATGATATAGGTGGGTTGTCAGCCTTGCATGCATTGGGAAGGGAGGTACATAAATAGGGTAAGCCTATGACCCTAATACAAAGATTAGGATCTTTGTATTATTTCAAGTGTAAGATTCACCAAAAAGGCCTAATTCACATTTGAGGTTTGTTCTTAGGGGAACTGTTTGAAATAGCTGTTTTTCTCACAAGGCAATTGAATAAAGGTGCAATGATTTAATTCAGTGACTTTCAGAGGGCCTCTTCAAATTCCCTACTTTAAAAATTATGTACATAGAGAATGTCTCATGAAATATACATCTCATTTTTAAGAAGGTCTCTGGGGGACATAATCATACAGGAGGCTACCTTGATGCCATGCAAATTGTGTGATCTAAGACGTGCAATATAAAAAAGGTGAGCCCTGGAGAAGATACAATTTTATTGCCTGTATAAACTAAGGCTTTCCCCAAATAACAGCTACCACTCATGCAACTGTAACAGCCGAAGACATCTCTGCTTATTAGGAAGTATGCAGACGTATAATTTTATTTTCTAAGAAGACTTTTAAAGACTCATGATGTAATACGGTTGCTGCGTTTCCAAGAAAACACTTACATTCTGGAGCACTTTTGATTTTTACAGATTAAATTCATTTAACAATTAAGTTAATAGCCTTTTTTTTATTTTAAAGTGCTAAATATATATCTACACTACTATTCTCTAACCTCTTGAACAATTTATCAAAGCCATTTAAATTAGTACAATGGCATGAAGTGTTACCCTTGACACACTACAAAAGAGAAATTGTTTCCAGACAAATTGGCAAAATCTTTTAATGCTATCAAATTTGCCTAATGCAGTCTCCAGGTTAATCTGTAAAAGGGTGAGCTGTATGTTTGCCCATACCTTATTATCCTTAGCTGTCAATGTATAAATCAGTGCTGACACAGCTTCTTTTAAATCACGCATACTATACACAAAGGGGAAGCCCTAGCTTGCCAGAAAGCACTCAAGCAAATCTTGTCCTACAAGTACTGAAAGGCAGATTACTTTCTATATACCACCAGAAGTTGAGACGCTGGGGGAAACTTTCCTAATTTCATCCCTCTTTAACATTGCTCATGATTATACGCTTCTTCTGATTCTTAACAGAAGTCTAAGCCCTTATTGGCACTAAAACTTTACGGATATTCGGTTCTCAAACGACCAAATTCTTCCCTAAAAGATTCCTGGATGCTGTCATGTCTCAGGTCAAATATCTTCTGGAAAGGAAGGTATTTTATGAAAACGTTACTCATTTGAAAGGATAATGAAAATCAAAGCAGACAATTTTTTCATCAACGGATAGATTTTTTTTAATAGTCAAAGTTACGTTTATGGAAAGTACTGTACTCACATGATTGCTCACGAGAAAAATCTCTGCACAAACCTCTGTTTATCTGCATATGGTTCAAGATAAACAGTGTCAAAGCTACACAAAAGTGTAATTTATTTCAGAGTTTCTGTACTATTTTTCTGCACCTTGTTTCTCTCACGCTGTTCACTTCCTTCACCACCTTTTATTTATTTATCTTTTCTTCACCACCTTTTAAACCCTGGGCATTTCTGCTTTCTATAAACAGGAAAGGATGTGGTCAGCCACGAGTTTAGTGACACATTTAGATGTGATTACACACTATGCCATTGAATTGTTCGGAATTAAATAATTAATAAGAGGAAAACTTTTTCACTTTTCCAAGAAGTAATGTTACAGCTATTTATCCAGACATAAGGTAACTTTGTTGATCTATGGATGATAAGAGTACTGGGTGTCTCTAACAGCTCGAGTGTCCTTTTCTAACATGGCCTACTTTCCAGGGAAAAGCGAGCTAGCACTTTTCTCATTTTCCTGGGAGAAAGAATGGTATGGATAGGACCACTGGTGGTTTCCTTTAGACTTCTAACCTGCATATTCTCATCCAGGCTGCTGAGTCTTCTCCTCCTTATTTTCTACCTCCAACCCTCCTCTCTGCTTCTGTTCAAATCCCAAATCTCCCCTCCCTCTGGATCCATCACTGTCCTAGTTTGTATGTGTGTGGTTTGAAGCAGCGGCTTTATCTTTAATTTCATGAAAACGATGTTGTTAAAAACATACGGTTTTTCAGTCACGAAGTCATGTCCGACTCTTCGCAACCCTGTGGACTGCAGCATGCTAGTCTTCCTTGTCCCTCACCATCTCCTGGAGTTTTCAGATTTCTCTCAGCATTAACACTCTATGATTCTATTTTTAATGGTAACTATTTGTCTTCTGATTGCTCTAGAATAACTCTAGACTGCTTATTTAATTTTTTCTAGCACTGAATTCGACAATGCAGTGCACGTTTATCAACAGTGATCACTCTATGCTTCTCTCACATAAAATTTCTAAAGCTGATCTGCTTTTCTTTAAGACTAAAAATAATTTAGCCTAGTTTCAGATTTTGATTAATTTTTGGTATGAAAAATAATATATAATGTTGCTATATATAAATTTTAACAAAGAGGTATATTAAATGACAAAAAGTTTGTACATTTGCTTACTTGGCATCTTAAAACATAACTGGAGACACTGTATTCTGTTGCTTTTTTCCCTAGGATTTCCTGTTTTCATTGTTAAAAATCTATATACCATACTGTTTGAATTACACATACAAAACACATCTTCCTGCATTAACTTTAGTTGATTTTGTCCTTATCCATAGAAAATTCATATTTCAGTGCAGTGTTCAAGTAATAAGATCTTATTACAAATTGATTTTCTTTTTGTAAAAATTAGAACACCGTAAAATATACTTACCTCTGAAACAACAGTGAACATAAAAAATCTTTAATAATTTCTAAGCCAGGCAGAGTTGTACAGAGTATCAACAAAATTGTTATGACTAGGTTCCAATTTTGCCAGGGTCTTTTAGGTATGAGAAAGTTTCATTCATATTCAACTCACTACTGCAAGATGACAAACTCCAAGAATTTAGTTGACTGACAACACATCAAAGTGATTAGAATCAGTATGAAAGAATAACAACATTTCACTAACCTGATAAAACATAAATGTAATGGGAGAAAAAGAAAAAATGCTGGTAAGGATATGGGCAGAATCTGTTCTATTTCTTCCCTTGTATGTATAAAGTTCAGGTAAATATGAGTGTCTAAATATACAAATCTTATGCCAATAATGATTGTGCAACAGGTAGTCCAAGATTTAAGTCATAATATGCAGAGGGCTTGAGAAAAATTTAAATTAATCCATCCTAAAGAGAAGTTTCTGCAACTATATCATTTACCTCGGCATGAAAGCACAACTGTGTTAGCCTGGGCATTAGTGAAGGAAAAAACCAAGGAAAGAACTTTCTGAAGAATCTTAAATTACTTACGTTATTTGAGAATTTAACCCTTTTGCAATGTTTCAAGTAACACTTTGTTTTCCTCACAGGAAGAGAGAATCTCAGCTTTTATTGGAATAAGCCATAGTATAAAGTTATATCCATCTGTTAATTTATTAGGAGGAAGTTCAAGGTAGCTCTAAGAGAGATGATAATAGACACTGGAGGAAAGACAACTAAACTGACCTTCCAGTTCTGGTAAGTCTAAATAAACTAATCAGGGAGGTCAAAATAGAAACTGACAATAATAATTGCTAGCATTTATTGAACGCACATTAAACAGCAGGGTCTTTAGACACTCCCATCGTATTATTCCTCACAATTACTTGAAAAGGTAGGTATTATCGTTATTTGGATTTTACAGATAAGAAAAGAAGGCCCACAAAAGTTAAATAAGTTATGCAAAACAAGTAGTAAATGTTTAGTGAAACCTTGATTCAACTTTAAATCTATGTATTGTTGAAGCCCTCATTAGACACAGGTGGCTAGGAAGAGAGATTCAGTAGCTATTCATTCTGCAAATAGAGGTTTAGGCTGAATTTCTAAAGGCAAATTTTCAAGGAAGAAGTCAGCAGAAGAAGAATATTACAGAATTTCAGAGACGGAAGAGATTGCCCTCGGCGAAAATAATAGTGTGAGGGAGAAGAAAAAATCCCTTAAACCCTAAAAAATGGGTAGAATCCAGTAAGACAGAAATAAAAGTGGGTATTCCCTATGGAGGAGACTGGTTCAAAGAACAGTTGTGAGCCGAGGCTCTATAATGTTCAGAGTAAATGTCTGCAAGACAGAGATCATTCTGATTTGAGCAAAGAACTTGTGCACAGATTCAGTAGGAGAGGGGGCTGTGAGCCTGCACAGGTCTCTGAATTTTGGGACCATTAGGAATATCTAAAGAGACTAGATGCAATTCCATTGGGTAAAACTCACTGTTCTCTCAGAGAATAGCCTATATTCCTATAGACCCTGTAGAACTATTGTAGACAATATTCCATTAAATTCCCAACGCTTTACCATGATGCCTATAGCAAAGCATTTTGTTTTTGTTTTAATAAGTGGAATGATTTTCAACCAGGAAGAGATGGGATGAAAAACAATGCTTTATATAAACAAAATTTGGCTGGAACACTGAAATTCCCTAATGAGAATATAGACTGGAGATCAAAACTCAATTAGCAGGTTATTGTAATTGTTCAGAGGGAGAAAAATATGACTGGCTGTCCAGGGTTGGGGAAGCAAAAAACAGAAAGATCTGTTCTGTCTCAAGAACAACATGCAACCACTGAAAGATCATGACAATGGCTACTTTATACATATGTGAATCAGATTCCCAACTCTTCAATCAAAATTCCTTGTGTTTTTTGTTTTGGTTTGGAAAATGATTATGAAGATATGCTATATAGATTCATCTACATGAGAAAATGCTATCAATAAAAAGAGTGCTAAGGCACCTGGAAACTGAGCAAAATGCAAAGAGGTTACTGGTAACAAACTTGCCCATAGTTACTGGGGATTATCACAAATCAGTGTACTTTTTTACAGTGAATACAAAGCAGGCAATTTACAGGACCATGGACAGTTCCCATGGTCCTGACTATGGCGTCTGCCGAGTTCCTGATACACTTTAAATTTTAGAACCCAGATAACTGTGAGTTACAGGTTATCCCTTATGACCATAGGCAGCAATCTAGATGTTCGTGAAAGTCCCTTAGTTGTGTCCAATTCTTTTCAATCCTGTGAACTACACAGTCCATGGAATTCTCCAGGCCAGAATACTGGAATGGGTAGCCTTTTCTTCTCCAGAGGATTTTCCCAACCCAGGGATGGAATCCAGGTCTTCTGTATTGCGGGTGAAATCTTTACCAGCTGAGCTACAAAGGGAAGACTTAAAATAGACGTTAAGAGGGGCTCTAGTCCTCATATCATAAAAATCAATCTCATTTGCTATCTATATAAATGAAGAATCATCTCCACAGATACATTAGGAAGGTTCTATGCCTAAGAACCATGTGTGAAATTTATTCTAAAACTAAGGATAGCAGGCCCCTTGAGTGAGAAATCAATCTCCCCTTCAAAGTCTCTCCAGTCTCAGGCTCACTGAAAACACTCTAGGAAGGAGCTGAGAGCAATAAAAATCACAATTTTAATTTTATACAAATGGATCTTCTTTTTGTGATAATTATGTAATAAATATGTAATTAAGTATGATGAGAAATGTAGCAAACTAAACATGAAAAGTAGCTGATTATGGTCAACATTCTGTAAATATGATTTAACTTACAGGTCAAAGATAAGGTAAGTCTTGCATTTGAATGGTAAAATATATAATACACTCTTTGATTGTTAGGGCTTCCCTGATGGCTCAGACAGTAAACACTTGCAATGCAGGAGACCTGGGTTCTATTCCTGGGCCAGGAAGGAATAGAAGGGAATGGCAACCCACTCCAGTATTTTTGATTGGGATATCCCATGGACAGAGGAGCTTGGTGGGCTCCAGTCCATGGGGGCCGCAAAGAGTTGGGCACGACAAAGCGACTAACACTTTCACTTTCGGATTGTTACATATTGATTTTGTATTATGTGGACAACCCTTGTTCCTTTATTATCATGAAGTACGAGGCTCTCCTGGTGGCTCAGTGGTAAAGAATCAGCCCGCCAATGGAGGAGATGCAAACTTGATCTCTGGATGGGGAAGATCCCCTGGAGAAGGAAATGGCAACCCACCCCAGTATTCTTGCCTAGGAAATCCCAAAGACAGTGGAGCCTGGCAGGCTACTGTCCATGGGGTTGCAAAAGAGTCAGACATGACTTACTGACTAAGCAACAACAACATGAAGATGAGAGAGGAAAGGAGAAGAGTAGATTGATATTTAAAAATTGGGAAGGGTGGGAAAAAAAAACAAAATATATGTCTTCCTGTGATTTACTATACAACTGTGAATTTTACTCCTATGGGTTTTAAATGATCATCCATCAATAAAATAAATTGAAGATGATAGAGTTTCAGAAAAAAATTTCTAAATAACATAATAGTGTGTAGTGTGTAACAACATATAGATTAGCCTTCTTTTTCCTATTTGCCAAATCTTATCACTAATAATCAGTGCATCCCAAATAGTTTTGTTTCTTAAAAAGCCAGTCATGCATTCTTTTTTCCAAATGACACCATGACTTACTCAAAGAGAACCAAGTTAAATCATCTTTTAACTTAAATGCTTGTCTTTAAATCAATATATAGTAAATAATATAAATATTTTCCCCTCACCTATTTTAACCTATGAATAGTTTTAATAGAAAGAGGGAGTACAGTTGATAACAGATGAAAATTTACTAGAATGTGTATGATGCAAGCAGATAGAAAATGACCGTATTCATTTACAAATAGTAAAGTTTGGAATATAGAGTACATTTTGAAGATATACTGCAACATGAAAGAAGAATAAAAAACAGATATGATGTACTTTAAAGATATTATCTAAAATAATGCTTGTTGGAATTTAATTATTTTAAGTATTCAGGTCCTGCAACGCAGGAGACCCAGGTTTGATCCCTGGGTTGGGAACATCCCCTGGAGAAGGGAATTCCAGTATTCTTGCTTAGAGAATTCCATGGACAGAGGAACCTGGTGGGCTACAGTCCATGGGGTCACAAAGAGTCAGACACGACTGAGTGGCTAACACTTTCACTTTTGCAATCTTAATAACTATTGTCAACAATTTGAATTTTAAGTTCATAAATTGGTGTTTTTGTTTAAATCTTGGGATAACATGAGTAGGAATTA
Source organism: Bubalus bubalis (assembly GCF_019923935.1). Taxonomy (NCBI): domain Eukaryota; kingdom Metazoa; phylum Chordata; class Mammalia; order Artiodactyla; family Bovidae; genus Bubalus; species Bubalus bubalis. The sequence continues at coordinate 77,341,161 of NC_059163.1, forward strand.
TTTCACATAAGAACAAGAGACTCTTGGAAAATTTTTGACCTCATTAAATGCATACTTAGAGAATAAGCTTGCAAGTCTTAGCAATTAAGCAAAATTTAATTTGAATATTCTCCTAAATCATTCAATTGAAAGGAAAAGCCTCATATATACTTGTAAACAAAACAGTGCCACAGTGTAACATGTCTTCATTCAGAAACTGATCAGGAGATAGCCGAGACTTTATTAGTCAGTGTTACATATATTAAATATATATACAAATTTATCAAGAAAAATAACATAAACAGTGATTATCACTTCGGTAAGGCATCATTTGGTAATGATACTGTATCAGTACTTTCATTCACACTTGATTGGAGAGTTCAAAAACACAGATGTAAATCCTACATAAATTGGCTGCCAGTGACTACTATAAACACTATTAGAGTGTTGATATTTTGATATGATCTTGTTATTCTCAGATCTCACTGTGTCAAATGCTGGGGGAAAAAAAAACTGGTTTAAGTAGCAGATGGAGAAAATTGGGTAACAACATAAAATATAAAGGGTTTTAATCCAGTTTGGAAATTAACAGAGGTAAGCAAAAAAGTTATGGGATGTCCTCCCTGGAGATATTTAACAGCAAGATAAATGTCCATCTGTCTAGAATAGTTTTACTGTGGCTTGCCTGAAGAAAAAGGAATAAGATCTGCTAATTTGCAAAATTTCCACAGCATCAATTTCATATTGTCAGGATGTTGCCTTGAGCCTATTTAGCCAATCCGCAAGATTAAAGCGAGTGCTTCCAGTGAAAATCTTCTGATACCTGGAATTTACTCAGAATAAAGCCTGCCTGAATATGTGGTAACTCCAATAAACCCAGTACAGTGCATTAGACCACTATTTTAAACAGTGCTATACAAAATATCAAGGTCTTCTCTGTAGCTCAAATGGTAAAGAGTTTGCCTGCAATGCAGGAGACCAGGGTTCAATCCCTGGGCTGGGAAGATCCTCTGGAGAAGGGAATGGCAATTCACTCCACTATTCTTGCCTGGAGAATCCCATGGACACAGGAGACTGGTGGGCTACAGTCTGTGGGGTTGCAGAGAGTCGGACATGACTGAGCAACTAACACTACACAAAATATTATCCTGATGCAACTAAAGCACATATTTCTTCTGTAAAGCCTTCTGTTTTCTCTCATCTCTGAAAGACTTGAATACTAGCCATCATGGGACCATGAAGGCTTGTCCAAACTGTAAATGAACACTGGCATGATATATAGGACAGAGCATTATGCCTCTCCTTCCCACACTGAATGGGCTTCCCTTGTGGCTCAGCTGGTAAAGAATCTGCCTGCAATGTGGGAGACCCCGTTTTGTTTCCCTGGGTCAGGAAGATCTGCTGGAGAAAGGATAGGCTTCCCATTCCAGTATTCTTGGGCTTCTCTGGTGGCTCAGGTGGTAAAGAATCTGCCTGCAATGCTGGAGACCTGGGTTTGATCCCTGGTTTGGGAGATCCCCTGGAGAAGGGAAAGGCTACCCACTCCAGTATTCTGGCCTGGAGAATTCCATGGACTGTATAGTCCATGGAGTCATAAAGAGTCAGACACAACTGAGCAACTTTCACTTTCACTTCCCACACTGAACATTCATAATACTAATAATGTCAATACTTATGGACTTTAACTGAGTCATTACTTGATGATCTACATTTACCATTTTAATGACAATATGAATTAAAATTTACTCTCAGTGCTAATATATTTTACTAAATACTTTTCTTAACTTTTAATGATAAAACTAAACTTCAGACAGAGTCCCATGAAACTTAATTTCTTTGAATAATGTACTTTTATCTATTGTTTAATTAACTATAAAATTTTAGAAAATTTTAAGTATGATCCTTTTTAATTAACTAAACCTATAAATGCATTAAGGTGCATTCCAAGGTTGTTTCCATGGTCTTTCACACTTTTACACGGAAGCCAGTGAGAGTAGCAGGAATAAATTGTTCTTTGACCATCATCATTCAGCATCCACATAGTTTCTTAAGCTCCCTTTCCTCCATAAGAAAAGAAATCTCCAAAAACAAAGTCATTTGGATGCCATTCTACTCAGCTTTCTCCATATTCGGACTGCTATGCTTTCTGCTAGCGCTGCTATTCCGAATTAGTACTGGTTCACCTTAAAGATACAGACATATTCCTTCCATCACACATGCACACACACATTTCATTGCACTTTAATTTTATCCTCCAATCCCTTCAAAACCCAGAATTCAGGCTTTGAATAGGTCTTAATAAATTCTTACTTTCTCAATCTGCTTTTATTGACCAATATACAGTATGAACCAACCTCCTTGAAGATTTCTGTATATTTTCTTTCCAGTAATTCTTTTCTAAAGTATTCCCTGATAACCTCAAGCAACACATTTATCTCTTTCTTTCCTCAGTATCTGTGGCACTTCACAATTTGTTTATAAATCAGGGTCTTGCATAGATTTAGTACCTTCTGAGATATACATATATGTGTATATATATATATGTATATTTTTTCTACTTTGCAGCTTAATGTCTAATTGGCCCATGGTCTATCTGATCTCTCACTAATATTGCAGATTAGTCCATATTCTAATTTTCTCTCTCCTCAGTACCTTTTTTCTCTAATAATCACAAGTGCAAGCAATTATTATATTGATTTCATAAAAGTAAAAATTAAGGCTCAGTGAAGTTTAATGAATTGTCATGTTTACAAAACAAACAAACAAACAAAAATAGTAAAATATTCTGAGACTCCAGTCCTAGGCTTATCTCATGGTTTTTAAATAATTGTGTTTAAACTGGAAAAGGGTAAATGATATAGTGGGGGAAAATATTTTCCAAATCCCACCAAATCAATGATGCATTCCTCAAAGTACATTGGTCAGTATCTCACTTTTCTTTTTATCTCTAAACTTTTAGAATTGCATTTTTAAAGAAGAAACAAAGAGGAATTAAGGAAGAATTCCACCATGACTGGTATCTCACTCCCAAATGCATCCTTAAACATGAGAGAAGGATTACTTGCAGACTTGGATTCCCTAAATATCGTTACTAAGATTAAAAGCCACCTGTTTTCAGGCTTTAGAGAGAATACTGTTAAAAGACTGCAAGAGGCATTCCCAAAGGGTGGTCAACTTTGGCCATTACTGTCCTTTCACAGAGACATATAGACAACTTGAGTAGGTGCTACATAGGAATCTTTGTGTTGTTCTGACAAGAGATAATATACAGAGGCAGTTTTGAACATCCTATATCTCTGAATCTACTTGAAGATTTTCCCCAGTATTCATTAGAGATTAAATCTAAGCAAATAAAATCTCTTTAACATGTAAATGCTAATAAAAGTCTAAGGCCAGGATTTTGATGGCGCTATATATTTATACTTAGAAGTCTATATTTTTCTATCTCTACCTGTACACTTAGAAAGTACAAATTTAAAACGAAAACCATTTACATTGAAAAGAAGACATAGAGGCCATAGCTTATAGCTTTATAAACAGTCGTCTTCTTTGATGAAGGAAAACATCTGTCTCACATTCACTACTTGAGAAATGTTGGATTCCACCATGGAGAATTCTGAAAGTAAGTTAATTCTTGAAAGAGTTTCTACCCCGTTTATTACAAAGGTAAGAAACACTGAATTCTTGATGGTTAATCTCAGCACACAGGGGCTTTTCCCTTTACATTCCAAACTAACTTAGAAGCTAAAGAAAACACCTTACATCCTAGTTTCATAGTCAGTCAAAACCCGTCGTTTTAAAAGATTAATATGAAACTTTAAAATTTATTAAGATACATATCGATAATGTTAGGGTTGCCACTGTAATCTTCGTGATATGTAAAGAGCTATGTGCACTTACACAACAACACATCTACACAAGACACTAGATTAAAGATTTACCAAGGAAAAATACAGAGGTTTCTTTTACTTTGCTTTTTAAAGGAGGCTATACATACATTCTTTCATAAAGATAAAAGGGAAATTCTAAGTAAAGTATTCACACAAATTGAAAGACACTTTTCTCATTCTCACACTTTGGAATTTAATAAAAATGGTGATCTAAAAGCTATTTTAAAAAGCTGTAGCTCTAGGCCACAGGTATCTCTAACAAGAAAATATTATCTACTCTTTCCAGAAAAAAATAGTCTGCATTTCCAATAAACACCAATAACAAGTGAAAAAGGTACTATTGAAATAAGCTCATAGTAAGAGGGAAGAAAATACACTGTAAATGCCTTTTAATAAAATCATTTCTTTAGACTTCACGAGGTTAACCACAAGGTTTGAAGAACCTTGTGATAACAACTGCAGTTGTTATTTGATAACTTCAGTTTCAAGACATCTTCTAAACGAGACTTCCTTCAGATAACACGTAAAAATGATTTAAAACTTATTGTTACAAGTTCTCCTAAGGAAGCATAAAATGCATAAGCTTTCACCATTTCTTTCCTGACACTTTATTTAATATGAATTAAATTTGGAAAATGGATAACTTTAAAAACAACAGTATCAATTAGAAAAAATACTTACAGATTTTTAATATCAACTGCCCCACGGAAAGCTTTCCTTGGAATTGCCTGAATCTGGTTTTCACTGAGGTCACTAAAAAAGACAAGGGACAAAAGATCAAGTTATAAATATGATTTAAGAGTTATTTTAATAATTATTGAGAAGTGATGTCACTTTCTAAAAAAGAAAGCTAAAGAAACACTAAATCATTATAATTAAATTAATAGCATTAGATGCAATTTCTAATACAAATATTTTATATTTGTAATAGAAATTAAAAATTTGGACAAAATGGTCTCTTGAAGTAACTTTTCAGATCTTTAATTCATAATAAATTATTAAATATGGTTCTCTTAAATTTAAAAGTTGATTCACTTCTGTGTAATAAAATATTTCTTTAAAACAAACAGTAAATTGTTCATAACTCAATTTTAAAGGGTTCTAAAGAAATAGTACTTGATATTTCTCCAACACCACTGATATAACTTAAGAAGTATATAGGAAAATAGTTCCTTTTAACATCCTAGAGAAGACTGGGCAAAACTGATAAAACCAGGGCAGTATGATTAAGTTTTCATAGCACTTTAAGTAATCTTGAAAATGGAACATGGCAGTACCGGCCCAACAATAAAACCCACAGTTCTTGCATGAAATATTAACAGCACATTGATTTAAAACCTTCTTTAAATAATTCTATTATAACCATAAACACAGACCATCTATATTTGCATTTTAATTTAATCGGGAAATACATTTTAATCAAGGGAACAAAAAGCACTCTTTGAGCTGAAAGGAGAGTTTGTAAAAATTACTCATCTCATGAAATGGATCATTATTTTCCCTTCAGAGTTCAGACGCAATTCTATAAGCTCATATAGTATTATTAGCCTTAACAAGTAGGATATAAATACACAATGCAAGAAATGTCATCAAAAAGAGGAAATTTTAAATAACGCTACCACATAGCAGAAAGCTGAAACAGCAAATAAATAAAGTATTAAAGTAACAATGAAGGTACTAAAATTATCTTTAAAATTCAAAATAACCGATGCTCACGAAGAAAGGCGAAGCTACTGACCATGGGTGCGTGGCTGATGAAACAGAGCCATTTTCCAATTAAGCGAAGGCATACTGGACAAATTCATCGACAGCCTCTCCCCCAGTGCTTATGACCAGAGCTGGTTGCTCACACAGTTGTGACCACACAATAGAGAGAACTGGCTGATATAGAGATTTAGTGTGTGGTTTTGACCTCATGAGCACCAAGTTTTAAACAACTGAAATTTGCATTTATATCTCAATATCTGTAATGTTCAAATTAAGAAAAAAAAGGTTCGCTACGCAATCTGTAGAAACAAACATTAGTCTATTTAAAGAGTAAAAGTCCTTAGAAAAAAGAAAAGTACATATATATTTTATTCCAAACAGTGAGTTTGTAAGATACGCTTATGTAGGTGTTAATGTAGCCATTAATGTCCTAAGTGAACTGTTTTCAATAGCTTCAGTATATCCCTAAGAGTAATAAAACTTCATTTCCTTAAAAATCGCTTGTTTCTCCAGCTTGTCATTGATTCAGACTGACTTCCTTCCTTTGTTTAATTACATTGAATTAAGAACACATATTTAAAAGCCTTAATGCCAGAAACAGTGCTCAAAGGAGGCTACTAAGCTAAGAGAAGGTAAGAGAGATGCTGTTACTGCTGCTGCTAAGTCACTTCAGTCGTGTCCGACTCTGTGGAGACAGATGCTAGAGAAAGACATTTCAGCCATTAAAAAGAATACATTTGAATCAGTTCTAATGAGGTGGATGAAACTGGAGCCTATTATACAGAGTGAAGTAAGCCAGAAAGAAAAACACCAATACAGTATACTAACACATATATATGGAATTTAGAAAGATGGTAACGACTTTCTATGTCTTGTATGCGAGACAGCAAAAGAGACACAGATGTATAGAACAGTCTTTTGGACTCTGTGGGAGAGGGAGAGGGTGGGATGATTTAGGAGAATTGCATTAAAACATATATAATACCATATAAGAAATGAATCACCAGTCCAGATTTGATGCATGATAAAGGATGCTTGGGGCTGGTGCACTGGGTTGACCCAGAGGGATGGTACGGGGAGGGAGATGGGAGCAGGGTTCAGGATGGGGAACACGTGTACACCCATGGTGGATTCATGTTGATGTATGGCAAAACCAATACAATATTGTAAAGTAAAAAATAAAATAATAATAATTAAAAAAAAAAAAGAAGTGAGGAGGGAAAAAACTGAGTTCAAGCAAATTTAAATCTAGAGCACTCCTTGAAAACCGACAGTGATTTTAGGTTGTGCCTCTGTCAATTCAATGTTTTCTCATCATTTGTTTTCTTTTTCCACTTCTCCTAGAACAAAACAAAGACTGCTTTAGAGACTGTGTGAGTGTGTGTGTGTGTGTTCAGTCATGCCCTACTCTTTGTGACCCCATAGACTGTAGCCTGCCAGGCTCCTCTGTCCATGGGATTTCCCAGGCAAGAATACTGGAGTGGGTTGCCATTTCCTCCACCAGGGCATCTTCCCAACCCAGGGATGGAGCCACGTCTCCTGCATCTCCTGCGCTGCAGGCAGATGGGTGCCACTGGGAAAGCCCAAGGTGAATAAAAATGGCAGAGATGCTGACTTCAGATTTTAGTCTTTTTGATCGCCTCAGGCAGAATTCTAGAACATAGAAAGGTTTTATTTTGCTAACACTTACCATCTTATCTTTTATATAAGAGTGAATGACAGTTAGGCTCAAAGCCTTAAGATCAATGTTCCATGGGTCGCTGCCCCAGGAGTAGACTATTCTATGGGGTCTCTGCTCTTGTGCCCACCTCACTCTGGCAGCCAACTTCAGTTATGGATCTCAGTTCCCTTAAGTTAAGTGGGCAATATTCACCCATGACAAGAAGAAGAACCTAAACAAGTTTTTAGTACCTTCTGTATGCAATATTTAAATTTTAGAAATAATACAATAACAAAATTTATATTTTAAACCATATAGCCATCTTGTGAAGTAGGTATTATTATCATTGTTATTATTACTTATTATTATAAAGAAACCAAGCTTCAGAGATGTCAGGTATTAGTGCTAAACAATGACACAGAGTATTAAATTAGATATAGAGGAAATCCAGATAACTATTGAGTCAAGATGAGAGGATTTCTAAAGATGACACTGGGGGCTATTAAATCCATCTCAATATATCCTTTCTGTGACCTAAAACTTCAGAGATTTTTTTCTTAACTCATCCTAGCCTCTGATATATTTCATTGGCATTTTTGTGTGAAATAAATGGCACAAGCAAGAGTACGGAGGTGCAAAGCAGAACTTTTCATGGGAGTAGCTTTTGGTCTGGTTTTCTTAGAAGGTGTAACATGCAGTGGAGTAATAAGAGATGAGGTTGGAAGGAGAAATCAGTGATGTGATTAGCAGACATTTTCGTACCCACTGAAGAGTGAGTTCTTTCAGCCACAGTGGTAGGAAGGGGAGAGTGGTGGATGGGAGCTGAGCAGATGTTCTTCCTTAAACTGTCAACAGAATTTAGCAGAATATCAGGGGTCAAAGACTCAAATCTAAATAACCAGATTTAGATACTGATTTTTATGATACAGATTTTTATGATAGTTGGGCAAAAAGCAATGAGAATGTCAAACAACAGAATAACTGCTAATAAAAACATTGCTTATTTACTCCGACCTAGTTAATGGATGAGGCATCTCCCACCCTTTACATAGAAAAGGTGCAAAAGATTGAGAGTGGTATCAAGGATACATGAAGAACCAAACTTAGAAGCGAATTGTATGTGGATGTGGATTAGGCAAAAGAGAGAGAGGAGATATGAGTCACTTGTAACTTAGATTAGAGGAACCATTAACAAAATTGGGAAATCAGAATTTACAGTGTCTATTGTGAGCTTGGTTGTGAATTTTTTTTTTTTCAATCTCACTATAGAGATGTGATTTTTTATCTCACAGTTTGATGACAACAAAGAGAGTATAGGATAAGTAAAGCCTGAGTGGTACCATCTGAGAAGAGTGATTTATTTATTTATTTATTTATTTTATTAAAAAAATTTTTTTTAATTTTATTTTATTTTTAAACTTTACATAATTGTATTAGTTTTGCCAAATATCTAAATGAATCCACCACAGGTATACATGTGTTCCCCATCCTGAACCCTCATCCCTCCTCCCTCCCCATTCCATCCCTCTGGGTCGTCCCAGTGCACCAGCCCCAAGCATCCAGTATCGTGCATCGAACCTGGACTGGCAACTCGTTTCATACATGATATTTTACATGTTTCAATGCCATTCTCCCAAATCTTCCCACCCTCTCCCTCTCTCTCAGAGTCCATAAGACTGTTCTATACATCAGTGTCTCTTTTGCTGTCTTGTACACAGGGTTATTGTTACCATCTTTCTAAAGAGAGAAGAGTGATTTAAAAGATCAGAGAAGTAACATTTATTGGAGACTTAGCTGACTCAAGCCACTTTCAAAATAAAAAAGGAATTTTTGGAAATTTGATGAAAACAATTGAGCTCAATATTTCTCATCCTCCAGTGTTGGTATGGGTGGTTGACAGAAATTTAAGGAGAGGGTAAACATGCCAGAGGAATTAACGGCATAGACTACAGGCTGAGGCTATCTGAGGTTGAATTCTTTAGCTCTTCCATTTATTAACCACATGACCTTGGGATAACTGCTTATGTTTTCTGTACCTCAGTTTCTTCATCTGTAAAATGAAACAATAACAGTGTCTATATTATAGGACTATTAGGTGGATTCAATGAAATCATATACTTAAAGTGGTCAAAAAGTACCTGACATACAGTGACGACTATAGAGGCATTGGTTACATACATGTTACAGTTATTCTGTTAAGAGGCTAAGTATATCTGCTCTGTTCCTTGAAAGACCATTGTAGGCAATGTGCGATATTACTGATGAGAGTGCATTGTTTTGTGAACTATGTGATATGAGAAAAATGAGCCAGAACTACTGAGTTAGCAGGATAGAGCTGCCAATGGAAGAGTCTGTAATTACATCACTGGGCAACAGAGTGTAAAATTGTGCTTCAGAAAAGGAAATGGCTTGATTGGAGTTGATTTTTAGGAAGATTAATCTGGAAATTGAATTTTGGAGCAGGCAGGGACAATTGGCAAAGAGGCGCATTGGGAAGTGTTGTGGAAGAAGGGTGGGTATCCAGTGAACTAGGCAATTCTTTGTAGAGAGCATTAAACAATACAGTGGAGAGCTGGGGTTAGGTCCAAACATAAGGTCTCTGATGCACGTTAAGGGGCTTGATATCTTGGGGAGAGTTTGGAACCACTCAACTTTACTGAGGAAGACAACAGCAAAATGCAAAAATGTGAAAAGTGTTTAGGGAAAACAAGTGTGGTCATTTAGGAGCTGAGACGGAAGACAAGGGGCTAAATTTGCTTTGTAAATTTGTGGACACAAACAAATGGAAAGGTATCACATGCTCAGGGACTGGAAGAACTAATGTCACTAAAACGTCCAAAATGATCTACAGATTCAACACAATCCTTCTCAAAACTCCAATGTTCTATCTTCCATAGAAAAAGAACAAACAGCCAACCTTAAAATTTATTTCGTCCCAACAAACAACCGGAATGGCCAAAGCAATCTTGAGAAAGAACAAAGCCAGAGGCATCACACTTCCTGACTTCAATCTATATTACAAAGCTATAGTAATAAAAATAGAAAGATATTAGCAGAAAAAGAGTCAGATCAATGGAACAGAATTGAGAGTTTAGAAATAAATCCACACATATGAAAAATTAATTTATGACAAAGAAAAAATGAACATATAATGGAGAAAGGATAGCCTCTTAAAGAAATGATTTTGGAAAAATTGTACTGCCACGTACAACAGAATAAAACTGGACCACTAGTTTCACACACAGAAACTAAAATGGATTCAAGACTTCAACATAAACATATGACAGGAATCATAAAATTCCAAAAAGAAAACATAGGTGGTCAGCACCTTAACATTGATCTTAACAATGTTATTTTTTCTAGGCTTGACTCAAAAAGCAAAGGCAACAAAAGCAAAAATAAACAAGTGGATATCAGTTCAGTTCAGTTCAGTCACTCAGTCATGTCCGACTCTTTGCGACCCCATGAATCGCAGCACGCCAGGCCTCCCTGTCCATCACCAACTCCCGGAGTTCACTGAGATTCACATCCATCGAGTCAGTGATGCCATCCAGCCATCTTATTCTCTGTCATCCCCTTCTCCTCCTGTCCCCAATCCCTCCCAGCATCAGGGTTTTTTCCAATGAGTCAACTCTTCGCATGAGGTGGCCAAAGTACTGGAGTTTCAGCTTTAGCATCATTCCTTCCAAAGAAATCCCAGGGCTGATCTCCTTCAGAATGGACTGGATGGATGTCCTTGCAGTCCAAGGGACTCTCAAGAGTCTTCTCCAACACCACAGTTCAAAAGCATCAATTCTTCGGCACTCAGCCTTCTTCACAGTCCAACTCTCACATCCATACATGACCACTGGAAAAACCATAGCCTTGACTAGATGGACCTTTGTTGGCAAAGTAATGTCTCTGCTTTTGAATATGCTATCTAGGTTGGTCATAACTTTCCTTCCAAGGATTAAGCATCTTTTAATTTCATGGCTGCTATCACCATCTGCAGTGATTTTGGAGTCCAAAAATATAAAGTCTGACACTGTTTCTACTGTTTCCCCATCTATTTCCCATGAAGTGATGGGACCGGATGCCATGATCTTTGTTTTCTGAATGTTGAGCTTTAAGCCAACTTTTTCACTCTCCTCTTTCACTTTCATCAAGAGGCTTTTTAGTTCCTCTTCACTTTCTGCCATAAGGGTGGTGTCATCTGTATATCTGAGGTTATTGATATTTCTCCCGGCAATCTTGATTCCAGCTTATGCTTCTTCCAGCCCAGCATTTCTCATGATGTACTCTGCATAGAAGTTAAATAAACAGGGTGACAATATACAGCCTTGACGTACTCCTTTTCCTATTTGGAACCAGTCTGTTGTTCCATGTCCAGTTCTAACTGTTGCTTCCTGACCTGCATACAGGTTTCTCAAGAGGCAGGTCAGGTGGTCTGGTATTCCCATCTCTTTCAGAATTGTCCACAGTTTATTGTGATCCACACGGTCAAAGGCTTTGGCATAGTCAATAAAGCAGAAATAGATGTTTTTCTGGAACTCTCTTGCTTTTTCTATGATCCAGCGGATGTTGGCAATTTGATCTCTGGTTCCTCTGCCCTTTCTAAAACCAGCTTGAACATCAGGAAGTTCACGGTTCACATATTGCTGAAGCCTGGCTTGGAGAATTTTGAGCATTACTTTACTAGTGTGTGAGATGAATGCAATTGTGCGGCAGTTTGAGCATTCTTTGGCATTGCCTTTCTTTGGGATTGGAATGAAAACTGACCTTTTCCAGTCCTGTGGCCGCTGCTGAGTTTTCCAAATTTGCTGGCATATTGAGTGCAACACTTTCACAGCATCATCTTTCAGGATTTGAAATAGCTCAACTGGAATTCCATCACCTCCACTAGCTTTGTTCGTAGTGATGCTTTCTAAGGCCCACTTGACTTCACATTCCAGGATGTCTGGCTCTAAATGAGTGATCACACCATCACGATTATATGGGTCATGAAGATCTTTTTTGTACTGTTCTTCTGTGTATACTTGCCACCTCTTCTTAATATCTTTTGCTTCTGTTAGGTCCACAAACTAAAAAAGCTCTACAAAGCAAATAAAACCATCAAAAAATAAAGAGGCAACCTACGGAACTGGAGAAAATATTTGAAAAATATGCATCTGATAAGGGGTTAATGTCCACAATATACAAAGAACTCATACATCTAAATATCAGAAAACAAATAACCCAATTAAAAATGGGCAGAGGACCTGAACAGACATTCTCCAAAGAAGACATATAGACACAGAAAAGATGCACAACATTACAAATCATTAGGAAAATGCAAATCAAAACCACAAGGAGATGTCACCTTACACTTATCAGAATGATTATCATCAAAAATACAACAGATAACAAGTGCTGGCACGGACACAGAGAAAAGGGAACACTGGTGAACTATTGGTGGAAATGTAAATTGGTACAAACACAATGGAAAACAGCATAGCAGGTCCTCAAAAGATTAAACATAGAACTACCATATAAGCTAGCAATATATACCCAGAGGAAACAAAATCATTCTCTTGAAAGAGTATCTGCACCCCTATGTTCATTGCAGCATTATCCACAATAACCAAGATATAGAAATAACACGTGTCCATCAATGGATGAATGGATAAAGAAGATGGTACAGAATATTATTCAGCCTGGTGAAGAAGGAAATCCTGCTATTTGCCACAACATGGGTAGACCCTGAGAGCACATATTAATAAGTCCAATAAGTCAAACAAAGAAAGACAAATACTGTATGATCTCATTTATATGTGGAATCAAATAAAAGTGGAACTCACAGAAAGAACATATTGGTGGTTGCCAGAGGTGGGAAATTGGGGGGTGGGTTAGAGAAATGGGTAAAGGTGGTTAAAAAAAGTACAAATGTTCAGTTATAAGATTAAAGTGCCGCTCTGGGGTGTAATGTACAGCATTGTGACTGTTATTTAACAATAATGTATATTTGAAGATTTCTAAGAAGGTAAATATTAAAAGTTCTTATTCAGATTTTTTAACTATGTGTCTGTGCTTAGTCACTCAGTTGTGTCCAACTCTTTGCAACCCCATGGACTGTTCTCCAGACAAGAATACTGGAATGGGTAGTCATTCCCTTCTCCAGGGGATCTTCTTCACCCAGGGGTCGAACCTGGGTCTCCTGCATTGCAGGTGGATTCTTTACTATCTGAACTACCAGGGAAGCCCTTAAATTATGTGAGGTAATATGGTGGGATGAGATTTTAGAGAATACCAAAGATACTTCTGTTTTAGGGCTTCTCAGGTGGCTCAGTAGTAAAGAATCTGCCTGCCATTATAGGAGATGTAGGAGACATGGGTTCAATCCCTGGGTTGAGAAGATAATACTGGAGAAGGAAATGGGAACTCATGCCAGTATTCTTACCTGGGAAATCCCATGGACACAGGAGCCTGGTGGGCATTAGAAAAGAGTCAGACTCAACAGAGAGACTAACACTTTTTACTTTCACTTTCAATGGTTATTAATAAAACATACTGCAGTGATCATTCAGTAATATACTAAATCATTTTGTTCTACACATTAAATGAATATTATGTATGTCAATAAACCTGGGAAAATACAAAAAAATTACTGTAAAGTATCAGGCATGATTTGGAATTTTCCATGTGAATTAAAATTACTGATTATATTAAATCTGAAAGTCTGGTTTAGTCATTTTCTGACATGATAAGAAAGTGAGAAGAGCTGGAAAAGACTGTCCTGTTCTGAAGCTAATCTTGGTAGGAAGGATATGAACACAGATGAACATAAGTGGTTTCAAACAGAGAAGGCTTCTTGGTATTTGCATAGCTGTAAAGATATAGGCCTCCCAGAGCCAGGCCTGAGAAAGTGAAAGTCACTCAGTCGTGTCGAACTCTTTGTGACCCCTTGGACTACACAGTCCATGGAATTCTCCAGGCCAGAATACTGGAGTGGGTAGCCTTCCTCTTCTCCAGGGGATCTTCCCAACCTAGGGATCGAACCCAGGTCTCCCGCATCACAGATGAACTCTTTACCAGCTGAGCCACAAGGGAAGCACAACAATACTGGAGTGGGTAGCCTAACCCTTCTCCAGGGGATCTTCCCAACCCAGGAATCGAACTGGGGTCTCCTGCATTGCAGGCAGATTCTTTATCAACTGAGCTATCAGGGGATCCCTGGCAAGTGGTGCCAGTAGTAATCACCCTGGAGTTTCCCATTTTGGACCCTCCCCCTTCTACTCCATCCAACTCATTCATAAAACTACTTCAGCAGCATCTTGAATCAAGCTCCTTCTTCCCATTTGCTATTGTCATAGTTCCTGTTGGATAACAATAGTCATCACTGTTCCTACATGACTGAGATTCCAAACTCATATCTTTGTCTTGATTTACGATCCCTAACAATGTATCCTCCACACTAGCATCACCTTTACATTTCCAAAACTGTAATCAAGTCCAACTGAAATAACCATCTTCTGAATTCTTACATGGCTCAATTAAGAGGACACCATCCTTACAGTAGTTCAGACCAAAAACTTGGAGTCCTCATCAACATCTAATATTCTTCTATACCCAACATGTAATCCACCAAAAAATTCCCTGAACTGTTCAAATATCTTCAGAATCTGGTCTACCTACACCTCTGCTCCCCTGACAAAGCTACCACCCCATCTTCTCTGGATTATCTTCATAACTTCCTGTCTCTCTGTTCCCTTTGCCTTCTTACAATCATAGTTTGCCATGTCTCCAATCAAAATTCTTCATTGATGTCCCATCTTAAAGGAAAGGAAAGCTCAAAGCATTACAAGGTCTACAAGACTCCCAAATAATTGATGGATACCTCATCACTTTATCCTTTTTGACTTCATCTCTTTGTTATCTCCACCTTGCCTACTCTTCTCCAGTTACACAGGCTTTCTTGGAATTTCCTGAAGCCTTCACATTGTGCCTCACTTGTGGGACTTCCTTGATACATTCTGTGCTTCTAGTTTCACTTCAGACCTTCATTCATTGATTCCATTCTCTTAACCCACCTGTTATAAAATCATCTTTCCAACTCTGTCAGCTTATCCACATTTTATTTTCTTAAGCACCTAGTTCCTATCACCATGAAATGCAAGGTTATACATTGTTCAAGACACAGAGCAAACAGTACTCCCTTAAACATAGTTCTTTTCCAATCCCCCAGCTGAGCCATGTGCTAAGATCTCTGTAATGTATTTGCTATGTGATTGTGTGCAGGTCACTTACCCCTCTCTCCGTTTGTGCACCTGTAAAATGAGCTAGGATAAATCACTCTTAGGGCCATTTTACCTGGTCTAAATAACAATATTATTATTAACAAAAATTAATATTAAAATAACTAAATATCAATAAGCTTGTTACACAATTACAAATTAATTATTAAACATTACTATTTATGATTGCAGAGTCAGTTATTCTTGTTCTGTGCTCTTAAGCTGGCATGCACACATATTACTGTAACACTCAAAAATTTTTAGTTGATTTGTTTTTGTGATAACTGTCTTTCTTTTGAGACAATATGATGAATAAAGGCAGAAATTTTAGTTCATCTTATTTATAAAGAATTCCTGGCATATCACAGGTTTTTAATAAGCAAAGGTTTATGGAAAGAAAACTAAATTCTGAAGAAAAATCTTACATGGCAATGGATATGTGCAAGCAAGGAAAAAAGGTGGTAAGTTATAAGCCTGAAGTTGGAGCACTGATAAGTAGCAAAATCTGATACTATATTCACAGCAAGGGGAAATCAGGAAAGAAAACTGGACTCCTGAAAGTACTTTTAAATATATTGATATCAAAGCAACACAGGAGAGGTAAATGTCACTGTTTTATAAAACCTTGAGTTATTAAACTAGAGTTCAGTGAAGAGATCAGAGGGAGAAAGACAGATTAATGAGTCTTTGCACCACTGTGAGAACTGAACACAGCACACATAAATCTTCTTTCAGAGGATATGCATTGACAAATTTCATATTTGCAGGTTACTGTTCCTAGGGACCAAAACTTGTATTGGAGACTTCAATATCTGAAGGCGGGAAAGTCAGCTGTGTTCTATTTCTCTCTCTCAATTGTATTCTCTCACTCATGCATCCAAAAGTATTTCAGTTCAGTTCAGTTCAGTCGCTCAGTTGTGTCCGACTCTTTGGGACCCCATGAATCGCAGCACACCAGGCCTCCCTGTCCATCACCAACTCCCGGAGTTCACTCAAACTCACGTCCATGGAGTCGGTGATGCCATCCAGCCATCTCATCCTCTGTTGTCCCCTTCTCCTCCTTACTCACAGCATAAAATATGATATAATCATTGCTTTGTTATAATTGTTTCTTTTATGCTATGTTTTTAACCAACAACTTGACCACTGTTTCTTGCTAAACAGGGCTGTCTCTTCTACACATATCCTGTCTCTTCCTGGTCTTAATATAATCCAATGTAGCATATCTTTAAAAGAAATCACTTTTGTCCAATATATGAATGGTCTCTTTTCAGAGATTATTGGTGCTGTTTCTCTACTAAAAATTGTCTTGTAAGTGTGGACTTAACAACAACTTCAGGTACTCAGCAACCAAAGCTTTATCGAACATAGTAGTAATAATGCACATCTAGTTTTCTTCTGGGCTTCCCTGGTGGCTCAGTGGTAAAGAATCCGCCTGCCAATGCAGGAGACACAGGTTCAATCCCTAGGTTGGGAAAATCCCCTGGAGAAGAAAATGGCAATCCATCCCAGTACTTTTGCCTGGGAAATACCATGGATAGAGGAGCCCAGTGGGTTAAAGTCCATGGGACTGCAAAAGAGTTGGACATAACCTGGCAACTAAACAACACTTTTCTTCTAATTTCCAATATGTTTTGAAAATAGTGCTTTCTTCCACATAAGAAAAAGTGTCAACAGGTTTTTACATAACTTACAGATGACAGTTGCAAGACTCCATAGATACAGAAATGTGTTCAATGTAGAATTGATGGATAAGATAATACTCAAAGATAAATTGCATTGGGAAAGTATTAACTGCCAGGTGATACACTTTGATTTGTTTCTATAATCATATCAGAAGTACTCTTGTATTACCATTTGGAGGCAAGGAACTGAAGTTTACAGAGGTTATGCAATTTAGCTGTGGTCATATAGCTAGTATACTTGTTGACATGTCCCACAAGAGCCAAAATTTTCTGAGACCAGATACTGAATAATTCACCATTGCATTGCCAAGCCTTAATATAGTGCCTCACTGTTGTCATGCTAACTCGTTTCAGTCATGTTTGACTCTTTGAGACTCTATAAAGCATAAATAAAAATGTCCACAACTGATTAGGGAATTAGGATTATACTTATTGACATTTAGATTTCCAAACAGATTATTTATTTAATAGGTACTCGGTGTCTCCTTTAGGATATATTACATGAAAATGTCATGGTTTACTCTGGTATATTAAGACCATGATCTTATTTTCTTCCCAACGATATGGTTAAAAATATTATTATTAAAATAATATTTTAAAAATATTATTTTTAAATATCCAAATATCTTTACTGAGATCAGTAAGATAAACATAATAGCAAAGTTAGAATCATGGTGTTAGTATAAATATTACATATTTCAAGTGGAACACAGTCACTGAAAATCTTTATTAAGCCTACACAATAGTCTCAGTTTCAGCTGATGGACATAAAATCTCTGTAATTTTCTCAATATTCGGCCCAAGGATATGTGTGATTCTCATAATTTAGTCCATAAAACATGGATGCAAATAAAGAAATAACAGTTTCCTGAATACAACTCCATGTATTTGTATCTGGAATCGCACTATTCATGTACTGAGACATATCAAAGATGTGATACTATTTTTTCATTAAAAAATCTCAATATAGTCAGTAAGACCAGCATACATATATATATATGAATAAAGAGAAAACACATATTCATGGTAACAAGCATGAGGAAATGAAATAATAAGTGATAATAAGAATGATATGACATATAAATCAGGAAATGCTTTAGCAAGGGGAAAGCATCTGGGTCTTAGGGAAAGCAGTGCAGATGAACTGTTCAGAAGAAATGGGAAACTGTTTCAAAAGAGACCAGCATAAGAAGACCAGAGACATACGGATATATTAAGGGTGATATTTTTGGCACTGAATGGAAAGAAAACAAAATTTTGCTGCACTTAACTATTAATTAAAAGGAAAGAGAGTTTGTGTTGGGATCCCAGAAAATTCAAATAAGATGACTATGGACTTTCAGCTGATCTTATTAGCTTATTAGCAGTAAGAAACAAGGTGCTGCCGCCGCTGCTAACTTACTTCAGAACAAGGTGCGCGAGTAATAAAACAAAGCAAAGCTTCAGAAATCTCTGTGCAAGAATGACTGGAAAGCAATATCTAACAATCTACTTCAGAACATAAAGTTTTATTGTTTTTCCTCCCCAATTGTTCTTAAAGATATACTTACAATGAAGGGTCTTATATATATATACATATATATATATATACTCAATTCTGACTTTATAAAAACTGCTCTATAAAGATAGCCAACCATCAGCCTTGCCTTCCAGAATTTACATATTCCAATTGAAAAGTGATTCTTAATGGCTATGAAAATATTTTCAATTGAAGGCAAATTTCAACTGGAAAGCTACAAATCAATGATTAATAAATAAAATTGGCAAACTCAAAAATCTCAACAAATTATGATCCCCACCAAGAGAAAACTTTTACAAATAGGCTTTAAGAGTTTTACTGAAATAAAACTTATGTACCTAAAAGTCTATCAGTTTAGACTACACAATTCAATGGTTTTAGATCATTTAGAGTTGTTTATCAATCATCATATTTTAAATTTAGAACATTTTCATTACCCCTAAAGGAAACTTTAGACTCATAAGCATTCACTCCCCTCTTTCTCTCCCATCTTGTAGCATGTATCCACAGTTCATTTTCTATTGTCAAACAATATTCCATTGTATGGATACAGCACACTTGTTTACTCTTCAGTTGATACATGCAACAGTCTTTGTAAGGCAATTTAAAAATTAACAACTACTTGTGCTGGGGACAAGTATATTTAATATGCTCTTTGATTTCTTTGTGATAGTTTTATTTTTGATTTAATATATCATTTGTTCAATATAACAGAATCCCAATTATTGGCCCATGGCCATCAAGGAGTGGTTACTATAAATCATCTTGCACCCTTTCAAATATCATCCTCTCTTAGAAGACTTGTTGGCTTTGGTTCAACTGTTTACATTGAGTTATAGTGTTCTTCCCCTAATTTTACCTCCATAAACCCACAACAGCTCTACAATATGTGACATATTCTTTTGATCATGCTCATAGAATTGGTATAGGCTATAAAAACATCTCTTGATTTCTTCTGTTTTGAACTTGGGACAAAACTTTGTGGGAAGGGAGCTGGGAAGGGGTTCAGGATTGGGGGGACACATGTATACCTGTGGCTGATTCATGTTGATATATGGCAAAAATCATCACAATATTGTAAAGTAATTATTTTCTTAATTAAAATAAATTAATTATTTAAAAAAACTTAAAGAAGCAGAGAATAGAATGGTGGTTGCCAGAGGCTGTGGGGAGGGGAAATGGGAAGTTATAACCAATGAGCATGAACTCTCAGTTATGCAAGATGAGTTCTAAGAGAGATGCCGTACAATGTTGTACCTACAGTTAATATACTGTATTGTACACTTAAAATTTTGTTAACAGGGTTGATCTCATGTTAAATGTTCTTATTAAAAAATAAAAAATAATAATATGTAAATGTTACGATGCAAAAAAATAATGGGAATAGAGATATTATTTTCTTATCACTGTTTTTATCCATATATACATAGCCATACTGATGCTGATTTGAAAAAGCATTATTTTTTTCTAAATGTATGTACATTGAGACAGACAAAGACAGAGAGAGAAGAAATAGAGAAAAAAGAGAGAAAGATATAGAGATTAAAAACTTACTGTCTGAAAGCACGGGCATGTGTGCATATGTATGTGTATATATATATATACACAGACACGTATATGTATGTATATATATATATTTGATGTGTAGATATCTTAATTACAGATTACTACTTGTAATTTAGGTAGACAAATGTAAAATATTATGATCTAAGAAAGTTTTTCTTCTCAGATTTAAACAGGTCTCTATGATTTTCAACTTAAAACAATCCTATATAACTCCTGATGATAATTTTAGAAACCTCACGTGAAGTCTGAAATAGTCTCTAGAAAATTTATTTTAAATAGGAGGTACAATGAAAATAATTGGCAAATGCATTCATCTAAGCACTCTTTATAGATCCTCACTTAATCCTTCCATTTCTAAAAAATCAAGGCAACTTTCAAGAAAATGTTCTTTTTAATCAGCACATCTCTCTTACTCGTTCTAAAGATTTTTAAAAGGTGGAATGTACTCTAATGGCGCTGAAATACTGCATCAGCTTTTAACAAAAGAGCTAATACTGCAATGCTGCTATTTTACTGCTCACGACGTATGGTTTCCAGTTGAGTATCCCATTAACCTCAGAGTGCAATGATATCATTTTAATTATATAAATTGAAACAGCAATGTATAATACTTATATCACGTAAAAATGGATTCGTTCTACGTGAAAGTGTCTAAACTATCTTTCACTATGAAGCCATAAATTTGCTTTAGATGGCAAACCTGCCTGTAAATTTAATTACTGGTAATTTTATTTTCCTCCACAGTTTAACCTCTCTTAGAGTCTGACCGGGAATATCATAAATCTGTACTTCCATGGATTACTTTGAAAACTACTGAGTAATGATAAATTAGTATTTGCTCAGATTTTAACTTAGAAAAGCAGATAAATATAAGTTGGCAGAAATAAGTATGTCAACTGGTAGAAATCATCATAGCCTAAATTACTAATTTGCTAAAAAGTATATATTTTTTAGTGAAGCTTTTTACTTATATAACCAAACAATACATTTCATGGAAGATAACTATATTTAAGCATCTGTTGGTGGTGGTTTAGTCGCTAAGTTGTGTCTGACTCTTGTGATCCCATGGACTGGGAACCTACCAGGCTCCCCTGTCCATGGGCTTCTCCAGGCAAGAATACTGGAGTGGGTTACTGTTTCCTTCTCCAGGGGACCTTCCCAACCCAGGAACTGAACCCAGGTCTCCTACATTGCAGGCAGATTCTTTACCCACTGAGCTACAAAGGTAAGCCCTTAAGTATTTAAAGATCCAAATAGCTGTGGGTGTATAAGAAAAAAAAAATGTTTCAAGTAAGAAACAGATGTTTGCATTAGTCCAAGAGAAAGACTAGTTTATAGGTAGTAAAGTCTCATACTACATATTCACAGAATTGTCTAGTATCGTTAGAATATTTCAGGGGTCACATTCCAGGGAACTCATGCAATTTGGGGAGAGGCTGAGGGGCATGGGAGAAGTGTTCCCCATCAAGGATTCTCTCCTTCCTCAGAATTCCCCACAGGGTAGCTATTCTAAAGGGAACAGAAAGGAAACATGGTTGTGATGGGTGAAAATTAGAACATTTCAATCTTAATTAAATGTGACACACACAAAGTGTGAATAATCCTGTCTTCCTGTGAACAGAGCTAGGAATACAGCCAGGTCACTCAAACTAGAGGGTTTAGACCCACATGGCTCTGCCACTTACTGACTTTATCACATGGGCAAGCCACTCTGCTTCTCTAATTCCTCACTCCTTCATCTGTAAAGTGGGGACAATAATATCACCCACTTCATAAAGTTATCACTTGGAAGAGCTGGAATAAATTAAAGCCTATGCAATGCTTGGCGGGATGCTACGCACAAAGCAAGCACCAGATCATGCCAGCGGTACCACAGCCTGATACATGTTTCTCTCTGTTCCCTCCACTTCAGGGTGAACTTGAGGGCTTGGTCTCTGCCTTATCCATCTAAGGGTTTTATCCTGGATGTGCCTTCATTAGCTCTATGACCATGCACTAGTTTTTTTAAACTTCTCTAAGCTTTCATTTCCTAATTTTTATATAAAGACTAATATTTAGAACCCATTTCATAGGGCTGTTGGGAATATTATGTGAAATATTTAACAAAGGACCTCACAAGTATTAATAATGACAGTCAGTAAATGCTACATATTATCATTTTATTATGTGGAAATATACACCAACAAACAGGATTTTGGAAGATGGCCTATAATCTAGGTAAAATTTTAGTATACTAATCATATCTACAAAAGTACAATTTACCAGAAAACAGAAAAGCCTTTTTGCACAGTTAAACACAATATCTGTGAAGTATATTGCTGTCATTATCAATACATACTTAAAACAATCCCAGTAAGCTCTGAGCTATTTTAAGATACATTTTAAATTCCAGGAATTTAAATTCATCATATACAGTTTCTGAATTACAAAGGAGGATAAGAGGTTCATAACCCATATCCGGGTATGCCACAATGTTCTGAATGTAAAAAAGCCATTGTATAATTTCTGAAAGGCAATCTTAAACTAATGTTACCATTTAATGCACAGTCCACCCTTGATTATGCAGCTAGTACACATTTTCAGGTGATCCCAAACCACATTTTCATGATGCTATGATTTCTGAACTATATCTAAAAAAGAAGGTTCTGAATTTGGTGAGCTACCCTGGGTGGAGCCTCACGGATGGAGGAAATGGGGGTGAGTGTTTCCATCACCCCTGTCACCCCCTCTGCCAGGACACAAGCCTCAATTCAGGAGCAGTATGGCGGGAGCTTCTCACTGCCGGATGCCTACTCCCAAGCTTGCAGTGCTGATGGAGAGGAAACTGCCACACCGCAGAGAGGACTAAACAAGACAAAGAAAACTCAGACAACTCAGAGCTGTGCTGAAGTAAGAAAGGGAGAGAAATGTATACCTATGGCTGATTCATGTTGAGGTTTGACAGAAAACAACAAAATTCTGTAAAGCAATTGTCCTTCAACAACAACAACAAAAAATTTTAAAGAAAAAAAAATGAAGGGGAGAGAAAAGAACAGGGCAAACAGAGAGAAGGGGCGACAGAGGCAGGCAAAAGAAGAGAGGATGAGATTAAGAGGGAAAAATGACAAATGGTGTAAGACAAAACAAAAAGACAACAACAGCAGCTTGTGCAAAAGAAGAATCAGGGCTAAATGGTTTTAAACTGCACAGTTTATTTCTTTTATATACTTTGGAGGAATGCATTTTTACTCAGCCATCATTCCATTGTTTTAAACATGTGTTGTGTGCTAAGTCATTCAGTCATGTCTGATTTCTTTGAGGCCCCATGGACTGTAGCCCACCATGCTCCTCTGTCCATGGGATTCTCCAGGCAAGAATACTGGAGTGGGTTGCCACTCCTCCTCCAAAGGGTCTTCCCAACCCTAGGATCGAATCCAGGTCTTTCACGTTGCAGGTGGATTCTTTACCATCTGAGGCACCAGGGCAGCCAGTTTTAAACATATATCACATTTAATAATCATAAACATAAGAGGCAGGTATTGTTATCATATTCAATATTCATAAACCTAAGAGGCAGGTATTGTTATCACTCATATGCAGACAAGGACATGGAGCCTTAGAAGTGAAAGGAACTTATTACCCTCAGCATTTAAGGAGTGCTGGGGATTCAGAAGTGGACAGAAAGTTCCTGCCCTCAGAATGCTAAACCTAAAATGATCCAGGCTGAATTTGTTCTGGGTTTGGAAAGATGTGAGTGGAGAATACAAAGGCATCCACCCACTTCTATTCACTTGTTTCTTTATCTGGTGATGCCAGGGTTTTGCTAATTAGAACATCTCATGAACTGACCTTTGACCATGTCAGATTATACGTTTTCAAGGAGACAAATACACTTTAAAATTTCTAATGCAACTCAAATACTTTGTTTCATCTTTGCCAGCTGTCAATAGGTACTGTAATCCACCATACTTTACTGAATCTCTCAATAATATACGTCACAACATTTCACTAAGTTGATGGAGAACTCACTCCAGCCACTACCAACCGTTCCATTTGCTTAAAACTCTATTTAGACGCCAAAATCAACCCAGACACAATTGTGCTGTGTAAGTTAATCTATCGGCCACAGAATCAATTCTGCCCAACAACTGTTCCAAAAAGCCACTTAAATCAATTTGCTACAAAAGTACTGCATAAAATGATATATGGGCGAACTTGACTTAGTTATTATACATAGAAAATTAGCTGCAGGAGATTCAGGGCTCAATCTGAGTGCAGTTCTCAGTCTCAGTGTATCTTTGTGAGGCATATTCACAATAAAATAATTTCAACACACACACGCCATTTGTGTGTGTGTGTGTGTGTGTGTGTTAGTAGGAAATTAACCTACCAAATATGCACAGCTTTCTATTTACAAGATCTTGGAAATTTTATTCATCTCAACAAAATTCAATATATTCTTAGCTAATGGCAATATTTCTTTTAGCTGTTTAGGGAACAAATAGACAATTTGCAAAAGAAGCATTGTCTGCACTATATGGGATTACTTCTTTAAAAGATGAATTAATTTCAAAAACCTTAACATTGAGGGGGAATGTTTGATCCCTCACAGAGAAAGTCATATGAAAGTGGGACTGAGTGACTGTTCCCTACAGCGGACTGAACTTCAGGACTGAGTGGAGATTCAATACCTCCACGACAGTCCAGCAGAGCTGGGATGGTTACCTATGTCACACTAGTGACCTATGTCCAGGGTAAGGTTGCTAGGTGACTTAACATTGAAGAAAAAAGCTTTGTGGAGGTTTAAAAAATATGTGTATTTATAAACATACCACAAATGTGTTATTTTAATATTCTTTTTTTGAAATATACTTTATTTACACTATATTAGTTGCAGGTATACAGCATAACTATTCAATATTATTACAGATTGTGTGCTTAGTTGTTCAGCTGTGTCCGACTCTATGTGACCCCTTGGACTGTAGCCTGCCAGGCTCCTCTGTCCATGGGGATTCTCCAGGCAAGAATACTAGAGTGGATTGCTATGCCCTCCTCCAGTGGACTCTCCCAACCCAGGGATCAAATCCAGGTCTCCCAAATTATAGGCAGATTCTTTACCAACTGAGCCACCAGGGAAGCCCATTTCAGATTATACTGCATTAAAAGTTATTACGAGATAATGGCTATAATTCCCTGCGTTGCACAACATATCCTTGTTGCTACTCTATTTTATACACAGTAGCTTGCATCTCTTAATCTCATAGCCCTAATGTTTCCCTCTCCCCTTTGGTGACCATTAGTTTCTTTTCGTTGTGAGTCTGTTTCTGTTTTGCATATACATTTATTTATATTATTTTTAGATTCCACATATAAGTGATATCGTACAGTATTTTTTTTCTTTGCCTGCCTGACTTACTTCACTAAGAATAATAATTTCAAGGTCCATTCATGTTGCTGTGAATGGCAGAATTTCATTTTTTATGGTTGGGTAATATCCTAATATTCTTACTCTTTGGTTACGGCTGAGGTGAATATTTTACTTTGCTATAAGAATAGATTATTCTGAGAAACATAATGGGGTCTCTCTTTCTCTTTGGTTAATCAAGTTACTTTATCCCAAGTATGGATGCAGGTGCTGTAACTGACTAAGGTTATCAATTGTGAAATGCACAGCATAACTTTCACTGTATTATAGGAACGTGTATAATTCCAAATCACATATTAGATTTGGAATATGACTTTTCTGAATACATTTAATAAGCAAATATCTAAGTGTAATTCTTCATAACATTTTAACTTAGCAGAGAAGTTAGCTAAAATCGGGAGAGTAAAAACAAATTCATGTTTATTATTTGAAAAATTAATAAAATCATCAAACCTAGCTGCATCAAGGTTTTCTCTCATCAATAATATAGGTATATGTTTTTCTGTAGAGCAGATCTTTGAAAATAGGATATAGTCTCTCCCTATCTGGAGTGATTTACATGTTCTCTGACCGTAGCTGAGGGGATGGGATGAAGTGACACTTCCAGATGCCTTCTGTTATAACGGGTGTCATTTGTTTTATCATTTGTTAATTATAGTGATGGGCCAAAAGAAATTCACATTGGAAAAAATGGAACAGAAATGTAAATATCTAAAATGTGGCTTAAAATGCAAAATATAAAATTAATCTGTGATGTCGTTTGCAATACCTCATTGAATGAGATGTAGCCCAACTCTATAGTGTATCCACATGGCTCAGTCAGTTTAACAAGATTTCATATTCATCCTTGTAGCATCATTTAGAGAAGGAAAGTAATTCTGCCTTCACTTTATGTATGGAGAGAATGAAGTGGCATGGGTCTCTAATGGTCTGCTAGAGGGAAAAGAAGTAGCATCAATATATGACGGAGATTCAGTTGCCCAATTCAGTTGATCAAGTTCAGAATTTATCAAAGGTACTTTTCCTCAAACAAAGAAACTAAAGTTGATGATGCTGAAAAAAAAATTAAACAGGTTCTCAGCTACTGACTATACTCTTGACAGGTTAGCCATTCCAAATTATATTTATAGGAATTTAGACAAAAACACTGAGCTGTAGATACAGAAATAAAAATACTGTTATATCTCTTCTGTTTTTCCTTATAATATTTGTAGCTTTTTTTTTATTTTTAGACTTTACATAACTGTATTAGTTTTGCCAAATATCAAAATGAATCCGCCACAGGTATACATGTGTTCCCCATCCCGAAACCCCTCCCTCCTCCCTCCGCATTCCATCTCTCTGGGTCATCCCAGTGCACCAGCCCCAAGCATCCAGTATCGTGCATCGAACCTGGACTGGCAACTCGTTTCATACATGATATTTTACATGTTTCAATGCCATTCTCCCAAATCTTCCCACCCTCTCCCTCTCTCACAGAGTCCATAAGACTGTTCTATACATCAGTGTCTCTTTTGTCCAGCTTTTAATTATCAGTTATTTTGAACTCCTTAGTAGCCTCACTAATACTTGTATTACTGATGTTCTATTTTCTTCTTCTTAAGCAAATCAAAATAAAAAAACAGGTTTTCTCTCCGTAAATTAGAAAACAGTGCAATAAAATGAAACTTGTACATTGTCTCTACTTTTCAAGTAATCTGAATGAAAATATTTAACAATTCCTCATGGACAAAGCTTCCCAATAAATAAAAAATCATATGAATAAGCAAAAAATTAAATTGAATTAAACTGAATTTCCAGAGGCTCCTACCCAGATTTTTTTCACTTCCTGAACAAATAGACTATCACTATTTTCATAGTGACTAATGATAACAATTAAATGCAACTGAAATAATCTTCAAAAAAGTGATGAATCTTCACAGTTCAAACATAAAACTGAAAGTCCTTTTAGGGATGACAGGAATATTCTTTCCCTGTTCCTCTCAAAGCAAAAGTAATTCTTAAATATCATACTTTGGGTTGCTTAAATAACTACAGCCACTGCATCATATAATAATGCAGACTATTAAATACATAATCAGGATATTTAGTACTGTTCAACTAGTACATTATTAGCACAATAATAACAGTGCATATTTTTGAAAGATTAGGAAACACATAGATTTCTTAAGTCTCTCAGAAAGATAAGAGATAGCAAGTTAGGTAGGTAGACAGATTTACTCATGTTATTTTCTAGGCTCCAAATGTGACTGACTGGAGAATGTGTGTGTTAGTGTTAAGTCTCCAGTCGTGTCCAACTCTGTGTGACCCCATGGACTGTAGCCCACCAGGCTCCTCTGTCCATGGGATTCTCCAGGCAAGAATACTGGAGCGGGCTGCCATGCTCTCCTCTAGGGGATCTTCCCGACGCAGGGATCAAACCTGCATCTCTTATATCTCCTGCACTGGCAGGCAAGCTCTTTGCCACCAGTGCAACCTGGGAAGCCCTCTGAAACCACAGAGCTGTCTACAAAAGCAGGCTCCTGCTCAGGACACTCTTGGCAGAAGAAGTAGACACAGACCCAGGCACACCAGCTCTGCACATGGCTGCAAGGCCACACATGTGGGTGCTTGATACCTGCTCTGTGGGGGACCAGGTCTCATGGGTAGACCTGGAGAACATTGCAGGAGGGGAGTCTTCTGGGGAGAGAACATGCATCCTGACCAAGCAGGCCCTCGTTCAAGGATTCCTGGCCTTGAGCCATAGACCTGGGCTCCCAGAGCCACCTTTCCAAGAGCCGGGGGTCCCTCCGAGTGCCCCGTGGCACATCCACCTGCCGCCTCCCTCACTAGACAAGGGAATCAGCTCTCCAGGGAGTCCGGATGCAGACAGCCACTCAGGGTGATGAGAAGGGTTTATGCTATGCTATGCTAAGTCACTTCAGTCGTGTCCAACTCTGTGTGACCCCATAGACAGCAGCCCACCAGGCTCCCCCATCCCTGGGATTCTCCAGGCAAGAACACTGGAGTGGGCTGCCATTTCCTTCTCCAATGCATGAAAGTGAAAAGTGAAAGTGAAGTCGCTCAGTCGTGTCTGACTCTCAGCGACCCCATGGACTGCAGCCTACCAGGCTCCTCCGTCCATGGGATTTTCCAGGCAAGAGTACTGGAGTGGGGTGCCATTGCCTTCTCCGGAGAAGGGTTTATAGGCTTGGTAAAATCCCAGTCTATAAAATTTCCATTTCCTTTTGACCAGTTGTTTCTCTTTCTTCAGAATAATCCTGAACATCTTTTCATTGAGAAAGTTCTGTAGATTCCTCTAATACTATTTTCTATTCCCTTCTTTTATTTAGTGAGTCAAGTGGCCAAAAATGCAATGATTTTCACTTCACTGCTATTGTGAAATAATTGCTTCTGAATTCATTTTCTGCTGTATTTACCATGAGTGTGAGAGTGTGTGTGTCAAAGAGAGAGAGAGGGAGAGAGGTATTTTTTAGTTTGTTTGTTTGTTTTTTTTCTGAAGAACTGTTTCTTTCCAACTAGCCATGCCTTGGCAAACAAAGATGCTCATCCTTCTTCTGCATCCCCGAGGGCACATACCTGCTGGCTTTCGTCAGCAGTATACAACTCACATCTTTCCATGAAATGCAGGATATGGCACCCTCCCACATGAATGTCTTACCAATTAGCTCCATCTTTTCTCCTCAAATCAAGAAAGGATGTTGGGATTCAAATGAAAGCCATGCTATAATATGGATAACCTTGAACAGACTTCAAAAATGAAAACTTTTGAATTCAATTTACTTCAGCTGCTCTACCTCGTGTTATGCATGGTGCACCTGACGACCAGCCACCACAGCACGCAGCGAGAACCTCTGGCTCTTTCTCGGACAGTTGCATCTGCCTGGCCCCTTCTCCGTTGCTCACCAGGTGCGCAGATCTCTCACTGTAGGCTCCGGCTCCTCAGAGAATGTGCTGCCTTCCCAAATGACAAGGCAAACTGCTGGGTTTAAAAGTTGTTGCCAAGAAACTTAGAAGTTTTTATTAATAGTGGTAAGAAGTCAGAATCTTGTGGCTAATGCGTGACTAACAGGGAAAGAGGATTGATATGATGTGTCCAAAGAATGGCTTTTCGAAGAATACCATTTCCTTCTGCAAAGCCACCTCCTTAGAGCAAGTATTCATCAGGGCCACCTCTGTTTCTGTCCTGCTTGCAATCCCCATATATCTTGAGGTCCTGAATTCCGCATCTAACTTTTCTCCTGCCTTTGTTCAGGGAAAAATATTAACAACACATCAGACCAAAAACTAAAAGTGTATAAGGTATTTTCATCTTTCTCATTTCACACAACAAAGAGGAGCTGGGTGTATAGTGGATTTTCTGAAGATCATTTATTTGATGGAGTTACCCATTCACTCTCTGTACATACAGTTTTAATAAAATGAATAGCTAGTCTTAAATTCAGGATTATAATATTATGCTTCTAGAATTTAGTTAGCTATTCAAACAGATAAACATGCCAAGGGGCCTTTTAGAGGCAGCAATTCATTTAAATAATGCATATTTTTCTTTTATCTGTTCTTAATTTGCAATTTGAAATTGTTAAGTCCTTGCTTTTAAAAGCTGCCTGATTCATTTCTGACCATAAGAAAAGAGATATTTGAACAGTTTGTTTTGCATA
The DNA here is from genome assembly GCF_019923935.1 of Bubalus bubalis. Lineage (NCBI taxonomy): Eukaryota > Metazoa > Chordata > Mammalia > Artiodactyla > Bovidae > Bubalus > Bubalus bubalis. The sequence continues at coordinate 77,371,481 of NC_059163.1, forward strand.
CTGACTTTTGGCTTTTCTTGGCTCCAGACTGGCTGGAAATCCTGTATACAGTTTCAAACACTTTTCCCAGACTTCTCCTCAGACTTCTCCCATTATTGCTGCTTCAATCTTTCTTCTTCATTATTCATCTTTTAAAAAGTAGCACTTCCTCATACTCACTCCCAGTTTGTAGGCAAAAGTGGTGTCTGGGGCTGCTGGGAATCATCCTATTGGGTTGATCCCTCCTTTATGGCAAAGCAGAGACAATCGGGGCAGAAAAACAAGAATCCAAGCTGGTACTCAGCTCTGCTGTTAATAACACCAGCTTCCCCCTTCAACCACTGGCCTCTAGAGACATACCGCCTTAAGTGGGCAAACCACTGAGAAAATTCCCATCTGACAACTGGCTGCGAAGGGTCAAAGGAATTAACCTGTGGTTAAGGAGGCAAGGGTTTGCTTAAGTACTTTAAGCACACAGACAGTTGTCATGCACAGAGACTGGAGCAGCTGGTTTCTATCTCTGATGATAAATGAATCAGAACAATGCCACAGTGGGAATAATGGCTTTTAGACAAGGACAAAGTCTCCCTCGCATTTAGGAAGCAACCATTATGGGCCGGGGCTTTGTATATTTTATTTCATTTAGTCCACGTGACAGTTTCAGGGGACTCTTAAAGGAAACCAAGGTTAGAGAGTAGCTTTTCTCCTTCGAGGTTGCAGAACAAGCAAGTGGTAGAATCTGTGTTTGAAACTAATTTTATAGAAGTGAGGAGTCCTTTCCACTATAGCAGTGATTCTTATATTTTACAAGGGAAAAGGGAACTTAGAAACCTTGGAAACTCTCACTAAATTGGTGGATCTGACCCTGGAAAACTATACATAGCCACATGCACAAGGTCATACATGTTTGCTGTTGGTGCATGAGGTACAGATCTAGTAAGTCCTTTGTGATAAAGTGTGCTAACAGAAAAACAGCAAAAACTGGACCTGGTTACAGAATGCAAACAGTAACCTGGAGAAGAAATGGTAATATAAAAGAGAGAGGTGATGGCATAAGCCCCTTTCAGTCTTCTGATTCTATGTAAATCCTTTTTAACACTCAATGACATTCAATAAACATTCCTACAACTCTTACTTATGGAAAATACACTTAAAAACACTCTCTAAGATATTTTTAAAGGATCCAAATTAATAACAGAAATAAACAGTAAATTCTGGAAAATATGATGTTCAGGTAAGAAATATCGCCTTTTAAAGTAACACATTAATATAAAAGCAAGATTCCATAAAGAGTAGTCTTCAAGCACATTGAATTACTGAAGCAGAAACCAATTTATCATTTTAATAGCAGATAATTTAATAACAGGGTTGGGCGCAGAGCTCTCTGCATTAATGGCCAGGAGAGGAGCAAAGAGGATGGAGGAAACTGACATGGTTCTTAGTGGGCTGGGGCTCATCAGTGTTGCCAGTGCATCACTGAATCACCCCTCCACAGCTCCCTTCCATGCCCTGGATGCAGACAGGGTACTTATTTGGTGCCCAATAACAGGGCTGACATTACTGCAAAAGCAAAGAAAGTACGGGTTAGGATAGGATATGCGTAGGATATCTGGACAGAATGCAGCAAAATCTTTCCTTACGGAGGCTCAGATGGTAAAGAGTCCACCAGCAATGCAGGAGATCCAGGTTCTATCCCTGGATGAGGAAGATCCCCTGGAGAAGAGAATGGCAACCCACTCCAATATTCTTGCCTGGAGAATTCTGTGGACAGAGCCTGGTGAGCTACAGTCTATGGGGTCCCAGAGAGTCAGATACAACTGCATGACTAACACATGCATAGAGATGTGGGCACTGGGAAACAAGTGTAGAGATGTGTGGCCCCACAGTATGAGAGTAAAGCTTCATGGAACAGGTGGACTTGACAATGAAAAAGATGTTGGGGTGGTGGGTGGAAGGCTCAGGGGGAGGGGATATATGTATGCTGCTGCTGCTGCTGCTGCTTCTAAGTCACTTCAGTCATGTCCAACTCTGTGTGACCCTACAGACAGCAGCCCACCAGGCTCCCCCGTCCCTGAGATTCTCCAGGCAAGAACACTGGAGTGGGTTGCCATTTCCTTCTGCAATGCATGAAAGTGAAAAGGGAAAGCGAAGCTGCTCAGTCGTGTCTGACTCTTAACCATCCCAAGAACTGCAGCCTACCAGGCTCCTCTGTCCATGGGATTTTCCAGGCAAGAGTACTGGAGTGGGGTGCCATTGCCTTCTCTGATGTATCTATACAGAAAGCTGATTTTCATTGTTGCACAGCAGAAACTAATACAGCAACATAAAGCAATTATCCTGCAATTAAAAAAATACACTGAAAAATAAAAGTGTTGAATGCAGTAGACAGCAGAGACACAGAACTGAGGACTTGTCAGGCTAAGAGACTTTAAAGAAGTTTTCTCTTAAAAATGAAATTTATGGCTGCGATCCAAAAGTCTACAAGCAATAAATGCTGGAGAGGCTGTGGAGAAATGGCAACACTCTTACACTGTTGGTGGGAATGCAAACTAGTACAGCCACTATGGAGAACAGTGTGGAGATTCCTTAAAAAACTGGAAATAGAACTGCCTTATGATCCAGCAATCCCACTGCTGGGCATACACACTGAGGAAACCAGAAGGGAAAGAGACACGTGTACCCCAATGTTCATCGCAGCACTGTTTATAATAGTCAGGACATGGAAGCAACCTAGATGTCCATCAGCAGATGAATGGATAAGAAAGCAGTGGTACATATACACAATGGAGTATTATTCAGCCATTAAAAAGAATTCATTTGAATCAGTTCTAATGAGATGGATGAAACTGGAGCATATTATACAGAGTGAAGTAAGCCAGAAAGAAAAACACCAATACAGTATACTAACGCATATATATGGAATTTAGAATGATGGTAACAATAACCCTGTATACGAGACAGCAAAAGAGACACTGATGTATAGAACAGTCTTATGGACTCTGCGGGAGAGGAAGAGGGTGGGAAGATTTGGGAGAATGGCATTGAAACATGTATACTATCATGTATGAAACGAGTCGCCAGTCCAGGTTCGATGCACGATACTGGATGCTTGGGGCTGGTGCACTGGGACGACCCAGAGGGATGGAATGGGGAGGGAGGAGGGATGAGGGTTCAGGATGGGGAACACATGTATACCCATGGCAGATTCATTTCGATATTTGGCAAAACCAATACAATATTGTAAAGTTCAAAAATAAAATAAAATTAAAAAAAAATGAAATTTAAAAGCAAGTTCCATGTTATCAAAAGATTGTGATATACATAAAACAAAACAGTGATATGATAAAAGTGCTCTCCATTTATAGCTGATGGAGGCTTCTGAGCTATGCCAGGATTCTAACATACGTGTGTCTGATCCAGTGCCTTGAGATAAGAAATGCCCCCATGAGAAAAGCTATCACAATTGCAGTCAAACCAACATGACAGTTACATTTAAGTATCAACTGAGTTGATTTTTTTTTTTCTGGAGGCAACTTTTAGGGAAAATACAAATAAAACAAAATAATAACATTATTGCACATTTATGGTTTTCGCTTTCATTGGGCCCCCTCCTGGCTTGAGCTCAATTCATCCTTTGTCATTTGCCACACTGGCAGTTGGTGGGAGTGGGTAACTTGACCACTCTCTTCAAGTTTCCCATCCTGGGCTTAACCTTCTGAATCTAGGAAAGCAAGTCTGTCTTCTAATGCACCGAGAAAATGGAGAATGTTCCTTTCCTTCCCCTCCTACACTGATCCAGGTACCTATACCCACAGTGACCCGCGGCCAGTGTCTCCTCATCTCCGAGGCCAATGTACTGTGTCTCACAACCACTCACACCTCTTCCAGCAAGTGTTAAACTAGTGTTCCTTTTATCCTCGAGAGGCAAATCATGTTGTCACTGCCAATCCAATAGAGGCTTCTGCCCACCATCTGCCACTTTTGAATTCTGTGGCTTTCTTTGTCTTCTTGTTCTCTTCTTGCCACACCGAGGCCCTATCTCACTCTCACGTGTTATTCCTTTTCTCCAGAAAACCATTTTATAATGATGCTCTGTAGGGGTTATTAATCATCTGCCTTCAAAAGGCAGGTTATCAGTTATCCTTAAATATCCCAGGATGCCTTCTAGAATACAATACTTCCACCACCAGGTCTGCCTGCTGCTGCTGCTGCTAAGTCACTTCAGTCGTGTCCGACTCTGTGTGACCCCATAGACGGTAGCCCACCAGGCTCCCCCGTCTCTGGGATTCTCCAGGCAAGAACACTGGAGTGGGTTGCCATTTCCTTCTCCAAGGTCTGCCTAGTAGGTAGCAAGTGTTCAACCAATACTTGATCATCACGGTTATAAAGCCATTCATAGTCTAGTTCCAAAATACATTTTTAGCTTCTTTTCAAGGTTTTCTTCTATTCTACTTCAATAGCTGATATTTTAGCTATGGTTCAATCAACTTGTGAGGAATGAATGAGTGATTCATGCAAGCGCCTTGAGCTAAAAGTTATCTACTTGAACCAAAATGCATTTAAACTTTATGAGAAGATGTATCATTTCCATGCCTTGTCCCCTAAAGCACTGATCTCTGGTACTTTCAGTTTTCTGGGTTCTGTCCTTGAGAAATATTTTAGGCCTTTTCTGGGAAGGCAGCTATGACTCAGGTGGGAAGAAATTAAATCCTGTTTGTGTCTGCACACAGTAAAATGTAAGTCAAAATTTTAGTAGCTCTTTTAAAAAGACCAAAGTGAATCCTCTGTACCCTACTCGATTCTTCATCTTTTAATAAAAGACTTTCTAATCACCAAAGCTGTGTGTGCATGTACAAATAATGTGAACAGCATTCAGGGAAAATGTCAGTGCATTCCCTGATATATTGCTATAAAGAATCTGGAGATCTCCCAGGCATGATTTGACCTATGAGAAATAGAATCCTATTCAATTCAAGACTCCTATTCATGTGACTTATTCTAGTCACTTCTAAACTACTGGAGCAAGGAAAAGTAGCCTTTTTCTATTTCAATACATGATTAGCAAAATTTTCATTTTTATTTATTTTCCTCAGCTTTGTCTCACATCTGAAAAAGTCTCCATCTGTAACCTGTCTAAGCATTCCCTAAAAAATATTAAATAGACAAGAAACTCTAGCCATCATTTCAACTGCAGGGAAAATTCCATACAATTTCCAGCAAAGTAGCAATGCCTCCTAATATTCCTTCTGCACCCTCAAGATAAATCTGACAGCAAATGTGAAGATCCTGCTTCCGGCCTGTGGCCTCTCCAATTTATCCTCCAGAGCTCTAATTGAGGAACTTTTAAAATACAAACATAGTCACCTCTTCCTACCCTGCCAAGCCTTCAAAGTTTGCAAGGTGTGATTTTGCTACTTTTCCAGTTTTACCTCACAGCCTCATCCATGTTCTGCACCCTTCATGAAACTGGTTCCCTTTCCTAACACACATCGCCTCCCCTTCTTGGCTGGGTGCTTTGTACTGATCATCCTGTCTGACCACCCCTCACCCTGTATACACCTCCTTTCTCCACTCAGGAGGAACCAGGAGCTCACTATGATGTCCATTTAATCCACTTTGCCTTTCCCCAACCATTCTCCTCCCCACTCACAACTATCACCTTTGTATTCTCCTATGTTTTCACATAGGGATTTATGCCCACCTCGATGGAATCATTTGCTTGGTTGTAATAGTATTAATATATTCTTGTTTTATTAAAATCATCTTAAAATACAAATTGGGTTCTCTGACTAGGCTAAATTATGACTAAGACATCATAATTACATAGAAAATGTTTTTCCCAATAAAGTACTTTAAGGTCCTTATAGAGAGGAAACAAACTTTGGTTATCAAGCAGAGTTCTGGGCTGAGGTGCAGTAGATGGAATGTTTTTAGGGGATGTTTGCTAATCTACAAAGGAATTGCACACTGACTCATGGAGAGGGAGGGCATACTTTTAAGAACCTTTTGTTGCACCTTGGAAGATACTTACTTCTAAACAACGCTCAAGGGCTGTAACATCTCTAACTCAGACACAAAGGACACTGATTATGGGTATTTGCGTACCTGTATATTTGTGTGACTGCCCAGTTTGTGTATTGAAAGGGAGAGAAAGGGGAAGAGAGACAGAATGAATGTATGAATAAACAAATACGTTACTAGTACCACTATTACTTTGTAGCAAATGCATAAGGAAGCAAGAAAACCAACCTGGACATGCTGTTGACTGCATTAAAGCTGCATTTGAACAAATTTAAATGAAAAATTGAAAAATTCTTGCGAGAGGTATAAAGACCTGATGTAAAGAGATGATCAGCTGTGCATGGGATACACAATGTATCCGTGCAAAGGGCATCAGGGAATGATGTGAACTCCAGGTTGTGAAAGAAGAGGGTCTAACTAGAACAGGATACAGATGCCCTCCTCTGCTACACTGACCACCACAAGTTTTCACCAGATCCTCCTGGAGAGAGGATTTAAAGTCCATGTTAAAATTACTTTGACTATCGCTTCTCGGCCTTTTGGCTAAGATCAAGTGTAAAACTACCTTGACTAAACATTCGCTGTTTAAGAAGGGAATTTTTTTTTTTTTCTCATATGGCAGCTTTACTATTTCCAGTTAATCCTGTTGTGGCCTGGATAAAAAAGTCTTGTTAACCCAAAGTGAGATATTCTAGTCAACAATGGAGTATGATTTTGATTACAGGGGAAAAAAATCAGTACCCAGAAGTGCAGAGAGGCTAAAATGCTTTGTAAGGGACTAGCTTTGTCTGGTCATTCTAGCTCCTTCACTAGTGAATTTGCTAAAAATTATGCTTACCCACCTTCCCAAACATTAGAGTATAACCAAATGCATTTTAATTGGACTTTGAAGAAACAAAAGATATCTAAATAAAATACATTATTTTACAAATAAATTCAATCTATTTCAAATTATAAGGGCCATAAAACCTTCTAGAATTTAAAAGTCACAAATATTTTGCATCAGTGTGAGTAAATTATAACTTCACTTTCCGTGGTGATATTATTTAAAGGGTGTCATTAAACCGATGAGAGAGATCATTTCAGTGAATTCTGTGCAGTCCCTGTTTTAGTCTTTGTGCTCTTTTCTATTGCCCCATATTTCAGTGCTTTCTTAGGCTATACATATCAACTGAAGTTCACAATATACTATGCTATCTACAAACCTGCAGCTGTCAACAACTGTAGAAAGGCCTCAGAAATTGATTTAGAGTCTACAACGTAAACATATCCAATCCTAATAGTACACAAGAATATATATCTTCTTTGGGACACTGACACATGGTTCACATTCTGACTGGTGACAATGCATCCTTGCCAAGCCCAGATGTAGTTTCAACTCCAGGGAGATGCAACCTAATGATGGATCAGTATAACCCAATCATGCTAACATTTGTACTTGGAACCCCTACCGTGGAGAACTGACAATATTTTTTTTATTTCCCCTACTATGTTTCTTCAAGTATATCAAGATGTTCTGCCAGGATGACAAGCATATGATTGAATTTAATGGTATATAAAGATATGGCAGACTGCTTTCCAAAACGAAATTTCATAGTTGGAACTTTTATCAGTTAATTGCGCTTCTGGCAACCTCTCTGAAAATTAAATTAAATAGTGGAACTATTTCATTAGAAGGCTTTGGCAAAATAAACCTCATAGATGGAAAGCTCTATATAATTAAAAACGGGAGGTGAGTTACTTTCTGGGTGCTTTTAAGTCATACGGCTTAACTGTATGTCTTTCTTTCCTGTTTTATAGTTAGTTCCTCATGGGCAGGGGCTGAACTCTACTTAGAGTTTCCTACCAGAGTCCACAGTACAATGCATTAATGAATATTACTAAATTCACATAAATATTAGATTTATGTGCAGATATTAGTACACTGTGAGTTCTATAATACAAGTTTGAATCAAAGCCCCTCTACTAATGAAATTAATGTCTGCTGTGGGTTGAACTGTGTTCCCCTCAAATTCTTATTCAAATTCTAACCCCCAGGACCTCAGAAGGTAACCTTATTTGGAGACAGGGTTTTTTTCTTTTTTTTTTTTGGTGATTAACATAAAATGAGGTCATTACAATGAGTCTTAATCCAATATGGCTGAAGTCTTTATAAAACTGGTAAATTTGGATATCAAGACAGATGCAAATGAAGGGAGAATGTCACATGGAGAGGGCAGAAATGGGATGATTCTTCCATAAGCCAGGGAACATTAGGGATTGCAAGCACCAGAAACTAGGGTGAGAGGCCTCCCTTGTGCTCTCAGAAGGAACCAGCCCTGCTGAAGCCTTGACTTTAGGTCTCCAGAATTGGGAGACAGCACATTTCTGAGCTTAAGTCATCTAGTTTATTATCCTCTGTTATAGCAGCTCTAGCAAACGCATACACTGGCCTCAAACAAGTCATTTTAGCCTCTGCGAGCATTATCCATTAGACAGAAATAATATCTCAGCACCTAACACATGATGAGCACACAGTAACTGTTAGCCTTGAAAATGATGAGGAAAATAACCATCCATCCAACTCATGGGAAACATGTTTTATGTGCAGAGCCCTGATTTACCTTCTGGGTAATAGCTGTTAATGGGCTTCCCAGGCGGCTCAGCAGGTAAAGAATCTGCCTGCAACCTAGGAGATGCAGATCATGTGGGTACAATCCCAGGGCTGGGAAGATTCCCTGGAGAGGGCATGGCAAGCCACTCAGGTATTCTTGCCTGGAGAACCCCATGGACAGAGGAGCCTGGTGGGCTATGGTCCATGGGGTCACAAAGAATCGAAACAACTGAAGCAACTGAGCACATCGCAGTGCGATAGCTGTTATTAAGACAACATTCAAAGAGCTAACACACAAGTGAAAGAAGACAAATAGCAGATAAGTGAACAACAGAGTGGGCTTCCATTGTAGTTCAGTTGGTAAAGAATCTGCCTGCAATGCAGGAGACCTGGGTTCGATTACTGGATCAGGAAGATCCCCTGGAGAAGGAAATGGCAACCCACTCCAGTATTCTTGCCTGGAGAAGCCCATGGAGAGAAGAGCCTGGCAAGCTATAGTCCATAGGGTCACAAGAGTCGGATATGGCTTAGCAACTAAACCAGCAAACAATACAGTATGTGAGATGATAAAACGTCTAGAGGAAAAATAGAGCAAGGAAGGAGAATAAGAAGCAAATGTTGAAGGAAAAAAATTTATATAGTCTTGCCTGCATTGATAAAATATCAAAAAAAAAAAGATTGATAAAGGATATGAATGAGGTGACATGCTATGTGGCTAACTGGGGAAGAATACACCAGGCAGAGAAAACAGAAAGTGCAAAGGCCCTGAGATGGAAATATTCTTGACATACTGTGTTAACAGCAAGGTGGCAAGTGTTGCTGAGCAGAGCAGAGCAAGCAGGGTGAGAGCTGTAGGAGGTGATGCTTGGAGAGAGTATGTGAGTCAAAATAATGTTGGAACGAGCAGACCTAGGGTGAAGCCACTAGGCTTTTTGGAAGCCACTTTAGCACTGGCCATTACAGGGGAGATGACATGGTCTAACTTCTGTTTTAACAGGATCCCTCAGGCTGCTATTTGGAGAATCACAAGAAAGGTGTTAAAGTAGAAACTGTAAAACCAGTTAAGAGGTTATTCTGATACCTGAGAGGGTATTGTAGGCAGGCTGGACTAAGTAGCAGAGATGATGGGCAGCAGTAAGATGGTGGATATATTTTGAATGTAGAGCTAACAGGATTTGCTGTAGGACTGAATATGGAAGATGTGCTCAAGAGGAAGTCAAGCATGATCTTGGTTGTTTGATTTGAGCAAGGCGAAGATGCCATTAAATGAGGAGACAACGTAAGCAGGAGAGACTGGTTTGGGTTGCAGGACCAGGAACTCTATTTAGAAAATTAGAAGATGTAGATTCTTCTCATCAGACATCCAAATGGAGGTGGAGGGAAGGCAGTAGGACACGGGTCTGAATTTTGATCAGAGACTGGCTAGAGATATAAATCTGAGAGCCCTTACAGGATTTCAATTTAAGAAACTGCATGGATTTGACCAAAAAAATGCTGAATTTATTAAATGCTTATTGCATTCCAGACAATTTTCTATATGTTTTACATAGGTTATCTCATTAATCCTTGTAGGTAATCCTAAGGTGATTCAATAGCTTTCATTTTGCATTCTAATTTTTTGACTTTGCTCACTTTTACAAAGGAAGCTGTTTTTCATCGTTTTAAGTCTTGCTGATCATAGCAACAGAGTACAACACACTCATTTTGCATCTAAAGCAAGGGTCAACAAACTTCTTCAGTAAAGGGCCAGATAGTAAATATTTTAGGCTGTGCAAGCCATATAGTCTCCCTTACAATTCTATGGTTACAGTGAGAAAGCAGCCACAGACCATACATAACACAGTGGGCGTGGCTGTGGGCCAATGAAACTTTATTTATAAAACCTGGCAACGAGCAAGATTTGTCTTGTAGGCAGCAGTTTGCGGATCCCTCATCTAAACAGATGATTTGAATTAATTTGATGTTTCATGTTGATAAAATCAGAAAACAATCAGAAAAGGAGTAAAAAAAATTCCCAGTGACAAGGTACTCTCAACATTGAATTAGAGGCTTTCAAATTATAGTGCTCTTGAGATTCAGAGTATCCCAGAATCTAGAAAATTTCCTTAAAAATGTGACTTGGTGAGCTTCATCTGAGAGGACCCCAGGTTTTCCATAAGAAGGGTTCTAGGGATGGAAATATGATGGCAGGAAGAAGGACGGGTATATGTACTGAAGTACTGATTGCCTTAGCAATCCACACAGTTGTTACTTAGATTGTTGAAGAGGTGGCATGACTTTGGAGAACTACTGAACATTTCATGAGAGGAGATCATTTTGTTTATTTTAGTACTTAATTCTTTACTCTGCAATATGATTGTTCTGAAGTCTTACAACTTCAGAAGGGCTTTTATGATTTGAATGCTTAATATGAAATGAAATATATGGCAGGATATATAAATTATAGTTCATACTATCAGACAGTAATTATAGTTAACAATTCCAAAAATAATTAATAACATAAGGGTATGTTCATTTTGCCATGTTAAGTGAATAGCTGGGAGACAAAATTCTGTATGTGGTAAGTTATTAATTTTTATAATTCAGGTAACTTCAAAATGTTCCTTGCATCTGTAATCTTCTTCCCATTTCTACCATCACTACTCTTGGTCAGGCCTTATCACTTTTCACCTAACCTATAATATTAGCCTCCTAAACAGGTTTTCAAGCAGCAATTTATTCCTTTAAATCTCTACTCCTCAGCCTCCCAATCGAAGCATTGAATAGATGTGCCATCATTTTTTTTTATTTTTTTAACATTTCTTTCTCTGAATCTGTTAAGTGGTTTTCTAATACAGATAGAGTAACACCCTGATGATAAAGTTCCTACTTTAATTATTTCATAGTACCTTTTCACTTATATCCCCCCAACAGATTCCACACATCCATGACCAACACAACCATTTACTGAGCATGCTTTGCCCTTCCCTACCCCTCAACATGCACCCCTACCTGCAAGTCTCTTTTGTTATTTTAGTGGTGAAGTCTACTGACCTGAAATCCCACCACCTACAAGAACCATCCCTTCCCCTATTTTCCCACTCCACTTCCTTCCATATCTCTGCCTGCATCTCAGTCTCCTATGTGCCATTATTTTCAGAGTCAGTATTAAAGGTTGTTACACTCAAAGCTATGTTTTTTCTAGTAGTCATGTATGGATGTGAGAGTTGGACCATAAAGAAGACTGAGCGCTGAAGAGTTGATGCTTTTGAATTGTGGTATCGGAAAGGACTCTTAAGTGTCCTTTGAACAGTAAGATGAAACCAGCCAATGCGAAAGGAAATCAATCCTGAATATTCTTTGGAAGGACTGATGCTGAAGTTGAAGCTACAATACTTGTGCTACCTAATGTGAAGAGTCGACTCACTGGAAAAGACCCTGATGCTTGGAAAGATTGAAGGCAGGAGGAGAAGGGGGCAACAGAGAATGAGATGGCTGGCTGGCATCACCAACTCAGTGGACATGAGTTTGAGCAAACTTCAGGACAGTGGAGGACAGGGGAGCCTGGCGTGCTGCAGTCCATGGGGTCACAAAGAGTCGGACACGACTTTGTGAGGAAACAACAATCTGCCTTTTCCAGATGACCATCGTCTGGAGTTCAGGAACACTGTTATTTTTCATACTGATATTTCTCCAAGTTCAAAATACAAAGTAGTATAGCCTAGAGAGTCTATAACTCTTTTAATTCAATTTAAATTTTACATGGGTATTTTATATCCTTACTAAGTGAAGTTTAAGAGAACTTTTGTCTGAAACTATCTGTTAATAAAATGATTTTTGGTCAGAATTAGTTAGTTATCCAAGGAACTTTACCCTCCAGACATATGTATCACTTACAGTAATTCAAGATGTGTACCAATCATTTAAAATCCATCATAGTATACAAATAATCTTTGAATAAATTAGAAGACACAAATAAACTATAGATAAATTACAGTGAAGGCATGCCTTCTGCCAGAAGAGCTGGAGTTGAAAACACACCAGCCAGTTGGATATCCTTGTTCAGAGAGAAACGCCCAACCACACAAAATGGGCCTGCCCTTGCTCCTCTCTTTTTTGAGGAGATTAATTTCATGTTGCATTCTAAAACTAAACTAAGTACTAAGGATACAATGGCAAAAAACAGCTTCATGTACTGAGGAGTGGGAAATCATGCCCGTTTTACTGTGACATGAAAGGAATACAGAATGTACCTTATCTAAACAGGAGAAAGGAATAGAAACAATCTCTGGGAATATAAAAACACACATTTGAGCTTCTATATTTAAAATAATTATTGTGTCATATTTTAACAAGGTGACATGGGGAAGGAGGGTTAATTGCTTTCCTTGTCCAATGAGTTCCTTTGTCAATTAGTCTTCTTTTGCCTTTTAATAAATAATGAAAGTTCCACTTCTGTGGAGCCACTGGACAGTTCATTAAACAGGAATGCCTGCTGTTTCCTCTTCTGGTCTTAGGTCAAGGCTCTGCCAAAGCCAGGCCAAAAGGCTTTCTAACAACTAGTGATGATTCTGATCTGACGGGTTGTTGCTATAAGATTCAGAAGTTAACTTAATAAAGTATATGGTGTCCACATACATAGATACTCTGAAGAGTTTTTTCCTACCACGATTTTGGAAGTATTCTTTAATTTATGGACAGTAATAGTACAGTTGATTCACAGATTTTTAAGACGATGGGGAGGAGATGAGAGAATACATGTTTTAAAAAGATAAAAATTTACTTTTTGTAATTTTTTTAAAAGTTCAAATGGTTCTCTTCTTAGGTATATTTTACCACAGTGAATACTGTCCATATTAAAACACAAATACTTAAGTAAGTAATTCAATTAAGTCTAGAACACAGCCCTCACATTTCTGTTTGCAATTATTTTTTGCAATTAAACAATCTATTCAAGAACATCAGAGATTTTTTTTTAAGTCCTTCTAATTGTATAATATTTTTCTAGCTTGTAAAATGCCTGAAAAGAACTCTTCAGATTTTCTAAAACATTCCCTTTATATAATATAACATTGTGAGAAATCTTCTGAAGGCAGCATTTATGGACTTAGAATACTCTGGGTCCAGGAACAACAGCCATTAACTCTAACATTGAGTAAGTCACTTTTCTTCACACCTCTGGTGGCCCAAGTTGAGAAAAAAAAGAGAAAAGGCAAACAGTCCACAGCAGTGAATGAAGGCTCTGGAATCCTTTCATAATATTCAAGTTGCTCAGGGTCCTCGTGGAGAGGTCTTACTTCATTTCCCACACATTTTCTGACCTATTTTGTCTGCCTTTTCTCAGAAGGATTTTGCTTGCTCCACTGTCGACTAAGCAGTAAACTAATTATCTTGTTCAAATCCCTTTGTAACGCCCCTAATCCTATTAGTTATAAGAATGTCTGAATACTGATTGCAAACCTTTTCTCCCCCCATTCTTTTTCAGAGAGAAAGGTCCAGAGGTTTGGTCCTCGAGAGGGGTAGTCTAGCCAGTTCACTGGACCAAGGCAAAGACAATTCTGGCCATCCAAACTCCCAGGCTGCCTATACATACAGAAAAAGTATTCTTTGATTCATTCATTTCTGTTATTCATTCATTCCGATTCTCTCTCTCTCTCTGTCTTTCACACACACACACACACACACTGGATTTAGTAATCATCCATGTCTCTTTGATTGCCTTATAAAAGTCAAGTTCTGAACACTCTTACTCACCCAGCGGAGCACAGTGAACCCTGGCCCCAGCTAGGAGCTCAACTTCTCTTTCCTTCTTTTATCTGGAACATTTTAATGAAGAGGGTGACGCTGTTACAAGAAGTCAAAGCCTTACGAAGCAGAGGAAATGAACAACTGTTCCAACAGACCTCTACCAGCCCTGTGAGTCTTAACTTCTTTTCTTCAAAGCACTCTCACAAGTCTTGTTAAAGGACTCTCTCTGCCTCTGTAGAAGACGCCAAGACCATTGCCCCCTGCTGTCTATTACTAAGGGAACTTTAATCGCTTTTCCTTTTTTGTTCCCACTGGGGAAGGAGCCAGACTGTGGTGAAAAGCCTGCGGTCAGAGGCAATGCTAAGGAGCATGAAATTTATCTGACTTCCACAAAAGATGAATTCTACCCTTCCCATTCTGCTTTTGCCAGGCAGGCTGCTTTGGGTTGGCTGCTCTGTCTTAGAAAAAAACAAATATTTGTTTCAAACATAGACGCATGATGAAGATCTGATCTTCCCATGCTATCTCCTACCTATGTAAAATATCCATATCCTTAGCATAGAAAGTCAACTTTTTATATTAGTAAAATAGTGTCTTTCCCCTTGCATTATTGTTTCTTGGTACTATAGGCAAGGTTTAAGAAATGATCTTGAAGACGTTATGATATGTGTTAGAGGAGAGTCTCCTCTTCAACATCTTTCTGGAGTCTGAGAAAAATTACAACAGGCAAGAGAAAAGTGCAGATTTCTCAGGTAAGGATACAAAACTGCCAACCTAAAAAATTTCAAGGGCTAAGCACTTGTACTTATCATATTCTTTAGCAGCCAACAGAGTCTGTTAAGACACAGAAGGTTGAGTTTCTACTGGACACTCTCTTGGCACATGAGAAAGAGTTGGCCTGTTCTGGTGTGTGTGTCCATGGTAAGGCGCATGTGGATGTCAGTATATAGAGAAGAAGGTGAAGGCTGTGAGGAAAGGGGAGGGTGTACACACTTCGAGCCATGGCCTAGTGCTCTACGGAAATTCAAGGCCTAATGAAAGTGCTAAGTATTTGTTAGCAGCAGTTTGAGAACAATGAGAATACAGGCTTGGGGGTGCTGGGGGGTGGTGAGCAATTTTATGGTATCTATATACTCTATTGGGTTTCCCTGGTAGCTCAGACGGTAAAGTGTCTGCCTACAACACGAGAG
This sequence comes from Bubalus bubalis, assembly GCF_019923935.1. NCBI lineage: Eukaryota > Metazoa > Chordata > Mammalia > Artiodactyla > Bovidae > Bubalus > Bubalus bubalis. The sequence goes on from NC_059163.1 coordinate 77,386,991, forward strand.
ATCTGGGTTCGATCCCTAGGTCAGGAAGATCTCCTGGAGAAGGAAAGGGCAACCCACTCCAGTACTCTTGCCTGGAAAATCCCATGGACCAAGAAGCCTGGCAGGCTACAGTCCATGGGGTCACAAAGAGTCGGACACGACTGAGCGATATACTCTATTACCTGGTGCAGAAAGGATTCTAGGCGGTTAACAGGACTGTGTTTGATACAAGAGGATGCAGAAATAGATAAGTAACTTGTGATGAAGGGTAAGTTCAGAGGTGTTCATTCATGGAAACCCTTGTCCAGAGTAAGAAGCAGACTTTTTTCTGTGCTGAAAGACATGCTGTCTTGGAGATCAAAAGCATTCCAGCTATCCAGGAGAAATACACATATTTTCCCTGGTGCTGAAGCCAGGAACACATTTACCTGAGAGGTCATATGATGATATGGCACACAATATCCTTAAAAACATCTCTACATAAATACAAGAATAAGTGTAGCAGCCGATTCTCAAAATATCCCTCCAGAAAGTCAAGGATATGTCAAGGGCATACTAGCAAGTACTTCTGCTGGGACCAAATACAACTGAACATAAGCATGTGACTTTGAAGCAGCTTAGCTTGTGAGATACTGTCTATATCTCAAAAAACTGAGTATGTGTTGGTTAGGAAAATGTACAAGAAACATGAAAAAAAAAAAAAAGAAAAACACGGACTTTGAAAAACTGCAAACTAATCTGAAAACAATAATTCTTATGTTGTACTTCCTTAATTGCTTCATTTCTGCCTGCTTCATTATGATATAACCAACATCCTATTTCTGATCAAGTAATTAAAACTCATAAACATCCCATTAATTTGATTTCAGTTTTTCTTAAAAAAATCTACATGCAAATGTAATCCTCAGATAACATGCAAGTGTTATCACCATTTCTAGTGATGGCAACTGCTGCTGCTGCTGCTAAGTCGCTTCAGTCGTGTCCGACTCTGTGCGACCCCAGAGACGGCAGCCCACCAGGCTCCCCCGTCCCTGGGATTCTCCAGGCAGGAACACTGGAGTGGGTTGCCATTTCCTTCTCCAATGCGTGAAAGTGAAAAGTGAAAGTGAAGTTGTTCAGTCGTGTCTGACTCCTAGCGACCCCATGGACTGCAGCCTACCAGGCTCCTCTGTCCATGGGATTTTCCAGGCAAGAGTACTGGAGTGGGGTGCCATTGCCTTCTCCGAGTGATGGCCACTATCTACAGAATAAAATTCACACATGATCAAAAGGGCCAAAGCCAGCCCCTCTTCATTGTTCTACTTCATTCTTACTACTCTCCTCAACACCTTTCTGTTTGGCAGATGCATCAAAATACATTTATGCCACTGGGATTCTGCATTTTCTGGTCTCTCTGTCTCAAATGCTGTCCAGTTCTTGATTTACTCTCTGTACTGACAACTAAGCTCAAAGGTCTTGGTCTTGGAGAAGCTTTCCCTGACCCTTTCATCTAAAACAGCTCTTCTCTCTTCCAAGCATTCTCTAACCAAAGATCCTCTTTTCTTCATGTTTCTTAGACTGTCAACTGAAATTATCTCATTTATTTTTTAAATGTATTCACTTATTTAATCATTACTTCTAGTTCTCTGCCATAGACTATTGGTCATAAAAATAGGAATCTTTTCACCTTATTTATAGCAATAATTTTGGTTCCTCCATAAGTATTGGCTGAGTAGGTGAGTAAACCAAATCTTATACCAGGAAACACTGTGTCTTTCAAAATACAGGGTAGCAATTTAAATTCAATTCCATTTTTTCAACCTTTAAAGAAATTAGAGTTGTAGATAGGACTTCATGAAGAAGCATGGAAAAAGAATTTTTGCCTTGATAATGAAAACAGAGGAACCAATAAACTCCCACTAAGGATAAGTCTTAAAAGTATTCTTAGGTTGCTGTCTTTCCTTTACTAAAAGTATCATCCCATTCCCAGTAAATGCCCACAGACTTATGTGTTCAGAGGCAGACTGTTTCCCATGAAGTACCTTCAGTTCAGTTCGGTTCAGTTCAGTCACTCAGTCATGTCCAACTCTTTATGACCCCATGGACCACAGCACACCAGGCCTCCCTGTCCATCGCCAGCTCCTGGAGCTTACTCAAACTCATGTCCACCAAGTCTGTGATGCCATCCAACCATCTCGTCCTCTGTCATCCCCTTCTCCTTCTGCCTTCAATCTTTCCCAGCATCAGGGTCTTTTCCAGTGAGTCAGTACTTCCCATCAGGTGGCCAAAGTATTGGAGATTCAGCTTCAACATCAGTCCTTCCAATGAATATTCAAGGTTGATTTCCTTCAGGATTGACTGGTTTGATCTCCTTGCAGTCCAAGGGACTCTCAAGAGTCTTCTCCAACACCACAGATCAAAATCAGCAATTCTTCGGCACTCAGCTTTGTTTATAGTCCAATTCTCACACCCATATATGACTACTGGAAATGTTTACTTTCTTTTGAAGGTACTTCAAAGAGAGTAAAAATCAAAAGTTCATCATTCTATTAAACAACCTGACAGCTCCTAACAAAACCACAGAAAATGGACTTGTTTCTAAGCCACAAACTCTGTGAACAGGAAGGAAAATCAAGGCATATCCAAGGATCAGCATGTCTGGGGCCACCGCCCCCACCTAGTCCCAACTTGATAGAACTGCAGCGATGAGGGCTCATGAGGAGTGTCCTAAAAGGGGAACAGGACAGACAGCCACTTCAGCTGTCAGCAATTTCCCACTTAATGCTGCACAAATGCCCTTCTGTAAGCAGTATCAAATCAAAGTACTTGGAGCCCTTTTTTAACAACAACAACAAAGATGAAGAACACAGAAGTGAGGCCAGGAACTCAAAGGAAAGTCGAGGTGATAACTGGAAGGACAGTCCCTGAGTTGTCAAATGCTGTATTTTCTGTTCTGGCCACTTAGGGGCACTCAAAGCCTGAGAAATGGCCAGCAGAACCCAGATTTCAAGACTCCTGATCTTCAATGTGAGAACAGCAAAGAATGTAACAGAGGCATGTTCTGCCTAGCTTCCTACTGAATAGCCATACTCCTCATCTGGATACAGCTGTGCTTTCTTAGGCAACGATAACAAAAAAAACAAAAAACAAAACAAAACAAAAAAACAACCTTCAGGACAGGTTACAAGGAAAAGAAAGGCAAGGAAGTGAATACCATGAATTAGGACAGTATTTTCTCTAGGTGGGCAAGAGGCAGGTTCACATGAGAGGAAAAGAAGGGAACACAGGTGGTGTGATGGCAAGGTCCCATCGTTGCTCTGAGTGGCAAGTGTGAATGCTATCTATGCTCATCTGTTTCAGTTGTGACCCTGTGGGCTGCAGCCCTCCAGACTCCTCTGTTCATGGAATTTTTGAGGCAAGAATACTGGAATGGGTTGTCATTCCCTTCTCCAGGGGATCTTCCGAATCCAGGGATCGAATTCACATCTCCCTCAGCTTCTGCAATGCAAGCAGATTCTTTATCCACTGAGCCTCCTGGGGAGCTCAGCAGGTGTTTAGGCATTTGCTCTAAAATTTTCTGTACATTTTTGTATGATTCTCTGTCTGTCCCAAGACATTACTTTTTATCATAGTCACTTATAACTTCACACATACATATTAAAAGTGAATTTGAATGCACGAGTCTTTAAACACAAAGAAGCACGGCCTTAGGTGTTAAACATGGGTTTCAATCTCCCTCCCTTACTCCCTAGGAGACTCTGCACAAGTGAGTTCAGTTTTCTAGCTTTATTTTTCTTTTTGGCAAAGTGTATATGAAAGTACTGAGTTTTCGGGGCCATGGTGTGGATCAGATGTGCATGAAGGCAAGTAGCACAGAATGGATCATGGAATGGCCTTGAAATGAGTTTTCTTCCATTCTCCCTCCCTCCTCCATTGCCTTCTTTAACTCTGCCAAGTTAGCTATTGAAGTCAGAAGCCTTAGAAATAAATGGAAACATGGTGAAAAATGATAGAGAACACACGCTTAAGGGAATTGATTTTAGATAACATTCTACATGTGGTTGGGGAGTGGGGAAGAAGGGGAGAGAAAAAGCAATAATAATCTGCTGATCCTATCTAATCATTATTGGTAAATTTTGAGAGACTATTGTTACTATCTGACACTGTTGTAAAAGAAGAATGTAAACTGACAGCTTTCCCTGCATAGCTTCGCTTCACTTATTCAAAGACACTGGTGGTTTTGAAACACACCAGCAGTTCCTACAAGAACTCTGGCATGAAGCTGTTATTAACTAACTCAGGACACAAATACCATACTCACAAATACCTAATGTAGACAAGTTTTAAAAATGTAGCCATACACTTTCAACCTTTAGAACCCACAATGATTCAATGTTCACAAAATACCTTTTGCTTCTCTAGACCTACAGACCCATTCTATAAGAACACAACTTTCCTATGACCTCTGGCTTTGACAAAATGTTATCCAACAGGTTCCAGCATAAGTACCTATGCAGGTACAGAAAAAAGACACTTACTGACTGTATTATAATTAAAATATGAACTTGAAGCCTGGTTTTCTAATGAAGCACCCTCTGTGAAGGAAGCATAACATAGTGGAAGAAGTATGTGAAAGTGAACTGTCAGTCGCTCAGTCATGTCTGACTCTGTGACCTTGTGGACTGCAGCCCACCACACTCCTCTGTCCATGGGATTCTCCAGGCCAGAATACAAGAGTGGGTTGCCATGCCCTCCTCCACGGGATCTTCCCGACCCAGGGATCAAACTTGGATCTCCTGCATTGCAGAGATTCTTTGCCATCTGAGTCACCAGGGAAGTCCACCCAGTTTAGTGGAAATAGTGTTGTTATTAGAACTAAAAGCTATTGGTTCCAGCTGGACCACTACTATTCACAGGCTGTACATACCTGGGCATCTCTCTCCTTTGAAGTCTGTTTCTTTGCCTTTCAGTTGAGGTCGCTGACACCTTTCCTGCTTATCTTGGAGATTTTCCAAGGATCAAATGAGATGAAATAAACATAATTACTAAGCCCTGGGCAGCTATACCACAACTATTGCATAGAGTTTGGTTAAAACCTAGACTAGAGGGTATAAAGTAAAACCCTCTAAATGAGTTCCTTCTCCAACTCTAAAATGTACTAGTTTGGGGACCCTGGGCAAGTTAGCTGCCTCTCACTCACTACTGACTTCTTTAGGAGTAACATTGAAATCTCCCTCAGACAGTTGTTTTGAGAATTAGATGAAATAATATAAGCCTGATCCCTGATACCAGCTCTATACTATTTATCATCATTTATATATACATACATATACACAACAGATAATGTTTTTATTTTGTATCAGTGGCTTTTCAGCCAAGTCTCATGTCCTGCTTTCTAAGCTCAGCTCTCCTTTCTTATCATTTAAGCCTTTCCCTCTTTTTCTTTTCCTCTTCAACAAGTTTACAGAAACGAAAGCTACAATTTACCTGTTCCTTACAATTTTAGTTATCACCAACATACAAACAACCTTACCTGTCAAACTTTGGAGACTTTCCCATTAATATAATATTACCCCGTGAATTTTCTCCAGGTCATCTCTGATCAGATAATCCACTACCAAGTCAAGTGAAATATGATTATTGTAGAAAACTATTTTTCTGCTGTCACATATCCTTCTGCTAAACTCCTCATTCTCTCAAGAATTTGATTCCCAGACTCCGTGTTCATTCTTTTCCTAGCTTTAGCTTTGTGTTCCTATACAGCCTTCTACAAATCTGCCCCTTCCATTCAGCTTCCTACACATTGAACGTTTTAGCTGTTGCTGTGCTCATTAGTCTACAGTCCTGGTGATACCCTTTCTTCCCTACCACCTCTGCATGCCAGGCTCAGAGATGCTTCATCCAGTGAAGATGTTGGGTGATAACAGTCATCTGGCATGAGATAGGTACCACACTAAGCACTGAGAATGCAATGACGAAGCAGGCAGCATAAGCATTCCTGCTCTCAAGAAGCTCACGGTCTGAGCTTAACCAAGGAACACGGACCAAGAACAATCATTCGTACATTAGTGTGACAGGGAAAAATCTCAGGTTTCTAGACAAGCGACAAAGGTGACATCAAAACCCAACTGAGAAATTAACACTATTACAGAAGAGTTCTGAAAAACTCATGGCCATGAAAATTTTGGGATGTAGGGGACCAGCAGGCAAAGGAAGCTATGTATTAAAAAGTACGCAAGCCAGCTTGGGAATGCAGTAACTTAAAGCATCTGAAATCAACCCAAATTTGAGTTTTCTCCACGTACAACTTTAAGCTTTTAGCTAAAAAGCTACTTTGCAACATGAAGTATCCATATAAAATATCTTTCTTTTCTGATTTTTTAAAAGGCTTTAAGCATTTCCTAGGAACATAAAATTGAACTTACTAAAAAAATTTCCATTGGTTGAAAGTAGCTTTTTTTCTATCAAACTAATTTATGTACAGGAAGACGGAGGAAACCTGCCTTTAGAAAACAAAACAACTTTTGATAAGTTTTTATTGTCAATCAATATGTTAGATTTTTAAATGGAAATTTGCTCTCTATAATAGATACACATCACACACACATACACACACATATTTATGGACCTTTTTTTCCCCCTGAGACTATTTCATTTTTACAAATAAAAGCTATCAGAAGCTTTGGCAATATTTGTTAAAACAAAAACAAAAAACTTGTTAAAAGTTCAGGAAAAAAATGGGCCATGAGTTTTTAAAAAATGACATTAAAGAAACCTCAAATAACAAAAAACCTTCAAAATACAATAAATTGAACAAAGCATAAAACTTTGTGGCAAAATAAAAAGTTCTTTTCTATAAAAAGAAAAGCCATCTATTAAAAGAACAGAGTTTTCCCAAGCCATAAAGTCTGAAGGTCAAAACAATCTAGAAATAACAAGAGCTAAAACAAAACTTCACGGAACACTTACAATGAACTTCAAACAGTATTTTAAAATGAAAAGGAAATTTAGGGAAAATAAGCAAACACATTTTCCTGGGAAATGGACAAAGGATTTCCTAAGTCAAATCACTCATTATTGATTAACTAAAGTATTCAGCAAGAACAAAGAAGTATGCAAAGGAAATACATAGACCTAATTTATTTGGATTTACAAATCTGACGTTAGTGAAGTCTCACTCACTGTTATTTTAAAATCGGAGTTACTGTGGAACTGGGGCAAACAAGTGGTAGATCTGAAACTAATAACTAAGGGCTATCTGGAGATGGGAAACAAAGGGCAATGCCCATGTGGTACATCTCTGAAAGCAGGACAGCATCCCATAGCATGCTAGTCAATGTTTCTATGATTATCTATAAATATAAAGAATGCTCAGAAAGCGGATGTGTATACTAACTTTAAATGTTTCTTAGTGACAAATACTGCACTAAAAGCAGGTCAACGTGGAATCTGAATTCTACAGAAACATGCTGAACTCCTGGATTTTTGTTGTTAATCCTAATTATTTTAATAAATTTAACCAATAATGCAAAATGAAATTTGAAATAGGAAACTATTATAAAATATCAAACATGGTTAATTCAATTATTTGAATATTTTAAGTATTGAAATCCTCTCTCTGAAAATTTAAAAATTAACTGTAAAAATTTTCAAATAGAACAGAGCATACTATTGATAATTTTAAAATACCATAATATACATGTGGATAGTAGCTAACTTTTTAAGCTTTATTTGTGAATAAATGGTCACTGCAGTATTTGAAAACACCATATATATGAAATTTTGTTATACAAAATGCTATAATGTGGTTGGTATTTTTAAAGCTATGATAAAGTTCATGGGTCTTCTGAATCTTTTTGACTTCATGACTTTTTCAAATTATTTTTTGACATTTTTTTCTCTACTAGAATTTTATTCTGGAATTCCATAAATATTATGATGGGTAAGTGATCTAATTCAAAATCAAGGACTGTCAGAGAACAATAAACATTGTCTCTGTTAAGGTGCTCTGAAATTAATAAGCAGATAAAAATGTTTAATGGCTAGTTTGTACTTTCTTGATTCAATTTGACATTCCTGGAAAGTGTCAGCAGTCAATGGAAAAAGTGCCAATAAAAACATTAGTCCCATGCATCTTAACTTCTATGTAAACTATGGGCAACTTGACAATTAGCAAACTGTTTCATTTGTACATTTAATTTACAAATTCTATGAAGCAATGCAAAATATTACCTTTGCTTGATAAAGCAATCTAAAAAGGTAATCAATAAAAAGAGAGATCCTTTAACCATATAAGAGGTATAATAAAATGATCACATGAGCCAAGATTAAATTCCTTTAAGAAAAGATATTTAATGGAAATACACTTAAAGCTCAAATATGTAAGTGAATTCATAATCATTTTTTGTTAGTGGTATAAATAAATACATAGGGCTTTCCTGGTGGCTCAGTGGTCAAGAATCCACCTGCCAATGCAGGAAATGCCGGTGACACAGGTTCAATCCCTGGGTCAGAAAGATCCCCTGGAGAAGGAAATGGCAACCCACTCCAGTATTCTTGCCTGGGAAATCCCATGGACAGATTTACTACAGTAAAAGAGTGGGATACAACTTAGCAACTAAACAACAACATCAAAATAAATACATATCAGGCTTACAACTTTCCTTACTTATGAAACACATAGTATGATGACTAAATATTTATTTTGCATTATGTTTATACAGTATATCTTCTCTATTTCATTCCTTTATTTAGCAAACACATGTTTACTGTATGTATGTTAAATTGCAACAACAGTACTAAAGGCTTAAAGTAGAGGTCCTCTCTGAAATTGCAAGCAGTAAGAATGAAATACAGACTCCTGAGCAAGTGAAATTTCCACAATTAAACATTTATAATCAGAAAAATGCTCTCTCTTTTTACCTTGAAATCAATTTAAATTCTAAATCTATATAAACATGTTTAACATTGTATATAGCAAATTATGATTTAGTCACATTAAAATAACTAGAAATTCACTACTTATAGGTTTTTCATTTTGGCAAATAGTTAAGAATATCGCAAAAAATACAAAGAATGAGCACTTGTGATATGTTCATGAAAGGGATTTATTTACAATCTTTCCATTAATTCAAGTCTTTTTTCTTGGTTTTTAAATATTCCCCTCTCCATTCCAATTAAGTTGGTTTTGGGCGAAATTTAACAAAATAAAGATCCCACCAATCTCGGTGTTGTGTACGTGTCTACTGTTGCTGTGTACAATCTCTGTTATGTGTACATGTGAATGCACTTTGGGTATAATTTGGTTGTACCTATATGGGAAAAGAATCTAAAACAGAGTGGATATATGTATATCTATAACTGATTCACTTTGCTGCACAGCAGAAACTAAAACAATGCTGTAAATCAATGATGCTCCAATAAAAAATATTTTTTTAAGTTTAAAAAATAAAAAATTGGTTGTATTATATGAAAATTATGAGTCACTCCTATGATGGGGGCAGGGGAGACACAAAAGAACACAGGGTAAGCTAACTGACTGAGCAGTAATAGAGAATGGCTAATAATATCTTAGAAAGTATAGCAAAACTTAAGGGAAAAGAAACAAAAGCAAAGTGAGCAGGTTATATACATGTTACCTAAAGCCTCCAAATAATTCTAAACAGAATTTCTGGGGTTAATAGTTTCAAAGGATAAAAATAGAAAGACATTGAATATATGGACACCACTTCACTCCAACCTCCTAATCCTCATTTCTCAGCTTTTCTCTTGCTTCACAAACACTGACTTTTTCTGTTTTCCCCAAATTCTGTCTTGTTGCTGTCTCAGATCCCTTAGGGATGAAATTACCTCTGTGGCAGTCTAACTCTATCTCATTCAGGTCACTGTCTCCTCCTCAGAGAGGTCTATCCTGATCAGCCCATCTTAAAGAATGCCCACTTCTAGTCACCATCTTTCAGTATACTGAAGCCAGCATACATATATATGATGTTTCTATGAGAGTGTAAGCTTCCTGGGAGTAGAGACACTGCCTGACCTATCCACACCAGTAATCCTAGTGCTCAGACAGAAGAACGCCTAGCACACAAGAAGCATGAGGGAGTGAAAAACTAAACCCAGAAAAAAACTGACGTTATGTTTATTATTTGCTGTAAGACAAAATAAATGCTTTTACATCTGTATGGAGAGGGAATTAAATGAAATGGAAGAATCTCCAAAATTCCTTTAGCCATAAGAATAATACATAAAAATCGATGGTTAGGACTCAAACTCATTATTTCTACTTTAAGATGCAAAAATCTTATCCATATTTACATTATCCTTTTTGTTATTTGTTAAATAGATCTTTCATTGGTTTTCTGTCAACAGCAGTCTTCCTTCCCAGATTTCTTCCATATAGTCTAAAGTGAAGTCGCTCAGTTGTGTCCAACTCTTGGCGACCCCATGGACTGCAGCCCACCAGGCTCCTCCGTCCATGGGATTCTCCAGGCAAGAATACTGGAGTGGGTTGCCATTTCCTTCTCCAGGGGATCTTCCCAACCCATGGATTGAACCGAGGTCTCCCGCATTGCAGGCAGACGCTTTAACCTCTGAGCCACCATGGTGAAGGTTTTCCATATAGTCTAAGGGACCTTTAATTATCCCTTCTCCTATGACTGGAGATTTTTTAAGACACCAAAACTTTGAATAGGAGGGTCATGTATAAAAAAGTGTTGTATATCAAAATTAAATTAGCCTGATGAAGTGTACATAACAATTATACTTAAAATGGTATCATATTTTTAGATCAAACTATATGAAACTGACAGGTTTTTTGTTAGGTCAAAATGATCAAATGCAATTTCCTATAGTTAAAACTGACATTTTTGGGTATACAGCACAGTAAAAATGTATCACTGGTAAGACATTCCTCCACTAATTTTCACTTTAACGTGTATTCTTTTTCCCAAAATAGGAAAAGACAAATGAGATGCTATGCTCCTGTTGAGTATTCAAACCATGTTAACTCACTCCTGGATTAATTTCTGGTCTCATACTGATGTTCTGACTAAAATTTAGAGAAACTAGAAAACATTCTTAAGTTTTTTACAGCTGATTATCTGTAACTCACAATAGGAAAAAAAAAAAAAAAGCATCCAATATGTGAGATCTTTGTGTGATACAGATAAATGGATACATAAATATAGCCATCACACTCAAATGACAGTTCAAAATGTACTACAGGATTTGAAGTAGGACAAGGAAGATAAAAACATAAGCCAAGAAACGACCTTTGAAATATGATTATTTCCTCATGACAAAGCACAGGGCCAGCAGAAACATACTGCAATGTTATTCCTCCATGCATTCATTGGTACCACTCTGAAACAATTTCTGTAGATCTCTGATAAATGTAGGCTGAACAATCTAACAAAAATGAACATGAAACCAAAGCAGAGATGTGCTAAATAATAATCTGGCATGGGCGTGCATAAGTGCTGTCAAATGGAGAACATGCAAAGAGGAAGGCAAAGGAAACCTTCCATCAGGAATTATAAAATGCTTAGAGTCTCTCAACATTGAGCTGGCTATCATAGGCTGTGTATTATTGAATCCTAAGACTCTTATCAGCTTCTCACAGGAAGCTCCTCCTCTCACTACATTGCAGAAATAAATCTATTTACAATACTTTTCTTAGCCTTTTGGGAAAAAGGCAACATTGATGCTTTCAATACAATAATCTTCTGCAAAATAGCGAAATGGTTCACAATGCATTTTAAGTGGATTTATAAGAAAATGTGACCTATGCTGTTCAAAAAGTTCACCATTAAATTTTAAGCTTTCATTCTAACTCCAATACATGTTGCTCCTTTTAATGTCAGCAGGAAATCAACACCAAGCAGGAGACATATGGTGAAGAGAGGGACAGAGGAACTCATCATGAATCACTTTCCTTCACTGAAGGAGAAAAATAAAATGTTTATATTTTTAAATGTTACTACAAAATGTTCCACCAGCAAGACTGAGAATTCTAAGTGGCATGTAATGATCAGACTTCAGCCAATTTCAAAACATACTCTGGATTTAAAAGTTGTGCCTGACTTCCTGTAAAAGGCAAATATTTCTATAAAATGGCATTCATCAGATTCTTTATCAAACTTAGGGAACTTAAGGCTATCTCCATTTTAATATCTAAGCTAAAGACTGGCAATGTTGATTAACTTTTCTTTTAATTTCCTCTATTCTAGTTTCAGAAACTAGTCCCAGAAGAGCAAAAAAATAGTGTCCTCGTCTACTTGGACTGGCAGCTTAAAGACAGGAAAATTTTCTCTTTTACTTCTAAAGCTGAGAAATCCATGATCAAGGTGTCAGCATGGTTGTTTTTGGGTGAGACCTCTATTTCTGACTTGCAGAGACCCCCTTCTCACTGCATCTTCATATGCCAGAGATACAGGGAAAGCTAACTTTCTGGCATGCCTTCTAATTCCATCACAAGAGTCTCATCCTTAAGATCTCTACTAAACTTAATCACTGGAGGCCCCATCTCTGAATGGGGCTTCAATACACACATCTGGGAGGGAGAACAATTCAGTTCCTAGCAAATAGACGGAATGAAACTACGAAACTCATGAACTTTAGGAAACATAAAGGTGAGAAAAGGACAGTAAAAAACAAAGATACGGCAAAATTTATGGAAAACACATCTTAAGTTTGCTCTTGGTTGCATGAGAGAAGTTACTACTAAATCTAAGTGTTGACATTGCTACTGAATGATTGGTTTCTAGTTGAATCATGTCTTTTGTGAATTGCCTAATGGGGGTGGACCACCGAGTTGAAGATAAAAACTCTTAGTTTAACATTCTCATTTTCACCCACAGTCAAAATACACAGATTTATCTAGCAGGTTTGAACTTAAAAGGAAAACAAAATTTGCCTGGTACCTAAAGAGTTACATCAGTCAGTTCAGTTCAGTTGCTTAGTCATGTCCAAGTCTTTGTGACCCCATGGACTGCAGCATGCCAGGCTTCCCTGTCATTCATTATCTCTCCGAGTTTGCTCAAACTCATGTCCATCAAGTTGGTGATGCCATCTCCTCCTCTGTTGTCCCCTTCTCCTCCTGCCTTCAATCTTACCCAGCATCAGGGTCTTTTCAAATGAGTCAGTTCTTCACATCAGGTAGCCAAAGTATTGGAGCTTCAGCTTTAGCATCAGTCCTTCCAATGAATATTCAGGACTGATTTCCTCTAGGATTTACTGTTTGGATCTCCTTGCTCTCAAGAATGCTAGAACATGTTTTCCCTGTGCATACAGTGAAAAGAAAGTATCTAAGAGCTGGTCTTTAGTCAGCAACTGATTCAGAGCTTCAGCTCCCTAGTTCCTGATCAGAACATGTCTTGGTTAGACCTATGACATCCCCAGCACTTGCTCATATTTGGGATTGAACTAACGTGATCCTCAGTTAAACTCTGCTTGACATCTCATCCTTTCTGTTCCCAGTTCCTCCTCTCTTCTTAGAAACACTTCCTACGAATTATTTCATATAAATCTTTGTGTCAGAAGTTGCCTCTGATAAACCCCATCTAAAACATCACCTTGACCTTCATATCTCAACACACAATCTCTAAGCTATAGTCCTGGCATCTGTTCATTCTTCCTAACAGCAAACGGTGATGCTTTGAAACAGTGACTCAGCAACAAATGGCCACCTGTTCAGCAGCTATCTGTTTTGATTGACTTTATCCTCAAACAGTGCAGTGCTATTTCCTTTTGTCTCTGTTCAGAGAGTACTCATCTTTCTCCTCCCTAGGGCTAAATAGTATCTTTAAAGTGAAAGTGAAGTTGCTCAGTCGTGTCCAACTCTTTGTGACCCCATGGACTGTAGCCTACCAGGCTCTTCGGTCCATGGAATTCTCCAGGCAAGAATACTGGAGTGCGTTGCCATTTCCTTCTCCAGGGGATCTTCTCGACCCAGGGATCCAACCCAGGTCTCCTGCATTGTAAGCAGACTCTTTACCATCTGAGCTATTATGCTAATGATGTTCTAGCCTGGAATCTCATTCACCTTGGTGCCTATTGGTCAAGTGTTTTTGTTTTTTGTTTTTTAAATCTGGCTTGCACAGACTTACAGGGAATTTTATAATAGTATTACATAATAGTAGTAATGTACGATAAACAATACTTTGAAATGACTGAATACATTTATGAATAGCAAAGATTTTTACTGTGTTCCAGCAAGATTTTTTTTTAAAAGAAGCAATAAAATAAACCACTGTTAGAAGATAAAAAATAATAATGGTTAACCGTCTTATAATACTAACCATGTGTTATATTACTTTTTGCTCATCACAACCCTCAGAGGTTGTCCTATTAAACTGCTTATTTTTCAGACTGAGAAACTGAGGAACTTCTTTCAGTTCCTTTCAGTAACTTGCCCAAGGTCACATGGCTAGCAAATGCATAGCTGGGTTCCACACACAGGGAGTCTGGCATTTAGACTCTATTCTGTAAACCACTCTGCTAAAGAGACTCTCTCTCTGCCAAGAAGCAAAGAAAAAAACAACCCACACAAAAATTTCAACTCAAGATGAAGAGGGAAAAAGGATCTTTTTAGATTTATGATTTTTAATGCCTGTTCAAGATATAATAACTATTTTCACTGCTCTTAAAATTTTACTTGAGTGTTAATTCAAATAGACCTATTAATATGATTAGGTTCTAAGAATTCAGATTTGCAAGTAGTCCAGAGCATGGAAATAACATCACTAAGGCATTCTCTTTATAACTAACACCAACAAAAGCACCACAAACAAGAATGAAGCTATTTAAGGCGGTTACCAGGATCCAGGCACTATGTTACTGCAGCAGTGCCTGGATTATTCTATGTAAACCTCAAAACATTCTAAGTGAAGTGCTTATTCACCCCAATCTATAGATGAGAAAGCTGAGGCCCTGGGAGTTTAACATTTGTTCGAAGTCAAATAAATACAGTTAAATATGCAATCTGATATATCATCTAGTAAGGAATTAGGCAGTAAATGGCCTTCATATCTTTATAGGGTCATATTTTGTCAGGGCTAAATATTTACTCATTTTATGATTTAGGATTGCCTGGTAAGTCTCAGGCAGTAACCACTAGATGGAAGCCATGCAGTGTGGTAAGAGGACCAAGCCAGAATTCAGGTTTAGAATGTGCTGGTGAGATCGGCTAAGTGCCAAAAGAGGACACTAAGTCAAGAAGTTTTGCAATAATTGTCTTTCACAACAGTTTTCTTGACCATCATTTCATAACTTTCCAAAAATGCTCTACTCATGAAACTCATGAATAAACATATTAAAAATGGCAACTATCTCCAGTTACAAAGTTTTTGTTTCTTTCCTAAAAAGGTACTCAAAAATTTCTTTCTTCGTGAAATTCAGATTCATCAGAACAGCGAGAAGACTCAACATTTTTATGAGAGTAGTTATCTAATACAAGGACTTCAGCTAAGCAAAAAGAACAAAAAAAATGCTGACAATTCATATAGTTAACTTGAGCAATTTGGTGACTTTTCCAAATCTTATTTAATGCTGTCTCATGTTCAAGCCAAAAAAAAACAACTTAACTTGAAATGTTGGGAATTATTTTGGCTGATAAAAAATGAGACATTGTCATTCGGTTACAACTTTCAATAGCAGTTTACAAATGTAACTTTAAAATAATTTGGAAAATAAATAAAAAGACAATAAACCCCTAAGGCCAAATAACATAATTTGGCTTTCTCTTTTTTCTTCTTTGCTTCCTGTTTTTCTGTATTTATATATTTGCTCATTGATCCCTATTTACTATTTCATCCTAAGGGCAAGGGGAGAAAAAATGATTTTCAAAAGCTCTTATAACTTCCCCAACCACATGCAAACCTTTAAGTTTAATAAATTTTACTCAATTAGGTCTTTGTGACTATGTACATATATACATATTATACACACAATGTGTATATATGTACACAGTGTATCACACAGTGTACCACACTGAATCATTAATTAATATGGGTTTATCCTTTCTATCCAGCATTAGAAGGCCTCTCTTTCCAGCATCTGGGGGTGCACCCAAGCATGCAGGGCAGGCTGTTTTCAAGTCAGACGTAGCTTTCAGAGGTAGCCACTGAAATGGTAGCTCTGCTACCATTGTATCTACTCTTGTATTTTACTTCCATTTCCCCTCTTCCCTCTCTCCTTCCCGTTTTTCCCTTTCTCCTTCCTTCCTTCATTTTTTGAGGGGTAACTTTCTTATCCTCTGCATCTTAGCTTCCACTTCTGTAATTTATAAATCTTAGTTCATAGAGTTCTACAAGGATGAAATTAGGCAATGTTTGCAAAACACCTGACACCTAGAATGTGTTCAATAATCGATGGATCATATTCTTAGACAAACTGAAGGACCACAAGGGCAAACATAGTGTCTGATGCATGAACTGGCATACAAAGTGCTCCCTCAATATTTGTTGAATGAATGAATTTATTAATGAAAGACTATCACAGTGTGGTTTCCAAAGGCCCCTTAGAACTACAGATCTGCCTTAATACCACAGGGTCAAGTCAGAATTTGGGCTAGTCATCTGCTCATGGTTGTTGCAGCACATAGCTAGAGAGCCTCTCACCAAGCTAAACATGCATGAATAGGAGTGGGAGGAATGGGGTTTTGTCTTGGGTAATTATTTAGGAGGATGGTGTGATGAATCATGACCTTGGTGGAAAATGATGAGCAGGAATGGCTTGGATATTAGAGGCAGTGATTATTGCTTACTGTTGGAATTATTTGCTCAAAGTGTTTGGGTTGGCTCTATTTTATTCAAGGAATCCATACAGACCCTTAACAGAACCCCCATGAGCCATGTTTATGTGTTGTATTGAGTTACTTTAAAGCTGTGGAGCTTCCCAGGACTAAAATTTTTAAAAAGCAGAGGCAGAGTCCAGAGGAAATCTCTGAAAGCTTGCAGTTATTTTAAGATGGAGAAAACAATGTGAAGTCATAAAACATAGTCAACCTCCTGTTTTAACACCTAACTTCAATATAAGTAGTACAGTAATGCAGCTGTGTGTATACATTGGTGCTATATATTTAGATATATGTGTGTGTATACTTATATTTATCAGATCAGATCAGATCAGTTGCTTAGTTGTGTCCGACTCTTTGTGATCCCCATGAAGCGCAGCACGCCAGGCCTCCCTGTCCATCACCAACTCCGGGAGTTCACTGAGACTCAGGTCCATCAAGTCAGTGATGCCATCCAGCCATCTCATCCTCTGTTGTTCCCTTCTCCTCTTGCCCCCAATCCCTCCCAGCATCAGAGTCTTTTCCAATGAGTCAACTCTTCACATGA
The DNA here is from genome assembly GCF_019923935.1 of Bubalus bubalis. Taxonomy (NCBI): domain Eukaryota; kingdom Metazoa; phylum Chordata; class Mammalia; order Artiodactyla; family Bovidae; genus Bubalus; species Bubalus bubalis. The sequence goes on from NC_059163.1 coordinate 77,404,288, forward strand.
GGTGGCCAAAGTACTGGAGTTTCAGCTTTAGCATCATTCCTTCCAAAGAAATCCCAGGGCTGATCTCCAGAATGGACTGGTTGGATCTCCTTGCAGTCCAAGGGACTCTCAAGAGTCTTCTCCAACACCACAGTTCAAAAGCATCAATTCTTCGGTGCTCAGCCTTCTTCACAGTCCAACTCTCACATCCATACATGACCACAGGAAAAACCAGAGCCTTGACTAGATGAACCTTTGTTGGCAGAGTAATGTCTCTGCTTTTGAATATGCTATCTGCTTACATAAACACACACAAACCAATGTTGTTTAATCCTTAACCTTACAGTAATACTGTCAGGTAGGGCCATTTTGAAGATGGGAAAACTGAGTCTCTGAGAGGTTGTATCAACTTTTTTAGGATAGGCAGGGAGCGAGGAGAAGAGCTGGGGTTGGTGACAGTGATGTCCGGACCTGGGTTCACCATCCCACAACCTTTTCTCATAGAAACAACTGGGGCCAAATACTCTCTGAAGCCAATGGGAATTTTCAGTTTCTTTGAGTGATTTGCCAAAATTCATTGAGATAGTAATAATTATGAGTACTAGTAAGTAAACAGTATAGTGAACTACTAACTAACTGGGCAGGTGCTGGAATCCACTGATGTTTATTCTACTCTAGCCCTTCTTCTTTAACCCCTATACCTTATTACCTCAAAGTCACAGAGGAGTTATCAAATCACAGTTTAAAATGGCATCATGGATTACCCAGGCAAGCTAACAATCATTAAGATACTGTTCTTAGAGAAAATCAGGTTCCCAATTTGACACAGAAAACTTGCACATAAATCTTTAAGACACAAAACATGGGAACTGCTTTTTAGTTACTAGCAAAGTTCAACAGGATATTACTGTGGGAATTGAGAGCACAGAAAATCAAACATCATGTCTTAAACTGTCAGAGACTCAGATTTATAAGTCTAGAAGCCTTCATGAGTCTAGGTAATGCACAAAGGTAGAAGTTCAGCTGTCTAGATACAAAGTGTTACCTTTAGTGTTTCTCTGACTCTTGCCCTTCCCATGGCTATAGTGTATGTGGAATGTGGGCACAAATATAAGGAGTTAACAAAAAACCCTGTGAAAGGTTTCAGAATTTATAAGAAAGGAGATTAAATATGCACATGTGTCTGTGTTTGTGTTCACATTCTTTATAAAAATAACATCAATAATTTAAAATTATAAAAATCATTAGATATGAAAAGTTACATGCATGCAGTGGAAATTCCTGTGATTTTTATTAGTTTTTCAGCAGTTGACTTATTTTCTAGATATTGTAGGAGTATTTGCTTTCTAAGGCAACACAGCAAGTGTTAGTATATCTCATTATTTACAGATGCTTTGAAATTTAAAGTGTTTCTTGACACTTGCTTATCAAGATGGAGCAACACTGAGTCACAATGGTGCCATCTACTGGGAAACTATTGAACTAAGACATAGTACCATCATATGCCTTTAGTGAAAACAGAAAGCAATATACTCTGATACTCTTTACTTGAAGAAATGCCATTAATTAGTGATTTTTCTTATTGAGCGGGGAGTTAATGAGTATAGTGTCTTGAGAAGCCAAGTTCCCACCACAGTTTTCTCATACTTTTTTTTCTATCTTTTAATTTGATGTTATTCTGTGTGTGTGTGTGTGTTATTTTCCTTTTCACTTGAGCCAGAAATAAGAGAACGTATTTCTTAAATTACTTCTAAAAAAGCAATTTTTTAAATTAATACTTAATCATTGAAATTAATAATTAAACACAAATGTCAGTATATGACAAGTTAGAGGAGCTGTTCGTAAGGCTAATATGCAGTTACTTCTCCTAGGAATTTCACCGGCATTTAAAAAGCCCTTGATGTCTTAGTTTTTGCAATACATAATATCAGGTTTGAGTCAGTGAAATCACCCCCGAGCTTTCACTACTGTTTGTCAAAGGATTAGCTGACATTTTATATCAAAAGGAAACTATTCAACATATCCCATGGTAGACTTAATTGTTACCCTCAGCCTATAACAAGACTTTTGGAATGAGAATGAGAGCAATATGCTGTATTATCAGATTTTCCAGAAAACAGAACAGATATTTATATATCTGGGGCTTCCCTGATATATAAACAGATATTTATATATATGGGTCCTCCTTGGTAAAGAATATGCCTGCAATGTGGGAGGCCCGGGTCTGAACCCTAGGTCGGTAAGATTCCCTGAAAAAGGGAAAGGCAATCCACTCCAGTATTCTTGCCAGAAGAATTCCATGGAGGGAGGAGCTGGGTGGGCCAAAGTCCATGGGGATGCAGAGTCAAACAGGACTGAGCTACAAACATTTGCACTTTTCTTTCATAACAGATAAAAATATGTTGTTGCATGGACATATCCATAAAGTGTCAGATAACAAGTCTTAGTTTAATCATGTGTTTTACTTACATTGTAAATTTGCTGCAGTACATTTTGATTCTTTGCCTCAGTTTCCATCATCACATGGAACTTTTCTGGACCACATCATCTACCTTTGTGACTTTAGAGAATTACATCTAATAACAGCCCAAGGGATAAAACACACAAAGTCAGAAAGAAGATATTTAAATTGCTATTTACTTGGTTTTACATATGTAGATTCTTCCATTCATATACAATTCAATACATATTTATTGTCAAACCCTCATACGTTCAGAATATTGAATGAAGACAATGTCTCTGTCCCAGTAATACATTCTAGTTTAGAAGAGACCCAACAAAGACAGATAGTGAAAAGTGCTAGAAATTTAATAAGGTGAAGGATAAAGAGGTACTGTGTCTAGGGTTGAGGAACAAGTGGATTTGAGGTTACTAGAAGAGGTAATTTTTGTGCAGGCCAAAGGGATAAGAAGGCTCTGTAAAAATCTGGAGCCAAAAAAGTCAAGATAGAAGGTAAAGTACATAAAAAGTCTTGAAATGGGTGTTAGTTGGGCAGGAAAGAAGACACCTCTCACGTTATTAACAGAGAATGAGACTGGTAGGACATAAGTTAGAAGAGGAAGGGGGAGCCCTATCTCCACAGCATGAGGATGAAGATAAAAATAGACCAGCAAACAAGAACATAGTAAGCATGACATAAGATGAGTCCGACAATGTGATAGGCTCTCAGATTTGTCATCTTTCTTTTACTCTCCACGTTCACAATATGTGGTGGATATTACTATTCTGATTCCAAAGACAAGGTAATAAAGGACAAGATGAACTAACTGGCTCAATGTGTCACTGATTAGTAAAAAGGAAAGCCCAGATGTGAACCCAAGGCTCCATTCTGTTTGCACTTGCTCATGTAGCCATATTCAAATTTGTCACACTTGAGTTAAGAAAAGGTTCTACAGAGGTTTAATGACTGGCAGGAGGAATTTCCTGTGGCTTCAAGAACATGGAAGGTGAGTCACAAACATTTAAGATCAGACAACTGGAACTGAACAAGGAAACTTTTCCAAACAAGTCTTATGTGAACTGAATGAAGAACTGAATAGAAGATGTACTGAATAGAAGTCATATTTTTCTAATTGCTACCAGATAAATTTTGCTCATTCTGAAATTTCTTGTTTTAAAGCTTGTGTTCAACTTGACTAATGGGATTTATAGTCTTCTAAAACACAAGCCAGCATAAGTATTATTAAAACAAATTATACTTTAATGTCAATTTTAAATTTAAAAGTTAAATTGGGGGAGGTGATATGATTTTTTTCCTTCATTCATTGATATTTAAAAATTTTTTGCTCAGTATCTCAGAATCATTATGTAAGAGAAAGCATTATACACTGATCTGTGCTCCTCCCCAATTCACACACTCAGACTCTAACTTGCAATGTGACTAGTGAGAAGGTCTTTAAGGAGGTAATTAAAGTTAAATGAAGTCATAAGGGTGGGGTCTTAATCCTATAGGAGTAAATCTTCCTGACCTTGAATTAGGCAGTAGTGTTGCCATTTCCTTCTCCAGGGGATCTTCCTGACCCAGGGATTGAACCCAGGTCTGCTGCATTGCAGGAGACACTTAACCCTCTGAGCCACTGGGGTTTTTGATATATCAAAAACACAGTTGATAAGAGCTAAGCAAACTGGATTATGTAAGTATTAAATAAAAACAGTGTCATGCTTCATAAGGCACCTTCAAAAAAAGTGCAAAGAAACTTACAGAATGGGGGGACACATTTGCTCATAAGATATCTAATAAGGAGCTTGTAGCAGGAATATATCGTAGAAGGCAATGGCACCCCACTCCAGTACTCTTGCCTGGAAAATCCCATGGACGGAGGACCCTGGTGGGCTGCCGTCCATGGAGTCACTAAGAGTCGGACACGACTGAGCGACTTTACTTTCACTTTTCACTTTCATGCATTGGAGAAGGAAATGGCAACCCACTCCAGTGTTCTTGCCTGGAGAATCCCAGGGACGGGGGAGCCTGGTGGGCTGCCGTCTCTGGGGTCGCACAGAGTCGGACACGACTGAAGCAACTTAGCAGCAGCAGCAGCAGGAATATATAGAGGACTCTTACAGCTCAACAATCAAAAAATAACCCAATTTAACTGTTAAACACAGAGTGACCATATGACCCAACAATTCCACTGATAAGTTTATATCCAGGAGAATGGAAAACATGTCTCCACAGAAAATCTGTACATAAATTTTCAAAGCAAGGTTATTAAAAATAGGTAAAAACTGGAAATAATTCAAATGTCCATTAACTAAAGAATGAATAAATAAAATATGGTAAATCCATATAATGGAATATTATTTGGACACAAAAAGGAATAAGTACTGATACATGCTACAATATGTCTAAACACTGAAAACATTATTCTTGGTGAGAGAAGCCAGACACAAAAGGCCAGACTTTGTATGATTCCATTTATAGGAAATGTACAGAACAGGCAGACTCATATGCAGAAAGCAGATTAGCAGTTGGTAGGGGCAAATACAGCTAACGGGAGGGAAGCAAGAATGGGGAGTAAGTGCTGATGGGCTCAAGATTTCTTTTGGGGTGATAAAATTGCTCTAAAATTAGATAGTGATGATGACTGCACAGCTCTAAGAATAAACTAAAAAAAAAAAACAAAACACTGACTTGCATGAGTTAAAAGCATGCATTTTATGTTATGTAAATTTTCTTCAAAAAAGCTTCCTTTTAAAAACAGCATTGGTAATAAATCAACTTATTCCAAGTCTCTGAAATAAAAAAATGTTTGCAAGCCATAAAGTATTTATTTACTCTGTTAAGTTACATCATAAATGTAAAAGATACTATCACAGCATAGGAAAAAATTGATCTGGATTTTCTTCCATATGAAATCAATAGTTCTGATTACAAGTTGAGGCTAATAATAACAATATTATGCAGGGAAATACTGTTAAAATTTTTTCTCTATATAAAATGATTAATTTATATTAAATTATATCTAAAATAATAGCATAAATTAATCACATATTTATTGTGTTTTATTCAGCCACAGGAAAATCTAATACATAATAGAAGACTCAAAGTGAGTAAATTTTCTATGCATAAATTTTTTAAAAACATAAAATATGCATCTAAGTTTTATTAACCAAGAAATCTCACTTGAAAACCACCACCTTTGAAGAGCTGAATATAACTGAATATATATATAAATATATACATGTGTGTATACATATATTCCATGAGAAAACTAACTGAATATGAGGCAACATAATTCTGAAAATCTTATCTTCCCCAGTTCACATCCAAAATACTATAAAATGATAGATTGTTAATGATGGCTTTTCACAACTCTCACTTTGAAGTAGGGGAACTCTGCACTTTGATGCTCTCTCCCCTTTGACTCTGCTCTCCCCTCCCTACTTTCCTGCACAGATTTAGAAGCCTACATACTAAAGAATTTTCTAGTTCTCTGTCTCAATATGATATACAAAAAACAAACAGCTTAAAACCCAATGGCTCAAACAATCCCGTGTGTGCTAGTTGCTCAGTCATATCCGATTCTTTGTGAAACGATGGACTACAGTTTGCCATGCTCCTTTGCCCATGGAATTCTCCAGGCAAGAATATGTAGAATATGTAGTGGGTTACCCTTCCCTTCTCCACAAACAACCCTACATTCACATTTTCCCATCTTTGTCCTTTCAGAGGGACGCCTACCATGTGCCAGATGCTTAAAAGTTGGATATAGTATAAATGCCATGGGTTTTGGAGTAAGATCCATCTGGGTTCATATTCAAGTTCTACCACAAACAAGTACTGTAAATGACTTAAAATAATTCATTCTGTTAGGTGACCCAAAAAGTTCATTTGAGTTTTTCTATAAGATTTTAATGGAAAAACACGAATGAACTTTTTAGTCACCCTTTATCTTGCTGCACTTAAGTTTCTTGGACTATAAAGTGGATACAGGCTTCCTTAATTGCTGGTTAGACACTGAGAAGATGTAATGAATCAAGATGTCAGCGAACCAGTATGGAATGCTGGATGTGAGCAGACCCAGGAGCCAGACTGCCTGGCTTGGAATTTCAGCTCTACCCCTTAAAAATTGTGACACTTTTACTAAGTTACGGAACCTCTCCAATGCAGTGTCCCAATCTGCAAACTGAGGAAGGTAAGCTGGCCTATTTTACAAGTGGGTTATTATGATTAAATGAAACAATATGCTGGGGGCATAATAAGTGTTGCCTTCTAATACTGCTAATTAATAATGGGTGTAGGGAAGCTCAGGCTTCCCAGGTGGTACTAGTGGTAAAGAACCTGCCTGCCAGTGCAGGAAACATAAGAGATGTAGATTCAATCCCTGGGTCGGAAAGATCCCCTGGAGGAGGATTCTATGTTCTTGCCTAGATAATCTCATGGACAGAACAGCCGGATCGCTATGGTCCATAAACTTGCAAAGAATTGGACACAACTAAAGCGACTTAGCTTACACACGTGCACGTAGGAAGCTGAGTCCACTGACTCCACAAGCTGTGTTCAGCCACACAGAAATGAAAAAGATGATACTCCAAAATATCAGGTTTTGAGCTGAAGTCTCAATGGGCTTCCAAAGGTCTATGGAATCCTAGAAATTATACACAAACATGCATGAGCACAAGTATATTTGAAAGGTGGGAATGGAAGAGGGTCAATGGATTTTATATGATTTTTCTAATGGGATATAGACCAAATTTAAAAGGCCCCAGGAGCTCATAGTTTAATAATGGATAATATTTTTTCTTTCTCCATTATGAATACAGGACAAAAAGCCTGTATAAGAAAACTGTCATTTAGAGCAATGCCATGAGCTACAGTGATGCAAACTCTGTTTACTCCCATTTTTTTCATGGTTCTACCAAGCAGACTGAGTCATCATGTCCCCGAGGCTTCTTAGAGAGGTTCACTTACTACTGACTCAATGAGTATAAATTAAGTTCCAGAGTCAGAAGATGGGTTTCCATGCTGAATGAAATAGGAATGGCCTTGCCCCTAAAGGAATTTATAATCTCACAGGGCTAGAAGGACAGTAAAAGTCAAGTGTAATATCATGAACAAAAGGGAAGTTGGCTGAGCACACAGGAAGGTCAGTAAACTGAAATTTTATCCTATAGGAGAGAGGGAATTTAGAGTTGGTTTTGGGGCAAAGCGATGCTTAGGCTATGACCTGATCACAACTAGTAGAGAAGGAAGCTAAGGTCTCACACATTTCCCCCTTGAATAAAACACTGGATGTACAGAAGTCCTGAAGTTCAAACAGAAGTAATACAAAAAGTGAGGCCTGAAAGGGGTTTTTGTCATGAGTCTGGAATTAGGGATTACATTTTCCTGGAAGATTTACTCCATTTTTGTATATTTCTTTTTATTACATTATAGTGTAATAACTTATTTTTATCCAAGTTATTTCTCCTATAATTTCACTTTGAGCACCTTGAGTTAGGTGCCATGTCATATGGATAACACATCCCAAGCTAATTGCTGAGGCTGAAAAGCTGTTTAACAAGGCTCTGTTGAAAAAATGAGTTAAAAAAAAAAATACTAACATCACAGAGTATTTTGATGCAGGTGATGATAAGGAACAATTGTTGATCACCACTGTTCTCAGATTTCCTCTGCTTTTCTTTATCTGTAGCCCCATCTCAGCATCAGCCTGAAAAGACTTGTCCATAATAAGCACTGCCAATCAAAGTGTTTTGTTTTGCTTTCACTTATGATCACAGAACAGGCCTTTTACAGTGCAGCAGATACAATCTTTGGTGTTTGGCTCTTCTCCACCCTGCTAATTTTTAATTGGATATGTAGGAACTTGAACTCTGCAAAGAAATTTTTAGTTTTCCCCAGCTACATCCACTTATGAAACTCAGTCAAAAGCTTGAGAATAAGGGGCACCTCATATTCTGCTGAAATCATGCCCATTGAGCTTTATTCAAATAAGGTGGACAGATTTCACATGACATCATTGGCCTTCTGAAAATACTTTCATGCTCCTGCCAACTGAGGGTCTTGATGTTTCCCTGGGTTGTTTGGGACCAGGTTGTTGAGATTCTGAAGTCAAGTTCTCCATTACTGCCTGCCAACTAGGAATGTTGAATTAGAATAGCTGAGGAGATGGCAGGATCAATGAAAGGGTTGACATTATTTGGTTAAAACCAAAAAGAAATAACAAGAGGCAGGCATTTATAGAATGCTTTTGGTCCAGTTTTGTTCTTCACAACCTGAAAAACATATTTTGACCCAGATTACACTACTGGTGATTCTATTACCATATATATAAGTATGTATGTCCATTGATTTTCTTCCATACTGCTCCCTTCATTTGTTTTCTCTAAGGACAAAACTCTTACCTAAAATACTATTAAAAGAGAAGAGCAGGCACTGGGGAATTAAATTTCAATATCTGAAGACAGTCTAATAGTCTGTGCGTTAAAAAACCTTTCTCGTCAAAAAACAAGCTACTGGCATTCATGTAATACACTGCATCCCTTTGAAACTCTCTGGAAGCAATCCTGTATGTTTAGACATAGTGGCATCCTGGGAATACGAGCAGTGTGCATGTGAACCAAAGTTAGCCAAACAGCAGAAATGGAGATGCAAACATAGAGAAAGGATGTATGGATACCAGGGGACAGAGGCTGGGAAGGGGAGGGGTGGGATGAACTGGGAGAGTGGATTGACACATACACACTACTATGTATAAAACAGAAAACTAATGAGAACCTACTGTATAGAACAGGGAACTCTACTCAATGCTCTGTGGTTACCCAAATGAAAAGAAGTCTAAAAAGAGGGATCTATGTATACATATAGCTGATTGACTGTATAGCTCAACTGTATATAGCGGCAACGAATACAATATTGTAAAGCAACTATACACCAATAAACATTAATAAAAAATTAAAACACCTCAGGTGATTCTAATGTGCAGAGAACAAAACGAACAAAGCTAGACCACATCAAATTTAACTTTAAAAGTAATAAGATTTGGCTGATTAGAAAGGTGAAGAATATTTCCTGTGTAATTATCAAAGTAGATGTTCTAAAACCAAGTTGTTTATAGATTGTGCTGAATTTTTCAGCAATATAACATATTTAACTAAAAGTGCACAAGTCATTTGACAAAATAAACACACCAATATACACAAATCACTCCCAGGAACTCCCTTCCCCATGGCTCCTCTCAGTCATTTATTTCTCCAAAGGAACACACAATTTTAATTCCTACTATAGCAGATTAGTTTTGTCCATTTTTAGACTTTATAGAAAATAAACCATGCAGTTTGTGCCTCATATGCCTGACATTTTTTGCTCAACATTATCTTTGTAGGAGTCTATGTTGTATATAGCCATGGTTTGTTTATGTTCATCACATGCTGTATTCATATCTATGGATTGAATATTCTCCAAAATTGGAGAATATTTTGTGTCCCATTGTTGATAAAAACTTAGGTTGTTTCACTGGAGGGTTTAAAAACACTGTTGTTAGGAATATTCTGGAACACATCTTTTAAAATTATTTATTTCTTTTTTAATTGAAGGATAATTGCTTTACAGAATTTTGTTGTTTTCTGTCAAACCTCTACATGAATCAGCCATAAGTATACATATATCCCTTCCCTCTTGAACCTCCCTCCCATTTCCCTCCCCATCGCAGCCCTCTAGGTTAATACAGAGCCCCTGTTTGAGTTCCCTGAGCCATACAGCAAATTCCCCTTGGCTATCTATTTTACATATGGTAATATAAGTTTCCAGGTTACTCTCTCCATACATCTCACCCTCTCCTCCCCTCTACCTATGTCCATAAGTCTGTTCTCTATGTCTGTTTTTCCACTGCTGCCCTGCAAATAAATTCTTTAGTACCATCTTTCTAGATTCCAGACAAATGTATTAGTATGCAATATTTATCTTTCTCTTTCTAACTTACTTCACTCTGTGTAATAGGCTCTAGGTTCATCCACCTCATTTGAACTGAAATAAACATGTTCCTTTTTATGGCTGAGTAATATTCCATTGTGTATATGTGCCACAGCTGCTTTATCCATTTTTCTGTCGATGGACATCTAGGTTGTTTCCATGTTCTAGCTACAGTAAATAGTGCTGCAATGAACAATGGGATACGTGTGGGTTGTTTTTTTTTTTTTTTTCCAGTTTTGGTTTCCTCAGGGTATATGCCTAGGAGTGGGATTGCTGGGTCATATGGTGGTTTTATTCCTAGTTTCTAAAAGAATCCCCACACTGTTTTCCATAGTGGCTATATCAATTTACACTCCCACCAACAGTGCAAGAGGGTTCCCTTTTCTCCACACCCTCTCCAGCATTTATTGTTTGTAGACATTTTGACGATGGTCATTCTGATGGGTGTGAGGTGATATCTCATTGTAGTTTTGATTTGCATTTCTCTAATAATGAGTGATGCTGAGCATCTTTTCATGTGTTTGTCAGCCATCTGTATGTCTTCTCTGGAGAAATGTCTGTGTGGAACATGTCTTTTTGAAATAATTTTATTTATTTATTGGCAGTCCTGGGTCTTCCTTGCTGTATGTGCTTTTCTCTAGTTGTGGTGAACAGGGGCTGCTCTCTAGTTGCAGTGCCTGGGTTTCTAATTGCTTCTCCTGTTGCTGAGCGGTGATTCCAGAGCTCGCACGTTTCAGTAGCTGCAGCTCCCGGGCTCTAGAACACAGGCTCAATAGTTGTGGCACAAGGGCTTAGGTGCCCCACAGCATGTGGGATCTTCTAGGACCAGGGATAGAACCTGTGTCTCCTGCATTGGCAGGCAGACTCTTTACCACTGAGCCACCAAGGAAGCCCCCTGGAATACATCTTTTAAAATATGAACCTACATATTTCTGTTGAGCATCTACCTAGAAGTGAAATTGTTGGACCATAAGGAATAAGTTTAGTTTTAGTGTATATTACAAAACAGTTTTCTAAACTGACTGTGCCAGTGTATGTCCCAAATGCCAATTTTTTGAGAATTTCAATAGATTTAGGTCTACAGTCCTTGTTAAGCATTTGGTACTATTAGGTTTTTGGTTTTTGTTTTCAATGGCCATATTAAAGGGTTAGCATTGGCATCCTACTGTGGCTTTAATTATTATTTTCTTGATGAATAATGACATTGAATATTCTTTAATGGGTATATTGGCCATTTGTATATTCTCACTTTGAAGTGCCTGTTAAGACCTTTGTCCTTCCTCTCTGCTGTTTCATTGGGTTATCTGTTCTTTCTTACTAATTTAGAGAAGTTTTTAAAAAAACTATGTAATTTATAAAAAAAATCCTCCAGTGATCATATGTATTACAAATATTTCTCTCATTCTTATTTATGAAATGGGTCTCTGATAAGGATAAGTTTTAAAAGTTTTAATAGAGTTCAAATTCTCATTCTTTTCATTTAAGGTTTGTGATTTTATGTGTCTCACTTTGTGAAAAATGTGCCTAACCAAAGATTTGGAAAATATGACATTTCCAAGATATTTTATTGCTGGGCATTTCATATTTCAATCTTTGATCTACTTGAAATTATTTTGGGTCTTTCTCAGATAAGGAGTAAAATACAATTGATTTCCTTTGTAAATCTAATAAACCTAGGATTATTTATTGAAAAGACTATAATTTCTTTAGGGCAAGTGAAGAAAGACTACACTATCAAAAAAGGGCTGAGTCAACCCAGAAGTGACACACATCACATGCTATTTTCCAGATCAAGTCACATGGCCCAACTAGCTGCAATGCACCAGGAATAGCAAATGACATATCTGTGAATATTACTATTGCTATAAAATGACCAAGATAAGTACCATGCTTATATCATATGAAAACATACTTTCTGGATTATTTTACTATTCATGCATTGGAGGGAGTAAACAATAACATATTCCTGTATAAGAAAAGACCCAATTGGAGACTGATATTTAAAAATTAGCTAAAAGCAGGAAAAACTTGCTAAATTGTTGCTTTCCAAGTAGAAATCATATGGAAAGTCTGATTATGGCCACTACATACCACTTAGTACATCAATACCATCTTCCATTTGTGTTCAAGTTAATAATAGTGGTCTCAGGGGTTTCCTGTTGATAATCACAGATTAATTTAAAAAAAAAAAAAAAGAGTGAATAAAGACCAACAGACAGATAGACAAGTATGAAGAAAACAGTATGCCAGGCTCACTGCTTTGTATCCCACATGTGGGAATAATCACTAGGAAAAAAAAAACCTCCAACACTACCATAAATTATTGTGATTGCAAAAGAAAAGTACATGTATCTTTAGCAATGATGTCTCTATCTTATCTATATTTCTTAGTATAATACAAAATAAGCAACTCTCATCATGGAAATTTTATATTTTCACCTTGAGGTTTCCTAGACTTCAGAACTTTCTGAGAGGTCTCAAAAAATGGATTAAGGCAATTCCCTTACTTCAGCAGTTCCACATAAATCTATTTCAAAGAGAAGCGGAACATTCTTAGTAGTGAAAGGAAATTTCCTAATTTTCTTAGACTCCTAGGACACAGACTTTGAGTAGCACTACCTATTACATTGATCATGTGTACATAAAATAACAGTATATATAAACACATATAATTGGATTTATCATGTGTTACAACTATCTACACAAGTCGATCGATTACATCTTCCTTGGGAGCAGGGACCATGCATTAGGTTTTATTTTGCTTTTGAATACTCACAGTATCTGCTGAAGAACATAAGGAAGTTAGTCCATGAAGTGTCCCCCTCGGTCCCCTCCCCTTATTCATTCAATTCAGACATCAGAGAACTGTATACAAGCAAGTTCTTCTTTATAAGGGATAGGGTGTATATTTGTGAAAAACCTTTGCAAGATTTTCACAGTTTTTTATTAAGATGAATTCTTCATATTCTGTTTCTAATCACCCAGACTCACAGAATGTTGCAAGTGTTCCATTTTTTTAGAGACTATAATAATAATGTGGGGATATTAAGAACCTATTATTGAAATACAGATTTTAAGTTCTTCAAAACCATTCCCATATTTGGCTATAAGTTCATAACTATAGAGATACGTGTTGTTTTATCTAAAGGTACAGGGCAGAGATAGATTTATAGTGATTCTAAGTTTTATGGATATTTCATCTTGTTCATTCACTCATTAAAGAATGCATTTATGAATTCCTTATTGGGCAAATGATTTACCTCAGGTTTTGTGCTAGATTATCAAGAAATATATATAACAACTGCTAATACCCATTGAGCAATTCTTATGTGCTAGGCACTCTGCCAAACCCTCTTCCAAGAGCTTCTCTTGTGTTAACTCTCATTAGCCCTATTAAGTTAACCTTATGTGATTAAGAGAATTAAGATGTTTGCCCAAGGTCACAAAGCTAGCAAAGGACAGAGCAAGAGACTGGAACCAAGGCTGTCTTATTCCACAGCCACAGTTTCTAATCACTACACTATTCTGCCTCTACTCTAAGGATAAGGAGCTTGTTAAACTGGTGTGCTAGAAAATATCTGAGTTTTTTCTTAGTTAACTTTTATTGGAGTATATTTGCTTTACAATGTTGTTAGTTTCTGCTGTATAGAAAAGTGAATCAATCAAACATATACATATATTTCCTCTTTTTTGTATTTCCATTTAAGTCACCACAGAGCACTGAGTAGCCTTCCCTGTGCTGTACAAGAGGTTCTCATTAGTAATCTATTTTATACACAGTATCGATAGCATATAAAATTAGGAAAGGAGCATGTCAAGGCTGTATATTGTCACCTTGCTTATTTGAATCATATGTGGAGTACATCATGCAAAATACCAGGCTGGATGAATCGCAAGCTGGAATCTAGATTGCTAGGAGACATAACAACTTTACATATGCATATGATACCACTCTAATAGCAGAACTATATAAACTATATAGAGGAATTAAAGAGCCTATTGATGAAAGTGAAAGGCGACAGTGAAAAAGCTGGCTTAAAATTCAACATTCAAAAAACTAACATAATGGCATCAGGTCCCATCACTTTATGGCAAATAGATGAGGAAAAGTGGAAACAGTGACAGATTTTATTTTCTTGGGCTGCAAAATCACCACAGACAGTGACTGTAGCCATGAAATTAAAAGATGCTTGCTCCTTGGAAGAAAAGTTATGACAAACCTAGACAATGTATTAAAAAAGCAGAGACATCACTTTGCCAACAAAAGTCCATCTAGTCAAAGCCACGGTGTTTACAAGTCATGTATGGATGTGAGAGTTGGACCTTAAAGAAGGCTGAGTGCTGAAGAATTGATGCTTTTGAACTGTGGTGCTAGAGAAGATTCTTGAGAGTTCCTTGGACAGCAATGAGATCAAACCAGTCAATCTTAAAATAAATCAACCCTGAATATTCACTGGAAAGACTGATGCTGAAGCTGAAGCTCCAATATTTTGGTTGACTCATTGCAAAAGACCTCGATGCTGGAAGAAACTGATGGCAGGCACAGAGGAGGGCAACAGAGGATGAGATGGTTGGATGGCATCACTGACTCAATTGACATGACTGTGAGCAAATTCCAGGAGATAGTGAAGGACAGGGAAGCCTATCATGCTGCAGTCCACCAGGATGCAAAGAGTCAGACACAACTTAGCAACTGAACAACAACGTCAATCGCATTCACAATTTATGTGCCCCATCTTTCCCTCCTTGGTATCTATACATATGGAAAACAACTGAAGTTTTAATTTAGAAGCTATATGAATCTTAGAAAATTTCCTTATTATACTTAAGAGTTTGATAAGATAAAGTAGGTAAAGAATCCACCTGCAATGCAGGAGACCTGGGTTTGATCCCTGGGTTGAGAAGATCCCCTGGAGGAGGGCATGGCAACCTACTCCAGTATTCTTGCCTGGAGAATCCCCATGGACAGAGGAGCCTGTCCATGAGGTTGCACAGAGTTAGACATGACTGAGTGACAAAGCACAGCAAATCTTAGAAAATTTCCATATTACACTTAAGAGTTTGATAACATAAAGTAAAACTAGCACTAAATTCTAAAAGAAAAAGATGTAAAATATATTATCTAACTTTGTTTATCACAATATTTAGGTCTCATAAACTCTGTTTTTGCCTGAGTGCATATATTAATAAAAAATGGTGAAACTGTAAAACTGTGAAGATTTTAAACCTTAAGGATACATTTGTTCAAGTCCACACTGTTATAGAGTTATCTGTTATCTTTGGTGGAGAAAAATTAAAACACAAAAGTTCGTGTGGTCCAAAAAATAAATCTTCTAAACTTCACAACTGTGCTTTTTTTTTTAATACCACCATTGACTTGTCTTCAACTTCTGCATCAGATGACTAACAATCACTAAAATGACAAACAGTTCTAACATTGCAAATTAAAATTTCAAATAAGCTTTGTACCTGCAAAAGGCTCTGACTTTGAGAAGGTTCTGTGAATCAAACGTTTGCTAACAGCACCTATCTGTAACAAAACCACAGCACTTGCTCACCTAATAAAGCCCTTCTTTCATTGCTAATTAAGATAGTACCAAAAAAATAAATAGATAAATAAAGTTCCTTATTCAGTCATGAACACTGAATGTTCCCAGTAGGTGGTCTTTTCACAATTCAATTTCCCCAACAGGACTAGAGGAGGAAATAAAACAACAAATTGTACTCCTGATGAGCTAAGCAGAAGCAGCTATTCTGTAGGGAGTCCTGCTAGTCAATTAGCTCATCATGTTAACAGAATAGCAATCCAGAAACCAGTGCCGACAACAAAGGTTCAAAAAAGTTAAGCTCAATGCCTCTTGGAACATTGTCTTCAGTGGAAATGCCTGCAAACTGCTAAGTGGTTTGCCAATGGTATCCTAATAAATGATACAAAGCAAAGATCTATACTAAGTCAAAATATTGCATCATTACATATCTACATTAACATACTTAACTATTTATACATATCTTTCATTAAGTGGCACTTATTTGTATTTCCTGAGTCCACTACAGCAAAAATGGTACAGAATTAGCACTATTTTAAGTTACTATGGTTTCTCCAGTTTTCCAGTTATATATTGTTTAACTCTCAAAGATAAAATATAGATAGTCTTCAATCTAATAAGTTCAACCATTTAAAAAATCTATATGTGTACAATACAACATGTTTTAGATTTAAATGGAATCTGGTGTGAACAGTTACAAAATACATTATTATAATTAAAATAATGTAGATATATCTAAGAAATCTGAGAATTCTATATGAATGAATATTTTGTAAGATCAATATCATCTGACATTTATAGACTATTTGGATCTTACAAAGTGGTTCTACTTGTAATACCTTTTTCAGTCTCAATATTTTGTTGTTTTAAAACTAGAAAAGTATTTCTAAGTCAAATCCTTTACCAGGTTTTAACTTCAATAGTATGTTCTCTTATAACTTTTCCACATTTAAATCTTTATTTAAAAGTTAAAAAAAAAAAAACTAACATCTTTTCATGTAGGTGTTTAACTTTTTTTTTTTTTTAATCAAGATTGTGAAAACAGATCAGTGCTATTATCTATTATCCTCATTTTACCTAAAAGAACTGAGGAACTGTGATGAAAAATGGTATTTCCCAATGATTGGCAAAGACTGACTAAACCTTCGACCTCTCAGTTCCAAAATCCTTCTTGCATTTTTGAGGAATATTAACCCAGCAATGGATAAGCAGTATGTGCTGCATGAATGCTCAAGAAGTGTAAGTTAGAAAGTATGGAAGTACGGGGTGAAGGTAACCAAGTGGGCAATGAATTTGCTAAAACTAAGATCCCACATTATTCACTGAAAATAGGTATTTTTTTCTTCAGTATAACAATAGTGTTAAATTACTTTTATTTCTTTAATTAGGTAGTACATACTCAGTGTAGAAAACGAATACAGCTAGCTAAAAATGTATTACATAGCAACAATAAAAAAGCATTTTCTGTAAAGTTCCTAGAGGAGGGTGAACTCTCCTGAAGGAGAGTGCCTGGGAGGTAAGAATCCCTGCTAGGGGTGGCCTCCTGCAAGCTCACATCTGGGCAACGAGGGTCACCATAAGAACAGCGATGGAGAGAGAGGAGGGAGGCAGGGAGAAGAGCCTTCATAAGATAACGTCACGGTTAAGCTCTCAGCCTCATCCTTCTCCAATCACCACTACATATTTTAAGTTTGAATTAAAGTCATTCATAACCAGTCAGATACAGAGCGATGGGATGTGCAGTCCATGAGACAGCTTCTTTTGCTGGCAAGTGGGGCCTGGGGCTGGAAAACAGACACAGACAACAGACAAGCAAGGACTCAGGATAAACTGGCCTATCCTCCTCAGCCTGGGGTGTGATATTCTCCATGGAAAATTTCTGTTTTTTAATATTGGGTCATAAGGTGGATTTTACTTGAGTATGTTCTTTACAACCAATTAATAAATATGAAAAATTTCAATACTAGTTTTTAAATGAGAAACAGAATTAGTATTGCTTTTATGTATCTTCTTTTATTCCAACTAACAAATATAGCTAGTTATACTGTGATATACAGAGCTTCCCAGGTGGCACTCATGGTAAAGAATCTGCCTGCCTATGCAGGAGACATAAGAGATGTCGGTTGGGTCCCTTGGTCAGGAAGATCCCCTAGAGGAGGGCATGACAACCCACTCCAGTATTCCTGCCTAGAGAATCCCATGAACAGAGGAGCCTGGTGGACGGTAGCTCATAGGGTCACAAAGAGTTGGAAATAACTGAAGCAACTTAGCACATACTGATATAGTACATATACAACAAATAATCTCAAGTTTTACACAGGTAACTCCGGTTTTTCACTTCTGACAAACAATAATTGTTACTCAGCTTTCTCAGGTGCAGTGATGGTAGTGTTGGGGGCAGACTAAGGCTTCAGAGCCTTATGAGTCTCTGACTCAAATTATAGATTCCACATCCTCCTAGTTATGTGAGTCTAAGCATTATATTTATTTATAGTTCCCATCCTTCAAGGCCCACCTTCCTGTTTCTCTCTTCTATCCTCTCGGTTACCTCCAGGAGTTTTTTTGTTTCTCTGTTCTTCAAGACTGAGTGTCCCCAGCTTCCCACTTCTCCCTCTTTCCCTACAAGGTAAAAAAGAGGTACATATTCTAAGATCTGGAGAAGGTCATGGCAAGCCACTCCAGTATTCTTACCTGGAGAATCCCATAGACAAAGGAGCCTGGCGGGCTATGGCCCATAGGGTAGCAAAGAGTCAGATATGACTGAAGCGACCACACATTCTAAGATCACCAATCAAATGAAAAAAGAGTAAAACAAGCATTTTAAAATAAAAAAAAGTTTAAATTCAAAATAAATCTAAGCATGTTCTAGAAAAACATTAAGACCCATTGATAAAATAATAATTCATTTTTACAACTAATTATTAAATATGGTGTTTTAGGCTCTGGATAAATGTTTTACATGCTTTTAACTTGTTGAGTCTTCACTATCAACCTGTGAGATGGGTGTGATTAGTGTTCCACTTTTAGATGAAAAAATCCAGAGCTTAAGTAACCTGGCCAAAGATCCACAGTTAGAGATCAAATGCAGACAACAAATCCATTCAAAACCTCCGCATTATATCAGGTGGGAGAGCACAGTTTAGTCTTGTGGCTAAAAGGAATCTTTTAACTTCCACTCTCAATCTAGATCTTGGAACTGCTCCCATAGGTATGTCTGCAGAGATATCACAGAGTTGGTCTGTGAAGGCTGCACACCCCAGCTGCACAAACGAGGGCGCAGGTTTGCTGGATGGAGCTGGTTGGAGTCAGCATGCAGAGAGAAGACCTTCTCAGCTCAAGAGCATTCCCTTCCAGCTCTGCCGCTCACCCAGAAACATGACGTGTGACAGCATTCACCAAACAGGAGGTCAAGCCAATGGAGGAGAAAGCCAGAAGGCAGGCAGTCACAAAGGAATCAGCCAGACTGGCTCTGGATTTTGAGGTACAAAATTCTACTTGTTAGCAAAACTTTTTTCAATAAATGTCTAGCTCTGACCAACATGAGTAACTAGAGTTCTTCCCACGAATTGGATGGAGAGACAATGTTCTTTCAACGCAGTGTCTTTGTGGTGACAGATGGATGATTGAGATGAGAGAAGCCTTCACCCTTTATCAGTCACTGTGTCTACTTTCTTCCTTTTTTCCAAGCACTTCTGACTTCAATTTCATACTTATTCAGAAGATGATAATGGAGGAAGATAATGATGACAAAGTCCACCCAGTTTGGATTCAGTGGTTCACCCTTGCAACCACATGCTCTCTCATCAATAACCCAAACTCACTCACACTTTGGGGCTTTTATTGCACATATCCTAAAATCCCCAAACCTGACAGAATTCACCTGCCCATCTTCTCTATACAAGCATCTTAGTTGCTGAGTGCTCATGGAACAATTTCAGAGCCAGCTAGCATGCATATAAAATGTATGGTCACCCCCTCTGAGCATGATTTACCAGTTTGTGGCAATCCATGTGTTTGTCTGGTCAGTTCTCATTCTCTGGTTCTCCTGCTCTGAAAATTTCAACTGTTTTCCACTCCTGGTCCTCACTCCACTGGCCTTTCTCCTACCCTAGAGAAGTTACTGCCTTCTACTCACCAATGAAATGAAAAGGCGTTAAATAGTAACTCCCTTACTGTTCAACATCCATATCTATGAACCAACCTGCTTCTGTACAGCACCTTTACCTTTCCTTCTGGTTCTGTATCTCTCTTACCTTCACAGGACCCTGGAAATCTCTATTACAAACTTTCTCCCCAACCATTAGTCACTCTCTGCATACTGACTCCTTCCATAAGTGGGCAAATCTTGCCTCTCATCTTACAACAAAAACAAAAACAAATAATTGCTCTCCAAATTCTGAATATTTGCTCATTTCTTCCAAAGTCAAATATCCAACAAGAGTTGTTTACTCTATTTGCTCACTTCCTGCTTATCCTAACATTTCTTCTACTCTGACCACTGAACCTAACACATTAGGTTAACTAACTAAGGTTAGTTTGGCCTTGATATCCATTTTACTAAATCAAATGAAACATGCTTAGCTTTTTACTAAATCCTTCTCCTTTACCTGACTGTTAAATGCTGGCTTCTTTTTTTTTCCTTTTTAAGCACCAGGTGCTCCTACATACTCTTCATTGTTATTCCATATTCTTTCCTCCATCATAAGCAAACCTACTTCTTCCTCTTTTTTTTTTTTTTTTAACTGTGTGTGTGTGTGTGTGTGTGTGTGTGTGTGTACGCTGGGTTTTGGTTGCTGTGTGTGGGCCCCTCTAGTTGTGGTGGGTGGGCTGAGTTGTCCTGTGACATGTGGGGTCTTAGTTCCCCAAAGAAGGATCAAACCTGCATCCCCTGCATTGAAAGGCAGAGTCTCAACCACTAGACCTCCAGAGAAGTACCCCGACCTACTTCTATAGCTTCAACTCCCAGCTTAATGTCTATGACTTAGAGACTTATATTGCAATTGAGAGTTTTCTTCTGCACTCCAGAACCATATACTCATCTCAGTATTTCACTTGCTCCACAGTAGACCAGACCTAATTCGAAGAAAAAAAATAACACAACTTTAATGCTAAACTTATAACCTTCCCCATATCCAAACCTGTACCTCTTCCTATATTTCACACTTCATGTGCTCAAACCATATACAAGAACCATAGCATACTCATTTCTTTTTCTATCAATCAATTGCCAAGTTTTACAAATGGTCTCTTCTAAAGAGTCTAGAATTATCTACTTCTCTTCATTCTGAGAGTCATCCTTCTAGGCCAAGATTAAATAATCTCTCTCCCACATTACTAAATTGCCTCCTATCTGCTTTCTCCACATCCACATTTCCCATTCAATTAATCTTCCCCAAGTAGCCAGAGTAATCATTAAAATAAAATTTATAGGATTTATAAGTATGCTGATTAAATTGAATTCATAAAGTTCAAAGGTATAGAGGTATACAGTTTAACATTTTAAACTGAACCCCTTCATTAAAAATATAGCCTTAGTAATGTCATTTCCACACTAGCAAGGGAACAAAAACACAAATGAAAAGATTTAGGGTGCATGAAGTCAAGATCCTTAACACGAACTCTGAGTTCTAGGAGTTCTGGCTTGGCTCTCAGTGCCTGGCCTCACTTCACACCTGTATTTCTTTACAGTCAGTACACATGTCATGTAAAGTCCCATACATCAGGTTCTTACCAGGTACTTTTCCTCCTCAGGTAGGAAAAGTTTTCATTCTTTGATCTCAGATTATTATAGCCCTTCAGTTAGGGTGGTTTTTGCCACTCAGTATCAGGAAAGATATTCTATTTTATAGTCTGATATTTCTGTAACTTTTTCTTTGCAGTACTTATTGGTTTAATATAACTCTTGCCCTCCAGTGTATAAGCTGTCTCAAGGCAATAACTGTACCTGTTTTAAGCATTAAAATCATAGGGTAACATTTGATACATATTAAATACTCAAGGAATGTTGATTGACTGGGTCCCAAGAAAGAAGAGTAGGGAAAAGATTAAACTAATGGTAATTGTCAACATACTATGTGAGACCCATAGGTTTTAAATAGGATCTAATTTACTCTTAATTCTATCATCAATTTAACTATATTAGTTGGTAAAACAGTTCTATCATCTAAACCTAAGTTTGAGCTACTTATCATGAGAATAGCACTATGTAAGGATAAAATGTCATCCCCACTGATATTCACCTAATGTCATGCACACTGAAAAGAGCTGAGTATAGATGCAAATGAATTATTATGCTAGTAAACAATCACAGGACACTTAATATGTTCAATTACTGTTATGATCATTTTACATGTATTAATCTAATCAAAACTCACAACTACCCACAATATGACATGACATGATATGACTAACCCCTTTTATAGATACAAAAATCAATGGTCAGACAGTTGAATAATTTGCCTAAGGTTACTCAGCTCATAAATGGCAAAGCCAGGATTTAAACCCAGACTGTCCTATGTGGCTTCAGGACATAATCTGAAGACTATGGTATGGGCACTCTCATTATAATATTGTCACAATTAATATTATCTTATTTGAAGAGAATATTTTTCTTAAACCAAACAGCATAGTATTGACAAACTTATATTCTAATAATGACTTCTACATTTTTATAATTCAGCTACAGTATGAAAGGAATAAAGTTTAACCTGCCCATTAATAAAACACTGGATATAGAGAACACATGTCTTTTAAGTTTTTACCATGTTGAATATTTTTCATACTAGTCAGCTTAACATTAAGCTGCTTATCATTTTTTACAAGGTTGTACATATGCCACAAAGAAGATTTGTAAATATTATCCAAAAATTAATCTTTCATTTAATATTATATATTCTGATCCAACGATAGTATTATGTTTACCATGGATAAAATTTTCAATTAATTTAAAATATAACTGAATTTATAATAACATTAGGATTTTGCATTAGCCAAGAAATGGATATTACTGATTGAGCTAAACATAAATAGAACTGAAATACATCCCAGATGTCACACATAATATAATGAAATATACTTGGTTTCAAGATTTCTAGAAATTATAATTGATAATTAACACAAGAATCCACAGACTAGCAGAATGGAATATATGTATAAACAGCAAAACTGAAACCTATAATCAATATATTATTAAATGAATAGCATGTTATTTGTATTAGGAACTGAGAAACAAAGAAACAATACACATTTGGGAAAAAATTCAGAAAATACTGTATGGCAGCTAGATAATATGTCTTCTGCAGAAGTCTAGATGATAAAAGATCAATGATAAAAGTACACAAAGCATCTCCCAAAATTCTGGCCATAATATTACTTCTACCTTCTTGATTTTCCATGATATTTTCAAATATTTAAATCTCTGTTCTCCTTTTCAAACTCCAAATTCTGAATCCTTTTGTACCATCTGCCTCTACTTTTTCACATTTCATAACTCTTGAACCCACTTCAGACTGAGCTCCAAAGCTCAGCTGAGTCTGCTGAAGCCAAGACAGCCAAGCCAAACATAAAAAATCTTTAACTCCTCTGACCTTTCTGCAAGAAAACATAACAAACACAACAAAAATCTGGCTTTTCTTAAACATTCACCTCCTCAGTTGTTCTTTTCAGCCTTCTGGAGGTGCTCTATTAGTTCTTCTTTGTTCTCCCCTGTTGCCACATTCTTTCAGGGGTCTACCTTCACGCCACCTCTTTTCACAAGAGTTTTTCCCCAGAGCTCCATCATTGCAACCCAAGGATCTCATGGACATGTCTCCATGGGTGTTTCAAAGGTGTCTCAAATATAATACATTAAAAATGGAAATCATCCTCTACTATCTCAACTCTCCTCTTTTTTAAACCAGAGATCTACATGAATAAATGACTGTCCCATCCATTCTGTTATACAAGTCAGAAATTGGGTGCCAGATTTGAGTCCTCTCCCTTCTCAGTCTCCATTGAAACTGAAGTTCTTGATCACAACTGGGGATAATGAGTCCAACTTTAACAACCAAATGTGATAGAAAAATTAAACTTGAAACTGTCTGCAGAAGGAGAGTAGCTATATAGCAATTCTCTGAATTTTCTGCTCAATGTCTTAAACATCTAAAATTACTCTGAGAAAGTTAAAATATATTAATTTTAAAAAAGCACTTAGGGGTATATAGAAGAGAGTGTCAACAAAAAGAGATTTAAAACTATTCAATGTAAAAATTTTAAAAAGATAAGAACACTTGAAATATTTATCTTAACAAAGAAAATTAAGAACCCATTATAGCTATCTTACAAAATTTTAGAGGAAAAAGGAAGATGTGTTCAGTGTCTCCATGAAAACAAAGCAGTATTTGCTAGGAGAAACTATAGAGAAGCAGCTTTCAGGCTCTTATAAAAGAACAAACTATTTGTAAACACAAAACTTTGAGGAGCAGTGAACTACTAAATCATCTGTTCAACAACAGTGCTTTTGGGTTTAGGAAGTGCTTTCTATTATCTCTTCATTTCAGTTCAGTTCAGTTGCTCAGTCGTGTCCGACTCTTCGCGACCCCATGAATCGCAGCACGCCAGGCCTCTCTGTCCATCACCAACTCCTGGAGTTCACTCAGACTCACGTCCATCGAATCAGTGATGCCATCCAGCCATCTCATCCTCTGTCGTCCCCTTCTCCTCCCGCCCCCAATCCTCCCAGCATCAGAGTCTTTTCCAATGAGTCAACTCTTTGTATGAGGTAGCCAAAATACTGGAGTTTCAGCTTTAGCATCATTCCCTCCAAAGAAATCCCAGGGTTGATCTCCTTTAGGATGGACTGGTTGGATCTCCTTGCAGTCCAAGGGACTCTCAAGAGTCTTCTCCAACACCACAGTTCAAAAGCATCAATTCTCCTACCTCTGTTTCTAGGTAGGAGAACAGATATCATCCTCATTTTATCAACAGAAAATGAAGACAAAGAGCTTCAGATTATTGGTGTGATTTGACCAAAGTTAGTCAAATAGTTCCTTGCATACAGCACTTAAATAATTGCTGCTACACAGTGGAATTTTACCTAACAGATTCTCTATTCGTGGGGTCATTCACCAGCATATAAAATATATTCAGAAAATATGATTTGAAAAGAGAAATGAACTGATCACTTAATGTATAAATCAATCCAAAGTTTAATTCTAGGCCTATTAAGTCTTAAGAAAGAGTGAGGTATGGTTAAGTAACTAATAATAGGGAAAACAAACAACATAAATAAATATGATGGGTTTAGAAGAAAGAGATAACAAGGGATGGTTTGTTATAAGGTAACAAGGCCAGATATATGATATTAAAACCTGCCTTTTAGGATGTGTAGAATACAGAAAGGAGAAAAGGGAAAATCTATTTTGGAAGTAGTCTGATAAGGGGCACTTTTAGAGAGCCCTAAACTAGTCTTTTTCTGGCACTGCCTTTCTCTTGGATATAAGAAATGTAAAAAGAATAAAGAAGATACAAACAAATGGGATGATAATTCATGTTTGTTTATAAGCAGCTTTAATATTGTTGAAATGTTCATACCCAAAGAAATCTACAAGTTCAATTCAATCCTTATCAAAGTCCTAATAGCTCTTTTTATAGAAATAAAACAAATAATTCAACAATTCATTTGGAACCACAAAAGATCATGAATAGCCAAATAAACTTGAGAAAGAACAAAGCAAGAGATATTACAACTCTTGATTTCAAACTATATTACAAAGCCACAATAATTGAAATGGTATTTTACTGGCAAAAAGCAAGGCATATATACCAACTGCACAGAGAGCACAGAAATAAAGACATATGTGTATGGTCAATTGTGCTAAGAATACACAATCAAGAAAGGATAGTCTCTTCAACAAATGGTGTTGGGGAAACTGGATATCCACATGCAAAAGAATAAAATTGAACTTCTACTTTATATCATATATATAATTAATTCAAGATGGATTTTTGAACATTAAGACCTGAAACCATAAACGTCCCAGAAGCAAACACAGGAAAAAGGCTTCATGACATTCGTCTTGGCAATAATTTCATGAATGCAACTCCAAAAATACAGACAAGAACAACAATAACTATAGTAGGACTACATCAAACTAAAATGCTTCTACTCAGTAAAGGAAACAATCAATAGAATGAAACGACAACATATGGAATGGGAGAAAACATCTGAAAACTATATGTTTGAAGAAGGGTTAATTTCCAAAATATATAAGGAACTCCTACAAATCAATAGCAAAAACACTAAAAGCCTGATTAAAATAACTAATACCCAATGGGCTAAGGAACTGAACAGATATTTCTCAAAAAAAAAAAAAGAAACACAAGTGGCCAACAAGTATATGAAAAGGTGATCATCATCACTAATCAGCAGGTAAATGCAAATCAAAATCACAATGACATATCATCTTATACTTGTCATGATAGTTATTATGAACAAACAAAGTTAGTTTTGGGGAGGATGTGGAGAAACTGGAAACCTTGTACATTATCGCTGACAGTGCAAAATGGTACGCTTGCTATGGGAAACAGTAGGGATGTTCCTCAAAAAAATTAAGAAAATAAAACTACCTTATGATCCAGCAATGTAGCTCTGGGGTTAATTCAAAAGAACTGAATCAAGAACTTAAAGGGGTATTAGCAAACCCAAGTTCACTTCAGTATTTTTCATAATAGCCAAGATATAGAAACAAACTGAATGTCAATTGACAGATGAATGGATAAGGACAGTGTGTGTGTGTGTATATATATATATATATATATATATATCAACAATATATATACATATATATGTGTATATATATATATATATATATATCTTGAGAGTCCCTTGGACTGAAAGGAGATCCAACCAGTCCATTCTGAAGGAGATCAGCCCTGGGATTTCTTTGGAAGGAATGATGCTAAAGCTGAAACTCCAGTACTTTGGCCACCTCATGCAAAGAGTTGACTCATTGGAAAAGACTCTGATGCTGGGAGGGATTGGGGACAGGAGGAGAAGGGGATGACAGAGGATGAGATGGCTGGATGGCATCACTGAATCGATGGACGTGAGTCTGAGTGAACTCCAGGAGTTGGTGATGGACAGGGAGGCCTGGCGTGCTGCGATTCATGGGGTCACAAAGAGTCGGACACGACTGAGCGACTGATCTGATCTGATCTGATCTGATGTATATATATTGGTTCCCTGGTGGCTCAGCAGTAAAGACTCTGCCTGCAATTCAGGAGACGCAAGTCAGAAAGATCCACTGGAGAAGGAAATGGCAACCCACTCCTGTATTCTTGCCTGGGAAATCCCATGGACAGAGAAGTCTGGCAGGCTACAGTCCAAGGGGTTGCAAAAGAATCAGATACAACTTAGCGACTAAACAACAGCAAAAAATACACACACATATATACCAGAATATTATTTAGCCTCATAAAGGAAGGAAACCATGACAATTGTAGCCACTTGGATGAACCTTAAGGACATCATACTAAGTGAAATAAGTCAGTCACATAAAGACAAATACTACATGATTCCACTTCTATGACATATCTAAAATAGATTCATAGAATCAAAGAATGGAATGGTGTTTGAAAGGGGCTAGGAGGAGGAAGACATGTGGACTTACTAATCAACAAGCGTATAGTTTCAGTTCAGCAAGATGAGTAAGTTCTAGAGATCTGCTATACAACCCTGTACCTATTATTAACAATATAGTATTGGATAATTAAAAATTTATGAAGCGATTTATGAGCTTCCCTTGTAGCTCAGCTGATAAAGAATTGCCTGCAATGCAGGAGACCTAGGTTCGATCCCTGGGTTAGGAAGATCCCCTGGAGAAGGGAAAGGCTACCCACTCCAGTATTCTGGCCTAGAGAATTCCATGGACTGTATAGTCCATGGAGTCGCAAAGAGTCAGACACGAATGAGCAACTTTCACTTTCAATTAAAAATTTATGAAGAGAGTAGACTTCAGTCTGTGTCCTTACCACAGTAAAATTTTATAACACAAAAGACAAAACAATGAGGATTCAGAAGAAAAAGTTCCTTCTCTCATTTTTGCTTGTTTTGTATCAACCTCTCTGGTAGCAATATCAGGCCCAGGATTGCTATGAAGAGCACATGAGATGTATGTGAAAGGAACCAAATTTAGTCATTTTGCCCACTCTGATAACTAGACAGGTTTCCATATATAGCATGCCATCAGAGTGATCAGTCTCTCAAGAATTGGGAAAAATATTTGAGCATTAATGTCATTCTTAGTCACTCACATTTATTTTTAAATAAATTAGTTAATAATTTTAAAAGTGCTGGGACCAGTAATGTGAACATAATTAGACATACACAGTATTTGTTAAATCTATACAATACAATAAACATTAAATATCTACTATGTTCAAGGTCAGGGGTCTAAAGATAGAACAAAGTCATGATGTACTTTTGCTTTTATTATTATATGTTTTAGGTCATTTAAAAGATGTGCATATGGATATAAGAATAATAAAATGCAATTTGGGAGTAGTTTTAAAAATTTACCATGCATAGCTCATGGTTATGATTCACCTTTCAAAAATATTATTTTACTTATATTAGTTAATTATATCATGATTTTTGATATTAAAAACATCAGAACAATTCTCATCTAGGCTGTTTTGAAAATTTCAGCATAATTTTTAAAAATTGCCTTAAAAAGTATGTGATTTTCATAATTCTAAAAAATATATGTACCCCAGTGTTCACTGCAGCACTATTTACAACAGCCAGGACATAGAAGCAACCTAGTTGTCCATTAACAGATGAACGGATAAAGAAGTAGTGGTACATGTATACGATGGAATATTACTCAACCATTAAAAGGAATTAATCAGAGTCAGTTCTAGTGAGGTAGATGAACCTGGGGCCTGTTATACAGAGTGAAGTAAATCAGAAAGAGAAAAACAAATATCGTATACTAATGCATACAGATGCAATCTAGAAAAATGGTGAAAAGTGAAAGTGTTAGTCATTCAGTTGTGTCCAACTCTTTGTGGCCTCATGGGCTATAGCCTGCCAGGCTGTTCTGTCCATGGAATTCTCCAGGCAAGAATACTGGAGTGGGCTGCCATTCCCTTCTCCAGGGGATCTTCCCAACCCAGGGATGGAATCCGAGTCTCCTGCATGGCAGGCAGATTCTTTACCATCTGAGTCAGCAGGGAAGAATTTTCACTTTCACTCCATACTGATGAACCTATTTGTAGGGCAGTAATAGAGACACAGACATAGAGAACAAACTTGTGGACACTGCAGGGCAAGGAGAGGGTGGGACTAATTGAGAGAGTAGCCCTGAAACATATACAGTGCCATACATAAAATAGATAGCCAGTGCGAATTTGCTTAACCCAGTGCTCTGGTGCTCTGTGACAACCTAGAGGGC
The DNA here is from genome assembly GCF_019923935.1 of Bubalus bubalis. Classification (NCBI taxonomy): domain Eukaryota; kingdom Metazoa; phylum Chordata; class Mammalia; order Artiodactyla; family Bovidae; genus Bubalus; species Bubalus bubalis. The sequence continues at coordinate 77,433,657 of NC_059163.1, forward strand.
TGGGATGGGGTGAGAGGTGGGAGGGAGGTTCAAAAGGGAGGGAACATATGTATACCTATAGTTGATTCATGTTGATCTATGAGAGAAACCAACACAGCATTGAAAAGCAATTACCCACCAATTAAAAATAAATAAATTTTAAAAACAAAACAACAAAATAAAGTTATTCTAACAGATAAAGTATGGGGTTTTGTTGTGGTCAGCTTTCTTTTAAAAGAAACCCAGTTTCTATAACTGGGTTTTAGTGAAGGTATAAGATCAGAGTTTAACATATTTTCAACAGCAAAAGTTTGGTCTGTATGACAGCAGTTAACTGGTTATAATTTTTAAAATGTAATACTCTATGCCAAGAGCTAGCATGCAGCTATTTACAAAGGGAGCATATGCATTTTTACTTGCAATCTGACCAATGAGGCTATGATTATTTAAATCAGCCACGCAACAGAATAAAATAATGGCTTACCCTCATACTGTTGCTGTAATGCTCTAACAGGCAAATTTGGATCACACCACTTATCTCCTGAAAAAAAAATTCCTCAAAGGTCCCTAATCCCTGCAAAATAAAATTTTTGGTCCAAGCACTTTGTGAGGTCCCTATTAATACATTTTTGCTTCGGAAACGGTGCCCACTGCAGGCCCCAGCCAAAATAGCCCTCTGAAGCATATTGCACTTCCCCATGTTCTGTTCATCCTCCAAATCTGTAGGTGTGTGTGCATGCATGCGTGTCTGTGTGTGTCTCCTTACATGGGGATGGGCCAACAAATTTCTATCCGTATCCCTCTCAGCTCAGGAATTATATTCTAATTATGTTACTAAGCAAAATACCCACCCAAAGATGTTTCATGTTTACAGGATATAGACAAATTGTAATCATGTAATATAAATGACAGCATGGTTACAAATTTAAGGTAAAAAGATTCCCATATTGTTTATCATAGAGTAAAAAATATTCAGGACAGTTGGACAAGTGGTTGTGCAAATTAAAAAAACAACAAAATTTTTACCAGAGAGTCTCTGAGCCATTATGGTTTTACTATTCAAATATCCAGCCACTACCAACAGTAACAAAACCTTAAGATCATTATTTCAAGACCGCCTGTGAACTATTAAGATATATAAAGAAAAAGAAATTGCTCTGTCCAAGATTACTGCCATCAGCTACTACAGTGTAGACCTCAGTGCTTTATTTACAGAACTCCCTATTGACAAATGATAGAATTGCATAATGAGTATACAAATGTCTTTTCAAGAACAGATCTTGAAGGCTGTTTCTATAATAATGCCTTCTGGCTGAATGATCAAAATGCAGTGTGCTGACAGGAGGGACAAGAACGCACATGGGCTTTGTTGGCTTCTAATGGATTCCATTTCTAGAAGCATGAAAAAGATGGAAACTAAAGTACCTTAGTAGGATTTGGATCTCTCGCTCCATGTGGTCCTACAATTTGAAGAATAGCAGGATATGTGGACAGTAGTTTTCTGTTTATAAGGGATCAGAGTTCTTTAAAAAATTCCCATTTAATAGACAAGATTAGTAGGTTGCTTGGAGAGGTGTAACGCTACAGACATATCCATGGGGGTAAAAACCTTGTTATTTTGAAATAGTAACCCAAAAGACTCTAAAACAGGGATTTTATAGAATTTCCATTTTTTTTCCATAGAAATTTTTAAGTAAAGACTGAAACATTTAAAAAAATAAGACACTTTCTTAAAATAGGGTGTATCCTGTAAAAATAGTCAAAGTTTTATTTTTCTCAGTAGTTATGTTTTTTCAAATTTATTTTCATCGCTTTTCTCATTGAAAACTCTATACCTGCCTGACTTTAAACAAAGGGTTGTTAATACACCATCAGAAGTAGTCAAACGAAGGCAGGCCTCACACTTTGCATGAGTTGCAAAGAATCATTTTATTGTGTTTTTGAGGCTGTTGCTAATGCAACCAAGAAAAACATCATCATAATTATAATAAAATAATACCACCATAACCAACTATTTTTAATTAAGTCACGCTATACAAAGGCAATCTGCATACAGATGCAAGCACAATGGGATGTGATTGATTCAGCCCTGTTGGCTGTCCCAAGAAAGAGTGCTGCCCTCAGACCCTGTGATCAGCAATATAGCCAATGTTAATGCATGGGGCTTGCAAGGCAAAACCACTAATACTGGTTCAGCTTGACAAGTCACGAATCGTCTGTAATGAGCAAAACTTTCAAAGTATAAAAAATGATAATGGCTTCATCCTCTTGTACAGAAAGCTCTTGCAGAAAGAAAAGTATGAAAGGAGGTACAGCATGACTAAAGCACGCAAGCCTAAACTGTAGTGTCTGAAAACCGCATAACTCAAGTGGTTCAGTCGTTTATATTAGCTTCCTGGGTATATTTGCACATGGGCCAGTTACCTGAAACAGAGTCAGAGGGCCCCCAAATAAGCCAGGGTAGCTACTCTCAATCAACCAAGAAGGTACAGATGGAATAAAGAAAATCAAGTAGGCAAGGTTTTAAAGATTTTCAAGATTCAAGAGCAAAAAGCACCTATGGGAAAACTTACTAACTGCAGATAATAATGTCAATACTTTGCTTGCCAGAAGATAACTGCACCCTTACATCTGGTTAATGTTTCCCATTGGCCCAAGAACTCACCCCCAAGGGTCAGGATACTGAAGGGATCAAAAGGCAAGAAATCTAATCAAGCTTCAATTTCCTCAGCAGACTCTCAAAATGGAAGAAACCTGAAGAAATTCAAATAGTATGAGCAAGGAAACACTTATATGTGTTTCTTAATTATTAGCTATAAACATCTCTTATACTGACAACTATTATTCTGTCAATTTCACCAAAGAACACAGGTTTGTAGTCTCCAGTGGACTAATGGGTGATAGCTGATATCCCTTATAATATTGCCTTCCTAGCTCTGATTTCAGTATCCTGTTTCTTCCTATAAAGGGGTCAGCACACTAACATCAATGATACTTTTTAGAACATATTTTTATAAGAATTAAGTTATCTCAAAACAAATAATGGACAGAAAACATGTACAAAGATGCCAAGAAATCTTTACTGAGTCTGCCCTGTAAAAGAAGCACATCCAGAAACCTCTCTGACAATATGAGTCAGTTTAGGAATTATCAGCACCTACAATTCAGAAAGATAACCATCATTGATTCAAATATTTGATCATCAGTACTACACAGTTAATAAATCAGATACCACATCGAAACATACTATTAACCACATATTTTAAATTATTGAGATTTTTCAACAACATAGTTTCAACAAATAAATTGTTTCATGAAAATTCCACCTTCAGTCTAATACATCAGCCATGAAAGCAATTTATCTGCTGAACAATGCAGTCAGCTTCTCCAAAGAATGTACTTTCTATGCCAAATAAGATGTTTTCCACAGTTAAATAAACACTTGGTGCAATGAAATTACTAGCAGTTCTCTTGGTGGTCTCTGATCATGTGCATTTCCCTGCCTGTTACATCTCCATCTGACACACTTTGACTATTGTTCAAAAGAGTCATTTCACGCATCAGGAATACTATGATGTTTCTGAAATGGGTTATGTGCATTCTGGTTGATGTACTTTAGAAAATTACCAGATTATCACCAACAAGAGAAGCCTAGAGTATCACATGCATGCTTTTATAATGAGTTCTGTGGTTTAATTTATATAGAAAAAGAGTTATACCAACAACTCAAACTAATAGTTTTTATAAAAAGGCTTTTTGGCCTTTAGAAGCAAACAGATATCTGTGATAAAAGCAACTTGTCTGGATACTCCCTGAGGCACAGTGTATTTTCCATCCTTAAATGGATTATTTATGAGTACTATAAAATTACAATCCTGGAAACAAAATTATGGAAGATTATGTATTCTGGGAATGTGGGGTTTATGTTTCGATTCACTTGAAAATTAGCTTGAAAGCAATCAGGTACTGTTCTACGAATTTCTTAGCATATATTTAAGTGATGAGTTTCAGTAATTTTCAACAAAATAACAAAAACAAAAGCAGTTTTTTTTTTTTTTTAATTTTAGGATCGGTGTAATTAACAGTATCTTCTAAAAACATAAAAGATCTTTTTCAAAATGTTCAACAATTATGAGTCTGAAAAAACTGAGCTGATACTTTCAAAGTTGTTTTAATTATGTTTCATTTTAATACATTTTAATTTTAAAATGTCAATTAAAGAGACCTAACATTTAGATGGAGCCTAGGACAAGACCTTAAACTAGTTCATTCTTCAATGCAGAAGTAAGCCTACAGTGCCACAGTAACTTTGTGATGTATTTTTCAAAAGGCTTTTCAAGTCAACCTGCTGGGTGATTTTAGAAACTCAATTCAGGTCCTGGAACCCCTCTGTCAGAAGATATCAAAGCCTATATAACTTGCACCCTAGTACTATCTCTCTATCATTTTTCCTATAGTCCACAGCAAAGCATTAGCCTGGAAAATAATGTGATAGTCTTCACCACAACCATGTTATTATTTTATGTTTAAAGATGCTTATTGGTGAAGATCAATAGGATCAATTATTCACTGCATCACAGCTTTCCTCCTCGAATATTACTTACCTAGAAAATTGAAATTCTGCATTTCAATAAGACAGCTGACTTTGTATTTAATTAGAATAGTGAGGTTAAATTTTGGAATAATGAATTCTGATCAAGCAAAATTGTCTAGTCTATAAAGGTGATCTAAGTTTCTGTCAGGGAGAGATATATTAGGGTTATATGCTAACCTTTTTTTTCCTGAAGTGGAATATGATCAAAGAAGTCTGGAAACCCCTGGAGAGTTTTGAATTCTAACTTCTGACAGAGCAAAACCTCATTCATTTGACTGTGTAAAGCTAGCTGGTGTTCTTATATGGAAAGAGTAGAATTCTAGGTAATTTAAGCAGGGAGGAAATGTACAAGAAGACTGAAGAACCAGGCTCAAAAGCAAGGAAGAAGATACTCGGTTTTGTCCAAAGAAGTCAGACATCCGTAAGTATCTGTCCATTGGGAAACAAAGAGGAGTGAATAAGGCCACAGGCACCAGCGGCTTTGCTGCCAAGGGTTTCTGCCAGCTTCTCACTGGCATAAACTCTCGTATCTGTACCTCCTCTTTAACATCTCATTTATTAATAGATTCCAAGTACCAGATAGGAATATCTAAGGCTTCAAATAAGACCTGTGCTCATCCCTCTGGTTATTAAAACTTCAACAAAGTGAGCGTCTGGACCTTTCCACTTTTGTTTGGGAAAGTATGATAATTAGGATGAGCTAGATTATGCTATAATATAAGAACAAAACATTCACAAAATCTCAGTGACTAAAAAACAAAGAAATTTTACTTCTCATTCTCTGTACAATCCCCATTGTTCATCAGCTGAGGACACTGCTACATGCTGTATTCACCCAAATGAAGATGGCCACGTGATCTAGTTGCCATGTCAGAGAAAAGCAGCCACAGAATGATGCTTATCAAGTGGAGTCCAAGGAATCCTGGGGTTTTGCAAGTTCAAAACTATTTTTGTAATAATACTAAAGTGTTATTTGGCTATTTTTTGTACAGCAACTCATCTTTGATAGTAATAATCACAATAATATATTGATGGTATCCCATAATAATAATTAAAATATATTAATGATGGTAATAACACCTCTTATAGCAATTTACAGTTATAAATTATAGGCACAGAAATGATCTCATTTGATTATCTTATTCTTGAAAGGTAAGTACTAATAGTTACCCACCACATACGCACAAACATACACACACATAAACTTTAATGATAAGGAGACCAATTAAAAATAAATAAATTTTTTAAAAGATAAGGAGACTGAAAATAGGCATTTTAAAGTTCAAGCTATAATGAACTAAAGTGTTAGTTGCTCAGTCATGTCCGACTCTGTGCAACCACATGGACTGAAGCCCACCAGGCTCCCTGGTAAATGGGATTCTCCAGGCAAGAATTACTGGAGTGGGTCGCCATGCCCTTCTCCAGGAGATGTTTCTGACCCAGGGACCTAACCCGGCTCTCCTGCATTACAGGCAGATTCCTTACTGTCTTGAGCCACCAAGGAAGCCTTACATTAATGAATTAACTACTAATGATAATAATGAACTAACTACATTTTTTAAAACATCCATTTTGTTCATATCTCCACAATATTTTTAATCCTGCTCCGGCAGAATACAGTCCATGGAGTCACAAAGAGTCAGACACAACTGAGCATGCACACACACACTGACTGGAATTTCACTTCTCTTTTTTCAATCTGATTTTTCTGTTAATGACCTAAATGTATTTTTAATTATCTTTAATTGGGTAATTTTTTTTCTTCTTTTGAGTTTTGTGAATTCTTCATCCTAGATACAAGTTCACTATTAAATATAAGATTTGCAAATATGTTCTAGTTTGTGGCTTCTCTTTTCATTCTTTAACAGTGCCATTCAAAGACTGGAAGTTTTACATTTTAATAAAGTCAAGGGTTCCAATTGGTCTTTTCAAACTGTGCTTTTGGTATCACTCTTTAGAAATCTTTGCATTATGTCTTTGGGCAGAAAGTATGATATTCTATGTGGATTTTTTTATAGGCTTCATGTACCATCTTGAGAAATGTCCTTTACTTCTTAGTTTCATGAAGATTTTTATCAGGAAAGGATGTTAGATTTTGTCAAGTTCTTTTTCTATCAGTGTAGAGATGAATATACGGTCTTTCTTTTTTAGCTTGTTACTATGATGAATTAAGGCTATGGTTTTTCCAGTGGTTGTGTATGGATGTGAGTGTTGGACTATAAAGAAAGCTGAGTGCCGAAGAATTGATGCTTTTGAACTGTGGTGTTGGAGAAGACTCTTGAGAGTCCCTTGGACTGCAAGGAGATCCAACCAGTCCACCCTAAAGGAGATCAGTCCTAGGTGTTCACTGGAAGGACTGATGTTGAAGCTGAAAGTCCAATCCTTTGGCCACCTGATGCAAAGAGCTGACTAATTGGAAAGGACCCTGATGCTGGGAAAGATTGAGGGCAGGAGGAGAAGGGGATGACGGAGGATATGATGGTTGGATGGCATCACCAACTCAATGGACATGCGTTTGGGTGGACTCTGGGAGTTGGTGATGGACAGGCAGGCCTGGAGTGCTGTGGTTCATGGGATTGCAAAGAGTCGGACATGACTGAGTGACTGAACTGAACTGATGATGAATTACATTGATTCAGAGGGTGGTAACTTAAAATAACACCAACTTTAAAGTGCAGTGAAGTCTCTCAGGGTCAAAATCATGGTGTCAGCAGAGCTGAATTCCACTCTGGCACTAGGGGAGAATAAACTTCCAGGCTTATTCAGGTTCCTGGCAGAATTCACTTAAACGTGTGGTTCTAGGACTGGAGTTTTTCCTTGTTGTGTCAGCTGGGACCTCCTGTGGCTTCTGGAGGCCTCACTCTGGACCTTTCAGATGGGGCCCCACGTTTTGGAACCAGCAAGGGCACATGGATTCCTACTCAAGCTGCCATATTTCCTTTGCCTCTTCCTTTTGCATTTTTATTTTCTTCCCAATTAATACACGGTGGAATTTTCCAGAGGTCACATGACACTGCAAAATTTCAACAGACTGAATACAGAAGCTGATACGAGCCTCTAACCTACCTCTTTTAAAACAAAAATAAGTTTGAAAAAATGTAAAACAATGCTACTCTTTTCACTTTTTTAGTGTATGTGTGTATATTTATATATACCATATGTACTACATATGTAAACATATATATATATATATATATAGTGTGTGTCTGAAAGTTACTTAGTCATGTCTAACTTTTTGCAACCCCATGGACTGTAGCCCAACAGGCTCCTCTGTCTATGAAATTCTCCAGGCCACAATACTGGAGGGAATTGCCATTCCCTCTCCAGGGGATCTTCCTGACCTAGGGATGGAACCTGGGTCTCCTGTACTGCATGCGGATTTTTTACTATCTGAGCCACCGGGGAAGCCCATACCACCTATACATATAATATATACTACTAAGAAAAGGGTATGTAATGGGTTTGTTTTACTATTTTAAATGATTTTTACACATTTAAAAATTTTCTGTTTCAAGTTTTAATGCAGTAAATATAGATATAAATATAACATATAGACAATGTATAGCTATAGCTAATCAACATAAACCAAATCTTTTTACAAACTTCAAAAATTTATAAGACTGTAAAGGGGTCTTGTGACAAAAAATATTAAAGTTTAAGAACAGCTCTAGTGAGTCTCACAACAGCAATGAAATGATCGGACTGAGAAAATGCCCTCATCGCTGCTCACACCTGACTGGCCAGAAGTAGTAATGGACCCATCCTACTGGAAGGCAGTCAAAAAATTCTATCTTGTAGGGCAGAGAACTGGAAATAATAAGAAAACATTAATGACTCTGCCACAAAAGGCAAACCCTGCCTTCACCAAGAGTCACTTGTTTCCCCCAAAAGAAAAGTATACAAGAGGCTGGGGTGAACCTATTTACAAAGCAGAAATAGAGTCACAGATGCAGAAAACAAACATGGTTACAAAGGAAGAAAGGGGGAAGGGATAAATTGGGAAATTGGGATAGACATTTATATATATTACATATTACTATATATAATCTAGATAACTAACAAAAACCTACTGTATAGAACTCTACTCAATATTCTATAATGATCTATCTGAGAACAGAATCTAAAAAAAGAGTGGATATATGTACATGTAAAAATGATTCACTTTGCTTTACAGCAGAAACTAGCACAGCAGTTCAGTTTAGTTCAGTCACTCAGTTGTGTCCAACTCTTTGCGACCGCATGGACTGAAGCACACCAGGCCTCCCTGTCTATCACCAACTCCTGGAGCTTATTCAAACTCATGCCCATCGAGTCAGTGATACCATCCAACCATCTCATCCTCTGTCATCCCCTTCTCCTCCTGCCTTCAATCTTTCCCAGTATCACAGTCTTTTCCAGTGAATCAGTTCTTCGCATCAGATGGCCAAAGTACTAGAGTTTCAGCTTCAAAATCAGTCCCTCCAACGAATATTCAGGGCTGATTTCCTTTAGGATGGACTGGTTGGATCTCCTTGCAGTCCAAGGGACTCTCAAGAGTCTTTTCCAACACCACAGTTCAAAAGCATCAATTCTTTGGCGCTCAGTTTTCTTTATAGTCCAACTTTCACATCCATACATGACTACTGGAAAAAACATAGCTTTGAATAGACAGACCTTTGCTGGCAAAGTAATGTCTCTGCTATTTAATATGCTGTCTAGGTTGGTCATAACTTTTCTTCCAAGGTGCGTCTTTTAATTTCATGGCTACAGTCACCATCTGCAGTGATTTTGGAGCCCAAAAAATAAAGTCTGTCACTGTTTGCATTGTTTCCCCAACTATTTGTCACAAAGTGATGGGACCAGAGGCCATGATCATAGTTTTCTGAGTGTTGAGTTTTCCGCCAGCTTTTTTACTCTCCTCTTTCACTTTCATCAAGAGGCTCTTCAGTTCTTCTTTGTTTTCTGCTATAAGTGTGGTGTCATCTGCATATCTGAGGTTATTGATATTTCTCACAGCAACCTTGATTCTAGCTTGTACTTCACCCAGCCCAGAGTTTCTCATGATGTACTCTGCATATAAGTTAAATAAGCTGAGTGACAATATACAGCCTTGACATACTCATTTACCAATTTGGAACCAGTTTGTTGTTCCATGTCCAGTTCTAAATGTTGCTTCTTGACCTGCATACAGATTTCTCAGGTCAAACAGGTCAGGTGGTCTGGTATTCCATCTCTTGAAGAATTTCCCAGTTTGTTGTGATCCACACAGTCAAAGGCTTTGGTGTAGACAATAAAGCAGAAGTAGATGTTTTCCTGGAACTTTTTTGATTTTTCGATGATCCAACAGAAGTTGGCAATTTGATCTCTGGTTCCCTTGCCTTTTCAAAATCCAGCTTGAACACCTGGAATTTTACAGTTCACATAGTGTTGAAGCCTGGCTTGGAGAATTTTGAGTATTACTTTGCTAGCATGTGAGATGAGTGCATTGTGTGGGTAGTTTGAACATTCTTTAGCATTGCCTTTCTTTGGGGTTGGAATGGAACCCAACCTTTTCCAGTCCTATGGCCACTGCTGAGTTTTCAAAATTTTCTGGCATATTGAGTGCAGCACTTTCACAGCATCATCTTTCAGGATTTGAAATAGCTCAACTGGAATTCCATCACTTCCACTAGCCTTGTTCATAGTGATGCTTCCTAAGGCCCACTTGACTTTGAATTCCAAGATGTCTGGCTCTAGGTGAGTGATCACACCATCATGGTTATCTGGATCATTAAGATCTTTTCTGTATAGTTCTTCTGTGTATTCTTGTCACCTTTTCTTAATATCTTCTGCTTCTGTTAAGTCCATATCATTTCTGTCCTTTATTGTGCCCATCTTTGCATGAAATGTTCCCTTGGTATCCCTAGTTTTCTTGAAGAGATCTCTAGTCTTTCCCATTCTGTTGTTTTCCTCTATTTCTTTGCACTGATCACTGAGGAAGGCTTTCTTATCTCTCCTTGGTATTCTTTGGAACTCTGCATTCAAATGGGTATATCTTTCCTTTTCTTCTTTGCCTTTCATGTCTTCTCTTTTCTCAGCTATTTGTAAGGCCTCTTCAGTTCAGTTTAGTTCAGTCACTCAGTCGTGTCTCACTCTTTGCAACCCCATGGACTGCAGCACACCAGGATTCCCTGTCCATCATCAACTCCTATTGTTTACCCAAACTCATTTCCATTGAGTCGGTGATGCCATCCAACCATCTCATCCTCTGTCATCCCCTTCTCCTTCTGCCCTCAATCTTTCCCAGCATCAGGGTCTTTTCAAATGAGTCAGCTCTTTGCATCAGGTGGCCAAAGGATTGGACTTTCAGCTTCAACATCAGTCCTTCCAGTGAACACCCAGGACTGATCTCCTTTAGAATGGACTGGTTGGATCTCCTTGCAGTCCAAGGGACTCTCAAGAGTCTTCTTCAACACCACAGTTCAAAAGCATCAATTCTTCAGCGCTCAGCTTTCTTTACAGTCCAACACTCACATCCATACATGACTACTGGAAAAACAATACCCTTGACTAGATGGACCTTAGTTGGCAAAGTAACGTCTCTGCTATTTAATATGCTGTCTAGGTTGGTCATAACTTTCCTTCCAAGGAGTAAGTGTCTTCTAATTTCATGGCAGCAGTCACCATCTGCAGTGATTTTGGAGCCCAGAAAAATAAAGTCAGCCACTGTTTCCACTGTTTCCCCATCTATTTTCATGAAGTGATGGGACCAGATGCCATGATCTTCGTTTTCTGAATGTTGAACTTTAAGCCTACTTTTTCACTCTCCTCTTTCACTTTCATCAAGAGGCTCTTTAGTTCTTCTTCACTTTCTGCCATAAAGGTAGTGTCATCTGCATATCTGAAGTTACTGATATTTCTCCCGGCAATCTTGATTCCAGCTTGTGCTTCATCCAGCACAGCGTTTCTCATGAGGTACTCTGCATGTAAGTTAAATAAGCAGGGTGACAATATACAGCTTTGACATACTCCTTTCCCTATTTGGAACCAGTCTGTTGTTCCATGTCCAGTTCTAACTGTTGCTTCCTGACCTGCATACCAATTTCTCAAGAGGCAGGTCAGGTGGTCTGGTATTCCCATCTCTTTCAGGATTTTCTACAGTTTATTGTGATCCACACAGTCAAAGGCTTTGTCATAGTCAATAAAGCAGAAATAAATGTTTTTCTGAAACTCTCTTGCTTTTTCAATGATCCAGTGGATGCTGGCAATTTAATCTCTGGTTCCTCTGCCTTTTCTAAATCCAGCTTGAACATCTGGAAGTTCACGGTTCACATATTGCTGAAGCCTGGCTTGGAGAATTTTGACCATTACTTTGCTAGCGCTTTTTGTCTAAGGCACCTTCTCAGTCATTTTGCTTTTTGCATTTCTTTTTCTTGGGGATGGTCATCATTGCCTCTTGTACAATATCAGGAACCTCTATCCATAGTTCTTCAGGCACTCTGTCTATCAGATTTAATCTCTTGCACCTATTTGTCACTTCTACTGTATAATCATAAGGGATTTGATTTAGGTCATACTTGAATATTCTAGTGGTTTTCCCTACTTTCTCCAATTTAAGTCTGAATTTGGCAATAAGGAGTTCATGATCTGAGCCACAGTCAGCTCCCAGTCTTGTTTTTGCTGACTGTATAGAGCTTCTCCATCTTGGGCTGCAAAGATTATAATCAATCGGATTTTGGTGTTGACCATCTGGTGATGTCCATGTGTAGTATTCTCTTGTGTTGTAGGAAGAGGGTGTTTGCTATGACCAGTGCGTTCTCTTGGCAAAACTCTGTTAGCCTTTGACTGGCTTCATTTTGTACTCGTTAGTACAAAACAAAACTAACACAGCACTGTAAATCAACTATACTCCAATAAAGAATTAAAGAAAAATGAGACCAAGAAGCTAAAACTATAACAAAAGCCCACCACGTACTTTGTGTGTTCACCTACATGGGCTTCAATATGTGGAACATACTACCTTTCAATACCTCCAATTAGAACCAATACTTAAAACTGTCTGCATACAAGAGAGGTCATGATGTATCATCCACAGTCTGATATCTCTCTGTTATTTTGGTCCTGTTGGTGATAAATCTGAGATTATTCTCTTAAAAATTTATATATTGACATTTTCAGATTATGCCTGGTATCACTCTATCCCAATATTTGTTAAGGAGAGATATGACTGTATGATACACAGAAATAGTTCTCAATAATTTGTGTCGGAGAACCCAAGAGCAGATTTTTTATTTTGTTTAAAAATGGATAAATGAGGTTCACATATCATACCTTTAATTTCTTCTATTGCAGGCTCATCATTATCCCTATTTCAGTAAGTTTAATTCAGTTTGTAAAACCTAAAACGTTGCTTAGTGAAGAAATACTTTCTGAGTAATTTTCATTTGGGATCTTTTGTAAAGATACGCATTTTTAACACTAACATAAACTTTTATCAAAGAAACAGGTTTAGTATAAATGATATTTACATCTCAGATGAAGCCATAGACCTTATATTACTGAGGTTAGTAAAGAGTAAAGCCTGTGAAAAACGAATTCCAACTGTTGTCAGTTTTCTTGTCTTCTTTTAATTGGCTAATTTCAATTGACTCTGTATGGGAAAACCAGAAAATTCAGCTTACCATAATTATATTAAAAAACAGTCAATAAGCTTTCAGTAAATTATTGCCAAATTATTCTCCTGTGAATCAACTGTGTGAGTTTTTATACATTTACACATGCATTGTATATATTATGGTATTTATTTGGAGGGAGGTCAAAGGTCTCTTTGATTAATTCTTTTTTTTTCCCTGGGGTTTGGCCAGAACTGAAATTAAATGAAGCATAGTTTCTAAATAAATAAGATTTTTACTAAATTTGAGAAGATACATTATCCAATTGTGACCAAAGAAACCAAAAAGGACACACAAATAGATATATAGTGTAAGTAGAACTTGCAGAAAGAAGACAAAGAAACTGCATAGTTTTATCTCTGCTAAAATGAAAACTGTGTTCATTTTGCTCCTTTATTCTACAAAAAGAACAATTATTTAACAAGCATGATGCAATGACATGAGTTACAGAAATGAAAATCAGAAATCCTAAATTTTAATTGGTAGTTCCTAAGAGCCTGGATTAAAACTCAACATTAAAAAGACTAAGATCATGGCATGGGTCCCATCACTTCGTAGAAAATATTAATAGAAGCGGAAAAGTTGAAGCAGTGTCAGATTTTCTTTTCTTGGGCTCCAAAAGTCACTGCAGGTGGTGACTGCAGCCATGAAATTAAAAGACACTTACTCCTTGGAAGAAAAGCTATGACAAACCTAGATAGCATATTAAAAAGCAGAGATATCACTTTGCCGACAAACATGGTGCTGGAGAAGACTCTTGATAGTCCCTTGGACTGCAAGGAGTTCAAACTCTTCAATCCTAAAGGAAATAAATCCTGAATATTCACTGGAAGGCTTGATGCTGAAGCTCCAATACTTGGGCCACCTGATGCAAAGAGCCAATCCATTACAAAAGATCCTGATGCTGGGAAAGATTGAAGGCAAAAAGAGAAGGAAGCGACAGATGATGAGATAGTTAGCTAACATCATCAACTCAATGGACATGAGTTTAAGCAAACTCTGGGAGATAGTTAAGGACTGGAAAGCCTGGCGTGCTGCAGTCCATGGGGTCGCAGGTCAGACATGACTTAGCAACTAAACAACAATAGCAAGTACCTGGCATGTGCTGTTGGGCCTGCAAACATTTTTCCATTTAATGCCTCTTAAGACCCTGATTGGCTTCCCTGGTGGCTCAGAGGGTAAGGCATCTGCCTGCAATGTGGGAGACCCAGGTTCGATCCCTGGGTTGGGAAGTTCCCCTGGAGAAGGAAATGCCAACCCACTCCAGTATTCTTGCCTGGAGAATCCCATGGACATGTAGGCTGATAGGCTACAGTCCATGGGGTCACAAAGAGTCAGACACGACTGAGCGACTTCCCTTCACTTCAAGACCCTGAGAGGTAAATGCAGCCATTATCTTGATTTCACATATGAACAACTTGAGGCTAAGCAAGTTAAGGTCCAGATCTGAGTGCAAAGGCTGCATAACTAATTGCTCATTTTACTCCACTGCTTTCCCTTTAATGTTTTCAGGACCTATGACCTTGGCCAAGTTACATAACTTCTGCAAACCTCACTGATTTATTCATCTCTCCATTAATCCATTTATTAATTTCTTCACAAATTCTTTCAATAAATAGTTACTGAGCACCTACTGAGAGCCATTCACTGGACAAAGAACTACAAAGACTTGTTTATAAAAAGAAAAGTTAAAAATGTCATAGGGGTCAGATGAAATTATATACTAAAGAGGTTTTATAGTCTAAAATGCCAGTCAGGCCACAGCTACTTCTGATAAAAACTGCCATGGATATATTGCCATCATTGTCCTGGTACCATATGATTTTCATCACACCCATCCAAGCCAGAGCTTACTGTTGTCCTCAAAACAGCTCCTTATCCTGGGCAGTGAACTGATCTGATACAACAAATCTTCTCAGTGGGTACCCATCATCTTGGAGAATGACTCATCAGTCAAATCAAGTGAGTGAGTCATTCCTATATCAGCAAGTTGGAATGTGGGATGCCCAAAATGAGATTCTCAGAAAGTAGAAGCAGCAGAAGCAGACAGGCTAGCAGAATGGGTGTAAAGACTTGGGAAATTACACGGCATTCTAGAGAACATTCCAATTTTTGATGATGTCTATTTATACCCATGACTTTTCTTGCTTTCATGGTCAGAATATATCTCAGACCTTAAGATCTTTCAGGAAACACAGTACAAGATTCTAACTTCTTTTAAAACTGTAAAGCATATACATATGAAATTTGTTACCACCATTAAAATTACTAACAAGTGCCACAGTTTGGGTCAAGTTCATTAAATAATGGAAAATTTAAACTTTTGGCTAGGATTTACTGATCTCCTTATGTGGCTATGTTGCAGCATTATCTTTCAGTGGTTGCTTTCTATTAATAATATTGAGCTTTTGGGGGTTATTTTCATCCATTTATCAGCCCACAACTCTGAATCAATTACTGAAATCCTTGGTGACACTTTTTGTCAGTATAATTGTTAAGAGTTATCTAGAGTCTTTTTTTTTTCCTTTATTTATTTACTTTACAATATTGTATTGGTTAGAGTCTCATATCTTACTTTTAGTCAGCTTTGTATTAGTATAATTTATGAGAAATAAAATTTATTTTAAATATACAATTCAAAGACTTTTAACAAATGTTTGTCGTCCTGTTGCCAATATACCTATCATAATGCAGAATTATTCCACTGTCCCCAAAAGTTCCCTCATGACCCTGGCTGTCAATTTCTCTCTGGGTCTCGACCACTGGCAACTACTGATGTATTTACTTTAATTTTGCTTCTCCTAGAATATCATATAAAGAATATTGCAGCATGGAGTCCTTTATGTCTAGCTGCTCTCACTTGGCATGAGGTTTCTGAGAGTTGTTATAAGTACCAATACCTCAGTACTTTTTATTGCTGAGAAGTAGAATTCCATTGTCTATAGATACCACTACATTTGTTAAATCATAGTAATAGCTGATAAACAATGAGTTCTTTTCTACTGTTTGACTATTATTTTAACAGCTACACTGAATATTTGCATATAAATTTGTGTGTGAACAAAAATTCCATTTCTCTTGGGAAAAAACATGAGAGGGGTAAGCAATTTGCATATTGCAACCTTGACAAGCCCAATTATTAGTCTGAATGCATTTTTTGATGATTCCTCAAGATTTTCTACCAAAAAAAGAAAAACAATAATTGTAGAGAGTTCGCTTCTTCCTTACGAAGATGTATAATTTTTCCTTAGACTTACCGGTTTGGCTAGGATATTCTATACACTGTCAAATAGGAGTGGTCAGAGTGGACATACTTGGTTTGCTCTTGAACTTAGAGGAAGAGCATTTTACTATATTGGAGAATGATAACTGTAAGGTTTTTCAATGATGCCTTTTATAAGTTTGCAGAAGTTCCCCTCTATTTGTAGCTTGCCAAGAGTTTCTACCATGAGTGAGTTCTAAATGTTAAATATTTTCCGTTTTTAAAAAATCTGCTAATATGTCAACTGCAATGATTGATTTTTCAAAATTTAAAGCAAACTTGCATTCCTGGGATAAAACCGAGTTGGTCATGATGTATTACGTTTTTTACCTATTGCTACAGTGATTACAATTTTTGAAAAGGGATATTGCATATATGTTCATGAGGGATACTGGATTACCTTTTTTTTAATGGAGCTGTCTGATTTTATTATCCCATGTTTTGGGAAGTAGTCTGTCTTTCTCCATTTTCTGAAAAGGTCTATGTAGACTTGACATTATTTCTTCGATAAAGGTTGGTAGAATTTGCAGTGAAGACATCTGGCTTTGGAGATTTTTTTGTTTTTTGTTTGGTGGAGAGCATTTCTTTTTTAAATAGACGTTAATTTTTAGAACAGGTCTCAGTTCACAGCAAAACTGGACAGAAAAATACAGAGATTTCCCACATCCTCCTTGCCTCACACATACAAGCACAGCCTTCAGTGTTACCTCATTCTATAAAACTTTAAAAAACATTGACAATCACATACTGATTTCATTTGCCTGACACACTGTTTCCCTTTGCTCTCAATCTGAGGTTCACCTCAAGGGCCTTAGCAGCCATGGATCGGTTTCTGCTCCCAATTCATTTATTCCCTGATGTAGAATGTGGATATATGACTATTGTCCTCAAAGGCGAGAAATGGCATCTATGGACATTGAAGCAATCAAGCTTACATGTACCCCTACGTCTTGTCAACAACGTGCTGGAAATCTGGTGCCTTCTTGGACGTGAAACCCTCAGGAGTGAGGGACTCACCACCTCACAAGTAGTTATTACATTTAAAGCATTCCTACTCTTAAACCATTCATTTGTGGGAGGATATATAAGTTCACAGAGGCTGAAGAAGGAGTTGATTAGGCAGTTACGTGCAATCAACACCAAAATCCAGGTAATCTGATCTCAAATAGCGTCAGAGTTCTTTATTTGTGGTCCTCAATAAGCTCTGGGCTTCACTGGTGGCTCCGATGTAAAGGATCTGCCTGCAATGCAGGATACCAGAGTTCAATCCCTGGGTTGGGAAGATGTCCTGGAGAAAGAAATGGCAACCCATTCCAGTATTTTTGCCTGGAGAATCCCATGGACAGAGGAACCTGGCGGGCTACAGTCCATGGGGTCACAAAGAGTCGGGCACACCTGAGCGACTAGCACACACATACTTAGCTCAAAGAATCTATAGGGATCCTGAGATCTTAAAGTTGGCAATAGTGGGCTAGAATATGAAAAACGAAACATCTGACCTTTTAATCCTTGCCACTGTCATATTTCTTCCTCAGA
The DNA here is from genome assembly GCF_019923935.1 of Bubalus bubalis. NCBI lineage: Eukaryota > Metazoa > Chordata > Mammalia > Artiodactyla > Bovidae > Bubalus > Bubalus bubalis. The sequence continues at coordinate 77,451,658 of NC_059163.1, forward strand.
AATGTACAAAGTCTAAAATAAAACTCTAAAATTAGACCTTTTCAGGGTTAATATGCAGATGTAACTGTAATGATTAGGTCATTAAAAAGATGAAAAATAAACTGAATAATCATAGTAAAATATTCTTAAAATATAAATATTTTTCAGGCTTCTATATATATGCCAGGAAAAAGGAAATCAACAAAGCTGTATGTGTTCACCGTCACAGAATCTGCATGTTTGAGTTGTTCACTAGTCTTTTGGATAGTCTCTCACATGCAGTGAGAGACTGCAGAACTTGAAGAACACAACTCTGATGCCACTTTTGCTCTAAGAATTATACAATGCATGTGTGTTCTACTATTAATCTACGTAAAATCTGAATGGGAAAAATATGATGAGCAACAAAAAAATGCTAGCTTCTCAAGCTAAAATGCCTAGAAATTACAACTAATTGTTTAATACCACTTATATACATACACATTAGCCCTGTAACAACTGTTTCACCATGTTTTATCACTCCATTTTTTTCTAATCAGACCATCAATGATGATGTAAGCAGGGAAAAAAGCAATAAAAAAAGGCTAAATCTCAAATTTGACAACACCATATTGATGTTGGAAATGTTAACAGATTTCAATTCTGTGGCTTATTGACACAGAATTTTTAGATTTGGCAGAAAAGTGATTGATGTACTGAGTGAACATAAACCCCGAGTTTATACTGTCACATCTAAGAAACCATAAATCTTTCCAAGGTATTAATGTACAAAAATTCAGTAACAATTGAAGCTATGTTTCCTGTTTACTGTCTCTAGAAGAAACAGGAAAATAAGGAATGAAGCTGCAAAGGATAGGGTAAGGGGGAGAAAGGGAAAGAAAGGGGAGAGAGGAGACAGGAGGAAGGAAAGTGAAGAATGAAACAGTGAAAGGGAGGACAGGAAAGGAACCACAGGAATGGGAAAGGAGGTCTCAGTTAGCAAAAGATGCCATTTACCACCTGGAGGGGCAGCAGGAAATGACTCTTAGGTAATAAACAGGATTGACATGCTTAGGAAGAGGCTATTTCAGTGCTGAAGAGCAGAGAAATGGCAACCTAAATCAAAAGTCCAAATACAAAAAGTAGTTGGGGTGAAATTGAAAGCAACAGATTAAAGCATCATTTTATCCATTTCTTCTGTAAGCAATCTTTCTCTTCCCACAAATAATAAGCGAGTTGGGAAAGTAAATGTTGCTGAAGACAACTGAGTACCTGTGAGACATAAGTGAAGTATGTGCCACTGACATTCTCTTACCCTCAAGAGGCTTAGGGGCCAGAAGGGTACCACTGAGGTTACAAAGGTGGTAACAAAGGCCTCCTTAGCCAACTTTCCTGTCCCTCTCCTCTCCTCCTCTCCAAGTGAGATTGTTGGAACTGTTGATCTCTAAGTTCCATCATAGCTCGGAAAAATATAACTATGATTTTTAGTAAGAGGCAACTAAAAGTAGAAATGTAGCTTCAATTTAAGAAGTGAAAATATAAGCACATGATGGAAAAAATGGGCTTTGGCATTTTCTCCTAAGTATCAAAAATATGCCAAAACAGTTCTGGGCAACGACTGTTACCTGTCAAAGGGGCAGCTACTTCCATTCAAATTTCCTCCTTATTCTCACCTATCTTGTCTAAACATTTAACTTTTATACAACAGAAAATGAGCATCTTTTTAAAAAATTGAGCACTGTTATGCATTCATTTGGAGAAGGAATTCTTGCCCGGAAAACCCACGGGCAGAGGATGGGTTATAGTCCATGGGGTTGCAAACAGTCGGACGTGACAGCATGCACACACGTGCATTCAATTATGCCCCACTCCAATTCATTTGTTGAAGTCTTATCCTCGGTACTTCAGATATGACCTTACTGGGAAATAAGGTTGCCATAGATGTAACTAGTTAAGATGAGGTCACTAGGTTGGGCCCTAATCCAGCTTCCCTGGTAGCTCAGCTGGTAAAGAATCCACCTGCAATGCAGCAGACCCAGTTGGATTCTTGGGTCAGGAAGATCCGCTAGAGAACCCACTCCAGTATTCTTGGGTTTCCTTGGTGGCTCAGCCGGTAAAGAATCCACCTGCTAGGCGGGAGGCCTGGATTCAGTTCCTGGGTTGGGAAGATTCCCTGGAGAAGGGAATGGCTACTCATTCCTGTATTCTAGCCTGGAGAATCCCACGGACTGTATAGTCCACAAGGTTGCAAAGAATTGGACACAACTAAGCGATTTTTACTTTACTAATCCAATATGATTAGCATCCTTGTAAAACAGGGAAATTTAGACACAGAGACATGCATCTAGGGAAGATAATATACCAAGAGATTCAGGGAGAAGACTGACCATCTATAAGGCAAGGAGAGAGGCCAGGAACAGATCCTTCTCTCACAGTCCCCAGAAAGAATCAACCTTGCAGGCACATTTCTTTCGGACTTCTGTTCTCCAGAGCTGTGAAGTAATAAATTCCATTGTTTAATCCACCCAGTTTGTGTTATTCTGACACGCACCCCTAACAAACCAATAGAAGTACTCTCAAAGTACTTTCCTCTAAGCATCCTGCCTATATCAATACATATAATCTCACTGTACCTTCATAAGGTAGGTATTAGTCGAAAGCCCACTTTTACACAAATGGGAAAGCTGAGACACACAAAAGTGATGCTAAATTTCATGTTCCATAAGTGTCAGAGCCAGGATCCCAACAGTCAGTTTACCTCAGAGTCCATGAGCTTCGTCACCATACCTACAGCCTCTCACAGAGAACAGCCCCTAAGAGACAAACTCTGCCAGGTTTTGCTAATACTTCTTCTAGATGCTGCTCACTGTTCACCCTGCCGAAAACCTTCCTGCCTCAGATGGCTCCAGCCAACCACTCCATATCTCATTACCATTCCTGGAATGGGCTGTGCATCTCCTATGTGTACTCCAGAGAAGCACTTACTATATGGTATTATAACTGCTATTCAGTTGCTTGTTTCTCCCAGTAGATTTGGAGTCCTTGGAGCAACTGAATAGGGTCATTCATGCTCATTTATATATCTGTATAAAAATGCCATTTTATATATTGGTTTACTTTTAAATCTTAGGAGTAAACCTAGCACATCAAAAGAATTCAATGTATATTTGTCAAATGAGTAGATAACTGCTAAAGGAAGTCCTAAGGAATTCTGTTGGCGTTAACTTGAGGAGCTATACACACATACATATACCCACGTATATTACATACACACATAAAAGCAATGGGCCTTCCCCAGTGGCTCAGACAGTAAAGAGTCTGCCTGCAATGAGGAAGACCCAGGTTTGATCCCTGGGTTGGGAAGATCCCCTGGAGAAGTAAATGACAAGAAGGAAATGAAACTACAGTATTCCTGCCTGGAAAATCCCATGGACAGAGGAGCATCACCAGGGTTGCAAAAGAGTCAGATACAACTAAGTGACTAACACATATTAGCTATATGAAAAGACAGACAAGATTTTAGAATGAATGACACCAATGACACATTAATAACCATTAATACTGGTTATTATTAAACTTAGATTTGAAACAGAAAACACTTAACTTCCTTGAAAACTTTCTTTCAGAGAAATGGAATAGACTATTTGTAAAACACTGCATACACTAGAAAGTTAGGCATTTCAAAATTGGGGTTCACGTTTCATATAATTATAAACTGAAATCCAGGAGAGCTGATCCAAGAGAAATCAACAACAGACTTAAAATCAGTGGCAAAAAGTGGTTTTCTTGAGTGTGATAATAAAAGCAGGATTAGTTGATGTTTTTCTTCCAGCAATGAACATTTGGTTCTATCTTTCAGAAAGCTGCCAAACTAATTTTGATCATAAATTCCCTAGCAATTCTAAAATGCCATGGGAAGAGAGGTCAAAGACAGATGTGTTAGTTGAAAGAAGTGACTCAGGATTAGAAATGCTGCTTTGCATATAAATATAATGACATTTAGCATCCCGCACCTATTATTTACAAGGAACTGAAAATGGGAAAATAATATTTGTATATGTAAACACGCTCCCACAATAAATCCGTATCTGGTGGTTTTTTAAAAGGCAACTTGTAAGGTTTATAAAATAATATGTTCATCCCATTATAGACACATTTTGAAAAATGGCATTTCAGAATAAAAGATATATAAGTTAAGAGATCTTTTCAAACTTTATATAGAGAAATACTACTCAACATCAATACGATTGCTTCCAAGTTCGGTATTAAGATGCTTGAAGTTGTGAATGGCCTTAAGTATCTCCTTTTCTATGCTTTGTTTTATCTTACCCAGTATTTGTAGATGTGTAAAACTGGGAGAGTAGATATATCAGCAAGGATCATAAAAATGGAAAATAAATATTTTTCTCTAGTTTAAAAGTAAAAATTTAGCAGGATCCATCCAGCAGTCATGTACAGATGTGAGAGTTGGATCATAAAGAAGGCAGAGCAACAAACAATTGATGCTTTCAAATTGTGGTGCTGGAGAAGACTTTTGAAAGTCCGTTGGACTTCAAAGAGATCAGATCAGTCAATCCTAAAAGAAATTAACCCTGAATACTCATTGGAAGGACTAATGCTGAAGCTCCAATACTTTGTCCATCTGATGTGAAGAGTCAAGTTATTGGAAAAGACCCTGATGCTGGGAAAGACTGAAGGCAGAGAGAGAAGGGGATGACAGATGATGAGATGGTTTAGATATCATCAGTGATTCAGATGGATATGAATCTGAGCAAACTCAGGGAGATAGGGGAGGACAGAGGAGCCTGGTGTACCACAGTCCATGCAGTCGCAAAGAGTCAGACATGACTTAGCGACCGAACAACACCATGCTATAGTACAGAGGAAAATATAAAAATTAGCAAAGACTACCCTGGTATGACTCCATTCTACACAGTTGTTCTCTGAATAGTAGCTGTTTATCTCTGTGTGCTTTCTCTTCCACATAATTGCACACTACCTGCCCATGGAAGATTGGACAGACATGGACATGAGCCCCCAAGGCCCCACAACTATCTTTTTTGGTTGTGAACTAAAGGCTGACAAAGATTATCCCTTTAAGGTGGATAATGGTGAAAATGAGCGTCAGTCATCTTTAAGAATGATCAGTTAGAAATATACCATGTTCATGGATTGGAAGACTCAATATAGTGAAAATGAGTATACTACCCAAAGCAATCTATAGATTCAATGCAATCCCTATCAAGCTACCAACAGCATTCTTCACAGAGCTAGAACAAATAATTTCACAATTTGTATGGAAAAACAAAAAACCTCAAATAGCCAAAGCGATCTTGAGAAAGAAGCATGGAACTGGAGGAATCAACCTACCTGACTTCAGGCTCTACTACAAAGCCACAGTTATCAAGACAGTTTGGTACTGGCACAAAGACAGAAATATAGATCAATGGAACAAAATAGAAAGCCCAGAGATAAATCCACGCACATATGGACACCTTATCTTTGACAAAGGAGGCAAGAATATACAATGGATTAAAGACAATCTCTTTAACAAGTGGTGCTGGGAACTCTGGTCAACCACTTGTAAAAGAATGAAATTAGAACACTTTCTAACACCATACACAAAAATAAACTCAAAATGGATTAAAGATCTAAAAGTAAGACCAGAAACTATAAAACTCCTAGAGGAGAACATAGGCAAAACACTCTCTGACATACATCACAGCAGGATCCTCTATGACCCACCTCCCAGAATATTGGAAATAAAAGCAAAAATAAACAAATGGGACCTAATTAACCTTAAAAGCTTCTGCACATCAAAGGAAACTATTAGCAAGGTGAAAAGACAGCCTTCAGAATGGGAGAAGATAATAGCAAATGAAGCAACTGACAAACAACTAATCTCGAGAATATACAAGCAACTCCTAAAGCTCAACTCCAGAAAAATAAATGACCCAATCAAAAAATGGGCCAAAGAACTAAACAGACATTTCTCCAAAGAAGACATACAGATGGCTAACAAACACATGAAAAGATGCTCAACATCACTCATTATCAGAGAAATGCAAATCAAAACCACTATGAGGTACCATTTCATGCCAGTCAGAATGGCTGCGATCCAAAAGTCTACAAGTAATAAATGCTGGAGAGGGTGTGGAGAAAAGGGAACCCTCTTACACTGTTGGTGGGAATGCAAACTAGTACGGCCACTATGGAGAACAGTGTGGAGATTCCTTAAAAAAACTGGAAATAGACCTGCCTTATGATCCAGCAATCCCACTGCTGGGCATACACACTGAGGAAACCAGAAGGGAAAGAGACACATGTACCCCAATGTTCATCGCAGCACTGTTTATAATAGCCAGGACATGGAAGCAACCTAGATGTCCATCAGCAGATGAATGGATAAGAAAGCTGTGGTACATATACACAATGCAGTACTACTCAGCCATTAAAAAGAACACATTTGAATCAGTTCTAATGAGGTGGATGAAACTGGAGCCTATTATACAGAGTGAAGTAAGCCAGAAAGAAAAACACCAATATAGTGTACTAACGCATATATATGGAATTTAGAAAGATGGTAACAATAACCTTGTGTACGAGACAGCAAAAGAGACACTGATGTATAGAACAGTCCTATGGAGTCTGTGGGAGAGGGAGAGGGTGGGAAGATTTGGGAGAATGGCATTGAAACATGTAAAATATCATGTATGAAATGAGTTGCCAGTCCAGGTTCGATGCACGATACTGGATGCTTGGGGCTGGTGCACTGGGACGACCCAGAGGGATGGAATGGGGAGGGAGGAGGGAGGAGGGTTCAGGATGGGGAACACATGTATACCTGTGGCGGATTCATTTTGATATTTGGCAAAACTAATACAGTTATGTAAAGTTTAAAAATAAAATTTAAAAAAAAAAAAAAAAAAAAAGAATGATCAGTTTGGAGCTGGTTCAACAGACCCAGTGCATGCTGTTGAAGCAAAGGCAATGATTCATGGAGGCAGTCCAATTAAAGCGATGCAAGCAACTTTGAAAACGTCTATATAGCCAACAGTGTCCCTTAGGGGTTTTGAAGTAACACCACCCGTGGGCCTGTGGTTGAAGTACGGGTCAGGGCCTTTGTGTATCCGTGGACAGCACTTAGTAGCTGTGAAGGAAGATGCAGAGTCAGAAGACGAAGAGGAGGAGGATGTGAATCTGGAAATCATTTCACAAAATAAGCAAAACTTGCTGCTGAAGATGAAGATGGTGATGACGATGAAGGTGATGATGGTCCTGATGATGAATCAGCTGAAGGGAAAGTTCCAGTAAAGAAATCTACTTGAGATACTCTGGCCAGAAGTGCAAAAGAATCAAACCAGAATGGAAAAGACTCAAAATCATCAGTACCAAGATCAAAAGGTCAAGACTCGTTCAAAAAAAAAAACAAAACAGGAAAAGACTCCTAAAACATGGGAAGGACCTAGCTTTGTAGAAGACATTAAAGTAAAAATGCAAGCAAGTGTAGAAAAAGAGGGTATCCTTCTCAAAGTGGAGGCCAAGTTCATCAGTTATGTGAACAACTGTATCCAGGTGACTTATCAAGAGGCTATTTAGATCTACGACAGTGGAGGAAGTCTATTTAAGAAAATAGTTTAAACTCTTTGTTAAAATCTTCAATCTTATTTCATTTCTGTAACAGGTGCTATCTGGCTGCCCTTTTTACAATGCAGAGTGAGAACTTTCCCTACCATGTCTGATAAATGATGTTCAGGTTCCATCGCTAAGAATGTGTTGTCCAAAATGTTTTGTTTGTTTGTTTCTTTGTTTAGTTGCTGAAGATGGAACTCACCCTTTGCTTGGTTTTCTAAGTATGTATGGAATGTTATGATAAGACATAGTAGTAGTGGTGGTCAGACAAAAGGAAATGAAGGGGAGGCAAAAATATATATGTGAAATATACTCAGTTATCTTTTTTTAATTAGCTAAGATCATTCACACTTACAAATAGAACAATGTTAACTTTGGAAGTAGAGAATCTAAAGAACGGTTGTACTAAACTGTATTTCATCCTTTACTCTTTGGGTTCTTTTTCCACTCTAATTTTTATGAATTTAACGAGGCCTACAAGAATGCCCAGTAATCATTCTAAGACCACCAACTCTGAAAGCAGATAAACACAGGTCTGAGGCCAAGTTCTGCCCTTTATGCACCATTTGACATCAAGCTAATTCCTCATATATATATATATATATATATATATATATATATATATATAAATATATATTCCCCCATGTGGATAATGGGAATAAAAATCAACCCATCCCCAGAACTGGTTTGAAGACTAAATGAAATTAGGCTTCCAAGTATCTGACATAGTGGTGGTACAAGTAAAGAATTCCCCTTAAGTATTAGACATTAAAAGACTGTAAAAGTTTGGCTTAAGAATAAGATGGCCGGTACTCTTTTAGCCCACTCAAAGGAACAGAGTGATGATTACAGTGATGGAGGACTGAAATTTCTCTTTTTGCTAAAAATGTATGACACAGAATATTTATTAATGAAACCGAAGTGGCTAGGTATGTTTTTCTGAGTTCTTCCTCATAATTTAAATAAGTAAATATGCCATCACCAGGCAAGTTAAGACACAGTATTTTTGTGAATCCATATATATGGAAAGTGGCCCCCAAACAACATTCATTGCCTATTCAGTGAATGAAAAATAATTTGTTACCCATCTCCTTTTGGTAAGGTACAAGGCTGGGTGCCAATGAAAATCCCATGGGGTTTTTGAACCTTGGGTAAGCATTAGGGCAACAAACGATGTGTGTCTGAGAGGGCATAAAGTGCCCTGGGAGATGGTCCAGGGAAGGGGTGGGGGCATCTTACAGAGTCATTCTGGCAGCTCTTGAAGAAAAGATGAGAGAGGACAGCAGAGCAAACCTTATGACACCCCCATGAGGATGAAAAAAAGTGTTCCTTTCTCAATACAGGCACATAAATGTATCTTCTGTTGAAAAACATGCTTTGCTCTTTTTTCATAATTAATATACAAATGTGTGTGTGAATGTTAATGGATGTGAGTGGGTGTGTGTGGCACGTGATCTCTGAGTTTGTGGAAATGTGTACGTGTGTGCATTTGAATGTTTATGTCACTGTGTGTGGGGTGTGCATGGCCATGTGAGAGTGGGTACGTGTTTGAGTGTGCGTGAATGGGGGGTTTCACTGACCTCTGAATGGTGCCCCTTAGATGGGTGTCTTGTGCATTCTGCTGCTGCTGCTAAGTTGCTTCAGTCGTGTCCTACTGTGCGAACCCACAGACAGCAGCCCATCAAGCACCACTGTCCCTGGGATTCTCTAGAGCCTGCAAAACTGTAAGTGGAGCTCCAAGAAAGAGGTGAGCCAACAAGAGGTTAGGAAGACCAACTAGAAACTATGTCATCCCAAAAGAACTGAGATGGTCTTTGCTAGAGGTGGAGATTTGTTGAAAGAAAAGTAATATTATTTGAAAGGTATTTATGAAAGTGATGCCTAGCGACTTGATCATTAAGAGGATGCTGAGGTGGCATCGAGTTTAGGATAGTAAATAAATACATAAATATCATTTATCAATCATGTGCTTTCTCCAAATCTCCAAAATTTACCCATGGGATTGGAACATGGGAGCCTGTAACATGGGAGCCTCCATGTTACAGGAAATGTAGAAAGTTTACTTGCTCAAGACTACAACACTAATAAATGATGACACTGGTATTTGAATCTAGCTCAGTCCAATTCCAAAACAGATGCTTGTAGTCTGTCAGAGCTATTCATCGAGGTTGTGAATTCAGGAAATATAGGGTAGTTTGAGGGGAAAGAAAAGGAATTATCTTTCACTCCTGCTAACTTTGGGATCCCCATGCAGGTCTAAATGAAATTGTCCAGGAAAGCTGAGGATTTCAATCTTGGAACCACTTAAAGTCTAGAATTAAAACTCCTGACTCAGCAAATCATATTGCTGGTCCCAGGCCCATACTCCACCATCTAAAAAACTTGTATCATGAATGCACAGAGGAGTATTATTTAGGAAAGCTGTACCCTCATAATATGCTCATTCTTCCTGTGTATTTTACCTCATTTAACCAGACGCATTGAGTGATTCAGAAAGGACGAGAATTATTAGGCCAGAAATGCAAGAACAAAAAAGAATGTTTTAATTTTCAAAACAGAATTTTTGAGTTTACTCCAGCCAATCTTTGTGGAAAGAGAAAGGAGTTTTCTACATTTTGAAAGCTCTCTGTCACAGATCAAGAATGAAACCTGGTCAACAGAGATCATCTAGTTTTAGCTGCAGATATGATGTGAGGCAGTGGTTCTCAAACTTTGGCAGACATCACAATCACCGGGAGGGCATGCTGAAACCCTGCTTCCAGGCCCCTCCCCTAGATGTTCTGATTCAGTGATTGGGGTTAGGACTGGAGAATTTTCATTCCTAGCGATTTCTCTTATGATGTGGTATTGCTAGTACAGAGTACTCAGAATCATTCGTGCAAGAAAAGTCTTCTTGTTCCTGGCGCCTCCCTATACAAAATAGAAAACCTTTCAAGGAAAGAAAAACAACAGAGATCTGGAAGGGATATAAAAGTGAAAGTGTTACTCGCTCAGTCATGTCTAACTCTTTGTGATCCCATGGACTACAGCTTGCCAGGCTCCTCTATCGATGGGGTTCTCCAGGCAAGAATACTGGAGTGGGTAGCTCTTCCCTTCTCCAGGAGTTCTTTTTAACTCAGGGATGGAACTTAAGTCTCCTGAGCTGCAGGCAGATTCTTTACCAGAAGGGACATAACTAGGCTGAAAACGATACACAAGTGTCATAAAAGAAGATACCAAAGTTCTTCAGTCAGGAAAGCAGAAGCTTAACATATAGTCACTTCCACTGTCCCAGGTATGAGTGACAGGGGCAAGCTGAGACTGGCCTTGTGCTTTACTTCTTTTAATATCCAGCACAATGCAAAAGCAGTGAGGCAGGAGAGGGAGAGGAACAGGGAGGACCGTGCACAGACGCACCTGACATAGCTATCTGATCTGGGATCGCTGTGCATGAAACCCAATCAATCCTGTGTGCCTGGAAAAGATGAAACACGTCAAGAAGGGCAGGTAAAGAGCGGTCAATCCAAAGATTCTAGAGATTGGGGGTTAGCAAACACTTTCTTAAAATGGATTTAACAGTGAGACTTCCCTGGCAGTCCAGTGGTTAAGACTCTATGTTGCCAATGCAAGGAGTATGGATTCCATCTCACCAAAAATAAACAAATAAATGATAAAATAAAATTGAGTTAACACAGGCTTCAGCAATACGTGAACCGTGAACTTCCAGAGGTTCAAGCTGGTTTTAGAAACGGCAGAGGAACCAGAGATCAGATTGCCAACATCCGCTGGATCATGGAAAAAGCAAGAGAGTTCCAGAAAAATATCTATTTCTGCTTTAGTGACTATGCCAAAGCCTTGACTGTGTGGATCACAATAAACTGGAAAATTCTTCAAGAGATGGGAATACCAGAACACCTGACCTGCCTCTTGAGAAATCTGTATGCAAGTCAGGAAGCAACAGTTAGAACTGGACATGAAACAACAGACTGGTTCCAATAGGAAAAGGAGTACGTCAAGGCTGTATATTGTCACCCTACTTATTTAACTTATATGCAGAGCACATCATGAGAAACACTGGGCTGAAGGAAGCACAAGCTGGAATCAGGATTGCCAGAAGAAATAACAATAACCTCAGATATGCAGATGACACCACCTTTATGGCAGAAAGTGAAGAAGAACTAAAGAGGCTCTTGATGAAAGTGAAAGAGGAGAGTGAAAAAGTTGGCTTAAAGCTCAACATTCAGAAAATGAAGATCATGGCATCCGGTCCCACCACTTCATGGGAAATAGATGGGGAAACAGTGGAAACAGTGTCAGACTTTATTTTTCTGGGCTCCAAAATCACTGCAGATGGTGATTGCAGCCATGAAATTAAAAGATGCTTACTCCTTGGAAGGAAAGTTATGACCAACCTAGGCAGCATATTAAAAAGCAGAGACATTACTTTGCCAACAAAGGTCCATCTAGTCAAGGCTATGGTTTTTCCAGTGGTCATGTATGTATGTGAGAGTTGGACTGTAAAGAAAGCTGAGCGCTGAAGAATTGATGCTTTTGAACTGTCGTGTTGGAGAAGACTCTTGAGAATCCCTTGGACTGCGAGGAGATCCAACCAGTTCATCCTAAAGGAGATCAGTCCTGGGTGTTCGTTGGAGGGACTGATGTTGAAGCTGAAACTCCAGTACTTTGGCCACCTGATGCGAAGAGCTGATTCATTGGAAAAGACCCTGATGCTGGGAAAGATTGAGGGCAGGAGGAGGAAGGGACGACAGAGGATGGGATGGTTGGATGGCATCACTGACTCGGTGGACATGGGTTTGGGTAGACTCCGGGAGTTGGTGATGGACAGGGAGGCCTGGCATGCTGCGGTTCATGGGGTCACAAAGAGTTGGACACAATTGAGCGACTGAACTGAACACTGGTTTATAACATTAAATATTTCAGGTGTACATTATATTTCAATTTCTGTATTCATAGTGTGCTTACCACCAAGGACAGGGAAGCCTAGCGTGCTCCAGTTCATGGGGTTGCAAAGAGCTGGATACAACTTAGTGGCTGAACAACAACAAAAATTCCCCTATAGTGTGTTCACCACCAAAGGTTTAGTTTCCATCAGTCATCATATAGATGACCTCTTTTACCCCTATCACCTTCCCCCAGTCCTCTTCCCCCTTTGGTAACCTCTTTCCCCTTTAGAACCATTTGTTCTCTGTATCTAGGTATTTGCTTTTGCTTTGTGTTTTTTGTTGTATTTCCCACATGAGTAAAATCACACAGCATTTGTCTTTGTCATCTGAGTCATTTCACTTAAAATAATATCCACAAGCTCCATCTATGTTGTCACAAATGGCAGAATTTCATCTTTTTTATGGCTAAATAGTATGCCATTGTGTGTATATGTATCTATACATATAACACAGCTTCTTTATTTCATATGTCGATGGACATTCAGGTGGTTTCCATATCTTGGCTATCGTAAATAATGATGGAATGAACATAGACACACGGGTGCCTATATTTTTTTGAATTAATGTTTTTGTATTTTTCAAAGAAATGCCTAGAAGTGGAATATCTGGTTCATATGGTATTTCTATTTTTAATTTTTTTAAGAATTGCAATACTATTGTCCATAATGGCTGCACCAAAGAATATAACCAACAACAATGTATAACGATTCTCTTTTCTCCACATCTCTAACACTTGTTCTTATCTTTTGGACAACAATCATTATAAAATGCATGAAGTGATATCTTATTGTAGTTTTGATTTTCACTTCCATAATAATTTGTGATGCTGAACATCTTCCCACGTGCTACACTGGCCATCTGTATATCCTTTTGGGAAAAATGTCTATTTAGGTCTCAAGCCAATTTTTCAATTAAGTTGTTTGTTTTGTCATAGTTGAGTTGTGTAAGTTCTTTATATTTTTGGGATATTAACCCCTTTTTGGATATGAGTTGCAAGTATCTTCTCCCAATTGGTAGATTATCTTTTCATCTTGCCTTCCTTGGAAAGGCTTTATTTTTTTCTTAATATCTAAAAGATACCTTTACTGGGTAGTACTTTCTTGGCTGATATTTTTTATCATTCAATATTTTGATTATGTCATTCCATTCACTGTTGGCATGTTGAGTTTCTGCTGAAAAATATGCTCATAGCTTAATGGGGGCCCCTTTATAGGTTACCGTCTTTCTTTCCTGTTTGCCTTTAATATTCTTCCTCTGTCACTGACTTTTGAAAATTTTAATATGTCTTAGAGGTGTTTTTGCACTGAGGTAACTAAGGGTGCTCTTAGCTTCATGAACTTGTATAATCCAGTTCCCACCCCAGGTCTGAGAAGTTCTCAGTAATTTCTTTAAATAAACTCTCTGCACCCTTCTCCCTCTCCATTATCTTTATGCTGCCTTTCCTAATGGAGTCAAATAGTTCTCATAAAATTTCCTCATTTAAAAAGAGCTCAGTTAGCTCTCCTCTTCTACCTAAATCATTTTCATATTTGTATCTTCGAGTTCACCAGTTCTCTCTGCCACATGATCTGCTCTATTTACAGTGTTTTCTAGGGCATTCTTCATCTCACTTATTGAATTCTTCAGCTCCAAATTTCTGTTTTGTTCTTTTTTAGATTTTCAATCTTCTTGGCAGAATATCCCTTCTGCTCACCGACTTTATTCTTGCACTCACTGAACTTCCTTTTTGAGTTTTCTTGTAGCTTGTAAAGTTTCTTCATAACAACTATTTTGAATTGTCTATCAGTTAGACAGCAATATAACATGACTTTTAAGTTTGGATGTTGGAGAACTTTGATTATCACTTTGTAATGCTGTGTTACTGGTAGTTTTTCATGATGCTTGAATAGCTGTTCCTCTGCCAGCATACTTGAAGTAGCAAACATCTTTCTTATTCAGGTAACGCTTTTTTAAAAAAAAGCTATACTTATACATCGTGATCCTGCTCAGTCGCTGAATCATGTCCGACTCTTAGGACCCTATGGACTGTTGCCCACCAGCCCACTTGTCCATGGAATTTTCCAGACAAGAATACTGGGGTGGGTTGCCATTTCCTCCTCTAAGAGGGCTTCCCTACTGAAAGATTGAACCTGCATCTCCTGCATTGGCAGGTGGATTCTTTACCAGTGAGCTACCTGCAAGCTCATACGTATACATATATCCCTTCTTTTTGGATTTCCTTCCCATTTTCTACTCTGATTCTAACAATCCGATAGGTTGGGTATTATAAGTTTTTCTTTTATCTTTCAGTAGGTGGTGCTATAGCACAAGTTTTTTGATTTCTCCTATCTGAGCAGCCTCTCATAGATTTGAGAACCAGCACTTTACACCCTCTAACGCCTCTTCCAGACATGTTGCCAGTGCCCTCCGTGCTGCTGCTCATGCCTTCAGGGTCACTGATGCCTTGCTGTTGCCTACTGCCAGTGTCGTTGCCTCTGGCATTGCTGCTGGGTTTACTGAGCTTGCACCACAACAGGGGGTGGGGGAGGATGGGAGGAGCCAGAATTGCAGGTGCTGGCTCAGATGATAAAGAGTCTGCCTGCAGTATAGGAGACCCAGGTTCCATAACTGGGTTGGGAAGACACCCTGGAAGAGGGCATGGCAACCCAGTCCAGTATCCTGGCCTAGAGAATCCCACGGACAGAGGAGCCTGGTGGCTGCAGTACATGGGGTCGCACAGAGTCAGACAGGACTGAGTGATAAGTGATGAACACCTTCACTTTCTTTTTCTTTCCCGGTTGCTGGGTTTCTGGGTACCACTGCCTCAGGCAGGGGGCCCAGAGTTATGTGTGTTGCTGCAACTGGAGGAATGAGGAGGGGGGAGCAGGGGGTGTGTCACAAGTCCTGCCATTACTGATGCCTGGTTCCTTGAGATCCCTGAGGCTGCTGAGGCTGGGAAGCTGGAATCATGTGCCCTGCTATCTCTGCTACTACTAGATTCTCTGGGGCTGCAGGCACAGTGAGAGCTAGGGGGCCAAAACTGCAGGCATCACTTTGGCTGTTCTCTCAGCTCTGCCTCCTCTTGGTGTTCAGTCCACCAGCTTCAGATACACAAATATGCAGCTCTCCCCAGCATCCTGGTGTGAGGAATAGAGAAGCCTTTGTTGAGATATGTATGTTTTACTATGTGCAGACTGAGAGGAAGAGACAAAGAGAGCACAGCATCTCCTACTGCCATGATGCTGACCTTCCTCGAGCCAAACGTTTTCTGAAAAGGGCCAGGAGGTAAATGTTTGAGATGCCGTGCAATCTTCGTAGAAACTACTACCCTATGTTGCTGTAGAACTAAAACAGACATAAATAATGCACACATGGATTGGTGTGGCTGGATTTTGCCCACAGCAGCTGGATTTTGTTTGCATGCCGTAGTTTGCCAACCCCTGCTATACACAATGGGGATCTCAAAATTCAGTAGCAAAGGAACCTCTTTTCAAGCCTATATAAGCTTTACCATCCTCAAATGGCCAAACCTTGGTGGAAAAGAACATAAGATATTTGGGGGCAATACAAGTTGTCCTCTCAAGACAATATTAGACAATACCTCTGACCCCAGAGAAATCCAAGAGGACAAACACAACACAAAGAATAGAAGCATCTTGCTCTTATTATAGGACATGGGGATTTAGCCCTTCTCTCAGCTCAGAAGGTAAAGAATCAGAAGGTAAAAACCTGGGTTCAATCCCTGGGTTGGAAGATCCCCTGGAGAAGGGAATGGCAACCCACTCCAGTATTCTTGCCTGGAGAATTCCATGGACAGAGGAGCCTGGTGGGCTACAGTCCATGGGATCATACAGAGTCAGACACGACTGATCAACTTTCACTTCACTCAGCACCAATTTGGGAAAAAAAAATAGGAGTGCAGATTCGTTGAGAGAAGACACCTTCTTGACATGGAATAGGAACTTCAAATTGACTAAGGACTTAGTCAACTGCAATTGAATGCATCTGAAAGAGACCAATATACACCAAAGGTGGCTGAAATAAATTTGTTCAGCAAAGTTACTTTCTCCATCAGTGTAGACAGAATATAGTTATTGACAAGTAGAATACTGTTTTTGTATAACTGAGTGTCATGTATAAATCCCCACCACATTACAGAAGAAAAAAATCACTTATGGTATCCTATAGGTTCACAGGGGACCTCCTAAAATTGGGAGTCAGGATATAAAACATGTCCTCAGAACAAATGATGTCAAATATAAAGGTTCCCTTAATTCCTCATATTTACTACTCTCAGAGCACCTATCAAATTTTATCATGAGCATTCTTTTTACCTTTTCATATTTCTGCCACTGGATCAAATGCCTCAATTGTAAGAACTACTTAAAAGGAGTTTTCTAGATCCCCAAATAAGACTCGGGGCACAGAGCAGGTATTTGAATTTTATGTTGCATTTATTTAAATTGATTTTACTTGACTTGAATTAAACGTATTGCTGTGAAACATCTTCATTGACTTGGTCTAGTGGCATATTCTGAGCACAACATTATAGAGAGATTGTTGTGGTTTACCACAAACACTTATAATTATTGTCAATTACCTTAAAAAAAAGTCAGAAATTGTGTTCAGACATTTCTTTCCAGCAGGCTACTGTGAACCTTAATCTGAGTCAGTCTGTTAAATTTCTAGTTTTAGAAATTCTCTTGCATCTCTCCTTCCATCCCACCCCTTGCCTACTCATCTTTTTCTATCTCATCGCACCATTTAAAAAAATCAGAAAAACACTACACTACAGAGCTAGATTATATAAGTGGTTTTGGCTTCACTAAAGAGTCCCATTAAAAGTTGCTCAGCTTCAGGAATCAGGTTTAAAGAACTACATAAAGCATGGACACAGAATCTGTCAAGTAAGACTTCTTATTGAATACAACTATCAAGTTTTCAAGAATGGAAAGAAGAGAGAAAGTAAGAAGAAAAGAGCAGTACTGTTGGCCTTCCTTTGCAAACCAATCAATCTTCAAAAGAAAACCAAGAGGAATGCTTCTACAGGGCAGACCCCCTGAAATCAGTTCCAAGCCTTATTACCCCCGTAAGAATGGACTGAAAGGACCCAGCTTTAGGACGCTTTGCCTGACAGGTTCAGCGTGCTTTCTGGAGACATAATGACTCGGTGCAGCAGTGACAAAGCGGCAAGCACGCTTCAAGTTCATCCTTTCCTTACCCCAAACACTGAAAGCGAAAGGCAGGAGGGCAATGACGGTGAACTTCTCAGAAATCTTTAGTAAACTGAGTTATTCCAGGCAAATGGAAAAAAATCAGGAGAAATAAATGGTACAATCTTTCACCCCACAACTCTTCTGAATCAATCAACAGGGTAACAGAAATAAAATGTGTAAATAAACTTGTCTTATTTGGAATTACATGCTTTTGTTTAGGGTGTTTTCTGAGAGGCCTAAAGATGTATCAAATGCCTCCTTATTTGGTTTAAAATCAGATCAGATCAGATCAGTCGCTCAGTCGTGTCCGACTCTTTGCGACCCCATGAATCGCAGCACGCCAGGCCTCCCTGTCCATCACCAACTTCCGGAATTCACTCAGACTCATGTGCATCGAGTCAGTGATGCCATCCAGCCAGCTCATCCTCTGTCGTCCCCTTCTCTTCTTGCCCCCAATCCCTCCCAGCATCAGAGTCTTTCCCAATGAGTCAACTATTCTCATGAGGTGTAAAATAAATAGGGCTGAATATTTTCTGGTCTTACATTTAGATCTTTAATCCATTTTGAGTTTATTTTTGTGTATGGTGTTAGAAAGTGTTCTAGTTTCATTCTTTTACAAGTTGTTGACCAGTTTTCCCAGCACCACTTGTTAAAGAGATTGTCTTTTCTCCATTGTATATTCTTGTCTCCTTTGTCAAAGATAAGGTGTCCATAGGTGCATGGATTTATCTCTGGGCTTTTTATTTTATTCCATTGATCTATATTTCTGTCTTTGTGCCAGTACCATACTGTCTTGATGACTGTGGCTTTGTAGTAGAGCCTGAACTCAGGCAGGTTGATTCCTCCAGTTCCATTCATTTCCTTAAATCTCTTATTTCCATAGAGTTGAATACACCACTATGCACTTTTCTAAGAAGCTTTAAGAAAGCAAATGGTTGGTTCCCTGAATACATTCTACTTGCTAACTATGTCATCACTTGTTATTTTCTGTATCAGATTAACATTTTCTTTAAGTATAGAGGAAAAACATTTTAATTACCTTCACTAAAAGTGCATTTACCTTCCACTTTGTGCCTTAGCATAGAGGAGGCACTCAATATATATTTGCTTAAACGGCAATTGGTGAGATAGCATATTTTGGGATATGATTCTGGGTTGAAATTCCTTGTTTTTTAAAAAATTGAACGACTTATCTACTGGGAATTCAAATGGTTTCAAAATATAGAATGGCATTGTATGATCTAAATACAGCTTTTGAGACACTGAAACACTACCTGGCTTTCTCCTCTCTTCTTATAGGTCAACTCAGTTCTTATCCTAATTTTCCTCTCATTTCTTTAAATACTTACTGAGCGCCTACTTACTTTGTCAGAGGCGTACACTTCGAATAAAAAAGAAAAAAAGGAAAAATAGCAGCTATTATTTTGCCTGCACAAGATTTATCCCCAACATCACCTATGATTGTGGTGGGACAACCAATTATAGTCCTCTCTACCCATGGGTCACCAGAATGGTCATATGACCTAGGCTTAGCCAATCTTAACATTCTATTCTCTGCCTGGTTTAGTTAAAGGGTAGAAATGTGGTCAATCAAGGCTAATCATATTTCTTCCAGAAACATTTGATAAATGCATTTGGGAGCAAGAGGGGCTCCCTGACTCTGTTACAATGAAAACAGTTTAGTTCAGTCACTCAGTTGTGTCCAACTCTTTGCGACCCCATGGACTGAAGCATGCCAGGCTTCCCTATCCATCACCAACTCCCAGAGCTTGCTCAAACTCATGTCCATCAAGTCAGTGATACCATCCAACCATCTCATCGTCTGTCACCCCTTCTCCTTCTGACTTCAATCTTTTCCAGCATTAGGGTCTTTCCCAATGAATCAGTTCTTTGCATCAGGTGGCCAAAGTATGGGAGCTTCAGCTTCAGCATTAGTCCTTCCAATGAATATTCAGGACTGATTAAAAACCAGGTACATTAAGAGCCACAGATAGCTATCTCTTACACAATGTGTTGAGAACCTATTTACAAATGAAGGAAAACAGAGGAAAGTAGAATAAAGAATGAGAGAGAGAGGAGGAGAGAGAAGGAGAATAGGGAAGCAAAGAGGGGTGGGAACGAGGATAGATAAGTTTGAGAACAAGAACAGACACAGACTATAATAAGATGCACATCATTTCAGCCTTTGTATCCAGATAAACCAGCAAATCCTGGACTTGCATGTTAAATGAATCAGTGAATTATGGAACAAGTTAGCTGAAAAAAAATTTTTGAAACTTGCAACTGAGTCATATAGTTTTCAACCTCAAGATTAAGACACAGCTGCACATAGCTAGTTACAGATATTCTGCCTTATATTATGAAGGTTAAAATGTGATATTTCATAGGAAAATATAAAGAACCTCCATCAGAAATGGGACAAAAGATATGGAAGAAAGGCACAGGAGAGAGGACAGAAAGAGCATTCCAAGTGGAGAGATAAATGTGAGTGAAAGGCAGTGGGGCAGAGAGTTCTTTCAATGACCCAGTGCTCACTTGCATTTTCTCCTCCTTAGCTATTTTCCAGGTAGGGGCACCCTTGACACAGTGTTGGTGGATGAAATGTGAGCCAAAGATTGCTGGGCTGGGTTTCTATTTTATTGGAACAAAACAAAAAACAGAAGCTGACACAATTCTTTAATATTGCTTCTTTCCACTTAACAATATTCATTGCCTGGAATATGGAAGAAAAGTTGGAGATATGGCAGCCACATTGTGAATATAAGGTGCAAAGTCAACATACTAAAGTCGGTGCAGCAGAGAGGCAGAAGGGCCTGGGTCTCTTGAGTCAGTGCTGAGGAGTTACAATAGCCCTTAACTGTCTACCTGCCTCTTGACTTTTCTTATACAAATACAAACAGTTAAGACTCAGCAATCATTTGCTGTGTTACATGAATCATTCTTAACTAATATAGGGATGTTCAAAATAACAGAACATACATGAGAAAAAATTAGAACTGATATCCAGCAGCTAAACAAAACACTTATAGGATGTACAAATATATGTTCTGAATAGTTGATATCCCATGATAAACCTGTTGTTAAATAATTTGAGAATCACCACTCAGAAGAACAAAATTTAGTTAACTGAGGGGTATGAAGCAGCGAGAATTAAATTTGGAAATTTCACTAGGACTAGCACTTCACCTGGAATAGATTGTGGAGAATGTGAAATATAACTCTAAGGAGGACAATTTCATTTAGAAAAGAAAATATACAATTACATACATATGTAAATGAAACATGCTATATAAAGAGTAAATTAAGTGCAATATTGAGACAACTCTTAGAAATTCTCTATAGTTAGGATGTAAACCAGAAGGAACATCACAATTAACAGTTTGATTTTGTGACCTCCCAGTACCTCAATTCACTGCCTGAAAGTTTATTTTAAAACTTTAGAGTATTTGGGCTATAAAAGTCATAGTCTGGAATCAGTTATTAAATCATTGAAAACACCTGGCTCCTCACAGAAGTTATTTGCTTGCATTGGCTAATTTACATATGTGAGTGAGATAAAATGAAGTTCAAGTTTTTCTCAAAATAACCTTCAGAATAGAAAAATGAAACAATTTTAAATGTAATTACACAAAATGGCAGTTATGATATTAAGCATAAAATTAAAGAAAACTGGAAACTAGAAGGCAAATTTTAATAAGATGGATACTGTCTGAATTTTAGGTTATACAACTTGGTTTGATTTAAGAATTCTTTAGATTTTCTTATTCCTAATTATCTGCTAACATCATAAACTGGACACTTAAGCTTTCTTTTCCTCTTTGCAGTGGAGAGTTAGTAGAGTGAATATTCCAGCTATCCTGAAATGCAGATCCTTTATGTTTCAATTATTTGAATCATTATTGAAAATGAACACTGATAACAAGCTTAAGTGCAGGTGGGCAGGATACATGAAGCTGGCTTCCCTGATGCATTATTGCATTTGCAAACACTCCATGGGGCACTAATGCTCCATCCTGGAATTTCTCTAAGTGTAAAGTCTGCTTTCAGAATAAATCATTTGTGTACAAGCTGACCAGCATAACACCCTGATGAATGAGAGCAAAGATCAACTTTCCCTTCCTCATTCCTTACAAGTTGAAAAATCAATGGAAGATGGCTTTTCTGATCTGATTTTTCTGACATATATACAATAACTTTCCTCTTGCTAACTTAAAATAGAAAGAGGGAAACACTAACTCAAAATAGTTTTGCAAATTTTCAAGCAAATACAGTTTTTCCTCTGTCTTTTCCAATTCAATCAGTAATCTTTTCAAAGACAGAAATATTTTGGCTCATTAAAAACATTATAATGATCTGTTCTCTTATAATTTGTTGTTGTTGGAAAATACATGCTACCTAGATTTTATTAATCAGGATTTATGTTGAAATATTCCCTTTCTGGATCCTTATGGAAGTGAGCTGATTTCCTTATTCATAAAGCTTTAAGACAGCACAGGAAGTTTGTGTGTCTCTTCATAGATTTCTTTCTTTTTTTCACAAAGACTGAGGGACACAGTCTTTGTGGAAGACGTTTCATTTTATTGACTGCAGCTTTATAATATTATTATTGCTATCATTAACTTACCACAGATTTCCAAAAGAACTCTGATTAAGAATATATTGCTGTGCTGTAAGAATCTACCCAAACTGAAAACCCAGTGGAAAACAGGTGTCCTACTTTTACATATCACCATGGGACAGAAAGGAAACCCAAGGACAGAAACAAGCAAAAGTAAACACAAAAACTCTCTCCAAGTGATTCTTCTTGTCTGCAGAAATAATTATGGTAAGGAAGACACAATACTATCATTTATTAATGAGTTATCAGTGATATATTTTTGTTTTCTTCTGTTTTCAAAATGGCTTAATCATAATTTTATTTTTTTACTGCATATGTTAAAGATTATACACACGTTTCAAATTAAGAAAATGACATAAATCTCAAATATCTGTATTCTCTTATTTTAATATCATGATTATTCACTCTATATTATTTTGAGATTCACTGTAAGTTACCCACTAAATAACATATTTTTATTTAGACATCTGAAGCTGAACCTAGTTCTAGGGTTTATTTTTATTTTATTGATTTTGTTATCAAGGTTTGATCTACCATAAATGCTGTTATTTTTTCAGTATTTGAAGGTGTACTTAACCTACAGACCAAGTCCCAAGGCAATTTCTAAACATTAAACTTCCCTTTTAAATAAAATATTCCTCTTAGAAAACAAATTCTTAGAGGAAACATTTTAATATTAAGAAAGAACACTGTCAATATTTGAGTTCCATAACAGAAGTGTGTGGTTAAATAAATAAATTTATAAAAATTAAACAGATAAACCAAATCTTCAGGATTATGTTGCAGGAAAAATATATTTGTGCATATGTATTCTACATATAGCTTTAGATATAAAAGTATCTGTTTTTAAGAGAATGTATGCATTGATGGGGATTTAAAAATACACAAAATTTTACAAAAACAAAATACTAAGAAATAAACCATAACATCTCAGAATATAAAAATTAATTTAACTGAAATGCATATAGCTCACATCAAAATTAGGGTAAGCTATAAATCTGATGAGAATATTAAATTGTGCAAATTCCTCTTTTTACCCTCAATCCTCAGGATCCGGGAAAGGTATTCTATCACAGCCCACCACTGTTCAAGCATCCAATACCCTTATTTCATTCCCTTGAGATTTTGTAATCTTTTGTTCCTTTCCTCTCTGCCTTCAACCACCCACCAATCCTGGACTCCAGGCCCCACCGCAAGTTTTAAGTCAGGTGAATAGAACCACCTTTTAACAAGACAGTTTAGGGAAGATACTCGAGTAGGAAATGGCAACCCACTCTACTATTCTTTCCTAGGAAATTCCATGGACAGATAAGCCTGGCCAGCTACAGTCCATGGGGTCGCAAAGAGTTAGACATGACTGAGCACACATGCCCTTAAATCTTGAAGAGAAATCAGTATATTCTTTGATCTTGCTTTATAATCTCACTGAGTATACCTTCAGGCCCTCTCCCTACCTCAGGGAAGTTGTCTTCTAGAGTGGAGAGGAGTCTGCAGTGAGGGGAGAAGCATACTCTAATTAGGCTTTGCCCTGGAAAGCATTTTTAATCAGGAAAAACCAGCCTTACTCAATATTTCTTTCTTAATGCAGTACAGCAGCAATGGAAAGGAAAAAGAGACAAGAAAGAAAACAAAAAAATATCATGAATGCTGTATTTTGAGTCAAGACTGAAAATCACTTTAAGGTTTCTAAATACACATTAAGAAAAATAGATTTAGAGATATCTAACTTTCATACTCAAAAATGTTTTTCTATTGTAAAATCTTTAAAGGTACACAGATCTATTAAAATTAAGTCCTGCATTTTAATGTGCTATGCATGCAATCAGGAAAGACCAAAGTTTTTAATCCACTGGTACTTTGTAGCAAACATGTTTGCTTTATAAATTTGGATTTAATGATACAGTTGACATTGATGAAGTGATTTGCACAAGCTCTAGAAAGATTCTGTAATCTAAAATTTTAAATGTCTTATTCTCCAATTGGGGTTTTATTGTTTCTAATACTAAGTATTTTAGATATTTAAGGGCAAAAATAAAGTTCATTGATTTTTTTTCCCTTTTCAGAAACAATCTCTGTTTTTCCATTCTGTACAATGACCTTACTACCACATATCAATTCAGATTGATTAGTTGTGAGCCAAGATCATGTCGATCAAGGCCTCATGTTTGTAAAAACTTCACCCCTCTCGGCTTGAAGTTCATAAAAAATTAAAAAGGAAAAGTAAACATTGTATATACAGGAAAGTACATCTGCATTCCCACAGCCAAGGTCTATGTAACTCCTCAAAGCTGGACACAACTTACATGCCTCCCTCTTAAGAGAACATCTTTGATTCTAATAAAAAGGATAACATGTAATATATAAATAATATTTTTCAAAATACTTCATATGTGAAATTAAACAAAATTGTGTTTTAAATTCACTGTCTGTGGTTTCTGAAATTTAGAAAAAAACTTTTATGATCTTTTTTTCTAGGAATGTAACTGTTAGGTAACACAGTGTTTTATATATATTGAGAGCCCAATACATATTTGATAGTTGATTGGTTGGTTGGTTGGTTGGTTGACTGAGTATTTATATAGATAGATAAATAGGGATGCATGGATGCATGAATGGATGGATGGATAGAAAGAAGGAGGGTGAGGGAAAATGGAGGGAGACAGAAAGGAAGGAAAGAAGACGGAAGGAAGGGAGACTCTAATAATGAATGCAATATTAATACATAAAATAGATCCACCTAGATGAATATGAATTAAAAGGATGTGATAGTCTTCATGAAATTATTGGAAATCTTTGAAGCACAGTTTGAAAACTGCTCACCTAGGAAGCCTTTAAAGTAATGAATACTGCAGGTAAAATAAATAATAATCTGTAAAAAATAAGAATAGCCTCCTAAAGTAAATAAAAAGTCAAATATTGAACATGTGATTATCATTTGTTAATCAACTCTGGTTAGTAATTATTGAGATCTTTAGTTGATACAAAATGAGAATATAGATTCATTTTTACATAGTAAGTAATAGCTGTTGAATGTTGGAAAAGTTTCTTAAACTACCTCTCAATATTTTGTTTATAAAATGGGAATAATAGCCCACAGGGTGACTGTAAAAATTAGAGTTCATACATGCAACCTATTAAGCACTCAATGCTATGCTAATGCTATGCTAAGTCACTTCAGTCGTGTCCGACTCTGTGTGACCCCAGAGATGGCAGCACACCAGGCTCCCCAGTCCCTGGGATTCTCAAGGCAAGAACACTGGAGTGGGTTGCCATTTCCTTCTCCAATGCATGAAAGTGAAAAGAGAAAGTGAAGTCGCTCAGTCGTGTCCGACTCCTAGCGACCCCATGGACTGCAGCCCACCAGGCTCCTCCATCCATGGGATTTTCCAGGCAAGAGTACTGGAGTGGGGTGCCCTTGCCTTCTCCGAAGCACTCAATAGATAGTATCTATTAAAAAAAAAAAACTCAACCCTTACAACTATGATTGCTTCCAAGGGCATAGTATGTATCATGCACAGTTCTTAGTAAACTGTATCAACAAATTTATTGAAATTTCTATTCTATAAATTTTGGTTTTAACTTATCACAACTTACACAATTTTTTACAACAATTCTGTTGACTTCGCCTAGTACTTTGAGACACTATGTTTTCTGTAAAGTAGATGCCAAAGTATAAGTTATTATCCTTAAGGATTCACTGTATAAAAAAACTTATTTGCTAAGAACATTAAAATTTATAAAGTATTTTCACACTGAGAGCTTCAAACTGAGTAGAAATAGTTTATTTCACAAAATAGGAATAAAAGCAGTATCCTTATGTTATAAAAAAGGGTCCTGAGGTATCGAGAGCTTAGACAAGCTACTGAAGATCACAGAACATTCAAAATTTGAGGATTTATTTTCATTGATGGTACATTAATTTTAAAAAAATGTTATGCCATTCAAATATTACTTTTTTGTTCCCTTCTTTCTTTCTTTCCCTTCTTTCCTCTTTCCTTAAAAAAAAAATAACTTGTCAAAAGGTAGGGTTATATTCATAATTTGGCATCCTGAGTCTCTCCTCATATTAAAGCCCTCCTGGTTTGTCTGGGATGAAATGAAATGATGAAACCATTAGAAGTTCTAAGGAGGAAGACAGAGTCCAAAGGTCACACTTTTCCTCCCACTTTCAGACATATCTGATACTCTCATTAATGTGTGAGCTATTCATCTCAATGGAGGATGAATAAAACTCAGGTATTCAACTCTTGCCGCCGCTGCTGCTGCTAAGTCGCTTCAGTCGTGTCCGACTCTGTGCAACCCCAGAGACGGCAGCCACCAGGCTCTGCCATCCCTGGGATTCTCCAGGCAAGAACACTGGAGTGGGTTGCCATTGCCTTCTCCATTCAACTCATAGTTGTTATTTTTTTAGTAGAAGAACTTAATGCAGAGAGAAAGCAAAGTGTTAATGCAATTTTCCTTTCAGTGGAGTTTGACTTAAGTGAAGACAGGGGATGAGCAGAATACTGTCAGAGGACCAGAGCTAGAGGAGAAAATGAAGGCTCTTTCATTCCTTTTCGCACCCAAGTATTACAGTTTTCCTTCACTGTGCTGCTCACGGAATACTCTTTTCTCTCAGAGCTTACCTCATCTTCACAGCCTCTCTGAAGTGCAGTTCCACTCTTAGGAACAGCCATCCTATTTCACTAACCCTTCCATCAAGCCATTTCCATCCTACCACGTTCAGTCCACTTCCTGCTTGAAGTCTCTGCAGGTCTGTTACACATGAGGATAGCAACTGCCAGGCGTGTCACAGCTGACTTCTCCTTACTGCTGCCACCAGTGCATTCACATTTATTAAAAAAAATAAATAAAAGCTGAATGCTTTCTGTAGTAAACATTGGGTTCTGAAGATTTTTGTTTGTTTGTTTTAGAGAAAAATGTGTATATTTTATTAGCGCTAGAAAGTCCTCTCTCATTTCCTTATTACAAAAGCCAATGAGTTTGGTGTTTTGTCAAAATGTTAAACATAGAAGTGCCAGTATGATCCAGCAATTCCATTCCTAAGTATATATCCAAAAGAACTAAAAGTAAGATGTGCAGATGTAAAAAAAAAAGAAAAAAAAAATACACGAATGACACTGATTCCAGATTTCTGAGTCTCTCTTCTTTGGGCTTATTCATATGCTTTGTTCAAGCCCTGAGCACTGGTTGCCTAGAGCTTATGGTCTTTAGATGAAAGTAATATCCTTACCAATATTATCGTTCTAATCTCTCTCCCTTTACCATATTCTCTTGAGCATCACAAATACGATCTTTCCAAAGTGTGAATCTTCATGTTTTGCCAATAATTGATAAATAATCTATAGATACCCTCTTTACCCAGTAAGGTGGCATGCAAATTTCTATGGATGTCAAGTAAGAGACTTTGTGATATTGACTCTATGAAATTAACTAGAACCATCTCCTGACTCATCAAAACATATTTTTTGTGGGCCACGTGGAGCTGCTCACCAACCCATCTTCACCTCTGCACCAGCCTGAAACGCCCTTCCTTCTTCCCTCCTGGGTGAACACATCCTTCCAGACTCTAAAAGTGCCCCTCAGTGCCACGCACCCACAGCACATTCTACTCTGCCTTCACAATCACCACAGTGGATATAATGACTTTGTATAGTTGTGATTTTCACAGGTAGGAGTTCCATGGGGGCAGAGTCAACATTTTAACTTATTTTCACATCTCTTATTAGGGCCTTGGCACATAATGGTCCTCAAAGGTCCAGAGTACTTTTCCTGGTTTCTATGGAATTATCAGAATACCTATTAATCCTTACCTATTTCTGTTAAGAGCTCAAAAGGCAGGACCCAATTTTGC
The DNA here is from genome assembly GCF_019923935.1 of Bubalus bubalis. Taxonomy (NCBI): domain Eukaryota; kingdom Metazoa; phylum Chordata; class Mammalia; order Artiodactyla; family Bovidae; genus Bubalus; species Bubalus bubalis. Next base: position 77,479,858 of record NC_059163.1, read on the forward strand.
AGAAACTTTAACAGTACTCTAATTGTGTTGGTGGTGGTTTATCACATTATGTATATATTATTCTTTAGTACATTATTGATGTGAACAACCCAAATCCTTGGCAGTTATGCTTATCTATCCTTAAGGAGATCCAACCAGTCCATCCTAAAGGAGATCAGTCCTGAATATTCACTGGAAGGACTGATGCTGAAGCTGAAGCTCCAGTACTTTGGCCACCTGATATGAAGAACTGACTCATTGGAAAAGACCCTGATGATGGGCAAGATTGAGGGTGGGAGGAGAAGGGGACGGACAACAGAGGATGAGATGGTTGGATGGATGGCATCACAGACTCGATGGACATGAGTTTGAGTAAATTCTGGGAGTTGGTAAGGACAGGGAAGCCTGGTGTGCTTCAGTCCATGGAGTCGCAAAGAGTCAGACACGACGGAGTGACTGAACTGAACTGACTGATCCTCAAGGTGATTACTTTATATGCTATCAGAGATATCATCTCTTGCCATGTTAGTGAGGAAGTTAGAGGTGTATTAGGAATGTATATCCTCTGGAATTAAAAACGACTGGGAGAAATCTGATTTTAATTAACCTCCAAAAGCTTGAGTTTCTCAATTTGTAAAACAGGGACAAAACTACCCAGGTCACAGGGCCTTTCCTAGGACTGGGGGAGGTAAAATATGTAAAGCACTTTGGAGACAGATTGTCTCATTCAGAGCAAATACTTGAACTCTTTCTCTCATCTTTGCCTTGATAATTATTTCAAAATCACCATGATAAGCTTATTTTGATATTCCACTTGCCTTACCAATTCAAATTCACATGAAAATCAGATTCCCACCCTGATAACAATGAGAACACTAGACTTCTAAGTCATTGCAGATTTCTAAGTCAAGGTTAAATCAAAGGAAAAAAAAAACAAATAATGATCACAACTTGTTATCTAATAATGTTACTTATTTTAAAATGCAATAAGAGCATAGAGTTCAAAATAAAGGTATCTGACTTTCAAACTTTTCCATTTTAAAGGGGCCATGGGAATACAATGCAACCTTGATGGAAGAAGAACCAAATTTCCAGACTGAGACTAAGGTAGATGTTAATTTTAAATATTTCCAAATAACATTACACATTACAAAATACTCATTTAATAAAATTTTATATCAAGCTCACTTAAAATTTTCAATTTAACTTGTAACACTTTTAAAATTTTTTGAAAGTTTTTTGTTTTGTTTTAAACATGCATGCCCCATAGACTGTGAAGCTGTTTTCCTATTTCCTACATTTATGAGATGATTATTTTACTAAGGAGATTTCAAAAAGAAACACTAGTGGCTGCATTTCCTGAGTCTTTAAGCCCTGGACTGGGAGGTATGGAAAGTGGCTGGAGAGCTTTGCCTTGAAGAAGGAGCGTTTCCAGGCAACCTTGCACAGTTGAACAGCCACCAGCAACTGAAATAATAGCTAACGCTGGCAGGGCTCCATTAAAGGGGCGTCCACAGAAATACCCTGAGTGTTGTGTGTGTGGTGGGGGTAGTATTTATCCTTTCTTTAAAGAAATCATACAGCTTAAATATGAGCTAAAGTAAATAATAAAGACAAAAATATTGGAGAAACCAATCTAGGGAAAACCAGTTTATTCTCCATGTTCTTTGAATGGTTTTCAATGTCATGGACACTACTTCAGGAATGTTAACCTATCTGCATGAGTAAAGGATTCACCTCTTTCTTAGTTGTCCATTCATACTATGAATACAGCCTGTTACACTATGTTTTATGATGGACCAATATACAAGTAGGCGATCCAATCTGGCACCAGTGGTAACCTCAACTTTAGCTTGAAATGGAAACACACAAATTAAAGTTGATGATGCTTACATGATACCATATCATGGGATATTTGGCCGGGATGGAGAGGGCGTGGTAGAGCAGACATATAGAGCCTTTCTCTAATCTTTAGGAGAATCACCTATCTCAGAAATCCAATCGTCTAGAAGTTTTGAATATATCTTCTTATGCTAGCTTCTGTTCTAACACAGATTAACTCCTGTCTGTTTCATTTAATGATCTCAAGTCACTGAATGTCATTCCAGAATAAAATGTCCATTAACACAAAGAATGAATAGTGAAAAGATTCATAAAATTTTGTAATCATTAGGCTGGATTCCTATTTAACCATATCATTTATAACATGACCTAGTCTGTGTATTTTAAACATAAACAGACTTCTCAATAATGCTAGTCCCTAAAAGCCTCACTTCTATCAGTCAAATAAGTCACAATAATAGTAATAATAAAAGTAAATTGTTATTTCTTTCATTAGATATTTAAGGGAGATTCTGAGTTTTAAAACAATCAGAGATAAATAAAAGATAATATCTAATATAGATGATCATTCACTCCTTTGCGTATTTACAGGTGGAGTGAGTCTGAAAGGATCACCTGGAATATTAGAAACAATCTGAGGTTCAGATTTCACTAAGTATCATGGATTATACTATCTTCTTAGAGCTAATGTGTATTAGAAGACTGTATTTATGTTTTAATTCAAAGATTTCACTCCAAATGTGCTTCATACAAAGACCACCTGAATTTGTTAGACACAGCAGCAATTAGAACACAAGGTATCTTAAGAAAATGCCTTTAAAAAAAATGTCATCTGTCATGAACACACACCATGCAGCCAAAAACAACAGCAGCAATTTTTGGAGAGAATTCTACAAAAGGAAATGTGAGTAGTAATTAAACACATCACTTAAATGAAATAAAACTAGCTTTCTGTCAAGATCTAACAAATTCAGAAAACCCTCAAAGGCACCCCATTCAATAGCTTCATAGTAAAAGAAATCTATAGAAGCAGGATCAATTTACAGGCCATAGCCAAAGCTTTATCTCTTTACTAGCAGAGGTGTTAGCCAGTATGATTTAATATTCATTCAGCCGGAAGAAATGCATTACACATTGAAGCTATGTGCAATGCTGATAATTACACACCTGTTGCCATGGTAATTTTGGAAGCTGCCATGGATATAATTAAAATTCCAAACCAATAAAATCACCTTACCAAAATTTGATAACTTTAATCAACTCAAAAATTAGGAAAATGTCCTTCCTATCATTTTAAACAATAACTGACAAATGAGGAAAAGAAAGGACACATAAGATGCTATTCTTTCTTGCTCTTGTGATTCTCTCCTCTTTCACACACACACACACACACACATACACACTACACATACAATTTTTTTCAAAGTTTTTTCTTTTGAAATTCTGACAGCAATTGTCTTAAGTCTATTATCATATTTCAGCAGATGGTGACAATATATAATTAGATTTGGTAGGCTTTGCTCACCAAGATCAATTTCTATAGTTTCCTCTACCATTTAACCATTTAGATTGTTTGCAAACCCTACTTAATAAAGAGTAAAGACATTTATAGCATGCTGTGCTCATTCATGCAAAAGTATCCCCATTTTTTTTAAGCCATTCAAGGTACCTCTATGAGCCCTACCAAGTACATGCCAGAAAGAAAAGGTTTATTTGCTTTTGTTTAAAACAGTCACCAAACCAAAACTTTGGAATAAGTTTCATGCCCTTAAAAGTGCGCATGGCGATTGCACAGTTGGATGAGAATTCGGTGCCCTTGGTCATCCAATCAGTTCAGGACCCGCATTAGGATTGTCAAGTTGTGTCAGGACTTTGAGCACTCACTGGAGTGCCTTTAATCCTCCAAGGTTTTCTCAAATGTCACAGCCATCTGGAGGAAAAGGAGCTTCCCCACTGGGCTCCACTGACCACAAATTACTTTCTAAAGAGAAAGACAACAATAGAAAGCAGTTAATAAATATTTGATTTTTTTTTCCAGAAAGGGAAGGTAAAACACTACCTTTTCATCTTAATTTAGCATTAAATGCTTTTACACAATATACAAAAATGAGAAAATAATGCTTGCCTGGTATTTCATTCGAAGACAAATGCAAAAGTTCATTACAAAATTAAGGAAACATTTCAGAGGATATTTGAGTAGCTGCTAATGTAGTGCTCACTTTTCTTTGCAGTTTCTTCTAGTTTTAGAAGAACTAACCATTTAATCCTATGTAAGGAACAGGATCACTGTTAAGTTACCCAAAGTACACATTATTCTGTGGTCCCATCCACTTCCAAAGTTGAATGTGCAGAGTTACCAAAATTTTAGTAACTTGAGTTTAGAATAAACTAAAGTTCAGTGCAACATTCCTTCAGAATCCCCACTGCAAACTCTAGAAAGAAATCTGGTTTTAGTTTCCTCATTGGAGGATATGACTGTAATCCTCTTCTCTAAGGAAAGTTACTTCCTTGTCTGGCACAAGAAAGACTGGGAAACCAGCTGCACTCTCTTGTAAGGGACACTATTTGCAGCTGCATTCAGGCCATAAGGTTCTGACGGGCTCACCTGAGCTGCTCTCCCAATGCAAGGGAAAAAAGTCAACAATAAAGATTTGTCAGATATTTTGTACACAATGTAGTAAATGATGCAAGTGCCTGCTCTCAATAAAAATACTGTTTGTTATTATTGAATGTTGTGCATTATTTGCATGGGGTCCTCCCTTTGTAGTTACACAATTTGTATTAAAAAAAATTACAGTATACCTGGATACAGTTGAAAGTCTTATTAAGCTTAGGGACCCTCATTTGGTGGCTCAGCCAGTAAAGAATCTGCCTGCAATGCGGGAGACACAGGTTCAATCCCTGGGTTGGGAAGATCCCCTAGAAAAGGCAACAGCAACCCACTCCAGTATTTTTGCCTGGAGAATTCCTTGGACTGAGGACCCTGGTGGGCTATATTCCACAGGTCCCAAAGAGTCTGACATGATTGAGTGACTAACAATTATCACAAGCTTAATTTTGTCATTATACTTGCTTTTATTTTTTAATGTCTATTGAAAGTATCGTCTTTAAGTTCAAAATAAAATATTCAAGTTACATATTAATTCTAAAATTTCATCATGCTTTAAAGGTTTGCTTTTTTATATATAAAGTTAAAACCTTAATTTTCACAAAAGCCTAAAGTTTTACTTTTGCCAGGGGTTAATTCTCTGTCAGAAGGCATATAATTTTACACCTGCTACAAGTGCACCTCAAATCTGCACCGAGAAGTCTATTTTTCCTACTACAACACTGCTAGTCAAAAATAGGCTCTAATTTAGAACAAAGGCAAGATGAGATATACTCTGAGAACTCATCTGATGCGACTCCCTGGTCCACTTCTACATTCAAAAGATATCTCCTAATTATACAACATCAGTTTTCATAAAAGTATTTACAGCATACTTTTTTATATCACTGTAAATTTATTTATTGAATCAAATATTTCTTGAAAAGCTGATAGTCTACTATGAAATTAATATGCTTTGAGAATTAGTAAATTTGAAGATCCAAATTAACTTTTCCTTTCCAGCAGTCAAGATAGTAGTGTTTACACAATCTGATATAAGTCCAAAATCTCTAGCCTTGGTGATTAATATTTAATATGCATTAACAAAGTGTTCTATTTTTTAGCTTGTATTAATCTGGATGAAACAAAAATCTTAACTCCTAATAATAAACACCAGATATATACAAAATGCCAGTTAAAACATGGACATAAAATATAAGAAGGAATAAGAGGTGAGAAATAGCTTCTACTCCGCACAAGCCACAAGAGTGACAGGATCAGCCAACCATGAGTGGAGTTATGCACTGAGCTATGGTGATGATTTGAAGTTCAGTGAGTGACACGTTAAGTATTGCTATCACACAGTCGTTCACTCAATCATTGGAATGCTAAGAGAAAAATGACTGTACAAAAGAAAAATCACATACACAGAGGCATACAGCAATGACATTTTGCCAGCCTAGAGCAAGAGTCTATTCAACAAGCAACAGATGCACTGTCATTCTCGATCTATAAAAGACATTCAAATATCTGCATGATAAAAAGACACAAATGAAACCCAAGAATGTAACTGTCACATGCCAATCATGAATAAATAAATGCTGAGACAAGAGCTAAGAGAAGTTATTAAAGGTCCCTATTGGGAAGACATCATCACAGCACAAACTATTATAATTCAGGGAACTCTGTTGATACCTGGGATCACAAACAAACTCTGCTGCCTGGGAAGAAGCATTGTTCAACACCTCATTCAAGCATGACTGTTTATATGACGTGATAAGGACATGCAGACGGTCATTACTAACATACTTTCTAAAATATCATAGAGTAAAAAAAAAAAGCATGTCATGTGTGTCTGCTTAGTCACTTGGTCCTGTCCGACTCTGTAGTTCTTTGGACTGCAGCCCACCAGGATCCTCTTCCATGGCATTTCCCAAGCGAGACTACTGGAATGGGTTGCTACGCCCTCCTCCAAGGGATCTTCCCTACCCAGGGATCAAACCTGCGTCTCCTACGTCTCCTGCATTGCAGGTGTGTTCTTTACCTGGCTGAGCCATTGGGGATTCATAGCAAAGCCACGTATATGCCATTTGAGAAAAAAACTACATCAAACCTCAAAACATGAACATGTACAAGAGTGTTGAGTTTCAAAGTCTATTGCTATAAAAAGTTACAATGTCATGCTACTATTTAAATATTTCATTTGCATTATTAAAAGATATTAAAAGTAGATCCTATTCAACACTAAACTATACTTTAATTCAAAATGTAAAAGGAAAGAAAAAATAAGCAGTCTAACATTATGTTGTTTTTACAGATAAAAGTTGAAGTTATTTGTATATTCAAAGAGAAAATGCGGTATTTCTGTAGAAATAATACCTATTAGTAGCATTTGCTTTTTAATTAAAAAATCAAATATTCACTTAACAGTGATGTATCTAATATTTTCAATATACTTTACTTTCTGGACTATGGGGAGAAATTGAAACAGTATTCTGCACAATCAGTAGAAGTGACAGTTTCATGAGATGAGGAGCAACATTATAAGGTGAGCTCCAGTGATGTAATGATGATAGAATGATGATCCATTATATCTCATACACGAACTGCTGCTGCTGCTGCTGCTGCTGCTAAATCACTTCAGTCGCGTCCGACTCTGTGCGACCCCATAGACGGTAGCCCACCAGGCTTCCCCGTCCCTGGGATTTTCCAGGCAAGAGCACTGGAGCGGGGTGCCATTGCCTTCTAGGTACATATAAAGATTACTGACTCTATCCCTTTGCTGTCCACTTGAAACTATTACAACACTGTTAATCAGTTATACTCCAACATAAAATACAAAGTTAAACAAATAAATAAAAACAAATAAAGGTTACCAATTTCAGCAAAATGAAACTTGCACATGCTTTGTGAAATCTGATGATTCCAGATTATATTTTAAGTTATTTAAAAAATCAGTTTGGAAGATACTGACCTACCCTGTTAAAACAACAAACGATCTAGGAGAAAAGCATAATCAATGAGAAAATACTCTATCAACTACTTTAAAAAATAGTCAAGATCAGAAGCAGTCCTACTCATTCCTTATTAATTAATCCATGTTACAGACATGGTTAAGCTGAAAGGAACAAAGTCTAAAACTTCAGAGTGTTCGCAATCTGAATGAAAAATTCATGATGCCCACCTCCCAGTCATTTAAGCCAATATCCAAACAATTCTAAACTTAGAAAAATAAGCATCACTATTGGTGCAGTTTAAATACGATAGCAAGATAAAATGCAAATACTGCAATGATCTACTCTGTCAGATCAGATCAGATCAGTCGCTCAGTCGTGTCCTACTCTTTGCGACCCCATGAATCGCAGCACGCCAGGCCTCCCTGTCCATCACCAACTCCCGGAGTTCACTCAGACTCATGTCCATCGAGTTAGTGATACCATCCAGCCATCTCATCCTCTGTCGTCCCATTCTCCTTCTGCCCCCAATCCCTCCCAGCATCAGAGTCTTTTCCAGTGAGTCAACTCTTCACATGAGGTGGCCAAAGTATTGGAGTTTCAGCTTTAGCATCATTCCTTCCAAAGAAATCCCAGGGCTGATCTCCTTCAGAATGGACTGGTTGCATCTCCTTGCAGTCCAAGGGACTCTCAAGAGTCTTCTCCAACACCACAGTTCAAAAGCATCAATTTTTCGGCGCTCAGCCTTCTTCACAGTCCAACTCTCACATCCATACATGACCACAGGAAAAACCATAGCCTTGACTAGACGGACCTTTGTTGGCAAAGTAATGTCTCTGCTTTTGAATATGCTATCTAGGTTGGTCATAACTTTCCTTCCAAGGAGTAAGCGTCTTTTAATTTCATGGCTGCAGTCACCATCTGTAGTGATTTTGGAGCCCAGAAAAATAAAGTCTGAGGCTGTTTCCACTGTTTCCCCATCTATTTCCCATGAAGTGGTGGGACCGGATGCCATGATCTTCGTTTTCTGAATGTTGAGCTTTAAGCCAACTTTTTCACTCTCCACTTTCACTTTCATCAAGAGGCTTTTGAGTTCCTCTTCACTTTCTGCCATAAGGGTGGTGTCATCTGCATATCTGAGGTTATTGATATTTCTCCCAGCAATCTTGATTCCAGTTTGTGTTTCTTCCAGTCCAGCGTTTCTCATGATGTACTCTGCATATAAGTTAAATAAACAGGGTGACAATATACAGCCTTGACGAACTCCTTTTTCTATTTGGAACCAGTCTGTTGTTCCATGTCCAGTTCTAACTGTTGCTTCCTGACCTGCATACAAATTTCTCAAGAGGCAGATCAGATGTTCTGGTATTCCCATCTCTTTCAGAATTTTCCACAGTTTATTGTGATCCATACAGTCAAAGGCTTTGGCATAGTCAATAAAGCAGAAATAGATGTTTTTCTGGAACTCTCTTGCTTTTTCTATGATCCAGCGGATGTTGGCAATTTGATCTCTGGTTCCTCTGCCTTTTCTAAAACCAGCTTGAACATCAGGAAGTTCACAGTGGAGGACATCAGTTAGATTCAGGACTCTCATTAGATCAAAAATAACACAGTTTAGAGTGAAGCTGTGTGGTAGCTGAGGAGGCATACATTATTTTACACTTGAAGAGACGGGAGAGGTGTGTCCCACCATCTTGGAGCTACTCAGTTCAAAATGCAGAAGGAATCGGATCTCTATGCTGAGACTGTCCACCAGTCCAGAACTCTTATCTAAACTCAGCCCAAACAGTCAACATTTAATTCTCCATTTCTACACAGATATCTAATTTCCTTTCAAAGATGTCTAATTTCCTTTCAAAGGTGAAATTTCTAAGGCCATGGTTCCCAAACTGTGCACCAAGGCAACTTAGGGAATTTGTAGCTGCTGTCATGATATTTTATTTCTAGAGCAACACTGTGATACTTAACATCTCTGGAGACTACATCAAGAATTATTAGCTTATAGTAGTTCACAGTTCAAGAAGTATGTGTTCATAGTCTTGATACATTCCTTTTGATGACATCATATTTTTATAAAGCTGGGATTTAGAAGTTGCTATTTTGATAAAGAGTCTGCCTGCAGTACATAAGACCAGGGTTCAATCCCTGGGTCAGGAAGATCCCCTGGGGAATGAAATGGCAATCCATTCCACCCACTGCCTGGAGAATTCCATGTACAGAGGAGCCTGGCAGGCTACAGTCCATGGGGTCGCAAAGAGATGGACACGACTGAGCAACTAAAACTTTCACTTTTTTTAGAAAAAAAGCAATTACTGCACAAAAATCAATATACAATAGGAAGTGAGGGTGGCAGTATCCAATCTGAATCTGAGGCCCAACAGGTACACATGTCCTCTTAGAAGGGTACTGTGGTTAGTTAAGAATGGAACAAATTGTTATTTAAAAATATATATATATATATATATATATATATATATATATACACACACACACACTATCTTATCAAACAGCTACTTAATGGTTAGGACACAAATCTTACTAAGTTGTTTAGACTTAACTACTTAATCAACAAAACTTTAGTAAGTTGTTAGAACATAAATCTTTATTAAGTTATTAGGATCTAACTACCAAATAAATGAACTGTTAGGTATTTCTTTTGAACTCGAGCTCCAGGAATAAATTCCTAAGAAATCAAGAACATTTGGAAACCTCTGGTAGACATTCACTCACCAAATACAGGAGAAATCTAACTGCCGTTTCAGTTTCCCTGGTTGCTCAGCTGGTAAAGAATCTGCCTGCAATGCAGGAGACACTGGTTCGATTTCTGGGTTGGGAAGATCCCCTGGAGAAGGGAACAACTACCCACTCCAGTATTCTGGCCCAGAGAACTACATGGAGAGAGGAGCCTGGCAGGTACAGTCCATGGGGACACGACTGAGTGACTTTCACTTCACTTACATATCCTGATCTTTCCTTGGAAATGACACATTTTTCCCATTATCAGTCCAAGCACTTCACATAGAATTGACTCTACTATTGACTTCAGGAATGGAAAAACTCCAGCCAGGCTAACTGGAACATCCGAATCCTCCTGACTCACTGATGAGTTTAGAAGCAGATGCATGACTTAACTGGAGCCAGTGCAACACCATGAGACTTTCCACTGAGACTGCTGGAAAGCAGGCAAGTTATTCACTTCTACCAAACTTGAGCCAAGGAGGATGAGCTCCCAGAGCTGCATGAGGAAGCTCTGTGAAGCCAGAAAGTAAAACCAACATGGAGACAGTTGAAGATGAAGAGGCAGACAAACCGTCTGGTACTGACAGAGTCGGTGGGACCACATGTTGAGCACTATGTGCCACTACCTTATCCTTCCAGTATCCAGCACAGTAGATGCTATTTAGAACCTTGCTACCCACAATACTGTCTATGAACTAGAAGCACTGACGCCATCTGGAAGCTTCTAAGAAATGCAGAACATTGGGTCTCAAGCTGAATTTTAACAGGTGATTTGATGCACATTTAAGTTTAAGACCTTGTGAATTAGGGAAAAAAATTTTAAATGTAAATGAATAAATAAAAACCAACACTCATGATTTTAGTGCAAGACCTCAATTTTCCTGATTGGATTACACCAACAACATCTTAACTCTTTTCTTTCAGAGACCTATGCTCACTTAAATCCACTGTCCATATTAAAACAGAATACTAAAACACAAATCTGTTCATGAAATGCTACTGCTTGAAATCCATCAGTGGCTCTCCAATGGCTTAGAGAATCAAGTAAAACAGTATAAGAAAATCCCACTACAAATATTCAACTATCTACAGATTCATTTCTCTTCATTCATCCTCTGCCTTTGTGGCATCTGCCTTATACAAGCTTGCAGTGACACACTCTGCTCATCTGTCTCTTGAGAAGTCCTCCACTCCCACCTTTGCTCACTTAATTCTCTGATGTTCTATTTAGTTGCCTTACTTGTCCTTAAAAAAACAAACAAACAGAGTTTAGCAAAATAGTAAACAGCATGTGCTTTGAGTTAACCCTGATGGTTTTTATGCAGACAGTCTATAAAGTCATAACCTTTAAGAACTCTAGATACATCTACTACTCAAATTTGAATGAAAACTGACAGGCATTTCACATTTTGACTGATTTTTGGAGAAATGTTCATACCTGTAACCTAGTGTCCAAAACAAAATACCACATTACAAAGCAAGGCAAAGAATTCACTCTTTATAAATATGCATTAAAATATTTGGCAAAGTAAACTGCATAGCTAGAATAGTATATTGTATCATGAAGAGTACTTGAAATCTGAAGTTGGATGGATGTGGGCTTAAAACTCACATCTTCGGCCTAATAAATAAGCAGTCTTGAGATAGAGTTTCTTTTTATTTATCTATTTATTTTTGGCTGTGCTGAGTCTTCGTTGCTGCCTGCGGGCTTTCTGTAGCTGTGGTGAGCAGGGGCCACTCTTCAGTGTGGTGTGAGGAGTCTCACTTCGGTAGCTTTTCTTGTGGAGCACAGGCTCTAGGGCATAAGGGCTTCCGTAGTTGTAGCACGTGGGCTCAGCAGTGGCACATGGGCTTAGTCACCCCTGGCAGGCAGGCCAGGGATTGAAGCCGTCCGTGTACCCTGCACTAGCAACTGGACTCAACCACTGGACCACCAGGGAAGTCCCATTATACAGTTCCTTAATGTTCAGTAAAATGTGAGTAATATCTTGATGACACGTAAGTGCCAGCTCCTTTCCTTTTCATTACCACCATCCCCCACTTGGCTACTAATCCAACTAATTTTTTCTCACTCTTTTTCTAAAAAAGAATTAATATCTCCTGCCTATATATTTGCTATAGTATAGCTTATATAGAGCTTTTCATATCTCAGTATATTTGAATTAAAACAATGACTCATAATATAAGGTGATTTTATCTCCTGAGGGGATATCTGGCAGTGTCTGGAGACATTTTTGATTGTCACAAGTGGGGGATGCTCTGGCATCTATTTGGTAGAGGTCAGCAACATTGCTAAACTTCCTACAATAAATAGGACAGTCAGTCACAGCAAAGAACTATATAGTCGAAAAATACCAAGAGTGCTGAGATTGAGAAACCTTCAGTTACAGCAACAAATGCAGAATGTGCAGACTTCCTGCTACTAGGTTTGTCTCTTTCTAGGAAGCTGGCTCCATCAAGCTAGGAGAAACAGGATCAAGAGCAGCCACACAGGAAGAAGAATTTATTTCAGATGAGGAAAGGGCCAAAGGTCCTCAAAGCATCCACAGGGAGCAACGGGACCTCTGCAGTGAAAAGATCCAAGTATGCAAAAGGATGCTGGTCCGTGACACTCAAGACCTCAGGTTTGGCAAAAATTCCTCTACCCAACCTAATTAAGGCAAAAAGCCAAAGAGCCACAGGTTTTCAAAGACCCATGGCAATTTTGGAAGAAAATACATCAGCACTGGCAAAGATGAACTAAAGAGAGAGGTCCCACCACTATTTTCTGGATAGTATCTAAAACTATCAGTTCTTATAGGATCCGTTTATATATCCCTCAGTTCTTATAGGATCCTGGAGGATGCTATCATGACCGAGATTTAAGTTCCCACCTGACTGGGGAAATGTGAATTTAAAATCAAATTTAATTTGATTTAAAAGATAGAAAGTGTTATTTCTTACAAAAATTAGTGAAACACTAGCCATATCCCTCACGCATTCCACAAGCTGTAACTACTGGTGGATGCCACTGATATAAATCCTCTCAAAAGGAATCTGCATGTATTTATAAAGCATCTATTATGTTCTTGGCAAGGTAGGCATTACAGAAAATAAAATTAACCATGGTTCCCTTGTCTTCCCAAAATACACTATATCAGAGAAGAAAAATCGCTCTCTTGTTTAAACAAAAAAAAAAGAAAAAAATATATGAAAGATACTGTCTTAAGAGAGAACAGGATTTTAGAAAGCTAGGGGTTATCAGTAGTGCTTCCTAACCCACAAGTTAAGCAGGATTAGTAAGATTAACGACCCAGAGGGATGGAATGGGGAGGGAGGAGGGAGGAGGGTTCAGGATGGGGAACACATGTATACCTGTGGCGGATTCATTTTGATATTTGGCAAAACTAATACAATTATATAAAGTTTAAAAATAAAATAAAATTAAAAAAAAAAAGATTAAAGGTTCTATTTGGTTAGATGGTGGTCAAGGACAACTATTCAGAAAATGGCTCACTAGGGTGAATGGGCTTCCCTTGTGGCTAGGCTGGTAAAGAATCCGCCTGCAATGTAGGAGACCTGGTTTTGAACCCCAGGTTGGGAAGATCCCCTGGAGAAGGGAAAGTCTACCCACTCCAGTTTTCTGGCCCAGAGAATTCCATGGACTGTATAGTCCACGGGATCACAGAGTCAAACACTACTGAGTGACTTTCACTTTCAGGGTGAATGGAATTAAAATCCCCAGGATGCCAAGGAGGGAGACAAGGGAAGGATGCAAACTGTGTGTGGGGAGTTTGGTAGGAAAAGGAAAAGAAAGAGGAAATGTTGACTATAGATCCATTCTCCTTGAAACACATGGCTATTCTATTCATTTAAACCCTCATCAGTTCAGTTCAGTTCAGTCGCTCAGTCACGTCCAGCTCTTTACGACCCCATGAACCGCAGCACGCCAGGCTTCCCTGTCCATCACCAACTCCCAGAGTCCACCCAAACCCATGTCCATTGAGTCGGTGATGCCATCCAACCATCTCATCCTCTGTCATCCCCTTCTCCTCCTGCCCTCAATCTTTCCCAGGATCAGGGTCTTTTCAAATGAGTCAGCTCTTCGCATCAGGTGGCCAAAGTATTGGAGTTTCAGCTTCAACATCAGTCCTTACAATGAACACCCAGGACTGATCTCCTTTAGGATGAACTGGTTGGATCTCCTTGCAGTCCAAGAGACTCTCCTACACCAAGATACATTGCTAGTAATACTGCAATGTAAGAGTGTGGAAAGAATATTATCAAAATACTGAAGACAATGAAAAAGTGGATAATATTTAAGAACACTTCTCTAAGAATTCTTCCCAGATCATCCCAATGAGAAGTAATTCTCTGTTTTTTTTCAATTCCACAACAGGTTGTTCACTTTCTCTTCTACCACTGCCGCCTCGATCAGAGGGGTGTACCCAAGTGTCTGTCAACTCTGCCTGCTAGACTGTAAGCTATGATGGCAAAAAGACTGTATGTTTCTATCTTTGTGGTTTTGACTGTAATTAAAAGATTCTTTGCATAGACTAGGTTCTATACAAATGAAAGAAGATTACAGAATAAATGACCATGAAAAATTGTAGAAAAAGCTTTATGGTTCTGAAGGTAAAAAAACACTATCAGAAACAGAGAATTGATTGGTCTCCTAACATAAACATTTAGGTGTCTAGTCATTAATCAGTCTTTCCACAGCGAGATAGCCATGCCTTTGAAGGGGCTATTTTTCAGCACCTGGAACAGTGACTAGTACTCAATAATACTTCAAAAGTGAACAAATAGATAAATAAAAATCAACTGCTTCATTTTAAAGCAGCATATTTAAACTTAGATTTTGGTCCTAAGATTGCTAAATTTCTGCTAAGTGTTCTAGCCTTAGTAAAACTTCATTATGAGATATGGCTCAGATTTAGATAGAGCATAGGTCAAACTCCATACCCACATCTCCCTAATTCTAAGGATATACAGAAAATCTCTGAATGGAAGATGACGTGGGACAACCCTGTTAATACATGTGATGGGTCTTTATTATTATTGATACCAACACTAAAATCGATAGCATTGTAATTCTTCATTCTATCTTGTTAACATGAGTTGATTATGAAATACTGTAAAATTTGCCTCACTTTCCATTATCTTTAATACATTTCTACTAATTAGAAAAAGGTGCTTATGCAATCTACATTATTAACCATAGATTTTGGCACACAGTGTTAAGCAGATGTTCATATAATTTAAAAGCATAGTCGGATGAACACTTAAGGGAAAACACTAATTTCCTAGGAATGTGATTAATCATTAGTAATCACAAATCACACATATTTCTAAAAATCATGATCCAATCTGTCCATTTATACAAAGAAATCTAGCAACTTTATTCCACTTACTGCCTATGTTCTATGGCCTTCCTAATATTATTACCTAATATTATTAATAAATTTATCTTTGATTATGACTCCCAGAAACAAGTTCTGGGAAACAATAAAATAAACCATTTGAACAAAAATGGAATTTTATTTAAAAAAAAAATGCAACAGCCTATCTCACAAGTATTAACAGAATCTAAAAATCAGTACATTTCAAAATAATTTTAAAATCTGGAGTAAAAGCACACATTGGAGAATCTACCTTACATCAAAAGAAGCTACAACACTTTCAAATCTTTAGTGTGGACATGCACTGTAATTACTGAATAGTAATTAATTTCTAAAAAATTTCTGTCATTAAAGAGCTAATTACTGATTGAAGTGAATTTTTTGTTGATGTTGTTATTTTTCCAAATCACACTATTTTAAAAGGGCAGGGAGATGACAGTAAAGGAAAGGCCTGAATACGCCCCTTATTCTAATTACTTTTGTCAAATGAGCATGTTCAGTGGTGTTCCACTAGATTAACTTGCAGATGGATTTATCCACTCACTCCTGTGCCAGGCCGCTCCAGGTTCCCATTGAATAAGGAATGACAAATGCCTCAAGGAAATTTTCTTTCCCTCTATTTGAAAAACAAGTCAATTAAAATGCACATGAAAATACATTTAAGAAACACCAAACATTCCAATAAACAAAACAAGAGGTGGACTGTGCAACAGCTCTAGCAGCTAGTTGACTGTCAGCTTGAGGGAAAGGAAACTGCTGAGGTTCAAACACAGACTTAGTATAACATCTTATCCAATTCATGTGTACCCAATAGAGGACATTCTCTATGGGCATCCCAAGGGGAAAGCAATTCCTTTACTTTCCCTTTGCTAAACTCTATGCTTTTGGGAAGAAGGGCAATACCATCCTGGCTCTTTATTACAAAGGACTTTGTGAACACATCTTCAGGGTGCAAGACCTTCACCACCCGGGGTCCTATGGATTGACCCCTCTTTAAGGTCTCTGCATGGGCTTTCTTCTTTGTCCACCTCACTTATCTATATAGTAACCTTCCTCTCCACTTTGAAGTGTCTGTCCTTATCTCACCTAAGTGGGGCCAACCAGCCACTCAATTTGAAATTCAAACAAACCATCCCAATCCTGCTCACTCTTTCTTTTTTCCCATAAAACTTATGTTCTAATATATTATACAACTTACTTATTAATTATATATTTCTTATTTTCTATCTTTTCTGGCCAGAAAGTAAGTTCTATGAGTCTGGGCTTTTTTTGTTGTTGTTATTCTGTTCATTATTATACCCTCAGCACCAGAAGAGAAGCAGCACTGGAAATTTTTTAATAAATATTTAATGAACAAAATACAGATTCTCTCTTGGCTTAAGAGAGATGATAATAGATGAATGAATAAGTATAACACATAACTGAATGTGTCAAGGGATTTGGGGGTTTGTGGTTGTTCTTTCCTCCCATTCTCTCAGGATTGGAGGAATATGAAAGAGAGAAATTAGCAAGAAAGGGACAAACAGATTAAGAAAGAGAGAGGATAATGGAGAAAAGTTTTCAGAGAAGGCAAGATTGGTGGGCAAGTTATTCAGAAAATAGGTATAATTATAATAATCTTAGATTCATTTGACAATGTGTTAGCAACCACATGGGCCCTAGAAAGATATATAATTGCATCCTAGAAATATATTGGGACCTTAGAAAAACATACAATGATGATATACATTGTGGTAAGAACAAGAGTGATATTTCTGAATCTCAATTAGGTATTTTTTACACTGACTGCTAAGTTTTCCAATGACTTAGGACCCTTCAGGATTAAAAACCCAAGACCCTGGCACAGCACACAAGCCATTTTAGGATAGTGTCCTGGGCTGTCATTAGACTAGAGTTTCAGGTGACTCACTGTCTTCGAAACAATCTATGCTCCAGCCACACCCAATCCCTTATGGGTACCTAAAAGGGATAATGACATTTCATGCCTCTTTAATTATGTACTTGGGTGGCTCCTTCTTAAAAAGGCCTTTGCCCCAGAGTCCACACAAAAACTACATACAAATTCATTTGGTAAGACTCCTTTTAAACAATATTTTCTTTGAAGAATTCTTCAAATAACCCAAGGATTACTAGGAAGAGCTCTGATGTGAAGAGTGGACTCACTGGAAAAGACCATGATGCTGGGAAAGATTGAGGGCAAGAGGAGAAGGGGGCAACTGAGGATGAGATGGTTGGATGACATCAGTGACTCAATGGACATGAGTTAGAGCAAACTCCAGACAGTGGACAGGGAAGCCTGGCATGCTACAGTTCATGGGGTCACAAAGAGTCAGACATGACTCAGTGACTGAACAACTAAGAACAGCTCTCTTTTCCTCCAGAAATCCTTGTTTATGTGCCTGTTTTAATATTAAATTCTGAGCCACTAGAAAGCAGGGAATGTGTTCGATTATTGTCTACAAACCTGGTACTAAGATTCTTTCTAGCATACAATGGTGTTAAACAAATATTTCTTGAATAAGTAAGCAAGTAGACTTCTGAGAAACTGTAAAATCCTAAACCGCCTTTTCAGAAACCCCACTTTCTTCCACCAAATAAAAAAGTAAATCAGGTTCAGTTGTATTATCATGTGAAGGAGTTGTTTATTATTTTTTCAATATTATAAACATTTGCACTCTACATGAAATATATAACATATGCCATTTTGTCAAATTATTCAATTAACCACAACAGTTCATTTATTGAACAAGGAAACCAAAGACTGTTGGTATTTCTTTTCACAGAAAAGGATTATAAAAAAATAACAGAGGGACCCCTCCCTGATGTTTTCTAATAATACATTCTTTTTTTTTCTGTAAAATGTTCAGACAGTAGGCTCATGAGTCCAATTTTCCTGAACATATGTAGCCATTATCCCAAAATAAGCTTCACTGTGTGTGTCAGGAAATAATGTGAATTTGCCTTGAAGCAGGGCTCCTTGCTCATTTCTATTATTTACCACAAGACTCCACAGGAGTGAGATATGTAACTCATGTTAACATATACCCTCCATATTTCTGACTAAATGTGATGCTGGGAATATCCTGCCCCACAGCTGACATCAAAGGATCATGTTCTGAATCTTTTAGGACAGATTGTAGCACAAGCTTAATTCACTCTGATAATATGGAAGTAATTTTTGCCATCAGAAAGGAAGTCACTGCGACCAACAGTGTATTGATGAAGTAAAATGGACCATTGTAGGCTGGATAGCACCTGCCCCTCTTGAACAACAGATATTTAAAAATACTTTCATCTTCTGTAATTTTAACACAAAGGAATAAAAATCCTTATGCGCAACTCTGTCAAGCTATGACAATGTGAATGAGAGAAAATTTTAAATGTATAAAAGACAAAAAATGAATCATTTAGATACAAAAAAAGTCCTTTCCTGTGAGTGATATCCTTGAAAAATTACCTAAGAATTCATCCAAAGTGAGCATTCTTTTTCAAATGAGTGGCATTTGGAAGGTTTTCTGGCATTTCCTTGGATTAACAACTAATTTATTAAGCAGCTCTCAAGCAATTACCCTGAACTTAGATTTTTTTGATCCACTGAAAAAGGTGGCATTGGTACTGGCATCATTTTGTTTTCTTTTGAAATATAATTGACTGGTATCTTTGGAGCTTTTAGTTCTTTTTAATCCAGGAGAAGCAAAGAGGAAAAGATCAACATTCAATCAGTTGAAAAAAGAATATAGAGGCTATTTGCTGCCTGAGATCAACTTCTTTGCTTCTTACCTGCTCAGGTATTGCTGTTGTTGTTCAGTCACTCAGTTGTGTCTTTGCGATCGCATGGGCTGCACCACGCCAGGCTCCCCTGTCCTTCACCATCTCCCGGAGCTTGCACTCAGGTAACGACTAGCCTAAAAACACTTGTACAGTAGTCCTGTTACCTAGTCCAAGCTCGTTGTGCTCACAGCACCACAGGTCAATAGATAACAATAAACCCAAGAGACAAGGTGTTGAGGTAAGGAATACAACTTAATTCAGAAAGTCATCTGACCTAGAAGATGGCAGACTAATGTCTTAAAATAATCATCTTATCAGGGTCTGGTTCTTTTATAGAACAGAGATAGGGGCAAGTGAAGAAATAAAGTAAAATAGTCATTAACCTTGTAAATATCTCCTACAATGGCAAGTATCAGGGGGGAGATGTGTTAATTTCTTCCTTCCTGTAGCCAGCCACAGGGTCCGGAACAAAGGCATTTTGGTTTAATATTTACTTAAAGGAGTAGGGCTTCCTGAGGCCGGCCATTGTGTATAAACAGCATCTTTTTAGTGAACAATAACAACAGGAAGCAAGGTTAAAGTAAAAGAAAGAGATCCAACATGGAGTCAGTTCTTCCTGTAACAATCTAATTCTGGCTTGTTTGAGTGAAAGTATCATTATTGTCTTTTAACATCGAGCTCTAAAGAAACAACTGAAATAAAATCAAGTTAAATTTCAGTCATGACTCTATAACTAATCAGTTGATCTAGTGGCTGTCACTTAAAAGTTTGTTAGTTAACCTGCCCTTTGTTTAAAAGCAATAATAATACCTATACATCCTATTATAGCAGCTTATTGAAAGAATTCTAATAAAACACCTTGAAAATTCTTAAGTGAGAAATAAGGAAGCAATTAGACCCCTGAAAATAAATTGCACGCAACTCTTAACTGCTTTAGTAGTCAATCACAAACAAATATTTATAAAGCACTAAAATTTTTAAGAAGAAATAGTGTAGAAGTCCTGTATGGTAGCAAAACTCCTGAAATAAAGATGTGGGTGGTTTCCCAGGTGGCTCAATGGCAAAGAAACTGTCTGCAATGTAGGAGATGCAGGAGGCTTAGGTTTGATTCCTGGGTCAGGAAGATCCCCAGAAGAGGGCATAGCAACGCACTCCAGTATTCTTGCCTGGAGAATCCCATGGACAGAGGAGCCTGTCAGACTACAGTCCATGGGGTTGCAAAGAGTCGGACAAGGCTGAAGAGACTGAGCATGCAGGCACATGGGATGTTAATTAAATAAACGCAGTAATGAGTAGGGAGGGGCAGTGAGTAGTTGAAAGGTTAAAGAGGGTGGGCAGCCCTTTTCCAACTTTGTGAAAACTGTTTCGCAACTATGCTAATAATTGCTCTAGATAAGTCCACATCTTCACATTTTAAAGAAGAAACAAATTTCAGCTTAGTGGCACTGGAAGTGCAGGCTCAAGAGATAACAAAAAACTGCATTATGCCAGTGAATGTGCTTGAGCTATACACGCAGACTTTGATATGTCTAAACGTCACTATGGAATGAGAAGTTATACACTATCAATCTATGCATCTGGAATATAACTGGATGGACTTTTGACATGATAATCTCCATCCTAGATATATCACAAAGGACCTGTGGTTAGCTAACCTCAGTCTTCTATCTCTTTCTCCACCTGTCAGTTATGAGGGGCACAGTATCCATGCAGCAGAATAGTCCTGGTCCTACCTTGAAGGATGAGCACAGAAAGTAAGCAAATTCTACAGTAAGTAATGTCTTTGCATTTTTCATTTGCTGTCACTCAAATGGTCTTTCCCCTGATATTCACTTTCTCTTCTCAAATATTACTTCTTGAAAAGGTGATTGCCTGCCTGGAATATCATCCATCTATCTCAAACATCTGCAATGAGTCTTTGTCTTCTTCCCTGTTTTCTTTTTCTTAACAGCATATACCACCCCCTGACATTGTTTGATATTTGTTTACTTATTACTGTCTGACCCCTCTACATAACATCAAGAAATTTTCTGCTTGGTACATTCACTACCTAATGTATCCAGTACATCAGTCATTAACACTTAATAGGGAATGAATCAATATTGGGATTAATGAATGAATGCCTACATTCTAATCACAGGCAACAGTTTTTCAAGGCTCTATGCACATCTACCATATCAGTTATGGCATGACCATCTACAATGGATCAGTGACTACAGAGGTGTTAAGTGGACACATAGGATTTGACACTAAAAGTGAAATAAGCCAACTAGGAGAAGAGGAAGCTAATAGCTCACTGGACTGCAAGAGGTGGAAGGAGGTACAGCACATCCAGGAGAACATAGGAGAACACAGAATCCAAAGACGATATATGACAGACTTATCCATTTATTAACCACTGCATGGTTGTGGAGAAGTTACTTAATTATTCAGAGTCTCAGATTCCTAATCTATGAAATGGAGGAAATAATATAATTTCTTTTCCAGATTGGATGAGAAACTGGATAGAAAATTACAGACTTAAATTATATAGTAACTAGAATCATGCTTGGCAGGTAGTGAGCCATCCATAAATAGTAGTTATTATTAACTTTATTACTATATTAATACTGGGCTCCCCTGGTAGCTCAATTGATCAAGAATCCACTTGCAATGCAGGAGACCCCGGTTCAAATCCCAGTCAGGAAGATCTGCTAGAGAAGGGATAGGCTACCCACTTCAGTGTTCTTGGGCTTTCCTTGTGGTCAGATGGTAAAGAATCTGCCTGCAACATGGGATACCTGGGTTGGATCCCTGGGTTGGAAAGATCCCCTGGAGAAGGGAAAGGCTACTCACTCTAGTATTCTGGCCTGGAGAATACTACTACTACCACTACTACTACAGAGTACTGCTGCTGCTGCTGCTGCTGCTGCTAAGTCACTTCAGTCATGTCCGATTCTGTGCGACCCCATAGACGGCAGCCCACCAGTACTAGTCATGACGTAATAATACGTTTTTGATTTTCCCATCTGCAGATTCATCTCAGTCTACATGTCCCAATCAGTGTGCCTTGAGGCTAGAAATCTTTAAGCAGTTTGATGTCCCTCTCTGTTATATTTAACCACAAATAATCAGTACTATTTTTCTCGCCTAAAATTTGGTGAGCCGATGCTGATTCCTGGACTCTTGATTTTTGTTTTGAATGGCAGCCCTTCTTCCCTGTGTTCCAACTTAAGAATATTTTGGTGAGGTGGGGAATAGCAAATGCACTAATATTTCAACTCACATTTATTTCTTTATTCACTCTGTTTCATAAGAAAAGCTCAATAACCACTATGCTGTTGTTGTTATTGTTCAGTCGCTCAGTTGTGTCCAACTTTTTGCGACCCCATGGACCACAGCATGCCAGGCTTCCCTGTCCTTCACCATCTCCCAGAGCTTGCTCAAAGTCATGTCCGTTGAGTCAGTGATGCCATCCAACCAGCTCATCCTCCATCGTCCCCTTCTCCTCCTTCCTATGTTCAATCTTTCCCAGCATCAGGGTCTTTTCCAGTGAGTCAGCTCTTCACATCAGGTGGCAAAGTATTAGAGCTTCAGCGTCATCATCAGTTCTTCCAACGAATATTCAGGATTGATTTCCTTTAGGATAGACTGGTTTTATCTCCTTGCAGTCCAAGGGACTCTCAAGAGTCTTCAACACCATAGTTCAAAAGCATAAATTCTTCGGTGTTCAGCTTTCTTTACGGTCCAACTCTCACATCCATATATGACTACTGGAATAACCACTATATTAACCCTTTATGTGAGTGAAAGTGTCCAATTCTTTGTGATCCCAAGGAATTATCTAGGCCAGAACAGTGGAGTGGGTAGCCTTTCCCTTCTTCAGGGGATCGTCCCAACCCAGGGATTGAACCCAGGTTTCCCGCATTGAAGGCGGATTCTTTACCAGCTGAGCCACAAGGGAAGCCCAAGAATACTGAAGTGGGTAGCCTATCCCTTCTCCAGCGGATCTTCTCAACCCAGGAATCGAACCAGGTTCTCCTGCATTGCAGGCGGATTCTTTACCAACTGAGCTATCAAGGAAGCCCTATTACCCTTTACACATGGTATGAAAAAGTTATCCATTATACAGCATTTTCACAGTTCATACGTTCATTAAATAATAAACCCTGCCATTTCATTGTTACTTTATATTGATTCAACTTCTATTACTAAAAGTATAGAGTCTTGGCACCATGCACACTGGTGATGCTTTCTGCCTTCCTCCCTCAGATACACTGTCCTGATTCACGCACCCTGCGTCAGACTTTTGAAAAGAATCACTCAAGCTCCCAAAAAATTTCTTTTCCAGCCTGCTCCATCCAACAGGAGGTACGGCTAGGTCTCGGCCACATTCTATCTATCTATCTACACAGCAATATGAAAAACTCCTAGATTCTATTTTCCAAAGAGTGGATATCATTTTAACAGATTTCATTTGCATCTTTCAAAACATATAGGAAATAAAATCAAAATTACATTTTCTAATCATCTACCATAATGGCTAAATTCCCTACCTTCCATATACAGTTGACCCCTGAACCACAGAAGAATTAGGGGCCCTGATCTTTTGCACAGTTGAAAATCTAAGTGTAACTTACAGTTGGCCCACTGTATTCACAGTTCTTCCATATAAGCAGATTCAACCAACTAACTGTGATCTTGTAGTACTGTAGTATCTGCTATTGAAAAATGCACTTATGAGTGAAACTTTGTTGTTCAAACTGTACTTTTTTTCCCCCATGTATGAGCTGTTTTATAACACCTATATATTTTGCAGCTCTATTTGATGAAGGTAAAACTACCAATTCAAACTTTCTAATTTCTATCAACACCTGGAGAGAAAGGAATCCCAGGATCCTGTGAGGTTAGTGTGCTCATTCTAACTGGTCATATTAATCCCTCTAAGATCAGGCAGAGAGCAGTCTCCCAGGCTCTTCCATATTGGCTCTTTTTTTTCTTCCATTTGCCACAGTGATTAATCTTAGGAGAAGAGAGGTTGTATTGTCTGGATATTGCCAAGAAAAAGAGAACATAAACCACTTTTGATATTTCACGGCTTAATTCTTTCTTCTCACCCTTCTATGGCAAAGATAATTTGGAAGGACGATAGTGAAGTATAAAATAAAACTAAATTAAAATTGTTTAGGAGAGATATCTGACCTTAACTTAGCCGTCCCTGTTCTATCTGCTACAAACTCTTGAGTTGAGAAGGCACATAATCCTTTCTTTTGCGCTAAATCACTTCTCTTTGTCCACCAAATGTCATCTTCTTTGAATTCATTGAAACTCCTTGAGGGAAAGGTCCATGTTGAATTCACCTTTGTACTCCTGTGCACTCTTGATCTGTGTACGAGTTATATCCAGTGAATAAGACTGCCTGGGTTTGAATTCTGGAAAATGCGGTGAGTCAGTTAAATTTCCAGGAGCTTCAGCTTCCTCATGTGTAAAATTAGGATGATAAAACCTTACAGAGCAGTGGGGAGGCTTAAATGAAGTAATATATGTTATGTATTGGTACAGAATGCAGAATACTGAAGCAACACACTTTTTAAAACAAATTAGTGAGTATCTTTTAGGAAATAAACAAATAAATTTGGAAACATCTAATGTGATGGCCTCATCAGTTACACAAATTAAATGCTAACTTAGCAACTTTCAGCCAAGATACATGCTATGGCTTTTCATCTGTAAACTCTTGATCTTTCTTGCAAAGTTATTATAAAATAATCATTTTTGAAAAGCTTTTTTTTTTTTAATCTGATTTTCTTTGTCTTGAAATGAGCTTCACGCTAGTGACTGTGTGTGTCAGCTGGACTGTAACAGGTAAGTTTTTGAGGGATAAGACTATGCTTTACTCACATTTTATCTCATGGTTAGAAAACATCTAACACAGATAAGCTTTTGATAAACTAAAGGTTATATTAAAATGGCTGACTGATTTTGCTTGTAGATTATTATGTACTTATAAATGTAAGTAGATACAAGATATGAATATATCAGCAATGGTTGTCCAGGGTTGCTGTGTGACAGGGATGTGGTACATACATCCTCCCTGGCAACATCCTGCATCTGACCTAGAGAAGACCGTGTCATACTGGTTAAACACCAAGTTGCTTTTTCTTTAAATGTGAAAATGTCCAATAGATGCTCAGATTCTGAGAATTCAGAATGTCTATCTTTTGTATAAAATTTCCTAATCATTTCCAATCCTACTGTATTTTATGTAAAAGCTAAGGAGTCATTCTTTGCTTAGGACTTCCTTCATAGCTTAGTCGGTAAAGAATCTGCCTGCAGTACAGGAGACCCGGGTTCAATTCCTGAGTTGGAAAGATCCCCTGGAGAAGGAAATGTCAGCCCACTACACTATTCTTGCCTGGAGAATCCCATGGATAGAGGAGCTTGGCAGGCTACAGTCCATGGGGTCTCAAGAGATGGACACAACTTAGCAACTAAACCACCACCATTGTCAAAAAATAATTGAAAAAAATTAAAAACTTAACACATTTTTCAAACAATATTTTTAAGGTACCAATATTTTGATAGCACTATAAAATAAAATAAATGAATATAACTGAGAAGAGATTAAAAACAAACAGAATTAGCAGTTTCTTAAGATTAATTTTCAATAACCATTATAAAATTATGCAAAAAATATATCTTTAACCAAATTCACAACTCTGGGTTAAAGAGAGCTTCCCAATATATATTTGAATGTACACACACACAAATGATATTACCTCTATTCTAATTCTGGAATATTTGTGAATTTTAAAAAATCGCTAGCAGATGTGACATCATATAAACAAACTTTAGTATTCAAGTAAAGTCTAGATTAAGTTTAATTAAAATAAACTTCCTATAGATGGTGTTATATAAAGATAATAAAGGGCATGCACAATCTATGGGGTAATGTCACCCACAAAGGGGCAATAACTGGGTTTAGGGGGCTGCAGAAGTCTTGGATATTACAAAGGTTTGTAGCTCTCCAAAGTTCAGTGGAATGCAACAAAATGTCTAATATTAGTATGTAATTTCTCTAGTAAAATAGAATTATATTTAATATAATTCTTCTCCCTGGGCAGAGGCGATAATGGAAAAATGGTTGAAAATAGAGATGTATGGAAAACATACCTACAATATAAAAATTTCTGACTTCTCTCTTTTATCAAGCCAATCATAATGAACTTAGAAAAACTAACAATAATATTTCAAAAATTATAATTAATCAGGTCAACTGGCACCAATCTGTGAACCACGTGCCCAGTTTCTATTATCTTTTAAGCAACATTCCAAAGTAAATGCAACAGAAAAAATATTTTGACTTGTTCATCATCAAGTTCTTTTCTGAATTCATTCTTCATAATGTTTTCTTCTACATGCTCACTGCTGCTAAGTCACTTCAGTCGTGTCCAACTCTGTGCGACCCCAGAGACGGCAGCCCACCAGGCTCTGCCATCCCTGGGATTCTCCAGGCAAGAACACTGGAGTGGGTTGCCATTTCCTTCTCCAGTGCATGAAAAGTGAAATGTGAAAGGGAAGTCGCTCAGTCGTGTCCGACTCTTAGCGACCCCATGGACTGCAGCCCACCAGACTTCTCCATCCATGGGATTTTCCAGGCAAGAGTACTGGAGTAGGGTGCCATTGCCTTCTCCGTCATCACTATCTAATGGACACATGTTATTTTTTAAAACAAACTAACAAAACAGACCCTCTGTGGCTCAGAGCTTGACACAAATATTAGACAACCAATTTTCTGGCAGCTTCAATTGGCCAAAGCATCTTTTCTCTTTGTCCTATGCAGTAACAGAGGACTAAAGAAAGCATCTGTCCCTGAACACATTTTGAGAATAGGCTACATCTTAGTTCAGATACACTCAGAACAAAGTAAGTTTCTCAGTTGCTAGAATGTAACTGGCAAAGCAAACTGTAGTGTGTTCCAAAGTTAATCTGTTCTCCATGGAGAGAGGAGAAAAGAAAGGAAGGTGAAAAGCATGTAATTATAAATGACCTAAGAACAATTGCTTAAGAATTGATTCAGGAGCATATTCTATGTTAACAATTAGGAAATGCATTTTATCTTCACGTACACTTCACACAAAGAAAATCAATTGCTTAAAAATACAGTGTGCTGACAACCAGAAAGTTAGCACACATTCAAGTTCTCAGCTTACAAAATAAAACATAAAAGATATCTCAGTCAGTTATCAATACATCAAAAGTTCCATTTTTCCCAGAAGAATTTAAGAGCACACTATAAAGTTTAATGGCTTTTACTGTAAATTAATATGAGTAAGCACATTCTACACTAAATATTTTTTGTTTCAAATACAATGATAATTTCTAAAAAGTTATTAAACCATTTTGTAACTGGAAACTGATACATACTCAAATAAATTGACATTTTCAAAAAATTAGCACCTACTACATCTTAAGAAATATTTCTGGGCAAAAATACTATTTCCTTTCTTTTAAAAATAGGAAAAAATACTTATGTTAGATCTTGTTTTATATTAAATTTCCCCTTTATTGCCCCTAAATATGCCCCACTAAAACCTGGTGCCACTTCTAAAATAGCAGAGTCAGAACCTTAAGAAATTCACTACTCAAAAAAGCAAGAAAAGTAAAGGCAAAAAGACCAACTTTTTTTTTTTAGGACCAACTTTTTAAAAATGCTAAAAATTAACCAAAGGCTTGAAACAATCTTGAAATAAGATGACTTATTTAAAAAAAAAAAAAAAACAAACTCTAAACTTTAATACAAGCAATAATATTTGTAGTCTTTCAGCCAACCAATTATTATCCCCCCTCCCCAGTTCCTTAGTAAGCTTGAAACCTAGCAGCCTCACATTCATGGTAGTTGAGAAAAACAGCAGCCCTCAGTGACCAGGAGGAAGACAAAGATATTGGTTCTCACCACTTAAGAACACTGTACTGGAAGTGTTTGCCAGGGCAATTAGGCAAGAAAAAAGATAAATGAAATCTAGGTTAAAAGGAAAGAATTAAAGCCACTTCTATTATCAGATGGAAATACCTTGAATATGGTAAATCCTACAGAAAACACACACATACAATTAGAACTAATAAATTAATTCAGCAAGGTTGAAGGATATAAATCAAAATACGAAAATCAATTATATCCCTATACACTAGCAATAAAAAATCTGAAGTTAAATTAAGAAAACAATCTGCAGGAGCATTACAAAAATAAAATGCTTAGGGATAAATTTAACAAGGGAAGTACAAAAGTTTGTGCACTGAAAATAACAAAAACATCCATTGCAGAAAACTAAATAAACATGCATAAATGGAGAGATACCCCATATATGGGGATCAGAAGATTTATTATTAAGTCAAAAACATTCCCCAAATTGACCTATAGATTACATAAAATCATGATAAAATTTCAGCTTCTTTTTTCAAAGAGTGACAAAGTCATCCTAAAATTCATGTGGATATACAAGAGCCCAAGAATATTTAAAATAATACTGAAAAGGAAGAACAAAGTTGGAGGACTTATAGTTCCTGATTTTATGTTGACTATAAAGCTATAGAATCAAGATGAATGTGATACTGGCATAAGGATAGACATATATATCAACTGCACAGAACTGAAAGTCCAGAAATAATCCCTTATGCTTGTGAGCAATTGATTTCAACAAGGGTACGAGACAATTAACTTGTGAAATATAACTTCTTCAATAAATGGTATTAGGATAACTTGCTATCCACAAACAGAGAAATAAATTTTAGCAGATGGAAGTAATTCTTTTGATCTTGGACTAGGTAATGGTTTCTTAGACATAACAATATAAATATAAGCAACACCAAAAGAACTTATAAATTGGATTTTATCTAAATTGATAACATTTTTTTCTACAAAATATATTATCCCTTAAAATGAAGGGAAAATAGGAGAAACTCTCTGTAAATTATTTATCTGATAAGGAACTTGTATCCATAATGTGAAAAATTCTTATAACTCAATAATAAAAAGGCAAATAACCCAACTGAAAATGGAAAAACATATTAGCACAGACATTTCTCTAAAGTTTAGATATGCAAATAACCAATAATTACATGGAAGATGCTCAGTATCACTAGTCATTAGGAAAATGCAAGTCAAAAACCACAGTGCCATACCACTTCACACTGGGTAACATGGCTGAAATCAGAAAGAGATGATAAGGGTTGGCATGAATATAGATAAATTGAAAACCTCATACATTGTTGGCTGGATGGTAAAATGATGCAAACAGTTTGGAAAATAGTTTGCCAGTTTCTCAAAATGTTAAACATCTAGTTAGCCTATGAGTCAGCAATTGTATTCCTAAGTATACACATTAGAGAAATGAAAACAACGATCCACACAAAACTTGTAAATGAATGTGCCCTGCAGCATTATTCATGTAAACCAAAAAGTGGACAAAAACCAAAAGCTCATTAGTTGATGAACGGATAAACAAAATGTGGTGCAGCCATACAATGGAATATTATTTTGAAGTAAAAAGTAGTAACTTGTATATACTTGCTATATTATGGAAGAGCTTTGAAAAACTATGCTAAGTGAAAGAAGGCAGTCACAAAAGGTTACAAGTTACAGGATTCCATGTGATAGGAAATGTCCAGAATCAACAAGTACATGGAGACAGAGAGTGACTGCCAGGAGCATGGAGACAGGGACCGGGGGAGGAGACTGCTGATTGATAATGGCTTTATTTTGAAGGGATGAATGATAATGTTCTAAAATTAGTGGTGAATGATCTTCCCGACCCAGGGATTGAACCCTGGTCTTCTACATTACAGGCAGATTCTTTACCATCTGAGCCACCAGGGAAGCCCATGTGAATTATACCTCAACCAAACTCTTATTAAAAATCTAGCACTAAAGATTATTATAAGAAAAAAATTAATGAGCAAACATAAAAAAGTTCTTAGTAGACAGACAAGCATCATGGTATTCAAGCAATACCATGTTAGCTATAATCAGTTGTAATTACTATTTGAAAACAAAGATATTTATCAAGATTGATTTTTAAATTAGAATAACAATATAGAACTTTTAATTTTTCAAGATGAATGCAATGTTTTTACCCAATGCTTGACTAATTTACTCTTACAAATTCATAATATTGCTTTTGTAAATAAATATCATTTGATAGCAAAAGCTGTAAAATTTATTTCATTATCCAGAGATTGCTTTCTTCTGATACAATTCTTTGTCTTCAAGTAGGATTTTTCCTGTGTCAACATAATTTCCTTTCTCTATAATGTCGTTTCTTATGTGGATGTACAAAAACCCATACTGAATTTTGCTGAAATTATATATTAAAAAACATGTCTGGTGTCAAAAAGACACTGAGTAACAACAAAACAACCATGAACTCTAACAGTGCTTTCTGTAAAAATGCAGAGCCAGTTTACAATATTGTGTCATACGTCTACTGCTGCTAAGTCACTTCAGTCGTGTCCGACCCTGTGTGACCCCATAGACAGCAGCCCACCAGGCTCTCCCGTGCCTGGGATTCTCCAGGCAAGAACACAGGCTCCTCCGTCCATGGGATTTTCCAGGCAAGAGTACTGGAGTGGGATGCCATTGCCTTCTCCGTCATATGTCTATCCCTCAGTAAAAAGCTGGATTTTCTTACATGTGTGAAGCTAGGTAGCTTCAGTCACATCTACCTCTTTGGGACCTTATGGACTGTGGCCCACCAGGCTCCTCTGTCCATGGGATTTCTCCAGGCAAGAATCCTGGAGTGGGTTGCCATGCCCTCCTCCAAGGGATCTTCCCAAACCCATGTCTCTTACGTCTCCTGCAGGCAGGTTCTTTACCATTAGTGCCACCTGGGAAACCCATTTTCTTACATAGAGAAGTTTGTCTACATCAAGTTTGCTAGCTTTTTTGTTTGTTTGTTTGTTTTTTCGCTGATTTTCTCATAGGCTAACGAACGACAGCTGCAACTGGAGAACAAATTTTAATGTAAGCATGGGAACCAGTCTTGGTTTTGCTACCTTATAAATTTACCTGTAATTTACAACTTTTGTTTCCAATAGAAAATTGGACTATATAATCTGAAAAGAGTCTTTTAACTCTATAAGGTCATGATTTGACATTTTAACTTCTGAATGATTATCATTCAGAACAAATTAATCCTCAATACTATACATATTTCTCCCACATCATCATTATTTTTAGAGAAAGAAACAAAATACCCTTCTCAACTCAAAAAAGTTCCAAAATTGAGTGCGAGAAAAGACAAGGAGTATACACTAACAAACATTAATAAGGATTTTGGGGGATTATATAATTATTATATGAATATTCTAAGTACTTTGAAGTTATTGTTTCCTTTCAAACATGAAATCAGCAAGTTGTCATTCTTTCTATCTTCTCAGACAAAAACACAAATAAAAAGAATAAGCTATTTCTCAAAAACCAAACTGATTTAGTGTTATAAATGAAGAATAATTCACAATAGTGCTAACCTAACACCAGGCACATCATTATCACCAAATAGCTTATTTTTCTTCATGCTTTGCACAATTGCATTTAAGATTTCAGTAGGATTTGGAAACCTCGAAACAACATCATGTTCTACAAGCAGAGGAGTATGATAGACCCATCTGAATTGAGCTGTGCTGTTTCCTGGAATATTGATTTATTCTAAACTAGCTGAAAAGAAAAATCTATATGTCAAACAGTTGGTGAGGTGAAAAAAACCCAAAAAGTAAACTGACCATCCAGCGAGATTTGCAGAGCCAATATTGCTGAAGTTGTGGTCACAGAGGTGTAAAATAAGTAAGTTTACCGAGCAATGCTAATGGTATAAGGTTTAAATGGAAAAAAAAAAAAAAAAAAAAACCTAAGTGGGAAAAAGGAAAAGAAAGATGCAAACGAGAAAATTAAAAGTGACAAAATTAGAGCAGCCACAGAACTTGAATACAACTTTAAAGGTTGGATAAGCCAAGAAAAGTCTGTTCGTCTGAAAGGCAATCCATATCATTTCTCAGGACGGATGGGAAGCAACGAACAATGTCAGCTAGTGGAATTAGTTGTGACCCAAAGCACACTATTCACAGGCAAATAATTAGTGTCTGTCTGATTATTTTCATCACAAATGAAAACAAGAAGCATTGTTCTGTCCACATACTACTAAGTCAGCTCAGAATATTACTAGAACCATAGAGACATTTCCTCTGAAGGATTCAAAATCCAACTTTGAAAGGTATAAGCAAAATCCATTTTTAAGTCCTAATATAAGCTTACTTGGTATATTTAGATGGAATCTTCTCTTACTATTTTACTTTTATGCTAGAAGTGACTTCTGATATCATCCATCAATCCTTTTAACAAATGCTACCTTTACTGTAAAGCTTACAGACAGTATAAGCAGCTCATTCTCCTATGCAATAGACACATTTCTTAAATTATAATGCAATATAAGTTTGTTACATGCAATTAACGTCATTATGCATAATAATTATTTTATGATTTGACATTATAGATTTTAATTATATCAACTTCATAAAATAGTTTATTAAAGTTCTCTTAATAATTACATTATAATGCTTATTTAATGTCAGTCCCCTTGACAGACTGGATATTTTTTGAATAAAATAGTCCATGTCTTTTCACTTTTACATCTCCTTCTCTAACACAGTGCTTATTATCAATATGATGCCTGAGGCACAGTAAACAGCCAATAATATTTACTGAATGAATGAGTAAGTGAGTGAGGTCTCCAGCCTTAATCTCCTGTCTGAATGTTGAGCTATCATCTCTCTACTGGAAATGTCCAGGTATATGAGATACGTGGGACTGGGTGTATCTCTTCTGCATATTCTGCCCTGTTCTCCCACTTCCATAACTTGGTTTAGCAATACCATCATGAATCAGCCAGCAGGTATCTCTCTGTGTCTCTAGCTCTCTACCTTCTGTCTGTCTTTCTCTTCTCCCCTCCTCCCTGCCCATGTACACTCTTCTCCAGGAACACTCTTATTTGCAGTTCAAGGCCTAGCTCAAAGTCATTTATTTACTAAAATACCACCATCAGCCTTAACACAGTCCATTTTTAGTTTATCTTTTCTGTTGTGACTCTCTTCATTCTAGACTGCATTTTTTGCCTTTTGTCTTTGAATTCATACTTTCTAGTGCAGTGCTGAGAAGATGACTGAAACCTAATAACCACTTTTCAGCATTCTTTTCCTTAAAATTCTACATATCCAAACTCAACTTTTCAAATGTCACTTGTAAACCTTTCAATCCATCCTATTTATATTATGGCAAAACTGTCTAGAAATAGATGAAGATAAAAAGTAGATAAAGCTGCAAATATAAAATGCAATTTTATAATTAATGTATTTGAATCTTACAGCAGACTTTAGAAGTTTAATATTTTTCCACAATTTAATTTCAAATATTATTTAACATTAAAAATAGATTCTTCCTCTTTTACTTACAGAGTTTAATGGGAAAGACTAGAGATCTTTAAAAGAAAATTAAAGATACCAAGGGAACATTTCATGTAAAAATGGGCACAATAAAGGACAGAAACACTATGGCACTAACAGTAGAAAAAGATATTAAAAAGAGGTGGCAAGAATACACCAAAGAACTATACAAAAAAGGTCTTAATGACCCAGATAACCATGATGGTATGATCACTCACCTATAGCCAGACATCCTGGAGTGTCAAGTTAAGTGGGCCTTATGAAGCATTAGTATGAACAAAGCTTGTGGAGGTGATAGAATTCCAGCTGAGCTATTTCAAATCCTAAAAGATGATGCTGTGAAAGTGCTGCACTCAATATGCCAGCAAATTTGGAAAATTCAGTAGTGGCCACAGGACTGGAAAAGGTCAGTTTTCATTCCAATCACAAAGAAGGACCATTTCAAAGACTGTTTAAAATACTGCACAATTGGACTCCTTTCACATGTTAGCAAGCTCAAAATCCTTCAAGCTAGGCTTCAACAGTACTTGAACTGAGGAATTCCAGATGTTCAAGCTAGATTTAGAAAAGGCAGAAGAACTAGAGATCAAATTGCCAACATCCCTTGGATCACAGAAAAAGCAAGGAAATTCCAGAAAAACATCTACTTCTGCTTCATTGACCACGATAGAGCCTTTGACTGTGTGTACCAAAACAAACTGTGGAAAATTCTCAAAGAGGTGGGAATACCAGACTACCTTACCTGCCTCCTGATAAACTTCTATTCAGGTTAAGAAGCAACAGTTAGTTAGAACGGGACATGGAACAATGGCCTGATTTAAAATTGAGAAAGGAGTACATCAAGGAAGCATATTGTCACCTTGCTTATTTAAGTTACATGCAAAGCACATCATGTGAAATGCCAGGATTGATAAAGCTCAGACTGGATTCAAGAGTGCTTGGAGAAACAACAATAAGCTCAGATATACAGATGACACTACCCTAATGGCAAAAAGCAGAGAGGAGCTAAAGAGTCTCTTAAAGAAGGTGAAAAAAGAGAGAGTGAAAAAGCTCGCTTAAAGCTCAACAGTAAAAAACTAAGATCATAGCATCTGGTTACATCACTTCATGGCAAATAGATGGGGAAACAATGGGAAGACTGACATATGTTATTTTCTTGAGCTCCAAAATCACTGTGGACTGCAACTACAGCCATGAAATTAAAAGACATTTGTTTCTTGGAAGGAACGCTATGACAAACCTAGACAGTATTAAAAAGCAGAGACATCACTTTGCTGACAAAGGTCCATATAGTCAAAGCTATGGTTTTTCCGATAGTCATGTACAGATGTGAGATTGGACTATAAAGAAGTCTGAGCACTGAAGAATTGATACTTTCCAACTGTGGTGCTGGAGAAGACTCTTGAAAGTCCCCTGGACACAGAGGAGATCAAACTAGTCAATCCAACAGAAAATCAACCCTGAACATTCATTGCAAGGGCTGGTGCTAAAGCTGAAGCTCAAATATCTTGGTCACCTGATGTGAAGAGCTAACTCGCTGGAAAAGACCATGATGCTGAGAAAGACTGAAGGCAGGAGAAGAGGGTGACAGTTTGAGATGGCTGGATGGCATCATCAACTCAATGGACATGAGTTTGAGCAAACACCAGGAGATAACGAAGGACAGGGAAGCCTGGAGTGCTGTAGTCCATAAGGTCTCAAAGAGTCAGACACAACTGAGTGACTGAACAACAACAACAATTCGACTTGAAGTGAAAGAAGAACCATTAAGAGTTCATGTGCTTAGTCACTCAGTAGTGTCCAGCTCTTTGTGACACCATGGACTGTATCCCACCAGGGTCCTTTGTCCATGGGGATTCTCCAGCCAAGAATCCTGGAGTGGGTTGCCATGCCCTCCTCCAGGGGATCTTCCTAATCCAGGGGTCAAACCCAGGTCTCCCATACTACAGGCGGATTCTTTACCATCTGATCCACCAGGGAAGCCTTAAGGGTTCATAGTCCTGAGTTCAAATTCAAGCATTAGCAAATATATTGTATTTGCCATTTATCAAATTACTTCATTTGTCTGGATAGTTTCTGAGCTATAAAAGGAGTTATTGGTCTCACAGTTTTTCAAAATTTACAAGTTGAATTCTATATCTTTATTAAGGCCATTCAAAGAAGTGATGTATACATTCCACTTGGCCGCAAGCCACTTTTTTCTCTTCCTGGAAATTCCTCAGGTACTTTCAAGAAACCTTTTAAGATCCCTGGAACGCTCTTTGATAACTACTGCACTCATTAGAATCTTGGTGACTCCCATTCTGCAACTCTAGTGTAGAATATGCTCTAAAATCCAAATGCATCGTGTTCCATACCATCGTCAAGACTGTTTTTAAAATTAACATATAACCACAAAGAAGGTTGAGCACCGAAGAATTGATGCTTTCAAACTGTGGTGATGGAGAAGGATTTTGAAAGTCCTTGGACTGCAACGAGATCAAACCAGTCAATTCTAAAGTAAATCAAACCTGAATAATAATTGGAAGGACTGATGCTGAAGCTGAAGCTCCACCACTTTGGCCACCTGATGTGAAGAGTCAACTCTTTGGAAAAGACCATGATGATGGAAAAGATTGAGGGCAGAAGGAGAAGGGAGCAACAGAGGGTGAGATGACATTATTGACTCAATGGACATGGATTTGAGCAAACTCAGGGAGATAGTGAAGGATAATGAAGCCTGGTGTGTTGTAATACAAGGGGTCACAAAAAGCTGGACACGACTTGGTGACTAAACAAGAACAAGATCAAAACTGAAGTTCCAAATTTGTAAATGTCTCTGAGGCTAGTATCACTCATTTAAAAATTTCAACATATATGAAACAAGTGATACAGATTCTTCTTTGACAGAAGTAAGACTGCCACAATTCAAATAAGATAAATGATGTGTATTAGGGGGATTAGTTGTTGATGACAAATGCTGTACTATTTCATATAATTTTAAAGTTTTAATATATATACAATAACTAAATTATATTTAGAACATGTATTATTTAAATTTGAGTGACAAAATACTTTTTAAATTATATCACTTAAGCATAAAGAGTGAGTTTTGCCTATTTTCCAGTGAAATGAAATAAGCTGCTTTTAATTTTAAAGCACTTTCACAATAGTCTTTGAGTATAAACAATTAACTCACTAATTACAAATAATGCTGGCTAATTTATTTAAAGACAGAATAAAAACAAGTGTTCAGTGTTCCTTCCAATCTTAAAGGTTGTGAATAATAGCAATAAAGCTGCATTTATTCATTTTTAAATAAATTTTGTCAGTAGTTTTGTTTATTTATTTACAGGATTTTGCTCAGTCTAACTATTGATATTGTATGACCATACTTATTTATACTGAGTTCTGAGGTTTCATTTTATAACCAAACTAAATTAGTTTCCTGGAAAATAAATAAGCAATTAGGGGAAAAGGTATCATTCCCAATTAGCTAGATTTCTGCTGGTCCATGTTTAATGTCATAATACAATAAAATAATCTGGCAAATGTTGCTGTTAGGAACTAGCTTCATCAGAAAAGTCAGGAAAAAGCTGTAGCTCTGCATGTCCTCAGCATATACTTGATAATTAAAGCCATATGCCTTCATCAATCTGGAAAGAATATGAATAATAGGAGGAGAAACAAAGAAACTAGCTTAGAAACCTGTTTGAAATGGTTGAATATATAACTATGGCAAAAACTGTGCCACATTTCTCTAAGTTTAATTTTAGATTTCCTGGAAAAAATTTTCATCTTAACTCTTGATAAAATGTTTGCTAAGAAAAACATCATCAATATTCTATCTTTTAACCTGAGCGGCTAAGAACAAACATCATTTAACAAACATTTCCTCATTCATGGAACATTGAATTATGTGCTTCAGGGATAATGTAAAAAGGGAAAGAAGACACCATCTGAGAAACAATTAGCAAATATTCTAAGTGGAGAGTCGGAACTTCTTCTTGTACTTTAAAAAAAGGCTTTAGAATGCTTTCAAAATGTCATATATATAAGGGCAAATAGATAAAATAAAAACTGAGTAAGTAACTCCAAAAAGACATGGATAAGAGTCACCTGGAGTTCACTAAGTCATATCAGAAAGAGGTTATACCTAAACCAGTTTTTAAAGACAAGTGCAATGGTTGAAAAGAGAGAAAGAGGAAGAAAAAGCATGCAAATGCAAAGATATCCAGAAAGAACAAAACCTTACAAATGTAAATGAGCAAGATGGGTACTTATGCTTTCTGGGGATAGAGAAATCCACAGTGGGATTAGTACATTTAAGAAAATGTAGAGCCTGTGAGAGGATTCAAGAGAGTCAAATGCCCTTCAAAAACATCAGTTTGATAAAATTAGCCAAACTGAGTCATTATGCATTTTTGGGTAGAGAGGGATGTTTTGATGGGACAAAAGCAACAAAACCAGAAACACTAGCATCTTAGAAAAGCTATGTGATGATCAAAATGATTCTAAAATATATTTAGACATATATCCAATGACTTTACTTGCAGACTGAATCATCCTTAACATGGAATTATCCTACAACTGTAAATGTCAGGATATGCTTTTTTTTAATGCTAGTTTATTTTTTATGCTATTTATACGCCAGCTACTTCCCAAACAGATTTCTGAAGGGCACAGATAGAGTAAAATCATAAAAGAACATTAAAATAGTAAATGAGGGTGAGCAAGCATATAGCAGGAACATTTAACTAAGAAAAGTTAGTGCCATTAAACACAAAAGCCCTGAATTTCTGGTAGCCAAAGCCACATGCTAAGTAAGATGAATTCTCTCAGTCCTTTATTTCATCATGAAGCAAATACGATAATACAACATGTATAAAATTGTGGTCAAATATAAAAAATACTAGTTCATTCAACTAGGAATTAATTTTTTCCTAGTTTTGAATTCAGAAAGGAATTTTTTGTTTTGTTATTTAAATGAGAGATACAATTAGCATGAGGAAGGAATGCGTCCCTTTTGTCAAAATTACAGAAACTGCAAATGTTCTAGGTAGGGTTATTCCTTAAAACAAAAGCTGATGAAACTCAGGGCAAAATAGCTGTAAATATTATACAAAGGCAATGCTTATAAAATGGGCTATATCTGCATTGTTTAATAGTCTGATACAGGAATTAGGAAGAGTCAACAGTATCCTTTCTAGCAAAATTACAAAGATAAATGTTTTACTTAAGGATAAATAACAACCCCAGTCAAACCGAGGACAAAATATTTGGTTATACATATATAAAGGCAAATAATTAAGTAAGCTCCATTTTGGCAATGCAGTGCTATGCTTAGTCGCTCAGTCATGTCCAACTCTTTGCGACCCCATGGACTGTAGGCTGCCAGGCTCCTCTGACCAAGAAGATTCTCCAGGCAAGAATACTAGAGTGGGTTGTCAGGCCCTCCTCCAGGTGATCTTCCAAATCCAGGGATCAAACTCAGGTCTCCCGCATTACAGGTGGATTCTTTACCATCTGAGCCACCAGGGAAGCCCATCTTGGCAATCTGATGTACTAATTTGGAAGAATGACTGGTGTAGCAAACATTTTTCAGGATATTTGCTGAGTCAAAACTGACATTTTCTTTTTCTCTTCTTCTTTTTCTCCATCTTCTCATTCCCCTTCTTTTTAAAAAAAAAAAAAAAAGCAATCTGTCTCCCTTTACCCTACCTTCTCCAATACATAGGGGTGGGTATTTCATGACCCTGGGTCATTGACCACAGTTAACTGGATCAGAGTTGGACAGCAGACTAAAGGGGTCCTGCAAGATGCTTTTTTACCACAACATTGTTCGGACGTACTCTCCCTGAGTTTAGGCTATTCCTCTATTGGAAGAGAGATAAACCAGAAACCAGTTAAAAGCCATCTTCTACCACTGCTTCTCTTTATATTTAGTGAAAGATTAGATGGAGGAAGAAGGGAAGAAAGGAAGGAAAGGGGCACAGAAGTGAGGGAAGTAGGAGGGGAAAATAACTTAGGAAGAAGAGAGAGGAAAGAGAAGAAAAAGAGGAGGGAGAGAAGGAAGAGGAACTAGAGAAAGAGAGAGAGATGGCCTATCAATTCCTTCAGTTTTCCTTCAATAAGTTTTCAATTCTTGATTCTATCTTCAGGGTTTACTGAGGACTTGCAGGGGTGTTTTCTACTCTTTGTACATCTCTCTCTTTTTTAAAGGAATATCCCCAGCTTTTCATGAAGATAACATCGAAAACTAATAAGGACCTGCTGTACAGCACAGTGAACTGTACTCAATACTCTGTAATGATCAAATGGGAAAAGAATCTAAAAAAGAGTGGATATATGTATATGTATAATTGAGTCACTCTGCTGTACAGTAGAAAGTAACACAACACTGTAAATCAACTATACTCCAATAAAAGTTAAAAAAAAAAAACAAAAACAGAAGGAAGCCCCTGCCCCTTTCAAAGCAAGACCAAAGCAATGCCTTTGAAGGCCAAGGAGGCAGTTTTGAAAAGCACCCATGGACACAAACAAAGATCTGGACCTCGCTCACTTTCAGACAGCCCAAAATACTGTGGCTCAGGAGGCAGCCCAAATATCCTCGGAAGAGCACCCCCAGGAGAAACAAGCTTGACCACTCTGCCATCATCAAGTTCCCCCTCATCACTGAGTCAACCATGAGGAAAACAGAAGACAACACCACACTGCTGTTTCCTGTGGATGTCAAGGCCAACAAGCACCAAATTAAACATGCTATGAAGAAGCTCTGTGACACTGACATAGCTAAGGTTATCACCCTGATCAGGCCTAATGGAGAGAAGGCATATGTTTGACTATGATGCTTTGGAATGTTGCCAACAAAATTGGCCACTGAATTCACCTGGCTAGTTCTAAATATAAAAGTTCTTACAAGACAAAAAAAAAAAAAGAAAGAAAACCCCAACAACAACAACAAATACCCCTATAATCACTACTTCTGCTTTAACACCAGTGGAAGAAGAGCAAGGAATGTGTGGTCAGGGTAAGCAACATTTCACTGATACAACACTTTAGTTCATCCAAATTGCTGTAATGTACTGGGAACATGGAAATAGCAAAAGCAGTGCTGTTATGCCTAGATAGTGACCCAGTCTTCTACTCCAGGGGCCTCAAATGTCACATGATTAGGCCTCAGACTGGTTTGCTTGTGCCGTGATGACTGGCCAGCCTTATGTATTTTGAGCAAGTACTATTTCACTACCCTTGTGCTTCTGACTTGCTTCACTTTTTTTTTCTCATGACTGCTCACATCTTATTATTTCTTCCCCCTCTTAAAAAATTTAGTTATCATTAACCAAACATTCTAAGAAGTGTTTTAGGTTTAAAGTAAATGATTCAGTAAATACAAATTGAACACACATATACACTGTGCAAGACACATGGGAAGAATTCAAGAGGAAACATCAACAACACACTATATTGTGGCAAACCTTGTAGTGACACAGTAACTGAATTTAACTTATAACAGTTTATGTCTACCTACTTTTCCCAAGATAATCTTCTCTCTCAGTTCAGTTCAGGTCAGGTCAGTCACTCAGTCATGTCCAACTCTTTGCAACCCCATGAATCACAGCACGCCAGGCCTCCCTGTCCATCACCAACTCCCCGGGTTCACTCAGACTCACATCCATTGAGTCAGTGATGCCATCCAGCCATCTCATCCTCTGTCGTCCCTTTTTCCTCCTGCCCCCAATCCCTCCCAGCATCAGAGTCTTTTCCAATGAGTCAATTCTTCCCATGTGGTGGCCAAAGTACTGGAGTTTCAGCTTTAGCATCATTCCTTCCAAAGAAATCCCAGGGCTGATCTCCTTCAGAATGGACTGGATGCATCTCCTTGCAGTCCAAGGGACTCTCAAGAGTCTTCTCCAACACCACAGTTCAAAAGCATCAATTTTTCGGCACTCAGCTTTCTTCACAGTCCAACTCTCACATCCATACATGACCACTGAAAAACCATAGCCTTGACTAGACGAACCTTTGTTGGCAAAGTAATGTCTCTGCTTTTCAATATGCTATCTAGGTTGGTCATAACTTTCCTTCCAAGGAGTAAGCGTCTTTTAATTTCATGGTGGCAGTCACCATCTGCAGTGATTTTGGAGCCCAAAAAAATAAAGTCTGACACTGTTTCCACTGTTTCCCCATCTATTTGCCAGGACGTAATGGGACTAGATGCCATGATCTTCGTTTTCAGAATGTTGCACTTTAAGCCAACATTTTCACTCTCCAATTTCACTTTCATCAGGAGGCTTTTCAGTTCCTCTTCACTTTCTGCCATAAGGGTGGTGTCATCTGCATATCTAAGGTTATTGATATTTCTCCCAGCAAT
The DNA here is from genome assembly GCF_019923935.1 of Bubalus bubalis. Taxonomy (NCBI): domain Eukaryota; kingdom Metazoa; phylum Chordata; class Mammalia; order Artiodactyla; family Bovidae; genus Bubalus; species Bubalus bubalis. The sequence goes on from NC_059163.1 coordinate 77,521,933, forward strand.
CTTGATTCCAGCTTGTGCTTCTTCCAGCCCAGTGTTTCTCATGATGTACTCTGCATAGAAGTTAAATAAGCAGGGTGACAATATACAGCCTTGACGAACTCCTTTTCCTATTTGGAACCAGTCTGTTGTTCCATGTCCAGTTCTAACTGTTGCTTCCTGACCTGCATACAGGTTTCTCAAGAGGCAGGTCAGGTGATCTGGTATTCCCATCTCTTTCAGAATTTTCCACAGTTTATTGTGATCCACACAGTCAAAGGCTTTGGCATAGTCAATAAAGCAGAAATAGATGTTTTTCTGGAACTCTCTTGCTGTTTCCATGATCCAGCAGATGTTGGCAATTTGATCTCTGGTTCCTCTGCCTTTTCTAAAACCAGCTTGAACATCAGGAAGTTCATGGGTCACGTATTGCTGAAGCCTGGCTTGGAGAATTTTGAGCATTACTTTACTAGCATGTGAGATGAGTGCAATTGTGCGGTAGTTTGAGCTCTGCCCAGAGAGAATTTTTCTATAACCAGTAGGATTGTACGGCTAACTAAATTGTAATATTTCTTTTCCATATATGGAGTATTCCTTTTCCAAAGAATATTAAGGGCAAGTTCCATTTTGGCTGAACTCTGGTATCTACATACACTGCATTATTTCCCTCTTTTGCTTATGCTGCAGAAAAACTCAGAATAAAAAACTAAGATTTAGATTTACATCTATTGTGAGTTTGCCATAATGTATAAAAAATTTTTAATCTTAATTATTCAATTTATACAGCTGCTGCTGCTGCTAAGTCGCTTCAGTCGTGTCCAACTCTGTGCAATCCCATAGACGGCAGCCCACCAGGCTCCCCTGTCCCTGGGATTCTCCAGGCAAGAACACTGGAATGGGTTGCCATTTCCTTCTCCAATGCATGAAAGTGAAAAGTGAAAGTAAAGTCGCTCAGTTGTGTCTGACTCTTAGCGACCCCATGGACTGCAGCCTACCAGGCTCCTCCATCCATGGGATTTTCCAGGCAAGAGTACTGGAGTGGGGTGCCATATCAAATATGAATGAGTGTACATATAAGCATTTATTTTGCTTATATGCTCCAATCCTTTAAATGTTAATGTCTTCATTCAAAGACAGAATCCATTCTCTTCTCCATCTATGTTACCCTCTTTAGCTACATATGACTGAAAACGTGAGGTTACTCTTTCCTGGAAAGCAAGATATCAGAATCTTGACATGGGTAAATGCTCTGGAAAATCCAAGGTCATGATGTATTTTCAGCTGAAATCTTTTACAGAGAAAAATTATTAGTATCACTGTGTATGTGGGAGATTCCTGCTCTAATCTCCATAGTCTCTCACATGGAGAGTACTACTCTCAAACATGATAATATTTAGTCCTTTTATCTGCAAAATGGAAATAAAAAGTACTTATATCACAGAATTTTTATGAGGATTTAGTGACATGTTTCTATGAAAGTACTCTGCAAGCTCTGAAACATCTTTAAAATGGTACTTCTTTACCTAATCCACTGATGCAGAAGATGTCTCTAATAAACATAGTATCCCTAAGAGCAGGGGTTAGAAGGTGATGTCATATTGACAAGGGGTAATAAAGGGCTCAGAGTGTTCAATACCATTAGTGTGTGTAGTCCTGAAAATTCATCATCAAAGACTACAAAGAAGCCCTGTACCAGACACTACGGGGAATTAAAATGGTTCTTGGACATTGACTTTCTTTTCCTAGTGCTTATTTTGGGGCATAAGGCATGGAATATAATGATTAAAGAGAATAATGCATGATCACTCAAAAAAAAAAACACTGCTACTGAAATAAACACTTGAAGATTTCATTTCAGAATTTCATAGAAGTGAAATATAAACACGACTGGGAGGAAATGGTTGGATTAAACAAACAGAAAAAAATGATGACCAATATGAGAGGCACAGAGGATCCTGCAATCCTAAAGGGCGAAGCTATGAAGGAGAGGTCTGGGGAGAGAGGAAAGCAGGAAATGTACAACTGGAATCTGACTGGCCTATACAGAGGAGGATTCTCCTGGTACATGCTTTGTGGTTCTTCCCTCATGATTACAACCCAGCGAATGGACAACGAGTGTTACAAAGTATTTCCCATGGATTCTCTCAGCAAAGTATACCATCTCTGCAGCCTCAATGGGCTAGAGTCAGGGGGAAATCTCTACAAGTTATGATGTCTTGGTCACTGGATCAAAAGCTAGTCATTGCGAGCCAACAGCCTGAATGGCTGGGGAAGGCATTTGTGACTTCTCATTTTCTGCAAAGACTAAAAATTGTGTGGCCAGGGAGGAATTTCCCCTACTAGAAGAGGCAAGAGGTAGTGAAAGCCTCAGGAACAGAGAAAGCAAGGGAAGTGGCAGACACAAAGGACTGAGATGGAGGAAAATCAGTAGAATTTTGGCAATTGATTGGCTATCAAATGTCTCAGTGATTTGTAGCTTGAGTAACTAAGGAGAATTGGTAGATCATTAATAGAATCAGGAAAAACATGAGGAAAGCTAGTTTAGAGGAAAGGTGATAAGTTGGGCTTTTAGCTGGTTGACTGTAGTTGCCTTGAAAACAGACAGATGGACAAATTTAGGAAGGGATCAGAGATAAAAAGCCTGGAACGTGAGGTTCAGGCTGAAGTGGGATATACAGATCCATACATCATATACAGAATGTAACACCTGACCTAAGGCTTACGTGTTAGTGAAGGAGAGTGGGGAGCTGATAGTAAGCTCCAACAGAAGGAGAAGATGCTTTCATTAGCTTTCAAAAACAGGGATAAGGAAAAGGCTGCAGGGTAGGGGAAGAAAAGTAAGTGATTACAGAGACCATCAGAGTTAGTGATAAGAACACATGATATGAATTTTCAGAACACAGTTTTAGCCAGGAGGTAGGGAGAAGAGTGAGTATGTGTGGAGTGGCTGGAAGTAGATCAAGGAAATCTAGAGGGCAAAAGGGAGAAAACAAGTGAAAGGGGGGAGGGGGGGAAGATGGAGATTCTGCAAAGATTGGAGGACCAACTGACAGAATATGGACAATATGGTGCAATCACTGATCTGAAATGTTATAGAAAACTTTTGTGTTCTGAAACAGAAGAGGGAGAGACAGGTGGAGAGGAAAACAGAAGAAATTTTGAGGAAAATAAAAAACATTTCAGGAAATTAGCTCAGATGCTTGTGATAAGTCACTTCAGTCATGTCCAAGTCTTTGTGACTCCATGGACTGTAGCTTGCCAGGCTCCTCTGTCCATGGGATTCTCGGGGCAAGAATACTGGAGTGGGTTGCCATTCCCATCTCCAGGGGGTCTTCCTGACCCAGGGATCGAAACCCTCATCTCCTGAAACTCTTGCACTGCAGGTGAATTCTTTACCGCTGAGCCACTGGGGAAGTCCCAGGTCATATGCTTATCAGAGCAGAAAGGGAGGCCATTGCTGAGAATAAGAAGTAGAGGCTTATGTGGAAAAGAATTAGAGTTCAGCTAAGTCAGAAGACAACTTAAGGCAGGAAGGAACTGGAACAGGAAGAACAGGTAAAAGAGACAGGGTCATAATGAGTGTAGGAACAGGTGAGTGGGCATGAAGAAGCGGACGGGGTGGATGTGGTGATCAAACCTGGCCCATTTCCCTATTTCTTTAGCTTTACATTTACACTACTGGCAGATCAGAATGTAATTGCTTATAAAACTGCTTTGCAGTATCAATATTTTAAATTAAAATAATGAGTATACATGTAACTCACTTTTTGATATGTGTACTTGACAAAGACACTATAAATATATTATTATCTATAATAATGGTAATGGTAGTAAAATAAGACAGAGTAGTATGCTCAGAGTACATAGATTAATTTTCACAAATTCTAAGAGCTAAGTACCATTAGTATCCTCTTTTTACATCTAAAAGAGCCCACAGCTTAGAAAAGTGAACTTGATTTAGATTATACAATAATAAATGGCAGGCCAGAGATGCAAACTCAGGGCTGGATGATCCTGCTGTGATATCAAGGACTCTCATTTCTGCTCACAGAGAGAATAGCTACATCTCTCAACTGAGAATTGATGTGCACCGTGTGAACTCAGGAGGGAGGTGAATGAAGGTACTGAGCTGAGGATGCAGCAGCTGGTGTGAAACTGTCACAGTATATGGAACAAATAGATAAACAGGTCAACTTATATATTCTCCATGTTTATCTGCACATTTCCCCTAATACCAGCCTGACTAATAACATAGTTAAGAGGAACAGTGTGTGTCCACACACCAGGTCAATAAGCTGACTGCTGTATATGGTGACTACCTCCCTAGAAACCAGACATTCAATGTGAAAAGGCCCTTTGATCACTGGTGGGGATCACAACAGCCCTGGGAACTCTCAGAGCCCTGGACTATCTGCTGGACCGTCATGCCTGAGCCCTGCTGAGAGATGAGGGACACCTTCATCAGAGGAAGACATTCCAAACCAGGAAGGTATTCTCAGGAAGATTTTTCAGAGTTTTGCTGTTGCTGCTGTTTGTTTGTTTTTATTGTCTGGCCCAAAGTCAGGACAGCATGGATTCCTCCATCTCTAAAATCAGAAAAGAGAGCTATGAGAAAATTATGGCTTACATGCAAATCCATTTGCAAGCCCATTTTATTTATCCCTTCAACAACTTTTAGTGAGTGACTAATATTTACAAAGCCCTGGGCTAGACAATGTGATGCTGGCCCTCATGGAATTTCTGGCTGCCATTAGCTACAAATCACATGCAAAAATAAATAAATAGAATTTAAAAACACACACACACAAATGCAACTCCAAATCTACTTAAGTAAATCGGTGGCATTATTACTGTTAAAGAGCAATTTATTTTTCCAAAGTAAAAATCAAAATGATACATCCATCCTTTTCTAAGTGTAATACCTCTCCTGCTTCCCTAAATCTGAAAAACATGAGCAATTTTATAGTCTAAGAATCACATCTTATTCTACCACCTGTCTTTGGGAGTACAATAATATCTCTGTATCGGTACAATGGACTGTGTAACAAATTTGAAAACACAGGAACTACTTAAGAGAAATATTTAGATTGTGTCTAATTTAAATAGATAGTCCACTGGGCAAGGACTGTGTCTAATTCTATATTAGGTACAGCACATTGCAAAATGTTGGCACTCAATAAACGTAAAATAATAACAACAGTCTTTTCCCCTTTAGAGTATATAATTACATCTACCCCCTACCGTGCACCAAGCTCAGTGACAGATCTTTTGTTTATTAAATCCATGGCCCTGAAGGCATACAGTACTGCAGCTTCAATACAAACGGCAGTAAAGTCCTCTCTCCTTTAGGTAAAACTAAATAAATAAATCCCTGAAGAATATCTTAATTTAGCCGTCTACCAACTATATTACTTAACCAAAAGCAGGAAACCTTTTCAAAGTCCCCAAAGTGGAATCCAAACACTAAGTGGAAATGTTTTCTCAAAGTTAGTTTGGAAATATGTCATGGAATAAAATTACTCTTAGCTAATTTACCATTTCTCTCTCCTAAAGAAACATGTCAAGCTGCTGAGCCAAGCTCTAAGGCTTTATGCAGGAAACATTCAATAGGTTCCCATGCTTGTGTTCAAAATGCGCTATTATCCAAGTGGTCTGAACTGAGGAGGAAAAAAAAAAATGACTCATGTACAGCTTTATTTGAGACATTTGCACTACAATGAACTAACCAAAGCAACAGGTCAAGTTAAAAAATATTGCAAAAAGCAACTGCGGCCGAAGCCCCTTGAAGGAGAATTTTGGACTGGAAAGCCCTTTTGCTTCATTTCATCATTATTTTCTTCTAGGTTCCCGTGTTTGTATTTGAATGCTTGCACTTGAACATTAGTTTCACAATCACCTATTCTACATTTGGTATTGATGAAGTTCAACATATGCTCAGCAATTCACTGCTACTAAAATAAGAAATGCAAATTCAGCTAAGTGCGCTCCAAGTCTAATGTTAAGCTGGGCCCCGGTTCCTTTGTAGTTTTTGTAGAGTATTATCATTAGTAGAGAAGGGTTAATGGCAAAGGCCGATGATTGTTTAAAAATTCACATTACCAAAGTGGATTACATTGCATCTACTGAGGGGATCAACAATGTAAGCCTACACTAAGCCATTATTGCAGAAACAAAGCTTTCATTTTAAGCCTTTGGAAACAAGCATAAAATGGACAAAAGAAAAAATTCTTCTGATGTAAGAACAAGGCAGGAACTACATGCTTTTCATCCTTACTCAGTTTTAGAGTCATGATGAATGTGCAAAAAATGGACCATCTCCCCAAAGAACGAATCATTAAATATAACATATCAGCAGTTTAGAAAATGCTTCTTCTCTATAGTTAGAAATCCAACAGAAATCCTTTATGTAAATGTCTTTTTCTTTTTGTTGAGAATCAGTCACCACATGGAGAAGTACATTTTTTTTAGGACTGTTTCACCATTTGTTCTTTTATCTTCTAATGAGAAGAAAAAGAATGATTCTGAAAAATACATTACCATTGCCAGTGTCATAGTTTACTCTTTGCTGTGGTAATTCATTACAAACAATATTGGAATGTGGTAAGTGAATGCTAAAACACCAGTTATTAATAGGAACAGGGCCTGGCCGGAGGCTACGTGTACTTGGTAAGTATTATTTTGCACAACAAATTTGAAAGTACATTATTGAAATCCCATCTTACAGATGTAGAAACTGAGGCTCCAAGTGAAATAATGCTACCCAAAATATTCACAAGAATCAAAAATGCATAGTATACTAATGGATTACCAGTAGGTAAAATATATGCATAACAGTAGTTCTAGCAGATTTACAATAGAATATATAATAAGATACACATACAAACATATAAAAATAATATATTTTATTATTATATTAAATAAATATGCTACACAAAATATATACTTTTATTTTTGGTTATTAAAGATATATTATGTATTAAATAATACTATGACTCTATACTAAAGATAACTATATAAAAGCATGAGTAGAATAAAAACCAACAATTTCACAACTAGAATACCAGGAACAAATACCTGCTAGAGGTCTTTCTTCCGCTTAGAATTCTGGGCTTAAAGATTTAAGTTTTATTAAATGGAAGTTTTTTTTAAGTGGGTAAGTATAACTGATGCCTGATAAACTACAATCTTTAGTCCAACAAGTATAATGCCTATGGTTTTCATTTTTCTGTAATATGTCTAAACTATCCTCTTGGAGAAGGGAATAGCAACTTGCTCCAGTATTTGTGCCTGGAGAATGCCAGGACAGAAGAGCTTGGCCTGCTACAGTCCTTGGGGTCATAAAGAGTCGGACACAAATGAGCGACCAAGCAGGAAACTGTCCTATCTTACTACTTTTTATGTATAAGAAAGATCATAAAAAAATATGTAAAAAACATCTTCATTGGCCCCTCAGTAAAATCACACCCTTGCTTCACCTCCTTATACTAAGTATATATTTAAGTGTTAAAATGGAGGGGTTTTTATTTGGGGGTAAAAGTTGATAATAAGGTATGTAATAAAACCATAATCTATGCAGAAAAAAAAAGAATAAAGTGACATGGAATTGATGACATGTTCATAACCTGCAGAACTGTAAACTCCTTGTAGGCAAAAGACCCATGAATATATCTTTGTTTCCCCATAAGGCTTAGCAAGCAATAAACCTTGGAATAACTGAGTGAAAGAAGGCATAAAGTCATTACGCCTTTCCCAGATCACATTTTTGGAGACTGGGCGGAAGCTGGAGGAAGATGAGTTTATTTTGGGCTCTGTTACTATCCATGCTTGGCTCACTACAACTCCAAAGGGAAAAAAAAAACAGAAGTTCATGCTAAGCAGGAAAGCCATTTCTAGACAAAAAGTATCATGCATGCAATAGCTCTCAAATATTCATATACATAAATGTATCATAAATAATTTTATATGTATATATACACACACATATATGTAGAGAAAGCAAATTTGGAAATTTGGAAAACTCAGCAGTGGCCACAGGACTGGAAAAGGCCAGTTTTCATTCCAATCCTAAAGAAAGGCAATGCCAAAGAAAGTTCAAACTACTGCACAACTGCACTCATCTCACACGCTAGCAAAGTAATGCTCAGAATTCTCCAAGACAGGCTTCAATACTACGTGAACCGTGAACTCCCAGATGTTCAAGCTGGATTTAGAAAAGGCAGAGGAACCAGAGATCAAATTGCCAACATCTGTTGGATCATTGAAAAAGCAAGAGAGTTCCAGAAAAACATCTACTTCTGCTTTATGACTATACCAAAGCCTTTGACTGTGTGGATCACAACAAACTGGAAAATTCTTCAAGAGATGGGAATACAGACCACCTGACCTGCTTCCTGAGAAATCTGTATGCAGGTCAAGAAGCAACAGTTAGAATTGGACATGGAACAACAGACTGGTTCCAAATAGGAAAGGAGTACGTCAAGGTTGTATATTGTAACCCCGCTTATTTAACTTACATGCAGTGTACATCATAAGAAATGCAGGACTGGATGAAGCACAAGATGGAATCAAGGTTGCCAGGAGAAATATTAATAACCTCAGACAGGCAGATGACATCACCCCTATGGCAGAAAGCGAAGAACTAAAGAGCCTCTTGATGAAAGTGAAAGAGAGTGAAAAGGATGGCTTAAAACCCAACATGCAGAAAACTAAGATCATGGCATCTGGTCCCATCACTTCATGGCAAATAGATGTGGAAATAATAGAAACAGTGAGAAACTTTATTTTGGGGGGCTCCAAAATCACTGCAGATGATGACTGTAGCCATGAAATTAAAAGACGCTTACTCCTTGGAAGGAAAGTTATGACCAACCTAGACAGCATATTCAAAAGCAGAGACATTCCTTTGTCAACAAAGTTCCATCTAGTCAAGGCTATGGTTTTTCCAGTAGTCATGTATGGATGTGAGAATTGGACTGTAAAGAAAGCTGAGCACCAAAGAATTGATGCTTTTGAACTGTGGTGTTGGAGAAGACTCTTGAGAGTCCCTTGGACTGCAAGGAGATCCAACCAGTCCATCCTAAAGGAGATCAATCCTGGGTGTTCATTGGAAGGACTGATGTTGAAGCTGAAACTTCAATACTTTGGCCACCTGATGGCAAGAGCTGACTCATGTGAAAAGACCCTGATGCTGGGAAAGATTGAGGGCAGGAGGAGAAGGGGACAACAGACGATGAGATGGTTGAATGGCATCACCGACTCAATGGACATGAGTTTGGGTAAACTCTGTGAGTTGGTGATGGACAGAAAGACCTGGTGTGCTGAGGTTCCTGGGGTTGCAAAGAGTCGGACATGACTGAGAGACTGAACTGAACTGAACTAATATATATATATATAGGTGTTTAAAGCTCTTGAATATAAAGTCCTCAGTACATTTCAATTAATTAATGATTGAAATATCTACTAAACACTAAGTGCAAATCATTACAGTAGATTCTATAACTGACTCCACTGATGAAGGATTAATTAAACCCGAAAAAGACCATTTTTAGTAGCTTGAAATTTTCTTTTGTTTCTATTTTGTGTTTCTTCATCACAGCATTATACATGATCATTGTGACAACTCAAACATCAGAAAAGTCAAGTGCTGTGAGTTCCCATCTCGTAGGAACGACCCCCACACTGAGGAAACAGTTTCATATACATTCTTCCCTTTCTCTCTCTCTGTTTGTTAAAAACTCTTCATAGTGAAATAACCATGTATAGAAATGCATTAAGACAAAGACATGATCATAAGTTTATCACAAGCCTGTTGGTTTTCTCACTTAATAATATATCACAGACATGCACCGAGGTCAATGCGGATGTTTCTAATTCATCATGCTGAATTACCTACATAATGCTACATATTTTGGATTCATATCCATACTTCACTGAACTACTCCATTATTAATGAAAATTTATGATTTTCCCAGCTTTTGTTTTCACAAACGCTGCTGAAGAATAGCTTTGAAAACATATTTCCAAAATTAGCACATTTGTGTTGAAATGTGCCTTTATTAAGAAGACTTGATTTTTATCTTAGCTTTTGTTATTACATATCATAATGTAATAGAGTGTAGAAAACATAGTTTTACATATTTGTACATTGTTTTATATATTTGTACATTTGTTTCTCTACCACAGATTACAAAAGTTAAGTTGAATCAGGGGTATGTCCACATTTATATTTTTATTTTATTAGGTAATACAGACCACTTTCTAAAAAAATTACAATTCATATCCCTATGTAGAAATTTGCCTGTTTTTTCCCATACCTTTACCAACACTGGATAATATCAATACTTCTCCATTTTGCCAATCTTATGAACAGGATACCAGATACCCTTCTTTTTTGCATTTCTTGTGCTACAAGGTGGGGAGTTTTAGTAGCTTTCCATGAATTTAATAGCCATCCGCAGTTCTTCTTTTGTGAATTACCTGTTAATGTCATTTACTCACTTTCCTTTATATCCTTTGTCTTTTTGAATCAATTCAAAAGACCTATTTTTACATGACAAATAAATAACTCTTAACCTGTTCTACATTTTTCTTCTTTCCATTATTTCATGGGAATATGAAGATAATGTGAGCCAAGAAAACAGCCCAGATTGCTGGATTGGTTTAAAATGAACGTTAGTGACATTGACAAAAAGTCTGCAATAGTCATTTTCTAAATTAAGCAGCACAAGGACTGGTGTCTTTGTTAAATCATGTATCTTAAGAATCTAGAACAGAGCCTGGCAAAAAGTATAAACTAAGTAAATATCTACGTGTACATGTATTTTAAAATAAATGTGCATGTATATATATTAACCTCTCAAACTGAAAAATACTTGTTTTCCAAGTGGGAAAGGTTGCTTGTGCCTGCATGATCAGTCCCTCAGTCGTGTCCAACTCTTTGCAACCCCATGGACTGTAGCTCACCAGGCTCCTCTGAAATGGGATTTCCCAGGCAAGAACACTGGAGTAGGTTGCCATTTCCTTCTCCAGGGGATCTCCCCAATCTAGGGATCAAATCTATGGCTCCTGTACTGGCAGGGGTATTCTTTACCACTGAGCCACCTGGGAAGCCCCATGACTGTTTGCACATTGTCATTATGCGGTTTTCTAATCCTTAGCATATCTTAACATTAATTTAATCCTCAGAAGCAGTTAGTGTTATTTCTCCATTAATGATGAAATACTGAGAAAGCTGTCCAAGATAACCAGGCCAATAAATAGAGAGCTGGAATACAAATCCATGTTTTACTGACACCAGACGTGGATACTCTCAACTATGTCATCCTGCCCATCAAAATGTATACATAACTTGCAGTTGGCAGAAATATGCTTTTCATCTAATTTTCAACTTTAACTGCCCCAGGACTGAGAAACAATCTAAGATCTACAAACCAACAACAACATTCTACTTGCAGTCATAATACATAAACATTTAATTTTTGTGACCCCAAACTTAGCTGTAAAAACATGGGCTCTACGACTCTTAAGCAGTAATGTGGATAAATTTTAAAAGGAAAACAAAAAAAAAAAAACAGGAAACAGAAAGCAACAAGAAGGCTACTTCCTACAGAAAGCCAAATACTGTGCCAAGAAGCTACAAGAGAATGTGATTAACTGAAACAACGCAGCCTAAGTATAGTACCTTACAACTAGGTCTAGAAGTACCTAATGTTGTTCAGTTGCCAAGTCATGTCTAACGTTGCAACCCCATGAATGGCAGCACACCAGGCTTCCCTGTCCATCACTATCTCCTAGGATTTGATCAAACTCATGTCCATTGAGTAGGTGATGCCATCCAACCATCTCATCCTCTGTCATCCCCTTTGCCTCTCAGCATCAGGGTCCGATCACAAAATTGGAGACTCTCTTAATCATGTCAAATTCTAACCTAACACAATCACAAAGAGATTGTCAAAAACATATGTTTACCAATAAAAGCATAAAAGCATTTCAGGCTACAAAATAAATTTAATAGTAACCTGAAGTAAGAAAGATGTGAACTTTATTAACCAATTTTGTGTGCCTGTGCTCATACACAGCATGAGTATGTAAGTTAAATCTCAGCTCTTTCAAGAAACAATTGTAAAAAATAAATATGAATATGTACTGCAGCCTACCATGCTTCTCCGTGCATGGGATTTTCCAGGCAAGAGTACCGGAGTGAGTTGCCATTGCCTTCTCCAATGTATGTGTGTATATACTACTAAATAACATAATTTAGTAACTTCTGCTGAATAATATATAATTATCACTGATTGAACAATTTTCTGTAACTCCAGAATGGCTTTAGTCATGTAGTGGAATTATTACATTTTTTTCTTCTTTCATTTTTTAAATGCTATTTCTTGTAACAACTGCCAGGGATTACTTGTGATTGGTCATCAAAACTTCACCTAGGTGTTTGTAGTTAGTAGATATGATAAAAAAAATTCCCTCAGTCAAAAATGCTGGATTTTATTATTTTACATTCAGACTCAGCACAGTCTGTTTTCACTATAAATTAGATCAAAACAGAAATCTCTCAGCTAAGAATTTGATAAAGGTGAGTAAAGACATAAATAGGCTTCGCTGCTGGCTCAGATGGTAAGAATCAGCCTGCAATGTGGAAGACCTGGGTTTGATTCCTGGGTTGGGAAGATCCCCTGGAGAAGGGCATGGCAATCCACTCCAGTATTCTTGCCTGGAGAATCCCCATGGACAGAGGACCCTGGTGGGCTACAGTCCACGGGGTGCAAAGAGTTGGACACGACTGAGTGACTAAGCACAGCACAGCATAAGCAAACAAATAGTGAATTATTAGCTAAAATACCAATGATTATCACATCTGGGCGCTGATAGGTACATAATTAGTGCTACAAGGCAATACTGCTGTGGAATAACATGGCTAAGAGTATTGAATGAAAACCCTTCTACCCAAAAGCCACATAGTTTGTTATGGCAGTCCAAAACTTTTGTTATTATTCTTTGTTTAGGGTTAGAGTTCCCTTCTTTTCTGCCAATCTTCTATGTGAGAGAACATTCTTAGATGACAAGAAAGCTTAAAGGTTAATGTTGACCCAATACATTTTAAATAGCTAAATAATAACAATCTTTCTATTGAAAATTAAATATCAAAAATTATAATCAATTTCTTACAGAGCCCCATGAAAATTATCAGAATAATAATTAATTATTAAAGAAAATCTTACAAATCAATTATAATCCAATAAAGATTTTTTTAAAAAGAAAATCTGTGGTAAATTTGTCATTGAAGAGTGATAAAATATTAATTATAATTTCTACTCTAAATAAAATTTTGGAACTTTTTCCCTTTAATATGCATTTTAATTTTATCTAAAACTATAGCACATACTTTCTTTAACTTTCCATACATAGTAATCACTCATAAAAATGTTTGGAGAATGTCAATTTAAACTGATTATATAAAACAATTTGTACTTCTCTGAGACAGACATATTTCTATTTTCAGAAGATATAACACATAGCCCCAAAATTTTTATAACTTTTCAATATAAAGTTATAAAGTCTATATGAGACAAGGAAAAGGCAATTGCCCTTTTGTTGAATGAGGAACTCATAATATGATTTAGTCATGAAAAGAAATGCTTAGCTGGTATTATAAAATAAAGAAACCCTTATAAATTCATTCTAATCTTTTACCACAATGACATTCATTTAATTTTCATGAAATAGTATCAATTCAATAAACCACTGAAATGACTTAGAACTTAAACATTCTTTCCCAAGAGATGTTTCTAGTTTAAGCATTTTTCTATTTTTATTTTTTGTATACAGGTTTTTTGTTTCTTTCTTTGTATTCTTAAAAGATCTTCACAACAACAAAGACATTTATTTTACAGACATCAAGAATTTAAATGGAGCCTAAGATGCCATTTCTAAAATCCATCACGATAGGAAACATCAAACTTTGCTCCTCTGGGCCTTAGTTTTCTTTTTGCTGCTGAAATCCTGTTGCTTCAGAGAAGAGAATGTTCCAGTCTGGCCTCTGGTCCAGCCGCCCTAGACCAGCCCCGCTCCCCCCGCCATCCCTCTCCCAAACTTCTGACGCCGCTGCCCACACTGCAATCTGTGTGTGGGGGGGCCAGACGGGACAAGGAGGAGGATGGCAAGAAACAAAAGCCTCCGGGACATTCCAACAAAGATGAAATAATAAAGTTCATAGTATTTTGCTAAAGAATAAATTTACCCTCACACCATCCTGTATGTGTGACAGTTTTCAATTATAATTATTAAACTCTTCTTGGTTTACATTAAAATGCCTCAATAAGTGAATAACCTAAATTTTCCATACCGTAACTTAAAACCAGTTATTTAACACAGTTAGTGGAAACCCAATATCTGATCCTATAAGAAAGAGTTTCATTTTCTTAAAAATAACACTCTGAGAAACTGTTCTGAAAATACAAACTTCTCATGTTGCACACCTAAACTGTCATGGTCATAAAATGAGACTAAAATTCTTTAGCTAATCTTATTCGTGAAATATTTCATGTGCTTTTAGAAAATACCACATTGCAGCTAAACACCATTATTCCATTATGCCTGAAAATAACCAGTGGCTTACAGCAGTAAACAATTCAAATTGTATTCCTTGTATTGGAAAGCTAAAATGCTTACAGAAATAGAACTGATATTAAAAGCCTTGAGAAACTCAATATGTTTTCATCTGAATACTAATTCATCAAATAACTTATTGGATACACATTTATAGTGGCTTAATAAAATATATTTCAAACAAAATTACATTAATTTTGGAAGCAATCAAGCCTCAATATTCTGTGTAATTTACTAAACATTCCACAAAGAATAGTCCATTTCAATTACAATGGTAAAACACAACAAAGAAAACCTTCCAATTAAACTAGTACTATTTACTGCCAGTAGCAGTGTGTAATATGTTTGAAAAAAATTTAGTAAATGCTTTAATTTTACCAATTGGCATTCATACTAACTTGTATTTAAAATACAATCAGAATAACCATCTACAATGCACCAAGTCCTATTTCATTTTTATTTTATAACACTGCCATCATAATATAAAGATACTCACATTTCATCACATTTTTTAAAAGTTAATGTTATGGTTACCTGAAAATAAATATCTGAGGGATAATCTTGTCATAACAACACAGTGTTAAACCAGGATGTAGAGTTTAAACTTCAAAACCATTTTCTAATTTCCCAAATTTCCTATATGTTTATTTTTAATTCAAATTATTTTCGCATAAAATATTGAGTTCAGTGCACAGGCATTTATGGACTACCTATCTTGTGATAGGTTCTTGAGAATACAGATAATAATAAACACATTCCCTTTTTTTGAGGACTTATAAATGAAAGCTAACATGAAATTAAGTTAGAGAATGGGTCCAAGTAGCATTAAAGAGCTTTCAGTATAATTACTTGGGGAGACTTAGGTTTGGGACAGAGTACTTTGCAGTAATTGGGGCAAATTCATTGATGGGAAGGAAGCCATTCTCTAGCCAGCAAGACCATTTTAGACTAATGTAATAATCTAGGGCAATGGTAAACAGGATAGGAAAGGAAGGGAAAGATTCAAGAAATGCTTAGGAGTCAAAATTGCCAATGACTGAGGTTTCCTGTCTGTGAGGATGAGAGGAACGTCTGAGTCTGACACGAGGTTTGTGCCCTAGGTGACTCAGGGTATGACGATGCTGGGGGCTGTAAAAGAAAACAGAGGGGATGGGACACCTTCTTGTCCAGGGTGAAGGAGCAGGAGATCAGCACAGAGTGAGAGAGACACATTTTTGTGCTCAGTTCAAGTTTGAATTGCTAGTTTTTCATCCAAGTTTATACGGGCAGCAAATATCTGCCTGTATGAATCTGAATTTCTGGGATGAAGATCTAGATTTTAGGGCTGTTAGTTGGTGGTGCAGTTTAAAACTGGAAATTGATGAGCTTGCCCAGAAAACACGTGTAGAATAAAAACAAAAAGGAATGAGAAAGAAATCTGAGGAGAGATTTGTGTGATGGTGCTAAATTCTTCTGTCCAATGTAGCAGATGAAGACTAAGACCGGATAACTGGATTTGGTAAGAGGAGATTCAGAGGATTACCAATAATTTTAGTTAAAATCAGCTATTTAGAGGTGGCAGAGGGTAGAGGTTATCATAGTGAATTGAGGAATTAATGACAGATTAGGTAGCAAATAGATAATTATACCAAGATGCTTACAGGATTTTAATAAACAGAAAAACATTGACCAAGAGGAGAATTCATTTGTTCCTTCTTTTTTTTTTTTTTTTTGACAGTGGAATCTTGACCATACTTAAAGGCAAAGAGATAACAAAAAAGCAACAAGCTAAAAATATAGGAGAAATGGAAATAATTGGTGAAAAGTAAACAGAGGGAATCAAGAAAAAATTAAAACATTAGTTATAAACTAGAATAGGGTTTACTGCCTTATTTAAAGGTTGAAAGTAAGGATATGAGCGTATCAGGAAGTTTCTAACTCAGGGAATTTTAATTTGAGATCCTTCATACATTCGTGTTCTTACTAAAACCTTTTTTCATTGTTGTTTCTCAAATACTTGAGAGTAACTATGACAAACATAATATTTACTGTTTTAACTAAAAAACACCTCAAATAGGACTTCTGGCAAATATTATTTTAGTTACAGGTATAGCACTATTGTTAATTATCCATACCTGAAAAACAAGGGAACTGGTATAAACCAGAAGAAACATATCATTTATAATTCTGAATTAATAATGATGTTAGGGCCTAAAATATCATAGGAATGGCACAAAATTAGACTTTTGGGGCTTCCCTCACAGCTCAGTTGGTAAAGAATCCACCTATAACGCAGGAAACCCCAGTTCGATTCCTGGGTCGGGAAGATCCACTGGAGAAGGGATAGGCTACCCACTCCAGTATTCTTGGGCTTCCCTTGTGGCTCAGCTGGTAAAGAATTGCCCTGCAATGCAGGAGACCTGGGTTCGATCCCTGGGTTGGTAAGATCCCCTGAAGAAGGGAAAGGCTACCCACTCCAGTATTCTGGCCTGGAGAATTCCATGGATTACAGTCCATGGGGTCACAAAGAGTTGGACACAACTGAGAGACTTTCACTTTCACTTTTCACTCAAAAGTCCCCATAATAGGGCTCAATGAGGAATGACAAAATCATTTTTACTTCAATGTTAGTAAATGCAAGAAAATGGAAAGCATGCACTCACAGCATCATTTCATAAAGATAAATATACATGTTCGTATTTACATACTTACAAATGTACAACTTTATGTATATAATTAGAATCTTAAATCTACTTCATTATAATATATAAAAATATACAGTCTTAGAAACAGTGCCTTCCCAACATTTTTATAAGTAGATTCACATGCAGAGAAGTGAAGCCTATTGACAAACTTGTGTTTACTAAATAATACCACACCATCTATTAGGCGCTGTATCCGTTCTCTAATCCCCACCTCTAGTCTTTGAGAAAGTTAATATCCACAGTTTACAGAGGCAATTACTACAGCTCAAAAAAGTCAGGTCAATAACACATAGCTAAAAACTGTCAGAGCTGGTATTCCAAGGTTCTAGTTGCCTTCAAAGTCCATGCTTCCTTTACCATGCTGCTGCTTCTCATACATTTCCTTCTGACCTTAGAGATTCAGTAAAAAGTACTGCTTTCCTATCTAATCCATAAACTTCTATCCACTCATAGCTCATCTACAGACCTCTGCATTCCCGTGACTTAATGCATCAGGTTACCTATTGAGACCATGGAGAGCTCCAGAGACCCTACAATGTGACAACAGCATCCTCCACTCTCCTGGCCACTTACACAAACTTCAAACTCCACTCCCGCCCAATGAATACAGTCTGCCTTTCTGGACTCTGCCTTTCTGTTTGTTGACCTCACACTCCTTCCTCTGCCCAAGGAGCCTACCTTCTCCACTAATCCCTCAAGGATCCATCACCTCTCAAATCTGATCTACAGCTTTCCACGAGGTGCATGTCTCTCCATGCAGCCAACAGTCCCCTCCTCATAGCCCACAGGGCACATTTCAAGCACTTATCACTCAGAATAACATTAATTACTTTAATCTCTCTCCTGCTGGAATGTGAGCTTTTCAAAGGCAAGGATACTATTTTATTCAATGTAGAATCAATAGTCCATAAAGCAGTATGTGGCAGATAGTAGGTAACAAATAACTATTTGCTGTGTAGTAAAAACATATTGGGATTTGAAGGTTGTAGGGGGAGCTCTGAAACCCCAGTTATGTCTCACACCATCTGTGTGAGCTTGGGCAAGTCACAGCCTATGAGCTCTGTGTTTTCACCTGCATGGACTTACTTCCCATCTTAAAGAGTTGCTATAAAGATTTCAAGAAAACTGACACAATAATTTTTTGTGCATCCCTGGCACACATTTAGTATGTTAGTCCCTCAGTCATGTCCAGCTCTTTGAGACCCCAGGCACGGTAGCCCTCCAGGCTCCTCTGTCCATGGTATTTCCCAGGCAAGAACACTGGAGTGGGTAGCCATTTCATTCTCCAGGGGATCTTCCCAACCCAGGGATCGAACTCACATCTCCTGCATTGCAGGCAGATTCTTAATGGTCTAAGCCACCAAGGAAGCCCAGCACACATTTAAATATGTGGTAAATGTTAGTTTCTTGTCTTTTCACCCCTACCTTTTTGAATGCCTGAATGCAGTAGAGGTAAGATGAAATATAAGTGCATTTTTTGTTTCAACAAATATTTCTCAAATGTGTAACAAGAATAAGAAACTATTGCAGGTTCTATGTATTTGTTGGGCTTCCTTGATGGCTCCATGGTAAAGAATCTGCCTGCCAATGCAGGAGACACAGGTTTGATCCCTGGGAAAGATCCCCAAGGAAATGGCAACCCACTCTAGTATTCTTGCCTGGGAAATCCCATGGAAAAAGTAATGAATTTCTGCACTCAAAGAGTTGAGATTTTTATGAGAAAAATACAAATTGTACGCAAATAATTATTTTTTAAATCAACGTAGAAACTGCATACTCTCAACTAAGTGCATGGATACCACTAGGGAGAATGCAATGGAGAGTACAGCTGTTTTGGCTGGAGAAATACCAGAAGTGGTCACCAATAATCTGGAATTTAAATTAAGTTTTGAAGATTGAATATAAGGTGGAGTCATGAATATACAAGAAACCTAGGTTAAAATTTCAGTATGAGCAAAGAGACATAGGCAGAGCCAAGAATTTCTCTAGGAATAATGGTGGTATGATTTGACTTGCTAGAGTACAAGAAGCACAAGAAAGTATAGTGGGATAAAGACCATAAACTCCAGGGAAAAGAACCCCATATACCTATTGAAAAGCACAATTTATCATCTAGTTCATAATTCTCCTGCATCCTAATTTAAGACCCATTACTCTATTTATTAAGACTTTGAGAGTTACACACAAGAGGAAAAGGGACTTAAAACATAGTTAGCATGTGTTTTACCACAACATGGTAACATATTGTGCATAGAAGCAAATTATATTGACTGATTTAGTTGAGAAAGAGCAAAAGTTATTTTTTTTAAGGAGTGATTTCATTTACAATTAATGTTGGACTATGTCTGACTATTCATCCCCAGCTTGCAGGATAGTGAGAATAGTAAATATGAGTAATGATTAAAAAAAAAAAGTTTTATGCATAAAATTAAAAAAAATAAAAAGCAGCACTTCCTGAGAGATGCCAATGTCCCCCTCCACTGACCAGTCCTCCTTTCTCTGTTCCATAGTCAAATGTTCTACTGCCCCCTGCTGCTTTAAGTTTCAGAAGTAGAAAAAAAATAATAAGTCCTAAGTTAAAAAAAAAATGTCCAGTCACATTTTTCACTAATTTCAATGATTCCACCATTTTTCTTTTCTTCCTGGATGACCAAGTTTCCAAGGTTTGAGGGCTTATTTCTTGGCCAAGTGAAATTTTGATAGCAATGAAGGTATAATAATTATGCAAAATTCTGTAGTAGGAAGTCACAGCTTTGAAAATCTACACACTCAAGCAATCCCATTGGAGACTATAGCTTATTTAGGACTCCTAAACTGTACATTTTCATCAAAAAGTAGTAATTACTCCCTAAAGACATCATTTGCCTCTCATTCAGATGGAACCCCAAACTTTCTAACTCAAGTATGCAAGCTGTGTGTATATTAGAGGTTTCCCATGCATGGTATTCTGTATTTGTTAGATTAAATGTAATACAATGGATAAGCCTGGCTTAGCCTGTGTTACTGAAATTTGTTTATTAACTTGAGTTTGTTTAGCATATGGCATTCTTGCCTGGAGAATCCCAGGGACAGAGGAGCCTAGTGGGCTGCCGTCTATGGGGTCACACAGAGTCGGACACGACTGAAGCGACTTAGCAGCAGCAGCAGCATATGGCGTAGACTAATTTTTTTCTGTGTTTTAACCCAAGCAGTTCCAGTTGAACAAATATTGCCCCCTTTTTTTTGATATATGTGTGTGAGCTTATGTGTGTGCACTTGTGTTTACACCTCCAAATTTCTATTCAGCATGTTAGGTCACAGAGTTTCATGATAACCAAAAACTAAAATAAAAAGAAAGCTGTTTGGAAAGTTCTCCATCTAACAGTAATTAAATGTCACATCATTATCATAAATATGGTTTTCTTTCAATACTGCATTCAGAAACAGTTTTGAGTACCTTTCATAAGCTAAAATGCAGTAAAGAATATTTATTCCTCTTTTCAGAAGTTCAGTCTAGTGTGCTAACAAAGGGCTATTCCTGTTGCATTTCTAATCTTTGCTAAATGAAAGTATCACAATCCACCAATTAATTCAACCTAGATACATGAAAGCTATTTTTGATTCTTACAAAGATTGTACACTGCTATATAACAAAGCATCCTCAAACTCAGTGACTTAAGATGGCAATCATTATCTCAAAATTCTGTTGTTTGAGCAGGGAAATTTTCCCTTATATGGTAAATAAAAGCTGGGGTGCTCAGAGGGCTAGAAGTTGCAAATGGCCCCACAGTTGGGATCGGCTGGGAGCAAAGATGGGACTGTTGGTTGGGGTTTCCATTTCACTCCACATGGCCCCTCTATGTCACTTCTTGGGGTTCCGCATGGTAGCTGTTCCAAGAAGGTGCATTCTAACTGCAAGCATGCCAAGAGGACAATCCCCAATATGCCGACATTTATGAAACTTCTGCCTACATCTCTCTTACTAATTTCTCATTAATCAATGCCAGTCACCGGTCCAAACCCAGGCTCAACCAAAGGGACTACAGAAGGCCATGAGTACTAGGAGGTGAGTTTCAGTGGGGCCAGTGTAATAGTCTGCCACCTTGAAATATTTCCCAAATACATTTATATTATCCATTTTCATTGCCTTAGTTCAATCTTTAGTTCTCTTTCACTTTCTTTTTTGTGGGTAAGTATCTAGCTGGGCTTTTTAACTAAGGGTAGGGGGAAGAACAGTAACATTCTATTGGAAAAGACTCTGAGGCTGGGAGGGATTGGGGGCAGGAAGAGAAGGGGACGACAGAGGATGAGATAGCTGGATGGCATCACTGACTCGATGGACATGAGTCTGAGTGAACTCCGGGAGTTGGTGATGGACAGGGAGGCCTGGCGTGCTGCAATTCATGGGGCCGCAAAGAGTCGGTCACGACTGAGCGACTGAACTGAACTAAACTGAAGTCGTTCTGAGGAATACACTGCAGTTAGAACTGTGTGTGACACATGACTGAACAAGATACTCCCTCTACCCTCATAGATAAAACTCTTCAGGAGAAAATAAACAAAATTATGCTTCCAGTCCACCCTCTTAATTGTAATTATTATTGTAATGCACCGATTTCAATGTATCACAACTCTACTTAGACATTTCCAGTGTTTGTCCTTGATAACTACATGAGATCCAAACTCTGTAGCACCTTATTTAAGATAACTCAAACTAGCCTTTCCAGATTCATCTCCTACTGCTTCCCTTCAGCTTAGCTCTTATTCTCTTTCACAGATCTATGTCTTTATTCCTGCCACTCCATCCAGCTGGAATGCTCTTTCCCAGTCCTCAGCTCTAGGAACATGCAATTTTCTTTTGAAAGCCACACTCAACTACTCTTCTACAAGACCTCCACAAACCCAGAAAGAACAAATAATACACATATGCCCCACCAGAGCTGACAATCATCCTTCTAACTCAGTACTGATGTTCCACTGCTGTTTGCCTTTTCATCCTTTCAATGGATGGAAGGTTCCCTTTGGGCACCATGTTCATGGTCATGCAACTTGGCATTTTCTGCACCAAATACAGCTTGGTACATAGGAGGAAACAGAGAAGAAGACATCTCACATAAGTTGTTTCCTTTCTATGAAATGTGCACTATCTTTGAAATAAAAATATCATCACAGTTGTAATTACATATTGAGTTTAAGATGTCAGAAAATGGCAACCCACTCCAGTGTTTTTGCCTGAAGAATCCCATGGACGGGGGAGCCTGGTAGGCTGCCATCTATGGGGTCGCGCAGACTCGGACACTACTGAAGTGACTTAGCAGTAGCAGCAACTGCTCTAATGAGAAATTAGGGTTAATAAAGGAATTTCTCCTCCGTTTAAAAAAAAAAAATAGATGAATGAAATGTAAATCTAAAGAGCCAGGACACTTTGATTCAATCCTTTTTTCAGTGCCTTGGAATAAGCAAAATATCTGTCTTCCAAGACTGCTGATAAGATAACGTTATATCCTCTAAATCAGGCCACTGAATGTACTCAAATGAAATGTTGCATTCTTATGAATGCAACCCAAAAAGTGAAACTCTAGTAATAAAGTAAAGCTAAAGCTCACAAAACATAAAATTAAAGTATTCCATATAACATTACTTCCAATTAAAATTCTTCATGAGGATATACCCTTTGAATTTTTTGAAAGTACAATATTTGAATTAATGATTTTAAAAAGCCTCATGTTAAACTTTAATTGTAATATAGTTTTAAGAGTTCAAAAAGTTTATGAATTTTTAACATGGTCATATAAATGAAGATGGCTTCCCAGGTGGTGCTAATGGTAAAAACCTTGCCTGCCAATGCAGGAGACATGAGAGATCCAGGTTTGATCCCTGGGTCAGGAAGATCCCCTGGAGGAGAGTATGGCAACCCACTCCAGTATTCTTGCCTGGAGAATCCCATGGACAGAGCAGTCTGATGGACTACAGTTCACCAGATCACAAAGAGCTGGACACAACTGAAGCAACTTAGCATGCAGCATAGATGATGACAGAACATAAATTCATATCATACAAAATCCAAATCATACATAATCAGATACAAACAACAGTGTGATACAATAAGCCACTGAATTCACAGTGAAGGGCTTAAATGTTTGCTTTAAATCATAAGACCTTCTGGATTAAGGCCCCATTTAACATTCTACCCAATACATCCATCACTTACTCTTCTCCTTGTTCTCTCGCCCCACAGGATTATATGACATTTTCTCTAGTGGTTGTTACACTCCCAACTTAAAATGGGACCCTTCTGGAAATGAACAGAATATCCTTGACACCTTGCAGCAATTTCAATACTATGAAGTTTGGTCTACAGATGTGAGAGTTGGACCATAAAAAAGGCTGAACACCAAAGAACTGATGCTTTCAAACAGTGGTAAAAGACTCTCAAGAGTTCCTTGAACAGTAAGAAGATCAAACCAGTGATTCTTAAAGGAAATCAAGCCTGAATATTCACTGGAAGGACTGATACTGAAGCTAAAGCTCCAATATTTTGGCCACCTAATGAGAAGAGCCACCTCATTGGAAAAGACCCTCATGCTGGGAAAGATTGAGGGCAGGAGGAAAAGGGGGAGACAGAGGATGAGATGGTTGGATGGCATCACCAACTCAATGGAAGTGAGTCTGGGCAAACTCCAGGAGATAGGGAAGGACAGGGAAGCCTGGGGGTGCTGCAGTTCATGGGGAGCAAAGAGTTGAACTTGACATGGCAACTGAACAACAGCAACAACTGTATCGGTGTGCCGTTTCATCCCCCCAAGAGGGACTGTGTTCTATTTAACTTGAACATTCAAATTGTCTGGCATGTAGTAGGCACCGGATAAATGTCAAATGACTGAAACAAAAAATGACTGCACAAAATGAAACCTGAATTGTGTCCTTTAATGCAAATAGTCATTTATTTAAATTGTGAACACTCAAAAAAAAGGATTGACATTTATATTGAATATTTTAATCTGAGCTAAGTCTCTATTCATTTACTTCAAATTTGTAAAATGTTACAAATTGAAAAGATACACATTCTAAGATATAAAAAATGTATTATAACGAGTAAAAGCACAATTCTGAAATGTATCATATGCTTCTGCACCCTTTGGCAAAATGATAAAGACAAAAAGTCTATTCCACGTTTCTCTAGTTCAAATGTGCCACTTATTAGACATGAAATCTTTCTGTAAATAAAGGTCAGTAATATCTCCTTTTCTTACCTCACTAATATAAATATCCATATGAAAAACCTCTCCTAAAGCTACACTGTAAAGCCTTAGTATTATCGAGCCCAAAAGTTGATATCCAGTGTATTTTTTTGCATTAGAAATCATTGAGACTGATGAACATTTTAGCCCAATCACTGTCATGCATACTGAGGGAGAATTTTCCTTTGAGAAATAAAATATTCATCACTTCTAATTATAAATGGTGCTGTTGTCAAGACAACTTTTCTCATGAGGGATAGGATTATTCTAAAATAGCCTTCTTTAACAATTTTTTAAATCTCAGCACTTATTTACAATTGAAAATACATCACGCCTACTAATATCTCATTAATCAAACTACACTCATCAATTTAAAAGAAATGTTATTTGGGAAATATTTCAATAGAGTCCTCTTCCTTAGCTGGGCCAGGGAATTACAATTCATGACATGAGAATTTAACAATGTAGCACTTCAATTAAAAGCAGGGAGTCTGGAACTAATGTTACATAAGTAGCAGGCACACTAGAGTTAGCATGTCCAATTAATGTCTGGCTATTGGGGCAAAATGACATTCTGAGGCATGAAGAACAAAAGGGTAATTGGATATAAAAGGGATCTCATTTTAACAAACATGAATCTACGTGGCCAATCGTATGAGCATGATTCACTGCAACACTGCAAAATAAGAGACATTCTAATATTGAAACTTTCTTAAGATTATAACAAAGATATATCCAAAACAGGCAATATTCTAAATTACAAAAGTGTACTGTTAATCATTATTCATAAGTTCTTCATAAAATATTTATAATTTTTGAGGTTTTTCTATATCTCAGCTGACTCTCTCAACAACCTTGTGAACAAACTGGGCAGTGAGCATGTAGTTTTATATATGAGAAAAGCAGACATATACACTCTTCAAGGTCATATAGCCAGTAAGAATTCACCCTTCATTCATTCATTCACTTACCCACATTTTTACAAAGTATCTACTATGTGGCAAACACTGTACTGCTATATGTTGAGGGAATACAAAAATTAATGAGATTAACCTTTTAATTACAAAATCATATAGCAGATCAAATTTTTGTTAAACTGAAATTTCACTAAGTGTTATTGTATTTAGGCTCCTAGGAGCATACTGATATTCCAGTACAGCTCTAGGCATCACAGGACCTAAGTTCGAAGAAAAAATAAAAAGAGTTTCATAGAGAAAAAAATGCATGCAAACCTTCTCTTTTGCTAAAATCAATCAATAAGTTGTAGAATTATCTCTCTTGAAATTTAAAATAAGCAATTAATCCTTAAATAGGTATTTAGTACATCCATCACTGTTAGTCTGAATACACAGAAAAATAAAGACCAAAGTTCTGTTATAATTGAGAACACAAGGGATGTGTATTTGTGTGTGTGTATGCTGTAGGTGCCTAAATGTGAGACAACCCAAATAAATTTATCAATTATTATAACCAAGGAGATATATATATATATATACACTTTAGCTAGCTAATGACAGATTTCAAAATAAAATTATTGCACTCAAAATTATGAAATATGTATTCTAAACTGTGAAAACAATGTCCTTGCACAAAATAATTCTGTCTTTTGTCCAAGTAAATGTAAATATCAGACAGAAAAGTTTCCTAATTTCTGAGAATGTCTTACGACAAAATCAAAATATAGCCTATAGCAATATAAATAAGTAAAACCATTCCACTTTCTTCCTTGAGAAGAGAATACAAAACCAAACAATTATGGAAATTCAATACCACCCTAAATGATTCATTGTGGTAGACCTTGAACTTAGTCAAAAATCTTTATTTTAAAGAAAGCAAGGTATGTGGTTTTTAAAACATTCATATAACAGCCATATGATTTTAATTATTAATATTTTATACACTTGATGCGTTTAAAAAGCAGAAAATATATTTCCCATTTTTATTAACCTACTCAGAACTTTCTATATCTAAATGATTTTTGTGAGCATTAAAATGGTCTCTTTTCCATATTGATTTTTATTGTGAAAAGATTATGCAATTAACATTACCTTGAATAAAAATATCATACACTCGAAAATAATGACCTTTATTTCAGACTTTTCTAGGCATAACCATAACAGCTTAATACATTTAGTATTATAGACTAAGAGATAATTAGTATAAACCACTGCATCATTTTAATCATTATCTGTTATGGGACCCTGTAAATGGCCAAGAGGGGCAAAGAAAGTATTTTTGGCTTTGATAAATGGGTAACAGCAAAAGGCCAAGCAACCTGAGCAGAATATGGAATTGGCTCCCCCTGTTGGACCTGGAAAGTTCACATTTTTAAGAATCATGTAACAGATCTTTAAAAAAAATAATTAAACAACATAAACAAAATAAGACCTACAAAACTAGACTGGAAATCTGATTTTTTAATACATACTATTTTATTTTCATATTTTAATTTTTTTCTGGATTAAAAAGAATCCTGAAAATCAGCATATAGTTACTGAGGAAAATTGGAATTACTTCTCAATTTAGTGAAATACATAAAATGTCCAAATGAAGTATATAATCTCATAAATGTTATTGTCTTCTTTGGTCAACTAAAACACATGTCACCCTTTGAAGTAAACTCGAGAAAATAAAAGTTATTTCTCACTAAAAATATCATTTGAAATAATGTTCTGGTAATAAAATTTGTTTTTACCCTTGTTGATATATATACATTAGCAAGGACATTTTTAAAAAGTGTGCATGTTCCTATTTCTCAGGGCAAAACAGAGGTTTTACATCTCTTAAGAAACATCTATATCTTTTGAAAATGGGTGTTATGATTCAGCTGTTGGAGGGGTTTTCTTTAACCTGCTTCCCAGTAGGTCTGAGAACAAAGGGAGTGACAAGAGTGGGAATTAGCACAAAGCAAAGAAAACAAAAAAATAATAAAATTCCTACTCCAAAATTAGGATAGTAGGGGAAAATACAGTCTACACAGCCACTAAAATAAATGTAAAATTGCAATTATGAATAAGAGCAATTTTACATAATTGAAAAACAACGCAATAAATTATAGTCCCCTATTTGAACACTAAGAATTTATTATCAACCTCCCCATGACACTGCCTCACCTCAACAAAGGCTCTGAGAGTTACTGTAAAAAAATGCATTTTAATAGAAATGAAGCATTTGAAGGGTGACAAAATGGAAATCTATTAAAAATCACCTCTAAGCTCTAAGACCTTACATATCAGCAACATATCAAGATGCTTCTGTCAAACACTAATTGTCTTTTATCACATTCATAGTTTATGTCTTATCTTTCTTAAAACTTGGTCATTTAGAAAGTTGAGGTTAACGAACCTTATCAAAAAGTCGATAATAATAAAAGAGTCAAAATGCCATTCCCCACAGTGAATCTGTAAATAAAGTGCACTGCTTTCCTTTCCAAGGTCAGATGAGATAACTTGTTGTCCCTGCCTTGACTGTAAGTTCACAGGAGGGCTCTGGGACACTGAAAATGCAGAAAGAAAGGGACAAATATCAAAAATAGTTTCTTTGGAAAATTCCTATGGGACTATTTTCTTTTCAGAAAATTGTGAGAAAATACCCATCACTGCATACTTTGCTGCACATATGCCTTCAGGATCAGGACTCAGGCAAACACTGGTACTGTATCTTAGATACATATGGATTAAATAGGCTGGATGCACTGGCCTGGGAACTGAACCAATATTTACAACATTGTTTCTATGGGAAAACATGTTCCAAGTTCTAAATAACTTACAAACGTTTGGAATATACTGATACAACAAGCTTTTGTTATGAGATATATTAGGAAGACAGGATATAGATTACAGTTGACTTGGAGTAAATTCATATTGACCTCCCTTTTTTTTTTAACCTCCCACTTTTCCTTCATAGGCTGGCAAAGGAATGAAATGTCATGATTTACACAGGTATATAATTTTTGTTTGTGAAAACCCTATGAGATTTTTTAAATTAACAACAAGAATACACATTAAATCTCTAGCAACCTTAATCTAATTCCAACATATTTCACCCTATCCTATTTCAGTTAGTATTACTGACATTTATTAGATTGACAATTTTGCCTGGGGAATGTCAAAAATGCAATTTTCCAGATTTTGCTGGTTAGCAAACACAGATCTTACTGTACTTGGTTACTCTTTAATCTGGAATGAATTGTCATCCACTGGCAAATAGCTCATTTAAAACGTCCAAGTTCTTAGCATTCAAGTCTAAGAGGAAAAAAATTAAGAATATTTTGTCTCCAAACTCTGAGGCAGTCATTTGAACATTTTAGAAATATAAAATGGTAAAAAACAGAAGAATGTCTTTCAAACTTTAAAAATCAGGAAAACATAAAGTCTTACTTCAGATCAATTCTCTGCTTTTGAATGCATTACAAAAATATGTAAACCATCTTAAAAGAATCATAACTTACAATAGCATGCATCTATTTCTCCTTTTTCAAAATAGTTTATCAAAGCACGCTGTAGTAAAGATTTTTTAGAATGAAATGAGAACTAAAAAGTACAGTAAAAAATGCATATGAATTAAGAAAGCTACTTGTAAAGAAGCAGGAAAACCAAAATTTGATCCAAGAGAAAAAAACAATGACACTCTGAAAATCAAGATATATTAACAGTAAACTGCTTTCAAGGACAATTGCAAGAGCTTCTGACTGCACATAACATAACACTGTGTGTACATGCTGAGCTGCCACCTTTACATTAGCAGAGAAGAAAGCGCAATTTCATTCAGACTCTGGTAAGTCATAAACAGAAAACTGCAAGTTGGAAATGCTATCCCTTTCATTCATGTTTAGACGGTTTCAATCTATTTGATGAACTCTGCACTTAGCTTTCCTCTTCAGAGTTTAAATTCAGTTAAACATACTAAAGGAAAGTTCCCATTCATTCATTTCACAGCTATCCCACCACACCGAGGAAGGATAGCACAGCAGCACCAAAGAAAGCAGTTTATTTAGGCAGCTAATACACAATATTGTTTACATCAATGAAGCCAAGCATTTAATAAAAACTAGATGGGGGTAACTTCCTGGGGCTTACTTAGCATCTGTGGTCCAGCATCACAGAATGGAATATAAGGGCACAGTGGGGTTGTTTACATGTCAATCACTTGTCAGTTTCACCAGTTCTCTACAAATACCCCTTGTACTTGGAAATTTCTTTATCAATCCCTGTAATTAGAATTTTTAAACACAGCAATAGACACTTTTTTTCTTAAACTACTAAATTAAATCACCAGCACAAAAGGAAAGGTAATGCCATGGTAACTTTTGTGAAGCTGAAAAATTGCATTTTTAACTTGTTTCTAGCTCGGGTCACTTTTTCATTTTTGGTTTTATTCTCTTGGTTTAATGCAAAATTCCACTCTCCATATCTTTTTTTTAACATTTGACATTAGTATGAGTACGGGGAGATAAAAAAAGCAATAAGTTAACCAATATTTCTGTATTCAAAGTGAGAGAATATAAACTGTTTTACCACCCTGCTCTCATAAGCATAACAAGAGGTAATTATGGACAGTTGTTTGGTTTGCTAATTATTTCTAGAATGTCTACAATATGTTAAAAGTCAGTGGACAACAATCAGTAGAAAACTTGTTTGAACATGCTACTATTTCCTAGAGATTTTCTTGGGTGGAAGAGACTTCAAGTACAACACAGACCCTCATATAAATAAAGTGAAAATGTAGTTTATGCTACAGCATTCTGTATCAAAGAACCTGATAATCTGAGTATGTAACTCTGCCAACACTTTATTTAATAATATCTGTCCTTTATTCTCCATCCTTTCTTTTCAAAAGTGGTCTGTTAAGAAAAATCAAGCCTATAAATTCAAGTAGATTTACTTGCAATTATGCTTTCTCAACTGAGCATAGATCTAAGACTTTTAGAAGAAAAAAGATCACTGTGCAGAAAAAAAATGTTTGAAGGTACCTCCTTAGAATCCTGAAAATAATATAAGATTTTGTTTTGTTCTATTTCATTATATTGGGTTAAATAACTTCTCAGGCAGCTCAAATACCTTTCAAGAGGGGTACAGTGAGGACTGGATTTAATTGGAAATAAAGTTGCATTAACTGGCTTTTAAGATACTGGTATGTCTTCTGCTCCAGTACAAACCAGTGTGAGAATTTTCCTCAAAACTCCTGAACGCATCAGGAGCCTGGCACACGAATTGATCTTGCTCTAAACTGAAGTTACATTAATATCTTTCCATTGAAATGAAAATTGGAAATTATTTACCCCAGGGATTTTCAAATTAAGATTTTTGCATACAAAGTGTTTCAGAGAGTACCCTCAGGGAGCCTACCAGAGTAGGGAACGAGTTATCATCCTTGATTCAGAGAAATTATGGTTAATCTCTGTTATATAATGTCATTTAGTATCAGATTCACTTTTAAATGCAATTCAGTGACATAAAAATTAGAAATACTTAAAGACACATTCATGTGCAATCTTTCAACAATGGCCTAGTATTGATACCTGGCACCAAGCACTCTGCAAAGACTTTGAGGTAAACAGTTCCATTACCAAATTACTCTGGACCTTCTGAGTTAGCTAGCATTTAAAAACTTCACTGAGAGGATAATACCTCAATGTTTTAGAAAATCTGATTAAGTAGCACCTAGATTAACTCTTCTAGATCTTTCAAGTTTTTTCAACTGATTCTCTTATGATACTCCATTCCGGACTTTCTACATCCTCAGTGTTTTTCTCTGAGTGTTTCTCAGTTTGCCAATGTCAATATTAGGATGTCACTTCTCAATACATGTTCTATTTTATGGATCCAAGAAAATTTGAATTTCATTCAGGCCTTTACATTTCATCAGCGAGGCTAGTCAATTTTCAGCTTTTTTATCTGTAAACTAAGGTAAGGTATATAAACTAATAGCCCTTCTAGAAAGAACATATTAAATATACCTATAGCTTCTGGGAAAAGAAAAACAACATGTGAATTTCCTTTTCCTCTTCCTTAGAACCAAAAGTATTAGCCAGAATTAAAGACAAAATAAAGCAAAGAAACCATCTAAGCAAGAATGTAGAATGAGGGAGAAAACTAACATATAAATGTTTAATCCAGTGGCCTGAGGATATAAACCCCAGTTTATAAAATATGAGACACAGTGTGGGCTAAGGCCTTTGTAGATTTATCTGGCTTTATACAGAGGCTGGCATAGCACCCTTAATACATGTTTACTTTCTAAAGACAGTAATGATAATAATAATGAGCATCATGTATAGTCTGTGAATTTAAGGGTAGTGCCTTTAAATAATGACAAATGCAAACAGTGTGAAATGGTAAGAAAAAGAAGGAAAAAGGATCTGGGTTCCTGGAGCAGGTGTAGACCAGGCAGCAAAGAGTCTTAGGAGGACCTGTACACGGGAGCCTGGACCTATGAGCCATAGTGAAGGCTCCTCCACAGGCTGGGCAACCTTGGGCAGGTTACATAACATCTCTGGCACTTGTTCCTTCACCTAAGTTTCTCAGATCCTTTCTAGCATGAGACTTTACATTCTTTTATTCTAATTAAAAAGTGAAGGTTACATTAATAGATCTATGCCTCCACTACTTCAAGCAACAGAATAACGGAACCAGGGCATATATGTCAGGAAAAAAGGTAAGAAGTGACTCCAAACCCTGAAACAAAAGTAGTGCTCTTCCATGCAAGACTCTATTTCACACTATTATACTTTTAGAACTTCATCTGTTATCAGCAGTACCATAATTAATTAAAGTGCCCTGGAAATAGGCTTTCTTTGTTGTTTACATAGGCTTTACTTAAAATTTTAAAATCCTGTTCTCTACATAAAACCATCATGCTACACAATACTCATTGCAATTTAACTGCAAATATCTCTTTATATGTCCTGCTGCTGCTAAGTCGCTTCAGTCGTGTCCACCTCTGTGTGACCCCATAGACGGCAGCCCACCAGGCTCCGTCGTCCTTGGGATTCTCCAGGCAAGAACACTGGAGTGGGTTGCCATTTCCTTCTCCAATGCATGAAAGTGAAAAGTGAAAGTGAAGTCACTCAGTCGTGTCCAACTCTTAGCAACCCCATGGGCTGCAGCCTACCAGTCTCCTCCATCCATGGGATTTTCCAGGCAAGAGTACTGGAGTGGGGTGCCATTGCCTTCTCTCCTCCTAATAGTATCACCCTGAATTTAGAACTCTGGGCCGTGGTATTATTTCTGTGACTATCTCTAGGCTTTAAGTCTTTCTGTACTTCAATGTACAGTCAAAATCTTCCCAGAGAATTATCTTGATCAGATGACCCCTGCCTTCCAAATAAAATTTGAAGTCCTTAGCCAAGCATTTCAGAGCCTTTAAAAATGGTTTCAATTTACATTTCTTGACTATTTTTCTCCTTAATCCAATACCACAAGCATATGAAATTTTTCTTAGTCAAAAAACATACCTTTTAACCATTTCAAATAATGTTATTCTCTCTGTATGGATGTTTTTCTTCATCTTATGCATTTGGAAACTACAGAAATCCACTTAGATCTCTGTGTTGCCCTCCTAGATACTGCAGTCAGAAGTGGTTTTACTCCTCCAAAGCCCGTAGCACCCACACGACTCAACAATATTCAGGACACTGATGGACACTCCACCACTGTATCATTACCCAACTCTTGTATGGCAGCTTAAAATGAAAAACAAAAAAGGTTTGGAGGTTGTCATTTCCTCAGAAAATGATTAATCCATTAGCCAATCATCTAACCAAATAAATGTGAGCTTCCCAGGTGGCGCTAGTGGTAAAGAACTCGCCTGCCAATGCAGGTAGACATAAGAAACGCAGGTTCAATCCCTGGGTCCAGAAGATCCCCTGAAAGAGGGCCTGGAAACCGCTCCAATATTCTTGCCTGGAGAATCCCATGGACGGAAGAGCCTGGCAGGCTATATACCATAGAGTCACTCAGAGCTGGACACACCTCAAGTAACTTAGCACACATGCAGTTACATTTTAACTAGTTTAATACAGTGAAGGAACAAACTTTTGTGTTAAAGCAACCATCACATCAGACCTCACAAACAAGCAGCTGTGATTTTAGTATTGCTAATAAATATGAAAAAGTATTCTGCAGTTAGCATGCTCAAAAGTCAAAATTCTATAAAATGTCTATTTCATACTATGCCAACCACTTCACATATGCTTATTTCTTTTAACAAATCTGTGAATTAATTATTATTTTCATCTTATAGAAAAAGAAACAAGCTCAGACTGGTTAATTATTTTGTTCAAATCACACATTTGGAAAGTGGCTGGGCCATGATTCTAGTTAAGATATTCTGAATCCAAGCATGTTTGTCTATTTTGTGATCAGAAACCAACTATTCATTCATTAGTATCATATCCCAAAGGCAGAGGAGAAATGAAACACTTACTTTTTATCTAAAGAGTATGCCAATAATGGGGAAAAGAAGACTCATCATAAACCCATATGCAAGGAGAATGGACTTGAGAATTTGGAAATTAAGGTAGACGCTTTGCCAAAAAGGGAGGCATTTGGATGAATCTGAACAAAGCCTGCCAACAAAAGGCACAGTCCAATCATTCTCTTCTTCATCACAAGCACAGGAACAAGGGACAGACACACAATTCACACATGCACAAGTGCCATGGTGCATAGGATGTCCAAGATGTCATTACCCTGAGCATGCCTTTCTTAAGGCAGCTGAAAATTGCATCAAGAAGCCATAAGTCAATTTGGAAACTACACTGACATTGGACTCATCAAGTTCAATCACAGTTCTCCATAACTGCTTTCATCATGTATCATTATCAGTACAGTTAGCAAGCATCCCCACCATTTATAATTTATTCATATATTTATATAAATTTAGTATTACAGTACCACTATACTATGAGTATTTTAAAATTCAGAGAAACATAAAGAGTTCTCAAAGTTGAGAGAAAAATTTAAATAGAAATTTCTAACATTTTCTTCCTCTATCTAGGGTCATATTATCACACACAGCATCTCTGTGAAAAATTTTTAAAGATAGCCTCTCAGGGGTAGAAATGGCCTAATGAACAAAAGACATGCTGGATTTCATCTCCCATTCTCCTCCCCAGCTGGGTACTTGTCTGCAGCACCCGATATGCTCTTCAGTTTTTAAGATCACTAAAAAGTAGATTATGTTAAGCAATCCTTGAAGGATGCATATGCTGCACTGAAGACACTGAATTAAATTTCAACTGTTTACTGAACGCATTTTCCAAGAATGATTTCAATATGTGGGGAATATCATACAAGACATGCATTCAGTCACTGGGAAAAATATCTCTGGTGTGTACCATCTCAGGTACCACGCTAAGCTCGGGGCAAATATCTTAGACTAGATTCAGCCTACTTTTCAGCTCAATAGACAGACAAATGAGAGGAACAGATATGCTAACTACATTAATGGTGGGGGAGCAGTGCTGAGGTCACTCAGATAAGGGAACCATCATCTATCCTTGAATGAAGTGAAGTGCAGTGAAGGTAAATTTAAAGCTGAGACCTAAAATAAGAGAAGGAAATGAGGATACAGACTTGAAGCAGGTAAGCAGTGGCTGGTCCTGAAGACTTTACAATTTTCCAGTATATAGGTTTGGAGAAGGCAATGGCACCCCACTCCAGTACTCTTGCCTGGAAAATCCCATGGACAGAGGAGCCTGGTGGGCTGCCGTCTATGGGGTCGCACAGAGTTGGACACAACTGAAGTGACTTAGCAGCAGCAGCAGCAGTATATAGGTTATTGTAAGAAAAGATATGTGGGGGGAAATGAGGGACTTATACAAAACACTAACCTTTCTTCTGCAAACTGTAAGTATAACTGATGAGAAACACATGAAAATAGACTGAGAAGACAATGGTGACATTCAGTCAACATGTTATATTCATTGAGCACCTAGAATATGCCAGATACTGCTCAGGCTTTAGGGAACCAATAATAAGTCAAGATCCATATCCTGTTTTTAAGATCTATTGTGAAGAAAGAGAAACCATAAAATAATCATACAAACACACATGCCTTTAAAAACTATATCCTGTAGTAGGTGGATGTGTAAAGAGAAGGTGATTTAATCTGGAGGATCATGAAAGGCTTACCAGAGGAAGTCATGTTTGAACTGGAATACAAAGGCTCTATATACAGAGATGGTTAGATAGCGTCATCAATTCAACAGACATGAATCTGAGCAAATTTCGGGAGATAGTGGAGGACAGAGAACATGTGCTGCAGTCCATGGCGTCACAGAGTCAGACATGACTTAGCGACTGAACAACAACAGAGTCAACCAGGGATACTATGAGATGATGATAGGGTACATGAAGGCAGGAGAGGGCTGAGCAAGTAGAACCATTGGCTTGAAAATCTGTATATATAATGGCCCTGTGAAAGTGAAAAGCAAGGATTATCTTGCAAACTTCATGTGCTCATTCAGCTGAGCAAAGAGAGAGAAAAAGAGGGTGAAGAAAGTAGAATGAAGCTCTTAGGCTGTTCGAGTCAGAATAGGGTCCAAAATAGTGGTCAGATGGAACTGGCAGTTAGGAGGCCACAGGATGCAGGAAAGGAGAACAACAGACCTGACTGAAGACTTCTGAAGGGAAAACATGCCCAACACACCCCATTTCCTGATTGGTTTCGAGTTTATGCCTCATTTGCATAGGGTATAACCAATCAGGCCTCAGGGACTGCCCAGGGGAGGAAACAAGCAATATAAAAAGGGAAATCAAAACTGGCTAGGAGCACTCTTGCAGAGGTTGGTCCACTCTCATGTCTCAAGACTGTACTACTTATTGCTTGCTCAATAAACCTTGCCTGCTTGAGCTATCTTGGTCTATTGCTTCAATTCTCTGCTGCAGCAAACTAAGAACCGAGGGAGAGAAAACTGACCTAATGTAGCTAAAGAGTTCAAGGTGGATACAGGTCTCAGGCCCACAAAACAAGGGGGTTCATATCTTCACTGTTAAGTCATGAACTAAGAGAGTCCTTTACCCTCTGTAGGCAAACTCCTCCCTCCCTTTCTCCTTTCCTTCAACAAACACTGACTAAGCATTTATCAGTCTGCCTCCATGATGTACTATTTTGGATGCTGAAGGTACAGCAGTGAAGAAAACAGACTGACTCTCTGTCCTCGTGAGAGTCACATTTTCGAGGAGGAGGCAAGTAATGAGATCTGTAGAACGTCATAAATGATATCTACCTCACAAAGCTCCTGTGAGGAACATAGAAAACTGCATGAATATAGATTTTATAAAATGTAGACTTTTGTTCATAAAAAGACTTTTGAATCTTTTCTTGGGTGTATGAACTTATATGTGATAATCAGGCACCTATGTAGATTCATAATGTAAGTATTTGGAAGTGGAAAACAGTAATATAAAAGAGTCAAAGATGACTATAGAAATTCTGACCAAGAAAATACAACTACTCAAAGCAAGCCTTACATAGATTTTATTTTTAATTATCTCAAAAACCTGAAAGGTAGGTTTTATTATCCCTACACGTGAAGATGGAGCATAAAGCAATCAGCAAACCTAAGATGTTCCAGTTTTATGGACCTAAACTAAAACTTGCTATATCAGCAACTTTTCTAAATTTCTACAGGAAAATTAAATGAACAATTAAAATTTAAGTTCCTAACTGTAGCGGACACTGTTGGTTATTTCCTCATATCAATCGGTGCCCCTTCCTCAATCCTGATAGAATCCTAATCTGATTCACTTACCTATCCATATGAAAGACCAGAGCAGTATTTTAAGTACTTTAAATCAATCACCATATGCCATTTATTTGGCAACTCTTGGTCTATAGTTATAGACTTTAGACCTAACTTTACCTAAGTTGCTTCAATGGACTGGAATAAGGGATACAGAATCTACTGGCGGGGGGAAATATTGCCTCCCTTCTCTCTGATCTTTATTTTCTTCTTTCTCTCTCTCCCTTTTCTACTGCATATGAACCAGAAGAATTTCAACATGAAGCCCTAAACAACAGCCATTTTGAGAATAGGAGCAAAGCCTTAATATAATCTGCCCTTGAGGATGGAAAAGTGGAGAGAAAAAAATGAAAAGCTATCTCTGAACTTGCTCTGTGAGCTCATAATTTTGCTTATTATTAAAACCAGATTCAGACAGGTGTCAGTTACTTGCAACCGAAACCATATAACTAATCCACAAACCACAAGCACTTATTTTCTGTATTTAAACAGTTTACCTCGTCTTGAGACATTCAGCATTGAACATATTTAACATTGAAGAGCTCTTCCATAAGCATCCACAATAAGCTGGCTGAC
Source organism: Bubalus bubalis (assembly GCF_019923935.1). Lineage (NCBI taxonomy): Eukaryota > Metazoa > Chordata > Mammalia > Artiodactyla > Bovidae > Bubalus > Bubalus bubalis. Next base: position 77,559,750 of record NC_059163.1, read on the forward strand.
GTGAAATGTTATCCTGGATAGAGAGCATTTCAGAAATAAAGTGAAATATTCTAATTCTCAAGCACATGTGTAGAGCACATGAATTCAGGGAAGTGTCAGTGTTTCTAATAACTGCTGCTGCTGCTAAGTCGCTTCAGTCGTGTCCGACTCTGTGCAACCCCATAGACGGCAGCCCACCAGGCTCCCCCGTCCCCGGGATTCTCCAGGCAAGAACACTGGAGTGGGTTGCCATTTCCTTCTCCAATGCATGAAAGTGAGAAGTGAGAGTGAAGTCGAGCGACCCCATGGACTGCAGCCTACCAAGGCTCCTCCGTCCATGGGATTTTCCAGGCAAGAGTACTGGAGTGGGGTGCCATTGCCTTCTCCGTTCTAATAACTAGTGATATTTATTGAGAGTTTACTAAGTGTAAGGACTTTGCTGACACCACAAACTCAATCTTTACAGCAACCCAATAACATACGCAACCCAATAACATACGTAGTGTATTATCAACCCCTAACAGGCAAGGAAACCAGGTTAGAGGAGAGTGTTTCCCACCCAGCACATTGCTGAAACTAGAGTTTGAATCCTATCCCACAAAATCCTGGCTCTCTCCACCACAGCATACTGATTCACGTGTCATTTATTTAAATTCTAAAATAAATTAACATAATAACATTCCCATAATAAATACGATAGAAAACAACTGCAAGGCTGTTTGTCTGGACACTGATTTACCAATCTGAATAAACATGCTCTAGTTCTATCAAATATTAACTGTTTAAAAATCAGAGACATTATTACTGATTTTTTTTAATATTTTTTAAGACAGAAGTTTTCTGTTGTGATGATAGAAATGTGACTTGGAGGAAAAGAATGTAAAATCCTTATTAAATGTATGTAATAAACATTTATCAAGCTCCTATTACATGCTTAGTAATACAGCATCTACCCTGGGAGGCATATAAATGAAAAAGAGTTAGAACCTGCCACCAGAAGCTTGGATTTTTAGGAGAGAGAAAAATCACTCTTCTAAAAGGCAACTGTTACATAAAACTAAGAGAGGCCTAAGAAAAACTATGTGGTAGGGCTGCAAAAAGGGAGCGGGCTCAGATTAAACTCTCCCAAAAAAGCTCAGCGAAGAATTCATTTGAATGCATTATGAAAGTCTTCATGTAAGCTCACTTAGTCAACAAAGCAGTCCCAACTTTGGGCCAGGACCTAAGGTGATAGCGAGATGAATAAAATATGACCTCTGCTAAGACAGCCTCTTGAGACATAAGGCATACTATCACCAAAAAGGGGGATGAGAAGTATTCTGGCAGGCAGTAAAGGAGAAGGAAGAGGCATAATCTGTGTGAGGCTGCTGTGACCTTTAAATGGAGAGCGCTGTTTGCCGGAGGCGCTGAAGTAACGAGGTCACATTTTCCTAGATGAAATCAAGGAGGCCTTCGAGGTGGAGGAGGCACGATCTGGCTTGCGAAGAGTGAAGAGACGTTTGCCTGATGCAAAGGACAGAGGAAATAGCAGACGCAAAACTCCACAGGCTCAAGAGCAGCTGACTTCAGGTGTGTAACTCTTCAAGTATAAGATCAGGGAATAAGACCGATAAATTGAGACCACTGAGGAAACTTAAAGGCCAAGTTAGAGTTTAGACTACAGATCCTGGTGATTATAAAAGTTTAGAGAAAAGTAATAGTTCTACTATTTATCAGTCTTATTGCAGTTGGCTAGTAATTCAGCTAACCACTGTAGGCTAGTTATTTCATTTATACAATTGAGGCAGTGATATGTATTTCTAAGAGTTCCTTTGAAAGTAATGGGAAAATGTTTTGCTAAATCTAAACTGCCATGCTCATAGACCAAATGAGTTTTGACTTGGGGAAGAAACTAAACGAAGCTGTTCTTTAAAAAGACACCTCTGGATGAAGAAATTTTGGAGCACAGGACCCTAGTTAGGAATTAAACTAAAAACAGGGAAAAGGAGAGGATTGATGGGTGCAGCTATCAGAAGGTAGAATCAGCATAACTTCAGAGGGGTAAAGGACGAGGAAATGAGTCAAGGTGACACTAAGCTCCAGGTCTTAATAAGTGATGTACAAATGGAAGACAGAGGGGGACAAGGTCTCTCTAAGCACCTGTGCACTGTTAACAACGCATCAAACACGGTAAAGATTTAAATAGATTATATGGATCATGCCTTCTGTGACATTTTTACCTAGTTAAAAGAAACTGTTAACTTTAGTCCAGTTAAAACACATGGTAATGAGCATTACACTGTAGTCAAATGCCAGCCTTCCACTGGGGCAAATTACTTCATCTCTTTGGGTCTCAGTTTTCCCATCTGATTTGGTTCCCTTTCATATTAATGAAAATCAACCCTGAATATTCATTGGAAGGACTGATGGTGAAGCTGAAGCTCCAATACTTTGACCACCTGATGCGAAGAGCTGACTCACTGGAAAAGGCCCTGATGCTGGAAAAGATTGAGGATAAGAGGAGAAGTGGACAACAGAGGATGAGACGGTTGGATGGCATCATCGACTCAATGGACATGAGTTTGAGCAAACTCCAGGAGATGGTGAAGGACAGGGAAGCCTGGAGTGCTGTAGTCCATGGGGTCGCAAGGAGTCAGACACAAATGAGCAACTGAACAACAACATATCGTTGAAGATTCAATAAATATTGATATAAATGAACCGCTTGGAAGAGCTCCTGGATCATGCACTGAATTCATGAGTGCAACATGGCTGACCTCAACCTTTCCACCCTCATCACCACCACTTCCTCCAATCAGGAAATATTTCTCTTCGTAGAATGAAGGCTATGTTAAAGTAAAGCTCCAAAGTTGCTACAGAGTTGTTCAGCCTATGTCCAGCTATACACACAAAATGTCAGCATGTTTATCCTACGGAAAAAAAAAAGGAAAAAAAGGTGCTTTAATTTGGGTCAAGAAAATAACAGGGTAATAGGGTCTCCTGAATTGTTCGTACAAGCTACAACTAAATCAAGTTTAGAGGCAGAAGATACTCCCTAGGTGCAAACATCAGTCTGTCTGCTAAATGGTCTATCAGGCCAGGATCTGCAGAGGAATGCTAACCTTTGCTGCTGATGGACTCACTACCACCCCAGGCACAGGCTACATCACTGACTCAACTCACTATCTCTCCCTCCTTGATACACTTCCCTTCCCAGCTTCCCAGCTGAGCTGTCATGATTCACTGTCTCTGTAGAGCCGGATTTGCTAAGATAAGATAATGGCCTTTTATGTGCAGGCACTGTGAATTCCTCTCCACCCCTTGTACAGGGAAGACAATTTAAGTGGAAAGGAATAAATTGCTGGATTTAATACAGTGACCAAACACAAAAGCCTAATAAAAATGTCAGAAGTACATGCTCTAGAATGGCAAAGAATTGTGGAAGCACACTAAGTGTGTAAGCTGTGCCTTGGCAACCCAAATAAGGATACAAAATGATGAGATGAAACTAGCTGCCTCAATTGCTTCCTATTATTTTAGCAATTTCAATTTTGTAGTAATTCTGTAGCACTATTGCCTTATTTGCAAATTAAATAAAATCACACACACAAATGTGTAAAATAGTCATAAAGAATTTATAAATACTATCAAAGATATTGTAGAATAGACTTTTCTAGACTCTCAATATTCACAGTGAGGAAACTGGTACAAAAAGCCAACTACGTTACGTATAAGTGTGTATCTTACATTGACATATGACATGCTGATTGAACAAGTTTACTAATTGCTCTTCTCTTTAAACTTAAACACTATCAAGGGAGAACAAATGCAAAAACATTAAAAAGTTAAAGCTTCAAATGCTTTTTGTAGTTCATGTGGTATGAAAGATGCCTGTGGATCCTTTGTACTGTCTGCACTTTTCTTTCAGCTTACAAATATTTGCATGCCCACTATATGTGAAAACTGCTCTATGATGAATAGAGATGAAAGTGCCCAAGCTCTAGAGGGGTATACAACCCAGAGAGTGGATTTTGTTAAAAAAAAAAAAAACCTAATAAACATAATATATATAAACTAAACTCTTGATATTTCTACAATATACTAGACAGTCAAATTTCTTGAACTCCCTTGGCTACAGGCATATGGATTAATCATGTTAAAAAGTTAAGTGAAAACACCCGCGTGTTGGCAGGTATCTACTGTCTGGTATTGCACAGCCACACAGGGAAGGAGCCCTCTAGCCAGGTGGGTGGTGGCAACTTCTGAAAGGCAGCAATCTCAGTAGACAGGAAGTAAAGCAGTGCCTGGTTAGTAGCAAAGCCTGGTGGTATTTCAACATCCCAGAAGCAGGAATGTGAAGACCGAGAATGCCATGAAAATGGAGAACTCATGAAATAAGTAGGAAAAAAGAAGGAAAGAACAAGCAGCATGTGAGGTGTCACAGAACAGTTAGGTTTCCCATACTGTTATAGTACAGCCGGGAGTAGGGGGCGGGGGAACACAGACTCAGCCAAAAAGCAGTAACAAATCATTTTAATAGATGATGCTTAATGTTTGTTTATTTTTCCTCAACCTATTTAGGAGTTGTTTTTATGAAAAATAATTACCATCAATTGAACTCTGTGGCAGATGCGTTACATCCTCATTTAATCCTCTCAGTGACATTGATGCTCTAATTATCTCCACCTTAAGGAAAAAGATATTGAGGTGGAGAGGTTAAGTAATGTGCTCCAAGTCACACAGTTTCAAATCCTGATAGTCTGTTGCAAAACCTATATTCATTCATTCAACCAATATTTCTTGCACACCTACCACTATGCTCTGCCTTCATGAAACTTGCATTTTAATTGACAGGGAAAAACAACCAAATAATTAAAATACACAGTATGATAGATGGTGATCGAGAAAAACAGGGACATGGGAAGAGAGGACTGGATACTCAGTTTCTTTACACAAAGGGAAACCCAACTACAACACAATGGATTCTTTTTACGCTTTTATTAAATCTAAAGCCACATAACATTGAGAATGTGTTTGTAAATATTGGATAATTTGCAGTGATTATTTCTATTAAGCCCATTTCATCAAGCTTTGAAGTAGGTTTGTTTTAGCTATAATGTGGTGTTTTCTTTGATATCTTTCCCCTCGATATTTAATATAAACAAAGATTGGCAGTCAAAGCAACATGCCAGGGGGAACTAACAGAAAGGGAAAGCACCACAATTTCAGTAATGATTAGTATAAGTATCCTGTTGAGAAGCACCAATGTGGTATATGTAAAAACTGTCTTAGAAGCTTCCAATACTATTAAATTTTTTTCAAACCTAATCTGTTTTGTCCTTTAGTCCTTAGAGACATGGGTTTCGGTCAAAAATACTGAACATATGAAACTCTATGCTGATTTCAAAGTCCGTTAACCAAATACAAACTGCGTATAAAATACTTTCAGCTTCAACAATCTCTGTGGAGTGAGAAAGACTCCTGCAAGTTCATGCCCAGCTGAGAGGATGCAAACTTCCTGTGTTGCTAAAGAATGCTGTGCACAGCAGGCTTCAGGTGTTACAATGACAGAATCAGGGAAGGGAGAAAGAGTCAGCTGATGAACATGTTTTCAGTCATTAAAACAGAGTTGAGTGGCACTGTGTGTGTGATGGGCTTCCCTTGTAGCTCAGTTGGTAAAGAATCTGCCTGCAATGCAGAAGACCCAGGTTTGATTCCTGGGTCCCGAAAATCCCCCCTGAGAAGAAAATGGCAGACAACTCCAGCATTCTTGCCTGGGAAATCCCACGGACAGAGGAGCCTGGAGGTCTACAGTCCATGTGGTCACAAAGAGTCGGACACAACTCAGAGACCCAGCACAGCACAGCACATGTGTGATAGAGAAATTTAGATCCCTTTGTAAGAATTTGATACCTTAGCACTGGTATCTGCTTGTGTGCCTGTCTGTGTGTGTATATATGTGCACATATAGCAAATGATTTTATATACAACACACATACATGTAAGCAAATATCAGCATTAAGATATCAAAATTGTTACGCAAAGATCTAAGTTTCTCTATCTCTAGAGTTAACAAAAGAATATCAAGTTTACTTTCAAAGGTGAACTGAAAAGAACAGATTTGTCAGGCCAATGCATTAAAAAAAAAAGTTTAGATCACTATGTTGGCACCAGAAAAATAACATTAAATTTCAGCCACCCATAACTAAAACAGTTTTTATTTTTTTTTAAAGAAATCTCAAACAGAATTGACAAAAAGCAGTTATCTTTTGGAAGCTGCTCTTGCTATTTGGATTAATTGGTACTAGTGGGGGAAGCCGAGAAAAAGGAGGACCGTATAACCACATAACACTGAGAAACACATTTTTTAAGTTAAGTGAATTTCTTCATCACAAGACGCCTTGGAGATTAACACACAACCGTGCACGGCAGTCACCGCAGGGGATGACTTTCATTATTTCCTGACGCATTTGATGACAAAACTTTGCTCTTACATCACTGCAGAGCACACTTGACGAATCACTGCTTTGAAATACAATACGTACAAAATAATCAGCAGAGCCATAAATACAAGGCACTACAATAATATATGCTTGAGACTGGGGAGAAGAGCTCTAGTTAGAAAAGATCTAAATCTGAATTATCTTATAAAAATACAATGACAGCAAGTACCTTGCAACAGATATCACACTGATGATATGGATATAACATTTATTTAGAAATAACTAAACCTCTAGAAAAACATGTTTACTTATAGTTTAATAGAGTTATTCAACTTGATCATTTAATTTAGAAAATAAAGCAATATCTTGACTGTATTATTACTGATTTATATCATTATTCTCTCTTTAATGTATGGTTTTTGAATGGGAAAGAGCTGAAGAATAACATCTGTCCATTTTAATAACATTCCATTATACGTATAGTTCCTCTTTTGCCCCTCTGTCATATTTAACTTAAGTCCTTCATCTGATTTTGATCTACTATCCCATCTCAGGCAACAGAGTGATATCCAACAACCCAGAAAAGAACAAAAAGTAATGTTGATAACGATGGCACTGCCCATTGTGTAATACTTCATTGTAAAATTGACCGGAATAAAAGAAAAATTCTTCCAAGATACTTTCATGTGGAAAACCTTGCCCTGAAATAAGCTGAGTGATACACTTTGTGATTTTTAATGTAAGTATTGTAGCTACAAGTATTAGTCTTATTCCTCCAACTTGGTTTTTTTCAAACACACTATTTGCTGCAGTAACTTCCCAGTGTCAACTAAATTCCAGAGGATTACATGGTGGGTGGGGAAAGGAAAAAAGGTATTTCCTTTTATCAAATATAACTATGTTGCTTTCTCATTCCATCATGTTCCTCTCTGTAATAAAAGAAGAATCCAGGGTGGTCACTTGGAATACCTGATTAACAACTCTTCTTGAAACTATTCATTAGGTGTGGAATTCATTCTCCTTAAAGAGAAGGAAAGAAAAACCACACCAACCCTGAGAGGGAACCTGTCTTTTAGAAACAGACTCCAGACTTCAGTCGCCTTCAGGATATTCAGGCTCTATACATTCTAGTCTTCTCAAAATAGATGGAAAATTAATTGTCCAGGGTGCACAATGCATTTAGTAGGGTGAATCAGAGAAAAGGAAGGTACCAGCTCACAAACCTGTTAAAATCAAAAGATTATAACACAAATACGAACATAAAAACCTATGTCCACCATTATTCTTCCTTGATTTGCCTTGTTTATTTTTAATTAATTTCCTCATGCTATTAGTTGTGATGTTTGAGGGACAGGTGAACACTGAAATTACTTCAGTTATATACTACTTACCTCCTATTGAGGGATTATCATGTATCAGGATAGTCACTTAATACTGCATAACCATCAAATCTCCTTCATTTTTTTTTTAACCTAAGTCTTCAAACAGTTTACATTTAATAGCAAAGTCATGCAAAACGTAAGCAGGTTATATTCGTTTAACACAGAAACTGCTTTTATTTTTTTTTAATTGCTAATAGTAAAGAGAACAACCTTAATATCATTCATCCACAATTTCCTCATCTAATTCCTGGTTTATTACATGAATAACTCTACCATTACAATTCTTAGAAGTAGTCTGAAGAGTTCTCCACACATTTTGGAAAAAAGAGCTAGAGCAAACTTTTTATATATTTTTATTTCCTCTTCTTTCTTCAATTACATCTGCACATTTCCTAGAGACCAGGAGAATGTGAGTATGAAACTCGCTCAGTCGTGTCCGACTCTTTGCAACCCCATGGGCTATATAGTCCATGGAATTCTCCAGGCCAGAATTCTGAAGCAGGTAGCCGTTTCCTTCTCCAGGGGATCCTCCCAACCCAAGGGTAGAACCCAGGTCTCTGGCATTGTAGGTGGATTCGTTACCAGCTTAGCCACCAGGAGGCCTTATGCTAAATTCTTGTCCCTTTTTTATCTGAACTACCAAATACTTTTACAAGCCAAGAAAAAAAGTCACTGAGTCATGTCCAACTCTTTGTGTGCCCATGGATTTGTGGCCCACCAGGCTCCTCTGTCCATGGAATTTTCCAGGCACGAATACTGGAGTGGGTAGCTATTCCCCTTTATAGGGGATCTGCCCATCCACGGATCAAACCCAGGTGTCCTGCATTTCAGGAGGATTCTTTACCATCTGGGCCACCAGGGAATCCCAAAAAACTGGTCCTCAAATCAAGTACCTTTGCTTAGCATCTGCAGCTAGTGAATAGCAGATTCAGGAATACAACTAGTACATTTTTGGACTTATGATTCACATCGTTTATATTTCATTCCAAATTCAAACTATTGTTAGTGTCTTTTTCAGGCTAAGTTCCATCAAGGATTCACTTGGAAAGTGTTTCTTAATTAAGCTGCACTAGGCTAAATGCTATATATAAAACAAAGACAAATACAAGACAGGAGTCTTGGCAAAGTTAACACACATTATTAATATAATACCCAAGAGAACATCATAGGAGGCAGGTAATAAACATGGTAGCTTAAATAATAAAAATCAAAAAATAAAAACAATACTGAGCACTTACTATTATCATACATCATATTAAGCTTTGTTCATTTAGTGAATAATTTATTCCTTACAACATTCCCATGAGGTAAGTTCTAACCATCATCTTCATTTTACAAGGAGAACCAGGGCACAGGGCAGGAAACTGAGTGACATTCCCAAGTTTACCCATTAAGTGATTCAAACTCTGGCAGTCTGAGTCAACAGTCTGTACTCAGAACCACTACAATATAATTAATGATCATAGAGATAACTAAAGCAGTTGAGAAAGGTTTGATAGAGGAGGTAAGGCTAACAAGAGGATGGTAGTCTATGCTACTCTACACTGGAAGCAAGGAAGGAGTCCAAAAATGTGCTGGGAATGTCCAGTCATTAACAGGAAAATCTGCTTGCCTGGAACATAACATGTATGTTGTGACAGCCATGAGAAAGCTAAAGTGATAATGCAGAACTGGATAGTCCTGGGTATTGAAAGTCAGGCAAAAGAATTTTATGCAAAAGGGAAGTTAAAATTTTAACTACCTAATCCCCACAAAGTGGACTAGAGTATTTCTAGATATTATATCTTCCAATCTCTTGCATGCAATGGTTTCAATGGAATAACTACCAAACACATTTGTTACATACCGTAAATTGTTTGCATTTAGATAAGTTACTCCTATTTTTTAAGAAGCAAACTTGGAAACTTTATCTAAAATAAATCCTGAAATCTTTTTCATTGGTTTCAAGTTAGAGATTCTAAATAACTAATGCATAAAATGTTAACACTGACTTTTCTTCAATATAAGAGCATATCATTGCTTTTTTAATGTAAAAACAATATATTTATCTGTTAAATGAAATTTCCTATGATTTCTCTACATATTTACTCTTCAAACATTTCTGAGCATTCACAAAATAGCTGTTCCCTAGCTCTCAGTATCCCCATTTCCAACCACATACATACACACACACATAGACACACACATCTGCACACAGTACCTATTTGGCTTGGAATTTCAACTGGTATAATGAACTATATCATATAGAACATACTAATCATCTAGTATGTTAAGTAACCAGATACTGTCACTCTTCTCTTTCTCTTTCATACTTTTTAACTTCTGAACATTTTGTGTTTTATAACTACCTCAAGTCAAAAGGTGAGTATATATAAAGGAGATAACATTTAAAGTAATATTCCTACTTAAGGAGTTTTGTTACTAGACTCTGAACGGAGAAACAGCTTTGGGAATGGGAAAAAAAAAAAAAAACAACTCAGTGTGAGTTAAAAAAAAAAAATAGAAAAGTTTTAGAGAAATGCTGAAACTTGATAGAAGTAGGGAAAGCATATAACATTGTACAAAGTGCCTACGTAATGCTCGGTAGTATTTTGTGAATGAGAATATAATTCTCAGTTCAAAGCAGGGCTTTCTATTAAGAGATTTTAATAACATTCAATACTCCTTGCACTCTTACCATGAATAATACAGAAAGCAGGTTTTATCCTGAGGCACTTGAATTTAAACTTTAAAAAATGGGAATAAACATTTTTAGTTTCAGTATGAATAAAAGCAGTGTACTTAAAAAACCACACTATAATGGTATAATCATTTCTGGAAAAGTTAAGAAAGATTACACTTTAATAGCAAGTAACTTAATAAATATTTTAAAGTACTTCACATATTCGAATATGAAGTTGCATATCTGGATAAAATGAGAGGAGTAACAGATATAAATTTTAATAATAGTTTTAGAAAAAGTGTATTGAGTATTCAGCTGCCCTTGACAACTGCCCTATATTTTCCAAGTGTTATCAATTTGTCTCAAGACCACTCTTTTTTTAGGTAACTGTATTTATAAAAGATCAAGAATAAATGAAGGCATTTGATAATATCAATCTTTTAGCAATTAATGAAGTTAATTTGAATTTTCATACTAATGCTCTTACTCTTTCTACTGTCTATATATAAACCTCTTGCATCATATGATAGTAATGATCTCTAACTAAATAATGATGTTAATATATTAACAGTGTACCTTTTTTGTCATAAAATTTGCTTGAAAATGATTACCTATTTTGACACTGATTCTTAAGATAATGTAACTACAGTGTAGCTTGAAAGATGTATAATGCATATAGTTAGTATTATAAATGTATTACACTTCATATAAACTAATTGGCAGTTTCAAATGTTCTACAGCAGAAAGTTTAGAATGTAAATTAACTAATATTTAAATGACAGATGTTTACATAGAAATAAAGTGTTTAAGACATAATTTTAAGATCTGAATCTAGAAACTTTTTAAATAAGCACACCAGATTTAAAATGTAATTTAAATTAATATTTTAGGGGAGAAAGGGTCAAGGTTAAACTGTTTGTCTTCCTTAAAAAGTGTATAATGTCTTTTGTGTCTCTACTAACAAAAAAGAAATCTCAATGAAACTCGGATATTAAAACCTCCCAGGAAACCAACAATAAAAGCTGCTAAGAATTTCACAACTTTTTTTCCTTAGGTGTTAATTAAATGATCATTTAACACTGCAATGTAAACACAACATTTTCATCTCCTGACAGCACAGCCTATTATAAATCCGGGGTTATAAAAGTCTTGGTGTTAATGCTCTGAACCAAGTTCCCACCACATTCTAAGATGCCTTGTCGTGTCTAAGGTTAAGCATCTAGACACAAAACAAAGCTTGCTCCTACTCTACTTCCAGTGCAATTTTCCCATCGCCCAGTGACCTAGGTAACACTTTGAGCAATAAAGAATAAATTTAATTTCTCCAGCATTTTGTGAGGATTAGGAACAATTGTTGGCCTGCAATGACTTTTTATCCTTGGATTCTTTTCCTCCAGAGCATTCCTCTGGTCCTAAAAGAGAATTCTGATGGTTTAAGACATAGAACAAACAGAACTTTAAATTAGGCTTTTTTCAATCAATTGGAACTGTTGGAGGGGAAGCAATCAACCTTTCTCTGTGCTGTTCTCAGCTATTCACATACTTCAAGCTTTAATCTTTCACTAGTAGAAGAAACCTATCATGACGGGGCAAAGCTATCTTCCCATTCTGTTTCCAGACTTATTTATTTCTCTTTTCTTTAAAAAAAAAAAAAAAAAACACACTTAAATCAAGTTGCCATACTTAGCTGCTCACAATCATTCGGGGACATTTCAAGAGGCACAGATGTTCTCTTAATAGCATTTCACTCCACTATGCTATTCCCTAGACCACAGGTCCCACCGAAGACTGGCCTTTTTACTCTTCAATTCTTCCCTCTCTAGAGTTTAAGCTTAAACTCTTGCCCCAAGTTTCTCATATCACAATTTATCAAGTGTTTTAAGGATAATTCTCTTTAAATAATTTCTTGATAGCAATTAACTTGGTTGTGGGTAATGAAGAGGACATACACCACTCTAGTCTAAGGGCAAAGCTTATGTACATATAAAAAGAATTGGAGTTACAATACAAACAAAACAAAAATAACTTCTGACTCAAACTTATTTCACTATCAATCATCGTTTAAATTCAAAGCGCTGAACAGCTTGCAATTTGAACTGCATTTTGACAAAGTGCTTAGTCTAAAAATCCATTGAATATCACAATGCAGCTTATGTAAAGGTGGCAGAATGTTTCACAGGTCAAATCATATTTTGAATATGCTCATTGGGATGCTTCTCTTACATTGTTTTTAAACTGAAATTTTAGTTAGTGATAAAAATGTACTTTAGCAATGCAATACATTTTCTGAATAACTTCCAAAAGAGTTTATCTATACCTTAAGGAGTTTTCTCAGCGTTTTCTAACTGGTTTGTATTTTTCCTTCATTTTGTTATTCAGGACAACACATCATTAAAACAACAATTTAATATGTGAACTAACATAAATAGTTCCTGAGTCACAGCTTCTTTTTCTATCCTTGATTTATTTTATATAAGAATTTTTAAATTATATGAATCATCAACTGCAAGCAGATGAGAGACCTCATTAAGAACATTCTGGCCTTAATATACCTTGTGTTGCCAAGTAAGGAGAAATTGAATGGTACAAATGCACATTTTATGCTAATCTGCAGCGTTAAAAAGTTAATGTGGTTATACTTATGTATATGTTATCACACTGAGAATAAATGCAATAAGAAACATGAAAGAGAACCAGGAGCTTTTCTGACTGTGGGCAACTTGCTGGGACATTTGTGTGACTATTACTTCATCCTATTTTACACTGAGAGGACGAGAACTCCACAGGCATCATTTCTATCATACTATATCATTTCTATCATATTATACCAGAAAGTTGACAATGTTCTTTTGAATACAGAATCTATATTGTGACTTGCTATATTCCCAGGAGATAAATGTCACCCCTATTTTATAGAAAAGAAACCTTTGCTCCAGAAGTATCCATTGATTTACAAAGATAGCAAAGCACTAACATCTGAGTAGGCATTTAAACACTAATATTTTACAATATTAGTAAAATATATTTCTCACAAAATAGATTTCTTAAAATGTAATGTACATACATTAAAATTAGCTCAATAGAACTAATACCTTATGGTCACTTATTCCTAGAATTAATACTTATATAAACTTCAATCACTAAATTATAATCTTGAGATTGCAGCAGCAATTTTATGATTTACAATCAAATTTTAAAATATTTCTTCCTGATATGTGTTCAAAATCTTTTTGACATGAAAACCATATACTTAAATTCATCTTTCAAAAAAACACACTCAGTCTCCATGAACTTTGAAGGCCTTAATCTCCATATTACAGGTCAGAAGTTGGCAATGGCTGAGGTCCACAGATGCCACATATTCTGTGGGCCACACACCACAGCAGATTTCTCCTCAGCATGGATCACAGTATTCATAGTATTTACACTCACTGGCAAGCCATGAGTATTTGCTGGTGGCAACAGAAACATTTACATTTGGGGAAGAAACTATTTAAACAAGTGCACTTGAGTGGGAAAGACCTTCCTGCACTTGACTTTCCTATGCCAGGAACTATGCTGTGGATTTCACACCAAAAAATCTACTCTGGCAACAGCAGAAGCCTGCCAATTTCTGACGTTCTCCAGCAAAAGTCTTCTATTAGATCCCTTTAAAGTAAAAACTTCCCACGGGAGGCCTGGCAAAAATATCAAAAACAATCTTAATCTTCATTGTTTTTATAACTTCTACATCATACTATTGCACGTTGATTTAAAAACAAAAACACAAGTACGCCCTATTCAATGGCTTGCCTTTTTTCACGGCAAGAGATAGGGGCTACTCTGAAGTGTGTCCAGGTCACAGTCTATGAAGAGTTTGGTCTACCTCTTAAAAACAAACCTTTTGCTATATAACAGTACTATTTTTAAATACTACTTATATATCTCTGTTTTTTAAGTAGCAAGAAGAGAGTCCCTTGGACCTAATAATAATTAATAAGTTACTTAATAAATAATAAGGGACTTGGGGTTTTTAATCACTGACAGTTAACACTTTCCTAAAGGTTATCTCTCATACAGGTTCTTTGTTTTCAAACATAATCAATCTGTTCCCCTTAGATAGGTATCAGTATTAACAATACAGTGTATCCTTCAAATGATGATACCGACACACCATCTTGAAGAACTTTTATTCTCTGCATCTGAAGCTTTCTGGCAGTCTCGGCACCAGAGATGGGAGGCAGCTACGATGACAGCTCCCTAGATGAGTAATGATGTCGATCTGGCGGGACAACGGTAACCGTGGCAACTGTAACCTGCAATTCCTGCATTACCACTGTTGGATCTACTGTGGCAGGGGCCAAACAGGCCAAGAGTAAAATGAAGCAGGAGACTACACACCTGACACTCTAGGAGCCCACACTTTAATTAGAGCTGGCAGAAATTAACTCAGGAGGAATTCTGACACAGGCACCATGGTTGTCTTCTGCTTTTATCCTTGAATCCAAGAATCCTGAGACTTAACTGGCATCAGAGAACGGTGGCGGAGGGGCGGGGGTATGGTGGTAGTTTTATACAAGTATAGTATTATAGTAAATTAAGATATTTTTGCTTAGGTGGAAAACATTTTGATTTTTCAGTGCATACCAATAGACGCTTCAATGTTTAGAAAACCTAAGGGGATAAACATTAATGAACCAAGGTATCCTTTAAATTTAATTTGGTTCCCCATTATTCATAATGTCTTCCCAGTGTTACTATTTGCTCATTCAAGTTACAAACCCTGAACCCAACAGAGATTTAATTCAATACATCAAACACTTACTGAGAGCTTTCTAAAGGTCAAGCTTTATACTAAACCCTGGGGATATTTAAAAAATGTATTTGTAATGCATGTACTGCAGTATTTATATGCATAATTACAGAAAAAGAAAACTAATCTACTAACAATTGACAAGTATACTGGTGGTTATATCTGAGTGGGGACATCATGAATAATTTATACTCCCACTTTTCTATTTTTCTGAATTATCTAGACCTTTATAACATTAAGCATACTTACTCTTGTAACTCCTCAAAACCAAAATCAAAAGCCAAGGCTCCTTTTATAAGAAAGGAAAGGAAAGTAAGGGCAGCTTCATCATATATTTGTTATCTTTCCCAAACTAATTTTTATTTTAATAGAAATTAAGTTTTCCTCTTAAAGAATTATAATAATTATTATCAAAAAAACAATCTGGAGAATCTGAGATCCTATCTGACAGCAAATGAATTGTGACCTGACCAATTGAATTTATTGCTCAAAATCTGTTTGTCTCAGGTAAGGAGTCACGAGGCCATAAAAAGAATTCTTGGCTTTAAAAATACTACTTATAATGTTAGATAATTTAGTGGCTCCAAAGCTCACTAGGGA
Source organism: Bubalus bubalis (assembly GCF_019923935.1). Lineage (NCBI taxonomy): Eukaryota > Metazoa > Chordata > Mammalia > Artiodactyla > Bovidae > Bubalus > Bubalus bubalis. The sequence goes on from NC_059163.1 coordinate 77,575,587, forward strand.
AACACCACTTGTTAACCAGAAATAAAGAGTTTTCATTTAAAGAAGTAAAGAAAATGAATCACTGGAACCTATGTATTTATTTTCATTTGTAAGCTTTGTTTTGTCTCAAGAGATACAAATAAAAAAATGAGTTTCTGCAACGTGGTTTGGCTACTTAAGCTTATGTTAGAAGTCTGGGTAAATATAATAATACTCAAGGAAATAAACGGAAAACCACAAAACAAATATTTATAACCAAATGCTTAACCACAGAACTACCAATGAAATGCCTCTCTAATGAGCCTAGATGAGTAGCTGCAAACTCAGGCTGTAAAGTGTGAATCACTCACTGGCAAGTCACCTTTAAGGTTATACTTTTCAGGAAGATTTGTATATGCTACTCATAAATTTCCATCATAATCAACCATTTCAAAAGTCACTGTAGAACTTCTGTCAGTTAACCCACTCTGAATTGCTCAGAAAATCATGTTCTCCACTCTTAATAAACTAATAACAAAAATGCAATCCTGGTTTTGGAGGAGGAGCCAAGTGAGAGGATGGAGAATCTCCATAAGTAAGAAAACTATGTACTGTCTCTTTTAACCTCCAACCTATGGCCCTTCACTTTTCTTTCTTCTTTACTTACACTTTCCATCTGTCAACAAGTGCTTGTAATTTTATTACACTGTCCTGTAGTTTATGCAGAGTTGGTATTATTTTACAGAGTTCTGTTAATGGACTGGATAAATGGTAATGCTATTTAAACTAGTCTCCTGCTCCAGCAAACACAGCTGCAACTGTACTACTATTTCTGAGCAAACATCTTGACCTGAACACGAAGTGCTCTCTCAACCCGTCCAAAGAGAAATCGGAGCAGACAGCAAAGGAAAAGCATATTTGGCCGCTAGCAGCAACTAACCGTGTCGAATCATAATTCATTTACAGTGTACCCTCCTTTTCTTTTATACTGCATTTAGAATTTTTTAAAAAAGCATGTGTGCTTCTTCACCTGGCATCTCATTTCCAGCCAAGAGTCAAATGGTGATTATTCCTTACAGAAGCAAAAAGAAAATCTGTATAATGTCCAGTGGAACAGACTAGATTTAATCTAAGCAAACAATGATAAAAATCAAACATCAGTGTGTGAACTATAAAAATAAGTTTTTCATCGATTATGCATCCAGAAACAACAGTATTAAGTAACGGCAAAATATAAAGTAAGTTAGGAAAAGAACTAGAGATAATAAATTCTAAATTTGTTTCTTTCATGAATTCTAGATAAGTATGGCTCCACTAAATTACACGGTAGGGCAATTGCATGTGTGTGTGTGTGTGTGTGTACTCAGTCACTCAGTCGTGTCTGCCTCTTTGTGATGCCATAGACTGACCCACCAGGTTCCTCTGTTCACAGAATTTTCCAGGCAAGAATACTGGAGTGGGTTGCCATTATATGGTGGGCAACAGTAGATCACTTAATATGCAAATTAGCCACCAGTCAAATTTTCCCTCTCCGAACATACTGCTTGTCCAAAATCTGTATTCTTTGTCCTGTCACTTATCCTTCTTGTGAAATAAAAGTTCATTTTAAAATGAAGATTTTAAAGGACAATTTTTGCATGTAGATTTGTGCAGATTTTTCCATCTGTTAGAACATTTGTTTCGGGTTATCTACTAGGCACCTGTATCATATGAAGAATACTTGAACTTGAACCCATCTTCTTAGAAATTAAACTAGCCAGGCAGTTAACTCCACAAGCTTTTGTTCCTTTATTTATTACATACTCTTACTGGTGGTTGTTTAATTCAATTAGTGATCATCATCATAAAAAACTGGTCACAGGTAGCTGATAACTTTCCTCTCAAGAAAAAAATCATGGTTAACCATCCACTACATCTAACTTGGGTGAGACAACAGTGCCTCAACTCAAAAGAAGATAGATTCCTGTTTGCTGAAGCAGAAAAAATGTATACCTCTAAGTTTTCATGGGTATCCAGTGCCCATGTCAGGTGTCAAATCCCAGGCAATATTGAACATAAAGCCATCAAGCTTTAACTTCAGGAAAATCAAAGCATCAGAGTCCTTACAGACCCACATCAGAAACAAAATTTTATCTTCCATTACTTCCCAGGGGAAATCCTTTGAGCCAAACAGGCACATTATAACTCATTTTCTAGCTGCCCGTTTTCCTCATTTCTTAACATGCTTTTAACTCACTAGAAGATGTTGCCTTAGAGTTTCATGGGTTCTGTTTCTTTCATTCACTTAAGGATATCAAGTTGTCTTCTTCCAAAAAGTAACTTCATAAGGTTATAAAATCATAATATAACCTAAGCGAAAATCCCTTGGCCTACTACATGGTATTGTCAAAGGAGGCAAATGCTAAACAGAACATAATCCGCTGATAGGGGATTCTGCACTAGATTATACCACCCAAAGAAAATTAATCAAATACTTTCCAACTAAAAATCAAACATTCTAGTTTCTCAGGGACAGTATTAAAGTGATTTCCTACATTTCCCTCTCTTCAGCTTAATAATTTTAATTCTAGCCGTAACAATCATTCCATTTAAATTGTATTTTCATGGCCACATAGACAACAGACAATTTTCTAGACAATTTGGATTGTTTGAGATGCACATCGTTAGCATAGCAGTAAATTAATTTAATAGCACTCATTATATACTAGCTTTGAAATCAATTCTTAAGCATCCCCACAATCAAAAAAAAGTTAAGGAAGAAAGTAGAATACTATTACAACCACTTCTGTAGCCATTCTTGGAAACTAAGTACAAATAATTAAATACAAATATTAATTTATATTCATACACATAATCTTCATAACAGCCTACATTCAGTGTCTTTGGTAAAAATAGTCTTTAGAGAATTCTTGTTAAAAAGGCAGTCTCTAGGTTTCTTTATTTGACTCTTTTAAATTTACCTAAATTGAGCCAATTAATCAGCAGGGAACACAAAGCAGAAGAGAAATACTGCTAGGCGGCTTTGGCTATCCTTACAGGAATAGAATCAGGAAAGTCAGACTCTAGAGAAAAGACCTGGTGTGTAACTGGCTCTACCTCTGCCTGCTGGGAAAATTCTCTCCACAGTGAGCCAAGGTGTCAGGAGGCCCTAACAGAGATCCTAACAGAGATATGATGTGGGGGAGGGCTGTGGGAAAAGACCCTTCCTAACTTCTGGAATTGATAACAATACTGAACTAGTAGGTTACAAAGCTTTGGCTACAAAGACAAGGTCGGAAAAGCAGTCTCCTCACTTGCTCCACATATGGGACTTTGCAACCATCCAAGTGGAGACCTAGCTGAGCAATTTATTCTGTATATCCCAATGATTTTTCATAACATCCACGAACATTGATAACCATTGCTATTAATTTCCCCAACACTTTGCAGCTTATCTCCCATCTGCACAAAATCATTCATATGGCTAAAAACCTACTTGTAAGAGCTGTCAAAAGTGTGTTTTCACCATTGCACATTCGGTCACTGAACAAGGATTCCAGGGAGGAAAAAACTGATTCTGCCTAAAACCCACATTAACACTCCTTCCAAAGAAATACTTCCATTAACAGTCGATGACGTATTTGATATGAAACCCTCTACAGTCATTCATATCGCGGAGTTTGGAATTCTGGCTTTAAAAGGAAAATTTAAGAGGAAATTTACAGTCCTCTATAAATACCTTATAATAGTATTTCCAGACTAATAAAGACTATTCGAGTATAGAAGCAAATATCAAAAAGGCAGACATTAAGAATCCCAACCTTACAAGAATACACTGCCAACTTCCTCTGAGAAGGAAGCACAGTGGCAATCTTTCCCTTCAGAACTTAATCAAAAATTTCCATAAAGAAGTTAGGTAAATCCCCCCATCAAGACCAAAAAGAATAATACAACTGCAATAACACATACACGAACCAGTAAATGCTAACCAAATACAAGAACTGGAACCACTGGAAAACCAATCATAAGTTTCAAAAAAAGAAAAAAAGAAAGACAAACTTTTAATCCATTAATCTACTGGTGAATAGATTCCAGGAAAGCACAAGGAAACAGATCCAAAATACATTTAATAAAACGCAAGGTACTACACAGAGCAACAATAACTATTTCTGTCTACTTACAGCCTGTATAGCTTCGAAGTCCCAAGAAACAGCAACTCAGGAAACAGCTGAAGGTGATTTCTGTTTAAACGCCTTTTGAGAAAAACAAAACAAAGCATATGTTACATAGAAAGTACCCAACAATGAGACTGTGATTGGGTAGTGTCATGCCTCATCCTGTATTTCAGAAAGAATGAAATAACATTCAAGAGAATTCAAGCATTACAAATCAAAAGTTGGTTACACCTTTTGTTACAAGATTCTTTAGAGCAATTTTCCATTGTGCTTACTCAGATGATGGTTACTGGGGCCTAAACTCTATATCCACAACCCTTGCAACATCAGTCAACCAGCACAGACACAATGAAAAAGGCTTTCTGGACTCGTTTAGTGAGTATGTATGTTTAGCGAGTTCAACATATAGCAGAAATATCGTATTAAACAGTGCCCTAAAATAATTCATATTCTGTCCCAAATGACCTAAATCTTCAGCCAAGTCACTGGAGGGAGACAGAAATTTCTATTTTTTTTAACCTTTCCATTTAGTTTCACAAAAACATATGAGAAAGTGTCAGCATGATTTGTCCCTCTAGGCAAAATCAGAAGAAAACTACAATCCACAGTTCTTTACTCTCAACTGAATAAGGCTGAGTTATAATTAACAGTGAGGGCAAAAATGTTTAAGTAATGTTTTTCCTAAAAATGTTTAACTGATATTGGGATGTTTTAAATATTTTAGAAAAGAATTTGATTGCAACCCTAACTCAATTTAAGCCCAGGAGCTTGGCGAGCTATAGTTCATGGGGTTGCACAGAGTCAGACATGACTGAAGCAACTCAGCATGCGTGCACTATATAACTAAGTTCTTTCGGACTATGAACACTTACAGAAGAGTGGCAAATTCTAGCCCCAATGTACGAATTTCCCAATCGCATTCATTTTAAATGTACAACTTAACATTTCAGTCAAAATAAACGTCTATCCTCTCTTTTTCCAAATTCAAATAAAATGATGATAAGATGATGTAAAATGCACACTTAAATGATTTATAAGTTGCTGGGCTTCCCTAGTGGTTCAGCCAGTAAAGAATCTGCCTGCAATGAAGAAGACCCAGGTTCGATCCCTGGGTCTGGAAGATCCCCTGGAGAAGGGAATAGCAACCCACTCCGTATTCTTGCCTGGAGAATCCCTTGGACAGAGGAGCCTGACAAGGCTACAGCCAACAGAATCTCAAAGAGTCAAACATAACTGAGTGACTGACACAATAGTTCTAGACGAGAGCAAAAATATCCAGAAAGTAAAGTCACACTGAAGATACTTGAGGTGTTTCTTGTCTTAAAGATAAATGTTAAGGGGACAGGAAAAGAGGGCATATCAATCTTACCCTCTTTTAAACGATAATGTACTCAAACGGTCATCAGATGGGAATAGAATTACACTCATTTAGTGTCTAGAGTGTAGAAATGGTGCTAGTAATTTTAACTTTTAACAAAGCATTGATAGATGATTATAAGGAAGATCTTTGTAAGTACAAAAGATGTTAAGAAATGAACAGCCTTAGGAAGCTTTCAACTCTTTTTATTATTATTATTATTATTATCCACATTATTCAAGCAGAGGCTATGCATTTTTTCCCCTGCAACAATGTAATAAAAATTCTGCATTAGGTTAAAAGTTGGATCAAGTGAACCTCAGAACTTCTTCCAAGTCTAAAATGCCATGAGGCAATGATGATTATGCTTACCATCTTTTGTTATATAACTCATATTATTAAGAGGTTAGTCATCTATAGATAAATGCTCAGAACTTAATAAAATGTATATAGCTCACAAAAATGTATGTTGAGACAATCAGAGGTAAAATCATAAAATTAGTAGTGAAAAGGTAGACTTTTCACTTACACTAATTTTATTTTTTTGATGAATAAAGCACACAACAAGATTAATGTAAAGTTAAATCAAAAGCTTTTATTTTTTTCTTTGCCAGGCATAATTCTAAGGTACGAGGACTCCCAGAGTCTACTATTATACACTTTCAATAAACTATAATTTAATTATGATCTTGTTATATTTATGTCTGAAAAAATAATTACAAATATTCACAACAGTGGTAATAAGAATTTTTCTAGGAAAGACTCCCCATTTTCCAGAGAGGCAATCCCAATTTTTAAAATTGCAGAGATGTGTTTTCATAATCTCATCCAAACCACTGAAGAACAAACATTGTCCATGAGTCTCCAACCAAAAGAAGGACGTTTCTTCAGGTCCCCAGCCCTCACAGAGGCAAATCTCTCTATGGAGTTTTCCCTTTTCTCCAAAGGGTCCTTTCTAACATCTTCTATGTAATTCCCCTGATTCTCCTACGTAAAGTTGGTTCCTCCCTTGTCTGTGTCTGCATTTGCCTCTAGTATTTGATAAGCAAGAGTCCCTAACACTATATTACTCAAAACATTTATTCACATAAATGTCTGAATCCCACTACACTGTAAGCTCTTCAAGCGTAAAGACTACGTGCTGTGTGCTAAGTCGCTTCAGTCATGTCCATCTCTTTGCGACCCCATGGACTGTAGCCTGCCAGGCTCCCCTGTCCATGGGATTCTCCAGGCAAGAATACTGGACCCAGGGATCAAACCCGCAGCTCCTGAATTGCAGGTGGTTCTTTACCGCTGAGCCACCCAATGGGGAAACCCTGTAAAGACTATATCTATGTTTTCATATTTCCTTCCCTCTTCCTTGGCACTTACTAGGTTCTTAGGAAATGCTGAATAAAACAAACTGCTCTTTGCATTTTGATATAGTTTGGCAAAACCCTAGCATGTGCATTTTATGTTAGCCAGCTTTCTCCAGACATGTTTTCTAAGGTACCTGCCTTAGGTTTTATGCCCCTCTCCAGATAATCAAAGTCCCATGACCAAACCTGCTTTCATGAGCCCTATAGAGCAACTGCCTCCTTTCCTTTAACTTCCCCTTGTCATGCCTTTCTTAACATGATCTAGAAACTGGAAGGAATTCTATATGTTGAAACAAATTCAGATATCCAAGTGACTGAGAGCTGCCACTAGATCACGTGTTAATGGGTCCACACAATTTCAGATATTGTAAGAAAGAAGGCAATTCAGAGAGAGTGCAAGCAGTGTCTTCTCTCATTTCTTTTCATATTCTTAAGAGGTTCCTAATTCATCCTCCAAATAACAGCTAATACATACTAAACTCACCAGGTGACAGTCACTGTTCTGAGAAGTTCGCATGAATCATCACATTCATTCCACCCCGTAAGTAGGTGCCACTGCCACTGCTATTTCGGAGGGAGGCACAGAGCTCATAGAAAGTAGAGCTAGAATCTAAATTCAGGAGGGCTGACTCCAGAACATACCCCCTGAATCACTCCTTTCAAAGAGACACAGTCTAAACATCCCTAAACAATAATTCAAAATAATGTAATCCTCAACTTTCCCTTTCAGCAATCTTTCTTTTTTTGAGGGGGTGGGGGGTGGGTTGGGGCAAAACGTAGTTTTACATAGCCCACTTCTTAAATATCTATGAATGGATCACCGGGAAATAAAACATCAAGCTTTATTTAAAAAGAAACTAGCTTTCTAGTCAGTGCACTATTTTAAATACCTATTTAAAATACCTAAAGTTGAAATAAAAATGAAAATATGTATAAAATATTTTTCTTAAAATTCAAGTAATTTATCACTATATAATGAAAATTATTATAAATGATCTTCATGTGTCTAAACCAACCATGTGTATCAAGCAAGGTAATGTCATATGAAAAAAGGTAGATAACAGGTGAAGTGATAACATGAATAGAAAAACAGTATTGCTGCACTTTTTTAAAAAGAATACCAATACATTTTTGGTTCCTAGTCTTCTATTTCCTCTTCCATCAGTATCAAGAATAAATGGAAATGCAAACATTACAATACAAAGTGAAACTCTCCCAAAATATTCAATAAAGGAAAAAAATTAATGCAGAGTTCCTTTGTACAATGACCAGGAATTAAATCTTTAAACTAAAGAGTATTTTTTAAAATATGAAATTATGTTAAAGATACAGAGTAAAGTAAGCCAAAAAGAAAAACACCAATACAGTATACTAATGCATATATATGGAATTTAGAAAGATGGTAACGATAACCCTGTATGTGAGACAGCAAAAGAGACAAAGATGTATAGAACAGTATTTTGGACTCTGTGGGAGAGGGCGAGGGTGGGATGGTTTGGGAGAATGGCATTGAAACACGTATAATATCATATAAGAAACGAATCGCCAGTCCAGGTTCCAGGATACAGGATGCTTGGGGCTGGTGCACTGGGATGACCCAGAGGTATGGTACGCGGAGGGAGGTGGGAGAGGGGGTTCAGGATGGGGAGCACGTGTACACCCATGGCAGATTCATGTTGATGGATGGCAAAACCAATACAATATTGTAAAGTAATTAGCCTCCAATTAAAATAAATTTAAATTAAAAAAAAAACTATCAATGTGCATAATAATTTCTAAACAGATCTGGAGAAGAAGTAGCCTGGCTTCTTCCAATACTACAAAATACTTCTTAGTAGCTTGAAGAGCATAATAATAACTCTAATGCAAATGTGTTAAAGAAGTTAAAATCTGATAGTCCAAGAACAGATAAACAGCATGTAGTGAATTAAGGGCATCTCAGAGGACGATTTATGAAGCCAACAAAAATTAGCAGCATTAAGCTGATCAGGTGGGTCAATTTCTAACTGTTCCAGCAAGGATATTCAATTGTGTCCAAGGACACATAACAGAGATTCAGTGATATTCAGCTCCTATGTCATCACTAACTAGATGGAATCTGCCTACAGGATCTCAGGACTAAAAATTCTCTGGTTGGAAATTCATGGTTTCAGAAAGGTGTGTAATGAGTCTCTGAGACACATTCCTTCAGGGAAAAGATGAGAGATCCCAGCAACCATTTCCTCTGGGTGGCCTTCAGTGAGATGAATGATCTTTCTGTACCACACTAAAAACCACAGGCCTCTGAAATGCAGATTCTTAACAGCTCAACTTGAAGGGCATTATTGACAAGCTTTGTTTCAGATTATTATCTGCCACCCACTCCTGTTACTTATCCATCGTTATAGGTTGGAGGTCTTCTTTCAACTTCCTCCTCAATCCAATTAACATTTGCAACCTTCACCCCAATCCAAAATGTAAAATGAAAACGAGTTTACCTAAGCTAGTAAGAAAGTCCCATATTTACCTATCACTGTAAATGGGATATATTTACAATGCACCTGATTTGAAACAAGTATTTGACAAACACTGCCTTTAAAAGTCTATCATTTACAATCTCCCGTTTCTCATACATAAATGTCTTCTTCTCAGGTAAATTTCCATTTGTCTTTTATGCTAACATTTTTAAAGCAAAGATTTTTAACATTTAGCAAGTATTAGATAAAATTTATATTTTCGGCAGTATCAGTATTTTCACCCTTTATGCTCCATGGTAAGAGATAAAAATTTATTAATAAAAAGTTGCTTCCTCTTCACTCCCCTTACTTCTTGATAGTCTCTATATGTTCAGAGCGATTATGATAAATACTCTGAAAAAAAATCTGGAGAAGGCTTTGCACTTTCTTCACATCTCTTCTATTGACTATATGCTATAAGAAGAAAATCAGAAGGAAAATGATAGTAAATATGGATATTTAAAAGTCAGATTTATTATAGACACATTTTATTAGCTCAAAAAGATAAAGTATTTCCAAAACTCAGCTTCTGAAAAACAGGAAAGGAGATGTTGAAATTTGTAATAATAAAAAGTTCCAACTCTGCATCAAGCATTTTGTGAAAATACGTGCATTATCTTACTGAAACTACATACCGTTGCAATGAGATATAATAACTGTCTCCTTTAATGATGACCAAAAATGCAGTTTTCAAAGATAAGACAATTTGATCAAGATCTCACAATGGAACAGAAATCAAGTATTTACTCTCATGTAATGTTTTAAAGGTAAGGAGAAGAGATCGTATCTATTTAAAAAGCACAATCAACAGTAAAACCGGTGAGTATATGCCAACGTTCCATAGGACACCAGGCAATAGCATATAAAATTACAAGGTGTTTTTACCGAGGGGAGGCTAGGTTATCTACAATGAGGACAACGGCAGCTAAGAGATGGAGTCCCACCTGCATTCAGGGGAGGTGGACACTGCCAAGAGAACAAGTAATTTTCTGTTGATGTTATCTTAAAGCAAAAATTCCAACTGCATTAAAACCAAATCCAAACTGTTACCAAACTCGCACTCTAAAAATGTTTTCACCAACATTCCTTCCAGTCCAGCAGATATAAATTGCTCTGAAACAGGTAAGAGCAATATATGTAAAGTTCATGCAGAAGTCTCTCATCCCATGTTAAGTTGTAAAATTCAGTTTAGAAGGTATAATTCAAGCAGAAGGGTATCCAACAGGAATGAAAGACAGGAGTTCAATGTAAAATATTTGACATTGGTTGCTTCCACAAATACATTGTAACAGTGCAAACTAAACTACTCATTTCAAGGGAGATATAAAGGCCACAGCATCCAGCAAACACTGTTACAAAGGATGAGCCCAAAACAGATGTGGGAAAAATAAACAGCATTGCCACTGCAGAATTTATAAAACGCTCCACAAAGAGCAAACAGAACTTCTCACCACCGTTCAACTTCAAGGCCCATTAAAAAAAGTTGTATGAGAAACCCTCTCAGACAGATTCAATGTTCTGCTAAACTTCAACAGTGCACTTGCATTAAAGCCTTCTAAGATGTAAATGCAATTTAAAGTAGTTCACTATCACTTATAAACAGGCAAGAATAATTGGACATTTAATGGCTATCACAGATAAAGCGATTCACATTGAGCATCGAGGTGCATGATTTATCTCCTACAATGTACATATCAAGCTTCTTTACCGAGTTTGAGATGTTCTTTATAGAGACTTTCCCAAGAAAATAACTGCAGTCACTTTAAACTTGAGTATAAAGGTGCCAGAAACTATGATGAGCTTGCATTCTTTTCCAAGTAGATTAGGGCTGTTAGTGTACCGTTACTTCAAGGAAAAGAATGTGTTATGTGTTGCCTACAAACTTGCAGGATGAGTTAGAAGAGGGATTCTCCACATCCCTAATGAGCAAGGGTTCAGGGGAGACTTTCCTCGGATCTGTTCCACAACACATTCTCTGCTTGAACTAATGGGTAGCGACCTACAACCAAAAGTCTAGAGTGTTGGAGTTCCTTAGTTTCACACTAGCTGTCACATGCCTATAAATGGTGTGCACACCCAGGGAGAAATAACTCAGCGCCACCTTCAAAAAATACATGTGCCTTTGAGATATCCTTTAGGGAAAGTAAAGTGTGTAGTCAAACTTAGGCTCTATTGTAAAGACTTTTCTAAACTGAGTTATTTTTTTTTTGTATCTACTTGGTAGAAACTAAAACAGACAAGTGAACAGGTTTTGCAACAGCTTCATTATAATAATATTTTTAGGACTCTTTTATTCGAGCAAAAATGAGTATCAAATGACATAGCTAGTAAAAAAAAAAAAAAAAAGGTAATCTGAAATCCAAAGATACAAAAACTTGGAATGTTTAAAGAATATTGTCTTAAGAGTGCCATTACACTTTACTGATAGGAACAAAAGTACAACCCAAGCCTTTGGCTTTACCACTTGTGCAATTTCGTTATTGTAAGCGTGTAAGATATTATGAAGTTAATGAAATACCTAATATCCAAGGTTTTCAATGGTATGCTACTGGTTCTCATTAATGTAATATAAGCATATATGAATTTTATTTTGTATTATAAGTATTTATTGCATTTAGGGCAAAATGCCCTACCATTTTTTTGGACAAACTTAAAAAATTTCAAAACCTTTCTCATACTCTTCCATTTGTGTTGTCAAGGAACGTATAAAAGCAGATGTCTTACAGTAGTGAAATACTGAGTGGCCTGCATGCATGCCTGCTAAGTCGTTTCAGTCATGTCTGACTCTTTGCAACACTATGGACTATAGTCTGCCAAGCTCCTCTGTCCATGGGCTTCTCCAGTCAAGAATACTGGAATGGTTTGCCATGCCCTCCTTCAGGTATCTTTTCGACTCAGGGATCACATCTGAATCTCTCATGTCTCCTGCACTGACAGATGGGTTCTTTACCACTAGTGCCACTTGGGAAGCCCCAAAGTGGCCTGGGTCTCTCTAAAATGCCATAAAATAGAACTTTAATTACTTCAGCATAATCCCGTAAGACATAAGTGAATATTGTTTTCACCTGCAGAGAAAAGTCATGGGTCCGAGGGTGATTTTTTTCAGCCTTCTAACACATTACCCACTAGTCAAGAAGTACTTTGAATTAATAATTTTGTATGGAGACTTTATTGCAGATATACACAGGTATCTTCTATTAAGTATGCTGCTGCTGCTAATGCTAAGTCGCTTCAGTTGTCTCCGACTCTGTATGACCCCATAGACGGCAGCCCACCGGGCTCCCCATCCCTGGGCTTCTCCAGGCAAGAACACTGGAGTGGGTTGCCATTTCCTTCTCCAATGCAGGAAAGTGAAAAGTGAAAGTGAAGTTGCTGAGTCTTGTCCCACTCTTAGCGACCCCATGGACTGCGGCCTACCAGGCTCCTCCGTCCATGGGATTTTTCAGGCAAGAGTACTGGAGTGGGGTGCCATTGCCTTCTCCATCTATTAAGTATAATGAAGTTTAATTCTTAAATGCTCCAATTCCTCACTATAGCTTATTTGGTTTCCCTTAATTAACTTCCATTGAATATCTAGTTACTTAACTATATCAGCTTTCATTTGAACGTTTGATTAAACAATATGAGACCTGTAATGCAGTATGAGACCTGTTAATGCAATCTACATCAGGCACATTCTCACAGCTTCATTCTCATCCCAGATAAGCAAGTACTACTGGCAACACAGCGCACCCACGGGAATCTGCCAGGCACATGTTAGGTCAAGGGGCACTGTAGGAAACTGTCACAAGTGGATGTACTGTGTGCTCACAGTGTGTAGGTGTGATTAAAACTTATTCTTTTTATGATGATTCATAACAACAGTCTGATCATCGTATCATCTGATGTTGTTTTCTATACAATACAAAGAAGTGAGTGAGAGGCAGTGAGGCAGTGAGAGAGGAAAGGAAAAAAGGAAAGAGGAAGAGACAGATGATTTTAATTTCCATCTAGTTCTTGGTATTTTGACTGATAACCTTGAGTTCCATCAATTCTTTGAAATGGAAAAAAAAGTGTTACTTTTGTACCTATAATGTTTTAACAGTAATGATTTTTTTATCCTATACTAAAATTAAACTCAATCTGATAAAATGACCCTGTTTCTTAGAGATTAAAAGTCGGATTTCTAAAAGGAACTGCTCTTATCTTCTGTTCTCAGATGTCTTCTTTCTCTAGATCAAGTTAAAACTCTATCAACAAAAAATAAAAAGAAAAAACTTAGAATTTTGAAATATTCACAAAATATCATTTGGAATTGTTTTGATTTTATCATTTTAAAATGGAAAAACAAACTTAAAACCATAAATTGCACACAAATAATGTTAATGTTTTTATTTTTGTTCTTTACACAAAGAATGAAAGTTAAGTTGCTATATATACATATGTAGTGTAAATGGCATTTACAACATAAACCTGCATTTATAGACCTTTTCATAATTTGGAGTTTGAATTTAAACTTCAGATTCAAGGTGCCAAAAACATATAAATTCACATGAGATATAATTATTTAAAAGTTAATTCACTGGTTACTTCCCATTTATTACATTGTCTCTTGCAACTATTGGGAGGGGAAGCAATCTGTGCAATGTTAATGACATCACCTACTACAATAAAAATGTATGCCATAATTATATCATTATAATGCCATAGTAATTTGATTATAGAACTCTTTGGGTAGCTTTTTAAAATTTTATTTTTTAATTAATATACTGAACAAAATATAAAAGTTTACTTCACAATAACCTGAATGCATTCTTTAGCAAAACCGTTTGCCATTTAATGTATTAAAAAAAAAATAAATATTTGAAAAGTGTTCCTAAGAAATAGTTTTAAATTCCAGAATCCCAAGGAGATGAATTGGCTGTCAGATAACAATGTGTTTCCATCAGATGGACTTGGCAGTTGTAAACAAAAGGAATTTTCTCAGCTTTTCCTCACAAATATGAAATATTTGCTCTCAGCCAACAGCTGGGGTGATTTAAAGAAGTCCTGCATATATATTAGTTTTCATTCAAAATTACAAACCCTCCTCCCACTCTGAAACATCTTGCTGCATCTTCATATAAAAGAAAATTGTTCTAAGATGAAGTGACACCCCCAGGGGAAGTCAAAGTCAAAAAATAGCACCTACTTACAACTTTAATTGAATTTCAGATCATAATGTATCTGGTTAATAAATTTTAGGAAAAGTTAACTTTTTCAAAATGAAAGTTCAAACGATACTCCAAAGTGGCTTGAAAAATAATGAAAAAGTTTGTTTTGTTTCAGTGTTTCTGAAAATACTTAAAATTACAAAATAAACCAAATAGAGACTTCATGAAAAGCCACTGAGAATCCTTCAAGGTCAAAGTTGTTCAAGAAAAAAAAACATAAATATACAGACATATGTATCTCACATGTATATATAAATCCTAAACACACACACACATACATGAATAAATATGTTATTGATGAAAAAACTATTAATGTTTAAATGATAATTTTAAATTATCTCTTCATCTTAACAAACATTTAAATTATATTAATGCTTAGTTTCAATGGATGAATTAAAAATAAATTTGTCAAGTACTCACTAGTAGTTAGGTAGTCACAAAAGAGATCAAAGAATAAATATTTTCAGAGTATTTGTATATACTGAGATAGATTATGAACTTATGAACTTTGTTATAAAAGTAACCAAATGTTTACCTTATCTCTATTTCCTTCCCAAAACTAGCTTTAAGTAGTGACTTTACATGTATTTTGAATCCCACAAATATATCCCTTTATTGTAATATTGTTCATGGAAAAAATTTTTATAAATAAATTAGATATATCTGTATTTAACTTTAAGTTATAAGTGTAGCTTCTATTTACAAATAACTTAGAAGTTGACAAGTCATTTTTTTACTTACAATTATACTGAATTAACTTTTGTACTAGGGCTCAGTGAATCAGTATGTGCTATACCCAAAATGAACCTCATCTCTCACTATTTTAAATAAAATTTTTATTTTTACCTACAATGCCTCTTAAAACAGACAAGAGAACTTATTAAAATAATTGTTGGCACTTTTAATAGAGCCATTATTTGGCCTTAGAAATGCAAAGCTACTAAACTTGAATTATCAAGACATATGGAGATATATAATTCATATTTCAAGTAACAAATTGTGTATTTTATCTTAATTATTTCAGACAGAGGCTTCTGTCTTTTGTACATATACACATAGGCCTAAAATAATAATGGTTCTCAAGTAATATATATCAATCCATAAGATTTTGTGTCTGAAATTTAAAAAAAAATACATTTTAAATTCTGAAGTCCACATTTGATCTTCTTGGAAAAACAACAATTAATGTTATATGACATGCTGTGATAAAGTAATTCTTACTTCCATTTATCCTTAAATGCTTTTTCCAGCAAAAAGAATATTTAGAAAGCTAATATAAAATAAGGAAATAAATATTCACCACAAGTGTTAAATATCAGAAAGCAAATCTTTATAACATTAAGAACTTTAAATATTTCTTCCAATGCCATTAATGACACACATAGCAACATCATGGGAACTAAAATAATTATCAGCAAAACTTTGTTTTATAATGCCCCATTAATGCAAATAAAACCACCACCTTTCCTCCCATAAGCAAATAAAACAAACTAGATCAACAATAAGAAAAAACGTACATCTCTAAGTACCAAAGCAATGGTTACCAAGGAAGTAAATGTGTCAGGAAAGTAAGTCTGTTTTTGAACTTTATCACAAATTAGTACTATTGATAATTTCTAATTTTAAATTAGTTTAAAAATCACTAATTCAACCTCTTGTTTTTGTAAATTTACAGACTAAGACATGAAATTAAAGACATGGTCCTGGAAATGCAAGTATTATTAAAAATATAGTTATGTCGTCATAAATTTGGAATTGAAAATACTCACAGTCTCTCCAGTTCTTTAAGATCCTGGAATGCTCCTCTTTCAATGGTGGTAATCTTATTCTCCATAAGCTGACTGAAATGCAAAGTATAACAGGGGTCTTAATGTTAGCACTCATTATCTGAAAAAGTTTCAATTCAGCAACTGAAAACTTGTCCATTTACAAAGTTAAATACTGCTCTGGTTTGAGATTCAATACAAAATCTAACAATGATATATATGAAAAGAGTCAGGGAGGGATAATAGTATCCTCATCACAAAACTTTCATAAAAAATACTAATTCAGTTTCTCACAAAATTTAGTCAGAATCCTGAACCTTAAACTATAGTATATCTTGAGGAGTAACCCCTGATACTACAATTTTCATGGCTAGTTTTCAAGTGAGTTCTTAACTGAAAGAATCAACATACAACAATTCATCATATATAGACTTCAATTCACTGATGGATATATGTTAGAAATGAGAAGAATTCATCAAGGGCAAAATGTTTCTTTTAAAAATAAACAGAGAACACACAATGATCAAAAGAATATGTTCACTGCAATATAAATATTAAATTTAAATTTAATTAAAAATTTGTAAGAAAAAAGTTTTACATCACACCGAATCTCAAATGATGGTTCACTCACAACACCCAAAGAAGTAATCACATTGCAACAATTTTATAAAAGCTGCAAAGTTATTAGATACAAGAGACAATTCAAAATATTACCAATTCAAAATATTTTAGTGGGAAGAACTCTGCAAAAACCTGGATTGTTTTATTTTAATGTTAGAAAATATTTATATGTGTTGATTGCTAGAAAAGTCTGAACATTTTTATATTAACAATAATAAAATGCAGACCCACTTAAATTCTTTCTAGTTAATCTCAAATCCTAAAAGTATATCAAATGTCTCACATTACTCATATTGTGAAAGCAATTATGCTACATTTTTATATGCATAAGCACTTAGGGTTGTTACAGCAAATATTTGAGGTCATTTCCATAATACTATTTTATGGCCTATACCTAAACTTTAATAAGTCTACATTTTTATTAAAAATTGTAGTATACTGATAAACAGAAAGGAAACCAAGGCCTGGTAAAATTTTATGTTTCTGTCATTGAGACAGTTTTTAAACCTGAGATCAGTAATGATTCAAAATCCACAACCTTAAAAAACATGATAATTCTCCAAAACACAGACGAACATACTTACAGAACTCTTAGGTGTCGAAGACCAGCAAAATCTGTCTTGGTAATCCTTGTGATGTTATTTCCATTCAAATCCCTAAGAGAAAACAAGTAAGAAAATGAAAGTTCCATTTAATTTCTATCACTATCTAGTTAAAGAAGAATATACACTAAATAAGAACTGTGACATAAAAGATCAGTTCCAATTATTAGTTTGCAAAGTAAAAGAGAGGGAAGGAGAAGGAAGTCATCTGTGAAAGAAAATTTTTAAAATGATTCTTAACAAGTTTACACAGTCTATGCTTACCAGCATATGACAAGAAAATGAAGTGATTCTGTTATCAAGAGTTCTCTTTTGTGTCTGTATGGGAGTGCTTTTCATTTTTGTTTTTATAAGGAGATGTATATTCATTTCACAGATACCCTGCTATTTACTATAATTGTTATGAACACTCCCAAAAAGTTTCCTTCAGGAAGTTAAACGAACAATTTTCTAATATTATTCAGGGAGAAATTTAAAAAATTCAGACCCCTATCCTTAGGTGGCACCGTGGCTAACCTTCCTAAGGCAAAGAATAAAGTTAAAATGTCATCAAAAGAACTGCACTTCAAAGACTGGCATTTATAGGCATTTACCTTCCAACAATTCTATGTTTGTATGAAAACTAAACTCTTCATTTGCAGTTCAGGAACCCCCGCTGCGAACTGTAAAGTGAAAACTACCAGCAAGGGCAATAATGGAAATAGTATTCAGACCCTGACATTTTGGTCCAGATTTCAGCACCACAGTTTCCTTGAGAGTCACAACCCCCTTTTCTGGCATCTTAGGTCAAGATCTAAACTTGCCCTGGTTTCAATCATTTCAAGTAAAACCAGGCTTTGCTGCGGTTTGAATGTTCTCCCCTTCAGGGAAGTAAACCTTACCTTGACTTTAAAACAGCATGTTTGGGGTCTATATTTAATGTGCTTATGTTGTCAATAATATAATTTTATAAGCCGCCACTGAGTAAACTATTTTCGGAAAATTCTTTATAAATCCTTCATAAGGGTAAATTTTTCTCAAGTACCTAAAACTCAGTTGCTATATTTATTTTTTCCCCAAATGCATTCCCCTTTTGTTGAATAAGACGTATCAGTGGTTAAACTTTAAACCATTCTGAATAGCATGAAATGACAAGCGCTAAGACGAGAGTTTTGCATTGCCTTCTCCCCAAACCATTTTCAATGCTGAGCAAAGCACCATCGAATTGTTTGTTCCCTTTTCGAACTACCTGACATAACCTGAGTCCTAAAGCCCCCATCCTACACAAACTTGGTAAATCACATTTTTGACAAGACACCTTCGCTAGGGCCGCAACGTGCCCAGCGCTGCTGGCCTGGAAAGGAGGGAAGAAACCGAGTAGGGGTCGACTCAGTGAGGCTCGGGATGGGGGAGCCATTTGCAAGGGAAAGAAGTGGCTCGACTTTAAACTGAGAGAGAGGGAAATGGGTTGGATAAAATCTACTCGAAGCGCTGTGAGCCGCGCGGGTGGAGGCGTGCGAGTCCAAGCGGGTCCCCTCCGCGGCCCTCCACCCTCACAGCCTCGGGCGCAGAGGCCCGGGGAGCGCAGCCTGGGAGCGTCGCCCAGGTCCTCCTTGCCCCGCCCGGCCCACGCGCAACAGCGAGGGAAGCGCGCCCCGGACGCCGGGGCAGCGGCCTCGACGTTCACAAAGAGAAAGGCCTCCACGCTTCACTTCCCTGAACTCGGAAAGCGCCCCACAAGCAGCGCGTGGGCCGTCATCACCCGCTCTGCTATTACTTCTTCATTAGGGACTCGCAGAGACAGGGAGGCGGGGATGTCTGTGGGCAGCAGAGCGCGAAGAAAGGAGAGGAAGGAAAGGGAGCTGCTGACACGCGCAGAGACGCGGAAACTGCCAGAAAGGTGGAAAGGGGGCACTGGGGCTCAGCAGGAAGGGCCGGAGGGGGCAGCCGAGGGCCGCGGGGTTTCCAAAGCGGACAGACCCGCCTTGACCAGTCCTCGTTTGGACAGCCAGCCCCAACTTGCTTAGTCGATGGGACGCGCGGTCTGCCTCTGGAGTCTCCCTGCTCCGACACGTCCCTTGGGGCTCTCCGCCGCCGCCTCCTCCCCCGGGAAGTGGCAGGCGGGGGGAGAGTAGCTGGGGGCTGCACGCGGCCGCTATCCTGGGGCATCCTTCCTTCCGTGGCCTGTGGAAGTGCCCCCGGGCGGGATCAGCCTCCCCACACCCCATCTCCTCTCCCTCCGTCCCCAGGAGAGAGACACAAAGCCCGGGAGCAGAGGTTTCTCTCATTTGAGTACCCCCTTCCCCTCAACCCCTCTCCTCGCGCCACCCCGCGGTGACAAGAGCCGGAACTGAGCCCAGAACCGACCCGCGAGAGTTTCCAACCGCAAGGTGACTCAGTTTACGGAGTCCAAGGCACAAAGTCGCGTCTCCCTTGCCCCGGGCATACTCAAGTCCTCTTCCCTCATCTCCCCGCCTCCCCAGCCTCAGAGAACCAGCCCGCAAAGGGCTGCGAGTGGCGGGACGAGAGCGGGAGGAAGGGACCAAGCGCAGTAGTCAGCGGGCCCGCCCCTCCTTGGGCAGCGCCCTCCCAGAGAGTTCAAGCCTAGGATGCGCGTTGAGGAAAGCTAGTGGGGGCTGCCCCAGGCACAAGTCCCTGTGCCTCGGGGTCCCTCCAGTCTAGATACAGGGGCTGCGCGGCCCCGATGGGAGGGAGGGCCAAGGGGGAGAATGAGCCCATACTCACAATCTCTCGGTGTTGCGGGGGATATTCCTGGGCACACTGCGCAACGCCAGCCCGTGACAGTCCACTGTGCTCCCGGAGCAGGAGCACTGCGCCGGACACGCTTGCGGCGCCACCTCGTTCAGGATCGCCAGCACTAACCCCAGAGACAGGGACAGCGTCTGCCAGCCGACGCCGTGCATCTTCCCCCGCCGCCTCCTAGCTCGCTGGCCCCAGGGGTTTCTCTTTAGCTCGTTCCTCTGCTCCAACCGCGCGGTGCCTGAGGCCCAGTGCCTGGCTCGAGGCTAGCCACCCAGAGTGTCCAGATAGCGTGCACAAAATAATACAGAAGTAACAGTAATATTCAAGGCAGTAGAGCTGACACAGGTACGCGCCTCTCAGCTCCCCTCGCTCTTCTCCTCCTGCAGGGCAGACGCTCCTTGGGCAACTTTAGGTCCAGAAGATCAATTGGCCTGGCCAAGGCTACAGAGCAGCGGGGAGCGGATCGCGCGTCGTCTGTCTGGCAAATATCAACTTGGCTGTAAGAGACCTGAAGCTTGCAACGGCTGATGAAGATCGTGAAGATGCAGGGGCCAGTTGTGCGTGAACTGAGGTGATCCGATTCCACCGATCCCCTCTGCAAATCCAATTCCAGTGAGGACTGTAGAAGACAGAAGGAGGAGGCTCAGTAGGAACGGTGGCCTCGATCAAAGTGGGCTCTCCGAAACTAAAAGGCGCAGGAGCCCCGCGGGCCGGGAGCGAAGCACACTGGACGACTGGACATGGCGCGCGGGGGCGCACAGGGCTGGCGCGCAGACTGGGGGGGGGGGGGGGGGGCGCGGAACCGCGCTGCGGGGCTCCTGGCGTGACTCACTCACGCGGCCTCCCCCCCTGGCCTGCAGCTCCTCCGCAGCCCCAGCCGGTCCCCGTCACATGCACTTCGCTAAAGGATGTATGGGCAGTTCCGCCTCCCGCCCGGCGTCCTTGGAGACGCTCCGCACGAGGGCCTTCCCCGAGGTCAAGCAGAAAAGACAAAAGGGCAATCGCACCGCCACAGCAGGCAAGAACATCCACTAGTCACAACCACGGCAGAGGAAATCCAAAAGGCCAAGTTGAGGATGAGAGCTCCTGCTAAGACTGAGTAGGGAATGGCTGGCAAGCCGGCCAGAAAGAGTGTGGAAAGGCCAAGCTGGAGGTGTCCGCCTCCCAGGTCCTCCCGGGGTGTTTCGGAAGGCAGAGAGATGGCAGTTGGGTCGGTGGGATCTGCTAATCCGAGGAGACCCCAAGAGGCAGCTGAACTGCAGTCCTGTGTGCGTGCGTGTGTCAGCCCCTCGCGTCTCCCGGATACGCCGCGGCTCCGCAGCAGACACCTGATGGCAAAGGTGGAAGAAACAAGAGCAGCCTCCTGGAGCGGGGGCGGGGCGCAGCCCCTCGGTCTCCCCCCGACAGCCGCCCACAACTGGGCCCTTCTTCTCAAAGTGCAGGAACTTTTCCCAGGTTTTGAATCCAGTCCCCACAGCTACGGTGGGAGTCCTCCCGCCGACGTCGCGACGCCGCCCGAATCCGGGCGCTGCACCTGACTTGGCGGCCGCAGTCCGGAGCAGCCCGTCTGCTTCCAGCACCTTCCCTTCTCCAGGTGGCTTTTCGCGCCCCTTTCTTGGGGCAGGGAAGTGGGGAAGAGGGAAGGCGGCGGTAGGGAGCGGGGACTCGGTGGCTCTGTTGACTCCCGAGCTCCTGGCAAGTGTCTAAACAATAGGACGGACGCAGCAGCCCTTGTCTAGCTCGGCTGCGGGAAGGTGGATTGTTGTTGTAACTGGAGTTGTTGGCTCGGGCTGCCTGGCGCTCAGTGCAGCTGAACAAAAACCCGGCCCGCGCTTCTGGAGCTGGCCGCGGGCCCCCGGACGCTCCCCTTTCTCCTCAGCGCTCCCGCCTTGCCCGGAAAGCTCGGCAGATCCCGCCTGCGCCCGGGAGCCACGGCGCTCCCATCACTCGCCGCCGCTCCCTGCCGCCTTTTTTAACCACCGTCTGCGGCAGCAGTAGCAGCCGCCGCCGCCACCAGCCTCTGCTGTCCGCGAACTCCCCAAATAAATAACCCCAAGCCAGAAGTTAAGCCGGGGCCGGCTTTATATATCCGGCGGAGCCCCCACCCACCCCCCCTCGGCCCCGCCCCGCGCGGTCCGGCGCCGCCCACTGGCTGAGCCCGGGTCTCCTGCACCTCGCCGGGCAGAGGTGAGGCCAGGGTTGCCAGCGCCGGGCGGAGGCGGCGGCGGGCGGCGCGTTCCCGCGCACTCCGGCTCGCGCCCTCGCTCTCACGCCCCAGCAAAGTTTGGCGGTGGAAGGAGGTTTCCCCCGCTCCGAGCTCTAGGGCCCCAGAGGTAACCCAGGCTCGAAGACGGTCGTTTGCAGTGGGTGGAGGACAAGAGAGCTGCTTTGAACGCTGCTCGTAAACAGCGCAGCCGATTCCTTGCTGCAGCTTTTGCCACGCGATCCTAGGGCGGACTGCTCAGTGTTTAAAGCACTGAGAGAGAAACAGAGACATTATGATTTAAAAAAAAAAAATACCGAAATAAATCTGCCTGAGCTCACAGACACACACATGTTTATTTTTGGGTGCTTAAAAGTTCAGAGTTTCTGTAAGTTGGAAAATGGTGCTTGTGAACCTCTTCGCCAGCCTTCCCCATCTCCGACCCACCCCCTTCCGTTTAACCCTTTGTAGTCACGCACTTAACACCGTGCTCAGTTGACGTCTTGAGTACACACTTCGCTCACAAACTCCGAGGGCTTCAATATATCTGTGCGATTTTACTCTCTTAGGAAAGGAGGGGGGAAAATAAATCCCTAGCAACGCACGTTGTAACCAGAAGGTTTTCTTTATTTCAGGGAGTTCTGGATATTTTTTCCCCACTGTTTTGGAAGAGAATTTCCTTGTTTCGTCTTGTCTTTTTAGTGTGATGTGTGTCTGGCAACTGCTACCACTCTCCCGCTTCCCACTCCGCCCCTCCGCCGCCCTAAGCAAAAACTGTCACCATTGGTTTGAAATGACATCTGAATGAGTCGACAATTTCGCTTGAATTTAAAACAACTCACCTCCTTCTTCCTGGTCCCAGTCCACCCTAGACCGCTTACACAGGAATTTGTGCAAGCCCCCTGTCTAATGCCAATCTCACACCCTTGAATGCGAGAGGACCCATCCAATTCATTTTTCTATTTCCTGTGTATACTAACAGTATACACGACACACAGGAAATTCATCAATTTCTTTAACACAAGAGTATCCTTAACTTGAAATTCCTCCAGTATACACAGTAGCTTTTCTCCTACTTAGGTTTTCCAAAACATCTTTGCAAAATAGCTACCTCTACCTGTGTCATTTTGCTTGCCCTGAAAAACTTGAAGCCATTTTGGGGGCATGTCCAAAGACAGGGTACCCATTAGATAACTGAATTGGAACCCTGGATTGCTCATTTTAATGCCACAAATTTATATTCATCTGTTCATTTAAGTACTTCAAAAGCATTTAACATTCATTAACTCATTTGTCCTTCTAGATTTTAGCATAAAGGTCTGTTATGTAACTTCCTTAAGAAGGAAGAAGTAGAAACCATAGTCATATTATTTTCTGCAAGGAAAATGAGATAAAGAATAAGTATGTATCATTGATGAAGGACTCTTCTGTGCCTCCCCCCACAAGACCCCCAGGGAATTTTCTTTAGTCTGTACTAGTAAATTATATGGTTGAAATATGTTTACTACCACACTAGTTTACTTAATTCCACAACTTTAATACCCTGTCAGCAACAAGATATGAGTGTTTATGTTCACTTTCATCCACCACACAGAATCATGGCTCTGTATTTTAATCGCAAAAATGTATCTTGTATTCCAAATATTCACAAATAATGTTATTTATATCATTGCACAATACAAGTCATAGATATGAGTTCAAGTTTGATTCTTTCCCTGGCTCACTTTCCATTCTGTGTAAAACCAAGAAAAGAACCAAAAATACCACTTACAGCAACATACTTACAGAAATATATTTTTTAATTTGATGCAAATTTGAATAAAAAAGATACATCCAGTGGATTTCATCAAGGAAAAAAAGACTACAAGGAATTCCTGAGCGATACGGCACATTAATTTCTTTGTGTCGTCAACTTTTTCAGGGAAAAGGGCAATTTATACATGAGTAACCAGATTTATCATTCAAAAAAATATTAGTATTATTTCAGGACATTTTTGGAGGCCTCACTTGCTTTAGTATTGTTAACTCTAGGTCTTCATTCTTTCTAGACTACATTGCTCCCAATTGAATTCTGAACTTCTCTTTGACTCTGTTACACCTATCCTGAAGAAAGCCTTCTGTGGTGCCTCTTGTTATCATATGAGGTCGCCATAAAGCCTGACCTTGTTTAAACAGAAGCAGTGACAGATTTTCTTTTCTTGGGCTCCAAAATCACTGCGGTTAGTGACTGCAGCCATGAGATTAAAAGACACTGGCTCCTTGGAAGGAAAGTTATGACAAACCTAGGCAGCATATTAAAAAGCAAAGACCATTTTGCCAACAAAAGTGCATATAGTCAAAGCTGTGGTTTTTCCAGTAGTCATGTACAGATATGAAAGTTGGACCATAAAGAAGGCTGAGTGCTGAAGAACTGATGCTTTCAAATCGTGGTGCTGGAGAAGACTCTTGAAAGTCCCTTGGACTGCAAGGAGATCAGATCAGTCAATCCTAAAGGAAATCAACCGTGAATATTCATTGGAAGGACTAATGCTGAAGCAGAAGTTCCAATACTTTGGCCACCTGACACAACAAGAAACTCATTGGAAAGATTGAAGGCAAAAGGAGACAGGGTGGCAGAGGATGAGATGGTTAGATCGCATTCCCGACTCAGTGGACAGGAGTTTAAGCAAACTTCAGGAGATACTGAAGGACAGAGAAGCCTGGTGTGCTTCAGTCAATGGGGTCACAAAGAGTCAGACATGGCTCAGCGACTGAACAACAACAATCCACTAAAGTCAATATTCAAGTCCCCTATTACCTTGAATAGAAAAAACAAACCCAGTTGCTAGCATGATTTAGAAAACAATTTATACACTTAAACACTCATACAGTAAAAAAAAAAAAAAAAAGACAAAAAAGAAACAAAAACAAAAATAAGAAAACATTCTCTCAATTTACATTTTCTATGGAGAAAAATTCTGTGAAATTGGGATATATGGGGGAAAGGAGTAATAAAGCAGAATTGATGCATAATAGGTAAACATGAGTAAAAACAGAGTTAGATAACAGCAATAACATTGATTTAATTCATGACACAAAATAATTCTGTAGATTTAACTACTTTAGTCGTACTATTTTCCATTTTTGCATATTGTGTTCAGGTAAATTACATATTTTTCTCATAATATTTTTGTATTAGAAATGTAAATATTTAAATTTAACAGCATGGAAATTAAGAATTAAAATTTGTTTCATGCCTCCTATGTTCCAAGCTATTTGATAGAGTTAAAAACCACAGTATAATTCTAAATGGTTGCTATTTTATTTGTGTTCAGGACTTTGGTCTTCAGCCAGGTCTGATTACCTGGCGCAGATGAAACGAGAACTGAGTTCCCTGAACTCATATCTCAACTGGTTCTCCTATACCCAACCTAAAGAGTTCTAGAATTTCCAGGGATCAAGGAATCTATAGTTCATCAGAAGCTGTCACCCTCATCCAGGAGATGTTCACATCTCTGCTAAATCTGTTTGCATCATCTGTTTGGAGGGGAGAACTAGGATCCATAGTTACCAGTGCCCAGTTACTAAAACTGGACCAGCTTTTGGAGCTAGTTTAAACTCTGAGATGATTATCTAGGGCAGTGGTTTTCAGAGTGTGGTCTCTGGACCAACAGCATCAGAAACACCAAGGATTATATTAATAGTTAGAAATACACAGTTTTAGGCCCCACCTCAGGCTAGAGTCAGAAACTCTGGGGGTAGATACCATAAACCTGAGTTCTAACAAGCCTTCAAGTGGTTTTGATACTCACTGAAGCTGGAGAATCACTGGTCTCTAGAGCTTCTCCATGGCTGCATCTGAGCCACCTAAGTTTGGAAAAGCAGGCAGCAATGAATGATAGGTAGCACCTGCTGAATTGGCTTCAGTGTCTCTTTCCTTGGCATTTGACAAGTGTACATTCCTGATCACCTCTAGGGGGCACCAAAATGTTTTCTTGGACAGCCCCACAGAGGTAACAAGAATTTAGGCTCATTTTCCAAAGAAATGGCCTTGAGAAATTGAAAAAGCTTGCATCTCAGCAGGCTGCTCTAATTGTTATGTCTCAGCCAGGTACAAAATTCATTTCATAAGTTTTTTTTTTTTTTTTTTCCCAGTTTAATATTGCATATATGTATTGGAATAAGAATGCCTACTTTTCATGATTACCATGAAGATAAGATGGTATCAGTCAAACTAACAGCATAATACCCAGCATTGAGCTAGGTGCTTATTAAATAAAGGGCAGTATAATGATTTTCATCATTACTACCACTACTCAGCAGTGAACATTTCTAAAATATTTTGTATTGTTAGAATAGCTTTGATATTTCTATTAACTATTATAATGATCAAATAACTCCTAGTGCTGAGCCCTGGGAAACCCTGGGAAAGGTGTATTTTAAGAGTAAAGATCGAGGACAAAAGAGAGAAGATGGTACCGTTAGCTTCATGATAATTATGCCCCATAATACTTCTTTTGAAGAGGTGAAGCTGGTTTTCCACTGTAATAATTTGTTACAAATTATGTTGTAATTTGGATATGTCACTGAGATTTTCTGGCCTTAGTTTTTCTCAATTTTAAAAGACTGAGATTAGACAAGTTGAACAACAAATCATTCCCAGTTCTCAGTAGTAATGTAGCTATATTCATTAGGTAATGGTGGTTTAGTCACTAGGCCGTGTCCAACTCTTGTGACCCCATGGACTGTAGCGTGCCAGGCTCCTCTGTCCATGAGATATGGCAGGCAAGAATACTGGAGTGGGTTGTCGTTTCCTTCTCCAGGGGATCTTTGCGACCCAGGAATCAATCATACCTGGTTCTCTTGCATTACAGGCAGATTCTTTACCAACTGAGCTATAAGGGAAAGTATTATTAACTAGTATCTGGTTCTAAACATTGGGCTTATCACATTATATATCTTGGTTTCTTTACTTCTCAGGACAGTCTTCTGAGTTAGAAGCTATTTTTCTCTCTCATAGATAATTACAAAAACTGGGGCTCACAGATATTGGTTCAGTTGGTCTTGTTCATACAGCTAGTAACTGGCAAAGTAGCAATCAGTATTCTACTCTGACACCAAATTCCATTTTATAAACATCAAATAAACTGTTTCTCAAATTCTGTGATTTGAATGCTTTGTGCAAAGATTCTTTCTGTATACAATTAAGACAAAAGTGTATCTGGGAAGGCGAAGATGGAGTAAAGAAACATTTGAACATTTAATGTGTAAGATATTCAGGCAAGAACAACCACAAAATACAAGGTTAAAGAAATAGTTAATACTCAATGAGGCAGGTTAAAAAAACACATTAACATTTAAAAGCCAGAGGGAAAATAACAAAAATTTTAATAGTTTTACAGGGTTAAAATAAATTTACAGGAAATTAACCATTGAGAAAAAGGAAATTCAGTTGCAAAAACAGTTTTAAATTACGTAATCTTTTGACTTACTAAATCTAAAAATGCCTCCTGATTTTTACAGAAGAAAACGTATTTCTGTGTTATTTGGGAAAGAGGGGGCAGGAACCCCTTATAACTTCTGTAGGCTCCTTCTGCTAATTCAGAAAGGTTGACAAGGTCACAGTATCAGGCTAACATTACAAAGATTTTCGCTGTGGTGGTGATACTTGCTCAGTTGTGCCTGACTCTTTGTGATCCTTGGACTGTAGCCTGCCAGTTTCCTCTGTCCATGGAATTCTCCAGGCAAGGATGCTAGAGTGGGTTGCCATACCCTTCTCCAGGGGATCTTCCCGACCCAGGGATCGAACTCAATTCTGCATTGCAGGCAGATTCTTTACCGTCTGAACCACCAGGGTGGCTGGCTTAACATAAACTCCAAATAAATATTTTCAAATCCCAAGGCTAAATAGTATATATTTTAAATAAAAATCAAATCTGATTAACAGAGGCAATTCATAACCACTATTGGAAAAATATAGTTCAAAATGTATACCTTCTTAATGGTCAAAAAGCCATTTTCTCATACAAAATAAAGAGTCACAATAATGTCTTAGACCAAGAGTTAGCAAAGTTTTTCTGTTAGGTATCCGATAGTATTTTAGGCTTTGTAGACCAAAAGGTAAAATTAGGGATGTTATGAAGACACAACATAATAAAGAAAACAAATTTATACAACTATTTTGCTGATGTAATTAAAAATATAGCTTTGATTCTAATTTTTTTGTAATATAGATCTAATCATAAGAATTATAGAATTCTTTGCTAGGGGATAATATTCTTTTAATTGGGATCCAAAGTAGGTATTTTCTATCATCAAATCAGTTACTAAGTTTAATAGATAAAAATCATTTCTAGCTCACTGGTGATATCAAAAGAGGTGGTGCTAGTGATAAAGAATCCACCTGCCAATGCAGGAGACACAAGAGATACAGGTTCAATCCCTGGGTCAGAAAGATCCCCTGGAGTAGGAAATGGCACCCCATTCCAGAATTCTTGCCTGGAAAATTCCATGAGCAGAGGAGTCTGGCAGGCTACAGTCCACAGTGTCGCAGAGAGCTGGCCATGTCTGAGTGACTGAGCATATACAGATATCAAAGGTGAGACAAGTACACTTTGACCTTAGTCCAAAGAGGCGGTTGTTCAGTGGTCGAGGTCATAGATTCCTAAAGGGTTATGTTAAAATGTGAAGGGATGTGGTAAAGATAAGAGCTCTGAGCTCTAAAGTGGCTGCATTTTGACAAGCAATAAATGTCTTTTTCAGTATTATCTACTGCTCTATTTCTTGAACTCTGAAATGCAATTCTGCAAAAGCATTTAAAGAAAATTTAAATTCATTTCATTTTAATATAAAATAAATTAGTACAAGATATGCTGCATATCCATTTCTTGCATGTGCTTATCTGTTGAACCAGATGGTCTTCATGTAGAAAATGGAGATAACAAAAGTAACATTTATTAAGTATTTACAATGTGTAGGCCTTATTCCAAGTGTTTTACTTTATTTCCTCATTTACTCCTCCTGGAAAACTATATTTAACCTTATAGAGACGTAGTTAAGGGAAAAGAAGGTTGAGTGACTTGCTCATATTACTTTAGGGATGAGGAAAATGAAGCCAAGAAAGGTTAAATAATCTGCCCAAGGTCACTCAGCCAGAAAAGGGTAGAGCTAGAATTTTAACCTCAGCAGCCACGGTCCAAAGCATTAGGCATCTCTCTAATTTATGAATCATAGGAAATTCATGATAATGAAATGCAAACTATGTATCTGAAAGAACTATATACATTGTAAAATAATATATTATTATTATTTGCATTATGATAATTACTTTTAATTGAAGATGGTGAATGCAAAACAACATACAAATATTGAGCAGAGAATCAGTGGAGTGAATATAATTTGATGAACCAATTCTCTTTTTATCTCCTTTTTGTATTAACAGAATTATTTCATTTCTCTTTCTTTCCTTGGGATACACTCCCCTTAATTACATAAGACAAAATGAACATTTTCCCCACTGAAACAACATGGAAATTCTACAACAGTTGAGACATGGATGATAGACAAGTCTGTGTAAACTTAGGAAAAACCATTATATACGGAAGAATCTCTAAGTATAAACAAAGAAGTTCAGCTGTTCAATAAATAAAATGTCACATCTGAAAATCCAGAAATATTACTTTAGATCTTTCTCACTAGTCTTTCCTTGTTGTGTAAGAAATATCAATTCATAAAATTGTGTACTGTTCATTGTGATTAGGAGATAACACAACAGAAAAATATAACCATATACGGTTTCCCAAGCAGTGTAATGAAAAAATTATGAAAAATAAAATATGAATTATTATAACACTGTTTGAAAAAGTATATAAAAATAAAGTAACTTCTAAAAGCTTGTTCATGCATTCCAAATTGCTTTATTTTTTGATTAAAGTAGGCAGTATAGCTGTAGATCTATTTGAGATCTGAGTCAACACTCTGTGTGTGTGTATGTGTTCCACTTATATATTCTTCTTTGGTGTCTTTGCCAGGATCTTATTCAATTTCATTTTTCTTCCTTAACCTATCATATGTGGAAAATAAGAGATTATATATTACCCTATTTCAAAGAAGTTATGAGAATTAAATAAATTAATCCATAAAAGCACATGGGGACTTCCTGTTCTGGAACAAGGTGCTACAGGCTCATGTATCCCCCATCTTTCCTCTAAGTACAACTAAAGCCTTGGAAAGGATTCAAGAGACAATGATAAAAGGATTAGAGAACTAGGAAAAAAAAAAATGTGGACTGACAAGGTCAGGACCTGAGGAATGACAACACTGTGAGTTTCCTGTTTCCTTTTGTCTCACATAGTGCCAAGAAAGGACAAATCCAAGAAAGACTTAATGGGAAGACCTGCTCCATATCTAGGGCACCAGCTGGCTGAAAAATACCCGAAGCAGCAGCTTCAGAGACCCCAAAGGCCAACCCACCCCTCCTGTACTATCGAAGGCACACTAGCAGGTAAGCTGACCCAGCAACGGGGCAGCATCCTTGGAGCCCAGCTATTCCTGTCTCCTATTCTGTGGCATAGGAGACTCAGGCCCGACATTTTCTGCCTCTCCCCCACACCATGGCAGAAGATGATCCAAGATACTACTTCAGTAGCAGGAATCGAACAGGAGACCCAGCAGCATCAGGATAGCAAAACAGGCCAGAACCACATTGCAAAGCCTATGAAAAGTAAAGTGTCATTAGAACTAAAGCTCTTAGAAGTAGGCCAGAAACTATATGCTAAATCTAAACAGGCTGACTACAAGCTAAAAGAGATTTAAATAGCATCAAGAGTTTCCTGACACAACATACACAATGTCCAGAATACAATAAGAAAATCACCCATCACACTCAAACCCAAGAAAACCATAATTTGAAGGAGAAAAGGCAATCAAGTGACACCAGTTAGATGGTGGGCAGAGGGGAGAACATCAAGACAGTTCAGATGAAACAATACTAAGAGAATTTGTCTTGACAGCCAATCTACCCTAACAGAATAGCTATAGGAAGTTCTCTAAGACAAAAGGAAACGATGGAGGAAGGGAACTAGAAACATCAGATAGGAAAAAAATAAAAAAGGAAATAAAAATATGAGTAAAGACAATATAATTTCCTTCTCTTGTGCTCTCTAAATCCTGTTTAATAGTAGAACCAAAATCACAACACTGTTATGTGATTCTCAAGGCATGTAAACATTGAAGATAATTATATCAATAAATGAGTTGATTATCATTTTCACATCAAAGGATTATTTGATTTAGCTTAGAAAAAATGTATATTGGGCCCTATTAACTCCTTAATACTGTTCTAGATGCCAGAGAAATAGAGATAGAAAAGACATAAATCTTTCTGTTGCAGAACGTGTTAGTTACTGGGTAGACAATGTAAAAATAGGCTTAGCAACTGCTCTGATGCATATGATGAGAAATACATACATATATATATATATATATATATATATATATATATATATATTAGTGTGACAAAAACTAGAAGGTTGATGCTGTTCTGTGATACCAGGAAAGACCCAAGGAAGACAAAACAATATCTAGGGTTTGAAAGACTAAAAGGCGTTTTCTTGGTGCACTATTTGAATAATTAGAGATGTGAACAATATAAAGCCATGATCCAATGCTTTAGTCCCTAAGGAAATATACTATCTCACATTACAGTAAACCCAGAGTCAGAATTGCCCCAGAGTTGGTAGATTGGGTAGTGTATGTATGTTAACACAAGCCTGAAAAACTCATAGAAAACCCATAATAATAATGTTTATTCCTCACTCATGCTTCATGTCCACACATGGGTCTGTTGTGCTTCATGTCATCTTCACTGTTTTTCCACTTCATCTCCATTTCAAGAACCAGACTCACTGAGAATACTATTCCTAAAACATTCAAGGAGGAAATAGAAGGAGAAGATTCATCTTTTGACTCTTGAACATGACTTACATGTGGTACTCATGACTTCTCACATTTTGTTAGCCATGTAAAGTCACTTAACTGTCTTTATATATGTACATGTACATAATACCCACATAATAAATGTACATATGTATATATTAGGTTGTCCATAAAGTTTGTTCGAAACAGCTTATGAAAAAGATCTGAATGAACTTTTTGGCCGACCCAAAATATAGACGTTTTGAAGAATCTTTTTATATACACAAGTAAAATTGGTTTTTAAAAATTTACTGGAAGGAATTGGCTTATACAGTTATGGAAGCTGGCACATTCCAAGATCTGCAGTCAGCAAGCTGAATACACAGGAGAGCTGATGGTATAAATTCCAATCTGAAGGCTAGAAGATTCAAAATCCAGGATGAGCAAATGTTTCAGTTCAAGTCTGAAGGCAGGAAAAAACAAACAAACAATGTTCCAGCTCAAAGCAGTCAGGCAGGAGGAATTCCACTTGCTCAGGGGAGGGTAAGTCTTTTTTATTCTATTCAGGCCTTCAGCTGATTGGATGAAGCCTCTTCACACCTGGGAGGACAGCCTATTTTACTCAGTGGATCAATTTAAATGCTAAACTCACTCAAAAACACCCTCACAGAAATACCCAGAATAATATTTGATCAGATACCTGGGCACCTCCTGTCCCAGTTAAGTTGATACATAAAATTAATTATCACAGTTTCCAAAGTGCTTGCACTTGATGAATTCAGGTTGGTCTTGGGCATCAGAATTCTTTCAAGCTCCCACATGGTCTAATGTGCAGCCAGCCAGAATTAAGAACCACTATACAAGAGGGTGTTGTCCCTTATCTGAGACTGGGGCAAGGTGAGACTGATACTAGGATTTTCTACTTTAAGTAAACTGTCCCTTTCATTGCCCAAATTCCTGGCCATTTTAGTATCAGTATTTGCTAGTTTTAATATTAAATATAGGGAGACAAATTATATTTCTTTCTCCAATTTTGAGTTCATGGAGAGAGAAAGAAACTGGTCGAGGGGTGAGGAAAACCTACAAACTGACATGCCATTAATAACCAGAGGAGCCGTTCTCAGTAGTGCTGTCCTCAGACATTGTTTTCTTTTAGTATACTACATGATTTACCTTTGTAAGTACAGCAAGAACCAAGTGGGGAATATTTAGTCCAAAGCCAATTAAATGAGTAAACACTACTACCCACCCCACCTCTCACAGAAAAATTTGTTGTTGTTCATTTGCTAAGTCATGTCCAACTCTTTGTGACACCAAGGACTGCAGCACACGTGGCTTGCCAGTCCTTCACTCTCTCCTGGAGTTTGCTGAAGTTCATGTCCATTGATGATGATGCTATCCAACCATCTCATCCTCATCGCTTTCTTCTCCTTTTGCCTTCAATCTTTCCCAGCATCAGGGTCTTTTCCAAAGAGTCAGCTCTTTGCATCAAGTGGCCAAAGTATAGGGGCTTCAACTTTAGCATCAGTCTTTCTAGTGAATATTCAGAGTTGATTTCCTTTAGGATTGAGTGGTTGGGTCTCCTTGCAGGCCAAGGAACTCTCAAGAGACTTCTCCAGCACTACAGTTTGAAAACATAATAGAAAAATAGACAGTGAAATAATTTAATTTACTTAAGACTGGCAGTGAAATCATAATAGGAGTCTAGGGTTATTTAGACAAATTCTTATAACATTATTTTGTTTTCCAACATGTATATGGTGTCCTTTACTTTAAGAAAATTTCCACTTGAGGATTTCAGAGATCTACTTGATAGGTCTATCTGATACATAAACATATATATATTTCTTACATGCACATATTTGTGATATATGCATATATTATTATATTTTTGCATTTTATCTCATATCTTTTTATTAATTTATAGTGATAATTTGTCATATCTAATATTAAATTTTACACAGATACATAATATGCCAGTATAGATATTTTATTTTTCTTCAATTCTTATCTTTATTTATGGTTATTCGTTAAAACTTATTAACCCTCTCTACTCAGATAAGGAATGTGAAAAAAAAATACAGCATTTAAAAACCTTAAAATAGAACCTCTCCACTTTAATCACATACGAGATGGATTCATAAATTGAAACCTGCTTAATTGGCAATTAAAAGCTGTAGGACAATGTTGTCTCTCTGTATTTGCAGAATTAAGTTCCAGCTGTTTTGAAAAAGCAACCAGAAGATTGAGAGAAACTGCCAAGTATCCTGGAGAGAAACTGGGAATGAAGAGCCGCATTAGCTTCTGTTATTCTAAAGTCATTGCATTACCAGCAGTAACTATAAATCCTATAAGTGGAAAGAAAGACCACAGGTTCAGAACTTTGCCTGCTTTTCACAGGGAAAAGTAGCATACCTTTCTGGGTCTGAGATAATATTCGTGATTCATCATGTTTTCCCACCAGTTTTACCATTAAATGTTTGTTTAATTTGAAGAATGCTTCTTTTTATTTAGAAGCCCATGTGGTTAGTGTCACTATAGTCATTGGGAAATCTACATTATAATGTAATCGACACTTCCCATCTCTGTATGGTATTCAACTCACTCTGCTTCTCACGGGATAACCCACTGGCCTGATTTGGGGACATGATCCACTCAACAGCAAATGGAACAGGATGTGTAATCTTCTGCATACCCAGGAGACTGAAAGCTAGACATATCTGGTGAAAAGCATTAAGGACTATCACTTTCTGCCCTTCAGGTCACCAGGTATTCAACTCAGTCAACTTTTCACATGCAAAATATACTAGAACATTCCCCAAAATAGTCAACCCAAAAGTTCCATTTTGCCATGATACCAGTTCAAAGCCTATGCTGTTTGGAAATGATGCAATAGACTCCACATCCAATCTGAGTATGATTTCTCTTACTCTGGATGCTCTTGAATAAAAAGATAATTTATTTTCCATGCTATCCAAATATACGATAGTAGAACAGGGTTGGAGTAACTGTATTAAACACTTCCATTTAGAAAGAGGAAGAACAGAAGATACATGGCAGGGAGTAATCTGATCCACAACAATTCTGAAATCCTACCAGGCAGAAGTGGTGAGGATCTTCTGCTTTAGAAAGTGAGAATGGGATAGAAATGTTCCCAGATTGGACTCTGGTTTTGCTTCCTGCCAGAGAAGCCTCAAGTTCACTACTTTTCTCCCTGATCTTTGACTCTATCCCGTTTGGCCCATCTGCAGTGGGCATTAGTTAGGAGTATGTCTTCCTTATGTGCTGAGTGGCTTTCTCCCTCTACCTCATAGCTACCAAAGGAATGGAATCAAGGATCATTTTAAGTCTTTTACAGTCTCAGACATTTATAATTTGGGTTTATATTTTTAATCTGTTTGGTTTGAAGAGAAGTGAAGTGAAGTCGCTCAGTTGTGTCCGACTCTGCGACCCCATGGACTTTAACCTACTGGGCTCCTCCGTCCATGGGATTTTTCCAGGCAAGAGTCCTGGAGTGGGTTGCCATTTCCTTCTCCAGAGGATCTTCCTGACCCAGGGATTGAACCGTGGTCTCCCGCATTGTAGGCAGACGTCTTAGTTGGCAATATATGGTGATAGGCGCCCACATTTCTTTTCCAAATAGACTTTTTAGATTGGAGGTAATTTTTTGAAAAAATTTTGCTCTGCTGAGGCAGTAGTAACTGAAATTGCCAACAAATTTTGTCAAGAAATATTTAAATTCAGAAACAAGCTATTAATTTTTAGCATATTATGTTCAAATAATATTCAGGGGTCCATAAGTATCAAATCATAGAAAAAATATTTTTCTTAACAGTTCAATACATAAAATCAAATATTTATTGGATTTTGTATATTGAACTGTTATATCTATTATCATTCCATCATCTTTTAAAATTGATATTTAGATCCATCTGTGTTACATATTTTGTCCTTTCAAATTTTTTAAAGTTGCATGTTATAAGGCAAACCAAAAAGAGCAGTAATTTTTCAATTTTGTCAAATTCTATTCTATCAGGAGTATAATTTAATTGATGTTATGACTGTGAAGAAGGCTGAGCACCGAAGAATTGATGCTTTTTTTTTAAATTTTATTTTATTTAACTTTACAATATTGTATTGGTTTTGCCATATATCAAAATGAATCTGCCACAGGTACACATGTGTTCCCCATCCTGAACCCTCCGCCCTCCTCCCTCCCATAACCATCCCTCTGGGTCGTCCCAGTGCACCAGCCCCAAGCATCCAATATTGTGCATCGAACCTGGACTGGTGACTCGTTTCATGTATGATATTATACATGTTTCAATGCCATTCTCCCAAATCATCCCACCCTCTCCCTCTCCCACAGAGTCCAAAAGACTGTTCTATACATCTGTGTCTCTTTTGCTGTCTCGTATACAGGGTTATTGTTACCTTCTTTTTTTTGTTGTTGTTACCATCTTTCTAAATTCCACATACATGCGTTAGTATACTGTATTGGTGTTTTTCTTTCTGGCTTACTTCACTCTGTATAATAGGCTCCAGTTTCATCCACCTCATTAGAACTGATTCAAATGTATTCTTTTTAATGGCTGAGTAATACTCCATTGTGTATATGTACCACAGCTTTCTTATCCATTCATCTGCTGATGGACATCTAGGTTGCTTCCGTGTCCTGGCTATCATAAACAGTGCTGCGATGAACATTGGGGTACACGTGTGTCTTTCAATTCTGGTTTCCTCAGTGTGTATGCCCAGCAGTGGGATTGCTGGATCATAAGGCAGTTCTATTTCCAGCTTTTCCTTAGAATTGATGCTTTTGAACTGTGGTGTTGGAGAAGACTCTTGAGAGTCCCTTGGACCGCAAGGAGATCCAACCAGTCCATTCTAAAGGAGATCAGCCCTAGGATTTCTTTGGAAGGAATGATGCTAAAGCTGAAACTCCAGTACCTTGGCCACCTCATGTGAAGAGTTGACTCATTGGAAAAGACTCTGATGCTGGGAGGGATTGGGGGTAGGAGGAGAAGGGGACGACAGAGGATGAGATGGCTGGATGACATCACTGACTCGATGGATGTGAGTCTGAGTGAACCCGTGGAGTTGGTGATGGACAGGGAGGACTGGCGTGCTGCGATTCATGGGGTCGCAAAGAGTTGGACATGACTGAGTGACTGAACTGAACTGAACTGAAGAATACAAACTTTCAGTGAGTAATAAATATATCATAAAGATCTAATGCACAGTATAATGAATATAGATAATAGTACTGTAATTATATAGTGAGATAAGTATAGCTACAACTGCAATCATATTACAATATGTAAACATTTCAAAGGAACACATTATACACCTTAAATTAACATAGCTTATAAGTCAAGTTTATTCAATAAAAATATGACTATATTTTAATCTTAAAATGACAAGAAATACAAGTTAGCAATACAAAGATTTTTAAAAGTCTAATTATGAAGGGACATGGGGTTTGAATAAATAAGCTAAGAAGCTCTGCTCACTGCCAATAAGCACATGAAAAGATGGTCAGCATCACTAGTCATTAGAGAAATGCAAATCCAAACCACAATGCCATACCACCCGGCCCACACGGAGGTGGCTACAATAAAAGAGACAGATAATAGCAAGTATTAGCAAGGATATGGAGAAATTAGAATCCTCATACATTGCTTGTGGGGATGTAAATTGGTATCACTGGTTTAAAAACTAGTTTGGCAGTTCCCCAGAAGGTTAAAATGGAGTTATCATATGGATCAGTGATCCACTGATCCACTCCTAAGTATATATATACAAGACAACTGAAAACAAATGTCCACGGAAAAACATGTACACACATGTTCATGATAGCATTATTTATAATACTCAAAGAGTGGAAACAACCCAAATGTCAATCAACTGATGAATGGATAAATACAGTGTGGTGCATCCATATGAGTGAATGTTATTGGATTGCAAAAAGAGTGAGGTTCTGATACGTGCTACAATGTGGATGTAACTTGAAAGCATTATGTTTAGTGAAAGAAGACAGACATGAAAGGCCATGTGTGTGTTCAGTAGTGTCCAGCTCTTTGTGACCCCCATGGACTACAGCCTGCCAGGCTCCTCTGACTGTGGAATTTTCCAGACAAGAATACTGGAAGATGGTGCCATTTCCTCTTCCAGGGGATTTTCCTGACCCAGGGATCAAACCCGTGTCTCTTACATCTCCTGCTTTGGCAGGCGTATTCTTTACCATTACTGCCACCTGGGAAGCCCATAAAAGGTATGTGGATGTCCAGAAAAGATAAATACACAGAGGCAGAAAGTAGATTACTTCTTTTCAGGTATGGGGAAAGTTGTTGTTGGACAGGGGAGAAGGGAATGACTAGTCACTGGAGACTAGTAATTGGATTGGTAAGGGGTTACTGTTCAGAATGAGGAAATGTTCTGGATTCAGATAGTGGTCATGGTTGCACAACACTGAATAAACAAAAAGGTACTGAACTGCTTTTAAAAGGTGAATTTTATGATATGTGAATTATATCTTAATAAAGCTGTTATTTAAAAATGTGACAAAATTAGATTATGGTGATGGTTGCACAACTCTGTGAATATACTAAAAATCATTGAATTGACCACCTTAAATGGGTGGATTTTATGACATGTGAAATTATCTCAAAACTCCATGGGAGGAAAAAAAAAAAAGACCAAGAAACACTTTCTTTAGAAATTGGTGATTATTTGTATTATTCTTTCTACTTTATAGGCCTGAAAACATTTTGTTTTCTTTATTCTGAAGTCCTATATTTTTTTGCATGTAATTTTTGCTGCATATTTCATGTATTGTTTCTATGGACTTAAAAACACATATAGTTTTGTTTCTTCTTTATAGAAAGCTTTTAATTTGTATTTTTTGAATTTTAAAAAGTATAACAGCTAAATTTAGATTTTTTTGGTAAGTTTCTGTTAACCTTTTTGCTAACAAGCAATAGTTCATGATAATTAACTTAATAGCTCAGATTCACTATTAATTTAAATCTTCACCCAAGATCAAGTCTCACTCTTTGTGAGTCTTCTGTTAATTTCCCTCTATTCTTCTAAAATATCTCATATCTTGCCTAATTAAATCCAATTGCTTTAATATTATTTAGTTGGCATTATTATCATGTGTCCAAGTATGTTTATAAGGTCAATATTTTAAATTTATTTTATCAAGTTATTTGTTCCATGTTTGGGCAGATGAAAAAAAGAACTGTATGGTAATCTCTAAATTTTTCTAAGGAATGTCATTGCTGTTTGTAAGTCATGGTCATGTCTCCTAGCAACAAAATCTAGCTATATACTATACATGTTCTTAGGTTTTAGGCCTAGATTCTACTTTGTATAATCAATTATGTTAACATCATTATCATAGCAATAAAAAATCCTTTAAATCATTGCTAAAGATTGAAAACTGTTTCTTAGTACTTAAGTCAAAATGCATACTTGATCCATTCGGTGTAAAACCAATGAATTCAGTTCTATTATTTGCCTTTGGGAATTCAACAATTATAGTGAATACTAGTTGTTCAACATAACTTTTATCCTTGCCATAATCATATTGAATAGTATTTACTTTTTATTTATAATTTCTTATTTTATTACTCATTAAATTAGTAATCTAATATTATTTTTCCATCCCAGATAGTAAAACTCATTATTTTTTTATTTTAACTCTATTTTACACAATCAATTATATTTCCAACAAATTTGGAAATGAAGTCTAATAAACTGAACTTTTTACTTTCCTTTCTATAAATATTGATCTTGTTGTGTCATAAAAAGCATTTTTAAGCACAGTTAGTATTAAGTGTGTGGTATTATTTTCTATTTTGGCAATGATATGTTGGCATTTACTTTTCTTTGTTGAATGTTATTTATTGATATTTACTCAGACTTTTGAGTACTAGTAACTGTATTTTTGAATTATTTTAATTTTTTTCTATTGCAAAGTGTTTCTTCAGTTACAAACTTGTGTATCCAGTTATGGATATCTTCATTAGTCGAGTCAAGATTAATTGGGAAACATATAAATAAATGTAGTAGCAATTCTTTGC
This sequence comes from Bubalus bubalis, assembly GCF_019923935.1. NCBI lineage: Eukaryota > Metazoa > Chordata > Mammalia > Artiodactyla > Bovidae > Bubalus > Bubalus bubalis. The sequence continues at coordinate 77,616,016 of NC_059163.1, forward strand.
CATCGATTTAGAATAAAAATACCAAATGTGCACAATTTTTCTTCCCTTTAAATAATTTCAATGTAAAATTTAATACTAAATTTTCTGCCATGTATATCCAATAAAACTTTATAATCATTAACTTGAGTCAGATTGTGTTTCATAGAAACACTCTCATGCTGTCAGAAGGAAGTGACAGCCATTTTCCAAGATCATAATCTGAGCCACACAGTAATTTTTGAGATTTTCTTTCAACTTGCCTATTTTATAAATGTGATTTTCATCATTCTTTAATCAGGAGATCATTAAAGGGTGTATTTGGTTTTTTTGAGTTGTGAATTTACTGTGGATAATTCTCTTTTCATACTCATTGTTTTGAGCTGATATTTACATATTCAGTTATTAAGAAAATAAGGTTGTTGGGATTTCATCTGACCTCTTGTTCATTTTTATTATTACAATTGGTAAATCATCATTATAGAAAGAAAATATAAGGCCTTATTTGTAAATTTTATGCACTTTTGCTCACTTCCATTGCTTCTAGATTTTTAAAATTTTAAGCAGATAGTTCCTTTGAAGATTTTCCATTTTCTTTTATCTATTCCTATCACAATCTCAATTTGTACATTTGAAAGAACAAATAAAAAGATCGTTTATTATTCAAAATGCACAAAATGTTACAGTTCATCCAAAAGTATAACTAAAAGAAAATGAAAAACATTGATAATTCCTATTATATTTTTAGGAAGTTATTTTTCTAAAACATTCAAAATTATATATTATATTAAGAAGAAAAATGCTGTATTTTGCTACAAATATGATATACTTTAAAATAAAAATTTAAAACAAAATTAAATGTAATTCTAGTATCAGTGCCCATCTAGTGACCAGAATAAAAATATCCACATCATGTTTTACATATTAGGTGTGTATGCTTGTGTATATGGTACCCAAATCTACATACGTAATACATCTGTCTATATATATTCAATCTATATTTTTAAATTAATAAAAGTATTTTTTTAATATCAGAAAGTGTTGTTACACTATGAGGAACTCAGCACCAATGTATGCTTATTCATGGTTTATTTGGTGTTATCCTTTATCCCCTCTATAGATATCTAGAATTATATGTTTTTGTATTTTTTGTAATATTTTTCATAGTATGTGTTGCATAAATCTCTGAATGACAGGGAAGATTTCAGTAAATTCCAAACTTATGGTGGTGTTTGCTATGTACAGTGACATTAGTTTACTGCTTCTTTGCATTTATTCTTCCTTGCACCCTTGTTAAAGGTACTCATAATCATTTGGGTATTTTCTTCCCCTATGCATTGTACAGGAGTAGAGAAAAGATGACCATTATCTCCAGCAATAAGCACAGTCATACAAATCATCATTTTCTAATTCCATGGTCTCACAACCATTCACAGTTAATTTCAGTCTCATGCTTAGAACAGTAAGACAGAAGCTCCTCTCTCCTACTAGCTATAAAAGGCCAAGATCTAATTATCTATGTAACTCCTAACAAAGTTGGCTGTCAGTCCTACCAACTCCAGGGGCACCCTCCTTAAAATGAAGCTGACACTTCATCTTGGACGGCAGGTGGGAAAGAAAATAAAAATGAGTTGGTTTTTGTATCACCACTACCTGATAGCCAACCCAAGGAACAGGTACATGAACCAATCAAGGGCCAACAGATGTGCTCTCCTTGGAATTTCAAACTTGATTGGAGTAACACAAAGGGATAAAAATTGTGGTGCTCATTCACCAGGGAACAGTGCCCACAGAGAATATCTTTTGCTTCCTGCTACATAGACAACTGGATCCATTCTCTTTCCTTTATAAGCCTAACCTGATTCTTCAGCTCTTCCTTTGTTCCTTTGAGCTATGCTGTATCTTTGCAATAAATTGATTTTTGGCTTAAGTTAGAGTCTTTAACAATTTAGAGTATTATTTATCAAATATTCTTTCTTTTTCCTCCCACTTAGCCATTTCCTCATTTTATTGATACTGAACTTTGTTGTGTGGTTTGCTTTGGCCAATGAAACTAATCCAGTCAAGGCCAGTATAGGTCAGTCAATCCTCAGTTGATCTATAGATGTGTGAGCATGGATGAATAACTGTTGTTTTGATCCGTCAGTGTGGGGATGATTTGATAAAATTTATTACTGCAGTAATATATGACTGTTATTACTTGCAAATATCTGATATCACTTTCTCTGCAAAACCAACATTGCAGAGGGATGAAGGAAAGAATAAAGCCAGAAGTCTCACTGGCAGATTCAACTCCAGCTCTGCTGTGAGACGAGCCTATATTCAAATCATACTTTCTGTGTGACCATGACACTAGCCAAAACTCAGTGAATCAGTTATCCAGTACTTCTTTTTGAGCAATAGCACATCATTCAATAGCTTCATTCAATAGCACATCTCTCAAGAAGCGTTGTTACTATAAAATGAAAAATGTAACAGGAATGTAAGAGTGATGCCACTTTTAGTTCTTCACTAAAAGCACATTTAGACCCTTCTCTTTAAGTAGAACATGTTAGTCTAGTCTATCTTTAAAATATTCAACTTAGGAAAAGCAACTAGAAAAAAACTTTAAAAATGTTTTTAAAACTTGTTTATGGAAGCATTTGAAACAGGTAATCAGACATTGTGTTTATTACTACATGCTTAGTGGACTGATGGTTAAGCAATTTGCAATGTTTAGATATTTCTCAACCTCTAAACTATTGAAATTCCAAACCAAAGCAATAGTCCTTATTTAAGGAATGAAGGTTGGCAATTTGTTAAAGATATCTATAGAGTTCCATAGATTAGCACATTTCTAGGGCTGTTCTAGAGGAAATTCATTCCTACACCTGATATTTACTCCATCACTGTTACCAAGGGTATGTCATATAACTTTAGACAGAATATAGCATTTTATGAACTTCTACTGGAATATTTTACTTAATAATATTCCACTTGCACGTCTTGCTTTTTAACTATATGGGAAATGTAAAAACTATTATTCCGTTTAAGGAAAGACTAAAAGGGATAATTAAAAAATTTTTTAAAATAATTTAAAAATAATTAAATTTTAAATAATTTAAATTAAATTAAAATAATTTAAAAAAATAATTAAAAAATATTTTTTTTGTGTTTGGCTTTACAGTGGTTAGACAAACATGTGGTTAGACAAACATGTTTGGGAATGGATTTGAATATGAGCTCTCTAACTCTGCTGTTTCAGTTCATGTAGATTGAAGGCAGCACAGTGAGGCTGATACGGTTCTGAGTAACCAGGGATGATTCAATAAATGTTGATTAACACACAATGCCATATTTCTCTGATATTCTCTCCCAGAGCTTCCCATGCAAAGCAGATCATTTCTGAACTCAGAGGTGGATTTAGAGTAGCCTTCAAGTGGTTTTTTGTGTCTAGTAGGTCCAAAGAGATTCTCAGTGGTAAGTCACTTCAGTTGTGTCTGACTCTTTGTAACTCTATGGACTGTAGCCCACCAGGCTCCTTTGTCCATGGGATTCTCCAGGCAGGAACACTGGCGTGGTCTGCCATTTCCTCCTCCAGGGGATCTTCCCCACCCAGGGATCGAACCCACGTCTCTTATGTCTCCTACTTTGATAGATGGGTTCTTTACCACTATCGCCACCTGGGAAGCTCAAGTCTAGGCTATATTCAGATATTCTTGTCATGATTGTTCTCAATTTTTTTTTAATTTTATTTTATTTTTAAACTTTACATAATTGTATTAGTTTTGCCAAATATCAAAATGAATCCGCCACAGGTATACATGTGTTCCCCACCCTGAACCCTCCTCCCTCCTCCCTCCCCATACCCTCCCTCTGGGTCGTCCCAGTGCACTAGCCCCAAGCATCCAGTATTGTGCATCGAACCTGGACTGGCAACTCGTTTCATACATGATATTTTACATGTTTCAATGCCATTCTCCCTAATCTTCCCACCCTCTCCCTCTCCAACAGAGTCCATAAGACTGTTCTATACATCAGTGTCTCTTTTGCTGTCTAGTACACAGGGTTATTGTTACCATCTTTCTAAATTCCATATATATGCATTAGTATACTGTATTGGTGTTTTTCTTTCTGGCTTATTTCACTCTGTATAATAGGCTACAGTTTCATCCACCTCATTAAAACTGATTCAAATGTATTCTTTTTAATGGCTGAGTAATACTCCATTGTGTATATGTACCACAGCTTTCTTATCCATTCGTCTGCTGATGGACATCTAGGTTGCTTCCATGTCCTGGCTATTATAAACAGTGCTGCGATGAACATTGGGGTACACGTGTCTCTTTCAATTCTGGTTTCCTCAGTGTGTATGCCCAGCAGTGGGATTGCTGGATCATAAGGCAGTTCTCAATTTTTAAATGGTTGTGGTACGTTCAGTTGGACTGTATTACCTTTCTGTTGCTGCTGGAATAAATCACCAAAACAACAATTATCTTACAGTTCTTGAGTTCAGAAACCCTAAAATCAAATTGTACCTAGGACTGCATCCTTTCTGGAGGCTCTAGGAAAATATTTCCTTGACTTCTCTGGTTTCTTGAGGCCACGTGTATTCCTTAGCTTGTGATTTCTTCTGTCTTCCAAGCAAGGGGTGTAGCAACTTCAAATCCTTCTCTCTGATTTCCTTTCCCATTGTCACATCTCCTTCTGTAACTCTAATTCTCCTTCATCTCTCCACTTACAATGCTTTTGTGGCTACACTGGGAACATCCAGATAACCCAAGATAATAGCTCCATAGCAAGACCCTTAACTTAATCTCATTGCAAAGTCCTCTTTAATGTGTGAGATAACACAGTCACACTTAGGAATGGACCCAGTTAGGAAGTGGACATCTTTGAAAAAGGTGAAGTGTTACTTGCTCAGTCGTGTTCAACAATTTGTGACCCCCAGGACTGTAGTCTACCAGGCTCCTCTGTCCATAGAATTTTCCAGATGGAGTGAGTTGCCATTTCTTCTCCAGGCGATCTTCCCAAACCCAGGGATCAAACCCCGGTCTCCTGCATTGCAAGCAGATTCTTTACCGTCTGAGCCACCAGGGAAGCCTCAGGTAGAACATCATTCTCTCTACCATAATGACAGAAACTCTGAGGATCATAAAATCCCACTTTATTCCAACTGCTAACTGAGAAAAAAAAATTGGAGAGGAAATAATTCTTAGCAGAAACCTTGCTGCTAGCAACACATATAAACAGCTTGCTATTTACTTTATAAAAAATAATTGAGATTGTATACATCATTCTTACATTATTAAAAATATGCTCTAAATTTAAAAATTACCCACTGATTTAATTACAACTTATCTTGATAATATGTTGCAAGATTTTTTGAGTAGTATTCAGTGTGAGGTAGCATGTCACCAAGAAAATCCAGTTACAAGAAATTTGTGGGAAGTTAATTGTATACCTATATTAGTAAAAAAAAAATGAATGATTTGTATTTAAATTTCAGTGCATGCAATTCTGAAGGTTTATTTATTGGAAAAATATAATCCCCAAATATAAATATGGGTGGCAATAAACTATCAAACTGGTTGAACATTTGCAACAAAACTGATACTGATAAAGACAAATCAACATACATTTTTTGCAAGAACAGCAGAGGAAAACCACCACCAAATCCCATAACACTGTGATGCACTGATAGCAAAGCACCTTTTTTGAATTTTTTAGAAATATTCTATCTCTGTGAACATGCAGTAGCAGTTCAGGTACTTTGCTAAGCATTTCCTGAAATTTAGATTTCTCAGTAAAATACGAAAATAGAGCATTTCAGATAACTCTTTGAAATGAGCTAATTCTAATATAAAATTCAAAAATACATTGATATTTAATAACTCACTTAGCAGGTTACTAGTAAGTAGCCCTTGCTGCTAAGTCACTTCGGTCTTGTCTGACTCTGTGTGACCCCATAGATGGCAGCCCACCAGGCTCCCCCATCCCTGGGATTCTCCAGGCAAGAACACTGGAATGGGTTGCCATTTCCTTCTCCAATGCATGAAAGTGAAAAGTGAAAGTGAAGTCGCTCGGTCGTGTCCTACTCTTAGCGACACCCTGGACTGCAGCCTACCAGGCTTCTCCGTCCATGGGATTTTCCAGGCAAGAGTACTGGAGTGGGGTGCCATCGCCTTCTCCGAAGCACCATTAGTTGCATGTAAATCAAGAGAGTTCTGAAATATATTTCATTCAAACACTGAAATTCCAGATTTTTTTTTTTAACTTTTTTGAATCAGGCTCAGTCCATTGTGAGGATTCTTTAGATATCCCCCTCCTCTCTGGAATTGCCTTCCTATTCCCATCAAACATTTCCCTTTTGGCTAATTCCTTTTCATCCATAAGAAATCAGCCTTAGCCATTGTTAGGTTCCTAGATGTGTATTTCCATATGATCTCAGAGCACCCTATTCAGTTATTCTCTTAGTATTGGTAACATTGGAAGTTCATTTTAAGTGTGGAACCTGTGCTATCCATCTTTGTAACCCGGCATCTCTCATAATACACTAGAACATTGTCAAAGTGTATTAACATTTAAAGAAAAAGATATTTAGAAATGATTATAATAGCATAAATAACCAACATTTGTAGAATTTGTATTAATACTGGATGCCAAGCACTCTTTTGGGTATAGTTAACATGTATCTTACAAATCAAAAATTAAAAGTTTATCTTTACAATATAATGATGTGGGTTCTATTTAAAAGATGAGAAGACTGAGGCATAGAGAAATTAAGTAATTTGTTTAAGGCCATTTAGAATTGAAATAAAAAAGAAAGCAAAAAATATATAAGAAAATCAGTAAATAGGAGGCAAGGAAAAAGGAAGGGAAAGGGAGATTTCAGCAGCGTGTTGATGAAACTGGAACCTCCGATGCATTCTCCATTGGTTCTACGAGCTGTTCACTGTTTTGTTTTTCACTTTCCTCATGCCATCATCTTCCTCATACCTACACTGAGTTCAAGACCATCATTTTCATCATTCACAATTTTCTGATTGTGTCCTACTTGCTAAGCAAATTCAAAAGAAGAGTATGACAGGGTTGTCTGCTGTCACCTGTTTGTTTAATCTATACACTGAGCTCATCGTGAGAAATGCAGGGCTGGATGAATTACAAGCTGGAATCAAGATAGATGGGAGAAACACCAACAACCTCAGATATGCAGATAATATCACCCTTATGGCAGAAAACTAAGAGGAACTAAGGAGCCTCTTGATGAGAGTGAAGGAGGAGAGTGAAAGAACTGGCTTAAGACTAAATATTAAGCAAGGTCCAACACTGATCAAATCCAGTAGTTTGCTTATTCCACATCTGTATCTGTAGCTGAAGGGAAAAAGTGAACATGGCTAAAGAGGGCTAAGAAAAACAACAACAACAACAACTATGCTTTTACTTTTGGATTCACGATCACTAATCTTGATTGACCATGCCCTTACTCTATTTAGTCTCTCACCTTGCAAATGACTCTCACAGTTTCTATTCTTTCTTCAACCCCCCACAGGTCCTCCAATTTCTCACTCTAAGATGACGATCTTGTTCCAATCACACTGAAACGATAACACTCAGAGAGAAATGCCACACAACCCTTAAAACACATCCACCCAACTTCCAACTCTATCCATATATGTCTTCCTTGTTTTTACTACGAAAGAACTACTTGCAGGTAAGGCTAAGCCCTCCACTTATACTCCAGATGCCATCGCTTCTCACCTGCTCAAGAATAAAGCTCCACTAACCCCTCTTTGGGCCTACCATTGTTGTTTTTTTAACCTGGATTTTTGCCACTAGCTTACAAACATGTGGCCATGTCTCTCAACTAAACAAACAAAAATGAACTTAAAAACCCATTTGACTTCACACTGCCTTCCAACTATGGCTTTTTAAACCAAAAATCCTTGAAAGGTTAGTCCATGCTTGCTGTCCTAAATGCCTCTCATCCTATTTTCTCTTGAACACACTTCAGTTAGGCTTTTTGCCCACAACTCTCCCAAAAGAGCTCAATCAAGGTCACCTATGACTACACATTACCAAATCCAGTGGTGAATTCTCAGTCCTCATTTTAGTTAAACTTTCAACAGTGCTGTGTTGGTTGGTGCTGATCAACCTTTCCTGGTAGAAACATTGCTCCCAGAGAACAGTGCTCTCCTAGTTTTTCTTTTGTTCTCTTGGCAGCTCAACCTCAGAATGCTTTGCTACATCTCCTCATACTCGTGACCTCTAAACCAGAGGTCTTCAAGCTTTTCATTGGTGCCTCTCCTTGCCTGTTCCTAATTTTAGTTGACATCTAAAGATTTTCACCTTAAGTTTACACAGTTGCAAAAGTTATGTGGTAACATATTTTAAATAGGGCCATTTTGCATAGAACCATGACATCACACTGACAAATATATCCAGGGAAATACCAATATTATAGCAATTTTATACACACCTTTATCTATTTTAAAGTACATGAACATGGCTTTCTTTGCAGTAGGAAATGATAAACCCTTCTCTTTTCTCCTCAGACTATTATTTCCATTGCAGTCCCAACACAGAATTTTGCCCTATTGTAATTTTAAGCCATTTATTGTGAATTATACCTTTAGAAAAATTCACGACAAAGATGTACAGCTCAAGAATTTGTCACAATGCAGGCTCATGTAACCAACATTCCAGAGACAAAGTAGAGCATTTACACAGCATAGAAGCTCCCCCACCCCTCCCAATCAAGATCTCTTCTTCCCTTTCCTATATAATCACACATGTTTCTTAATGCTTTGTATGGATCTTTCTTTTTTCACTAGTTCATGCTTCTGTCAGTGACTATTACGTATTATTACTGTGCTCCACATCTCTTCCTCTTTTTCATTGTTTCTGTGTGTGCTCTCTAAGGAACACTATTCACTGCTATGGTGATAGGAGCAGTTTCCTTATAAAAAGGTCACTTAGTTCTTCAACTACATTTCAAGACTCTACACTCCCTAATTAAATGATCCATAATCACAAATTACTTTTAATATTTTAGGTAATAACTGTATTGAGCCCCTCTAATTTTGTGGCAATAAAAAAACTGGAAACCACCTGACATGTATAAAAATTTGTTGTCAGCCATTAAAGTCCAAAGAGACACTAATACTTTCAAATTCCCCCTTGTTTTGAATCCCAAGGTGTTAACACCTGAGGCAATGCAGCATAGGAAGATTCAATATGTGTGAAAAGTATATCATATGTAAAGTGCATAAAGGTAAAATACATATTTTTTTATCCGTGTTGCCTGGCTTGTGGGATCTTAGTCCCCCAACCAGGGATTGAACCTGGGCCAAAACAGTGAAAGCACTGAGTCTAAGAGTCCTTACTACTGGATCGCCAAGGAACTCCTAAGCTGAAATATTTTGAAAGGAGAGGTTGGAAATGAAAATACCCAGGTTGCTCAACTGAAGAATATCAGCTCAGTCAATTCTAGTCATGATTACTTATATCAGTGTTGAGGACAAGGAAAGTGACTTCCTCAAAAGTATCCCAGCCTGAATATTCCTTTGAAAATCTTGTGTATTCCCAGGATACACATAATCCAGTTAGATATCCTCAGGTTATACATTAGAATTTTCAGGATTTTTCCCTTGGACCGTTTTTTTTTTCTTTAATTTTATTTTTAAACTTTACAATATTGTATTCGTTTTGCCAAATATCAAAATGAATCCGCCACAGGTATACCTGTGTTCCCCATCCTGAACCCTCCTCCCTCCTCCCTCCCCATATCCTCTCTCTGGGTCGTCCCAGTACACCAGCCCCAAGCATCCAGTATCGTGCATTGGACCATTTTTTCCTTCTTATATATTCACTTATCCAATCTCATGGCATGACTTTAAATATTACACAGACCCACACAAACACACACACACCATCTCTCAAACCTGTATCTAGAGCCAGGATATCTCTCATAATTCCACAAGGATATAAACAACTTGATATTTGATATCCCCATTTGGATGTCTAGTACACATCTCAAAAGGGTACTTTCAAACATGAAATTCTGATGCCCTTCCCCACCTGAGAACTTATCCTCCTTTAGTCCTGCCTCTCTTAGTATGTTCGAAAATTTATCATTCAAGTTCAGTTCAGTTCAGTTCAGTCTCTCATTCGTGTCTGACTCTTTGCAACCCCATGAACCTCAGCATGCCAGGCCTCCCTGTCCATCACCAACTCCCGGAGTCCACCCAAACCCATCTCCATTGAGTTGATGATGCCATCCAACCATCTCATCCTCTGTCGTCCCCTTCTCCTCCTGCCCTCAATCTTTCCCAGCATCAGCTGGGAAAGTCAGCTCTTTGCATGAGGTGGCCAAAGTACTGGAGTTTCAGCCTCAACATCAGTCCTTCCAATGAAAACCCAGGACTGATCTCCTTTAGAATGGACTGGTTGGATTTCCTTGCAGCCCAAGGGGCTCTCAAGAGTCTTCTCCAACACCACAATTCAAAAACATCAATTCTTTGGTGTTCAGCTTTCTTTATAGTCCAACTCTCACATCTATACATGACCACTGTAAAAACCATAGACTTGACTAGACAGATCTTTGTTGGCAAAGTCATGTCTCTGCTTTTTAATATGCTATCTAGGTTGGTCATAACTTTCCTTCCAAGGAGCAAGTGTCTTTTAATTTCATGGCTGAGTCACCATCTGCAGTGATTTTGGAGCCCAGGAAAATAAAGTCAGCCACTGTTTCCACTGTTTCCCCATCTGTTTGCCATGAAGTGATGGGACCGGATGCCATGATCTTAGTTTTTTGAATGTTGAGCTTTAAGCCAACTTTTCACTCTCCTCTTTCACTTTCATCAAGAGGCTCTTTAGTTCTTCTTCACTTTCTGCCATAAGGGTGGCATCATCTGCATATCTGAGGCTATTGCTATTTCTCCTGGCAATCTTGATCCTTAAGTGACTAAGGCTAAATATTTCTTGCTGCTCCTTGAACACACCATGAATATTCCTGATTCTGATTCTTTGTATTTGTTTCATGTGTATAGAACCTTCTTCCCCTAGAGAACTTTGTGCCCTGTTTCTTCACTTCTTTCCAACATTTGCTCAAATATATCTGATGCTTTCTCTAGTCATTTTAAATACTGCAAGTATCCTCTCACTAATTCCTGAAAAGGCTCTCTTTTCCGGGCTTTAATTTTCTTTAGAGTGCTTATTATCTGACATCCCATAAAGTTTACTTAATTGTTTGTTGTATATCTCTTCCCACTAGACTGTAAGCTTCATGAATGCTGAACTTCTGTTTTTTTAAAAAATATTATTCCACATTCCTAGCATGTAGAAGTGCCTTGGATATGGTAGCCACTCAATAAGTATTTATTGAAGAGTGAATACATTAATCATGGGGTGAGTGCATGTGTAGTTGCTCCGTCATGTCCAACTCTTTACAACCCTTTGGACTGTAGCCCACCAGGGTCCTCAGTTCATGGGATTCTCCAGGCAAGATGCAGGAGTGGGTTGCCATGCCCTTCTCCAGGGGGATCTTCCTTACCCAGGGATCAAACCTGCATCTCCTCTGTGTCCTGCATTGCAGGTGGATTCTTTACCTGCTGAGCCATCAGGGAAGCCCAATCATGGGGTAGAAGTCAACAAAATTACTCAAGCTCTCTGAAACAAGCTTATGGGATGACTTGAAGGTCAAATCAAGCACAAAGCTGATGAAAAGAATATAAGTAGTGAAACAGAAAGAGAACTTATATTACAAGAATACCTGTTTAAAAAAAAGACTGTTTTATAGCAACATAGAAAGAAATGGACATCAAGTCCATTTGAGTCGCTACTGACTGAGAAAATATAAATATTCATGGAACAGTGGCAGTAGGATTTGAACAGCTGACTACTTCCAAGGGAACCACAGTGATGGTGTAAGCATACTGAAGGTGTAAATTCTTACAGATGATTTTTAAAACTCTCTTTATTCTTAATAACATCTTGTATTTGCATAATCAAATTATAAAACATTCACTGGTATCAAAGTTAAAAAAAATAAATGTTGCTTTCTACATTTTTTTTTCAAATTTCATGATCAATTCTGGTTTACTGAATATGATTAACAATGCAAAGCATTTTAGGAAAGAACAGAGTACCAGGGATGAAATATCAATCCTTCCACTGAAATAGAACTGGCATCCTAAATTTATTCTGAATGTGGAAACTAGACTGTCTGAACTTTTAGAGTACGAGAACTTCAGGGAAATTACCTTATTGCATTACAAACCTTTGTTTCATTCCTCATGTCAACTAAGTTGGCATTTGAATATTTGATCAGTAAGAGAACTTGGTATATGTTTTTCTTTAACTTGGTATATTTTGGAATCAAGCATTTTTTTTTTTCTTCTCCTTGTGTAGTTTCTTGGTGCAGAATTTGAAGCACTGGAATTTTTCTTTGTGTGTGTTTGGATCATTGTGACAACCTTCTTTTTTCTAGTTCCAGTGGTGCATTACAGGGCTTGGACTTAATAAAGGCTGAATTTTCCTCCCATCAGGATGTAGTCATAAAATCAATGTGTAAATAGTGACTCACTCTCATTAGTGGGGCAAGATTTCATAATTTTAACAAAGGTTTTCCTAGAAAATCACTCATGCTTTATTATGTATATATCCAGTTGCTGTAAAATTGGCATCCCTTTCTCAGGCCGTCTGGTACTGTCTATCTGAATTCTGGAAGTGCTCCATGCTGTTAACCATGCAGGTAATCTGCAGCATATTCTTCACGCTCCTACCTGTCTCAAAGGTGAACAAGTTAATTCACTTCCTTAAAACTGATTATCACAGTGCATGCAGTGGGTCCTCAAAACACATTTGCTCACTTTATATAAATATGAAAGCTAGAAATTTATTTATTAACATTTTCAGGAAACAGAATTTCCTAATTTTTGTGTAAGGTCAGAATTTCAGATTCTGTGCAGACAGATGGAGTAATCCATTTATGGACCAAGTCACCCTTACAAATTAGGAGGAATGATTTTTTGCAGCACCAAAAAGTCATTGAAAACATTGTTGTATAATGTCTAAAAGTTTTCTTGCTGAAAATTTACTCTTGCAAAATATGTTCTCATCTCTATTTAAAGGTAGGTATTCTGAGGATCTAACTTAGAAAATCTACAGTTTTATTCTTCACATACAGATTCTTTATGGAAATAACATTATAAAATAAAGTGAGATATAAATGATACTTGCTTAAAATTATGTTTACTAAGCCAAAATGGTTTAGGTAAATTATACTTAATTTTAGCTTAGGGAAAACTTACATAACATCCATGAAATAGATTTAGCTGTTTTGTTAAGATTTCCTTATCTTGATTATGAAAAAAATGAACAAATAACTATTCCACTTATCATTAAACAAATAAATCTCTGTCACTGCTGACCATTCAGTTAGGAGACATAGTTCATTTGCTATCACCTTTTCAGTTGGGATCTTGTTACTTTTTAAAGTTCCCTGGAAATCACTGCTTTTTGTATCTACATGGTCCTACTTTTAATCCGCACAACCTATTTCAACAAATTGGATGAAAATTCAACTAGCCTTTTTGTAGATGTATGCAGTAGTAATATCAAATAGAGAATGAGGCAAACAATCTACTTTAAATATTTTTACTTATTAACTAGTTAGTTAAAGATCTACTGTCACACTATCATACATATTCATTGGGTTAAATTCTCCCAGAATTTAAATTAATTTCTTAGATTAAGCATCAAATTTTCATTTGATGCTCATTCTCACAAATGAAATATTTAAAATGTCCTTAAAACACAAAACACTTGATAATCTGTTAAGAAAGTAATAGAAAATTTGGTAAGGAGTGAAGTATATAACATAAGAAACAAAAATAACCCCAGAATTGGTCCATTATTCCAGATCAATGAGTATTTGAGTGTTCAAACAGGCAGGTATCCTAAAACCACAGTAAAAGAGCTATTTGGCTAGATTTGGTGGGAAGGCATTCTTCAAGATGAAAAACTGACAGTTGAAGTGTCTATGGCTTCACAGGTGGTAAGAGTTTCCCTTGAGACTCTCCCTCCCTCCAGACAGCTCTCTGGTTAAGTTGAAAGTGAAAGTGAAAGTTGGTCAGTCGTGTCTGACTCTTCGGGACCCCATGGACTATACAGTCCATGGAATTCTCCAGGCCAGAATACTGGAGTGGGTAGCTTTTCCCTTTTTCAGGGGATCTTCCCGAACCAGGAATCCAACCAGGATCTCCTGCATTGCAGGCAGATTCTTAACCAACCAAGCTACTAGTTAAGGGTCATATATCTTCACTACCGAAGATGAGAACTGAATATAAAGAACTTTGAGTTTAATCCATGGGGGAACGCATTTCCAATCGTTTACATACACTGCTGCTGCTGCTGCTGCTAAGTCATTTCAGTTGTGTCCGACTCTGTGCGACGCCATAGACGGCAGCCCACCAGGCTCCCCCGTCCCTGGGATTCTCCAGTCAAGATCACTGGAGTGGGTTGCCAATTTCTTCTCCAATGCATGAAAGTGAAAAGTGAAAGTGAAAGTGAAGTCGTTCAGTCGTGTCTGACTCTTAGCGACCCCATGGACTGCAGCCTACCAGGCTCCTCCATCCATGGGATTCTCCAGGCAAGAGGACTGGAGTAGGGTGCTATTGCCTTCTCCATTACATACACATATATATACAAAAACACAAAATACATACACACATAAGGAAACGAGGCTCCAAAACAATAAAAGACACAGTCAGATTCAGGAAAACCCATGCTGTTAGAATTATTATACAATACATTCATTGAATGGGTTGAAAAATCTGACAGAGCAAGAATTAAGACAAATGTTAAAAATTTCTCAGAGAAAAACAGCGAGGCAAAAAGAAGAACTATTAAAAAGAACATTTGAAACATAGAAACACACATTCTAAAAAAAATCACACATCAGATTTTCAGAAAGTAAAAAAAGAATAGTAATAAAAATAATAATACTTATTATGTTATAAATGACATATTATAAATACATTTATTATAGCCCAGGGAGTATTCTAACCCTATCAAGGGGGCATTAATAATAACCATCATCATATTATTATTAATACATTTTATATATGGGGAAAGTGAGCAGAAATTGACTAAATAACTTCCCAAAGATTTCATAGCTGGTAAGTGGCAGAGCCAAAAGTCAAATTTAAGCAGCCTAGGATTAGAGTCTGTGCTTTTAATTACTGATATTTAAAAGATAATGACTAAAAATTTTTTAAAAAACTGACAGAAGGCAGAAAACATACATTTTAGATTTGGCAAGTACAATATATTTAAGAATGATTTTAAAAAACACATCACAGTGAAACTACTAAACATCAAAGACAGAAATACAGGAATTTGACAGAAGAATGTGAAGAAGCGGTATATTTAAAATACTGAGGAATAATAACTATTTACCTATAACTATATAGCCTACAAAGCATTGTAAGAAGACATTTTCAGGCAAATAAAACTGAATTACTAAAAAAAAAAAAAAAAAAAAAAATAGAAAAGTGATTCCAGAAGAAAGACATGATTTTCTTAAAAATTGGTGAGCAAAAGAAATTGTAAGCATGTTATAATAACCTTTACATGGAGCGTATTACGAAAAACAACATGAGGAACTTGTGTGCATGCCTATGTGTGTGCGTGTATGAGACTGATTACACTTTGAACACTAAGGTCTTTGAATTGTCTAAAAAAAGAGTAAATACCCTGATGTATTTAGTCTTGTTAAGTAAAATATGAAAGTTAAGAAATAAGTAACCATTTAAAGAAGAGTTAGGAGCATATACCTTCCAATAATAAGGGAGAAAAGGCAGAGAAAGAAAAAAAATTAATAAATGCAAGAGAAGTAAAGAAAGGAGAAGGACAAAAAGCAGCACAACAAAGAAAAAAAACAAAACAAAAACTAAGATGATAAAACTAAATCCATTTTTATCAGGAATAACAAAAAATGTAACAGTTACCACTCTTGCCAAAGGTGGAAAATTTTTTTCCAACATAAACAGAATTACCATTTAGCTTTATTGACCTTTTTCAACATTTCTCATGCAGCAAAATGTTGTTTACAATGTGTGAATCTTTAACCATAAGCATAAGAATAGCTGTAAAAGAAAGAGTGCAAAATAATATAGTAGACAAATAATAATCAGATAAAGCTTGTGTGACTAAGTAAGGATTAAAAGATCAAATCACCAGAAAAATACAATTCTAAACTTACATACATTGAGTATCATAAGTTCAAAATTTATTAAAGCAAGTTTCCACAATTGCAAGAAGAAACATGATATATCAACAAAATTGGCTATTTTAATATACTATTGTTAGCATTGGATAGATCAAGTAGATAAAACAAGCAATAGATAAACTTGATCTAATAGATGTAGAGAGAATATATAAATAAGTTTGATCCAATACAGAACTGGAAAATATTAATTCTTTTCAACACATGAACATTTATAAATTTAATCAATGTCAAAAAGCTATAGGCCACAGAGTAAGTCTTAAATTTCAGGGAACTGGTTTCATTTAGATCACACTCTCTGTTCATTATATATATATATATATTTGTTTTAGTTTGTATATTTAGTTTACATATATATAAACTTCATAGATATAAATGATATATACAAACTAAAAGAAGCATAAATTTCCCATACATTTGGAGGTTAAAAACTTACTCCTGAAACAAAGGTGCAGACTTTTCACAGTAAAGAATTGTCAATAAACATAAAAAAGACTCATGACTCAGTGGTATGCAGTGCAACGCAGGAGATGGAGGTTTGATCCCTGGGTTGGGAAGATCCCCTGGAGGAGGAAATGGCAACTCACTCCAGTATTCTTAACCAGAAAATCCCATGAACAATGGAGCCTGGCAGGCTACAGTTCATGGGGTAGCAAAGAGTTGGACATGACTGATCACAGCCTGGGAATAACAAAGACTCAGCATCATTAAAATTATGAAATGCAAATGAAATCTCCAACGAGATGCCTTTTTAGTCCCAACAGATTGGCATATTTTAAAGAGCCTGACAATCTCGAGTGATCAGGGGAAAGTAAACCTTTCCACAAATCGTATAGGTGGGAATATACTTTGGTACAAGCTTCTCTGGTGGCTCAGAGGTGAAAAAAAATCCTCCTGCCAATGTAGAAGATGTGAGTCAGGAAGATATCCTGGAAAAGGAAATGGAAACCCACTCCAGTAATCTTGCCTGGGAAAAACCATGGATAGAAGAGCTTGGTGGGCTACAGTCCATGGGGTGGCAAAGAGTTGAACATGACTTAGTGACCAAACAATAACAATAAGCACTTTGGAAAGAAACTGGCATTATAAAGTTGAGGACATGCAAACTTTCTAACCCTGTGACTGAACTGAATATAAACCCTTCAGAACTTCTTGCACATATTCCCCAAGGGCACATATAAGAAGATCCTCAATCATGTTTGTAATACCAAAAATGCTGGATATAACCCAAGTGTCCATCAGCAAGAAATGGATAAATTATAGCACCAATATGAATGACTCACATTATTTTGAGCAAATAAAGCAATAATAAAAAATAGTTTTTACCTTTGTTTTCCTATTGGAGTGGTCAACTTTTTGTGATCTACAAGTTTCCCTTGGTCATATTTGGAAGTAGGATTGTTGGAGAAGGAAATGGCAACCCACTCCAGTATTCTTGCCTCGAGAATCCTGTGGACAGAGAAGCTTGCCAGGCTACGGTCGGTCCATGGGGTTGCAAAGAGTTGGACATGACTGAGCAACTATCACTCATTCACTCATTCATTTGGTTTTTTCTCACTGCTTTGTACCAGGGGACTCATTAATAAGAGGATTTAAAACCTAGCTGGGTGGACATCTACCCAGCTCCGGAGGACTTCAGCCTCTCCAGGCTCTTGCCAGCGAGACCAGCAAGGTCTCCCTTTCTTTGAATTCACAGCCCTACGTGTAGCTATTCTCTGACTGCAGGGTGGGGGACCTCCTCCTCTCAGAACTCACCAGTGGCAGAATTCTCATCACACTGTGGACATTACATCACCTCTCCCCTGCCCAGCCCGAGGGAATCTTCCCTATTTTAAAGAGAAGGGCGACATCTCTCTTCTGAGGGTCGTCTCTGGTTTCCTAAAGATGTCAGGTTTTGGACAACAAGTAAAGAGAAACCCTCTTCACTCTGTATCTTAACCTGGTATATGCCATTGTTCTCTTTACCCAGCTGTTGTTAAGATGCATTTGTACAGAGTCCAGAGGCTGGACACCAGTTTCAAATGGGGACTTGCCTCTGGTGTGTTTGTATGTGTGTAGGTCATGCAGATATGTTCCTGTTCTTTCTATGAAGTTGTTATCATTTTGTACTGGGGTCTAACTCTGGGCATCTGATGTTGAGTTTTCTGTTTTTGTTAGAGGAAAGTATGCGATTAAGTCTGTACTCCTTTCTGTGGTTTTTGCCTTTGAAGTTTGAGTAAGCCTCTTTGAAACAGTCTACAATATATTTAAGACTATCAGGGGACTTCCCTGGCAGTCCAAAAGTTAAGATTTCACCTTTCAATGCAGGGGTTTGCTCCCTGGTTGGGGAACTAAGGTCTCACATGCCATGGGGTGCAACCAAAAAAAAAAAAAAAAAAGAATAACTATCTTGTGGGAAATTCCCTGGTGGTCCAGTGATTAAACCTGCATGCTTCCATGCAGGGGGCATGGGTTCAACCCCTGGTCTGGGAACTAAGATCTCCATGCCTCACATGTGGCAAGAAAAAAAAAAGACAATCTTGTGTTGGGGATGAAATATCAGGCTAAAAAAAGAATCTTTCCAGTCTGCACATCTCCTTTTTGGTATGGTCATGACGATTCTCCTGGGACTCTTGGTCTGTAGTGGCTAAAGATTGCAAGCTTCTTCTGTAATGGTGCTTTGGGGCCCAGCCCAGAATCCTGTTAGGACTGAAGGTACTCGGGCCCCAGCTGGAGAATGTGTTGCGTGTTTTTGGCTCACAGTAAAGGCCTCCCCTGGGAATTGCCTGGCCCCAAACTAGCTATTTCCCCCATAGGTAGGCTCCTCTCCAACGACAGCCACAAACCAATGTCTTATCTGTGATTTCTGAAGGTTCATCCCGGTATAAAAGCTTCTCATGGTATAGGCTGAAATCTTTGTTGCAGATGCGTTGAGTTCCAAGTGCTTCTGCTTCTACCCAGTCCTACTGGTCTCATTTCTATGAAGATACTCCTTAATACAGGCAAATTTCTATATCAGAATCTATTTCCTGGAGTACTCTACCTAAGACATCATCTCTCTAATGGACCACCATACCTTCAAAATTTGCCCTTTCAGGTTTTTAGTTATGGTTGTATTATAATATATTGTACAGTTGTATACATTGTATAATAATCTTAAAGACCTAGTAAGATATTCCTATATTTGAGTTTCCTTTACATTACCTAATTTTTTTTCACAATTTCATGTGTTTGGAGGTAGGCACTATTATTCTTCCCATTTTACAGCTGAGTAAATGGGAAATTTATAGAATGGCTTGTCTATTTTCACACACTACACATCCAGGCTAGTCTTCTATTGAGAAATGAGTTAAGAGACAGGAAGTACAGCCCCCAGGCATTTTCCTCAAATATCTCAAAAGGGCCATGAGATGCTGCATCTGATTATGTTTCATTCAAATAAAAGAACCCCAAATAGAGGTCCTTATTACTCATGCAGGAAACTCTTGACTGTAACCTTGTCTCTGAAATAAGGATGGCTGTGATGTTATGCCAGATTTGTTAAACTCTTCCTGCCATTCTGCATCATTTTCTTGGACAGAATAGAATGAGTCTGTCTTTTAGTGTCTCCATCTGTAATATACCAGTCAAAATTCCTTGACATTTGTGTCTGATGCTGTCCCTTCATTTCACTGCTGATTAAAATGTCCTACAACCTTTACAGCCTTTGGTCCTTTTCTCTGGTTTCTTGAGAGAGCAACACAGGGTTTGAAGCTGGTTTTTGAGCTTTCATTAAGTTACCTGGGTTTTGTTGTGTAATGATATTTTGCAAGCATTCTTTTCCTGTTTACTATTTAAAAATCAAATCACTGTACTAACTTATTAATCTCCCTCTATTGATGGACCAGGGACTTCCCTGGTGGCTCAGTTGTAAAGAATCTGCCTGCCAATGCAGGAGACGGGAGTTCAATCCCTGGGTCAGGATGATCCCTTAGAGAAGGAAATGGCAACCCACTCCAGTATTCTTACCTAGATCTCAAGGAAAGAGGAACCTGGCATGCTACAGCCCATGAGGTCTCAAAAGGTCAGACATCACGTAGTGACCAAACAACATTGATGGACCAAAGGCTGTGACTTTTTTTTTTGTACTGCTTTACCAATGATACCACATACATACTTAGACATATTTAATTGGCTTTTTATTAATTTTTAATTAGGTTAGGATCCTAGAAATGGGATACTGTATCAAAAGTTACAAATCCTTTGACTTCCTTGATAAATTTCTTTTCATAGTTTGTTTGTACTTTTTGTCAATTTAAATTTATTTCTACTATCAATATACACAAACAGCTTTTCTAGGAAAAATATGTCAAATTGATATATTCAAATGTTATGTTTTAGAATTTCTATTCAGTGGTTGGTTTTTCTTATTGTCATTTTAGGGCTTTTTATACATTAAGAATGTTTACCTTTTATATATCATTCTTGTATCCAATGTCTTTCCTGTTCTGCAATTTGCCTTTGTTGTGCATTCTGATTAGAATCTCTATATCTGTTTTGTTTCATTGATCCAGATTCAGGTCTTGTGAACAACTATAATTTTTGGGTCATTATAACTTTTTTTTTTTTAATTTAAATGTACTTATTTTAATTGGAGGCTAATTACTTCACAATATTGTATTGGTTTTGCCATACATGAACATGAATCTGCCATGGGTGAACACGTATTCCCCATCCTGAACCCCCTCCCACCTCCATCCCCGTACCATCCCTCTGGGTCATCCCAGTGCATCAGCCCCAAGCTTCCTGTATCCGGCATCGAACCTGGACTGGCGATTCGTTTCTTATACGATATTATACATGTTTCAATACCATTCTCCCAAATCATACCACCCTCTCCCTCTCCCACAGAGTCCAAAAGACTTCTATACATCTGTGTCTCTTTTGCTGTCTCACTTACAGGGTTAACGTTACCATCTTTCTAAATTCCATATATATGCATTAGTATACTGTATTGGTGTTTTTCTTTCTGGCTTACTTCACTCTGTATAATAGGCTCCAGTTTCATCCACCTCATTAGAACTGATTCAAATGTATTCTTTTTAATGGCTGAGTAATACTCCATTGTGTATATGTACCATAGCTTTCTTATCCATTCGTCTGCTGATGGACATCTAGGTTGCTTCCATGTCCTGGCTATTATAAACAGTGCTGTGATGAACACTGGGGTACATGTGTCTCTTTCCCTTCTGGTTTCCTCAGTGTGTATGCCCAGCAGTGGGATTGCTGGGTCATAAGGCAGTTCCATTTCCAGTTTTTTAAGGAATCTCCACACTGTTCTCCATAGTGGCTATACTAGTTTGCATTCCTACCAACGGTGTAAGAGGGTTCCCTTGGGTCATTATAACTTTAGAAGGCATTTTAATATATGGGGTATAAATTGCTACTCATCTTCATCATCAAATTATTCACAATAATTCTTCACAGTTTAAACCTCAAGATAAGCTTCAAATTATTATTATTATTTTTCAAATTATAAAACAACTAAGTTAGGATTTAAATGTTAATATATCTATAAGAATGTGCACCATATTTATAAAATAACAAAGGAATGGGCACAATGCTTGTGTCCATTAATAAGGAAACTGTAATTAATTGATTGAAAGGGTGATATCAATTAATAAAGGAATTTTTAAAGGAGTCTCAGTACATGTAATGAGTATAAGGTATTTATAACTCAGGAAAGAGACAATGTTATTAGGGCAGGTGACTTATGTTCCTAGAGGATAAGGGATTAAACTGGGGGAGGGGGTAAGAACTGATTATGAATTTCTTTGAAAGATAGAAAGAAAGGAAGTTAGTGTGATTTGAAGATTATGGGAAATTGTGAAAGACTTTGAACAAGTGACTGATTTGTTGAAATTAACATTTAATAACAAGAAGAACTAGCACTGTTTATGTCATTGTTATATGCTAGGAATTCTTCCAACTGCTTTATAATTCATGAGAAACTCCATGCACTTGATATTACTTTCACCCCACTCTGCCTCTAGCAAAATGGTGACACAGTGGGTTCAAGTACCTTTTTCAAGGTTGCACAGCTGAAACGTGGCAATATGGCTTCAGAGTTCACATTCATTTATACCTGCAGTGGTAAAGACTTTTCCTCTTCTTTTCCATCACTCCCCAGCAACACCAAACAAGAACAACAAAAATCAAACAAACAAATCTGCTACAAGAAGATTTTTTCCAAGATTTTTTTTTCAAGGTCATTTTCCCCTCTAAGAATTTCCATAGACGAGAGCCCAAGTTCATTTGAGAAATCATCCAAGTCATAGCTATGCTTAAAGGAAAACCAACATAAAAAAGCAAAACCAACCTTTATTGTCTGATTATGCATGATGCAAAGACAGGGATTTCTGAAACTGTACCCAGTGCCCAAGTAAAATCACTTCATGTGTCTCCAAGTGGTTATTCTTGTTTCTTAGAAAATTAGTGTGTACTTATAAATAAAAATCTAAGAACATACTTCATAGAATCTTTTAAAGTGGTGCTGAAAAGCTTAGCTTTGGTAAGACTGTTTCTTAGAAAGGCTCTATTTTTAATATTCTGTATAGTTTACATTATTATTAATACCTCACCATGCTGACAGTTTGTCTTAGTGAAATCTCTCAAAAGACAAATAATGCTTTGAAAATGTGTTGACTAAAAGAAATTTCCAGGAAAAAAAAATGTTACTGTCAAAAGCATCATAAAACTGCTACTAATGGTGGGGGGGGGCAAGTTTAATCTTACAGCATTTGACTTCTAAACCCATATTCTGCATAATTGGTGTCCCAAGTTTTGTTTCAAAGAGAAATTAGTAATAAAATGATATTGCTGAAATTTCAATGATCAATAAAAAGCTAGCTGTCATATAATATCACAAATGAGGTCTGCTGTACTATGCATTAGCCCAATGATCAGGTATAAAACTGGTATGTTTCAGAGGGATTTACAAATTTGAAGAGGTATTTCTATTCAGGGAAGAGGACGATGTGAGAAAACTTTGTGAAACTCATCAGAAGAATATAACGGACAAAATCTTTTATATTGAGGGGTCCCACAGCATTTATAAAACACTTTCAGCATTACTCTCCCAATTCCATAGGTGATGCTCTTAGAATTGCTGTCAGCTTCTCTTTCAGTTTTGACCTTGACACATCAGTCATTACCTGTCTTGCTTTCTCACTTCTTTGAAGGTGTACTCTACAGATCTTTTTTCATTAGCAAACTCACCATGAGCAAAACACATGATTGCCATTGTCAGTCTATGGATAGCCATTTTTCCTCCTCTTTCGTCTTTTGAGTACCCCAAAAAATAACTTCTGACATTAACTCCTTTGCTTAATTCAGGTATCTCTCCATCCACCAGTTGACAAGCATATAGAAGCAGCTATAGCATCCAGAATACAGAATTGGAAGTCAGATTGCTTAAGTCTGTCTCCTAGTTCTATCAATTTTTATTCCTAGGCATGCTAAATTGCTTCAGTTGTATCCAACTCTTTGCTACCCTATGGGCTGTAGCCTGCCAGGCTCCTCTGTACATGGGATTCTCTAGGCAAGAATATTGGAATGGGTTGCCGTGTCCTGTCCAGGGGATCTTTCCAATCCAAGAATCGAACCTGCATCTCTTATGTCTCCTTTGTTGACAGATGCATTCTTTACCACTAGCACCACTTGGGAAGGCCTTTTATTCATATAAACTTGAAGAATGTATTTAACCTCTTTCTTGGCTGTTCTTATCAATAGAACATAAAAATAAATAAACCATCTTTGCGGAGTTGTTTCAATAATTAAAGGGGCTAATTGATAACAATGTTGTTAAGTGCTTCAAAGTAGAGGTAAATGGTGCCATGAGAGCTTAAAACAGGAATTTGACCTAGTCAGGTAAGTCAGAGGCAGAAACCATGGGATGTTCTGCTTAAGAACAAAGCCAAAGAATGAGTTCACATGAACTGGTCAAAAAGGCGAGAATGTGAAAAGCATACATAGTAATGTGTTTGAGAGGAATCAGGATGAGTACAAATAGAGAGGGAAGGTTAGTCACTAAGTTGTGTCCAACTCTTGAGACTCCATGGTTTGTAGCCCACCAGGCTCCTCTGTTCCGGGATTTCCTAGGAAAAAATACTGGAGTGGGTTTCCATTTTCTTCTTTAGGGGATCTTCCTGACCCAGGATTGAACCTGTGTCTCCTGCATTGCAGGTGGATTCTTTACTTGACTGAGCCACCAGGAAAAGCCCATAGACACATTAGGATATTTTAAGAAAAGAATTCAAGAGAAAGACAATGGGAGAGTGCATTAGGATGGTGGTAAAAGAGATGGAGAGAAGTGGATGGATTTAAGATATGTCTAGGAAGGAAAATCTGGAGAAGGAAACGGCAACCCACTCCAGTGTTCTTGCCTGGAAAATCCCAAGGACGGGGGAGCCTGGTGGGCTGCCGTCCATGGGGTTGCACAGAGTCGGACACGACTGAAGCTACTTAGCAGCAGCAGCAGCAGCAGGAAGTAAAATCGCCAGAACGTGGAAGGAATTGTATTGGGAGATGGAGGATGAGGAAGAGGAGGGTGTTATGGATGATTCAGGTCCCAGGCTTGTGAAACCTGTGACTCAAAAGATAGAAAGTCAAGTGTTTGATTTGGGACACTTTGCATTTCAGGCACCTGAAAGGACAAAATCTGAAGGACTCTTTTCATTCGTCATTAACTATTTTTGACAACTTTACAGTCAAATTTAGTCTTTGAAGTCTAGCATTCAATGATTTTTAACAATTCCAAGAGTTTCTACTCTTCCCCTCTCTAAGGTGTCCCGTTCAAGCTAAGCACATCACTGTCTTTGGACATTTGACCTACTCCCTCTCTGTTTCTCCCCACATATTCTTATTTTCTTTCTTTTTGAAATTTTTTAAAACCTCCTTCAAGTAGCCTTTCATAAATAGTCCATCTAATGATGATAAAAATCTGCTTCCAGTTCCATCTATATGCCCAGCACTTTAGTCCTTATTTGTATGCAATTTGAACTAATACATGGCTTTTAAAAAATCATTTTCCTTATTTTATGTGTGTAGTTTTCCTCTTTCTCTATACTGTATATTGCCTCAGATCAAGAATCAAATGTTCTATTTATATTCCACTTGTCCTTTTTTCCCCCTAGAACAATCTGCAAGATTACTGGAACAAACAAAAAATAAATTTGGTCTCTGACCAAGTTTTAAAAGATGGGTGGGAGGAGGTAGGAAAATGACTGACTAATGCTTGGTTTGTTCATTGTCTCAAAGCCACAGAAATCTTTCATCATTATTCCATTTCAAATGTTTTCCCCTTGTGGATGGAATTCATTCAGAAATGCCAAAAGTAACAAGTCAACATGGAATAGTAGAACAAGCATGAGTGTTGGATGCAAACATTAGGTTTTGTTGCTCTCTCACCTTGGACATATCACATAAACTCTCTGAGTCTGAATCTCCTCATTTTCAAAAATGGAATTCTTAATATCTAACCTACATATTCCTTCACAGTCTCATTTGTCCCTTTGCATCCTAGCTTCATCAACTTGCACAAATACATTCACAATCTAAATATGTATTTTCAGTTAAACTTGATTCTGTCTCCTTATATTAGTATTTGCAGAAATCAACATTTTAAATAAATTTAACTTGATCTTAGAAATAATATTAAAACATAATAACTCTCAGAAACTTCTATAAAGGTCAAACAGACACTTTCAATGCCAAAATATTCTAGAACTGGAAAGTGACAAATATATTAGGACACCCACAAAGAAACCTGTTTTCACTTTGGAGTAAATATTTTTTTCTCATGAAAAGATTGCTGAAATAATCTTGCTGAATTTTGCTGAAAAGAATGGAGAAAACTGCCAAAATGTAGAGGAAGTTAAGCAATGTCAGCATGCAATTAAAAATAAATTAGTCATAGCTGTGATCAAGGGGATTTCCAAACTGCATTTGAGAAGATCACAAAAATTAGCATTAAACTATCATTGAAAAGCAAACAAAAAAAAAAATTGCTTAAGTCATTTTAAGTAAGAACTTAAGAATTCAGTGAATATGCAGGGTGATGTTCACTTTTTAAAATCTGTTTCTTCATTTTGATATTTGGCAAAACTAATACAATTATGTAAAGTTTAAAAATAAAATTAAATTAAAAAATAAAAAATAAAATAAAGTCAAAAAAAAAATAAAATCTGTTTCTTCAATCTATACCAAATTAATCAATCTATAAATGAGAAACTTCCATATTCAGTTTATAGAATCATCAACATTGAAAATACATAAGTGTTGAAGTAAACATATTGTCAAAGTTTTAAGGTTTTTCCTAACAAGGCAATAAAATGATCCACACAAAGTTTCTTTAACCCTATAAATAGCAATTTTCCTCCATATTAATATTATATTAACATTGTTTTCCAAATGTATTTTATAGCTCTTAGCAAAAGTTTCAAGTGTGAGAATTGGATTTTAACTTGAAAAACAGCAGAAACATCACTTGGGCAAATTTTGTTGAAATCCAAAAAAATTATAAAAGAGTTCCTCTTGTGAACTTTTTTATTATATATGGTGAAACAGTTTTGGTCTTTATCTGGAGACAGAAGCTGGTGGAAAGTTGGCAGGCACCCTAATCCCATAGTTATCAGGAATGCTGGCTAAGCCTGCCCTTCTTGGCTGCTGGACTCCTCCAAAGCCACATCATCTCGGGGTGTGCTCTGGAAAGGTAAACCCCTGTGTTTGTAGCATTTTCCCAGCCCATCAAGGCACTACTTGCTCAAGGATTTGACTGCCAGATTTAGCCTGTTTTCTCTTTCTTTCTCTTTAAAAATATTATAGTTACTTTAAAATATTGAAGTATAACAGCTTACAATATTGTAATACTGTGTTAGTTACTGTATGTGGAATTTAAAAGAAAATACAAATGAGTCTATATACAAAGCAGACTGACATAGAAACAAATTTATGGTTACCAAAGGGGACTTTCAGTTCAGTCGCTCAGTTGTGTCCAACTCTTTGTGACCCCATGGACTGCAGCACGCCAGGCTTCCCTGTCTATCACTAACCCCCTGGAGATTGCTCAAACTCATGTCCATCAAGTCAGTGACACCATCCAAACATCTCATCCTGTGTCATCCCCTTCTCCTAGTGCCTTCAATCTTTCCCAGCATCAGGGTCTTTTCCAATGAGTCAGCCCTTCATATCAGGTAGCCAAAGTGTTGGAGCTTCTGTATCAGTCCTTCCAATGAATATTCAGGTTCGATTCCTGTTATGATTGACTGGTTTGATCTCCTTGCAGTCCAAGGGACTCTTGAGAGTTCTCCAACACCACAGATCAAAAGCATCAATTTTTTGGCACTTAGCTTTCTTTATGGTCCAACTCTCACATCCATACATGACTACTGGAAAAATCATAACTTTGACTATATAGAACTTTGTTGGCAAAGTAATATCTCTTCTTTTTAGTATGCTGTCTAGATTTGTCATAGCTTTTCTTCCAAGGAGCAAGCATCTTTTAATTTCATGGCTTTAGTCATCATCTGCAGTGATTTTGGAGCCCAGGAAAATAAGGTCTGTCACTGTTTCCCTTTTTTTTCCCATCTACGTACCATGAAGTGATGAGAACAGATTCCATGATCTTAGTTTTTTGAATGTTGAGTTTTAAGCCAGTTTTTTTTTTCACTTTCTTCTTTCATTTTCATCAAGAGCCTCTTTAGTTCTTCTTCACTTTCTGCCATAAGGGTGGTGCATATCTGAGGTTATTGATATTTCTCCTGGCAGTCTTGATTCCAGCTTGTGCTTCATCCACCATGAGCATTTTGCGTGATGTACTCTGCATAGAAGTTAAGTAAGGAGGGTGACAATATACAGCCTTGACCTACTCCTTTTCCAATTTTGAACCAGACTGTTGTTCCATGTCCAGTTCTAACTGTTGCTTCTTGACCTGCATACAGGTTTCTTAGGAGACAGGTAAGGTGGTCTGGTATTTCCATCTCTTTCAGGCAGGTAAGGTGGTCTGGTATTCCTATCTATTTTCCCAAAGAGAAAAGGGGGTGGATAAGTTAGGAGTATAACATTTTTTCTCAAGGGGCTTCCCAGGTGGCTCAGTACTAAAGATTCTGCCTGCCAATGTAAGAGATATGGGTTCAATCCCTGGGTTGGGAAGATCCCCTGGAGAAGGAAAAGGCAACCCACTCCAGTGTTCTTGCCTGGGAAATCCCATGGACAGAGGAGCCTAATGGGCTACAGTCCATGGCGTCGCAAAAGAGTTAGTGACAACTTAGCAACTAAACAACAACAATTTTCTTTCAAGTCTTCAAATTATTAAATGAGGTCTATTCACATTATGAAAGATAATTCATTTTACTCAAAGCATACTGGTTGAACTATAAAGTTCAACTATAAAGTTGGACTATAAAGAAAGCTGAGCACCGAAGAATTGATGCTTTTGAACTGTAGTGTTGGAGAAGACTCTTGAGAGTCCCTTGTACTGCAAGGAGATCCAACCAGTCCATCTTAAAAGAGATCGGTCCTGAGTGTTCATTGGTAGGACTGATTTTAAAGCTGAAACTCCAATACTTTGGCCACCTCATGAGAAGAGTTGACTCATTTGAAAAGACCCGGTTGCTGGGAAAGATTGAGGGCAGGAGGAGAAGGGGATGACAGAGGATGAGATAGTTGGATGGCATCACTGACTCGATGGATGTGAGTCTGAGTGAACTCCGGGAGTTGGTGATGGACAGGGGGGCCTGGAGTGCTGTGATTCATGGGGTCGCAAAGAGTCAGACACGACTGAGAGAATGAACTGAACTGATATTGGTTGAAATGTTAGTGCCTTCTAACAAATACATTTACAGCAACATCTAGGCTGGTATTTGACCCCAAAATCAGATATCATGACCTAGCCAAGTTAACACATTTAATTAACCACCATACCTACGCTGCCACCTCTGCCCACCAAGCTCTTTCTCTCTCTTCTTCTCAACTAAAGTGTCACTTCTCTGTGTGTGCTCATTTGCTCAGTCATGTCTGATTCTTTGTGGCCATTTCCTCCTTTAGTGGATCTTCCTGACCCAGGGTTGAATCTGCATCTCTTGTGTCACCTGCATTGGCAAGTGGGTTCTTGGGTAATCTCCTTCCAAGACTAGGTCATATCCCTCCTTTATATGGTCCCAGAGAGCCCTGTATTTACCCATCAAAGTTGTGATTTAATTCAGAATCATGTGTTTGGCTCTTTCTTCTCATGAGGGCAGAAGACATATCTAATTGTTCACTACTGTGATCACTGGTCCCAGGCACTGTCTTGTACAAGGTGAATGGTCAATCAAAACCAATGAATCAATGAGCATTCTTAAATAGAATTAAATAAAGCATAATTAATGAATGCATGAAATCTCCATGTGTCTACTGAGTGCTATTTATAACATATTTATAACTATCACGTCCCTGTTTCAAATGTTTCATCTGGACTAATTATAAGTAATAGACCAATAACATTTGCTGGATGCTTCCAATAAGACAAGAAGGCACTTTATATTAACTCATTCTATCAGGCAGCTCTTTAGTACCATCTCAGATCCTTTCAGCCTCACTGTGTCCAAGGCTCTTGGCCACAACTTCTGCTCCATTCCTGATAACTGCAAAATCAATTTTTCTGGAACACCCTGAGTTCACTGTGTCTTGCTGCTGCTGCTGCTAAGTCACTTAAGTCGTGTCCGACTCTGTGAGACCCCATAGACCAGCAGCCTAACAGGCTCCACCGTCCCTGGGATTCTCCAGGCAAGAATACTGGAGTGGGTTGCCATTTCCTTCTCCAATGCATGAAAGTGAAAAGTGAAAGTGAAGTCACTCAGTCGTGTCCAACTCAGGTACCCCTGTTACATCTACCTTTTCAGCACCAGGGCTTTTCTTCCTGTGGCTGCTGAGATATAATCATTTTAGGATTCCATACTTGCCCAGACTGGAAATATGGGGGAGATAAAGCACTGAGGAACAAATCTTTGACCGATAGGGGAGACAGAAGAAAAAGTCTCTTCACCTCTCCAATCAACTCTACCTTTCACAGACTGTCCTGAGACATCACAGTTTACAAGGCCCATGGGGGGATGGTCATGTGGCATTGAGTTGACATGTTACTTGGGTCTGGGCAAGGGTCAGTTGCATACCATCCCATTTTCCCTCTCTCCTTTCCTGCTTCCCTCCCCTTTTCCCTCATTCTGGCTTTTGTGGCATTGAACTCTTCAACACTATCTTTTTCTTAAAAATTTTTACTTTTGTATTGGGGTATAGCTGATTAACAAGTGATATTGTGATAGTTTCAGGTGAACAGTGAAGGCACGCAGCCATACATATGCATCTATCCATTCTGCCTCTAATTCCCCTCCCATCCTGGCTGTCGCATAACATTGGGCAGCGTTCCATGCGCTATATAGTAGGTCCTTGTTGGTTATCCATTTTACATCTAACAGTGTGTACATGTAGTCTTGACATATAAGCTTTTGCCTTAGGCTCTGCTTTCTGAAACACGTGGGCTTAAACATTCATTTAACACTCACAGTAGGAGGATAAGAACCAGTTTGTGTCTTAAATGTTCATCTTGGCTGCAGTGTGTTAACAGATAGAAGAGGGAGAAAAGAAGGAGGACTTAGGAATTTATGGCAATGGTCTTAATGAAAGATGATGGTGACTTGGGAAAGAATGACAGCTGTAGAACCGAAAATAGGTGAAAAAGTTTGAAATCTACCTTACTCTTCCTTCCTAGTCCTTTTATGAGCACTGTTACTGTTTCTTTGTTTCTTTACACAATTGCCTATTCAACTGTGAATGGTCTGTCTATAGAACTTGCTAGCTTGTTTCAAAAATGTAGTATCTTTCTGTTGTATGATGTGGCAGAATGGCAAATCCAGAAATTTAGAAAACCATACAAATATGTGTGTGTATATATACACAAATGACCTAATTTCATTTCTTTTTATGGCTGTAGCATTACATTGTATATATATGCATCACTTCTTTATCTATTCAGCTGTTGATGGACATTTGGGTTGTTTCCATGTCTTGGCTGGTGTAAATAGTGCTACAATGAACATTGGGGTACATGTGTCCTTTTGAACCATTGTTTTCTCAGAATATACACCCAGTAGTGTGATTGCTGGCTTATATGGTATTTTTACTTTTAGTTTTTTTTTTTAAGGAAACTGCATCTCCATAGTGGCTGCACCAGTTTACATTCCCACCAACAGTGTAGGAGGGCTCCCTTTTTTCCATACCCACTCCAGCATTTATTGTTTGTAGATTTTTTGATGATGGCCATTCTGACCAGCTTTTTCCTTAATCATCTAAGCCTTAATTTGTCTCATGAAAACTAGCACAATGATACTCTAACATTTGCAAACTTTGGGTTGTGACAGACTATTCCTGGATTAAGCCAGGAGCAGAGGGGTTTAGAGATTCATTTATTTGATTCATTGATTCATTTCCTTTATTCAGCAAATAGCTGCTGTGTTTGCTGTGTGATAGGCATGGTTCTTGGTGTTGGATGTGGCAGGGAGAAAGCAGACACACCTATTGCCCATGGCAATTCATAACACCATGGAAGAGGCAGAAGGTAACAGCAGATGTGAGAAAAGCTAGGAAGATGAAAGTGGGATGGGGGTATGGAGGTGGCAGAAAGCACGTCTTTGGAAGAGTGTCAGATGGAGCTTCCCTGAGGAGATATTTGAGAAGAGACCTGACAAAAGGGAAGGAAGGAGTAATGAGAATAGCTGGGATGTGAGGGTGGGAGTTATTCTGGGTAGAAGTAAAAGCAAATGGACGGGCTGAATGACAATTCTTTTGGCTTCTTTAAAGCAAATCAGGAGATGCAAAGGCATTAGCAAGGGATAAAGACAGAGAGGCCCAAGAATAGGGAAGGGCTTGGTTCAGGGTTTAAATTCAATTTGGTGTTGTTCGAATTTGATTTCTCTTCCTCTATCTTTTGGCTCTATTTCCTCTTTTCTGGTTCAGGTCTCATACAAGCTTCCTTTTCATGGTGTCCAGGTACTTCCACAGCTCCAGCCATCCTGGATTCACCAGAAGGAGAGTCACCCTCTTCCTGGCAGCTCCTGAAAAACCCTTAGACGTTCTGTAATCACACACAGCCACAGTCATCCCTACAGAAGTCACAGGACCAGCAGTTGCCTCTGGGACCTGGACTTTGGCCATGCAACTTGTTCCATTAGGGACTAAAGAGTGAGCTAAGTAAAGAGCAGGAGTGCTCAAGAAGATTAGGGCAATGATGTTCAAAAGAAAAAAAAAGAAACAAGAGAGAGAAAGAAAAAAAGAAATATAGAGCTGTTAATGAAATAAAGTGAACATATATTGGCTGAGCGAAAAAAAAAATCTACTACACAGGAAGAACCATAATAACTTCTATCACCATCACCATCCTCATTAATATTATCAAAAATGGGAGAAAGGCATTGCAATTAAGATTTTATAGCACATCCTTTTGTGTTTATTTTTACTTCAGCTTAACAATTTAGTACACTTTATGTAGTTCTTTTTAATATATGAGCTTATGTTTATCACTATGACAAACTTCTTTTAGAAAAATAATTTTTAATCTTTTTAAAGTTCCTGATTTAAGAATCCTGTCCTTTATTGCTAACTTGAACCAGATGGATCCACCCAATGTGTACAGATAGGATTCTGGTGGGCAAATTTAGCAGATTTCAGCAGCTCTTACTGACTACAGAAGGAACAGCCAGCTTGATCTTACCTCTGTAAGTGCAGGTAATTTAATAAAGTGGACTGTGATTCCCAGGTGGTGCAGTGGTAAATAATCCATCTGACAATGCAGGAGATGCAAGAGATGCAGGTTTGATTCCTGGGTTTTGAAGATCCCCTGGAGTAGGAAATGGCAACCTGCTCCAGTATTCTTGTTTGGAAAATCCCATGAACAGAGGAGTCTGGTGCACTACAGTTCATGGGGTTGTAAAGAGTCAGACATGACTGAATGAGCACTGATAGAAGATATGAGCATGGGGTTAATACATTTTTTCCTTGAAAAAAGGAAAAGGCATATTATAATATAGTTAATAAAGTTCAGTTCAGTCGCTCAGTCATGTCCAACTCTTTGTGACCCCATAAACTGCAGCATGCCAGGATCCTCTGTCCATCACCAACTCCTGGAGTCCACCCAAACCCATGTCCATTGAGTCGGTGATGCCATCCAACTGTCACGCGAGTGTATGTTCCTTAGTTCTTTGTCTCGTCACAACAAAAATTTGGAGAGATGGACATTAAGGCCCTCAGCGTGTCACAGCTCTCGGGTCTTGGACAAACCGTGCTACAGCTCTTAGGCAAATCAGTGTTACAGCTCTATTTTATTTAGAAGATAGCAGGAGAGTGAGAGAGAGAGAGAGAGAGAAAGAAAAGAGTGCATGCACACGGGAGAGAGAGTCCCAGAGAAAGCTCTTTGGCTCCTCCTTTTATATGCTTTTTCCTCCACCTGGGCCTGCCCTATGCAAATTGGGCTTAGCCAGGAGTGCTGTTTGTTCTGCCTGAAGTTTTCACTCTGGTCCTCGGACCTTCCTTTGACCTTGTCTTTTAGCCACCACCATTTTGGACTCCTTTTCCCTATTCTACCTACCTAACACAACCATCTCATCCTCTGTCGTCCCCTTCTCCTCCTGCCCTCAATCTTTCCCAGCATCAGGGTCTTTTCCAATGAGTCAGCTCTTCGCATCAAGTGGCCAAAGTACTGGAGTTTCAGCTTCAACATCAGTCCTTCCAATGAACACCCAGGACTGATCTCCTTTAGGATGGACTGGTTGGATCTCGTTGCAGTCCAGGGGACTCTCAAGAGTCTTCTCCAACACCACAGTTCAAAAGTATCAATTCTTCGGCACTCATCTTTTGAATAAAAATTAGTTTCAATCTGTTAAATAGGTATTAACAACATTTTTTTTCATTAAAAAAAATTTGCCATACATTGACCTGAATCAGCCATATGTGTACATGTGTCACCAACATTTAATTAAAGGTAAAAACTTGCCTCATAGGCCTTAAAATTTGGCAGACCATTGATATTTTTAGTGCCCAATTTAGTTAACTATTCACATACACATGGGAAAAATATCAACCACATAATTCTGTTATGTAAAACCTAACATATATACATGTACCCTGTTTATCAATTTAGTTTTTTTTTTTTTGAGTTGTGCTAGGCTTGGTTTCTTGGAGAAGGAAATGGCAACCCACTCCAGTGTTCTTGCCTGGAGAATCCCAGGGACGGGGGAGCCTGGTGGGCTGCCATCTATGGGGTCGCACAGAGTCGGACACGACTGAAACAACTTAGCAGCAGCAGCAGCAGTAGGCCTGGTTTCTAGATAAAGTTAGCATATTTTAAGCTTTATAATATTCCTGTATGTATAGGTTTACCAACATTAAGAAATGAAACAATTGCTCTCAAAATAATTAAAATATTTTACACCACACATCACATACTGTAAGCAGTGGAAACATTTTAAACCATATTTATAGTTTGGAAAATTGGCCTTTACACAGTGGTTTGGCTCAAAACACAGATTTGCAGGTTTCAGTTTCAAAATAGATATCTGTACTCATGAATTCAACTTCTCCTTCCCCCAATATTATTGAAATTAAGCAAGAAATCTAAAGATAAAAATATGTCTATGTGGTATTGGGAGCAGAATTTCCATCAAAGACCAAGAATCTTTGATAAATTTTTGGACAATGTCAAGCAGTTGGAGGCAAAGGAGCTGTCTTGCCTGTTAGGTAGGTGGGTAGCTTCTCTCCCTGAAGACTGGGAAAATAAATAATAAGAACTAGAGGTGGGAGTTAGCTAGCTAGATAATCTGGAGTGAGTTCTATTTATTAAAGTTCTTTGTACTCGTGACCAGCTACAGCAGACTTCCTCAAACCTTTCTTGATACACAATAAACATGGAGAAACAACACGCAACAGTTGGAATAGTAAGGGATTTTGCTTAAGGCTTAGCTTTATAATAATTTTTATCTTTCCATTCAAAGACGTAATTCAGAATTACTTCTTGGCTACCTTACAGGCTAGAATGGGTCAGAAATCAGTCACCTGCTTTAGAGGACCTGCTAGAAAAGATGAAACATATCCATCCCTGGGCCTTGTGGCCATCTGGATACCCAGGCCAGCAGAATCAAACCACAGAAAACATAAACATTCTCTTCCTCTTTCATAGGGATGAAAGCTTAAACACAATCTCTGAAAAATAAACCACAAATCACAGTACTAGGCCAACATAGACCTCTTGTTTAAGAATATGCAGACAGAGAAAAATTACCAGGTATGTGAAAAGACTCAGTAGTCCAAAAGAAAATAGTGTTGAACAATCAGTACAGATGTGCTCCTGTGAAATGGAATTACTTCATGAAACAAGGAAGAGAAACTCAAAGTTTTTCCATCTTTTATTCACAACAAAGTTAGGGAACAAGGTTAGGAACTGTTCCTAAGGAAAAATATTACTACTACATTTTTTAAAGCAAGCCTCATTCAAATGAGGAAATATAATGTGATTAATGAATCAATTAGTGACTTAGAAAATAAGGTAAAGAAAGTCTCCAGAAGTAAATAAAAATATAAAGTAGGAAAGATAAGTTACTGAGGATAGAGCTCTAAGAAACCAATATATTTATAATACAAATGCCAGGGAGTAAAAGCAAAATAAATGGAAGAGAAACAAAAATCAAAGTAAAAAAAAGAAACTTTCTGAGTAGAAGATAGACTATAATTTTAGGATTAAAAGGGATTATTGAATTTAAAATAAAGTAATGAATAAAAAGTATATAGGTACAGATATGTTTGAGTTTTTCTTCATAATTTCAGAGATGCATATCAAGTTCAAAAAGTGCACGTTGAGATGAGAAAAAAGATATTACCTACAAAAGAGAAAAATCTGGATAATTGCTTTTCTTTAAGACAGTTATAATTAAGCAATATTGATAGAGATTTTAGAAAGAAAGACTGTGACCCCTAAATTTTACTTATTCATAAATAGCAATGCTGAGTTATGTAGCCATAACTTATACATATTTTCAAATTTCCATTCAGTTGTTCAGTTTTTGCCAGGCACATTTCTTAATTTTTCTTGCAATTATGTGTGTTGATGTGACAATTTTCTTCCTATTAGTTCAAATAACTAGAAGTGTTTAAACTCCCAAGAAGTCTTCTTAAAAGAAAGTAGTAACTTTATTTTCACTACTCTGTCTACCTACATTCTTCTGTTTGGAAAGTACATGTGATAACTGGCACTTGAGCAACCATCTTGGATCATGAAAATGCTGTGTACTCCATGGATGGCAAAGTATATAGCCGGGATAACCAATAAATTCATGGAGTTACCAGATCAGGTCTGCACTTCTTATGCCCAGGCTTCTTTTAAGTGAGAGAGAAATAAATGTTAATGTATTTTAAGCAATTTTTCATTTAGATATTTCTCTTGCTGCTAAGTCTCTTCAGTCGTGTCCGATTCTGTGCGATCCCATAGACGGCAGCTCAGGAGGCTCCCCCGTCCCTGGGATTCTTCAGGCAAGAACACTGGAGTGGGTTGCCATTTCCTTCTCCAACGCATGAAAGTGAAAAGTGAAAGGGAAGTCGCTCAGTTGTGTCTGACTCTTTGCAACCCCATGGACTGCAGCCTACCAGGCTCCTCCGTCCATGGGATTTTCCAGGCAAGAGTACTGGAGTGGGGTGCCATTGCCTTCTCCAGATATTTCTCTTAGATGTAGCTAAACTTGATCCAAAACAATATGACATACCAAAAAAAAACAAAAAAACAAAAAAAAACATACACTTGTAAATATTCATAAAATAAAAAATCTGAATATCTTTCATAAAAAGTGTATTTAGAAAATTACCCTGTTCTTCTGATAAATGAATAAAAATAATGATCTGGAATATGGGCAAACTGGTTGTAAAAGAAGTGACCATAGGCAGAGTGAAACTTGGATTGCTGTTATTACTGATTGCCAAATAATTGTTAAAATGGATATAATATAGCTATTTAAAATGTATTAACATATTAAGTTAATACTAATAATCAGGTTGTAAAACTCTAGATTATTCTTCATAAATTGTCAGTATGGAGGAGAGGAAATACAGAACACAAGCCCCTCATCCAAAAAAAGGATAAATGATTTATTCTAAAGTGAATCATTGCTTTGGAAGAAAAATAGAGGCTCACATTTTAAAATGTGATTCTAGAGGCATCCACTGCTGCTGCTGCTGCTAAGTCGCTTCAGTTGTGTCCGACTCTGTGCGACCCCATAGATGGCAGCCCACCAGGCTTCCCCGTCCCTGGGATTCTCCAGGCAAGAACATTGGAGTGGGTTGCCATTTCCTCCTCCAATGCATGCAAGTGAAAAGTGAAAGTGAAGTCGCTCAGTCATGTCCGAGAATGAAAATAAGCAAAGTTTTGATAGCTTACAGTGAACGATGTCAGATTCATGATCTCCAAAGTAGAAGATTTAGCTTCAGGACCAGGGACCAGCCTTTGTTACTCAAGAGCTTTTGTGTAGCAGAGTTTTATTAAAGTGAAAAAGGGACAGAGAAAGGTTCTGACACAGACATCAGAAGGGGGATGGGGAGTGCCCCGCTTGCTAGTCTAAGCAAGGGAGTTATATACTTTTCTAATCAGTTATTACAATAAATCAAAAGAAATCCTCAAGGTTTTAAATATCTTACTAGACCCCACTGCCATAATTTACATTGTATCAGGATTAGCCAGAAGGTTTTCAGGAAGGAGAAACTGTCTTCAAGCAGGATACATTGTTGTTATGTAACCCTTAGTACAGAGCTTAAAATGAGTTGTTTGTTGTGTAATCATCAGTTCCAGGCTTAAAGAAAAAAAAAGAAAACAACCAGGTTTCAGGTGACTAAGGAACATAGAGAAACAAAAGGCATTTGTCCTTCCCTCCTCCTTGGGAATTTCAGAGCCCTATCTCTTCTTTGAGAGCCCCAGACTCCCCTCTCCTCCTCAGGGATCCTGGACTTCCTATCAACCTGCCTAGGAATTGACTCTCTCAGTTTTATGTCTTGGAGAAGGCAATGGCACCCCACTCCAGTACTCTTATCTGGAAAATCCCATGGACAGAGGAGCCTGGTAGGCTACAGTCCATGGGGTCACAAAGAGTCAGACACAAGTGAGTGACTTCCCTTTCACTTTTCACTTTCATGCATTGGAGAAGGAAATGGTAACCCACTCCAGTGTTCTTGCCTGGAGAATCCCAAGCACGGGGGAGCCTGGTGGGCTGCTGTCTATGGGGTCGCACAGAGTCGGACACGACTGAAGTGACTTAGCAGCAGCAGCAGTTTTATGTCTTTGGATACAAGATAAAGCAATGGTAACAGTGGAGGTATAGTAAAGGATAGGATAAGAAAAGAAAACAGTCAAACAGTATAAATAGAAGTATAAAGTGATAGAGTTCATTAATTAGAATTATCTGAAATGTGAATGAGACTAATTTGACTTCAAGTTCAGAAACACATTATGAGTTATTTGATCAAAAGTATAGAATCTGTTGTTTCATTCTTCTGAAAGGCCCAAGAGTCAGAAAATCCCCGGTGCTCATTCTCAAATGAGGAATCACTGATCCTTCATTCTTTCTGTCCACTCTGGAATTTATAAACTTCCCTAATAAAACCTAAAGACAAAGGACTAGGTCAAAAAATAACTAACACTCAAATCTTTATTATCTATATAACATGCACTAATACAACAAAACTCAATAGTTTAAAAGGATTGGGAAAGTCTATGTTGGGTAAACTAAGATAAAAGGAAAAAGAGATAATATGTAAAAAATAAGTAATGATAAAATGCTAAAACTATGTTACTATAATAATACACTGGATATAGTCTGATGGTTAATTTTATATATTAATTTGAGTAAGATCAAATCAGTCAATCTTGAATAATTTTTGGATAATAATAATAAAGGAAACAATAAATATTATTAATAATAAAGGAAATAAATATTATTAATGATAATAAAGGAAATAAACCCTTAATAATTTTTGGAATGACTGATGCTGAAGCTGAAGCTCCAATACTTTGACCACCTGACACGAAGAGCCAACTCATTAGAAAAGCCCCTGATGCTGGGAAAGACTGAAGGCAGGAGGAGAAGGGATGACAGAGGATAAGATGGTTGGATGGCATCACTGACTCAATGGACATGAATCTGAGCAAACTCTGGTAGATAGTAAACGACGGGGACGCCTGGTGTGCTGCAGTCCATGGTGTTGCAAAGAGTCAGACACAACTTAGTGACTGAACAACTTGATGGAGCATAGGGTATCCAGATATTTGATTAAACAACATTATTTCTAGGTGTGTCTGTGAGGATGTTTCTGGATGAGATTAAAATTTGAATTGGAAATTTGAGCAGAGAAATTTGCCCAGACTTCCCTGGTGGCTCAGACGGTAAAGTGTCTGCCTACAGTGTGGGAGACCTGGGTTCAATTTCTGGGTCGGGAAGATCTCCGGGAGAAGGAAATGGCAACCCACTGCAGTATTCTTGCCTGGAAAATCCCATGGACGGTGGAACCTGGTAGGCTACAATCCATGGGGTCGCAAAGAGTCCGATATGACTGAGCAACTTCACTTTCACTTTCAGTGTGGGTGGACCTCATCCAATCAGCCAAAGGAGCACTGAATAGAATAAAAGGCTGAATAAGAAAGAGTTCTCTTTGCCTGAGGGTTTTTGAGCTGAGTCATTGGTCTTCATTGGCCTTCTAGGTTTTCCCAGGTGGTGCAGTGGTAAAAAATCTGTTTCCCTTTGCAGGAGACATGGGTTTGATCCCTGGGTTGGGAAGATCCCCTGGAGTAGGAAATGGAAACCCACTCCAGTATCCTTGCCTGGAGAACTCCATGAACAGGGGAGCCTGGTTGGCTACACTTCATGAGGTCACAAAGAGTTGGACATGACTAAGCGAGCACACACCCATTGGTCTTCTGCATCTGGACTCAGGTTTGTACTGGAACTATACCATCAACTCTCCTGGATGTAGACTTCTCAGCCTTCATAATCATCAGAGCCTATTCCTTTCCAGAAGTGATATATAATACACATAGGTTCTGCTTCTCTAAAAAAAAACCCTGACTAAAACATAAAATAATGTTTATTTCATGATTGCAAAAATGTTGGGACAATAAATTCCTTCTATAGTCCCTCCTCTGACACTTATGATTGACCTTCTCTGCTTCTCTTAAACCTGAGTGTGAACCAGTGATCCAATGAAATGTGAGTGGAATTTGGAGTGTTATTTAGAGGTAGAAACTGTAAAATCAGTCTGATTTTCCAGGTTCCTTTCCTGCTGCTCTGGTAATTGTGGCAGCTGTTAAGGGGGAAGTCTCTGTCAACCTGAATTCCTAAATTATTACATGGTGTCCCCTTAGGACCTCAAACAAAGCCTCTCATATGAATAAAAAAAGGTTTTCTTGTATTAATCTAATAGGATTTGGGATTGTTTTCTTACTGAAAATATAAAAGCCTAGACTTCCCTGGCTTATACTTATTTACATTTTACCTGAACAAATAAAAATTATATGATGATTCAAAAAATACTGACGAAAGTATCAGAAAAATTCAACACCGATACCTGATAAGACCTTACAGTAAAACATGAATAGAAGGATACTTCTGTATTATGATAAAGAAACTCACCAAAGCTAACAGCACACATGAGGTAAAATATTTGATAACTAGGGTTTTCTCCAATAATATTTCATATTTTTCTTAAAGTACTTGTTAGAGTGGTCAGAATAGGTGAGAAGTAATTTGTAAGGTGAAGATATTGTTTTTACATGTGATATATTGACTACTTTGAAAATACTAGAAAAGTCATTGAAAGAGTACATATATGATAATTCAGAAAGATGACTGAATTTTTAAAACTGCAAACTTTAATAGTTTGGCATATTATAGAATATGTAAATTTAGGGTTAAGAGACAACTAAAAAGTCTATCTCTGATCTTCAGGAGATCTCTACATCTCTGAAATTATGTGCAAAATTATTTGTGGGCATTTTATTCAGACAAATTTCCAGAGATTTCATCAGTTCTTCAAGGAATCTGCAAGCTGAAACAATTAAACACAAAACAATATATTGACTTCAATCAGCAGGAGATAAAATAGGGAGGACAGTAACAACAG
This sequence comes from Bubalus bubalis, assembly GCF_019923935.1. Classification (NCBI taxonomy): domain Eukaryota; kingdom Metazoa; phylum Chordata; class Mammalia; order Artiodactyla; family Bovidae; genus Bubalus; species Bubalus bubalis. The sequence goes on from NC_059163.1 coordinate 77,657,456, forward strand.
ATACCTAAAAATTACTTATTTTCAGGATCTGTTTCAGTACAAACAAAATGTTCTAGAATCTTACATAAAGCAAGAAAAGACAAGTGTACATAAATGCATGAATACATTTTTCACTGTAGTGAAGTCAATATTTTAATGATGTACATTCTCCTTCAAAAGAGCAATGATACATGTATACAGATTATACTGTAAAGTTAAAAGACCAATGATGAATTAGGTATTCTATATTGCTGAGAAATATGTGTTATACTGTATGTACTTTGTGTTTGGCATATATAAGTAATATATTATTAGCATAATTAATTAATTAGTATTATACTAATGTTAGCATAATACTATTATTTAATATTATTAGTATAATAGCAGTATCATATTAATTAACTATTGATTAATTATATAATTAATATGCAACATATCGATATAATATATATTATATTTAATTTGTGAAGACATAACTTAGTAAAAGAAAAATCCAAATAGGAAAAAGAGGTATGACTGTAAAAAGAGAATTCATAGAAGAAGAAAAATGCAATAAACATATGGATGTAAGAAACAAGAAAGCAAAGTAGCTAAAGATGTGTGGATACCATTTTTTAGTTTTTATTTTTAGCTTATTTATTTTTAATTGAAGTATAATTGCTTTACAATATTGTGTTGGTTTCTGTGCTACATCAACATGAATGGGATAGCATCTTTTAATGGAAAAGTTCCACCACTATCACCATGCTTCTAATTGTCTATTTCCTATTTCATTTTTCTTCATAGCAAAATCAATTTAGAACATACTATACATATTGTCTAACATAATGTAATATATATATATTCTTTGTTTACTGTCTCTTTCTATTATAATGTAAGTTCCATGAAGAGAGATTGTTACATGATGATTGCTCATTCTCAAAACCTACATAAGAGAAACCCTACTTTATTGTTTGTTTACTTTGACCAAGGAGCTTCCCTTGTGGCTCAGTGGTAAAAGAATCTGCCTGCAATGCAGGAGAACCAGGTTTAATCCCTGGGTCAGGAAGATCCTCTGGAGAAGGAAATAGCAACCCACTCCAGTATTTTTGCCTGGAGAATTCCATGAACAGAGGAGCTGAGCCTGGCAGGCTACAGTCCATGGGGTCGCAAAGAGTTGGACATGACCAAGTGGCTAACGTGCACTTTGACAAAATTCTCTTTAATATATTCTTTTAACATAACACATTATCTCTAATTGCCTTAAATGCAAAAGCACTTGCTCTGGTCCATTTCCAAGAGATCAGGTTTACAATTGTCTTGAGTTGCTTTAGCACTTATGGACCTGTGCTAGCTACTGCTGCTGCTAAGTCGCTTCAGTCTTGTCGGACTCTGTGCGACCCCGTAGACGGCAGCCCACCAGGCTCCCCCGTCCCTGGGATTCTCCAGGCAAGAACACTGGAGTGGGTTGCCATTTCCTTCTCCAATGCATGAAAGTGAAAAGTGAAAGTGAAGTTGCTCAGTCATGTCTGACTTGTAGTGACCCCATGGACTGCAGCCCACCAGGCTCCTCCATCCATGGGACTTTACAGGCAACAGTACTGGAGTGGGGTGCCACTGCCTTCTCCGTTATGGACGTGTAACATATGTTTTATAAAGAGACATCACCATGATTCTGCATTGTTCATCCTGGTTCTGTATGTTTATTTGCTTCCACATGACCCAAACTACAGACTTCCACTTGCAAGTATAGTTCAACAGCACTCAAGGATGTCATCACCCACAGGGGATTAGAATTGACACCACCAAACATTTCTCTGTTCGAGTGCACTGACCATACTGAGTAGGCCTTGGGATTGCTAAATGAAGATTTCACAGGGAAATCACAAATTAGCCTAAAAACCAAATAAGTGGGGCAATTTAAAATACTAAATGGAACTATTTTCCTCCTCAACTTTCTCTTCTCTTACTCCTGTTCCTCCTCTTCTACCTGCTCTTCCTCCTTCTTCCTTTTTTATGATGAACCAGGGAAAATTCTCAAAGTTTGGTTCTGTTGGATTTGGTATGTCAGAGAAAATCACATGGTAAAAAAATCACCGGATTTTCTCTCAGGTTTCTGATAGCTAAACTTACTATTAACAGCAAGCAGAGAAAAATGAAAAACAACAACTTCTCATTTATGGTCCTAAGAAAAGTTTTAAGATCATTCTTCAACTCAGACCATTGCTTTGAATGCAACAAAAGAATTCATAGTAAAAAGCAAATCATTTAATAAGTGGAAATCATTGATTTGACACTAACTACCAATTAATTATTAACAGTTTGTCTTCACATTAAGGATTGCAATAATTAAATTAATGAAAACTGCAATACTTTTTGGAAACCTATAATATTTTTGCTTAATTTTTAACTGCCTGTCTTTGTGGGGTAGATGTTGAAAACTCTTAATTAAAAAGATCAATTGAAAAAAGAAAACCTAAATGCAATGCAGTCCAAGCATCTGCTGATGAACACAAGGCTTGTCATGTGGCCACCACCAGCCTCCCCTAATCTTGCATCACCCTACCATCTTCACTTCAGCCTCAGTCACTATTAACAGCTGAACGTTCTGCAGAAACGCTTTGCTATTCTGTACTTCTGTGCCTTTGCTCAAGGGAACACAATGGCAAGTCATAAGTGTCTGTTTTGAGAACTTCATTACTCCATCAAAGTATTAATGTTACCAAACCGAAGTTTGTGTCCCCAGAGAGGTCAGACAAACTGCAACATTAGTTTGGAGGAGAGAAAGGTTTACTGAAGGACCAACTAAGGAGAACAGGTGGCTCATGGTCAAAACCCCTGGACTCCTAGGTGGTTACTGGGGATAAGTGCTTACAGACAAAACTTGGGGTGAGTGACTTTCTTCTGATTGGCTGCTGGTGAGGTAACAGGGCGGTGCTCCAGGAATCTTGTGTTCAGTCTGAGGTTACCATCCTCCTCTGGATGGGGGCCTTAGCTCCCCCTGAAGAACTCGAAGATACTGTAATGCATTTCCTTCAGGAGGAGCCGGGACATTGCTCTATCACTGTACTATAGTTTCTTGACTGCTTTTCCTTTGTTTCTGCGTTTTCTCACTTTCCTAAATTTTGAGTTTGTTCTTTGGAACTCAGGGAAGTTCACGGAGGCTGAAGGAAGCCAATTGTGTACAAACAAAAAATAGGAGACATGGAAAGGAAAGGATCTTTGTCCTTTTAGTTTAGGGATTCCTAAAAAGACAGCATGCAGGCAGATGTGCCTAGTGGCAAATATTCACTGGAGGCAAATGTGCTAGTATTTTAGTGGCAGGATTTAGCTAGCCATCTAGTCACAGGTCATGAATACCACTGATTTCATAAATAAAACCTCCTCCTTAATGTCCATTATGCTAATTAGCAAAACCTGTGATCTTGTTTAAAAAAAAAAAAAGATAGCTAAATTACTTCAAGTAACTCTGTCTTTAAATTAAATGCCAAGACCCATTCTCAAAATGTTTTCTATATTAGGACAATTGACTGTCCCTAGGATGTGACTGAAAACTAATACACACACATTATACTGACAATGCTGAAGTGATTTTAACAGATTTAAGACAAAGCAAGACAAGAAAATGATGTGTTCATTTTGGGACATGTTTAATTGGAGATAGGAAGTGGGGGTAACTCAGCAAATGTTCAATTATACAGGTTTAATTTCTGGAAAAAAGTTATGGCTCCACATTCAATTTGAATATTACTAGAGTGTGGTACATTTTTCTATGCAGATCAAGCACACTTTTGGCATATGCTGAACTCTTCCGTGGTATGGGGGCTATCTAGAAGGGTCACCAGAATAAAATTTGAGTTCTCAAGAAATTACTGTATATATCATTTCATTCATCCTGTAATTCATTTATTCAATAAGGTTTTCTTTGTTGACTTTGAGTCCAACACTGTAGTAAATACCAAAATTGAATAGCAATGTGAAAGTCAGTCAGTCATGTCTGACTCTTTGCGACCCCATGGAGTATACAGTGCATGATATTCTCCAGGCCAGAATACTGGAGTGGGTAGCCACTCCCTTCTCCAGGGATCTTTCCAACCCAGCGATCAAACCCAGGTCTCTGGCATTGCAAGTGGATTCTTTACCAACTGAGCTACCAGGAAATGGAATAATGAATAGTAATAATTGCTTTTGAAAAGTGTGCAAGACACAAAGAAATACTTTTCCTTATTAAGAAAAGTATAAATACGAATATATAAGTAAAGTGAGAATATCTTTTAGCTATAGAAAAGAAGGAAGTCTTACCATTTGCCACAATGTGGATAAAACTTGAAGGCATTATGATAAGTGGAGTAAGTCAGACAAAGAGAGACAATGTGAACTCACTTATATGTAGAAGCTAAAAACAAAAACATCTGTACAGTCAAAGCTATGGTTTTTCCAGTAGCTTTGTCATGCATGGAGGTGAGAGTTGGACCATAAAGAAGGCTGAACTCTAAAGAATTGATGCTTTTGAACTGTAGTGCTTGAGAAGACTCTTGAGAGTCCCTTAGACTGCAAGGAGATCAAACTAGTTAATCCTAAAGGAAATCAATCCTGAATATTCATTGGAAGGACTGATGCTGAAGCTGTAGCTCCAATACTTTGGCCACCTGATGCAAAGAACTAACTCATTAGAAAAGATCCTGATGCTGGGAAAGATTGAGGGCAGGAGGAGAAGGGGACAACAGAGGACAAGATGATTGGATAGCACTACTGACTCAATGGACATGAGTATGAGCAAGCTTCAGGAGTTGGTGAAGGACAGGAAAGCCTGGTGAGCCACAGTCCATGGGGTCGCAAAGAGACAGACACGGCTGAGCAAATGAACAACAACACAAACACCAAATTTATGGAAATAGAGAATAGAATGATAACTGCCAGGGTTTAAGGGTGGGCTATAGGGGGACATAATGGTTAAAGGGTACAAACTTCCAGTTACAAGATGAATAAGTTCTGGGAATCTAATGTACAGTATGGTGATTATAGTATATCACATATACAATACAATATTATATTGTATACGTGAAAGTTGTTATGAGAATAGAGTTTCAGCATTTTCATCATCAATAATAACAAGTTAATAACAAGTTACATATTAAATAATATTTTTGTGATGAACTTTTCACTATATCCCCAGAGAAGGGAAAGGCTACCCACTCCAGTATTCTGGCCGAGAGAATTTGGACACGACTGAGCGAATTTCACTTAGGGCTTCCCTTGTGGCTCAGAGAGTAAAGCATCTGCCTGCAATGCGGGAGACCTGGGTTCGTCCCTGGGTCGGGAAAATTCCCCTGGGGAAGGAAATGTCAACCCATTCTGGTACTCTTGCCTGGAAAATCCCATGGAAAGAGAAGCCCGGTAGGCTACTGTCCATAGGGTCGCAAAGAGTCGGACATGACTGAGCGACTTCACTTTCACTTTTCACTATATGTGTATATATGTATGTATATTTCAAATCATCACATTGTACACCTTAAACTTACACAATGTTATATGTCAATTATATTTCAGTAAAGCTATAAAATAAAAAATAATAGATTAGTACTATCCATAAAACTAGGGGAATCTAAAGAGCCATGGTCACAATCTGTACCCTAGGTCATGGAATGTAAGCTGGGGGAATTCCACTATGCAGATAATATTTATGACACAAAAGCTTCACTTCCTAAAGTAGCAAGTAGTTGAAGATGAGCCTCCAGCTGCTAGAGTAGAGTAGAAGTTGGGTGAGTGATTAAAATTTTTTCCATATTTAAAAAATTCTAGCAGAAAATTGATCTCTGGGTTTAAAGTAATGGGATTCAGTAATGTATAATGAGGTCTCACCAGAGATTACAAAATTGAGGTGCAAACTTTCCACTTGAAATTGTAAAATTAAAAAAAATTAATGATTTTATATATATTTATGCACATGAACAGGGCTTCCCTGATGTCTCAGAAGGTTAAAGAATTTGCCTGACAATGTAGGAGACATAAGAGATATGCATTCGATCCCTGGGTCAGGAAGATAACCTGAGAAGGGAACCACTACCCACTCCAGTATTCTTGCCTGGAGAATCCCAAAGACAGAGGAATTGGCATGCTGCACAGTCCATGTGGTATCAAAGAGTCATATATGACTGAATGACTAAGCACAAATAGTACACATGCCCATTTTATATATATGCACATATACATTTTCATTCCCTATGTGTGTAAATTTATTATATATTTTTTTATTGGGAATAAAAGAACCAGCCTGTTTTAATTTCTGAAAAACATCTTGAATGCCTTTACAAATGTTACAAAATTGCCAAAACTGTTTTGCCAATCACAGTTTCTTAATTTTATAACTTAAGTGGATGTCGAGGGAAATTTAATCCTTGTGTTTCTGAGTCTTTTATATTTGGCCCATCCTAGGGTTTCATAAGAACCATTTGATGTCTAAAGGGTCTTAGAGATTCTTTTTTCAAGCAGGTTTAAGATTATTTATTCAGAGACAAGCAGTATTTTATCAGCATCAAACAAATGAAATTCAGAAGCCTTAAATTATTTTGAAAATATAAAGACTGATAAATATCATCAATGTATATTTAGCACTTGAGGTTTTATTATGGTCAAAATGTGAATATACCAAAGCAATCTTAGATCACCTTACTTTTTTTTTTAATGTATTTTTTCTTTTTGAGAAAGCAACAGAAACTAGGATTAATAACCATTTGAACAAACACCAAATTGAAACTTACATGGTATGAACTGAATATGGTAAGCAAACATATTTATTCTGGCATCCAAGATCATCTGATCTTTTCTTTAATCAGTAACTACTTCCTGAAGGGTGGCTAGGGAAAACATACGTAGGAGAACTGTAGTTAGCAAAGCAGCAGTCTGTTTGAGTGTTACATTTTGGTTCCCAAATCTAACACATAAAACCCTATGACCTAAGCTGAGACTTGTAAATAATGCATGGGTCCCGGGACAAGCTTGTTAGGTTTGAAGTTTGACTAAATGTGGTCTTAGACTTATGTAATCTCTTGATGACCTCAAATTCTTAAGCTGTAACATATAAGTGATCACAGTTCTTGCTTGTTATGATATCTATGGCCATGAAATTAAAAGACTCTTGCTCCTTGAAAGAAAAGCTGTGACAAATGTAGACAGCATATTAAAAAGCAGAGACATCCCTTTGCTGACAAAGCTCCATATAGTCAAAGCTATGGTTTTTCCAGTAGTCATATACGGATGTGAGAGTTGGACCATAAAGAAGGCTGAGCAGCAAAGAAGTGCTGCTTTTGATCTGTGGTGATGGGGAAGACTCAGAGTCCCTTGGACAACAAGGAGATCAAACCAGTTAATCCTATAGGAAATCAACCATGTATATTCATTGGAAGGACTGATGCTGAAGCTAAAGTTCCAATACTTTGGCTACTTAATACAAAGATTTGACTTATTGGAAAAGACCTGATGCTGGGAAAGATTGAGGAGAAGGGGGCGACAGAGGATGAGATGGTTGGATGGTACCACTGACTCACTGGACATGAGTTTGAGCAAACTTTTGGAGATAACAAAGTTCAGGAAAGCTTGGTGTGCTTCAGTTTATGGGGTCGCAAAGAGTGATGTGACATATTTAGTGACTGAAAAACAACAACAAATTATCTTCAAATGTTATTTATTTATTTGCATGCACTGGGTTTTAGTAGTGGTGACCAGGGATTGAACTCTGGGCAACCTGCCTTGGGAAGGCATAGTCCTAGCCACTGGACCCCTGGAGCAGGGCATGGCACCCCACTCCAGTATTCTTGCCTAGAGAATCCACATGGACAGGGGAGCCTGATGGGCTACCGTACACGGAGTTGCAAAGAGTTGGACATTACTGAAATCACAGCACAGCCACTGGCTAAGTCACTTCAGTCGTGTCCGACTCTATGGGATCATGTCTGACGATCCCATAGACGTCAGCCCACCAGGCTCCCCCGTCCCTGGGATTCCCCAGGCAAGAACACTGCAGTGGGTTGCCATTTCCTTCTCCACTGGACCACCAGGGAATTCCCTATCTAAAAGTATTCTAATATAGGTGCAGTATATTAAAAAATGATGAACACTTGAAAAACGTATTGAAATGTATGCAAATTCTTCTGTTGTTGATAGCATAATCAACATAATATACTTTGTAATTTTAGTTTGTTAATGGTGAATGTCAGAAATAAGTTGTTATCTGAAAATTAGAATAATGAATGTTAGAAATAGACTTTAGTTAATTGAAGTTCTTTTTAAAAATTTATTTATTTTAGATTGAAGGATAATTGCTTTACAATATTGTGCTCGTTTCTGCCGTACATCAACATGACTCAGACATAGGTATACATATGTCCCTGTAAACTGAAGTTTTTAAAGATTCATGGATTGACTTAAATATTTTAAAAATATTACCAGTCATGCTCTGTCTTTTCAGAACAAGGCAGAAACATCTAGGGATACCAGTAGCTTTTACCCTTTGGGGCTAGTGTCCCTATAGTCCATTGGTTTGGGGATTTTTTTAACTGATGCTGACTTTGTTAATGGACCCCTGCCTTTTAAATATGTGGTCATCTGTTTTAAATAATCTATTCCTTCATGTTGGAGTTTGGAGCACATAAAAGGACAAACAAGATGGATTAAACCTGTAGAACAGGTTGAATAAACTGTTCTGTTCCTGCTCAATAATAAATAATTCTTTAATTAATGATTTAATATGTGGCAGATTTTGATTTGTGGTTTACTTTCTTTATAACCTCCTTGTAGAGAGGTTTTGACCAAGTTGCATACTCCTACATCTCACATTGCTACTGTGGAGAATGTCTACCACCAAGAATAAGAGAGTTAGCTTTGCTAACTCTAATAACCAAATTGTCTAAATAACTAAACTCTAAATAACCAAATTGTCTTATTCGAGTTATGATGCAACCTTGTCTGGTTGATATGACAGATAATGAAGTGATCCATGTGAGCATTCAGGACAATTACTGGCATGGAATAAGAGCACTGCATAGAGTTCCTACTGCTGCTGCTACTGCTAAGTCACTTCAGTCGTATCCGACTCTGTGCGACCCCATAGACAGCAGCCCACCAGGCTCCCCCAGCCCTGGGATTCTCCAGGCAAGAACACTGCAGTGGGTTGCCATTTCCTTCTCCAATCCATGAAAGTGAAAAGTGAAAGTGAAGTTGTGCAGTCGTGTCCGACCCTCAGCGACCCCATGGACTGCAGCCTTCCAGGCTCCTCCGTCCTTGGGATTTTCCAGGCAAGAGTACTGGAGTGGGGTGCCATTGCCTTCTCCGAGAGTTGCTACTATCAGGCTCAAATGGTCTGGAACCAAAATACACCATTTGCCTTCTATTTACTCTGATACATGCCTGAGTGTCAGATTTTACCACCAACTACAGATATAGCCTCTTCTTTTTCAGAAAGAACACAAAATTTGTGCCAATGCACCAGCAAAGATGGTCCCAGCCACCCATCTCAGGTCGTCTTCGACCAGGCACAAGCGCACCTCATATGCTTGTCTGTGTAATATATTTAGAAAGCAGAGAATTCTCAGAATAGAAAAGTGGGAGCCAGGGAAAGATTTTATTTCTTTAGCTCTATGAAACTAGTAGGTCCTACAGAGCCTCACAGCATGCCTAATAAATTCCTGAGCCTCTGGAACTTAGGCCCCATGAGAGATTATGAAATTTAACCAATCTATGCTGCCTTCTTGAATCTGGGTTGGCAGAAAGGAGGAAGTTTTTGACTTCCTTTTCTAAAAGCAAAAAAATGGCACTAAAAAGGTTAACATGTATACTCCGTACTTCAAACAGTGGCTTGACTGATATGATTCATTAAATTATATATGTGTGTGTGTGTATGTATATACACACATATGTATGTGTTTTAAACATAAAACACATATATATATATATACATATATGCTGCTGCTAAGTTGCTTCAGTCGTGTCCGACTCTGTGTGACCCCATAGACGGCAGCCCACCGGGCTCCCTTGTCCCTGGGATTCTCCAGGCAAGAACACTGGAGTGGGTTGCCATTTCCTTCGCCAATGCATGAAAGTGAAAAGTGAAAGTGAAGTTGCTCAGTCATGTCTGACTCTTCGCAATCGCATGGACTGCAGCCTACCAGGCTCCTCCATCCATGGGATTTTCCAAGCAAGAGTACTGGAGTGGGGTGCCATTGCCTTCTCCGATATATGTATATATGCATATATAAATATATACATATATATCTTGTGTATCTATATATCTATATACGTTGAAAATATATGGATAAATATAGAAATGTGATTGTTCAATTTTTGGTGGTTTTAATTATTTCATTTCCTTGTGCAAACATCTATATTTTTCCAATGGATGTATATAATTGAAATGATGACAATAAGTCCATAGATAAAATTAGTTTCTTTGTATTATTTTTGCTTTCTTGCTTGGTTGTTTTTTTTTTTTTTTTTTAATGCTCATTCTCCTGAGAAGACCAAATTAAGGCCAGAGCAAGGTTGTATGAATGTGTTTATCAAGATGGCATCTCTTTTCATATAATCAGTGGCCCTTAATGTGATCTGACATTGATTATGAGCTTAGAGCTAGTGGCAAAATGTCTCAGAAAATGGAGGTATTTCAATGTATCAAATAAAGACATCCGTCCTCATTCAAATCTGGCCCAGCACAGGAACTGTCTAGGGCAAGTGGGAGAAGTTTGATAGTCTCAGCTTTTATTCATTTTCAGAGTTTAACCCTGATTCATTTAACCTAAATCAAGAAGCTATTTTTATGATCTGATCATGCATGCTATTCATAAGCAGCAGAGGTACTGCATATCTGTTCCAAGTCAAATTTTGGAAGCACTTATTCTTTTTGAAAGTTACTTTTATTCCTGTGGCATTTCATGGAAAACACTTGTTCCCGCCAACAAGTTATGGATATGTTTTTTAAGACTGAAAAGATTCTTAATATGAGTAAGCTAATTGAATCATGGGAATAAGGGCAATTAAAGAAATTTTGGTTTATAATATAATCATGTAGTTGGAAAGAATTTTGAGAAGTCTACTTCAGCTCTTCTATTTAAGCTAAAGGATACTACCAAGTCTCTCCCACCTCCAACACACACACACACACTCACACGGATATCTGTCCTAGTTTCAGAGCAATTTAGGAAATGCAATATAAGCCCATATGGGGAATTCTACCTTCTAGTAGTTCTTATGATTGTGAAGTTATTTGAATATCTTTTGTTGTCATGAGAATGTCATTTTATTATTATTATTTTGTATTATCATTTGGAATCTGATTCTGGGGCTTCCATGTATTTTCTACTCTTTTATCGATCATTTCCCACAGTTTTCATCCTCTTTTGTATAAGTTAGGAATAGTTATTTATTTCTGCTGTTAAGAGCAACAAAGATGTACCTGAGTTAGCGTTGCAATTCAATGGCTGTATAACGTCAATATGTCTAAGCTGAACTGCCTTTCCCAGAATGCCCTTTTTAGGTATATTTCATTGGAAGCAGGGGATACAGAGAAGATTCTACCCATAGCAGGAGAGAGGAAGGCAGGCAGCAGCCAATTTGTAGGATACATATATTGTTGCTGATCAGCTGACTCCCCTCCTTGGTGTGAAGCAGCAAATTGACCTACTACTGCTCTACTTCCTCCTTGATCTTCCAGTTGTCTTAGTTCTTGGCCAGGTGTGTGTCTATGTGTGTGTGTTCAGCAACTTGGGCAAGGGCCATGTGTCCTCCAAGATACCTATTTGAAGGTCAGTGGCAATAAAAATGCATGCAAGCTTCAGTCCACTGTTGTGGAGTTCCAGATGGTTCTCATGGAGTTGCAGTGGACTGATGACCTTCTTTTCCAGATGGTTTGCCTTAGTAACTTTGGGCTCTGACATTAGATGTGAAGTCAGCCTTGTGGTGACTTCTTAGCCCACACCCACAGTTGGGCAAGCAAATTCCCTGTAATCCATTTCTTAGTATGCATCTCTATATCCTAATTGTTCAGCTTCTTTGGTTGAACCTTGTCTGTTACATGCTAGGGGAAAAAAGCTAAGGATCAAGAATTGAGGTTAAAAATCAAGAATGTCCCTCATTTCTGCCTTTCCTCAGCCTCACTTCAAGCATTTTTTCTCTTTGTATAGCATCCTTGTGCATCTCCAGAAACTATGGTGGAAAATATCTCCCTGAGAGTAGGCAGAATCTTTCAAATGTCCAGCCTCTCATGAGATACTAATTCTATTATTGAGTGTCTGCCTTACGATGTGACAAATTCTAAGACCTCAGGAAACGGACTCTGTTGGACCCATTTGAATCACATAGTCTGGCTTGGAATGATCTGTAGTATCTAGGGAGTCAGGTTGAAAAGGAAGGAAATGGGGTATGTCTGGTGTCAACCATCGTTCCATCGTTCAAACAACTTTGTCAAATGCAACAGGGGCAGGTTAAACAGAATGACTGCTGGGATATCAATGCTACATTCCTGTGGACAGGAAAAATTAGGGATTGAGCTGGGCACTCTTGGATAGGCCTGACAGCTATCAAGACATACTGATTTCATTATCGCTGTGACGTTTGTTTCCGGCTGGTGCCAATTCTGATTAGCTGGTGTCTCTACCATGTAGGTTGTCAAACATTTTCAATATCACCCCTGCCCACAGATTTAACTCAAAATGTTCATCTTGTTAAACATTTGTAGAGATCATAATAAGTTGTTAGTACAATACTGATATGAGGGGAAACAAAGATGAATGAGTCAAGATTGTGGTCTAAGAAGTGTCAGGAGAGACAAACACTTCCAACTTTGAGTATAGCAAGCACTGGATTTAGAGTCAAATATATTCTTTTTATTCTTTACCCAATAATTTGCTATGTTTTAGACCAGGTAACTTTATGGCATAGTAAGTTTGTACAGAAATAGACATCTGCATTCTGAGTTGCTCATTTAATAATCTGAATGATCTTGGGCTAGTTATTTAATCTTTTCAGGGTAAAAATTTATGTCTAAAAAAGAAAGATAGGGTTGTTAAGAATTAAAAAAAGAAAAATATATGAAAGCATAGCAAAACAGCAGCAAGTGACCTTTCATTTTTAATTTAATTGAACTTTTAAAAATCAAGAATGTTGAATGTTTTCAAATTCCTTTTCAGCAACTGGATGTATAATCATAATTTTTATGTTTGGTCATTAATTCAGTCAATTTTGCAAACGGATTGTTCAATATTTAACCAAACTTATATTTGCAGAATTAATCCAGTTTGACTTTTTAAAAAATTATTCTTCCAGATTTAATTAACCAACAATATATTAAATAAAAAATTTTAATCTGTATGTAGTGGGTATGATCTTAATGCACAAATCTATTGTGAAAGAAATATCATAGTTTTTGTTATTTTTAAACCAATTTAATTCCAACTACAAGTGCATATGCCTTAATGTTGGCAGGGAATTCAGTGTCAGTTATTCTTGAGTCTTTGTCCTATTACTAAGATAGTATAAAGTTTCTGGGGTCTTACAAAGTACTAGGCATTGGAGGTAACCCTTTGTAATCAGTCATCTCTGTTCCTCAGTTACTTTCAAGCTATCTATTATTCAGTCCTTGATCCCTATGCTACCATTTTCCTCAGAGGTTTACTGCCTTCTAGAAGATGCCAGAGCACAGAGTTCAGGTCCCTGATGTTTTTAGGGAATTATAAATCTTTCTTTTTCAGCAGTTTGAGGGAATTTCTTTTTTGCTTTCCTGTAAAAAAAAAACTGATCTCCACCATGAAAATACTTAAACTGATCTCTTCAGTGGAGTTTTTGCAAAAGAGGAGAGAGAATTGTTTAAAAATCCTTGAGGCAGCAAATTACAGATCATAACAGCATGGGGTTGAGTGGGGGGAAGAATAGTTACAGAGAAGAGCAACATCATTTGATAACATGAATAATTACATTTTGTATTTCTTCCATGCTTTGTAACAGTTTAAATAGGATAAAAATATCATTTCTTCTCAGAATTTGGAAGAACTTCTTACTAAAACCACCTGAGCTTCATGCCTTTTCAGAGAACATTTCTTTAAAGTGTTTCAGTTTATTACATAGTTATTGGTGTATTCAGATTTTCTTAAAATAACTTTGGTAACCACAGTTTTTCTAGAATTATTATTTATTTCATTAGGGATTATCATATCAGAGAATTATGCATAGTATTGTAATTTTAAAAAATCTTACTTGTTTCTGGGATCATAGTTTTGTCTTATTTCTGCATAATGTTATTTGATTATTTACTTGATCAGACTACTCAGGATTGTGTATTTTGCTATTGCTTTTCAAAGATTCAGCTCTTGGGTTTTTTATTCATTCCAATTTAATTTTTCTAATTTCAAATGTATTAATTTCTGCTTCTTTCATCCTCTTTCCCTAGGTCTTTCCTTTTCTAACTTTGTGGATTGAAGGCTTAGTTTATTTATACCCAGCAACCTTGTTTAATAAGAAATGCACTCAGTTTTGTGCATAGGCCTCAGATGGCAAGAATGGTCATATCCTACATGAAATGTGGCAGGTTATCACTCTAATTGTCTTGTAATCTTATAATAGCTGTTTCATTCTCATTGACCAAAAGGTTTATTTTTTTGTAGTTTTTTAAAATAAAGTATTTAAAACTCACCATTATTTCCTGTTTTTGTTTTATACATACATGTACAAGCACATTTTCACTTAGTTTAACTGGGTTGTGGTCTGCAAAGATATTCTTTGAAATTTTAGTTTTAGAGTTTATATTAAGTATCTTATATTTTAAATATTAAAGACATTTAATTAATACCTACTGTCTCCTTCCTAAAGAATATTCAACAGTGAGGTTGAGTTCAAAACCAGTTCCAGATACTCTTCTGCGATTTGCCCTGAATTTGGTCTATCCATGGTTCAGTCTTGCTTCAGGACCTTCATAAGTGACTCCATTTTTCACTTATGCTCTGGTGGAATGCTGATGCCTCATTTCATGAAACTTTCTTTACATTTTACTCATACAACACTTGACTTTTATTCTCTTTTTATCTCCTTCGCTGTTAGTTTTCAGACATTTCATTAGCTACAGTTTCTCTGTGTATCCCCTTATGGTAGTTTTCACCGGAACTTTTATCTTTGATTCTGTCTCTGACCCTCTCTCTTTTTTTTGCAAATCACATTGTGTTGGCCAAGCTCTTTTATTCCTATAATGTCAGCTATTTATTTTACATTTTCTTATTAGCACCTAAGTCCACCTTTTTTCTAACAATCGCCTATTGAGCATAATCATCAGAACATTGTATGGTTTCCATGAAATTAATAACAAATCAAATATAAGCTAATAATAAAAAATAATTTCTAACACATAATTTCTAGAGTTGAAATATTCTGGAAGACTTCAACTATAAGTATGGGAAAATTTTTTTGATTAATACAACATAACCTATAATAAAGAAATGGAATATGTCTTTCACACAGTAAGTATAATAAAAATTCAAAGAAAGGATAACCTTTGAACTCATTTAGATGTATTGCCATTTATTCTCTATATCTTGTCTCTGCAGTTTTCTCATATTAGGTAACTTTCTTTTTTTTCTGAATTTCTTTCTATTAAATCTTATTATTTTCACCATTAAGTCTAATTTATTCAGTTATAACATATTCTAGAATTGTTTGAAGATATGCCTTAGATTATGAATAAAATACGTAAATGTAATCAAGATTTCAACATTAGCCTCTGTGAAACTTAGCTATATTTCTTATCTTTGAGCTGGTGAGAAAAGTTTTGTTAACATCACTTGTGAAACAATTATGTATCAGCCTAATCAGTATGTAATACCCAAATAAGATATTTCTCTTTAATTAGTTTGAATTTTATAATATACAGTGTTGCATGACAAAATCTTATTAAAATATAAGTAATGAATTTTTTTTTCTTTTTTTAAATCTTCCATGCTTATCAATGAGTCTGGGTGAACTCCGGGAGTTGGTGATGGACAGGGAGGCCTGGCGTGCCGCGATTCATGGGGTCGCAAAGAGTCCGACACGACTGAACGACTGAACTGAACTCAACTGATGCTTATCAATCTTCAACATAATTAGATGAAATTATTAGTCAGAAGTGTTCTTTAGTAAGTTACACTGGCCTTTATGTAGTTTCTAAAGTCCTTTAGATATTTTTGAATTTACTTTAAAAAGCAGTATAACCTGAAGTTTTTTTTTGAATTTGGATTTCTCTGTTCATTTGAGTAAAAACAAAATATATATTTTAACTAAGTAAACAAATTATATTAAGTGTGTTGATATGGTTAACTGATGGGTTATTTATAGAACAAGTATGAGTTATTCTTAAAATAAATCACTTTTAACTTCCAATTTGCCTTCTGAATCTCTTCTTTTTATGGCCAAATAAATTAACAGTCACATTTAATAGCTGACAACTTGGAAGAAGCTGCCAAAAGAAAAAATCAGTTGGTTCTGGTGAAAACTTTGATGATAGCTTGTTACAATAAACATATGACCACTGCAACAATGGAATCTGATATGGTGACCTAATCTCTACTTTAACATTGCACATCTGCTTATTAAAAGCATTGTTTTACTAAGTGCTCCTTTGCTTGCTTGCCAAATGCCCAACTTTATATTTATCACTTAAATCAAGTTGAGCTATCCCAACTAGAAAATTTCTGCCCCACTTCATTGCCTTTACTTTGGAAAGCCCTTTTTTCTCATTTATATTATATAACTCTGGATCACATAGAAGCGATAGTGGCAGCTAGACTTGTTTCGTAATGGTCCAGAGAGAAAAATGCTTTTTGAGCAAAGATTTCAATAAAGGAATATTCAGATTTTGAAATAATCAATTAGTAGCTTATTTTTGCTTACATTTTGTTTCTATTACTTAATTCCCATAGATAGTTGCTGGCTGAGGCTGGAGGAAGGAGATTATGGCTCTAATCCTAATATAATAACTAGGTGGGCAGATTTAGTAGGCAATGTCCTGCAAAAGAGAAAGATCAAAAGCCAGGAAAATTTTCAGTCAAAGGAGATAGAAGCATTGTTTTAAGTTTTTATTTGTTACAATATATTTGCTGCTGCTGCTAAGTCGCTTCAGTCATGTCTGACTCTGTGTGACCCCATAGACGCCAGCCCACCAGGCTCCCCCATCCCTGGGATTCTCCAGGCAAGAACACTGGAGTGGGTTGCCATTTCCTTCTCCAAGGCATGAAAGTGAAAAGTGAAAGTGAAGTTGCTCAGTCGTGCCCGACTCCTAGCGACCCCATGGACTGCAGCCCACCAGGCTCCTCCATCCATGGGATTTCCCAGGCAAGAGTACTGGAGTGGGGTGCCATTGCCTTCTCTGGTTACAATATATTTAAAGGGACATAATTCACAAGGAATTTTTAAGATAACCAAAATGCTCTGTATGCAACTAAGTGATGTATGTATGATAAAATTAATTTGTCCAAATCCATAAACCGTACATCATCGAGAATACACCATAATGGAAAGTATGGACTTTAGGTAATTATGATGTGTTTATGTAGGTTCATAAATTGTAACAAATGTAGCACTCTGGTAGGGAATGCTGATAATGGGGGAGGCTATACTAATCTTAAACTTCCCTAAAATATAGTCTTAAAGATGAATACATAATAACATTTAAGAATCCTTGCTGTAGTATGATAATGATAACAATAGCATAAGAGGATGAGATGGCTGGATGGCATCACTGACTCAATGGACATGAATCTGAGTGAACTCCGGGAGTTGGTGATGGACAGGGAGTCCTGGTGTGCTGCAATTCATGGGGTCGCAAAGAGTCAGACACAACTCAGCGACCGAACTGAACTGAACTGAACTGAAGTTTAGTTTTCTAAGAAATTGCCAAATTGTCTTCCAAAGGAGCTGAACCATTTTGCATTCCCATTAGGAGTGTATGAGTATTCTTGTTGCTCCACAATCTTGTCAGCACTTGATGCTATCAGTGTTATGGATTATGGCTACTACAACAGGTGTGTAGTGACATGTCATTGCACTTCTAATTTGCATTTTCCTGAACCCCACGTCCAAGGTCAGGAGCTGTAGCTGTGCTTCACTGGACTGGCCGTGTGGAGATACCCCCCGTTCAAGGTCAGAAAAACTCCAGTAAGACGGTAGGCACTGGAGCGGCTGTGAGGAGATACCCCATGTCCAGGGGCAAAGGAGAAGCCCTAGCAAGATGGTAGGTGGGGCAGATTAGTGTTTAGAATCAAACCCCATTCCCACCAGAGACATTCAAAGGATCAAACAAACCTTGTGTGCACCAAGACCCAAGGACACAACAGAGACTGAGAACCGTGTTTGAGCATCTCCTGTGGAGGTGCAGGTCGGCAGTGGTCTGCCGCAGGGACAGGGGCTCTGGGCGTGGGTATGGCATACATGCTCTTGGAGGAGGTCACCATTAGCCCTGGTATAGAGCTGCCAGAACTTACATAGTGCTGGGAAATAGACTCTTGGAGGGCACAACAGAACCTCGTGCACCAGGATCCAGGAGAAAGGAACAATTACCCCACAGGAGACTTGCCTGTGGGTGTCGGGAGTCTCCCGTGAAGGCGTGGGTCAGTGGTGGCCCCTGCAGGGTTGGGGACACTGACTATAGCAGTACATGCCTGAGATCTTTTAAGGGAGGTCACCATTATCTTCATTACCTCCAACATAGTTTGAAAAGAAAGAAAGTGAAAGTGAAGTCGCTCAGTCATGTCCGACTCTTTTTGACCCCATAGACTGTACCCTACCAGGCTCCTCCTTCCATGGGATTCTCCAGGCAACTGGAGTGGGTTGCCATTTCCTTCTCCAGGGGATCTTCCCGACCCAGGGATTGAACCCTGGTCTCCTGCATTCCAGGCAGATGCTTTAACCTCTGAGCCACCAGGGAAGCCCCAACATAGTTTGGCCACAGGTAAATAGCAGGGAAGGAACATATTCCACCCATCAAGAGAAAATTGGGTTAAAGATTTACTGAGCATGGCCCTGCCCATCAGAAGAAGACCCAGTAACCCCCTCAGTCAGTCTATCCCATCAGTAAGTTTTCATAAGCCCCTTATCCTTCTCCATCAGAGGGCAGACAGACTGAAAACCACAATCACAGAAAACTAACCAATCTAATCACATGGACCACAGCCTTATCTAACTCAATGAAACTATGAGCCATGCCATGTAGGGCCACCCAAGATGGACAGCTCATGGTGGAGAGTTCTGACAAAATGCGGTCCACTGGAGAAGGGAATGGCAAACCACTTCAGTATTCCTACCTTGAGTATCCCATGAATGGTATGAAAAGGCAAAAAGATAGGACACTGAAAGATGAACTCCCCAGCTTGGTAGGTGCCCAATATGCTACTGGAGATCAGTGGAGAAGTAACTCCAGAAAGAATGAAGAGATGGAGCCAAAGCAAAAACAATACCCAGCTGTGGATGTGACTGGTGATGGTAGCAAGGTCCGATGCTGTAAAGAGCAATATTTCATAGGAACCTGGAATGTCAGGTCCATGAATCAAGCCAAATTGGAAGCGATTGAACAGAATATGGCAAGAGTAAATGCCGACATTCTAGGAATCAGCAAGCCAAAATGGACTGGAATGGGTGAATTTAACTCAGATGACCATTATATCTACTACTGTGGGCAAGAATCCCTTAGAAGAAATGGAATAGCCATCATAGTCAACAAAAGAGTCTGAAATGCAGTGCTTGGATGCAGTCTCAAAAATGACAGAATGATCTCTGTTCTTCTCCAAGGCAAACCATTCAATATCACAGTATTCCAAGCCTATGCCCCAACCAGTAATGCTGAAGAAGCTGAAGTTGAATGGTTCTATGAAGACCTATAAGAACTTCTAGAATTAAGAATCAAAAAAGATGTCCTTTTTATTATAGGGGACTGGAATGCAAAAGTAGGAAGTGAAGAAACACCTGGAGTAACAGGCAATTTGGCCTTGGAGTACAGAATGAAGCTGGGCAAAGGTTAATAGAGTTCTGCCAAGAGAACACACTGGTCATAGCAAACACTCTCTTCCAACAACACAAGAGAAGACTCTACACATGGACATCACCAGATGGTCAACACCAAAATCAGATTGATTATATTCTTTGCAGCCAAAGATGGAGAAGCTCCATACAGTCAGCAAAAACAAGACCAGGAGCTGACTGTGGCTCAGATCGTGAACTCCTTATTGCCAAATTCAGACTTAAATTGAAGAAAGTAGGGAAAACCACTAGACCATTCAGGTATGATGTAAATCAAATCCCTAATGACTATACAGTGGAAGTGAGAAATAGATTTAAGGGACTAGATCTGATAGACAAAATTCCTGAAGAACTATGGATGGAGGTTCTCAACATTGTACAGGAGACAGGGATCAAGACCATCCCCATGGAAAAGAAATGCAAAAAAGCAAAATGGCTGTCTAAGGAGGCCTTACAAATAGCTGTGAAAAGAAGAGAAGCCAAAAGCAAAGGAAAAAAGGAAAGATATACCCATTTGAATGCAGAGTTCGAAAGAATAGCAAGGAGAGATAAGAAAGCCTTCCTCAGTGATCAGCACAAAGAAATAGAGGAAAGCAATAGAAGGGGAAAGATTAGAGATCTCTTCAAGAAAATTAGAGATACCAAGGGAACATTTCATGCAAAGATGGGCTCAATAAAGGACAGAAATGGTATGGACCAAACAGAAGCAGAAGATATTAAGAAGAGGTGGTAAGAATACACAGAAGAAGTGTTCAAAAAAGATCTTCACGACCCAGGTAATCATGATGGTGTGATCACTCACCTAGAGCCAGACATCCTGGAATGTGAAGTCAACAGGGCCTTAGAAAGCATCATTTGAACAAAGCTAGTGGAGGAATTCCAGTTAAGCTATTTCAAATCGTAAAGGATGATGCCATGAAAGTGCTGCACTCAATATGCCAGAAAATTTGGAAAACTCAGCAGTGGCCACAGGACTGGAAAAGGTCTGTTTTCATTTCAATCCCAAAGAAAGGCAATACAAAAGAATGTTCAAACTGCCGCACAATTGCACTCATCTCACACACTAGCAAAATAATGCTCAAAATTCTCCAAGCCAGGCTTCAGAAATATGTGAACTGTGAACTTCCAGTAGTTCAAGCTCGTTTTAGAAAAGGCAGAGGAACCAGAAATCAAACTGCCAACATCCACTGGATCATGGAAAAAGCAAGAGAGTTCCAGAAAAACATCTATTTCTGCTTTATTGACTATGCAAAAGCCTTTGACTGTGTGGATCACAATAAACTGT
This sequence comes from Bubalus bubalis, assembly GCF_019923935.1. Classification (NCBI taxonomy): domain Eukaryota; kingdom Metazoa; phylum Chordata; class Mammalia; order Artiodactyla; family Bovidae; genus Bubalus; species Bubalus bubalis. The sequence continues at coordinate 77,678,721 of NC_059163.1, forward strand.
GGAAAATTCTGAAAGAAATGGGAATACCAAACTACCTGACCTGCCTCCTAAGAAATCTGTATGCAGGTCGGAAAGCAACAGTTAGAACTAGGCATGGAACAACAAACTGGTTCCAAATAGGAAAAGGAGTACATCAAGGCTGTATATTGTCACCCTGCTTATTTAACTTATATGCAGAGTACATCATGTGAAATGCTGAGCTGGATGAAGCACAAGCTGGAATCAAGATTGCCTGAAGAAATATTAATAATCTCAGATATGCAGATGATACCACCCTTATGGTAGAAAGTGAAGAAGAACTAAAGAGCCTCTTGATGAAAGTGAAAGAGGAGAGTGAAAAAGTTGGCTTAAAGCTCAACTTTCAGAAAACTAAGATCATGGCATCTGTTCCCATCACTTCATGACAGGTAGGTGGGGAAACAGTGGAAACAGTGGCTGATTTTATTTTTTGGGGTTCACTACAGATGGTGATTGCAGCCATGAAATAAAAAAGACACTCCTTGGAAGGAAAGCTATGACCAACCTAGACAGCATGTTAAAAAGCAGAGACATTACTTTGCCAACAAAGGTCCGTCTATTCAAGGCTATGGTTTTTCCAGTAGTCATGTATGGATGTGAGAGTTGGATGGTAAAGAAATCTGAGTGCTGAAGAATTGATGCTTTTGAACTGTGGTGTTGGAGAAGACTCTTGAGAGTCCCTTGGACTGCAAGGAGATCCAACCAGTCCATCCTAAAAGAGATCAGCCCTGGGTGTTCAATGGAAGGACTGATGCTGACTCTGAAATCCAATGCCTCCTGATGCGAAGAGCTGACTCATTTGAAAAGACCCCGATGCTGGGAAAAATTGAGGGCGGGAGGAGAAGGGGACGACAGAGGATGAGATGGTTGGGTGGCATCGCCGACTCAAGGATAACAGTTTGAGTAAACTCCGGGAGTCTGTGATGGACAGGGAGGCCTGATGTGCTGCAGTCCATGGGGTCGCAAAGAACGGACATGACTGAGCAACTGATCTGAACTGAAGAGACTTTTATCATAAATCAGTGTTGGATTTTGTCCAACATTTTTTCTTATCTATTAACAATTTCCATGTGATTTTTGTTTTTTCACCTGTGGACGTGATGGTTTACATAGTAACTTGTTTTCAAGTGTTTAATTAGACTTGCATGTTGTCTGCTGTGCTGTGCTCAGTCACTTCAGTCATGTCCAACTCTTTGTCATCCTATGGACTGTAGTATACAAAGCTCATCTGTCTATGGGATTTTCCAGGCCAGAATACTGGAGTGGAAATGTCCTGTCATGTCCTTCTCCAGGGGATTTTTTCAACACAGGGGTTGAACCCACAGCTCCTGCATCTTTTGCACTGCAGGTGGATTCTTTACTGCTGAGCCACCGAGGAAGTCCTGTAATGTCCATAGGCTATGTAATGATGTCCTCAGTTTCATTTCTGGTATTAAAAATTGATAGCCTCTTTTTTCTTCTTATTTAATTTGCCTGAAGTATTATCAATTTTATTGATCTTTACAAAGACCTATGTTTTTATTATTGATTTTCCAGGGTATTTTTAATTTAGAAAGTGGATACTGTTACTGTCATCTCTTAATACAGTAGAATTCATTTGTAGTTTATTTGCTCTTCTCCTCTCCCCATGTAGAGGAGGTAACAAAAGAGTCTGTAAAATAGTCTTGCATACGCCATGTGATTTTATCTGGGTCAACAAAGAATGTTTTGTTGGTCTACAACACGTTTACTTGAGGTAGAACAAGCAAATATTCTATTTTTCACAATACTTGTAAAATTTCTGCCTCAATATAAATCTTGTTGGAGCATAGAGTTCAGCATCCCAACAAATACTAGTGTAAATATGGCTTAGTTGATTTGTCTTTGCAACAGATACAAAATATTTCCTATGGACAGAATACTTATTTCTCTCCTAAATTCAAAAGTTAGAGCCTAAATCCCCTATTTGATAATATTTGATGTGGGGCTCTGGAAGGTGATTAGGTCATGCAGGTGGAGATCAGATGAATAGGATTACTGCCCTTCTAAGAGAGACTCTCGGAGAAGGCACTGGCACCCCACTCCAGTACTCTTGCCTGGAAAATCCCATGGACGGAGGAGCCTGGTAGGCTGCAATCCATGGGGGTCGCAAAGAGTCGGACACAACTGAGCGACTTCACTTTCACTCTTCACTTTCATGTATTGGAGAAGGAAATGGCAACCCACTCCAGTGTTCTTGCCTCGAGAATCCCAGGGACAGGGGAGCCTGGTGGGCTGCCGTCTTTGGGGTTGCACAGAGTTGGACACGACTGAAGTGACTTAGCAGCAGCAGCAGCAAGAGAGACTCTGGTCTCTTGTTCCCCTTAAAGCATATGAGGACACAGGGAGAAGATGGTTTTCTGTGAATTAGGAAGTAGGCTCTCACTAGACATCAAATCTGCTGGTGTCCTGTCTTTGGACTTACAGCCTCCAGAACTATGAGAAATAAATATTTGTTATTTAAACAACCCGATCTACATTTTTGGTGGGTTTGTTTGTTTGTTGTTGATATAGTAGCCTGAATGGACTAAAGACAATACCAGAAAAATTGTTTTTAATCCTACTGCAATATTTCTAATTGGCCTAAGGAAAAAAATTATATGTTTTTGATTCTGTTTCCTAGTACATGATTTCTTTTGCTTTCTTTTTTTTTTTTTTTTTTGCATCAGATCCTTTAATGTCATAAAGGTTCCATCTCATAATTAAATATGTATCCAGCAGTTAATGTTTTCAGTATACCTGGCAGATATTGCTAGTTATTCGTTTGAACAAGACTGTGAAGTAAGTTACCACTGAGTTGAGAGCATCATATTTTAGATGAAGGAGATGAAGTTTATGGAGAAATTGCCCAAGGTCATTTAATATATTAATGGCAGATATAGAATTAGAATTCTGTGTTCAGTGTCTCTGCTTTCACAAAATCGATGGATTTGAGTTGAATGTTGCCTTAAATGAAGAAAGAAGTTTCAAGGAAGGGGCATGTGGATCTAGCCTGAGGAATAGCACTTTAGCAATCTAGTGGCTATGATTTTAGGAATACATTTGTCTCTTATTCTGACATGGTTGTCTTTATCATGCTACTTAATTTCTATTGTTAACAATTTTACCAGGAAGAGATCTTATGTAAGATAGAGGAGATGTAAATAGCCAATAGAGTAAGTAAGCTCCCTCTTGCAAGCAAAAACTGAGTGAAATAAAGAAGCATTTGCAATGATGGTGTATTAAATGCAGACCCACTTCTCATTTCAACTTTTGTTAGTGATAAGCTCTCAATTCTCAAACAATCTACAAATTTATTCAACTAGAGTATTAAATGGAGTACATATCAGATCATTATATATAGGACTGCACATATAGAACTCCTTAAAAGACTATCACTTTACTATATTAATTCCTAGTTTTGGGGGGCAGATATATAAAGCATAATATCAAAGAAAACAGAACACTACTAGAATCTGTATTTCTATTTTTGCTCAGAATTTTGTTAATTTTCATTGATTCATTATAGTAATGTGCATTAAATTAATTAGCTGCAACAGAAACTTTGAATAATTCAAAGAGGCACTTTAGGAAAATTGCATTTTTTTTTTCCAGCTGGCTACATCATAAGTTTGTTATGATGAATAGTAGTGAGGCAGCTGTTTGGATTGATTTATTGCTCTTACATAAAAAATTCATATTATAATTTTTAGCAGAAATAAGACTATTTATAGCAATTACCTTTTTCAAAGACATCATTGCAGAGACGCAAGGGAATCCATAGTAGTATTGGTTATTCTGAACCTTAGAAGAGAACATGTACTACAGGATCAAAAGGAAGTAAGAATCAAAGCTATACTATTCAAGCCAGCTTCTTGGAACTGTTAGAAATGTGTTGAATCCAAGAACACTTTTTGTTCTTGTTTTTACTATGATTTTTGACTAGAAGCTCTTTTTGGAAAATGTTAATTTTCTTAATGTCCTTCCAATTAGTCTTTTGTTTTCAATTTTTCCCATTAGCAAACTCAGTGGAAAATAATTTCTCAGTATGCTGATTTTTATGTTTGCTCTTGCTCTCCCCACCCCATTCTCCAATTCCAACCGTGCACTCATCAGATCTCCCTTCTCTGTTGGTATCTGCATTCCTCTTTGACCTGGGATTATAACTTCTATAGACGGCCTCACTTGATTTTGTAGCCCTTTTGGGCCATGAATTTAGACCTCTGTCCTCTAGACATTCCCCATGGTCAAGACTTTCATAGCTCTTTCAAGCCAACTGCTTTTGAAAGGTGGGTGATTTTGCAAAATCAATGCATTCTATGAGTTTTGTTGTTAAACATCTTACTTGGTTGGGGGAAATGTGTGAAATGCCTGACAATTGATGCAGCATTATTTAAATCCACAGTTCTGGTGCTGGCAGAAGTGTATATGGATGGTAAACACATATCTGGAGAATGTATTAAGTCCTATTGGGAAAAGTCCCTGCTTTACCCACCAGATGGCTATCTGGTCCCCTGAGGATGGTGTCATATAAGGATTTAGATCTGGATTCATCTTTTGGCTGAGCAAATAGACCTGTACACATGCTCCAATATTGTATTGTTATCATAGCCAGTGTACTTGGCCTTTGGAAAATGTGGTAATAACTGAAGAGTGAATCAAAATATCTATGGGACAGGACATCTTCACAATGAAGATGTGACTTCACATCTAATTTCTGACTTCACAATGAATACTTCCTTTTGCTTCAGATCAGTCTGGCTAGAGATTTACCAATTTTATTGAATTTTTCAAAGATGTATCTTTGGATGGTTTTACAGATTTTCTGTATTATTGTCTCTTTTATTGATTTTCACTATGATAGCAATTATTTCTTTATATTTACTTTGGGCTTAATTTGCTCTTCCTTTTTTTATTCCAGTAAAATATGGATTCATTGATTATATATTTTTTACTTTTCGAATATAGGACTTTAGTGCTATAAATTTATAAGCACAACTTTAGTTATGTCCCACAAATTTTTATATGTTGGATTTTTATTTTTACTTATTTCAATAAATGTATATACTGAAATTTTAAATTGGAAAATAATTGTTTTACAGTGTTCTGTTGGTTTCTGCCACACAACAACACAAATCAGCCATGCTGTCCTGTGCTGTGCTTAGTCGCTCGGTCATGTCTGATTCACTGTGGCCCCATGGACTGTAGTCTGCCAGGCTGCTCTGTCTGTGGGGTTTCTTCAGGCAAGAATACTGGAGTCAGTTGCATGCCCTTCTCCAGGGGATCTTTCCAAGCCAGGGATCGAACCCCATGTCTCCCTCACTGCAGGTGAGTTCTTTACCATCTGAGCCACCAGGAAACCTCAAGAATACTGGAGTGGGTAGCCTATTCCTTCTCCAGGAGAACTTCCCAGCCCAGGAATCGAACCAGGGTCTCCTGCATCGCAGGTGGATTCTTTACCAGCTGAGCTACCATATGTATACCCTCTCTCTCTTGAGCCTCCCTCCCACCCCATCGCCATCCCACTCCTCTAAGTGTGACAGAGTGCTGAGCTGAGCTTCCAGTGTTTCCTTTTAATATGTCCTTGATCCCAGAGTTGTTTAGGAAGGCATATTTTGGCTTCAAAATTTAGCTTCCAGATACCTTTGTGTTTTTATTACAAACCTATTTCCACTGTGGACAGAAACCATAGTTTGTTTGTTTAGAAACTTTTTAATTTTATTAATTTCGAATCTTTTTATTTTGTGGCCTATATTATGGGCTTTCTTGGTAACTGTTTTCTGTGTACTTTAATACAATGTTTATTCTACTATCATTAGACTGAGAGAGCTATCAATGTCATTTAAATAAAATTGGTTATAATGCTATTCAGCCTTCTATATTTTTACTGTTTTTCTGTCTGTTCATTCTATTTGTTATTGGAGAAGTACTCATTTTAATAAGAGCTAAAATCCAACTCTTAGTGTGGATTTACCTATTCCTCCTGGAAGTTGTACTAAAAAGCTATTATAATTAGTGGAGCTATTACATGTTCCTATGGATGAATTAACTTCTTTGTTAGATGAGATGCTCCCTTTATCCTTGGCTATATTCTTTACTATTTTTACTATTATAATTTACTATATTTAATATAAATGTTGCTAAACCACCTTTAAAAAGTTGTTAATGTAGCATATCTATTAATGTATTTTTTTCTTTATTCTCTTCATTGCTTTATATTTAAAGTATGTTTCTTATAGGCAACATACGGTTTAAATGTTTTTAAAAACAATCTGACAATCTCTGTTTTATTTGGAATGTTTAGACCATTTACATTTGATTTGATTACTTGTATGGTTGGCTTTAAATTTACTATCTTGTCCAAGTCAAGGGGATCTCTGGGCAGCACGGAAATTCTGCTGCCATTTATTCCTCCTCTTTCAAGGATGACCATCTTTCATTGCTGATGGGCAATATTTTGAAATCTGTTGCTTGGTATGTTTTCAGCCAGCTTTTCACTGATTTTAGATGTGAAGGTAAATCTAGTCTCTGTTACTAATTTCAATTGAATGAGATAACAATCAATTAATAATGAGAAGTTTAGTTCTCATAGACCTGTGATCAGATATTCAATATTAAAAACAGCCCAACTGCCAGGGTGAAATTGATGTTCAAATACATGTGAATATTTGGCAGAAAAGTATAAATGGTTGTTTTACAAAACTATAGAATTGGGCACAGTCATGTTCCTTTTTTATATTTTTCCAGAAGTTCCCTGTAACTTCTTTGTATCAAACAACTGCTTTTGCTGCCATCAGTTCAGTTCAGTTCAGTCACTCAGTTGTGTCCGACTCTTTATGACCCCATGGACTGCAGCATGCCAGCCCTCCCTGTCCATCACAAACTCCCAGAGTTTACTCAAACTCATGTCCATTGAGTCGGTGATGCCATCCAACCATCTCATCCTCTGTCATCCCCTTCTCCTCCAGCCCTCAACCTTTCCCAGCATCAGGGTCTTTTCAAATGAGTCTGCTCTTCACATCAGGTAGCCAAAGTATTGGGGTTTCAGCTTCAACATCAGTCCTTTGCTGGCCTAGGACCCCTAATTGTGGCAGTTTGCACTGCAGCATAGACCTACTGATTTTATTCAGGCTCCAATCTAAAGTCTTAGGACATCTCATGAATTAGCCAGTGAATTAATCAGATCATACTTAAATGCAGTATATTTTACTTTCATAATTTTAAAAGGCTCAACCAGTTTTGTGTCTATTAAAAGTAGGTGGTACATGTTTCAGTAATTTATATTTCACTTTAGAAGAAATATCCTGTCCTATCTCAGACCATTAAGACTTTATAGATCTATCAGTATGACAGACTTAGGCTCTTGAGATTTTACAAGGTTTATCTTTCAACCCTTGGTACATATGTCTTAATAAGGCATCTAGTATATGCCACTTCCTACTTATAGACCCAATTAACATAAGGTCATCAGTTTTAGGGGACAGAAAATGATTAAGTTCTCCCAAGTTTATATTATGAAAGGCAGTATGAAACTTGACTAGATGGTGTATATGAATTTCTATCCTTGCTTTGTGAAGGCAAATTGCTTATAAGTGTTTTTCATGATAGGGATTGGGGAAAAATTATCTAAGTCAGTGTTTCTCTAATAGGAAAATGCAAAAGAATCATCTTAAAGACTTGATAAAACAGAGATATGGGGGCCCCGCTTCTAGAGTTTCTGACTTAGTCTATGGGGAATGGGATTCAAGAATGTGCATATTTAATGAGTTTGTAGGTGATACTGATGCTGCTGATCTAAGAACTACACTTTAAACCATCCAAGCGACAGGGGTCACATTGATTTTCTCCAGGAAAGATTTTATATCTGAAAACAGAGCTGCTATTATAAATTATAATAATTTATTATAAATTAATGCCTGATTTTCTTTGTAATGATCCATAGTCAATCTTCTAGACTGGGTTTCCATCAGCAAAAAATGTGATTTAACTGGGCATGTATTAAGAATTCCTGTACCCCTTACTACACATATTCTTCTAGTATATGATGGTGATACTGTTCTGTATTATCCCTAGTGATGGAGCATTGTTTTTGATTTGCTGTCTTGGCCATAGATGAACAATTAGAAGCTTTCACTTGCTTCATCCTAATGTAAATAACTCACAAATAACCCTTAAGATAGGTCAGTGGTCCCCTTAGGCTCACTCTGAGATGAGTCAAGTCAGGATTACATCTGTAATCTGACCTCAATAAATGCCTGCCAGTAGGGTACCAGGAAATGGCAACCCACTCCAGTACTCTTGCCTGGAAAATCCCATGGAAGAAGGAGCGTGGTAGGCTACAGTCCATGGGGTCGCCAAGAGTCGAACACGTCTGAGCAACTTCACTTTCACTTTCAGGGTACCAGGATGCATTTAGAGTTTCTAGGGATTAATAGCAATTCTGAGCCTTTACTTAATAATCCCTAACCCCCCAGAAGTTCTGAGTGTTTCCCTTTCACCATTGCATAACCTGGTTAACAGATAGAAGTCATGAAGAGAAGGTTTGGGTAATACACGATATTCCTCAATGGCTACGTTGCTGATTCTTTCTCAAAGGAAGCCAACTTTCACTTCAACAAAGGTACTTTAGGCATGTGTATTGACTTAGACCTTGGAACTGGATAAGAGGCTATGAATTCCCATTATGATGACATGAATTTGATTTCCAACACCTAGAAAGGTTTGAAAATTAGATTTTCAAGGCCCAGAAATTTTCTGTTTTTATATATTAAGACATACCTCACTAGTCTGTTCATTTATTTCATTCTGAGGGACCCATTGGTTAAAAAGCCACTGACAGATTAATGCAGATCAGAACACTATGATCAACTCAACACTTGCCCTATTAATGTGATTTTAAACCCCTTGTTTCTGATGGTTAATCCCTTTGATCTGGTCTCTACTACACTGGCAGGCCATTTTTCTACCGTACTATTGAACAATTTGTATTGCAGCATCTTCCACCTTCAGTCATCTTTGGCCCATAGGACACATTCAAACACACAGAGAATTTCAAAATTGCTTTGGTAAGTGGAGTGTCCTCCAGGCTCTTTCAGGGTGTTTGGCAGAGGGGAATTGAGGTGGTTACACATAATAAATCTGCTCTTATAGTCCCATAACCCTAAACCTCAGATTCTGTCTTCATTGTCAGTGATTTTCCACTCAGGTTGCACATTAGAATTACCTGGAGAGTTTCAGAAAACCTAATGTCCAGGATATATCCCAGAATGTTAAAATCAGGCTCCATCTGGGTGGAACCAAGAGATTAATTCTTTTAATGCTTCTTTGGTGATTCTAATGTACATCGAAGGTTGACAGCCACTGCCCTATGTCAGAGAATTTCTAGCATTGGCTCCTCACTAACTGTAAGCCAATGTTGAACCCAAACTTCAGTTAGCAAGACTTTTGGATGTGAACAACCCTCTTTGGGTACTTAAACCGCAAGTCATTACCTTTCAAATCTCAGCTGAGTACACCTAGAATTTGCAGATTCAAAATTCTTGTCCTTTGCCTATATTTGCCCAAAGGTCCTTGGGTCTTACTCTTTTTCCATGAGTACTCTTATCTTAGCATAACATATGGCTGGGTTTTTCATTTAGTGGGCTTTAACCACTGTACAATTACATTCAGTCCTCGGGCTTGATTCTCATTCATACCTTCCCTTTGGCTACTGGACATAAGAGATTCTTTTAAGTTTCCATAGAAGCTTTCTGATTTTTCATTCATGTTCTGAAGCAGACCTTCATTATTTTTGGTCCTTTTCTCTTGCTACAATCTTTGTAATAACCACTGTTGCCATAGTGACTAAGTGCCACAGACACTTGATCTCCCAACGCCTTCATTGCATCTGTACTTCATCTTATGCCACCACCAGTGATTATTCGGCTAATCACAATGTCACAGCACGCCAGAGATTATCAGTGTCCCATTTCCTGAAGCAAAGAAGTTATCTGTGAGAGTCTCAAATATTCTACCTACCCATTCCAGGACCTATTTTAAGGGTGTTTCCTGGGGCCACTTCTTGTGCCAATTACTGAATTACTGAAGATCCTGACAGGAAACAGATGGTACATTCAAATGGTCTGATTAAGGAGAATTTAATAAAAAGCTATTTATAGAAGTGCAAATAGGAATAAGAGAAACCAAAATCAAAAAGAGTTGGTAAAGCACCCTGGAGCTAGCAGAGGTTGGGAGCTTTTAGTATCCCTAGGTGTGAACAGTACTTTCCTTCCATCTTCTGTTGTTATCTTCCACTGGACAAACTCAGCCACGGTAACTTGCTGCCCAGCTGGTGAGGGGTGTACTAATAGCTGATGCATCACATAAAACAAAAACAAAAAACAACAGCAGCAAAAAAGAAAACATATAGAAAGACAGGGGGAAATGTAAGGTAGGTCTAGAAACATAAACGAGAAAATCCAGCAGAATGTTCAAATTGAATATCTCCTCTAGCTCCAACATGTATGTAAAGCTTTTAATTGACATTTCAATTGGGTGGTAAAGCATCTCAGACCTAGTCTATTGAAACACATATGCATTGTCACCCACTTAAATCCCGTTTGCTTGCTGTCAAAAAGAAAAGCTGTCTAACAGCAAGAAAGTGAAAAGTAATTCTTAATACCACACTCTTTTCCTTTTCAATCCATGTCCAATTCTTGTTGGATTTTTAACTTCTCAAATATTTCATGTTATCTCTTTACTTCTTTTTATCATTATTAGAATAGTTTTATAGTGTAAATACTTCCAAGCTAACACTTCTTCTTTATGTCATGGGTAGAAACACATTTATCACCATTAAAAAATTTAGACTTTTTTATTTTGAAGTGTAACATAGACTCAGGAAATGTATAAATCCTGAATGTGAAGCTCAATAAATGATAACAAAGTGAACACTCATGTAAACATCCCTTGGCCAGGAATTAGGACATTTTTAATACACCAGCTCCCCTGTGTCTCTTCTAGCCACTCCCTCTTTTCCTCCTATGGGAGACCTGTTATCTTGACCATGAACACTATGTAATAATTTAGTATCGTCATGGAGACAAAACAGCTTTGTTGAGATAGAAGTCCACTTAATTTAGAATATTTCCATTATCCTAGAAAGAAACTAAAGCCAGCCACAGCCACTGTCAGGTTTTTCCCAGTTCTCCATCCCAGAGTACTAGGCAGGACATCTTGCTTTCTTTTTCTATAGATTTACCTATGCTAAATATTTTATAGCATAGAATCGTATTGCATGTGGTCTTTTGTGACTGACTAGCTTCTTTCACATAGCATAATGTTTTTGGCATGCATCCTAGCATGTATCACTACTTTGCTCCTTCTTATTGCTTAACAATATTGCATTGTATGGATTTACCACATTTTATTCATTTAGCAGTTGGTGCACTTTTGGGTTATTTCTACTTTTTATCTAGTATGAATAATGTCTCTCTGAACATTTGTGTAAAAGTTTTTGTTGCATAATTTTTATTTAAATTAGATAATATTAAAAGAATAATTTAACCAAGAGTGGAAGGAAAAATAACAACCTTGCAAAGATACCTATGCTTTAATCCCAGAATCTATGAATGCTATGTGAGTACCTTATGTGGCAAAAATAACTTTATAGTTGTGAATAAAGTTATAGACTTTGAGGTAAGGGGATTATCCTGAAGTTTCAAGGATGAGTCCAATCTAATCTCTCAATATTTTCTCTTTGATGTTCATTTTTTTTTATGGACCATAGCCTGACAGGCTCTTCTGTCCATGGGATTCTCCAGGCAAGAATACTGGAGTGGGTTGCCATGTCCTCCTCTAGGGGATCTTCCCAACCCTAACAGATGTGGGTTTGATCCCTGGATCAGGAAGATCCCCTAGAGGAGGGCATGACAACCCACTCCAGTATTCTTGCCTGGAGAATCCCATGAACTGAGAAGCCTCATGGGCTACAGTCCATAGGGTCACAAAGAGATGGACACAACTAAAGTAAATTGGCATGGACACATTTACCTTTATTCTAGGACTATAATATATTGATTACTGTAGCCTTGTAGTAATATTTGAAATCTGAAAGCATAAGTCCTCCAACTTTGTTCCAAGATTGTTTTGGCTATTCAGGGCCCCTAGAATTTCCATATACATTTCAGGATTAGCTTGTCATTTTCTGCAAAATAGCCAGATGGGATTTTGAAAAGAATTGCTTTGAATGTGTGGATCAGTTTTAGCGTATTGCTATCTTAATAGTGTTAAGTCTTTTGATCGCTGACTATGAGCTGTCTTCATTTATTTGGTTCTTCTTTAATGTCTTTCCATAACTGTTTTCTAGTTCTCGAGGGATAGGTCTTGCATTTTTGTTCAATCTATTATTTTGTTATTGATTCTATGGCAAATGAAATTGTTTTCCTAATTTCATTTTTGCATTATTCATTGCTAATGAATGGAAACAATCTTTAAATTGGTCTTCTTTTCTGTAATCTGACTGTTTGTTTTTGTTTTAATTGCTAACTTGTGTCTGATTCTTTGGCTATCCCACGGACTATAGCCTGCCAGGCTTCTCTGTCCATGGGATTTCCCAGGCAAGAATGCTGGGGTGGGTTGCCATTTCCTTTTCGAGGGGATCTTCATGTCCCAGGAATTGAACTCACATCTCCTGCACTGGCAGGTGGATTCTTTACCACTGAGCCACCAAGGAAGCCCAGGCAATCTGACTGCATTCATATATAAGTTCAAAGAGCTTTCATGTGGATTCCTTAAGGTTTTTTATATACAAGTACTTGTCATTTGCAAGTAGAGATAGTTATACCTCTTCCTTTCCAATATGGATGACTTTAATTTTTATTTTGCTTTATTGCCTTGGTTAGACTCTTTAGTATAGTGTTGAATGGAAGTGGCAATAGTTGTCTTTTTTATCTTGCTTTAATCTTAAGGAAAATGCATTCAGTTTTTTCACATTAATTATACTGTTAGCTGTAGGATTTTGTACCTCATCTTTTCCTTAGGTCAGAGAGTTTCCTTTTATTACTGGTTTGTTGATTATTTTTATCATAGGAAGGCTTATCAAGTAGCTTTTTTCTGCATTAATTGAGACGATTATATGTGTTTTATTCCTTATTTCATGAATGAGGTGTATTAATTTGACTTTTTTCTTTTGCAACTTTGCATTCCTGAGATACATTCAAGTTGCTCTTTTATAATACTTTTTTTATATATTGCCAGATTTGATTTGCTAATTTTTGAGAATTTTATGTCTGCGTTCATAGGGAATTAGTTTCTAGTTTTCTTAGGATGTCATTGTCTTGATTTCAGAGTATACTGCCAGCATATAATAAATTGGAAAGTATTCCCTTTTCTTTTATTTTTTGGTATGAGTTTGTGGTGGATAGTGTTATTCTTTACATATTTTGTAGAATTCATCAGTGAAGCTATCTGAGTCGGGGATTTACTCTGTTAAAAGCTTTGAAATTACTAATTGTATGCTTGCTCTAAGGCCTATTCAGGATGATTTCTTTTTGAGTCAGTTTTATTAGTGTCCTTTCTAGGGATTTTATATTTTGTATAAGTTATCTAATTTGATGTCCTATCCTTTTACTCTTAACCTATTAGCATCTATATTCAATGTAGGTTTTTTGTAGATAATATATAGTATATAATTGGATCTTGCTCTTATATCTGTTCTGAAATATTTTGCCTTTCAATTTGAGTGTTCAAACTGTTTACATTTAAGTGCATTTTGGGGTATAAATTCATCATCTTTCCATTTGTTTCCCTTTTTGTTGTAGTTGATTTTTCTGCTACTTTTTTTCTCTCTTTTGAATTCATAACATGTTTTGCATGATTCAATTTTATCTTATTTTTAGCTTTATTACATGTACATTTTTGTGTCATTAGTGTTTGTACTAGGGTTTTTGATATGCATTTTTAGCTTATAAAGTTCATTGTAATTTATAGCTTGCCTCCAATTGATATTTTATTATTGCACAGAAAGCATAAGAGTATTTTACCAGTATCTTTCACTTATCTTCTCCTGGCTTTTGTGTTATTATCATTTTTACTTCTGTGTGTGGTATAAACCCAACAATGCACTGATATTCATTTTGCTGTAAACAGCTCAACATCTTTAATCTTTCTTTACATCATATTTAAAAATATCTCCTTTACATGCACCACATAGATACCATTTCTCAGCCTCTCTGGTCCCTTGGATAGATCCATACATCAATCTGATACATTGTTTCTGCCTGAAGGACTTTCTTTCACATTTCATATCATACAAGTCTACTGGTTATGAATTCTTTCTACTTTTGTATGCTTGAGAAAATGTTTTTATTTTGTTGCTGAGAGATATTTTTGCTAGGCATAGTTAAGCTAAAAACATTTTTTTCCAGTATTTTAAAAGTTTTTCTCCATTATCCAGCTTGCACTGTTATTTTTTATAGTGAGAAGTCTTGTCTTTGTTCTTCGCTAAATAATGTGTCATTTGTCACATGCTGAGTTTAAAGCTCTTTTCTTATCACTACTGTTAATCTTCTTAATTACTTAATTATGATGTAACTTGGTGAAGTTTAATTTATGTTTATTATGCACAGATTCCATTGGGCTTCATAGATCTAAAAGGTTACATTTTTCATTAAATTTAGAAAATTTGAACTTCTTTTTGCCTCTTCCTTCTTTATTCTACTTCAGAGACTTTAATTATACATATACTAGGCTGCTTAAAATCTTCCTACAGATTACTGACACTTTATTCCTTTTTTTAAATATTATTTTTTTTCTGCAATTTATTTTGGACAGTTTCTGTGTCTTTGGCCTTAAATTTACTCATCATTTCTTGTACAATATCTGATCTGCTATTAATCCCATCCAGTGTATTTCTTAAAAATCTTAAACATCATAGTTTTAAATTTCTAGATCATTCAGTTTTCCACTTAACATTCTCAATTTTCTTCTGGTTTCCTGAATATACAGAATACAGTTATAATAACAACTTTAATGTCCTTGTTTATCATTTTAAGCATTTATATCATCTGGTGGTCAGTTTGGAGTGACTAATTTTTCTCATTGCCATGGGTTGCATTTTCTTCCTTCTTTGTATGTCTATTTAATATCTTATTATGTGGTAGATATTGTGATGTTTACATTTTTGGGTGCTGGATATTTTACATTGCTTTAATATTCTTGGGATGTATTTTTTCTGGGGTGCATTTAGATTGCATGGAAGTCATTTGGTCCTGTCAGGTCTTGCTTTCAAGCTTTGTTCTGTAGGACCAGAGCAACATTTATTCTAGGTTTAATTTTGTCCATTACTGAGGTCACACTACCATTCTGTGTGTTCTGTGCTTCATGCCGTGAATTATGAGGTTTTCCAGTATGGCTGGGGAGAAGGCAATGGCACCCCACTCCAGTACCCTTGCCTGGAGAATCCCACGGATGGAGGAGCCTGGTGGGCTGCAGTCCATGGGGTCGCTAAGAGTCGGACATGACTGAGCGACTTCACTTTCACTTTTCACTTTCACACATTGGAGAAGGAAATGGCAACCCACTCCAGTGTTATGCCTGGAGAATCCCAGGGACGGGGCAGCCTGGTGTGCTGCTGTCTATGGGGTCGCATAGAGTTGGACACGACTGAAGCGACTTAGCAGCAGCAGCGGTATGGCTGGTGGGAAAGGGAACTAGTCTCTGCCTTGTGTGAATTTCAGGTATCACTCCCTCTGATTCTTAGGGCTTTCCTTTTCCTGGCCTCATATGCATTTGGTAATCATTAGCCAAAGACTGAAGGATGACTTGCTGTAGATTTATAGAACCCTCTGCGTGTGTGAGTGTTTTTCTCCCCCTTACAATGTTTTGAAAACTAGCTATGTTGGCTTTCCTGGTCTCCCAGTTGTTTCTTCAACTCAGGGAGCCTATCAGGTTCCACTGGGTTCCTCCTCACTGTACTATAGCCTGGATGAGTAGGAAGCTGGGACAATAGTAAAGCTTAATGCAGCTTTTACTATCTTTCAATGGGCACTAAGCAATGTCCCATGCATTTAAAACTGATGTTGTAAGGCATTCCCTGGTGGCACAGCCAAATAATAATAAAACCAAAGTGATGTTACATATAATTTGCCCCTAGTTTTTAACTTGTTTTTAGTAGAGTAGTAAATCTGGTTTCTGTTACTCCATCTTTACAGAATGTGAAAGTCCAATACCATATTGTTTTAATGAGTTTTAAGTTTTACATCAATGTCATCATTTCTAAATTTCATGCAGCTTTAAGTCATGAAATCTAGTAGTACAAGTCTCTCCACCATATTCTTTGTTTTCCATATAGTTTTTGGCTATTTTGAATTCTTTGCACATCCATGTAATTGTTAAAATTGTCTCATCAAGTTCTACCATAAAAAGCCTTGACAGAAAATGCATAAATGTATAGAGCAATTTGCAGGAAATTTCCATGTTAACAACATTAAGTTTTCCAAACTATGAAGTTAGTGTATCTGTTCACTTAGTTATATGTCTTTAAGCTTATATCAGCACTGTTTTATAGTTTTCATTGTAGAGATTTTAGTTTTCTTTCATTAAATTTTTGGCAAAGCATATTATACTTTTGATGCTATTATAAATGGTATTTTATATTTCAGTTTTCATTTTTCTGTTGATAGTATATAAAACAACTGATTTTTATATCATATACTGCAAACTTGATAAATGCATTTGTAACTTCTAATATTTTTTTAAAAATTTGCATTTTCTATATACTCTCTCATGTCATCCATGAATTACAAGTCTTAAATTCTTTAGTTCTTGGGCTTGGAGATGAGATTTTTAACTAAACTTTAAAAGTGTTTTGCTATTGTTTCTTTAAATATTTTTTCTGCCTAATTCTTTATATCTTCTCATGTAGGATTCAAATAACATATATGTTTACTAATTTAATATTGTCCTATAAGATGCTGATCCATTGATCACCTTTTTCCCAATCTTATATTCCTTGTGTACTTTTGTTTGGATAATTACTATTGACATATCTTTATGTTCACCAATGTTTTATTCTGCTTTCCTTCTATCTGATGTTAAAATACTCTAATAAACTTTTGTTTCTTACTCTGTTTTGTTATTGTTTAGTCACTGGGTCATATCCGACTCTTTTGTGATCCCATGGACTGTAGCTCTCCACATTCTTCTGTCCATGGGGTTCTCTAGGCATTAATTCTGGAGTGGGTTGCCATTTTCTTCTCCAGGAGATTTTCCAGATCCAGGGATCAAACCTGGGTCTCCTGCATTGCAGGTGGAACCCTTACTGCTAAGCCACCAGGGAAGCCTTCTTATATTATACTTTTAGTACAAAAATATCAGTTTGATTCTCTGTTACCTGCTATTCTCCTAGAAGTATTCATATCTTCAGCCATTCGTTCCATCTTATACTATGCATGTTTTAACAGTTTTATAATATTTATCTTAAAGTTCTTGATGACTAATGATGTCATTTGAACTATTTGTGATTTTGTTTCTGTTGATTAATTTTCTTCCTGATAATGAGTCACATTTTCTTACTTCTTCATATCTCTTCACATGACAATATGACATGTGGAATGTCTAAAAGAAAAATGGATTTAAAATTTTTATATCTTTATCTCAAACTTTCAAAGTGTGCAATTCCTTTCTTTCACTGCACGCCTAAGCTGAGGGGCTGCTCTCTGATTCCAACACAACCTGAACTGAACTTAAAAAAAAAAAAAAGAAATTTCTAACAGCACTTTTAGATTCACAGCAAAAACTGAGAGGAAGATACAGAGATTTTTCCATATATCCCTTACCTCCACACAATGCATAAACTCCTTTATAATTAACAGCTCCCAGCAGAGTGGTATATTTGTTACAACTAATAAAATGACACTGACGTATCAAAGCCACCCAAAGTCCATACCTCACGTATCTAACATCCGTAGTTTACCTTAGGGTTCTTGGTGTTGTACAGTCTATGGTGCTGGATAAAGCATATAATGACTTGAGTCTATCATTATAGTATCATACAGAATATTTTCACTGACCTAAAAATCTCCCACCATCCAAAACATTTTCATTAGATTGTGTTCACCACTGGTTTCAAATGGGATTGTGGAGACTGTAATTTGCCCTTTAGCCTAACTTCCAAATTTTAGAGCAGTAGCCACAGAAGGCTGTCCTTTGATCTTTCCAGGATTTGGGCTGGGAGTGATTTGGGTTCTAGCCTTAGTTGACTTTGGTTTGATTTTGTGTTATACTTCAGCAAGTCCTAGAATCTGAGTGTAGTGGTATTATACAAACACTGTTTTCCACCCATTGCTAGTTTTTACACTTTTTATGCCCTTCCCTTATCAACATTAAAAGAGAAGAGGATTGTTAAGATAAAATATTTATTCTTGCATTTGGGTCTTTTCCAGATAACATTGTATACTGCTACCCATATTGTTATTTAAAATACATATGATTTTTCCTTGTAAAATCTTTCCATCTAAGGTATGCCTCTCCTCTGCACATCTGCACTCGTATCAAACACTTATCTCTAGGCACTGAAGCATCTGCAGGGGCCCGCCTATGAATATTTCATCTTTCTTTGATATTATTTATGGACTTTGAATCAACTACTCTTTAATAGCATTGTAGAAAAGTATGTTTTATATATTTTATTAGTTTTTTTCTTTTTAACACAAATGCTATGATCTTCCTTATCCTACAGATGTCAGTTACTTTAGCAGATAAACTGAAAACTAAAGAAAGTCTCTTATAAAGTAGTGACTCTTACATCTCCTGCATTGACAGGTGGGTTCTTTACCACTAACACCACCTGGGAAGACCTCAAAAGCCACATATGCCTTTATTTAATTTTTCCAGTGAATCTGACTGCATCCTAGAGTAATGTCTTTCCATAAGATGTTCCTTCATTTTTCAAAGCCCCTGACACCTAATTCATTGTAGTTAGCCCCTAGTCATTTTAAAATTCTCAGTGACAATATAGCTTTCTCATGTTAATTTTCCAGGTCAGGTCAGGTAAGGTCAGTTTCCCTTACTGTGGATCCTCATAGCTTCCTGGATTTTTCCCTCTTAGCACTTTCTGAGTTTATAATTATATAATTGTATGATTATTTGTGTATTTATATTTCTTGATACTTAGACGATAAGCTTCAAAGGGTGAAGTCCATGCTTTTTCAGCTTAATAATATATTCTTTATGTACAGTTTTTTTTAATACATTTGCTTATTACATGTAAAATTTGGGAGAATGCAATTCAGCCTATAACTTTTTTTTTTCCATAAAAAGAGCTCATTAAATAACTATTTGTTGAATTAATGAACACATGAATGCATATTACCTGATATAACATAATTCAAGTGAGTACCAGACTCATTACTTGCCTCTGAACATAGTATGGTGTGTGTACATCCCTCTTATGATGAATAATTCAGAAACAAGGAACATAGTGCACTTGATAGTCGTCTTCTGGTAGAGTGGTGTTCAGAATTTTCATATGTGACTTCGGAGCTTACTTCATCTAGTATACCACCTGTACATGGAAGAAACTGAAATGAGGTATGTGTATGGCTAGGGGAAAAGGAATACAAATACATTCACTTCCACTTCCCCTAATACTTATTGTAAAAACACATTCATTGTGTTTTTTTTAAAATCACAAATGGGTTGGTTTTTTAAAAATCACTTTCAACAATCAACATTGCAGCAGATATATCCCAAATTAAATTAGGTAGTCTTTAAATGTGCTTCTGTGATAATGTGCAATTTCTGTTTTCACAGCATTTAAAAACTTAGATGTAGTTTCCTCTTTACTTGTAAGTCTTTTTTTCATGTAGGATATATAAATCTTAAAGCATTATACATTATTCATTAGTTATTTCCAGTGCCTGAACAAATATCTGGTTCACAGTAGATTGTCAATAAAACCTTGATAATAATATTATGACAAAGCTATCTAGCTGCTCCTAGATGTACATATGAAAGAAATTTTAATTAGGTCCTTACAATATCCACTTATATCCATTCCTTGGTTTTATCCCGTTCTTGTTCGTATGCTAACTTCTTTTGCAGGCTTCTGGAGGTGGACTCTGGCATTAGAAGTTGAAGTCCTCCTGCTCTCATTCCCAAGTCCAGGGGAAGAGAAAGGTCCTCTTCCGTAGTAGCCACCACAAACCTGCTATTCATATCGAATTATCTCCAGTCACATGTCTGCAGCTAAGCAAACCACTGTGACTGGTGGTTTAGTTGCTAAGTCCTGTCCGACGCTTATGATCCCATAGACTGAAGCCCATCAGGCTCTTCTGTCCGTGGGATTCTCCAGGCAAGAATACTGGAGTGGACTGCCATTTCCTTCTCCAGAACCACTATGGCCAGTGTCATAAACTAACCCACTTACTTCTCAGGTGCTTTCTCAACCTGCAAGGACTAAAAATGGAAGGCGTTGTTTCCAAATGAAAACTGTAACTCAGTGGTAAAGAGTCGGCCTGCCAATGCAGAAGATGCAAGAGGTATGGGTTCAATCCCTGTGTCAGGAAGATCCCCTGGAAAAGGAAATGGCAACCCACTCCAATATTCTTGCCTGGGAAATCCCATGGGCAGAGAAGCCTGGTGGGCTATAGTTCATAGGGTCACAAAGAGTCAGACATGACTAAGTGACTAAACAACAACATTGTAGGTACTAGGCAGATAGAAGAGACCAAACAGAATTTCTGATCTTTTGACTCTTATATTTGAGTGGGGGAAGACTGATAAGTGAAAAAGTAGATGTATAGTATACCAGATATATATAACTATTATAGAGAAAAATACAGCTGAATGAGAGGTAGCGGACAGGCTCTTGGGCAGAGGATTTACTGTTTACTAACTTAGCCAGGAATAGATACTCTCATTAAGATATCTGAAGTGAAGATCTATTTATGCAGCTGTTTGAATGAAGAGGAACAGTCCAGAGAGGAAAAAAAGATCAAGATCATGACCTAGAAGTATGTTTGCTGGATTTGAAGAAAGAATCAAATCCTCTGAGCCTAGAGCAGAGAGAATAATAAAGGAGGTAAGAGATGATATAGATTTGGTGGAAAAAAGACAAGTAGGGTCTTACAAACTGAAATAAAGATGTTGGTTTTTCTCCTGGTGAGATAGGAGCCAATGGAGGATTTTGGGGAAAGGAATGACATGCTTTGATTTGGGTATTAAAAAGAGTAATTCTTGCAGTTCTGTAAATCATAGACTATGGATAGATAAAGGAGTAGATGGATCAATTTAGAGACTACTAAAATAATCCAGGCAAGAGCTCATCCTGACAAATGACACCTTTGTCTAGAGTGTTATCTGTAGAGGTGTGGAGAAGTGGCCTGATATGGGATATATTTTGAAAGCTGAGCTCAAAAGGACTTGCTGACAGACATGAGCTGTGTGAGTAAAAAGAGGAGTTATGGATGACTCCAAGGTTCTTTCCCCGACCAATTGGAAAAAAAATGACATTGCTTTATACTGAGATCAGCAATAAATAATGTAGAAAATGAAGTCTTTTGGGAGGAGATTAGGAACCCCATTTTAGAAATGATGATTTTGACAAGCTTCCCTGGTGGCTCAATGGTAAAGAATCCCCCTGCAATAAAGGAGAGGCAAGACATGTGGGTTGGATTGTTGGGTTGGAAAGATCCCCTGGAGAAGGAAATGGTAATCCACTCCAGTATTCTTTCCTGGAAAATCCATTTAACAGAGAAGCCTGGTGGTCTACAGTCCATGGGGTTGCAAAGAGTTGGACATGACTTAGCAACTAAACAATAAATGAAAAGCAAAACTAGCAATTCGGCTGGAGGTTTAAAGTGGGTTGTTGGCTATATTAGTCCAGACTCCAAGCCAGAGTATTGGGTAGAGTTAAAAGCTGAAAAGCAGATGTGTCATCTGCATATAGATGTTACTTAAACCAGGGAACTGGATAAGGCCCTTTAGTGGGTGAATATAGATGGGAAAGAGAAGAGGATTGAGAACTGTGACCCAGAAACTCTGTCAGATGGCAAATTGATGGAGGATGAATTGACAGGGGATATCACAAAGGATTAGCTTACAGGGTAAGAGGAGAAACAAGAAAATATGGTGTCTAAAATTCTAAATAATGAGAAATCATTCAGAGGGTGAGAGTTATTTCGATGGGCCAAATATTTCTGATAGATCCAGTAATATAAGGATGGAGAACTGACCATTGGGTTGAGTGATGTGTATTGTTATTCAGTTGCTAAGTTTTGTCTGACTCTTTGCAATCCCATGGACTGTAGCATGCAAGGCTTCCTAGTTCTTCACCATTTCCTGGAGTTTGCTCAAACTCATGTCCATTGCATTGGTGATACCATCCAGCTATCTCAATCTTCTGTCACTCCCTTCTCTTCCTGCCCTCAATCTATCCCAGCATCAGAGTCTTTTCCAGTGAGTCGGCTCTCTGCATCAGGAGGCCAAAATATTGTAGCTTCAGCTTCAGTCCTTCCAATGAATATTCAGGGTTGATTTCATTTAGGATTGACTGGTTTAATCTTCTTGCTGTCAAACGGGATCTCAAAAGTCTTCTCCAGCACCACAATTTGAAAACATCAGTTCTTTAGAGCACAGTCTTCTTTATGGTCTAACTCTCACATACATACATGACTACTGGAAAAACCATAACTTTGACTATACAAACTTTTATCAGCAAAGTGATGTCTCTGCTTTTTAATATGCTGTCTAGTTTTGTCATAGCTTTTCTTCCAAGGAGCAAGTGTCTTTTAATTTAGTGGCTGCAGTCACTGTCTGTGGTGATTTTGGAGCCCAAGAAAAGAAAATCCATTACTGCTTCCACTTTTCCTCCATCTATTTGCCATGAAGTGATGGGACTGGATGGTAATGAAGAAGAAATAATAGATCAGTATACTCAAGGAATAAATGAATGATTCAGTAGAATTGTGGAAATAAAATCTCATTTGCAGGGATTTAAGGAAGCCATTGGCCTGGAGGGGAGAAGGCAATGGCACCCCACTCCAGTACTCTTGCCTGGAAAATCCCATGGACCGAGGAGCCTGGTGGGCTGCAGTCCATGGGGTTGCGAAGAGTCGGACACGACTGAGCGACTTCACTTTTACTTTTCACTTTCCTGCATTGGAGAAGGAAATGGCAACCCACTCCAGTGTTCTTGCCTGGAGAATCCTAGGGACGGGGGAGCCTGGTGGGCTGCCATCTATGGGGTTGCACAGAGTCAGACACGACTGAAGTGACTTAGCACTTAGCAGCAGCATTGGCCTGGAGGAGGAAATGCCAACTCGAATACTATAATATTCTTGCCTGGAGAATCCCATGTACAGAGGAGCTTGGCAGGCTCTAGTCCATTGGGTTGCAAAGAGTTGGACATGACTGAGAACACATGCATACAAGGGAGGAATGGGTGGGAAGGATTCAGATAATGTATATAGACTACATTTTCTTTTTTTTTTTTGTTTTACAAAATTGGAAAAAAGCATTAAGCTTAAAAGCAAATAATTCTCCTGAGATACTTTGAACTGTGATTAAATGTGGAATCTTTGAATACTTTTTAAATGTGGAAAATAAAGGATGTAGTATTAAAATAGCAAAAAAAAAATATAGACTACATTTTCAAGTATTTTTTTTTAATTTTTTGGAAAGAGGAGCAGATATTTTTGGTAGTTAGAGAAGAAGTGTCATGAGAAGAATCTTTTTATTAGATGGTCAAAATAATTTGCTTTCTGCTTATAGATGTAATCCTATAAAAAAAGAAAATTTCATGATTACAAAGAGGGGAATAACTGATAGAATGTTGCTCTTGAAAAGAAATCAGGCAATGGGATAGATCCAAGCAGTTGGCATTAGATAAAAATATGGATAGTTTCTTTGTGATAATATGCAGAAAAGACAAAGCAGGAATATGGGCACAGATGTATGGGAGTGGGTGGATGTGTACTTGGGAGCCTGGAAGCTTTATTATTTCTACTGATGTAGGAAACATAAACTTTAAGTGATAATGAGGATGGGACAATACAGGCTAGAGGTTGTAGGAAAGAGAAAAAGATATGGGATTGGAAGGTGAGACAATGGGGGAATAACTTGTCCCAGAAATTAATAGCAGTATTGTTAGGTGTCTGTCGGAGTCCTGTTGGTTCATACATAAATCCAATAGCATGGTTGTGTATTTTATTCCAGGCACTTTCAGCTAGGAAAACTCAGGCACAGAATGGGTACAAAGTTGGATTTATCCAGAAGGCGTTTTTCAAGTACTAAGAATGTAGATATTAGTGGAGAAAGGTAGATGGTTGCAAATCAATAGTTATAATAGTGGTCCACAGAGTAAGTCAAGGGGAAAGTGAAGAAAGGGAAGACCGGCTAGGTTTGGAACCAAGAAACACATATTTTGGCAAGAGCAGCAACACACCAACTTACTGGGCTTTGCACCCGATGTTAGGTAAAGTTTGACAATGGACTGACACACGCACAAATGTCATATCAAATCTGAATACCTCTAAATTATATTAAAATATAATTTGGTGTAACAGAAAATATATTAAAATATAATTGTAATAACTTACAACAATTGAAAATAGGGATGAAACTTAAATTTGTTCATTTATTTATTCAAAGCTAAAATGACATGAATTTTTGAAGAAATTCTTGACAAGCACCTTCTCTTGTGAAGAACTACACTAAATTTGAGGGTATATACAGTAAATCTGTACTGATTTTTTTTTTCTGCAACAGAAAGGAAAATAATTGACATCCATGGAACACGGTAGAAGGCGACACTTATTGATAGGAAGATTCAGCTTAAATGAGCTGACTTAGAGGGAAGAGAAATTAGTTCTCAAGGGAAAAGTAATATCGGTGGGGGGGTGATAAAATGATACAGCTTCCTGGTATGAAATTTAATCATCTTTTGAATATTTTCTAAAGCCAATTAAATTTGGATTTGACCAGAGAATCTAGGGATTTTAGCAGTTATAATAATTTGGCCACTTCATTATTTTTTCCAACTTCCTGCTAGTGTTTCTTCTTGGACTGAGGAGACTAGAAAACTAAAATTTCCTCAGATTCACTTTCATCACTTTTCTACATCCACTAATCCAATGCAATGGCATAAGTTTTAAATACAGAACTGAGGAGAATGGAGAGAGAAGTGGCCATCCGGCACCCATCTTGCTTGCGGGTTTAGTGTGGAGGCGGTTTGATTCTAGAGCTGGAACATCACATGACTATCCTGATTTAAAGTTTTTCCTTTCATGATGTTAAGAGAAGCAGAAATGCCTCTATATATTATTCTAGTTTTGTTGTCACTTTGAAACTTATTCTTCCTATCTTTTGATTCTGTTTCCTAGGAACTGAGAAAGTCATTCCACACTTAGTAATTAATCTCTGTTCAAACTAGTTAGTATAGATTCTGGTTTTTTTTTTTTTTTTTTTCATCAGAACCCCAATGGAAACAGAGAAATAACCTTATAAAGTCAGAAAATTGATCCAGCCAAAGAGTGCCCCACACATCACAATCACCTTGAATCTATGCTAGAAATAAACATTCCTGGGATACATTCTCTGACTAAGGCAAAAGGAACCGAGGGTCTCTATTTTTATCTAATGCCCTTACATGACTCTGATGAAGCCAATTCCCAGAACAGTGAGCATTTAGTGTCCCTGAATTTATAGACTATTCAGAGGTTTTAATGAAACTTGATATTTAAAAAGTGCCTGCCATTTTTCTGTGGTTTGGGGTAAGTGAATTTGTTGGTAAAGAAGAATCATTAATTGCTGTTTTGCAAATCTCTGGCAGTATCCATGTAGTGAATTCTCAAATTATTGATAATATAAGTGCTTGTGCCCTCATACACCTACATCCATACCACACGTAACTTTTAATATATATTTTCTGAGATAAAGTTGGTTTTCTTGGTTTAAAAATCATGGTATAATGTAATCGGTATTTATATTTGGCTTCTGTTTTGAAGAAACAATTGAGTGTATGGTACCTAGTGTTCTATGCTGAATTAATGAAAAGGATCATTTTTGTTTCATTTTGTTTTTCCACTAAGAAAATTTTGTCCTATAAAAAGTGAGGTATTGAAAAAATTAATAATTTTTTCAATTTTTCTCTTTTGGACCATTACAATCCTTTTCCTAAATGATTTATTTTCAGAGTGGTCGTTTAGGAATTGAATTTTTTAAATTAAAACAAATCTAACTAATCACTATTATAGATGTTGCTTGAAATTTAAGGAAAAGATGTAGACATTCATCACAAAATCATTACTGAACAAATCAAAATTTTTCTTTTTGCCTCCTTGCTCATGACATATTCTTATAATATCTTTTATCATAGCAAAATTGCATTTTCTATTCTTTTCTATAATCAATTCTACATAAACAATTTTCACTTACTGATCATTTATTATCTAAATATCTTAAATATATTGAATGATTTTTATGCATATCAACACTATGAGAATGCTTCTTTCACTGTCTCCATATTAGAAGTGGTGAAACTGAGTTTCAGAAGTTAAGCAAGGTTTCTAAGAAAGAACACAGGCAGATTCAGAAGCCTTTAATATCATATATCTTGCCTGTTGTGATATTTATACAATCATCTTTTAATATGTCATATCAAGGAAGTGGTTAAGCATGCATTATATAATAAGATCAAGGCATCTTCATACTGAAGATGATTTATCTTATCATCTCTGTCTTCCTAGATGCATTCTGCAGTAAAGAGAGCTTCCGTCAATTTAACTTCTTGATATTTTAAATTACCTTATTAAAATAAAAACTTCAGTAGATGGAGTAGGATCAAAAATTATGAATATATTGGAGATCTTCATTAGTATTTCCAAATGTATTATACATGCACAAAGAGACCTGAAGTAGTTGTAACTGTTTCTCTAATTTTTGACAAGACTAATAATTAAACTTTAAAAATATCAGTTAGACCAGCAGAAATTAGTACTTCATTATAATTTCAATTTGCATTATAATTACTAGTGCAGTTGTTTTTTTACCCTTTTCAATCAATAAATATCTTATGTTTGCTTACCAGTAGTATTTTCTCAGTCAGGGAAGCAGGATTGTTTAGTAGAAAGAATATGGGTCTTTAAGAAGATAGTGTTGATTATAGCTTCTATGATCTCAGATCTATTTTTTAATGTCATTAAACCTATTCTGTCAATTGTAACTAAAGGAAAATCACAATTTGGAAGGGTTATTATCAAGATTCAAAAGAATGGTTTTAAATCTTCTAATCTGTTACAAAAAGAATATTCCAAGATAGTAGCTGTCATTGTTATTATTATTATCATTATCTTTACTGTTGAATATTTGTTGAGACTCTATTCACTGGAATTTTGCAATTTATATAATTTTATATGTATCACAGACATAAAGTCTTTGTTGTATTAGGTGGAAGAAAAGTAAAGTCTGTTTGAACTAGTTTTGAACTAACAACAGAAAAAGGTTAATATTAATCAGAATTTATTAATATTTTTTATGAACAGAGTTAAATATAAAAAAGCAAAATACAATTTCTTTACAAATTGTGCTTTTATGGTAATAAAATATGTCCAGTTATGTTTCAAAATGCAGTTGATTAAAAAAATAAGAATATTTATGCTTAGTAAAAGACATCCCTGGTATCTCAGTGGTAAAGAATCTGTCTGCCAGTTCAAGAGAAATGGTTTGATCCCTGGGTAGAGAAGATCCCCTGGAGAAAGAAATGGCAACCCACTCCAGTGTTCTTGCCTGGAAAATCCCATGGATGAGGAGTCCAGCGAGCTACAGTCCATGGGATTGCAAAAGGGTTGGACATGACTGAGCGACTCAACAACAATGAACAACAAATGCACAGCAAAACAGACAAAAACTACATCAGATACATTTTTGAAGTTAATGAAACTTAAGGGGAAATCATTATATTTTTGTAGATACTTTGAATAAAATAAAACTGACAGTTGGAATTTCAATAAATTAAAACACTATATTAGTATTATTATTTGAAAGTTTATCAATCAAATTGGATACATTAAAAATTCAAACTTGGTGATCTGATAGCTTCATACTAATAATTTTGCCTGTCGTGAGAGAAAAAACTCCCTATGGTTTTAAAATTACAATTATTTTCTATTACCATAACAGAATTTCAATGGACAGATTTTCTTTCTTTTTATCTACCCAAATGTATGAAAACTGTATGCACATAAACATGCTGATTCTATCCTTAGCAAACTTACAATATTCATGAATCTAAAACCACTTCTCTTCATGTTTAGTCCTATAATACCTCTTGTTCTCTCAAAGAAAGCATCGTATCCCCCAGATG
Source organism: Bubalus bubalis (assembly GCF_019923935.1). Classification (NCBI taxonomy): domain Eukaryota; kingdom Metazoa; phylum Chordata; class Mammalia; order Artiodactyla; family Bovidae; genus Bubalus; species Bubalus bubalis. The sequence goes on from NC_059163.1 coordinate 77,707,078, forward strand.
TAAACATTGCTTTAAAAGCCAATGCCATATGCTGACAGATGGCACCCAATCTGTGGTTCAGTTATTAAAAATAAATTTCTTGGCTATGTTCAATAAATATAAGATATTCTTATCCATTTTTCCAGAAATGTTTAGCTTTCAACCATAGGTTTAGCAAACCAAACCACAAAACTCAATCCCATGCAATAACTTGAGTAACAGAATAAGCTTTATGTCAGACCAAAGCTATATTTTTAGGCTAAGATGCTCAGAAGAGAAAAAAAAAAGAGAAAGATAAATGTAAACTAATTTCTCTAAATACTATACTTTTGACTTGGCTCAGCTAAAACTATTAGAGAGGATATTAGGAAAAAAAGTGGCCTTAGTTCTAGGAGTTAAGCAGTGGTGGATTGGGAGAATGAAATCCAAAATACTCAAAATGTTTCACACATTGCTCAAACTTCAGAACACTTATCAGTTCTTTTCCTTCTATGTCTTCAAACCTTCAAATGAGTCATCTTTTTTTTTTTCACATTTTCATTGTTAAATAAGATTTTGAAAATAACATGGGAAATACAGTGATAAATTTCTACTCATCATAAGATGACACAGTTTGGTTGAAAGGATAGAAAAAGAAGAAAAGTATTGTGTATCCCTGACAGTTTAATAAGTGGGTTACATAGGCAGAACTTTGACAATTGGTGATCTCAGGAGAGGGAGATGCATGGGCAAAACAAGTGGTGGAAAAAGAGGAGCAACATGTTTGAAGGCTCTCTTTCAAAGAATCAAGAAATTTTATGCGTGAGAGACCTCAATATCCATATCGAAGGTTGTCCTTTCCCCTAGCATCTTGGTCCTGGTGACTGAAAGTGGACATGCTTTTGTCCTACCTTTTTCTCTCTCCACACCTCACCTCTTTTCCTTCTGTATTGTCTTCCTTCTTTTTAAAGAAATTAAATGAATTAATTTTTTGTTGATCTATAATTGATATGACCATTGTGTAAGCTTAAATACTGATTGGATACATTTATATATTATGATATTACCACCTTGTGTACATGCATGCTAAGTCACTTTGGTCGTGTCCAGGTCTTTGTGGTCCTATGGACTGCAGTCTGCCAAGCTCTTCTGTCCATAGGATTCTATAGGCAAGAATTCTGGAGGGGGTAGCCATTCCCTTCTGGGGATCTTCCTGACCCAGGGATTGAACCTGGGGTCAATCTTGTGTCTCCTGCATTGGCAGGCAGGTTCTTTACCACTAATGCCACCTAGGAAGCCACACTGATATCAGGTCACATAATTATCATTTATCTTTGGTGTAAGAACAACTAAGATCTATTCTCTTAGCAACTTTGAAATGTATACTACCATATTGTTGACTCTAATCACTGTGTTGTGCATTAAATCTTCAGAATTCATTTATCTAGTAGTTGCAAGTTTGCATTCTCATACAATATTACCCCAATTCCCCACACCTCTCAGTCCCTGGTAACCACCATTTTACTCTGTTTTTATGACTTCAGTATTTTAGGTACCACATATAAGTGATATCATACAATATTTGTCTGACCACTCACTTAGCATAATGCTCTCTGATTTCATTTATGTTGGCACAAATGGTAAGATTTTCTTCTGTTTCCATGACTAAGTAATATTCCATTGGCTATATGTACCAGATATTCTTTATCCATTTGTCCACTGATGGGCACTTGTTTCATATTTTGTTTCCATATCTTGAGTTGTGAATAGAGCTGCAATATCTTACTTCTGGACAGAGAGTGATAAAGGGCCAGTCATGAGGCTAGGTATTGAGTGATTAGGAGGGACAGACCCTGCTCTCATGAATTTAATAATCTATTGGTGAACATAGGAAATTGAAGAGATAAATAAAATAGCACCAAAATCCTACAATTGTAGGGGTATTTGGGGTAAGGGGGTGAAAGTAGAGAAGTGTTCCTGGAAAGAAATATCCAAACTATGAGTTATTCTCTACCCACTCTCTTCTCTTCTAGCACTTTCTTTGGCTTCTGGGGTAAATGGCAAATTTGACCTTAATTTCATTTAGTTTAGCTTTGTTTAGTTTTGTATTTTTGGTTGACGTTTGCAGGGGCTTACCCCTCTTCCCTCCTACTGTCTAGGTTTATCCTTTATGACAGGAATACACACTAAATGGAAGAAACTCCTTTCTATCTCACTGTTACAAAAAATAATGCCTTCAGGGATACAATGATTTAAATGGATAAGCATTATTCTGGAAGCAAATACAGATTGGAAATAAATATATTTAGGCAATTGACATTGACCATTCTGAATACTGTCTAACTTCTTGGCACATAAAAACATTCAGTACCTCTCCACCTTGGGTTGTATATCTTGTCTTGCTTTGTGAAACTCCTTTTATATTGGCAACAATAATCTCATCTATTTCATGAGGAGAACCCTGTGTGCAGAGCTAGACTGTAATTGCTCTATGACTCTCAGAAGAGTTTAAGAATTCTTAATTTTATATATTTATTCATATCCTGACAGCAGACACAGTATCTGAATCAAAAAATAGACCATTTATCTGTTTAGTACTCAGAATATCTCAACCCCTGTTCTTCATGTCTATATTCCGCAGGGAAAGGACTGAACATTCATCTCTACGTATGCTGGGATTGCATGATGTGAGAAGAACCCTGAACATTATGAGACTCAGGACTTATGCACAAAGGCTGGCATTTTGGTAAATCCTTCCCTGCAAACACAGGGCTTTACTGGAGAATGTAAACAAATCATTTCTGAGGAGGGGGAGGGAAAGGCATCTATCTTGGCATGTAAACAAATGGCTCTGGGCATGATAAGTCTCCAGTTCTATCTGGAGCAATATGCTCCTTCTAACTTCTAAAGCATATTTGTCATTCCATCACTGTTTAACAAAGTTTGCTAATCTGCTTTTCTCAGGAAGCCTGGAGCAGGTAGGAACATGAAAATGTTCATTAGCCGTTGTGTTCCAACTGGAATTAGACAGTGAATACACCAGTGTCATGGTGGCCAATGGTTTGAAACTAAAATCTGGTCTCCCAAGTTCTGATCGCATGATCTTGACACTACATTACACATGTATTGTGTGCTCTTATTGGAGACAGAGAGAACCAGTGACTGACAAAATGGAGAGATTTGGAATAATGTATCTATAACTTCTATCAGTTTGGAGCTGGTAAACAGAGAACTAGAAGATGAAACAATGAAGGGAAGAACAGAGAGTGGTTAATTGCAGCTCAAATAGTATTTTGAAAATGTTAAACATTAATGCATACATTAAACTCTATATCCAGAGACAAAATCGAGTCAATACTCTCCAACATCATGATTAAGATTAAGTTTATACTTCAAAAAATAAAGTTAGTATAAAATAAAAAATTATATCCAATCTTACAACAGTAGTAAGAAAATTCCTAAATTAGATTAAGAAACTGGTAAGCGAAATTTCAAAATGGCGCCCATGCTTCTCACCTTGTTTTAATGTGAGTAGATTCTGTGTATATGATGGAATATCACTGTCATGCTTATGTAACAACATATGGGTATGATAACAGAACTTTGCAGATGTAATTGAAGTCCCCAATTAATTTGTGTGCATGATAAGTCACTACAGTTGTGTCAGACTCTGTGCGACCCTATGGACTGCAGCCTGCCAGGCTCTTCTGTCCATGGGACTCTCCAGGCAAGAAACTGGAGTGGGTTGTCATGCCCTTCTCCAGCCCTAATCAATTATTTTAGTTAATTGGAAGGCGAATCATTCCAGGTGGGGCTAATATAATCAGGTGAGCCCTTACACTGAGAGAGTCTCCTGCTATCTTGGGGTAGGTCTCAAAGAGCTAAAAGTGGTCCCAGCTAAGAGAGAGAGAGAGAGAGAGAGAAGTTATTATTTCAAAACAATATAACCATAAATATCAGAAATTCATGAGATTCTGTAGACAAATTAATAAAATAATTCAGCAAGTTTAGAGCATGTAAGAACAATATACAAAATCTCCTGTAATTCTATGCACATGCAATTGCAATTACAAAGTATATAAAATGTTATATAAACTACACATTTAAATTAGCAACAAAATTGCAAAGTTATAGGAAATAAAACTAATAAAATATGAAAACTGGAAGACAAAGATATAAATAAGTGAAGAGTTAGGCCTTTTTCTTGGAAAGATGCTCTCAGTATTGTAAACATGTCAATTATCCAGTGATTAATCTATACATCCATTTCAGTTTCAATTAAAATTTCACAAAAGTTTCTCATGAAACCTGAAAATCTGATTATAACATTCAAATATCAGAGTAAGAGCCTTAAAATAGATAAGAAATCCTTAAGTGAGAGGAAGGAGAATATGGCTCATCAGATTCTAACTGTTAAAACTAAATAATTAAAGCAAGTTGGTATTAACACAAGCATAGAAAAACAGAGGAAATAAAGAAGAGTTTTGAAGACCCAAAATTTATATAAGTATTTGGTACCTGAATTAAAAAATACTGTTATAAATCATATCAGAAGAGATTGACAGTTCATAAATGATGCTGAGACAATTGACCATCCAAATAGACAATTAAACCAAAATTTCATGTTATACCAGACACAAAAATATATTTCAAATACAGTAAAAATGAGGTGGGAAATCAAAATGATACAACTTTGGAATACAATATATTTTATTAGAATGAGAAATGACTTCCAAGAAAGGATAATTTATAAAGTGATATATTTATAATTTTGATTATATTAAACTAATAATAACAACAACAATAAACTGGTAGGTAAAAGAAATATATCATGAAGTTTAAAGAAATGCCACAGAGTGGAGAAAAGGCATGTAATGTGCATAGGTAAAATTGTGTGTTAACTGCTTATCATGTCTGATTCTTTGCGACCCCATGGACTGTAGCCTGCCAGGCTCCTTGTCCATGGAATTCTCCAGGCAAGAATACTGGAGTGGGTTGCCATTTCTTTCTCCAGGGGATCTTCCCCAACCAGGAATCGAACCCAGGTCTCCTGCATTGCAGGCAGATTCTTTTACCACTAAGCCACCACGAAAGCCCTATAGGTAAAATTAGTAATCCAATATAAAAAAATTTCTACCAATCAATAGCAAAAAAAAAATCCCTCCCTACCAAAACTCAAGGGCAGCAAGTAATACACAAAGAATTAAATACAAACAGTCAATAAACCATTTTTGAGTGTAGAAAGATGCTGAATATTGCTGATAATGAGAAAACTTCAAATTAAAAGATTTACTATCCAGGGTATGGTAAAAATTTGTAAGTCTGATAACTTTAAAGCTGTCAAAAATGTGGACACACACAAAATCTATTATATCTTATGAGACGGTAAATGAGTAATCACTTTTTCAAATCAGCTGAAGGTTCCCATAATCTACGTAAAGCAGGCCAATTTTGTTTCTGTTTATCTAAGGTAAAGAATTCTCACTGCACATGTGCACATAGAGTATGTATAAAGATATTCATTTCAGTACTCCTTATAAAAATAACAGTCTTTCATAGGGTAAATGGATTCCTCTCAAAAACTTAGTCTGGGAAAGAAGTAACCACATAATTCCTATATATAAAATGATACATACATGAAGTATGTGTGGATAAATATGTGGTAATGGGCTTCCCTGATGGCTCAGCAGGTAAAGAATCTGCCTGCCATGCAGGAGCTGCAAGAGACATAGGTTTGATCCTTGGGTTGAGAAGATCCCCTGGAGAAGAAAATGGCAACCCATTCCAGTATTCTTGCTTAAAATATCCCATGGACAAGGGAGCCCGGTGAGCTGCAGTCCATGGGTGGCAAAGAGCTAGGACCGAAGTGACTTAGCTAGCTTGCACACAGTGTATAGGGATCTCTACTGTTAGTTTCTTAACATTTTGTAAATGTAGAAAATTGTATGGTTAAATTTTTTTTTTTTGATAAACTAAAGTGAACAGAATTAGGAAAGCCTAAAAGTGTTTTTTTTTTCCCCTTCTAGCAAATGTAAAAGAGTAATTAAAGAAGACAATCTAATTTATTAACATTCTAACGTGTGCTGCAATTCATGGGGTCCCAAAGAGTCGGACACGACTGAGTGACTGAACTGAACTGAGCCTTTTTAAAAAATTATTATTTTTGCTGTGAGTCATGGCCTAAAATGACTCATAGCAAAAAAAGAAAAAAATCGTTTTACCTATTGACCCAATATACGCAAAATTTTTACAAAACACTGCTTAGCCCCTTATATGTTAGACACACTAATTTTCTTTCATTTGTTTTATCTTGCTTCATTTTGTTTCCCAGTCTGTGTTACTCTATGCTGTCCTGGCAGTGTTATCCCTGCTATTCTGTCACTTTTCTCTCTTTTCTTTCCTTCTAGGAATGCCAATTCTGACAGGTTTTACTGACTTTGAGACCCACGAGTGGGTCATGGCCCAAAGTTTGAAGCATGGTGGTGCAGGGCCGAGAAAAAGACATTTGGGTTAGATCCGGAACTTAATTCTGACTTTAACATTGTCTGTGAAATCTGTGTTGGCCGGGTTTCATCACAGGAGGAATAGGAATGACAAGGGGCCGAAGACTCACTCATTAATTATTTATCGTGCATCCACCAATTCAGAATCCTTCTCATATACTGCGGGGATCATGATGGTTGTTGTTTATTGATGTTCGGTTAATGAAAAGACTACACTGTTGCCATCATTTTACAAAATAACAAAGTAGAAAGTCAGCAAAACATAGACAGCAAAATATAGATTCAGTCCCAGTTACTCCAAAGGCTTTTTATAAGACCTTCTACTGCTGCTGCTGCTAAGTCACGTCTGTCGTGTCTGACTCTGTGAGACCCCATAGATGGCAGCCCACCAGGCTCCACCGTCCCTGGGATTCTCCAGGCAAGAACACTGGAGTAGGCTGCCTAAAGGTTCTCAAATGTTGTCCTCTGGAGAAATGTTAAACATATGAACATTGAAAATAAAATGTTTTACAGGAAAACTTTTCATGGTATGTATTAAATCTGACATGTACCCTTCAGTTCACTGGTGAACAACAATGTGGTAACACTTTCAAAAATCAAATTAATCTTACTCTGAATTCTCACTAATTTGTGCTTCGGGGGACCTCTCACCTTCTCTTTTCACCTCAAGTCATGTTCGGAGTGAGGTGCTGTGGTGTTTAGAAAATAAGAGAGGGCACTTAAGTCTTCAGTTTATTGTGCTTGCCCCTGGGGTTTCCATGGTCCATCCTCCCCTTTGCCAAATGGGGCAAGGAGACCCATTCTTGTAGTTCCTGGGCCATGGTCCTCGGGCACCATGAATCTAATCAATGAGCCAACCTATCAGAGGCTTATGGTGGTATGGATCCCCACCACCTAACAGCTACTCCATAAACACAAACAAACATGCACCATCTATCTCTTCCCCACCTCTGTCAGCCTTGGGAGCTGGCTACCAACTCCTGACAACCCAGCCTTCCTACTGTCCAAACCCCAGGCCCTCACTCTACCACCTCGGAGCTTAATACACTTTAGTTCCATTTGTAAAATTAAATCAAAGTTTGGCCTAAAGGGGAAGGTTTGTGCACCTTATTAGTCCTTGGGTGTATGTGAAGAGGAAGAAAGGAAGAGTAACTCTTATTATTCCTAATTATTCCAGAACTGCAAAGCAAAACACAATATAATATCTCAGTGAATTATTCTCAAACACTCATGTGAAATATAGGCATAAACACCTATAGAAGACAATGGTTCTACATGTAAGGCTTGTTGATAATAGTTTTTCCTTATAAAAATGTTTTATTTTACAATTCCTAATTATGTATTCTGTTCTAACAAGAAATAGTAATGCAAATGAACAATTGTTAATTGATTTATTTATCTATTAAGTATTGAGATTGTAATGTTTTAATTTCTTACTAGGACATTAATCTAGTCAATTTTGTCTTTATATATATTGAGACTATTAGGTACATGAATATTGCTTCTTGCTGATCTTCTGGTTCTATTTTCAGTATTCTTTTGTAGTAATTTGTTGTCTGTCTTTCTGGCAGCTTTAAAGGTCTCATTCTCTTCGATGTTCTACAGTTTCAATAAAATGTTTCTAGGGATTGATTTCAATTTATTTTATTGTGAGCTCAGCTATGGATTTAAAATGAAGTTTATTTGATATATGTCCAATATTTCTAGGTCTTTAGATAGATTTTTAGGATATATTGTATATAATATTTCCAGAAATGAATGTCCCGGGTACTCATTCTCAGGACAGTTTTATTTTTGGGCAAAATAATTTTTATCTTTTATTTTTGGTATTTGGATTACCAAAATGAGGGATTAAACCAAAAAAAAGAAAAAAAAAGAAAGTCATTGGATCTTTAAAATAAGGACATACACACACACACAACAATAAACACAAACACAGAAAAGAGGCAAAGGGGGAATTCCAGGATGACAAGTATGCAGCAATTGTAGACCAATCAGACTAAACAGGAGCAGTCAGAATGGGGTTCCAGGAGGCATGGTGCAGAAATAAACAAACAATAAACAGATACATAGACAAGTGATGGAAATGCTAGGTCACCCGATGTGAAGAATAGTATTCAGAGGGATTTTACTCCTGTGTTAGAAAGAATTAAACATGTTAAATGAAATAAAAAGAAAGCCAATATCTCTAATCAAAACAAAAAGGAACAAAAAACAAAGGCAATAGAATTCCAGTATATTACTAGGCTCAAGTATAAACAATTCTTATTTAATCAATAATGTTGATATGAATATTGATTCAACCAGAAGTGTTAGTGAGTGAGTGAAAGTTGCTCAGTTGTGTCTGACTCTTTGCGACCCCATGGACTGTAGCCCGCCAGGCTCCTCTGTCTGTGAAATTCTCCAGGAAATGATACTGGAGTGAGTTGCCATGCCCTTCTCCAGATCTTCCGGACCCAGGGATCAAACCAGCATATGGTATGTCTCCTGTATTGGGAAGTGTTTTTTTTTTTTTTTTTTAACACTAGTGTCACCTGGGAAGCCCATTCTTGTGTGTATATATATATACACATGCATATGTATATTATTTTCCGATTCTTTTCTGTTACAGTTTATTATAAGATATTGAATATAGTTCCATGTGCTGTATAGTTTATTTTACATATAGTAGTGAGTATCTGTTAATCCTAAATTCCTAATTTACACTATCCCCCTCCTTTCTCTTTTGGTAATCATAAGTTTGTTTTTTGTCTGCGAGTCTGTTTTGTAAATAATTCCATTTGTATCATTTTTTTAGATTCCACATGTCAGTGATATCATATGATATGTGTCTTTCTCTGTCTCGCTTACTTCACTTAGTATGATAATTTCTAGATCCGTCTATGTAGTTGGAAATGGCACTATTTCATCTTTTTATGACTGAGTAGTATTCCACTGTGTGTATACATATATACAGACACACACACATATCTGTATATATGTCTTATTTGATATTATATATATTAGATAAATCTGTTCATTCAACTGTTGATGAACATTTAAGTTGCTTTCAAGTCTTGGCTATTGTAAATAGTGCTGCTATGAACACCAGGGTACATATATTTTTTTGAGTTATAGTTTTTGTCTTTTCCAGATATATGCCCAGAAGTAGGATTGCTGGATCATATGGTAGCTCTATTTTTAGTTTATCAAGGAACTTCCTTAGTTTTCCATAGTGGCTGAACCAATATATATTCCCACCAACACTGTAGAAGAGTTCCCTTTTCTCCAGACAGAATTTAAACAAATGGGACCTAATTAAACTTTAAAGCTTTTGCACAGCAAAGAAAACCATAAACAAAATGAAAAGACAATCTACAGAATAGGATAAAACATTTGCAAATGATGTGACCAACAAGGGACTAATTTCCAAAATATACAAACAACTTGTATAGCTCAATATCAAAAACAAAAAAAAAAACCTAATAAAAAAATGGGTAAAAGACCTACTTAATAGATATTTCTCCAAAGAAGACATACAGATGGCCAACAGACACATGAAAAAAATGCTCAACCTTGCTAATTATTAGAGAAATTCAAATCAAAATTACAGTGAGGAAAAAAATAATTACAATGAGGTATTGCCTCAGACTGGTTGGAATGGCTGTCATCAAAAAGTTTACAAATCATCCTTTTTACTTTGCAAAAGAGATCCAAACATCCTAAAACTTAATTTTGTAATGGAGAAAAACAATTGCAGGCCTTCAGTAGGAATTTATGTCAATAGTGGGAAATAAACACAACCAAAGTTTAAGGGCAGTTTAATTTCCTGTGGACTAAGAGCAAATGTTGACAGAAGTAAGTGTTGATATTTTCTTCTTTTCAGAAAATGTTGCTTTCCTCCTGAAAGACTAGAAGAATAGAAACAGGAAAAACTAGATGTAAATTGGTCATTGAAGAGTGGTTTTGAATCCTAGAAAAAGCTCAGGCAGTTACTCTATTGAATATGCTCGTATAGAAATTAAATAGAGTACTGGCTGACCTTTTTAGTCTTAAAATATTTAAATGTTTGCTAACCAATTTATTAACTTTTTTCACAACTGCTCCTAATGTGATTACATGTGGATTATTTTCATGGCTTCACCAAAGAGACATTAGATGCTTGCTTTTCTTCTTGCCCAGAAATTCAAGTTCAGCTTCTGTTTGCTATCCTCATGAAAGCTTTGGTGTAAGAACTTGAGGTTTGATTGTTTTGACAAAACTCTATGATCCAAGCAGATCATCCCCCATCAGGCAGCTCTCTCTGCAGAATCTATGGTCCTTCTCAGGTGAGAGATTTTGCTCTATGAACAGAGAGCATAGCTAGAATCTGGTGGCTGAAGGTTGTTCTATTTCCTACTTTTTATTTTCTAATTATTTTGTTTTATTTATATTTCATCATTAGTTACATCTGAGATCATGAGAATTCACTGGAAGCTGTCTCCTGGAAACAGAACTATGGTTTAGGAAATATTTCTTTTTTTCCCTCTCCTGCTTACATATTTCCTTTTCTTTTTGTTTTATTTTTTTAAAATTATTCTAAAATTGAAGTATAGTTGATTTACAAGTTGTATTAATTTCTGCTGTACAGCAAAGTGACTCAATTTTACACGTATATTTTCTTTCTTATATTCGTTTCCATTATGCTTTATCCCAGATATCAGATGTAGTTGCCGGAGCTATACTAAAGTAGGACCTTATTGTTTATCCATTCTATTGGTAATAATTTGTATCTACTAATCCCAAACTCCTACCCAAAGCACCCTCCTTGGTAACCACATGTCTGTTATCTATATTTGTGGGTCTGTCTCTGTTTCATGGGCTTCCCAGGTGCCATTAGAGGGAAAGAACCCACTTGCTAATGCAGGTAGATGTAAGAGATGTGGGTTCAATCCCTGGGTCGGGAAGATCCCCTGGAGGAGGGTATGGCAACCCACATCAGTATTTTTGCCTGGAGAATCCCATGGACATAAGAGCCTGGCAGGCTGCAGTCCATAGGGCTGCACAGAGTCGGACATGACTCAAGTGACTTAGCACACACACACACTCTGTGTCATAGATAGGTTCATTTGTGCCATATTTTAGGTTCCACATATAAGTGATATCATACAATATTTGTCCTTCCCTTTCTGACTAACTTTACTTAATATGATAATCTCTCGTTGAATCCATGTTGCTTCAAATGGTGTTATTTTGTTATTATTTATGACTGAGTAGTACTCTTGCCTGGAAAATCCCATGGACGGAGGAGCCTGGTAGGCTGCAGTTCATGGGATTGCAAAGAGTCAGACACAACTGAGTGGCTTCACTTTCACTTTTCACTTTTGTGCATTGGAGAAGGAAATGGCAACCCACTCCAGTGTTTTTGCCTGGAGAATCCCAGGGACGGGGGAGCCTGGTGGGCTGCCGTCTATGGAGTTGCAGAGTTGGACACGACCGAAGAGACTTAGCAGCAGCAGCAGCAGTATTCTACTGTGTATGTACATATATAACTTCTTTATCCATTCTTCTGTTTGCAGACATTTGCCAAGACAGACAAATGCCAAGACATGCCAAGACAGATATGTCTTGGCTAATGGCCATGTAAGATAGTGGGAATTCTTTGAAACGTGTCTCCTAGAAACAGAACAGTGGTTTAGGAACAACTTATTATTCTCTTGCTCTACACACATACTTCTTTTTTTAATCAAAAACTTTCTTTTAAGATTTAGAAATTTGAAGTTTATAAAGATATTCTTATGGGCTTGGGAAATGATGAAAATACAGTAATATCAATAACTTCTCCCACTCAGAACAATCAATCAGATTGTCATCATATATAACTCTTGGGCATTTTGCCTACTGTGTCAACTGTCTCAGGATTCTAGCCCAGGTGGTAGCTTTAATTATCTCCATTTTTTTTTAATCTCCTGGCAAAGGAAAATCTTTCTAATTATTTAATAATTTTGATTCATTCTGGAATAAATTTCAGCATGTTATATTTTGCCATCAGTAAAAGCTATGTGCTAATTTCATTTTAATTGTCACTCTTTAGGAGGCTGTTAAGACCAAGGAATGTTACTTAGAGCAGAAACTTACAGAATATGAATTGAAATCAAATGACTAAATTCTTAAAGAATATATTGATTTTTGCATTTCATTGCATTCTTATTTTAACACATATTACATATGTTGTTGCCATACAGTTTTTGTTCACCACTGTACTCCTTAACAATTTGCCTGGTATGTGGTAACATGCCCATCAAATATTTGTAAAAATTGTTATTGAATAAAAAAATGGATATGCTTCATTCCAGATATGGTGAGTGTGTGCTCAGTCACATCTGACTGTGACCCCATGGGCTGTAGCCCACCGGGCTCCTCTATCCATGGGATTTTCTAGGCAAGAATACTGGAGTGGGTTGCCCTTTCCTCCTCCAGGGGATCTTCCTGACCCAGGGATCGAATTTGAGTCCCCTGCATCTCTACCACTAATGTTTTCTCCTGCTTCGTGCTGGTGATAAAAATGCTTCCTAGTGTTTTAGATTGTACCAGAATAAAAACATAACATTTTAAAAAGTATAAATTCTTACCTGGACTCACTTATCCCAAACGGTGGTGAACCTAATAATTTAAGATAAAGTGTTATGTAGCAAGGGAAATTGTGCCAATCTAGCTCTTCTTAAGCAACATTTCTCACAGTATGTAGGTGGTTAGAGTGATATAGAAAAAGCACTTTTAAAAAGTATGGCTTGACTTCACAGGTTTCCAGTGCAATTATTTGAAGAGATTTCAGTTTAAAGAAATTCACTCTGTAACTATTGAGAGCTTTGGCAGAGCACATTTCGTATAGAAGGATTTATATAAACCTGTTTCCATAGTACCTAGGCTCTCTGAAACCTTGCTTTAGAAGAAAACAAATGAAATATGCAAGAATATTCAGGTGATTTCCATCAGGATATGTTCACTGAACACGCTTTGTTAACACTGTGCTCTTCTTGAGAATCCAGGAAGATAAAAACACTGATGAGATAAAGTTCTTCAGTACAGGTACCCTAAGGATCATCAGCAAGTAGGAAAGAGATGGGGCTTCCTAGGTAGCACAGTGGGAGAAGGCAATGGCATCCCACTCCAGTACTCTTGCCTGGAAAATCCCATGGATGGAGGAGCCTGGTGGGCTGCAGTCCATGGGGTCGCTAAGAGTCAGACACAACTGAGCAACTTCACTTTCACTTTTCACTTTCATGCATTTGGAGAAGGAAACGGCAACCCACTCCAGTGTTCTTGCCTGGAGAATCCCAGGGACGGGGGAGCCTGGTGGGCTGCCGTCTATGGGGTCTCACAGAGGCAGACATGACTGAAACAACTTAGCAGCAGCAGCAGCAGGTAGCACAGTGGTAGAGAATCTGCCTGCTAATGCAGGAGACATAAGACATGTGGGTTCGATCCCTGGATTGGGAAGATCCTCTGGAATAGGAAATGGCAACCCACTCCAGTATTCTTGCATGGAAAATTCCATGGACAGAGGAGCCTAGGGGGCTACATACAGTCCACAGGGTTACAAAGAGTTGGACATGACTGAGCACTCATGAGGAAAGAGATGTCTAAGAATTACAATTTGGTGCTAGAGCTGAGACTTAGTTCCTTCTACTGCTACAGAACCACCATTTACTAAAGAGGGCTTGAGCAAAATGTATCTGTTGGTGATGAGGCAGTACAAAGCAGAATACAGGTACATTTTCCTGGCAAATGGCTTTTTATAGGAGTTTGGGTAGACATGGGGAATTTTCTGTGCAGAGAATAGAGCATGCTATTCTAAGTCACTTCAGTCGTGTCCAACTCTGTACGACCCCATAGACGGCAGCCCACCAGGCTCCCCCATCCCTGGGATTCTCCAGGCAAGAACACTGGAGTGGGTTGCCATTTCCTTCTCCAATGCATGGAAGTGAAAAGTGAAAGTGAAGTCGCTCAGTCGTGTCCGACTCTTAGCGACCCCATGGATTGCAGCCTAACAGGCTCCTCCGTCCATGGGATTTTCCAAGCAAGAGTACTGGAGTGGGGTGCCATTACCTTCTAGAATAGAGCATGGGGAATAGTAAAAATGGGGAATAGTAAAAATATGCACAGAAATAATGAAGGGCATGGAATGCTTAGAATAATTGAGTAAATTAATGAATAAAATTCATTCTTTTTTATTAAATAGCTTATAAAAACAATTCAAATACTTACATCTTGTTTCCACTGACTGTAACCATCATATTCTTCCAGCCAATAGTGCTAACATTATCTCCATCCTCTGAGACAATTGTTTTAAGAGCATATCCTGTTTGTCTCCACATAGTCCATGCTCCAGGAACAGTCATGAAGGCTATAGAGGGGTGTTGTGCAGTTAATTTCTTGATCCAAGAATATAAATTAAATTAAGGCTCAGGTGTTTATGCTCTTCTGAATACAAGTAGTCAGTACTGCTAGTATGCCTAAGTCCTAAGTAACTGGATAGTGCAGTTATCTATATCTAGATATATCTAGATAGATCTATATCTATATCTATACCTATATCTATCTCTATCTCCCATGATCTGCTCTTGAAAAATTGGTGGTATAATTTGGTCCATGTTCAAAGGCCTGAGAACCAGGCAAACCAATGATTTATCACTTTTCATGGGCAAGAAAGATGAGATGCCCGTTTGTGTCAGTAAGGCAGCAACAAAACAAAACAAAACAAAAAAAAAAAAGAAAGAAAGAAAAAAGGAAAAGGACGAGTTCCTATTTCTTCCTTCTCTTCTATTCAATCAATGGATTGGATGAAGCCCACCCACATTGGACAGGACAGTCTTCTTTAATGAGTCTACTAATTTAGATGCTAATCTCATCTAGAAATACCCTCATAGACACAGCCAGCAACAGTGCTTAATCTGGGCACCCCGACTCACTCAAATTAGCACAGGAAATTAACCATCACATGAGGAAAGAGGAAGGGAAGACTTGTTTACCATTTCATCAAATCCATATGATTCTAAGTGGTAGAAGAGATTTGCAATAAGAAACAAACTTTGTATTCTACTGCAAGTTCATTACTAAAGGGATGTTGCCTATAAGCTTAAATTATACATAATAGCCATCTCTGGCCTATTATGTCTACCTCTCAGGAATGAGTGTTAAGCTGAAATACCTTTGTTTAGCTCTTGGGAAAACATACTGACCAGGCTCACCTGTGAATGACTGCAGGAAGGAAGAAATTAATACATGCCCTCTGGAGGGTGACCTGAATCAGAAAATGTTTAACTTTACTCCCCTCCCCTCCCCTCCCCCACCTTTTGGTATAAAAGAAATCTGAACTCTCATTGAGAAAGTTGGTTCTTTGGAACACTAGTCTTCCATCTTTCCCATCTGCTGACATTCCAAATAAAGTTGCTATTCCTTGCGTCCACAACTTGTTTCTGAATTTATTGGCCTGCCTTGTGGCAAGCAGTATGAGCTTGGACTCAGTAACAAGACATTTTCTCCATTCTACTGATAAAATATTTACATCTTTGAAAGACCATATGCCTTATCTAAACATTACAGTGGGTCACCATGGAATTAGGACGACAATGAAACTTTCTGTCCTTCACCCCGAGCTTTTCCTGCTATGATGTTTTCTTCCAGAGCTGTGAGTGTATTAATGTTTGTATGTTCTTCGAAGTGTCATCTGCCATCTGTGACTTATGTCTTGGTATATCGCAGTCTGTATGACACCTTTGCTCAAAATGAGTCACTGCATCTCTGATTACTATACACTACCTTGGCCTGCAGCCACATTCCTCAGTATTTTACAACTATGCCACATTGCCTTATACAGGGTTTTTCAAAAACTCAGGGAGACGTTCTTACCATAGGATCCCTTGTAGCTCTTGTAGGTTTGTAGCAGTAACAACAAAGTTCCAAAACTGCTGCACAGAGCTTTTGTAAACTTGAAAGTTTTTTTTTTTTTACTGAAGTCCCTCAAAAATCTTTCCCTAAATTTCTCTCCTAAACTGTAAAAGGACTCCCCTGGTGGCTCAGAGGGTAAAGCGTCTGTCTACAATATGGGAGACCTGGGTTCGATCCCTGGGTCGGGAAGATCCCCTGGAGAAGGAAATGGCAATCCACTCCAGTACTATTGCCTGGATAATCCCATGGACAGAGGAGCCTGGTAGGCTACAGCCCATGGGGTCGCAAAGAGTCAGACATGACTGAACGAGACTTCACTTCACTTTCAAACTGTAAATGTTGAAAACTCTTTTGCTGGCATTCAAGTTTCTGTGATCTGACCACAACTGACCTTATATCCCTTTTTATAATTATGTATTAAACTTATCAGCATAACCTGTTGACTTTGCCATCCAGAATACTTCTCAAAACTCTATCATATCCCAAATATATCCATCCTTCAGATGGCTCAGTGATAAAGAATCCTCCTGCCAATGCAGGAGATGCAGGTTTGAATGTAGCGAAGATCGCCTGGAGAAGGAAGTGGCAATCTACTTCAATATTCTTGCCTGGAAAACTCCTGGCAGGCTACAGACCAAGGGGTCACAAAGTGTCAGACACGACTGAGCACACATGTGTGCATAAATGCACGGTACAGCACTATCATTTGAAAGCTTTTTAAAATCTCTAAGTATATAAAAAGAGCAGAGGCCCTGGAATTAATGATAGGTTGGAGGACTGAAAATAATTTTATATACTGGAGTATACCATGTATGGGGACTGAGCAGTAAAATAGAAGCAGAAAAGAACCACAAAGAAAATGAATAGATACTCTTGGTAGATGAAGAGTTGCTTTACATATCACAGGAGATTCAAATTTATTATTTAGACAAATGAGAAAGATTTGAAGAATTTTGAGCAGTGAATGAACAGTTTTATTTACATATGAAAAGGATCAATTTGGTACTGGAGTGGCAGATGGGTTGAGTGGGAGGCGTGTTAATAAGACAGGAGGTAGAAACACTTACTCTCTTTCAGTCTTTTGTCTGGACTGTTGTAATCGCCTCTTCACTAGTATTCCAGCTTTTTCCTTTGCTCTCCAGAGGGATCCAGTTAAAACAACTTCCAGTTCTAAGATAAATAAGTACGAGGGATATAACATACAATATGATAAATATAATGAGCATTAATGTATGCTATATATGAAAGTTGTTACAGTAAATACTAAGAATTCTCATTACAAGGAGAAACAACTTTTTTCCTATTTTTATATTTTGTATCTAGATGAGATGATGTTTGTTCACTAAACTTACTGTGATAATCATTTCATGATAATGTTAGTCAAATCATTATTCTGTATACCTTAAGGGCTTCCCTGGTGGCTCAGATGATAAAGAATCTGCCTGCAATGCAGGAGACCCAAGTTTGAATCTTGGATCAGGAAGATTCTCAGAGAAAGAAATGACAACCTACTCCAGGATTCTTGCCTAGAGAATCCAACGGACAGAGGAGCTTGGCAGGTTATAGTCCATGAGGCTGCAAAGAGTCAGACATGACTGAAGTGACTTAGCACACACCCATGCATACTGGACAAATAGAATATTCATTGAACACCTACCATAAACCCTGGAGGTATAATGGTGAGAAAGATGACAAAGGTCTTTTTCTTATCAAAATACTTACTCTTGATTGAATTGATGGGGGAGAAACATTTAACAATGAAATAAGCAAAAGTGATGTATGTCAATTATTTCTTACAAAACTGAAAGAAATAAAAAAGATCAGATCATCACTTTGTTCAAATTGCTCGTGTATTCTCATATCACTCAGATTAAATTTCAATGTCCACGACCCAGATAATCATGATGGTGTGATCACCAACCTAGAGCCAGACATTCTGGAATGTGAAGTCAAGTGGGACTTAGGAACCATCACTACAAACAAAGCTAGTGGAGGTGATGGAATTCCAGTTGAGCTATTTCAAATCCTAAAGGATGATGCTGTGAAAGTGCTGCACTCAATAAGCCAGCAAATTTGGAAAACTCAGCAGTGGCCACAGGACTGGAAAAGGTCAGTTTTCATTCCAACCCCAAAGAAAGGCAATGCCAAAGAATGCTCAAACTACCACACAATTGCACTCATCTCACACGCTAGTCAAGTAATGCTCAAAATTCTCCAAGCCAGGCTTCAACAGTACATGAATAGTGAACTTCCAGATATTCAAGCTGGTTTTAGAAAAGGCAGAGGAACCAGAGATCAAATTGCTAACATCCACTGGATCATCAGAAAAGCAAGAGAGTTCCAGAAAAACATCTATTTCTGCTTTATTGACTATGCCAATGCCTTTGACTGTGTGGACCACAATAAACTGTGGAAAATTCTGAAAGAGATGGAAATACCAGACCACCTTACCTGCCTCCTGAGAAATCTGTATGCATGTCAGGAAGCAACGGTTAGAACTGGACATGGAACAACAGACTGGCTCCAAATAGGGAAAGGAGTACGTCAAGGCTGTATATTGTCACCCTGCTTATTTAACTTCTATGCAGAGTACATTATGAGAAGCACTGGGCTGGATGAAGCACAAGCTGGAATCAAGATTGCTGGGAGAAATATCAATAACCTCATATATGCAGAAGACACCACCCTTACGGCAAAAACAAAGAACTAAAGAGCCTCTTGATGAAAGTGAAAGGGTGAGTGAAAAAGTTGGCTTGAACTTCAACATTCAGAAAACTAAGATCATGGCATCTTGTCCCATCACTTCATGGCAAATAGATGGAGGAACAGTGGAAACAGTGAGAGACTTTATTTTGGGGGGCTCCAAAATCACTGCAGATGGTGACTGCAGCCATGAAATTAAAAGATGCTTGTTCCTTGGAAGTAAAGTTCTGACCAATCTAGACAGCATATTAAAAAGCAGAGACATTACTTTGGCAACAAAGGTCTGTCTAGTCAAAGCTATGGTTTTTCCAGTAGTCATGTATGGATGTGAGAGTTGGACTATAAAGAAAGCTGAGTGCAGAAGAATTGATGCTTTTGAACTGTGGTATTGGAGAAGACTCTTAAGAATCCCTTGGACTGCATACTGGACATATAGAATATTCATTGAACACCTACCATAAACCCTGGATCCAACCAGTCCATTCTAAAGGAAATCATCCCTGAATATTCATTGGACGGACTGATGCTGAAGCTGAAACTCCAATCTTTTGGCCACCTGATCCGAAGAGCTGACTCATTTGAAGAGACCATGATGCTGGGAAAGATTGAAGGCAGGAGGAGAAGGGGACGACAGAGGATGAGATGATTGGATGGCATTACTGAGTCAATGGACATGAATTTGAGTAAATTCCGGGAGTTCGTGATGGACAGGGAGGGCTGGCGTGCTGCAGTCCATGGGGTCACAAAGAGTCAGACATGACTGAGCGACTGAACTGAACTGAACCAGGGGCCACAGAGTTGTGTATGACTGACCACTAACTTGACACTCACTTGACTGACCTTATTTCTGTTCCCTACTCCTGTGCTCACACTGCTCTGACCTTATTCATTAGTCAATTCTATGAAAATACCAAACATACAGAACATTTATTTGTACCCTCTTTTCTCCATGGCTGTGTCTTCTCTCAGATCTTTCAGTTCTTTGCTCAAATAGAATCCCATTTGAAATAATTTCCTGATTACCCTGTTTTAAAATGCACCCTCTTTAATAATCATTACAGGCATTGCTCCTGCTGCTGCTTCTACTAAGTTGCTTCAGTCGTGTCCGACTCTGTGCGACACCAGAGACGGCAGCCCACCAGGCTCCACCATCCCTGGGATTCTCCAGGCAAGAACACTGGAGTGGGTTGCCATTTCCTTCTCCAATGCATGAAAGTGAAAAGTGAAAATGAAGTCGCTCAGTTGTGTCCGACTCTTCGCAACCCCATGGACTGCAGCCTACCAGCCTCCTCGGTCCACGGGATTTTCCAGGCAAGAGTACTGGAGTGGGTTGCCATTGACTTCTCCAATTACAGGCATTACCTTGCCCTATTTTATGCACAATGTGATGTAATCTAATGTATGCTTATTTATTTGTTTTTGACTATCAGACTCCGCTACCCTTCCACCCCAAAACACACACACACACACACACACACACACACAGGAATCTAAATCTACGCATGAACACAGATTTATTCTGCTTTCATTCATTCAACCAGTAATTACTTAGTGTCTTCTATAAGGCAGGCACAGTTGGGAAAATTAGTAATGTAACAGTTAAAAGAAACAAAATGAAACCAATATTCTGCCTACAAAGACTTCACATTCAAATTGTGCTCTAACTTTGGTTGTATAGGTCTTAGCTGAAGCATGCAGGATCTTCCATTGTGGCACTTGGACTCCTTAGTTGTGGCGCACATGGCAGGGAGGACTCAGCAGTTGTGGCACAGGCTTAGTTGCTCTGAGGCATGTGGGATCTTAGTTCCCTGACCAGGGATTGAACCCACGTCCTCGGCAGTGCAAGGCAGACTCTTTAAGCACTGGACCATTAAGGAGTCCCCAAAATGTTATTTCTCAAAGAGATGTTCTTGTACTGCCAAGATATTCCCTTTCAATCTGTAAATTTGATATCTACACATTTCTCATGATACGTATGAGAGGGGGAAGAATAACAAATCCATATATAATGCTTAAAGCTGAGAAATTAGCAATGCCACTGATAATTTAAAAATATTGCCCATCTAATGATTCATGAGTGAACATTATCTAAACAAACATCTTAAACTTGGTATTGTGTTCTCGGCTTGATTTAAATTTCATGTTTCAACAAAGCTCAGATGATTGATTTCAAATCTGTAAGGGGCTTGCTCATTAAGGAAGAAACAAGGATCCCACATCTTTGATCGCCATCACCCTTCTCACCTTTTCAAGAAAGTATATTAAGAAATCATCCAGGCTCATGTTATGTATGTATTTGTCGTGTCCGATTCTTTGTGACTCCATGGACTGTAGCCTGCCAGGTTCCGCTGTCCATGGATTTCTCCAGGCAAGAATACTGGAGTGGATTGCCATTTCCTTCTCCAGAGGATCTTCCCAACCCAGGGATTGAACCCCGGGTCCCCTGCATTGCAAGCAGATTCTTTACCATCGGATATACATGTCTATGTATAAAGATTGTATTTTCAGCTCCTGTGACTAAGTACATGTGATTCTGAACATGACACATAATTGAATTTAAAGCCTGAGATTTATCTGTACGTGAAGTATTACAATCTACTTTATTATATTGTCAAAATATGCACAAAGTGCTTACCCTAGTGCTTCACATAGAATAAATGCTCAGTAAATAGCTCAATTTGTACTGTTTCTGGAGAGTTTTCCCTAACCAAGATATCATGTGTATTCCTCCTCTGCATGTTTGTAGAACTTCTGCTGTATCATCTAGCATAAATTTCCCTGTATTGCTTTTATGCGACTTTATTTTGGAAAAGGTCCAAAATAAGTGATCACATGGGAATGATTTCTTGTTCAAGTTAGTTCTGAGGCAATTTTTCAGTCAGGAAAGGAAATGGTGCAATGATATTGACAGAAAACATTGGCTAATTCATAATTTTACTAAGGACCAATCTTGAGCTCCATTGGTTATGGCCATTGGCGAATCCCAAGAAATCACATTGTGCTTTTTCAGCCTTCTCGGCATGTACATGTTGGACTAATTGAGCGCAAATGAAAGGACCCATTTGGAAGGTATGCTCTCTTATCCATGGTATAATAATCCACTGGTAAAAATGTACTCTAGGAGTGATCTGGCACCCAGACTTTATGAGTCTTGATTGGAAAAAATGAATAATTAATAAACTTTCCTTTTACAGGATACACAGAGGAGGAACATAAATGTTAGTTTCCTTTAGAACTAGAATAGTGGTCCAATCACATTTTTATAATGGCACACAACAATTTCATTCTAACTTGTTATGCCTTTCTGTGATGCCTTTTTTTGGCCATTCCATGAAAACACCAATTTTTGAATGGAATAATTTTGGAACCAGTCTATTAGAGGCTTTGAAGCAGTATGTAATAAATATTATTCACTAACTGAAAAGTAAGTATAACAACATATATTTTATTTCTGTAATAAATCCAGTTCACTAAAACTCCCCTTAAATGCAGGCACTGAAACTAAATAAGCAATTATTACACACACACACACACACACGCATATGCACGCACACACATACACACACTCATAAAATTGTAGATATTAGATATGTTAATGAATAGTTAGTCTAGACAAATTTTCCATTGTCTTTGGGGTTGAGTTGATCTAATGAAAATTGTCAAAAGAACTGAAATGGATGCTGTAAGTAGTCTAGCCATCCAAACAAATAGAGAGTAATTAGTTAGCATTAATAAAACTTCCAAAACAAAATAAAAAGGAACATGATCTCAAGTAAGCTGATAGCAGAAATAGGATTTTATAAAAATCAATTTAACACTAATTAAAGTGGGTGAATCTCTTGGTTTTAAATAGGTTGCTCACTGTTTATTCTTAAATTCTCTCCTATTCCAAACCCCAACCCCCAACCTAACCATAAATGAAACCAACTCCAAAGGATATGGAAAAAATAGTGTTTTAATAAAGATAGTTTAAATGATAAAAGGATGTAAATATATCTTGAAAGTGAAAACTAAAATGCAGAGGGGAAAATCTGATTTTACAGAACTGCATAGTAATATAAAACCAGATTTGTATACTTATAAATATAAGTTGTGTGCATTATTCCTCTGCCAGGAAACTACATTAGACACATCTGTATAAAATATATTTCCAATTTAACCAGTCTGGAATGACCACATTCATTTTCTAGTTCACTGCAAGGGTAAGTAACATAATAAGCACAATGTATTCTCCAAATTTAATAATTTAACATGCTTGCTTAGTTAAGTTATTATTACCAATGTAATGTCTTGGGTTTTGTTTCTTTCTGTATAAAATACCAAGCACATTGAAGATGCTTACAAACTGAGAATTAAAAGTTTATCTTCTTCAAACTGAGTTTGTGGAAACAGGGTTTTTTTTTTGCCATTAAAATCATTTTAATTTAAATAGAGTCCCATATTTGATAGCTAACCTTAAGCATGCAAACTTGTCTGAAAAGTTGAAATGCTCATCTTCTAAATGGAATAAAATCAAACT
Organism: Bubalus bubalis; assembly: GCF_019923935.1. NCBI lineage: Eukaryota > Metazoa > Chordata > Mammalia > Artiodactyla > Bovidae > Bubalus > Bubalus bubalis. Next base: position 77,730,670 of record NC_059163.1, read on the forward strand.
AAACAAAGATCTAAAAATACGTATGTTAAGATGTTTATATATAGAGAAAATCAACTTTATAAAGAGCATGCATGTGGTGTAATTAGAAAATAGGCTATGGTTGATGGAACACAGACACTATGGAGTTACTTTTTTAATGTGTATTTTTTAAATGCAGGAAATATATCCCACAGAGAGGTACTATGTCATTTCCAGAGGGGCTCTTTTGGGCTACAGCTGAAAAACCAATATTTAAATACATGAAATATGCAATACAACATGAAAAACAAATTAGTTGAAAACAGGTGTAATTTTCCCCGCCATATTCCTATTCTCAATTTTCAGTATTATATCAGAACTTAGTACAAAAGAGAAAGCCCATACATACTGAGATCCATTAATGGGAGTGAGAACAAAAATGGGTATTCAATATTTTCTCCAAATTGTCTTATATTTCATACATTTGCAAACTCGTTCTTTTTGGAAAAAAAGTCAGATCAGATTCTCTTAACTTCATTTTACCACTTTCAGATCTTTGCTCAAATGCCACATTATTCCTGAGACCTTCCTGGATTCTGCTATTTAAAACTGTAGCCACAGCACCCCATGGCATGATTGCCAATGTTTCTTTCTTTTTCTTTTCTCCATTACTTTTCTCCACTATCTATGCTGTTTATTTTCTAATTCACTAGTTTATTATTATCTCTCCCTGTTAACTATAATTAGTGTAATCATTCACTGGTTCAGCTTTCAGTTAGGAACTTTACATTACGAACTTACATTCCAGAAGTTTCTTACCATTTAAGTCAGATAAACTTTGAAAATTTCTTCTTTATTTTGGAAATGTAAATCCTTTCTCCTTCAGTATATTTATCTTCCCATTCTTTAGAATCTTTCTCCCCTTCCCTTCTGTAATCTCTTTTCTCTAAATTTTCCAGAGCCAAATCTGGAAGACCATAGTTATTTCTTTATGTATAACCCAAAGGAACTATTATTTGTTACTGGAAATAAATCATGATTTGTTAAAATGTGCAGCGATTTGTATATGCCTGAAATAGCGAGTGGATTGCAGTGCACTCTGTCACATGTTCTCATTGGAGGAACATGCATTTGTCTTCAAGTTGTGATGGTCACATTCTTATCAAAAAGATTTTTAGATGACAATATCATTTAGAATTTGTCTCCCATCTTTTCTTAATTTAAAAGAAACTCATTCTGTAGCAGTTCATCTAATTTTAATTCCTAAGCATAGAGGAATGTCGATGACACTATCCTGAGCCAGAGAGACATGGGAAAGTGATTGTTATTTTGAGGATTCCATAAGAATTCATTTATGGCTTGTTAATCTAAGGAAACCAGATGTCTTTTTCTGGGTGAAAGGGTCCCAGAAGGATAACTACCCTATGGAAGGATATTGGAAGATTGCTATGTGCTTCATGTAATTTCTATAGACCAATCATGTTATGTAAGTGGACTTATATTGTCATATCTAAGCTTTGTGACTGCAAGGGGATCAAATCAGTCCATCTGAAAAGAAATCTGTCCTGAATATTCATTGGATGGATCGATGCTGAAGCTGAAGCTCTAATACTTTGGCCACCGGATGTGAAGAACTGACTCATTGGAAAAAAACCTGATGTTGGGAAAGGCTGAAGGCATGTGGAGAAGGGGATGACAGAGAATGAGATGGTTGGATGGCATCACTGACTCAAAGGGTTTGAGTTTGAGCAAGCTCCCAGAGTTGGTGACGGACAGGAAGCCTGGCATGCTGCAGTCCATGGGGTCAAAAAGAGTTGGACACGACTGAGTGACTGAACTGAACTGAAACTTTGTGAATGTTTTGTATCTGTATGTTTTCAAGTGATGTGATCTTCTATATTCCTTCATAGATGATCTGTGGCATGCCTGCATGTGTACTCAGTCATGTACGAATGTTTGTGAACCCATGGACTGTATAGCCCACCAGGCCCCTCTGTCCATGGAATTTTCCAGGCAAGAAAACTGTAGTGGGTTACTATTTCTTACTCCAGGGGATTTTCCCAACCCAGGGATCGAACCTGCATTTCCTGCATTGGCAGGTGGACTCCTTATCACCGAGCCACCTGGGAAGTCCTATGGATCTCAGACTACTTGACCATGAGAACTTCTTTCAATGGCCATGACAGTCATCCTACATTTAGTGTTGAGAAGACAGCAACAGTCATGATTAACAAAGGAACAACTTCAAATGAATTTCAGGTTTACTAATTTTGACAATATGCACTCTTATCTGAAAAAAGCTGTGACATTTCTCTGTGTCTTGTGCTATTTATTGAGACTCCTGTTAGAGTTTTTTATATGTTTGATTTGGGAATTAATACCAGAACCTTTTACTCCAATGATCACTGTTCAGACCCTGAGGACCACTCTCATTTGGTTTGAAATCTTGGAGAAATTTAACTACCAGGCCAGGTTTTCTGCAAGCAAAATATTTTTAAAGATCTCTTTGAAGTAAGTGATGCCCTCAGGTTTTAGCCTGGGTCAAAGAGAGCAGAACTAATCCTTCATCAAATTTGAACTCCTGGCTGGAGTAAAGCACATATGTATTGAACATTCTATAAATGTCAGTACCAATCTCACAGTGTCGTGAATTGAGCTCCAAATTTCAAAGCTCTTAAAATAGTTTCTGGAAAATAGAAATTACTCATTAAGTTAACTATTATCATTGTTATTAGTATTAGTCACTGTTTCAAAAACTCAAGAGACAATAGAATTTTTGTCTATTTTACCAGGTAAAGATGGAAAGAGCCATCTTTATCTTGAGAATCTAAAACCCTCTTTCTGTTTCAAAGTGCTAAGGATACAAGAATTAATGAAACAGACATGGCTTCTGCTCCCAGAAGATGTCTCTGTCTCTGTGGGGCAAGGTGCCTAGCACCCATGGAATTGTGTAATGCAATTACAAGTGGTGTGGAGGAGAAATTTAGAGAACTACTAAGATGTATCACAGGGAACCTGGCCAAGATTGGAAGATTAAGGAAGACTTCTTGGATAAAGAGACACTTGAGATCTAAAGCATGAGTGGGAATTGAGTACTTACTTGTGAGTGGGGAGAGAAGGAGCATTCCGGGGCGGGGGCAGAGTGCTTGCAGTGAGGATCCTGAGGTTGCACGAGAAACCGAAAGAAGGCGCATATGGTTAGACACCAGTCACCGGGGGAAAGCAGCGAAGACCAAGACTGGAGAGGAATGTTGGGGCTGTTTCTGACAAGCTCAAGTTAAGAATTTTATATTTTGTCTTCAGGACAATAAGAAGATGTTGAAGAATTTCCAGTAAGACCTGAAAAGTACTGGCTTGATAATCACAACACTTTGTCATTCGTGTGGGCAATAAAGAAAAATTAAAACTAGTCCTGCTATCACTGATCCTTAAAGAGGTGCTCATATTTAAACATTTTGTGAACCATTATTGTAGATAATCTGTGAAGAGCTAAATATAATAATATAGGTTTTATTGGAACACAGTTATTCACCAAGTAGTAGCCCATCTAAAGTCTAGCGAATGATAATAGTTGTCTAGGTTATTGTCTACATTACTGTCTAGGTCAACACGTGTAAATGGTTGAAAGAAGACCCAGACTGCTGATTTTCAAATCCCATTTCTGCCATCTATTCTTTGGGTGAACTTGGGTGAGGGATTTTTTGTTGATCAGTGTTCTCATCTGTAAAATTAGGTGAAAAACATTGCTTTAATAATTAAATAAGCTTAATATATTCCAAGCAATTTGACAAATTCCTGGCCCATTTTATGCTCTTAAAAATGTTAAGAGAGATACAATCATCTTTTATGGAGTAACTGGGGGATACTCAGCACTCTATTAGATCTGTTAGAGCATAAATAAGGGTGATTTCTAATTTATAGTAGTTTTGTGAGGCTAAAATGAAACAATATATATAAAGTGTCTGGCATGGGCATTAGCTCATAATGAACACTCAATAAATGTGAGAGCTTCAGGAAATTACAGAGGAGCTAATCTAAGGATGAGTGGGGTTTCTCCAGAGGGTCAAGAAAGGAAGGAAGAATCCAGTGTGTACTTGAATCATCCCAGAAGTTTATGTCTTTAAACATTTTCTTCATAAAGTTATCTTAAGAAGGTTAATAAGTAGACAGCTGGGTTATGCAACAGACAGAATACAAGGTTAGGCCATCAGGAAAGCAGGAACATCAGTATATAAAGAGAAAAGATATTTTTCTGGAAGGAATTAATTATTTAAAGAACTATGATGAAATAATCAGTATGAAAAAAATAAGGTAATTTTTAGACTTACATTTATGTTGCAAATAATATGTCTGTCCCTGTCTCCCTCTGTATATTTTGTTTTGAATTTCTTATTCAAAGCACCAATATCTTCTCAATGTCTAAGGGTCTCTGAAGATTGTAATCTGACTCTGGAATGTTAAAGTATTTGTTGCTCAGTCCTGTTGTGATACCATGGACTATAATCTGTCAGACTACTCTATCCATAGAATTTTTCAGGCAAGAATCCTGGAGTGGGTTGCCTTTCCCTTCTCCAGGGGATCTTCCTGACCCAGGGACTGAACTTGGGTCTCCTCCATTGCAGGCAGAATCTTTACTGTCTGTGTCGCCAGGGAAGCCTACAGACAGATAGATCACACAGCCTCTGACCTACATCAAGTGTCTCAAAAGGAGAATAAACCGTGGCTGTGTTTGTGTAAGGATGATTCATTATCATAGAAATTTGTGAGTAGTATCTTCAGGGCACATTCTACAAACAAGATGTCAGCTGACCACATTCATTCATTCATAAATGTTAAATATTTATTAAATACCTAATGTTTCAGTCAGGTCCCATCAAGGAATGGGGAAGGCATACCAGCTAAGAGAAGATTTTGTAGAGAGATTTGGGCTGAGAGATCAAAGGAAAGAGGTTTGGGTGGTTCAAAACTAGAAGTTCAATGGGCTGCCCCATGGAAATGGATAGTGACCATGACTTTTGAGAAGGTGCTGCTCAGTGGTGATGCAGCCTTCAGAGCAAGGACCACACAGGAGTGGAAATTACAGAGGAGTTAATCTAAGGGTGAGTGGGCATTCCTTTATGGAAGGCTTCTGCCTCACAGGATTCGGTGTCTCTGATGAGGCTCTGTGAAGCTGATTGTGGACTGTGGGGAAAAAACTGGAACCAGAATGAAGTGCAACCAACGGAAAAACAAAGAAACGAATTTGGTCCCCTCCATCTTTTGGCCTTCCAGTATCTCTCAAGGGCTCCTGATTAGCAATACCTCACAGAAATCCTGCTGACAATGGAGAAATAACGTTTGCCAAATCTCATGGAGCAGAATTAGGGTAGATTTGGAGTTGAGGGGGAAAAGCTAAAAATCCAGCAGACCTACTACATGCCACAAATCAAGCTGAAGCCACAGCTGTGACCACAGCAAAGTCTCCACTTTCATAGAGTGTATATTCTAGAAATGATAATAAAGTTAAAGAATAAATAATAATATTCCACTTAAGTATACATTCTGGAAGAAGATAAAACCAAGATGGAGCTAGAGAGTGGCTGGTGGGGTCGTGGAGGAAGGCTATACTAGAAAGGTGGCCTGAGGAAAGAAGGATGGAATGGAGTTCACAAAGATGAGAAGCTCCACAAAGAGCTAATGTGATCATGTTTCCAGCAAAAGAAATAGCAAATAGGACTGTAAGTCAGAGGTATTTTGTCACGGAGAAGACGGTTGGAAATGTAGACATGAGACAGATTGCATGGACCATGAAATTAGGTTTAACTATTCCAGGTGAAATGTGAAAACACTGGAGAATTTTAAGCAATCTAATTTGTGTATTGAGAAAGTCATTCTGTCTTCTGTGTGGAGAATGGACTGCAGATGAACAAGACAGCTCATAAATGCTCACAGACATGGTTAATTTGGCTTGTCTTGAGTTTAAAAAATGAAGCAACAATCAAACATTGGTAAATTTCTAATAAATATAAATTTCTGGCCTCCATTGGATTATCTGAAGATCTAGAGTTCCTGGGCTCACAACATCATGATCAGATGCTAAGTGGTCATTGCCTCTCTTGAAAAGGCAGTTTGCCATACCCACTCACCTCTCACTTTATCCCCAACAAATCTATTTTTTTTCACTAATACTAGTTGCCTGAACCATATCATTTCAATTTGTGACTTTCAATCTTTTTTCTTGACCTTGAGCAAATATCCTCTCCCACTAATTTATAGTACTTTATTTTCCTTCAGTCCTCAGGTGTACAGCATACAAAATGTGTAATTGTTGATTAGGAAATGCCCTCACCATTGGTCCAGGTGTGGGCTACTCATATTTAGACAATGGAGAGCAAGAGAATGAGCAAAATTCCAAAACATGCTTCCCTTTTTCATCATTCCACATCTAGCTTGTTGTCTCCTGCCCCAGACCAGAATAGATCCTTTCCCCCAGACCAGAATAGATCCTCTCCCCCAAATCCAAATTCAAACAAAAACAAAGAGTGGTGTCCTCTCAGTCTTCCATTTTTCAGTCTATGATCTCAGAGAGGATTAGCATTCATGTAAGTCAGGAACTGGGCTTCCTGGGTGGTGCTAGTGGCAAAGAACCCTCCTGCCAGTGCAGGAGACTTAAGAGACACGGGTTCGATCCCTGAGTCAGGAAGATCCCCTGGAGAAGGAAATGACAACTCACTCCAGTATTCTTACCTGGAAAATTTCACAGACAAAGGAGCCGGGCAGACTACAGTCCATAGGGTCGCAAAAGAGTCAGACATGACTGAAGAAACAGAACCTTATAACACACGAACACTTGATGATTTTACAAACATAAAGTTAGCATCCTACAGAGCTGTTTTAACACATGATCAAAGGGAATAACTGTTTCCTTTCAAAAAATATTTTTTAAAAGAGTTTGCCCTTTTGCAGACCTGTTGGCTATTAGGTATTTTCCAGCACACAGATTTCAAAGTACATAAAACATAAGACTTTGCTTTCATTTTAGCTTTCACTAATTTATGGAAGAGTAAACACAATTAGAAAGGTCCTGACATTTTAACAGTAATGTTCATGTGTTTGAGATTATGATTTAATCCATATATTCTTCTGTTCATCAAGCATTATATACTTTCTACTAATTTTATAGCCCTCTATAAATTAATTATTTAGAAGGTATCGCATCCTATCCACAATGGAAATATAACTTGGATAACATAACTTGATAAAAGCAATTCAAGACAATGTAAGTGTCCAAATTATATCTTGGACAAAACAATGTAATATTTCTGTTACATGTGCAAAGATGTTTGTGAAATTCATCATTATGGTCAATGTACTTTATGTATAATATAACATGGCTGTTTGAACAAAGCAATGTAGCAAGTAAATAATACACATTGCAATTTCATTCTCTTAACTTTTGAGTAATACTTTTCAGTAATTTGCAAAGCATCTGAGGAAATTTTTATTCTCCCCTACTCCCAAATGCTTTCTTCAAATAGATTATTTAGAGGAAGTGGAATTTATTTTAAGCATTTTCTATATAGATTTAATATTTGATTTATTATTCTGTCTCTTTCTATCATTAAGTAGAGTTCCAAAAAAGATAATTCAAGTGATGGGGTTTGTTATGAGCAGTTTATAATCTCACTGTTTATCTATAAATCAAGGACTGTAACATGAAAAGTCAAAAATCAAAGCTGTCCTGTTCTAAAAATAAAAATCTAAAACTATGGCAAGCACTAAATTCAAGTAATATAGTTTTTTCTAATTCTTTTATAGTTCAAAATGAAAAATAAGAAAAATTTTCACTTCTTCAGAATATGCTTATTCATTTGAATCTCCAGAGATTGATATAATACATAAAAGGTATTAAGAAGCAGAGATGTCACTTTGCTGAGAAACGTCTGTGTATTCCAAACAAAGAAGTGATGTTTCAAACTGTGGTGCTGGAGAAGACTCTTGAGAGTCCCTTGGACTGCCAGGAGATCAAATCAGTCCATCCTAAAGGAAATCAATGCTGAATATTCACTGGAAGGACTGGTGCTGAAACTGAAGCTCCAAAACTTTGGCCACCTGCTGCAAAGAGCTGACTCATTGGGAAAAACCCTGATGCTGGGAAAGACTGAGGGTAAGAAAGAAGGGGGTGAGAGAGGATGCAATGGTTGGATGGCATCACTGACTCAATGGACATGAGTTTGAGCAAACTCCAGGAGATAGTGAAGGACAGGGAAGCCTAGACTGCTGCAGTTCATACAGTTACAAAGAGTTGGACATGACTTAGCGACTGAACAACAACAACAACAACATTCAATAAGTATTAATGGAATGACTATTGAATACAAGTGTCTTGAATGCTTTTACAAGTTACTATATTGTGATTACTATAAAGTGGAAATAGATAGGTATTAGAACTCACTGAGGAATATCAACATTGGCATCAGCAAAACTTGAGGAATAGTTTATTGACTCAGGTTTTTAAATATTCTTAAAATTATTTAGATAATTGGAAAGTCATGGAAAAAACATAATTCAAAAAATAAACCAAAGTCGAGGGCACTGTTTCTTCAAATGTAGTTTTAGATTGTTTCTATTTGCAGTTTTATCTTCTGCTGCTACTAAGTCACTTCAGTCGTGTCCGACTCTGTGCGACCTCATAGACAGCAGCCCACCAGGCTTCCCCGTCCCTGGGATTCTCCAGGCAAGAACACTTGGTTCTTGGGTTGCCATTTCCTTGTCCAATGCATGAAAGTGAAAAGTGAAAGTGAAGTCGCTTAGTCGTGTCCGACTCTTAGCGACCCCATGGACTGCAGCCTGCCAGGCTCCTCCATCCATGGGATTTTCCAGGCAAGTGTACTGGAGTGGGGTGCCATCGCCTTCTCCGAGTTTTATCTTCAGTTCTGGTTAATTATGAGAATGTAGTCAAGAAAGAGAGTAGGCAGGAAAATAAAGGGGCCATGCATCCAGCCAGATGAGGAATGGTAGAAGGTATAGATACTCAAAGTGTTACCCTTGACCAGCACTATCATCAACACCAGATAACTTGGAGATACAAATTAGTGGGTCCCTCCCCAGACCTACAGAACTGCAGCTCTGGAGATAGGTCCCTGCAATGCATGTAACCAATCTTCCAGGTGATTTTGAGGAACACTGGCTTAAGGAATTGAAATGGTGATGCCAAGGAAATAAAATTGAGGCAAGAGGAGGTACAACTGAGAAACAATTCTACTAGAGGAACTAGACAAATTCTGAATAATTCCTGAGAGACTCATAAGTCACAGTGATTGGAAGTAACTCTCAGCATGGCAGATTTTGACTCATGATTTGGAAAGTATTTATTGACTCCCATTTGTACAAGTGTGTGCTCAGATGCTCAATCGTGTCCCACTCTGTGGGACGCCATGGGCTATAGCACACCAGGCTCCTCTGACCATGGGATTTTCCAGGCAAGAATACTGGAGTGGCTTGCCATTTCCTTCGCAGAGGATCTTCCTGACCCAGGGATTGACCCCTGCATCTCCTGTGTCTCCTACATTGCAGGCAGATTCTTTTCCTCTAGCAACAACTGGGAAGCATCTGTACAAGGTTCCCTGTTAAGTTCTAGAAAGTAAACAAAACAAAACAAAAATTAAAATGTATGTTTCTGCCCTTATGGAGCTCTCTGTATTTTGTGAAAGAGAAATAAATATTTATCCAAGTTGTGATGGGAAAATTGGGGAGAGACTTTTCTGTCAGATTAAACTGACAGGTGAGACTTCACTAAGGAGGTGGCACTTGAGCTGAGCTTGATGGACTGGCTGCAGCAGACTAGAGTAAAATGGATTTCAGTAGAATTAGAGCTGCTGAAAGGTAAACGTGAGAGAATAGAGAGAAAGAGAGGGAGAGAATTGCCTACCATGGTTTCAAGTTGCCTTATCACAGGAGGTATCAGGAGGAGGCTGAACCTCTGTTTCGTATGTTGAAGTAACATTCTTGCTTTTAGTTGGGTGATATACTCAATGCCATATGTCACTTCTAAATTCAGATTCTCTGTTTCTATTAGCACTAAGCAAGAAAGTAAAGCACACTAACATTTACCTTTGAAACCCCTTCTTTAAAATAAAGCCTTTTCCCCCTTTAGTAATATTCCATCTTTCTCACTTTTGCCTTCCTCCTTGTCCAGCTCCCCAATCTCCTTGCTTCTCATTGGCTCAGTCTTCCCTTATCCGGTCTTCTACCACTGACAGCCATTTCTAGGGACTGATAGTTGATGTAATGGTGGAACATGATGCCTTACTCCATCCCTCTCTGATAGTGTCATTTGCCAGTGACTCTTCAACAAGGAGACATTCTTAATACAAAATTTTGCATTTTATTGGAAATACCTGAAACAGTCTGGCAAGTATGTGCTAGACAATTTTACCCAGTGGTTTTAACTGAATGTTCCTTAACCAACTAGTCTTCCTTCTAACCAGTTCACCATTATTGTAAAAAAAAAAAAAAAAAGTGTAATTGAAAACAGTTTTAGAAATTATTAGAAGTGGAGTAAAAATTACCAGATCTTCATTCCTCATCCTGTTGTGTGGATGCCAAGAGACACTTCTGTAATATGATTCCATTTGGACAGACAGGAGGGCAGACATACTAAAACTGGATTAAAAAGTTTGATAATTTGCTCGCATTACTATTATTTCTCCTGATCCAAACATAGCAGTCAATTTAAAATTGATAAAAAAGTTCTAAGAAAGTAGCAACGACACCATGACACCAGCGTGTGCTCAAGAAACAAAACTGTGCATTTCATAGGTTACTGTCAACTGTAACCTGTCTGCTTCCTTTTTAACAATCCCTTTTCAGACGCCAGAATCCAGATTTTTTTAAAAAGCTGAAATATCCTTGACTTAAATACACACACACACACACACTTTTGAGGTCTTCTTTTTGAGTGCTAGGACTCTTACCCTTCTTTTCTGTCCTACTCATTGGTTATTCTACTTGTCTGCATTTATGAACTGATTACATGTTGAATTCTCAGATCTAATTCAGCTCTCACAATATTGTGTCTGCTCTTGTCCTGCTATGTCCTAGACATGAATTTCAATCTTCCAAGGGTAGGGGTGAAACTGGGGTGATATTTTGTGTGTGAATATGTCTCTAAGTTTGGAGAGATATTTAGGGAGAGAGAACTGGACCTCCAGAATGTTCTAGTGATTACATAAGGACCATGAAGTAAGTCTCGGAACTTTTCCAAACCTAGAACCTACACAGTACATGGAAGAAAAGAATTCAAATCCATGTTCAGAAAATTATTTTGCTGCATACTATGTCCCCTGGGCAAGTTGCTGCATCTTTCTGAGACTCAGTTTCCATTTCCAGTTTCAGCTTTATCACCTATATTTAGAATCCTAAAGAAATCATGCTAGTTTAATCATACCAGGAAAAGTAAGTTTTAGATTTAATCATTTAAGTATTTATAATCCTTTGAGGTGTAAGGCTATGTGAAGAAATCATTAAATTCCTTGGGCAAACATGATGTAACATGGTTCATAGTTAACTTGTAAAAATCATGGGAAGAAAATTGCTCTTTAAGAAAGCAGTATCCCAAGGGATACATACTAAAGAAATGAGCCAGGTATTCCAGATCTCCACAATATAAATTATAATCAGTAAGAAAAAGTATAATTTTATCCTTCCCTGGAACCATTTTAAGTTAGAACCAATATAGCCATGCAAATTGCTGATGATGAATTTCTTGCTTATTTAATAACATAGAGCAATACTTCAAGGCTTCACTCAGCAGCCAGATCAAATCACATGCCTTTTCACACACCTATCCTATCACTTGACTCCTTACAAAACCAATTTTAAGAAAAAAGCTCATTGACAGGCACACACAAATTCACATATGTGTGTGTGTATGTGTATACACGTACATTTATGTGATTTGACTTGAAAGCCAAAAATAAAGACTAGATCTGGCCTAATTTTGGCTTGAAATAAACTGTGAAATGATCTTGCCACTATGAAAGTATATGTGTCATATACCATAATTTAAAATCCTTAGCTTTTAAGCTCATTAACTTTTAATTAAAAATTAAATTTCTGATTCTTCTAATCTTTTGTAAGTACGGATGGACAGGACATTCAAGAACAGCATATGTGTACTTAAAACCATTTCCCTAGTATTTTATTTTGCTTTCATTCAAAGATAAATGTTTCAGAATAAAAGCATTCATAAAGAGGCTTGTTCTTAACATTTAAACAGCTCAGAGGGGGTTGCAAAATCTGAAGAGACTGCCTCCACAGCAATTTCTGGGCAACCCTTTGCAGACCGTAAACATGTATTGGTATTTCCCACATAACCCAAAGGCTAGTATTTACCGTCAGTTAACAAGAAAAGACCCCAAACCACATATTACATTTTATAACTTTTCAATGTTCACTATAAATGAGAAGCAGAGTCCTATTTCATGCAAGATTGGTGTGTGCCCAAGCTCAACCCTTGCCAGAATTTGAAGACTAGATTGGCTGGTGCACAAATCTGCCTTCTGCTTTCTTTTCTGTTAAATGAAAAATTAAATGAATGGGTGCAGTTGTAAATGCTGTCAACAGTATTTGTGCTGTGTTTTTCAGATACAGTAGCACCATTGTTTGAGTGATTTATCTTCTAATTATTTGCCAAAACGATGTGATTAAATATCATGCTCCGTCATGGGTTTCATGTAAATAGGCTAATTAGCCCCACTCCGGCTCCAAAGGTCACCTTCACAGAGCTTCTGGATTCTGAGGAGAGATCACTCTTTCCTTTGCCTCTTAATAGAAAGGCTACTTCTTTTTCTTTTATCCTATGTGAGATTTATGGCCTTCACTTCCAGCCCATAGGGTAGAAGATCAGGCTACATGCTTTCATTTACTCTTGAAAATTATTGCACATTCTCTACTCAAACTGCCTTGCCCTTCAAGATGGCATAGGTGGAGGCACATAGCTCTGTATTAACATTTGGAAATGGCTTTTACCTTTCAGGTCATTTTACGGTGTCATTTCAGTGAGTTACCCATTTGGAATTTTACTTAGCTGAATGGATAAAATACTTTCTGCACTGGTACAAAGTAATTATTTTGATTTAGATATAATGAATACATTGTTTGCAAAGTTTCTACTCAATTGTTTTTTCCCTTTTACTAAGTGTATGTGTGGGGGCGGGTGTTGCGTCCCAGGTGGTGCTAGTGGTAAAGAATCTGCCTGCCAAGGCAGGAGCAAGAGACGCAAGTTCTATTCCTGGGTCGGGAAGATCCCCTGGAGGAGGGCATGGCAACCTACTCCAGTATTCTTGCCTGGAGAATCTCATGGACAGAGGAGCCTGGCAGGCTATGGTCAATAGTGTTGCAAAGAGTCAGACACAGCTGAAGTGACTTAGCCAGCATGCACAAGTGTAGTGACAGGGTAGTGATGGTAGAGGAGAATTGACTTGATTCCTTAAAAATGATCAATATAATACATGACCCTGAGCACCTCAGTGAATTATTTGAAAAGCTGTAGGGAAGGAAATAGCAACCCATTCCAGTGTTCTTGCCTGGAGAATCCCAGGGACGGCAGAGCCTGGTGGGCTGCCGTCTATGGGGTCGCACAGAGTCGGACACGACTGAAGCGACTTAGCAGCAGCAGCAGCAGAAGCAGCAGCAGGGTAGATCTGCCTGGAGAAGGCAATGGCAACCCACTCCAGTACTCTTGCCTGGAGAGTCCCATGGATGGAGGAGCCTGGTGGGCTGCAGTTCATGGGGTCGTGAAGAGTCAGACACGACTGAGAGACTTCCTTTTCACTTTTCACTTTCATGCATTGAAGGAAATTGAAACCCACTCCAGTGTTCTTGCCTGGAGAATCCCATGGACGGGGGAGCCTGGTGGGCTGCCGTTTTTGGGGTCGCACAGAGTCGGACATGACTGAATCGACTTAGCAGCAGCAGGGTAGATCTGTAGAATCAAGCAGGAGAATGTCATGAATAATTAAGGAGGGGGACTTATATGCTACATCGGATTAAATTCTTTAAACCTATCAAATACAAGTTCTCCTTTTGGCTTGTAAACTTCTTTCAAATCAGTTTTTAATTTGCAACATACTCCTATCACATGTTTGTTTTTTTTAAAACAAACAGGTGAAAAAGACTAAAATTTAGCAAGCTGTATATAAAGGGAAATACAGACACCAGTCTTCCCTAGTTGGATTCTCCTCTCCTTCAACTGTGTGAGTCTTTCAATTCAAGGCAAAGTCAAAGGCTCTTATTAGATATATTTTGACTTTTATTTTACTGGAAGCAGATCGAGCCTCTCAGATGTGCTCAAATCTGTAAAATAAAGCTTATCGAAAGGTAAATAATGTAGTTACTTTTATTCTGAATTTGTTTTAATCTAAATTGCCTCCAGCTAAAATTTATCTTATCTTTTTGCACAAAGCCAAATGATCACAGCCCAAATCTCAAGAATCTTTTAAGCTTTTATTATTGTTATTATTGTTTTTTCTAAGTCATCCAGAGGAGTGAAGGTCTCTGCAAAGCTCACTTACTGATTCGAATGTTAAGTTCCTCTGATTTGGAAAGAGCAGAGTAAGCAAAACAATAAAAGAAAACATCAGTGAAAGCTTTGGGCTTCATCATCCTTCAGAAGGTTTTGAAAGGCAGCAAGACTGATTCCAGTTCAGCAAGAATTTGTTTATTTTGCTTATCTCTGGACAAAACTAATAGTCTTAATGGTTTTCAAGAGCCTTAACTGGTTCTGGGTTGATGTGGCCATTTGCAGATTAATGTGCCTATTTGCAAATGATCATATTTCCACAAATCATTTGTAACATATACACTGTAGGTTGTTACAAGATTTGCAGTCTAGTGAAATAAATACCATCCACTTTTAAATCCTCAGTGCCTATTGTCATAGCATCAAGCAAACATATGTGAATGCCTTTTCAAGTTTTGCTCTCAGTGACAGATATCTCTGTGTACCCATGGGCAGTGCAGGTAAAAACTACACACAAATTAAAAATAACCTTTCCTTAATTTGATGACATTCAGTTCAATTTGAAATTTCACAAAGTTTAATCAAATGAATATAAAGAAGTGGAAAATACAGTGCAGAGGAAACATTGAATGAACTGGAACATTTTGTTTACATACAGTTAAACTATCCTGGTGTTTCAGAGGGCTGCTCTGGTAGCTCAGACAGTAAAGAATCTGCCTATAATGCAAGAGCCCAGGGTTTGATCCCTGGATCAGGAAGATCCCCTGGAGAAGGAAATGGCTACATACTCCAGTATTCTTGCCTGGAGAATTCCATGGACAGAGGAGCCTGGGGGGCTACAGTCAATGGGGTTGCAGAGAGTCGGACACAACTGAGCCACTAACACTTTCATTTTCAAACATACATAACTAATGAAGTGAAGTGAAATGAAGTTGCTCAGACTTAAAGTGAAGAATCCAATAATTATGTAGTACTTGGGTCCCATTCCTCTGAAATAGCTAAGTCTTCTGCCCTCAATGCCGAGATTCAATAAGTAATGTTGTAGACAAGTGATTCAAAATCTTGGCTACTCGTGAGATTTACTGGGGCAACTTTTGAAAGTCTACTGGTGCCTGAGTCCCATCAGATACACATGAAATATCTGGGCCCTAGAATTTGTTTTTATTAATAAAAGAGGGTTAGGTGATTCTAATGTTTGAATTGAGAATCAAAATTTTAGATCAATGGTTCTCATACATTATTTAATATTACTTGGAAGCCTTGTTAACATAAATTGCTGGGCCTCAACTCTAGAGTTTTTGATTCAGTAAGTCCCTGATGGGATTCAAGAGTCTACAATTTTAATAGGTTTCCAGGTCATGCTAGGTGATGCTGATACTGTTGTTCCAGGTATACCATCCTTTGAGAACCACTGTAGTACATAATTCTGACTGACATAAGTCAGTCAGTATCAACTGACTGAAAAACCACATAAAACCTAGACATAGTAATCACATATATTTTGGTTGATTGGGAAAAAACCCCCAAATTCCCTGCCCCCATATGTAACAAAATGTTGAAAAGAAAGCTTCTGCTGAAATCTCAAAAATGACAGTGGTCAAAGAGACTTGAACCTGAAGAAGACAATTAGGAAGTAATTACACAACTCTTAAATCCTTCCCCGCATTGAGAGTAAAAAGGCTGAAAGAAGATTTTAAATATTTCTTTGGAGAGAGCCATACTATAAGACTTAATCCTCACCTTCAAGGAGAGAGTTAGTGGTAACTGTTCTACTGGGAACATATTTCCTGGTTTGCTCCAGACTGAAGAGTTTCCCAGTACAAGAGAGCTTTAGGGCTAAGACCACAGACAGTCCTAAGAAACTAGGATGGTTGGCCACCCTCCTTCTGTGTCCTCATGTCAATCCTAACTAACGAAAGCGCTTGCAGGGATAAAGACATATCTGTAGGTGAGACCACAGGTGTCTTGAGTAAGCCTCCAGCCCGATAGATAAGCCAATGGGTAAGCCAAGGGGGAATTGACAGATTTGGGGTCAGCTTGTATTCCCAGAGTTATGGTTAAGTATGCAGAAGCTTTTCTTGTGGACAAAATATGAGCACATGTGAAAGAGCCAGTGGGAGTCACGTTAGGTCCTGACCAAAAGAACTTCCTGAACGGGTGAATGCAGTGGCAAGCAGAGAAGGAATGGCTGGATCTAGGAATGACAGGAGTTGATAATAACCTCTAGGAAGGTAAGTCACTAAGATTAAAGAACTGTAGGTACAAGGAAAAATGATGGAGAGGAGGAGGATGCCCTGACTCACTCATGGAAATTCCCACAGGAGGGAGAGCTTTAGATACCTGCCATGCTCAGGAAATGCAAATGCATCTCACTATTTTGAGAATGGCACAGCTCCATTCTTATCCTTCCAGCCCACAGAAGGCCCTAACTGAAGGATGGGAAAACAAGCTACTTTAAGTCAAATATGGGTTTTGATTATTATATAAAACTGTACATTTTATATCACTGAACAGAAAATTCATTTGTGCTCTTAAAGTAAATTTGTCATTTAAGAATGGTTAAAAGTCATGAGACAACCTGAATTGTATTCAAGAACAAAGGAAGAAGTTTTTCCATTTGACTAATTTTAAGGTAAAGTGTAGGAGAAGGCAATGGCAACCCACTCCATTACTCTTGCCTGGAAAATCCCATGGACAGAGGAGCCTGGTAGGCTGCAGTCCATGGGGTCACGAAGAGTTGGACACGACTGAACGACTTCACTTTAACGCATTGGAGAAGGAAATGGCAACCCACTCCAGTGTTCTTGCCTGGAGAATCCCAGGGACAGAGGAGCCTGGTGGGCTGCCATCTATGGGGTCGCACAGAGTCGGACACGACTGAAGTGACCTAGCAGCAGCAAGGTAATGTGTAGTAAAAAAGGGCTTTACAGTTTTATCCCATGAGTTTTTCTTGTCCAGCATATTGATTGTACAAATATACATTTTTTTAAGAATAAGAAAAAAGATGTATAGATGTATTGGTTCACTAAATGGAAAGCTAGCATTAGTTCTACCTAGGTCAAAGAGGATTAAAAAAAGTGGTATCAGTGATTTCCAACTCTTGGTTCTTTTTTTTCCCCTCTGATGGTGGAATTCTAAGGCATACTATCCCCACCTGAGTTAAGATGTTCAGAAGTTTTAGCTTTAAATCATCTTTGTGAATCAATTCCAGAACTATTCTCAGAAGTCCCTGACTGGTCCAACTTGTTCATTATTATACCAACTATTATTAAACAAATTCAGTGTATTCAATGACCAGTCCTGGGTCCCCTAAATTGGGGAAAGGATTTGATCAGCTCTAAATAAGCCATATAGACAGGGGATTCTTTTAACAGAAGAAGAGTGAAGAAGCAAAAGTTTACTGGACAAGCAAAAAAATTATGTTGTTATTGCAGTCTATACTGTGTTAGTACTTAGTAGTTGCTCAATACAATTTTGATAGATAAATTAGTCGCCTATAAGCATCTCTTCTTTCCTTATTTGCAGTGAAATGCTCCTAGATCTCTTTAATGAGTAAGTGTGTTTGGATTATAATGTTGAACTTCAGGCTTGTAATTTTTATATCACAAAAACTTTTCAGCTATTAGTATGTAAGATTAAGCAATAGAAATTTCCCAAAGATGCCTTATAAATCTACTAAAATTCTTAATTCGCTTAGTCTCTTCAGCACATGTTAGTTGCATTCTTTCACATGCAATTAATGTTACATTTCTGTTAAATGTAGCATTAAAAAAAATATATATATATATATACACATTTTTAAAATTACATTAAAGGCAGAACTTTTCAGACCTTCAGATCTAGGAAGAGAATGGGAGAGAAGATAGGTGACTTCCTAGATTATGGTACTTTGTGTAAAAGTGGGACATTACTGAGCACCCATTAATAATGGAAATTACTCTTAAGAAGAAACTGGAAGGAGTTTGAGCAAGAAACAGTTGTGGCCATTTGGAATTCTTTCAAAAGACATTGATGAGTTTTTCTCATTAGCTAGCAAAAATCTCTTTTTATGGATTATATGATTATTCTCTAGTGACTTGATCAGAGCTTGAACATAATTTTGTACTACAGGCAGCGAATAAGGAGCATGTTCTTAAGCAGCCACTCCAAAAATTGGACTAGTGATGTAATTAAAACCTTGACTACTGCTTGAACTAATCTTCTAACCATGACATTCAAATGAGAAGAATCATCCTTAATTAAGTGCATGGAGAGGGAGTAAACATTTATTTTGCTCTGGGGAGTATATGTATGCATGTGTTTTTTCCCGAATTCTGGGCATGGGCTTGGATCAGATAAGGTAGGTAATATTCTGGCCTCCTAATGCCAAGAACTGACTCATTGGAAAAGACCCTGATGCTGGGAAAGATTGAAGGCAGGAGAAGAAGGGGATGACAGAGAATGAGATGGTTGGATGGCATCACCGACTCGATGTACATGAGTTTGAACAAGCTCTGGGAGTTGGTGATGGACAAGGAAGCCTCGTGCGCTGCAGTCCATGGGGTTGCAAAGAGTTGGACACGACTGAGCAATGGAACTAAACTGAACTGAATCGATACAATGATAGGTAAAAAGGTGGTAATATCATTTAACCTTTGATTACACTTTCAGTACTTGTTTACTAGGGCTTCTATAACAAAATACCATAGACTGGCTGAGTTAACAGAGATTTTCTCCCCCCCACCCCCATGATTCTGGAGCTAAAAAATTAAGATGTTGCAGGTTTGGTTTCTTCTGAGGTCTCTCTCCTTAGCTTGCAGGTTGCTGTCTTCTTGCTTTCCTTATATGGTTATTCCTCTATTGTCTCTGTTGTTGTGTCCTAATCTCCTCTTCTTGTAAACCCACCAGTCATATTGAATTTTACCTTAATCACCTGTTCCAAGGTCCCATCACCAAACAGACACATTTTGAGATACATATATGAATTTTCAGCTCTGTTGCTTTTTAATTTATAAAGAATAAAGGTCTGAAGATTTGTAGGAAAAGCTGCTTGTTCTTGCTTCAGAGATGCTATTTGGCAAATTATTCATATTATCCACTTTCTACTGATGAGAAAACTCAGACTTTAGAAGTTGAAAGTGTTATCCTGAGTCACTGGATGGCCAATGAGCTGAACTTGCATTAAAATTATGGTTTTCTGTAACTGTACCTTCTATTCCATTACCACACTTTCTAACTCTTTATTTCAGCTGAAGGAATTATAATACAACATTGAAGTGCAAAATGAAGACGGAAAAAGAGTTGGGTAAGACAGGATAAATGCTACCACATGGAAGGCCATTTTGTGTAAGAATGGCCCAGAAAACAGAGTGCTGTTAAGGGAGGAAGTAGCCTTTTCACGTGACTGAGTGCAGAGGCTCCTATCTGTTAGTTCATTAGTCAATAGGTCCAATGTGGTTCATTTACTCCAACTTTTCAGGCCAAAAAAAAGCCCAATTTAAAAAGTTGGTCGCATCCCAAACCACAACTCGTTCATTGTATCTTTATGATCAGCACCATCTTTTGGTCTAGTACATTTAACAATAATGACAACAAAAATTAATATGGAAATAAGAGAGGTCCCCATCTGCACACGGTTCACATATGAGCTGCTATGTTCTTTATAACACATTTTTAGAGCCTTGCTTAATTGATGTTATATCTGTATACTTGCCAAATAAAAATGCAATATCCTGAATAAGTACAAATTCAATTTACCTTGTATTGTATGGGAAAGAGGGCTCCCCAGGTGGTGCTAGTGGTAAAAAATCTGCCTGCTGATGGAGAAGATGTAAGAGACACGGGTTCGACCTCTGGGTCGGGAAGATCCCCTGGAGGAGGGCATGGCAACCCACTCCAGTATTCTTGCCTGGAGAATCTCATGGACAGGGGAGCCTGGCTGGCTATGGTCAATAGGGCTACAAAGATTCAGACGCAACTGAAGTGACTTAGCATGCACTCACACACGTATGGGAAAGAAAGTAGAAACCACCTTAGACTGGGGTTGTTATGAAGAACTTTCTGCTTCTGTGTTTTTAATATTAAAATTCCTGACATTTTGGACACTTGGACTAATCATATATGAAAAAATAGATGAGTCAGATGTGACAAATAATTTTTCAGACAACTCCTTTTTTTGTTGTTGTTTTATGAGGGGATAAACTAATCCCCAAAATGGGGGAATTGCTAATATTTTCTCTTTAACTCATCTTTAACTTTTAGAAATATAGCACATTTGTAAGGTGGGATGAAGTCTGGCTTTTAATAAAATAAAGAATAGTAGCACAAAGCAGGAAGTTCATGAGAAATTAAGACACAAAGTCTGAAGCAGGTCAAGGGATAGATAATAGATTGCAAGGTTAGACAATAAATCTTACAGCTTCCAAGCTGGCCGCCAGAAAGGATGTAGCAGGTTATGAAGCAGAGGCCCAGGAGGAACACTATTCCTTGCTGCAATCAGGGAAAGAGAGGATAGTAATTATGTGCATATGTTTGTGTTTTACAGCGTTCTGATATTAATCAGTGTGTATATCTATATATGTAAATAACAGATCAATGAAAACCCCTCCATGTGTGTGCATTTAGCTTCATGCACCTCTTTAGTTAGATTTATAGATAAATATACACAGAAAAGCTAATTGAATATGAATGAGAATCTAGGTTAAAGTAACATGGATCAAAAACTGGCTGCCACAGATTTGGAACTCAAGCACTCAATGCCTACAAGTTGTAGGGTTTTTATCACTATATTATTGAAATTGGGAGTTGGTCCAAAGTGTAAACAATAAAGGACTGAATTACTGCAACACAACCTAGTTGGAGACACTCAGAAGGCCACCCAGAAGCTCTTGTTGATGTAGGAATCAGTCCCCTAAGGAGCTCAACAACTCCCAAATGGCTCTTGTGGATGGGGTGACTCCTAGAACCTCCTTCTTATTCCTCAGGACTATCTGAGGTTTGGAATCCAGCACCAGAGAACCCATGCTGGGTAATGTGCTGAAATAGATCTCTGGGAATATGAAGAGAATGGAGTAAATGAACTCATGTATCTTATATTCTTATCTTCATGAATCCTTGTATTATACCCTCCTTCCTTGAGAATACAGTTTGGTGATCTAATGTCTAAATTTCTTTCTTTTAGGAATGAGATTGTCTTCTTTGTTTCTCCCTCTCTCTCCCTCATACACATTTTTTTGCACTGATCAAATTCCTAAATGAGACTATAACGTGGAACACTCTCAAAAAAGAGATCTTTCTCAGCAACCATTTCTACATTAGAACCACATGAAATAACATCTGTGCACAGAAGATGAAGACCATTCTGTAGAATGTGGAGGATTTTGAGTAGCTGAGTTCATTTACTGACTGGTTGAGATGATTTAGCGATATCATTGCACCTTGAAAGCAGCTTCTCTGGGCTTATTTCATGTGGTTGAGCTCATTAGTTTTGTCAGTTACTTTGGAGGTATGTGCACAAAACCTGTTTTATATTGTGGGGAGGCCTCAGGAAACAGTCCTTTGCAACTCTTATTCAAAACACGATTTTGAAAATGTAACACAAAATGTGTGCTGTATTTACTTAACATGATTGTGATTGGTCTAAAAATACACACAGATTTTTGTAAGTACATTTTTTCTTATAGTTTAATGTAACTGACAATGCAAAATAGTTTCTATATCTCTGTTTCTACCCTCCTCCCATCCTTTATATATCATCAGGATTTGATTCAATGATTCAGAGGAAATGCAAACTTTGTTAGTTTATACAATAAGGTTTTATTTTGGAACTAATGGATTTTTAACCAATGGATTTTAAAATATTCAACTATTTAAACATTTTTTAACATAATCAGTAACATGATATTTTGGTGATTTAAACAATTTACTTGCTAAAGCTATAAAAATTCTTGGTGATGTGGCTATTACTCTTTATAAATATGACTTAGCTAATAACACACCTTCACCTTTTCAAGGATTCAACTTTAACTCTTTCTATTAAAAAGGGAATAGAGTATTGTGGAAAGAACCAAGGTTTTGAAACTCTATGGAATAGCAGTCCTGAAAAACATTTATTAGCCTTCAGTTCAGTTCATCACTCAGTTGTGTCTGACTCTTTGCGACCCCATGAATTACAGCACGCCAGGCCTCCATGTCCATCACCAACTTCCAGAGTTTACCCAAATTCATGTCCATCGAGTTGGTGATGCCAACCAGCCATCTCATTCTCTGTTGTCCCCTTTTCCTCCTGCCCCCAATCCCTCCCAGCATCAGAGTCTTTTCCAATGAGTCAACTCTTTGCATGAGTGGCCAAAGTATTGGAGTTTCAGCTTCAGCATCATTCCTTCCAAAGAAATCCCAGGGCTGATCTCCTTCAGAATGGACTGGTTGGATCTCCTTGCTGTCCAAGGGACTCTCAAGAGTCTTCTCCAACACCACAGTTCAAAAGCATCAATTCTTTGGCACTCAGCTTTCTTCACGGTCCAACTCTCACATCCGTACATTACCACTAGAAAAACCATAGCCTTGTCTAGATGGACCTTTGTTGGCAAAATAATGTCTCCGCTTTTCAATATGCTATCTAGGTTGGTCATAACTTTCCTTCCAAGGAGTAAGCGTCTTTTAATTTCATGGCTGCAATCACCATCTGCAGTGATTTTGGAGCTCAGAAAAATAAAGTCTGACACTGTTTCCACTGTTTCCCCATCTATTTGCCATGAAGTGATGGGACCAGATGCCATGAATTTCGTTTTCTGAATGTTGAGCTTTAAGCCAACTTTTTCAATCTCCTCTTTCACTTTCATCAAGAGGATTTTTAGTTCCTCTTCACTTTCTGCCATAAGGGTGGTATCATCTGCATATCTGAGGTTATTGATATTTCTCCTGGCAATCTTGATTCCAGACTGTGCTTCTTCCAGTCCAGCGTTTCTCATGATGTACTCTGCATATAAGTTAAATAAGCAGGGTGACAGTATACAGCCTTGACGTACTCCTTTTCCTATTTGGAACCAGTCTGTTGTTCCATGTCCAGTTCTAACTGTTGCTTCCTGACCTGCATATAGGTTTCTCAAGAGGCAGGTCAGGTGGTCTGGTATTCCCATCTCTTTCAGAATTTTCCACAGTTTATTGTGATCCACACAGTCAAAGGCTTTGGCATAGTCAATAAAGCAGAAATAGATGTTTTTCTGGAACTCTCCTGCTTTTCCCATGATCCAGTGGATGTTAGCAATTTGATCTCTGGTTTCTCTGCCTTTTCTAAAACCAGCTTGAACATCTGGAAGTTCATGGTTCACATATTGCTGAAGCCTGGCTTGGAGAATTTTGAGCATTACTTGACTAGCATGTGAAATGAATGCAATTGTGTGGTAGTTTGAGCATTCTTTGGCATTGCCTTTCTTTGGGATTGGAATGAAAACTAATCTTTTCCAGTCCTGTGGCCACTGCTGAGTTTTCCAAATTAGCTGGCATATTGAGTGTAGCACTTTCACAGCATCATCTTTCAGGATTCGAAATAGCTCCACTGGAATTCCATCACCTCCACTAGCTTTGTTTGTAGTGATGCTTTCTAAGGCCCACTTGACTTCATATTCCAGGATGTCTGGCTCTCAGTCAGTGATCACACCATGGTGATTATCTGGGTCCTGAAGATCTTTTTTGTACAGTTCTTCTGTGTATTCTTGCCATCTCTTCTTAATATCTTCTGCTTCTGTTAGGTCCATACCATTTCTGTCCTTTATCGAGTCCATCTTTGCATGAAATGTTCCTTTGGTATCTCTGATTTTCTTGAAGAGATCTCTAGTCTTTCCCATTCTGTTGTTTTCCTCTATTTCTTTGCATTGATCGCTGAGGAAGGCTTTCTTATCTCTTCTTGCTATTCTTTGGAACTCTGCATTCAGATGCTTATATCTTTCCTTTTCTCGTTTGCTTTTCGCTTCTCTTCTTTTCACAGCTATTTGTAAGTCTTCCCCAGCCAGTTTGCTCTTTTGCATTTCTTTTCAGAATTGACTGTAATTTCCTGATTGGGAGAAATATAGATACCTTGAATTGCTTTTAAAGATTAGAAATGATATATGTAAAGTGTCTGATATAGTACCTGGATCGCAGTCTTTGAACTTGTAGATTCTCAGTGAAAGGTAGTATTCACTAATCTTTATTTTCCATCAAATTTTCTTTAAATCTTCTAGATATATACCCATAGAAAATTTGCATTCACTGCTTCATATGAGGGCATATGCAAATCATGCTCATGTATCTGTTTTTTAAAGACAACTCTAGTGATATATCTTTGATATAAAAACCATATACATCTAAGGTGTACAATCTGACATTTTGAGGTATGTATACCTTGTGAAACAATCACGCCAATCAGGTTAAATAACTTATCCATTACCACTACATAGTTATTGTGTGTGTTTGTGCATGAAAGTGAGATAGAAGATTTAAGATCTGTCCTCTTAACAAATTTCAAATATACAATACAGTATTGTTAACTATTGTCATCATGTTATACATTAGATCCGCAGAACTTATTCATCTCATAACTAAAAGATGGTACCCTTTGATCAACATTTCCTTAATTCCTATCCCTTTGTCCTTGCAACCCACTCTTCTACTCTCGTTTCTCCGAGTTCAACATTTTTAGGTTTCCTCATATAAGTGAGATCACACTGATCTGTCTTTCTGTGTCTGAATTATTTCACTTAGCAGAATGTCCTCCATATTTATTCATGTCATTACAAACGTCAGTCTTTCCTTCTTTATTATGACTGAATAATATCCCATAAATTCTGAAAGAGATGGGAATACCAGACCACCTGACCTGCCTCTTGAGAAATCTGTATGCAGGTCAGGAAGCAACAGTTAGAACTGGACATGGAACAACAGACTGGTTCCAAATAGGAAAAGGAGTACGTCAAGGCTGTATATTGTCATCCTGCTTATTTAACTTAAACACAGAGTACATCATGAGAAATGCTGGGCTGGAAGAAGCACAAGCTGGAATCAAGATTGCCGGGAGAATATCAATAACCTCAGATATGCAGATGACGCCAACCTTATGGCACAAAATGAAGAGGAACTAAAAAGCCTCTTGATGAAAGTGAAAGAGGAGAGTGAAAAGTTGGCTTAAAGCTCAACATTCAGAAAATGAAGATCATGGCATTTGGTTCTATTACTTCATGGGAAATAGATGGGGAAACAGTGGAAACAGTGTCAGACTTTATTTTTCTGGGCTCCAAAATCACTGCAGATGGCAACTGCGGCCATGAAATTAAAAGACGCTTACTCCTTGGAAGGAAAGTTATGACCAACCTAGATAGCATATTCAAAAGCAGAGACATTACTCTGCCAACAAAGATCCATCTAGTCAAGGCTATGGTTTTTCCAGTGGTCATGTATGGATGTGAGAGTTGGACTGTGAAGAAAGCTGAGCCCCAAAGAACTGATGCTTTTGAACTGTGGTGTTGGAGAAGACTCTTGAGAGTCCCTTGGACAGCAAGGAGATCCAACCAGTCCATTCTGAAGGAGATCAGCCCTGGGATTTCTTTGGAAGGAATGATGCTAAAGTTGAAACTCCAGTACTTTGGCCACCTCATGCGAAGAGTTGACTCATTAGAAAAAACTCTGATGCTGGGAGGGATTGGGGGCAGGAGGAGAAGGGGATGACAGAGGATGAGATGGCTGGATGACATCACCGACTTGATGGAGGTAAGTTTGAGTGAACTCCGGGAGTTGGTGATGGACAGGGAGGCCTGGCCTGCTGTGATTCATGGGGTCGCAAAGAGTCGGACACGACTGAGCGACTGAACTGAACTGAATATCCCATTGTCTGTGACAGTATTTTCTTTACCCTTCATCTGTTAACAGACATCAGTTTCCGTACCTTGTTATTGTGAATAATGTTGAATGTCATGGGAGAGCAGATATGTCTTTCAGATCAGGATTTCAGTTCTTTGGGATACATAGCCAGGACTGTTATCTGTTCTCAGCGGCCATTTGCTGTCTCCTTCATGACTGAAGAAGCCAGAGGTCACTAGCTTGCAAATTCTATTTGCAGAATAGGTTATTATCCTCCTTCCATAGGGCTGCTGGCTCCATCTTGAGAACAGCAAAGGGAGATTACAGGAGAAGCTAGTGGAGGACAGAGGCAACCATTATGTGTACCGGAAGCAGCTTTAAGTCTGTAAGATGATTTTAAAAATCTCAAGTCACTTCAAAGAAAAACAAAGAAAAAAATTGTTTAAAAAGGTGTCAGAAATAATATTTAAACATTGATAAGGTTGATTGATTATTATTTTCTTTTATATGCGGCACATTTTGTGAGCACATCTAATGAGCATTTATTGACTCACATTCTCCATTCATTACCAGGATTTATTGACCCTAGAAATTAATATTGACTGGGGCAAAACAGCCACTGACTTCTCTTGCAGGTCAATAAATCTGGCAATGGAAGAACACCAAACCAGGATATTTTTTCTTAGTGCTGTTTTTTCCTTTGCCCTAGAAAGAATGTCAGTGCAGCTGCCTGCTTCCAGTGGGCCTATCGTGTTTGTAAAAAATTTAGCAGTGGGCCATTTAGAGTCTGTTTTCAATTTACATTGTGCACTAATAGACCTGAATATAAAATTTCCTTCAGATGCATTAATATATGTAGGTATAATGAAGCCAAAGCATTTTTACACAGTTAAATTTCATAAATAACGCCAGAAGAAAGAAACAGAAAAAGCAGTAAATTTAATACATTTGACAATAACCTACAAATTTTAAATAATTTAATTATGCATCTCAAAAGATAAAGCTGGGATCTAGTCAAGTCACCCCATCTTTAGGGATTTCAATTCTTTCTTCTGCAAAATGAAATATTTGAATTTGTCGTTGAGATCTCTCTCAGCTGTAAGATCAAGAAACTATAAATGCTTTTCAAAAGCTAGAATTTGTACAGATGGGTTGTTCTTTCCAACTGAACCCCATGAAAAAACCATTTAAGATTTGGGAAGAAGAAGTTACAAAGAAGTAGGACACATCATTATATATACATGTTATTCTGAACCATTTACTTTGTATAAAAATGGAGATCAGGCAGCTTCTTGATTTAAAGAAAGAATGTAGAAGTGGTAAAGTATAGGATCTGAAGTTTAAAGATCTGGTTTTGAAGCCTAGATCTGTCCTGAGTACGTGAGTTCGCATGTGTGCATATATGTGTGAGTTAAATGAAAATAAATTAGCACTTTTGTGTATGAATCATTTCTGAAGTACTTAGCACAATACCTTGCAAAGTCACATGTTTTTCATTGACAGAGTTGACATTCAAAGAAATTGAGTTGCCTGCCCAAGTGAGCCTCTGGGTGGTTGTTTGGATCCGTCTCAGCCAGCTTGACCTCAAAGTATTGCTCTGGGAGGTCATGCAGCTTCCCTGAGCTCCTGCTCTTTCTGTTGCAAAGTGAACAGCCCCATCTCAGGGAGAGAAAGAACTAGAAGACTGCATCACTGGTCGAGTCCAACATAAATGTCAACTGTGACTAATGATTACAGTGATGATCATCTTATCTTAGAGACTATCATTTGGAAATTATTTCCCAATAAAAGGTCGTCATGAGTAACACAGAACTTAAAATTGTAAGTAAATCTAGCATTCAAGCAGATCTTTGCAAAATGCTGAGGAAATCCCTCTGGCAAAAAATGTGAAGTATGTGGAATGTATATATATGGAACTTTTGCCTTTTCTACCACTTAGTGTTACCCATTTTCTGCCCCTCATATGGATGTTCAGGTCTTTCTAGCCCCCAGATCACTCTAACATCCACCTTGGTATATTTACAACAAAAGGAGGGCAGCAGACTAGGGAGTCAGGGTATAGGTTTTGCATTCAGAAAGACATGGGTTTGAATTCCAACTTTGCTGCTTATCAGTTGTTAAATTTTTAAGAAATAGTATTCTAAAGTATCAATCTCCTTCCTTCAAAAATGTGGATAATATTAGGACTGACCACATATGATCTTTGAGAGAATAAATTCAACAGGGACATGTGAAGCATTGCTTAATTCACCCAAGTTCCCAAGGAATGTTGGTTACTATTAATAACAGCTTAAAGATGTCTTCCAACCTTTTTAAGAAGGTTCAGTGGCCTTCACAAGTGATCAGATTCAAGGGTAGAGGCAGAGTCGAGTTAGGTTATATTAGAAACAGAAAAGCCTTTCTTTCCCTGTGATTGTTCCTTGCAGACATTTATCCTGCCTAGAGGCAATGCCTGCCCTGGTCATGAGTTTTCTTATGTACTGGTAAAAATAAAAAGGTACACATATAAATGAGAGTTGAACCCTCTGTCTGGCCATATCATTTTTGCAAAATTACTTATTTTGAGATCTTTTCTATAACTAGAATGTTCTTTGAGGTCCCTGGCAATGCCTTGACTCTGGGAATCTTTGCCTTTAAAATTGTCAGGCTGTTTATTGAGGCATCATGACTCAGAAGGCATGAGATAGAGGAAATGAAGAGCAGTCTGAGGTGTCTGGTGCTGGTCTTAGCTCTATGAATAAGCTTGTGGGGACAAGGGTAAGGGATATATCTAGCAAGAGCCTCATGTTCTATATCTATGAATTGAGCAGTGGTGATATTTTCCAAGAGTATTTTTGAGAGTAGAATGATATCTTAATCATAGGTGCATGTAGGAGCTTGTCTTCTTTCTTCCACCCTCCTTTTATTCGCTTGCTGTCTTTGTCTCTCCTTTTATTCATTCTTTCCCTGCCAAGTTCCAGATGTTCCCAGACTCTTAGCTTCCCCTGCTGGAACATCTCCAAACATGCTTACTTTCTAAAGGAGCCTTATCACAGAGTTATATAACTGCTTATTTAATTGCCTGGCCTCTTCTAAGTTCCACTAGGGCAAGGTTTCGGTTTCAGTTGCTAAATTTTAAATGACCTTCATTCACCAGATTGCCGGACACATGGTACACAGTCAGCTGCTATTTGTTATGCCAATCTGTGATGGAAACTGGGGAAAAAATAATGAAAAAGACCTGGTGACCTAAGAACTCACATTTCCTGCCTACAGATGACTCATTGAGTGATTCTTTACTCAATCAGTTATTTATTCCACAACTATTAATGAGTATCTACTACATGGCAGGTACCATATAGAAATAAAGGGATGAGACAATACATATGTTACCTTTGCTCTCAGTGACTTACAGTCTAGTGAATAGAGACTGTGAACACAAAAATGAATGAACAAAATGACTCCAGACAATTGCTCTGAAGATGCCATAATAGATAGATTGGACAATGAAGGCCATGAAGGGTTACCTCAGGTCTTGCACTTTGGGAAAGGCCTTCTGTGGAGACAATATTTGAACTGAGGAGTGATAACATGGTGGGGCAGCATAGAAAGCTATAAGGGAATACAGTCCTGGTAGGGGGAGGAGCACATAAGAGTCATGTTTGGAGGAAGTTTGGGTTGGATGAGGGAAGAAGAATGAGGCCCGTGTGTGGGGATGTGGTATTGGGATAAGTTGTGGAAGGTGAGCTCCAACAGGCAGACAAAAGCTTTGTAAGTTACAGCCCAGATATGTTACAGATCTCCTCCTCTGGTTTTGTCAAGGTTAATTTTGTGCTCAGTGAAATCACTGGAAACAGGTTCTACCAGCAGCCAGC
This sequence comes from Bubalus bubalis, assembly GCF_019923935.1. NCBI lineage: Eukaryota > Metazoa > Chordata > Mammalia > Artiodactyla > Bovidae > Bubalus > Bubalus bubalis. The sequence continues at coordinate 77,760,796 of NC_059163.1, forward strand.
TTAATAATTTACACTTAGTGTGAGCTGAAGAAAAACTTAAATTCATGAGACCTCTGCAAAACAAAAATATCAGCCAACCAACCAGTGGACAATGACTCTCCACCAAAACAAACAAACAAAAAACCCCCCACAAAAACAAAACTTATGGTTCAAAAAGCAGGAAAAAAAAAAAAAGGAAATAAAACATGAAAGTATGGAGGAGAGTCCATTTCTATCAACTGATGTGTTTTAATGAAAAGAAACCTTTGGCAAATGCCTGTTTTCCACACAGCTGGATATCTCATGTTAAAATGAAGGCTGGCTGAGAACAAGAGAATATCAGTCTTCAGCAGACTATCCCAGAAAATGTCCTTTGCTCGTCACTCTTGGGAAATGATGGACGGACACAGATAAGAAGGGGCTGGGAGTCTATGGTCCATCATTTTGTAGAAGAAATAGTTCCCGCAGGATTTTCCTAGCCAAGGAATCTAGAAAGTGAAGGAAGCACATTTTCCCTTGCTGTTTTGTTTATAAACATGTCTCTCTCTCTTTTTAAAAAATTTAAATAAATGTGTTCTTTTTTCCAGAAAGAAAAAAATGCTGGTGCTGACACCTTGCTCCCTCATTCCTTTCCCAGTAACCTCCGCATTTTTCACTGATGTTGTCATTAGGGAATGCCAGGGGAAAAGCTGAGTGCTTTCTGTGAAAATTGTTTCACTAAGGGAAGCAAGACAGCTAAGTGATAAGATAATTTAAATGGCAGCAGGAAAGACACTTAATATGGCTGAGGGTATAAATGACAGAAAGAACAGAAATGAGAGTTTTTGAAGATGTGAAGTAGGCATCAGCCCAGGAGACCGTGGGAAAGGGCACCCAGAGTATGCTGTTATTTTGCATTTTTCTGTCTATCAGAACAGGAACTTCTCAGGCTTGGACATAGAAAAGACAACTATTGAGAATTAATCTTTCAAATAAAAAAAATATAAAAAGAATTCTAAAAGAGCAGGAGGAAAGAAATCTTTGGGTCCCTCTTCTGGGTCAGACACTGAGCACTGTATTTTTCTGGCATTATTTATTCCTCTCTCAACTCAATAAGGCAGGGGTCCTTACTCCATGTTAGTGAAGGAAGAAATTTGAGCTCAAAGAATATAGGAAAGTCACTCAAACACCATCCTGATGGTTTCCTGATAGCTTTGGTTACGGCTAGAATTTTTTTTTTCTATTATACTTGGTCTTTTTAAAAAATTGGGTATAGTTGCTTTACAAGTTTATGTTAGTTTCTGCTGTACAGCAAAGTGAATCAGCTATATGTACACATATATCCCCTCTTTTTAAAGTTTCTTTCCCATTTAGGTTACCAAAGAGCATTAAGTAGAGTTCCCTGTGTTATAGAGTTTGTTCACATTAGTTATATATTTTATAGATATTAGTGGGAATATGTCAAATTCCCAATTCATTCCACCCCCATCCTCCACTTTCTTGGTATCCATACATTTGTTCTGTACATCTGTGTCTCTGTTTCTGCCTTGCAAATGGTTCATGTAGATTTTTCTAGATTCCACATATATGAATCAGTATATGATACTTATTTTTCTCTTTCTGACTTACATCACTCTGTATGATAGGTTCTAGGTTAGAGCTAGATTTTTTGACTCTGACTTCCAGACCATCCTTTTTTGACTCTGACTTCCAGGCCATCCTTAGGTGCTGTTGTCATTTTTCTAAAATACAGTAATTTTAGAGGAGCTCTAACTCTGGGGAGCTCATACTAGCAATATGTGACAATAATCAACTGACAGTTACATTTTTTAAGAAAAGAATCTAAGGGAATTGATATGCTTTTTTTTGAGTGCAAAATATTTATTTGTTACATAAATTGGCTTAAAATAAATGAAAGAATACAAATGCAAAATATAGAAATGACAAAGGGCAGCATGTCAACTTATAATGAAATACTTTGTAAGTTTGGAATAAGATGCTATAATTATATATTAATATTTTCCAAAAGTGATTCACTGACAAAAAAATATTAAAATAATGTGCACATTTAAACAGATATCCTACCACCACTGCCACACATGAATAATTTAAATAATCATTAAAAAAGTGGTTGCCCATATGTTGCTTTTTGTTTGCTCTTGATTGAATCAGACTGAAAAAGTACTGATGCCTGAGATTGGATATCCCAGGCTCCCCTGTCAGCTGGTTTCTGGTTGACTGTCAGGGCCTGGGAGCAGACTGGAGAGAGAGGAAGAGGGAAGCCAAGATATTTCTCCCTTTCTCTCTTGTCTCAGGTGTCCCCTGAAGCCCCAGCAACATTTCCTCTATGGTGCACATTCTCCCAGGCAGGCCCACCTGGTTTGACTTTCTCCAGTTCTAGAAATGCTACCACCTTCCTCTGTCTTCTGGCCCAGAGGGTGGGATTTCCTGCCGACCTAGCAAAGGTCTCAGTGGCCACACACCCCCCTGTTTGACTTCTCAGCTCTGTCATCCTGGTGTATCAGTCCCTCACCACGTTGATAAGCCCAAGTAGTTTCTCTGTCCTGATTATGCTCCAACCCTCACAGCTGGAAAAGGAACACCATTTGGCAAAATTGCTTACCTCCTCCTTTGCCCATTCTCTCTCCCTGGTCTTTCCTTCTTGGTCTTATCTGAATTTTCTTCCCAAAAGAGGTCTAAAACTTGGCCCAATAGGTTAACAGAAATGACTGAGAATTTTCCTTAGAATGTTTTCTCTAGAGTGAATCTACATTTAACCCAGTTTAGCACCTTAAATGTAGTGATAAAGCACATTGCTAGCACCAATCAGTGGTATAAAAAGCTGTTTAAATTAAATTGTACCTTGTCTTGACCCTAAGCATGGCATTAACTAGGAAGCAACTGACTTAGATATAGGTCCATCTTTGATCCAAACTTCAAGCTAATCAATGAAATGATGAATAAAAAAGAAAAGAAAATGGGGGTATAAATACAAATTATGTAAATATGAACATTTATGGAAGCATGTGTTATGCGTGGAATACTGTGCTGATTGAATTTCATGCATTATTTCATTTAATTGTCACAGTAATTTAGCAAGATAAATATGATTCCTAATTTGCGATGAAAAAAAATGAGGTTCAAAAAGGTTAATAATATGTCAAGGTCAGAGTTAGCAAACTCAAGTCAAGATTTATGGCCAAATTTTCTTTTTCTGCCCATGTTATTTCAGTTTTGCCAAGTACATGATGAGCTGGAGAGATTAAAAAACCATGGGGCCATGCACTGAATTGAAACCAAAGAGGAAGTATTTCATTTGTCCCCAGAATGCTTAGAGTTTTTGGAGCCGATATTTAAAAATTGAAAAAGTGGGAAATCAAGCACAAATAGGCTGCATCCAGCAAGACATATGGGCCTCTGGCTTGTGGAGAGGCCCAGGCTTTCATTTTTACAGCTTTCCTTATATTTCTTTCATGGCTTCTCAGCATTTTTCTTCACATATCTGCTTCACTAGCTCATGCTGTCTACTTGCTCTTGTATGAATTTAAGATCCCTGCTGAAATGTTTATGACTAGCATTAGTTTCTGGAAAACTGGGGTTCTAGTTCCATTTCTGTGAGCAGAGAATAAGGAGTAACAGAGAGCCTGGAGTGGAATAACATGGTTTGAATCTCAGTTGTGTGATGGTCTAGTTGCATGACCTTGGGCAAATGAATTATGCTTTTATTGTCTCAAGTCCTCCTTTTATGAAATGAGTATATCATTAGAGCTAATCACATTATATTATTGTGAAGATAAATGTCATTATTTACAAAGAACAAGTAACAGTGCCTATCTCCTAATACATACATATATATATGTATCCTTTTGCCAACAAAGGTCTGTATAGTCAAAGCTATGGTTTTTCCAGTAGTCATGTATGAATGTGAGAGCTGGACCATAAAAAGGCTGAGCACTGAAGAATTGATGCTTTCCAACTGTGGTGCTGGAGAAGACTCTTGAGACTCCCTTGGACTGCAAGGAGATCAAACTAGTTAATCCTAAAGGAAATCAACCCTGAATATTCATTGGAAGGACTGATACTGAAGCTGAAACTCCAATACTTTGGCCACCTGATGGAAAGAGCCAATTCATTGGAAAAGACCCTGATGCTAGGAAAAATTGAGGGCAAGTGGAGAAGGGGGCAAGAGAGGATGAGATGGTTGGATGGTATCACTGACTTAATGGACATGAGTTTGAGCGAACTCAGGGAGACAGTGATGGAAAGAAAATCCTGGTTGCTGTAGTCCATAGGGTCACAAAGATTTGGACACGACTTAGTGACTGAACAGCAACAACATTGGATATAAGATATACACTCACACAAGCATATTTTTTAAAAATAACTACCTGAAAGTCAGTGTGTCTTAATGAAAAACAATTCAAGAAGGAGTCAGGAAAATGAGAAAAATAAAAGATTTGACATTTTGGGTTCTCTGTTACCATATTGGCATCAGCAGCAATTTGATGGCAGTGAGAACAGAATCTGATAATATGTACAGAATTCTTCAACCTTGAGGTGAGTACATAAATGCACAGGGGTATTTCAGTTTTAAATGTCAGACCAATCAGCTCATATACATTGAGACTCTGTCTTTTACAATGATAGGTTCTGGATGGGGAGATTAAGAAGTATAGATCATGCTCCTCACTGTGTAATAGCTTACAATTCATTACAATTATAATAATTCTGTATAATTCTAGCATATAACATCTTCTTCCATATTGAGGCAAAAATACCTTGATAAAACACAAATGAAATCCTATGATATTTCTTTCTAAATCCTTCAGTTACTTCATTTTATTCAGAATAGTGTTCTACAACGAACTCTTTTCTTTGGAAAAAAAATGTAGGCATGCTGTTTTATACATAATAAATATAGTGGCAGAAAAAATAAAATCTAAGCATTGTCATAAAGATTCAGGTTTTTAAACAACTAACATTAATAAAAACTTTGACTCCTTCTGGCCTGGTCTCCGCATGCAATGAAGTTCAAAGGATACCAATCTGAACACTTATTAGCAATTTTAAATGAATTTTAATATTTATTTAATTTCTCAAAAGATAGTGAAGGCCATACAATTCATTACTTGCAGCCAACTTGCCAAAGCCTTTTCCTCTATTTTGTCATTGGTTTTAAGCCCTGGATTACTTTCAAACTTCTTCAGGAGGCATCACTCAAGGTCCCTTTACACTCCCTTTTTGAGGCCTTTCTTATTCTATATCCAAACACCAAATTCTTTTTTATTTAGATCAAGTTAATTTCTCAGAAACTGTCCTATTCTCTTTTCTGCCTTTCGGTCATTTCTCTATCTAAATAAAAAGTAAAAAAAAAAAAAAAAAAAAAAAGCAAAATAGATAAAAAAAAAATAAAATATATCTTAATGATCTAAAAAAAAAAAAAAAAAAAAAGTAGTTCTTTAGCAAAGAGCTACTGAAGGCTACTTGACATTGGTTTTTCTAGCCCAAACAGTGAGAAAGATTCAGTATAATCTAGGTCAGCAGTTAAGCCTGATCTTTATTTTCACAGCCAGAAGTGATGAAAAGTCAGATTCCTAAGTGTACATCTTTGATGAAAACATCACGATCATAATAGTTATCATCACCACAAATATCAACCTCTTTTTCATCATCATCAGCATCATTCTTCTTTTTTTTTTTTTCAATGTACTATCTGCCAGCTCTCATACTAAGTCTTTTACTAGCAATACTTTATGTCCATGGGGTGATATGCTATGCTAAGTCACTTCAGTCGTGTCCGACTCTGTGTGACCCCATAGACGGCAGCCCACCAGGCTCCCCTGTCCCTGGGATTCTCCAGGCAAGAACACTGGAGTGGGTTGCCATTTCCTTCTCCAATGCAGGAAAGTGAAAAGAAAAAGTGAAGTCGCTCTGTTGTGTCTGACTCTTAGCGACCCCATGGACCGCAGCCTACCAGTCTCCTCCGTCCATGGGATTTTCCAGGCAAGAGTACTGGAGTGGGGTGCCATTGCCTTCTCCATGGGGTGATAAATCCCACAATAATTCAGAAACTAATTCCTTCTTTTTCATAAGACTTCTACCTCAAGGCCTGAGATGAATTTACTGGCTTCAAAATCATGTTCACATTGCATTCACAGCAGAGAGGGATAAGAAAAGTAGAAGGCACATCTCTTTTTTAAGGTAAAATTGGAAATTGTATTAATACGTCTTAGCTAAACTTCAAGGGTGTTATTATTATAAAAGAAGATATAGCAAAACAGCTGATGGTCACAACCAAAGAGATCTTGCTGATTTTTTTGTGTCTCTTTCAGGATGTGACACAGGGCTCAGTATAAAGTTTATTCCCATTAAAAGCTCATCAGTTGAAAGAATAAACTCTGAGATGTAAGAGAATCTTGAGGAACTGTTGACTTCATAAAGGTTTCTTGATATAGATCTTTTTGCTGGGTTTTGAAGACAGAGATCTGACTGGGTAGAGACAGAGAACAGGCGATTCATGCTGGATTTTCCCAAAAGGAAAGACAGAGGCAGTGTAGGTTATATGTAGGGGTCTGTGAGGACAAAAATCTGACTAAATTCTGCCAATTGCTTGGGATGAGATAAGACACTGACAAGACTCTCTTCTCGGCCAAAGTTTAATCAAGATCCTTTGAATTTTCTTCTCAACTAGGCCTCAAACTTTGGCCTTCTGTGTCTGTCTTCCTTTTCCCTGTTTTGGCAAGAATCTTGTCATTTTACCCAGATTTGAAACCCTTGATATCTGATCATCCTCAACATCTGAGCAAGTTTCTCATGCCCCACAGTCTCCCAGGTAATATCCAATCATCCTGGGCTGCCTTCAGACAGAGTCCTATTAGACCTGTTTAATCAGAGTCCCCCACCCCCATCCCTCGTGTTTCCCTTTAGCAGTTCTTCACCTACAGACCTCCCCACAATCCAGCTTGCTCCTTGGCTCTAAACTCCCCCACGTGTCCTTGCCTTGCAACCTGTTCTATCGTGAGGTATCTTTTCCCCTACTGCAAGAGCTCCTCGATAAAATTTACTTGTACTTCTTTTCTGACCTACTCTGGATTTCTTTGACAATACTTGAGGTTTGTCAAGACTGGGAGGGTCTCCAGATCTAGATAATAGAACTGACTTAATTTGTTAAATGAAACAGCGAGCTATAATAAAGTTTTGATTAAGGGAATTCCAGAACCCAAATCACCTCCTAAGCTGGGATCAGCAGCAGTGTGTGTGAGATAGAGATTGGAGAGAGCTAGGGGAAGAGAGCCTCGTTTTTTGGTATTTAAATCTAAACAGATGACAACTTCAATGAAGTAGTAGAGAAACTAGCAAAGCATTAAAAGGAAGATTTGACTGAATTATTTTTCCTTAGATATTGAATTTAAAGAAGAGTGAGCCGTTGAAGAAAACCTTAAATTGTCTAGTCTTGGAGGTTTGGATCATAACAATGTTGTTTCCAGGAAAGAAGAAGCCGGAACAAAAATAGAGATGCCTTAGGAGAAGATAATAGATGTTTTAAAACCAGGAGAAGAATCCTACACCTGATTTGAGGTATTTGAAATATGAGTACAGTAGGAGGTGCACATCAGAGGTCACGAAGTTTGGTCTGCAGATACAGGGACTGAGCTCCGCAAGGTGCATCGGTGGGAGCAGTTATCACCTCGCAGCACGGTCCTCACGGTCTCTGTAGGAGGCACGAGTTCACTGTCGAGTAGAGACCTGCTGGTGGCGCAGCACATATCTAGACATTGCTGTCTGCCCTGCAGCTGGAGTTAATAGAGACAAGGCTCCTACTGTAAGACAAATCACTTCAGTTGCTGAGGTAACCGGGTTTCCTTTTGTTCTCCTTTGTTTCTAAACTAGTTTTCGAGCTCCTGACACAATCATGTGACGATTTGTAGGCCCTACATGAGTTTTTGCAGTGAATCTAAAGGGACTTCTATGTCAACCACCCTGGACTTACAGGTTTGTTTTACTAATAAATAAACCACTGATCAGGATTCAGTGATCTGTTGCAGTGAGTCTGCCTGAGTGCATCTTTTAGGAGTTATGTTTTCTTATCATTTTAAGGTTCAAAGGTGTAATGTTAGACTGACTCATCACTTAAGAGACAGCCAGTAATCCTTTAAAATGTAAATATAATTCCTCTGTTCAAACACACCCAATATTCCATTTACATTGCTTTCCTGATAAAACAAGTTCTTACTAACTATAAAACTTAGAATTACCTGATCCTGGCTCCCTGTTTGATCTCATCTTTCACCTCCAGTCACTCCCCTCCCTCCCTTCTATAGACAATTATCAAGGCTCAGAGAGTTCTACCCTGACAACTATCCCAAATCTGGCTTTCCTGCTACTTCCCACACTCTTTCTTCCCTTGAACTTGTTTTATTCAACTCACCACAAGCTGACAGCCCATGTATTTGTTCATTTGCACATTGCTTTGTTCCCTACTCATAAGAGTATATAAGCATTATAACAATATTGATTTGGGCTGTAAATGCAGTTAATATAAGTTGCTTTCCAATGCAAACAATGCTTGGCACATAGTAAATACATACACATATACTTACGTATACACACACACACACAGAGACATATGTGTGCATCTGTGCTTAGTCACTCAGTCCTGTCTGTTTTTTTTTTTTGCAACCCTATGGACTATAGCCCACCAGGTTCCTCTGTCCATAGCTTTCTCCAGGCAAACTTGGAGTGAGTTGCCATGTCCTCCTCCAGGGATCTTCCTGACCCAGGGATTGAACTGGTATCTCTTGCATCTCCTGCATTGGCAGGCAGGTTCTTTACCACTAGCACCACCTGGGAAGCCCATATATACATATCAGTTCAGTTCAGTTCAGTTCAGTCGCTCAGTCATGTCCGACTCTTTGCAACCCCATGAATTGCAGCACGCCAGGCCTCCCTGTCTATTACCAGCTCCCGGAGTTCACTCAAACTCACGTCCATCGAGTCGGTGATGCCATCCAGCCATCTCATCCTCTGTCGTCCCCTCTTCCTCCTGCCCCCAATTCCTCCGAGCAGAGAGTCTTTTCCAATGAGTCAACTCTTCACATGAGGTGGCCAAAGTACTGGAGTTTCAGCTTTAGCATCATTCCTTCCAAAGAACACCCAGGGCTGATCTCCTTCAGAATGGACTGGTTGGATCTCCTTGCAGTCCAAGGGACTCTCAAGAGTCTTCTCCAACACCACAGTGCAAAAGCATCAATTCTTTGGTGCTCAGCTTTCTTCACAGTCCAACTGTCACATCCATACATGACCACTGGAAAAACCATAGCTTTGACTAGACGGACCTTTGTTGGCAAAGTAATGTCTCTGCTTTTGAATATGCTATCTAGGTTGGTCATAACTTTCCTTCCAAGGAGTAAGCGTCTTTTAATATCATGGCTGCAGTCACCATCTGTAGTGATTTTGGAGCCCTCAAAAATAAAGTCTGACACTGTTTCCACTGTTTCCCAATCTATTTTCCATGAACTGATGGGACCAGGTGCCATGATATATATATATGTGTGTGTGTGTGTGTGTGTGTGTGTGTGTGTGTGTGTATGATAAATGAATACATTTGAATGAATGTCGGGATAAATGTCAATTTTTGGCTTGATGGTAAATAGTCTACTTTTTTATATTACAGAAATCACTGCTTCAAGTTTGAGTTCACAAAAATGCTCCATCCTAAGCCTTCTGTAACATCCCAACCAGAAGTGGTAACTTTCTTCTCTTGTTCCACTCTATCTAATTATAACATGATTTATAGCTATATGGACTTTGGTTTGTTACCAACAATGATCCTCAGTTTCTTCATCTTAAAAGTTGATAGTACCCTTTCTCTCATGTTGTATGATAAATGAAGATAAATGAGATAATCCAGGCAGGGTGCTTGACTTAGGCTCTGTGCAATTCTTCCATAAATGTTGCCTATAACTTTCAAGTAATTTACAGGCTCTTGAAGAGCAGACCTCATGAGTGTGGACAAGGAGACAGGCTAACCACCTCCTTCCTCCTATGCAGTAGTGAAAGCTGAAGTCAGTGTATAGGATGCAATTCTGATTGTACACATGGAACTGGGTCTTGACGTATTTCTTAACACTGATGATTGTATAGCCTCCAGAAGTGTGGGAATATCCTACAAATATAAGGACTAGAGAGTTCATTTCAGCCTTGAAAATATTCTGAATCTAGGCTCTGGTTATTGATGATTTTGGTTGTTCTTATCCAGCTGAGAGAAGGATGGTATGTTGATTTTTGGGCTTAAAAAGATATTCAAATGTAACTTCATCTGATTTTTTAAATTTTAGCCCTGCCAGAATTGAAACTCAACCTTAACCCATCATCATTACCAAGAATGACTTTTGAAGCCCTCCTATGGATACACCGTTCAGGATGCAATAATATACCATATGTCTTTTGAGTTAGTTAGAAAAAAGAGTTAGAGAGAGGTTGGAGGGGAGTCCCCGACTCAGAGGATAGGGAGATGCAAAACCAGAGCAGATAACAGAGGACCTCTTAAGGAGAACTGAAATGTGCCACACAGAATCCAGAAGAGATTCCTGCCTGTTACCTGATAAAATATTCAGGTCTTGGGATCAAAGCTGCATAAGATTCTACTGGCTCAGGCCACTGTGGCTTTGTCTCCCTAGGATATCTCACCGTCACATGACTTTAATCAAGACACTGGTTATAAAAGAAGACCTAACTGATTTTTCAATGGAAACAAATGAATTCAATCATTCTCAGGCTGCAGTGTGATTTAAGCCAATTAATACCCAGGCTTTTAATCTTTGTCGAAAAGTACTCCCCAGTGACCCTAATTCCTCACCCTTGGTCCAAAGGTAGCATGTTTTCCACATCCAGGTGTATGGATTGGATGAACACACTTCCTCTTATTCATGACATGACTGATGGGGGTGACTCCAACTTAATCATTGGATATGGAAAATTCACCAGCTTTCCAAGTAACAGCCAGGCTCTATAGCACTTACAAGGGCATCCTCATCTTTCAGAGTCATGAACCACTTGTCATGGACCCTTCTCTTCCAAACTTGCTACAACAAAAGCAGTATACATATGTCAATCTTTTTGGTACATTGAAATGTATCACTAACTCCTAGTACATATTTTTATAGGTGAGTATAAGTTAACTTTACTTTTTCTGTATATAAACACTGTCACTTCATGATTTCTTGAGGTTAGGTAATAACAACCACCCCAACCAAAGAAAAAACCTTTCAAAGAATTGTCTGTACACGATTTAGGCTAATTAAATAAACATAATTCCTGGTGTCTCAGAATTGTGTCTAAGTAGAAAATATTGATAAAATAAAGCATATGGAGAGACCTAAGGCTTTCTCTTTATTCATTTAAAGAAGGTATTACCGAACATTTAATTTGAAGCAGGGGCTGTGCAGATGCCTGCAAGTAACTGACTACCTGGCAAAACAGATGTGCTCACAGAGAGGCACAGAACAAAACAGAAGGTAACAAGCACCATATTGGGCTCATAAGCAATGCAAAAGGGGAAAGCAGAGAAAGGAAAAAAATAGACTTTCATGGCAACCAGCCCAAGTTTTTGGTTCCATTCATCACAGTGGTAATTACTTATCCAGTGTCTGTTTCTCTTCTAAAATGTGAATTCCGGGAGGGCAGGGGTATGTGCAATGTTTCTCTGTTGTATTACCAGCACCTAGTTTTAGGAACAGATTTCACAAAGATCTTCCACCTGGGTAAGCCAGGGTAACACAGACCTCGAAAGCTTCCCCAAGATCCCCTTTGACATACCTTTCAGAGTAAGTGCTCGGGGAATTGTGGGGCTGTTGACAGTTACTCTCACCAGATAGGCACATAGCCAGAGTCCACAGAGCAGTTGGAAGAGGCCAAGAGGGCACAGAATAATCCCATGGGAATGGCAAATGAGGCTCCTTGAAGCACCTGATGAAATTCTCACTTCACTCAGTCAGTGGAGATTGCAGTGGGATATCTTCATGGGAATTGGTGGTTAGGGATATTTGCCCTTTTTAGAAAGCTTATCCTACTCAGCCCACTCGTTTGTACAGCTGTGCTCCTAGAGTCAAGTTCATCAATCCTTAACTGACAATAAAGGAAGTTGAATTCTTTTCCTTTACATATTAATAGTTTCCATCAGGGTCAGCCACATCTTACTAGTACCAATCCAGATACTTAATTAAATGTCCAATAAGCAGTTTTTAGATACATGAGTATTAGATAGATATATTTTCTGATTATACATATATTAAAAGTTTAAATAATGTAAAAATGCAATGAAGACTATTAAAATCTACTCAGACTCTTAATGCCAAGTTAAATTTGTTAAGACATTTAATTTATGTTATTCTAGATATTTTCTGTCTACACATATGAATATGCATAAACAAACAAATAAACAGTGCCCCAGGAAAAAGGGGGGCTTCGCTGGTGGTCCTATGGTTAAGACTCCATGCTCCCAATGCAGGAGACCAGGTTTGATCCCCAGACAGGGAACTAAATCTGACATGCTACAACTAAGACCCAGTGCAAACTAACAATTGAGCTTCTCTGGTGGCTCAGTGGGTAAAGAGTCTGCCTGCAGCTCAGGAGAGCCCTGTTTGATCCCTGGCTTAGGAAGATTTCCCCTGGAGAAGGAAATGGCAAACCACTCCACTATTCTTGCCTGGAGAATTCCATGGACAGAGGGAGCCTGGTGGACTACAGTCCATGGGATCACAAAGAGTCGGACACAACTGACTAACACTTTCACTTGTAGGAAAAATATGTCCTCCTTTTTAAAAATATTCTAAGAAAATTATAACATTTGAGAGGGAAATGAAGTTTATTTAGGAGTAACTGTTTCATTTATGATCATTCAATGTCTCTGACATTTCTTTACTGTTTGATATGTCAAATGTTAAGAGGGATGTACTGAAGCCTCTTACGATGATAGTGGTTCCCAGAATTTTCCAGTTTTTCTAAACAACTTCTTGATCAGATCAGATCAGATCAGTCACTCAGTTGTGTCCGACTCTTTGTGACCCCATGAATCGCAGCACGCCAGGCCTCCCTGTCCATCACCAACTCCCGGAGTTCACTGAGACTCACGTCCATCGAGTCGGTGATGCCATCCAGCCATCTCATCCTCTATCCTCCCCTTCTCCTCTTGCCCCCAACCCCTCCCAGCATCAGAGTCTTTTCCAATGAGTCAACTCTTCGGATGAGGTGGCCAAAGTACTGGAGTTTCAACTTCAGCATCATTCCCTCCTTCAGAATGTACTGCTTGGATCTCCTTGCAGTCCAAGGGACTCTCAAGAGTCTTCTCCAACACCACAGTGCAAAAGCATCAATTCTTTGGTGCTCAGCCTTCTTCACAGTCCAACTCTCACATTCATACATGACCACAGGAAAAACCATAGCCTTGACTAAACGAACCTTTGTTGGTAAAGTAATGTCTCTGCTTTTGAATATGCTATCTAAGTTGGTCATAACTTTCCTTCCAAGGAGTAAGTGTCTTTTAATTTCATGGCTGCACTCACCATCTGCAGTGATTTTGGAGCCCAGAAAAATAAAGTCTGACACTGTTTCCCCATCTATTTCCCATGAAGTGATGGGACCAGATGCCATGATCTTCATTTTCTGAATGTTGAGCTTTAAGCCAACTTTTTCACTCTCCACTTTCACTTTCATCAAGAGGCTTTTTAGTTCCTCTTCACTTTCTGCCATAAGGGTGGTGTCATCTGCATATCTGAGGTTTTTGATATTTCTCCTGGCAATCTTGATTCCAGCTTGTGTTTCTTCCAGTCCAGCATTTCTCAATGTACTCTGCATATAAGTTAAATAAGCTGCGTGACAATATACAGCCTTGACGTACTCCTTTTCCTATTTGGAACCAGTCTGTTGTTCCATGTCTAGTTCTAACTGTAGCTTCCTGACCTGCATATAGGTTTCTCAAGAGGCAGGTCAGGTGGTCTGGTATTCCCATCTCTTTCAGAATTTTCCACAGTTTATTGTGATCCACACAGTCAAAGGCTTTGGCATAGTCAATAAAGCAGAAATAGATGTTTTTCTGGAACTCTCTAGCTTTTTCCATGATCCAGCAGATGTTGGCAATTTGGTCTCTGGTTCCTATGCCTTTTCTAAAACCAGCTTGAACATCTGGAATTTCACTGTTCATGTATTGCTGAAGCCTGGCTTGGAGAATTTTGAGCATTACTTGACTAGCGTGTGAGATGAGTGCAATTGTGTGGTAGTTTGAGCATTCTTTGGCATTGCCTTTCTTTGGGATTGGAATGAAAACTGACCTTTTCCAGTCCTGTGGCCACTGCTGAGTTTTCCAAATGTGCTGGCATATTGAGTGCAGCACTTTCACAGCATCATCTTTCAGGATTCGAAATAGCTCCACTGGAATTCCATCACCTCCACTAGCTTTGTTCGTAGTTATGCTTTCTAAGGCCCACTTGACTTCATATTCCAGGATGTCTGGCTCTAGGTCAGTGATCACACCATCGTGATTATCTGGGTCATGAAGATCTGTTTTGTACAGTTCTTCTGTGTATTCTTGCCATCTCTTCTTAATATCTTCTGCTTCTGTTAGGTCCACACCATTTCTGTCCTTTATCGAGCCCATCTTTGCATGAAATATTCCTTTGGTATCTCTGATTTTCTTGAAGAGATCTCTAGTCTTTCCCATTCTGTTGTTTTCCTCTATTTCTTTGCATTGATCGCTGGTTATTCACCTTAATTTTTTGTTGTGTGACACTTCTTGGAACTGTCACTGAAATCAGTATTACCATCCCTATTATATTTCTGTTTAACTTTGGTGTATATTTATTTTGAAACTTTTCTGTAAAGTTTAGATACATCTAAAGCAGTTATTTAGTTGACATCTGTTTCCTCATTTGTAAAATGGGAACAAAAGTAATACTGAGTTTTCTGAGAAGACAAAATTAACCAATATATATAAATTATTCATATAGATCTGGCAATCAATTAATGCTTACCATTATTATCCTGAACGTGGACTTCTCTCATTTAAAAAATATTTTGCCTTGATAAGTTTCATTGAGGGTCCTTGTCTTTTTATACGCAATTTGAATCCTTTTTCTATATTATCGAGCTTCCCTGGTAGCTCAGCTAGTAAAGAATCTGAAATGCTGGAGACTCAGGTTTCATTCCTGGGACAGGAAGATCCCCTGGATAAGGGAACAACTACCCACTTCAGGATTCTTTTACTTCCCTAGTGGCTCACCTGGTAAAGAATCTGATGGCAATTCAGGGAGACCTGGGTTCAATCCCTGGATTGGGAACATACCCTAGAGAAGGGAAGCTACCCACTCCAGTATTCTGACCTGAAGAAATCCATGGACTGCATAGTCCATGGGGTCACAAAGGGTTGGACATGACTGAGTGACTTTCAATTTTCTTTATTATTAGAATTGATTTGGCTAGTTCCATGTCTTTAATTTTCAGCAGTGGCCATAGGACTGGAAAAGGTCAGTTTTCATTCCAATCCCAAAGAAAGGCAATGATGAAGCATGCACAGAGTACTGCACAATTGCACTTATCTCACACGCTAGTAAAGTAATGCTCAAAGTTCTCCAAGCCAGGCTTCAGCAATACGTGAACCGTGAACTTCCTGATGTTCAAGCTGGTTTTAGAAAAGGCAGAGGAACCAGAGATCAAATTGTCAACATCCGCTGGATCGTGGAAAAAGCAAGGGAGTTCCAGAAAAACATCTATTTCTGCTTTATTGACTATGCCAAAGCCTTTGACTGTGTGGATCACAATAAACTGTGGAAAATTCTGAAAGAGATGGGAATACCAGACCACCTGACCTGCCTCTTGAGAAACCTATATGCAGGTCAGGAAGCTACAGTTAGAACTAGACATGGAACAACAGACTGGTTCCAAATAGGAAAAGGAGTACGTCAAGGCTGTATACTGTTACGCTGTTTATTTAACTTATATGCAGAGTACATCATGAGAAACGCTGGGCTGGAAGAAGCACAGGCTGGAATCAAGATTGCCGGGAGAAATATCAAAAACCTCAGATATGCAGATGACACCACCCTTATGGCAGAAAGTGAAGAGGAACTAAAAAGCCTCTTGATGAAAGTGAAAGTGGAGAGTGAAAAAGTTGGCTTAAAGCTCAACATTCAGAAAATGAAGATCATGGCATCTGGTCCCATCACTTCATGGGAAACAGATGAGGAAACAGTGGAAACAGTGTCAGACTTTATTTTTTTGGGCTCCAAAATCACTGCAGATGGTGATTGCAGCCATGAAATTAAAAGACACTTACTCCTTGGAAGGAAAGTTATGACCAACCTAGATAGCATATTCAAAAGCAGAGACATTACTTTGCCAACAAAGGTCCATCTAGTCAAGGCTATGGTTTTTCCAGTGGTCATGTATGGATGTGAGAGTTGGACTGTGAAGAAGGCTGAGCACTGAAGAATTGATGCTTTTGCACTGTGGTGTTGGAGAAGACTCTTGAGAGTCCCTTGGACTGCAAGGAGATCCAACCAGTCCATTCTAAAGGAGATCAGCCCTGGGATTTCTTTGTAAGGAATGATGCTAAAGCTGAAACTCCAGTACTTTGGCCACCTCATGTGAAGAGTTGACTCATTGGAAAAGACTGATGCTGGGAGGGATTGGGGGCAGGAGGAGAAGGGGAGGATAGAGGATGAGATGGCTAGATGGCATCACTGACTCGATGGACATGAGTTTGAGTGAACTCTGGGAGTTGGTGATGGACAGGGAGGCCTGGCGTGCTGCAAGTCATGGGGTTGCAAAGAGTCGGACATGACTGAGTGACTGAACTGAACTGAACTAATTTTTTTTAATGCTTTAAAATAACTTTCGTGCTAAGTCTCTTCAGTCTTGCCCAACTCTTTGCCACCCCAAAGACTGTAGCCCACCAGGCTCCTCTGTCCATAGGATTCTCCAGGCAAGAATCCTAAAGTGGGTTGCCATTTCCTTCTCCAGGAGATCATTCTAACCCACGGGATCGAACCAGTCTCTTATGTGTCCTGCCTTGGCAAGTGGCTTCTTTACCACTAGCACCACCTGGGAAGCCCAAAATAACTTTATTGTCTTCATTTTCTTTCTTCAACTCTACTGATCATGTTTATTTGCACTTTTGTAGACATTTGGAAAATATATATCCCATTTTAAATATTTGCTTACACTTGTGGTTATTTTTGAATAATTAATATGTTTTACAACTTTATTTCTATCATTTTTAAACAGAAAAAGATTTTTTATTTGCCTTCTATAAGAAACAGCTTTGCATACTTTGTCTACTTTACTGCTGTTTTATCATCAGGTTATATTAGTATTGGAATTTAGATGTCAATTGTTGCTATCAATGATGATTTTTATATAGTCTCTCAATAATAATTTGTGATGTCTGCTTTCTTTTTCTTAACATTATTTATGATAGTAATTTAATTTTATCCCTTACCCATTTCTGTGCTAACTGCCATCTGTTTTATAAAATACTTTCCTGTTATTGAGTCATTGATCTTGACTCATTTCAGTGTTAGCTAGAGAATGTCTTCAGCTCTTTTTCCCTGGTGTAAGCTTGTGGGTGGTTTGTTTTTTCTGAAACTTTGCATTACTTTACAAATCCTTTCTTTTGGCTTAATACATTAATGAAAACTTGTAAGTTATAAAATTTATAGATCACAAGCTTTTCTCTCATCACAGTTTCATGACTGTTTCCTTAATGTAGTCTAGTATTTGATGTGATAGGAAAGTCTAATGATAGTCTAATTTTGTCCCTTATTACATATCTTTCTGCTTCTTTTATAAAAAAATATTTGAATGTAGAATTTTTCTCTATTATTTTAGTTAATACTTCTCCACGTGAAGTGTCTAGTTTTATTTTTTAATGTCCTGCCTCAAATCCTCAGATACCCTTTTATCTAACATCTTTAGACACAGTTTATGTGCTAAATTTTCTCTTCAAATATAAAATTGCTTCTTCCTCTGCCCAGTTGTCCTGGTCCTCTCTGTGGGGCTGCATCTCAGGTGTGGGAATTTTTTTTTTCCCCTCCACATTTCTCAACATCTGTTCCATGATTTCATCCTCACAATCCCCCTATACTCACTTCCCCCAACATATAAATCACCCTCAAGGATTCAATTTTCTGGTGTCCACATTTACCACTAAACTTCTCTATGTAGATTTTTATTATTTTTATTTATTTATTTTAAAATGTCATAATTTTAATTGGAGTATAGCTGATTGACATTATTGTGATAATTTCAGGTGGACAACAGGGCAACTCAGCATACATATGTAAGTATCCATTCTCTTCCAAACTCCCCTCCCATCCAAGCTGCCACTTAACTTTGAACAATGTTCCCTGTGCTATACAGTAGGTCCTTGTTGGTTATCCATTTTAAATATACTGCTGTGTACATGTCAATCCCAAACTCCCTAACTATCCCTTCCCTCCACCATTACCCCCTGGCCACCATAAGTTCATTCTCTAAGTCTGTGAGTATGTTTCTGTTTTCTAAATAAAATTCCTTTGTATCATTTCTTTTTAGGTCTGCATATAAAGGATATCATAGGCTATTTCTCCTTCTCTGTCTTACTTCACTCAGTATGACACTCTCTAGGGTCCACCCATGTTGCTGCAAATGGCATTATTTCATTTTTTTAGTGGCTGAGATTTTTATTTCAATATTTTAATTCTTTGAAGTTTTACCAATATTATTTGATCCCCGGATTATATCCGTTTCTTGCCTTTGCATCTCACTCAATTATTTTATACTAGCATGCTTCCCTTTTATATCATTCTGTTATCCCTCTATAGCCCTACGGTTTCTGTTCTTTTCACCAAGGAGACCATGGATTCTTGCCTTTCACTGATGATGTTGTAATAGGTTTTTATTGCTTGGCCTTTATGCAATTCTGTCTCTGGTTTAGGGAATGCTGAAGAACCACTCTTTGGGAACTGGTTCCTCACATCCCATATTTTCTCCTCCATCAACGTGGTCCAAATAGAAGCTTAAAGCTTACGCCTCCTTTCTCTGTGACCTTCAGCCTTCTCTCTGGCTGCATGCCTCCATACTATATGGATTTTTGGAAGTTCATGCTCCTGATGATTTATAATCCTGCCTATCATCTTTAACAGGGGAAACAACATCCTGGTTTTTATTTGATGCTTCTCAGGAGCAGCTCAAGCACTAAGCTGGCCTGCTTTTTCTCCCTCATCCAGAATTCTATTGAATTCTCCTTCTTATACTACAGCCCTCTTTATAAACAAGTGAGTTAAAAACCAGTGAATGAATGAGAAATGAAGTTTATCTTTACTTTCTTCCATGCTCGCAGGGCTACTTCAGCTTATAAAGGTTCATCATAAGCCAATATGTTATAGAATTTCTTGACTTGAAGTCATCTGCCTGCAGTTTCATGAAACTCCTGCTCATATTCTGAGCTTAGATTGTCAGTCAAAAAGAGGTTTGAGTATTTTTATGAGTGTTTCTGTTTGGGTACATTTAATGTTCAGGCTTTCTGTAGAGTTTTTAGTCAGAAACTGGAAATGCTGCAGTGAGGGCTACTAGCTCAGATCCATTTTTCCGGAGAATTCAGTTCATTGGAGATGGTGGTGGTGAAGGTCATGGGAGAGTTGGAGAGTTTTGTTTGATGGCATTTTAATATAAGGGGCTTGAGTGATTTCTAAAGTTCTGAGGAGCAGAAAAGCCATTTTAGACCATACATTCACCATTATCTGAGTGAAGTACATGGAAAAACAAAACAAAACAAAAAACAAGACAGTTCCCAAGAGTTAACTGGAGATAGTTGAGGTTTTATCCATCTATGTGATCACAATTACATTGTAAGCTAAAACTCACTAAAACAGGATTGGGTCTGAAAGGTTTAAACTTGTGAAGATCATCTATTTAGTTGTGTGTGTATAAAGACTAACTAAAGTAGATTCAAGCTTATCTATATTCAGAGTATTGCAGAGCAATTTGTGGTTTGCATATCTTCTTAAATAAGGACAAATAGTCCTCTGTTTATGTGGTTTGGTCAATGGAATCTTTGTAATTAGATGTGTAAGCTATGCCCGTATCAGCAATTTGAGAAAGCTCTGATGATTTTATTTGAGAATTTGACTTTTAAAAATGCAAGAGCTTTCTTTCAATTTTTCATATTCTCCTTCCTGTTACATTATTTTACTGATGACCATTTGCTTTCTTGTTGCTTGTAAATGGTTACTTTATTTAAAAACTGTGCTTAATGTGTTTTGGTAGTTCCAAAATGTTCACTTATTAAAGCTGGTGACATTGTCATATTGCGTTCATTGCAATGGCTGCTAAGAAAATCATCAGCTTAAGCAATACCAACTGCATTTCAATAGACAAATTAATCTTTTCTTGAAAGCTTCATCTAATCTCCCTTGTTCAACAGGAAGTTTTCTGCCTTGTAGGCATTTGTGATCTTTTGGCAGTAAAGAAGAAATATGATCTCTATAAGTAGAACTTTAAATGATTTTTTTAGAGTAAGAAAGCATAAATGTTCTAAAAATACGAGTGACTTTACTTGAATGCAGGTTTCAAAGGGAATGGATTTATAAAGTATTTATTTCTGCTAGGAATACCATTTGGCAGAAAAAGCACTTTCTTTATAGCAGGCAGAGAATAGGATTGTGAGGAAGCCATGGCAAAACATTAATTTATTGAAAATGATGTTTGTATTTTTTTTCAGACTTCTGCCCTTGAACAAAACCTGTGTATCTAGATTTCCCTATCTATGAAATGTGTTAATTCTTTCTACCTTGTTTGGAAGATCATTATGAACATTAATGATGGCTTTCTATGGATAAATTCTGTATAACTTCTTTTAATAGGAGTATGGATAATTTACTCTTAAATGAAGATAGTGCAAAGTGAAGCAGCTCAGCCAGTTATGCTGTTAGCTGATGTCTCACTAGACAGGGAAGTTCAAGGGAAAGATTTTTGGGTGTGCCTTCCAGTTTGCAACAATTTCCAGAAGAAGATCTCAAAACAAGCCTCTCTGTTCCTAATTACTGTATGCGATGCTGTTGGTCTGCTCTTATTGTTTCCCAGTAATCCACAGCCAAACCATAAGCCAAAGAAGTTGTCTCACTATGTATGGGGCACACCCAGATGTACCACACAACCTCAAGTGGCAGATGCTTGAATATCCTGCAGCAATCTTCTCCCCAATTCATAATTTCTAGCAAGCAAGCATTGGTACCATCCCAATAGAACAACTATATTTTAGAATTTGATATATCTGGTCTTGATATTTCATGTGAAGTAAAGCTTGAGGGAGCTAATCAATGTGGACTGTGATATAATGAGATGCCTCATAATCATATTAAAAGATGGAAAATGTTATCTGTCTGTAAGCCTACAATTTGAACTCAAGTGTAGACAGTGAATATAGAGGTGAACATGAAAGCCAGGCTTCCTGTACCAGGGAGCTTTCTCCATCCAATTTAGAAGACAGAGTATAAATGAATAATTTAAAGTGTTTGCATAAGATTGAATCCAGGTTTTATTGGTCACGTGTGTGCACTCAGACGTGTCCTACTCTTTGCGAACTCATGGACTGTAGCCTGGCAGGCTCTTCTGTCCATGGAATTTTCCAGGCTAGAAATATTGGAGTGGGTTGCCATTTCCTTCTCCATTTATTGGTGTACTCTGAAGCTAATAGAGTTTTGCACTGTATTAAAAAAGAATACAAAATTCAGTATGAAAAGGAATACTTATTTTGAAAGAAAAAACACATCAGATTGGAAATTTAAGAAAGTATTACAAATATAATAAAATCCAGAAAATAGCATAGTACATTTATTAAATAACTACGCATTGCTATCTTCTCATTTTTCATTTCTTAGCTTATGTTCTCTAGTTTATTTTCTATATGATAATGATTTTGGGAAAATTATTTTTAAAAATCTAGCAGATAATTCAGATTTCCTTTAGGGTGGTTATCAAAATAATGCTTTCATTGACTGCTTTAAGAGGCATGAAATTTGCAAATCCACACTCAGAACATCAAAGTGTTACTATTACTATTACATGTCTGTGCTCCACAAATAAATTTTTTAATAAATTGTGTTTTGCAAGATTTTTATCATCTGAAATCCACCTCTCATAATGAGAGGTACCGGTTAAGAAGTCCAAGATGACATGAACACCATGCATTATATATCAAAGGGAGGTAGCCACATCTGTTGGACTGACTCTGGGAATTTGAGAAAGAAAGAAAGAAAACTTAAGAGGAAATTGGGGGAAAGACAAACAAACTCAAGAAAAGAAGAACAAAAAGAGGAACAATGGGAAAGGAAAAGGAAATACCATTTTTAGGCTATACTAAGCATTTAATATACACATCCCCCAAAATTATGAAGAGATAAATTTGATTTTCCTGATTTTACAACTTAGAAGATTGAAGCTCAGAAATTTCAACTGTTTTACTCAATCTCGGTTACTGAAATCTGCAGCTGGAGTTCAAGCCCATGTTTGCCTGATTCAAATTATTTATTCAATAAACATTTGTTACAAGCATGCTATATATGCCATTCTCTGGGGACTGGGCCTATAAGGATAAGTAAAGCATGTTTCTGCTCTCAAGTCAGTTACTGTTTCCCATGGACAGTACTTAGATAATGAGTAGAGAGTTTTCTCTACCAGGTAGAGAAAGGACAGTAATTATAAGCAATGAAACACACATAAGCAAAGACAAAATAGTCTCTGGCAGGGAGGACTATCAGAGATGATTTCCTCCAACATTAGGGATGCTATTGGGGCTGGTAGTAGTAGTTTGAGCTGCCGATAATCTTAGGAGCAATAGAGTGCACAATTTATCATCTTATGGCTTTTAGCACTCTTGACTGTATTTTCACTAGTTTCGTCTTTGGAGGAGTGTGCCTATCTTTTATGAACGGAAGTATAAACCACAAGACTCCATTCCAGAGCTTCAGGAGTTCCATGAAAAGTGAAATTGTTAGTTGCTCAGCCATGTTCAACTTTTTGTGACCCCATGGACTGTAGCTCACCATGGAATTCTGTTCAAGGACTTCTCCAGGCAAGAATACTGGAGTGGGCAGCCATTCCCTTCTCCGGGGGATCTTCCCTACCCAGGGATTGAACCTGGGCCTCCTGCATGGTGGGCAGATTCTTTACCATCTGAGCCACCAGGGAAGGACTTCCATAGTGTATTTACCAAGTCAGATTGGATGGTGAATATTGATGCAGGCATTTGTTAATTCAAATTGTTATAACTTCTCAACTTGTAGATATTGGTATAGTTCCATAAAAGACATGAAGCACTTAGTATCATGCCATGATCCGATTGCATGCTTTCAACTAATTTAATTATGGTGATGAAGATGCAAGTGAATGTTTCAATAATGTACATTTAACAATATTTGTTCCATTATTATAGTCCTTGATGATCTGAAATGTGAGCACAGCAGTAGATGCCATTTTGATTTGCACTCTCGGACAAGTGAAATAGTTGCATGTCAACCAGGATGAGAAATATAGAATGCGTTAAACCAATCTTGTCATTTAATATCTGATGAATTACGAGTGATCACCCTTCCTGAAATATGTCAGTTTCTTCTGGTAGCACGCAAGGCTTTGTATTCATAGCTGGCACAAATTGCTGTCTCAATGTATGCTCAATTTAACAACTGTCTGTTAAAGTTATCAACACATTCCAACATCCATTGTACAAAAGAGCCCCTTCGTGCATTAAGGCAGAGTGATTATCAAAACGGTGCAGGAAAGGGAAATACCCTTTGGTGCACCTTATAAAACTGCACATGCAATAGTTTGGAAAGTAGGCATTTTTATAGCATGGGAATATATAGTATAAATTTGATGTGGCAGTAAAAATTTTTTAAAAAAGCGAGAGCAAAGAAATAAAAGTCTTTCCATATTGCACACATGCTAACCTCTACTTTCTGAAACCATAAAAAGCTTAAAATACCCAGCAGGTGTTTTAAAACTTAAATTAATTGCCAACACATTATTATTAATTTCAGAAATGCTGAAAAAGGAAAATAAAAAATATGTGTTGACATAGTGGTACATGGGCTATCTGAAAACAAATAGAAAACCTAAATAGGCTCATGCATGCATGCATGCTAAGTCGCTTCAGTCGTGTCTGACTCTGTGCGACCCCATAGATGGCAGCCCACCAGACTCCTTCATCCCTGGGATTCTCCAGGCAAGAATACTGGAGTGGGTTGCCATTTCCTTCTCCAATGCATGCATGCATGCTAAGTCGCTTCAGTCGTGTCTGACTCTGTGCGACCCTATGGACAGCAGCCCACCAGGTTCCTCTGTCCACAGGATTCTCTAGGCAAGAGTACTGGAGTGGGTTGCCATTTCCTTCTCCATAAATAGGTTCAATTGGATATATTTCATTCACAAAATAGCAATTAATAGTATACTTGCTGCTGCTACTGCTAAGTTGCTTCAGTCGTGTCCAACTCTGTGCGACCCCAGAGACGGAAGCCCACCAGGCTCCCCCGTCCTTGGGATTCTCCAGGCAAGAACACTGGAGTGGGTTGTCATTTCCTTCTCCAATGCATGAAAGTGAAAAGTGAAAGGGAAGTCGCTCAGTCGTGTCTGACTCTTAGCGACCCCATGGACTACAGCCTACCAGGCTCCTCCACCCCATGGGATTTTCCA
Organism: Bubalus bubalis; assembly: GCF_019923935.1. NCBI lineage: Eukaryota > Metazoa > Chordata > Mammalia > Artiodactyla > Bovidae > Bubalus > Bubalus bubalis. Next base: position 77,785,474 of record NC_059163.1, read on the forward strand.
GGCAAGAGTACTGGAGTGGGGTGCCATTGCCTTCTCCAAATAGTATACTTAAGTGACCGAAATATGGGCTATTAAGTCTTAGATTATTTAGGAAGGTTTGAGGGGGTGATGATTGGGACCACTGAGGGAGAACCAGCTTCCAAAGAAAAATAGCAGGAGTAGCAGGTAATAATAAGAATATAAATAACATATTCTGTGTGTCATGCTTTATAGAGACTCTATGGTGCATAGTAAACAAGTAAGTTTAGAAAATACATTGTTGTTTTAAATTTATTCAGCCCTTTTAAATTTAATTATACACAATTCAACACATATCAAGCACCTGCATGCACCTGGTGCTGTGCTAAGTGTTGTGGGAAATAAATGTGATTATTTCTAACCCTTCTCTTAAACATGAGGAATTCTGACTGGATTTCCCCATTATCTCCTAACCATAGGGGAAGCTAGATGGAATGGGGTGAAAAGCTTGGACTTGGAGTCGTACAAACTTAGTCTTGAATCCTGGATCTGCTACTTGTTCATTGTATATTGTTTGAAAATAATTTATCTTTTCAGTGCTTTAGTTATCCTTTTCATAAAATAAAAATAAGAGAAATTAATTCATAAGATTGTGAGTATTAAATAGTATTTAGCTTTAGCCAAGTGTCCAGCACTTAGAAAAGTCTCAATAAATGAAATGATTTGCTTACTTGTTTGTCTGCCTTCCTAAATTGTGAGCCTCTGGAGAATTGTGAGCCCATGTTGAAGAATATATTCTTATTTATCTTAGAATCTTACACATCTGCTCCAGTGTTTGATGTCCACTGTGTATTTTACAGCTATCCATTTGCAGAACAGATAACTATGCATATATACACTTAGCAGAACTTCAATTCCTATTTGTCATGTATGATTTCTTATTATTGACATATTGAAATATTAACATGCCTGCTAATGCAGAAGAAAACACAAGAGATGTGGGTTTGATCTCTGGGTCAGGAAGATCCCCTGGAGGAGGAAATGGCAACCACTCCAGTATTCTTACCTGAAAAATCCCATGCACAGAGGAGTCTGGTGAGCTATAGTCCATGGGGTCACAGAGACATGACTTAGTGACTAAACAACAATAAAATTGAAAATATTATATATACACAGGTATATATGCATGTATATATATATATCTCACATATGTATGGCAAGCTTTTCCAGCACCTAGTCTGGGCTGTAGGAGACAAAAAGAAACCCCGTGTACTCACTGCTTTGTTGTTTATGAATACTGAAAGCTAAAACTAAGTCACTTCAGTCGTGGCCCACTCTGTGCGACCCCGTAGACGGCAGCCCACCAGGCTCCCCTGTCCCTGGGATTCTCCAGGCAAGAACACTGGAGTGGGTTGCCATTTCCTTCTCCAATGCAGGAAAGTGAAAAGCGAAAGTGAAGTCGCACAGTCGTGTCCGACTCTTTGCGACTCCATGGACTGCAGCCTACCAGGCTCCTCGGTCCATGGGATTTTCCAGGCAAGAGTACTGGAGTGGGATGCCATTGCTTACTGAGGTCCCTGGCTATTCTATTTCTTTTCTCCACCTTTCAGAGGGTTACTATATTTGCAACATATGTAATGTTCAGGGTTTTCTGTTAGTTCAGTTGCACAGTCATGTCCAACTCTTTGTGACCCCATGTACTTCAGCACACCAGGCTTCCCTGTCCATCACCAACTTGCGGAGCTTGCTCAAACTCATATCCATCAAGTTGGTGATGCCATCCAACCATCTCATCCTCTGTCATCACCTTCTCCTCCTGTCTTCAATCTTCCCTAGCATCAGAGTCTTTTCAAATGAGTCAATTCTTCACATCAAGTGGCCAAAGTATTGGAGTTCAGCTTCAGCATCAGTCCTTCCAATGAATATTCAGGACTGATTTCTTTAAGGACGACTGGTTGGATCTCCTTGCAGTCCAAGAAACTCTCAAGAGTCTTCTCCAATATCACAGTTCAAAAGCATCAATTCTTCAGTGCTCAGCTTTCTTTATAGTCCTATTCTCACATCCATAAGTGAGTGCTGGAAAAACTAGAGCTTTAACTACACAGACCTTTGTTGGCAGAGTAATGATTCTGCTTTTTAATATGCTGTCTAGGTTGGTCACAGCTTTTCTTCAAAGGAGCAAGCATCTTTTAATTTCATGGCTGTAGTCACCATCTTCAGTGATTTTGGAGCCCAAGAAAATAAAGTCTCTCCCAGTTTCCATTGTTTCTCCATCTATTTTCCATGAAGTGATGGGACCAGATGCCATGATCTTAGTTTTCCAAATGATGAGTTTTAAGCCACTTTCTCATTCTCCTCTTTCACTTTCATCAAGAGGCTCTTTAGTTCTTCTTCACTTTCTGCCATAAGGGTGGTGTCATCTGCATATCTGAGGTTATTGATATTTCTCCTGGCAGTCTTGATTCCAGCTTGTGCTTCATCCAGCCCACCATTTCTCATGATGTATTCTACATATAAGTTAAATAAGCAGGATGACAATATGCAGCCTTGATGTACTCCTTTTCTGATTTGGAACCAGTCTGTCCCATGTCCAGTTCTAACTATTGTTCTTGACCTGCATACAGATTTCTCAGGAGGCAGGTCAGGTGGTCTGGTATTCCCATCTCTTTAAGAAATTTTCCTGTTTCTTGTGATCCACACAGTCAAAGACTTTGGCATAGCCAATAAAGCGGAAGTAGACATTTACCTGGAACTCACTTGCTTGTTCATTGATCCAATGGATGTTGGCAATTTGGTCTCTAGTTCCTCTGCCTTTTCTAAATCCAGCTTGAACATCTGGAAGTTCATGGTTCACATACTGTTGAAGCCTGGCTTGGATAATTTTGAGCATTACTTTGGTGGTAATTGAGTGGTAGTTGGAGCATTCTTTGGCGTTGCCTTTCTTTGGGATTGGAATGAAAACTGACCTTTTCCAGGCCTGTGGCCACTGCTGAGTTTTCCAAATTTGAGTGCAGCATTTTCACAGCATCAGCTTTTAGGATTTGAAATAGCTCAACTGGAATTCTATCACCTCCACTAGCTTTATTCGTAGTGATACTTCCTAAGGCCTTCTTGACTTTGCATTCCAGGATGTCTGGCTCTAGGTGAGTGACCACACCATCATGGTTATCTGGGTCATGAAGATCTTTTTTTGTATAGTTCTTCTGTGTATTTTTGCCACCTCTTCTTAATATCTTTTGCTTCTGTTTAGGTCCATACCATTTATGTCCTTTATTGTGCCCATCTTTGCATGAAATGTTCCCTTGATATCTCTAATTTTCTTGAAGAGATCTCTAGTCTTTTTCATTCCATTGGTTTCCTCTATTTCTTTGCATTGATCACCGAGTAAGGCTTTTTTTATTTCTCCTTGCTATTCTTTCAAACTCTGCATTCAAATGGGTATATCTTGCTTTTTCTCCTTTGCCTTTAGCTTCTCTTCTTTTCTCAGCTATTTGTAAGGCCTCCTCATACAACCATTTTGCCTTTTTGTATGTCTTTTTCTTGGGGATGGTCTTGATCACTGCCTCCTGTACAATGTCATGAACCTCTGTCCATAGTTCTTCAGGCATTCTGTCTATCAGATCTAATCCCTTAAATCTATTTGTCACTTTCACTATAATACTGCAAGAGATTTGATTTAGGTCATTCTTGAATGGTCTAGTGGTTTTCCCTACTTTCTTCAGTTTAAGTCTGAATTTGACAATAAGGAATTCATCATCTGAGCCACAATCAGGTCCCAGTTTTGTTTTTGCTGATTGTATAGAGTTTCTACATCTTTGGTTGCAAAGAATATAGTCAATCTATTTTGGTATTGACCATCTGGTGATGTCCATTTGTAGAGTCTTCTCTTGTGTTGTTGGAAGAAGGTGTTTCCTATGACCAGTGCATTCTCTTGACAAAACTCTCTTAGTCTTTGACCTGCTTCATTGTGTACTCCAAGGCCAAATGTACCTGTTACTCCAGGTATCTCTTGACTTCCTACTTTTGCATCCAGTCCCCTTTTAATGAAGAGGATATCTTTTTGGTATGTTAGTTCTAGAAGGTCTTGTAGGGCTTCATAGATCCATTCAACTTCAGCATCTTTGGCATTATTGGTAGGAGCATAGACTTGGATTACTGTGATATTGAATGGTTTGGCTTGGAAACGGCCAGAGATTATTCTGTCATTTTTGACATTGCATCCAAGTACTGCATTTCAGACTCTTTTGTTGACATGAGGGCTACTTCATTTCTTCTAAGAGATTCTTGCCCACAGTAGTAGATATAATGGTCATCTGAGTTAAACTCACCCATTACAGTCCATTTTGGTTCACTGATTCCTAAAATGTCAATGTTCACTCTTGCCATCTCCTGTTTGATCACTTCCAATTTGCCTTGATTCATGGACCTAACATTCCAGGTTCCTATGCAATACTGCTCTTTACAGCATCGGACCTTGCTTCTATCACCAGTCACATCTGCAACTGGGCATTGTATTTGCTTTGGCTCCATCTCTTCATTCTTTCTGGAGTTATTTCTTCACTCTTCTCCAGTAGCATATTGGACACCTTCCACATTGTGGAGTTCATCTTTCAGTGTCATATCTTTTTCCCTTTTCATACTATTTATGGGGTTCTCAAGGGAAGAATACTGAAGTGGTTTGCCATTCCTTTCTCCAATAGATTACCTTCTGTTCAGGGTTTTAGCTGTACTTAATAGGAGGAAAAGGGGAAAATGAATCTATTTCATCTTGATGGAGGCACAATCCTGTTGTATAATCAAATTTTAACCAACAGTATTTAACAATAATATCAGGGCTTTGAAAGTGAAAGTGAAAGTGAAGTCGCTCAGTCTTGTCTGACTCTTTGTGACCCCATGGACTGTAGCCTACCAGGCTTCTCCGTCCATGGAATTCTCCAGGCAAGAATACTGGAGTTCATTACCATTTCCTTCTCCAGGGGATCTTTCCAACCCAGGGATCGAACCCAGGTCTCCCGCATTGGAGGCAGACACTTTAACCTCTGAGAGTCACGCAGTTGTGTCCGACTTTTTGTGACCCTATGGACTCTAGCCCTTCAGGCTCTTCTGTCTGTGGACCTATGTCAGGAAAAGAGAGCACCACTTGGTCATGACAGCCCTCAGTGGAAAGCCTCATGCCCTCAGAGAAATGGACTCTCTGAGTGAAGAATGTTGATCCATGATGGCAATAGTGTCTGAATGTTAGTAGATACTCCAAGACTGTCAAAAGTTCACTCTCTCACAAGTCTACCAGAATGACCTGTTAACTAAGCAAGGCTAGAATTAATAAATTGTTAGGTGAATGTTACATCTAAAGAAGGGCTTCCTGGGTGGAGGGGGGTGGGGGTGGCAAACGGTGATCAGCCCTCCAGTGTAGGAGACTCAAGAGATGCGGGTTCAGTCTCTGGGTTGGGAAGGTCCCCTAAAGCAGGTAATGGCAATCTACCCCAGTATTCTTGCCTGTAAAATCCCGTGAACAGAGGAGCCTGGCAGGCTACAGTCTGTGGTGTCACAAACAGTCAGACACCACTGAGCTACTGGGCCCACACATATAAAAAAGAGAGAGAAAATCCTTTTTTCCTCCCTTTTTTGTTCTATTTGAGCCCTGAATAGATTGGATGATGCCTACCCACTTTGATGGGGTAGGCATCATCTACCCCATCATCTATATTTGATCAGTCTACAGATTCAAATGGTGACCCAGATAGTCTCAGTTCTCTATCCTGGTTGTGAAGTTAAACTGCTATAGATGGGCTCAGTTTTAAAGTGCTTTAAAATAGAAGATATACTAAAGGTAGAAAAGAAAAATTCTGGAATCCACTTATTGGAATATCACATTTTTCTATGTATATTCCAAGGTCCAATACAAATGTCTTCTCCTCTACTACACCTTGCTCCATTCTCTAAATTGAAATAGAATTTTCTGTTTCTCATTGTCTTAACAATTGTTTCTAACAGGCATATATTTTAGCAGAGGGTTTAACTTTTTTAAGAAAAACAGAAACTGTCTAAATTTTAGTTATCAATAATACTGAAATCATTTATTCCTTTTTCCTCTTTTATGTTTTTATTTTATATTATAGTTGATTACCAATGTTGTATTAGTTTAAGGTGTAGAGCATTAAAAAAATAGAATTAAGTTTTATATCAGGTTATTTTTAGTGAACATTTGAAACTAAGCATAATTTCCTGCCTTCCTTCTTTCCTTCCTTCTCTCTCTCTCTCTCTTTTTTTTTTTTTCATTCTTTCCCATCCTCCTGTCTCTTTCAAAATTGTTTTCATTGGAGCAATTTTAGTTTCAAACAAACATGAGAGGAAGGCACAGAGGTTCCCCACACACCTCCTGCCCCCACACGTGCCATAGCTTCCCCCATTATCAACATGCCCACCAGAGTGGAACAGTTGGTAAAATTGAAAGATCCACACTAACACACCGTAATTGTTCAAAGTCCACAGTTTAAGTTCTGGCTCACTCCTGGTGTTCTACATTCTATGTGTCTGAACAAATATATGATGACACGCTGTCTATCGCTATGGTTATCATTCAGAGCATTTTCACGGCTTTAAAAAAAGCCTTCTGTGCTCTGCCTATTACTCTCTAGCCCTTGCTCTAGCTGTTGGCTAATCCTTTTACTGTTTCCACAGTTTTGTCTTTTTCATAATGTCATATAGTTGGAGTAATAGACTGTGTAGCCTTTTCTGACTGACTTCTTCTTAAATATGCCTTTAAGGCTCTCCCATATCTTTTCATGTATGACTTGATAACTCATTTACTTTTAGTGTTGAATAATACTCAATTGTCTGGATGTACCACATTTATCCATTCATCTACTAGATAATATCTTGGCTTCTTCCAAGTTTTGGTAATTATTAGTAAGTCTATGGTAAATATTCATGTGTAGAGTTTTGTTTGTAACCTTTATTTTTATTAGGCAATTAAATTAAATGCCATAAAATGCTAATATGACAACCTCATTCCCAGAACCCAATACAGGGTCTAACAATGAGTAAGTATGTGTTAAGTTCAAGTGTTTTGAATTGATAAAGTTCTTAATAAAATTTGGTATATTTGTCATAGTTTGATTCAAATTATTGTATGTAGATTTCTTCTCTTGAATATGAACTTTCAGAAGGAAGATTGAGTTTTCCATACAACTGTGCCTCCATTCTTATAGTTACATACCTCCTCTCCCACCCCATGTCTGAAGATAGAAAATAGATTGCATTGAGGGACTAGAAAGAAGTAATTGTAATGTTTATCAAATTAAAAAAAATGTTTATAGTTCATATGATCTACTAAGCAACTTAGGAAAAATGAGGCATTTTGCATTTTTATTTCACTGAATCATTGCTTTAGATCTTATATCCTATAATACAATATATGAATATTTTTAGTTTGCTTCAAGGTGATTTTATTTTAGATACTGAATTATTGAAATATGGTTTCTATAGAAACTGTATAAGTATGCTGACCTTTAATGATAGACTTGGAAATATGTATTGGCTTTCAGAAATTTCCACTGTCCTTTCTAACAACTTTATAGCAGTGAATTTCAGTATCCTAAATGAAATGCAATATAATGCTAACACTGTGCTGTGTGCTTAGTACTCAGTGGTGTTTGATTCTTTGTAACCCCATGGACTGTAGCCTTCCAGGCTCCTCTGACCGCAGTCATTCTGCTGTCTTTCACTTTATGGTGACTGTTTAAAAGGCATCGAAGCAAGAAAAGCCCCAGTGTAAATGCTTTTAAGGCTCTCGTTAATATAGTGTTTGTCAATATCCCATTGGCTAATGTAAATCACAAGCAATGGAAAGAGTGGGTTGCAATGCCCTCCAACAGAGGATCTTCCCAACCCAGGGATCAAACCCAGGTCTCCCACATTGCAGGTGGATTCTTTACCATCTGAGCCACCTGAAAGGTAGAGGAATGTTCCTTTTTACTCAAAGAGTAAGTAACTATTATGTCTTATGATAGTGAGAAGGTCTACAAGGCTATCTTTGGATTAGTTTGTAATTGCATATAAATTGGAGAAGGCAATGGCAACCTACTCCAGTGTTCTTGCCTGGAGAATCCCAGGGATGGCGGAGCCTGGTGGGCTGCCGTCTATGGGGTCGCACAGAGTCAGACATGACTGAAGTGACTTAGCAGCTGCAGCAGCATATAAATTATTTTAAACCCAAAATTTGAAGTCAGTATTAATGCTAAGTTCAGAATTCTGGGATTTATGATGTTGTTCTGAGGATTTTTAAAGACCATATCTAAGGAAAAGGATATGGGAAACTATTCTTTTGTGTTTCATGTCTAATCATTTTATACATCCCACTTTTTTTTTTTTTCTTTTGTTTGCCTGATTTAACTTAATGCTGGATGTTAATTGGCAGTAAGTTTATTTGGTGGAAAAGTCAATGAACATAAAGAATCAGGGGCTTAATATTACAAACTAGCATTTTTACTTCTGGAAATAAAGATGAGCATTTTCTAGCAAATATTTAAACCTCCTATTGTGTGGTAGATTTAATGAGACAGTCATAAAAATATGCAACTCCTTCCGTCAAGAGTTAGAAACTATTCCTCCATCTTTTAAATCTGGGTTTGCTCATGTCACTTACTTTAGCTGATATGACATTCATTTTGATATTTGGCAAAACTAATACAGTTATGTAAAGTCTAAAAATAAAATAAAATAAAAAAATGAAAAAAAAAAAAAGAAATGTGGATATGCCTTAGCTGATATGACATATGCTTTTTGTGGATTCATAGGAAACCCATGGATTTTTTTTTTTTTTTAATGTAGTGGCAACTAAAGAACTACCACTTGTATTAAAAGTGAGAGAGTTAATTCAAATTGGAAAATGTTTTGGTCCCAAACTTTTCAGAGGTAGATAGCAGGTTGAGCAAGCTACCTGGGTATTCCTTGTTTAAAAAGGAAGGATGACTCTGAGGACAGAAATGAAAAGTATAGAGAAAAGTAGACTAAGGAATTTGCTCTTCAAGGAGCATGCTTAAAGACTACATAAGACTACATAAGACTACATACTACATGCCTGGCTTAATTTCACAACTGCTATGGACCAGTAATTTTTATTCCTTCTTTTTGAAATGAAAGTGAAAGCCGCTCAGTCGCGTTTGACTCTTTGCAACCCCATAGACTATACAGTCCATGGAATTCTCCAGGCCAGAATACTGGAGTGGGTAGCTGTGCCCTTCTCCAGGAGATCTTCCCAACCCAGGGACTGAACCCAAGTCTCCCACATTTCAGGCAGATTCTTTACCAGCTGAGCCACCACGGAAGCCCAGGAATACTGGAATAGGTAGCCTATTCCTTCTCCAGTGGATCTTCCCCACCTAGGAATCAAACCAGGGTCTTTCGAATTGAAGGCGGGTTCTTTACCAGCTGAGCTACTAGGGAAGTCCTTTTTTGAAATGGGAGTATCTAATGTGACTGTTTTGTCCATGTGCAGAATAAGGGTGAGTAATTTACTTTCTATTTTACATGTCACTGAATCTTAGAAACCATATCCATCTTAGACCAGATACTGATTACAAAATAATAGTTTTTCAGCCTGATGGCAAAATTTATGGAGACATTATTGGAGCCTTTGAAGACTGTAACTTATTTGTAGATAGGAGAAATGCAAATAGTTGTGAACATAGCTGAACTTTGGTAAAGTGAAAGATAACATGGCCATCAGATTTTTCAGCTCCTCTTGTCAAGAGGCAGAATCTATCTTTCCATTACTCGTGATTTACATTAGCCAGTGGGATATTGACAAACACTGTGTTAACAAGAGCCTTAAAACTATTTGTGCACTGGAGCTTTCCTTGCTTCAGTACTTTTTAAACAGTCACTATGAAGTAAAAGACAGCAGAATGACTGTGGTGTGGCCACACTCTGCATGTTGACGACAGATGTGTGGTTCAGTCATCCCTTATCTCTCCAGAAAAATCCAGGCGTGTGAGTAAGGTCCTCTGAGACCAGCCAGGAAAAAAAGTCACAACTGTTGAAACATACATGCCAGTTGAGAACTGACTACAAATGCATCAGTTCAGTTCAGTTCAGTCACTCAGTCATGTCCAACTCTTTTCGACCTAATGAATCGCAGCACACCAGGCCTCCCTGTCCATCACCATCTCCCGGAGTTCACTCAGACTCACGTCCATCGAGTCGGTGATGCCATCCAGCCATCTCATCCTCTGTCGTCCCCTTCTCCTCCTGCCCCCAATCCCTCCCAGCATCAGGCTCTTTTCCAATGAGTCAACTCTTCGCATGAGGTGGCCAAAGTATTGGAGTTTCAGTTTCAACATCAGTCCTTCCAATGAACGCCCAGGACTGATCTCCTTTAGGATGGACTGGTTGGATCTCCTTGCAGTCCAAGGGACTCTCAAGAGTCTTCTCCATCACCACAGTTCAAAAGCATCAATTCTTCAGTGCTCAGCTTTCTTCACAGTCCAACTCACATCCATACATGACCACTGGAAAAACCATAGCCTTGCCTAGACAAATGCATAACTGAGTCCAATTGACAATAGAGGTGAGATGGCCCACCTGAAAGCTGACCCATAGAATCTTGAGCAAACAAATAGCTACTGTTTCAAACCATAATGTTTGGGGTATTTTTATGTGGCAATAGATAACTGATAAATTAACTGATAAGTGAAAACCCACTTACACAACAGATGTCTAACATGTACCCATTATGTGCTGTTTTCTATGTTTGGTGTAGAAAAGTTTTTTATTCAATAAGATTACTAAAGTTGATGCTAATAATTAACTTATAAAATCAGAAGCCCCAACTTTAAGGACATAATTTATATATTTGAAGTGTTAACAAGAGCATCAAAAGAGATGGGCCTCAAAACATTATTACCTGCTTAATAATGAGGCTTTCTGCTCCTAGCAAGAAATCCTATTTTTCACTGGGAAAGATCTTAGCTGCCCAGCGTCATCCAATATAGTGTTTTGTTAGAGCTGAGTTTACCCTCTTCTTCAAAGTAGTTCAGTTTAGTTCAGTCACTCAGTCGTGTCTGACTCTTTGCCACCCCATGAGTTGCAGCACGCCAGACCTCCCTGTCCATCACCGACTCCTGGAGTTCACTCAAACTCACATCCATTGAGTCGGTGATGCCATCCAGCCATCTCATCCTCTGTCGTCCCCTTCTCCTCCTGCCCCCAATCCCTCCCAGCATCAGAGTCATTTCCAATGAGTCAACTCTTCGCATGAGGTGGCCAAAGTACTGGAGTTTCAGCTTTAGCATCATTCCTTCCAAAGAACACCCAGGACTGATCTCCTTTAGAAATATTACCAAATCGGATTGTTTTAGCCATGTCTAGAATATGCCTCAGGAAAAATTTCATGACCTTATTCTAATTAATTTTTGTGAGCCTCAGTTCTAGGACTTTTATTAGAAAAGGAGAATCTGCCCCTTCTTGAGTAGCTGAGAAGATGGAATTGCCTGCGTCATTTTGGCACCAACATGGGAGATATTGATTTCATATGAACTCAGGAGAGAATAGGCTTCCCTGGTGGCTCAGGGGTAAAGAAACCACCTGCAATGCAGGAGACATAGGTTTGATTCCTGGGTCAGGAAGATACCCTGGAGGAGGAAATGGTAACCCACTCCTGTGTTCTTGCCTGGAAAATTCCATGAACAGAAGAGCCTGGTGGGCTGCAGTTCATGAGGCTGCAAAAGGGTCGGGCATGACTTAGCGACTAGACAACAGCAAAAGAGAATAAGAAAACTGAAATGGAAAGAAAAAAATTGAGTACTGATAACAGTACTGATAACAGTTTTGAGATCCTAAACTGAGCTTTGCTTGAAGCCATATTTATCCCTGGAATTTTTAGTTTTCTCATCTAATAAATTCCTTGAAGTCTAATTAATTTGGGTTCCAAAAATCTTAGCATAAGAAGAGTATGTGTTACACTTTATGTTTGACCAAACTCCTCTTCCAAAAGAATTTCTCCTCTTCATTTTATTTTTATTCCTCTGATTTGATTTAACATATTAATACAGCATTGAAAGCCCTTTCCAGATGTATGGGTACCAGCTGTCCTCTACAATATTCAAGTGTACAGCTTCTATAGGCACAACTCCAAAGCTTGTTTGCAAAATGTTTGACAAGAAGAAGCACAATTTTCCTAATGGAAGATTACTCCTTTTTGACAATATACATGCACGTGTTATCCACATAATAAAATAATTTACATATCTCTGAGAGATAAGAATACCAGACCACCTGACCTGCATCTTGAGAAATCTATATGCAGGTCAGGAAGCAACAGTTAGAACTGGACATGGAACAACAGACTGGTTCCAAATAGGAAAAGGAGTACGTCAAGGCTGTCTATTGTCACCCTGCTTATTTAACTTATATGCAGAGTACATCATGAGAAATGCTGGACTGGAAGAAGCACAAGCTGGAATCAAGATTGCCAGGAGAAATATCAGTAACCTCAGATATGCAGATGACACCACCCTTATGGCAGAAAGTGAAGAGGAACTAAAAAGCCTCTTGATGAAAGTGAAAGTGGAGAGTGAAAAAGTTGGCTTAAAACTCAACATTCAGAAAACAAAGATCATGGCATCTGGTCCTATCACTTCATGGGAAATAGACAGGGAAGCAGTGGAAACAGTGTCAGACTTTATTTTTTTGGGCTCCAAAATCACTACAGATGGTGACTGCAGCCATGAAATTAAAAGACGCTTACTCCTTGGAAGGAAAGCTATGACCAACCTAGATAACACATTGAAAAGCAGAGACATTACGTTGCCAACAAAGGTCTGTCTAGCCAAGGCTATGGTTTTTCCAGTGGTCAGGTATGGATGTGAGAGTTGGACTCTCTCATCCAGTGAAGAAAGCTGAGCGCCAAAGAATTGATGCTTTTGCACTATGGTGTTGGAGAAGACTCTTGAGAGCCCCTTAGACTGCAAGGAGATCCAACCAGTCCATTCTGAAGGAAATCAGCCCTGGGATTTCTTTGGAAGGAATGACGCTAAAGCTGAAACTCTAGTACTTTGGCCACCTCATGTGAAGCATTGACTCACTGGAAAAGACTGTGATGCTGGGAGGGATTGGGGGCAGGAGGAGAAGGGGACGACGAAGGATGAGATGGCTGGATGGCATCACTGACTCAATGGACCTGAGTCTGAGTGAACTCCGGGAGTTGGTGATGGACAGGGAGGCCTGGCATGCTGCAATTCATGGGGGTCACAAAGAGTCGGACGCTACTGAGCAAATGAACTGAACTGAACTGAACTAGACTATTTGGGCTTCCCAGGTGGTGCTAATGGTAAAGAACTCACCTGGCAATACAGGAGATAACTCGCATTTGATCCCTGGGTTGGGAAGATCCCCTGGAGGAGGGCATGGCAACCCACTCCAATATTCTTGCCTGGAGAATCCTATGGACAGAGGAACCTGGCCTGCTACAGTCCATAGCATTGCAAAGAGTCAGATACAAACTGAAGTGATTTAGCACTCACACTCACTGGACTGTTACACAAAAGAGAAAAGAATTTTTCTTTTTTCCTTAACAATGTTTTAGTTTCTCTATATTACAGTAGCTAGCATCTACCATAACTGATCGTAATTTTCCTTTGATTTTAGTAGCTTAGTAAATATGGCATTATTTTACCAGGTAGATTTAATGTAGGAAACAGAAATTTCTCTAGGTATATCAAGCAAAATGAAATCCGTACTTAGAAAACTGTCAGAAGGCTAGAGAAGTAAATGTTAAGAGAGGCACCTGGACTTTAGGGTTGTATCACTGTGATTTTGATACAGAGAGGAGGATAGTTTTTGCAGCTGCTAGAAAAACAGCTGTCTTTTAGTGTTTCACTTACTAGACACAGGAATGTAGAAGAACCAACTGAAAAAAATTATGTATCTGTTAGACCTTATTTGAAAGAAGCTTTTTCCTCACTCTGTAAAAAATACTGGAAGTGCAACATATTAATAGAATCTCACTCATAACTAAATTTTAGCTATAAAGCATTCTAGAAAATGTAGTTTTAAAAATCATTTTCTATGATAGAAGGGGAGGACATGGAAGATGGTGGGATGGATAAGTTTAAAGTAATTATTCTCTGTATTAGTCAAGATTCTCCAGAGAAACTATTCCATTTTTGTTCAGCCACTAAGTTGTGTCCAAATCTTTGCAACCCCATGGACTGCTAGGTTCTGTCCATGGAATTCTCCAGGCAAGAATTCTAGAGTGGGTTGCCATTTCCTTCTCCAGGGATCTTCCTGACCCAGGGATTGAAACCGTGTCTCTTGTGTCTCCTGCTTTGGCAGGTGGATGCTTTACCACTGTGCTACCTAGGAAACCCTAATCAGTGATGCTGTATTCAAATCAATAAAAAGGAAGCAGGCACAATGGAAGACCCTGAACCTCAGTAGATTAATACAATGACAATTTTCTTTAAGTTCATGTGAAAACTATGATAGATTTACTGACTTCATGATAACTTTTTATGGCAAATACCTTTTATATGGTGACTGTTTCAATGCCATGACTCCCCAGGTCAAAATGAGGCTTTCTTAGTCTCTAAGCAGATAACACTATATCCTCCTACTCTAGCAATTAACTACTTTATCTTAGAAATGAAATAAATACGTTCCTTATAGGAGCAGAACAGGTTATGTGGCCTTGTCTAACTGCAATAGGCCTGGAAAATGTAGAAAATCTCACAAAATATTTGGTTAGCATTATTGTTTCTGCCAGTCTTTTCTAGAAACCTTTAAACTAATCAAACGTATTACACCCCTGCACTCACAGTGCTCATCATCACACAATCAGCATATATTACATGTTAGTGGAACAAAGACAGGATAGCAGCAATAAACATTCACAGTCAGAAAGAGAAAGAATGGAAGACTCCCAGAAATCACTAATCCACAGCAATCCTAAAGCATTTGAAAGATATTGATTAGAATTCTTCTGTAGTGTGGAATGTTCTTTAATTAGTTCCCAACTCTGCAATTTAAGGGGAGCTCCCAAATCCATTTTTCACTGTGCTATCTGGCTCCACTCTCTGGCCAGTCTTCCTTTTTGTCTTCCTCAGTCTCTCTGGCTCAAAGCGGGCATTGTATCTTTCTCTTTCTTGCTGGTAAAAGTCTGGTTGTCAAGTTTGACTAAATGTGGAATACTTCTGTCTACACTTATGGTACAAGTTCCTAAAAGTCTTAGTAGGTTTCTTGTCTATTTAAGTTAGCTCTGTGGACCAGTAGCCAGGAACACAGTTCATTTGAGACTTAGTTTTCATATCAACTATATTTCTTCATTTTCTCAATTATAGACATGTTTCTTTTGATTGACTATGGACCCGTTTTGAGATCGTAGAACTTCTGTGGCAAAGCCTCATCTTGAATGCAATCTTTTCATTGAGAAAATTTACGTAAGTAAAAGACATCACCTCTTTAGTCTAATGTTTGCCCTGAGAACAGCTAATCACATGAAAATTTTACTGGACATTTTTGACTATCATGATTTGTGCTTTTATTTTGACTGTTTGGAGATAATAAGCAGGTGCCTTTTCCAACCCAGCCTGGTTTTGAATTTCTGAGTTTCATCTTGTCCCTTTAAATTCTGCTTTAAAATTGAATTTCAAATCAGTTCTTTCCTGAGTTTATTTCTCTTATAATGACTTGTCAATAGCAGCCAACAGCAATCACTGAGCACTACTGGTGATCCGTTTTCCAACCTTTCTTATAGAGCCACAAGTACATCGACTGTATAACAGTTTTGCCAATTATTTTGTCACTGCCATAAAATGGATCAATATCCTGCTAACTGATATCAATTGCCTCATCTTCTGCCATGCAACTGCTAAGCTTTTACCATAGATGCACCCTATTTCTACAGTAACAACGAGATCCCAGGTCTCAGTACTTAATGACAAAAGCTTTGTTTCTCACTCATCTAAGTCTGTTTCAGCTCTAAAGACTTTTTGGTTTACTGTCCTTCATGTAGGAACTCAGCAATGCACTACAGCAGAGAGAACAAAACACCCAAAGTCCTTATGCTGGCAATCAAGTATTTGACTTGGAAGTGATACAACTTACTTGGTTCATATACCTCATCGACCAGGGGTTATTGGCTAGAACTTCTTCCATCTATTGCCCTGAGTTAGGTGATTTGCATGCTCCTGAATAAAGCTTTATGCTAACTGGCTAATCCCTGAGATATTTGCCAGGATAAGTGGAATAGAATTGAGTAATGGTGGCTCAGAGGTAAAGAATCCTCTTTCAATGCAGGAGATGCAGGAGACGGGGGTTTGATCTCTGGGTTGGGAAGATTCCCTGGAGGAGGAAATGGCAACCCACTCCAGTATATTTGCCTGGGAAATCCCATGGACAGAGGAGCCTGGCGGGCTACAGTCTGTGGGTTGCAGAATCAGACATGACTAAGCACCCAACACTATCAATAATATTAAGTGAAATAGGATTGCTATGATTGGCTTAGACTATGCAGGTCCCACCCCTGAAGCTGAGGCTAACTCTTCAAGCAGCATGATGTCAACACACGGTGGGCAGAGTGGAACAGATGTGGCGGAGTCAATTACAGTGTTAACTAAGAAATAGGCTCTTTAATTATTGCTCTCCAAAAGGTTCTTCATGAATGACCATCCTCTAATACCCCAAATCCATATGTAATTAATTGGTGACCTTTGCTATGCTTTATTCATCTGAAAGCAATAAGTAAGCTTAAGAAAACTGCTTAACATCTTCCAAACCTATCCTGGACTTTTTTCTGGAGACTAGAATCCATTTCAAAGATCTGATTCCTTAGTACTCTGGCTGTAGCTCTGCAATGATGCCCTAATATGATGAGAGACATAGGGCTGTGTTTTCAGATTGGGAGGAAGTTTGTGAGGTCCTTATATGATAGGAGTTTGGTGCTCAGAGAAGCATAATGAATCCAGAACAAATGCTAAAGGAGTAAGGAAAGAAACAGATGGAGATGCCAAATACGTCATTTACCAACTGCACATTTCCCCTCCAAGGTTGGCTCATAGCCATGTTTATAGAAAATGAACAGTAATTGACGATAACCACAGTTCCCTCTTGTGACATGGTCTCTGGGTTGCATTATCTCTCTTGAGTATTTAATCATTTAAGTAATGGTCACAATCTAATTCATAAACACTCTTTCAAGATGAATTTAATTCCTCTGTAGCCTTCAAATGATAAGACAGAGGGGTGGGGAAAGTGAGAAGTGTTTCCCGAAGTACTCTTCTGCAAAGGAAATGAAATAAATGGCATCCATATGCTTTCAGATTGGTGTGGATTTTTAAGTTGCAATGCACATAGGTTTAGGAAATTGGGTGGGACTGGAGTCTCTTTGCCACCACTCTTGGGACAGAGTATGTTGTGGCTATACCATAGAATATTTCTAGCTCTTCTGTCTTGAAGCACCCTGTCTTGCGGAAGCTAATCCACCAAAAAAGCAGCACCTAGACAGTTGAGAGCTAGTTAAGGAAACCTCAACAAATTTTCTGTTATGATAAATGCAAGTGAGTTTTATCACAAGCCAGCTTGGCAGCTCTGCTCTCCACTATCCTGACTCAGACACTCAGAAGGCAGTAGCCTCCAATGTTATGGTGTACATTTGCCAATGGAAAGAATGCAAGGTTAGTTGCTCAGTCGTGTCTGACTCTGCAACTGCAGGGATTGTAGCCTGCCAGGCTCCTCTGTCCATGAACATTTTGGCAGCATCACAGAAATTCTTGTCACTGTACAGAAATGTTGCCCTTTAGACCTGAGTCCAATAGGTATTCAGAGTCATCAAAATGACTGCAAAAGGCTTGAAAGCAATGAACTGAAAGCTTTGTTCAGAATGCTTTGAACATACTCATTGCCCTTGGAGTTCTTATTCAAAAATCAGTTTTAATCTTCCAAAAAGAAAGAAAAAATGTTGGCTATGATAATTGCTTATGTATCTAGAACACAGTCAAAAATTGGAAAACAAGCAAAAGTGCCTCAGATCAAGTTATGAGTCATGATAAACAAAGTTGTTCCACAGTATCAAACAGCTAAATAATTGCAGTGCCTCAAAGTAAAAATGCTTATTTCTCATCCCTTCCTTATGACCATCACAGGCCAGCTTGGAAGCTCTGCTCTCCACCATCCTGACTCAAGCACTCAGGATGCAGGAGCCTCCATTTTTACGGTGTACATTTGCCAATGGAAAGAATGGAAGGTTAGTTGCTCAGTCGTGTCTGACTCTTTGCAACCGAATGGACTGTAGTCCACCAGGCTCCTTGTCCATGGATTTCTCAGGCAAGAATACTGGAGTAGGTTGTCATTTCCTTCTCCGGGAAATCTTATCAATCCAGGGATCAAAACTGCATCTCTTACATCTCCTGCGTTGGCAAGTGAGTTCTTTACCACTAGCACCACCTGAGAAGTCTGGCAAATTGCACACTCATTACTAAAACTTCAGCCTAGAAATGACAGATATTACTTCTGCTTATACTTTTATTTTACACAGGGCTGGGGAAACAGACTCTTGGAGGACACAAACAAAACCTTGTGCACACCAAGACCCAGGAAAAAGGAGGAGTGACCCGACAAGAGACTGACCCCGACTTGCCCATGGGTGTCCAGGAGTCTCTGGTGGAGGTGTGGCTTGGCAGTGGCCTGCTACAGGGTCAGGGGTATGGAGTACACCAATGCATGAAACCTTGTGAAGGAGATTTATCTTCATTACCTCCACCATAGTTTGGCTTTGGGTCAAACAACAGGAAGAGAACACAGCCCTGTCAATCAACAGAAAATTGGATTAAAGATTTCTGAGAATGGCAGTGCCCATCAGAACAAGACCCAGTAAACCCCTCAGTCAGTCTCTCCCATTAGGAGGACAATATTGTAAAGAGCAATATTGCATAGGAACCTGGAATGTTAGGTCCATGAATCAAGGTAAATTGGAAGTGGTCAAACAGGAGATAGCAAGAGTGAACATCGACATTTTAGCAATCAGTGAACCAAAATGGACTGGAATGAATGAATTTAACTTAGATGACCATTATATCTACTACTGTGGGCAAGAATCCCTTAGAAGAAATGGAGTAGCCATCATAGTCAACGAAAGAGTCTGAAATGTGGTGTTTGGATGCAATCTCAAAAATGACAGAATGATCTATGTCCATTTCCAAGGCAAACTATTCAATATCACAGTACTCCAAGTCTATGCCCCAATCATTAATGCTGAAGAAGCTGAAGTTGAATGGTTCTATGATGAACTACAAGATCTTTTGGAACTAAGACTCCAAAAAGATGTCCTTTTCTTTACAGGGTACTGGAATGCAAAAGTAGGAAGTCAAGAGATACCTGGAGTAACAGGCAAATTTGGTCTTGGA
Organism: Bubalus bubalis; assembly: GCF_019923935.1. Lineage (NCBI taxonomy): Eukaryota > Metazoa > Chordata > Mammalia > Artiodactyla > Bovidae > Bubalus > Bubalus bubalis. Next base: position 77,804,832 of record NC_059163.1, read on the forward strand.
GTACAAAATGAAGCAAGGCAAAGGTGAACAGAGTTTTGCCAAGAGAACGCACTGGTCATAGCAAACATCCTCTTCCAAAAACACAAGATAAGACTCTACACACATGGGCATCACCAGATGGTCAATACCAAAATCAGATTGATTATATTCTTTGCAGCCAATGATAGAGAAGCTTTATACAGTCAGCAAAAACAAGACTGGGAGCGACTGGCTCAGATGATGAATTCCTTATTGCCAAATTCAGACTTAAATTGAAGAAAGTAGGGAAAGCCACTAGACCATTTAGGTATGACCTAAATCAAATCCCTTACAATTATACAGTGGAAGTGATAAATAGATTTAAGGGATTAGATCTGATAGAGTACCTGAAGAACTATGGACAAAAGTTTGTGACATTGTACTGGAGGCAAGGATCAAGACCATTCCCAAGAAAAAGAAATGAAAAAAGGCAAAATGGTTGTCTGAGGAGGCCTTACAAATAGCTGAGAAAAGAAAGGAGGCTAAATGCAAAGGAGAAAGGGAAATATATACTCATTTGAATGCAGAGTTCCAAAGAATAGCAAGGAGAATTAAGAAAGCCTTCCTCAGTGATCAATGCAAAGAAATAGAGGAAAACAATAGAATGGGAAAGACTAGAGATCTCTTCAAGAAAATCAGAGATACCAAGGGAACATTTCATGCAAAGATGGGCATAATAAAGGACAGAAATGGTATAGATGTAACAGAAGCAGAAGATGTTAAGAGGTGGCAAGAATACACAGAAGAACTGTACAAAAAAGATCTTCAATACTCACCTAGTGCCAGACATCCTGGAATGTGGGCCTTAGGAAGCATTACTATGAACAAAGCTAGAGCAGGTGGTCAAATTCCAGTTGAGCTATTTCAAATCCTAAAAGCTGATGCTGTGAAAGTACTTCACTCAATATGTCAGCAAATTTGGAAAACTCAGTAGTGGCCACAGGACAGGAAAAGATCAGTTTTCATTCCAATTCCAAAGAAGGACAATGCCAAAGAATGGTCAAACTACCTCACAATTTCACTCATCTCACATGCTAGCAATATAATGCTCAAAATTCTCCAAGCCAGGCTTAAACAGTGCATGAACCATGAGCTTCCAGATGTTCAAGCTGGTTTTAGAGAAGGCAGAGGAGCCAGAGATCAAATTGCCAACATCCATTTGATCATGGAAAAAGCAGGAGAGTTCCAGAAAAACATCTACTTCTGCTCTATTAACTATATCAAAGCCTTTGTGTGGGTCCAAGAAACTGGAAAATTCTGAAAGAGATGGGAATACCAAACTACCTGACCTGCCTCTTGAGAAATCTGTATGCAGGTCAAGAAGCAACAGTTAGAACTGGACATGTAACAACAGAGTGGTTCCAAATTGGGAAAGGAGTACATCAAAGCTGTATATTGTCACCCTTCTTATTTAACTTATATGCAGAGTACATCATGTGATATGTCGGGCTGGATGAAGCACAAGCTGGAATCAAGATTGCCAGGAGAAATATCAATAACCTCAGATATGCAGATGACACCACCCTTATGGCAGAAAATGAAGAAGAACTAAAGAGCCTCTTGATGAAAGTGAAAGAAGAGAGTGAAAAAGTTGGCTTGAAACTCAACATGCAGAAACCTAAGATCATGGCATCCAGTCCAATCACTTCATTGCAAGTAAACGGGAAACATTGGAAACAGTGGCAGATTTTATTTTTTGGGGCTCCAAAATCACTGCAGATGGTGATTGCAGCCATGAAATTAAAAGACACTTGCTCCTTGGAAGAAAAGTTATGAGCAACCTAGAGAGCATATTAAAAAGCAGAGACTTTACTTTGCTCACAAAGGTCCATTTAGTCAAATCTATGATTTTTCCAGTAGTCATGTATAGATGTGAGAGTTGGACTATAAAGAAAGCTGAGTGCCGAAGAATTGATGCTTTTGAACTGTGGTGTTGGAGAAGACTCTTGAGAGTCCCTTGGACTGCAAGGAGATCCAACCAGTCCATCCTAAAGGAAATCAGTGCTGAATATTCATTGGAAGGATTGATGCTGAAGCTGAAACTCCAATACACTTGATGCAAAGAACTGACTCATTTGAAAAGACCTGATACTGGGAAAGATTGAAGGTGGGAGAAGAAGGAGATGACAGAGCATGAAATGGTTGGATGACATCACTGTTTGATGGACATGAGTTTGAGCAAGCTCCAGGAGTTGGTGATAGACAGGGAAGCCTGGCAGGCTGCAGTCCTTGGGATCACAAATAGTTGGACACCACTGAGCTACTGAACTGAACTGATACTTTATTAACCAAAACAAATCATGCATATGCTTTTTTGCCTTTCAAGAAGGCAGACAAATACAACCCTCCCATATCTCCATGGGCTTCCCCAATGGTGGTAAAAATAAAACCCGTAAAACCCGTTTGCCAAACAGGAGCTGTAGGACCTGCAGGTTTGATCTCTGGGTCAGAAGATCTTCTGGAGAGGGAACTGACAAACCACTCCAGTATTCTTTCCTAGGAAACACAATGGACAGAGGAATTCATGGGGTTGCAAAGAGTCAGACACAACTGAATGACTGATGGCACACACACATGTTTCCATAAGGACTGGACACTAATGGAACACTATTGACCTTTCTTCTAAGTGAAACAAATGCTGCTTACTACAAATACAGAAACACACTGGTTTCTGGAAAAGATCTTTTAGGCTCCTACTGGAAATCTTTACATATGTACCTGGTATCCACTTTCATTCTTGATTTCCTAAGTCATGCTGCTGCTGCTGCTAAGTCACTTCAGTCGTGCCTGACTCCGTGCGACCCCATAGACACAAGCCAACCAGGCTCTCCTGTCCCTGGGATTCTCCAGGCAAGAACACTGGAGTGGGTTGCGATTTCCTTCTTCAATGCATGAATGTGAAAAGTGAAAATGAAGTCGTTCAGTTGTGTCCAGCTCTTAGCGACCCCATGGACTGCAGCCTACCAGGCTCCTCCGTCCATGGGATTTTCCAGGCAAGAGTACTGGAGTGGGTTGCCATTTCCTCCTCCAGCCTAAGTCATAGTATCTTAGAAAATACTAAGATAATATACCTGTAAAATACTTTAGAAGGCGTATTTTATAGCATGTACTAGTTTCCTAGGACCACCATAGCAAAGGACCACAAACAGGGTGGCTTAAACCATGGAAATTGATTTTCTGACAGTTCTAGAGGATAGAAATCAGACTGAAAGCAGTTTGTTTCATCAGAGTCCTCTCTCTGATTGTAGATGACCATCTTCTCCCTGTCTTCATGTGGTCTTCCCTCTGTACATGTTGATGTCCTAACCTCCTCCACTTATAGGTTCATGAATCATACTGGATTAAAGACCCTTCCAATAACTTGGTTTTAACTTAATTACCTCTTTAAAGGCCATATATCCACCTACAGTCACATTCCAAAGTACTAGGTTTAGAATTTTAAACCCTCTTCAATATGAATTTTGGGGCTAAACAATTTAGTCTATTATAGAGTATAATAGAGGTAAACTAAAAAAAGAAAAAAAAGTAAAGAAATAAATTCAGAGATTTAAGAAAACCAGGGAAGTGTGATATAACTTTTGTGTCAGGATATATGCCAAAGGACTCTTGGAAAATTCTGTCATAACAATCAGATGGTGTGCCATAGGCAATGGAACAACTCTTTCCTTAACTGGGGAAAAGGATGACTGGAAGATTATGGTTTATTCCCAAGAGACACTTAGAATAACTAACATTAAAGGAAGAGAATGCATGACATTCACGATATGCTGTTCATTTACACCCTTGGGCTCCACCAATATTTTAAAACAGTTTTCTACGTAAGGGATTTGTTTATACCAAGAAGCTGAATGAGCCAAGGAGATATCCAGGAAAATGTTCCAGGCAGAAGAAATAGTAATTTCAATGGCCTCAAAGAGGGGGCTAAGATAAATTTCATAGGCTTGTTATTTTGAGAAATTTGCGAATGACTGACTCTCACTGACCCAAATGTAGCATTCCCAAATTCCTGGCATCTATTCCTAATATCTAATTCCTAATATCTATTAGTCTTTGAATTTAAGAACAAGAAATTGGGATTTCTAGAAATTTGTAGGAATTCTCTGAATGGCATTATTTATGTTTGATAGCATTCTATATGTTTTTAGGAATAATGAGTAACCATAAAAATAAACAAGGAATCTTTCCTCTGCAATAGATTCATATGGATTTTCATGAGTTTTCTGTAAAGTAAAATTGATATAATGAGTACATGGTTTAATATTATCATCAACCATATATTGTGCCAAGATTTTACATTTCAACAATACATACAAATGGTCTCAACTTAATATATACTTTATAATCTGCTGTTCTCAGTTGTGTCCGACTCCTAGTGACCCCATGGAATGCAGCCTGTCAGGCTTTTCTGTCCATGGAATTATCCAGCCAAGAATACTGGAGTGGGTTACAATTTCCTTTTCCAATAGTTCATAATAAAAATGCTAAATAAAGAACTAACAAATAATCAATTTACATGGGGAAAACAACATAAACTATTTAATATTTTAAAATTATCATTCTTAAAATGGAACTTTAGAGCCACCAAAGCATTCATTTCCCTGTTCAATAGAACTGGTCTTTATTTTGTCACAAATATTCCCAATGTAGAAAAATGTATTTTATTTTGAATTAATGTTGGTCATATTTCTAAAAGTGAATTCAAAAACATCTTCAGATTGGTGCATAGTGCATCATTTGATGAGCTCATTTCAGTTTTTAACAGTGAAACACATTTGTTTGCTTACCCTGATTTTTATTTGCTGTTGAACTTAATATAGCTTTGCAATTTTAAAACTTATTTTGGAGCAGTTTCTGATTTCATGTTGAAGTATTCCTCAACATTCACATCTTCTCTTGCATTAGTTCTGTTAAATTGTTTACAAGTAACTGTAGCCTATAGCCAATTTTCAAACTCTGAAGGTGGTAACAAACATTAATAGGCAGTATTTGAACAACATAATAGTCAAATTTCCAATCAAGGTTGGAAACAGTGAGAAACTTTGTTTTGGGGGGCTCCAAAATTACTGCAGATGGTGACTGCTGCCATGAAATTAAAAGACACTTACTCCTTGGAAGAAAAGCTATTACTAACCCAGACAGCACATTAAAAAGCAGAGACATTACTCTGCCAACAAAGGTCTGTCTAGTCAAAGCTATGGTTTTTCCAGTAGTCATGTATGGATGTGAGAGTTGGGCTATAAAGAAAGCTGAGTGCCAAAGAATTTATATTTTTGAGCTGTGATGTTGGAGAAGACTCTTGAGAGTCCCTTGGACAGCAAGGAGATCCAACCAGTCCATCCTAAAGGAAATCAGTCCTGAATATTCATTGGAAGGATTGATGTTGAAGCGAAACTCCAATACTTTGGCCACCTGATGCAAAGAACTGACTCATTGGGAAAGACCCTGATGCTGGGAAAGATTGAAGGCAGGAGGAGAAGAGAACAGAGGATGAAATGGTTGGATGGCATCACCCACTTGATGGACATGAGTTTGAGAAAGCTCCAGTTGTTGGTGATGGGCAGGGAACCCTGGCATGCTGCAATTCAGGGGATCTCAAAGAGTTGGACATGACTGAACGACTGAACTCAGCTGAACTGAACAGAGTCATATGTTGAAATTGCCAATCAAAAAATGTAATTTGCTTCCTAAGCATGTTATTTTTTAGAACAACATTCATAAGATTTGTATAAACAATGCACACAGGCTTACTATTTTTTCTCTTTTCAAGAATGGCTTACCATTAGCAATGGACTAGGCCATGAACATAAACTTGTAAGAAATGTTAGTCTCAGTCACGTCTGACTATTTGCAACCCCATGGACTTTAGCCCAACAGGCTCTACTCATGGAATTTTCCAGGCAGGATTACAGAAGTGGGTAGCCATCGAAACTTATAACAAAGCAAGAGCTAAAAAGTAACACTGACTTCCTGCTGCTCTGCTCTGTTTTCTGGAAATATTGACCACAATTTTTGACCCAGCATGTCAGTATCTCCTGCTTTTGTTTTCAAGACAGTGCTTTCTTTTGTACCAGTACTATTTCTATGTTGCTAATACAGCTTTAATTCTCTTAAGGGCATTATAATTTTGTTTTCTATTTTCCAGATTTCTTGATAGATATTTCATGAGGTTCAGAATTTGGAAGATATACATTTCTCAATAAAAATGGGGAAGAAAGTCCTATGTGGAAACATTATCCAAATGAGAAATGTCCCTCTCTATGAACTATGCTAATTTTCTCATGTATTAGGAAAGGAGGCAAGTTATTGAACACAAATGAAAGAAGTGATAAGGTCAGATACATGCAACTTTAAATTAGATCTGTGATTCTTAAAGCAGGGTTCCCATATCAGCAATAATAACATCATGTTGGAACCTGTTAAATACACAAATTCTTGGGCTCCCACACAGATCTCTGGAAGTGTAAACTCTGAGAATGTACTCCAGAAATCAGAGCTTTAAAAACATCTCCACGTGATTCTCATGTACAAAATGTTTGAAGCGGTAAAGAATCTGCTAGCAATGCGGAAGACCGGGTTCAATCCCTGGATTGGGAAGATCCCCTGGAGAAGGGAATGGCAATCCACTGTAATATTCTTGCCAGGAGAATTCCGTGAACACAGGCTACAGTCCATGGGCTCACAAAGAGTCAGACAGGACTGAGCGACTAATGCTTTTTCACTTTTGTTACATTATTTTCACGGTGAATGCCCCTCTTGACAGGAATTGTTTCCTCTCTTCATATTATGTTTAGTCACTCAGTTATGTCTGGCTTTTTGTGATCCTTTGGACTATAGCCTGCCAAGCTCCTCTGTTCATGGGATTTTTCAGGCAAGAATACTGGAATGGGTTGCCACTTCCTCCTCCAGGGGATTGAACTGGTATCTCCTGTGTATTCGGCATTGCAGGCAGATTATTTACCTGCTGAGCTACCAGGGAAATCCTCTCTTCATATTACATATATATATATGTAATATAATATGAGTAATATATTATATATAATATAATGTATGTGTAACATGGGCTTCCCTGGTGGCTCAGATGGTAATGCAGGTAATGCAATGCAGGAGACTGGAGTTCAATCCCTGGGTCAGAATAATCCTCTGGAGAAGGGAATGGCTATCCACTCTAGTATTCTTGCCTGTGTAATACACTGTACATATAATATAACATGCTGCTAAGTCACTTCAGTCGTGTCCGACTCTGTGTGACCCCATGGACGGCAGCCCACCAGGCTCCCCCATCCCTGGGATTCTCCAGGCAAGAACACTGGAGTGGGTTGCCATTTCCCTCTCCAATGCATGAAAGTGAAAAGTGAAAGTGAAGTCGCTCAGTCGTATCTGACTCTTAGCGACCCCATGGACTGCAGCCTACCAGGCTCCTCCGTCCAGGGGATTTTCCAGGCAAGAGTACTGGAGTGAGGTGCCATTGCCTTCTCTGAATACATCATACATATATATAATTTTTAAAATATTTTAAATGCATATCTCCCCCTTCAAAGTTGAAACCTGAAAAGCCAGAGTATTTAATATCTGTTAATTTCTACATGTTATCTTGTGATGAAAATTAAAATATTTGGGGCTAATACCTATTTTCCAGTGGTTTGACTCTTTCACTAGCTGCTTGATAATAAAAATGAATATTTTTTGTAAGGGGTAGAATTCCTCTTCAATATTTGGTAGAGAATTCCTCTAAAACAACACTTATACACCATAATTGTTTCTAAAAATGTCACTTTACCAATTATGGTATGTTTTTAGAAACCCTGCTAAGTTATCAAGTAGTTAAATTGAAATGAAAGAAACACTTGTTACATGCTTAAGTGCTGTGCAGTGTTACAGCATGTACAGATATGAGCATAACCACGTCCATCAAAAACCTCATAAGGTAGCATAGTGAAATAAGTATAGATTACCAACTATAATACAAAACAGAAAGAAATAAAACCTATAATAGAGGCATATGTTGCACACAGAAAAAATATGCTGTGCTTAGTCGTGTTCTACTCTTTGCAACCCCATGGGCTGTAGCTCACCAGGCTCCTCTGTCCATGGGGATTCTCCAGGCAAGAATACTGGATTGGGTTGTCATGCTCCCCTCCCAGATATCTTCCCAACTCAGGGATCAAACCCAGGTATCTCAAATTGCAGGCAGATTCTTTACTGTCTGAGCCATATATATTATTTCCAAAGGGGTACTTTTTAGTTGTTTGGAAAACTACATTAATCAAGATTAGCCATTCCTTGGATTGTTGCAACACATTTCATCTCCTTCAGTAACAGTATAGGGGTGCTATTTAGTAAAGAGGTTAGATGAATAATTCTCAGACTAGATGTTTGCAAGGAAATGGTTGAGCCACAGGGTACTTAAACTGCTAATTTTATCCATTTAGGTGGTTGCCACAGATTCCCACAACTGACATTGATATCTTTCACGAAAACAACTGAAAACTGTAGGGCTTGATTGGCATTAGTCACTGTGAATAATTGTGGCCCAAGTTAAGGATTAAAATTACATGGAAAATATAGTTATGTTATTGGGTTTTCTGTATCAGTATTTGTTACAAAAACCGCTACACTGCAAATGGCAGGAACTTGATAAGCAGGGGAAGTGGAGGGGGAAAGTATCCATCTTCCAAAACTGAATGCACTATATTAAGTCTACTTCATCAGCAGGGATGTAGACTACTCCTTGAAATTTTCCAAGGATAAAATTGGATGGAAGGGCTCAAAAAAATGTTTGTCAAATGAACTTATTCTGCTGCTGCTGCTGCTAAGTCACTTCAGCTGTTTCTGACTCTGTGTGACCCCATGGACGGCAGCCCACCAGGCTCCGCTGTCCCTGGGATTCTCCAAGCAAGAACACTGGAGTGGGTTGCCATTTCCTTCTCCAACACATGAAAGTGAAAAGTGAAAGTGAAGTCGCTCAGTCGTGTCTGACTCCTAGCGACCCCATGGGCTGCAGCCTACCAGGCTCCTCCGTCCATGGGATTTTCCAGGCAAGAGTACTGGAGTGGGGTGCCATTGCCTTCTCTGGAACCTATTCTAGTATTTGATAATTTCAATTCTTCCTGATGAATGAGCTGGTCTATAAATCTGCTGCATTTATGACTACTTTTGCTATAATGTCCCCAGCACAGAAACAGCTACATATTGCAAAACTATATGAAATACCTATTTCTGTACATTCAATCCTCCAAATCAAGACAAAATAACTTCTATTAACATCAATCAGTAAAGCAAAAACATGAAGAAAAGGAGGCCAAAAGAAGGCTATCTTATACTTGCATATTGCTCCTTTAAAATATGTAACAACTCACTATACACATCACAAGATTATAATTTAATAAGCTCCTATTCCTCATACATATCCCTAGGGCTAACTTCACTGATTTCACTTTATGTCCTGTGTGGGATCCATGTTCCTCAAATTTTTTCAAATGGGAAATACATTTTAGATATATAGCACAGTCACAGATGATTCAAAGGTGGAAATGAAAGCCCCAGTTGAATCTATTTGTACATTGGGAATAGTTCTGGATGTTCATCTGACTTATTTAATCACATTATAGTAATTATGATATAATAACAACATCTACCTCACCTCTCAATCTATGAGAAATAAGGCCTGAGGCTCGCTCAAGTATTTTTATATCCTTTGCTTTTATGTAATATATTGTATACAACAGCTGTCTGTCTATTTATCCCATATATATACATACATACACATCAAAACAGCTACATATATAAATATTTATATATATTTAATGTATATTATGTAATGTGTGTATGTATAAAACATATATAAATATATAAAACATATATATATATACACACATACACATAAGTGTTGGTGGCTTAGTTGTATCCAACTCTTTGTGACCCCATGGACTCTAGCCTACCAGACTTTTCTGTTTATGGGATTTTCCAGGCAAGAATACTGGAGTGGGTAGCCTATCCCTTCTCCAGGGTATCTTCCTGAACCAGGGATCGAACCCAGGTCTCCTACATTGCAGGTGGATGCTTTACCATCTGAGCCACCAGGGAAGCCCATATATACATAAACATATGTATATATATAACATTGATTCTTTGATTACGCGCAAACTTTTGATCACCTATTAAGATAGTTTTATCCCTTGTCTATGTAGCCTTCACTGTAGACCATACTCCTTGGTACTGCCACCATCATTTCCTTTCCAAACCTTCAGGATGGTATTTATCAAGTGAAGGGATTAACAAGATCTGCCTTGAGGCAGAGACTAATTATTTTTGTTTTGGGGGTTAATCTTATTATCATTTTATTCTGCAGATAAGGAATTGGAAACTATGGCCTGATGCTGTTTTTGAGCTAAGAATGGTTTTTAAATTTTTTAATAGTTGGAAAAAAAGAAGAATTATTCATGGCATGTAAAAATTGTATGACAGTCAAATTTGGTGTGCATAAATCAACTTTTCCTGGAATACAGCCATGCTTATCATTTGCATATTGTCTATGATTGCTTTCATAGTTCCAAAAGGGAACATGAGGTCTGTAAATTCTAAAACAATGGCTGTTAACCAGGCCCAGTTTGTTCTGAGGCCACAGGAGATATTTGAAAAAATCTGGAGATATTTTTGATTGTCACAAGTGGATGAGATGGATAGTACTGGAGCCTTATCAGAAGAGATTGGGATGCATCCTGCAAAGAACAATACAGCTCCTATAATAATTATCTTGTATAAAGTGTCAGGGCTGCTGAGATTGAGAAATTTTGGCCTTAAATATTTGCTGTATCTGGTCCCTTACAGAAAATATTTGCTAAACCTTGCCTTGCTGCTGCTAAGTCACTTCAGTCGTGTCTGACTCTGTGCGACCCCGTAGACGGCAGCCCACCAGGCTCCCCGGTCCCTGGGATTCTCCAGGCAAGAACACTGGAGTGGGTTGCCATTTCCTTCTCCAATGCATGAAAGTGAAAAGTGAAAGTGAAGTCGTTCAGTCATGTCCTACTCTTAGCGACCCTTAGCATGGACTGCAGCCTACCAGGCTCCTCCGTCCATGGGATTTTCCAGGCAAGAGTACTGGAGTGGGATGCCATTGCCTTCTGCGAACCTTGCCTTAGATCCCAATAAAAAATCAAAGGGAGCAAAGTTTCCTCTGATAATTAGAAGACTTAAGTTTAGATACACAAATTAAAAAAAAATGAATAATTACAAATTTAGACAAATTCATTGAATTTTATTTGTGAAATAAATGTCTAGAATAACTACCTCCGTCAAATGGTTCCAACTGGACTCAATATCTAAAACATCCAACTGAAAAGAGATGTAGTTAACATTGAAAAAAACAAAAAAAACCATAAACTCAATTGCTTATTTTGTGACATGTGTGCCAAATATCTATGTGATTATATTTTTTGAATTTCAGCTTAGTTTTGTGATTTAATATAGAGGGTGAATGAGTACGTTTAGTATCCAGGAAATTCTGTGTCTCATACTTCAATAGTCATTCTAGAATTTTCCTTTTAAAACACTTACTGGGTGTGCATTTTGTTAAAGTGAAAGCTATTCTGTATTATTTAAGCCAAACACTGCCATTATATAAAAATAAGACATAAGAAACTTTCAATAGCAATGAGTCTTCAATAGTAAGAGACAGAGTAATAGGAACCACAACTGGGATTTCTTCTCTGATTTATAAGGATCTCATATTAAGTCACCTCTTAAAAATCTGTACATATAATATATGACTAAACTTATTGTCAACTGGGTTATATTTTCATTTGGCCTTTTCACCCTGCTTTTTGATTTTTAACAAAAGCACAGGAAATATTTCCTTCTGTGGTAGAAGGTAGGAATGGGAGAAGGTGTTCTTTCCCCTTGTCCATTAGATCATACTAATCTCATACTTTTTCTATTTAGAAACCTGACTTTGAGTTAATATATACCATTCTAACATGTCAAAGATGTTAATTTTTAATTTGAAACACTTGTCTTAATAAGAATGGGTGAGATCATGTTAGCTTTATTGTGATAGCTGAACAGTCCCTTAACAAGTGCCTAATGAAAAGAAACAGTGATATTGCAGCTTTGTCTCATTTTAGGCAACAATAATAAGAAGTGGCCCCAGAAAAATTGATAGCAGATTCCCATTTTGTTCAGTGTTCCAGAAATAATCTGGTTTTGACATAATGCAGGGTCAAAGAGAATAAAAGAAAATGTGGTGAATACAACTAATTGTTTCCAACTCGCTGAGAAGTGATGATTAAGACTCTGGTTCAGGAAACAGAAAGACCTGGATTTGAACATCATCTTTGACTCTTCCAAGTTGTGTGATCTTATGAAACTATTCAGCTGCTCTAAGAGTCTGTTTTCTCACTGGTAAAATGAGGATAATAAGAGTATGCACCTTACAAAATTGTTGGGGATAGTTAAATGGCATAACACACACTAGAATGCTCAGTCTATGGTGGCTTTAGTTACTATAACCTTGATGTCTTCTGGGGTACCTCTGCCCTCCAGTCAGCTCATTAAATTTGGCTCAAACTCCAATCTATGCCTTGTAATGTTCCAAAATCTTGCCCATAATTTCTGCCCCATAAAATCTTGCTGCCCATGGCTTCCCTGAACCCTTAAGTTCGTGCATTCTAGTGGGATATGTCTATTTTCCTCAGAAATATCTTGATGCAAAATTCTTGGTGTTCACATAGAAGGCTATTCACACAATGCACTTGGTCTAACAGATTTTTCAGAAGCTTCTGGAGTCAACATGAGAGTGTTCTGCTTCTGAAACTTTTGGCCCTGGGTGTCATGTCCTCATGTCCAATCCTCTTCCTCTCCCTTCTTTCCTCTTTCTGTTTTTGCTCTGGTTTCTCCACCTCCTTCTCCTTTCCTATTTTCACCCCACCCTCTCCCTTGCTCCTTGGCTTCCCATCTTAGTCTTCCTCTGTCCCCTTCTCCCTTATTCCTCTGCACTTTACATCCATCCTCAACTCCAGTTTCCAATTTCTCTGTCTCCACTATGCAAAACAGCTCCCCCTTCCTTGAAATCTTGTTGCATCAGCCCTTGAGGGGTTGAGAGAGCCTTATTTGTTCATTTTCTAACATGATATGCTTTTATTACTAATGTGGCTTTCTCCCTGCTGGAAATCCAGACTCAGATTTTTTAAAAAGTAACTGAACTGAATGTCTCATATTGTCACATAATTGCTTCATTCTCTGTGTTTGCATCTCCTGACCTCTACTATTATTTCTGTGAATTCTGAGGGAGCATCACCTCTGAAGACTCCATGTGGCAACTTCTCTTGTATGTTTGAGGGCCGATAATGCTCTGCCTGCTCTTTTCTTATGACCTTTAGTTCCTCTTACTTGTATTGTGTTGATTTGCAATTTCTATATTTTCCATTATCTTTTAAACACTGGAAACTGGCCTCATTTGTTTCAATTTCTTCCACAGTGTTGCAGCCTAATGCAGAGCACAATGTTTCTATCTATGTTGCTTTCAAATAAAAACGCTATCTTTGTTTCCTCAAAAAACTAAAAATAGAGCTACCATGCTGTGCTGTTCTTAGTTGTGTCTGACTCTCTGCACCTCCATGGACTGTAGCCATCCAGGCTCCTCTGTCCGTGGGGATTCTCCAGGCAAGAATACTGGAGTGGGTAGCCTATTCCTTCTCTAGGGGAAGAACTACCATGCTGCTGCTAAGTCGCTTCAGTCGTGTCGGACTCTGTGTGACCCCATAGAAGGCAGCCCACCAGGCTCCCCCATCCCTGGGATTCTCCAGGCAAGAACACTGGAGTGGGTTGCCATCTCCTTCTCCAATGCATGAAAGTGAAAAGTGAAAGTGAATTCGCTCAGTCGTGTCCGACTCTTCACGACCCCATGGACTGCAGCCCACCAGACTCCTCCACCCATGGGATTTTTTCAAGCAAGAGTACTGGAGTGGGGTACCATCTTCTTCTCCAAGAACTACCATAATACCCAGCAATTCCACTGCTGGGTATATATCCAACAAAAACAAAAACACTAGTTGAAAAATACACATGTTCCCCAATATTCACTAAGTTGTGTTCAACTTTTTTGGGACCCCGTGGACTATAGCCTGCCAGGCTCCTCTGTCAATGGGATTCACCAGGAAAAAATACTGGAATGGGTTGCCATTTCCTTCTCCAGCGGATCTTCTCCAACCAGGGATCGAACCACTTCTCTTGCCTTTCCTGCATTGCAGGCTGATTCTTAACTGCTGAGTCACCAGGGAAGACCTTATCAAAAGTGTAGAGACCACAATTTCCAAGTTGCTGTAAGAATAAGAAATGCTTATACAGCCGAACATATAGGAGGTCCTCAGGTAACAGCATCAGTGATTACATGTTACAAATAAGATGCAGCCCTGTAACTGCCCCTAGCCAACTGCTTCTGCTTTGTTCTGAGACATAAAGAAGATATGGAAGAGAGACAATTAAATAAATGAAAAATAAAAAAAAGCAAAGTCAAAAAGGACTTTTTCCAAGCTGAAGGGTCCTTGCAGATTATAGTGTTGATACCTAAATTAAGAGTTCTTTGAAACATATATTCAATTCGGAACTTCACACAACACAATTGCTTCAATTATATACTCCATTATATATGCTCTCATTTTCTTAATAACAGGAGGGGGTTGCACAGTAGATCTTGGAACTTTCTCACTCTACAGCTCTTAAAATCTCTTTTGTCAAGACGGGCCTTAATTTTTGACTCATTATCTAGTGTCTTTTTGGAAAATTCATCAATTTGGCATGCAGTTATCACTGCAGATAAATCTGAGGTCTAATTTACATGAGCACACTTTATGAGTGAGGAGAAGGATGGATGAGATTAGTGTGGGCTTTTGACAGTGAGCTTGAAAGTCCAGAGTGAATTGGAGTCAGTTCACATGGGCCATCAAACATTCGTTCCTTATCACAGTTTTCCACACTACAATCCAGCCAAAAATACATCTTCCAGATTTATTCATGTCTAGGAGGTGACATTCATGACTAGAAGGTTCTTTAGCTTTCTTTTTTTTCCCCTAAAAAGAGTTTTTCCTCTTTTTTAATATGTTATACACCATCATTGTACCATCAAATTCCCTTATAGCATCTCCAGAAATATGGATAAACTTCTAAAATAATGCTTTCTTCTAGGAAATGCTTTCTTCTAGAAAATGCTTTCTTCTAGGTTGATTGGATATATAAAAAGTGAATTGTTTCTATATTCTTGAACATAAGTCAAGAAACTTTTTCACACATGATTGTGGTTTTAGGTATTCCTGCTTTACATGTCTAAATTCATTGAAAATGAATTTATAAAAATTAAAATTCTGCTTGTGTTTTTCTTATCTCTGTCATTTCCTTTCCATGTTCTAATTCTTTCTCTGTTCCTAGACCAGAAGTTTGTAAACTTGCTCTGTTGCAGCTCAAAAGTCACACAGTAAATATTCTAGGCTTTGTAGTACCTGTGTGCTTGCTAAATTGCTTCAGCTGTGTTTGACTCTTTGCAACGCTATGGACTGTAGTCCCACCAGGCTCCTTTGTCCATGGGATTTTCCAGGCAAGAATACCGGAGACCAAGAACCAAAACCAAGGATATTACAGAAGTACTTAGATAACTATCTGTACCTGTGTTAGTCACTTAGTCACTCTTAGTGACCCCATGGACTGCAGCCTCCCTGGCTCTTATGTCCATAGAATTCTCCAGGCAAGAATACTGGAGTGGGTTGTCATTCCCTTCTCCAGGGGATCTTCCTACCTAGGGGTTGAACCCAGGTATCCCACATGGCAGTGAGATTCTTTTACCATCTGAGCCACCAGGGAAGCCCCAATAGCCATCCAGCATGTGACAGTTTAAAAACTATAAAATAAAATTTTAGTTCACTTTAGATCATCACCAAAAACACACAGGTAGCAGGCCACAGTTGGTTGACTCTGGTATAGAATATTGCCTGCAGTTTGACACCTGTTCTGGTGTCCTGACTTGCTCCTTGGCTTACATTCTCTTCAAACTTTGGTCCATATCTTATTGTTAAGCATATGCTGA
Organism: Bubalus bubalis; assembly: GCF_019923935.1. Lineage (NCBI taxonomy): Eukaryota > Metazoa > Chordata > Mammalia > Artiodactyla > Bovidae > Bubalus > Bubalus bubalis. The sequence continues at coordinate 77,820,919 of NC_059163.1, forward strand.
CCCACCATAGGCTCTTACCTGCAGCTGGGGGAACTACTTAGGAAAAGCCCCAACTGTCTTTGAAAAGTGACAGATCTTCAGACACGCTATATTATTTTTTTAAGCTTATAACTTCAAAGATAGTTTTTTTTTTCAGTAAAATAAACTAAAAGGGTAGATCTGTAGTGACACAATATATTAAATTTTTTAATAAATTCTCAAGGTTAACTAGTAGGGTAAAAGTACTATAAAATAAAACTCAAACCTGCCTTCACCCAAATATCTTAATAATTAATGAAAACTTGTTTTATGAACCTGAGAGACATGGATGACTTCTCTTTGTCACCCTACACCTCTGGCATTTCCCCCTCTGGCATTAATTCCTTCAATGGATATTTATTTCACATCTACAATGTGCCAAAGATTCTACCGCTGCTGCTGCTAAGTCGCTTCAGTCGTGTCCGACTCTGTGCGACCCCATAGACGGCAGCCCACCTGGCTCCCCGTCCCTGGAATTCTCCAGGCAAGAACACTGGAGTGGGTTGCCATTTCCTTCTCCAAGGCATGAAAGTGAAAAGTGAAAGTGAAGTCGCTCAGTCGTATCTGACTCTTAGCGACCTCATGGACTGCAGCCTACCAGGCTCCTCCGTCCAGGGGATTTTCCAGGCAAGAGTACTGGAGTGGGGTGCCATTGCCTTCTCCAAAGATTCTACTAGGCACTATTAAATCAAAAGTAAGAGACACAGTCTCTACTTTCAGGGGGTAAGAAGTTGACAAGAAGACAGACAAGAGGAGAGTTGACAGATATGATGCAGGGTTGTAAGTGACTTGACAATCCTTGGTCCAGTGGGAAGTCCTTGAGAGTGGCACTAAGCAGGACAAAATGAAGTCAGGAAGAATTTCTCGTAGAATTTGATATCTGAGCTGCTTCCTAAGCCATAAGCATTTATCATGATACAGAAGAGAAGAGGAATGCTCTCTGCAGGGAAAGAAAAGTGTGAAAAGGCACAGAAACCTTTGAGACTCTAGTCTGCTTAGGGACTGTCCATGATTTAATAAACCTAGGCTATAAAGAGTGAGATGTGTAGTGTCTGGAACCATGCCTGGCAAAAAATTGATGCTTGATCAAGAATTGTTGACAGATTGAGTGCCAGGAGATGAGTCTGAAGAGGTAGGAAGGACAAAGATAATCGACGGCAAGCTAGGAAAGTTGAATTTTATCCAAAAGGCATGGTTGAGCTTTATAAATGATCTGACTTGATGATATTTGGGTCTCAGAAAATTCACTCTGGCAGCATTGTGGGAATGGATCAGAATGGAGCTAACCTTGAGCTGGAGAGAACAATTAAGAGCTGTGTATTCCACTAGAAGGAAAATGTTGACCAGCCCCACCAGAGAGATCACAGAGGGGATGGACAGGAGAGTTACAATTTAAGTCTTCCAGATTATTAATAGATCTCTTTGTTATTCAGTTGAGCAAACATAAAACAATAAAATTTCATTTTATTTTTGTAGCCCTGCACAGTTGGCAAAATATTTTCACAGAGAGATTTAGTCAATCAGCTCATACCACAATCTTTGTGGATAGAACCAGAGAATTATAATGAAAGAGAAAATAATGAATAATAAGACACATACAGTGACACACGCAATCTAAGGCCAGGTTTTGTTCGTGATAACTCTAATTCCTACTGATCACCTAATTAATCCCAGAGAGATCTAAGGCTTGAAAATGCAAATATTACACTTTTCATTGCAAGGTTAATTTGTATTTACTATCCACAGTTTGGCAAATGATTTTCTGTTTTCACCATGAATATGTATGGCTTGCTTTCAGCAACCAGAAACACTCTGTTTTCTTATATTCTACTTCATGTTCTGCCTCTAGCAGGATTGACTTGGGGAGCAGCCTCCTAGTTAAGATCGGGTAAATTATAAACAGCAAATTTAGAGGCAATTGGTGGACTGAGAAAATATGTACTGTATACAATGTGGATCCCAGCAAACATTTCTAAGCATACATTTTATTTCTAATACATAAAAGCCATGGGACTTTTTAGTGTACTGAACCATAGTTACAGGATTCCCTTGATGAAATCAGGGTTATCATTTAATAGGTACTTCAGAAACAGAAGGCATTGAATTAGAAATGCAGTCTCTGTCATTGCAGGATTAAATATTCTTCCTTTGCTTTTCCTCCTTTTAAAATGTCTTCTACACAATAACATAGAAAGGAAATTGAAATCAATTGAGATCAATAACTTTGTGGCTGCAGATGTCATAGTTATTCCATCTAATACTTTAATGTACTGACAAATGGAAAATTTGAGGCTCAATGAGGTTACATGATGTGCCTATGATGAGCAATAGAGTAAAAAGAGACCTAAGATTTCCAGTCAAAAACCCAGTGTTTTACTCCCTATATACCTTATGTGCATGTATGCTAAGTTGCTTCAGTTGTGTCCAACTCTTTGCGACCCTATGGACTGTACCCCTCCAGGCCCCTCTGTCCATGGCTACTGGAGAGGGATACTGTGTTCTCCTCCAGGGGATCTTCCTGACCCGGGGATCGAACCCACATCTCTTACATCTCCTGCACTAACAGGCAGGTTCTTTACCACTAGCACCACCTGGGAAGCCCCTGTATAGGTTATAGAAGCATTATTACCACTTGCCAGGTCCTGAAAGGTTACTGCTATAAACTGACTTATTTCATTTGAACTTGGGTTTACTTAAAAAATTCAAACATTCCAGAGGAAGACACTTAAATATGTAAGGTTTATCAGTTTGTATACCTTCTAGAGTGATTAAGCCTATGGTGTATATTCCCCTGAGAGTAGATTTCAATCAAAGAAAAGGTAGAAAACAGTCAATAGGGAGAAGGGGGAAATGTTCTGTAAGAGAGAAGTAGGTCTAGAAAAGCACACCAAAGCTTGTTTTTCCCTATTGAATCAAAGTGATCCTATAGATGTCAACGAAGATAATGGAAGATATTTGTTAAATTTAACTTTTAGATGCAAAGAATTTGAGAATTGATACTGGTTGTACTAACAAATGTGTCATCTCCTCCAAATATACATTCATATTCTTCCCAGATATTCAACTGGATTTTTTTCACCTCCTTCAGCTCTTTTGTTATACAGCCCTTACCCATGAACTTTTCCCAGACCAACCCACTTCACATTGCATTCACCTGCACATTCCTTCCCTGCTTTCTTTGTCTCCATAGCACTGATCATCCACTTCCACACTGTAAATTGTAGCCCCCAGCTACAATGTCCTGGTGGCTTGGCAAATCTGCCTGCAGTACAGGAGCAGCAGAAGATGTGGGTTGGATCCTTGGGTCAGGAAGATCCCCTGGAGGAGGGCATGGCAACGCACTCCAGTTTTCCTTCCTGGAGAATCCCATGGACAGAGGAGCCTGGCATGCTACAGTCCATAGGATCGAAAAGAGTCAAACACGACTGAAGCCACTTAACATGCAGCAGGCATGCTAGAATGTCAGCCCTATGAAGGCTGGACTTTTGTCTGTTTTGTTCATTGCTTTTATGACTAGTGGCTGAAGTGGAAACTGGCACATGATAGGGACTCAATCAACTTCTACTGAAAGATTGAAGAAATTGATTGTGAATGTACTATGTACTACAAAGGGAATGAAAAAGATATGCTAGTTTATTTTATGATGAGAGATTTATAAGTTTTGTCATGGGGAAGGTTAGTCAGAATGCTCTTAGAAAGCAGAACTAGGAAATTTTGCATTTCTATTTGTGTATATTGAGGTAGAAAAGTGAAAATCTCATTTAATCCTCTAGCATTTTCACTTGGAAGAATGCCAATTGAGAATGTGAATTATTTTTTACTTATTTATATTTTGCTTTGATAACTTAAACCAAATAGGAAGGTTATTGTGACATTTAGACTTAGAAAATTGTCTTCTGAAGAATGGCTTGGTAGAATTTTCCTGAATTGTATCTCTTTGGGATAATTGGCTTCCCTGGTAGCTCAGTTGGTAAAGAATCTGTGTGCAATGCAAGAGACCCCAGTTTGATTCCTGGGTAGGGAAGATCACCTGGAGAAAGGATAGGCTACCCACTCCAGTATTCTTGGACTTCCCCTGTGGCTCAGTTGGTAAAGAATCTGCCTGCAATGTGGGAGACCTGGGTTCGATCCCTGGGAAAAGGCTACCCACTCTTGTATTCTGGCCTGGAGAATTCCACGGACTGTATAGTCCATGGGGTCACAAAGAGTCAGACACGACTGAGCGACTTTCACTATCACTAATATGGAGAGCAACAAAGCCTACTTCTTGTATTTCAAACTAAGAGGAAGCTATCAAGGTTCCAGCCTAAAATGTGGGATAATTGCTAAATATGCTTTGTTTAGGACCTACAAGACCTTTTAGAACTAACACCCAAAAAAGATGTCCATTTCATTATAAGAGACTGGAATGCAAAAGTAGGAAGTGAAGAAACACCTGCGGTAACAGGCAAATTTGGCCTTGGAGTACAGAATGAAGCAGGGCAAAGGCTAATAGAGTTTTGCCAAGAAAACGCACTGATCATAGCAAACACCCTCTTCCAACAAGACAAGAGAAGACTCTACACATGGACATCACCAGATGGTCAACACTGAAATCAGACTGATTATATTCTTTGCAGCCAAAGATAGAGAAGCTCTATACAGTCAGCAAAAACAAGACCGGGAGCTGACTGTGGCTAAGATCATGAACTCCTTATTGCCAAATTCAGACTTAAATTGAAGAAAGTAGGGAAAACCACTAGACCATTCAGGTATGACCTTAATCAAATCCCTTATGATTAAACAGTGGAAGTGAGAAATAGATTTAAGGGACTAGATCTGATAGATAGAGTGCGTGATGAACTATGGACGGAGGTTTGAGACATTGTACAGGAGACAGGGATCAAGACCATCCCCATGGAAAAGAAATGCAAAAAAGCAAAATGGCTGTCTGAGGAGGCCTTACAAATAGCTGTGAAAAGAAGAAAAGTGAAAAGCAAAGGAGAAAAGGAAAGATATAAGCATCTGAATGCAGAGTTCAAAAGAAAAGCAAAGAGAGATAAGAAAGCCTTCTTCAGCAATCAATGCAAAGAAATAGAGGAAAACAACAGAATGGGAAAGACTAGAGATCTCTTCAAGAAAACTAGAGATACCAAGGGAACATTTCATGCAAACATGGGTTCAATAAAGGACAGAAATGGTATGGACCTAACAGAAGCAGAAGATATTAAGAAGAGATGGCAAGAATACACAGAAGAACTGTACAAAAAAGATCTTCACGACCCAGATAATCACGATGCTGTGATCACTCACCTAGAGCCAGATATCCTGGAATGTGAAGTCAAGTGAGCCTTAGAAAGCATCACTATGAACAAAGCTAGTGGAGGTGATGGAACTCCAGTAGAGCTATTTCAAATCCTGAAAGATGATGCTGTGAAAGTGCTGCACTCAAGATGCCAGCAAATTCGGAAAACTCAGCAGTGGCCACAGGACTGGAAGGGTCAGTTTTCATTCCAATCCCAAAGAAAGGCAATGCCAAAGAATGCTCAAAGTACTGCACAATTGCACTCATCTCACACACCAGTAAAGTAATGCTCAAAATTCTCCAGGCCAGACTTCAGCAATACGTGAACTGTGAACTTCCTGATGTTCAAGCTGGCTTTAGAAAAGGCAGAGGAACCAGAGATCAAATTGCCAATATCCGCTTGGTCATCGAAAAAGCAAGTGAGTTCCAGAAAAAAACATCTATTTCTGCTTTATTGACTATGCCAAAGCCTTTGACTGTGTGGATCACAATAAACTGTGGAAAATTCTGAAAGAGATGCGAATACCAGACCACCTAACCTGCCTCTTGAGAAACCTATATGCAGGTCAGGAAGCAACAGTTAGAACTAGACATGGAACAACAGACTGGTTCCAAATAGGAAAAGGAGTACGTCAAAGCTGTATATTGTCACCCTGCTTATTTAACTTCTATGCAGAGTACATCATGAGAAACGCTGGACTGGAAGAAGCATAGGCTGGAATCAAGATTGCCAGGAGAAATATCAATAACCTCAGATATGCAGATGACACCACTCTTATGGCAGAAAGTAAAGAGGAACTCAAAAGCCTCTTGATGAAAGTGAAAGTGGAGAGAGAAAAAGTTGGCTTAAAACTCAACATTCATAAAATGAAGATCATGGCATCTGGTCCCATCACTTCATGGGAAACAGATGGGGAAACAGTGGAAACAGTGTCAGACTTTATTTGCCTGAGCTCCAAAGTCACTGCAGATGGTGATTGCAGCCATGAAATTAAAAGACGCTTACTCCTTGGAAGGAAAGTTATGACCAACCTAGATAGCATATGGAAAAGCAGAGACATTACTTTGGCAACAAAGGTCCCTCTGGTCAAGCCTATGGTTTTTCCAGTGGTCATGTATGGATGTGAAAGTTGGACTGTGAAGAAAGCTGAGCGCCGAAGAATTGATGCTTTTGAGCTGTGGTGTTGGAGAAGACTGTTGAAAGTCCCTTGGACTGCAAGGAGATGCAACCAGTCCATTCTGAAGGAGGTCAGCCCTGGGATTTCTTTGGAAGGAATGATGCTAAAGCTGAAACTACAGCTTTGGCCACCTCATGCAAAGAGTTGACTCATTGGAAAAAGACTCTGATGCTGGGAGGGATTGGAGGCAGGAGGAGAAGGGGACGACAGAGGATGAGATGGCTGGATGGCATCACTGACTTGATAGACGTGAGTCTGAGTGAACTCTGGGAGTTCGTGATGCACAGGGAGGCCTGGCATGCTGTAATTCATGGGGTCGCCAAGAGTCAGACACGACTGAGTGACTGAACTGAACTGAACTGAAAAGTAAAATTGTATATTTGAAGTCCAGTCAATGAAAAACTATTGTAAAATGCAAATGTGATTTATAACTGATGACATATAGTTGAAAATTTTAGGTTTGTTGTAGAAATTAACTTTCTGTTCTATGATTCCTTTCTTTTCAGCAAAATTATGTAGTCTTCTACTACCTGTAAAGAGAAAGATAAATAATTTTTTCTTATTAAGGGATTGCGATTCAAATGATATACAAAGGAAGCTGTGACGAAAACAAATCAAAAATTAAAAAAAAAAAAAACCTAAAGTATCTAATTTTGGCCTGTTTTCTGAATTCTAGATAATCATTCATTCATGTATTGATTTATTTGGACTTTGCTTTAGTGTGATAAGCCTTTGTTGGAATAATATTTTTGTTAATAGAAAGGTCTACAAATAATTCCATTTATATGTTAGGACAGATTAGTTTAGAGACAAGTCCATGGAAATGCTGACAGGAAAATCAGATAACATGCATTTAAGTACATCGTAAGGAAGATTAAATGGCATCATCTGTGCGGTATACTCCACCGACTCTCTCCAACAATGGTTATGAAAATTGAATTCAAGTAAAAATAGGTGACCCACGTTTGCCTAGGAAGGAAGCATTCACTCTTTTCTAGTGAATGAAGAACGAATCTCAACCTTTCTCTCTTTATATATATGTGCACACACACACACACAAACACATATACTAGGCTTTATATATATGTATATTATGTATGTGTGTATATATATATGTATATATATAGAGAGAGAAAGTCACATGCATATTCTTAAAAATAATCTTATTTTCTTTTCTATGCTTCCTTTTTTTCTTTTTAAAGGATTAATGACACAGAAGAAAGCAAGCTTCCACTTTGAGAATCTGGAACTAAATCAGACAAATACCAAAAAAAGATCAAGGATTTCTCTGTTTGTTTTGCTTTGTATCCAAACTAAAATTTAAATTTTATAGGAATATTATGCATTTCAGTTGCTCTGTCGACTGCTTATAAATCAGTGCCACTTCATTCGACTTTCATACATTGTAATCTTTACTGTGGTTAAAAATCCGTGGGAAAAAAAAGTAGATATAGTTGTTGAACAAAAATATATACAAAGAATTTTTAAGGACTGTTTGTGCAATCTTCAACATTTCAATTATAAGAAGATAGCTTATAATTAGAAGCTAGGTTTAAATTTCAAAATATGAAATTGTGCAAATGGTCACTATTGATAAAAATAATTTATGCTAAATACGTAATGGTTATATATTAATACTTTATTTAAAAATAAAAGTAGATGAAAACAGATTCTATTGTAGTATGAAGTAACATCATCATTCTATGGTTGGTAAACATTCAAATAATTCAGTTAATAAACAAAATAATAGACATACATTAATTGAATTCCCTACAAGAGAACTACATATTATCTTAAGTGCACCAGATTTAAAAAAACTTCTTTGGGGCTTTCCAGGTGGCACAGTGGTAAAGAATCCACCTGCCAATGCAGGAGACACAGGAGATGTGGGTCCAATCCCTGTGTCGGGAAGATCCCCTGGAGGAGATGGCAATCCACTGCAGTATTCTTGCCTGGAAAATTCCATGGATAGAGGACCTGGCAGGCTACTGGCCATGGGGTCACAAAGAATCAGACACGCATGAGCATGCACTCACACAGTTATATATATATATTTGGTCAAAAGTTGCAAAAGATTAAAATTTTACAGGCCATATTTTTGATTACACAGTAAAACTTAAAATTAGGTACAAATGTGTGAAGAAAACAATAGTCCTTTGAAATTAAGCCATCGATTTTACATCCTAAACAACTACTTGTTTAAAGAGTGAATAAAAATGTTATTAGAAATCTTTAAAAATTGGCATTTGAATACATATCCTATTTCCTGTTTAAAAGAGAAAAATGATACATGCTACATTATTCACTCATACACAAATCTAAAAATCCCCTTTCCCAGTGTCCACTATCAGTCATGCACTAGTTCAGCACAAGGGATAAGAGAACTAAAGAAGCAAAATATCTGTCCTCAGAGAATTTTCTTTATTCCAGAGTAAAATATCAATAAAGAAATAAACCGATAAATAACAGGCTAAAGTATATGTAGGTCAAAATGGTTAAACACAAACATTTTCAAATGTTTTAACCTAATTTACAGGATATCAAGTGGGTAGAAGATAAGTAAACACATATGTTCAATCAAAGTTTATAGGTGCTAAAATGGAAGTATCTATAAAATGTATGATGAGAACATAATAATCTGTATTGTATATTTTTAACACTGGGCTGGATATTGTACACAGATAAAGTGCTTGTCTCCATTTGGCTGATCCCACCAGGCTCCTCGGTCCATGGGATTTTCCAGGCATGAATACTGGAGTGGATTGCCCTTTCCTTCTCCAGGGGATCTTCCTGACCCAGGGATCAAACCCAGGTCACCTGCATTGTAGGCAGACGCTTTACCGTCCGAGTTACCAAGGAAGCCCCAGTTGGCTGATAATATAACTGAAATCAACAATTTTCAAAGTATTGCTTCATGTTATTCTGCACATTTACATAACTATACACATATGTATGTTATACATGGAGGAATTGTTTTCTTTCTCCCCTGCCTTTTTTCTTAAAACCAATGTGAACATTTTAAAGATATTATTCTCAAAATTTCTCTTTTTTTCACTTAGAATTTGTAAGGGGTTACATTTTGCTGTATTGATTATAAATTGAATAAATTATTTAAATAGATGCCTAGCATTCTATAATAAGGATATAGTATTAATATATCTTTTGAAACATTTCCTCAAAATGAGATTGTTGGATCAAGAAGTAGTTTTAAAGAAGTGGTCTAGGGGCCTCTGAAGGCCCCTAGAGAGGATATATCAGTTCAGTTCAGTTCAGTTCAGACGCTCAGTCGTGTCTGACTCTTTGAGACCCCATGAGTTGCAGCACGCCAGGCCTCCCTGTCCATCACCAACTCCCAGAGTTCACCCAAACTCATGTCCATCGAGTTGGTGATGCCATCCAGCCATCTCATCCTCTGTTGTCCCCTTCTCCTCCTGCCCCCAATCCCTCCCAGCATCAGAGTCTTTTCCAATGAGTCAACTCTTCGCATGAGGTGGCCAAAGTACTGGAGTTTCAGCTTCACTTAATTGTTTTCTTTTTAACACATTTGTCCTCAGTTATGTTTAGGTTCTGATTCCAGAGTCTTTAAGAAAATATCTTTTACAGTAAATAACTCTCTCATCTTTTGCCAGAATTTGGTAAGTCTGTCTCTGACTGCTCAAAGTGGGAACTCAGATGTGGAGGTGAAAGTGTGAAAAGGGTCTTTAAGTGGAATTTCTGTCCCTTTTACAGTTTTCATCCCTAACATCACCCCTCTGCATGGTCTTAAGTAACAGCAATTTATCAATCTCTAGTGTATGTTTTAGTAAGTTCAGTTGTGTATGAGCTTTCCTAAGTGCTCATTTAGTATCTTTGAATTTACAGATTTTTTTTTTTTTTTGGTTCCTTTTTCATGGGGTCTGAAGTGGGGAGTAATTGAGAGGACTTTAATCTGTCATCCTGACTGCGAGTCTCCAAGTTTATTTTTTGATCAGGTTTGGATTGTCTTCAGGCTTTTCAGGTGGCTCAGAAGTAAAGAATCAGCTTGTCAAGCAGAAGACGTGAGTTTGATCCCTGGGTCAGAAAAAGCCCCTAGAGAAGGAAATGCAAACCATTCCAGTATTCATGGCTGGGAAATCCCATGGACAGAGCAGCCCGTCTCCCCTTCTCCCCATTCCATCCCACCAGGTCATCCCAGAGTGCCAGACTGGGCTCCCTGTGCTACACAGCTACTTCTCATCTGCTATCCATCTTAAGTACTGAACACATCAATATATACTTTTTAGCTTGGAATGGGAGAAGGCAATGGCACCCCACTCCAGTACTCTTGCCTGGAAAATCCCATGGACAGAGGAGCCTGGTAGGCTGCAGTCCATGGGGTCGCTAAGAGTAGGACATGACTGAGCGATTTCACTTTCACTTTTCACTTTCACACATTGGAGAAGGAAACGGCAACCCACTCCAGTATTCTTGCCTGGAGAATCCCAGGGAAGGGGGAGCCTGGTGGGCTGCCGTCTATGGGGTTGCACAGAGTTGGAAATGGCTGAAGTGACTTAGCAGCAGCAGCAGCAGCTTGGAATGGCTACATTTTATCTTCTTGATCTCCACAAAGTGTACAGTTTTTCTTGCATTTAAGAACACACCATAACATTTCCTTTCTCAATTCTACTGCACAGATTACATACACAACATTGAGCCGGAGCGTTTTTACTGCAGAAGCTATTGGTGAATGGCTTTTATTACTGTTTAGATAATTGAAAATATTTAATGATTCCAATTATAATCATTCAAAATGTGTTTTTATAAAACAGAATACCTAGCAAAATTTAGTTTCCTTACTAATATAGACATCATTATAAACATAAATTATACATGTTATTACATCTCACATGCTTTCCCTACATTCACTTAAACACAAAAAAAGATATAACACATACTCCACTTTATTTTTTCAAGTAAGAAAAAACTTTTTTATCAGAAGGAAAAGTATTTTCATATTATGACCTAAATTGATTTAGCAGAATTAAAGCTAAATATTAAGTGACTTGGTATTTTAAAATATGTGTTATATTATAAGGTTATATGAACTGTCTTTATATTTGGTGTGTTACCTAGAAATAGTGCTTTGATTAGTTACCAGACTGCATGTTTTAGTAACGAGAATGTGTGGAGAACAAAAATATCCATGCCATATTTATTAAAATTAAAATGAATTTTAATTTATGCATCAAGGACCTCCTATTTTTCATTCCAGTTGACAGATGAAAGAATACATAAAGATGTGTAAAGGACTTACTAAGGAGAAAAATAAAACAGCTTTGCCTCTTATGTGCTTGACTTTTTTGGAAATTTTAAACATTTTAATCTAAGGGTTCTTTATGCTCCTGAGGGTGAATAACACTAAAAGGAAAAATCTTAGCATGATATTTCCAGTTTGTGTGGATCAGTTTTAGTGTTCATGAGATGACTGAAGGCCAACAATTTCATACACCAGATTCATGGGGCAACAAACTACTAAAATATTTAGTTCTTGAAAAAAAAGATAAATGAGCAGTCAGATGAGTTATAGCGCTTGCAATGAAAGGAAAAGCTCTGATGAGGTGACTGTTGGGAAGCAGCGGGAGGGGAAAGGATGGTAACAGAAAGAAGGAAATGAGAAACACACCTTATTATACTGAGGTTTGTTAAAATGTAAAAGATCTTTGGTAACTCTTTTCTCATGCTGTGGCCTAATGAAAAAACTGAAGGTGGGAGATATTTTATGAACATTTAGGAGATCTTTATTTCAAACTATTTCTGCCTACTCCTGAAAGTTTTCTGTACTTTTTCTGCTACATCAACGCTCAATGATTTATTGTGTTCTACGGGATTGTAATCCTTGATAGCCATTGAATTATGTACTTAGAGGCCTGGAACATAGTGGTTAACATGGACTCAGGAACCAAACTGTGGAAACTGTCCAGCTGTGTGGCCTTGAGAAAGTTGCCAAACCTTTCTCAGACCCACTAAAGAAGAGAATATAAGAACAGTCATACTTCAAATGGTTATGTACAGATTAGACAGGAGGCAAGGGTTGAGATGGTTGGACGGCATCACCAACTCAAGGGACATGAACTTGGGCAAACCCTGAGAGATAGTGATGGACAGGGAGGCATGGCGTGCTGCAGTCCACGGGGTGGCAAGGAGTTGGACACGACTGAGCAAATGAACATAGACGGGTTACTCTGTGTAAAGGACTTAGAATAGCGCTTGGCAGGTGACAAGGTCACTGTATATCCACTGGCCATCAGTATTTCTCAATATATCAAATATCCTGATTATCTCTATATGCAAATCTACATTAATCTCATTACTGTTTGCTGCTTTCCAGCAAAAGTTTTTGAAGTTTCTTGAGAAACCCAGGACTTTCTTGTTTCTAATTCTTTGCAATTTTCTCTACCTGAATTAACTTCCTCTTCACTTCCTTTATTACCTTGCTAAATTGGCCTTAGCACAGATGTCACTTCTTTAAAAATCCTGCCCTTTTTCATAAACTGAATGTCTCTCTCTTTCAATTGAATCTACTGTAATATTTCCATGTGTCATTTATCATACTTTGTCTTGCAAAATCTTTGTGGTATGAAGAAGGCTTCTTAAACTGTGATTTGTGGATCCTGGGGGTCTGCAGACATATTCTCCACTTCTGGGAGAATTATGAATTTTGTATTTTCATTTGGATAATGATCTTAAAAATAGTATAAACATATTCTAAGTGACCCACATGACATCCTTGTAATTGAGTACTAACATACATTTTAATTGCCTGTGTTTGCATTTGCGTTTACAGGCAACTTCAAGAGAGGTGAAGGACAGAAAACTTCTCTTGGCATGGTAAGACAGGTTTCACAAGAGTCCAAATAGGAAAATCATGAATTAAAATGAGTCTGCACCTTCTAGAGCATGGGGTCGTCAAACAGTGCATGCTTTCTGTGCCATATCCATATGATAAGTTGATGCATGGGGGACATTTTTCATCTTTTATATACTAATTATCTAAACTTCATTGGCAATAACTGGAGCAGAAAGTATGCAAAAATGTGCTTTCTTTTTGCATTTTATAGCTTGAGTTGTACTATTATACTGATTGGCCCATCAAAATAAAAAGAAAACAATTTTATTGTTAATAAGAAAATTAAAAGAAGTGATTCTGGTGGAGTCTGAAATTGAAATTCTTACACTCAAATTCGTAAGAATCCATTTGAAAATAAGTGAAACACAAAAAGAAGCAAATGTGTTTCTATTATTAAATGTAATGGAGGTGAAAGAGGAGAGTGAAAAAGTTGGCTCAAAACTCAACATTCAGAAAACGAAGATCATCTGGTCACATCACTTCATGGGAAATAGATGGGGAAACAGTGGAAACAGTGTCAGACTTTATTTTTTGGGGCTCCAAAATCACGGCAGATAGTGATTGCAGCCATGAAATTAAAAGATGCTTACTCCTTGGAAGGAAAGTTATGACCAACCTAGATAGCATATTCAAAAGCAGAGACATTACTTTGGCAACAAAGGTCCATCTAGTCAAGGCTATGGTTTTTCCAGTGGTCATGTATGGATGTGAGAGTTGGACTGTGAAGAAAGCTGAGCACCAAAGAATTGCTGCTTTTGAACTGTGGTGTTGGAGAAGACTGTTGAGAGTCCCTTGGACTGCAAGGAGATGCAACCAGTCCATTCTGAAGGAGATCAGCCCTGGGATTTCTTTGGAAGGAATGATGCTAAAGCTGAAACTCCAGTACTTTGGCCATCTCATGCAAAGAGTTGACTCATTGGAAAGGACTCTGATGCTGGGAGGGATTGGGGGCAGGAGGAGAAGGGGACGACAGAGGATGAGATGACTGGATGGCATCACGGACTCGATGGAGGTGAGTCTGAGTGAACTCTGGAAGTTGGTGATGGACAGGGAGGCCTGGCTTGCTGTGATTCATGGGGTCGCAACAAGTCGGACACGACTGAGGGACTGAACTGAACTGAACTGAACTGAATGCATATATATGGAATTTAGAAAGATGGTAACAACAACCATGTATGTGAGACAGCAAATGAGACACAGATGTATAGAGCAGTCTTTTGGACTCTGTGGGAGAGGGAAGGGGGGATGATTTGGGAGAATGGCATTAAAACATGTATAATATAAGAAACGAATCGCCAGTACAGGTTCGATGCAGGATACAGGAAGCTTGGGGCTGGTGCACTGGGATGACCCAGAGAGATGGTATGGGGAGGGAGGTGAGAGGGGGGTTCAGGATGGGGAACACGTGTACACCCATGGTGGATGCATGTTGATGTATGGCAAAACCAATACAAAATTGTAAAGTAAAAAAAAAAAAAATAAAATAAATAAACCAAAGTGGTTATGGTTATACCGAGATAATAAGGTTGTGAGAATTAAATGAGGTAAGGCCCATAACATATGTAACTCAATGTCTTGTATTTCACTTAATTGATGCCCAAGTGAAACGTTACTTCTTTCCTAAGATTGCTCAATAGGCTCTGAAAAAATGGCAGAATTTGATCTAGAGACACAAGAGGGCTGGTTCAGTCAAGAATGTGAGCAGTGAGAACAGAGGTAAGGATCAGTCATCCTAAAATATACATTTGGGAGTGGAGAATCAAGGGTTTCATACTCCAAATTATAAATTAAAGCCAAATATTTTGACATTGTGTGAAGGCCAGAAAAGAGGCTTATAAGGTAGATAAAAGCACATTGTACACTTAGGAGAACCTCTCAGGCTCAGTAAAGATGAGGAAGGTCAAGGGTATGATAGATATCAGTTAGGAAAAAAGTTAGATAGCAACATTTACTAAATAACTCTTTAAAAAGCATAGTAATAGGTATTTCTTGTGAAATCTTTACATCAGTTGCTCAAGTCACAGAAATGGAATTGAAACCTGGGCCTTCTATGTTTAGTAACCTTTACCATAATTTCATAGAATTGATTTGCTCTTAGGGAATTTTAAACAAATCATGTATATAAAATGCATCAATAAACAAGTATGTACTTATACTTTATATATCCACAGCCATTCACATATACACACATACATACATATGTACGTACGTACTAGTGGTTGGTGTTATTTCTAAAACAGCCAAACACAAGACAAGCATAGAGGAGTCAGTAAAGGATCTGAAGACAGGTTCTCAGCATAAGCAAACCGGAGACTGCTTCACAATCTGTGAAAGACAATATTCCTGCTGTTTTCTGAACTCTTCATTTTGGGGGAGGGAGCATCTCTGTAGTTGACTTCTGACAGAGAAAGACTAGGCAGCACCTTGGTGAGGGCAGAGAACACGTCACTGTCATTATTATTCCTCTTGAGGGCTAGCCTACAGAGCGAGCTCTAAAGAGTCATACGGATTTCAGTGTCCCACTCCCCATAGTCACATAATTAGCTCTCCACATCAATGAAATCCTCCATTCACTTTTGATGGGTTGGTCTATATCCTGCTGTGGCTTCTCAGCAGTCCATCAAATTAAAAATGTCAGCATGTTCTTTGGACGATGGTAGACAATGAAGTCAACCCAATCCAAAGACAAATAAAGTATCTGAACTTTCCATAATGAAGTAGTATGGTGTCACTGAAGAGTTTCATAGGCACAAATATGTTAAAAATCACACTACTGGAATATAACCAAATTTCACTCAGCCTAGAATTTTGTGTTATTGCATCAGTATTCTGGGAGAGAAAATAGTTGTTATTTATTATAACAACCTTGAAAGCATAGGAATGTACAACCCAGAAATATCCTTAAATTCCAAATTTGTGATTCAACATTCATGAGCCTTTTTTCAACTGCCATTACATAATAAGTTTATTAGGCACTGGATACAATACTATTCTATTTGCCCTATGTTTATTTATTTCAAAAGATGAATGTTGTTACTCTACTGCATAATTGCACGGAAAAATAGACTAAGTATCATAATAGTATTTATAATACATGCATATTGTTTAAAATATTGTGTAAAACTAAGTTTCCTATAGTTAGGTTAGGTTCCCTATATTTTCCCATATGCTGGCCTTATAATACAGCTTAGTTTAATTGTAACTAATAATTTTGTGAAGTGTCATTTAACATCCATCTTCCTCACTAGACTGTAGTCACCTTAAAGGTAGAAATTTAGTCATTTGTATCACTGGCACTTAATAGGTTTCACAATAAATATTTGTTGAATAAATGTAAGAAATAAAATCATAATATATATTGCATTATATATTATATTTATTGTATATAATATTATATCCATTATATATGATATATATTATGATTGCATTAATATATCATGCACACACACACAGACTCTGAAAGGTGGAGAGAAGAGACACCAGCTAAGGATGTTAGAACTAAAAAAATTATAAAGTAGTATATCCTTGAATTTTTTTTTGTGCCTCATATCTCCCAGACCAATGCTGGAGGAGACAGCAGCCCAGAAACACTGAGTACAGACCAAAAAATGAGACTAAGAAAAACTGTTTTTTTTAATCAAAAAATAGAAAAGGGGAAGCATAGCACAGTAGAACACTTTTGGAAAATAACTGCTCTACTCCAGCCAAAACTCACAGACACACACACACACACACACACAGAGGCAAACACTGTGGTCCCACTCCACTCTCTGAGCAAAAGCTGAGTGGGCAACCTAGATTTCCAGTGCTGGCAGGTTGCGATGAGATATGTCAATGCCCCTGCTGGGGTGGTGTCAGAGAGTGGGCGTTGGGATATTCACCCTCTCTGAACAGTAATGATGATGCTCCCCATGATGTCTGTGGAGACCACATGGCAAGCTTGCCTGGACTTACAACTCCCAGTCAGAGGTAATGCTGTGCCCCCTCCTTGAGAACTGGTATCAGGGGAGGTCTAGTGGAGAGTTAGGACTTGCACTACCACCCAGCAGTAAGCAGTCTACCCTCTGGTCATGTCAATGTAGATTACCTAGGAAACAGACATGAGTCTCTCCTCATGTTTCTATTCAGGGCAGTACAGCAGAGCCAGAGTGGAGAATTGTACTCCCACCTGAGCTCAGCAATAACAGGTAGCCTTCCCCCTCGACTTTCAGTGGAGACAGAAATAATAAATTAGAATTCTATCTCCAGGTGGCAGTAAAGAGGCAGTGTCCCCCCTTTCCCACAGAATCCATAACAGATGAGACATGTTAAACAAAAGGTATAAATAACATCCAGAAGAAGATGTGATATGTATGTATAGTGGAATACTACTCCGCCATATTTAAGAATAAAATAATACCATTTGCAGTAACACAGATGCAACTAGAAATTATCACATTAAGTGAAGTCAAAAAGAGAAAGAAAAATACCATGTGGTATCACTTATATGTAGAATCTAAAATATGATAGAAATGAACCTATCTGTTGAACAGAAATAGACTCACAGACTTAGAAATCAGGTTGGTGATTGCCAAGGAGAAGGCGGAGAGAGAAAGAGAGATAGACTGGATATTTGGGGTTAGTAGATGCAAACTATTACATTTAGAGTGGATGAATAACAAGGTCTTACTGTTTAGCACAGGGAACTATATTCAATCCCTTGGGAAAAACCATAATGGAAAAGATTATTTTAAAAAAGAATGTTTAAAACTAAGTCACATTGCTATAGGCAGAGATTGGCATAATATTGTAAATCAACTATACTTTTATTAAAGAAAAAGGTATAAATAAGATACAAGGTCTTACACATAATACCAAAGTATCCAGATTTCAATAAAAAATTGCTTATTGAAAAAACTCAGGAAGATCTCTAAATGAATAAGAAATAGCACTCAACAAATGCTACCACTGGGAAGATACAGATATTAAAATGATCTGACGAGAAGTTTTAAAGCAGCCATCATAAAAATGTTTCAATGAGGGACTATGACCATGCTTGACATAAATGAAAACATAAAAAGTCTCAGCATGTAAATAGAAGATAAAAAGAGGAACCAAATATAATTTGTAACTCAAAAATATAATAGCCAAAATTTTAGAACATTTCATTATATGGGCTCAACAGCAAAATGGAGAGAATCAGTGAGCTTGATGACATCATAAGAGAAAATACTCAGTCTGAACCACTGAGAAAAAATAGACAGAAAACAAAACAAAGCAAGATGAACAGTTTCAGATGCATGTGAAACTATATAAAAAGATTTTGTGTTTGTGTGATCAAAGTCCCAAAAGAAAGGAAGAAAAAGGTGAGCTGAAAAATGTATTTGGAAAAAATAATGGCCTAAAATCACAAATTTGGCAAACATCACAAGTTGCAGAATCATAAACTACAATTTAAGGAGAATGATAACAGGATTGTCTCCAAATACTTAGAAACTAAACAGCACATTTATAAATAATTCATGGATCAATGAAGAATTCTGAAGGAAAGCAAAAATACACATTGAACAAAATGAAAATGAAAAAAAAATGTATGGGACTTGTGAGACACAGTTAACATAGTACTGAAAGGGAAGTTTAAAGTACTTCAGTTCAGTCGCTCAGTCGTGTCTGACTCTTTGCGACTCCATGAATCGCAGCACGCCAGGCCTCCCTGTCCATCACCAACTCCCAGAGTTTACTCAAACTCATGTCCATTGAGTTGGTGATGCCACCCAGCCATCTCATCCTCTGTCATCCCCTTCTCCTCCTGCCCCCAATCCCTCCCAGCATCAGAGTCTTTTCCAATGAGTCAACTCTTTGCATGAGGTGGCCAAAGTATTGGAGTTTCAGCTTTAGCATCAGTCCTTCCAATGAATACCCAGGGCTGATATCCTTTAGGATGAACTGGTTGGATCTCCTTGCAGTCCAAGGGACTCTCAAGACTTCTCCAACACCACAGTTCAAAAGCATCAATTCCTCAGCACTCAGCTTTCTTCACAGTCCAACTCTCACATCCATACATGACCACTGGAAAAACCATAGCCTTGATTAGACAGACCTTTGTTATGCATGTATTAGCAAAACAGAAAAGTTTCAAATCAATATTTCAAAAGCTGAGATAAAGAACAGAATAAACCTCAAGCATATAGAAGAATGAAAATACTGAAGAGCAGAAATCAATGAAACTAAAAAAGAGAAAGAATAGAAAAAAAATCAAGGAAGCAAAAATCTTATTATTAAAGTATATTAATAAACTTGAAAAACTTCTAGCAAAACATACAAAGAAAGAAAAGGCAAGAATGAACAATAAAAGAAGCAAAGCAGAAGATATAAATACAGACACTGCAGATACTGAAAAGTTAATAAGAAAGTGCTTCAAACAACCTTACACATCACAATTTGACAGATGAAATGGAGCAATTCCTTAAAAAATACAAACTTCCACAAATCACCCAATTTGAAGTTAATAATTTGAATATCCTTTTATTAAGAAAATTTAATATATAGCTTGAAATTCTTATAAAAGAGATCTATTTACCCTAATGTTTGAATTCTAGCAAATGTTTAAAGAAGAATTACACAAATTTGATACAATTTCCTTCAGAAATTAGAGGAGGAGAGAGTACTTTTATGAAGCAAGTATTACCCTGATACCAAGCGTAGGCAACAAAGCAAATATTATAAGAGAACTACTGAGCACTTTGAAAATGAATATATATGAATATATCATGATTATATACAGATATATTCATGAATATATACACTAAATCTTTAGCAAATTTTTGTAAATAGAATTCATTAACATATGAAAATAATATGCAAAAATATATTTATCCCATAATTAAGTGGGATTATTCCAGAGACATATGGCTGTTAGGTACTGAAAAACCATTCAACGTGATCCACAATATGGACAGGCTGAATAAGAACATGATCATATCAATTAGTGCTAAAAAACATTTGACAGACTTTAACAGCTTATCATGCTAAGAGTCTCAGAAAAATGGGACTAGAGAGAAACTTCTTCAATTTAATTAAGCACATCTGTAAAAATCCCTTTGGCTAACGTGATATTCAATCATGAAGATCAGAAACAAGGCAAGGGGTCTACTCTCAACCCTCTCATTTAACAGAGTCCTAGAAGCTCTAAGAAATGCAATAAGGCTGGAAAAGGAAATTAATAGGGATAGAGATTCAAAATGAAAGATATATATCTGTTTCTATTTGCAGATAACATCACCTCCATGAAAATTCTTAAAGATTCTATTCAAAAACTCGTAGCACTTATAAGTGAGATTAACAAGATCATACAAGATAAACATAGAAAAATCAGTTAGTACTTTCATATTAATACTCTATGTAACAATAAAATTATACATACAAAATACAAAATTATGCAATATATTTATAATCATTTTAAAAATTAAATTCTTAGGCTTAAATATAATAAAACCTTTGCAGCTCTTGTAGGATAAAAACCATAACACACTGATAAAAAGCTCAAAGAAAATCTATGAAAAGTGGTGAGATTTTTACAGTATTATGATGGGGAGACTCACATACTAAAAGCATTAATACTTTCCAATGTGATATACTGGTCTAATACAATTCCAATCAGTATGATCACAAGATTTTTGTGCTTATAGGCAAAAATATTTTATAATTTATCTTGAAGAGCAAAAAACTGGAATAGCTAAACAAGTATGAAAAAGAAAGCATAATGTGGGAGGAATTGCTTTACCCTATTTAAAGACATTATATAGCTGCAGTAACCACGTGTGTAGTATTGGCAAAAGGTTAGACACAAAAATCATTGGAAAAGAATAGAGAACCACATGCAGATCCACACAGGTATGTCATACTGTCTTTTGCCAAAGGTACAGAATAAATTTTGCAGAAGAAAGATAGCCTTTTCAAAAAAAAGTGCTGGAACATTTTTGGCAAAACTACTTAAAAACCCCAAAGTGAATCAATCAAAATCTCACATTTTATACATAATTACCTCAAAATGAATCATAATCTTACATATAAAATGTAAATTTATAAAACTCTGGAAAGAAATAGATGACAATCTTTAGGATCTGTGTCTAGGCAAGAATTCATAGACTTAATACCAAAAGAACACACAAAAAAAGAATTGATAAATTGGATTTCTTAACAATTAAATCCTTTTGCATTGTGAAAGCACCTGTAAAGTGGGTGATAAGACAAAATACAGACTTGGAGAAAATAATTTAAAATCACATATAGAATGAAAAACTGTATCTAAAATATAAAAAAACTCTGAAAACTCAATTGTTAAAAAAAAAAAAAAAAGCGATCAGCAAGTGGGGAAAAGGCATGAAGAGACATTACACTTGAAAAGGATATACAGATGGTAAATAAGCCCATGAAAAGATATTAACCATCAATTACCAGTAAGAAAATGCAAATTAAAATTCCAGTGAGTTATCAGTACTCAGATATCAGTACGAATAAAATTTAAAAAATAATGACAATACTAAATGCTGGAGAGTATGTAGAAAAACTGGAGCATTCATTCATTGCGGGTAGGAATATAAAATGATGCAGCACTCTAAAAACAATTTGGCATCTTCTTAAAATTCTAAATCTGCAACTACCACTCTATTCAGCAGTTGCCCTCCTAGGCAGTGATTCCAGAGAAATGAAAACTTACATTTCTACAAAAACCTATATGTGAATGTTGATG
Organism: Bubalus bubalis; assembly: GCF_019923935.1. Taxonomy (NCBI): domain Eukaryota; kingdom Metazoa; phylum Chordata; class Mammalia; order Artiodactyla; family Bovidae; genus Bubalus; species Bubalus bubalis. The sequence continues at coordinate 77,842,995 of NC_059163.1, forward strand.
GCAGCTATATTTTTAATAGCTCAAAACTGGAAACAGCCAGATGTTTTTCAACAGATGAATGGTTAAATGGCAGTGCATCCAAACCATGGAAATACTACAGCAATTAAAACAAATGGCCCATTGAGATACAAAATAACCTGGTTGAATCTCTAGAGAATTATGCTCAGCAGAAAAGCCAATACCAAAATGGTTACATAGTATACAATTCTATTTGCATATCATGCTTGAAATGACAGAGTTGTAGAAATTTTAGAATAGAGAAGTTGTTGTCATGGGTTAAGGAATATTTGGTGATGGGCTTCCCTGGTGGCTCAGTGGCAAAGAATACACCTGCCAATGCAGAAGCTGCAAGAGATGCAGGTTCAAGCCCTGGGTCAGGAAGATCCCTGGAGAAGGAAGTGGCAACCCACTCCAGTATTCTTGCCTGGGAAATCCCATGGACAGAAGAGTCTGGCAGACTGTAGTCCATAGGGTCACAAAGAATCAGACAAGATTTAGTGACTAAACAACAACAACAACAACAACAACAAAAAGAAGGTTGTATTTGCAAAAAGACAATATGAGTGATCATTGTGGTGATAGAAATGTTCTATGTCTTGATGATATTAATGTCAAGATCATGATTGAGACATTGCACTGGAGTTTTGCAAGAAGTCATAATTGGAGGAAACTGGGTAAATGATACCCATGATCTCTCTGTATCATTTCTTACAAGAGGATGTGATCTATTTTCTATAATTTTCACATAATAAAAAATAATTTACAAAGCCCATAACACTATTGTTAGCACAATAGGTACTCAACACACATCGAGTTAGTAAAAGTTGTGCCTTATGGAAGATTGTCCTTGTTCTGCTCAGGATGTATTGGAAAAAAGGTACTATGTTCCTCTTATGTAACCTTTAAGCCTTTTCTAGTTTGTCCTAGTCACTGGATGCTTCTTTGCCCCACATATGTACATGTAAATTTTCACTGTATATTCTGCCTTCTGTTTGCTATGAAAGTATATACATATTAAATGGAAATATTGAATAACCACCCATGATTACATCTTCAAGATCTGAAATATAGATATATACTGCTGCTGCTGCTGTTAAGTCGCTTCAGTTGTGTCCGACTCTGTGTGACCCCATAGATGGCAGCCTACCAGGTTTCTCTGTCTTTGGGATTCTCCAGGCAAGAGTACTGGAGTGGGTTGCCATTTCCTTCTCCAATGCATGAAAATGAAAAGTCAAAGTCGCTTTTCAAATGAAAAAATGAAGTCCCTCAGTTGTGTCCGACTCTTAGCGACCCCATGGACTGCAGCCCACCAGGGTCCTCCGTCCATGGGATTTTCCAGGCAAGAGAACTGGAGTGGGGTGCCATTGCCTTATAGATACATAAAACAACTTAATTATGGAAAGTGCTCAGCACTGAAAAAAGCAAATCCGTGTTACAGTGTGTTCAAGACTTAACACAATGTTCTGTACATAGTAAGGATTAGACACATATTTTTTGAATGAATATACTAAAGCATAGCACATTGTGAGTTTCCAATGATTGATAAGCAGTGGAGGTAGTAGAAGTAATTTCAGTAGTAACAGTAGTGGTATAATTATAGAAAACTAATACTAGAATGAAAATATAGATGGCCTCAAATGTAAAATATGTACTAGATTACCATTACTCAAACTGGTTACCATTCCCACCTTCCTGCCATGTTCTTCTGTTGCTGGTATGTGAATGGCCAGCAATAGCTTTGTCTCTTCCTCTACTCTGCTCAGAAATCAAGCCTATTTGCCCCTACCTATCCACGATACCAAAGTTATAGGAAAATGAAAAAGTAACCTTTCATTGCAAAAATGCTCAAGGTCTCTGCCTTAAATAGTCCCCTAAAATAATAAATCTCTATGCTCTTCTTGATAAGGACACACTTAAAATCAGAGGCTGCAAGAAACAGCTGAGTCACAGGTGAATGCTTTGACTATAAGCTTTGCTAGTGATAAATAGGGTTTTTATTACATTTCCAAGTGCTTCATGGCATGTGTTAAATTACTGTGTTACTCAGTTGCTAGGTTGTGTCTGACTCTGTGATGTCGTGGAGTGCAGCATGCCAGGCTCCTCTGGCCTCCACTATCTCCCAGGGTTTGCTCAAATTCATGTCCATTCAGTGGATGATGCCATCTGAACATCTCATCCTCTGGTGCTGTCTTTTCCTTTTGTCTTCAATCTTTCTTGGGTTTCCCAAGTGGCTCAGGTAGAGAACCTGCCTGCAATGCAGGAAACTTGCACAAGTCACGGGTTCAACCCCTGGGTCAGGAAGATCCCCTGGAGAAGGAAATGGCAACACACTCCAATATTCTGAAAAATTCCTGGCAGGTTATAGTTCACTGGGTTCCAAAGAGTTAGACAGGACTTAGCGATTAAGCAGTAACAACTTTCTTGTGTAGATCTCACTAAATAGCAGCTTCAAACTCCTGAGCAGTTGAATTGTTCCCATTTATTACTATGATTCCAAGCACTTTCTCTTGCCTTTCTTGGTGAGCCAGGGGGAACTGCTTCCTGGTGCACAGGTCACAGGGCCTGCGGTTGATAATACAATAAAGATTTTGCTTAAATGAAGTATTATCTTATCTCTTTTGCCAGCTATCGAGGAGGAGCAGGCAACTTCAAAGACAACTGCTATAATATTCTTAAGAGACTGATGAACCACTTTTCCAGAGGGGTATTTGATTAAGTTTTGCCAGGTAGTAAAGAATGCTTTGGTTTCTTTATAGTTTTCTTTTCCAGGTTTTGTGGAATTGAGGGAAATATTTAATAATGTACAAATACACACTGAATAATGCTTGCAAATATGCCTGCTTGCATGGTTTGTGCTTTTGCCTTTTAATATGAAATATTATTGTTCCAAGACCCCTTTTATTTGTCCTATGATTTAATATCTCCATGGGAAGAAATACCTGTTTAACTTATCCTGTGAAAGACCAAATTATTGTTTTCAGAATAAAGAATACCTAATAATCAAAGATTACTACAAAGATGAACATAGAGCTTAAAAATAGATTTAAATGGAAGCTTAGATATTATCCATAAACCACCCTTATTTTGCAAAGCACCAGGCATCATCTCTGCAGTGAAGGAGTTATCTCAGATCAAACTTCAGATTAATGTGACCTGAAGCTTTTTTTACTTGAGCACTGAGTTCTAATCCGTATTTTGTCCTACTTCAATACAATAAATCCTCCCTCTTGAGAATAATGCCTTATGGATTCTGTCATCTGGCCATTGACTATTTCAGCATTTTCATTTTGGTTTTTCTATTTCATCTGCTTTCTCAAGTCTGTTCCTTTCAATAAAAAATTGCCTGATTTCCCTTCTTTACTTCATACCATAAATTTCCACTTTCTCTCGAACATGTATCTTTCTTACATGTCAAAATTTTAATCCTGTTCCTAAAAACTATCAGTTTTAGTTTATTTATTCATTCAATTGGTATTTATAACATATCTGCTTGTCTGTTTTCATAGATCATAGCAAACATGGGAAATATATTTCTTGTCTTTAATAAGGGCTTAATAAATCATGGTACTTACACTTAAATGGATTCTAGACAGCTAATTAAAATGATGCTTTGAAACAATAGTTTTCATACTATGGCTCACTGGCATATCTGACCCATCACTTATTTTTGTAAATAAAGTTTTATTGGAATACACTTATTCCCATTTTTTAATATTAATACATCATCTAAGGCTATTTTTGTACTGTAGTGGAAGTGTTCAGTAGTTTCAATGGATACCATATGAGCTGCAAAGCCAAAAATATTTACTTGATTCTTTACAAAAAATGTTTTCTGACCCCTTCATGAGAAAACTCTTTAAAGCCATTTATTTCATGAATTTTTCATGCCCATAAAATAGATATAATAGAAGAATGTCGATAACATAATGTGAAGATAGTATATAGGTTACAGAATGACCCAATTTTTTGTAAAGGGAATTTATTTGTATAGGGGGAAAATCTGATAAGATATACACCAAAACATTAGCAGTTTGGATATGTGATGGAAGCAGGGCAATATTTTCCTTTATTTTTCTTATATGTTGTATCAGTTAGAGGATATTTTGTTTTTGTTTTGCTCATATCTTGAATCTGTTAGGGAAATACTGGCTGCAAGTAACAAAATCCCTGATGATCATTAGTTGGAAACATGAGAAAACACTGCTTGCTTAACAAAGAGTCTGGAGCCTAGAGTTTATCTGTAATTGAAAAGTATCACCAGGAGCTGAAGCATAGTTCCTATTTTTTTTTTTATAATAATCTAATTTAAGAACAGGATGAATTTTCAGATAAGATTAAAACAAACAAAAATCTTAGAAAGGGTTAAAGACCATATATATGCAGTATTTCAGAGCTGTTAAAAAAAGTCTGTAGGAACAGACATGCAGACTTTGAGGACGGACATGTGTACACAGCAGGGGAAGGAAGAGGAGGCTGGGATGAACTTGGTGATTAGGACGGACGTATATACACTACCATGTGTAAAACAGATAGCTAGTTGGAACCTGTTGTGTAGCACAGGGAGCTCAGCTCGGTGCCCTGTGATGACCTAGAGGGGTGAGATGGGGGGTCGGCAGAGGGGTCCAAGTGGGGGCGGTATGTGCACACGTATAGCAGATTCACACTGTTGTACAGCAGACACTAACACAACGTTGTTCAGCAATTATCCTCCAATAAAAAATAAAAAAGGTTTAATGAAAAAATCAAAAACAAATAATTTTAAGTGTAGCAAGAGAAAATGACTCCTCACATATAAAGGAACCTCCATGAGACTACCAGTGGATTTCTCAGCAGAAATCTTGAAGGACAAAAGGAACCGAGGTGTTACGTTCAAAGTGTTGAAAAAACTATTGCCATTCTAAATACCATATGTTATAAAACTATCCTTCAAAAGTGAAATAAAGACTTTCTCAGGTAAGCAAAACCTGAGGGAATTCATCACCACTAAGACCTGCCTTACGAGAAATGTTAAAGGGATTTCTTCAAGGTGTAATGCAATGATGATAAACAGCAACACAAAGCCTCATGAAACTATAAAGCTAACAAATAAAGACAAATATATAAACAAACAGAGTACTGCTGCCAAGTCACTTCGGTCGTGTCCGACTCTGTGCGACCCCATGGACTGCAGCCTACCAGGCTTCTCTGTCCATGGGATTTTCCAGGCAAGAACACTGGATTTGGTTGCCATTTCGTTCTCCAATGCATGAAAGTAGAAAGTGAAAGTGAAGTCACTCAGTAGTGTCTGACTCTTAGCGACCCCATGGACTGCAGCCCACCAGGCTCCTCCATCCATGGGATTTTCCGGGCAACAGTACTGGAGTGGGGTGCCATTGCCTTCTCCCAAACAGAGTACAGTAATACTATTAATATAGCAGTGGTACAAACATTAATTTTAATTCTAGTATAAAACTTGAAAGGAAAAATGACAAAAATAACTATAACTATAGAAATACATACATAATAATCACTTTTTTGAGGTTTTCATTCCATGCAGAACCAAAATCTAGGTGACACAGATGCCATCTTCAATTATTTATTGATGATATGTGCTTGACTGTTCTAACAATTTAGAGGGAATGTGCCTGCAACATGTGAGACCTGGGTTCGATCTCTGGATTGGGATGATCCCCTAGAGGAAGGTGTGGCAAACCCACTCTAGCATTCTTGTCTTGAGAATCGCTGTGGGCAGAGGAGTCTGGCAGGCCATAGTCTATGGGGTTGCAAAGAGTTGGACACGACTGAGCAGCTAAGCTCAGCACAGTGCATTGGTTCATAAGCAAAGCATGTTATTATCAATTTATTAAATTTGTCCACTAGATTTGTTAGCTAGAAGAGTGATGGAAACTTTAGCTAGTCTAGGCCATTCTTTCCCTATGGAAGATGATGAAGTCAGTTATACAATGCAAATCCTCCACACTTCCCATTCTCTTAATTGACTCATAGTGTCTCTTTCCCAATTCATGGGGATAAATTTAATACATGCCTTCTTTGTCCCCAAATCTAAATGAAATAGGTTTGAACAACTTTTTTTTTTCCCCCAAGCCACTGGATATTGAATAGCTTAAAGATTTCTGAACTTTAACATCTGGTTCCGGATTTGAGTAATAAAACCCCTAAATCATAGGCTGAAATACCACCTGAGATATTCTGTGTTAGATTCAAAGGATGGAAGGGATAGTGTCATTTTTGGCATTAAAACTTACAATAAAATTATGGATTTAAAATCTTGGATCTGAAAATGCTCTAGTAGGTCATCTTTTTTAGAAGAGTGCTACTTTCCCACAGCAGGTTAATATTGGAACATGACACACAATCTTCAAGTTTGAATTTTAGGTGATAGATACACTGAAAATTCTAGACATTTAAAAATTTCTTATTCTGTTTCTAGCTCCTTTGGTGCTTGAAAAGCAAAGCATATGTACAGATGTTTGAGTAGTACAGCTGGGCTCATATTCTAGTTTGTTCATTTATTCTTTGTGTAACAGTGGACAAGATGTTTAATCTCTCCGAGCATTATCCTCTGCAAGAGGATTATTAGCACCACCCTCTACAAAATGAGGATTCAGTAAGATAAGGCATGAGCAATATGTGGGACAAAATAGTCATTGAGTAGATACTAGTGTTTCCTATTCGCCTTCTCCTAAAATAAGCAGTAATCCAAGAATACTCCTGCTCCTGTTACTTCTTATAAGATCGTAGCCAATTTCAATAAAAAAAGATGCATTCCTCTGAATAAAAACTACGTTTATCTTTATCATTGCTTCTGTTTCATGGATAGGAAAACAAGATATCATGTGAATTCTTTTTTCCCTATTGTATGGTCATCTGAAAGCATTTGTAGACAATTTATTGGACATTTTAGATCCCTTCTCAGGTAATCATGGTCATCTTATGAGTACTGATTTCCATGGCTCTGTATGAAACCTCTTATATCTTCCAATGTCTTCACTGAACTGCTTTTATGGAGAAGTAGTGTTTTGCCATGAGAAGCATGTAAAATATTTAACTCCTTGCCATTTTTTTGTCAAAGGTCAGACTTTAATGAGATGGATTATTTCAGGGCCTGGAGCATATTTTTGCAGTGACTGTGTAGCTGTCAAAATCTTTACAGAAACAGAAAATTATTGACTTTTCTCAGCTTAGAAATAGCCAGTGAACAAAAGGATGACTGAACCCACGGCAAGTATTTCTTAAAGTCCTCTTGACCTTGTCATTACTTCATTTGCAGGGAGAAAAAAAAATCTAAAATTAATTTCGTAAAGGAGACAGAAGCCCTGTATTGCTTTTATAAGATGACATCGGGGACAGAGATAATGTTGTCAACAAGGTTAATGTTGAGAAACAATGAAAGATAATGTGAGAATGTTAAGTTGGGATTGGCTTAGTGATACTGGACAAAGTATCAAGTATAATACAATAAACATCTGTTGAGGATCTTTTTCACACAAGATTATAACCAAGACAAATTTTACTGAGAGGTATATGATTAGAGAGACTAGTTCTATATCCCAGGAGTTTGTATTTTGTAGGCAAGCAAAAGAAGGAAGCAATTTAATATATAAAAGAGTAGGTAGACAAAAGAACTGATTTGGGAGTCTGTAGGCTAGGGTTCTAGCTTTACTTCTGACTCAAGTCTCTCTAACATCTTGCATTTTATCTCCATTAACTGTAGACTGAGCAGAATCAAGCGACCTTCCTAACCAATTTACACACATACACACAACACACACACAAACCATGTAACTCAACAATTTACCTGGCAATTGTGTCTTAAAACGTGGGTGTAATTCTGGCCAAGTTCCACGTCTAGAGACCTCCAGAAGAGGAAAAGTAACTTAACATTCATTGTAAATGGTTCCATGATTGACTCTGTGGATGCTTTTCAGCCACTTGCCATCTTCCATTCCTGAGAAATAGCTTAAAGCTTATAAAGCAACAATTTCCCATTTCTTTCAACTTGAATGTGGCTGTGGCCTTTGGACCTTTTGCTAAGTCTAAAAATAATGCGGTTCTATGTAGTCAATATAAGGAATTGGTACACTTGACTTGAATAAAATCACCAATTTTTGGTAGTTAGTGAATCTTGTTTTATGACTTTTTTTCTGACAGTTTGAAAAATGGTGTATAATTTTCATGAAATCAGAGAAATGAGAGGCATTCAAGCTCTACAAAAATAGAACCAGACATATATTCCCTAAGCCAATTTTTCTTTTATGTTACTTCCCAGTTGGTAAAGAATCTGCCTGCAATTCAGGAGACCTGGGTTCAATCCCTGGGTTGGGAAAATCCTCTGGAGAAGGGAATGGCTATTCATTTCAGAATCTTTGCCTGGAGAATTCCATGGACAGAGAAGCCTAGTGGGCTACAGTCCATGGGGTCACAAACAGTTGGACATGACTTAGCAACTAACACACACGCACACACACATACATTACTCAAAATTCTGAGGTATAGCTATAAACTTAATTTTGGAAGTGAGATCCTGAGATCAACAGTATGTGAGTGTGAGTGTGTGTGTGTGATGGGTGTGTTAGATGGGTGTGAGAGACCTCTGATGAAACCACTTTAAATGCTTTTAAACAGGATTAACAATTGGTTGATTTGCTTTCATAGCAATTACAGAATTATTAGCTAGACATTAGTATACAAGTTGTTTGATTAAACACCATATTTCTGAGTAAGGAGGATTAGTTAAAAAATGCAAAATTTTTGACAGCTTTTGCTTGAAATATTAATTAATAGAATATAATATATTTTTTCTACTTGCAATATTTACTTATCCAACTGGTTTGTTAGCAAATTTTAAAATGATCTTCTGAGGAGAAATCCTCCCTACTAAGTCCTATGAGAAAAAAATATCTTGCAAATGATGGTTTGCTGCTGAGATTTTTTCCCCTCTTGGGGTATAACATGGTTTGTTAATAAAGCATGTGTGATGGATTTTAGGATGACACTTTATTTTCTAGAGTGGAGCTTTAAAAAAATATCTTGAGTATTAGGTTGTCTGTAGCTATAAATGTAATATTTCAGTAGACTTTTTCTCGAAGGAGTGCGAAGTTCTTATAATAGGAATAAATTGATTTACCCACACTGTAGCAGGTGAAGTAGAAAAAGAAGATATAATCAACTTTTATTTCTGGTTGCTTGAATTAGCCATAAGAAATCTGACATGTAAGGGGAAAAGTGAACTCCCTATATTTGTAAGTTGGCTTCAATCCAACGATATAGAAGAACCTGATACACTCTTCAAATGCAAGTCCATTTTCTCATTCTTTTTTGGGACAACAGACTGTGTAGTCTTAGTTATTTTAGAATTGTCCACAGCCACACTAAAAGGTACAGTAAGTGGATCTGTTAGGGGAATGAAATTAGAAAGGCATTTCGGATGGGCAGAATGTAATTACTTACTTGAAATTTACCCAGGACATTTGCTGTTGACACATTCAGTTGGTGCAAAGGATCTTTAATTACCCAAAGCAACTAGTTTGTGGTTTCACATCTCAGTGGAAAGAAAGTAAGTCCTGGAGCAAGGCATTGTAAACACCATGCAGTTCTGAAGCATTCCTTCTGATCAAAGGAAACCAGGGTTACTTCTTATTAGAGAGATCAACAGCAAGCTTACTCAGTTATTTCTTCAGACAGGAGTCCCTAGATATTTTGTGAAGAGGAGCTAAATTTCCTTTCTTGGAGGCAGTGTGTAACAAAGACAATGGGCTTTGAAACAAGACTGAGATTGCAGAAATCCTAGTTTAACCACTTACCAACTCTTTGACCTTAGGTAGGTTATTTTATTTTCCTATATCTACTGCCTCAGAAGGGAAATGATACCTATGTCAGAGAGTAATCAGGTGGGGTTAAATAAGCACACATCTTTAAAATCTACCACAGTGCATGTCACAGAATCAGAACCCAACAAATAGAAGTTTCTGTCTGCAAAGCATGGTGGTTTGTGAAGGTTATTTCTGAAAGAAATATTCCCACATAAATCAAGATCAGGACATTGTTGATGACTGTATTTCCCACTGCTTGAGTTGAACTGGAAAACAAGGAGATGAGTTTGGACCCAGTGTGTTGCCCCAAGTATCATGCTAGAGGGGAAAGAATAGTCCCTGGTTTGCTCCTACTTAACTGCCTGGCTTTGGGTAAATCACTTAACCCAACAATTAATTGCTTCCTCAAGTAGTCACAGCTAATGATATCTTTCCTGCTTACCTCCAAGGGGTGTGTGGATCAAACAGGTATGTGAATACTTTTTCTGTATTATTAAGTGCAGTCCAACCATGAAGACCACCTTTGTAGTCCCAGAAAAGGGAATGAATCCATTCCTTTGCATAAATACATATACAGTTTTTGATGGATGAGCCAGCTTCTGTGCTAGGAACTGGCAAATAAAACAGATTCATAGCATTATGGAGCTTAGAGTCATCTTTCTAAACTTTTCTGAGGCTGTCAAATAGTAGATATTAGTTATTTTTTCCCAAATTGGATTGAATTAAAATATGTCTGATAAGGCTCTGAACTCTCCTAACTGGAATATCTGTCTTAGGCATTTTCTGAAACAATTTGTGGCTTATCAAGCATTTCAGGTACATTACATATGCAGATGTGACTATTTATTAATGGGTTTTGGAGCCTAATGAAATCCATTTTTCTTTTTTCCCCATTATTTTATTTACTTTACATATCTTTGGGTTTGTTTGTGTGCTTGGATAATCAATCCAGCTCTCATTTTAATTTTAGTCTTTGGCTTATCTTTATACCTATACATTTATTAAACTGCTTTCTGGAAACATAGTTTGTTCTTGTTTAGAAATAAAATCAGAGAATACTAGTGTAAGAGTTTATTTACCAAAACCAGGATCTACAGTATGTGATAACTGTCCTCATTGGTTGGGCCACACAGTGTGTGGACTTAGAACCATTTAAGTTGATAACTAGACCATCTAGTGGTGTTAGTGGTAAAAAATCTGCCTGCCACTGCAGGAGGTGTCAGAGACGCGAATACGATCCCTGGGTTGGGAAGATCCTCTGGAGAAGGTCCTGGCAACCCACTCCAATATTTTTGCCGAGAGAATCCCATGGACAGAGGAGTCTGGTGGGCTATAGTTCATGGGCTCACAAAGAGTCAGATAGGACTGAGCATTTAAGTGCACACACACAGACCATCTAGTATATCATTAGATAAGGAAATCCACAGATAAATTTATGTTAAAAGGGAACTAGTACTATTATCATTAGTCTACAATAGCCATTTCGAAGAAATACTAGTAAGCAAAACTGATATAACTATCTTGTCCTTTGTCCTAGCAGGAGTGGCCTTTTAAGCCAGCAGGATGGCTCTGATTCTCAGCTGAAAGAGCTCTGAAGTAAGTATTTCAGAAAAAGTTAAAGAATAGGGAAGGGTATGTTGTCACCTTAGCTTTGCTACCCCGCCAGCTGCATTATATGACCAGTTGGTTGTGAAGGAAAAGCCACAAATGCCAACCTTCCTCTGCTGGTCTGGGAGCCAAGTCACTCAGGTCAATCGCAGAAGCACTTGGATCACAGGCTTGGACTGACCAAGACTGAGGAGACCATTTTGAGGGACAACTTTCCAGTTCTGCAGGAACTATAAAACTTGTCCACAGAAAGTCCCATGGAATTCTTTGGGGTTGGGGACAGGACAGATCATCAGTGAAACTTGAAAGCATCAGGCCTGGGGAGCCATTTTTGGGTTGCATTAGAGAGGCTGGACTCTTTTCCTATAAGAGCCACAGCAGAAGCTAGGCAGTGCCTGTAGAGACTGATGGGTATGAAGCCCACCTCAGCTAAAACTCTGTTTTACCTAATATAAAAGCATTACCATGGGGACAGGTTTCCTTATAGCTAAAAGTAAAAATCGCATTTTTAAGTGACCCGTAATAAGAGTTAGTACCACTGCTTTGGGGCTTCCCAGATGGCACCAGTGGTGAGGAACCCACTTGCCAATGCAGGAGACATAAGAGACTAGGGTTCTGTCCCTGGGCTGTGAAGATCCCTTGGAGGGGGCATGGCAACCTACTGCAGTAGTCTTGCCTGGAGAACCCCATGGATAGAGGAGCCTGATGGACCATAGGGTCACAAAGAGTTGGACACAACTGAAGCAACTTAGCGTGCAGGCATGCACATACCACTGCTTTAGGGAAAAACAAACAAATAAAAAGGAAAAGATATCCTCAATAATCTGGAGGGTAGAAGATAGGAAATACACTCAAGTCAGGAATTATTTTTATAACAGCTGTGCAATAGTTAGCGAAGAGGTCTTTACTGTTGCACAGAGAAACTTCTAGGTCCATAATGTGTAAAAAGTGTACCAGAACAACTTATGCCATATGTCAATCTGGCATGTTCATTTATTCATTCATTAAAAAATTATTATTGCACACTAGGAACAATTTAGAATACATGAAAGTAGGTTAGCATTGACTTTTTTAATAAAACTGTGATGGCAACAGCCTCACACCTTTAAGTGGAAAGCCCTTTTGATTGAGAACATCTTCAGTCTCTGGTGCAAACATCATTGGCTACTACAAATGCTGATAAAATGTCTCCTTCTAAGTGGAAAGCTACTTTTTTTCCCAAGTTTATCTACATTCTATAATGTTAAATGTTGACATTTAACATTTCATTTAAATAAAGAAAAATGTTTATATTCCCAAAAGGATGTTATTTATAACTTTTCAAGTTTGTAATTCTAGTCAGATACAAATGTCTATTCATTTTAACTTTCTGTTGAATCCTAGCTGTGTGGCATAGATTCTATTCAAGTTTATGACTGTGTACTGAAGCAATGATGGTCTATTGTAACTCCGATCTTTCCATTGTGTTGACTGTTGGAGTCCAGAGAGAATTCATCAATAGCTTCTTTGTTTTTCCCTCATTTCTGTCCCAACACTTATTCAGTTATCTGTTACTCACAAAGGAAAGTAGTTATTAAGAACACATTTATTTTGCTGGAAACTATATATGGGAATTTTAGAAAATTACAAATTAATGATTTACCAGTGTCCCACATTTAAGTAAAGTTACATGATGAGATCTTTATTTCAATGCTTTTTCACCCAATCCCTCATGGTATCTAAGATTTCTTGCTTACTTAAAACAGTTAAAACTATTGAAACAAAACAACAACAAAACTCTAGGCAATTCCATCAGTTCTGCAGATTTTGACTCCACAGTTTTCATATGATTACACTACCAACTAAGTAATTGTTTATGGAAACTTTAATTTTTACAGTTCTAATTTGCTTCTTAATTCTGTCATAAACACTGAAAATATGCTGGTCCTCTGATATGGACACAAACTATAACAAGATAAAATTTTTCTATTTTGTCTTCTCTCACCTTTTAGATGAAGAAGGCAATGGCACCCCACTCCAGTACTCTTGCCTGGAAACTCTCATGGATGGAGGAGTCTGGTAGGCTGCAGTCCATGAGGTCGCTAGGAGTTGGACATGACTGAGCGACTTCCCTTTCACTTTTCACTTTCATGCACTGGAGAAGGAAATGGCAACCCACTCCAGTGTTCTTGCCTGGAGAATCCCAAGGATGGGGGAGCCTGCTGGGGTGCCATCTATGGGGTCGCACAGAGTCAGACACGACTGAAGCAACTTAGCAGCAGAGCACCTTTTAGAAAGCCTTCTTCACTGTCTAGATTTTCCCAAAAAGACATCAGATTCCCCAGGAATTGCCTAATATTCTCCTTCCTCAATTGTCTTCAGATCTAAGGTGGAACCTAGAGATGTCTTAAGGATTTGGTTTCCAGGACTCCAATGTCGATTTACCAAGTCTCTGAGACTGTGACCAGGAATTTTACTTTTCAAAGCTCCTAGGAAAGTTTGATGTAGTTCATCCCTAGAATGACAGTCACCCTGGATATCTCACTACCCAAGTTTGCCATTTGCCATAAGCATGAACTTGGTTGCTGCAGGATACCTGTGATTTATTCTCTTTCCTTGGCTCCCTCATGAGTGCTCCAGCAACTTCTGCCCTCCCAATGCCCAAAGTCTTTCATCCATCCTCTTCAGTCCATTGTTAGGTTGGTCCCTCATAACTGAGGCCTGTATGTTCATATCATGTCCCAACGAAAGCCAGCAGTTTCTTCAAGATTAACTCTTTCTTATTCCTTTACACTATTCTTGTGGGCATTTGATAATGTGTAGAAAGTTTGGTGACCTATCTTCTATCTATCTTGTCATCATTTTTTTCCTCCTCAGGTCACAATCTCTGGTAGAAAAGAGTGGAAGGAAGGGAAAAATTTAATAGGACACACCTAAGGTTTTTCCCTCCTTCCAGGACTGAGTTTTCCTGTCTTATGGCCAGAGATTTGGAGTAGATAGATTAAAACAAGGTGCACTTTCTGTGTGTATCCAGCTCCATTCCAGGTCATAATATTTAAGGAAGGGAGTTTGAGTGAATTTTCAGCCTGTCCTCGTCTCAGTGGGCAGATGTCTGCGAGCATTGCACGATTAGACACAGCCATAGACGGTGAAACCCTTGGATGTTCCAGACCACAATGAGGGTGTCTGAATGTCCAGTGACACTGCTGGGACTCATATGGGCCTCTGCTGGGAACAAATAATGTGTTCCAGAGTCTGTCTAATAAGTGTAAGTCATATCTACAGCTATGTAAGCATAGACTTTAGAAAACTATTTAAAGTGTTTACATTTTTAGATACTTTTCAGTTGACCTCCTTATTTATTTTCCATAGAGATAAATGTCCATGAAGAATTCCTTTTTTACTTGTATTACTTTGATTTTCTTTTCTTTCCTTTTTTTTTTAATAAATGTTTTACTTTGTGTATTCTGTGATTTTCTAGGCAAGCTCTTTTTTTTTTTTTTGCTACATTCTTTATTTTACTTAACACATTTCTTATTATTTGATAGCTCTGTTTACCCTGAAATTCTCTATGTATAGAGTTCTTGAGTGTGACAACCTGGTATTTTAATATTTTGTCCATCCTTCTAACATTTCGGTGTAACAATAGTAACATTAATAAATTATTAAATATTTAGTATCTACTTACGCACGTTACTGAGCTAAGCATAACTCAGTATATAAATATAGGGCTTCCTTCGTGGCTCAGCTGTAAAGAATCTGCTTGCAATGTGGGAGACCTAGGTTTGATCCCGGATTGGGAAGATATCCTGGATTGGGAAGATACCCCGAAGAAGGAAAAGGCTACCCACTCCAGTATTCTGACCTGGGTCACAAAGAGTCAGACAGGACTGAGCGACTTTCATTTTCACATAGGATATATGTGTGTGTACATATATATACACTGGGCTTAGTTTTTTTTTTTTTCTTTTGTTTTTACAAAGACTCTATAAATTCTGGATTATGCACATTTTCCATATGAGGAAAATGAATATGAGAGAAGTTAAAGAAATCTTGACAGTCAAAAAAATGGGAAAAAAATGTACCCTGGACTGGTTCCTTTTCCTCCTAAATCTTGAGGACTTTTTACAAAAGGATGCTCATGTTCTTTGCCCACAGCTGCTAGGCTGGGAGATTTTCTTGATGGAAATTTTACACTAGCAGGAGTTTTCTTCATAAGTCATGTTAATCCCTTTATTAAATGTTCATCAGAAGATAGTGCCATCTCCACAGAACACTGGAGTTCTGGTGAAGATAAGGGCTGTAGAGAAGCAAAGCACAGTCACCAGCTACTCTGAATGAAGGTCTCTCAGCTCTGAACGCACTTGCTATGACTCTGTTGGCAGCAAGACTCTTTGCAAAATGATGTGGAAATGGATGACTTTCCAGGCATTTCTGAAACCTGCTTAGAACAGTTAGTACAAATGCCCTGGGAAAGTTTTGGTTTAATTTCCCATGTTAAAAAAAAAAGGAATGAGAACATTCCTTTAGGAGGGTTACTCTGTAATTAGAGCCGGATGAGAATTTCATTCATGCATTGAATAAATATTTATTAAGTGTCTACTCCATGCCAGACCCCTCTGTTGAAAAAAGAGGACACTTAAAACTGGTCCCTATTCTCTCAGAGTTTTTTAGGATCTAGAGGGAGAGACGGGCTGGAAACCATCATCATACCTGCAAGGCGAGAGAAAATGAGGTGAGGGGAAGGGAAGGAGGCTGCGGGAATGGGAGCCATGAGACAAGCCAGGAGACATCTACTCAGACAGAATGAAGCCAATGGGCAAAGACTGCAAAGGAAAAAATATAAAGGATTGAAAGTTGTGGATATTGCTGAAATCTAATGTGCAAATAGCAGTGCGACCATGCTTATTGGCTTCTCTGTCTGATGTGGCCTGTGGGGAGAAGGAGCACTTTCTCATTTGTAAATGAGAATCATTTTCCAGATATTTCCTGTAATTATCCACCAGTTTTAGGACCTGATGTGGAGGATGATTCAAACAAGCTGCTTAAGCATTGGTGTTTTCAGCCCTCTTTCTCTGTCTCTCCCAACAGCGAGACAACTGCAGGGGAACACCTTGTGATGGAGAGCTTCTAAGCTGAGCCATTTCTGGTTATTTGATGCCAAGTGGCTATGGTAATGGTTATGGGCTTCCCTGGTGGCTCAGTGGTAAAGAATTTGCCTACAATGCAGGAGACACGTGCAGGAGACACAGGTTCAATCCCTGGGTCGGGACAATACCCTGGAGAAGGAAATGGTAATGCCCTGTAATATTCTTGCCTGGAAAATCTCATGGACAGAGAAGCCTGGTGGGCTACAGTTCATGGGGTTGCAAAACAGTCAGACATGACAGCAACTCAACAACAAAAAGGTTATGCATGGACCCTGGAGAAGTTCCTCTTCTTTTCATGGACACCGAAGCAAAGCTCTTACTCCTCCTATTTCTCTGTTCATATTTCTTCTCTGGCAATGAAAAACCATTCAAACTCGTGCTTCATCTTGAGGATGGGGTTTCTGTTGGCTTTCTGAAGAAATGTTGCATCACTGCCAGGTCAGAATCCCATAGTAGCTATCAGTGAACTCTAGCCCTGGGGTAATGAGATATATGACAAATCTCATTTTACTGCTTGTGAGTCAATCAAGGCTAGAAAAACATCCAATTACTTGGCTAAATAGCTCATGCCTTTAACACCATTCACGCCTATCTCCAGGGTAGATCAGTGCAGCTGGGTTTCCTTTCTTTTTTTCCCTTTCTTAGGATTTCTCCATGATTTCTTAGGATGGAAATACTTTGAATAATAATAGATACTGAATGGGAATGTTTATCCTCTGACTTAAAGTTAAGTTTAGAAAAACAGTCAGCCTAGCTCAAAACCATTTTTATTGCTAAAATGATCATTTTGCAATCCTCAGAATCGTATAGTCTTGAATTCTAAGCGTGAATTGGAAATGTAGCAGGATTCTTTTTAAAATCCCAAAGCAAAGACAGAATGGGAAAGATCTGATTACAATCTCTATTCTCTCAAAGTATAAAGTGATTTATTTTGAAAAAAAGCAATAGTTGGGGTAATAAATATTTTTATTCATAAAGGTATTACTTATACAGTTTCAACTTAGTTTTCAGTTGAACTTTGATGGGTGAGAGAATTTCAGACTTTACCCTAGTGTGAATTTGATGGAAAGGGTTTTCGAAGTTCTTATATTATTAATTTTTATTGGAGTACAGTTGCTTTACAATGTTGTGTTAGTTTCTGCTGTACAACAAAGTGAACCAGTTATGTGTATACATATATTCCCTCCTTTTTAAGTTTCATTCCCATTTAGATCACCACAGAGTACTGAATAGAGTTCTGTGGTGCTATTCAACAGGTTCTCATTAGATATCTATTTTATACATAGTAGTGTATATATGCAAGGGTTTTAGCATATTTGAATTCAATAGTGTTCAAATAAACCACTTTTATCTATCTGTCGAAATATCTATCAATCATTACTATCTGACTCTTAAATTTTTTAATATCGGTCCTGTTTGCCCCTGCAGACCTGTTCTCCAGTGCACCTGTGCTCTGGAAGCCTGGCCTGGCCAGACCGCAAGGCAGGACTCCCTTGACCTCTGGGTTTGCGTTGTTACTGTCCAATAGGAGAGACTGGAGCAGAAAAGAAGACAGGAGGAGAGGGAACTCTGGGACTGTCCTGAGTATATCACACTCCAGGCCAGTTTTGCATTTTTGAATTGGATTGAGACACAAATTCTATGTTCATACTTTTTCTATAGGATGTTTTATTCCAAACTGCCTCTGATAGACTAAACTGAGAAAAAGAATGACCTATAACTTAAATCTTAAAAATTCTGAAACTGTCATTAAATCTCTCCTGATAACTCTCCCATGTGCCACATAGTAAAGGAAGTCTATAATCAGACTCTCTTGTGTTACCTGTGTAGAAGTCTGGATTAGAGCTAACATTGGGGAGATGGTGAGGGACAGGGAGGCCTGGTGTGCTGCAGTCCATGGCGTCACAACGAGTCGGACACGACTTAGCAATTGAACAACAACAAAGTTGCAGAACGTTCTTGAGAGTGAAAGGGACAAAGCAAAGCCTGAGACCACGCTGGGAGAGAAAGGATCAGATGGGAGGAGATAGAGAGGTGGAGGAAGGAGCTTCAAACTTTGGATTCATTACAGGTAAAATTGCCTAGCCTCCTTTCTCAGGCACAGGCTGAATTAGAATAAGGTGGCTTTTACACTGAGGCCCCAGGATCCAGGATGGAAGACAGAAGAGAGAGGTGAAATGATATGCAGTCTGCTTAGGAAACCCCTGTAGTTTGGCATCATCTCGAATTATCCCCCCTGTGGTTTTAATCTTTCTGAAATGGAGCAACATAATGCAGTCATTCTTGGATTTTGAGAAAACAAACCTAGCTGAAATATATATTATATATAGGATGTGGAATGCTTGAGAGTCCAATGGAGGTGGTTTCAAGTAACCACTAAATTGTATGAAAAGTTGCTTCCTCCACCCCAAAGAAAACAAAGTCATCCCAAACACTAACATTAAAGAAATCCAAACAACAAAAACAACTTTCATAGTAGCCAAGTTAAATTCACTCTTCACGAATATTCCCACAGAGTAAACATAACATTTTCTTAAGCCCTGGCCAGTTAAACAAATCCAACTTTAAAGAAAGAGAGTGTTAAATGTTTTTCCTCTGACATTGTTGTCTAAAACTGTAGTGTGGGTAGAATATTTTTGGAAAGCTTTTGGGATTTTTTCCTTTCATCCTATTCCACCCCTCCCCACAATTTTATCTCCTTGGGTACTTTAAAACCAAATCTAAGTCATCTTTCACATCATGAAGTATGATAGGGTCCCAGATAATCCTGGAATCATACATTTGGGGCTTAAGTACTTTAATCAAATAAAGATGTTGAAACAAAACATTTCATTCTTTATCATTTTTATTGGTATGGAAGCTTTGTTCCCATGAAGACAGATATCTTCCCTGTTCATAGTCCAAATCTTTTTACTTATTCTCAGAATAGATAATGAGGCCAAATTAGTACAAACTTAGCCTAAACTGCTCTGCTTTAGGCTTGGATATAAAAAGGAAAGTGATCCTTGTGATTTTTGGCCTCATAATTGCTAGGATACCACAAGAAGCTATTTTGAAAACCACTTGTATTTATAAAATATTAGATGGCAATAGTTTCACTGCTAATAACCATAATACAAATGCAAATGGAAAGCTGGAGAGCCTGTTCTCTAAGTGGTAGGCCATGGTGTTAACCTGCTTGGATTAAAAATCTGAATTCTGACACTCACTAGCTCTGTACCTTTGGATAAGCTACATAACCTCCCTGTGCTTAAGTTTCTTTCATCCATAAAATAAAGGAATAAAGAGAGTATCTGTGTCATCAGGCTGTGAAGACTATTATGTGAATTAATATTTCCACATACTTACTGCTTACATGTAATAAATGTTATAAAATGTTGACTCATTTTTAATAGATCAGAAAGACAGGATTTTTTTTCCTGTTATAGATTTATTCCTTTTCCTTTGTTTTTTTTTTAACTATCACCTCTATGAGTACAAGGACTTTTCACAGTTTATATTTACTGAGGACCAAGCACTGTGTGGATCACTTTTCTTTTGTCATTTCATTTAATCCTTATAGTGAATTTAGGAGGTAGATGGGAAATGGAAACCAGGTCTTAGCTGCTACAGTTTGGTGACTCCACTGGAATATTCCCTGTAGCTTCACTGAGTGTATTTTCATAAAAAATGTAGCAATCAAATAGACTGGTTAAGACTATTTTGTGGTTCAACTGATAAAGAATCCGCCTGCAATGCAGGAGACCTGGGTTTGATCCCAGGATTGGAAAGATCCCCTGGAGGAGGGCATGCCAATCCACACCAGTATTCTGGCCTGGAGATTTCCATGAACTACATAGTCCATGGGGTCACAAAGAGTCGAACACAACTGAGCAACTTTCACTTTCTGGATTATCTGGTTTGTAATATTAAATTCAAACACTATAGGAATTTGTTATTGCTTGATAACCATCCTCCTCACTTTTACCTTGAAAGAACTAGCAAACTTTGAGGTCTGGAATAAGAACTTAGGAGTCTCATTAAGGTTTAGCATTTTCAACTCGCCACTGTAATGTTACCAGTCTCTTCTTCTGCAAAATGGTAACTAGAAATTTTCATTCAATTAAAGAATTGAGTTCAATTCAGCTATTGTCATAACCCTATCATCTGAAACTTTATTTCTCCCAACTCTTCTTTCTGCTGGTTACAATATAGCTTCATTATAACTTGGACTGTTACATGATACACTCTAAGGACTGGAGAATGTTCAGGGGAAATCTGAATTTTTAGAAAGTAAGATTATTATCTATCAGTATTCATTGGGAACCTACAAACTGTGAGGAACTCCAGGAGGTACGCAAAGATAAAGGATGATCAAATATTAAATTTTGCCATTTTTACTCTCCCTCTCCACCCACCCTGCCAAGTACATTCATTAAACTTTAGTAATCATGATTTTAATGACTATTTCTTATACATTTAAGGCATCTTGAAAACTTGGTAGCTTATAAAAAATTAATAAAACATGAAAAATGTAAAAAATAAATCTTTATATAGACTACTGATTCAAAATGTTTTAATATGCACTAGTCATCTCTTCAAGCTGCCATTTCCTTGTTTTTCCTCTCCCCACCTTTTTTTTTAGTTTACACACTGATTTACTAGAAATGAAAACATCTATATTAGTATGATTCTACGTTTGCACATCTGGCATATTCCAATCTGATGAAAATAAATATGTAAATACATCATGCTTAACTGTAGCATCTTAGCATTCCTTCATACGGAAATCGAATTCAAATATACTGGAAAAAATTCTCATTTTGATTAATTTGTGGTAATATCAACCTCCAAATAAACACTGTGTACTCTATCCTAGCAATTTTTTTTAAGCCTTCAGAATTTGCTTTTATGGTACCTATTATTTCCAGATGACAGGACATGGTGCTGAAAAGTATGGGAAAATATGGTTAGACTAATGGGTTTCCTGCTGACTAAATCATTCTGAATCATTTAATGCGGCTTCTATATTATCTCACTGTTGATTAAAGCAGAGGCAAATTACAGTACTGGAATCTCTTTAAGAGAAATTATCTGATGAACTGTTTCTCAAAGAGGTGGAGAAATGTGATACGGCTGTGTGCTTGAGGTACATCATTTTCAAGCAATATCTTTCTGCAATCGTCAGGAGCAGCGGATTTGTACTCCCAATGGAGATGTCATTCTGCTCATGGCACATGTATGTCAAGATGCTATCTAAACTGAAAACTGTTTTTCAACTTTCTTAATTTATAAACCTCCAAAAGCCCCTTCATTGATGAAACCTAGAAACCTTACTATCTTGGCTGGTTTTCTACATACAGGAAATTAAACATGGCTTCTTTTAAAAGAAGGATGTCAGAAGAGGACAGGAATAAAAGAAAGGAAATGTGTCAGAGTTGATAAATTATTAGAGTTAAAAATATATCCATTATAAATGGTAGTGGAGCAGTGATTTAAAAACGCATTTTAAGTGACAATGGCTTTATGATTTGGATGTCATTTGCTCAACACAGAGATCCTAATGTTGATTGATGGGCTTATAGATGTCTTCCTTGGGATTTGGAAGACAAAACTGATGTCTATGCATTAAAT
This sequence comes from Bubalus bubalis, assembly GCF_019923935.1. Taxonomy (NCBI): domain Eukaryota; kingdom Metazoa; phylum Chordata; class Mammalia; order Artiodactyla; family Bovidae; genus Bubalus; species Bubalus bubalis. Next base: position 77,865,157 of record NC_059163.1, read on the forward strand.
CAAATGCTTCCACATTTTTTAGTTCTATTATAGCACACAAAACATCATTCACAATGATCTGAAAGACTCATATCCCAGGATTGTGACAAATGAAAACCACTTATCTCATCCAGATTATATGACTATGTTCCAAACCCTTTCTTAATATCTTGTCTTTTGAAGCGATGCCATGATAATTTCAGACATTTCTTTGTCTGTTTTTATGTATTGATATTTCCCCCCAGATATTTTGGCACTTGATTCATCTTCCTCAAATTGTCATCAGCTTAATACTGGCAGTTTTCATGAAGCCTCATGCATTAACAATAAAGGTAAAACCTAAACTTATGCTCTACTCTGTATTGTGGTTGTATGGTTGATGCTAAAGAAAAATTCGGAAAAGGCATTTGGAGAAAACCAGTTAAGCACACAAATAAGGAATAAAGAATATAAGCTATAAAGGCAGGAATGTATATAATTTCCAAAATAATATTTGGTCAAAGAATCAATATGAAGCTTGAGAGGACTGTTTCTTTTAAAGATAAAACAAGGAGATGACAAGAAAAATAATCCAATAAGAAACACTATTTCTAGTTTTTAATCCTCCAGTTCAGTTCAGGCTAAGTATAGACATAATTTGATTTTTTGGTGTGAAAGGTAGATTCTTGCACTTCTTGAACAGTAGTATAATATCGATTGGCATTGTAAGAAATTAAATTTGAGGATTAGCCCTGTAATAATCTACATCTGAGTATCTTGAGTCAACGCAATTTTCACAAATGCAATATTTATATGCTCATTTACTTTTATTTACCTCATAGGCTTGAGATCCTTGAAAAGGAAAAATAATGTCTTATTCTTCTGTACAACTCAATTCACAGTGGAGCACTCGGCATATAGGAAGCGTCTGATAAATATCTGACAAATTTATCTGGATAAGAGGCAGGTTATGATAAGATGTTCTTCTTCAATATCAACCAAGAGGCTCTTTATTTGGTTATTCATTTATTTGTTCATTGAATATATATTGACTACTATGACAATCTATCTAAAATATATTTGAGTGGCTAAATATGTATCTTAGCTTAATAATGTAGAATGAGACACAGTTTTTAATTATTAATGGGAAGGAACTTTTCCTATGACTTAGGCCATTAGAATTCAAGGCATTCTGTTTGGGAGACACATAAAGGATGTGATTTTTTAAAATGGTTATGTGTCCCTGTTAAAATTAAACTATAATTATTAACCAGAAGAGGTGTCAGCAATCTACAACCTGTGAATGAAACCTGGCCTACTGTTTGTTCATGTTTATAAATAAAATTTTATTGAAACACAGTAATGTTCACTATTTTACCTTTCATCAGTAGCTGCTTCTATGGGGCAGAGACCTATTGACTTGCAAAGCCTAAGATATCTGGTTCTTTCTAAAAAGTTTGCTAACACCTAACTTAGAATATGGTCTTCCCAGGTAGCCCAGTGGTAAAGAATCTGCGTGCCAAAGCCAGAGACAAAGGAGATGCGGGTTTGATCCCTGGAGCTTGGGTAGAGGAGGGGAGGTGGGGGGGGTATGGCTACAGTCCATGGGAATGCAAAAAGCTGGACACAACTGAGCATGTGTGAAACCAAGAATATACTTATTAGTGATCTTTGTCAATGTGTCATCTAAAGTTTAGCATATATACTTAGGATCTGGGATAATTTGAACAATTCACTTAACCTCTCTGAGCTTCTGTGCCCTCTGTGCCATCTGGGAAGTGAGAATTGTTGTGAGAACTTGCTTCTTTGTTGGAAGCAAAATGCTGGGAAAATTGTAGTCTTCTGATCTCATTCTCATTCTAATGGCTGAGTGGAGTAAGACCTCTAATGAATAACCTTGAATAATACAGCTTAATAGAATTAGTACATCTGACCAAATGGCAAGTGACATTTTAGGTTAAGCAGAAACTTGTCTAAAGATCTTTATAGGCTTGTCCTTGAATTTGAACATTAATTTACAACTATTCTATAACATCAAACTTTTCATAATGAGAAATCTCCCTTTTGCCAGCCTCATGGCTAGTGGCATTAATACTAAAATAATTTCTACCATTTGGAGCTGTGGGATACACAAGGCATGATGCTGTGTACTTCACAAATATTATGGCATTTAATCTTGAGGATGACCCTATGAGGTGGGTAGGTGTTTTTATTTGATTTCAGATAAGGACCTCTGGGCTTTCAGAAAAAATGAATGCCTTGTTCAAAATAATGACTCAACAAGGAACCAGGAAAAAAGGAATTTGAAAGTAGATGTAGCCTGAATGATGAGCTTTTAGCCAACACCCTCTCATGCCTCATGATGTTACCCTGAAGCTGACTCTTTCTTGCCTCTCCTTTTTGGCATCTCCACTCTTGTCACTGCATTCTGCCTTTAGACTTGAGGACAAGGTCAGGGCACAGTCTGAAAAATATATGATCTTAAAGGTTTCACCAGAAAGGAAAATGAATTCTATGTTTCTATGGAATTCATGCTAAACAAAGATTAATTTCAAAGCATACTTTATGAACCCTTTATCATTTAATTGATAACTAAAATGAAATACAGTAAAATGTGGTGATAATGCACCTACCAATATTCAAAATTCAAAAATTAAATGACTGAATATTGACTCTTTGCACCCTAAACTTCCAGTCAGGAAGCTGCAAAGATTTATATGATTAACCTTGCTGTAACATGACTCTGCATTTTATCTGTTTAAATTTCCATCCCTATTTAATGAGTTCTGATAGGGTTTTACTTTGCTATCTAAAACAATATCTCTTTCATTTAACTAGAATGCAGTCTCATTAGCCAAACTTCTCAGATGGGTATTTAAGACTCAAACTATAGTGTGCAGGCATGCTAAGTCATTTCATTTGTGTCTGACTTTTTGTGACCCAATGGACAGTAGCCTGCTGCTGCTGCTGCTGCTGCTAAGTTGCTTCAGTCGTGTCCGACTCTGTGCGACTCCATAGACGGCAGCCCACAAAGCTCCCTCTTCCTTGGGATTCTCCAGGCAAGAACACTGGAGTGAGTTGCCACTTCCTTCTCCAATGCATGAAAGTGAAAAGTGAAAGTGAAGTCGCTCAGTCCTGTCTGACTCCTAGTGACCCCATGGGCTGCGGCCCACCAGGCTGCTCCGTCCATGGTATTCTCCAGTTAAGAATGCTGGAGTGGGTACCATTGCCTTCTCTGTGGGGTTTTCCCAAGCCGGGGATCATACTTGTGTCTCTTATGTCTTCTGCATTGGCAAGTGGGTTCTTTATCACTAGTGCCAGCACAATTTGGCAAATGGGCTAAGAAGGCATGGAGATCTTGGTGGTATATATTATTGCATTTAAAGTGTTATGGTGACATAGTGGGTGGTGGTGGATTCACCACAGGATGCTTCTTAATGAGAAGGTAGAAAGGTAATATTTCTTATTTCCTCACCTGTCTCAAGGTTTTCCTTTTGCAGGAAATTTCTGCCAACTGATGTTAACATCGCCAGGGTTTGAGTAGCATCGCCAGGAGTATGAATATAATAGAAGGTTGTTTAAATATTTCTAAGTAAGAACTTGTATGCCCCGAATTGTGTCACTTGATATATTAAATTCCTAACCACCAAGGTGACTGACTACATTTGGAGGAAAGGCCCATCAGGTGGTGGGTGGTGGTGTTTCAGTCACTCAGTTATGTCCAACTCTTGCAACCCCAGGGACTGTAGCCTGCCAGGCTCCTCTGTCCATGGGATTTCCCAGACAAGAATACTGGAGTGAGTTGCTATTTCCTTTTCCAGGGGATCTTCCCCACCTAGGGATCGAACCCACATCTACTACATTATAGGCAGATTTTTTACCAACTGAGCCAGTAGTGAAACTCATACGGAGGTAATTAAATTTCACTGAATGAAGTTATAATGGTGTGAATTTAATCTGATGGGAATGGTGCCCTTATAAGAAGAGGAAGAGGAACCAGAGTTCTGTCCATGTACCACAGAGGAAAGGCCATGTGAGGATAAGGCCAGAATATAAAGCAAGAAAATAAGAGTGCTCTCACCAGAAGCCAAACATGACTGCACCTTGAGCTATTTCTAGCCTCCATAACTGGGAGAAAATAGTTTCATAGTTTAAATTGTCTAGTCTGTGGTATTTTGTTATGGCAGCCTAAGCTGTCTGATACTGTGCCTGTCATGCTAAGCTAATACTTTCTGTCTAGGAACTTAAATTCTGGCAGTTTATCCCCAATGTCACTCAAATTAGAGCTTTTTCAATAGAAGAAATTTTGATTGCTATATAGGAGATGATTGTTGAAGGATTCGTTTCTCATAAAAGAAATATGCTAAGTCTTTGTAGAAACAACATATGAAAGAATTTTTCTTTGCCCCAGGGCTTCCCTGCTGGCGCAGGGGTAAAGAATTCGCCTGCCAATGCAGGAGATGCAGGTTCATTGCCCCCGGAAAAATCCCTTGGGGGAGGACATGGCGACCTGCTCCAGTATTCTTGGACCTAAGAATCACTGGGAAATCCCGTGAACAGAGGAACCTGGCGGGCTACAGTCAGTGAGGTCACAAAAGAGTGAAACACAACTAGTGACTGAACAACAAAAACCCTTATATAGGGTGTTGTTTTGACTCTTTGAAAGGTTCTTTAATACTTAATTTCTCAATATATGCATTTCTAAAGACCTGAATATTCAAATATTACATACCACATGTCTAATATTCCATAATTCTGCTTCTTAATGGAAGTTAATATGGCTCTAGTTTAGGCTTATGATGAAATTTGTTTTTCTTCTTCTTTTTAGTTAATATTAAATTGTAAAAGAAAAAAGTCATTTCTAAGACAGGTACCAGGGGCAAGATTTAAGAGCCATTTTAACTTGGAGATAGCTGTTACAAAGTCTTTATATACTGTTCCCATTACTGACCAATATCATCCAGGATTTCTCTCAAATTTTCTATTTTTTTAATAAGTTTATCATATCTTTTTTGGGTTTTATTAGTAGAATGGACTATTAATATGAAACAGTTGCAACAGTTATTTTTAGCATTGCTATTTAATTTTAAAGATTGTGGTTAATATTTTAGGAACCAGACTGAATAGCCTTAGCAACCAAAACAGGGCTGGACTTAATATTAACTCAGCAGTGAATGTGTTCAGAGGACATGGAATTTGGTGACCCCAGAAAAGAATGATTTTGACTTGGGGTTTAGTTTCAGATTTAGTTTCTACTTTGTAAAATCCTGGTGGAGATTTTTGGGTCCCAATAACATAAAGGCTTACTTGTACAATTCAGGGTCATCTGAGTTTGGTCCTGGCAGGCTTTCCCTTTGGACTTGAACAGGATTAAATTTAAGTGTTTAATTCATTGTTTATATATATATATATTTCCCCTTAATCTTTTGTGGTCTTTGTGTTTAAGTAAAATAAGATCTCTCTGTTTAAGGAAAACAGCTTGTATTTTAAAATTTTTATGTGATGCATAAATATAGCCTATTTTGATTTTTCACATGTTTTGGCAATATCTCAAAAGTATTATATGTCAGCCATAATGATGATTATAAGATTTTTAAATGCATTATAAAGTACTTTTATAGTTTTATCTTTAAGGAGTAGACATCATTGATGTTCATAAGGAACAACATGGAACACTTCGAAAACTAGATCATCAAGACAGATTATGTAATGCTTAAGGCACTCATCGGAGAAGGCAATGGCACCCCACTCCAGTACTCTTGCCTGGAAAATCCCATGATGGAGGAGCCTGGTAGGCTGCAGTCCATGGGGTCGCTAAGAGTCGGACACGGCTGAGCGACTTCACTTTTACTTTTCACTTTCCTGCATTGGAGAAGGAAATGGCAACCCACTCCAGTGTTCTTGCCTGGAGAATCCCAGGGACCAGGGAGCCTGGTAGGCTGCCTTCTATGGGGTCACACAGAGTCAGACATGTCTGAAGCGACTTAGCAAGGCACTCATATCCTGCCTTGGCCTGTCTTTGGATTCATCTTGGGCTACCTTCTTTGGAGCCCCATTCATAATCACAATTAAAGACTTTCTGTGTCAATGGGATACAATACATTGGAATATCCCCATATCTTTCCAAATATCATTCCCTTTGATAGGAATGACAACCGACCTTGCTTCATCTCATCTGCCATTTTTTCATTTGACCAATTCCCATTTGCCCATTTAAATATTTCTCAAGTATCAATGTAGTCTTCTTTGACCCTTCCATATGGAATTAATTTCTCTGCCACAACAGCAAGTACATCTTTCATTATGAATATATTTATTTATTCATCTCCTCATTAGTTCAAGTATTCTTCAAAGGCAAGGGCTGTGGTTTGGTTACCTAGCATTTCATCTTATAAGCTTTGTAACATCTTATGGTAAGCTATGTATAAATATTTGGTCCTAAGATTTGAAGTCTTAGATTTGTGAATTCTGCATTCTAACTTTGAAAGTTTGTAAAACACACACACAAACACACACACACGTCATATATATGGTGAGGTTGTTTCAGGGAGAATAATTGAATAAAAACAGACAGAAAAACCTTACTGTTTGACTACATTATATAGTAACTTGTTCACTTCTGCCTCATGAGATAACTCTTGTTTTGACCAATGCCATTTGAGGGAAGTAAGATATGTCGCTTCTTGGGAAGTTCTTTTACAGCTGCTACATGATTTTCTCTGTGCCCTTTTGCCTGTAATGGAAATGTGTGATGTCCCAGATGACAGATTTCATCAGCCCAGATCTCTAGTTAGAGGCCAACATAGCGAAGCCAAAACGGACCTATAACCTAACTGAGATAAACTTTCTTGTTTTAGGCAACTGAGGTCTAGGGTTGATTACCACAGCCTAACCTAACTTTTCTGACTGATAGTATTCAATAATTTTTTTAAATGAAATAGACATTATATAAATGCAAAAGTGCAAAAGCTATTATCTAAAAGATACAACATAGACAAGAACATTTACCAAACTGTTTATTTTACATTTTTGTATCTGTAGAAACACTATTTTCTAAAAATGTAATGCTACATTTTGTACTTCAGAGATAGTCTAAATAAATATTCCATAAGGAAAAACTAAACTTTGCTATCTCTTTGTCAGCTATCAAAATTTTATTTGAACACTTAATATACCATATGAAGTAGCTTGTGTCATTGTAGAGGGCTCATTTTTAAAAAGATTTCTTAAAAAAATTTTTGTACCTTTTAGCCTATGTACGAGCTCCCTAGGTGGCTTGGTGGTAAAGAATCCACATGCCAATGCAGTAAGCACGGGTTCTATTCCTGAATAGGGAAGATTCCGAGGAAAAGGAAATAGTAATCCATTCCAGTATGCTTGCCTGGAAAACTACATGGACAAAGGAGCCTGATAGGCTAGAGTCCAGGGGGTTGCAAGAGTCAGACAGCACTGAGAAATTGAGTGCGTGCACACACACACACACATACACATACACACACACACACATACATACACACACAGTTCAGTTCAGTTCAGTCGATCAGTCATGTCCGACTCTTTGCAACCCCATGAATCGCAACACTCCAGGCCTCCTTGTCCATCACGAACTCCTGGAGTTCACTCAAACTCACGTCCATCGATACTATGATGCCATCCAGCCATCTCATCCTCTGTCATCCCCTTCTCCTCCTGCCCTCAATCCCTCCCAACATCAGAGTCTTCTCCAATGAGTCAACTCTTTGCATGAGGTGGCCAAAGTACTAGAGTTTCAGCTTTACCAACACTCCTTCCAAAGAAATCCCAGGGCTGATCTCCTTTAGAATGGACTGGTTGTATCTCCTTGCAGCCCAAGGGACTCTTAAGAGTCTTCTCCAACACCACAGTTCAAAAGCATCAATTCTTCGGTGCTCAGCTTTCTTCACAGTCCAACTCTCACATCCATACATGACCACTGGAAAAACCATAGCCTTGACTAGATGGACCTTTGTTGGCAAAGTAATGTCTCTGCTTTTGAATATGCTATCTAGGTTAGTCATAACTTTCCTTCCAAAGAGTAAGTGTCTTTTAATTTCAGGGCTGCAGTCATCATCTGCAGTGATTTTGGAGCCCAAAAAAATAAAGTCTGACACTGTTTCCACTGTTTCCCCATCTAATTCCCATGAAGTGATGGGACCACATGTCATGAACTTCGTTTTCTGAATGTTGAGCTTTAAGCCAACTTTTTCACTCTCCTCTTTCACTTTCATCAAGAGGCTTGTTAGTTCCTCTTTACTTTCTGCCATAAGGGTGGTGTCATCTGCATATCTGAGGTTATTGATATTTCTCCTGGCAATCTTGATTCCAGCTTGTGCTTCTTCCAGCCCAGGGTTTCTCATGATGTACTCTGCTTATAAGTTTAATAAGCAGGGTGACAATATACAGCCTTGACGTACTCCTTTTCCTATTTGGAACCAGTCTGTTGTTCCATGTCTAGTTCTAACCGTTGATTCCTGACCTGCATATAGGTTTCTCAAGAGGCAGGTCAGGTGGTCTGGTATTCCCATCTCTTTCAGAATTTTCCACAGTTTATGGTGATCCACACAGTCAAAGGCTTTGGCATAGTCAATAAAGCAGAAATAGATGTTTTTCTGGAACTCTCTTGCTTTTTCGATGATCCAGCGGATATTGGCAATTTGATCTCTGGTTCCTCTGCCTTTTCTAAAGCCAGCTTGAACATCTGGAAGTTCACAGTTCACATATTGCTGAAGCCTGGCTTGAAGAATTTTGAGCATTACTTTACTAGCGTGTGAGATGAGTGCAATTGTGTGGTAGTTTGAGCATTCTTTGGCATTGCCTTTCTTAGGGATTGCAATGAAAACTGACCTTTTCCAGTCCTGTGGCCACTGCTGAGTTTTCCAAATTTGCTGGCATATTGAGTGCAGCACTTTCACAGCATCATCTTTCAGGATTTGAAATAACTCAACTGGAGTTCTATTACCTCCACTAGCTTTGTTCATAGTGATGCTTTCTAAGGCCCACTTGACTTCACATTCCAGGATGTCTGGCTCTAGGTGAGTGGTCATACCATCGTGATTATCTTGGTTGTGAAGATCTTTTTTGTACAGTTCTCCTGTGTATTCTTGCCGCCTCTTCTTAATATCTTCTGCTTCTGTTAGGTCCATACCATTTCTGTCCTTTATCGAGCCCATCTTTGCATGAAATGTTCCCTTGGTATCTCTAATTTTCTTGAAGAGATCTCTAGTCTTTCCCATTCTGTTATTTTCCTCTATTTCTTTGCATTGATTGCTGAAGAAGGCTTTCTTATCTCTCTTTGCTTTTCTTTTGAACTCTGCATTCAGATGCTTATATCTTTCCTTTTCTCCTGTGCTTTTCACTTTTCTTCTTTTCACAGCTATTTGTAAGGCCTCCCCAGACAGCCATTTTGCTTTTTTGCATTTCTTTTCCATGGGGATGGTCTTGATCCCTGTCTCCTGTACAATGTCACGAACCTCCGTCCATAGTTGATTAGGCACTCTGTCTATCAGATCTAGTGCCTTAAATCTATTTCTCACTTCCACTGTTTAATCATAAGGGATTTGATTTAGGTCATACCTGAATGGTCTAGTGGTTTTCCCTACTTTCTTCAATTTAAGTCTGAATTTGTCAATAAGGAGTTCATGATCTTAGCCACAGTCAGCTTCCGGTCTTGTTTTTGCTGACTATATAAAGCTTCTCCATCTTTGGCAGCAAAGAATATAATCAGTCTGATTTCGGTGTTGACCATCTGGTGATGTCCATGTGTAGAGTCTTCTCTTGTGTTGTTGGAAGAGGGCGTTTGCTATGACCAGTGCATTCTCTTGGCAAAACTCTATTAGCCTTTGCCCTGCTTCATTCTGTATTCTAAGGCCAAATTTACCTGTTACCCCAGGTATTTCTTGACTTCCTCCTTTTGCATTCCAGTCCCCTATAATGAAAAGGACATCCTTTTGGGGTGTTAGTTCTAAAAGGTCTTGTAGGTCTTCATAGAACCGTTCAACTTCAGCTTCTTCAGCATTACTGGTTGGGGTATAGACTTGGAGTACTGTGATATTGAATGGTTTGTCTTGGAAAGGAACAGAGATCATTCTGTCATTTTTGAGATTACATCCAAGTACTGCATTTCCAACTCTTTTGTTGACCATAATGGCTACTCCATTTTTTCTAAGGGATTCCTGCCTGCAGTAGTAGATATAATGGTCATCTGAGTTAAATTCACCCATTCCATTCCATTCCATTTTAGTTCGCTGATTCCCAGAATGTCGACATTCACTCTTGCCATCTCTTGCTTGACCACTTCCAATTTGCCTTGATTCATGGACCTGACATTCCAGGTTCCTATGCAATATTGCTCTTTACAGCATTTTTGGACCTTGCTTCCATCACCAGTCACATCCACAACTGGGTATTGTTTTTGCTTTGGCTCCATCCCTTCATTCTTTCTGGAGTTATTTCTCCACTGATCTCCAATAGCATATTGGCCATCTTTATGTTTATGTCTCTACAAATGCATTTATCTGCTTTCTTTCACTTACCAAGGTATTTGTTCATTTATCTTCTTTTTCATTCATTTATTAATTCATTCAACAACCCCTTTTGAATGCCTAATATATGTGTTATATTTGGTGCTAGAGACAAATGAGTGTGTGTGTATGTGTTTGTATTTGTGACGGGTGTGCTAGTCAATCAGTATTGAGATAATATTACATTGACTCTATCCTGAGAAACTTTTCAGTCTAGTGTAATATGTAATCACAATGGACTCTGAACACTGCAATCACCAAATTACAGTGGATGGTCAACATTTTCAGTTGAATAACTGTCATTTGGAAACTAAGTGGTGATGTCTTCAGAATTCTACCATCAACTGAAAAAGAACAATTGTCCAAAAGAAAAACATGTGCTGTTTGACTCAGTGAGCATGTAGGGCAGTTATAAGGACTTAGATAGATCACAATACCTGGAAAGCCCCTCAGAATGGGGAATATAGTTTCTTAGAGGAGTAAATACTGATTAATAACTCAGAAGAGTTTTTCTATAAACAATCCAGACCAAGATCCAGCTCTCTTCTTTAATAAAGTAAAAAACATCAACATGGATTACTCCTTGAACTCTTTCCATTTTATATGTTAAGATTTTTTGTTCAGGGATCTCCTAAAGAGAGTGTGTGCATGCATGCTAAGTCACCACCAGTTTATTTTCCATTTTCCATTATGATACTATTGGATGCTGTGTTATGTATTGAAATTCCTCTGGATTCTCTCTTTTGATTTATTTCTCATTATCATTCATGGAATGTTTTCTACAATATTGGCTTTGGGTTTCCTTCTCTTTTCTGTACATGTTCTCTCATTTGGTGATGCATTTACTCATAGGACTTTGTCTCTTGCCATCATATAAATGACTCTTAAATCAATATTTATATTAATGATCTTTCCTGAGTTCTATTCCCACATTTGCAATTAACTGCAATTTTCAGACATTATTAACGTTTCAAAGATGAAATTCTTATATTTTATTTCATTCAAAAAGCAAATAATCCCCTTAAGCTACAAACTTCCAAGTCATTTACTCATGGTTAAGGCCATGTTATAAGCTATTAGACAAACCTACATTCAAATGTTAACTTTACTCTAAAAGCTATGAGGTCTTGAATAGTTTTATAAGCATCTCTTTTTGAATTTGTACACTGAGCTGGATACAGTGCAGGTCCTAAATAATGGTGGTTTATTTTTGTTGTTGTTCAGGTACTAAGTCATGTCCAACTCTTTGTAACCCCATGGACTGCAGCGTGCCAGGCTTCCCTGTCAAACACTAGCTCCAGGAGCTTGCTCAAACTCATGTCCATTGAGTCAGTGATGCCATCCAACCATCTCATCCTCTGTCACCCCCTTCTCTTCTTGCCCTCAATCTTTCCCAGCATCAGGGTCTTTTCTAATGAGTTAGTTCTTTGCATCAGGTGGCCAAAGTGTTGGAGCTTCAGCACCAGTCCTTCCAATGAATATACAGGGTTGATTTCCTTCAGGATTGAGTGGTTTCATCTCTTGGCTATCCAAGGAACTCAAGAGTCTTCAGCACCAGTTTGAAAACATCAATTCTTTGGTGCTTAACCTTCTTTATAGTCCAACTCTCACATCCATACACAACTATAGGAAAAGCCACAGCTTTGACTACACAGATCTTTGTTGGCAAAGTAATGCCTCTGGTTTTTAATACACTGTCTAAAGATGGACACAGCAGACTGAAGTGGCTGTTATTTAAAATTAATCTTCATGTTCAAAATAAGGAACTAATTATGGTTACTTCTACTTTTAAAATAATTTTTACATTAATTCTGTGTTTTCCATTCCCACATAACCAATTTGATTTCCATCCTAATAATGATTTCTCTTCCATGTATGTTATACAGGGCTAGACATTTGATTTAGGGTTTGACATATGGGCAGAGATTAGCATAAAATGTGACAGAAGGACATTTAGGTGAGAAAAAGCATTGAGACAAGACAATGAACCTTGTTTCCAATGACAAGCAAAGATTAGAGTTTCTCTGGGCATGGATTTCATGTAGAGGAATTGTATGGGAATAGAATTTGAAATAGATCTTTTGTGTGTAAAGCATTGTATATTTTCCTGCTGGAGTCAAGGAAGGACATGACCACATCTGTGCTTCAGAGGTGTACATCTGACATCAGAATGTGACTGAGTGGAATGGGAAGGTACTGGGGACAATGCCGTGAGTTAGGAAGTTACTGGAATTATGCAGGTCAGAAATAATATTTGTCAGTTATGAAGGGAAATCTCAGAAAACAATGTCGCAATTCAGGAGAAGGCAACCTCTATTTCAGAGACTGGACTCTAATACCTAAGAAAGGAAATAAAAAGAAACGGAGAAAAACTAGATTGTAGAAAAATAATCAAAAGCAAAAACTTTGGTGTGGAAGAACGTGGTGGAAATCTAGTTACTATAACAGGACTATCATGTGAGCTAATGAATTCAGGAAAAAGGCAGGAACTCAAGCTGTTTATGAAAGGAACTCAATAATGTTCATGAAACCTCTCATATTATGCAGAATTTCCTTACATGCACATGTGCATGTGACATTTCTCTGGGGACAGTACCTAGGCATTAACAAAATCACAAGAGCCTCATGAACTAACATATTTAAGATTTAGACAGTGACTGAGATGGTGTTATTCTAATATAGTATTCAATCTTGGTGCCTGGCCTATGTAAGTGCTCCAATAAATATTTATTGATTAAATGAATGGATGAATAAATGAACATTAGTCTTTCCTCTCCATGTTTTCATTGAGGAAATACACTGGAATGGACTGTCTGCTTTTGTTGTTTGTGTACAATGTTGTGGAGTTCCTGTGCCAATGTTGCCAATGTTTCCACTTCAGGAATAAGTGGGCTGGGACCAGTGGTCTTGTTATGCTCAGTCATTGGCTGGGAGCAGCCCAGGAGAAGTGTGGCTTCATACTGAATGAAGCATAAAGTTCTATACATTCACTGAGGAACTTCCTACTCAATCATCCTTCCTTCTCATCTCCTTTCCTAAGTGTCATACCTGTATCATAGTCTGAAGACTCTGCCTGCTCCTTTTATTCCTCTCCCTTTATCATTCACCAGTGTTATCTCCAGGAAATACAAATGGGCTGTAGCTGAAAGCTGTGATTCAACCGTGCTCCTTAAAGCAGGTTCTTTTAAAGAGAGTTCTGAGAACACATCTCCTTGTATAATTTTGTATCCTGTAAACTTACAAATCAGATTTGAAATATGATCATGCTACTATGTTTCTGTTGGATGGAAACCAGAATTTTACCACTGTCTATTGACCCTGACGCTGGGAGGGATTTGGGGGCAGGAGGAGAAGGGGACGACAGAGGATGAGATGGCTGGATGGCATCACTGACTCGATGGACGTGAGTCTGAGTGATGGACGGGGAGGCCTGGTGTGCTGTGATTCACGGGGTTGCAAAGAGTCAGACATGACTGAGCGACTGAACTGAACTGAACTGAACTGAATGTGAATAGCAGTGATGTAGTAATTATTTGGATCAAGAATGCCTGTAGGACTGTAATACTTATGCAAAACAGGCTAGGGGGAAAAAGTTATTTGTTTACTATGGGGAACAGTTATTTTAGGGGGCAATGAATTAAACTGTTTACCTCATAAATGTCATAAAAGCAAATATAACCATATTTGCTTTTGCTAGATGCCAAAAAGTCTGAAATAACACAAAAAATACCCCAATTTAAACAGGGCTTTAATCTTGGAGACAGTTAACCACCATTTGAGTGCTGATTAAGACAACACATTCTATGATTCTAGGAACTATTCTCTTCCTCCAGTCTCCTTTGATACCATTCCAAAAATAAAAATGCAAATTGCATTTTGAAACTATTTAACATTCTGTATTTAAAAGAAAACTTAACTCAAAAAATTTATCAGCTTTTTTGGTTTTGAAATATAGACATTTTCATAGAACTCTGGGGTAGAAAGTGAGCAGAGGGATCATTCAACGCAAGTCCATGGATGACTAAGGATATGTTTTTCTCACCGGGAAGTGGTTCTTCTCTGCTATGTATTCCAATTGACAACCAAAGCTGGTGGTCCCTTCCTTGCACTCCTTTTATACTCTTCCATATTCACAGGACCTGGGATGTAAACTTGGGTGGGGCCATGACATTTTGTAAAAGTCAATTTGGAAAGTATTAATACAGAGAAAAAGCAAATGAAAGTAGAAAACGGGTTCAGTGGAAATGGAATTAGAAACCAGGCTTCTGGACTTCCAATTCTGAGTTTTTTCCACCATGCATTCATTCACAAAGTCAGAATTAATAATGCAGGAGCCAAGGATAGGGGAAAGGAAGGAATGAATTGCATGGTAGTAAATTTGAAGGTTTGTGTCTGAACTTACCGAATAAGTTCATAAGGGAGTCAAGAACACAAATGTTGTCTTAAAATCATATTTTAAGAAGAATGAACTAGGGGCTTGTCAAAATCAGCATTATCTATTACTGTAAGTGAAATGTTATAACAAAGTTTCCAATTAATCTTGATTTTCATCAATGAAGTCTGTAAAAGTATATATAGTTCATAACTTGTAGATGTGAAAGTCTTCACAGGTCTTACATTCCCAGTAGATATCAGTAATGCTTTGATAGCTATAGACTTTTTTTTCATCTTTTACATTCTACATAGTAGATTATAATATTTCACCTAGAATTAACATACTGTCTCGAATAATAAAAATAGGTACATGTGCATATGCAACCAAATTAGAAAAAGGATTCTGGGGTTGAGGAGAGATTATAGGGATAAACCATCTGCTCACAGGGACACTAAAATTAAAAAATTGCTTTGCGCAAGGTTTCTTCTGAATCAAAGCTAGCAGTTCACTGGGTTTGGTTTGGAATTTGTTGGATAAAATAATGCATTCAGGGAATGTCAACTTCATTTTATCACTGGCACAAATTGGTCAATAGTATTTCTTTCTCTTGATCTTCTCTTAATAATCCAAGTTGTCACTTGAGAAAAAGGACACCCAATTGCCCATATAAATTCCTGTGCGTTTTTCCTCTACTTAAAATGATGGGACATTTTTTGTTCTACTCAAACATAGAACTCTTGTTCTTTTAAAGAAATTCTGATCAGGACCCAGTTGCTGAGTGGAGTAAGATACACAAGACAATCTAGTCATCTTTGAGAATCTTAAACAGAAGAAAGCCACTGTATTTTTCTTATAGGAAAGCCTAAGACTTGATAATGTCAAAATCTATGCACAGTGGATTAAGAAATCTTTTATATGCATCTCAGTATATAACACAGTGACTTATTTACCCCTTAGCTCTTGGCAGTTTCAGTTCAGTTCAGTTCAGTCCCTCAGTCATTTCCTCTTCTGGTTAATAATTATAGTTTAATTTTAACATGGGCTGCAGCATGCCAGGCCTCTCTGTCCATCACCTACTCCCGGAGTTTACTCAAACTCATGTCCACTGAGTCAATGATGCCATCCAACCATCTCATCCTCTGTTATCCCCTTCTCCTCCTGCCTTCAATCTTTCCCAGCATCAGGGTCTTTTCAAATGAGTCAGCTCTTCACATCAGGTGGCCAAATTATTGGAGTTTCTGCTTCAGCACCAGTCCTTCCAATGAATATTCAGGACTGATTTCCTTTAGGATGGACTGGTTGGATCTCCTTGCTGTCCAAGGGACTCTCAAAAGTCTTCTCCAACACCACAGTTCAAAAGCATCAATTCTTCCACGCTCAGCTTTCTTTATAGTGCAACTCACATCTATGCATGACTACAGGAAAAACCATAGCCTTGACTAGATGGACCTTTGTTGGCAAAGTAATGTCTCTGCTTTTCAATATGCTGTCTAGGTTGGTCATAACTTTTCTTCCAAGGAGCAAGTGTCTTATAATTTCATGGCTGCAGTCGCCATCTGCAGTGATTTTGGAGCCCAAAAAATTAGTCTGTTACTATTTCCACTGTTTCCCCATCTATTTGCTATGAAGTGATGGGACTGGATGCCATAATCTTTGTTTTCTAGATGTTGAGCTTTAAGCCAAATTTTTCACTCTCCTTTTTCACTTTCATCAAGAGGCTCTTTAGTTCTTCTTCACCTTCTGCTAAAAGGGTGGCGTCTTCTGCATGTCTGCTGTTGCTGCTAAGTCGCTTCACTCTTGTCCGACTGTGTGCGACCCCACCAGGCTCTGCTGTCCCTGGGATTCTCCAGGCAAGAACACTGGAGTGGGTTACCATTTCCTTCTCCAATGCATGAAAGTGAAAAGTGAAAGTGAGTCGGTCAGTCTTGTCTGACTCTTTGTGACCCCATGGACTGCAGCCTACCAGGCTCCTCCGTCCATGGGATTTTCCAGGCAAGAGTTCTGGAGTGGGTTGCTATTGCCTTCTCCACTGCATATCTGAGGTTATTGATATTTCTTCTGGCAATCTTGATTCCAGCTTGTGCTTCATCCAGCCCACTGTTTCTCATGATGTACTCTGCTTATAAGTTAAATAAGCAAGGTGACAATATGCAGCCTTGATGTACTCCTTTTCCTATTGGAACCAGTCTGTTGTTCCATGTCCAGTTCTAACTGTTGCTTCCTGACCTGCATACAGCTATCTCAAGAGGCGGGTCAGGCGGTCTGGTATTCCCATATCTTTTAGAATTTTCCACAGTTTATTGAGATTCACACAGCCAAAGGCATTGGCATAGTCAATAAAGCAGAAATAGATGTTTTTCTGGAACTCTCTTGTTTTTTGATCATCCAACGGATGTTGGCAATTTGATCTCTGGTTCCTCTGCCTTTTCTAAAACCAGCTTGAACATCCGGAAGTTCATGGTTCACATATTGTTGAAGCCTGGCTTGGAGAATTTTGAGCATTACTTTACTAGCGTGTGAGATGAGCGCAATTGTGCAGTAATTTGAGGATTCTTTGGGATTGTCTTTCTTAGGGATTGGAATGAAAACTGACCTTTTCCAATCCTGTGGCCACTGCTGAGTTTTCCAAATTTACTGGCATCTTGAGTGCAGCATTTTCACTGCAACATCTTTTAGGATTTGAAAGAGCTCCACTGGAATTTCATCACCTCCACTAACTTTGTTCATGGTGATGCTTCCTAAGGCGCACTTGACTTCACATTCCAGGATGTCTGGCTCTAGGTGAGTGATCACACCATGGTGATTATCTTGGTCATGAAGATCTTTTTTGTACAGTTCTTCTGTGTATTCTTGCCACCTCTTCTTAATATCTTCTGCTTCTGTTAGGTTCATACCATTTCTGTCCTTGGCAGTTTCAAATAGCCCATTATGGAAATGTCACCACCAACTTTTTCTTGTCCTTGTCATTTTACCACATTTTTAGATTGCAATTTTTAAAAGATCCTAAAGATAAGGATTTAAAAATAATTTGACTATATGTTAAAGAAAAAGTATTTCTAGCTTTATTTTTGCTATAGTTTCATGATATGAATCTGTGAAAAGTGTCTTGTTTCATTCATTCTGTAAGAAGTCAGGTGTATTCTAGCTTGCTATTTGTGTCATTAACATCAGGAAGCCTTATAATTGATTAATATTTAGTTGTTCTTGTTTGAAGAATTAAAGAAGCGATGTCATTTTGACCATATATTTTTTATTTTTAAAAATTGAATAAATTTATATGTTAATTTTGTAAAGGGTTTGAAATCACATCGGCTGTGAGGAGATATCCCACATCAAGGTCAGAGAAACCCCAGTAAGATGGTAGGCGCTGGAGCGGCTGAAGAATTGATGAAGCTGTGCACTGAAGAATTGATGCTTTTGAACTGTGGTGTTGGAGAAGACTCTTGAGAGTCCCTTGGACAGCAAGGAGATCCAACCAGTCCATCCTCAAGGAAATCAGTCCCGAATATTCATTGGAAGGACTGGTGCTGAAGCAGAAACTCCAATAGTTTGACCACCTGATGTGAAGAGCTGACTCATTTGAAAAGACCCTAATGCTGGGAAAGATTGAAGGCAGAAGGGGATGACAGAGGATGAGATGGTTGGATGGTATCACTGACTCAGTGGACATGAGTTTGAGTAAGCTCTTGGAGTTGGTGATGGACAGAGAGGCCCAGCACGCTACAGTCCATGGGGTTGCAAAGAGTTGGAAATAACTGAGGGACTGAACTGAACTGAAATCATATGAAGGGAGGGGCATAAACATCTTAATGGAAATAACATTTTAATTTATTATTTATTAATAAATAAATCATATTTACATTTGTTAATTATACATGCATTTATTAATTTAATTATTATACTGTTGAGGAAAGAATATTAATGGCATTGAAAAATCACAACACTTGTTATTATATTGACCACAACTATATCTAGCATTAATGTGCCAGAAACTGTTCAAAACAGTTTTTATGTGTTATCTCAGTTAATCTTCATGACCATCTCATGAGATAGGTTTCATAATCTTCTATTTTACAGAATACGAAATTGAGATTTGATTAGGTTTGCTGTCTTAAGTCTTAAAACTAGCCAATCATTAGAAACAAGAAGTCCAACTGCAAAGTCTCTAGTCTTTTTATGACTCCTTCTGCTTCCAGGATACTGATTTCTTTCTCCAAGTTTTGAGCCTTTTGTGTCCATATCTTATTTATTTGCAATATTGCAGGAGAGTGCCAAGAATTTGGGCTCTGGACTCGTATAGATTTGACTTCTAATTCTTACACTACCCTCTTAATTGCTGTGTCATTTGGTGGAATTACAAATTCCCCAAGTCTTATATCTTTAAATTCTCTGGGGTTTCTTTCTTCATCCATAAGTAAAAACAGTAATGTCAATCATGTGTTTATTGCAAGGATGAAGTGAAATAATGTATAGTGACCTCATAGTATAATGTCTGGAACCTAAATATTATTGAAAGAGAGTCATTATCATTTTAAATAATGTTTTAAATACTAATCCAAAGCCTTGTAATTTTCTAAAGTGTTAGTAGTAGTAGTGCTCATGCTCAGTAGTGTCTGACTCTAGGCAACCACATGGACTGTAGCTACCAGCCTCCTCTGTCCATGGAATTTTCCAGGCAAGAATACAGCAATGGGTTGCCATTTCCTCCTCCTGGGGATCTTCCTGACCCAGGGATTGAAGCCCAGTCTCTGGTGTTTCTTGCATTGGCAGGTGGATTCTTTTCCGACTGAGCCACTTGGGAAGACCTTCTAAAGATTCCTCACTTAATTTGAGTTCTCAGGTACATTTTAATGACTTTTTCATTCTCTAATATGAAGCCATAATACTGGACCCAAAATATGTAGGGAAGTTGGGCAAGCTGGACAGAGATAACAGAGTTGTAGGGATAATTTAATCTTTGCTGGCCGGGTATTATGAGGTGATTTTTGTGTCCCTATAAAGTTTATGGACACACTACTACTAAGCTGAAATCCTAACCTTATGTTAGAATTATTTGAAAATAGAGTGGTTGCAGATGCAATTATGTAAGATGAGTTCATTAGAGTAGACTGACTCTAATATAATATGTCTGGTGTCTTCATAAAAAAGAAATTTGTCATGTTTTCATTATTTGTCTCTATGTATTTTTTGATTTCCTCTTTGATTTCACCATAAAAAAGAATTAAATAATGCCTTTTGCAGCAACATGGATAGATGGACCTAGAGATTATCATACCAAGTGAAGTAAGTCAGAGAAAAACAAATATCATATGATATCAAATATATGCACAATATAAAAAAAAGATACAAATGAAATCATTTACCAAACAGAAACATACTCATAGACTTCAAAAACAAAGTTATGGTTGCCAGAAGGGAAACGTAGGGGTAAGGATAAATTATGAATTTGAGATGAACATATACACAATTCTATATATAAAAAAAGTAATCAACAAGGACCTACTGTATAGCCCAGAGAACTCTACCCAATATTCTCTAATTACATATGGAAAAAGAATCTGAAAAAGAGTGGATATATGTATATGTATAAGTGAATCATTTTGTTGTACATCTGAAACTAACTCAATATTGCAAATCAACTATATTCCAAAGCAAAATAAAAATTAAATTTAAAAAGAAATTTCTCTTTAAAAAAGGGGAAATTGGACCACAAGAATGTCATGCAAGAGATACAGAGAGAAGATGGCCATCTGCAAACTAAGGAGAGAGATCTGGAACAGATCTTTACGTCACAGTTCTCAGGAGGGACCAACTCTGCTGACTGCTTGATTTTGGGATAAAAACTACAATGAATTTCTGTTGTCTGAGGCAGTGTGTGGGACTTCATTATTGCAGCCTTAGCAAACTAATATACCCAGAATCCACTCTTTCTTTATGCATGTCTTCTGGGAGTAACCTCTTTCTCACCATCAATTTATGTGATTCAGATGAGGCTGGCTCTATCCTAGCCTTATCCATGGATTCATGAACCTAGATTGGCTTATTATGGAAGCCCAAAGCTTTGGTCAGTGCTTGTGATACAGAGAAACAGTGTCAGAGTTCATTTTTGGGGGCTCCAAAATCACTGCAGATGGTGATTGCAGCCATGAAATTAAAAAACACTTACTCCTTGGAAGGAAAGTTATGACCAACCTAGATAGCATATTCAAAAACAGAGACATTACTTTGCCAACAAAGGTCCGTCTAGTCAAGGCTATGGTTTTTCCAGTAGTTATATATGGATGTGAGAGTTGGACTGTGAAGAAAGCTGAGTGCCGAAGAATTGATGCTTTTGAATTGTGGTGTTGGAGAAGACTCATGCGAGTCCCTTGGACTGCAAGGAGGTCCAACCAGTCCATCCTAAAGGAGATCAGTCCTGGGTGTTCTTTGGAAGGAATGATGCTAAAGCTGAAACTCCAGTACTTTAGCCACCTCATGCGAGGAGTTGACTCTTTGGAAAAGACCCTGATGCTGGGAGGGATTGGGGGCAGGAGGATGACAGAGGATGAGATGGCTGGATGGCATCACCGACTCGATGGACATGAGTTTGGGTAAACTCTGGGAGTTGGTGATGGACAGGGAGGCCTGGCATGCTGTGATTCACGGGGTCGCAAAGAGTCAGACATGACTGAGCGACTGAACTGAACTGAACTGTGATACAGAAATTGACACATAACACAAATGAGACATAATCCAAGACATTTGTGGGGAACTACTATAAAAAATCCATTTTGTGTTGCTACAGCTCATAGGTCAGATCACTGTGTCTATAAAGAGTCATATTTTTAAAAATTAGGTTTGTGAGTCATTTGGTCTCTACTGTAACTACTCACTCTGCCTTTGTAGTGCAAAAGCAGCCTTAACCAATATATAAACCAATAAGTCTGGCAGTGTTCCTGTAAGCTCTATGTAAAAACAGGTGTCAGAAGAGATTTGGCCCATGGGCTGTAGTTTGCCGACCTCTGCCACAGATAATAAAATATTAGTCTAAAACATCTTGGTGTTACCATAAAAAGATCATGTTGTAACAGAAATCTAACACAGGGAAAAATAAAGGTGAGAGATACAAAAAGACAGATTCCTAAATATATTGTGACACAGTGAAACAAGAATGTAGACATTGAGTTTCGTGACCTGAACGATTTTCTCTTTTATTTAAATCAGTCTGAGCTGGGTGGGAATATCTTTCCATAGAAGGTGTTCTAACAGATTAAACTTCCCACATAGTGTTGATGCATAAGGAGCACCCAATGTTAGCCTTCTCTCCCAACTGATAGCAACTTGTGGATTTTTAAGATAGTATTTTTTTTTAAGGAATAGAGTATATTCAGGATGAAAATACTACAGATGAACAAAGTGAATGAAACATGTGAAAATGGCCATATGACTTCATACTTTCCACTCTCTCCCTTCTGGATTGCCCAGAATGACTCCCTTTCTGATAATAGCCATACAACTTCATACTTTCCACCTGGACCATAACTGATTCTATTTCCTGAGTCAAAAGCAAGGATTAATAAAGAAATTAAGTTTCTTAGTTTTGTACTCTTGATTTTCCTTAGAAAGATATCAGTTTATCAATGTTCCACTCCTTATGGCTGAAGAGTTCTTAAAGATGGAGTGGGGTCTGCCGATAGACTGTAACATTGATCTTTGCAGGGGAGAATAAATATATGGAGAACAGAGTAACTAGGATGGGGGGTAATTTGAAAACACAGATACAGGATCCAACACATCAGATACAGGATCTAACACATCAGATACAGGATAGAACACACTGGATACTGAAAATTAAAAAGGCCAGTTTCTCTTGGGTAAACAAGAATGTACTTTTAATGACAACAAAACCTTTTTAATGCCTAACAGACCTAGTTTACATATGGTGACACTCAAGGATGAGTGATCTCCATTGCAAATAGAGAACCAATGGACCCTTGAGATAGCTCCAACATATGTCTTTGTTATTGAAGAAGGAAATGTGCTAGTGACGAATTGAAAAATGTATTTATTTCCATTTTTTAGTTTTGGGTGTACTTTACCTTTTGTTTAACTCTTTTTATTATTTCACTTTTATGGAATTTTGATTAGAATAGCCATATTTGATTGCAATATAAGAATTTTTTCAGGATGACCTACTAATTAATCACATTCATTAATTCATTTATTCAGTCTTGTATGAATATAAAAATACTTATGAAATTCTCATTAAATGTACAATATTTTTTCTATTAGAGTTTTACATGCATTCTTAGTTCCTGGAATAATACCTTTATTGCTAGGAACAATGCAATTGAATACATGTTTAATAAAACCTTTTGGATGTACAAAGAAGTTAATCGATTTTTCTGAATATATGATATAAACTTCCTATCTAGCTGAAGAGAGAAACCCTACATACTTGAGGAAGCTACATGATTACAGAGATGAATCTCTGGTCAATAATTAATTGCGATAATAAATTATAATAACAAAGAAACTGAAGAAATGGTGGATAGTTATAGAGTAGGATAAAGAGTTCAGAATGAGTAGTGGTTGAACTAGATTCTGAGCAATGAATGATTAGAATTTATTAGAAACAAAAGATAAAGAAAGATATACCAGGTGAGAGAGTTGACATGAGCAGATGAAGAATCAGAAAAAATGATGTCAATTTTGGGGTTTAGAAATGGGGTGACCAATCTTGGTGTGGGAAGGGAGGTGTTAGTATTGGTAGGGTGGTGTCTGATAAGATTCCATGTAAAGGTGAGGTTGCTGGAGAGGTCGTGGCCTGTAAAGATTTACTTTCTGGCTGATGAGAAACTACTAGTCTAAGCCCCCTTGCAGCAGGCTCTGCATAAGAAAGAATTAGAAAAATGGCAAATTAGGAAAAGACACACCTCTAGTGACTTGAATCTCTTGGATGCACTGTTGGCAGAAGTGTCCAGGCTGTATTTTACCTTTCTCCTCACCCTGGCAACTACCTTTGCACAGTGCATTGAGAACAATGGTCTGCTTACAATTCCTCTTTGTATCCCCAGGGCCTAGAGAATTGATGAATATTTAAAAAGTAAATACTTGTTTTAAATAATTAATCAATAAAGTATGTATTGCATGCTTTCTATATACAGCTTTATGACAACCACCAGGAAAGAGGAGGCAAAGGCATTTATTTTCAGATCATATTCTTGTTATATAGACTACATGCTGTATCACTGGGAGAGGTTATTCAAATTGCCTAAGTCCAGTTAACAGTCTATGGATATTATTGCTGTGTTGAAATCTTAGACAAAATAGCATAGGGGTCAAGAACATTGATTTGGAGCTAGATGGAGTTTGAATTTAGGCTCTGATGTTATGTTAATATGTCATTGGTGAACCTATTAGCCTTTCTGGGCTTTATCATTTCCAGACCATATAAGAAAATGAAGTCTGCTTGGATTTTATGTCCTTTGTATTTAATTTTTAAAATAAATAAAACCAAAGACTCTATTCAAATGAAAGTCTAACATACACACACACACACACACACACACACACACATACATATGTAAAAAAAAAAAGCTGCCTTTACTTCTCCTAAGTCCAGGGGATAGTAGTGTGTTTGAGAAGTAAGGAAATTAAGATAATACCTATTTCCTCAATGCCACTTTGATATTCTCTAATTTGAAACTTTGGTATCATCTAAGATTTTTCTTACTCAATTGTTTCTCTTTCCTCTAAGATTAGGAAGATTAATTTTTCTATGGGAAATCTTTAATTTATTTTAAAATGCTAATAAATAGAAATATTGTTAAGTACATCTTTATCTTCCAAGAATATCATATTTTATCATTTTATAACAAGGATGGAACAGAAGAATATGGATTTGGAGTTCCAATCTCTTCTGGAAGTATAGACACCTAGAGAAACATAAGACACTGAAATACAGAAACAGAACTTTCTTCTTACTGTGATTCTGGATTCCAAGTAGCAGGTAGCAACAACTTTTCAACTGTGATTTATACGATCAAAGACACGTGTGAGTTTTACAGTACGCCTGTTCCTATTAGCAGCAGCAGCAGCTCCTATTAGATAATGCTGAATTCCTGGGGATGGGCACCATAGATACATCTCTTTCTCACTAAAATAAGCCTATGCAGATAAAACATGAGGGAGAGAACATTTCATATGTGGGTGACTGTTAACTGGCTCAAAGTTTTAAAGTATATTAAACTTTGAATTTTGGCATTTTAATATTAAGAAACAATTACTTGCATATGCCTTATACAGTGCCAAACTAGACTATTGAAGAGTTCTGAGCTATTTTATTTGTGCACAAATGACAGAGCTGCATAGGCAAATGGGAAAAAAAAATGCTACAAAGGTTGAAACGTCTTAAGCGATGGGAACCTATAAGTTCAGTTCAGCCGCTCAGTCACGTCCAGCGCTTTGCCACCCCATGAATCGCAGCACGCCAGGCCTCCCTGTCCATCACCAACTCCCGGAGTTCACTCAGACTCATATCCATCGAGTCAGTGATGCCATCCAGCCATCTCATTCTCTGTCGTCCCCTTCTCCTCCTGCCCCCAATCCCTCCCAGCATCAGAGTCTTTTCCAATGAGTCAACTCTTCACATCAGGTGGCCAAAGTATTGGAGTTTCAGCTTTAGCATTAGTCCTTCCAATGAACACCCAGGACTGATCTCCTTTAGGATGGACTGGTTGGACCTCCTTGCAGTCCAAGGGACTCTCAAGAGTCTTCTTCAACACCACAGTTCAAAAGCATCATTTCTTCAGTGCTCAGCTTTCTTCACAGTCCAACTCTCACATCCATACATGACCACTGGAAAAACCATAGCCTTGACTAGATGGACTTTTGTTGGCAAAGTAATGTCTCTGCTTTTTAATATGCTATCTAGGTTTGTCATAACTTTCCTTCCAAGGAGTAAGTGTCTTTTAATTTCATGGCTGCAATCACCATCTGCAATGATTTTGGAGCTCCAAAAAACAAAGTCTGACACTGTTTCCACTGTTTCCCCATCTATTTCCCATGAAGTGATGGGACCAGATGCCATGATCTTAGTTTTCTGACTGCTGAGTTTTAAGCCAACTTTTTCACTTTCATCAAGAGGCTCCTTTAGTTCCTCTTCACTTTATGCCATAACGGTTGTGTCATCTGCATATCTGAGGTGAATGATATTTCTCCTGGCAATTTTGATTCCAGCTTGTGCTTCATCCAGCCCAGCGTTTCTCATGATGTACTCTACATATAAGTTAAATAAGCAGGGTGACAATATACAGCCTTGGCGTACTTCTTTCCCAATTTGGAACCAATCTGTTGTTCCATGTCCAGTTCTAACTGTTGCTTCCTGACCTGCATATATGTTTCTCAAAAGGCAGGTCAGGTGGTCTGGTATTCCCATCTTTCAGAATTGTCCACAGTTTATTGTGATCCACACAGTCAAAAGCTTTGGCATAGTCAATAAAACAGAAATGGATGCTTTTCTGGAACTCTCTTGCTTTTTCAAAAAGAAGCAAAAAGCAAAGGAGAAAAGGAAAGATATGAGCATCTGAATGCAGAGTTCAAAAGAATAGCAAAGAGAGATAAGAAAGCCTTCCTCAGTGATCAATGCAGAGAAATAGAGGAAAACAACAGAATGGGAAAGACTAGAGATCTCTTCAAGAAAATTAGAGATACCAAGGGAACATTTCATGCAAAGATGGGCTCAATAAAGCACAGAAATGGTATGGACCTAACAGAAGCAGAAGATATTAAGAAGAGGTGGCAAGAATACACAGGAGAACTGTACAAAAAAGATCTTCATGACCCAGATAACCACAATGGTGTGATCACTCACCTAGAGCCAGACATCCTGGAATGTGAAGTCAAGTGGGCCTTAGAAAGCATCACTATGAACAAAGCTAGTGAAGGTGATGGAATTCCAGTTGAGCTCTTTCAAATCCTGAAAGATGATGCTGTGAAAGTGCTGCACTCAATAAGCCAGCAAATTTGGAAAACTCAGCAGTGGCCACAGTACTGGAAAAGGTCAGTTTTCATTCCAATCCCAAAGAAAGGCAAAGGCAAAGGCAAAGTTTAACTACCGCACAATTGCACTCATCTCACACGCTAGTAAAATAATGCTCAAAATTCTCCAAGCCAGGCTTCAGCAATATATGAACCATGAACTTCCAGATGTTCAAGCTGGTTTTAGAAAAGGCAGAGGAACCAGAGATCAAATTGCCAACGTCCACTGGATCATCAAAAAAGCAAGAGAGTTCCAGAAAAACATCTATTTCTGCTTTATTGACTATGGGAACCTATAGTTTTACTTAATTTTTGGACAACTGTTGAGCAGTGATATCTTATGGTGAAAGGTGTCGGATTTGTGATCTCAGAAGAAGATTTAGCTTCAGGACCAGAGACAAAGCTTGATCACTCAAGATCTTTCATGTAGCAGAGTTTTATTAAAGTGAAAAAGGGACAGAGAAAGCTTCTGACACAGACATCAGAAGGGGGACAGAGAGTTCCCCCCTTGCTAGTTTTAGCAAGGGAGCTATATACTTTTTTAATTGATTATTACAATAAGTCAAAGGAATCAAGGTTGTAAAGATCTCACTAGACCTACTCTCACAATTTACATTTAAAAATGACAGGATGCTTCCCTGGTGGCTCTGAGGGTAAAGCATCTGCCTGTGATGCGGAAGACCCAGGTTCAATCCCTGGGTCGGGAAGATCTCCTGGAGAAGGAAATGGCAATCCACTCCAGTATTCTTGCCTCGAAAATCCCATGGACTGAGAAGCCTGGTAGGCTACAGTCCATGGGGTCCCAAAGAGTCAGACACGACTGGGCAACTTCACTTTTAAGATAACAGGATTAGTCAGAAGGTTTTCAAGGAGAAACTGTCCTCAAGCAGGATACTTTGTTGTTATATAATCCTTAGCATAGAGTTTAAGCTGAGTTGTTTTGTTGTGTAATCATCAGCTCTGGATTTAAAGAAAAAAAACGTTTTATGTGACTAAGACCAAGGAATGTAGAAAAAAGAAAAGCGTTTGTCCTTTCCTCCTCTTTGAGAATTCCAGACCCCTATCTCCTCCTTGAGAGCCCCAGACCCCTTTCTCCTCCTGGGGGACCCCGGACTTCTTATCAACCTGCCTAGGAATTGAATCTTCCAGTGGGTAAATGCAGAACTACACTGACTAAGACAGGGAATCCACCAGGGAATATGTCCATTTAAAACTCTCCTGAGAATCTTGGTTTCCACTGACAAATCCCATGGGACACCAGATCTCTATAAAATACAGCCTGAAAACTACTGTGCTAGAGGAAAGATGGACAGGATTTCTAAACACAGAGATGCTTGGGTTGAAATCCATGGTCAATCACGTTCTAACCACATTCTCAGTTAGATTTATGAGCTTTTACTTTTTTATCACATAGTGGGAAAAACTAGCCCTTTTTGTTAGGTCAATGAGGGAATTCAAAATGATCTTCATGCAGTATAAAATTATTTTGAAAGATTTATATCTATTTTCTTCTCTGTGATGTTCCACCCTCTGCTTTCACACAGGCTCTTTCTTTTTAGGTCTTTGTAATATTTACAGGGCAGAAAGCAGAAGTTGTTCAAAGTTAGTAATGTTGCTTCCCACTTTTTGCAAAAAAAACAAAAGAAAAAGAAAAATTTCTGCTGTGCTAAAGTTGGGGAAGGAAACAGTTATGTAGACCAGAG
The DNA here is from genome assembly GCF_019923935.1 of Bubalus bubalis. NCBI lineage: Eukaryota > Metazoa > Chordata > Mammalia > Artiodactyla > Bovidae > Bubalus > Bubalus bubalis. Next base: position 77,893,752 of record NC_059163.1, read on the forward strand.
AAATATGGGAAGAGAAATTCCCAGTGGGTGGGAGAAGGTTAGTAAGAAGGACCCCAATGAGGTATAGCAATACCTTTAAATCACCCTGATCTGAGAACCTGTGCTGTTTCAAAGAGTCTCATAACTGTGCTTTGCTGAAACTAAGGAATCATGAGCTATGAGACAGAGATGTCATAATAGAAAAATGGGTGGTCAAAGAACCTTTAGCAGAAAGACTTCCTAACCCTTTAGGTGTGCATCAGAACCTGAGATCTTGGTCAAACTTGAGGTGGACAGGAATCCCAGTTATAACTCTTACTAAGAATTTAGTCAACTACCTATGCTAGGCTCAAATCATTTAAACTGAATAATATAAAATAAAGAAATGCAATATGTCTGGTTCAGTTAAGCTTATAAACTGAGATTGGTAACCAATATATACTTAAAACTCTTAGCTCAATGTCAAATTCATAGGCGGCATTAAAAATGCTCATCAATTTAAGCAAGGTTGTAAAATGTTGACACTAAGACAAAAGTTATTTCACTATAATTCTTAACACATTTTTTGAACAAAACTGTGATCAATAAATACAATAAAATTAATAAAGTTGCAAAAGAAACATGCTTATTTACCTGCCAGTTTTTTGATTATGGCAGACATTTATATCAAATATAAAGCCTTGTACATTTACATCCTTCACATTTTTTCAATGAATAGACAGATGCTGGATAGTTGAAAGGTTTTGCTCATTTATTTAAAAAATGCTGACTGATCATGTACAATGTGCCAAGCACTATACCAGGCATTAACAACCACAATATTGGAAAAGACAATTTGCAGCTGGCCTTCATGAAACCTACATTTCAATGGGAGAATTAATTAGTGAGGAATCTGTTCAGCTACTAGTAGCAGGGGCTTGACTAAATTCACAAGGGTTTGTTACTTCACACAAAAACAAAGGTTTAGGTAAACCAGAACTCACTTATATGGCTCTTTGATGCCATCTGCTTCTTCAGAGCACATGGCTTCTGTCCTCAAAATCACCTTATAATTCCTCATTGTTGTTTGAGCTCTGGCTAGCATGTCCATATTCCAGGGATATCAAAAGAGTAGAAGAAAAATAAGGACTCATTTTTGTGCAGAATCCGTTTTTTTGTTGTTTGTTTTTAAGCAAGTTTACCAGAAATCCAGCACCACATTTTGCTTACATCTAATTGGCCAGGACTTGGTCATGGCCATAATTTGCTGCAAAACACACTGAAAATGGCCATGTAACAGGAGTGATGCATCTACAAACCAAGGAATGCAAAGAATTGCTGGCAAACACAAGAAGCTAAAAGAGGAAAGGAACAATTCTCTACACCTAGAGTCATCATAGAAAGCACAATCTGTGCACATTTTTATTTCAGAGTTCTTGCCTCTAGAATTGTGAGACATTGCTTTAAGCCACCCTGTGTGTGGTATTTTGTTATGGCAGCAATAGGAAACTGGTATAGAGAGTTATTTAACTTCTACCTGACTTCATCTCTTTAATTGAGGAATAGAAATGTTTTCATCTTGAAAGCTGGCTCTAACATCCCTAATTAAAAAAAAATGTATTAAATACTCTGGTTCAGTGGTTAAACTGATAAGCTTTAATGTAAGGCAAATCTTCATAAATTGTGGGAAAGGTTACATTTTCTCCAATATTTTGCATTTGCACCTCCACATGACTGCCTTGGAGGAGTCAGCCCATGGTTTTCTGGAATTTGGCATTAATTCCTGACTCTTGAGAGCCTACCAGCTGCTGCCATCTTTCATCCAACCCTCATCAAAACATTGAGGGAAGACAAAATTGTTTAGAGAAGCAATCCACACTGGAACTCAAGTGAATTACTCATTTTGTAAAACTTGAGACAACATCTTCAGAACTGGGTCCAGAATTCCCATTTTCTGAGTTCCAGCTCTGGGCTTTTTAATTCCTTGTACTGATTCTCTTATGTGGGGTTTTCTAATGAGTAATTTATCTCATTCACTTAGACATTTACTGCCTTCCAAGGTTTCCAGAATGCAGTTAACTAGAGATGGGATTGTTCCGTTCGGTTCACTTCAGTCACTCAGTCGTGTCTGACTCTTTGTGACCCCACAGACTGCAACAGGCCAGGCCTCCTTGTCCATCACTAGCTCCCGGAGTTTACTCAAACTCATGTACATTGAGTCGGTGATGGCATCCAACCATCTCATCCTCTGTCATCCCCTTCTCCTCCCGCCTACAATCTTTCCCAGCATCAGGGTCTTTTCCAATGAGTCAGTTCTTCGCATCAGGTGGCCACAGTATTGGAGTTTCAGCTTTAGCATCAGTCCTTCCAATGAATATTCAGGACTGATTTCCTTTAGGATTGACTGGTTGGATCTCCTTGCTGTCCAAGGGACTCTCAAGAGCCTTCTTCAATGCCACAGTTCAAAAGCATCAATTCTTTAGCACTCAGCTTTCTTTATAGTCCAACTCTCACATCCACACATGACTATTGAAAAAACCATAGCTTTGACTAGATGGACCTTTGTTGGTAAAGTAATGTCTCTACTCTTCAATATGCTGTCTAGGTTGGTCGTAGTTTTTCTTCCAAGGAACAAGCGACTTTTAATTTCATGGCTGCTGTCATCATCTGCAGTGATTTTGGAGCCCCCCAAAATAAAGTCTCTCACTGTTTCCATTGTTACCCCATCTATTTGCCATGAAGTGATGGGGCCAGATGTCATGATCTTAGTTTTCTGAATGTTGAGTTTTAAGCCACCTTTTTCACTCACCTCTTTTACTTTCATCAAAAGGCTCTTTAGTTCTTTGCTTTCTGCCATAAAGTTGGTGTCATCTGAATATCTGAGGTTATTGATATTTCTCCCAGCAACCTTGATTCCAGCTTGTGCTTCATCCAGCCCAGCATTTCTCATGATGTACTCTGCATACAAGTTAAATAAGCAGGGTGACAATATACAGTCTTAACGTATTCCTTTCCCAATTTGGATTCAGTCTGTTTTTCCATGTCCAGTTCTAACTGTTGCTTCCTGACCTGCATACAGGTTTCTCAAGAGGCAGATCAGGTGATCTGGTATTCCCATCTCTTTAACTGCCTTCCAAGGTTTCCAGAATGCAGCTAACTAGAGATGGGATTGAGTTACTGATTATATCTAACTAACGTGTAGAACTGGGAAAGGTTATTTATTCATCTCAATCTACATTCTCTCCTAAGTTAAAGTTTGGTTTTTGGGGGGAGATTCTCCAAATTTATTCTGTTTCCAAAGGATTACAAATAAGGAAGATAACTGAAAAGGAAATATGGAATCATATTAGCAGATATGTAATCTGTTCATGACACTCTTGAGATTAAGCTAATCTTAATAACAGAATAATCTTAATCTTAATAAACTGATTAAACTAATCTTAATAACAGTTGTTGATCTTTGTTTAACATGACATATAGGCAATAAATGATTTGAATTTTAACTTTTCAGCCTAATTTTCCTATTATTTCCTATGTGCTGTGTGTGTGCTGAATGGCACTCGACCCTACGACCCTTTGGACTGTAGTCTGCCAGGTTCCTCTGTCCATGGGATTTTTCAGGCAAGAATACTGGAGTGGGTTGCTATTTTCTCCTCCACAGGATCTTCCCAATCCAGGGATCAAATCCATATCTCCTCCATTGCAGGCAGTTTCTTTACCTGCTGAGCCACTGGGGAAGCCACAAAGGCATCCTTAATTCTGTCTATGTAAAACTACTTGCATTCCCCAAATGTGCCATTCCCTTGTACTTCCCTGTGCCTTGAACATATTATCCCTCCTGCTTGAAATTTCTTTTTTTTTGCTTCATTTGCTTAATCAAATTCTACTAACTTTGAAAGATACAACCCCAAAACTTATTATTATGTCAAGCATTTTCTATTTAATTCAAATAGAGGTCACTTCAGTTATTTCCAACACTTATCCCTATAATAACATTTCCCATGCTATATTAAAATAATTTTAATATAGCTTTTATCCTCCTTAATTGTAAGATCATTGAAGGCAGAGTTCATGTCTCATTTAATTGTGTGATTCCCAAGTGTTTAGGCCAATACATAGAACAGGGTAAAGTGTTAGTCACTCAGTCATATTCGACTCTTGGTGACACCATGGACCATAGCCTGCCAGGCTCCTCTGTCCATGTAGTTCTCCAGGCAAAAATACTGGAGTGGGTTGCCATTCCCTTCTCTAGGGGACCTTCCTGACCCAGGTATCAAATATGGGTCTCCTGCATTGCAGACAGATTTTTTACAGTCTGAGCCACCAGGGATTAAACAAGGATTTCCCAAATATATGTTGAATTAACAGCATATGGATGGAGTACAGACAGAGCCAGATAAACTGAAGGAGATCACAGTTAAGATCAAACAATGTTGTCTCTTGTCTTCAGGTCTAAGGTATAGTCTCTCCTCCTCTCTCTCTTGGAACTCCAGTTCCAACATTTGACAGAGCACATTTAGAATGGAACAGGTTTTAGAAAGTACTTGCTGCCAAAGATTCCTCTATTGTCCAGGGGTTTCTGACACTTGATGATTATAGAGAATTTCTTCTGGTGATGAAATGACGAAATCTGTGCCAAAACATTTTTGAGGGGATACGCTAGAGAGAGAGCATAAAAGAAGGAATACTTCAAGGGTAGTTGAGGTTTATTTTGCATGATTTCCTGTTAGGAATGCAGAGGAAGAGAGGGGTGGGTAACCATTCACAGAGAGGAGTGAACATTAAAAAATATAAGCTCACTCCCAGCAATTGTACTAAATCAAGCCTCAAGGTAAGTTCACAGAAATCTTGTTTCATTAGAAATGAGTTGGGAATCTCATTTGTGGTTTCTGCGATTTTATGACCACAAAATAACAATTTAAAACCTGTGGAATTGATCTCAGTATGTTTTGGCTACATTGAACCAGATGCATTCATTTATTCATGGCAAGAAAAATTTATTGAGCATTCTACCTTGTGTTTGGCATTAGAAATGCATCGATTGTTGTATAGTCTTTAAGTTGTGTCTGACTTTTTTGCTATCCCCTGGACTGTAGCCTACCTGGCTCTTCTGTCCATGGGATTTCACAGGTAAGAATACTGAAGTAGGGTTGCCATTTCCTTCTGCATAGAAATGCGTAAATGAAGGGAAAAAATATACTCTCAACTTTCTTACAGTTTACTTGGGAGAACCGTCATAGTCACTCACATACACATAACACAACCCAAGGGTCCGCTTTTCTCCATGTTCTCACTATTGCTTGCTATTTGTAGTCTTTCTAAATAGGCATTCTAACAAGTGTGACCTGATAACTCACTGTGGCTTGATTTGTGTTTCCCTGATTCTTAATGATGTAGAGTATCTTTTCATGTACATACATGTTGACCATCTGTAAGTCTTCTTGGGAAAAATGTCTATTGCGATCTTCTTCATATTTTTTCAAACTAATTGCTTAGTTTTTTCCTATTGAGTTATATGAATTCTTTGAATATTTTGGATATTAGCTCTTTAGCAGATATATTGTTTCCAAATAATTTCTTCTGATAAATAGAATACCATTAGAAGGCAAGTAACTTTATTTTTTGCAGATATACAATATATATTATTTCTTATTTTAAAAAGTATCTTTACAGTCATAGACATCACAAACAAAAATATGGCTATATTCATTTCCCGCTATTTATAATAGTTTCTGTGAGAAAAATTTTAATTCTAATTTACTTTATTTACAATAGTGTATATAGTATCAGTTCAGTTCAGTTCAGTCACTCAGTTGTGTCCGACTCTTTGCGACCCCATGGACTGCAGCACACCAGGCTTCCCTGTCCATCACCATCTCCTGGAGCTTACTCAAACTCATGTCCATTGAGTTGGTGATGCCATCCAGCCATCTCATCCTCTGTTGTCCCCTTCTCCTCCTGCCTTCAATCTTTTCCAGCATCAGAGTCTTTTCAAATGAGCCAGTTCTTCACATCTTTGGTGGCCAAAGTACTGGAATTTGTGCTTCAGCATCACTCCTTCCAATGCATATTCAGGACTGATTTCCTTTAGGATCGACTGGTTGGATATCCTTGCAGTCCAAGAGACTCTCAAGAGTCTTCTCCAACACCACAGTTCAAAAGCATCAATTCTTCAGTACTCAGTTTTCTTTATAGTCCAACACTCACATCCATACATGACTACTGGGAAAACCATAGCCTTGACTAGACGGACCTTTGTTGGCAAAGCAATGTCTCTGCTTTTCAATATGCTGTTTAGGTTGGTCATAAATTTTCTTCCAAGGAGCAAGAGTATTTTAATTTCATTGCTGCAGTCACCATCTGCAGTGATTTTGGAGCCTAGAAAAATAAAGTCTCTCATTGTTTCCTCATCTATTTGCCATGAAGTGATGGGGCCAGATGTAATGATCTTAGTTTTCTGAATGCTGAGTTTTAAGCCATCTTTTTCACTCTCCTCTTTCACTTTCATCACGAGGTTCTTTAGTTTTTCTTGTTTTCTGCCATAAGGGTGGTGTCATCTGCATATCTGAGGTTATTGATATTTCTCCCGGCAATCTTGATTCCAGCTTGTGTTTCATCTGGCCCAGCATTTCTCATGATGTACTCTGCACATAAGTTAAACAAGCAGGGTGACAATATTCAGCTTTGATGTACTCCTTTTCCTATTTGGGACCAGTCTGTTGTTCCATGTCCAGTTCTAATTGTTGCTTCCTGACCTGCATACAGATTTCTCAGGAAGCAGGTCAGGTGGTCTAGTATTCCCATCTCTTTAAGAATTTTCCACAGTTTGTGGTGATCCACACAGTCAAAGGCTTTGGTGTAGTCAATAAAGCGGAAGTAGATGTTTTTCTGGAACTCTCTTGCTTTTTGGTGATCCTACAGAGGTTGACAATTTGATCTCTGGTTCCTCTGCCCTTTCTAAAACCAAGTTGAACATCTGGAAATTCACGGTTCGGGTACTATTGAATCCTGGCTTGGAGAATTTTGAGCATTACTTTGCAGGCATGTAAGATGAGTGCAATTGTGCGGTAGTTTGAGCATTCTTTGGCATTGCTTTTCTTTCAGAAAGAATGATCTCTGCATACAGTATAATGATTCAGTATTTTTATAGATTATACTCTATCAAAAGTTAGAAGAAGTTAATGACTATAATTCTCTGTGCTATAGAATATATCCTTGTTGCTTACTTATTTTACAGTAGATTATATCTCTTAATTCTATACCTCTGCTTTAGTATCTTGACTATTGTAAATAGTGCTGCTCTGAATATAATAGGGTATATATATATCTTTTTGAATTAGTGTGTTTATTTTTTCCCAGATATATGCCCAGGAATGTAATTACTGTATCATATGGTAGTTCTATTTTTAGGTTTTTGAGGAAACTTCATACTGCATCAGTTTACATTCCCACCAACAGTGTACAAGAGTTCCTTTTTCTCCACCTCCTAGCCAGTATTTTTTTTATGATAGTCATTTTGACAGGTATAAGATGATCTTATTGTTGTTTTTATTTACATTTCTCTAATAATAAGTGATGATGAACATCTTTTCTTGTACCTGGTTAGCCATCTGGAGGTTTTTTTGAAGCTTGTCTGTAGAAGTTTTCTGCTCCTATTTTGATTGGGTTATTTGCTTGGTTTTCTTTTTTTTTTTTTTGGTATTGAGTTTTATGGGATGCTTATCTTTCTTAAAGCCTTGGTTTTACAGATGTCCTTCTGTCAGTTAGCAGATAGTTTTCAGTGAGAACAGTTCCATGTAATAGTTCCAAATATATCCAATACTTCTGATGTAGTTCTAGGAATAGGTGAGTGTCACGTCCTCTTACTCTGCCACCTGGATTGATTTCCACAAGCAACTTTTACTCTGCTACCTTGATATAAAATGACCCTGAGGATTTCAAACAAACATGACACTGGATAGATTAACCTTGGATCACAAGTGTTCTTTGGAAATGAGAAAGAAAGATGCTAATTTTCATAACAAGAGTTTGCCCTCTTCCTGACTATTAGAAGATTTTTGGTGTGCATTCCTGTTTTTGGACGCAAGGAATCCTCTGGTTTTATTCAGTTGTTGATCCTAGTGGATAAATGTACTCTAAATTGATTTATGTTCTGAAATAGGGCCAACTTTATTTCTTGTTAATACTGACATTGAAGTATTGTATTCAGAGATGTGTCCCACAGATGGCCTTCCTTCTCAACTGCCCACCCAGTACTCAAGGTTTCAAACACTTATACTTACAAGAATTTGGCTACCTTTCTTAAAAGGCCACAAGAACAACTCCCAGATGCCATTGTGAGAGAATGAGGAACACTGTCAGTAAGGGAGTTCAGGGAAGTTCTAAATATACTGGCCTTCAGATTCACATACTTATGCATCTAAATGTATCCTATAGATGTCTGTCTGGGCCCGGCTGTGGTATACCCAACTTTATAGAAATGGGAACTTACATTTGGATACACTTGTTATGTAAAATTATATTTGACATAGATAATTATTATATCCCATCCCCCTTTTAGTTGCTTCTCCTAGAGTAGTGATGCCTCTACAATATCATTTTTGGAGTGTTTTCAAACGGTGTTCCCACATAGACGACAAGTGTACTGAACCCAAAACAGTGAGGAGATGCTGGGGAAATCAAGGCAAACAAGGTTCTACACTGAGGGACTCTTAGAGCTAGTCCATGCTGATGGGCACTGTAAACATTCTAGAGACAGAAAGGCATGTCATAGTTCCCCAAATTAGATTAGGATTGGGAAATACCACCCTTGAGAGTAATGGATCAGGTCTTGATTTCAAGTTTTGCACTTTTGTAGCTGTACTAGCTGCAGAAACTAGCCAATGTGAAGTTCTATACTGGGCATATCATTTTTCCATAGGGCTTTTTCTGACATGTACTCATGGCCAACAATCCTTCCCCATCATTCCAGAACAGAACATCTTTTCCTCTCAGCAAATTGTATTTATTATTTCTCTCTCATTTATCGCTTCAATTCATACTCATAGATAGTGGCTTGGATGTCTATTACCCCACCTACATTACAAGTTTCCTTAATATATATGGACCAGGCATCATTTATCTTTGATCCTTAGTGAGGAGTTTAGAAACCGACAAGCTGTGGGTCAAATTCAGTCCTCAGGTGAGCTTTGTTGGCTTAAGGGTATCATAAAAATAATAAAATCTTTTTTAATTAGCTGACAATATCAGAATTTGAAAGACTTTTAGCTTTCCTTGAACAACTAGAAGAGTTGGCAGGTATAGATTGGCATTCCTGCATGGCAAAATTTGCAGAAGCTGAATAGTCAATGCCTTCCTTAGGTAGGGCATGTGCTATCTTGTACAGCAGGTTTCCTTTGGTCTGCATCTTAAATTTGTTTCCTGGTCTCCTCTTGAGTGTATCTGACTGGATGACCCTTATTCTTGAGCTTAGCTAATCGAAAGAAATATACCACACTCTCAATAAATAAAAAGAATAAAATACTTAGGAATATATCTACCTAAAGAAACTAAAGACCTATGTATAGAAAACTATAAAACACTGGTGAAAGAAATCAAAGAGGACACTAATAGATGGAGAAATATATCATGTTCATGGATTGGAAGAATCAATATAGTGAAAATGAGTATACTACCCAAAGCAATTTATAGATTCAATGCAATCCCTATCAAGCTACCAACAGTATTCTTCACAGAGCTAGAACAAATAATTTCACAATTTGTATGGAAATATGAAATATCTCGAATAGCCAAAGCAATCTTGAGAAAGAAGAATGGAACTGGAGGAATCAACCTGCCTGACTTCAGGCTCTATTACAAAGCCACAGTCATCAAGACAGTATGGTACTGGCACAAAGACAGAAATATAGATCAATGGAACAAAATAGAAAGCCCAGAGATAAATCCACACACCTCTGGACACCTTATCTTTGACAAAGGAGGCAAGAATATACAATGGATTAAAGACAATCTCTTTAACAAGTGGTGCTGGGAAAACTGGCCAACCACTTGTAAAAGAATGAAGCTAGAACACTTTCTAACACCATGCACAAAAATAAATTCAAAATAGATTAAAGATCTAAATGTAAGACCAGAAACTATAAAACTCCTAGAGGAGAACATAGGCAAAATATTCTCTGACATACATCACAGCAGGATCCTCTATGACCCACCTCCCAGAATATTGGAAATAAAAGCAAAAATAAACAAATGGGACCTAATTAAACTTAAAAGCTTCTGCACAACAAAGGAAACTATAAGCAAGGTGAAAAGACAGCCTTCAGAATGGGAGAAGATAATAGCAAAAGAAGCAACTGACAAACAACTAATCTCAAAAATATACAAGCAACTCCTACAGCTCAATTCCAGAAAAATAAATGACCCAATCAAAAAATGGGCCAAAGAACTAAATAGACATTTCTCCAAAGAAGACATACAGATGGCTAACAAACACATGAAAAGATGCTCAACATCACTCATTATCGGAGAAATGCAAATCAAAACCACTATGAGGTACCATTTCACACCAGTCAGAATGGCTGCGATCCAAAAGTCTAGAAGCAATAAATGCTGGAGAGGGTGTGGAGAAAAGGGAACCCTCTTACACTGTTGGTGGGAATGCAAACTAGTATAGCCACTATGGAGAACAGTGTGGAGGTTCCTTAAAAAACTGGAAATAGAACTGCCTAATGACCCAGCAATCCCACTGCTGGGCATACACACTGAGGAAACCAGAAGGGAAAGAGACATGTGTACCCCAGTGTTCATCGCAGCACTGTTTATAATAGCCAGGACATGGAAGCAACCTAGATGTCCATCAGCAGATGAATGGATAAGAAAGCTGTGGTACATATACACAATGGAGTATTACTCAGCCATTAAAAAGAATACATTTGAGTCAGTTCTAATGAGGTGGATGAAACTGGAACCTATTATACAGAGTGAAGTAAGCCAGAAAGAAAAACACCAATACAGTATACTAATGCATATATATGGAATTTAGAAAGATGGTAGCAATAACCCTATATATGAGACAGCAAAAGAGACACTGATGTATAGAACAGTCTTTTGGACTCTGTGGGAGAGGGAGAGGGTGGGATGATTTGGGAGAATGGCATTGAGACATGTATAATATCATATATGAAACGAGTCACCAGTCCAGGTTCGATGCACGATACTGGATGTTTGGGGCTGGTGCACTGGGACGACCCAGAGGGATGGTATGGGGAGAGAGGAGGCAGGAGGGGTCAGGATGGGGAACACATGTATACCTGTGGCAGATTCATTTTAATATATAGCAAAACCAATACAATATTGTAAAGTTTAAAAATAAAAAATTAAAAAAAAAAGAGTTGACTTGTTTAAAATTGAAGTGTGTCTTAGTTTAAGTTCTCCCAGAAACTGACCCACGGACTAGGATTAAAATTCAAAGAGTTTCTTTGAGATGTGAAGGAAATACCTGTGAGCAAGTGAGAAAGTAATTTAAAGAGAAGAAAAAAGGGTGCTTTTGGCCAGCCACCACCTGCAGGTAACTAGAGATTGAGCCTTCTGGGAAATTCTGGGGGGTGGAGGGAGTGGAAAATTTACTCCTTAGAGGTATCCTAACTCAGAGTCTAGAGAACTGGAATATTCTACCAACTCCTGTCAGTCAGACCCTAGGGGATATAATTTTTCAACATATTTATTCTGTAACCCAGATAAACAGAGCAGCTCTCTGGGATTTTGAGAAAAACCTTCAGTATACAGACATTGATTTAGCATTTGGAAATCAGACAGAAGAAGCTGGAATGGCTAAATTCTTAAACCATCACCCTGGCACTGACAATGACTCCAACAAAGTGAATTAAATTGACTGAAGAAGAAAAGAAGCAAATAGTGCCCAAGTCTTTGTGACTCCAGGTTCCTCTGTCTATGGAATTTTTTAGACAAGAATATCGGAGTGGGTTGTCATTTCCTCCTATGCCAGGGATCCAACTTTATCGTCTGAGTTACAAAGAAACTCTGCATCATCTTTGTTAACTGCATCTCTGTTAGCTTTCCACAAGGGAAGCTCTGCATCATCTCTGTTAGCCACAGGTAAAACTGATTTAAACTCATAAACATATAGTTAATAATTACCTTTGTTCCTTCCTGCAACCCATGTTCCTGATATAAATCACAACATAAAATTATGAAGTTTGGAAACTATAAAAAGTACTTTATTTATATGTAACTCTTATTCTGAAAGTTGCACAAAGTTGAAATGGAAGCTTATGTCTGCATGAAATTTTCTTTCTTATATATCTATGATAAACTTAATTTTTATTGAATATTAAAACCTGCCAATTATTATGAAACTAAAACAAAAACCATGATATGACTGGGAAAATTATTTTTTCTGTTCTATCTAGAAAGACCCCTAAGCTGCTCTTTTTGTTTCTTTATTTTCCTTCCAGACTTCCAAAATTTCATTTTAACTTGATCACATAAGGATGACAATGTCCATCACAGACCAGTCCCTAGGGTGACAGGAATCTTGAGTACCTTTATATATGGCTCTGTCCAGAATTCACATGGAAATTTAAAAAATCATTGTCTTTATTGATGTTATACTTTTACAATTTCATTCAATATTTTTACAACTAAAGTTAATTTATTATTGAAAATTGTTCTAAGTTAAAAGGAAAAACCATTCAAGATCATGAAAGTGTATTCCACTGGTAAACTGATGTCTGTGTCTCATTCTGTTGATTGAAATGTATTCCTTTCGTAAATAATCATATAAACTTCAAGATAGACATGTCTGCTTTCAGAGAGGGGAGAAAAATAATCAAATTGAGCTCCCTTAGGAATTCAGAAAGAGCAGAAAGTTTCATTTTCCTTCCCTGTCAAGTGGGAATATAGTTAACGTCTGGCAACTTACCTGACACATTTGTGTGCCTTTGTTACTGTGACTCTGAGACTGTGAGTTTTCTGAGCATCTATAAGCAAGATTTAGGTGCAGACTTTTTTTTGTTTAACAGAGAAAAGAAAAATTCTTGCTATTTTCCTTCTTTTCTTTTCTAAAGAGTATTGATTTCCCCTAGGAACTAACAGACTATCTCTAGCCAAGTCTGATTTGGAGTTCATGGAGTATTGAAACTCAAGACAAACTGCAACTTTTTTCTTGAATTATTAATTTATTTCTGTGCTATATTTTACTGGAATTGTTTGAAACTAAAAGCCATACTTTATGCTCAAGATTTTCTTTACTTTGTTTTTTTTTTTTTTTTTTTGGATGAATTGTCCAAATCTAAAAAGATGAGGATAGTTCAATGACATTTTTACTTTCCTAAGAAGAAAGCCCACTTTATTATCTTAAAATATGTATGTCTTTATTTTATTATATTTTGAATACATTTAACTAGTTTTCTCATGTTCTAGTTTAATTGAGGGATTGAAGATTTAATGTAGGAGATAAGCATGCTCAATAAGGGGAGAGAGATTGTCCACGCAACGTAAAATGAAAGTTTAATCTCTGTATAAACAGGATATCAAAACTTACTATTGGTAATCTGATGACTAGCATTGCATTTTTATTGACACAAAACATTTAAAATGTTAACATTAAAACAAATAAAGACAAACTGTGTTATTTTTGTTAGGTAGTTAGAATAGGAAACAGGAGTCCAGAATGGTGGTGGCTAAAAGACAAGGAAGGGAAAAGCCCGTGAAAATAGATCAAAGGAAGGTCCGAGGACCAGAGTGAGGACCTCAAGTAGAACAAAGAGCACTCCTGGCTAGCCCAATTTACATAGGGCAGGCCCAAGTGGAGGGAAAAAACATATAAAAAGAGGAGCCAAAGGGCCAGGGGTCTCTCTCTCCTGTGTGTGTGCATGCACTCTCTGTTTCTCTTCCTCTCTCTCTCTCTTCTCTTCACGTCTTTTGGGTCAGCATGCTTTCATGCCTCGAGAATGTATTTTCCTTTTATTTCTAAATAAAACTGAGCTGTAACACGGAGCTGTAACACTGATCTGTCTGAGAGCTATAACATGGTCTGTCTGAGAGCTGAGGGCTATAACACAGCCTGTCCGAGAGATGTGACACGCTGAGGGCTTTAATGTTTGTGGCTTCAAATTTTTGTTGTGATGAGACAGAACTGAGGAGATTACACTTCCCTGACATCTAGATATACAGCCAATGTACATTTTCTCAGATATCTAAACAAATTCTGGTTTTGACATTCATCTGTATGGAAATCAGAATATTATTAGAAGAGTGAATGATTTCTACAGGGTATGTAGTTGGCATATACAGTCTTACTAAACGGGACCTAACCAGTACTGAAGCCTAGAGTTGCTTATTAATATTTAGAACATAAGCACTTCAAACTGATTTGAAAGTGATGAAAGAAACAGATGTTTTGCTTGAAGTATATATGTTTCATACATATATACTTAGTATATAACTAACTTAGTTCCAAGAAGGCAGATCTCAGAAATTGAAGAAGAAATACCATCTTCTACACCCACATCTTTCAAAACAGCAAATCAGCAAGCCAAGTCAGCTGTTCAATATAGTTAGGCTACCTTAGTAAAGACAGATTGCTGGAACTGGTGGATTACAGCAAGTTTGAAGCAAATCATACAATTTCTTTCAGTATGATGAATCTCCAGTTCCATTTCCATTACTGTTTCATAAAATTTGAAAGCTCTGAAGTGAACATACTATGTGTCTGAATATCTTATTCTTTCTTAATTGTATAATCTTAGTATGGTGCTGGAAAAGACTCTTGAGAGTCCCTTGGATTGCAAGGAGATCAAACCAGTCAATCATAAAAGAAATGAACCCTGCATATTCATTGGAAGGACTGATGCTGTAACTGAAGCTCCAATACTTTGGCCACCTGATGTGATGAGCCAGTTTATTGGAAAAGACCCTGATGCTGGGGAAGATTGAGGGCAAAAGGAGAAGTGGGTGGCAGGAGGATGAGATGGTTTGACAGCATCACTGACTCAATGAATATGAGTTTGAGGAAGCTCTGGGAGATGGTTAAGGACAGGGAAGCCTGGCATGCCGTAGTCCACGGAGTCACAGAGTCAGACACGACTTACTGACTGAACAAAAGCAACAAAAACATGGGGAGAAAGTTTGACGAAGGATCTACTGTTGCACTTGATATACATTTGGTACTTAATTAATATTTGATTCTGTCCTCCTTTTGAACTCCTAAAGTAATACAATAAATAATGAGACAAACACACTTGGAGATACAGACTTACAGTGTGTTAAGTGCTGGAAGATAGGAACAGGCACAAATATGCACTAAGAAGGGAATGCCTAATTCTGTCTTGGGGAATTGATGAGTCTTTCATCAAAGAGTACTTATTGTGCTAAGATTTAACTCTAAGATTTCTTAAATTGAAGAACAATGGAGAGAGACCTTTGAGGCATGAGAAATTAAAGGTGCAAAACTGTAGAGTTCAGTGAAAGTCAACATGTTTGTGCAGCTGGATAGGAAGAATGAAGATGAGGGTGGTATTCATGAAAGTGGAAGATATGATGCTAAAATCAAAGTTTAGTCCAGATATGAAGGGTCAAGTATGTCACATTAGGGGGTGTTTATCTTGTCTTTTGGGCTTTTAAATGTCTTTCAGTAGGAATGTTGTTTAGTTCCTAAATTGTGTCTGGCTCTTTGCAACCCTGTGTGCTGCAGCATGCCAGGCTGCCCTGTTCTTTACTATCTCCCAGAGTTTGCTCAAATTCATGTCCATTCAGTAGGTGATGCTATCTATCTCAACCTCTGTTGCCCCCTTCTCCTGTTGCCTTCAATCTTTCCCAGCATCAGGGTCTTTTCCAATGAGTCAGCTCTCACATCAGGTGATCAAAATATTGGAGCCTCAGCATCAGTCCTTCCAATGAATGTTCAGGGTTGATTTCCTTTAGGATTGACTGTTTGACCTTCTTGCAGTCCAAGGGACTCTGAAGAGTCTTCTTCAGCACCACAATTCCACAGCAATATTTCTTTGGCACTCAGCCTTCAATAGGAATAGAATATGCATTTCAGTTCAGTTCAATTCAGTCACTCATTCATGTCTGACTCTTTGCGACCCCATAAATTGCAGCATTCCAGGCCTCCCTGCCCATTACCAACTCCCGGAGTTCACCCAAACTCAGGTCCATCAAGTCAGTGATGCCATCCAGCCATCTCATCCTCTGTCGTCCCCTTCTCCTCCTGCCCTCAATCCCTCCCAGCATCAGAGTCTTTTCCAATGAGTCAACTCTTCGCATGAGGTGGCCAAAGTATTGGAGTTTCAGCTTTAGCATTAGTCCTTCCAAAGAACACCCAGGACTGATCTCCTTTAGAATGGACTGGTTGGATCTCCTTGCAGTCCAAGGGACTGTCAAGAGTCTTCTCCAACACCACAGTTCAAAAGCATCAATTCTTCAGCACTCAGCTTTCTTCACAGTCCAACTCTCACATCCATACATGACCACTGGAAAAACCATAGCCTTGACTAGTTGGACCTTTGTTGGCAAAGTATTTTAGGTTATATAAACTTGGAAATATTAGAATTTCAGTTTTTAAATTGCTAAATGACAGTACATAAGTTGTTTATTTTATGCTATTTAGATATGATAAAGCAGGTAAAAGTTGACAAGAGAGTCATAGTGGCATGAAAGGAAAAGTCCTCAGTATCCAAAGGTGGCTGCAATCTATCCCCACTTTGCCATTAACATAATTTCAAGAATCTCTTTGGCATTAGTATACTGAATACAGAAACAAATAAGCAAGAGTATGGAAAGATCCTGAATGGGAGACTAAAATAGGGCATATATTTTAGTGGCAGAA
Organism: Bubalus bubalis; assembly: GCF_019923935.1. NCBI lineage: Eukaryota > Metazoa > Chordata > Mammalia > Artiodactyla > Bovidae > Bubalus > Bubalus bubalis. The sequence goes on from NC_059163.1 coordinate 77,910,559, forward strand.
CTGCTAACAGGTAATATTTTTCCTTAGCCACAGTTGTATTCTCCATGCCAAAGAGGGTGATATGTTGAGGGTTATCGGAATTTTATGTCTAATGCTTTGTTTCCTCTCCAAAGTTGGAGATAGATCATGTGTCAGTAAACCTCCCTAAAATCTAGGTTTCTTAATCTATAAATGAGATTAAAAATACCTAATCTTCACCCATTTGTAATGATTCAATAAGGTAATGTATGAGAAGAGTTTATTCTGTTATTGTTATTATTATTAATTAATGAACATGGCCTGTTCATATAAGACCCTCTTTGTACTCAATTTTTAACTTCTATTCAGTTGGTTGATGGCTATCTAATGGAGGGGCAGTGGCAAAAAAAAAAAAAAAAAAAAAAAAATAGCATGCCTTCAAAAGATGAAATTAGATTCCAAGTCAAAGTAGTCAGCATTTTGGACCAAGCAGGAAATTTGATTGTATTTTAAAAGGCAATGGAGGGGCTGAAGAAGTTACAATGGTCTACCCCATCAAGACTCTTATTTCTCGAATGGCCAGTCCATGTTTGATGCATGATACAGGGTGCTCAGGGCTGGCACACTGGGATGACCCAGAGGGATGGGATGGGGAGGGAGGTGGGAGTGGGGTTCAGGATGGGGAACACATATACACTCATGGCAGAGTCAAGTCAATGTATGGCAAAACCAATACAATATTGTAAAGTAAAATAAATAAATTAATAAATTAAAAAAAAGACTTGTTTCTGAAACTGTGGCTGGAATTGTTGAGATTTATATGAATCATCAATCATCAATAATATTTTCATTAAACTCTAGTCATTTCCAGGGGAGTGTATAAATTTAACATGGAACAGGTTTTACTTGTGAATTCTCAAGTGTGAAAAAGAAATTGTTGATTCTAGCATACTGATTTAACACATATATTGATTCTGTAGATAAAACAGACTTTGCTTTCCTTTGATGTTTAACTAATGCTGTAATTTGATCTGATTTGAAAATAGTTTTTTAATAACAAATTTAGCTAAAATCATGTCCTTATTTTCATAATAGAGTAAATTTTATGAATCATAATGAGATATTTTATACACCCCCAATGCAGGACCTCCAAATATGTATATATTTTATTGAGTTTTAAAACAAATGGAAAACACTTAAAACACTGGAAATGTCCTATGGAAAATAATGTTATTATAAAGTGCAATTTATATTTGAATTCTTAATGTTTTTATTAGAGAAGTTACTGTTAATCATTTGAAATTTTGAAGAATCTATAATAGAATAATAATTTCAATCAGTATATTCTCAAAAGATGGTAGAAAAATGGCAAACATACTGTGTTGCTCTCATTTTTCATTTGTGTGTTCATCTAGAGAATTATTAACTAAATCATATTGTCTACAGATATTTCAAAATCTCAATCAATTTTTCTGAAATCATTTTAACAGAATTTAGTTTCAGTTTTTCCATGACTGTTAGATTTAATGTTATTAATATGTCTCCTTTGGCTATTGTGTCCTCTATAAATCCGCTTTTATAAACCAGAGGCAGAGAAGAAGGTCCAAAGGTTCCCTTCCTTCTTGGACCCTTGATTCTTTGCTTATCTCCTTCTTTGCCTTAACTCCTTGCAAATGTTGCTAATAGTAACCAAAAAATAAGATTTGGAATTTCTCCTTGCTCTGGTCTCTTCTGTAATGGTAGCTTATCTAAGAGAGCTAGAATGTGGGACTCACTGTTTATGTTATATTATTATCAGTAATTCTCAATGAGACTTTAATTGCCTTAATTTCTGTTCTGAATGTAGAGTCTGGGATGTGTGCCAGAAGTTCTTTTGTTGAAAATACTAATAAAAATACATTCAGGTTTTGATTTTGCAAACATGCCTCTTGTTTAATGGTTCACTGAATGAAATGTTAGGGAATTACATATTTTGTTATCTTCACTTTTATTGTAAATTCTAACTGCACGGCTTCTTGTTGAGGAGACTGGCTATAATTCAATAAGAGGTAAGCAAAGCATTTTCAAAAATTACTTTACCAAATTTATATTTTAATTTGTGTCTTTTTTCTTAGTCCCCAGTGCTGATAAATTACCTCACAGTGAATGACAACCTAGCCATGATGAAGTTTCCAGAGACAGCCTATTTCTTATTTTAATTTCTTTTAGACAGTTGATCATGTACTATTTAATATTTAACTCTATTTCAAAATAGAAGGTTCTTCATAAAAATTCATTCTAAAGTCACTGAAAATGTAGAAGTTGGGAGTTGTCAACATTTTAGATATCTAAAGGGATAATTTTATAGCTATAACTCACTTTCTAGAGCAGAAGTGTTTCTAAATACCTCCCCCTCAATTGGATTTTATCGTATCAAAAGCCAGTCTTCACTGATTTCTGAGCTATTCTTTTGAGAAATGTGTTAAACCAAGGGTAGAAAAAAAATCATAGATTAGAACTGTGGAAACTTTAATGCAGAAAAAATGCATTTTTATATATAATCGAGATATATTTTATATATTATCTATTCACCCACTGCAAGTGTACAGTTCATTTTTTAGTAAATTTACAAATTGTGTAAGCATCACAGTAAATCAGTTTTAGAATATTCCCGTCACCCCAATAAGATCCCTCAACTTCACTAACTGTTAAACTCTGTCCCCCACACTCCCTACCCCCTACCACCTTAGGCAACCATTAATCTGTTACATGTCTCTATAAATTTGCCTTTTACAGACATTTCACATAAAAGCAATAATGCAATATATGTTCTCTTGTTTCTGGCTTGTTTCACTCAGCATAATGTTTTGGAGGTTTGTGCATAGTGTAGTGGGCATCAGTAGTTTGTTTCCTTTTATTACTGGAAAGTGTTCTGTCACGTGGATATAGTACTTTGTATCTCCACTCATCAGTTGAGGTGCTATTTAGGCTTTTTCTAATTTTTGTCTCATATATATAAGGCTGCTAAGGACATATTTGTGTGCAAGTCTTTGTATGAATATATATTTTCCTTTTTTTTTGGACTGATATCTAAGAGTGGAATTCTTAGGTCTATTTGCCACTATGGCAAATATATGTTTAATTTTTAAGAAACTCTCAAATTGTTTTTTTAGAGTGGCTTTATCATTTTAAATCCTCATTAGCAATGTATGAGGGATTTCCTTTCTCACATTCATTTGTTATTGTATGCCAATTTTTAATAGCAGTTCTAAGGGATGTGAAATGGTTTCTAATTGTGGTTTTGATTTGCATTTTCTAGTGACTAATGAAGCCGGGAGTCTTTCCTTATACTTGTTAACTATTTGTATATCTTCTTCATTCAAATGGATATTCAAATCTTTTACCTACTTTTGTTTTTTTTTAAATTTTCTTATTATTGAAATATATTCTCTGTAGGTTAAAGTATGAACTCTTTATCAAATACATGTTTTACAAGTATTTTTTCTACTCTGTTGCTTATTTTTTCTCATTTTGTTAATAATATCTCTTCAAGCACAGATGTGGTGAATTTTGACAAGGTCAAATTTATAATTTTAAAACTTTAATTTCCTGTCCTTTTGTTATCCTATCTAAGAAATCTTCGCTTTATCCGAGATCTTGAAAATTTTCTCCTGTACTAGATTTCCATGAATTTCATAACAAGTTGCCACAAAGTCATCATAATGAAGTTTGGTAGTTCAGAATTCTGAAAAGGGTCTCTGAGCTAAAATCAAGGTATTGGCAGGATTGTGTTCCTTTTTGAAAGTTCTACAGTAAAATATATTACCTTGCCCTTTACACCTTCTACAGGTTGCCTCTGTTGAATTGATTGTGATTCATTTAGTCAATTTTCAAACCAAAATAGTGAGTCTAGTTCTCACATCACATTGCTGTGATCTAACTCTAACTCCTTCACCTCCCTTTCTCTTCCTCTCTTAAGCCCTTGCAGCTATATTGATCTTTCCTAGATAGGATAAGATCTCTATTTTAAGGATAACGTATTAGCAACTCTGACTCCATAGGCAAACTTAATTCCCTTTTTAATGCCTGAGCATATTTATAGAATCTAGGAATTAGGATTATGGAAGTCCTTGAGGGACCATTATGCTGCAGACCCTACAGTCTGTATTTATGGTGTCACATCTACGAAACAGTTGCCTAAACAGGGTCCAGAATATATCTTCCAAAAATTTTATTATTTTAGCATTTATATTTGTCTATAGTAGCCATGAAATTAAAAGATGCTTACTCCTTGGAAGGAAAGTTATGACCAACCGAGATAGCATATTCAAAAGCAGAGACATTTGCCAACAAAGGTCCATCTAGTCAAGGCTATGGTTTTTCCTGTGGTCATGTATGGATGTGAGAGTTGGACTGTGAAGAAGGCTGAGCACCGAAGAATTGATGCTTTTGAACTGTGGTGTTGGAGAAGACTCTTGAGAGTCCCTTGGACTGCAAGGAGATGCAACCAGTCCATTCTGAAGGAGATCAGCCCTGGGATTTCTTTGGAAGGAATGATGCTTAAGCTGAAACTCCAGTACTCTGGCCACCTCACGCAAAGAGTTGACTCATTGGAAAAGACTCTGATGCTGGGAGGGATTTGGGGCAAGCGGAGAAGGGGACGACAGAGGATGAGATAGCTGGATGGCATCACTGACTCGATGGACGTGAGTCTGAGTGAACTCTGGGAGTTGGTGATGGACAGGGAGGCCTGGCGTTCTGCGATTCATGGGGTCGCAAAGAGTTGGACACGACTGAGCGACTGATCTGATCTGATAGTAAATTATGAGTTTTTTCCCTAAATTTTGAGTAATTTTTTGTATAGTGTAAAATACGAGTCAAAGTTCTTCTCATCGTGGATGTATAATTGTCCCATTACCATCTTTTAACAAAGTTATCTTTTTCTGTATGTAATTGTTTTTGTATCTTTGAAAAAAATCTATTAACTGTAAACATAAGAAATTATTTCTAGACTCCCAATTTTGTTCCACTGATATACATGTTCATCCTTTGCCAGTACCATTCTGTCTTCATAACCATAGTTTTACAGTGAATTTAAAATTGGATACTTAACATCTTTCAGTCTTGCTTAATTTTTTCAAAGTTATTTCAACTATGTTAGGTCTTTACAATCCCTTATACATTTTTGGAAGATTTTTCAATGTATTTGTAAAAACCTGCTGGAATTTTGATAAAGTTTATGTTGAATCTATGGATCAATTGAGAATAATGTTCATCTTAACAATACTGAATCTTTGAATAAATGAACTTGGAATGCTTTAGATCTTTTTAAATTTCACTTAAATTTTGTCATTTCCATTATAAATTCTTACAGTTCTTTTGTTATCTAAATATTTTATTCTTTTTTTGTTTTTTTTTGTTACTATTATGAAAGGAATTGTAGAATTAATATACTTGTGATACAATATTAACACAAAAATTTTGAAATATAAAGTTGAATTTAATTAAATGAAGAAGGCAATACATAACAAATTTTTTTTTTTTTTTTTGTAGAGAAACCTTTTAAGTAGGTTGAGTAGTTAACTAGCTACTTATATAGTACGAATATGGCTTCCCTGTGGCTCAGACAGAAAAGAATCTGCCTGCAATGCGGGAGACCCTGGTTTGACTTCTGGGTTGGAAATATCCCCTGGAGAAGGGAATGGCAACCCACTCCAGGGTGCTTGCCTGGAGAATCCCATGGACAAAGAAGCCTGGTGGGCTACATCCATGTGGTTGCAAAGAGTTGGACAAGACTGGGGGACTGACACTTCATAGTATGAAAATAAAAATAAAATAAAATTTCTATAGCCCAGCACTTAAGGAGCATTTTTTGTGGAAAGAACTGTTAAACCTTGTATCCTTAAGTAGTAGTCACCTCATTTAGGATTTCTTCATCCATCCATCCGTTGATTCATTCATCCATCCTTTCACTAAAAGGTTATTTTGGGGAACTTAATCTATGTTAGGCTCAGAAGAAAATGTTGGGATAAAACTATGGCCAAGAAACAGTGTTTATGAGGCACATGTATGTTATAGACTAAATGTTTTGTCTCCTCAGTATTCGTGTGTTGAAGTCCTAAATCTCAATATGACTATATTTGGAGATAGGGCCTCTGAGACAGTGTTAAAGGTTAAATGACATCATAAGCGTGAGGCCCTAAGCTGGTGCCCTTATTAGAAGAAGAGAGGAAGAGACTTCAGAGCTCTCGCTCTCCACCAAATGTCTCTGTTCAGACACAGCTAGAAGGCTACATGCGGAGGAGAGATCCTCACCAGAAACCAACCTAGATGACACCTTTATCTTGAGCTTCTGGCCTCCAGAACTCAACTGTGAGAAAATAAGTATCTCCTGTTTAAGCACCTAGCATATGGCATTTAGCTAAGGCAGACTGAGGTGACTAATACAGTGTGCTCAGCAAATAGCCCTGTCCACTATAGTGTATGCCATGATAACTATTCATGCCATTATGGAAGCCTGTAGAGGCTCAGGAGAGGATTGATTGATAGAATGCAAATACTTCAAAGAGGAGAGGACCTTTGAAATAGTTCTCAAAGTAAGGAAATGGGTTTGCCAGGCAGTGATGGTAACAGTGCAATGGTGAAAAGTTGTTGACATTTGCTGAATGTTTGCTTCTTGGGAATTGGTAATGGCCTGGAATAGAATGGCTAGGGAATTGCCGCCTTCCCCCCCCCCCCCCCCCCCCCCCGCCAAAGCATTACTTTAGGCAGACAAAAAGGGTCTCAAGGCAAATCCTGGTGCCATAACATCCCTGAAAACAATAGCTCAGAAATATCTCCTTTTAATTACTTCCTTCCCAAGTGGTAACTCTAGAGTCTGTTCCTATGCTATTTTGTGCTTATTTTTTTTTTTTTTTTACCACTTATGCTAACACATTACAATTAATAATGTCTGTCTCACCCTTTGGACATTTTGTTTCACTGTGGTTACCAGTGGGGAGAGGGAAAGGGGGAGGGACAAAATAAGGGTAGGAGATTAAGAGGTACAAACTACTACGTATAAAATAAATAGGGGCAGGAGGAGAAGGGGATGACAGAGGATGAGATGGCTGGATGGTATCACTAACTCGATGGACATGAGTCTGAATGAACTCCGGGAGTTGGTGATGGACAGGGAGCCCTGGCGTGCTGCAATTCATGTGGTTGCAAAGAGTCAGACACGACTGAGCGACTGAACTGAACTGAACTGAACTGAGGGATTATATTGTAAAGCATAAGGAATATGATCGATATATTTTAAAATAACTTTAAATGGAATTTAATCTATAAAAATATTGAATCACTATGATGTACACCTGAAACTAACATTAATTTTGTAAAGCAACTATATTTAATTAAAAAAAAACTTAAAGAAAATGAGGCAGGGAATTTAAGAAAAAGAACAGATTTGGAGAAAAAAGGGAACAGTTTGTTTTTGGACCACATTAAGTTTGAAATTACTTTTGGGTGTTTTGGTAGAGATGTCAAGGAGACAGCAACATCTAGGAGAATGAAGCTCAAGGGGGATTTCTAGGTTGGACATAGGCTAGAGATGATATGCAAAGATGGAGAATGCATATGATTAAATGGAAAGAAGTGAAGACAAGGAAGAAAAGAGGCTCAGAATGGAAGTCGGGTACATGCCCATGTACAGAAGGTAGAAGGGTAGAAGCAGATGACACAGCATGGAGGTAGAAAAGCAGCAGGTGGTGTTGATGGAGAAATAGGGAGAGAGTGTGGCTCAGACGGTAAAGGATCTGCCTGCAATGCGAGAGACCCAGGTTCAATCCCTGGGGAGGAAAGATCCCCTGGATAAAAGAATGGCAACCCACTCCAGTATTCTTGCATGGAGAATTCTATGGGCAGAGGAGCCTGGCAGGCTATAGTTTGTGTGGTTGCAAAGAGTCCAGCGTGACTAAGCAGATCTCTGTCTGTCATGACCATGGAGAATTGGGAGAGGCCCTGGTGGGCTGCCGTCTATGGGGTCGCAGAGTCGGAAACGACTGAAGCGACTTAGCAGCAGCAGCAGCTGTGTTGAATGCTGCTAAGGGACTGAGATGAGCTGATGAAGTGTCCTTTATATGTAAAAAATGAATGTTGTAAGTTACTTTCCAAGGTTTCCATGGCAATGATCCTGACAGAAGACAGACTGACTGAAGAGGAAAACCCCCAGGCTCCCAATGTCATTGTGCCATTAACCTGAAACCTTAGCTTATGCCTAAACATGGACTTGTTGTTTAGTCACTAAGTCATGCCTAATTCTTTTGAGACCCCATGGATTGTAGCCTGCCAGGCTCCTCTGTCTGCAGGATTTCCCAGGCAAAAATATTGGAGTGAGTTGCCATTTCCTTTTCCAGGGGATCTTCCCGACCCAGGGATAGATCCCATGTCTCCTGCAATGCAGGCAGATTCTTTACCACTGTGCCTCCAGGGAAGCCCATAAACCTGGCCTACATGTCTCTAAATATACTTATTCTATTTGGCCACTAAATCTGGTATTTCAGTTGGCATTGTGTTGATATTGGTGAGTCTTATAACCTGAAATCCACTGGAGGAGGAAATGGCAACTCACTCCAGTACTTTTGCCTGGGAAATCCCATGAACATAGGAGCCTGGCCAACTATAGTCCATATTGTCACAAAGAGTTGGACATGACTGAAGCAACTTAACACACACACACAAACAATCTGAAATGCAAGTTTTAGAATTTACTGAAAAAGAAAAAAACTAGGCCCAGGGATGTTGTTCTCCAGGATGTACTTTTTCGTTGTTGGATATTTTACAGTTCATCATCTTTAGAACAAAACAATGATTATAAACTGATAATCACTCACTTTGTGATCTGATTGCCCTCCATCATTAACAGATTTTGAAGGTGTAGAGAAAATGTATTTGAAGAGACAAGGGGCAACCCTCATTGTAGTTTATTTTCTATTTCTTTCACCCAATATGAAGAATAACTTTCTATTGCCCAATTTTGGCACTTTCTGGAAGCCAGAAAGAGAGAGAAAGTAGATTTTTAAACCTTCTCCTCAAGTAACCTGTTTTGTGAGTTACATGGTGGGTATGATTACCTTTAAGCATGAATGAGGAGAAAAAAACAACTTTAATTAGCGAAAGTAGTTTCATTTCTTCCTTTCTATACAGGCATATGTTTACCTTTTCTTTTATCTTCTTTTGTTTATTTTCCTCTATCCTTAGTTTATTCAAAGTCTGTGCGTAGCAGAACCAAGGCTTGGTTTGAAATCTGAGTGAGGATTCAACCACAGAGCACTCTTTTTATGGGGACTTGCGGAAAGTTTTTTTTTTTTTTTTCATGTTTTCCTTTCCATCTTGGGGAAGCCTAAAAATAACTTGCAGGTGGGCAACTCAATTCAGAGCCAAATTCCACCTCTGTTCTTTATTACATTATTTGTTGCATTTTTGGATAGTTTTACAGCTGATATTGACATTTTTGATAGTTTTTTTTTCCCCTGGATCTGTAATTTTCCAAAGTTATTTTATAGGCCTATATGAGGTCCATAATCTTGTTTTTATTATAATTTTAGTTTTGGTAAATGAACAATGGAGTGGAATTTGGACATGGGGCCAAATGCTGTTTTGTTTTTCTCCCACAGTGAAATGGTCTCTGGTTGTTACTTGATCCTGGCATTGAACATCAAAGGTTCAGGTCTTCTTTTGGGAAATGTGGACAGCAGAAAGTTCTCTGCTGAAAGGATATGGGGGAAAGCAGTTGATCCCACTACACTTTGCAATGTTGAATTATCAGCAAATAGATTTTTTTTTTTAATTGAACCATTCAGAAGCTGTAGCACCATCTGCATTCACAAAATCAGGGTCTACTACTATCATTTTGGCAGGTTTCTTAATGCTGAATTCCAATTCTTGAAGTGATCTTGGGAGTGTTTGTAATGCCTGCAACTATAATGCCTTGTAAATTCCTGTTTAAACAAATGCATTTACTCTATTTTTCTCTAATTGAACATTGCTGTGCACCTCAAAATGAGGCCTTTAATGCTAAATAATTAGGACCATAAACTCTGCAAGCAACTATTATCATGCAGCACATGTAGAAGCGTTACTACCAGCTCATTATGATTAATCTGGGGAAGCAATGTGGTTATAATTAATTTCTACTCAATTCTGCTTCCTATAACAGGGGTGCACACATCTGCTTACACTTAGTGAAGACTTACTACCCTCAGCATCGTCGTCATCTAAAACACAAAAATTACTGATACTGTGCTCAAAATTAAAGAATACTAGCCTTGCACTTGAGTGGCCTGAGAGAACACTGGATGTGAATCAGGAGACTTTAGTTATATAGCTTAGGGCATGAGAAATATCTTCTTTTCTGAGTAATTTCAAATCTTTTGGCATCAGGATCTCTATCTTTAAATTTAGTTGTTTGAACTGAGTGATGCCTCTATTCCTTTTTTCATGCAAACATTTTTGAGGCAACATAAAATTATCTCATTTTTCCTTTTGTTTAAAAAAATGATTAAATTTACAATTATGATGTGGTCTCAGTATAGGTAAAACAAATCATGCGATGCAACTAAACGTTAAGTCTTTTGTGACCTACCCCTTCTTTCTCTAGCCCTTCTCACCCCCTGAAGAAACCATATCTTTAATTTAATGTGTATCCTTCTAGATCATTTTCTATGCATAGTATGTGAATGCAGAGTTTTTAAACTAGGAAAACTATTATTTAAGCTGCTACATAGCCTTTGTCTTATTAATGGACCATAACATATTCAACCATTATTTTGTGGAATGATATTTATTTTATTTCCATTTAAATCTTTCAAAACTATGATGAAGTTCTCTTTGCACATTTATGCAGTTAATTCTACAGGAGAAAAGCTGATAGGTGAAATTATTGTAAAACAAAGAATACATAGTTAAAGTGTTGTAGCCACCCGTTCTGGGAAACAAACTCACTAAGAACAGTGCAGATAGTAGAGTGCCAGTTATTACACCAGCGGACCCAAGATAGTCTCTTCTTAGCCAAGGACCCTGACCAGTTTCTCTGGAAACCTTATATACCCTAAGTATACGTGCCCAAACCCACCTCCCCAAATTCCCTGAAACTAGTCTCAACAAAGGAAAAGAAAGATACAATCAAAGTTAACCCGTGATTCATATGCCTTAAGCCTAGGTAGTAGACAGTGGACAATTATCAATAGGCCTGTGGTCATACCCCAATAAGCATAGTAGAATTTATGATTCTATTCAGTTACACAGATAATTAGGGTATTCTTTTAGGCAACAGAGAGTCTAGGTACAAGCCCTGGGGCTCTTCCATCCAGGGGCCTGGTTTTCCAGTTGGCATTTCGTTTCCATAGATACTGGGCATATAGCTCAAAGTCTGCAGTCTGGCCCAAGATGGAGTCCTGCTTTCAAGATGGAGCCTGTTCTGTCTGTTTCCTCCTTCATTGCTACCTCTTGATGCTCTTAACTCATAGTATGAGCATCATTCATAGGGATATATTGCGCCCTGACCCTCCGACCTCCAATTTGGGAGAACGACATCAACCTTTGGGTTACAAAGTTCATAATACATTGTAAAACAAAGGCTCCACAAAGCAGAACTATCAAGGCAACTATAACAATGGTAAATATAGTTTTCCACCAATCACCCTTCATCCAGATAGGACGGAACTCCAAAAAGGAAGATTATCATCAGACCTAACTTTTACCTGACCTTTCCTGTCATCTAGGGTGGCTGATATATAGCCAGATAAATCAGGAATATATACACAACATTCAACTTTAATTATATAGCACAGGTCCCTCTTTTGTACTGAAACTATGGTTAGTCTCAAGATGATACCAGCAAGTCCTTGTAGCAGCAGTTGATTGCAGAGCTTCATCTCTGTTTCTTCTTTAAGATGATCTTGGTTTCACGGGGATCAGTGGGGTCCTGTTGTGTAGTGCCCTCAGCGTCCTCCAGGTCTGCGAGGTATGCCCTCTTCACCCTCATGTGGAGGATCCAGGGAGTGACACCTGCAACCTTAACTGCAGCAGGGCTGGTCAGAACAACAGTACATGGGCCTTCCAATGTGGGGCCAAGGAGTCGTGTTCCCAGTCCTTGACCACACCTGATCCCCAGGCCCAAATTCGTGAATCTGTTCCCCAAGGAGGAATGGCACCCTTTCTTGTACAAACTTAGTTACCTGATTTATTACCTTACCCAGTTGTTCCATCTGCTGTGAAATCTCATCTCCCCTTACCTGAGGCAAATTTGTTGACCCCTGTTTTATTATGGGAGGGGGCCTCCCGTACACTTTGTACGGAGAAGAGCCATGGGACTGCGGGGTCATTCTGAGTCTGAGCAGAGCTGTCGGAAACAAGTCCACCCAGGAACTGCCAGTCTCTAAGATCCACTTGGAGAGTGTCTCTTTAAGTGTTCAGTTGGTTCCTTCCACCATCCCAGAACTCTGGGGCCTATATGCTGTATTACTTCACTGAAATGAAACCTCACTGACACTACCATTACCTGCTGGTCATAGTATGTACATTCTCAGGATGGGTAGAAGCTTTTCCTACCCGGACTGAAAGAGCATCAAAAGTAGCCTGGTGCCTGCTTAGGGAGATAGCTCCCAGATTTGGATTTCCTACCAGCATTGGATCAGACAATGGCCCGGCTTTTGTAGCTGATTTAGTGTAACAAGTAAGCAAAATTTTAAACATCAAGTGGAAATTACATACAGCATATAGGCCACAAAGTTCTGGGATGGTGGAAGGAACCAACCAACACTTAAAGAGACACTCTCCAAGTGGATCTTAGAGACTGTCCGTTCCTGGGTGGACTTGACCCCTCCCTCATACTGGGTAATGACGCCCCTGCCTCCCAGTGCTCCACCAGGACTGGAGGTTGCCTTAATGCCCAATCCAGGGCCAGGTGAAGTTTCTGCAGCAGCCACTGCTCTTCCACTAGCTCTCCCGGAGTTCATTGAGCCACCGTTTCGGCAGGCTCCAATCCCAGCAATGGAGACCTCTGGTCAATGCCCTCAGAATTCCACCTCAGCTCATAACCCCTCAAGATGAATGGAAGTTGCACAGTCTCCCAGAAAGGAAACCAGACAGGCTAAACAGTCAAGAAAGAGAGTTAACTCAACAATTCCCTGAGGTCTGGGTGGAAGACAACCCTTACCCCGCCCCAAAGCTTGCAAAACAAGTCCCACTGGTAATAGAACTCAAACCCAGTACAATTACATCAGCACCCATCCTGGGCCTGCCAGACCTTGCTAAGCCGCTTACTCTTTACGTGACTGAAAAGGACAAGGTGGCTATGGGAGTGTTGTCCCAGACTATGGGGACATGGGACAGACCAGTGACTTGTCTCTAATCAGCTGGGCAATGTTGCCACTGGGTGGCTGGGATGCTTATGGGCAGTTGCTGCAGTTGCGTTACTGCTCTGGGAGGCAACCAAGCTGACTTTGGGCCAAGATTTGTTCATAAAAGTGCTGCATGAGGTCAACACTCACCTGAGAGGGGATCCCCATAAACGGCTGTCAACATCCCGGATTACTCAATACCAGGGACTGTTATGTGAGAACCCTCATGTTACTACTGAGCCTTGTCAGACCCTGAATCCGGCCACTCTCTTTCTTGCTGGAGAAGGTGGGCCCTCACATGATTGCAAGGAAATATGCCAGCAGACCTGACTTGAGAGACCAGCCAATCCCGGACCCAGATTTGGTCCTGTACACCAAGGGCACCAGCCTGGTGAAACAAGGACAATGACTGTCGGGATATGCAGTAGTCATGGAAGAAAGCATCACTGAGGCTAGCTCTCTGCCATCACACTGGTCCGCTCAACAGGCCAAACTATATGCTCCAATCCAGGCCCTCCAGATGTCAAAAGGTAAGAAGACAAACATTTACACAGACTCCAGGTATGCTTTTGCCACACTACAGGGCTCTGTATAAGGAGAGAGGCCTTTGACAGCTAGTGAAAAAGATATTAAAAATAAGGAAGAAATTAAGACCCTATTAGATGCTGTCTGGGAACCAGAAAGGGTTGCAGTCATACACTGCTGAGGACTTCAAAAAAAGGATACCCGCTGGGCTCAGGGAACAGACTGGCAGATAAGACCGCTAAACAAGCAGCCGAGGGCTTGGGGGTGACAAGTGAAGCCCCTATTAAAGCTCTCATATGGCAGAGCTACCCGAGCTAACGCTAGACTCTCCAAAATACACTGAAGCCCAAAACCAACTAGCCAAAGCAGAAGGGGCCATCAAGACTGAAAAGGGATGGTGGGAATTGCCAAGTAGCAAATTATTGGTATTGGAGGAGCTGGCACTCACTCTGGTAAGCCAAACACACCAAGCAACCCATCTATGCCATGATAAACTGGAAGAGCTAATTTGAAAATATTTCCTGGTTCCCCGCCTCTCTTTCCTATGCAGGACAAAATCTCAGAACTGCACTGCCTGCTCACAGGTCAATGCTGCCTCTAGGCACATACAGAAACCTCCAGGGATTCAGGTAAAAGGCACACTGCCCTTTGAACACCTGGAAGTGGACTTCACTGAAATGAAATCTCACCGACACTACCATTACCTGCTGGTCGTAGTATGTACGTTCTCGGGATGGGTAGAAGCTTTTCCTACCCGGACTGAAAGAGCATCAAAAGTAGCCTGGTGCCTACTTAGGGAGATAGTTCTCAGATTTGGATTTCCTCCCAGCATTGGATCGGACAATGGCCTGGCTTTCATAGCTGATTTAGTATAACAAGTAAGCAAAACTTTAAACATCAAGTGGAAATTACATACAGCATATAGGCCACAGAGTTCTGGGATGGTGGAAGGAACCAACTGAACACTTAAAGAGACACTCTCCAAGTGGATCTTAGAGACTGGCAGTTCCTGGGTGGACTTGTTTCCGACAGCTCTGCTCAGACTCAGGATGACCCCGCAGTCCCATGGCTTTTCTCCCTACAAAGTGTTGGGGAGGCCCCCTCCCATAATAAAACAGGGGTCAACAAATTTGCCTCAGGTAAGGGGAGATGAGATTTCACAGCAGATGGAACAACTGGGTAAGGTAATAAATCAGGTAACTAAGTTTGTACAAGAAAGGGTGCCATTCCTTCTTGGGGAACAGATTTATGAATTTGGGCCCAGGGATCAGGTGTGGTCAAGGACTGGGAACACGACTCCTTGGCCCCACATTGGAAGGCCCATGTACTGTTGTTCTGACCAGCCCTGCTGCAGTTAAGGTTGCAGGTGTCACTCCCTGGATCCTCCACATGAGGGTGAAGAGGGCATACCTCGCAGACCTGGAGGACGCTGAGGGCACTAAACAACAGGACCCCACTGATCCCCGTGAAACCAAGATCATCTTAAAGAAGAAACAGAGATGAAGCTCTACAAACAACTGCTGCTACAAGGACTTGCTGGTATCATCTTGAGACTAACCATAGTTTCAGTACAAAGAGGGACCTGTGCTATATAATTAAAGTTGAATGTTGTGTATATATTCCTGATTTATCTGGCTATATATCAGCCACCCTAGATGACAGGAAAGGTCAGGTAAAAGTTAGGTCTGATGATAATCTTCCTTTTTGGAGTTCCGTCCTATCTGGATGAAGGGTGATTGGTGGAAAACTATATTTACCATTGTTATAGTTGCCTTGATAGTTCTGCTTTGTGGAGCCTTTGTTTTACAATGTATTATGAACTTTGTAACCCAAAGGTTGATGTCGTTCTCCCAAATTGGAGGTCGGAGAGTCAGGGCGCAATATATCCCTATGAATGATGCTCGTACTATGAGTTAAGAGCATCAAGAGGTAGCAATGAAGGAGGAAACAGACAGAACAGGCTCCATCTTGAAAGCAGGACTCCATCTTGGGCCAGACTGCAGACTTTGAGCTATATGCCCAGTATCTATGGAAACGAAATGCCAACTGGAAAACCAGGCCCCTGGATGGAAGAGCCCCAGGGCTTGTACCTAGACTCTCTGTTGCCTAAAAGAATACCCTAATTATCTGTGTAACTGAATAGAATCATAAATTCTACTATGCTTATTGGGGTATGACCACAGGCCTATTGATTGTCCACTGTTAACTACCTAGGCTTAAGGCATATGAATCACGGGTTAACTTTGATTGTATCTTTCTTTTCTTTTGTTCAGACTAGTTTCAGGGAATTTGGAGAGGTGGGTTTGGGCACACACACTTAGGGTATGTAAGGTTTTCAGAAAAACTGGTCAGGGTCCTTGGCTAAGAGGAGACTCTGCCTTGGGCCCACGGGTGTAATAAACAGCACTCCACTATCTGCATTGTCCCTCTGAGTGAGTTTGTTTCCCAGAACACGTGGCTAAAACAAATGAATTGAACAGATATTGTCAAAAATACCTCCAAAAAGCTGCAGCATATATTACACAGTTCTCTGTATTATGGGACTGTTTAAAATGTTGCCCAACTGAGGGCCCAAATTGTGCTGTCTCATTGCTTTCATTTGCTTTTCCAGGTTCACTACTGAAAGGAGCTGCAGCTTACCATTGTTGTATTTTTACATTTCTATTTATATTCTTTGCCTCTGTTTCTATTTTGAGAACATCAATCTATATAACATTTAATGCATTCTAAAAACCAATCCCATTTCTTTTGCATATTAGACAGTTTTTTTCCCCAAATGCCACTTTCTGTTTTCCTTTGCTTATACTCATTTTTATGTTATGTTTTGGCTTTATCAAATGGGGTTTTTCACTTTGAAAAAGTTACCAAAATGGATGTGAGTACTTATAGAAAAATTACCTGCATCCATTTTGGTAGCTAAGAAAGTTTCTTTTTTTTGATAAGAATGATAGCCTATTGTACAAAAATCAATAGTCAATAGATTTATACAGGACCTAATGGCAACCCACTCCAGTACTCTTGCCTGGAAAATCCCAGGGACAGGGGAGCCTGGTGGGCTGCCGTCTGTGGGGTTGCACAGAGTCAGACATGACTGAAGCAACTCAGTAGTAGTAGTAGTAGTAGTATTCTATACAAGCTATTGTATCAAAAATAATGAAGGATCACTTAATTATAGCATGCGTGCATGCTCAGTCACTTCAGTTGTGTCTGACTGTCTGTGACCCCATGGACCACCACTGGCCAGGCTCCTCCGTCCATGGGATTTCCAGGCAGGAATACTGGAGTGGGTTGCCATTTCCTTCTCCAGTGAAAAAGTATGAAGTGAGTGAAGTGAAGTTGCTCAGTCGTGTCCAACTCTTTGCGACTCCGTGGACTGTGGCCTACATCAGGCTCCTCTGTCCATGGGATTTTCCAGGCAAGAATATTGGAGTGGGTTGCCATTTCCTTCTCCTAATTATAGCATAATTTACATGAAAAGAGTAATCTCTTGAGTTTCTTAATGCATCACAATTGGATATGTATATTTTATACTAATGCATTTGTAAATGTTTGACCAAGAGGCAGAAAGGTTTTGAAATAGTTATAGAATTTTCTGACTTTAAAATAAGAATCAAAATAAAATAAAATAAGAATCAGAGTACCTATTAAGCTAGAAATTTGGAAATAAAAATCACCTGTAATCCTATCATCTAGAAAGAAACACACTTAACTTCTTGATGTAAATGTCTTTTAGCTAAGCAAAGGTACAGGAAGAGCAAATATAGTTGCATCCCAGAAATGTTTTTGACCCCAAATTATAGAATCATATACAAAATGCTGGGAGAGAAAACAATGACAGGGAACCCACTGCTTTTCCAAGCACTGTTCTCCCCTTTTTTCCTTTCTTCTCGCTCTCTCCTTCTCTTTTTCCTTCCTTCCTTTCAATTTTTTCTTTTCTTTTGATAACTGTCACATAAGAACAGTTTTTCTTTACGTACAACTTGAAATCTGTCCCCTAATTTTTTGCTTCTTTTTGCTTGGATTATATTTGAATATATTTGGATGAAATAAACATATGCTACTGAGAATAACAATTTGGACATAACCACGTGTAATATATACTCATTGCTACTTGTGTGTATCCTGTAGCTTATGATTATGTGTGCAAGTCCGTGAGGGTGCAAGAAACTTTTACCAAGTTCCTGTCTCCTTTAGTGGCTTCCCAGTTGTAAAGAATCTGCCTGCCAATGCAGGAGATGCAGGTTCAATTTCTGGGTCCAGAAGATCACCTGGAGAAGTAAATGGCAACCCACTATTGTATTCTTGATGGGAAATTCCCAGGACAGAGAAGCCTGGCAGGCTATAGTCCATAGGGTCACAAAGAGTTGAACACTACACGTATTCCTCCTTTAGACGCCTCTGTCCACAAGAGTCCACTGGTTTGCTATTCTTTCCAACACTATATTGTTGTTAACAGAAATCTATTCTGCTGAGAAGACTTTCGTGTTACTTCTTGTGTCACTAACTTCTACTTGTCCTTCAGTTTGTGGCCACCAAGTGTCAGCACCTCTAGAGAGTTTCCTCTAGCTTAACCACTTTCACGTCCCAATATAGGTTAGATGTTTCGCCTCTTCTATCACCCATACTTACCTTTGCAACCGTTCTAATTGGTCATTAAATGTGTTTCATTTAATTGCCCAGGGAATGAATAAAACACCCAGTTTGTCTGTGGGATGAGAAGTCAAGGTCAATATCCATGTTCCAGGGGCAGGCTCAGACTTGTCATAGCCATGGGGGCTGAGGCCTGTGGGTCCTAGAGGGAATGGTCATATTCAAATACTCTGCACTTCATTAAGTTTCTTTTGGGTCATTTCAGTTTCCATGAAATCAGTTCCTCCTCTCCCTAGACTGTTAGGAACATTTGGAAAATATATGCTTAAGGGCTTCACTCCAGGGCCCCCTGGAGACAACGGGGCAGCATAGTGAGGATGGCATATGCTTTGGAGTCAGTAAAGCATCAGAGCTGGACAGTCAGCTGCACTTTTTGATGGCTGTGTCCTTGAATTTGCAAAATTGCTCTAAGTTTTATTGCTTTATCATTAAAGACGGGATTCTTACAAGGGTCATGGAAAAATTGATATTTGATAATTGTGGATAGTAGTCACTTTTCTCTACCTTTCTCCTGTTTGCTCCTCCATTACTGGATTTCATTTTAAATAAATGTTTCTTATACTTGTGTGAAGGGCATGGTCTCCCTACAGAGGCTAATGAAAGTTATGGACTTCCTCTCTCTCCAGGAAAATGCACACTTTTGCAAAAGTTGACATGTAATTTCACACAATTCATGGACCCCTGTGAAACATTTTCATAGACTCTTGCCTGGAAAATCCCATGGGCGGAGGAGCCTGGTAGGCTGCAGTCCATGGGGTCGCTAAGAGTCGGATACGACTGAGCGACTTCACTTTCACTTTTCACTTTCATGCACTGGAGAAGGAAATGGCAACCCACTCCAGTGTTCTTGCCTGGAGAATCCCAGGGACGGGGGAGCCTGGTGGGCTGCCGTCTATGGGGTCAGAGTCGGACACGACTGAAGTGACTTAGCAGCAGCAGACCTTAATAAATGTTGCTTTACATTTGTAATCTCTGCTCATCTTCCTTTTTCCTCATTGGCACTTTTCCATGAGATTCATGGCCCCAGAGCCTTTTCCAAGGACTGCGAGAGGCTGGGGAGTATGACTTGTATCACCGTCCACCAGCACATTCGGTCTAACAGGTGCCAATGAGCAGAAATGACTTCTTGAGGACTGAGACCAGTGTTACCTTTCTCTTCCAAGGTCTTGTTAATTTTTATGGGGCTCACTTGCTCAAAGCCACCATTGTTTACTCTGGGAGGCAAATGGGGATCAAACTCTAGATGATCAAGTTCTCTGATGCCTCAGAGCCTGGATTAGCAGTCTTTCTTCCCTTGATTCCTCTCCAATTAAAGATCAAAGGAAAGTTAAAGAGGCAATTTATCAAATCCCTATATTTAAACTCATTTGATTTCCATTCAATGTGCTACAATCTGAAGAGTCAAACAAACAAACAGAAATAAGCACAAAGCATCTGGCTTTTGTTTTTTCCCTTAGGAGACTTCTCTGGTGGATTCTCTTTGCTTTGCCTGAAATGTGGGAAACCTGCCTCCTGGAGCAGCTCTCAATCAATGACAATGAAGTTGGTATGTCAGAACCCAGCCCTCTCATCCCCAGGGTAAGATACCCTACAGACCCATGTTATATGTTGACTCTCAAGTTCGCACATTGAGTTATGCTCAGGTTACCCTCAGCTTGATAAAGCACCCTTTAAAACAAACAGCTGACTCATTGGAAAAGACCCTGATGTTGGGAAAGATTGAGGGCAGGAGGAGAAAGGGATGACAGAGGATGAGATGGTTGGATGGCATCACCTACTCATTGGGCATGAATTTGAGCAAACTCCAGAAGATAGTGAAGGACAGAGAAGCCTGGCATGCTTCAGTTCATGGGATGGCGAAGAGTTAGACCCAAGTCAGCGACTGAACAATTGCTTTATTTCCCCTCCTGTCTCACTCTGACTTATCTAACAGTGTTTTCTTAACTTCCAAATAACTTAGTTGAATTTGAATCATCGGTCAGAGTCAGCTTCTGTAAGAATCCAAACTACAACATTATCTAATGCACTCAAGGTGCATGCTTTTGGATCTCTTCCTATAGGAGCTTCAAATGTCCCTGGTGACCACCCACGTAACGCCTGTGGTAGTCCCCAGGCATTGTGACAGTTGAAGCACCTGCTCATACCTCCAAATACACCCCACCGGGCAGTAATACTACTCCCAGTTGAAAATCACAAATCTACTGGTTAAGCTATTTAATTCTAGTTTTAAAATGTGTCCTAACTACTGTGTTTGAGCTCTAAACCAACACTATATTGTGAAGTAATTATCCTCCAATTAAAAATAAGTAAATTAAAAAGTAAATCTCCAGGATATCTTAAAAAATGTATCCCTAAATAATTGATTTAAGCTTATAATTTTAAGTTAAAAGAAGCAAGCTAATTCTACCATATTTTGGAAATAATATAATGTTTATGATAATTTTAGATTTACTGTGTTTATGTCCGTAATTTATTAGGTTTATAAGAATTGGCTAAGTTCCTGGAGAGCTTTTTTGTTATTCAGATTACTGAACTGCATATAAAAGAAAAGCAAAATTTATTAAACGTATAAATGCATTTTAAAATATTTAATGGGATTTAATTAACTGAGATGTAAAATCCCCTTTAAAAGTCATACTTAAAATTTACTGGATATATAAATAGTATCACAAATTTGTAAATTAAATCTAAATGGTTTGTAAAAACAAAAAAAGGCTAAGCCTGTCAGTTTGTAACTTTAGTCAATTAAATATTAATTTTAAAATTGTATTAATCTTAAATAATCTTTTCTGTGTGCAATAACCTCAAAAAAAGCAACAATTCAACACTAATATTGTCTAATAAGTTTCACTCTTTATATGAAAAAACTTCCTATAAATTTTTGTCCCTCATCTATCAAGACTAGTTTATCTTTCAAGGCATCCCTCTAACTCTACCTTCCCCATATGCCCTGCCTTGATGATTTCAGTTCTCATTTCTTTCTTTTCTTTTGAACATCTTCTGTATTTACAGTGAATGTGGTATAATTTTTCTGCAATCAAATTTATTTCTATTATTCCATTATTATTTTATGCATATGTTGGTGTACTCTTATAATTGGATTGATAGTTTTTTCATAGTTTCTTCAGGCCTTTCATTTTTTGAATCACCGAGGTGCCTTCCCAACACACATTCTATCCGCTCCCATTTTGCAGCAACCCCATTCCAGAGATCCGGACTGGCTCCAGTTTTCTTGTTTCCATTAGCACAGGGTTTTCTTTGAGGAGCTTGGCAATTGGCCCAGGACACTGCTCCAGTTACAAGTTCAGGGTCCCCATTATCACTGTGCTGTTGTTGTTGTCAGTAAGTCATGAACGACTCTTCTACACAATGCCTGCAGTATGCCAGGCTCCCCTGTCCTTCACTATCTCCTGGAGTTTGTTCAAATTTATGTTCATTGAGTCCATGATGCTATCTAACCGTTTCATCCTCTGTTGTCGCATTCTCTTCCAGCCCTCAATCTTTTCCAGTATCAGGGTCATTTCCAATGAATCGACTCTTTGCATTAGGTAGCCAAAGCATTGGAGTTTCAGCTTCAGCATCAGTCCTCCAAATGAATATTCAGGATTGATTTCCTTAGAATTGACTGGCTTGATCTCCTTGCAGTCCAAGGGACTCTTGAGAGTATTCTCCAGTACCACAATTTGAAAGCATCAATTCTTCAGCACTCAGCCTTCTTTATGGTCCAACTCCCACCATCATAAAGGACTTGATTTAGGTCATACTTGAATCACCTACTGGTTTTCCTTATTTTCCTCAATTTAAGCCTGAATTTCACCATAAGGAGTTCTTGATCTGAGCCACAGTCAGCTCTAGGTCTTGTTTTTTTGTTGATGGTACAGAATTTCTCCACCTTTGGCTGCAAAAAATATAATCAGTCTGATTTTGGCATTGACCATCTTATGATGTCCATGTGTAGAGTTATCTCTTGTGTTGTTGAAAAAGGGTGTTTGGTATGACCATTGTGTTCTCTTGGCAAAACTCTGTTAGCCTTTGCCCTGCTTCATTTTGTACTCCATGACCAAACTAGCCTATTACTCTTAAGTATCTCATCACTTCTTACTTTTCCATCGCAATCCCCTATGATGATGAGGACATCTTTTTTATGATGTTAGTTCTAGAAGGTCTTTTAGGTCTTCATAAAATCAGTCAACTTTAGCTTCTTTGGCATTAGTGGTTGGGGCATAGACTTGGATTACTGTAACAGTGAATGGTTTGTCTTGGAAACAAACAGATCATTCTGGTGTTTTTGAGATTGCACCCAAATATTGCATTTTGGACTCTTTTGTTGACTATGAGGGCTACTCCATTTCTTCTAAGAGATTTTTGCCCATAAAGGTAGATATAATGATTTTCTAAATTAAAATTTCCCAATCCTGCCCATTTAAGTTCAATGAATCCTAAGAAGTCAATAGATGTTCACTCTTGGCATCCCTTCCTTGACCATGTCCAATTTACCTTGATTCATAGACCTAACATTCCAGGTTCCTATGCAATATTGCTCTTTACAGCATCAGATTTTATTTACATCACCAGCAGATACATCCACAACTGAGCATCATTTCTGCTTTGGTCCATTCTTTCTGGAGCTATTAGCAATTGCCCTCCACTTTTCCCCAGTAGCATGTTAGACATTTTCCAACCTGGAGGGCTCATTTTCAGGCATCATATCTTTTGCTTTTTCATACTGTTCATGGGGTTCTTGGGGCACGAATACTGAAATGGTTTGCCATTCCCTCCTCCAATGGACCACATTTAGTGAGAACTCTTTACTGTGACCCATCTGTCTTGGGTGGCCCTGCATGGCATGGCTCATAGCTTCATTGAGTTATGTAAGACCCTTCACCACAACAAGGCTATGATCCATGAAGTGGATCAGCTGACTAATGCAATTGCCTTAACTATAGTTGTATCAATTCTTTTACTGCAATATTGGGATGAATAAACTGCTTCAAAACCCTGGCTTAAAAAGACAATCATTTATAATAGCTCACAAATTTAAGGGTCAGTTTTGAATCAGGTTCCGGTCTCAGCTGGACTCATTTGTTCATCTTCCATCAGCCTTGGGTCAGCTAGGCTCATCTCAGCTGATCTTGGCTTGGATCATCTGCAAATTTGAGAATCAACTATCAGTTGACTGTTTTAGATAGTTAGCTGAGATGGCTCTGCTTTCCTGTCAGTATCTTAGCCCCAGCTGACTTCAGAGACTAGTTGGGGCATGTTCTCTTAGCAAGCACAGCTAAGGCAGGAAGGAAGTGACAGATGTAAGTATTTTGTCAAGACTTTGCATGAGTCAAGTCTGGTAAGATCTTATTGGTTAAAGCAAGTCATATGACCCAAGGGACAAGCAATTATTAAAACAAAACAGCAAGACCACTGGAAGAAGAATGAAGATATAGGGGAAGGGCAGAGCTGGACCGCCAGTGTACTAAGTCAAAATCAGCAAAAGGTCAGAGTACCTGCTAGAAAATATGGAACTGAGAAATTTATGTTTCTGAACAATATGAGGTCTACATTTTCTGCATATATAGATGTTTTTGCATAAGTGAGCAAAAGAGTCTGAGAGAATAGTCAGAGTGAACAAGACTATGAAGAATCATAGCTTTCCATGTGCTAATCCCATTCTGTGTCCTAATGTATTCAGTAATTTCAATGGCTAGGTACATTTGTTTTTTAATCCTGCTTGAATTAAAGTTTTTGTTAGTTTGGAGAGTTTTAACTTAGACAACTTCATAGCCCCTGATAGAGTTTGAAAGGGAGTGGTTCCCAAACTGGGAACCCTACTTTCTCCCTTCCTTTCACCCTGAGGTTCTGATTCAGGGATTCTTGTTTGGGACCACGAGTTCTTTTTCAAGTTCCTCCTAGAATAAACACAATCACAGGTCCTACATTAAAATTCTGCAAAATTAGCACCCTTGATAAATCCCCAACATTTTAGAATAAGTAGAAATGTTCTATGAAAGTGATACAAACTTCTATTTTAAGAGAACTAAATATATGTGCGTGTGTGTGTATGTGTGTGTGTGTGTGTGTGTGTGTTTGTATAAAAGAATGCTTAAAAGTGTTTAAGGGCACTTCAAAATAGAAGTTCCTGAACAAACATAGGCAGAAGTTGTCCTAAGAAGAGCTTGCAGCTTTGTGAATTGATACAGAAGCTTGTCAACAAATCCAGTGCACTTACAGGAGTCATTTATTAGGAACTTCCTTTGGCAGAGACATCTCTCTTGTATTTCCAAGTTTGCTTTATGTAAACTGATGACTCTCTGAAGGTTTTATTGAATATGTAAGGTGTTTATCATCTTTAAAACATATGCTAAATACTTGATTCTTCTTTGTTCCTTTAGGGGCAGGAGTGAGTTATGTAGACTGCAGATTTATCAGTGAGATTTCAGAATAGCTTTGCTGCTTTCTTTCTCTCTCTCTCTCTTTTTTTTTTTTTTGGTTATGCAAAAGGTACTTTGAACATGTGAAGATTTTATTCATTTCCCATGCTGTATGATTTGGAGTCATATTTTTGGATGGAACATATGTAGTGCATGAAGCCATATTTTTCTGAGAAAAACACTGACTTTTCTTTTTTTAGTAAAATAGTTGTTCTTAATTCCTGAATGTGAATTTCAGAAGAGGTATCACTCATGTTGCAGCAAAGAATTATGGTTGTATTGTTTTCTTCATGTTCTTTAAAGCAGTTTGCACAGAAAATATTTCAAAAGAATTTCCCATTTATTTCCAGTGAAATTTCAGAACTGTGTTTTTGTGGACAGCTGTTAAAGCCTAAAATTAAATCAAGCCCATTAAAACAATATTAATTTCCTTTCAGAAAGAGACTGTTGCAGAATAATTTCATTTAATTTGGTGAGAAAGCCAATATTTACTATTTTTAATATACTGTCCTAAGTGTTGAGATATGAAACTGAATAAGATATGGTTCATACCCTCATGAAACTCTAGAGGGAACAGGCAAAAATTCTAGATATGAAAGATATTGTTTAGAACTAAAAGCTCTGAAAGAACAAATGGTGTCACAAAAAATCAGCACTTCATTTGGTTTTTGAAGGATGAGTAAGAATTACACACTACCTGGTTTCCTGTTTTTATATTTTTTGCTGATTTTGAGAGTGAGGAAGGAGGGAATAATTTCTCTCCAACTCTAATCCATATTGTTCAAGTAAAGTTGATTTAACCCTTGTCTCTTAAGTATAGACTCTGACTGAGGCTTGGCCAAAATGAAACTCACGTTGCCTTGGTTTAAATGCTAGGGATTGGGGGTTGGTGTATCAAAAGTTAGGCATATATAAAATCAAAAGCTGTTGTCCAAAGGAATGCAATGCCTAGCATGTGGGAGTATCTTGACAATTCAGGCAGCAACCAAAGCAAATATTTTGCAAATATTGTAAGATGTTGAAATTGTTTGATAAGATTTTGAATCATGTCTCATAAAATGCCTCAAAAATTAATTACAGGGACTTTCCTGGCTGTCCAATGGTTAAGTCACTGAATTACACTGAAGGATGAATGGGTTCAATCCCTGCTTGAGAAACTAAGATCCTGCATGCTGTGAGGTGCAGTGAAAAAAAAAAAAAAAAAAAGACTATTACAAAGTTTCTGAAACAAATTTTAAAAATAGAAAATTTCATCAAAGATGTAAAAGAACCAAATGAAAGTTATAAGACTGAAAACTACCACAACCAAAATAAAAAGTCTATTAAATACACTCAAGAATAGGGTTTAGAGAATTGAAGATAGACTTAAGTGCATTTGGAGATAGATCAATAGAATTTGCTTAATCTGAACAACAGAGAGGAAATTGAAAAGATTAATATGGTCTACGGGACAAAATCAATTTAAAATTTGTATCATCAGAAGTAGAGGATAAAGACAGTGGAACTGAAAAAGTATTTAATAAATACTGAGTTAAAATTTCCCATATTTGGTGAAAGATATAAGCCTGCAGATCCAAGTGCTTAGGCACACTCCAAATATGATAAGTGCAAACAAATCCACACCAAGATATATCATAATCGAATATCTGAAAACAAAGTCTTAAAAACAACTAATGATAAACAACAGGTCATCTATAATTTGATAAAACTGAACAAACCATTTGTGATTGAATTTCATAATCACACCAGAAAAGAGGGAAATGTTCTCAGTCTCATAAAGGTCTACACAAAACCTATTGTTACCATCATACTGAATATAAAGTAGATAATTTTACTTTTGTCCTTGAAGAAACACTATTTTTTAATACTAAATTCTTACAGACATAAATACATATTGAATAATATTTTTGATGTTCTGCCTATATTTTTTTCTTTAGATTACTAGCAATTTTATCTTTTGCTGTGTTTCTTCCAGTGTAAAAATATCCAACTAAAGAAACAGATGCAGATGGGCTCTAATGTCCTTCGAGGCCAAGCAATGTGCCTTGCATCCTGCCTGTTGTTACATATAATGTAGTTTAATACTTATAAATACTGTATTAGTTTCCTATTGCGACTATAACAAAGAACCATAATATTAGTGGTTTAAAATGATGAAAATTTATTCTATGACTTTGCTGGAGATCAGAGATGCAAAGTGGGTTTTACAGTGTTGAAGTCATGGTTCCAGGAGAGCTGGTTCCTGTTGGAAGTTCTGATGAGAGAATCAATGTCCTTGTCTTTTCCAGCTTCTAAGGTGACATATATATATATATATCACTTGGGACCCTCTTTGCATCCCTCCAACCTCTTGCTTCTGTCATCACATTTCCTTCTACTGACTATGTCTTTGATTCCTTTTTATAATTTCTCTTGTGATTACATTGGGCCCACATGGATCATTTATTTAATCTAACCCCGCATCTCATGATCCTTAACTTCATCACATCTGCAATGTTTTTGTTTGTCATATAAAGAAAGTAATTTATAGGATCCTGGATTTAGAATGTGAGTATCTTTGAAAGGCCATTATCTTATCTACTATAAACACCTGCATTAGTTAAGTGGTTGTGATAGAGATTACCTATTGTGCCCCAATATTCATTTTCGCTTTCTTCCTTACGGATAAAAGTTTTAGGTGGTCACAAGATAACCCTGATAAAAGTTATCTATCCAAACTTCTCTGGCACTTAGGTGTGGTCTTGTGACTTCCATTGAACAATAAATAAATGTGGGAGCAGAAGTGAAGCTAACACTTGCAGCCAAAGCCTCTTGGAAGCAGGGCACAGTATTTCATGTTTCTGTCCCCCTGCTATGGCAACCAGTGAAACTCTGACCTGCACGTCTGTATGAAGATTATACATGCTAGGATTCCTATCAACAATCTAATTGAAATGAATATCAAGCATGAGCCTTTGGGGTTGTTAGATACTAGAGAATAATATTGTCCACCCTGACTGTGTATATTAAAGTACACATTTGTAGTTGTTTCATTGTTCAGTCGCTAAGTCATGTCTGATTCTTTGTGACCCCTTGGACTGTAGCATGCCAGGCTCCTCTGTCCTCTACCATCTCCTGGAGTTTGCTCAAATTCATGTCTGTTGAGTTGGTGATGCTATTTAACCATGTCATCCTCTGCCACTCACTTCTCCTTTTGCTGATGCTCCTTTTGCTGCTTCTTCTCCCGATGCTCCTTTCTCAGCATCAGGGTCTTTTCCAGTGAGTCGGCTCTTTGCATCAGGCAGTGCTGTAAGTGCTGGCTACTTTTGCAACCGCCTTGCTAGAATAGCTTACTAATAACCAAAGTTTCAAATGGCAGGGAACTGCTGTCCTTGTGTGAAGGATATGGATGCACAAACTGATCTAAGCTAATAGGACCCTGAGAAATGAGAAATCTGTAAGGAAGCTTTTCTGGGAGAGGCTTTCCTATCTAGAAAAATATGGTCATTTGCCATTTTCCCTTTATACTTTTGCTGTTATCAGATGAGGACGTGGTACTTGGAACTAGAGGTAGTCAGGTTGTAACCATGATGGGAAGGAACCTAAACATGTAATTGAAAATTTGTTCAAAAGCTCTGACATAATTGGGCTGCTGAGTCAATCTTGTTAAGTACCTAATTATGAATGCCTCTATGTAGAAAAATATTGTTTTGACTGCTTTAAATGGGCTTTCTGCTATTTAAAATTGATAGCGTATGTTATTTGACATATAGAGACTTGCCACCAAATCTAAAATTTCAGGAACCAAATAAATTTAGATGTATATATATTTTATAAGCCCCTTATTAACCATCTTTTGTTATTCTCTCCCAAAACTAAGGGAACAGACTACTTCCCACAACACCTAGTCTCTTAACTACAGAGACTCACTGTCCAAACCCATGAATTGTTTGATAATATTTGGGAGATGTATGAATATATATATATATATATGGTGAAATATAAACATATAAACATATATACATACACACAACATCAACATATAGATAAGGTTTATTTAACATTCACCCTAAGTGTAAATGTTAACTTTAAAACAGGCAGTTAGTAGGTCAACTGGATATTTTATTCATATACATGTGAACATAAATATGACATTTTGTACATTTTATAGTTGAAGTTTTGCTCTAAAATAACTTTACAAGAAATCAGAAAATGCTTGTTTTTTTTCCCCTTAGATCAATAAAAGTCCACAGACAAGTATCGGTGGGGTGAAGGTAGGGGAAAGAGAAACAGAACAAATCTTCATGTCTCATGTTAGATTTTTAAAAATTCAACTTATCTGTACTCTTCTATGCTACTTTTACATAATTTGCCACTTGAGTTTAGAAATATTTAAAAATATTTTAGAAATATTAAATATTTCAGAAGTATATTTAAAAGCTGCAGAAAGACAAAGACAGAAATGAAGCTTCAGGTTCTACATGATAATAGAACAGAATAGATTATAGTTTTTCCCCAAACACCTCTTTGTAATAATACTTTGTGAGCACACAATGCCAGTTCCAGTTCCAGGGTTACTCGGGTTGTTTAGAACTGCAGGTCCAACATGACCTCCTCCTTCTTTGGAAACAAATACACCCAGATAACAGTGTAAAATGTTACAGATCAGGGGTGCAGTCTGACATTCACAGCCTGAGAGATTTGTCAAAGTCATGACCAAGAGATCACCTAGTTTAGACTGTAGTAAAACAGTATGCAACCTTTCCTGGATTAGGAACACATACGAACTTCCCCTCAGATGCTCGGTGCACTGAGATCCTATGAGCAGTCACTAAATATTACCAGTTGAAGCTGGTAACAATTTCTAATATTTTTGTCTATTTGTTTAGAGTTTTATTCCATTTCCCTGATCACTTACTTCATTTCTGGTAGTTACTGCACTCTGAGACACCACTTCACTGCTTTGCTGCCCAAGAGGCGGCATGTTCAATTTCTATTTCTAGTACAGTGAAAGTTGCAAACATTGCTTAGCTAAAATAAAAATCTTTTGAAAACCTGACTCAATCTAGGAACGATATCCAAATGGGCTTTTTTGCAAAATGAGTGACCTCATTCACAGCTTGCTGCTGCTGCTGTTAAGTCACTTCAGTCGTGTCCGACTCTGTGCGACCCCATAGACAGCAGCCCACCAGGTTGCCCCGTCCTCGGGATTCTCCAGGCAAGAACACTGGAGTGGGTTGTCATTTCCTTGTCCAATGCATGAAAGTGAAAAGTGAAAGTGAAGTCACTCAGTCGTGTCTGACTCTTAGAGACCCCATGGACTGCAGCCCACCAGGCTCCTCCGTCCATGGGATTTTCCAGGCAAGAGTACTGGAGTGGGGTGCCATTACCTTCTCCACATTCACAGCTTAGTACTACACAAAATGAGAGCTTCCTTTAATTATATATGGGAAGGGAAAATAAGCTATCAGAGAGAAAGAAACACAGACTTGAGGAAAGAAATATAACTTTTCAGAGATAATTGAAAAATAGGTTTAATGATTGCTATCAAAAGGTAAAATCAGAGAAAAAAAGTGTGTTCGGAATTCACATATTGCATTAACATTATGTAATTTAGATGTTCGGAGAAGGCACTGGCGACCCACTCCAGTACTCTTGCCTGGAAACTCCCATGCATGGAGGAGCCTGGTGGGCTGCAGTCCATGGGGTTGTTAGGAGTCGGACACGACTGAGTGACTTCACTTGCACTTTTCACTTGCATGCATTGGAGAAGGAAATGGCAACCCACTCCAGTGTTCTTGCCTGGAGAATCCCAGGGACGGGGGAGCCTGGTGGGCTGCCATCTATGGGGTTGCACAGAGTTGGACACGACTGATGTGACTTAGCAGAAGCAGCAATTTAGATGTTATATTATTCTTGAAAATGTTTCCTCCTTTTTAAATACTGATCAATGTAGAAATTAAGCTACATAAATTATGTACTATATTTTTGCAGCATTAAATCTATTCATACTGATGTTGTTGTTCAGTCACTAAATCGTGTCTGACTCTTTGTGACCCTGTGGACTGAAGCACACCAGGCTTCCCTGTCCTTCACTATCTCCTAGAGTTTGTTCAGATTCATGTCCATTGAGTCAGCGATACTACTGAACCATCTCATCCTCTGCCACTCGCTTTTCCTTTTGCCCTCAATCTTTCCCAGCATCAGGGTCTCTTCCAATGACTCAGCTCTTCGCGTGAGGTGGCCAAAGCATTGGAGCTTCAGCTTCAGTATGCTTTTTTTCATCTCTATGGCATAGATTCCAAACATTTACAATTTTCCTTTCCTTCCTGGATGCAAAAGTAAACTACATTTTCCAGCTTCCCCTGCCATTGGACTGGTGGGGCCATTGGATTAACTTTTGGATAACGGTTATATGAACCATTTCTAGAACTGGTCTATAAGAATCTTTCTCCTGTGATCCTCCTGCTTTTACCCTGACTGGTAACTGGGTGTGAAGGATCAAGTAGAGGCCTTCATGGCTCTAGAGAATGTCAGTCTGCATGAAACACAGAAAAACCACATCGAAGGCTTCCCACCATCCAGAAACATCTGCATCAAGTTTGACATAGACAAGAAATATATTTTTATTATATTAGGACAATAAGACTTTGATATTTGTTTGCCATAGAAGCTAATATTACTTTCTGTAATAAAAATAATATTTTAGAGGAAGCTTTCTAGCCTTGTATAAAAACTCAGCTCACAGGGAAAACTTGTATTTGAAAAGAAAGCCTATCAATGAGACATAGGAAGGTTAGGCAGAATTCTAAAATGTGAATTTAATGTGCATCAAATTTATAACAATATAGGAAAATTCCAGACAGGGACTATAATGCTACCCATGCAGTTACTTCACAAAGTTTTCAGGTTAAATATTGGAGCTGCTTGTAGAGCTGATGTTTTTTCTATATGAGTCCCATTTAAGTTTTGTCCTGCAACTGCTCAGAAGCACCTGCTTGAACTATTCAGTCAAAACAACTTCCCAGATGTTTCTAGCTTTAGTCGATACTACAAATGGTCTTTGAAGGAGACATAAAATACCAAAAGCCTTTATGATAAAGCCAGTTAACTATTTAAACCACAAACATTGATTTTAAGTACAGGTAACAGCCAGCATTAAAAAAGAAGTAACTATTTTATTAGGGTAAAAATTATCATGGCTTCTTTTGCTTGATATTAGACCTGGTGACAGAGGATGGATGGACATAAATTAACTTCTTGGGCTATGTCTTTTAAATAGTTTAGCTCAATTTTTAAAGAATTCATTGTCCTCACATAATGACAGAGATGTTTTCTGGATAATGTTAGTCAAGAGCATTAAGTGCAGGTATTGGTTATCTATTGTTGTGTCACAAGTTACCAATATTTACCAACTTAACACAACACACATCTATTATTTTACAGCTTTTGTTGGTCAGAAGTTGGGTAACAGCTTAACTGGCTTGTCTGCTTCATGATCTTTCTCAAGGTTGTAATCAAGCTGTCAAACAAGGCTGGGGTTTTATCTAAAGGCACAACCAAGGAAGGATCAACTTCTTTACTTAATTACATGACTGTTGGCAGAATCCAGTTCATTGTTTGTGAACAGACTTCAGGCCTTGACCAGAGCCCACGTTCCATTTTTTGTCACATTGGCTCTCCAACATGACAAATTGATTCATCTAAGCCATGGTGTGTGTGGGGTGGGGTAGGGGGTAACTAACAAGACAGGAATTACAACTTATCTAACCTAATCATGAACTTGACATCCCATTTTCATTGCTGCTTTCTAATCTTTAGAATCAAGTCCATTCTTTTGCCTTTGCTGTATTCTATTCTCTAGACAAAAGGTACCAACTTAAAGAGTTCTGTTTAAGTTTATTAACATATAAACTTAACTTTTGTGGACTTTCAATGATATTTAACTTTCTGAGCCCCTACCATGTTATTCTTATTTGTTTTATTCTTCTGGGGGTTCTGCATTATCTTTCCTGCTGTTGATTATAGGGGTGGAAGGCACTTACTTGAGTCACCTGCTGTTGCTGAGTGACCCTCTGGTGGGGACATAACAGATGCTGCCTGTTCTGCCTAAGCTGACTGCTTGGAGGGCAGGAAGACAAAGAGTTTTGCCATTGCCACTAACATATCAGCTTCTCTGACATCCAGATTATGGACCTGGGACTTGTCAGTCCAGGGAATAGCAACTGCAAGGGATCAAACTCCCAGCTGGCCTGGGTTGAAGAGTGGTGGCTGGGGATCCTCACTAGGTGAGGCTTCCCATTCCCTGATCTCTTTGCTGGAGAGAACAGCCTTGTCTTATATATTTTGTACAGTGCCTGTTGGTGGTTATGGGCTGCAAGCCTCTCTGGTACACAGTACAAGGGTTTATGGCATATAAAATGAAAGCTCAAGGATATTCCCTTATCATTCTTCAAGTTTTGTGGTATCTAGCCAATTTGCCTCTTTTTTTTTTCTATTTTTCAAATCCCTTTAATATCTTGGTTAACATTTAATTCTGTCAGTTATAATTTACAGAGTATTTAGTTGTATTTATGGAGAGAGAGTAAGAGAAAATAAATCTATACAACTTTGTTCTAGAATCCACCATTACTCATAAGTCAGTACACAACTAAGCAAGGATGTGGAATCCTGTGGTTCTGTAAATGTTCTCTAACAGGGTTCAGCCACTGATAAAAATACTGACTTGCATTGGAGAGTCTTTCATTTTTGTACAAATTATTTCACTTCATAACATGATTTTAACAGAAATCATACCAAGGTGCCTATTGTTATTATCAGAATTTTACTGCTGAAGGATGTACAGGAATAACTGTCAATGACAAATATATTACATGAAAAGGGTTGGAAGTGGAGTTTTAGTCCTGTCATTCCAAATTGTGACTTCTGTCAGCTAATCCAGTCAAGGGAAAATATGTTTTATAGTTGTTCAAAAGAATTTATTACCTTCTTAAATTAATTATAAAATATTCTAAGAGGTAATATTGTCTGAGATCAGTCTTAACAAGGATAGAATGTTGACAGGAGTAAATCTGAGGCATGCAAGAAAGAATAACGGACATTGGTAAATGCATGAGGTGGTAAAGATATGGGAGTTTTTTTTTTTTTTTAAAGAACTGAATATAATGCATTTTATTTGAAACACATAGTAAATAGAGTAATATTGTGAGTAATTGCAAACTTGGAGATTTATAGAAGGGTTCAAGTGTTATTCTAGAAACTGTGTTCCTAATTTATGAGGCAGTGAAGAATCTTGAATAAATTTAGTAGGGCATATTTGTCATTACATTCATGCCTTTTTGAGAAGCATCTGAATATGGACTATAAAACCACAATAGTTGTGACAATAGTGGTTTACATAGTAAAAGGAGATGAAATAAAATTTAACCTGTTAAGCTGGTAACAGCTCAGTTACTTAATGCATAATGGTTGAACGTACTCTGTGTGCTGTGCACTGGCATGACTTTGTGCTAGATTGTGAGACATAGGGGTCAATATGAGAGGCACAGATACTATCTTTAATGAACTTGTAGTCTAAAGAAGATAGGACAAATATGAAAAAAATTATGAGAGTATATGTTTATTATAGGATAGATAGAATACTATGTCAATATAATTTTAAAAATTAATTTGGAGTTGATATTAGATTTTTCCAGTAAATAGTGCCTAATTTAAGTTACCATGTATCTTGGCTTTCCCAGGACTATTTCTCTTCATGTCTATTTCCTGGCATGATTATTACTAGTATGTCCTTCCACTCTCAAAAAACTCTCAGCTTGAACAAAAAATTATCTGATAACCCTTTGTCTATGCAAAACCAGAGATGAGTTGCAGTTATGTAGATAAATGGCTGAGGGCAGTGAATGTTTTACTTGCAGAAAAAGGGCATACATGTAGACCTGGAGACAGATGACACTATAGCACGTTCAAAAAGTACTAGTGGAAAATTTCCTGGTGGTCCAGTGGCTAGGACTCAACACTTTTACTGCTGAGCATCAGAATTCAATCCCTGGTCAGGGAACTAAGAATCCACAAACCGTGCAATGCAGCTAAAGGAAAAAACCTACCAATAATAAGTAAGTATTGTTGCTTGAAAAATCAGTGTGATTGAAAACAAAAGATGAAGTGGGGCTCCAGACATGGAAACTGCACAAGCTTTCCTAAGGACTCTACACTTAACACTGAATACCATGGGAAGTCTTTGAAAGACAGTAGGAGGTGATTAGATTCGACTATAGAAATGCCACTCTGGTTAGCCTATGAATAATGGATTTCGGGGATTTGAGTGGGATGAAAGTGTGACTATGGTAAAAAAAAAAAAAAAAAAAAGAAAAAAAAACCAGATAAAACTTTTCAGAGTGATAGTGATGACAGAAGATGGGAGGTTAATCCAGGATACCGACAGTGAGAATGGACAAATAAAGAAGCAAACAAACAATGTTTCATAACTGAAATTTGTAGAAGTTGGTGAATTGTTGCAATTTTGGGAGGAGGGAGTGGAAATAATTAAGGATGGGACTTTTTTTCTGGTTTGAGCAATTGAGTTGGTGCTGCCATTCATGAGCCAATAGATGAAAATAAAAACATATTCAAGATATTTTGAAGAGGAAATGATTCAAATAATTGAATGCAATGAATGAGAAAAAATAATAAATAACTGATGGTTTATAGTTTCAAACTTGAATGGTTTGAAAAAATGCCACTTAGGATATTTAAAATGAAGAGATAGTCAGGGTGGTAATAAGGAGTTGAGATTTAGACATGTTCAGAATAGTTTAACAGGAGGAAAATGTTGGTCTTAACAAAGAGATTTTTACGGGTGATTCCTCTCCAGTACTCTTGCCTGGAAAATACCATGGACGGAGGAGCCTGGTAGGCTGCAGTCTATGGGGTCGCTAAGAGTCGGACACGACTGAGCGACTTCACTTTCACTTTTCACTTTCATGCATTGGAGGAGGAAATGGCAACCCACTCCAGTGTTCTTGCCTGGAGAATCCCAGGGACGGCGGGGCCTGGTGGGCTGCTGTCTATGGGGTCGCACAGAGTTGGACACGACTGAAGCGACTTAGCAGCAGCAGCAGCAGCAGCATGTCTGGTAGAATGTCCAGGAGGATCCCCAAAGACAGGTTAGGACTAGAAATATATTAACTAGGAGGCACTGCTGTGAACTGTGAAAACCCTAAATGTGCCTGAATTTTCAAAGAAGTCCAAGGGCCAAGATGCTAGGTAACACAATTGTCGTAAGGAGGGAGACTAAAATTAGTTACCAAAGCTGATTACTACAGTTCTAGCCAAACAAGGGGACTTGGGTCAACAATTTCAATGATAAAGAGAAGTCAAGGAAAACTGCTAATATAATTTGGCCATTTAAAAAATGAGTGACCTCTGAGAAAACATTTCAAGTTGAATGAAGGAGATGAAAAATCAAACAAACTTTAAGTGAAAAAGTAGTGGGCAACTTGAGAGAGGAAATATAGATCACTTT
The DNA here is from genome assembly GCF_019923935.1 of Bubalus bubalis. Classification (NCBI taxonomy): domain Eukaryota; kingdom Metazoa; phylum Chordata; class Mammalia; order Artiodactyla; family Bovidae; genus Bubalus; species Bubalus bubalis. Next base: position 77,946,978 of record NC_059163.1, read on the forward strand.
TTCAATAGAATTTTTTCTGTGACATATAGAAGTGAATGTAGATTAATGGCATAGCAGAAATGAAATGATTTCCTAATGAATGTATGAAATGATAGCATATTCATAGCCAGAGCAGAACCACTGAAAAAGAAAAGTTTCAAAGGAAAATTAGTTGATGGAGAAGTTTCCACAGATTGGGATAAAAAAATACATAATATTTATAATCCAATAAAGAAAGAGGACAGTTTTTATGTCAGTGATTAAAAGGTATAAAACTGGGCTGGCAAAGATATATAGATTTTTCCAAGTGAACAGGGTAAAAAAGAATGGAAGAAAAGAGTGAGTAACATATTATTGAATTTCCCTATGAGACAGGTACTGAATTTTATCCTAAGTAATTCTCATAAGAACCCTTGTAATTATAAGTCTACTCAGGTTAGGTTATATGCCATAATTTTTTTAAAAGGCAAATCTTAGCAATTTAATTAAATAAAGTTTTACCACGTGCTCACATCAAGATAAAATATAGTCATTCAAAGGCTACTGAGATTCATTTTCCTTGACTAGCCACTGGGTCCTTGGAATTCTCCACCAGAAGTCATATGGCTGATAGACCAGGAAAAAAGTGTTTGTGTAGGACTGAACTTAAAATTTCAGGAGTCAGGCTTGAAAATAGCATGAACTATTTCTAACTACAGTCATGTTACCCCTGACTCACTGTAAAAGCTTGACAAAGAGCCTTAATGAATGCCGAGAAAGAAAATAAAATAGGGCTTGGTGAACTTCTAGCATTAACCGTGAGATTGTAAATTTCATTATCTCCATTTTGCATAAAGGGTAACAGATTTAGACAGTACTTAAGCAACTTGTGTGGACTTCCCAAGTGGTGTGCAGTTCAGTCAGTTGCTCAGTCATGCCCGACTCTTTGCGACCCCATGAATTGCAGCACACCAAGCCTTCCTGTCCATCACCATTTCCCGGAGTTCACTCAAATTCACGTCCTACAGAAGCAGAAGATATTAAGAAGAGGCAGCAAGAATACACAGAAGAATTGTACAAAAAAGATCTTCACAACCAAGATAATCACAATGATATGATCACTCACCTAGAGCCAGACATCCTGGAATGTGAAGTCAAGTGGGCCTTAGAAAGCATCACTATGAACAAAGCTAGTGGAGGTGATGGAATTCCAGTTGAGCTATTTCAAATCCTGAAAGATGATGCTGTGAAAGTGCTGCACTCAATATGCCAGCAAATTTGGAAAACTCAGCAATGGCCACAGGACTGGAAAAAGTCAGTTTTCATTCCAATCTCAAAGAAAGGCAATGCCAAAGAATGCTCAAACTACCGTACAATTGCAATCATCTCACACGCCAGTAAAGTAATGCTCAAAATTCTCCAAGCCAGGCTTTGGCAATACGTGAACCATGAATTTCCAGATGTTCAAGCTGGCTTTAGAAAAGGCAGAGGAACCAGAGATCAAATTACCAACATCTGCTGGATCATGGAAAAAGCAAAAGAGTTCCAGAAAAACATCTATTTTTGCTTTATTGACTATGCCAAAGCCTTTGACTGTGTGGATCACAATAAACTGTGGAAAATTCTGGAAGTGATGGAAATACCAGACCACCTGACCTGCCTCTTGAGAAACCTGTATGCAGGTCAGGAAGCAACAGTTAGAACTGGACATGGAACAACAGACTGGTTCCAGATAGGAAAAGGAGTATGTCAGGTGGTGTTAGTGGTAAAGAATACATCTGCCAGTGCTGGAGTTGCAAGATGTGGGTTTGATCCCTGAGTCAAGAAGATACCCTGGAGTAGGAAATGACAACCCATTCCAGCATTCTTGCCTGGAAAAGTCTGTGGATAGAGGAGCCTGGTGGGCTACAGTCCATGGGACCTCAAAGAATCAGACACAGCTGAGCCACTGAGCACACAAACACACAAAAGTAACTTGCTCAAAGCAATACAGCTTAGCAAGCTGGACTAGTCAAGTCTGGTGTCGGTTTTTACAGTAAATTAGAAAATGTCATCTTGTGCATCAAATGACACTGAGTGCCAGAAATAGAGAAGGAAGGCTTCAGAGTCTTTTAGGGAGACAAGAATACATAATGTCAGAATAAACTCATTACAAAGGAGTTAAAGCTAGAAACAGGTGTCCATCTTGGACCCAATTACTGCAGCTTTGAGGACCCTTTACAAGTAACTCAGTGGACTAAGTTCATTCATTCATTATTCATTCATTACTCAAAAAACATAATTAGATGCACGTTACCTACAGATGTTATTCCAGATGCTTAGTGCAAAAAGCAGTGCATCTGCCCTTGTGGAGCTTATATTTTGCTTTCCAGAAACAGAGCAGTATAACTACAGATGTTGATTCTGTTTAATTTATGCCAACAATGAAATAATATAATGAAAGTGTATGGAGTAACACAAAATCAAACCAAAAAAACTCTAAAAAATAGTATAAAAATAAAGGCTGCTCAGGTGATTTGTATAAAAGCAAACAAAACGAAGTAAAACAAAACACTGATGGAAAGTTTCTATTCCAGGAAGAGGACTTCTACTTGACCTGTATTATATAAAACATCTTAGCTAAGATGCCTTAATAGAAGTTTGTAAATAAAAGAGTGAAGGATAATTACCTCCCCAAGTCATTATATGATTATTAGAAAAGCAGAGAATAAATGCAGAAAAAGGCAAAAGAAAATTACAGACACAAGTACAAAAATAAATTATTTTCTAAAAAGAACTATTTCAAAGTACAATAAGTAGAAGTAAAATAGAGTAATAGAGGAGAGACTAAATAGGAGGAGAAAGATGCTACTTAGATGGTACCTTAGATACATACCTTAGTGAAAGCTACGTATAGAACAGTCTTATGGACTCTGTGGGAGAGGGAGAGGGTGGGAAGATTTGGGAGAATGGCATTGAAACATGTAAAATATCATGTATGAAACGAGTTGCCAATCCAGGTTCGATGCACGATACTGGATGCTTGGGGCTGGTGCACTGGGACAACCCAGAGGGCTGGTATGGGGAGGGAGGAGGGAGGAGGGTTCAGGATGGGGAACACAGGTATACCTGTGGCGGATTCATTTTGATATTTGGCAAAACTAATACAATTATGTAAAATTTAAAAATAAAATAAAATTAAAAATAAATAAATAAATAAATAAAATGTGTCCTGAAGAAGGAAGGGCCAAGCCTGAAATAAGCCAGGAACAAACCTCCTAGGTAGAAAGAACAGAAACTTTAGGAGTCTGAAGCAGGGTGTTTTTATAGGAACAGAAAATATGTTTCTATAGCTAATAGATACTACTGTAATGAGTAAGAGGAAAGGGAGGAGCAAGTATATAGAACTTCTACCAAGATATGATAGATTGTTCAATTTTAATAATAAGGGGCTATTGTCATTTAAAAGAAAAGCATGTTATCTCATGAGTGTCAAATGAGTGAATATTTTATTCTATTTTTTGAAAGGAAATAAAAAATTCCTTTTGCCTTTTGCCTAGTCTATTCCCAGAACTTTGTTTCTCTACTAGACTTTCATTATAATATCAGTTCACTTTGGAAGTTTCCAGTCATTGGTACTAGTCTTAAATGTATTGTATCTTGCTAGCTTTGGGGGGCAAGAAATTTCTTCTTCAGAGAGGCAACTAACAAATATGGAAGAAGGGAAAACAGTATGTTCCTTGAAGTAACTCAACCTAGGGTTAGCTTGGACTGAACCTCTTCCTGCCCATGTGACCTCAAGAAATGTACTTAACTTCTCTTCTCTCAGTTGGCTCATCTTTAAAAAGAAGAAAATAATACCTAACTTCCAGAGTTGTTGAATGAATTAAATAAAATAGCATATGTTAATACTGTGAACTGGAGTTTAGGGTCCTTGCACAATTCATATATTAAAGTCCCCAGTGTGCTGATATTAGAAAGTTGGACCTTCAGTGGATAATTAGGTCATTAGGATAGAACACTCATAAATGGGATTAGTGCCTTTATAAAAGAGACCCAGGGACCTCTCTTGACTCTTCTACCAACTTAGAACACCAGGAAATGATGGCCACCTGTGAAAGAGGAACCAAGCTCTCACAAGACACGAAGTCTGCCAGCACCTTAATCTTGTACTATCCACTCTCTAGAATTACGATAAATAAATATATGTTGTTTAAAACATCCAGTCTAAGGCATTTTCTATTGAAACAGCCTAAAATGAAGAAGGCAGTTAAGTTATATAGTAAACTACTATAACTTCCCAAACTTAGAAAGGACTCAATAAACAGCAGATTAAAAAAAAAAAAAAAAGCATGAAGCAAACATTGAATGCTCAAGAATTCCAAGAAAGAAGAAGAAAAAAATTCTCTCTTCCTCACTTCAGACCTTAAAGAAGGTAACAACATAGTTGACTTCTGAAATCTCATCATAGCCAGATGGTTCTTTGTGTCACCTGGAAATTCAGTTAAATAAGGAAATCTGAACTCATTATTTTAGTCAAAGTTCTCCAGAGAAACAGAACTAATAGAATGTGTGTGTGTGTGTGTGTGTGTGTGTGTGTATGTGTGTGTGTGTGTGTAGATAGAGAAAACAAGAGAAAGATTTATTATAAAGAATTGCCTCGTGTGATCATGGCTGTTGGCAAGTCCAATGTGCAGGTTGGGATTGCAGGCTGGAGACCCAGAAGAGGTAATGCTGTAATTCCAGTATAAAGACAGTCAGCTATAGAATAAAAATGAGCCAATAATGTAGATGAAGTCTGAAAGCTGTCTGATGGAAAATTCTCTCTTGCTCAGGAGAGGCCAATATATTTGTTCTATGTTGTTCTATTTTGTTCAGGTGTTTTCAATTCATTGGATAAGGCCCACACATATTATGAAGGCAACCTACTTTAGTAAAAATCTACCTAATGAAATGTTAATCTCATCCAAAATACTGTCATAGAAACACCCAGAATATATTTGACCAAACAGCTGGGCAACCCATGGTCTACCCAAGTTGACACATAAAATTAACCATCACACCCATGTATTTTTGTATGCTTCTGTGACCATGTTTCAGCCAAACAGGATCCAGTGGAACTGTCTAAAGACAGCACTGGTAAAAATTTGATTTTCAAAAAGTTAAGATTGGCTTTATGAGTCCCTTATCTCAATTTGGAAAGGATTTGAAATAGCCTAAAAAAATATTATATAATGTTGCAAGCGGAAGAAATATGGAAATACTTAACTGGGTAATATGTTAAGTCACACTTAATCAGCATTTGTTTCTTTTATTCATACCTCAACTTTTACTAAGATTGAAAACCAATAATATATAGGAAAATATTATAAATTAGGTAAAAATGAAAGGGAAAAAGTAAATAAATAAGAGAAATAACATGAAATTGAGGCAGAAATGAGGAAAACATATACCAAAAAAAAACAAAGGGCACAAAACCAAATAGGTAATGGGAAGCAGGCAGATGATGTAAGTGAGTGAAGTGGGCCAATAGAAGGTAATGTGGATACTGGACACTTTGCTCAATTATTCCCCTTTAAAAGGGACTCATTCTAGCCAAAAGTGGCTAGATTATGGACCTACTTTTGTAAAAAATTGTTTGTGTATTCCCTGTGTATGTGTTTGTAAAATTTCTGATAGTCTGAACAGAGTTTACATGAAATCACACATTTATGGAATAAATAAAATCGCTCTGGCAACCAAGCCTTACTTCCCGTGTCCTTGTTCTAATTCCTTATAGTAGTCTTTAGAGTTATATCTAAACTTTCTTGCAACTAGTGTATACAGGGAATCTTAATTGGTTTTAGAAATTGAAGTATCTTATTAAATAAAATCAAACAGTTCTTAAGGAGAAAAATGACTAAGATTAGAAGGAAATTCATCTGCAGGTGCATAAAAAGACGTTTTTGTAATGCCACTCAATCTTCCTTACTGTAGACATAATAATTAGCCCCTTGGTTCACCTCCAATAATAGTTATGAAGGCATCTGCTCAACATCACTAATTATTAGAGAAATTAAAATCAAAACTGTTATGAGGTATCACCTCACACCATTCAGAATGGCCATTATCAAAAAATCTTTATGCAGTAAATGCTGGAGAGGGTTGGGAGGAAACGGAACCCTCCTATATTCTTGGTGGGAATGTAAATTGTAAGAGCCAGGATGGACAACAGTTTGTAAGGTCCTTAAAAAACTAAAAAATAGAGCTATCACATGACCTAGAAATCCCACTCCTGGTCATATATCCAGAAAAAACTATAATTCAAAAAGATAACTTCACCTCTATGTTCATAGCAACATTATCTAGCCAAAACATGGAGGCAAACCTAAGAATTCATTGACACAGGAATGAATAAGGAAGATGTGGTACATATATACAGTGGGATGTTACTCGGCTTGAAAACAAAATAAAGCCATTTGCAGCACCATGGGTGGATATAGATATTGTCATCCTGAGTGAAGTAGTGAAGTCAGACAGAGAAAGACAAATATCATATGATATCGTTCATATGTGTAATCTATAAAAGGGTGGTTCTTACAAAAAAAGGGTACAAATGAACTTACTGACAAAACAGAAAGAGTTATAGATGTGGAAAACAAACTTATTGTTACCAGGGGGTAAGAGGAGAGGAATAAACTGGGAGTTTGGGATTGATGTTACACACTACTATATACAAAATGGACAACTAATAAGGACCTGTTGTATAACAGAACTCTACTCAACACTCTATAATGAACTATATGGGAAAAAGAGTCTAAAAATGGGTGAATATATGTATAAATATAACATATATTCATATGATTCACTTTGCTGTAGACCTGAAACTAACACAACATTGTAAATCAATTATAATCCAGAAAAAATTTTAAAAAAGTAATTTTGAATGTAGAGAGCAGACACTACTGATGTTGGAAAAAAAAAATCCTTTCAATTCATGAAACAAAATGGAAAATTTTAATTTTCCCAAACTTTAAAAACACAGGGAGGATTCTTAATTTATTACTTAGATAGCAACAGTTATACATATCTTCCTAAAAGTCAATCAGTTCAGTTCAGTTCAGTTGCTCAGTCATGTCTTTGTGACTCCATGAACCACAGCACGTCAGGCCTCCTTGTGCACCACCAACTCGCGGAGTCCACCCAAAACCACGTCCATCGAGTCAATGATGCCATCCAATCATCTCATCCTCTGTCATCCCCTTCTCCTCCTGCCCTCAATCTTTCCCAGCATCAGGGTCTTTTCCAATCAGTCAGCTCTTCACATCAGGTGGCCAAAGTGTTGGAGTTTCAGCCTCAACATCAGCCCTTTGAATGAACAACCAGGACTGATCTCCTTTAGGATGGACTGGTTGGATCTCCTTGCAGTCCAAGGGACTCTCAAGAGTCTTCTCCAACACCACAGTTCAAAAGCAGCAATTCTTTGGTGCTCAGCTTTCTTTATAGTCCAACTCTCACATCCATACATGACCACTGGAAAAACCATAACCTTGACTGGGTGGACCTTTGTTGGCAAAGTAATGTCTCTGCTTTTCAATATGCTGTCTAGGTTGGTCATAACTTTCCTTCCAAGGAGTAAGTGTCTTTTAATTTCATGGCTGCATCACCAAAATCTGCAGTGATTTTGGAACCCAGAAAAATAAAGTCTGACAGTTTCCACTGTTTCCCCATCTATTTGCCATGAAGTGATGGGACCAGATGCCATGATCTTCGTTTTCTGAATGTTGAGCTTTAAGTCAACTTTTTCACTCTCCTCTTTCACTTTCATCAAGAGGCTTTTTAGTTCCTCTTCACTTTCTGCCATAAGGGTGGTGTCCTCTGCATATCTGAGGTTATTGATATTTCTCCCAGCAATCTTGATTCCAGCTTGTGTTTCTTCCAGTCCAGTGTTTCTCATGATGTACTCTGCATATAAGTTAAATAAGCTGGGTGACAATATACAGCCTTGACGTACTCCTTTTCCTATTTGGAACCAGTCTGTTGTTCCATGTCCAGTTCTAACTGTTGCTTCCTGCCCTGCATACAGGTTTCTCAAGAGGTAGGTCAGGTGATTTGGTATGCCCATCTCTTTCAGAATTTTCCACACTTTATTGGGATCCACACAGATGATAATCACAATGGTATGATCACTGACCTAGAGCCAGACATCCTGGAATGTGAAGTCAAGTGAGACTTAGGAAGCATCACTACAAACAAAGCTAGTGGAGGTAATGGAATTCCAGTTGAGCTATTTCAAATCCTGAAAGATGATGCTGTGAAAGTGCTTCACACAATATACCAGCAAATATGGAAAACTCAGCAGTGGCCACAGGACTGGAAAAGGTCAGTTTTCATTTCAATCCCAAAGAAAGGCAATACCAAAGAATGCTCAAACTACCGCACAATTGCACTCATCTCACACGCTAGTAAAGTAATGCTTAAAATTCTCCAAGCCAGACTTCAGCAATAGGTGAACTGTTAACTTCCAGATGTTCAAGCTGGTTTCAGAAAAGGCAGAGGAACCAGAGATCAAATTGTGAACATCCGCTGGATCATCGAAAAAGCAAGAGAGTTCCAGAAAAACATCTATTTCTGCTTTATTGACTATGCCAAAGACTTTGACTGTGTGGATCACAAGAAAAGTCAATAAAAGTATTGAAATAATTCTTCAAACATACAGAACTGTGAATATTCTTTTTCATTCATTGCTGAAAGCACTTACTACATTTATAAAACAGTGTAATATGTCTCTCAGGGTTCTTTTGTCAGTTTTCAGCATGTAAAGTGGCTGTCTAAAATTCATAAAAGTATATAGCTCTATACATTACAAGATACCATAGATTTAATGAATTCTACTAAAACTGTGATCACTTCTAATATTTTGCATCATTCAATTTCCAGACTGTAGGACTGTAAGACTTGTGTTCATAATTTCATATTAACTGCTTAAATTTTCTTTATATATACCAAATTTAGCTTATATTGATGCTGCATAAATATTTAACTTAAGGAACTCCTTAAGTCTTCAATATTCGTGATCTATTTGTCCCTAAATTTTTTTTCAAACATATTCTAAAGCATGATATAAGTTACCAGGGAGGAATAAATAAGTACAGATTGCAGATAGAAAGCATTTTAAAGAATTAGAGAATTATTTTCAAAATATTTTTGTAGGTTTACAATAAAACTTGCCAAATTTTCCCCTTGGAATATAGTTTAAAGAAGATAGGGTTAAATTCTTTCTGTTATTAGACACTTTTCTAAACAACTGATCATTTACTTAGAAGTAGAATGAAATCAACCTTGTTAGCTCTGTATATTCCTCTTAAATCTAAATTCTTAGAGGGCAAAATTTGCTTTTATGTTTGTTTGAATTTCTAGAAACCCTCATGTTATGACACATAGTAAGCAATTAATATATATTAAATGATTAATTTATCTACATATATGTGTATGGTTGAAGCAAAAATATTGTTATTCTTTAAGCTAAAATTGTGCTCAGCTTACTTTTGATGGTTATATATATGTATATGTAAATTTATGTGTGTTTTTTTATTTTTTAATTCCTAATACCAGGTTGTTTTTCCTTGCCTATGGTTAACATTTCTATGCTTTACTTGCAACATATTATATTTTTAAAATATGAATTAAATATATAGCCTGCTCACTTTTACATCTGTGCTTTTTAAAATTCTTTCCCTAGATACTTTTGTTTAAATAAAATGGCCTTACCATTTTGTTTCCTTGTTAGATTTTTGTCAGAGGGAAAATTAATTGAAATACAAAATGGGAAAGCTAAGGAAAACAACTGAGCTACTTTAAGTCCCTCAGGTTCTTCCATTTGGACCTAAGTTATTTCCGTTGATGAATACAAGCCACTTATTGCTGTTGGAGCTATGGTGGTGAATATCTTAAAGGATTTTTCAAGAACAGCAAACTTTTTATAAATTGTGAATCCCAGGAAAGAATGAGACAAATTTCCGCTCTCCTCCTTCTTCTCCAAGGAGTCAAACAGAAGAAACAAAACTTTGTATAAGCAAAAACAAAAAGATTTGTATATGCTACTTGTACTTGAAGTAACCATGAGTATTGGATATATATTTAAAAGAAAGCTTTAGAGGCAGATATTAAATATGAATGAGAATACAAGGCTTTAGATCAAAGACACTGATGTTGTTAGAAAATAGGGAAAGAGGCCAGGTATTTTACTCCAGTAGATAAAAATTGGATAAGATGAGTTTAATTGTGCCTTTAAAAGACTGATTTTGTGGAACAAAGTTGCCAATAGGTTATGAAGAGACAGATGCTGGAAGATTCCTCTCCCTATATTTCCCTTTGGTCAACAAACTGTGAAAAAGCAATGATCCTACTTGGGAAGGTTTTTGTGGAAAAAAGAGGTAATCTACACAATGAACCTAACAGCATTTTGTACCTAAAATACAGGAACATTCAATTAATATTTTCTTTCCTTATCCTTCTCCTGAAGTCATAGAGGGCTCTGGATACAATTTAGATGTTAATTTTGAAAGCTAACATTTAAAACTTTCCATTTTCCTCTCTTAAAGTGGAAGGACTCAAAGCACAATCTTTCCCTAATAAAGGCTGACCATGAGTCTCTAGTTGCCTGGGCAGTTCCAGTTTATCATGTATAATTATTAATAGCATTGACTTCAATTCTCAAAATTATCTTAATTAGGATAATAAGTTATATAGTAATCCTATCAACAATGAATATTTAATTGGAGATTTGAGGGTGACCAATAAGAAAGTTCTGGAAACAAGGTAGGGCTTTGGCAGTGCTGAATTTTAAGAAGCTTTATTATGAGGTTATTTGAGCAGCACTAGAAAATTGAAAGGTCAATGAGAGAGATGAGAAGATATAGAACGTAGAGAAAGTTCCTCTCACAGTTAAGGATGCTGAGAACAAAAACGGTAAATCAATTAACCTAAATCATGTTGATAGGTAAGTGTAGATACAGAATAACAAATTTTCTTTGGTAAAGGCATTATTAAAAAATTACAATAAAATAAGTTAATTGGTTTTATTTTTTAAAACAAATTTTTTTAAGTTTAAAATATATATCTTTTATTTTGGGAATGTAAAAAGTATACAAGTAACAAGTTGTTTGTTTTTTAGAAAGTTTTGCCTGAAACATATCTAGTATGATGTTAAAGATAAGGACTCTATATTTCTTAAAAAACAAAACACAAAGCACCACCTTAAGAAGTTTGAGATATGCAAAAAAGCACCCAGGACCTCATTTGCTCTGCTTTGTTTCGAACACTAACAGCAACTTAGATTTGATTGGAACTTGACAGCTGGGGAGACAGGAGGTGGAGAGAGAGAACATCAGCAACATGGCGGGATGCCCAGTCAGAGGGAAAGAGGCAGCTAGTGGGGGATTTCCCATGGCAGGGACTCTGAAGAACAGAAATGTTTAGCTTTAAAATATAAATTTTAGTCTCTATGATGTATTTTTATAGTTTATCTCAACATTTCACTAGAAGTTCTGTATTCCCAATAGCCGTGTGTCAGTGGAACTGTGGGAAAGTAAGTGGTTTGAAAGAGACAGGAAGCGATGCCTTACTATCATCGGACATTTGGGATTGGAGGTGATACACCACAGGGAAGAGAAAGGTGACCTCAGGAACATCTCAGCGTTCTGGAGAGGGACCCAAAACCCAGGGAAAGCTGGCCCGAGAACAGGCTAATTCAGAGTTGGACATGAGCCAGACCCTATTTATCTTAAATATATTAGAGAAAGGTAACTCTCAGAGTTCAAATTCCAGCTCACTGCTTAGTAGCCATATGATCCTTGACAAGTTATATAATCTCCAAAGCCTGTTTGCTAATATATAACTCTAGGATAATGAGAGCACTACTGCATAGGCCTGCTGGGAAGATTACATGATATGATTGACTTTAATTTTTTTTTTTTTGGTTGTTTTTTTTTTTCTTAATTTTATTTTATTTTTAAACTTTACATAATTGTATTAGTTTTGCCAAATATCAAAATGAATCCGCCACAGGTATACATGTGTTCCCCATCCTGAACCCTCCTCCCTCCTCCCTCCCCATACCATCCCTCTGGGTCGTCCCAGTGCACCAGCCCCAAGCATCCAGTATCGTGCATCAAACCTGGACTGGCTACTCATTTCATACATGATATTTTACATGTTTCAATGCCATTCTCCCAAATCTTCCCACCCTCTCCCTCTCCCACAGAGTCCATAAGACTGTTCACACACAGCTCTGTGCCTAGCAAGTAGCAAGTGGCTCTATAGAAGACAGCTGATAGTTAGATTTAGTTTTAGTATATCATTTTGTATTCAGTGTATTATTTTGTATCTACTTAATATTATAATAAGATTCTCCCATATTACTGAATATTTTTTGAAAACTTAATTTTTAATAAATGTGCCAAAGCATGCAAGCATTTTAAGATTCTTCATACATGAACAACTTTCTCTGCTGGAAAAGAATGTCAAACATCATGATTATGATTTTTATTGTAAGCAAAGAGAATTTCAAAATGACTTAAACCATACAATGGGTATGTGCTCAGTTGCTCAGTATTTGCAATCCCATGGACTGTAGCCCACTAGGGTCCTCTGTCCATGGAATTTTCCAGACAAGAATACTGGAATGGGTTGTCATTTCCTACTCCAGAGGATCTTCCCAATCCAAGTACTGGGGGAGTGTGTACTTTCCTTGGTTCTGTCTCACCACAGCAAAAATTTGAAGTGACGGATGGACCCAGTGTTATAGTTCAGTTTTATTTGGCAAGCAAAGGAAAATACATCCTCGAGGCATGAGGGCAGGCTGACCCAAAAAACGCAAAGAGAAGAGAGACCCCAGCTCAATTTGGGCTCCTCCTTTTATATGTTTTTCTTCTCCCCCCTGAGCCTGCCTTATGTAAATTGGGCTAGCAGAAGGGCTGTTTTTTTTTCTTTTTTTATTAACCTGAAGTTCTCACTCCAGTTCTCAGACCTTCCTTTGTTCTATTTTCGTGGGCTTTTCCCTTCTTTGTTTTTTATCCACTGCCATTCTGGACTCCTTTTTCCTATTCTAACTACCTAACACAAAGATCAAACTGACATCTCTCACATCTCCTACACTGACAGGCAGATTCTTTACTACTGTGTCACCTGAGAAGCCCAAAACCATACAAAAAATATTATAAATTCCAAAGATAGGCCACCCTCCAAATCTGATTGATAAAAGTTTCAAGATCATTAAAGACCCATGTTGTTTCCATCTCTTCTTTCTTGAGTTTCCCTGGTGGCTCAGAAGGTAAAGAATCTGCTTGCAATGCAGGAGACCTGGGTTCAATCTATAGGTTGGGAAGATCCCCTGGAGAAGGGAATGGCTACCCACTCCAATATTCTTGCCTGGAGAATCCCATGGGCAGAGGAGCCCTGGCGGGCTACAGTCCATGGAGTCAGAAAGTTGGACATGACTGAGCAACTAACACTTTCACATATACTCAACTTTCTTGTCTTTGACATCATACTCAGGTAGATAGCAAAGTGGATAAGTGTTTCATCTGGACACAGTAAGTCTCAATATCTCCATCATACCAACAAGGAAATCTCCTGGACTCCTACACAGATTTCACTAGTTTATTGGCCAGATTGATCACATGCTCATTCCCAATCAGTCCCTGGATGAGAAGCTGGATTAGCATAATTGAATTGACTAGTTACTTAGGATGAGCTGGATGTAGGAGAATCAAAAGTATTTGAGAGTGCCACTTCAGTTTCATCCCTACTAATACTAGGCATTATTGTAAACTTCCATATCTAATGGTTTCTCATAAAAAAATACGTTTGGGTACAATATACACTATGAAAAAAGTGAAAGTGTTAGTTGCTGTGTAGTGTCGGACTCTTTGCAACCCCATGGACCATAGACTGCTAGGCTCCTCTGTCCATGGGATTCTCCAGGCAAGAATACTGGAGTGGGTAGCCATTCCCTTCTATAGGGGGATCTTTCTGTACCAGGGGTCGGTCAAACTTGCATCTCTCGCATTGCAGGCAGATTCTTTACAGTCTGAACCATGAATATACACCATGGTTCTGCACAAATACTGTTGACTAATTAAAAGAATGAATGAATTAATAAATTAATAAACTGAACTTGTCAAGTGTTTAGTTCAATTGGGCTGTACTCTACCAGGTTGAACAGTAAAAGCTTGAGAGAAGAGATGAACCTTCTTAAATACAAAGAGAATATTATATGCAAAAAAAGGATATTGAGCAATAATATTGCTCAAGAGCTCAATCATTATTTGGAGGAATCTATAAACTGACTGTAAATTAAAACATGAAAATAAGTGTAGACAGAAGTGAAATTTAAGCTCTCAATGGGGGTAATCCTTCAACAGAAATGGCCTCACACTATTTTTGTTGGATAATTTTGAGCCCCATTGTATTATCTGAAGGAGGTCTATTGAACAGTGATTGACTGGTGTTGACCTAGTGTTACACTCATTTTGCACAAAAACTTCTCTGCTATAATGCTTGGTGAAGTTATACATTGAAGTCAATTGTGATCCTGAAACCAAATGAAATCATTCACCCTCTCCTCAAAGGTTTTAGCATGACATGTTCTATTATATTATAATTTTGAAAAGAGTCACTTCTCCTAATGGCTAATTATTAACTTTCAAATGGATGCTGTAACAAATTGCAATCAAATATCTTTACTTATTCAATACTTACATTGTCAGGAAATATAATTCCACTTTAAAGGGTTTTGTGGTTTTACTGACACCCAGATTTCTTTGATCTGGTTTTGGTCTCCTCTCTTGCTGCCTCTGGGCAAACTGGAATACTACATTATTGAGCTTCATGCTTTCGAATTCCTTGATGTGCATCAGTGCACAGAATAAACACTCAGGTGATTTCCAAGCTTTTTCTTTCCTGTTTAAAAAAAATTTTTTTTAACTTTTACCTAAATGTTGTAGAGATGCTATGCCCAGCAAGAGTGTTTAAACAAGTGCAACCAAACATTACATGTGAAAGGTTATACTGCATATTCACATTTTGTTTCCCATTTTAACTTGACTACTCTTCACATACGGCTCTAAAATTTGAATTTGTGTTTAGAATATTTAGAATCTTTGATTCCAAAATTCATGCATATATGCTAATATGCTAAAAGTGATAGTCTGTCTTCATTAAATCTATCCCTCCAGGAAGTTTGGTTAGATGTTTCTTCTTCCAGATTTTTTAACACTTTGCCCTTCTTTGTCTGCATCACTCATCACATTATATTGCCTGTGTCTACATCACACAGAAAATTATCAGCTCCTTACTAGCAAAGTCAGGCTGTTTTTGTATTACCAGTCCATCATTTCCTGGGCTTAAGTTCTCAATAATACATAATAAATGGTAGGCTAAATTAATGAAAGAAGAAAAAACACCTATTTTATATTTGTTTCCCTTTAAAAACAGTAAATTATTTTGTCATTTAGTGGGAAAAATATATAAAAGGTATGTCTCAAACATCCTATTACTAGATTCTCTAACCGAAAAGCAAAATGATTGAAACACCTTAAAGAGAAGAACAAAACAGAAAGTTGAAGCCATTCCAAACCATGCTGAAAATTCTATCCAATAGTGCACAAAGTATAATTTTTAGTCCACTTATGCACCAGTGACCTAAGTCTTTCAAGTCCCAATGAGTTACATCCTGAAAATCATGAAATAATCAATGACTCTGAAAACTTAAGGACTTTGTTTTCTAGGAATCTTGAAACACTTGAGATAGGTGGCTTTTTGGACATCAGCTAGTTTTGCCTTTTATTTTAGAATAAAAGAAGCAAAATTCCAGAGATAGGATGTGATTTACAGAGATTAGCTCCTAGGCACAGAGGCAGGAATTCAGATGCTAAGTAGTCAAATCATCACAGAATACCTAGTGATTGGAGAGATAAGAAATTTCCTGGACAAAATAGGATAAGCAAATACTGTGTTTCCAGATCTCTAAAAAAGTTTCTTAAGGCAGATGCTGCTGCTGATATTTTATGCTAGGGAGTGGTCCTCAAGGAACATGTAACTGTCTAGAGACAATTTTGATTCATCACACTGGGGATGTGTGGGAAGTCCCACTAGCATCTAGGGAGTAAAAGTTGGGGATGCTTCTGAACATCCTTTGTTGTTATGTTCAGTGGCCCGGTCATGTCCAACTCTGAGACCCCATGGACTGCAGCACGGCAGGCCTCCTTCTCTCTCACCATCTCCCAAAGTTTGCCCAAATTCATGTTCATTAGATTGGTGATGCCATCCAGCCATCTCATCCTCTGACACCCTCTTCTCTTTCTGTCCTTGATCTTTCCCAGCATCAGGGACTTTTCCAATGAGTTGTCTTTGCGCATCAGATGACCAAAATACTGGAGCTTCAGCTTCAGCATCAGTCCTTCCAGTGAATATTCAGGGTTGATCTCCCTCAAGATCGACTGGTTTGATTTCCCTGCTGTCCAAGGGACTTTTAGGAGTCTTCTCCAGCACCACAGTTCGAAGGCATCAATTCTTTGGCGTTCTGCCTTCTTTACAGTCCAGCTGTCATGTGACCACTTTGAAGACCATAGCCTTGACTATATTAGACCTTTGTTGGCAGAGTGATGTCTCTGCTTTTCAACACACTGTCTAGGTTTGTCATTGCTTTCCTGCCAAGAAGCAATCATCTTCTGATATACTGCAGTCACCATCCACAGTGATTTTGGAGCCCAAGAAGAGGAAATCTGTCACTACTTCCATCTTCTAAGCATCCTAAAATGCCCCCAATTGTTAATAGTGACAAGGTTGGGAAACCCTGCCCTAGAATATAGATCAGATCACAAAGACTAAGGTATGCTAGATGTTGTTAGAATCCTGCTAATCATTCTTTAAAGTGTATACAATTGTACATACATGTGCATGTAAAGCCACTCCGGTATTCTTGCCTGGACAATCCCATGGATAGAGGAGCCTGGTGGGCTGTACAGTCCATAGGGTAGCAGAGCTGGACATGACTGAAGCAACTTAGCCTGTGTGCATGCTCACACATAAAGTCATCTGTAGCATGGAGGCACTGTATCCAGAGGAACTGCCTATGAGGTCGGTATCCACGTATGGAAAAATTTCTCAGCTTCTCAGTGTCCACATGGGAATGCTATGAGGCCATATTTCTATAGACATACTTTAACTACAAAGGAGAGACTAGATCCAAAATAATATACAGAATCAGAACTAGGAAAAGCCAGAAATCAAGATTGCATTTGCAGTTCCCACTCCAGGAATGTTGTGCTCCTTCATTTTCCCATGGCTCCTCCTCCTTGGAATGCCACCTCAAATATCACTTGACAACCTTTCTTGACCACCCAATTTAATTTGCCTTTGCCATCTTCAGTCATTTTCTATCACACTTCTGTTTTCAGTACCTGAAGCAATCACTTTTGCTTATTTAATTGTTAAATGTTTTCCCCCTATCAATTCTATCAGGGTGCTAGTGGTAAAGAACCTGACTGTTAATGAAAGAGACATAAGAGACACAGGTTTGATCCTTGGGTCAGGAAGATCCCCTGGAAAAGAGCACACAGCAACCCACTCCAGTACTCTTGCCTGGAGAATCCCATCGACAGAGGAGCTTGGATAGTTGCAGTCTATAGGGTCGCAGAGAGTCAGACATGACTAAAGCAACTTAGCACGCATGCATACAACTTAGGAATTACCTGAGATCATGCAAGGAAAAAAATGTAAGACTTCAACTAAGGCGGTCATAGAAACACCAAGGAAATATGATCAGGAGGTATTGGGAAGGTAAAATTTCAAGACTTCAACCAACTGGAAGTTGGAGATAAGGGGGGCGGGCAGCTTATGCCAGTTTCTTGTCTTTGAAGGTTGGAACTCATCAAAACTTTTATTGCAAGCTTCCTCTGTGCTAGAGACTGTTGTAGGTGGTGAGAATATAAGGGTAAACATGACAGACAAAAAGTGCTGCTCTTCTTGAGATTGTATTTAGGCCAATTTTCTTGTCATGCTTGTGTCAAGCATGCAGACTTGATACCATTAACTATGATTGGAACAAGGAGGAAGAGAATGTGTGAGGAAAGAAGAAAATAAGTTCAATTATGGGCTTAATAAAGCTGGCACACAGATTCTGGTGAAGATGTGCAGTTGACAGGTGGGTGGAAGAGTCTAGTGCTCAGGGAGCACTCTGGGCTGGTTTTACTGGTGGTCCTGTGATATTGAAAACTGTGGGAAAAGCAGCAATCAGTGAGGATAATCTGATAAAGCCATGATGCTCTTTACCTGCCACGTAGGTAGGTGTTGTAAAGGGATGGCATTTGTTTAGTTTATCCAAGAAGTATCTTATGCACAACAACTTTCATCTCAGACCCTAAGCAAGAAGTGATTTATTCCTTTTAGAGTGCTTTTAAATTTTCCCTTTTCTTTGACAGACCCAAGGAGGAGAAGGTGAAAATGAGCAGGACCACATAAGGAGAAGCTCCAGTCATCACGTCAAGACACAGTCTCTTTCTTCAGAGTACACAGCCCTTCGAGCTTCCGGCTCAAGTCAAGGAGTTATTCAGGAGTCCGTGAAAGAGACAGCCAAGTAAGGTCAGTTGCTAGTAGATGGATCTACTCACTTCAGCTGAAGATTCTCATGTGAAAATATGGGTGTGGTGAGAGGAGGAGCTTTCATTTGTTCTCAAGAGATCTTGGAAATCACTCAAATCTTTGTTGCAAATTCCTTTGTTCCAGAAACTATTCTAGGTGGTAAGAATATAACAGTGAACTCAACAGGCAAAAAATACTACCCTAATTGCAATTATATTTATGTGGAGAGAGCAGATAAGAAATCATTGAATCAAGAAACACATCAGATACTGAGAATTGAAGAGGGATCAGGGGCTTAATTTTAAATAGACAGTCTGGGAAGACTTTACTGAGAATGTAACATTTGAGAGATAGGTAAAGGAAGGAAGCTATATATGCGTAGAGCAAGAAATTGTTTTTTCAAAGGAAATAGCCAGTGGCATGGTGCTACATTAGAGATTCAGCTCTTGACTATGCTTTAAAGGCAGAGCCAAGAGGACTGGCTATGAAATTAGATGTGGAGTACGTCAGAAAGAAAGGAAATAAAAGTGTCTCCAAGGTTTTGGTCTGGAGCTCTCCATAGCTGAGACAGGGAAGGCATATGAAAAAAGGAGGTGGGGAATTCCCTAGTGGCCCAGTGGTTAGGATTCCATGTTCTCACTGCTGAGAGCCCTGGTTTGATCCCTGGTCAGGAAACTAAGATCCCACAAGTCGTGTGGTGTGGACAAAAAAAAAAGAATTCAGGAGGGAAGATAGTTCGGGACAGATTAATTTCAAGATGATAAGATGGAGCCCAACCTTTGCACTTTCTTAGTGGTATCAAATGACTTCTTCCTTCTTCCTTGTTTGTGGCTGTCACCTATTTGTGCTTGAACATCTTCCCAGTTTTTGGACTGAGTGAATCAACAAGTCATGTTGATTCAAACATGATTCATACAAGCACTTAGATGAGGATACTTTACTGCTACTGCTAAGTCACTTCAGTTGTGTCTGACCCTGTTTGACCCATAGACGGCAGCCCACCAGGCTCCCCCATCCCTGGGATTCTCCAGGCAAGAACACTGGAGTGGGTTGCTATTTCCTTCTCCAATGCATGAAAGTGAAAAGTGAAAGTGAAGTCGCTCAGTCATGTCCGACTCCTAGCGACCACATGGACTGCAGCCTACCAGGCTCCTCTGTCCATGGGATTTTCCAGGCAAGAGTACTGGAGTGGGATGCCATTGCCTTCTCCAGAGGATACTTTAAGAGACCATCAAAAACCCAGAAGTTAGAGCAAGGTGCCCAGAGAAAGCCAGGCAGATTTCTCTCTCCATTAGGCTACTCCATGATGTAATTCTTTCTTGTAACTTTCCCTAGATATAGAATAAAAAAGCCTCCTACAGTTTGTTGTGTCTCTCAGTAGTATATTGTTATGAGGTAGTTAAGAAATGCTTCACCTTACTCTCTTCTATTACTTCGTTTTACTTTCATCATCGCTGTCCTAGGCTTGCATTTTAATTTTTGCACAGAATCTTCTTTCTACATAACCTAGACTAGAACAGTTGCCTGAAGGACATCCAAGAGGAGCTGACCAATAGGGAATTAGACTAGAGATTGATTATGGGGCTAGTGGTGCTGGGAGAATTAAACTAGGTATATACATTTGGGAGTCAAGGGCTTCCCTGGTAACTCAGGTGGTAAAGAGTCTGCCTTCAACGTGGGAGACCAGAGTTGGATCCCTGGGTCAGGAAGATCCTTTGGAGAAGGAAATGGCAACCCACTCAAGTGTTCTTGCCTGGAGAATCCCATGGACAGAGAAGCCTGGCAGGCTATAGTCCATGGGGTTGCTAAGATTTGGACAGGACTGAATGACTAACACTTTCATTTTCACTTTCCAGGCACAGATGATATTTAAAACTTTGGAACTGAATGGCCTCCACAAGGAAATGATTGTAGACAGAGACGAGAAGAGTTCCAAAGTCAAAGTCTTGGGTACATCTGAATTTAGAGTTCAGAAAGGGACTCTGAGAAGCAACAACTAATAGAGGAGGAGACTCTGAGGGTGTATTGTGGAAGCCAAATGAAGAGTGGGTCAAAGAAGTGTCAAGTGATTTGAATATTAATGTGAAATATCCCAAATTTTAATATTAAGAAGAAAGTCAAACTTGTAAAAAACACACAGAGACCATCAGAACACATATAAAGGTAATTTGGTCTTCATATACTTATTTGCAAAATGTAGTCTTGTGGGAAGGTTTATGATAAACAGCCTTCCTCCTGTTCTTTTCCACTGGTGCCAAGACCGTATCTTACTGTATACTCCAAAGTATATTTCTCAGTTATAGGATTTCCCACCTGGATCTGAACTTAATAGTGATAGTAAACAGTAATATGGTACTTACTTTGGGCCAGGTATTGTTTTCATCTATCTGTCTACCTATCTATCATCTGTCACATACACAAACATACAGTCACACATGATAGATAATTTCTGTTATTATCGCCAGTAAAATTCAAGATAATTGAATTATTGATTGTGTAATTAAATTACCAAACATTATACAGTGAGCATAAAGCAGAACGGGATTTGGACCCAAGTTGTATGTGGCTCTATAGTCCATGCTCATAAGCTCCAATACTATCTCAGGAATTGTGGGCTGGATGTCTGAGTATATGAGCTGCCAGGATTATATTAGGCATCATCATTTCACCTATATAGGCCTTCCCTTTTCCTGTACTGATTCAGGGCCCTGGTGACCCATGTTCCTCAAACACCTGGGAAGGGGCATATTGGATTACATAAAGAATGTGGTGTTTGAAAACATCTTTCAGGGAATTCTAATACACCTTGCCCTGCTCTTGCTTCAACTCAGGGAAAATCACCACATTACATGGCTTGTATGGATATCTCTCATAGGAATGGTAAAGTCATTAAATTGAAGTTTACAGAGTATTAAATGTCAACGGTGTGCTAGGTTCATATCACAAACTTCAAAATGCTCAGCTTGTGGGTGGCTTCATTATTTATTTGAAGGTTTGCCTGTCAAATATGTTTTGCATAAAATATCTAATTTTCAATATTAAGTTTTGCTCTTCTGGCTAGGTCAAACTTTGTGACCCTTAAGAATTGCTCTCATATTTGGCAAAAAAAAAAAGTCAGCATGATTACTGATAATTGTTTTTTTTTTCAATTCCCCCACTTCCCCATCTTCTGTGGAGAGAACATTATGCTTATCTTACTTTCACTTAAAGCATTATAAGAGAACCAAACTAAGATCTGTGCCTGATGATCAACCTGTTCATAATATTCCTTGAGTAGTTTCCCAGTGATGATAGACATGAATCTAGGAAATATAAATTTTAGAATCTAATCAAATCACTTTTTCTTCCTATATTCATGTTCATTTTCTCCAGATATATCCCCTATATATCTGTTTTTTGTCATGCTTTCCTCAAAATGACACATTTATACTTAAAGTAGTATGGAATTATAAAATAGCAATCATTCAATACAATTAACAGCAAATGAAGATCTATAGCTTGGCCTATTTAAAAGAAATCAGTGGTCCCAGTACCCTGGAGAGAGGTTCCACCTCACACAGGACCCACCTCTACAACTGTCCCTGATATGTTTTGTTTTCTATTCTCAATGGAAATTCTAATGTTGGCTAGACCAAGAGGCCTAAGGCTTACGAAAGAACTATGATGATTGGGCAAAAGTTCAGCCAATCTCTGGCTTCAATGGTATGAATGATATCATTTCTGTCAACTAAAAATTATTCCCCTGCTCCCCTTCCCTGAATCTGTTGTTCCACTATTCACTTAAAAATTCAAGTAAAACAAGTCTCGTGAATGAAATATAAAACAATTTAGCTAGCTTTGTCCCCTAAATTTATAACAATGGAAAAATCAAGGAAAAAAAGCAACAGAATACATTGTTTTATGGATAAGAAAAACAAACACAACAGAATCAAAAATGAAACAGCGTTTTCAAATTGACTGAGTGATTTGAATCTTAAACAGTTAAGTCCCACTTTTTGTTTGCCTTGTCTTCTATCCAGCTGAAGAAACAGGAACTGGGGGTGCAGAAACACTCAGCAATAAACTGTTATTTGGATAATAATAAAGATGAATGTGGCATGAAGGTCTCATAATGCAGTCAGATAACATTGTTAGAGAGAGAACCTCAACTGGTGATTCCATGTTCTGCCAGTAAAAATCCAGGGTGAGATAGTGAAATCTGTTATTGTTGATTTCGTATGGAGACTTTTTCCTTAATGGTGTAACATAGGTCAGCATAGTAACTACTGATATTTTCCTGCATATCATATTATGCTCTGAAAGTTGCCTCATTAAATTTATATCAAATGGAAAGTGGGGGTGCAGTTAGAAAACCAGTGTTGTGACTCTGAAATTATATTTCATTTTTATAACTTTGGCCTGGTAATCTCTAGAAGCAATGCTTTCCCCAGAGATAAGATTTTTTTTTCATCAGCATTATTCTAGGGGGAACAGTAAATAGAAACCTTCTTGTATGTGAACATTAGCAAGAATTTTTCATGGAACAACTTGCAGGTCATTCCCCATGCAGAAAGTACTGAAGCCCTTCAAAAAAACCATCTCCTCCAAACCGGGGCACTGGGACAGAATTTTAAGACTGTATTCTAACTGGTCTCCCTACTACCTTTCTATGTCTATTCAGAATAATCTACCTTACATGCAAATCACTCTGTCATTTTCATTCAGGTTTCTTTTTTCTTTTCATTTTTTTTTTTTTAGTTTTAACCTAATTTTATTTCTGATTAATTAATTCACTTTTAATCAAATATTTGGGTATAGTTGATTATCAATATTGTGTTAGTTTCAGGTGTACAGAAAAATAATTTGGTTATACATACACATTTATCTGTTTTCTTTCCAATTTTTCCCCATTTAGGTTGCTATATAATAGCTATCCTTTTCCCCCACCCTTCCCTCCAATAACCATAAATTTGTTCTCTAAGTCTCTGTTTCTCCTTTCTAAATAAGTTGATTCATATACTTTTTTTTAGATTTCACATATGAACATATCATCATACTGTATTTTTCTTTCTCTCGTTACTTTACCTAGTATTACAGTCTCTAGGCCCATCCACATTGCTGCAAGTGGCATTATTTCTTTCTTTTTAAAGGCCCAATCAAAAATGGGCAGAACACCTAAGCAGACATTTCTCCAAAGAAGGCATACAGATGGCCAAGAAGCACACGCTGCTGCTGCTGCTGCTGCTGCTACTGCTGCTGCTGCTGCTGCTGCGTTGCTTCAGTCGTGTCCGACTCTGTGCGACCCCATAGACGGCTGCCCACCAGGCTCCCCCGTCCCTGGGATTCTCCAGGCAAGAACACTGGAGTGGGTTGCCATTTCCTTATCCAACGCATGAAAGTGAAAGTGAAGTCGCTCAGTCGTGTCTGACTGTTAGCGACCCCATGGACTGCAGACTACCAGGCTCCTCCACCCATGGGATTTTCCAGGCAAGAGTACTGGAGTGGGGTGCCATTGCCTCCTCCAAGAAGCTCATGAAAAGATGCTAAATAGAAAAATGCAAATCAAAACTACAATGAGGCATCACCTCATACCAGTCATAATGGCCTGCTTCAGAAAATCTACAAACAATAAATACTGGAGAGGGTGTGGAGAAAAAAGGAACATTCCTACACTGTTGATAGGAATGTAAATTGGTACAGCTGCTATGGAGGACAGTATGGAGGTTCCTTAAAAAACTAAAAATAGAACTACCATATTATCCTGCAACCCCACTCCTTGGCATATATCCAGAAAAAATATTATCCAAAAGGATACATGCACCCCAGTGTTCACTGTGGTGCTGTTTACGATAGCCAGAACATGGAAGCAACTGAAATGTCCATAGACAGAGGAATGAATAAAGAAGATGGGGTACATATATACAATGGAATATTACTCAATTATTCAAGTTTTCTTATCTTTAAAAATGGGGATAACATTTGCACCTACCTAACAGAATTTGTCAATGGTACACTTAGCATATTTGACACCAGAGTAAATCATCTTGTGACAATTATTTTCATTAATAACAATAGAATAAAATAAATAATAACAATGGCTAGAAAAGAAACAGATGATAGTATTCTTTCATTGCAATTTGTGTACATAGTCATGCCAGCAAAATTAAAAACTAAAAGTTGTTATATTACAAAAAAGAAATAGATTCAGGATTTTAACTACATTTCTATTTTTTTGGATTAAAAAATGTATACCTATAACATTGTTCTCCTACAATGATGACCAATTGAATAACAATTAAATAGGAGTAAGGGATTTTAATTAAACATGTTGTTTTAATTCTAAACTATTTCAAGTCTGAACTAAAATTTGCACTTATTAGGCAAAAAGTACATCCTGTATTTTGCACTACTTGATTGTTTTAAATATTAAATAAAATTTGAAGTGACCATGTAAAATGACACAACTGAAGTCACTAAAAATCACAGGAACCTGCAATTACAGGATTTAAGAAAACAAACGATAGTTTTCAGGAAGTAGTGTTTTATCACTGACATTTTTTATAATTGCCGACTCATGGTGATAATCACAGCCTGTTTTATAACTCTTTTAAAATATGCTATAGATAATGCATCTCTTTATTGTATACATCAAGTCGTGAACTGACCCCAGTGTTTTGCCTATTGTGTGCTGCAACTTAGGAATTTAAGAGGGTTAAAAGGATTAACACCTGAAGCAGTTAGAAGAGGGCCTGGCATATGGTAAATGATCAATAAATATTATTTTAAGTAACTTGATGCCTCCCTATATTTGCTTTATATACTATAAAGTCAGAGTCTAATCTTATTGACATATTTAAAACCAACCATAAACTGGTCACACAGCTTTCTTTCACTTAAAGTATAAAGTAAAAGATTCAAGAGCACAGAAATTGCATCGAAATTTATCATTCATTCACTGCCAGGTCTTTTCTGCTAATTTGTTACTGGCAAGCCTTCTCCCCATTTTACATCCAACATCCAAGTAAGCATTGTCATTCTTTAAGGTACAGCTTAATTGCTGATTTTTTTTCTTAACTCTTTTCTGCTCAGCAAGAAGAGTCACTGTCTATTCAATCATAAGTCCATCTATTCATCCATTTGTTTCCTCAACATCTATTATCAGAATGCTTGTTCTGCTCATGATAATCTTCTACAAATAAAGAATGAATAGGATCACAGTTGCTGAAAAGGAAACTCTCCTGCACTGCCAGTGGGAATGTAAATTGGTACGACTACTATGGAGAACAAACAGTATGGAGGTTCCTTAAAAAACTAAAAATAGAGCTACCTTATGGAGCCTGTATCCACTCTTGAAGTCCCACTCCTGGGCATGCATCCAGAGAAAAACATTGGAGAAAAGAAAGAAGAAAGACTATTTTGGTTGTT
Organism: Bubalus bubalis; assembly: GCF_019923935.1. Taxonomy (NCBI): domain Eukaryota; kingdom Metazoa; phylum Chordata; class Mammalia; order Artiodactyla; family Bovidae; genus Bubalus; species Bubalus bubalis. The sequence goes on from NC_059163.1 coordinate 77,972,943, forward strand.
GCAGGCATTGTTCACAGGATAATGATGACTTGCCTAAACTAGGGCAGTGAGGGTGGATTTTCAAAGTTTAGGAAGTAAAATTGTCAGGATTTGGTGACTGGATATTAGTTGCTAGGGACCAGAAGTTCTCAAATATGGTTTCTGAGCTATCTCAAAACACCAGCAACTAAGAGGGATGAAACTGGAAGAGATGCCACCAGTCACCAGAATTGGTCATACATCTGAGAAGCAGGTTTTGTGGAAAGATAATGTGTTCACGTTTGATATTTGGTGTGAGGAGTTTGTGACACATTAAGGTTGAGATGTCAAGAAAACACATCGTTTGAAATTCATCCCTACAAATACAAGAGTAGAAGAGAACACTCAAAGAGAGAGAAAGGCGAGGAGAGATTTGGTTGAAGACAGAGCCCTGAGTCACACCAAAGTTCCCGAAAAGACAAAAGGGGAGATATTGTCCAAAGAAATTGACTGAGAAGGAGTGGGTGAAGAGGCAAAAGGGAACCTGGAAGAGAATGATTGTTGGGATGCTATTTTGCATTAATATTTACTAAAGCTCTATATGAATTTACTTGTTTCCTCTGCTAGAATTCAATTTTTTGAGGACAAGAACCTTGCCTTTGTCTGTCTACTAGCATAGTATTCAGCATTCAGTGGGTGCTCAGGACATGGGTGTTAAATTTCAAAAAATACAATATTCATTAACAGAGGTGATTTTCTACTACATTTTTTTTTTTCTGAAGTGGCGAAACATTTAAATAATCAGGACTGGTGAACTGGGACATAGCCAATGTTGTCTGGTGGTGGGAGCCTATGATGTGTCATTCTCATTCCAATAGTTCACATTCTTGTAAGTGATCTAAATTTGAGTAACATTGTGCTTGGGTTAAGAGCTCTTAAATAGACATCAATTTGCAATTGTGCAGAAGAAAAGCAGTCCATGGAAGAAACCGTGTCAGTCATAATAAGCCAATGTAGATTCCAAGACATTATGACCAAATTAAAGAAAACATGTCAAATAAGTTGGAAACCAGGGGCCATAGGGAAAATGCTGTAATAGGAATCTTGCCGGAAAGAGCCTGTCCAATCTGTTTAGGCAGGAGGTATGTGCCAGGACAGAATGATTTATGTGGAAAATCTGAAAACCTGATCCACACCCCATTGAAATTAGTGGATCATGGGAATAATATGTGATTACTATGTTCAAAGTCAAAGGGCTTGATTTACTATTCTCAATAGAATATCAAACAGGTAGTGAAGGAGATGAGAATATTCCTCCCAGAAAAAGCAATGCAAAGTCCAAAATTTCTCATAAAAGTGGAATGTACTTGGAAATAAACGGGTTCCTAGTTCATAATCAGTTTTGCATAATGGAAAAAGAACATGTTTTGAAGTCTTACTAACCTGGGTTCAAACCCCAATATAGCCAAACACAAATTATATGACCTTGATTAAGTTATTTAAGCTCTTGAATGCTTTGTTTTCTTAATTAAATTGCACTGTTGTTTCCTAACTTGTCAAGTTGTGCTGAAGGCTTTGACACAATGTGTATAAAGTTCCTTGAGTGTCGGATAGTAGGTGCTAATAAAACCTGATTTTTCTGATTTATGGCTATCACTTTAAAAGGAATTCAGTAGTATTAGAAGAGGGCTTCCTTGGTAGCTCAGACAGTGAAGAATCCGCCTGCAATGCAGGAAACCTAGGTTTGATCCCTGGGATGGGGAAACGGCAACCCACTCCAGTATCTTGCCTGCAGAATTCAGTGGACAGAGGAAACTGGCAGGCTACAATCCATGGGGTTGCAAAGAGTCAGACACGACTCAGTGACTAACACATACACCCAGAAGCATATGGAGACAACAGTACTAGTTTGTTGGTTATTCTGGTCATTATGTGTTTTAAAAAGGTGTATTTCCCCAAATTATTGAAAGAGCAAACAAACTTCATTTAACCATTATAATTTTATTCTATTGTATAAATAAAGGTGCAAGCCATTGTTACAGTTAAGATATATAATTCTGTAACTGTATTGTTCTGCCTTCACATTACACACACACACACATGAATAATAACAAGGACAACAATGAAAACATACATTTATGACCAAAATAAATGTTAACATGGGCTGTGTGCTCTGAACAAAACTCTACCAGGAAATGTAGGCAAAGTGAAAAGATAAGATTTTATATCACTCTGTCGACATGATGGAGAATCTGAGGTTATAGGGAAGGTCATAGCAAATTGAAAAAAATTGCTGCCAGCTATTTACACCATCCCACAGAAAGTGAGAGAACCCAGAAGTCTCTAAGAGAGTAAACTAAGGTTAATTACTGCCTACATTATGATACAGTTAATGTGCTATTTAATGAGGAATTATAAGAAAATATACAAATGAAAAACAGAAATAGCAATGTAAGTAAAGGATTAATTTAATTCTTCCTGCTGCTGCTGCTGCTGCTGCTAAGTCGCTTCAGTCGTGTCCGACTCTATGCGACCCCAGAGACGGCAGCCCACCAGGCTCCCCTGTCCCTGGGATTCTCCAGGCACGAACACTGGAGTGGGTTGCCATTTCCTTCTCCAATGCAGGAAAGTGAAAAGCGAAAGTGAAGTTGCTCAGTCGTGTCCGACTCTTAGCGACCCCATGGACTGCAGCCTACCAGGCTCCTCCATCCATGGGATTTTCCAGGCAAGAGTACTGGAGTGGGGTGCCACTGCCTTCTCCATTAATTCTTCCTATGATCCTCAAATTGGAATTAGGAAAGATAGCAATGAATTCATGGATTTGTGTTGCAAGTATGTAAAGTGTATTGAATAGACTTTCTATAAAAATTGTCTAAATTGGGTTTGACATTGATGAAACTTCAGAATCACATTATCCCTTTGGGATGTGATGCTATGAAATGCTAAATTAATGAAAGATTCTTGTTTTTAGAAATGAGGTTTAAAGATATATCCAGATTTCTTCCTCAAATTGTGATGTTATCTCTGGCCAATGAACAAAAATATGAAAGTATTTATATCTTTACTAGAATTTATAAATTTCATTTGCAATGCTGAGTGTGGATGCCACAGCTCAAATGATTCATGAACACAATGTCATGTCTGTTTGAAAGGACCTAAAGATAATCATAGAATCTTGAAGATGAAAAGACTAGAGACTAGAAAAAAAGGGACTCTACTGAACGTGGGCAGAAATCATATTCGTGGGGATTTTGGTTGATCACACTCAGAATAGAACAAATAATTAACAACTGATACAGCACAAAACTGAATGCTGGGCTTACTCTGGGAGTCTTGGAGACTGGTTTATATGCCAGAATATAGTGTGGAGACCCTTAGAAAAGGAATGGCAAAGCACTTCTGTATTATTTCCTGGGAAAGAATGGATAGAGGAGCCTGGTGGGTTACAGTCTATGGGGTTGCAGAGTCAGACATGATTGAGTGACTGAGCACTCCACACAATGTGGAAATCCAATGGGGCTTTTCACTGAAAGATTGAGGTGGCTAAAGATATGTGGTGGTTCAATTCCTTATATTTATTTTGTGTGGTTTAGTCGCCAAGTCATGTCCAACTCTTTGTGACCCCATGGATTGTAGCCCACCAGGCTCTGATGTCCATGGGATTTCCCAAGAATAGTGGAGTGGGTTTCTATTTCCTTCTCTAGGGGATCTTCCTGACCCAGGGATCAAACCTGGGCCTCCTGCATTGTGGGTGGACTTTTTACCAACTGAGCCACCAGGGAAACCTTTTAATATTTTAACAATAGCTACTGTGTACTGGCTAGTTGCAATCTTGGATATACCTCTTCAATATTCATAACACTGAAGCTAGAGTGTTGAGGACCCAGCCTCACACATGTATGGAGTTTGATGTGGAATGTGCACGTAGTCCTCAACTCTAGGAGGATGCCACTTCTTCTTTCTTTGGAATACAAAAGTCTCTGCTCGCCAGCCTAGAAAGCTTAGAATTCTGGTCTGGGAGTGACCCCTACCCCTGAGCCAGTAATGAAAACCATCCTGAAGAGAAATCAAAACACTGAGCATAGCCACACATGTGTGGAACTGCAAATCATTCCTACAGTGTGAAAACTTGAAGTATGGAAACTGATCTAAAACTGTCCTGAAAAAAGAAATTTCTGTAGGAACTTTGCAGAGACAAATTTGAAAGCTCTTCTTAAAGATGTATCCAGAAGCTGGGGGAAAAATAGAATTCTTATGAGAAAAATTTCAACTGAATGCAATAAGAGACAAAATAACTCCACATCCAAGGAACTCCATAACCAAAGACTGTCATCTCATTCTAAATGGGAGAATTTATGTTTGCAGAGCTAAAGATAAATGGGCACCTTAAAATAAGTACCCTAGAATTACAAAAGAAGATAAAGAATTAACATACTGAGAGAAGGCAATGGCACCCCACTCCAGTACTCTTGCCTGGAAAATCCCATGGGTGGAGGAGCCTGGTAGACTACAGTCCATGGGGTGCCTAAGAGTCGGACACAACTGAACGACTTCACTTTCACTTTTCACTTTCATTCATTGGAGAGGGAAATGGCAACCCACTCCAGTGTTCTTGCCTGGAGAATCCCAGGGACGGGGGAGCCTGGTGGGCTGCCGTCTATGGGGTTGCACAGAGTCGGACACGACTGAAGTGACTTAGCAGCAGCAAAGTAGCAACAATACATAATTTTTAAAAGAAAGAGTTTGATATTATTTTGGTAAAGAACCAAGTAGAGAGTCTAGAAAAAATTTAATCACTGGTACAAGTAAAATTAAAAAATTATATAACCATTTCCATAAATGCTGACAAGAAATTAAACATCTATTGATGGTGACTGCAGCCATGAAATTAAAAGACACTTACTCCTTGGAAGGAAAGTTATGACCAACCTACATAGCATATTCAAAAGCAGAGACATTACTTTGCCAACAAAGGTTCGTCTAGTCAAGGCTATGGTTTTTCCTGTGGTCATGTATGGATGTGAGATTTGGACTGTGAAGAAGTCTGAGCACTGAAGAATTGCTGCTTTTGAACTGTGGTGTTGGAGAAGACTCTTGAGAGTCCCTTGGACTGCAAGGAGATGCAACCAGTCCATTCTGAAGGAGATCAGCCCTGGGATTTCTTTGGAAGGAATGATGCTAAAGCTTTCAGCTCCAGTACTTTGGCCACCTCATGCGAAGAGTTGACTCATTGGAAAAGACTCTGATGCTGGGAGGGATTGGGGGCAGGAGGAGAAGGGGACGACAGAGGATGAGATGGCTGGATGGCATCACTGACTCGATGGACGTGAGTCTCAGTGAACTCCGGGAGTTGGTGATGGACAGGGAGGCCTGGCGTGCTGCAATTCATGGGGTTGCAAAGAGTTGGACATGACTGAGTGACTGATCTGATCTGATGTAATAACATGTCTCAATGTAGTAGTCATCCTTCTAGAAAATGTCATGGTTATACTTTTCACACTTTGTAAAATTAATGAGACATGATAGAATTTCTTTAGTTGAGTATTTTTTGAGGAAAATTCCTTTCACTATTTGTTGAAATCATGTGAAATCTCTGTTGCATCTTAGAGAGATGAGTAATTAAACTGTGTCATTTTTGCCTTTTGGCTACTATTAATGGAATTACACTTCAGCATTTGCCTTTTTGCTTGCATCAGAGGGACATTATAATAATAAATGATCCTAGGAAATCCATTGCTGTATTTACTGTAATGATATTGTTGATTGTCGTGTTCAAATTTTCCTCTAAGATCTCAAAATAAGCAATAATTCAGCTCCTCTTGAATTATTGGTTGGTTTGTTGTGTTAGAGATTTATTTAAATTCTATAATTGAGTAGTTTATCTTTACATATGCTAGTAGAAAGCTCAAACAATATTTTGCATTTGGAAAGTTAAATTTTGTACATAAACTCAAATCATTTTTTGTTTTCTTTTCCCTATATTACTTTCTCCTGCCTGAGTTTTCTTTCCCTTTTTATCTCTTCTGGTTGCGTTTGACATCTGTTTTAAAGCCACCTAAACTCTATTATCAAACAAAGAAAGGGCATAGATAGATACTTAAGTGTTCATAGCATGTTTGTGCTCAGTTGTGTCCAACTCTTTGCCACCTCATAGACTGTAGCCTGCCAGGCCCCTCTCTCCATAGGATTTCCCAGGCAAGAATATTGGAGTGGGTTGCCATTTTCTACTCCAAGGGATCTTCCTGACCCAGGGATTGAACCTGTGTCTCCTGAGTTTCCTGCATTGGCAAGCAGGAAACTTTTGCGACAAAACCATCTTTCTTAGCCTCACCTTTCTTCAAGTGAGTTATCTCTTCCCTTCTCGCATATCTCTGCTTATTGAGAGTTTTCGTTATCATTCTTTAAAAGATAGCATCCACCTGATACTTTCTATCCATCTTTCCCACTTCATCTGTCTCTGTAAGACTCACCACCTTCTGATACATTGAACATACTTTGTTGATGCTTATTTTTATATCCTAGTACATTATAGTTATATATTGACTGCTTTATGCCCAGAGGGGTTTATACTTTTATGTTTACTGCTTTAAACATCTACCAAGTAGATGCTTGGGTGTCGTTGTTGGCTCAGTGGTAAAGAACACACCTGCCAATGCAGGAGACATGGGTTCTATTCCTGGGTCAGGACAATCCCCTGTAGAAGGAAATGGCAACCCACTTCAGTATTCTAGCCTGGGAAATCCCACGGACAGGGGAGCCTGCTGGGCTACAGTCCATGGGGGCTCAAGAGAGTTGGGCAAGACTTAGTGATTAAAGGACAATGACACAAAGCAGAGGCTTAAAATTTAAATAATATCTGCCTCAAAGTAATTTCAAGAAATAGTACTAGCTATGACATATTTTTAAATGACTAGGGTGCTGCCCATTACATTGGTTTCTCTTTCTTTTCCTCCTTTATTTATGGAGAAGACTTGGGGTCTGTCTCTTGTCTACCTTGTTAAGATCTCCAGATTGAGGGCCCCTATTCCAACCACAAATGCCATTCTTCGTGGATAATTTTTATTAAAAATTCAATAATATAGTTCTTTAGAGTACTCATGAATTATGATCATACATATTACTAGCCCTATGATGGTAGGAAATATATTGCTTATATTCACTGTTGTATGCCTATGTCATAGCAGTGATTAGCACAAAGCTGGAAAATACCTATTTTAATGAATAATGAATAAATATTGATGATAAAATAAAAATAGCTTTCTTAAGACGTTATTGTGTTCTTATAAGTCTGAAAAACATTTTAATTAACACCTATTTTAGCTCCTCCTGTAACAATGTAAGTTGAATACTCTTATTACCCAACTCCTCCATTGTTATTGCAATTTACAACCAAGAAAGCTGAGGCTGAGAGACATCGGTTTCATCAATTGACACAGGTAATAAGCACAGAGCTGGGACTTGAGCCCAGAGGTGTCTGATTCTAGAACCACACTCTTAAATTTCAATAACATTACTTTGTGTATGCCCTCTACTCCTCTTCCATGCTCGGAATATTTGTTTTGAGTATCATCCTAATTGTCTGAGAACCTCCAGGGAATTTGACTTTGAAGGCCATTGGGATTTGATTATGGAACTTCCACAGGACTGGGGAAACAGACTCTTGGAGAGCACAAGCAAAACTTTGTGCTCACCAGCACCCAGGAGAAAGGAGCAGTGACCCCACTAGAGACCAAGCCAGACTTGCCTCTGAGTGTCCAGGGGTCTCTGACAGAGGCATGGGTTGACAGTGGCCTGCTGTGGCATCAGGGCACTGAATAGAGCAGTCCTGGAATAAGTCCTTTTGAAGGAGGTCCCCACTACCCTTAACTCTACCATAGTTTGGCCTCAGGTGAAACTACAGGGAGGGAACACAGCCACATCCAAAAACAGAAAATTGGATTAAGGATTGATTGAGAATGGCTCCACCCATCAGCCCAAGACCTGGATGCCCCCACAGCCAGTCCCTCTCATCAGGAAGCTTCCAAGAGCCTCTTATCCTTATCCATCAGAGGGCACACAGAATGGGAACCACAACTACAGAAAATTAACCAAACTGATCACTGATCACAAACAGCCTTGTCTAACTCAGTGAAACTGTGAGTCATGCCGTGTAGGGCCACCCAGAATGGAAGGGTCATGGTGGAGAGTTCTAACAAAACATGGTCCACTGGAGAAGGGAATGGCAAACTACTTCAGTATTCTTCCCTTGAGAACCCCATGAATAGTATGAAAAGGCAAAAAGATGTGACACCTCCCAGTCAGTAGGTGCCCAATATGCTACTGAAGAAGAGTGGAGAAAAAGCTCCAGAAAAAAATGAAGAGGCTGAGCAAAAATGAGAACAATGTCCAGTTGTGGATGTGACTTGGGATAGAAGTGAAGTCCAAGGCTGTAAAGAACAATATTGTATAGGAACCTGGAATGTTAGTTCCATGAATCAAGGTAAATTGGAAGTGGTCAAACAGGAGATGGCAAGAGTAAACATCAACATTTTAGGAATCAGTAGCTAAAATGGACCAGAATGGGAGAATTTAATTCAGATGATCATTATATTTACTATTGCAGGCAAGAATTCCTTCGAAGAAATGGAGTAGCCCTTATAGTCAGTGAAAGAGTCTGAAATTCAGTACTTGGGGGAAATCTCAAAAATAACAGAATGATCTCTGTTCATTTCCAAGGCAAACCATTCAACATCACAGTAATCCAAGTCTATGCCCCAACCAGTAATGCTGAAGAAGCTGCAGTTGAAAGGCTGTATGAAGACCTGCAAGACCTTTTAAAACTAACACACACAAAAAAGATGCCCTTTTCATCATAGGGGATTGCGATGCAAAAGTAGGGTCAAGAGATGCCTGGAGTAACAGGCAAGTTGGCCTTGGAGTACAAAATGAAACAGGGTGAAGACTAACAGTTTTGCCAAGACAACACACTGGTCGTAGCAAACACCCGCTCCCAACAACACAGGAGACTACTCTACACATGGACTTCACCCGATGGTCAATACAGAAATCAGATAGATAATATGCTTTGCAGCCAAAGATGTAGAAGCTCTACACAATCAGCCAAAATGAGACCAGGAGCTGACTGTGGCTCAGATCATGAACTCCATATTCTAAAATTCAGACTTAAATTGAAGAAAATAGGGAAAACCACTAGACCATTCAGGTAGACCTAAATCAAATCCCTTACAATTATATAGTGGAAGTGACAAATAGATTCAAGGGATTAGATCTCATACAGAGTGCCTAAAGAATTTTGGATAGAGGTTTGTAATGTTGTACAGGAGGCAGTGATCAAGACAATCTTCAAGAAGGAGAAACGCAAAAAAGCAAAATAGTTGTCAGAGAAGGCTTTACAAAGAGCTGAGAAAAGAAAAGAAGTGACAAGCAAAGGAGAAAAAGAAAAGATATATCCATCTGAATGCACTTCCAAAGAACAGCAAGGAGAAATAAGAAAGCCTTCCTAAGGGATCAATGCAAAGAAATTGAAGAAAACAATAGGATGGGAAAGACTAGAGATCTCTTCAAGAAAAGTAGACATACTAAGAAATATTTCATGCAAAGATGGGCACAATAAGGGACAGAAATGGTATGACCTAACTGCAGCAAAATATATTAAGAAGAGGTGGAAAAAAAAAAAAAAAAGAAGAGGTGGCAAAAATACACAGAAGAATTGTACAAAAAAGACCTTCACGACCCAGATAATCATGATGGTGTGATCACTCACCTACAGCCAGACATCCTAGAGTGCAAAGTCAAGTGGGCCTTAGGAAGCATCACTATGAACAAAGCTAGTGGAGGTGATGGAATTCCTGTTTAGCTATTTCAAATCCTAAAAGATGATGCTGTGAAAGTGCTGCACTCAATATGCCAGATAATTGAGAAAACTCAGCAGTGGCCACAGGAAAAGGTCAGTTTTCATTCCAATCCCCAAAAAAGGCAGTGCCAAAGAATGCTCAAACTACCACACAATTGCACTCATCTCACACGCTAGTAAAGTAATGCTAAAAATTCTCCAAGCCAGGCTTCAACAACATGTGAACCATGAGCCTGAACCAGGATGTTCAAGCTGAATTTAGAAAGCCAGAAGAACCAGAGATAAAATTGCCAACATCCATTGGATCATTGAAAAAGCAAGAGAGTTACAGAGAAAAATCCACTTCCGCTTTACTGACTATGCCTAAGCCTTTGAATGTGTGGATCACAACAAACTGTGGAAAATTCTGAAAGAGATAGGAATACCAGATCACCTGACCTGCCTCCTGAGAAATCTGTATGCAGGTAAAGAAGCAACAGTTAGAACTGGACATAGAACAATGGAGTGGTTCCAAACCGGAAAGGAGTACATCAAGACTGTATATTGTTCAGTTCAGTTCAGTTCAGTTGCTCAGTCGTGTGGGACTCTTTGAGACCCCATGAATTTCAGCACACCAGGCCTCCCTGTCCATCACCAACTCCCAGAGTTCACCCAAACTCATGTCCATTGAGTCGGTGATGCCATCCAACCATCTCATCCTCTGTTGTCCCCTTCTCCTCCTGCCCCCAATCCCTCCCAGCATCAGGGTCTTTTCCAATGAGTCAAGTCTTTGCATGAGGTGGCCAAAGTATTGGAGTTTCAGCTTTAGCATCAGTCCTTCCAATGAACACCCAGAACTGATCTCTTTTAGGATGGACTGGTTGGATCTCTTTGCAGTCCAAGGGACCCTCAAGAGTCTTCTCCAAGACCACAGTTCAAAAGCATCAATTCTTCGGCACTCACCTTTCTTCACAGTCCAACTCTCACATCCATATATGACCACTGTAAAAACCATATCCTTGATTAAATGGATCTTTGTTGGCAAAGTAATGTCTCTGCTTTTAATATGCTATGTAGGTTGGTCATAACTTTCCTTCCAAGGAGTAAACGTCTTTTAATTTCATGGCTACCCTCCTTATTTAACTTACATGCAGAATACATCATGAGAAATGCCACACTAAATGAAGTACAAGCTGGAATCAAGACTGCTTGGAGAAATATCAATAACCTCAGATATCCAGATAATACCACCCTTATGGCAGAAACTGAAGAGGACCTAAAGAGCCTCTTGATGAAAATGAAAGAGGGGAGTGAAAAAGTTGGCTTAAAACTCAACATTCAGAAAACTAAGATCATGACATCAGTCCCATAACTCCATGGCAAAAGATGGGGAAACAGTGGAAACAGCAACAGATTTATTTTCTTGGGCTCCAAAATCACTGTAGATGGTGACTGCAGCCTTGCAATTAAAAGACACTCACTCCTTCAAAGAAAAGGTATGACAAACAGAGACAGCGTGTTAAAAAGCAGAGACATTACTTTACGGATAAAAGTCTGTCTAGTCAAAGCTACAGTTTTTCCAACAGTCATGTATGGATGTGAGATTTGGACCATAAAGAAAGCTGAGCACTAAAGAATTGATGCTTTTGAACTGTGGTGTTGGAGAAGACTCTTGAAAGTCCCTTGGACAGCAAAGAGATCCAGCCAGTCCATCCTAAAGGAAATCAGTCCTGACTATTCATTGGAAGGAATGATGCTGATGCTGCAGCTCCAATGCTTTGGCCACCTGATGGGAAGAACTAACTCATTGGAAAAGACCCTGATGCTGGGAAAGATTGAAGGAGGTATAGAAGGGGATGACAGAGGATGAGATGGTGGGATGGCATCACCAACTTAATGGACATGAGTCTGAGTAAGCTCTGGGAGTTAGTGATGGACAGGGAAGCCTAGCGTGCTGCAGTCCATGGGGTTGCAAAGGGTCAGACTTGACTGAGTGAGTGAACTGAACTGAACTGAAATAATTGTCAGCATCCTGCTGTAGAAGTGTAGATAGCCCTGTTCATGGATATTGAAGCCATGTGTTAGTGTTATAAGTTTCTATTTTTCAAGAAAAAAGTTTAGTTGTTATAAAAATGACTTTGATCCTCTTAGATTGTCTGATAAGCCACGTATAATGCTTGAGCTAATCTTTTCTGAAAGCTCTTTGGGCAAATTGCTGTTAACACTCAGGTCTGACAGTTTAATGCTATTACACTACAAAATATATGTTCTTTCCCAAAATAAACCTATTTTATAATAGCAATACAGATGTCGTCAAGGGGCAAGGTTATCGGGAGATAATTAGACCCCAGAGAGATTACAGGCTCTTAGATCATGAGAGCAGTATTGCAATCCTGCCTTATTAAATAATTGTAAGAAAGTCAAAGTCAGCTATAAATACTCACATTTCCCTGTAATTACTTTTAAAAGTACAAACCCAAGGTGCATGACAACGTGCTGAGATGATAAGGCCTCCCTCTTCATTACCCTATAATACCTAAATATAATCCAGAAAACCAACTTTCAAACTGAATTTTAAATAAGAATGTGCAAGGAAAGACACCTCTTCCTTCTTTTGGTAACATTTTTAGGTTAGCAGTTTTAAGGACATTTTTAAACCTTAGCAAATGAATGACTGGTCTTCAAGAAATAATCTACCCACCCTACTTCATACTCCATAAAAAAATAACAGTAAAATCTAACTACATGCAATTCTCCAAAAATAAGTCTGTATATTTTCATATAATGTTCCTCTTCCTGAAAGATCTTTCCCCCTCCCTATGCTAAACTTGCCAACAGGAAGTCGACTTCCACCTGAGACATTTCTACAACTTCTTCAAATCTTCTTTATTACAAGGTTTTGGAAATCTTCCCCCACTACCACTAACCATCCCATTTCTTAAATATCAGAACATTTAAATATACTTCCTCTGGTATTCCAATAACATCTTATGATTAATTTTATTAACATAGCTATCTGATTATACTATATTGTATAGTATAATATACAATATTATACTATATATTTGTTCACATTATATTAAAAATAAGTAGCATAAATCCCCAGTTTCGACTATGGTGCTTATCGTTAAGCATTTTCTCAGTAAATATTTACTTAAGAAATGAGTAAGGTGAGAGTGTCCAAAGCAGGTAAATAAGATCAACCACCCTAAACAAGGGAAATTACATTCCTTAGAAGACATTTCCATTGTTAACTGTTTCTATCCTTTGTTCGTTTCCAAGGCAAACCATTCAATATCACAGTAATGGAATGCAAAAGTAGGAAGTCAAGAAACACCTGGAGTAACAGGCAAATTTGGCCTTAGAATACGGAATGAAGCAGGGCAAAGACTAATAGAGTTTTGCCAAGAAAATGCATTGGTCATAACAAACACCCTCTTCCAACAACACAAGAGAAGACTCTATACATGGACATAACCAGATGGTCAACACCGAAATCAGATTGATTATATTCTTTGCAGCCAAAGATGGAGAAGCTCTATACAGTCAGCAAAAACAAGACCAGGAGCTGACTGTGGCTCAGATCATGAACTCCTTATTGCCAAATTCAGACTTAAATTGAAGAAAGTAGGGAAAACCACTAGACCATTCAGGTATGACCTACATCAAATCCCTTATGATTATACAGTGGAAGTAAGAAATAGATTTAAGGGCCTAGGTCTGATAGATAGAGTGCCTGATGAACTATGGAATGAGGTTCATGACATTGTACAGGAGACAGGGATCAAGACCATCCCCATGGAAAAGAAATGCAAAAAAGCAAAATGGCTGTCTGGGGAGGCCTTACAAATAGCTGTGAAAAGAAGAGAAACAAAAAGCAAAGGAGAAAAGGAAAGATATAAACATCTGAATGCAGAGTTCCAAAGAACAGCAAGAAGAGATAAGAAAGCCTTCTTCAGCGATCAATGCAAAGAAATAGAGGAAAACAACAGAATGGGAAAGACTAGGGATCTCTTCAAGAAAATCAGAGATACCAAAGGAAATTTCATGCAAAGATGGGCTCAATAAAGCACAGAAATGGTATGGACCTAACAGAAGCACAAGATATTAAGAAGAGATGGCAAGAATACACAGAAAAACTGTACAAAACAGATCTTCACGACCCAGATAATCACGATGGTGTGATCACTCACCTAGAGCCAGACATCCTGGAATGTGAAGTCAAGTGGGCCTTAGAAAGCATCACTATGAACAAAGCTAGTGGAGGTGATGGAATTCAGGTTGAGCTATTCCAAATCCTGAAAGATGATGCTGTGAAAGTGCTGCCCTCAATATGCCAGCAAATTTGGAAAACTCAGCAGTGGCCACAGGACTGGAAAAGGTCAGTTTTCATTCCAATCCCAAAGAAAGGCAATGCCAAAGAATGCTCAAACTACCGCACAATTGCACTCATCTCACATGCTAGTAAAGTCATGCTCAAAATTCTCCAAGCCAGGCTTCAGCAATATGTGAACTGTGAACTTCCTGACGTTCAACTGGTTTTAGAAAAGGCAGAGGAATCAGAGATCAAACTGCCAACATCCACTGGATCATGGAAAAAGCAAGAAAGTTCCAGAAAAATATCTATTTCTGCTTTATTGACTATGCCAAAGCCTTTGACTGTGTGGATCACAATAAACTGTGGAAAATTCTGAAAGAGATGGGAATACCAGACCACGTGACCTGCCTCTTGAGAAATTTGCATGCAGGTCAGGAAGCAACAGTTAGAACTGGACATGGAACAACAGACCGGTTCCAAATAGGAAAAGGAGTTCGTCAAGGCTGTATATTGTCACCCTGTTTATTTAACTTCTATGCAGAGTACATAATGAGAAACCCTGGGCTAGAAGAAGCACAAGCTGGAATCAAGATTGCTGGGAGAAATATCAATAACCTCAGATATGCAGATGATACCACCCTTATGGCAGAAAGTGAAGAGGAACTAAAAAGCCTCTTGATGAAAGTGAAAGTGGAGAGTGAAAAAGTTGGCTTAAAGCTCAACATTCAGAAAACGAAGATCATGGCATCCAGTCCCATCAGTTCATGGGAAATAGATGGGGAAACAGTGGAAACAGTGTCAGACTTTATTTTTCTGGGCTCCAAAATCACTACAGATGGTGACTGCAGCCATGAAATTAAAAGACGCTTACTCCTTGGAAGGAAAGTTATGACCAACCTACATAGCATATTCAAAAGCAGAGACATTACTTTGCCAACAAAGGTTCGTCTAGTCAAGGCTATGGTTTTTCCAGTGGTCATGTATGGATGTGAGATTTGGACTGTGAAGAAGGCTGAGCGCCGAAGAATTGATGCTTTTGAACCATGGTGTTGGAGAAGACTCTTGAGGGTCCCTTGGACTGCAAGGAGAGCCAACCAGTCCATTCTGAAGGAGCTCAGCCCTGGGATTTCTTTGGAAGGAATGATGTTAAAGCTGAAACTCCAGTACTTTGGCCACCTCATGCGAAGAGTTGACTCATTGGAAAAGACTCTGATGCTGGGAGGGATTGGTGGCAGGAGGAGAAGGGGACGACAGAGGATGAGATGGCTGGATGGCATCACTGACTCAATGGACGTGAGTCTGGGTGAACTCCAGGAATTGGTGATGGACAGGGAGGCCTGTCATGCTACGATTCATGGGGTCGCAAAGAGTCGGACACGACTGAATGACTGATCTGATCTGATCCTTTGTCCCAGAGTGGGACTGTTAATTCTGTTCTTCCAAGGAAAGTGTATACATTCAAGTGAAAGTTTTGGAACATTTAAATTCACATTCCTATGCAAACAACTTCCATTTACACATATGCTCCCTGAGGGACTTTGTTAGCCTATTGGTGACACACCCCCAGTGCCTAGACACTGCTTGGCAGAAAGCAGTCAATGTCTGACTTCAAAGAGAGGAGGAATATTTTCCATCTGTTTCTCTTAAAGCATTTACATGCATTTCACAGGCAAAACTAAAATTCAAAATAAAATTTTATCTTTTCAAGTATGTGTATTTTCCATGAGATTCTTTCCAGTTGTCAATCAATCCTGTTTTGTACAACAATACCAAAACTGTTTGCTGCTTCTCGCTGTACTTTACCTTTTCCAGAATCTGAAGGGAAATAAAACCTATAAAGTATCTCCTTCATTTAGGTCCTGGATCCATTTTATAAGTTCAAGATTTGAAATTATATTAGATTATATTTATTTATTTTATTATATTTATATAAATATATTTATATTTATTACACATATTTATGAAATTATATTTATGTTAAATTATTAGAACCCTAGTCTAATCAAGAAATTGGTTATCTCTTTTTCTTTCCCCCTGACATGTACTATAATTGATAAATAAAATTACATATATTTAAAGTATATAATTTAATGATTTAATATACATATAAATTGTGAAATAATTAAATTAATTAATATGTTCAACAAATAATTACCTTTTTGATGTGACTTTAAAAAATTTCTATTGACAGTGCAGTATTTCCCTATTGGAAGGTATTGTATGTGAAGTCTTTTCAAGCTCATGGGATCAGCAAATTCAGCCAACAGAGGCTGAAAAGAATGATGTTGTCCCATTGTTTTTTGGGGTTTTATGCTATGACCATGCACTTTTTAGACTCTATACTAATTGTATCTTTACAGTTCAAAAGTGTGTTTATTCAACTATTCACTATATTCCTTTTAAATTCACCAATTAACAAAGATTCCTTTACTTTTGTATTTTAAATTTTTTAATGCTTAAAATTTTGACAGAAATATAAGCATAAGGGTAAGAAAAACATTTCTGTGTTGTTTTTGAAGCTTGCTTTCTGGCAATAGATATATTATTTTGACTTGAAATAGTGAGAACTTTTCCAGCCACAGAAGAGAGAAGAAATATCTTCTGACATTAGATCCTCTCATGAGTATTTATACTAGTCAAGATAAGTTGTGCTATAGGAACAATTAAGCCCATGAGTCTTCAGCATCAAAATATGTATTCTTTGTTTATGTTATGTACCTAATGTGGGCCATAACTTTGAGTGAGAGTTGAGGTAGAAAGTGAAATCTGCTAGACTTAATCACTCAGGTACTAAAGCTAATAGAAGATGTACAACATTGTAGCTGGGACATGAGGGCTCTAGACTTGCTGGAAAATGTGGAGATACAGCAAGGTATTGGTACACCAGCTCTTAAGAGCCTCAGCCTTAAAGTTGCATTTGTTGATTCTTCTCACATTTCTTTGTATCTTTGGCTAAAATTAGTCATATGGTATGGATGTGAAAGTTGGACTGTGAAGAAGGCTGAGCGCCAAAGAATTGATGCTTTTGAACTGTGGTGTTGGAGAAGACTCTTGAGAGTCCCTTGGACTGCAAGGAGATGCAACCAGTCCATTCTGAAGGAGATCAGCCCTGGGATTTCTTTGGAGGGAATGATGCTGAAGCTGAAACTCCAGGACTTTGGCCACCTCATGCGAAGAGTTGACTCATTGGAAAAGACTCTGATGCTGGGAGGGATTGAGGGCAGGAGGAGAAGGGGGACGACAGAGGATGAGATGGCTGGATGGCATCACTGACTCGATGGATGTGAGTCTGAGTGAACTCTGGGAGTTGGTGATGGACAGGGAGGCCTGGTGTGCTGTGATTCATGGGGTCGCAAGGAGTTGGACATGACTGAGTGACTGAACTGAACTGAACTGAAAACAAGGAAGGTTAGGGAATATGAAGAAGCAAATAGATATCTATTGATCAAAAAATGCCTTTGCTAATCCAACCATTGAAGCTTATTTTGAAGTATATTAACTCAATCAAAACTTTGAGCCTAAGGACAAATTTTCATGACATATGTAGATTTGCCAGTAATTTAGTTCCCAGTTCTTCAACATCCAAAATAAAAGTTTTAGATAATGGTGTTAAACATGGTTCATACTAGTTACTGAGTGACAAATAAGATGCCATGTTGTAAATGTGGTGACACTATCCTAAAAACAGTAACTTTTCTGTATTAGTACTTTATTAGATAAAATATTCAAACCTCAATCAAATCTCTCTCTTTTTCCTCCCTTTAGTAAACAGAAACTCAGCTGATAGATTCAGTGGAAATGAATGACTTCCATACACATCATCTAATGGACAAAAGAGCTTATACTAAAAAAGATAAGAATTTCAACTGCTCATAAATCCTATAATGTTTTGGTAACAAAGGCTTCATATCCATGAAGCCTTTGGATGAATGAATCGTGATAGTAGGTATTACCTGCTTCCCCAAGACTTACTAATAGTTTTGTGAGGAAGATATTTTTCTTTCATTCTTTTATTCATTCATTCAGCAAAAAAATCAATTATTGGATGCCTGCACTATGCCAGGCCTTGTTCTCACTCTGAAAATACAGCAGTATATAAAATAGACAAGCTCTATATTCATGTGGAGCATAAATTCTAATGTGGAAGCACAGAAAATAGACGGTAGAAATCTAAGAGTCATATTGAGAAGAAAATAAAACACATGGCAATGGAACAGAATGTGACTGGTAACAATATTCAAAGGCATGCCATTAGTCAATATGATGGAACAGAATGGAGCCTATTGGATTTGACATTTAGAATTTATTGGTGGCCCTGGTTGAGGTGGGGAACAGGGATGAATATGATTGCAATTCATTGAGTAAAATATGAAGAAATGGTGTCGGTGAACAAAGGATAATCTTTTAAGGAGGTTGGTCGTACAGAAATCAGTCAATTGCTTGTGGTATAGGCAACGATGAAGGCAGGACTTTTTAAATTTTGTTTTTTACAGTACACCTCCTTATTGAATCTATACCTCTTATGGAGCTTCTATTTTTTCTTCTACTTTTTGTGAAATTTTGTTAGCTCTAATAGAAAGATAGCCCATATTTACTGAGCACTTACTATGAGTCTGTCATAGTAACTAATGAATTATCATCAGTCCTTTTTACTTATAGGAATGGCAGTCTCTAGAAGGGGTCCCTATGACTCCTGCTTCATGGAGTCCATGGCCTGTATGATCTCCTTCTCTTGAGTGTGAAGTAAACCAGCTGATAATGGCAAAGATACTGGGATGCACATAATTTCAGGTACACAATTATATCCCGTTAGACTGTAGTACTTATGTCACTGGAATCTCCTTTCTTGCTGGCTTTGAGGAGGTTAAACTCCACATTGGGGATGCCACATGGGAAAGAGTTGCAGGTGGTTTCTAGGAGATGAGAGTGGCCTCTGGCCAACAATCAGAAAAAACCTGAAATCTCCGATTATAAAACTATAATGAACTGAATTTTGATAACGATCTGAGTGAGTATAAATCCTAGCCTAGTCAGGCCTCAGATGAGCCTACAGACCAGTCCACCATGACCATGACTTTCTCAGATATTATGTAGAGGACCTAGCTAAGCCATGCCCAGACTCCTGCCCAGAAAAAACTGTGAGATAATAAGTATTTGCTGTTTTAAGGTATGACGTTTGCAGCAATTTGTTATACAAAAATGGAAAACTAAAACCGTCTATAAGGACGTTTAGAAAAAAGAATTTATTTGACAAAAGATCAAACAGCTAGTGTGTGGAACCAGAAATAGAGCTCAGAGAGTTTTAGTGCAAAGTCCTTATTCCTAACCATTGTATTCTACTATTTTTATACCAGACAACAGGAGTTCCTTAAGGAATATTACTATTTTTATTTAAGGGAAGCAATATTGTTGTATAAAGACTATGGCTTTGGAGTAAAAAGGAAGATATCATGATCTTTGTTGTTGTTCAGTCACTAAGTTGTCTCCCACTCTTTGTGACCACATGAATTGCAGCATGCCAGGCTTCCCTGTCCTTCACCATCTCCCAGAGTTTGCTCAAACTCATGTCCATCGAGTTGGTGATGTCATCCAACCACCTCATTCTCTGTCGTCCCTTTATCCTCCTGCCCTCAATCTTTCCCAGCATCAAGGTCCATTGGCACTTCAGCATCAGTCTTTCCAATGGATATTCAGGGTTGATTTCTTTTAGGATTGACTGATATGATCTCCTTGCTGTCCAAGGGACTCTCAACAGTCTTCTCCAACACCACAATTCAAAAGGATCAATTCTTCAGCACTCAACCTTCTATATGGTCCAGCTCTCACATCCGTACATGACTACTGGAAAAATTATAACTTCAAATATATGGATCTTTGTCAGAAAATAACGTCTCTGCTTTTAATATACTGTCTAGGTTTGTCATCTCCTATAAGAGTGAACATCAACATTTTAGGAATCAGTGCAATAAATGGATGGGAATGGGTGAATTTAATTCAGATGACCATTATATCTTCTACTGTGGGCAAAAATTCCTTAGAAGAAATGGAGTATCATCATCTTAGATTTGCCAGTTACTATAATTTAGAGGCAAATTGCTGAACTTAATTAGGCTTGTTTTCTCATTTGCAAATTGATATCAACTTTAGAACTTGTTTTAAAGATTAAATCATGTGTTATATATAAAAAGCCCAAAACAATATAGACATTTAATAAACATTTTTGTTTAATTTCTTTTATTCTCCCACCATATAATATCCCCTGTATGAGTTTCACTATGAAAGAATTAGCAATTTCAATAATACTCTAGAATATACTTTTCCAAAGGAAGCCAACACCTCTTTGAATGTGATGCTGGCTTTTTAATGATATCTATCTTAACATAGGCAGAAGACAGAATTACGTGCTCCAAGACTGTACACTAATATGAATTCTTTACAACCATGTAGGAAATTCATCTTGGCTAGCTCTTCCTAAAACCCAGAGAACTGGCAAAAGTCAATGATGAAGGAGTTAAAAGAGATTGCTGTTGGCAAGTCTTCTTAAATCAAGTGCCTGTTACCAACAATGGGGAACTGGCAAAGAGAGGGGAGTTGGTGATAACAGAAGGAAGGGAAATAAATCAGGACAAATCTCACTTCTATAGGCAAGAGGGGATGGCAGCGACAGTTATAAAGGGTCTTTTATGCAAAGCATTTCAAAAGACTATGATAAAAATACACTATAAAATACCTTCTTAGTATACTGGGCTTCTCTGGCTCAGAGATTAGAGCGTCTGCCTGCAATGTGGGAGACCTGGGTTTGATCCCTGGGTTGGGAAGGTCCCCTGGAGAAGGAAATGGCAACCTACCCCAGTGTTCTTGCCTGGAGAATCCCATGGATGGAGGAGCCTGCTAAGCTTAGACAGATAAGAACATTTTCAATCTGCTCTTGGAAGTCTTGATGGAACTGAAAGTTTTTACAGCAGCAGCAGGAAAAAAAAAAAAAAAAAAAGTGAGTTTGAATGCAGTCTGAAGAAAATATTCTTGTCTTATTGAACCAGGTTGAATAGGAACCACTAATGGAAAGCAAATGGAAAGCAAATGCATGAAGATGGATGATGTATAAGAGGCAAGATTCTCTGAAAGGGAACTGAGGTCTTGGTTGTAGAAATCTCTACAACCAATCTTGGTTGCAAATCAGGGATGAAGCCTATAAATGAGTACGGTGTCTGAGGGAAAAGAAGACAACTCCTTTAAATGCAGGCAACAAATGCAGCTGGATCCCAGAGAAGACCCTTCCTAGTCCCAGTGTGTCTACAATTGAATGCTAGTGCTGGTGGAACATGAAAACCTATTGTCTGAATCCTGTAGTTGAACCCTTGACAGAGAATTGACTGACTCTTTCACTTTTTCACTAAACTCTTGAGCTTAAAAGCCTAGTTTGGAGATCAAAGACAGAAAGATATGAAGCAGAAAAGAACAAATAAAAGGCTTCAGAACAGAAGTTTACATTTGGTAGGATTTTGAGTTATCTCCACCAGCTAGACATTGACTACATTTTTACAAAAGGCATATTGACCTATGATTTTAAATATTCAGAGAGATGATTTTATTAGAACTTTCAAACGAAATAAACAAAATGGAAGTTTGGAATAATGTATTAAAGTGTAAAACAAATGTGAGACTAATCTATGTTTGTTAATGAGTTGTGAAATAATGATGAAATATCAGGAGACAGCATCATTTATAATATGCCTTTGCTTTAAACTGTTTCGTTATTGGTTTTGCCTTCAAAATATGTTGAGAATCCAATTATTTTTCACCTCTGTTACCACCACACCATTCATTAGAGCATCATCTCTCTCTCTCTAACTATTGTAGTGGTTTGTGAGTTTCTTCATGTCTAAATTTAGCCCCCTAAATTCTATTTTCTATATGAAATACATATTGATACTTGTAAGTGACAACTTATGTTATGTTGTCATTCTTTTGCTCAAAGTCTGCCAATGGTTTGGTGTTTAATTAAAAACAAAATCCAAATCTTTTTCATGGCTTACAAAACTCTTCATGATCAGATATCAGATCCCATCACTTCCTTGTTCCCATCTCCTGACACTCATCCTTCCTGGACTTGGTAACACAAGAATAGTAAGTGATAGAATCAGATTTTTACCTCTGTGTGTTTTTATTACACAATCCTGCCAGCAATCACAACATCCTTTTCTCAATAATGGCATGCTTGACCCCAGTAATCACTTTTTTTTTTCTTAATGTTTCAGGACCAGCTGTATGCTAAGTGCATGCTAAGTTGCTTCAGGTATGTTTGACTCTGTTCAGCCATATGACTGCAGCCTGCCAGGCTCCTCTGTCCATGGGATTCACCAGGCAAGAATATTGGAGTTGGTTGCCATGCCCTCCTACCGGGGATCTTCCTGACCCAAGTATCAAACCCATGACTCCTGCTTTGCAGACAGATTTTTCACTGCTGAGCCATGGGGGAAGCCCCATAAGCTAAGTAATTTATCCTAAAAATTTTCCTGGAATCAAGGTTAAAATTTGGCTCTGGAAATCAAATGCTTATTGTTTGTAGATTTCTGATGCCTTTGAAGTTTTCTATGATTGCTCATAAACCTCATACAGTATGTGCCTTAAAAATATTTAAAATCTATGAACCAATAATTTATAATCTGTGAATCTATCCAATGTATGCATATTTAAGTACAGGTAGAATTATGTCCGGACTTCCCTGGTGGCTCAGATGGTAAAGCGTCTGCCTACAGTGCGGGAGACCTAGGTTTGATCCCTGGCTCAGGAAGATCCCCTGGAGAAGGAAATATTGACATCAAAGTTTTATATACATTGACCTCCACTGTCAGATTTGCATATTAACATAAAAATGGGAATGTGAATGTAACAACTGCTGCATGGTAGGCACATCTGGTCTTCCACTATGGCTCTATGGTAAAGAATCCACTTGCCCATTTACCAATGGAGGAGATACGGGTTCGATCCCTGGGTTGGGAAGATCCTCTGTAGCAGAAAATGACAACCTGCTCCAGTATTATTACCTGGAGAATACCACAGACAGAGGAGCTTGTGGGCTACAGTCCATAGAGTCTTAAAGAATCGGACACAGTTGAATACTGGATGGATGGATGAGGCACATCTGCTGTGATGCTAGTTAATCCAGAGTACAGCTGATTTCTTCCATGGTGGTAAGAATTTGAGCATCTATCATTAGAGATCACAATTCCTCTCTAAATTAAGATCGTCTCCTATTGGTTGCAGTGAGGTCAATTCCACGCTAGTCATCCACCAGAAAAGTTTTCTAAACCCATTTTGCTCTACATCCCACTTACTCTGATGACAACTCAAACTTTCAGTATTTAACGCCACCAATGCTCACCCACGAAATGCTCATTCCTATAGTGGTCTGAACTTTGTTCTCTTCAAGTAATCATATCACTACTTCAGTTTTTCTCCAAATGCTGTGCTTCCCTGGATCTTCTCTTTTCCATTCAGTGTGTGCCTTGAGTGCTCCTTTACCTATATACCTTTTATTTATGGATTCATTTTCTCTTTCAGTTGTGTCCCTTAGCATGAACTAAGGACATCTCTTTGCCTGGGCAACACCTGATGTTACACATTTTGGCTCAGGTATCTCCTTCCCAAAACCTTCCCCCATCCTCACATTCCTACACCATTTACCTTTTGAAAATGTTAATCACACTCTGTATTTCCTTCTAAAAATGCATTTATCACACTATTGACTTTTCTTTATGGGCTTCCCAGGTGGTTCAGAGGTAAAGAATCTGCTTACCAGTGTAGGAGATGCAGGAAACTCATTGGAAAAGACTCTGATGCTGGGAGGCATTGGGGGCAGGAGGAGAAGGGGACGACAGAGGATGAGATGGCTGGATGGCATCACTGACTTGATGGACGTGAGTCTCAGTGAACTCTGGGAGTTGGTGATGGACAGGGAGGCCTGGCGTGCTGCGATTCATGGGGTCGCAAAGAGTTGGATATGACTGAGTGACTGAACTGAACTGAACTGAACTGAGGAAACTGTGCTCAATCCCTGGGTCCAGAAGGTCCCCTGAAGTAGGAGTCAGACACAACAAAGCCACCGAGCACAAGCATAAGCACAAGCTCTGGTTATTAAGTAAGCTCTCCAAGGGAACAGGGCTATCCGTCTTCTTCACATTTTTATCACTACCATGTAGTTTTAGAAAGAGCCCAGATACATCTAGCACTGACTTTAAAGGATAAATAAACTAGAGGTTAGAGAAAGAGGGTAAGTCTGAGTGATGGAATACTTAATCTTCAGACACAGAAGATAAATGACATCCCTGCCCCCCACCCTTCGGTGTTCTGTTTTCTTGAACACATTATTTTATATTAGCATTTCTTTCTATAACATATTTTGCCTTGTTATGAAACACTTTAATGGAAATTATAAAAAGATAATTATATAAGGTTATATAAAAGGGAATTATATAACTATTACAATTTATAAAAATTTATCTAACTTTATTTTTATTTTACTTTACCTTTTACTTTAAGTATAACAATTTATTCTTTGTGCATTCCTTCATAATGGCATATACCTCATCCCTTCTTGCATTCAGTATTTATTTCTTCCTTGTTTCTACACCTTTATCATTTACAACTATATTCACAAAGCAAGTGATTTTATTATGTTCTAAAACTTTATATCAATTATTTGTATAAATAATATTCATATTATGTTCTAAAACTTTATATCACAATGGCACCCCACTCCAGTACTTTTGCCTGGAAAATCCCATGGATGGAGGAGCCTGGTAGGCTGCAACCCATGGGGTCGCTAAGAGTCGGACACTACTGAGCGACTTCCCTTTCACTTTTCACTTTCATGCATTGGAGAAGGAAATGGCAACCCACTCCAGTGTGCTTGCCTGGAGAATCCCAGGGACAGGGGAGCCTGGTGGCTGCCGTCTATGGGGTCATACAGAGTCGGACACGACTGAAGTGACTTAGCATAGCATAGGTATTGACCAAGGTTGTAGCCATCTGAAGGCTTGACTGTATCCTTTCTGAGATAATGCACTCATATAGCTAGTGGGAGAAGGCCCCCATTTCTCTACACATGGATCTCCCCAGAGGGCCACTGGAGAATCTAGCTATCCCAGAGTGAGTGATGTAAGAAAGCTAGACAGAAGTCATGTCTTTTGTGTGACCTAGCTCAGGAAATCATGTGCTCTTATTTCTATGGCATCTTATTGGTTACAGAAGCCATTCCTATTTAAGAGATGAGGAGTAAACACGGGCATAACTACTAGGAGCTAAGGATTGAGAGCCCCCTTGGGGACTGGCAACGGCAATTGTCTAATGGTTTTACAAGGTCTTTAGTATTGAGACAAAGATCTTGCCCTAAAGTAATATTGGGGGCTTCAAGCAAGGGGTTCAGTTCAGTTCAGTTCAGTTCAGTCACTCAGTTGTGTCCGACTCTTTGCAACCCCATGAATCGCAGCACGCCAGGCCTCCCTGTCCATCACCAACTCCCGGAGTTCACTCAGACTCACGTCCATCGAGTCAGTGATGCCATCCAGCCATCTCATCTTCTGTCGTCCCCTTCTCCTCCTGCCCCCAATCCCTCCCAGCATCAGAGTCTTTTCCAATGAGGCAACTCTTTGCATGAGGTGGCCAAAGTACTGGAGTTTCAGCTTTAGCATCATTCCTTCCAAAGAAATCCCAGGGCTGATCTCCTTCAGAATGGGTAGGTATGTCTAATTTTTTTCTCAGTTTTACAAATTTAGCTTGCTGTCTACATCAGTCACATTTTATGAACCTTACTCCAGCTTCTGGTTTCTAACAATGAAGTGAAACCAGGTCCTCTGTTCACATGGAACACTGGCAAGTAACCCGCAGCTTTCTACTTACAGGTATAGAGTCCATTAAATGTATGCTTTAGTCCCATGCAATGTTTTGTGTCTGATTCTGGTAAATGTGACTTTTGCTTTGATTCCCATATATGACTAAATATGTATTTTTTAACATATCATTACCTTGTATTTACCACAGAATGAATATATCAAAGTGCAAAGTTTATTATTTTAATTGGTAGTTTTCCCGATCACCAGCCAGACAAACAAACTTGGCGCATAGTCTTAAAATTTATAATACAGTTTTAAAATCAGTTTATGCATGACTTCTGGGGAAAAAATAGAGTAGCAGTGGGCATCTAGAGTTATTGTTAGAGTGCCAGAAGTGATTTCTTAAGAGTTATGAAGGTATGAAGAAGAAAGATTGGTTATATCATCCAGACTCAATTTAAGACATGGGTAGGAGAATAACAAAAAATTGGCCATTAAGATGTAGCAGATCATTAGCTTTAGAAAAGTCAAAGGTAAATTGGTAGCTTTCCTCAAACACTGCCAGCAATCATAGGCTCAGTGCTCAGTTGACTGACTGACTCACAAAGTGTCTGACTCTTTGTGACCCCATGGACTGTAGCCTATCAGGCTTCTATGTCCATGGGCTTTTCCAAATAAGAATACTGGAGTAGGTTGCCATTCCCTTCTCCAGGGGATCTTCTTGACCCAAGGATTGAACCCAATTGTGTCTCCTGCATTGGCAGGTGGATTCTTTACCACTAGCACCACCTGGGAAACCCATCAATCACAAACTATTATCTAATTATGGTTATTTCATGGTTTGAGAATATAGATTGGATACAAATATAGAATATAGTAGAATAGAATTCTGGGCTACGTGTATGAATAGTCACTTCACTATTTTTTGACAGGTTGATTATTATTGGAACTGTGTTCATTGTATAATAGAGATTATTTTATTTCACTTGGTTTCTTTCTGATACTGTCTGGCATTTCTTCTTTAGTGAATCTCTTCATATTAATTGTAATTCCACTGTTTGAGTTAATCTGACACTTGCAATCCATATGATATCTTATTTACTTATTATAAATTATCTCATGACAAATTATGAAATCCATGTCCAAATGACTATAATCACTCAGGCACTCAAATAGTCTTGGAAAATAATGGACAGCATTAGAAATGTCAATGCCCAAGCAGAAAATTATTTTGACTAGTGAAATCGAGAATTTATCAAGAATTATCTTTCCATTTTATTACCAGATATATTTTTACAAGGTCAATTTCTCTGTCCAACATAATGACAACATAGAAAACTTCAAGTGCACATTGACTGTCAAATACAGTTCTCTGAAAGAATGAATAAAACTTTATGTAAAACATTAAAAATGTTGTGTTTATATTTACAAATAAAATAAGAACATGAAACTAGAGCATAAAAGGAAGTTGAAATTTCAGAGATGACTGAGGAGTCATCCAGGGAAAGAAAAATGAGAAAAATGTATAGATTTCAAGAGGATTCATGTTCAGTCTGTATATGACTTATGATACCCTAACCTTATCCTCTGACTTTGAATGTTGAAATAAACCATATTTGCAGCAAAGTAGATGCTTTTGGAACAAATTTAATTTTACAATACTAAAAAAAAATTCTGAAGAGTTAGGAAAAGGAACACAAGGCAAAGAGCTATTTCCAAATAAAATAAGCAGAAACAGACTAATAAAGATCTTGTAACTTCAAATGAAAGAGCACCATCAGAAATGAGTAATATTGAGTTGCCTGAGCTGTTTGTATATTTTGGAGACTAATTGCTTCTCAGGTGTTTCATTTGCAAATATTTTTTCACAATCTGAGGAAAGTCTTCTGTTTTCCTTATGATTTCCTTTGCCGGGTAAAAGCTTTTGAGTTTAGCCAGGTCCCCTGTATTAATTTTGTTTTAATTCTCATTACCTGGGCAGTGGGTCAAAAAATATCTTGCTGTGATTTATGTCAGAGTGTCCTGTTTATATTTTCCTCTAAGAGTTTTATAGTATCCAGCTTTACATTTATGTATTTAATACAGTTTGAGTTTATTTTTGTGTACGGTGTTAGGGAGTACTCTAAATTTGTTCTTTTGCATTTAGCTGTCCAGTTTTTGCAGCACCACCTATTGAAGAAAGAGTCTTCTCTCCATTTTATATTCTTACCTTCTTTGTCATAGATTAGAAAATAATAGGTGTGTGAACTTATCTCTGGTCTTTCTATCTTGTTCCATTGATCTATATTTCTTTTTGTGCCAGTACCATACTGAAGTTGAATGGTTCTATGAAGACCTACAAGACTTTTTAGAACTAACACCCAAAAAGATGTCCTTTTCATTATAGGGGACTGGAATGCAAAAGTAGGAAGTCAAGAAACACCTGGAGTAACAGGCAAATTTGGCCTTGGAATACGGAATGAAGCAGGGCAAAGACTAATAGAGTTTTGCCAAGAAAATGCACTGGTCATAACAATCACCCTCTTCCAACAACACAAGAGAAGACTCTATACATGGACATCACCAGATGGTCAACACCGAAATCAGATTGATCATATTCTTTGCAGCCAAAGAAGGAGAAGCTCTATACAGTCAGCAAAAACAAGACCAGGAGCTGACTGTGGCTCAGACCATGAACTCCTTATTGCCAAATTCAGACTTAAATTGAAGAAAGTAGGGAAAACCACTAGACCATTCAGGTATGACCTAAGTCAAATCCCTTATGATTAAACAGTGGAAGTGAGAATAGATTTAAGGGCCTAGATCTGATAGATAGAGTGCCTGATGAACTATGGAATGAGGAGACAGGGATCAAGAACATCCCCATGGTAAAGAAATGCAAAAAACAAAATGGCTGTCTGGGGAGGCCTTACAAATAGCTGTGAAAAGAAGAGAAGTGAAAAGCAAAGGAGAGAAGGAAAGATATAAACATCTGAATGCAGAGTTCCAAAGAATAGCAAGAAGAGATAAGAAAGCCTTCTTCAGCAATCAATACAAAGAAATAGAGGAAAACAACAGAATGGGAAAGACTAGGGATCTCTTCAAGAAAATCAGAGATACCAAAGGAACATTTCATGCAAAGATGGGCTCGATTGCCGGGAGCCGGCATATTGCATATTGAGTGAGGATCTGGAATAGCTCAACTGGAATTCTATCACTGCCGGGAGCCAGCGTGAGGCACTCCGCCCATGACAAAGGTCATGAGGAAGGAGGCTCGGCATACGCAAAGGCGGGATCGAGCCTCAGGAGTCCCCCTGGAAATTCTCGAGCATCTACCCCCAAAACCAGAGTCTGCCTACTTTCTGCTTTGTGCTTTCACCTACACCTCTGACTTTACGGGGGGCTGTCTCCCACTACCTCTCTCTGAAAAGAGAGTTAGCTTACAGCTCCAGTTAATAATTCCTGGATGTGACAGTGTTTCAACCTACAAACTCCTTTGGAAATCCTCTAGCCTGCCTGAATGGGTTTTTCCGGCCACATGTGATTGTTCAGAGCCTCCCAACTGTGAGAGGCAGGAGATGTTCTAAACTGCCTAAACACAGATTCCTTTGAGTAGTTAAAAGATTGATTAGAAATTGTATTGGTGAAGGGTTTTTCACTTGTTGGGCCAATGTTTGCTGCTAAGTCTCCGTACTCCTTACCTACTGTGTCCTTGGCAGTGTATTGATTGATATAATGGGTGTATAGAAATGTAAAATGCAGCTTTGTCCAATGCTTTTTGGAAGGCTGGCGCCTGACTTTGGAATAATCACCTTTAGAGAAAGATAAGTTTCTTAAAATGTTAACAGGCCTCCTGGCCAGAAGATGATGCCTATCACCTGAACTTTTGCATATGATAAGTTTACAGGAAAAAAGCCTGGCTTGCTGCATGACTCTACCCCTTCCCCCATTATCCTCTATGCATAACTTAAGGTATAAAAACTACTTTGGAAAATAAAGTGTGGGCCTTGTTCACTAAAATTTGGTCTCCCCATGTCATTCTTCCCTTTAACTTCCAGCTGAGTGTCCATCTGGAGCGCAGATGTCCTCTGCGACCATTTATTTGCCTGGGCTTCTAAGACCCACTCGAGAAGGTGTCTAAGGTGGGGCACCTTCCGCTATTTGAGAGGGCGCCTGCGGCCTCCGTGGTCAGAGCTAACCTGGTGTCACGGGTTATATTGATTTTCCGCGTAAACCAAGCCACTCAGCTTCTTTTCTCCACTGAATTTTCCTACTGAGCTATCCTTATTTCAGCCGCTTTTCTCCACTGAATTTCCTCACTGAGCTATCCTTATTCTATTACTCTTTGTATCCTTAATTAAAGTGTAAATTAAGCAGTTGTTCCCTGACCCTCGCCTACGCCGTCTCTCCTTCGAATACCCTGGATCAGCCGGGGCTGGTCCCCGGCACTCGATAAAGGACAGAAATGGTATGGACCTAACAGAAGCAGAAGATATTAAGAAGAGATGGCATGAATACACAGAAGAACTGCACAAAACAGATCTTCACATCCCAGATAATCACGATGATGTGATCACTCACCTAGAGCCAGACATCCTGGAATGTGAAGTCAAGTGGGCCTTAGGAAGCATCACTATGAACAAAGCTAGTGGAGGTGATGGAATTCCAGTTGAGCTATTCCAAAGCCTGAAAGATGAGGATGTGAAAGTGCTGCACTCAATATGCCAGCCTATTTGGAAAACTCAGCAGTGGCCACAGGACTGGAAAAGGTCAGTTTTCATTCCAATCCCAAAGAAAGGCAATGCCAAAGAATGCTCAAAGTACCACACAATTGCACTCATCTCACACACTAGTAAAGTAATACTCAAAATTCTCCAAGCCAGGCTTCAGCAATACGTGAACCGTGAACTTCCAGATGTTCAACCTGGTTTTAGAAAAGGCAGAGGAACCAGAGATCAAATTGCCAACATCCGCTGGATCATGGAAAAAGCAAGAGAGTTCCAGAAAAGCATCTATTTCTGCTTTATTGACTATGCCAAAGCCTTTGACTGTGTGGATCACAATAAACTGTGGAAAATTCTGAAAGAGATGGGAATACCAGACCACCTGATCTGCCTCTTGAGAAATCTGTATGCAGGTCAGGAAGCAACAGTTAGAACGGGACATGGAACAACAGACTGGTTCCAAATAGGAAAAGGAGTTCGTCAAGCCTGTTATATTGTCACCCTGTTTATTTAACTTCTATGCAGAGTACATGATGAGAAATGCTGGACTGGAAGAAGCACAAGCTGGAATCAAGATTGCCGGGAGAAATATCAATAACCTCAGATATGCAGATGACACCACCATTATGGCAAAAAGTGAAGAGGAACTAAAAAGCCTCTTGATGAAAGTGAAAGTGGAGAGTGAAAAAGTTGGCTTAAAGCTCAACATTCAGAAAACCAAGATCATGGCATCCAGTCCCATCACTTCAGGGAAATAGATGTGGAAACAGTGTCAGACTTTATTTTTCTGGGCTCCAGAATCACTACAGATGGTGACTGCAGCCATGAAATTAAAAGACGCTTACTCCTTGGAAGGAAAGTTATGACCAACCTAGATAGCATATTCAAAAGCAGAGACATTACTTTGCCAACAAAGGTTCATCTAGTCAAGGCTATGGTTTTTCCTGTGGTCATGTATGGATGTGAGATTTGGACTCTGAAGAAGGCTGAGCACCAAAGAATTGATGCTTTTGAACCATGGTGTTGGAGAAGACTCTTGAGAGTCCCTTGGACTGCAAGGAGATACAACCAGTCCATTCTGAAGGAGATCAGCCCTGGGATTTGTTTGGAAGAAATAATGCTAAAGCTGAAATTCCAGTACTTTGGCCACCTCATGCGAAGAGTTGCCTCATTGGAAAAGACTCTGATGCTGGGAGGCATTGAGGGCAGGCGGAGAAGGGGATGACAGAGGATGAGATGGCTGGATGGCATCACTGACTCAATGGACGTGAGTCTCAGTGAACTCCGGGAGTTGGTGATGGACAAGGAGGCCTGGCGTGCTGTGATTCATGGGGTGGCAAAGAGTCGGACACGACTGAGCGACCGATCTGATCTGATCTGATCTGACCATATTGGTTTGATTATTATAGCTTAGTAGTATAGTCTGAAGTCAGGGTATTTGATTCTTCCAGCTCAGTACTTCTTTCTCAAGATTGCTTTCACTATTCATGGTGTTCTGTGTTTTAATACAAAGTGTGAAATTTTTTGTTCTAGTTCTATGAAAAATGACCATGGTAATTTGAGAGGGATTGCACTCAATCTGTTAGAGAAGGCAATGGCACGGAGGAGCCTGGTAGGCTGCAGTCCATGGGGTCGCTAAGAGTCGGACACGACTGAGAGACTTCCCTTTCACTTTTCACTTTCATGCATTGGAGAAAGAAATGGCAACCCACTCCAGTGTTCTTGCCTGGAGAACCCCGGGGATGGGGAAGCCTGGTGGGCTGCCATCTATGGGGTCGCACAGAGTTGGACACGACTGAAGTGACTTAGCAGCAGCAGCAGCAGCACTTAATCTGTAGATTACTTTGGTAGTATAGTCATTTTCACAATATTGATTCTTCTAGTCCAAAAATATCATATATATATATATATATATATATATATATATATATATCTCCTTCCGCTTGTATCATCTTTGATTTTTTCTGTATGTTATTGTTTTCTGCATACAGGTCTTTTGCCTCATTATGTAGGTTTATTCCTATGTATTTTATTCTTTTTGATGTAATGGTAAATGGGAATGTTTCCTTAATTTCTCGTTTTGATCTTTCATTGTTAGAATATAGGAATATAGGAGATTTCTGTGTATTAATTTTGCATCCTGTAACTTTACCAAATTCATTGATGAGTTCTATTAGTTTTCTGGTAGCATCTTTAGGATTTTCTGTGTATAGTATCATGTCATATGCAAACTGACAGTTTTACATCTTCTTTTCCAATTTGAATTCCTTTTACTTTATTTTTTTCCTTCTCTGATAGCCATGGCTAAGACTTCCAAAACTATGTTGAATAAAAGTGATGAGAGTGGACATGCTTGTGTTAGTCCTGATCTTAGAGGAAAAGCTTTTTCCTTTTTACCATTGAGTATACTAGCAACCCAATGAAAATATGGGTGGAAGGCCTAAATAGACATTTCTTCAAAGCTGATATACAGATGTCCAACAAACACATGAAAAGATACTCAGTATCACTATTAGAGATGTGAAAATTAAAATTACAATGACATATCACCTCACACTGGTCAGAATGGCCATCATCAAAGAATCTACAAACAATAGATACTGAAGAGGGTGTGGAAAAAATGGACCCCTCCTGAACTGTTGGTGGGAATGTAAATTGGTACAGCCACTATGGAGAACAGTATAAAGGTGTCTTAAAAAAACTAAAAATAGAAATACCATGTGATCCCAAAATCCTATTCTTAGACATATATCCAGAGAAAACCATAATTCAAAAGGGTGCATGTACCTTGATGTTCATTGCAGCACTGTTTGCAATAGCCAGGACATGGAAACAACCTAAATATCCATTGACAGAGGAATGGGTAAAGAAGATGTGGTACATGTACATAATGGAATATTACGCAGTCATTAAAAGCGTTGAAATGGTACCATTTGCAGAGACGTGGATTGACCTAGAGGTTGTCATAAAGAGTGAAATAAGTCAGATAAAAACAAATATCATATAGTGTTACTTATATGTGGAATCTAGAAAAATGGTAAGAAAAGTATTTTGCAAAGCAGAAATTGAGTCACAGATATTGAGAACAAATTTGGTTACCAAAGTGGGGGATGAATTGGGAGATTGGGAATGACATATATACACTACTGTGTACAAAATAGATTACCTGCACAAGGAACCCTACTCAGTGCTCTATGGTCATCTAATTGGAAAGAAAAATCTTAAAAAAAAAAAGTGTACACTTTTCTTTACGGAAAGAAATTGACACAATGTTGTAAAGCAACTATACTCCAATAAAAACAAATAGAAAATAAATAAACTGAGTGATAGCCATATGCTAGATACTGTGAAGGGTTTTTGAAATACCGGATGCAGGTAATTCTCAAAAATGAAGTCAGGCATTTAAATCTATTATCTAGCTGCCAATGGAGAATGAAATAGTTCCTAGGTTCTTAACTCTAAGCAGATATTTCAAGTTCCTGGTGGCCTTCAGATTCCTTAGTTTGCTAAAACATTCTAGTAAAACACTGAAAATAATCTCAAAGGAGAAATAATTATAACCAGTTTTAAAAGATAGAATAAAAAATCTACATAAGTACAACTGACCTTAGTGTTGAGATGGAAGAATAATGTTGCACACTTAGTATGTTTTTGTATTTCTCTAATTCTAATAACATTGAAATAGTGGTTTTGTTCAAAGAATAGCTAATGTATACTATTACAGAAACCCAGATAAGGAAATTATTTAGCAAGTGTCTTGAAAAGCACACAATGTATATAAATATACACGTGTGTCAACCAACACTAATGTTACCTACTCTGTAAAACTGGTGAACTTCATTTATTATAAAACTTTAATCACTGTTCTGCCCAGAAATGTTCAACAATGGGAGAACCTGCTGCCAACTTTTTACATGTGGAATAAGAATGTACTTTTTTAAGCATGATGCCTTTCTAGGTTGTATATTAGACAAAGTAACAACACTATTTAGAGATTTTGCATACTGTTTTATATCTGTAAAAACATTCTGTCCTCACAGAAGTTTTGTAAATTGTTAGACAAAGATAACTATTTTTATTTTATAGAAGTTATACTAGGCTTTCTGAGATCACACTAATTTACCCAAAACCCTGTGTCCAATTAGTGGACAAGGTTAAATGCAAACACAGGTTTTCTCATTTCTTTCATGAAATCCATTCTTTAAGATGCAGCACAAAATATCCCTCTTCTGAGAAGAGAACATTAGACCTTTCTCAGTTATCATCAATATCTTAGGCATATTTGCAATATATCACCCATCATGTTATAGCCAAAGGCAAAAGGAAGAATAAGACTGGAGGCAGATAGATATTAAATAAACAGTGTATCTAATAAGAAGCCAGTGTTTTACACAATTCTTTAGATCAGTTAAAGACAAGAAAAAAATTAGAAAAGAACAATAATGACTAAATATCATAGGATAACTGATTAGTGATTAAAAGTTTGTGAGTATGAATTCAGAAATCAGTTAGGGGCAGCCATTTTTAATTTTCTACACTGGTTGGGAAATCTATCTGGGTTACTTTATTGAGCTCATTAACATACCTTAGAAAACCAAATGAAATATTTGTCAGAAAGAATTATCTGGAAAGAAATTAGTGAGCTCAGTGTTGCATATCTTTGTGGATATTGCCACACCAAAATTAATTACAATTATTAATAATGATTTTCTCTGGGGATGCTTCTTCTGCCACCCAAATAAGTCATTCTGTGCCAAGACTGAATGTGTTTTGTATTTTCTTTGAATGTTATCACGTATTTTAAGAAGGTTGGGAATAATGGCAACTCTGGATCAAAGATTTTAGAAAAGAAAGGACATATTAGAAAAGCATCTACTCAAATATACCTAAAGAAATACGTATATAAGTGAGCAGGATCAACAAGGAAAAACTGACTTTTGCAAAAGACTTGTATCTGGCAATATTTCTTACCTAGACATGTCTATTATTAATACTTCCATGAATATCAATGAAGCTTTCTGTTTACATGACAAAGAAAATAGCTATATTTGATGCAGAAATATTAAATGACTATCTATCATAGCTGGGCAAAACTGGTTGCATTTAGCTGGATGCTGGCTAAAATATTAGACTTTACACACATGAAACAAGTAATTTTTTGTGGCTGTTTTCTCTTCTTTGCCAATAGCCCCTTATATTTGAGCAAATTACATATGTGTTAAGCTCAACAATTTGAATGATGATTTTGTCAGAGAGCAGATCTTGCTCAAGTCAGTCATTTTCTCAGAACCCAAGGAAGGTAAGAGATTTGTATGAGGTCACATAGCTGCGGCACCAAGGACTCTCCACTGCACAATTTCACAGCAAGATTTTCAGTCAGATTATTGAAAGGGCAATGATGTTTAGTGCTACATTTCAGACTCTCATCTTCTTTAAAGTTGATTCAATTTTAAGCAGTCAAGAAATGGTTCAGAAGTTGAAGAATGGTAGTGTCCTTTTTTGAACATGCAACCAAAAATTTTGGAAATAACGTCTATCTGTATAGATTTTACATCACAGTAATCTCATATGTACCTCTTAGACCAGACACGTGTTTATCAATGATGCTATTAATACTAACAAAACAATTCCTGACAAATTTGTTAGTAATAATAGTTACCATGTTCAAAGTGTAACTATGGTTCAACTGCAGTGTTTAGAAAGTCTCATTCTTGATGTGGAATGACATATTCTTAGTTGTCTTTGAATTTTGACTAAAGCTTCCTGATTGAAGACAAAGGCTGATAGAGAGGTTGTAAACACATTTGTGCATTTTCTGTGATAGTAGAACTGTCCAGACATTATCAGCTTCTGTTACTCACTGCCAGGCTTTATAAGAGAAGTTTAGAAATTTGAAATTAGATGTAGAAAGTCAGAGGGGTAGGACACTTCTGACCTAGGAGATAAGGATTTGGGGTTTCCCTTTCATCTGGTTATGGAGAAAGAGAAAATGTCATTCTCACTTATTTCACTCAGGATTGGAGTGTTATGAGAGGTATGTTCCTGTAGACTTGGTGGGTGCTAGTTGAATGATTATGGAGTTATGAAAATCAAGAACCTCATTCTGTAAAGGGACAAGAGGTTCTTGGCAGAACTTGGTTATGATCTCTGAAGTTCGAGAACACATACAACTATTGCTTCTCACCTATATCATGTTGAAGACAGACAATTGCCAGGAACATCCTATAGTGACCAGAACACAGAACCTGAAGGAAGGTATAGGGCTTCCCAAGGGACTCCCTGAACCATGTGATGGCTTTGAACACCATAATAGGGCCAGAACTTGGAAGCCTTCTGTAAAGGCAGAATGGCCAAGGGGTAGGCGAGAGGGAATAAGATAGGAACACCTGCATGTGAGATCGGTGTTCTTTTCTTCTAAGATTATCCCCTTCACTGAGCCTGTCTTAGAAGATATAGAACAGTCTTTTGGACTCTGTGGGAGTGGGAGAGGGTGGGATGATTTGGGAGAATGGCATTGAAACATGTATAATATCATATGTGAAATGATTCGCCAGTCCAGGTTCGATGCACGATACTGGATGCTTGGGGCTGGTGCACTGGGACGACCCAGAGGGATGGTACGGGGACGGAGGAGGGAGGAGGATTCAGGATGGGGAACACGTGTATACCTGTGGCGGATTCATGTTGATGTATGGCAAAATCAATACAATATTGTAAAGTTAAAAAATTTAAAAAAAAGGTACATGTGGCTACTTAATACTCAAAATGTGGCTACTATTCCTGAGACAGTCAATTTTTAATTGTATCCACTTTAAATTAATTTAGACTTAAATAACTACTAGCAAGCTAGTGACTGCTATATCGGACACCATGCTTTAGCTTGCCTCACCTGCCCACCAGCTATAAATTTCTGTGGATCATGGGATACGTGAGACAATTGTTCTGACTCTTAGGGTTCACATTTCTTAGGCATTTGATCACAAAGAGAAACACACATACAAGTATCTTCATTCAGTTTAGAAGAATAGTGTGTGACTATGTAACTGATGAAGGTCTATCTCTCTGGGGCTTTGTGAGAGGGGTGATAAATATAGGTATTCAAAGATGGGACAGTGGTTCACAAAATACACCAGGCTTTAGAAAACCCGCAAGTAGAAAACAAGTGGATGTGCCCACGGGACCTTGGATCCCTCATCGCTGATGAAACCTGATCAACTCTATTATACACTGGATTTCATAAAGGACTTTAATTGACACATATAAACATATAAGTAAATAGGAAGACACACACATGGACAGATGAGTAAAACCTACTTTAAAATGCATTAAGATAAAGGAGAGCTTAGATTTTCTACCAGCTCTTTAAGTTATTAACAGTGTGACAATAGACAATTTAGTTAGCCTCTTTCAGTCTCTAATTTCTCATCTGTACACTGAGGAGACTACAAGGTCTGTCTCCTTCGGAACCTCTTCTGAGGTTTTGTTGATCATAAATGAGGTGCTGTAGGAGAAAAGAATGTGTGAGCTGTGAAGTGCTACACAAGTATGGGTTATTATTCATTTGTTACCACAGCAACTGAAGGGCATCTCTGTGACAACAGAACAGCTAACTGAAAAGCAATGATTAAAAAAAAAAAAGTATTGTTAAGATTGATGTACATGATACTTTAACAGCCAGAAAGCTCTAATGTTGATATTTCTTTCATGCTCTTTTCTTTCCAATCAAGAAATATTACATGTAAAAATGTTTTATAAAAAATATTTTTTAAATATTAAAAATGTTTTAAATACAGAGAGCTATGAAAATTATTACCATTTGTTATGTGTCCTTCCAATGTTTTTCTTTGCTTATAAATATATTTACATAGATAATAGATATACAGACTGATCACTAACATCAATGTTTAAAAATTTAGATCATGCTGTGTATTATTTGCAATTTGCTTTTTTTACAAAAGCCCCTTTATACAAATTATTAAATATTTTTATAAAATATGATTTTAGTAAATGCATAATATAATACCATGTGACTATGCCATAACTCTTTTTAACAAACTATTATTGGATGTCTTAGGTGTTTCTTTCTTTTCTCTTAATTTATTGCTATTTTTTTTTGGAATCAGATTGGATACAAAAACAATTCTGCAGCAAAAGCATCATAAGCTTCTAGAACTGTGCAGACACAGTGTCTTGCAAGTAACAGTAGTTAAGCTGAGGCTGAATGACCAAAAACAGTCAGACATTAGCAGAGCACTCCAGGCAGAAGGACAAACAAGTACAATGCTTCTGTGGAAATTGTGTTTAACTGTTAAGCCTGCATAACCTCCCCAGGGAGGGTACATCATTTACTCTTTATTAGGACTGCCAGTGGATTAGATGTTATTTCCATGTTTAAGCAATCGCAATTGTTGAGTGGGTGATGGGGTCCATTTCAGGCTGCTACCTTTGAGGTAGACTTGGTCCCCCTATACAAACTCTTCATTGCACATTTGATACTGAAGTCAAAATCTTTGTCTTGCACTCTAATCAGTCTTTAAAATGATATTTGCCATGTGCT
Source organism: Bubalus bubalis (assembly GCF_019923935.1). Taxonomy (NCBI): domain Eukaryota; kingdom Metazoa; phylum Chordata; class Mammalia; order Artiodactyla; family Bovidae; genus Bubalus; species Bubalus bubalis. Next base: position 78,012,145 of record NC_059163.1, read on the forward strand.
ATCTTTTCAGGAAATAAAAGTTAAATGAATGTAAAGAGGTGAAAAGACTTACAATTTAGTCACTATTTTATAAAGTAATAGCTACAAAAAAGTTCTGCTTTATTCAAAAAGATAATGCTTTGCATACTGATAGCTACTATTTTATTTACATGAATTGTGATGAAGATCAAAACAGACACTAAAGAAGATCCATATTAAATAGTTTCTTCTAAATATGTGCATGCGTGCTAAGTCGCATCTGTCATATCTGACTCTTTGCAATCTCATGGACTATAGCCCACCAGGTTCCTCTGTCCATTGGATTCTCCAGGCAAGAATACTGGAATGGGTTGCATTCTCTTCTCTAGGTATCAAACCCTCAACTCCTGCAGCTCCTGAATTGAAGGTGGATTCTTTACTGCTGAACCACCAGGAAAGCCATCTTCTAAATATAAATAACAATATTTGATATCCATAGACGGCCAGTAAAGAGCAAAGAGAATATTTGAAAAAGATATTTTTTAAGTGATATCATGTGTGTGTTTAGTGGCTCAGTCGTGTCCAACTCTTTGTGAGCCGCATGGACTGTAGCCCACCAGACTCCTCTATCCATGAGATTTTTCACGAACGAATATTGGAACAAGTTGCCATTTCCTCCTCCAGGGGATTTTCCCTACAGAGGGATCAAACCCACATCTCTTATGTGTCATGATGACTCTTATGTCTCTTATGTCTCAAAATTATGACTCATATATTTTTGTTTTTATTTTTCTATTTGACAATAATTTGACTTTTATACTTATGTTGTTTGTTGTTTAGTCACTAAGTCGTGTTCTACTCTTTTTTAACCCCATGAAATCCTGTAGCTTCCTAGGATTCTCAGTCCATGGAATTTCCCAGGCAAGAATATTGAAGTGGGTTGCCGTTTCCTTCTCCAGGGGATATTCCTGACCCAGGGATCAAAGCTTCATCTCCCACATTGTAGGAGGATTCTTTACCACTGAACCACCATAGTTAAATGTTAAGCTTATAGTTTATGTAACATACAGAATGTCTGTTTCAAAAGTAATGCAGCTAGTATAAATGTTATCTTCTTTAAGGTCCTATTACTTTTTCTTCCCACTTAGCTCATAAAATGCATATGAGAGTTTAAAGATGGATATTACATTCCAATGGTTGATGAGGAAAACACACTGAACTTAAGGACATTTGCCACCCACACCCTCAACTTCTCCATCTCCTAGCTCAGTACTTATGCAGGTATTCCAATATGCTAGAAACCAAGTTTCTGAATATTCAACAAAGTATATTATTTTGGCTGAAGACAAGAATGATGAGGTGTTTTAATAAGTCAAACTAATTTTTAACCAACTGCTAGAGAAAGCCTAATGCTTAACCTGTCCACGTTTGATTAATGTAGATGAAAATGTCATCTAGCCATTTGAAGACAGGAATAAAGACCAAGTGTGTTCAACAGTTTCCAGGTGTTCTTCTCAAGAAACTCCATGGCACATAAAGCAGCAATTTCAGAAAATTAAGAGATGCTAAGACTCTACTGAAAAGAAATTAAGAGGACCCACTTAGAAGCTCATTTTTGCTCTAGGTTTCTTCCTAACAAGGCTGCTTCACAGGTCAACTGACGAATGCGAAGAAACCTGGGCTATGCCATGTGTTTTCCACAGAAATGCACATCAACTGTGCATTGTAGTAAAAAAAAAAAAAGATCACTGCTAGTTTTGGTTGTGTACTCTAAGGTCAAAGTAGGGGTTATTCTGAGAAAAGTGGAGATTATGTCTCTGGGCTGCTTCAACTTGAGTTGAGCTGCATTGAACTGAACTTTATTCCTGTCGATTTCCTTGTGCCTTTAGACTGAGTCTGGCTGGCAAAGGGAGCCCCCTCTCCATTCCCCATAGATCTACGTGGAAATTTGACAGTGGATTCCTCTTGCCGCTATGCAAGCTGAGAAGGCTCTCTTTTCTGACTCTTATCCTTAGACTCTCAAAGTAGAAGAGTCCATTGACTTCACAGAGCCTCAAAGGAAAAGAGAAGACTGAAACGCACTACAAAAAAATTCGAAAGACTTCATGAGAAAGAATACTGGCAGACAACTTGACCTGATATTGTTATAGTATTCTGAGGAAAGTGGAACTTGTAAGTGATGAACTTGGATATTTAGCTGAGATTTCTAAGCAAAGTGTTGACATGACAGCTGTGTTTCTTCTAGCTGCTTATAGCAAAACACTAGGAGAAGACAGAGAAATTGAAGAAGGGGGATTAAGGGGAAGAGGAGTCTATACTTGATGATTTGGAAGATTCTCAGCCTATCCAGATAGTATACTTTAGCAACAGAGCCAAGTGCCATGTGTGTGTCTGGACAACTGTTTGCTAAACAGACTAGGTGTGTGTATGACTCACTAATCCAATAAACCATCTCAAGAGAAGCTAGGAATAGAGATGAATATATTCAGGAGATATTTGTAAAGGATCTCCTTTTCTGATGGTGAATTATACATAAGGTCAGCAAGGATTTTTATAAATTCATGCCAACAGAAACTTAGCCTCTAGTCAAAGGGACTGGGCCTGGAGTCAAAGGGACTGAGCTTGTAAGGAAGGAAGGAAGATTGATTTTGAGGGCGAAGCCACAGATACAGAAGCTGGTAGACTACTATGGACACAGAGGGCACAGGACCAGGGGCTCAGGGCCTTCTCCTGAATTCTGGAAAGCAGAGCATCTCTGTGGTTTCAGAAGGTGGAGTTGCCCTCCATGAAAGAGGTGGAGCTGTCATGTCAGTGGGCCTAGAGGATAAAACAATGATATCAAAAGAATTACTTTTAAATCTTCAAAGCTAATGGAATTTGCTGAATCAGATTTGCTTACTGTGGCCCCCTTTTCCCCTCTGATTTTTCAAAGTCTGTCCTATGCCATTATATTTTAAAAACATATAACTCAGTTCATTTTACAGATTTCTTATGGACAGGAATTTTGCCCTAGAGTTTCAAACATGCCCTAAATTTCAAACATGGTTGAATTAGGTGTTTAGATAAGATTTTAGACTAAGAGATTATGCTGAAACGGGTAAACACTTGTGACCCTATGGACTGTAGCCCACCAGGCTCCTCTATCCATGGGACTCTTTGGGCTAGAATGCTAGAGAGGGTTGCCATTTCCTCCTCCAGGGGATCGTCCCGACCCAGGGATCGAACTCACATCTCTTGTGTCTCTTGCATTGCAGTGAATTCTTTACCACTGAGCCACAGGGAAATGCCTTAGATAGGATTTAGGACTTAGAGATTTTGCTGAAATGGGTAAAGATTTTGGAGATGTTAGGACAAAGTGAATGTACTTTGCATGTGTGAAGAACATACATTAGGGGAGCAATTAGAAGTCATATTGTTATGGGTTTAACTGTATTCCCTTCAAATCAAATATTGAAGTCCTAACCCCTCAAGGTTCTGAATGTGACTATATTTGAAGATAGAATTATATTCCAGGGAAGAGTACTGGAGTGGGGTGCCATTGCCTTCTCCGAGAATCTATATAGAGGTAATCAAAGTAAAAGGGGGCTGTTGGGGTAAGTCTTAATCTATTAGGATCATTGTCCTTATACGAAGGGGAAATTGAGGGCAAACACACATGAGAAGGTAGATGATGAGAAGAGACAGAGGGAGAAGATGACCATCTATGAGCCAAGGAGAGACACTTAAAGCAGATCCTTCCCTCACACCCTCATGAAGAACCAACCCTGTTGACACCTAGATTAAGACTTCTAGCCATAGAACTGTGAGACAATCACAGAACTCTTCCACAGTCCATGATTGAGCTATGAAAACAGTTTCAACATTATCAATTCAGCAAGTAATTAATGCCTGCTATGTGAGGGACCTGTAACAACAGCTAAGGGGATAAAAAGAACAATGAAAACTCAGTCCATGTTTATAGATTACAGCTTGAAAGAATCATATTTATAACTTCTGAAGAAAAATGAGGCAGCTACTAACAAATGGATTTCTTGAAGTAAATAAGCCATCTATTTGAATTGGAAAACATTTTTAGGCATATTGTTTTCTTTATGCGACCCTTCTGATACCTTAACAGCAGTACTGCTATTAGAAATTGTAAAGTTATTGTTAGTAGACTACATCAAAAAAGCAATTGACATTCTCATAATGAGTATAACATGTCATTGTGTGTGTCACAATTTTTTACAGAGCTGGATCTGCTTTTTAGTCCAGATGTATATAAGTATTGTACTTATTTATTTTACACTTTTGAATATGCATGCAATAGATAACATTCACTGTGATGAGATGAACTGCTACTAAACAAATGTACCTAATAATAATGTGTATTTATTTTCTTAAGAAAAGTATTTTGTAGTTTTTTTTCCTAAGTACTAGCTCAGTTGGTAAAATCATCTGCCTACAATGCAGGAGACCTGGGTTTGATGCCAGGGTTGGGAAGATCCCCTGGAGAAGGAAATGACAACCCACTCTAGTATTCTTGCCTGGAAAATCCCATGGACAGAAGAGACTGACAGGCTACCAGTCCACAGGATTGCAAGAGTTGGATAGACCCGACTTAGTGACTAAACCACCACCACCATTTAATTACAATGGTTTTAATATTTTGAACCCCAAATTCTTTGGGGTGCTATGATCTGCACATTTTCTTCTACTTTGCAAAAAGACAGATTTCACAAGTACTTGGGTTGTTCACTTTTTACCTGTGAGAGTGAATAAAGCTATGGAGATTGGAGGGTTCCCTCATGTGAGATTAATGTAGACTCTCTGGATCTGTGTTCTGCCAGGGTGGTTTGACCTGGTACGTGGGGTGTAACAAGCTCTTGACAAGTTATAGATGTTCCATCTGCCTGGGAGAGGGTCCCACAACAAGGTGGAGATACAGGGAAGTCAGTTTAGTTTTTAAGGGAAAGGAGGATTTGTGAAAACTAAACCTTGAGTTAATGCTACATAAATAGCTTGAGATTCAAGACTGAGAATCTATTTAATGGATATTATATTTAGTATACCATTAAAAACCTGTAAATCTATTCTATTTTGAAATAGTAAACTCTTAGAAAAGTATACTTTTATTGCTCACAGGAATCTTAAATTACTAAAAATAACCATGTGAGTTGTTTTGTGACAGAACAAAGCTACCTGGTGTTAACCTGTGTCCCTTTTGCTTTAAAATATTCTGCTTTCACCATTTTCTTTGTTGATATTCTAAAGACATATTGATTAATCAGTCATTCACTCACACACTCACTTATTTACCATGTATTTGCCCCATATGCTCAGCAGGCAGCAAGGAAAGAATTGTGGGCCAAATAAGGTAGTATTAATATCTGATATCAGATGTACTAAGCATCTCCTAGAGAATGAGTGAATATACATTTCTAAATTAAGGATGAAGATCTTATTTGCATTGGAAATGTTGCTTATAATGGGGTAACATGTGTTATGATGATAATAGTAGGACTAACCCCAAAGAGGATTTTTCAGTGTTGTAATGGGAGAGGGGAACTTGTGACATACATGAAACCCTGTGATTAGATACACAATTCCTTCCAGCTGTTCCTGTTAATAAGTAACAGCTTCATTATCTATTCAGTGATGTTAATACATTACAAAGATCTGAGGGAAACCAAGACTAATAGGATAAGTCTGATAGGATAATATTCATCTCCTTCCCATTAATAATTCTGCTGCTGCTGCTGCTGCTAAGTCACTTAGGTCGTGTCCGACTCTGCGTGTCCAATTTAGCAAATAAAATATAAGATGCTCAGTTAAATTTGAATTTTAGATAAACAATAAATAAATGATCATCTTGTGCCAAGTCTACCTTCCCCACAGAAAGGCATGATCTAGAATCAGTTCAATTCAGTCGCTCAGTATGTCCGACTTTTTGTGACCCCATGAATCGCAGCACGCCAGGCCTCCCTGTCCATCACCAACTCCCGGAGTTCACTCAGACTCACGTCCATCGAGTCAGTGATGCCATCCAGCCATCTCATCCTCTGTCGTCCCCTTCTCCTCTTGCCCCAAATCCCTCCCAGCATCAGAGTCTTTTCCAATGAATCAACTCTTTGCATGAGGTGGCCAAAGTACTGGAGTTTCAGCTTAAGCATCATTCCTTCCAAAGAAATCCCAGGGCTGATCTCCTTCAGAATGGACTGGTTGGATCTCCTTGCAGTCCAAGGGACTCTCAACAGTCTTCTCCAACACCACAGTTCAAAAGCATCAATTCTTCGGTGCTCAGCCTTCTTCACAGTCCAACTCTCACATCAATACATGACCACTGGAAAAACCATAGCCTTGGCTAGACGAACCTTTGCTGGCAAAGTAATGTCTCTGCTTTTGAATATGCTATCCAGGTTGGTCATAACTTTCCTTCCAAGGAGTAAGTGTCTTTTAATTTCATGGCTGCAATCACCATCTGCAGTGATTTTGGAGCCCCCTCCAAAATAAAGTCTGACACTGTTTTCACTGTTTCCCCATCGATTTCCCATGAAGTGATGGGACCAGATGCCATTATCTTTGTTTTCTGAATGTTGAGCTTTAAGCCAACTTTTTCACTCTCCACTTTCACTTTCATCAAGAGGCTTTTTAGTTCCTCTTCACTTTCTGCCATAATGGTGGTGTCATCTGCATATCTGAGGTTATTGATATTTCTCCTGGCAATCTTGATTTCAGCTTGTGTTTCTTCCAGTCCAGCGTTTCTCATGATGTACTCTGCATAGAAGTTAAATAAGCAGGCTGACAATATACAGCCTTGACATACTCCTTTTCCTATTTGGAACCAGTCTGTTGTTCCATGTCCAGTTCTGTTGCTTCCTGACCTGCATACAGATTTCTCAAGAGGCAGGTCAGGTGGTCTGGTATTCCCATCTCTTTCAGAATTTCCCACAGTTTATTGTGATCCACACAGTCAAAAATTTTGGCATAGTGAATAAAGCAGAAATAGATGTTTTTCTGGAACTCTCTTGCTTTTTCCATGATCCAGCGGATATTGGCAATTTGATCTCTGGTTCCTCTGCCTTTTCTAAAACCAGCTTGAACATCTGGAAGTTCACGGTTCACATATTGGTGAAGCCTGGCTTGGATAATTTTGAGCATTACTTTACTAGCGTGTGAGATGAGTGCAATTGTGTGGTACTTTGAGCATTCTTTGGCATTGCCTTTCTTTGGGATTGGAATGAAAACTGACCTTTTCCAGTCCTGTGGCCACTGCTGAGTTTTCCAAATTTGCTGGCATATTGAGTGCAGCACTTTCACAGCATCATCTTTCAGGATTTGAAATAGCCCAACTGTAATTCCATCACCTCCACTCGCTTTGTTCATAGTGATGCTTTCTAAGGCCCACTTGACTTCACATTCCAGGATGTCTGGCTCTAGGTCAGTGATCTCACCATCGTGATTATCTGGGATGTGAAGATCTTTTTTGTACAGTTCTGTGTATTCTTGCCACCTCTTCTTAATATCTTCTGCTTCTGTTAGGTCCATACCATTTCTGTCCTTTATCGAGCCCATCTTTGCATGAAATGTTCCCTTGGTATCTCTAGTTTTCTTGAAGTGATTTCTAGTCTTTCCCATTCTTTTGGTTTCCTCTATTTCTTTTCATTGATCACTGAGGAAGGCTTTCTTGTCTTTTCTTGCTCTTCTTTGGAATTCTGTATTCAAATGCTTATATCTTTCCTTTCCTCCCTTGCTTTACTCTTCTCTTCTTTTCACAGCTATTTGTAAGGCCTCCCCAGACAGCCATTTTGCTTTTTTGCATTTCTTTTCCATGGGGATGGTCTTGATCCCTGTCTCCTATACAATGTCACGAACTTCCATCCATAGTTCATCAAGCACTCTATCTATCAGATCTAGTCCCTTAAATCTATTTCTCACTTCCACTGTATAATCATAAGGGATTTGATTTAGGTCATACCTGAATGGTCTAGTGGTTTTCCCTACTTTCTTCAATTTAAGTCTGAATTTGGCAATAAGGAGTTCATGATCTGAGCCACAGTCAGTTCCTGGTCTTGTTTTTTTGACTGTATAGAGCTTCTCCATCTTTGGCTGCAAAGAATATAATCAATCTGATTTCAGTGTTGACCATCTGGTGATGTCCATGTATAGAGTCTTCCCTTGTGTTGTTGGAAGAGGGTGTTTGTTATGACCAGTGCATTTTCTTGGCAAAACTCTATCAGTCTTTGCCCTGCTTCATTCTGTATCCCAAGGCCAAATTTGCCTGTTACTCCAGGTGTTTCTTGACTTCCTACTTTTGCATTCCAGTCCCCTATAATGAGAAGGACATCTTTTTTGGGTGTTAGTTCTAAAAGGTCTTGTAAGTCTTCATACAACCGTTCAACTTCAGCTTCTTCCACATTACTGGTTGGGGCATAGACTTGGATTACTGTGATATTGAATGGTTCGCCTTGGAAACGAACAGAGATCATTCTGTCGTTTTTGAGATTGCATCCAAGTACTGCATTTCGGAATCTTTGTTGACCATGATGGCTACTCCATTTCTTCTGAAGGATTCCTGCCCACAGTTGTAGATATAATGGTCATCTGAGTTAAATTCACCCATTCCAGCTCATTTTAGTTCGCTGATTTCTAGAATGTCAATGTTAACTCATGCCATCTCCTATTTGACCACTTCCAATTTGCCTTGATTCATGGACCTAACATTCCAGGTTCCTATGCAATATTGCTCTTTACAGCATCGAACCTTGCTTCTACCACCAGTCACATCCACAGCTGGGTATTCTTTTTGCTTTGGCTCCAACCCTTCATTCTTTCTGGAGTTATTTCTCCACTGATCTCCAGTAGCATATTGGGCACCTATGACCTCGGGAGTTTCTTTCAGTGTCCTATCATTTTGCCTTTTCATACTGTTCATGGGGTTCTCAAGGCAAGAATACTGAAGTGTTTTGCCATTCCCTTCTCCAGTGGACCACATTCTGTCAGATCTCTCCACCATGACCCGCCCATCTTGGGTTGCCCCATGGGCATGGTTTAGTTTCATTGAGTTAGACAAGGCTGTGGTCCTAGTGTGATTAGATTGACTAGTTTTCTGTGAATATGATTTCAGTATGTCTGACCTCTGATGCCCTCTTGCAACACCTACCATCTTACTTGGGTTTATCTTACCTTGGACGTGGGGTATCTCTTCACGGCTGCTCCAGCAAAGTGCAGCCATTGCTCCTTACCTTGGATGAGGGGTATCTCCTCACCACTGCCCTTCCTGATCTTCAATGTGGGATAGCTCCTCTAGGCCCTCCTGTGCCCACGCAGCCACGGCTCCTTGGACTTGGGGTTGGTCCTCCCGGCCACTGCCCCTGGTCTCGGGTGTAGGGTTGCTCCTCCCGGTTGCCGCCCCTGGCTTCAGGTGTGGGGACGTGGGGTAGCTCCTCCCCGCCGAACTATTCATCTAGAATCGTTCCCTTCAATTAGAGATATCATTCTTTATCAGAAGAAATATTTCCTCTGACAGCAATTCTCCACCCAGGCAGTGGGCCTACCCTCCAGGAAGAAAGGGTTTTACTCAGAATATGAGAAAGAGGGAATTTGTGTTTTGGGAAAAAAAAAAAAAGCCTATCTTCATGTGATTCATGTGTTATATATGATCCCCAGCGCTTTCCTGGTGGCTCAGCTGGTAAAGAATCAACCTGCGATGTGGGAGACCTAGGTTCGATCCCTGGGTTGGGAAGAACCCCTGGAGAAGGGAACAGCTACCCACTCCAGTATTCTGGCCTGGAGAATTCCCATGGACTCTATATAGCCCATGGGGGTCACAAAGATATATGTTATATATGATCCCCAGAGGGACATCTAGTGTTTATACTTATCTATTCTGAAAGAATCACCATCCTGTGGTAAAGAGGGCAAAGTATATTTTCATTCTTCAGATGGGCACTTTGCTCAGAGCCTCAGCAATAATACTTTTATTATATGAACCTGGATTACTGCTATTATCACTCTTGCTACTACTACTGCCGCTATTACTACAATTATTTAATGAGCATACATAAGATGTAAGATGCTACAGGGAAATCCAAACTAACTTTTTCACCAGTGCAATATATATATAATCCTGCTTCAAACCCTTTTAACTTAGCAGCCCTTTAAGTTTTGAATGCCTTGTGTATTGTGCTAGTTTATAGGAGATGCTAAGTTAAGACCCAGGGAGATGAAGTAATTTATCTTCTGTCAAATAAATAAGCAGCATCAGAAATGAGATTCATGATCAGAAGTTATACCTTTTAATTCAAAAAATGAAACTGCTGTTAGATTGTTGTTGTTGTTCAGTCACTAAGTCATGTCTGACTGTTTGTGACCTCATGGACTGTAGCATGCCAGGCTCCTCTGTCCACCACTATCTCCTGGAGTTTGCTCAAATTCATGTCCATTGAGTCGGTGATACTATCTAACCATCTCATTCTCTGCCACCCCCCTCTCCTTTTGCCTTCAATCTTCCCCAGCATCAGTGTCTTTTCCAATTAGTTGGCTCTTTGCATCAGGTGGCCAAAGCAGTTTAGTATTTTTCTTCTCAGGCTTATGCAGAGATAACTAGAGTATGGAAAAAGGAGTTGGTACTCGTCCTCTGCATTTGAAAATCTCTTCAATGCATAGATTAGACACTGGCTCATTTGCATCTTTTAATACAAGTGCAAAAATTGTGAAATTAATTAAAAACACGTACAATATCTTCTCACTTTCAAAGATGTTCTCTCCTCAAAGAGGTAAGATCAGAATTCTAGACATCGGGAGGCACAAGCTAAATTGTGACAGCTTTTCTGCATCATCATCACAGTTAATACATTAACTATTGCCAGAAAATGAAAGCAAGTTAAAAACACATTGTCTCATCTTAATATCTTAATTACTTATGAAGATAATGGGCTTATTTTAGGATTATCCAGGAAATTACCTTATATTAATAACAAATCAGGGGAATGCAATATATTAAACAAAATAGTCAAGGCTATGGTTTTTCCAGTGGTCATGTATGGATGTGAGAGTTGGACTATAAAGAAAGTTGGGCACCGAAGAATTGATGCTTTTGAACTGTTTGTGTTAGAGAAGACTCTTCAGAGTCCTTTGGACTGCAAGGAAATCCAACCAGTCCTTCCTAAAGGAGATCAGTCCTGGGTGTTCATTGGAAGGACTGATCCTGAAGCTGAAACACCGATACTTTGACCACCTGATGTGAAGAGCTGACTCATTTGAAAAGACCCTGATGCTGGGAAAGATTGAGGGCAGGAGGAGAAGGGAACGACAGAGGATGAGATGGTTGGATGGCATCACTGACTCAATGGACATGGCTTTGGGTAGACTTGGGGAGTTGGTGATGGACAGGGAGGCCTGGTGTGCTGCAGCCCATAGGGTCACAAAGAGTTGGACACGACTGAGCAACTGAACTGAACAAATAGCTAAATTAAATGATATCTTTCTGTATTTTTATTATAATCCAAATGTAGAAGCAAAACATGAAATGTTAAATAATACTAATTGATAAAAATAACAATTCTGAAAAGTCACTTTGAAGACGTTACAAGGCAGAACTGGCAACATCACATTTAAAACTATGTGGACTGTGGCACCACATAGATGGGGTGTAATTCTTAAACTTTCTTCTTCATGACCATTGTCTAGAATATCACTCTGTTCTAATTCTCTGTATAGTAACTATAACAATCTGATTTTTAAAAATGAATTTATCGCTTCTCTTCTACTAATGCAAAATCTGCATGAGAATATAGCCGTATTTTTCGTGATCATATCCTAGGATCTGGAATAGTTCAGAACACATTACAAATGAAGAGTGAGTGAATAAAGAAGTAAATTTCCCAATTATTAGCTGAGTCTTCTTGGGTTTTTCTAAGCCCTCAGTTTTTCCATTTGTAAACTAGTATTAAATAATTTTCTATAAGAGTTATCATTATTATTAAGTACAAAACAAGTAAATCACATTGCACAGTGACAGAAGGTGCATAAGTGTTCAGTGATGGTAGCAGTAAAGTAAATGTGGTCCTCTGCTCTGCATCATAAAGTGATTTTCTATCCCTTCCCCATTGTTGGGTTTAGTGTCATTATTACATTCAATGCAATCTGAGCATATTTGGCAAATGCTACCTCTGAACAGAAACTTGATGTCCTCACTCTTCCCTCTGCCACAGAAGCCTGCTTGTTTGTCTCAGATCAAAGCTGCACCTTCAGCCTGGATCCAAGAATGAAGATGTGTGAGCAGACCCAAACTCATCTGCCAGCTTGAAGCTTAGACTCAAATGAACAGCCAAATGTGTACTGTGAGTAACAAATATTTGTTGTTGATTGTCATGCAGGACAAGCTATTGAACACTGACTATTAAAACATTCTATGGAATCACAAAGATACATGGTCCTGGGATAAATTAGCTGACAAAGACCAAGTTGACAAAGGAAAAGGAACAGTATGTTGTATCCTGAAAACAAAGCATGAACATTGACTGCTCACCCCACACCCCACCCCACCTTCAGCAAATTTGCGTATTATTTTGTTTTATTATCTTTAGTCTTGTTTTCATCTTCCCACTACCCTTCCACCTAGTTCAGTCCATCCAAGCACACTGTGAACCCTGGCTACTTCTCCAGTCCTTTCTGTTCTGAACTTTACGCTTCTGCTGTACTGAATTAGTTGATTCAGTTCCTGGAAACTATCATGCTGTCTTCTGCTTCATGTGTTTTGCACAGGTCTTTTTCTTGATGTTCTTCCCCAAAGCACCATATCCCCAGCCTTCACCAGTGAGGTCCTCCTCTGTCTCAGCAATTTAGTTCAAAGGTCAGTCACACTCTGTCTATCATCACCATCACCTCAGTGTTATCTTCTAGGACAGGGCCATCATTTTATCACCTTTACTGTCCTTAGTGGTTAAAATAAGACCCAGCATTTAACATGTGCCCAATAAACCTGTGTTAAAATGAATTGGACTGACGGGTCACTTCAAAGACTTTTTAAAAAATATAGTAAAAGCATTCTGGCTAAAATTCAGTTTGTTCTGAATGTGATTTGTATCATTATATTTTGATGAATTAGCTTGGAGACAGCTTTTTGAGTAGATGAAGAGGAAATGGGAAGAATTCTTAAGCCTGGAATGTAACCGTTTTTTCCAATCTCTTTGTGAGCATAGTTTCAACACTAGGCATCAATAGCTTCAGTCTTCTGTAAGTCTCCAGTTTGTACTTCAATGTTTAAGGACTTGGAATAAATTATTATTAGAATAAATCAACACCATCTATTTTCTTATGCATTTTCCAAGCAGACAGGAGCAGGCACAGGACACAAGAGAACTGACAGTTTGTATACACAGAAGAAAAGCTACCCAAGCATCAGAAATAAGGCTGAGGGAGGTGGGAGGCACCATGCCTAATTTCCCCAACAATGCAATTTACCTTCATGACCACTGATAGTTAAGAAATCTTGAAGAAGCAAAGAACAATAAAGTTACATTAAAAAATGTGGAGAGAAGAAAATAAATCCCTGAAATGTGTAGGAAAAAGAAAACAAATGTCAAAAAATTAGACTTTTATCTTTCATACACTGTGGAGTTTTACTATGAAGAATCTTTCCAATTGTGCCCACAGACGGGTACTATAGGTAAGATTTGCTGTCTGACTTTTGCTTGAAACATATGGTGCCTTGCTATAGACTTTAAACAACATTTTAACTTCTTATTTTCTCTTTTGTGTCCTCAGTAGGAGAAATGCATTTCATTTTATAGCCAACAAAAGCATGTGACAAGGAAGACCTACTTGACTGCTACAAAGAAATGAAATGTCGAAAGGGTTATTAATAATTCACACGCTCTGTGTAGAAAGAACAGATGGCCTCATTGTACAAACTGACTTAAATACCTTGGTATAGAACCGACAAACTGCTCCTCATGGGTTTCTTTGACTTCTTCCTACTTATGTCTTTAATGGATAAAATATCCCATTTTCTGACAAATGTTATGCCATTTGTTGGTTTCAGTAAAAGCAAGGCTGATGATCAAATGATAAATAGTATGCAGGAGAAAGATTAACTGATAATGCGGTACTAGCATTATCTCCTATCTAAATTCTTTTCTTAATTATAAATTTATACTGAGATAAGCCTAAAACTGGATTGAATGAGCTTGGTATTGGTGAATCAAAATAGTAACACAATTGGATTGGCTATGCTTTCAGTCATCTCTTTCCCTAGTTCTTCCTTCATGTCATAGAGTGATAGTGGTTAGAATGAAAAGATTCTCAACCTACATAAAGTTCAAGAAAATTTACAGATCTCTATAGCATATAGGCAAAATTCATTGAAACTGCATCCCAACCCCCTAAAAATAGAGTTCACTAAATGAAAGGAAGCTAGTAATGCATAATTGGAGAAAGCAATGGCACCCCACTCCAGTACTCTTGCCTGAAAAATCCCATGTACAGAGGAGCCTGGTAGGCTGCAGTCCATGGGGTCGCTAAGAGTCGGACACAACTGGGCGACTTCACTTTCACTTTTCACTTTCATGCATTGGAGAAGGAAATGGCAACCCACTCCAGTGTTCTTGCCTGGAGAATCCCAGGGACGGGGGAGCCTGGTGGGCTGCCATCTGTGGGGTCGCACAGAGTTGGACACGACTGAAGCGACTTAGCAGCAGCAGCAGCAGCAATGCACAATACTCATTGGAAAAGACCCTGATACTGGGAAAGATTGAAGGCAGGAGAAGGGGAGGACAGAGGTTGGGATGGTTGGATGGCATCACCAACTCAGTGGACATGAGTTTGGGCAAACTCTGGGAGATGGTGAAGGACAGGGAAGCCCAGTGTGCTGCAGTCCATGGGGTCACAAAGAGTTAGACATGACTGAGTGACTGAACAACAACAACAACAACACCCAATACTTTTCCTGCTTCAAGGGAGTCATGCTTTTATAAGTGTGCTGTGATCAGATGGGCAATGAATACTTTGGGCAGTGAAAGAAGAAAGAAAATCTGCACGATGAAAGAGAAACCAAGAATTGAAATGGTCCCAGGAATTACAGCTGAGCTATAATAGCGTATGTAGGATTAGTCCACAGAAGTAATTTTGTAAGTCTCTTGTGGCAGATGCAGAATGATAGGGGAACACTGTGATGTACAGGATGTTTCCATTCCATTCCATAAATTTGCATTAGAGGTTCAGCATAATATAAATAATGCATGATAAATTCTATCAAAAGAATTTCTGGCTGGGGTGAGTGCACACAGGAAGCTGCCTCTAAGGCCATATTTTAACAAGACTGGGTAATGGCCTGACTGGCCACATTCATGCCCATAGAAACTGTGGGGTTTGCAATTTGTCAAAGGTTAATGGAGAAGCAAGGAAAGTGAGTTTGGTTTAGTCTTTAAGCTGGTTTCCTATGTAAAGATCCAAATACTATCATCATGCTTCTGTACTTCCATCTCTCTATATAAAAAAAAATAACAGAGCAGGATATCACTTATATGTGGGATCTAAAAAAGTCAAACCTGTGGGGAAAACAAAGTAAGATGGTGGTTAAAGTAGGATGGGGGGAGAGGACAAGATTGATGGTATTTAATGGTACAAACTTGTAACAAATAGTAAATAAGCCATAGAAATCTAATGTACAATGTATTGAATATAGGCACTAATATTATACTAAAATAATGTAGCATGATAAATGTCCCCCAAAGGGCAATGGCATTACAATATAAATATGTATCAAAGTAATACATTGCATACCTTAAACTCATACAATGTTATGTGTGAAAATGCATTCAATAAATATTAATAGTGATTTTAAAATATAAAGCATTTGACTGACCCACAGTTAATGCAGTGAACCTCTAAACCTGCATTTACTCCTCAAATGATGATTTGACAATGGAGAGAAGAAGTTTGGCTGTAGGAGAAAGGACACACCACATGCAAAAATTGGTGAGAAATAGTAACTACTAATTATTGAGGGCTTACTCTGTGATAAGCTCCATGTTAGGAATTGAATACATTATTGCATAATTATCTCATTTAGTCCACGTAACAACCTTAAGAATGGTAACAACCTTAAGAAGAATAATAGATCAATGTCTCAGAAGGATCAGAAGACTGTAGACTCTGTTGGGTTGTTGTTGTTCAGTGGCTAAGTTGGGTCAACACTTTGAGACCCCTAGGACTGTAGCCCACAAGGCTCCTCTGTCCATGGAATTTCCCAGGCAAGAATACTGGAGTGGGTTGCCATTTTCTTTTTAGTAGACCCTATGGGCACATTTACAGAGTGCATCTACATCTAACTTCTTTTTCCATTCTACTTCCCACTACATTATGCTATTAATCATAGAAGCAGTGAATTTTGAAGTCAGCTTAAAAGAACAGTTCTGGAGGAAACAGTATTATCTGAGCCAGAAAGAAAATATAAGGCTTTTGGTGACACTCAGAAGTTAGGGATACATGAAATGGTGTGAGGAGATGATGAGTAGTTTAAGAGCCTGATCCAGAGACACAGAAAAAGCTCTGCAGAACAGCTTGGATGGATGAAGGCCTAGGAGGAGGTATGATTAGCTGTGTGAGTTGGGTTGGCTGGGCTTCTTAAGTGGTGCTAACGTGAAGAACCCGCTTGCCAATGCAGGAGATAAAAGAGATGCAGGTTCAATCCCTGGGCTTCCCTGGTGGCTCAGATGGTTAAGAATCTGCCTGCAGTGTGGGAGACCCAGATTCGATCCTTGGATTGGGAAAAATCCCCTGGAGAATGGAAAGGTAACCCACTCCAGTATTCCTGCCTGGGAAATTCTTTGGACAGAGAAGCCTGATGAACTTCAGTCTGTGGGGACCCAAACAGTCTACATGACTGAGTGACTAACACTTTCACTTGGGTTGGCTGCAGAAGACTGAAGCACAGGAGATAAGACTCACCTGTGACTCAGAGTTGCTTGCGTTCTTATTTTTGTAAATGAAAAAAAAAAAAAACCCCAAAATCCATTTGAATACCCATTCCAGGTGGTGCAGTGGTAAAGAATCAGCCTGCAATGCAGAAGACAGGAGAGATGTGGGTTAGATCCCTGAGTTGGGAAGATCCCCTGAATGAGGAAGTTGCAACCCACTACTATATTCTTGCCTGAACAATCCCATGGACAGTGGAGCCTGGCCAGTTACAGTCCATGGAGTTGCAAAGAGTCACACAGAACCGAGAAATTGAGCATGCATGCAAACACAAGCACCCCCACCCCTAGTCTTTCTCCTTCTACTTATTCATTCCTGGGGAGGGCTGCATTGTTCCTTGCTGATCGAGGTTCTGATTAGCCATTACTTTTCCTTTTAGATCCATTTTACTCCCTCTTCTGGCTGCTGTGCAAGAAGGTGAGTAGTGGTTGGGTGGAGGGTGACTCCCATTAGTTGCATCCCTCTCTGGCTTCTAGTTAAGTTTGGCCAATGAAAATCACCAGCAGGAAATTGGAGGGCAAGAAGAGAGAAAGGTCAGAGTATTTCTTTTCTCTTTCCAAGTTTCTACCTGCTTTAGTCCCATTTCTCTGAAAGTAGCCTTGTTTTTCTACAGCTATATTTATCAGTAGTTCTTTCTCTAAGGGCCTAGTTTTCACTGGGTTCCTAATATCTAAATGCATGATATACTCCTCTGTTCTCTAAGCTTCAGTGGTGGTAACAGCTTCCTCCTGTTGCTGGTGCTTTTCCATCCTTTATTTCCTAAATGCTGACCTCACTGATACAAATAGTCCCTTCATTAAAGTATGTTTGAGGACTTCCCTGGTGGCTCAGACGGTAAAGCGTCTGTCTACAATGCGGGAGACCTGGGTTCAATCCCTGGGTTGGGAAGATTCCCTGGAGAAGGAAATGGCAATCCACTCCAGTACTCTTGCCTGGAAAATCCCACAGACAGAGGAGCCTGGTAGGCTACAGTCCATGGGCTCGCAAAGAGTCAGACATGACTGAGCGACTTCACTTTTTAAAGTTTCCTGCCACAGGGTTCCAACAACCAGCAAACATGAATACTACTGCCTACTCCAGGGAGCACTCTGTCTCTGTTCATCCACATTAGGTTGCACAGGATCAGGCCCCAGTGAGAAGAGGCTGATGGAATCTAGCCAGGAAGCTAGAGCCAGGAGGAACTTCAGATTTTGCTTGCGTGTTAGGGCTTTTCAGTCATATCTGACTCTTTGTGACCGTATGAATTATAGCCTTCCAGGCCCCTCCAGGCCCCTCTGTCCATGAGATTCTCTAGGTAAGAGTATTAAAGTGTGTTGCCATGCCCTCCTCCAGGGGATCTTCCCAGCCCATGTATCAAACCCTCATTTCTTAAGTCTTCTGCACTGGCAAGTGGGTTATTTACTATTAACGCTACCTGGGAAGCCCTGATGGCTTCAGTTCAAGGGTTCATTGTTATTAGCAAGACTACTAGCTGCAGACCTAAGAATCTGGTATATAACTTATTTATCTATTTCTCAATTGATTTTGCAATTGACATAAGAAAAGAAAAAAGGTGTAATTTATTGAGTCCTTCACACTCCCACTGTCTCCTGCCTATTCCTTAGCTCCCCTCCCAACACCATGGAGTCTATATACAGAGTAGCTTCACCCACATGGAGGTACAGCAGGGGCAGTGCATGATCTGTGCAGAGGCATCTTCCTGACGCTACCCAGATAGCAGGAAGAGCCTCTGTGGCCAGCAGATATGTTGTTGTTGTTGTTAATTAGTCACTCAGTCATGTCTGACTCTTTGTGACCCCATGGACTGCAGCACAACAGGCTTCCCTGTCCTTCACCATCTCCTGGATTTTTTTCACTCATGTCCATGCAGATATGAGAATGAGAGATCAAGTGGGACAAGACAAGGATCAAACTTTCTCACACACATTTTTTGAAATCTGATGAGGGAATCTGAGGAGTTTGGCACTAATGTGCTTTTAATATGTACTTTTTGCTTTAATGAAATGATGAAATGCTTATTAGAATGACAGCAACAAACTGAGGAGTGGAAACTGGCCTATGGGTGAAGAGAGGCCTGTTAACTAGATTGACTGTCCTCTATGTCTTGTCATATGGGAAAGGAAAGAATATTACCTCTTTTCAACTTTCTCCTGGGAAGAAATAAACAGCTCTGTATTGATCTGCCACAGGCACAAGATGCACCGCTTGTGAGGACATGTGATGTGGTCACAAGTGGGAAAAGCGTGAAAGGAGCATTGAAGACATTTGTAACATGAACATACAAAATAAACAAAAAAAATGCAGCCTTCCTCTCTACTTTGCCCTATTGCCCTAGTGCCTCCCTTGGTTTTCTGACATGGGAGGGGGAATCTGCCTCACAGGAACACCTCAAGGGTAGGGACTATCTCTGCAAGGAAGAATCATCTAAAGCAACCATTCCAAAAGCATTTAATATGTACACGTTATATTGCATTGGCCAAGAAGTTTGTTCGGGTCTTTCCATAGGACACTATGGAAAAAAAATATGAACAAACTTTTCAGCCAACCCAATATTTCCTAGTATGTATCAGTGAGGGGCCCTTGGGAAGGAAAATGATGGAGTAGAAAGAAACGTGACGTGAGCTAGATGTTTATAGGATAAAACAATACCTGGCAGAATATACCTGTTATCCCACGATCCTCAACATACTGAGGGAGACAGAGAAGAACTTCCTTCATTACAAGGCAGTGAGCCTAGCAGACAGAGCAGGTACTTGGAGGTTCAGAGGGGATGCCCTCTGTTAGGCCTTGTTCACCACTTCCTTTCAAAGATGAGGAGTTGAAGCCCAGGAAGCTTAGTGACTCGTGTTGGGTCACATGGTTCGTCAGAAGCCGTCTTTGACTAAAGCTCAGCTTCTGGGTCTCAGATGGCCTGAAAGGACAGAGGGATATATATAAAAAGGGCACAAAGAGGCATAGTTTTATTTCCCATTTCTGGGTCTAGATAGTTGGACTACTGCGGGTAATGAGAAGAGAGGATCCTGATTTACTAAACTACCTGAATCAGGGCAGAAAATGAATACAACCTAATCTTGCATTTGAAATGAAATGCTTTCAATTATTTTGAATTTGTACTGTTGTATCTGTGCTGCTAGTATCCCAGTGAATTACAGAAAACTAAACAGCTTCCACAAAAGAAATGTGTGCCTATGCCACAGAAGTAAAATTCTAACATTACTGTAAAACACAAAAGACGGAATGTCTGCTGCACGTGTGCTAAGGCCATTGCTTCTACACCTGGCTGAACTTTCAGGATACATTTTAAAACACTTGAAGAAAATGCTTCATATTCAGCAGCCATTTAATGAAACAGGAAAGTTAAGAAAATCAGTTCTCATCTGTGACAGAGATTTAAGTACAGTCACTAATTATACATATTGAACTGGCTTGCTGGATAGATTCAAACCTTAGTGTGTTAAACAATAGTCATACAAAGAATTTCAAACAGAAAAGAAAGGTAGAAATGTGGAACAGATTGTGTGAACAAAGTAAGGTCTCCTTTTAACTTTCCTAGCCAACTAGAGAGTCAGGCTGGGAAGATTAATAAGCATTGATCATATAACAACAACAACAACAAAAGCTAATTCCATCTCCAAAGATAAATAATTGCTTTTTGCTTTTAGCCAAGAGTAATTTATAATCTCACTTGCAATTACTTTTTTTTTCAACATTTTATGAGCATTATGTCTGTGCTTTCAATCAGGCATGTTCATGCAATAGCAAATTTGTCTCCAACATAGCGAATTATTAATTAAGGACCCAGATGTGTTTTACAGAGCAATGGAAGTTAAAATCAATGGTGTCTAACCTGAGGGTTAGGCTCAGGCAATGTCAGAACGAAAGAAATCTATTCCCAGGCTATACTAATGAGAGCTTAAGTGATTGTTTGAAAATAGTGTAATGGCAGAATTACATGAAATAGACCTTTCTATATACTTTTTCCTTCATTTTTTTCTAACCCTGGGAAACATAACAATTTAATTCCACTTGATGGTTCCCACTGGAACCACTAGGCTTTTCTGGGAGTTATGAAAAACGAAAAGTCATGTTCGAGCTATATGCCTGAGGAATAAAACAGATTATTTTCTAGAAATTAGTTAAGAAAGATAATAGAGTTCCCTAACTTTCTTTTGCTCGCTTTATTGCGGCCAGTCCACTCTCCAGACTATTCAGTAAGTCCCCTACATATGACTTTTCAAGGTACAGACTTTCAAAGATATGAGCATGAGTTCACATGTCTAATCACGTAAGTTAATTCAGGTGTCCAGAGTAAAGTGTCAGATGCACGCATCCTTTATAAATGGTTGTGCCTTTGTATACTGTACTGTATAGAGTACAGCATCTCTATTTCAAGCCTGGGATGTCCAGAAACAAGCATAAAAGCAGTGGTGATGTAACTGGTACTACTGTACTTTCAAGGTACTATAGATTAAATGTTTTCTTTTTTCTGTTTGCTTTTATATATTATTTGTATGAAAAGTACAATATTATAAACCTATTACAGCACAGTACCAAATGGCAGATTTTGTTAGTAGGTTAACTTTGTTGGACTTAATTAAAGAAATGGACTTAGGAATGTGCTCTCGGAGCAGAACATGTTTGTGTGTTGAGGACATAATGTATTGGCTGACAGTGGAGTTTCAACTCTCCCAACTAGCGATCCCTTGGATTCCACCAGTGGAACAGAAGTATTGTTCCTATGATTTATCTTACCCTAGAAGGCCAGTATGGACACATTTTAATCACTGAGAAGGAGAGGGAAGGAAGCTAATATGTTCAGTTCAATTCAGCCTCTCAGTCATGTCCAACTCTTTGCGACCCCATGGACTGCAGCACTCTGGGATAGCCTGTCCATCACCAATTCCTGGAGCTTATTCAAACAGATGTCCATCAAGTTGGTGATGCCATCCAATCATCTCATCCTCTTCCGTCCCCTTCTCCTCCCACCTTCAATCTTTCCCAGCATCAGGGTCCTTTCAAGTGAGTCAGTTCTTTGCATCAGGTGGCCAAAGTATTGGAGTTTCAGCTTCAACATCAGTCCTTCCAATGAATATTCAGGGCTGATTACCTTTAGGATGGACTGGTTGGATCTCCTTACAGTCCAAGGGACTCTCAAGAGCTTTCTTCAACTCCATAGTTCAAAAGCATCTTCAGTGCTCAGCTTTCTTTAGAGTCCAACTATCACATCCAAACATGACTACTGGAAAAACCATAGCTTTAACTAGATGGACCTTTGTTGGCAAAGTAATGTCTCTTCTTTGTAACATGCTCTCTAGGTTGGTCATAACTTTTCTTCCAAGGAATAAGCGTTTTTTAATTTCATGGTTACAGTCACCATCTGCAGTGATTTTGGAGCCCAAGAAAATATAATCTGTCCTGTTTCCATTGTCTCTCCATCTATTTGCCATGAAGTGATGGGACTGGATGCCATGATCTTAGTTTTCTGAATGTTGAGTTTTAAGCCAACTTTTTCACTCTCTTGGGGAATGATTAAGTGAAGTACACAGAGCTAAACACTTTGTACATGCAACCTAATCTGCTCCTTAGATCAATATTTGTACCTGGAAACAGAGCATATTCTACTCATTTGTAGAGAAGAAACTTCAGACTTAGAAGCCAGGCACATTTACCAAATTTTCACTGCTAATAAATGAAGTGTGATATGATACCCCTTGTGTCTATCTTCTATGTTTATAAAGCCAGCCCGACTGATTAGAAACCTGTGAATCTTTTTTTCTATGTAGTGCTTTTCTCTCTTAAAAGGAAATTCTTGATTTATGGCCTTAGAAATCTTACTGAAACAATATAACTTCAGGCAAGCTGTTGAACTTCTCACAGAATTCATGTATACATCAGTAAAACCACAGAGTTACCATTTATGTTACCAAGGCTTCCTCTGAGCCCTGAACAGTTTTCTTTACCTGCTGTATGGATAAGTTTGTGTTTTGTTTTTCCCCCCTTCAAATCATTTTTGCTTTCCTCTCTATATATGATCTCAACAAAGCTAGAGAAAATGAAAATTTTCCTAAAGAACATTTCACATCTCCAGAAAATAAAACTGATGGGAAAGAGTGAAAATGGGGTAGGATTTCTTTTTCCATGTGAAAAGTTTTTTTTTTTTTTTTTTTAACATTTATAATTCTAGTGCATTTTTGAAGGTGACATAGACCACTATCGGAGAAGGAAATGGCACCCCATTCCAGTACTCTTGCCTGGAAAATCCCATGGACACAGGAGCCTGGTGGGCGGCAGTCCATGGGATCGCTAGGAATCAGATACGACTGAGCGACTTCACTTTCACTTTTCACTTTCATGCATTGGAGAAGGAAATGGCAACCCACTCCAGTGTTCTTGCCTGGAGAATCCCAGGGATGGGGGAGCCTGGTGGGCTGCCGTCTATGGGGTCACACAGAGTTGGACGTGACTGAAGCGACTTAGCAGCATAGACCACTATAAAGTGGTCTTTATAGGAAGATATCCAAATACTATGCTGTTTATTTTCCCTGCTGCTGCTGCTGCTAAGTCGCTTCAGTCGTGTCCGACACTGTGCGACCCCATAGACAGCAGCCCACCAGGCTCCCTGGTCCCTGGGATTCTCCAGGGAAGAACAATGGAGTGGGTTGCCATTTCCTTCTCCAATGCATGAAGGTGGAAAGTGAAAATTGAAAGTGAAGTCGCTCAGTTGTGTCCGACCCTTAGCATGGACTGCAGCCTACCAGGCTCCTCTGTCCATGGGATTTTCTAGGCAAAAGAACTGGAGTGAGGTGCCATTGCCTTCTCCAGAAAACAAATATCTCTGTGGAGATAAACTGTGATGACATAAGAAAAAGATCACATAGGTATATTTACTGCTTTATCTTATTTTATGGGTTTAAACAATCTATTTGATGCAAGCTTGTGCCAAAAGTAATCAAAATATAAAAATAATGAAAAAAACTTTAAAATATCTTTAAAAAGAGTTTTTATATGGTATCTAGAAGGACTTGTTATGCTTCATGCTTTGGTTAGAATTAAATTATAAGGGAAAAATTCCAGAATTGAGGATGTTACACTAAAATAATAAATTCACTTGATTAGGATAAAAATCTAGTTATATAGACACATCTTAAATAAGACACCATATAGTACTTGCAAGTAAAAAAAGATCAATATATATACAGTATGTGTGTATATATATGTACATACACACATACTCACACCTACAAGATGAAATGTTGGGGAAAAGGAAGCACAAAAATTAAATACCAGAAGTAATAGCAACATTAAATTATATTAAGTTTAAAGTGTAAAGTCTTAAGATAAACAGCCCAGGACTATCCCCCTTTTTCATGAAAAGGGGATAATTCAAGAATATAAACAATGTGTGAACCATTTAACATGCAATACCAAGGCAAAAGGAATGAGCAAAATAAAATTCATATTGAGTCAAAATTTGACACATCAGGGAGATTTTTAAAGCAATAAGGATCTAAAGGTTACATTATAAAATTGCCAGGGGTGACTTAATTCCTATGCATGGAATTTTATACTCTATAAAATGCATGCTTTTCTTTTGTGACCAAGAATGAATAGGTAAACAATAAATAAATAGCATAAAACTATCCATAAAATAAATCTAAATAAACTTCCAAGCATGGAAAATTTAGAGGCCACATTTTTTGGCTAGATGCCAAAAAGCATAGAGTCTTGTAAAAAAAAAAAAAAAAAAGACCACATTTAAAATTGTCTATAATAAAAATTAATTTAAGTGAATAAAATAAAACTATAATTCCAAATAATTTACATATTAACCAAAATTAGACCACTTCATTGAAAGCACTGGAAATTCATCTGAAATGATACACAGAAGAAAAAGTAAAGCTTTGAATAGGAATTTAAGTAATAAAAAAAGAAAGACTAAAAGAATGGGTTAATATTAAACATAAGAAATTTTAAAAGTGAGAAGAAAAATTAATAGGCAAATTTAAGTAGAAAGTTTTGTGAACAAAAATAATTCTACAAAGAAAAAATTAACAAAATTAAAAGCTGATCAAATCAAGGTGATAATTATTATTTTGAAAAAACAAATACTTCCAACTATATAAACAACCAAAGAAAAATAAAAATTCTAATAAGATAAATATCATAAACATTTATATATAAGATGAATATACAAATAATAAAGAGAAGGATATTTTATGATACTATAAATTTACAAAATAAATTGTTAGGTAAGAAAAAATTAATTTTTAAAGAAAAGTTATGAAAAGTTTTAAGGTCTAGCCCTATAATATTTACCAATTAAGGTGAATTTATAGGTAAATTTTATCAAATCTTTTGGGAATAAATTTGTTATAAAATTATTTCAGAATATAGACAATATGGATATCTTGCTAAGCTTGCATAATTTCATATTATGGCACTGAAAAATTAAACTATGGAAGAGTAATACTTCAAATATAAATAAAGAAAACTATGATGTAAATATGGAGAAGGCAATGGCACCCCACTCCAGTACTCTTGCCTGGAAAATCCCATGGGCTGAGGAGCCTGGTAGGCTGCAGTCCATGGGATCGCTAAGAGCTGGACACGACTTAGCGACTTCACTTTGACTTTTCACTTTCATGCATTGTAGAAGGCAATGGCACCCCACTCCAGTGTTCTTGCCTGGAGAATCCCAGGAACGGGGGAGCCTGGTGGGCTGCTGTCTCTGGGGTCGCACAGAGTCGGACATGACTGAAGCGACTTAGCAGCAGCAGCAGCATGATGTAAATAAGCAGATAGCTTTGAGGGAATTACTAATACATTGTACCATGCAGAAGTAGAGTTTATTTCAGGAATGCTAGATAATAAACCCTCGGAGACCACTTCGTATACGCCAGTGTTTTGAGGTATGATTGTGCCAATTGCTAAACAAATTAATACCATTCTACATTTATTATCATTTTTAAATAATTAAATCACTGGAAATAGAATAAAACATTGTTAAAAAGTTGAAAAATAATATGTTTGACAACAACAAATGCCTTCACAAGTGTATTGATACATTCCACTAAATTTTAGATTAAACAGAAATGCTGGCTGTCACCACTATCCCACTCTAATTTGGAACTGTTTTAATTATTTAGCTAGTGAAGATACAATATTATAGCCTTGTGTTTGGCCATATGATCTCAGAAGTCAGAGGTAGACTTTGGTTCTGATTCTGGAACAGACATTTATAAATATTACCTAAAAGACCGTGGGCAATTCCTTACTCCTTGTAATCTTTAATTTTTCACCTGTGGAAAGGACATTAATCTCTCCTTGGGAATACTATGAGGATTCAATCCAAAAACCCTTGTACAATGGTTAGCAGAATGTCTGATACTTTATCGGTTATTAATTAATGAAATGACTATTAGCTATATTAGGTATTATTATTATTGTCTTTGTCAGCAAAATAGATATATACAGATATATATACTTTTGTCATATACAATTGATCTGGAAGCTGTGGGTTATCACTAATTTTCTTGACATCATGTCTCCCCCACAACCACGTTTGACTGACTTTGTGTTGTGTTGCATGAAAGGAGAGAAGGTCAGCAAAGAAAACATGAAAGACCATGTAGGAAGTTACATTGTGTTTCCAATAAGATGTGCCCAAATTTTAACCCCAGTCACCTGTGAATAATACCTTATTTGGAGATAGGGTCTTTGCAGGTATAATTGGGTTTTCTCTGGTGGCTCAGATAGTAAAGAATCTGCCTGCCATGCAGAAGACCTGGGTTTGATACCTGGGTCGAGAAGATCCCCTGCAGGAGGGAGTGGCTACACACAGCAGGTATAATTAAGCGGAAGATGTCGAGATGTGATCATACTGAATTAGAGCCCACACTAAACAGAATGACAAGAGTCCTTACAAATTAGACAAAAAGAAGACACAGAGATATAGAAGGAAAATCACGTGAAGGCCACACAAAGTTTGGAGTGATATAGCTACAAGCCAAGGAATGCCACGAGTTGTCCACAGCCACCAGGAGCTGGGAGAGAAGCATGAAAATTCTTCTCCAGAACTTCTGGAAGGAACGAACATAGCTAACATTTTGAATTCAGGCTTCCGTCCATCAGAATTGTGAGAAATTTGTTTAAGTTTGTAGTGATTTATTAACAGCAACAGAGGAAAAATAAAACAGATGGGTAACATTTAGATTTTGCAAGGAAGTAGGGAGTGCACTATCTTTCATGTTTAAATGTACAAAATTGGATATCAGCAGATAATTAAGAAAGATCTCACCATAAAAATCTGTATAAATCTGTATAACCATGACTCCACTGGCCCCTGTGTTCCTAAAGATATGCACATGGGTAAATATCATAGCAATGTATGGAATAGAAACTCAGAAAGAAAATAAAAATTTCTCAGTAAGAAAATGGCCTAATAAATTATGATGAGGTTATTAAGTTTTTATATGTAATTATAATACAATGCATTATATATATATATAATTTTTGAACTATAGAAACATAAATATCTTGGCTGGAAAAAAATCCATAATTTATTATGTTAATAGCAAGCTAGAGAGCAATATATATGAAATGACTTCAGTTTGTAAGACACATACATATACATTCATATATATGATTTTACATATGTACATCTTTATTTATCAAACATACATACACACAGGGTACATATATAAGTGTGTGTTTATAGGCGTGTACTTAGCAGAAGCAAAGAAGTTTGAATGTTTGAGGACAAAATTTTTATGGACAAGAATCTTTGGGAGATTTATCTTTTACTTTATACACAAAAATCTCTGGGATATTTATCTTTTACTTTATGCACAAAATAAATATAACCAACAATCAGCATCCTGGTCTTCTGGCTTACAATTGAGCTAGGAGGCATCCAAGATTCCCCGAAAAAAAACTGTAAGGAGAGTGTGAGCTGAGAGTATTTGTTTCAACATTTCCATTTCTATCAGGTCACCATGAATTAGCTGTGTTCCTCTATTAAAGGCCACTGTGTTAGGCAGGCAGCCCGCCTCATACAGATCTCTTCTGGGTTCAGAAACTTTATTTCTTACCACTTTGGGCCTAAAATAGAAATGGCTGTCTGTGACTACCTCAGAGACATTTCACCATCATTAACCACATTTCTTAAGTATAGTCCACATCTTTGTCAACAGTTCACGATCATCTCTCCCTTACCCTGCTGTAATGTGTCTCTGTTTCCTTCCTGTTGATTATCCCTGTCCAGTATTCATGACTTGTTATTCCTAACTTGGTACTCAACTGGCTTATGTGAGGCTAACACATTGCTGCAACCCCAATTTGGCCAATATGATAACTTCATTTCTCAAGCTTCATCTCATTGATCAGTTTGGGGTGAGCACATATTTATCAAACTGAGTGAGTCAGAGGCAAGCATAGGAATTCATCTGAAGTTAAAGGAAAAGAAGCAACCTCTTCCCACTGATCTGTCCCCTGTTAAACTGAAAGCCTATTGCTTCTGGTGGCCGTTTTTGTCACCACATGGGATAAGCCTGAGAGAATGATGGCAAAGCAGGTGAAAGCACAATTGGGAAGTGAATACCAACACATTCCTGATGGTATAATTTGACCACATATATTCAGCCATATCTGTATCTGGACAATCCATGAACTTGTAAGTTATGTGAAACTAATAAACCTTTTTTCTTTTTTCTAATTCCAGTTGAAATAAGGGTTCTCATAGGATGCAAAGATCTTGTAACCTTTTTGCCTTGGCCCAGGGGAGTGACTTATGCACTGCAGGTGGATTCTTTGCCGTCTGAGCCATTAGGGAAGCTCTTGTGCTGGTTAGTTATTGTCATTGTGACTTTGTGTGACAAACTTGGCTCTCACACTGAAGTGGTATTGATATCTTGCCCAAACAAATTCATGCATTACTCAGCTTCTCTTTCTTTCTCTATCTCTCTAATCTACCTGTTTTAAAAATGTAAACTAGAAATATGGGTAAACTGTATTGGAAGAAAGGAAGAAAGAAAAGACCATTAGTTTCTAGCTAACTCAGACCTTGGCACTTTGGTGCCACTTCACAAAGTTCCAAGAACTAACCTTGCAGAGGAGCTAGGGATTTGCACAGTTCTACTCCAAATTCCATGAGGTTTGGACTTTCTTTAAGAAAAATAAAAATAAAAGGTGTTTCTACTCCCTTGTCTCTCCATGTATTTTAATACAATCCTGTTCAATTGAACTGGTTTGTGTGGATATCTGATCCCTTAACAACAACAACAAAAATCTTAGCCAAAGGATTTATTGATATGGACCCATGTTCATTTGGGAGAAGGCAATGGCACCCCACTCCAGTACTATTGCCTGGAAAATCCCATGGATGGAGGAGCCTGGTAGGCTGCAGTCCATGGGGTCGCTAAGAGTCAGACACGACTGAGTGACTTCACTTTCACTTTCCACTTTCATGCATTGGAGAAGGAAATGGCAACCCACTCCAGTGTTCTTGCCTGGAGAATCCCATGGACGGAGAAGCCTGGTAGGCTGCAGTCCATGGGGTCGCACAGAGTCGGACATGACTGAAGCGACTTAGCAGCAGCAGCAGCAGCAGCATGTTCATTTTATGTTTGCTGAGAAAAGCTCCTTTAAAATCATATGGTTTGGTTTCAAACCTCTCTCTCTTTCATTACCTCTGTCTTTATCCAAGCTTTACCAGTATTGATATTGATGCTTATGTGACCTCTGTCTTTATCCAAGCTTTACCGCTATTGATATTGATGCTTATATATCTACACCCACACCACTTATATCCATGCCTATGCTTGCACTTATACTTACTTCACATTGATATCTACTTTTATATCATTAAGAGGTTGTTACCTCTGAGTTTTAGTTCTGCGTCAGCAAGGATTACAAACCCTATTAGGAAACCAAAACAACAATCTTTCAAATTGGCTCAAATATTTTCCATGTTTTCCTCAAATACCATAAAGATAAGTCATATCACCTAAATGTGCATTTTAAATGGTCACTTTCTCATACTACACACACCCCTACCCCAGCTTTCCCTTGCTTCTATCTTCCAGAATCTCCTCTCAGACGTTTCCCCTACTCCAAGCCAAGGCTTCTTCTTGTAACCCTCTCACTTGTCCTGACTTGGTGCATCTAATGTCCAAAGGGCTGGTCTAGAAATAGAGGGACACTCCATGGAGGGCTTAACAAAAAGAGTGGAAAGAGAAATGAATGGACCCAGACAGGATTCTCTTTAACAGGTACAGAAAATGTAAAGTGTGGGAATCCCTTGGTTAATTTCTGCTTTGTTACATAAATTATAAATTTACAGAAAACTTTAAGAATATTCACTATAATTCAACAGTGGCTATTTTTGAATGGGGAATTCTTTTTATCTCCAACTAGATATTTCTGCATCTTTTGCAGCAGTCATACATTGTTTTTAAAAATCAGAAAAAAATATAGTCACTGAAGAAGTTACTATTTGAGAGGCACACATATTTCAGCTAAGTGATTCTGAAATCTTGAACATCTTTTGGAGAAGTACTATGATAAATGAGGCAATCTTCCCCCAGATTACTTCCCTACTGCATACCTATCACCTACTGCTATTTCCCTTGCCATCACGCTCCTAACCTAACTTGGATCTGCTGTGTTTTCAAAATGGCATTGCATGAGGCATAGCCTGTTCCCAGAAGATAAATCATTCCCTTCTCCATAATGGATTAAAGTGAGATCCACATGTGCTCTGGGTTTTCCTCTGTAATGGTGCTTATGCTTTGATGGGATGCCCTGAGTAGGACTGTGGAGCCCCTAGCTGGGTAGTTCACCGCTCCAGCTTCAGTTGCCTCGTGCCCTCAGGTACTCTGTGGGGACTTTACTTTTACTATGCCTTCATAAGTTGGTTGAAGTACTCTTTTGTGCCTTCTTCTTGGCAGAGAGCCTAACAAGTGAAGGTTAAGCTTGACTGCTTCAGTAGAAAGGGAG
Source organism: Bubalus bubalis (assembly GCF_019923935.1). NCBI lineage: Eukaryota > Metazoa > Chordata > Mammalia > Artiodactyla > Bovidae > Bubalus > Bubalus bubalis. The sequence continues at coordinate 78,043,057 of NC_059163.1, forward strand.
AAAAATATTTCCTCAGAGCTTGTGAAGGTCAGCACAATGAAGTCCCCATTCGTCACTCTCAAGTAACTGGAAAATGTAAATAGGTGGTGAGGTTCTGACTCACCCATTCACTGATTCATTACATACTTAGGAAGCACTTCTTCTGTGTGGATGCTGGGGACAGGATGAACAAGTCACACTCATACTCAGGAGGGACTCCTAGAATAATAGGAAGTTCAGTTCAGTCGCTCAGTCGTGTCCGACTCTGCGACCCTATAAACCGCAGCATGCCAGGCCTCCCTGTCCATCACCAACTCCCAGAGTCCACCCAAACCCATGTCCATTGAGTCGGTGATGCCATCCAACTATCTCATCCTCTGTCGTCCCCTTCTCCTCCTGCCCTCAAACTTTCCCAGCATCAGGGTCTTTTCAAATGAGTCAGCCCTCCATATCAGGTGGCCAAAGTATTGGAGTTTCAGCTTCAACATCAGTCCCTCCAATGAAAGATAGACACAAAAGGATGAAGTCTGGAAGTTAATGCTGGTAATGAAAATGAAACAAGAAATATTTATTGAATTCTGTGTGCCAAGGATGTATTCCAAGTGTTCTGTATCTTTTATGTCGTCTTTATATAATCCCAGAAAGAAGATACTATTATTATTACTGTTATTATTATTTTCTCCCTTTTATAATTAAAGGAATTGAAGTCCAAAGAGTTATTCAAGGTCACCTGGTAGGGCTTCCCTGGTGGCTCAGTGGTGGAGAGTCTGCCTGCCAATTCAGGAGACATGGGTTTAATCTCTGGTTTGGGAGGATCCCACATGCCCTGGAGCAACTAGGTCCTTGGGCCATAACTACTGAGCCTATGTTCTGGAGCCTAGGAGCTGCAACCACTGAGTCCAGGAGCCTCAACTCAGTTCAGCTCAGTTCAGTTCAGTCGCTCAGTCAAGTCCGACTCTTTGCGACCCCAAGAATCACAGCACGCCAGGCCTCCCTGTCCATCACCAACTCCCGGAGTTCACTCAGACTCACGTCCATCCTGTCAGTAATGCCATCCGGCCATCTCATCCTCTGTCGTCCCCTTCTCCTCCTGCCCCCAATCCCTCCCAACATCAGAGTGTTTTCCAATGAGTCAACTCTTCCCATGAGGTGGCCAAAGTACTGGAGTTTCAGCTTTAGCATCATTCCTTCCAAAGAAATCCCAAGACTGATCTCCTTCAGAATAGACTGGTTGGATCTCCTTGCAGTCCAAGGGACTCTCAAGAGTCTTCTCCAACACCACAGTTCAAAAGCATCAATTCTTCGGCGCTCAGCTTTCTTCACAGTCCAACTCTCACATCCATACATGACCACAGGAAAAACCATAGCCTTGACTAGATGGACCTTTGTTGGCAAAGTAATGTCTCTGCTTTTGAATATGCTATCTAGGTTGGTCATAACTCTCCTTCCAAGGAGTAAGCATCTTTTAATTTCATGGCTGCAGTCACCATCTGCAGTGATTTTGGAGCCCAGAAAAATAAAGTCTTACACTGTTTCCACTGTTTCCCCATCGATTTCCCATGAAGTGATGGGACCAGATGCCATGATCTTTGTTTTCTGAATGTTGAGCTTTAAGCCAACTTTCTCACTCTCCACTTTCACTTTCATGAAGAGGCTTTTTAGTTCCTCTTCACTTTCTGCCATAAGGGTGGTGTCATCTGCATATCTGAGGTTATTGATATTTCTCCCGGCAATCTTGATTCCAGCTTGTGCTTCTTCCAACCCAGCATTTCTCATGATGTACTCTGCATAGAAGTTAAATAAGCAGGGTGACAATATACAGCCTTGATGTACTCCTTTTCCTATTTGGAACCAGTCTGTTGTTCCATGTCCAGTTCTAACTGTTGCTTCCTGACCTGCATACAGATTTCTCAAGAGGCAGGTCAGGTGGTCTCAACTACTGAATCCCAAATGCCCTAGATCCCATGCCCTGCAACAAGAGAAGCCACTACGATGAGAAGCCCATGCACCACAGCTAGAGAAAAGCCTGAGCAGCAGTGAAGACCCAGCACAGCCATAAATAAATAAATAAATAAAATTATTTAAAAGAAAAGCATCATAGAGCCAAAATTCAGACTAAGAAAGTCTGACTCTAGTAGGTATAAGAGATAATGAAGTAATGAATCCAGCAGCCTAGAAGGGTGATGACAACCAATTCCCTTCATGTCAATTTTGTCTTAGTTGGATTTTGATTTCCATGTCCTGCATAGTAAACCTACCTCTGTTCACAGGAAAGGGCTGACAAACTTGCAATAAAATAGGCACTTGCATGCGTTTTCAGTGTACTTCTGGTAATTAATCTCAGTTAAATAAACTAACATGCTGAAAACCTTTTTATGCCTAAAAATGTTTCATGTTCATTTCAATGACACTTATACAAGTAAAATGTAGAATCATTTATACAACATCAGTTGAGTATCTTTTTAATGCATATGTAATTAACAGAAGAACCTACAAGCACTGAAAATAAAGCTTAAAAAGATTTTTTTTTTTAATTCTGGAAAGCTTTAGATAAAAATATAGGGCACAGGACACATCAATTTGGTGTGATCTGAGCTATCTTATCCTCATATATAGCAGAGTAAAAGAAAATAAAAAATAATAAGCACTATTAATATTTTCTTTTATCTGCTTTATCTTTTTATATAAAATAAGGATGTATTATACTCTCAGGGGAAATTTTTTACAATGATCTTTCTGAGTGATTACAGGAAATCCATATATAAAAAAAGCTTACTTTATCACAAGCAGTATCTTGCAATTCTCAAAGGAAAAATTAAATTGTAGCTTACTTTAATGTATAAATTCACACTAATAAAATTTTTTTTCTAGACTGAAATGTCATCTGATTTTGGAACCAAATAAACTATGATGAAGTGTCATAATTTCTAGAAGCTAATGGCAACAAATCAAATGTGCTAAGAGATTTTCTAGCAATCCAGGAACTTCTTTAGGTGCTTGATATTTTCCTGTGGCCTCATGTCCATCTATCTGCACACCTCTACTTTTGAACCTCTGGAGAGCTCTTAAAGCTGTGTTACTTTTCACTTTATCAGATCTTGCCATTAAAATATTGTTTGGTTGTTCCTTGGAAATATAAGAATGGACAACTGGAATAACAGCACAATGGTTACATTCATAGCCAATAATTTCTTGAGCCCTCAACTTCAGCTTTTTTGTTTGTTTGTTTTATGTTATTTAAAGCTCTCCCATGTGAAATCTTAGTTAAATCCCACCAAGCTGCCTGATTTCAAATTCATACCGGCTGAATTGTTTACTGACTGTGTGGCCCAAGATGGTTCCTGCAACCTGTTCAAATTACATTTTCTTACTTCTAAAGGAATCTAGAAAGATATTCTACAAAGGATCCTTATGCAGTCCAAACAAGATAAGGTACTAAAAGCTCTTGATGTAATAACTCGATGCTAAATATTTTTCACTAGATTGTATAAGATAATCAGGAGCTAACTATAATACTTTTGCTAATTTTGCTATATTCTTTCATTTTCAAAGTGGGAACTGCTTAGGATATGAGCTGCTCTTTTGGAATTTCTTTCCTTCCGATCCTTTTATGTGTCTGTCTTTCTTTTTTTTGTTTGCTTGTTTTGTTGTTGTTGTTTGTCTCTCTTTCGCCATCCTCTACTTTCATCTTCTTGTACACATACAAACACTCATTTTTAGCCTTGCCTACTCTCTTTAACTCAAACATACTTTACCTTACCCCATGCTCTGCTCTCCTCTCTCTTCACACACATATACTCACATTCGGTAGATAGAAATACAAGGATCGAAATGACAGTCACAGCTTTGTCTTCTTAGTCTTAATCTGTTCTTTGGCTAATAGAAAAAAAAAATGTTTGCGTCCCAAGCCCATTACATTGTACATAAAGAAGCCTGTAGAAGTTTCAAGTTATAAAGAAATTTAGATCATCTGTCTTCTAATTTCCATCAGTTAGGATAATCTACTTATTGGAACAAGAGTAGCAGCAAATTATCAGATAATTTAGGACAAATCTAATTAGACCTTTTACATATACAGATTGCCAAGAGAGAAGCAAACATAAAGAAAATAAATGGATAAAAATCATTTAACCCTTTTGACATTCAAACCAGGAAAAAACTGAAGAAACAAACTTTATTCTCATCACACAGTAGATCCCAAAATGCATAATCAGGTTTGGAAAATCCAATTGTATAGTGAGATTAATTTTTAAGCAACCTGGTTCTTTTTAGTTGCATTCTAGTCATTAATGTTCCTTCCAGAAGAACAAATGGTTCAAATTTTATATATTTATTCAACTCCTCAAAGAAAATAAAAATGTAATGCTCCATTAAGGCAGAAATTTCTTTTCTTTGCTTGTCTGCTATGTATTCCAAGCACTTAAAACAATGCTCAGCACATTGTAGGTGTTGCCATCTTGAAGTTCTCTGCTATTGCCATCTTGAAGTTCTTAATAATGCTGTCTCTAAAAATGTGTTTTGTAAGTGAAGTCTTATTGTAGCTGCCAATGCAGTACATGCATGAGCAGAAGATATAAATGAATACAAATGCTCACCATTATTTGCCAGTCCATTTGAATGTCTTGTTCACTGTGCCTCATATAAGAAGGTGCATGTGTTTCCCAAGGCTATAATAACAAGTTAACACACATTTGGTGGCTTAAAACCACAGGCATTTATCATCTCGCAGCTCCTAAGGCTAAAAGTATCAGTATATACAAACTTGAAGTGTAGGTAGGGCCATGCTCTCTCTGAAGGCTCTAAAGGAGAATGCTTTCTTGTCTCTTTTAACTTCTGGTGGGTCCGAGTATTGCTGACTTGTGGCTACACAAATCCAACCAATGCCTCGTTCTTCAGATGGCCTTCTTTCTTCTCTTTATCTGTGTGTCTCTCTTTTGTGGAGCACTTATAAGGACACATATTATTGGTTTGGGGGCCCTTCCAGATAGCTTTGGGAGATGGTGAAGACAGGGAAACCTGGCATGCTGCAATCCATGGGGTCACAGAGTCAGACATAACTTAGTGACTGAACAACAACTAGATAATTCAGGATGATCTCATCTCAAGCTTCTCCACTGCATCTACAAAGATCCTTATTCCAAATAAAGTCTCATTGACGTGTTTCCAGGGATTAAGACATAGACATATTTTAGAGGGGGAGGGGATGATGGGCATCATTCAATTCGCTCTAAAGGAGATCCATGTGACCGAGGCCTGGAGACATAAACTTCACAAGCATCATCACAACCCTGCCTCAGTTGAATTCTATTTTAATAAGGAAGTACGTGATGAGAAAAAAGTAAATAACTCAAGCCAACCTTCTAGAATTAGCTGAGAAAATATTTAATTTGGGGTCATTCATGCATTTTCCCCATGCCAATCTGCCTTTGAATTTTACTTACAATTCCCATAGGCATAAATATAATTTGTAAAACTCATGTGTTTCCTCAAAGCTTTCAGTAAGAAAGAGCCAGAAATCAAATGAAAAATGACTTGCTACAGCTAATTCATTTAATATACTATTAATGTCTTAACCATACATGTGTAAATATATATAGATATATAAAAATTGTGCAATTTATAAATATATGTAAACAAAATGTATGTTTACAAATATATAAAACATTTATGTATGTAATTATGTATTTTTATCATATACAAATATTTGTTTATAAATATATGCATATATATGAATAAGGATATATGTATACACAAATACACACATATATGGGAATATTCTATAGTTTCCTAAAATTTATAAATAAAAATAACCTCAGTGAGATATCTATTCTAAGTGGGGTAGTTTAGGCAATAGTTAAGAGTTACGACTTGAACAAGTTCACTCAGTTGGCACATGGACAGAAGTGGTACCCAGGCTGCTGGCTTCCAGTTTTTATTCTCTGTATTTTGAGCCACCCCAGTTCTGAGTATCTTCATTTTTTCCCCTTCCTAAGCCTGCTTTATTTCTATCAAAGTCATCTCAATGATTTTAATTACCTGATGGATTTAAAGGATAAATGTATTATGTGCATCTCCTTTAGGAAAATATTTGATGACTCTAAAACCCAATTCTTTGAGAATTTGCTATCACCAAGTCTTAGTACTTTATAGCTTCTGAATGTTAATTTTTTTCAGATATGGATTACAAATGAGAAAGGGTATCACAGTAGCAAATTGACAAAAGCTCTTTTTGAGATGATCATGAATAATGGATATTAAATTCATTTTGCATATTTTGAGAAACTGCACATCATATCAAGTAAATTGTTTATAAAGCAAGGTGTTTTGACAAAATCAGTTAATTTTCATTTGTTACAGCTTGTAAGTGGTATTTAAATTTACCATATGCATATCTTTAGGCTTCTTCCTATATTATAAAAACCAAAATTATCTAATAATAATATGCTCTCTCCTTATAGCATCAAGGCTTTGATGCCTTTAGCCTCAACCTTTTTTTTTCCTTATTCTTAATTCCATTAAACTAATAATGTATCATTTTATATGCCTTCTGAAATTATTACATTTTTCTTATTGGATTTGTGATTTGAATAGTTTCAAGGAAGTGACCTTTATATTAACTATTCTTTGGACTAGAGTCAGTTCTTGAATAATTAGCTGGGTAAAGGTACATATTCACCAGCCAAACATGGGAAGCCAGATTAAGTGACTGGATTCTAGCTTCAAGAGTTTTAATGTCTTCTAGGGGAGAAGGGTTGGGGATGCTTCCAAACTCATTGAATGCGACTAGCTTTACCCTGATTCCAAAACCAGACCAGAAAACTACAATAAGCAAAAATTACAGATTGATATCCCTAATGAACATAAATGCAATAATTCTCAAAAAATAATAGCAAACTGAATTCAAAAATACATTAAACAGATCATAAACCATGACAATGTGGCATTTATTCCAGGGATACGGAGATGGTTCAACATCTGCAAATTAATGAGACACACCCCATTAACTAAATTAAGGATAAAAATCATATGATAATCTCAAAAGATGCAAAAAGTCATTTGATAAGACTCAACATCCATTCATGATTAAAAAGTCTCAACAGAATGGGCATAGAGGAGATATATCTCAATATAATAAAGGTTATAAATAACAAACTTACAACTAACATCATATGAAATAGTGAAAAGCTGAAAGCCTTTTGTCTAAGATCAGGAACTATACTATTTACGTTTATTTTTCACTACTAAACTTTCATCTGTTGCCCTCCAGAATCACCATCTCTATTACCAGCCAGAAACTACTTTAATGTCCAACTATGATCTTTTTTCGTGTTGATACTCCTCAAATTCAGCAACTTTTGATGCAGATATAAATTGTCTCCCATCCTTCCCATATTTTGAAACACTAAATTCTTTGTTTTGGAGATCTTTATTCTTTTCCATTTGTTTGTTCATTGTATTTGTTTCCTCAAAACCACACAAGCTGGCTTGCACTTCACAGCTACCTCACACAGCTACATGGCCTAGAAGGGGTTTCTACTCATAGCCCTTTGTACTTCCCTTATCTTAATGCTCATGACACTGCATTTTAATTGTCTATGTACTTATTTATAAGCTTTGGGGTTTCAGAGTCTATGTTTGTCATATTTTGCATTATATCATGTCAATGAATGTTTGTAGAAATACTTGTTGGATTAATAATGAATTAATCTACTTTATATAATTCACGTTAATGATAACTTTTACAAAGTTCAGTCCTGCAACTAGAAAATCCCACTAAATATCTCCACACAGTACCTTTACTAGCACTCCAAACTTAAAATACACACAATATATTTACTTGGATAAATTTTTTTCCATTAACCCCTGCCTAGCTCCTTTATGCACCAGTGTTAGCGTGAGATTATCTCAAAGTATAACATAGTTTTGCTCTCTCTTTTCTTATCCCCTGGTGGCTCAGATGGTAAAAGCATTTGTCTATAATGCGGGAGACCTGGTTTGAATCCCTGGGTCAGGAAGATCTCATGGAGAAGGAAATGGCAACCCACTCCAGGGATGGAGGAGCCTGGTAGGCTACAGTCAATGGGGTTTCAAAGAGTCAGACATGACTGAGCATTGATTTTTTTTTTTTTTTTTTTATCCCATCACCATTTAACCTTAATAAAGATCTTTTACACTCATCTAAGGTATTTTAATAAAAAGCTTCTGCACATCAAAGGAAACTATTAGCAAGGTGAAAAGACAGCCTTCAGAATGGGAGAAGATAATAGCAAATGAAGCAACTGACAAACAACTAATCTCGAGAATATACAAGCAACTCCTACAGCTCAACTCCAGAAAAATAAATGACCCAGTCAAAAAATGGGCAAAGAACTAAATAGACATTTCTCCAAAGAAGACATACAGATGGCTAACAAACACATGAAAAGATGATCAACATCACTCATTATCAGAGAAATGCAAATCAAAACCACTATGAGGTACCATTTCACACCAGTCAGAATGGCTGCGATCCAAAAGTCTACAAGTAATAAATGCTGGAGAGGGTGTGGAGAAAAGGGAACCCTCTTACACTGTTGGTGGGAATGCAAACTAGTTCAGCCACTATGGAGAACAGTGTGGAGATTCCTTAAAAAACTGGAAATAGAACTGCCTTATGATCCAGCAATCCCACTGCTAGGCATACACACTGAGGAAACCAGAAGGGAAAGAGACACATGTACCCCAATGTTCATCGCAGCACTGTTCATAATAGCCAGGACATGGAAGCAACCTAGATGTCCATCAGCAGATGAATGGATAAGAAAGCTATGGTACATATACACAATGGAGTATTACTCAGCCATTAAAAAGAATACATTTGAATCAGTTCTAATGAGGTGGATGAAACTGGAGCCTATTATACAGAGTGAAGTAAGCCAGAAAGAAAAACACCAATACAGTATACTAATGCATATATATGGAATTTAGAAAGATGGTTACAATAACCCTGTGTACGAGACAGCAAAAGAGACCCTGATGTATAGAACAGTCTTATGGACTCTGTTGGAGAGGGAGAGGGTGGGAAGATTTGGGAGAATGGCATTGAAACATGTAAAATATCATGTATGAAACGAGTTGCCAGTCCAGGTTCGATGCACGATACTGGATGCATGGGGCTGGTGCACTGGGACGACCCAGAGGGATGGAATGGGGAGAGAGGAGGGAGGAGGGCTCAGGATGGGGAACACATGTATACCTGTGGCGGATTCATTTTGATATTTGGCAAAACTAATACAATTATGTAAAGTTTAAAAATAAAATAAAATTAAAAAAAAATCTATTAATAAATTGCATTGCCCATTCTTCCTCTGAATGTCTCCCATTGTGTGTCATTTCCAAGAGAAGAGGCTATATGTTATAAATTATATCTCCTTTAAAGTTACATACTTAATTAAAAACTGTAGTATACCCCCATGATAAAAACTACTGGTTATATAATTCAAAGTCTTATTTGGGCATTAGCATACTGCAAACTATAATGTGAGGTTTAAGAAGATAAAGTAAAAAGTTTCATGATTACATTAGGAAAGAACTAAACTAACTGTGCAAGACAGCAAAATGTGACTGCAAAACTCCTCCCATCTTGTATTCATACCCCTTTACAATTGCTTCTGCCACTGGTGATGGTTAATTTGTGTCAGCTTGACTATTTACAGGATGCCCAGATTAAACATAAATTCTGGGTGTGTCTATGAGGATATTTTCAGATGAGATTAACTCTTGAATCAGTAGACTGAGTAAAGCATATTCAGTTCAGTTCAGTTTAGTCTCTCAGTTGTGTCCGACTCTTTGCGACCCCATGAATCACAGTACGCCAGGCCTCCCTGTCCATCACCAACTCCCGGAGTTCACTCAGACTCACGTCCATCGAGTCAGTGATGCCATCCAGCCATCTCATCCTCTGTCGTCCCCTTCTCCTCCTGCGCCCAATCCCTCCCAGCATCAGAGTCTTTTCCAATGAGTCAACTCCTCACATGAAGTGGCCAAAGTACTGGAGTTTCAGCTTTAGCATCAGTCCTTCCAAAGAAATCCCAGGGCTGATCTCCTTCAGAATGGACTGGTTGGCTCTCCTTGCAGTCCAAGGGACTCTCAAGAGTCTTCTCCAACACCACAGTTCAAAAGCATCAATTCTTTGGCGCTCAGCTTTCTTCACAGTCCAACACTCACATCCATACATGACCACTGGAAAAACCATAGCCTTGACTAAACAGACTTTTGTTGCCTTCCCCCAAATAGTTGGTCATCATCCAAATTATTGAATAGAATAAAAGATTCTTTTTTTATTCTTTTATTTAGAAAATAGGAATTAACCCTACTCCTTTTTCTTCTGTCTGCTGGTTTGAGCTGGGACATCTCATCTCATCTCCTGCTCTAGGATGGAGACTTACAGTATTAGCTCACCTGGTTTTCAGGCCTTCAGATACAGACTGTATTATATCACTGGGTTTCCTGGGTCTCGTGTATGCAGACAACAAACTGTGGAACCTCTTAACTTTCATATTTTTGTGAGCCAATTTTTCTTTATAAAACTTATATATATAAAATGTTGACCCTTGAACAATGTGAGGGGTTAGGGGAACCAACCTTCTGTGCAGTCAACAGGTATTAGGTATTACTTAGAGTGGACTCATCCTGTATATCTGCTCCTCCATATCTGTGGTTCTTCTGTATCCACAGTCTACAAACTCAGATTCAACCAATTTTTCATGGTGTAGAACTGAGTATATAAGTGGACCCATGCAGTTGAAAGGAATTTCCCTGTAGCTCATACGATAAAGACACTGCTTGAAATGCAGGAGACCCGGGTTTGATCCCTGAGTTGGGAAGATCCTCTGGAGAAAGGAAAGGCAGCCCACTCCAGTATTCTTGCCTGGAGAATCCCATGGACAGAGGAGCTTGGTGGGCTACAGTCCGTGGGGTCTTAAAGAGTCAGACATGACAGAGCAACTAAGCACACATGTGCAGTTGAAACCCAAGTTTAGGGTCAATATATATATATATATATATATATATATATATATATATATTTATAAAAGAACTAATAGGTGGTATGTATGTATATATCTGTTTAGTTCTGTTTTTCTGGAGAACCCTAACTAATAAACCACTTCTCTGTTAAAGAGGTGTAGTCTATTTTTCCATCCCCTTTAATGGGGCTGGCTTTTACACCCTGCTTATTTAAATTATATGCAGAGTACAAGATGAGAAATGCTGGGCTGGATGAAGCAAAAGCTGGAATCAAGATTGCCAGAAGAAATATCAGTAAACTCAGATATGCAGATGACACCACCCTTATGGCAGAAAGTGAAGAGGAACTCAAAAGCCTCTTGATGAAAGTGGAAGAGGAGAGTGGAAAAGTTGGCTTAAAGCTCAACATTCAGAAAACTAAGATCATGGCATCTGGTCCCATCACTTCATGGCAAATAGATGGGGAAATAGTGGACACAGTGTCAGACTTTATTTTTCTGGGCTCCAAAATCACTGCAGATGGTGATTGCAGCCATGAAATTAAAAGACACTTACTCCTTGGAAGGAAAGTTTTGACAACCTAGACAGCATATTAAAAAGCAGAGACATTACTTTATCAACAAAGGTCCATCTAGTCAAGGCTATGGTTTTTCCAGTAGTCATGTATGGATGTGAGAGTTGGACTATGAAGAAAGCTGAGTGCCAAAGAATTGATGCTTTTGAACTGTGGTGTTGGAGAAGATTCTTGAGAGTCCCTTGGACTGTGAGGAGATCCAACGAGTGCATCCTAAAAGAGATCAGTCCTGGGTGTTCATTGGTTGGACCAATGTTAAAGCTGAAACTCCAATACTTTGGCCACCTGATGTGAAGAGCTGACTCATTTGAAAAGACCCTGATGCTGGGAGACTGAGGGCAGGAGGAGAAGGGGACAGCAATGGATGAGATGGTTGGATGGCATCACCAACTCAATGGACATAGGTTTGGGTGGACTCTGGGAGTTGATGATGGACAGGGAGGCCTGGCGTGCTGCTGTTCATGGGGTCGCAATGAGTGGAACATGACTGAGTGAATGAACTAAACCGAACTGAACTGAACTGTGGCTAATTTAGACCAAGATAGTGTGACAGGGACTTCCCTGATGGCTCAGTGGTGAAGACTCCAAGCTCCCAATGCAGGAGTCCTGGGTATGAGCCTGGGAGAGGGAACTATCCCACATGCTGCAACTAAGAATTCACATGACACAACTAAAAATCCCACATGCTGAAACTAAGACCTGGTGCGGCCAAATAAATAAATACTAAAAAAAAAAGAAAAAAAAAAAAAGAAGATAGTGTGACAGAATGATGTAGGGAGATATCAAAACCTTTTAGCTTCCCCTCTCACCTTTTTGGAACACTTTTGTCATCAATTTAAGGGGTCTGATATTTTAAAAATCAAACAAACAGAAAATACAACAAAAATCTACCCAGCCATGCCGTGAGTACAGCTCCCAGATCATTCACCAGCTCATTGCTGATGTGTGAGTGAGCATAGAAGAACTGCTTAGTCAAGCCAGAAAGTCATGAGAAAAAGAAGTATGACTTAAAGTCATTATTTTGGGGGTACTTGTTCATGCAACAATGGGTAACACATACAGAGATATCTTTTTTTTTAATTTTATTTTATTTTTAAACTTTACATAATTGTATTAGTTTTGCCAAATATCAAAATGAATCCACCACAGGTATACATGTGTTCCCCATCCTGAACCCTCCTCCCTCCTCCCTCCCCATACCAGCCCTCTGGGTCGTCTCAGTGCACCAGCCCCAAGCATCCAGTATCGTGCATCGAACCTGGACTGGCAACTCGTTTCATACATGATATTTTACGTGTTTCAATGCCATTCTCCCAAATCTTCCCACCCTCTCCCTCTCCAACAGAGTCCATAAGACTGTTCTATATATCAGTGTCTCTTTTGCTGTCTCATACACAGGGTTATTGTTACCATCTTTCTAAATTCCATATATACTGTTAGTATATATGTATCGTTAGTATACATGTATTGGTGTTTTTCTTTCTGGCTTACTTCACTCTGTATAATAGGCTCCAGTTTCATCCACCTCATTAGAACTGATTCAAATGTATTCTTTTTAATGGCTGAGTAATACTCCATTGTGTATATGTACCATAGCTTTCTTATCCATTCATCTGCTGATGGACATCTAGGTTGCTTCCATGTCCTGGCTATTATGAACAGTGCTGCGATGAACATTGGGGTACACGTGTCTCTTTCCCTTCTGGTTTCCTCAGTGTGTATGCCTAGCAGTGGGATTGCTGGATCATAAGGCAGTTCTATTTCCAGTTTTTTAAGGAATCTCCACACTGTTCTCCATAGTGGCTGAACTAGTTTGCATTCCCACCAACAGTGTAAGAGGGTTCCCTTTTCTCCACACCCTCTCCAGCATTTATTACTTGTAGACTTTTGGATCGCAGCCATTCTGACTGGTGTGAAATGGTACCTCATAGTGGTTTTGATTTGCATTTCTCTGATAATGAGTGATGTTGAGCATCGTTTCATGTGTTTGTTAGCCATCTGTATGTCTTCTTTGGAGAAATGTCTATTTAGTTCCTTGGCCCATTTTTTGAGATATCTTATTTTACTTGAAAAGTGTCATGCATATTAGGCTTCTGAGGCCTAAAGAAATAGTACATTGAAAGAGCCTGCTTAACCGTGTTTACTCCAGTCAAATGTATTTAACTAAAGGCACATTGTTGTTGCTACTTACTTGTTTAGGTTTCTAGTGTTGGAACTCTCTTTGGAAATCCAGATTCTTAAGATCTGTCTACAACCTACTCCTTAGTCTGATTTTCCATTATTAGATTTTTATACATAATCCAGATTTTCAAATTCAATAATCTACGATTAAGGATTTTCAGTTCTTCCTGGGCTTTGATCCTGGCCAAATTCTTCACCCTTGCTTTCTCAGGTTCTACTTATCTTTCAAAACATAATAAAAATGCACTGCTTCTATCAATCTTTTCCTGAATATCCTTTTTGTAAGCTACTAAATTATTACTTTATGGTATATGGCAATCAGTTCGATGGAAAGTCCCCAGTTGATTTGTGCTCACCTACTATGTGCCAGGGACTGTGTTGAGAGCTGGAGTTCCACTGAAGAGTAAGAAAGAGCTTTGTCATCAAGACTTTCAGGTTATTGAATTTTGATTATCTGTCTTTCAGTGGTCTGGATATTCCATGAGGGTGGTTTATTAAATGCATTTTTCAACTTTTAATGCTTTATTATTTTTTTTGAGTAAATTCTCAACAGATATTTGTAGAATGGTAAGTGGATGAATAATACAAACAATGGAGCTTAATATTCATCACTTAATCTATTGCATAATATTAAGTCCTTTAGAATCTACTAATTTTTGTACCAATCTCTAATGCAAACCATAAGAGAAAGAGCTTGAAATAGTCATTAAGCAAGACTTCACTCAATTAACTCAACCAATTTTTCACTTGACTAGTCAGCCTAGAAAAAATACAGTTCATGAACTTTTTATAAAATTCAAGTACCTGCCACTCTTCTTTTTATTTGAAATCATTATGATAAAGAACACTTAAATAAGGTCAGGATAAACATTTAATTACCATAATTAGTGGCTTAAAACAACACAGATATATCATCTTTATTCATGAGCTCTATAGTGGTCTCATCACATTAAAATAAAGATATCAGCAAGACTGTGTTCTTTTTTCAGACCTAAGTAGGGATCAGTTTCCTTGCCTTTTCCAGATCAATGAGGTCACCCTTCCTCTATCTTCAAATCCAGCATTGTGATATTTCTCTGGCCATTCTTCTGTTGCCACCTCTTTGTCTGACCACAGCTGGGAAGGTTCTTCATTTTTAAGAACTCCTATAGCTAGCCTGAATCCACTTATATAATCAGGACAATCTTTCCATCTCAAGGTTCTTAACCTTAATCACATCTGCAAAGTCTCTTTCTTAAAGGCAAAATATTCAAAGATTCTGGAGATATCTATGAGGGACTATTATTCTGCCTTCCACAACTAAGGTGTCAACTGTTTTTAAATTTTATTGTTATATATAAAACACTCAGAAACCTTGTGGGGATTATACTAGCCCTGTTTTATAGATGAAGAAATGGAATCAGGCTATTTAAACTTGCTATCAGTTTCTTACCCTAGGATATATGACTTCCTGGCCTTATTTACCAAATTCATCAACTTGCTAAGCTAGAAGAAGACTTTCAAGCATCATTCATGGGGCATCAGAAGAAAGCAGCAACAAGCACTGTTTACTTAACACTTTTTTACTGACTAGACAAGTCAAGTTTATAATCTCAAACACTGAACTCCTAGTACCTGGAGTATGAGCGTTCTTACCAGAATGCTATATGTCTGTCTATATGCTGTCTATATCCTGAGTGTGTCATTCCAAGAATCATATGCCAAATCCTAACTGTCAATGTGATGTTACTAGGTGATAAGCTTTTGGGAAGTGATTATGTCATGATAGTAGAGCCCTCATGAGTGTGATCAGTGCCTTACAAAGCATCTCCAGGGAACTCCTGCATTCCATCTGCCATATGAAGATACAGCAATAGGATGGCTGACTATGAATGAAGAAGTGGGCGCTCAGAAGACACCGAATCTGTTGGTGACTTGACTTTGAATTTCTCAGTCTCTGGAACTGAGATAAACAAATGTTCATTGTTTAAGCCACACTGTCTATGATATTTTTGTTAGAGCAGCTTGAAGAGAATAAGATAGAAAGTGAAAGTGAAAGTGAAGTCGCTCAGTTGTGTCTGACCCTCAGCGACCCAATGGACTGCAGCTCTCCAGGCTCCTCCGTCCATGGGATTTTCCAGGCAAGGGTACTGGAGTGGGGTGCCATTGACTTCTCTGGAATAAGATAGAGACCTCTACTAAATCCAAAAGGCAGAGACTGTAACTGCAATTTTTTCTTCAGTAGCTTTTCAGTTCGGAGCACCATATACCAGGTAATTCATCCAGCCAAATGCCTATTAGATCTCACTCTGCCAGACAAAGGAGGAACAACAAGCATAAAACATGGCCTGATGGATAAGCCTGAGATTGAGACTAGACTTTGTCATTCTTATAGCAGAAAGCAGAGAGGAATGAAAGAGCCTCTTGATGAAAGTGAAAGAGGAGAGTGAAAAAGCTGGCTTAAAACTCAACATTCAAAAAACTAAGATCATAGCTTCTGTTCCCATCACTTCAGGGCAAATAGATGGGGAAACAATGGAAATAGTGACAGATTTTATTTTCTTGGGCTCCAAAATCGCTGCAGATGGTGACTGCAGCCATGAAATTAAAAGATGCTTGTTCCTTGAAAGAAAAGCTATGACAAACCTAGACAGCAAATTAAAAAGCAGAGACATTGCTTTGCCAACAAAGACCCATCTAGTCAAAGCTATGGTTTTTCCAGTAGTTACATGTGGATGCGAGAGTTGGGCTATAAAGAAAGCTTAGCACCAAAGAATTGATGCTTTTGAACTGTGGTGTTGTAGAAGACTCTTGAGAGTCCCTTGGACTGCCAGGAGATCAAACCAGTCAATCCTAAAGGAAATCAGTCCTGAATATTCATTGGAAGTACTGATGCTGAAGCTGAAGCTCCAATACTGTGGCCATCTGATGAGAAGAAATGACTCATTAGGAAAGACCCTGATATTGTGAAAGATTGGAAGGAGGAGGAGAAGAGGTTACAGAGGATGAGATAGTTGGATGGCATCACCAACTCAATGGACATGAGTTTGAGTAAGCTCGAAGAGTTGGTAATGGACAAGAAAGCCTGGCATGTGGCAGTACATGGGGTCACAAAGAGTAGGACATAACTGAGCAACTGAACTGAGCTGAATATAATGCTATGACTGCTCTGCTGGAGAGATGTGCTGTTAGAGGAACATGTGGACAGGTCTTCCTGATGTGAATGAATCACAATAGAGAGAGAGCTTCAGAGAGAAACAATATTTGAACTGCTTTCAAGGAATTCACTATGAATAGGCTGAAGACACAGAAGGAGTGAATGTTCTATAAGAATTAAAGTGACTGTAGTGGATGTTTCCCAAAGCCTGGATAAGAGGCAAGGCCACGTCTACAGAACTCTAGCTTTCAACGTTGGTGGACAAGTCATTTCACCTCACTGGCTCATATTCCTAGTCTATGGATGTTTCCATTGCTAATAACACGTTTCCTACCATATAAAATGCACTAAAAAAGTGTTAAATTGGATTGAACAATTAAAATCTGAATATCTCTTTTAAGGGTTAAGGAGAGCTTACAGAGGAGGGTGGAGTAAGATGAGCCTGAGCTCACCTCCTCCCACAGGTCCACCCAAATAACAACTATTTACAGAGACATATTTGGTGAGAAAAAAATGGAAGGCCAGAAGAAAAGATTTTAGACACAGAGATATAGAAAAAGATAAAGATATAAATAATAAAAAACAATGAGACAAGTAGCTGGGATGGAGACTTGGTCCAAACCCATACCTCTGGGTTGGCAACCTACACCCCAGAGGATAATTAAAATTGCAGAGGTTATACAACTGAGAGCTCCCAGGTGGCACAGTGGTAAAGAATCCATAGGAGATGCAGAAGACATGAGTTCAATCCCTGGGTCAGGAAGATGTTCTGGAGTAGGAAATGGCAACACACTCCACTATACTTGCCTGGGAAATTCCGTGGACAGAGTAGCTTGGTGGGCTACAATCCATGGAGTTGCAAAGAGTCAGACATACCTGAGTGAAAGAGCACACACAAGTTTACCCAAAAGGAGTGAAGAGTCCAGCCCCTGGCCGGTCCTGCAAAAGGAAGACAAGGCCCCCAGAAAGTTTGCCTTTGAAGCACAGTTGGGCTAACTTTCAGGAAAGTCAGAGGGAGGGTGCAAACAAAAAATCACACATATTCCAAGACCAGGCAGAAGCATTAACTTGCAAAGAGCATGGCTCAAACCCATTTATTGACTGGAGAGCCTCCCAGAGAGGCAGAAGGTAGTTGGCACCCAGCCTGGGGACATAGACACTGGTGGAAGCTATTATGAGGAACTTGTTCTACCTATGGACACAGGCAAGTGCTGGTAAGCACCATCTTGAAATCCTTTCTATAGCTTATTAGGTCTGGGATCTGGCCTTGTCCATCAGCCTGTTGGCACCAGTATTGGGACACTGCAGGTCAAGCAAAAATCCAGGAGGTGACAAAGCCCCACTCACCATGAAGCCATTTGCTTTAAGACACTCCATGCCCAATGCTGCCCTGGGAAGTGCCCTGAATACTTGAGGGGCCGGGACCAGACCCTGCATACAAGTGTGCCAGCAATAGCTTCAGGACCAGCCACAGATCCCAGATCCAGCTCCACCCACCAGCGAGCTGAAACACAAACCTCAGAACTCCCAGTTCCCTGCAGTTGGAGACCCTGGGACACAGCTTTGCACACCAGTGGGCCAGCACTATCCCTAGAACCTGGCTTAATTCATCAGTTGGCAGATACCAGCCTTAGGACCACTGCAGCCTCTCAGCCATCTACCCTGGGACCTGGCCACTCTTACCGGTGGGCCAACACTTGCTCTAGAAACTCTAGGGTCTTGTAGCCAGGTACTTACTTGGAAACACAGCTCTGCTGACATGCAAGCCTGCACTAGCCCCAGAACCTACTGGACTCCAGATCCACCCACCAGCAGGCCAACAGTAGCTCCAAGACACCTTGAATTCTTAAGCCAACCTCACTGAACACAGCTACACTCACCAGTGGGCCAACGCCAGCACTGGGAAACTCGGTGCCCCACAGCCAGCCATGTCAGTAACTGGAGACACCCACCAGCAGGCCAGCATCACAGACTGCAACCACCCTCTCCTGAATTTGCCTCTGCCCACCAGTGAGCCCCTGGACACCCTGGAGTTCCATAGCCCAGCAGCCTCCTGACTGGCTCCACCCAATGGTGGCAGGAAGCCTCTGCACAAGGCAGGGACTGGCAACCAAAGAGACCAGGAGCCACCCATGTCTACCAGATTGACCAGAGCAGTCAGCCTGCTGCTACAGAAGAACCCAAATGATTCAAATAGAGGGCCCTTTATAGCATACATCTCATGTGACCAGAGGAGAAAGCACTCCTGGGATGCACAGAAGTCTCCTCACACTCACGCTCAGTCACTTCAGTCCTGTCTGATGCTGTGTAACTCCATGGACTGTAACTCACCAGGTTCTTTTGTCCATGGGATTCTCCTGTCAAGAGTACTGGAGTGGGTTGCCATTCCCTTCTCCAGGAAGTCTCCTACAGAAGGACAGTCATCCAAAATCAGGAAACATGATCAACCTACCAAATACATAGACCTATAAACAGCAAATTCAACAGAATGAGGAATATATTCTAAATGAAGAAATAAGATAAAACTCCAGAAGAACTAAGTGAAGTGGCATGAGGCAAGTTACCTGATAAAGAGTTCAAGGTAATGACTAAAGACGCTCAAAGAATGTGAGAGAAAACTGGTTGGTGGAAGGAAGACAGCTGGGAAATAGAGCTCTATCCTGGACTGAAAAGAGAAATAACGGACTAATAAGAAAAGAAGTCATACTTTTTGTATATTTGATCAAGAGAAAGACTTTGAAGGGAAAAATCCAAAAGAAAGGAAACTCTTGTGCGCAAATTAAAGTTAAAGTGTTAGTTGCTCAGTCACGTCCAACTCTTTGCAACCCTATGGACGGTAGCCCTCCAGGCTCCTCTGTCCATGGGATTCCCCAGGCAAGAATACTGGAGTGGGTAGCCATTCCCTTCTCCAGGGAATCATCCTACCCTAGGGACTGAAGCCAGGTCTCCCACATTGCAGGCAGATTCTTTACTGTCTGGGTTTTATACACCTATAATCAGTCAGTTCAGTCAGTTCAGTTGTTCAGTCGTGTCCGACTCTTTGCGACCCCATGAATCGCAGCACGCCAGGCCTCCCTGTCCATCACCAACTCCTGGAGTTCACTCAGACGCACGTCCATCGAGTCAGTGATGCCATCCAGCCATCTCATCCTCTGTCGTCCCCTTCTTCTCCACCCCCAATCCCTCCCAGCATCAGAGTCTTTTCCAACGAGTCAACTCTTCGCATGAGGTGGCCAAAGTACTGGAGTTTCAGCTTTAGCATCATTCCTTCCAAAGAAATCCCAGGGCTGATCTCCTTCAGAATGGACAGGTTAGATCTCATTGCAGTCCAAGGGACTCTCAAGAGTCTTCTCCAACACCACAGTTCAAAAGCATCAATTCTTTGATGTTCAGCCTTCTTCACAGTCCAACTCTCACATCCATACATGACCACAGGAAAAACCACACCCTTGACTAGACGGACCTTTGCTGGCAAAGTAATGTCTCTGCTTTTCAATATGCTATCTAGGTTGGTCATAACTTTTCTTCCAAGGAGTAAGCATCTTTTAATTTCATGGCTGCAGTCACCATCTGCAGTGATTTTGGAGCCCCCCAAAAATAAAGTCTGACACTGTTTCCACTGTTTCCCCATCTATTTGCCATGAAGTGATGGGACCAGATGCCATGATCTTTGTCTTCTGAATGTCGAGCTTTAAGCCAACTTTTTCACTCTCCTCTTTCACTTTTTAGTTTTAGCTTTTTAGTTCCTCTTCACTTTCTGCCATAAGGGTGGTGTCATCTGCATATGTGAGGTTATTGATATTTCTCCTGGCAATCTTCATTCCAGCTTGTGCTTCTTCCAGCCCAGTGTTTCTCATGATGTACTCTGCATATAAGACTGTGGTTCAGATCATGAACTCCTTATTGCCAAATTCAGACTTAAATTGAAGAAAGTAGGTAAAACCACTAGACCATTTAGGTATGACCTAAATCAAAGCCCTTATGATTATACAGTGGAAGTGAGAAATAGATTTAAGGGCCTAGATCTAATAGACAGAGTGCCTGATGAACTATGGATGGAGGTTTGTGACATTGTACAGGAGACAGGGATCAAGACCATCCCCATGGAAAAGAAATGCAAAAAAGCAAAATGGCTGTCTGAGGAGGCCTTACAAATAGCTGTGAAAAGAGAAGCGAAAAGCAAAGGAGAAAAGGAAAGATATAAGCATCTGAATGCAGAGTTCCAAAGAATAGCAAGAAGAGATAAGAAAGCCTTCCTCAGTGATCAATGCAAAGAAATAGAGGAAACCAACAGAATGGGAAAGACTAGAAATCTCTTCAAGAAAACTAGAGATACCAAGGGAACATTTCATGCAAAGATGGGCTTGATAAAGGACAGAAATGGTATGGACCTAACAGAAGCAGAAGATATTAAGAGGTGGCAGGAATACACAGAAAAACTGTACAAAAAAGATCTTCACAACCCAGATAATCACGATGGTGTGATCACTCACCTAGAGCCAGACATCCTGGAATGTGAAGTCAAGTGGGCCTTGGAAAACATTACTACGAACAAAGCTAGTGGAGGTGATGGAATTCCAGTTGAGCTATTTCAAATCCTGAAAGATGATGCTGTGAAAGTGTTGCACTCAATATGCCAGCAAATTTGGAAAACTCAGCAGTGGCTGCAGGACTAGAAAAGTTCAGTTTTCATTCCAATCCCAAGGAAAGGCAATGCCAAAGAATGCTCAAACTACTGCACAGTTGCATTGATCTCACACGCTAGTAAAGTAATGCTCAAAATTCTCCAAGCCAGGCTTCAGCAATACATGAAGCATGAACTCCCAGATGTTCAAGCTGGTTTTAGAAAAGGCAGAGGAACCAGAGATCAAATTGCCAACATCCGCTGGATCATGGAAAAAGCAAGAGCATTCCAGAAAACATCTATTTCTGCTTTATTGACTATGCCAAAACCTTTGACTGTGTGGATCACAATAAACTGTAGAAAATTCCCAAAGAGATGGGAATACTAGACCACCTGACCTGCTTCTTGAGAAACCTATATGCAGGTCAGGAAGCAACAGTTAGAACTGGACATGGAACAACAGACTGGTTCCAAATAGGAAAAGGAGTACGTCAAGGCTGTATATTGTCACCCTGCTTATTTAACTTATACGCCTATAATATATACTAATTAATTCTATATACTTATATAATTATGTTTAGTAGACTCATATATGTAGGGATAAATATTATAAACATGAAGGGCAGTACTGGACTTAAGAACAATTGCTTAAGGTTCAGAAAGATGGCGAGTTTAAACTCTCTTTCAAAAGAGAGTTTAAATAGTAGATTCTCCACTTACTAATTTGTTTACAAGGCCAATTTACCTAATGTATCAGAGCCTCAACATTCTTATCTGTGAAATGGAGATAATCTCTACTTCAGAAATGTTATCAGGGTTGGAAACAAAATGTACAATAACAAAAGGAGAGATAGCATATTGGGATAATTTTACCAAATTTTCACTAAATGAATACTGACTGGTATATATTATGCATATTACACTAAATATAAGCTGAAAACACTTTTTTTTTTCCTATACCTTTAGAGAAATGGGCATCACATATACTGTTCTTTTGGGTACATTCTGCCTGCTACATTCTACCGGAAAAGAGGGTCTTATGTGACTCGTAGCTTTTGAACCAGAGGAAAAATAAACATGAGCAGGTCTATTTCTGTAACAGGGCCTTTGTGTATTCTCTGCCCCCCACCTATATTTGCACATGTAGAGATAACTTCACAGTTGGATGCCTACTATGCAGTTTATGTTAATAAATTGCTGTTCCATGACCCTTTTATACTATGGACTAGGGAGAGGCCATAGTTTATTATTTCTGTTTTATGGATTATATCACTGAAACCCTAAACCTTAAATGGCTTCATTTTGACCCCAATATTTTAGTTCATGGAATCTATCCCAAGTAAATAATCAGAGAAAGGGCTAAAGATTTATGTACAGGAATGTTCATCATGATGTTATTTATTATAGCAAAACATAGAGAAAAAATCCCAAATATTCAGCTTTGGGAGATTTATTAAATAAATTATGGTCTATTCATATGGTGGAATTTGTTCAAAAATGAAATGGCATTTTTAGAAGACTATTTCGTGACTGAACACTAAGTAAAGAAAGCATGATTTAAAACTGCTTTTGTAAGTATAATGAAATATTTTTGAAAAAATTTGCTGGTGACCAACTAAAGCAAATATACCCAAATGCTTTGCTTTCATTCCTTTTCAAAGCTTGGATTACAGAATTTTTTAAACAATGTTTTCCATTTGGGTAAAGATATCTGCCTGAATTGATAAGCCTAAATTGTTTCATTATCAGAACAAGAAAAAGTACATATAACTTTTTTGTAAAATGAGAAATTTTTTCTGATGATGTTAACATCAACATCATTAACTGATTATTAACTGAATATCACTGCTACGTTTATCTCTATATCTATCTATCTATTCTGGTTCACCAGTATGAATCATCTGAATTAGCTGCCTCCTTCTAAATTTACTATTAATTTTTGCCAAGTCAATGAGATTGATTTCCATGGATTGGGAGGAAAGAAATAACTGGATTTTCCATGCAGCGGTAAATCATTAGTCACATGAAAACCTCTCCCAAGACCTATTCCTGGAATGATTGTATTAGTGCAATGTATCCTTCAAGCAAACACTTTATTACTAGCATTTATTAAACAACAGACAACATTTTCAATATATTTGTGGAAACTTTTCCTAACGTTTCACTTCTTAACTTGAAGAGTTAATTAAAGTATGACTGGATAATCTTTGCTTTACCTATTTTGCAGTTTAAATTAGGATTTCTCAACATTAGCACTATTGGCATTTTGGCTCGAAAACTCTTTGTTATGGGGAGTTATTCTGTGAATTGCAGGATATTTAGTAACATCTCTGGCCTCTATCTCTCCTCCAGTTGTGAAACATAAAAATGTCACCAAACATTATAAACTGTCTCCTGGGGCAAAATTTCTCCCAGTTAAGAATCACTGTATCAAACAATAGGTATGTGATTGAGACTTATAAATATATTAACTGGAAATTCTCAGTGGTCTCATTTTCTAAATTATCTCATTTAAATTCTTGTGAAAATAACATTTATTTTCATTTTCTGTTATTTTGATTCTAGTTGTATCTAGACAGTCAATCTTGTTTGAAGATGTCTAACTCAAACAAATAACTATTTCAAAATTTAATTGAGTGGAAGGGCTGGTAATTAACCGCTTATCTGATTTTAATCACTTTCCTCCCCAGATCACTTTGGATGTAGAAAAATACTCAGTCTAACACATCACAGAATATCCCAGTTCATGATTTACTGAGTTTTCATGGTGAAATAAGCATAGTTTAGAATTCAAAAAAACATCTGTGTAACTTTGGGAAGATCACTGCTCTTTTCTTAGATGTATTCTTTTTGTATAAAAAAAAAATGGAGTTAATATCAACATCCTCCAAAAACACTGAGGTTTAAACAGAAAAATGCAAAACATCAGTACAATGTTAGATCTCCTATTAAGTCTACTGTTTTGCAGATATAGTACTAACTTTTAGGGCTCCAAAGATGAATCAGACCTGTTCATTCATTTCAAGTAACTCATAATCTGATGAATATGACACATGAAAATGGTGACCCCCTCACTGTGTCAGGGTAAGCAACTATCCTAGCTTGCCTAGGACTGAATGATATCTTGGGTATGAGTCTTTCTGGGTGAAAACTGGGAAAGTCACATGTGATCTGGAACTGTTGATAACCCTAACAATTTCTGCTTCCACTAGATTCCTTGAGAGTACAGAAGAGGAACATATTTGACTTTGTCAATGGGGTTCTAAGGATTCAGAACAGATACCATATTTGAGGACAGTTTTTGAAAATCAAGTGAGGATTTGAAGGCAGGCTTCTTATCAAAAGAAAAAGTAAATGTTAAGCACCAAGGATTAGAGAGCATATTAAATAATGTGCAAATAGGGCTTCCCTGGTGGATCAGTGGTAAAGAGTCTGCTTACCAGTGCAGGAGACATGGGTTCGATCCCTGGTTCAAGAAGATCCTACATGCCATGAGGCAACTAAGCCTGTGTGTCACAACTACTGAGGCTGTGCTCCAGTGCCCGGCAGCCACAACTACGTAAGCCCAAAGGCTCGAGAGCTTGTGCTATGCAACAAGAAAAGCCACCCCAATGATAAGCTCTTGCACGGCAACTAGAGTGTAGCCCCTGTTCACTGCAACTAGAGAAGAGTTCATGCAGCAACAGAAACCCAGCACAACCAAATACTGGAGTGGGGTGCCATTTCCTTCTCCAATAAATAAATAAAAGTATGTAAAAAAATGCAAATAATTTATTACTGGAACTCAGGATGCTAGTAGCCAAGTTGGCAGAAAGCAAGGTTAAAGGTAGGCTAGGTCTGGCAGGCAAATGAAGTTCTTTTAGGTCATGCCTAGGAGTCTAGGCATTTAGCCTTTGGGCCATAGACAGTGTTAACTAACTTTAACCTGTAAGTAACATCACCGAATGGGTTGAAGGAAGAAATGATCTAATGTTGACATTAAAATATAGAATGGATTGGCACCAGTTAAAAATCTCAGGCCCTGTTAGAAATCTGTTTCCAGAGCTCTTTGATCAGAAAAGCAGGATGAATTTAGGAAAAACATAGAGGTGGAATAAATAGGGCTTAGTGACAAAGTGAAAGAAGGATACAGAGGAGAGGAAGCAGTTGAAGATCATGTTTAAGTTCTTGGCAATGGCTAGAAAAGTAGAAGAGTGGAGCCAAAAACAAAATTAGAAATAGAGAAGGAATTGGGGATGGGAGTGTAAGTAAAAACAATCAACTTGTCATTAGCTGCATTGAACTTGGATTGCACGTGTGATCTTCCTTTTGTCAACCATGTCTGGTTGGTGAACAGAAGTGTAGGTTGAAGAGCTGAGCTTTAGCCTGGAAGCGACATCTTAAATGTCACCTGCACAAAAGTCAATGCTGAATTCATGGGACCTGTGTAAGGCCACCCAAAGAGATCATGGGAGTTAGAAAAGGAAAAGACTCTGAGCATTGGCCTGCAAGGGAAAGTTTTTCTCATTGATTGTTCCTTTTTCTTAACTCAGTCATGTCCAACTGTGAGACCTAATGGGTAGTAGCCTGCCAGGTCCTTTGTTCATGGCATTATCTAGGCAAGAATACTGGAGTGGGTTGCCATTTCTTTCTCCAGGGGATCTTCTTGTCCCAGGGATTGACTGAACTCGTTGTCTCCTGCATCTCCTGTATTAGCAGGCAGATTCTTTACCAATTGAGCCACCTGGGAAGCACTACTTAGTTTCAGGAGAGACCAATCTCACAAATAAACATTAAGAATTTTGGGATATCTGGTTTTATTTTTTATTTTTTTTGTTTTTATTTTTTTTTAATTTTATTTTATTTTTAAACTTTACATAATTGTATTAGTTTTGCCAAATATCAAAATGAATCCACCACAATCTGGTTTTAAAGGCATTTTCTTTTATACCACTGTGCTCTGACTACTCAAGTTTGTTAAGGGACAACTTTATAGTACTCATATCCACTGATATCTATAAAGAAGAAAGGGAAAAAAAAAAAAAAAAGCTAGTGAAGCTGGGGTAAAACTGCTAGCAATGTTACCTCACACTTTCTTACAAGATCCCTCAGTTCATTTCTTGTTATTTTGGGGATGGGTGAAAAGAGACAGCACTTGAAATCACCTTTATGCTGCTTGGCCAAGAACTCAGCTTCCTAAGTGTAACTGAAATCAGCATAACCCCTTTTCAAGCCAAGAATTAAAGCAGTAAATTCAGCCATCAGTTCTCATTGCATGTGATGTATAATCTAACAAATTTTCAAACAAGCACTCTGGAAACAATTAAAAGTAAGCAAGTTGCCCTGATCAAAGAGTGCTGATGTTTTGAATTGCATTCTGGTCACCCACAACTAGTCTTCTAGAATGTGCCTTGCCCTATTGAGGCCTGGAGCATAAAAAAAGAAAGTTTTTTCCCTTCTGCCCAGCGTGAGTTTAAGGCTGTGGGTCATTAGGAAGCAAACACATTAGGATTAAAAAAATAATTGTTTGGTTTATAGTCACTTGGGGCTTTGACTTGAATCAGACCTCAGCTGCGGTGTGGTAGAAGTACATGGAATGGTTTAGAAAAACAGTTTGCTGATATGTCACTGTCAGAAGCAAATGTGGTATTATTAACTCCCCAAACAAACATGCAATTTGTGCTAATTTCAAAGAGACAAATGCCATCACATGTGCAAAACGTATTTGGATTTCCATGCAAACCTGGGACATATAAATAAACATGACTCATGTATGCATTCCAGCTCTGCAAATCCTCTCCATTCTGGTTACAGTTTGGGTTACATGGTCAATCTTGATCTCCTGGTTAGGGATCCTCCACCCTGGACAGTGCACAGTCAGGAAATGAGGGACTGGATTCACTCTGGGTCCATCCAAGGAATGTTTAAATGCTGTTCATTACTATAGATAAGATCCTCACTGAGGTTTACACGGATTTTTTGTGAAGGGAATTCTTAATGTGATGCAACAATAAAATATTTTTTGAAAAGAAAGATGAGGCAAGGCCTATTGGCCCACATCCATGTCAGTAAACATACACTCATGTGATTGTAGTGATGGGAGGAAATGTAACTATTTAGTCCAAGTCTTCATTTTGTAAAGGGCAGAACATGGCCAAAAGAATTTGAGATAATTTGTTGATGGTCTCAGAGTTAATTAGTAGCAGATATAGGACTGGATCCTGAGTGTTTGAATTCCCATTTACATTCTTTCCACAGTACCATAAAGCATCTATAATAAAAAGATGAATTTTTTTAAAAAAGAGAAGTCCAAGAAATATTAGCCATGCTAAAAAATAAACTAGACTTGTTATATATAAGCAAATTACAAGCACCTGGGATTATAGAGTTCAAAATGCTATTACTTAAATTTAGTCTTCAAAAGTTCTTAATTCTCAGACTTGAATCCAAGCATTGGAGCTATTGAGTGACCCCTTAAAATGAGATGAATTATGTGGTAGGTTGAATTACTGATCCTAATTATTCATTCTTGTAGAGTGTTATTACATATACACATCTTTGCCATGGCCTTGTGATGGGCGATGCATTCTTTCCTTGCATCCTGACTTTGGGCTTAATATGTTGGGTTGTCCAAAGGTTTGGATGTTAGCAGATGTGATGACAGAGGCTTGAACTGTTTGAGCACAATTGGGCTTGCCCTCATGTGTTCCTGCCTTTGCCTATGAGAACACACCTAGAGTACCCAATAGTGCAACCCACAATCAGAGTTAAGGGCAGCCAAGATCAACCTAAGTCAGCTGAACCCTAGATGAGCATAGATATGTGACTGTGAAGTCACTGCTTATTATGAATGTCTAAGATTTTGTAGTAATTGTCTAAATAGCATCATTATGATAATTTACATTATTTTCGGTGTGAATCCACTAATGTGACACTCTCTGAGTGGGTTGCCAATTCCTTCTCCAGAGGATTTTCCCAACCTAGGAATTGAACCTATATTTCCTGAGGCTGGCTCTTGCTTTGGCAGACAGATTCTTTACCATGAGCACTACCTGGGAAGCCTTACTTCCTAAGGTAGATAAGCAGTGAAGTCTTGGGTTCAAAGACCTAGAATTAAGTAGTAAATGTTGTTCAATGGAGTGATACCAAGGGCTTCATGCATTCATTTTTTTCTTGTTGCTTTACAACCTTGAAAGATAAACAGTGATGCATTTTTCAGTCTTTTTTTTTTTAAAGTTCTCTTCACAAGGTGGTTTCTTATGGACTGATTGTGTCTCCCCAGGATCACATTTTGAAACCCTAATCACCAATGTGAGGATATATGGAAGTAGGGACCTTGGGGAGGTGTTAGGTTTAGATGAAGTCATGAAGTTGGGGTTCCCATGATGGAATTAGTGTCTCTATAAAAGAAGAAGAGAGACCAGAATTCCCTCTCTCCCTGCCATGAGAGAACAATAAATTAGCTGTCTGCAAGCCCGGGAGAAGTTTGTTATAAGGAACTGAATCTGCTGGCAACTTAATCTTGGACTTGCCAGCTTCTTGAATTGTGAGAAATACATGTCTATTGTTTAAGCTACCCAGTCTATGATCTTTTCTTAATAGCAGTCCCAGGTGACTAATACATAGTTCAGTGACGATCAAGTGTTGAGTAATGATCCTTGAGGATATAACTCCCACTCCTTTACAACTTATCAAAGCGACCTTTCCAGCCACAGAAAGATATGTTGGATATACATTTTCCTTAATGAGTTAACTTTTCCAGTAATATTTTATATCCCATTATATTGACAGCCTGTCTGCAAAAACCCTTAATCCTCTTATGGATGGTTATCTCAGTGAGTTGAGTGAACCCAGTGATAAGGAATCCAGACTCATGTATAGAAAAGACAGGAGAAGCTGGTGGTGGGTATACCTAGAAAGTATGTCAAGGGGAAACAGGGTCTGACCCTTGGAGCATAACATGGCTATGATCAAAATAATAGCAATGGACTCCACAAATACGTACCGAGCACCCAGTTCATTCTTTGTCCTGGGCTAAACTCTGCAGATAGGATTATGGGTAGAATGACCCCTCCCCTGGGGAACTTTTATTGTGATGGCAATTGTGATGAGAACAACATAAGTAGATGATATTATTAATCTATAGTCAGTGATAAGACGGAGATATATAGGATTCACCTTTTACTTTTGTGTGTTCACTACTAAAATGCCATGTTAATCATTAAGGCATTCTAGGACACATCATGTAAAATTACATGTCCTTTGACCATCTTCTATTTCCCTACCTGCTTTGACTTTTCAGTTCAGAAACTATGTAATATATATATATATATATATATATATTTATTTCTCTTACTTTTTTTTCTTGTTGTCTTTCTCCCCTTTCATAATGTAAGATTTACAAAGATTGGAATTGTTACCTGTTTTGTTTGTTTTATTTTGTTATTATTGTTATTGTTTTTCAATATCTAAGAGTATCCAGCATATGTAGGTTCTGAATACAACATATTGAATGAATGAATTCTTTTTTTTTTTAATTTAATTTTATTTTTAAACTTTACATAATTGTATTAGTTTTGCCAAATATCAAAATGAATCCGCCACAGGTATACATGTGTTCCCCATCCTGAACCCTCCTCCCTCCTCCCTCCCCATTCCATCCCTCTGGGTCGTCCCAGTGCACCAGCCCCAAGCATCCAGTATCATGCATCGAACCTGGACTG
The DNA here is from genome assembly GCF_019923935.1 of Bubalus bubalis. Lineage (NCBI taxonomy): Eukaryota > Metazoa > Chordata > Mammalia > Artiodactyla > Bovidae > Bubalus > Bubalus bubalis. Next base: position 78,073,260 of record NC_059163.1, read on the forward strand.
GCAACTCGTTTCATACATGATATTTTACATGTTTCAATGCCATTCTCCCAAATCTTCCCACCCTCTCCCTCTCTCTCAGAGTCCATAAGACTGTTCTGTACATCAGTGTCTCTTGTGCTGTCTCGTACACAGGGTTATTGTTACCATCTTTCTAAATTCCATATATATGCGTTAGTATACTGTATTGGTGTTTTTCTTTCTGGCTTACTTCACTCTGTATAATAGGCTCCAGTTTCATCCACCTCATTAGAACTGATTCAAATGTATTCTTTTTAATGGCTGAGTAATACTCCATTGTGTATATGTACCATAGCTTTCTTATCCATTCATCTGCTGATGGACATCTAGGTTGCTTCCATGTCCTGGCTATTATAAACAGTGCTGCGATGAACATTGGGGTACACGTGTCTCTTTCCCTTCTGGTTTCCTCAGTGTGTATGCCCAGCAGTGGGATTGCTGGATCATAAGGCAGTTCTATTTCCAGTTTTTTAAGGAATCTCCACACTGTTCTCCATAGTGGCTGTACTAGTTTGCATGAATGAATGAATTCTTAAGTTCAGGGTATGTAGAAGAAGGTCATGCTTGCCTTATCTGAGACCTTGACGTTTCCACAAAGGAAGTAAAGCCTCAACTGAAGCCTAAAGTGTACTTAATGGTTAGCCCCGGGTAGAAAGGCAAGGGATGTAAACAATCAGTGAAGCCTGTGACAGGATGGTGTGCACCAAAAAGCAGCTCAGGACCAGTTATCCATGTTGATGTCATGGGGGTGGAGCTATTTTTCACCCAGGGTTTTATTTCTGGATGCTTGATCCTCACCCGGATTTATGACCAGAGCAAGCAGATAAATAAATGACATTTTCCCCAACCAGATAGCTGATGAAACTCACTCAGATGTGATACCAAAGAAGAAATTTTATGTGATAAGGATGCAAATTGAGGAGTTCAAGGTAAAAATATCCATCATCAGAAAGGTGGTCCTGCTGGGTGGCGTGCGTCCTGGCTCTTAGGAAACAGAGAAAGACATTCCTGGATGCAAATCTACATGCCAAGGTTTCCTTGAGTTTGTGCTTCAGGTTTTGATTGGCATTGAAACTAGAACCATAGGTGGGAGGGTTCGATACATCTTCAGAGCTGGGGGGAGATATATCATGGATGGAAATATCCATGCTGAATGATTGGACCAAAGCTAATTATATTTTAATTATGAATGGAGGCTATTTTAGTAATAACTCCACAATCATTTATTGAAAGCATATTCTCTCTGGGGTTATGTAGCCTCATTTGATGCTTTACAGTAATCTCATGTGGCAATAGGATTTTCAAATTGTTTCTTATGAGGAAAATGAAGTTAGAGAGGTTAAGAACTTACCTGATATCCCTCAGCTAGAAAGTAGAAAAGTAAAAAGCATGTATTCATTCAGATTTTTTTCTCATTTAGTAACAAAGAACCTGAACATCTGCTAGCTCTGTGCTAGCCCTAGAAACATATTGTGAAAAAGACTGACAAATATTTACTACTTGCCCTCATGGACCTACAACTAAGTGCATTCTAAATTCAAACATAGGCTGCTGGGCACTGAGACTTTGCTTCTAGCTCATGTTAAAATCTGGATGTGAAGGGAAAGAAAGGAGAGAGATGGAATGGAAGTAGCAGGGAGAAAGGAATGGTTAGCAGCTGCTGTTCTCCAGACAGAAGAGGGATGAAAAAGTCACTCACTGTTTGCCTTATTCCAACATCTAGTGAGAATTCACTAATTTATCTCGTCCACTCATTCAACAAATATTTATCAAGTACTTACTTGCTATGACTCTGGCCCAATTGAGATGTTGGGAATGCAGTAGTAAACAGGACACTGGATGAATTATTCAGTAGTTTCAGAGTCATAGAGAATGTCTCTAAGAGTGACACGGCTTTTTGAGAACATCATTTGAAAGGGGTTGTCAGATGTTATCTTGAGCTAAGGCCTGAATAAAAAAAAAAAAAAAAAAAAATTCCTGGAAAAGTTATTCCAGGCAAAGGAAAGAGAAAATACAAGCTCCAGGCGGAAAGCACGACGTGTTTAATAAGAAAAATGGGGTCTGGAGTTAAGGGTGTGTTTCAGGGTTAAGGAGATGGCCAAAGAGTGGGAGTGGTCTTGTCACGTCCTACCTTGCTGATCACAGGGAGGGACCTCTGGTGTTGGGAGATGAGGGAAATTTTCCTCTTTAAATTATTGTGGTTTCCCTCTTGGAAAGCTCACACACTGCAGGAAATATAATAGGCTGTCTCTGACCTTTGGTAGGTTAGTAGAAACATCCCCTATTATGCCCAGGAGGAGAATGTCCTCAGAAGCATTATTTTTCTGCTCTTGAAATATTCTGTGTTTGGTCAATACTAGGGAACCCACGAAACTAGCTGAGGCCAAGCGTTCTTTTTTGTGTGTCACGTGTGATTTTGCAATTGGAGATTGCATAGCACTTTCTTTGATAAGATCATTAGTGTTTTTTTCTAGTTGTTATTAATTGTTTTTCATCCATTTAAAAATTGTCCTCAGCAAACTGGCCCCAGGGTATAAGTACAAAAATTGAGCTTTGATTATTATAATAAGTAAAGTATTATTAACGAAAGCAATTACAGTTAATAGCTTCAACTAAGGAAAACAAAATGATAGCCTTTAGTGCTTTCCCACTGGGTAAAACAGATTAAATCACTTTCAGAAAATAAAAATCTTTATTCTTGTTTCCACCAAATGTTATAACTAGACATTGCCTTTGGATATTTCTATCTTCTTTGTTTAGCAGTGGAAAACTAAGGCTTGAGCTACACAAAGTCATTGCTAATTAGCTGCTCAGATGAAGCTAGATCAAGCATTCAAGATTTTAATCTCTGTGTTATTTGTTCCATGTTACAGATGAACCAACTGAGTTTCAGAGAGTTTATCTAACTTAACCTTATTTTATAACTTAAAAGCAGCTTAGTGGAGATTCAAAGGCAAATCTTTTTTTTTTTTTTTTTCACTCAGGATTTTTCTGAGGTCAATCCTTCAGTAATGTATATGTGATGTTAAAACATTTTTTATAGAATCAAAATGAAAATTCTTACATGTTAGGTTTCTTATTTATTCTAACTTCCTACAGAATGTAATGTCAAGGTATTTATTTACCTTTATCATGTTTACCAGTATGATCAGAGAAGACTGAATGTGATTAAAGAGCTCAAATTTTAACTAGGAAAATGAGGCTCAGAGAAGTTTCCAGATTTGCATCTAATCACATAGCTATTAATGGGGGACTTGATATTTGAACTCAGACCTTTCTATCTCCAAACTTCCCTCCTGCTGAGAGAGTTCAAGGTCATTTTTTCCATAAGCCTTCCCCCTACCCCTTCTTTTTAATCCTTCGCTTTTTACTTAACAACTTACTCATTTTGGAGGGAGAGGCCAGCCAGCTCAGAATATCTGCCATGAATTCTGCTCCCAGCTCTCTTCCAGTGTAATACAATCTGTATTTCCCAAGGCCTCACCAGTCGTTGGTTGTTTATGGGTTACTAATTGTACTATAATAACCCACATTTCATTGACTTTTGGCCCTACTTTTCCACATAGTTCCCACAGAGTCTTCTTACTTATGTTTGGAAGTCCAGTTTATGAGCTGATGGATGTGTCAGCTAGACCTATATCTCTGCCTTTGCTCATGTGCTCCCAGCTCCCTCATGAGTATTGGCTGCAGTCTCCATGTAATTCCCTAGCATCATCTTTACCAATAATCCTTCATGCCTGAGGTTCCCTGTGGGAGGGCTTTATGTGCCAAGGAACTACCCTCTCTCCCTCCAAGTTCTACGTTATAGAGAGGACTTACACAAGGAGCCAGGTAGGAATTAAGTAATAAAATTGTTAACATTTTGATTGAAGTATCCGGTTTTTACCCACAGCTTTAAGAAGTGACCTAGACTATCAGTTCTGTGTTGAAAATAGCATGAACTCAGTGAAAGACTCCCTTTTATTATCCATCCCTCATTAGATGGAGCAGTCTGAACAGAGAGAGCTGAAACCAGCAGACAGCCATGCACATTCTGCTCATCCCCTGGAGAATGAGTTCAAGGTGACCTCATCCTTCCCTGAGTATAGGCAGTTCCAGTCAAAACAGCAAAAACAAAAACAGATACAAGAGAAAGAATGGCCCAGCTGCCTTTCAGTTAGAAACTGCACATTGTCGCATCGTCCTATACACCAACCTAGTAACCTTGGCCTCTCTCCACTACCACCCATCAGATAACTTGCTCCTAATAAAGAAGGCAGTGGGGTGGGTGGTGGTGGAGAGGCAGAACTAGAGAGAAAAAGAGACATTCTTTAAGTAGCACTCCCTGGAGAGGATACAATATTCCTTCTTTAGGGAAAATCTGAGGGCATTCCTGTTCTTCCTGTGGCCACATTGCCTCATTTCCTCAGGTCTTACTGGGTAGCTGTCAAACCCTCATCTTAACTGGATGTGGAGAATGATCTGCCCGGGTCTGTGTGGCCCTCTGTCTCCTGTGTCCTGAAGCAGCATTTCCTTGCCTTGCATTGTATTTTTATGAAAGGACCGCTGGAGAATGTTCCATTCTTACAGCTTGGAAGTAGTCCTTACAGCCAGGCAGAGGGCTGAATCCATCTTCAAGGTTTCCTGGTGTGCTGCGATTCATGGGGTCGCAAAGAGTAGGACATGACTGAGTGACTGAACTGAACTGAACTGAAGGTAAAAGCAACTTTGGTCTCCCCCTTTATTCCAAACCATAGTCTTGGGCCCCTGTTCTCCCTACCATGTTCAGTTCAGTTCAGTGCAGTCACTCAGTCGCGTCTGACTCTTTGTGATCCCATGGACTGCAGCACACCAAGCCTCCTCGTCCATCAACAACTCCCGGAGTTTACTCAAATTCATATCCATTGAGTCGGTGATGCCATCCAACCATCTCATCCTCTGTCTTCCCCTTCTCCTCCAACCTTCGATCTTTCCCAGCATCAGGGTCTTTTCACATGAGTCAGCTCTTTGCATCAGGTGGCCAAAGTATTGGAGTTTCAGCTTCAACAACAGTCCTTCCAATGAACACCCAGGACTGATCTCTTTTAGAATGGACTTCTTGGATCTCCTTGCAGTCCAAGGGACTCTCAAGAGTCTTCTCCAACACCACAGTTCAAAAGCATCAATTCTTTGGTGCTCAGCTTTCTTTATTGTTCACCTCTCACATCCATACATGACTATTGGAAAAACCATAGCCTTGACTAGATGGACCTTTGTTGGCAAAATAATGTATCTGCTTTTTAATTTGCTGCCTAGATTGGTCATAACTTTTCCTCCAAGGAATAAGCGTCTTTTAATTCCATGGCTGCAGTCACCATCTGCAGTGATTTTGGAGCCCCCCAAAATAAATTCAGACACTGTTTCCACTGTTTCCCCATCTATTTGCCATGAAGTGATGGGACTGGATGCCATGATCTTTGTTTTCTGAATGTTGAGCTTTAAGCCAACTTTTTCACTCTCCTCTTTCACCTTCATCAAGAGGCTTTTGAGTTCCTCTTCACTTTCTGCCATTAGGGTGGTATCATCTGCATACCTGAGGTTATTGATATTTCTCCTGGCAATCTTGATTCTGGCATGTGCTTCATCCAGCTCAGCGTTTCTCATGGTGTACTCTGCATATAAGTTAAATTAGCAGAGTGACAATATACAGCCTTGACATAATCCTTTTCCTATTTGGAACCAGTCTGTTGTTCCATGTCCAGTTCTAACTGTTGCTTCCTGACCTGCATGACCTGCATACAGGTTTCTCAAGAGGCAGGTAAGGCAGTCTGGTATCCCCATCTCTTTAAGAATTTTCCAGAGTTTGTGGTGGTCCACACAGTCAAAGGCTTTGGCATAGTCAATAAGGCAGAAGCAGATATTTTTCTGGAACTTTTCTTGCCTTTTTGACCAACAGATGCTGACAATTTGAACCCTGGTTTCTCTGCCTTTTCTTAAACCAGCTTGAACATCTGGAAGTTCACAGTTCATGTACTGTTGAAGCCTGGCATGGAGAATTTTGAGCATTACTTTGCTAGTGTGTGAGATGAGTGCAATTGTGTAGTAGTGTGAGCATTCTTTGGCATTGCCTTTCTTAAGGATTGGAATGAAAACTGACGTTTTCCAGTCCTGTGGCCACTGCTTAGTTTTCTCAGTTTGCTGGCTTATTGAGTGCAACACTTTCACAGCATCATCTTTTAGGATTTGAAATAGCTCAACTGGAATTCCATCACCTCCACTAGCTTTGTTCATAGTGATGCTTCCTAAGGCCCACTTGACTTCGTATTCCCTACCATGTGTTACTCTATAAATCAGCTCATGCAAACAAAGTCCTCCCAGAACTTCTCCTTGCTTGAGACCTGTTCTCACCACAGCCCATCAGTTGGCAGAGATCACATGGAAGCCAGCTGTGGGTTGTGATCTGCCTTCTCCTTCCTCACTAGGTGCTCTGCCCTTTCTTCTGAGCCCCAAGTCCTCTTCTCTCTCCATATGAAATCAGAAACTCTTCATTTCCCTTCAGTTCTTGCGTTCTCTGCCGTGTCATTCATCATGGCCTTTTTTTTTTTTTAACTTGGAAAAACACCAACATAAAAATGCAAAACCAAAACAGTCCTTCAATCAGAATAAAGCTGTTTTCCCCAAGGTGATCTTTCATACTTTATTCCTTACCTCAAAACCTGTCTAACAACCCCATTTTTATCGATTCTCATGTTTTCTTTGTTTGCTTACTGGTCAGTTATTACCAAAGCACTTGCTATCTGTAGTTTCTGCAACAAGCACTCAAAATAGAAATAGATATAGCTGACATCCTGCCTGCAAGGCATTGACATGTAACTGCAGAGACAGGTTGGCCAGCAAATATTTGAAATAAAGTGGGGTTCATGACATCACTGGGGTATGAACCAAGTAAAGAAGCAGCATAACTGGTTGGTAAGACCATGCTTTCTGAGTTCAAATTCCAGCTCCATTGTGTATATGTGGTATGACTGTGGACAGATCATTTATTCTCCCAGTGCATCACTCTCCTCACCTGTAAAGCAAGCAAGCAAGTGAAAGTCACTCAGTTGTGTCCAACTCTTTGCGACCCCATGGACTATATGGTCCATGGAATTCTCCAGGACAGAATACTGGAGTGGGTAGCCTTTCTCTTTTCCAGGGGGCGGTCTCCCGCATTGCAGGCGGATTCTTTACCAGCTGAGCCACAAGGGAAGCCCCCCTCCACTGTAAAGTGGAGATAATATTCGTAGTTACTCCATGTGGTTATTGTGAGGTTTCACTGAGTTAATTTATAAAAATCTCTTTTACAATTGTTCCTGGTACAGAGCAAGTGCAAAGAGCACTTGATTTTATTAAATGATGAGTGGGAGAATCGGTCATAAAGTGGGGTGAATTGGGACTGCCCAGGGAAGTCCTTCCATAAAAAAGAACATTTGAGCTGTATTTTGAGAGAAGAGTGGAATTTTGTCAAGTGCTAAGAGTAGAGATGCTGGTTGGAGGAAAACATGTGCCAAAGGCTGAAATGTGATGAAGGCTCCTTGGAGCTCTGTGCAGAGTGGAGTGGGGCTGGGGTATGGGGACATGGAAAGCAATGATGGCAGGAAAGCAACATAGGCAGTGGGCTGGAGCCAGACTGTGGAGGTTCCACAGGTGTGGTAGAAGGATGCTTGCATCTCACCCTAGAGAAAGAAGGGAGTTTTGAGGGAGTGTTTACTTTGTCAAGCTACAATTCTGGTAGCAGGCTACAGTTTTTCTCTTTAAAAAGCATAGAGTGGTGAGGAGGGACACATACTTTTCCTTCTAAGGATTCATTTCCCTTGAGATGTGTCCATTTTCTGATTTGAGGATTGGCTCGTGAAAGCCAGAAAATTCTTGCCAATCACCAGGGGTTACATAAATGAACTAATTTTCTGGATCTACTCAAGTTTCAGATTGTTTTTCCTCTCCTCCCTCCAAAAATTCTGAAGGTTTCTCATCGAACTCTTTGCCTTGGTCATGTTATTTCTTGAACTTCCTTTCTGGCAGGCATCCAAACCTCATGGTAACCAATGTTTAGAAGTTGTCCCTTCTGCAAAGTGACTCACAGATGAAAGTGCCTTTTCTCCAGTGGAAGTATTATTAGACTAACATTTGATCCAGGACTTGAACTATTGAAGATTACTGGAACTCTGTGGAAAATTTAGTGTACTTAAGCCTTCTCCATCTTACACAAAACGGAGGTGCCCTTGTGCCTGTGATGAGAACTTTCTTGCTTCCCAGGTCTGTTATTGGATCTTGTTCTTGTTTTTCCTCACTGTGTAGAGACCGACCACAAATTTGTTGAGCATGACTCATCACACACAATGCACCTCTCTGCTGTAATGCACCAGTGCTTCTAGAACAGCCATGTCTTAGCAATATCAAACGCCATTACACAGTCAATAAAGTGCCGGAAAAACACAGCAGGATGACCTCATTGTTCACAAGCAGATGGGCCCCTGTATTAGATTGCCATGTAAATCCTACACATGGCCCAGGTTAGAGTGCTTTTGTGCCCTCCTGCACATGTACACACGTGTTTGGCAGCAGAATGTGGATATGGATGTTGTATTGTTAATAAGGGAATTTTCTTTTTTTCATTTCTTTAAGGATTGTAGAGTCCATTTCTTTAAGGATTTGTAGTTCTCTTCCTATTTTGAACTATTCACACTTATTTTCTTTGAAATTTTTCCCCTCCCACCCAATTCTACTAAAAAGTAACAATATGCAATAATTTCTTTTTATTATAGGTGTTTGAGAATGTGACTTATAATGTATGCACAGAAGAGGGAGAAAAATCTTAAGTGTCACCAGTTACTAATTTACAGATATGATACTGTGATTGTCTAAAAAGAGCCACAATTTGCCTAGTACTTATCACATGAATGAATATACAGATTCTCAAGAAAGATTGGATGAGTAATGGAATTAATGATTTTCTAGACTCTCTGCTTTAAAGGCTATTTACATATGAGACAGCTAAATAGCCTGCCCAATTGTGGATCTGTAATGTTCCTATCAAAAGGTCATCTACTCTATCTTGCATACCTGTAAGAGCTTTGGTTCATTAACTCCCCAAATACAACCAGGATTTGGATACGTCTGATTGTTGTAAAGTTCTTGCTTATGTTACAGTTCAAACCCCTGCTGTTTACAACTATTGATCTGTACTTTATGCCTGTCCTTTTGATAAATGCTTAGCTTAGCAATTCAAGTCCGTTACAAAAATCACTTCCTTGTCAGTGAAACAACCAAAGTGATCTGTGATGTATAGACCCAGTATCCTCTGGTGTGCACCTAGTCTTATTTTTAAAAATTAGTGATTACTTCTTATCTATGAACTATTCAGCACTTACTTAGAGTATGAAATGTCTTTTTCTTGTTCTCAAGTTTTTCTTCTGGATATTACATATCCAGTTCTCCCTTGATATCTTCAGTGGATTGATACCAAGACACCCCACAGATATCAAAATCCACAGATGAACAAGTCCTTTATGTTAAATGACATAGTATTTTTATACTTTGACTATGTTAAAGCCTTTTATCACAACAAATTTTGGAAGATTCTTATAGCGCTGGTAGTATCAGACCACCTTACCTGTTTCCTGAGAAACATGTATGCAGGTCAATAAGCAACAGTTAGAATCAGACATGGAACAACTGATTAGTTCAAAATTGAGAAAAGAGTATGACAAGGCTGTACATTGTCATCCTGCTTATTTAACTTACATGCAGAGTGCATTATGTAACATGTCAGGTTGGATGAATCACAAGCTGGAATCAAGATTGCCAGGAGAAATATCAACAACCTTAGATATGTAGATGATACCACTCTAATGGAAGAAGTCAAAGAAAAACTAAAGAGCTTCTTGATGAGGATGAAATAGGAGAGCGGAAAAGCTGTCTTGAAACTCAACATTAAAAAAACTAAGGTCACAGCATCCAGTCATGTCACTTTATGGCAAATAGGGGAAAATTAAAACAGTGACAGATTTTATTTTCTTGGGCTTCAAAATCACTGCAGATGGTGACTGCAGCCACAAAATTAAGACACTTGCTCTTTGGAAAGAAAGCTATGATAAACCTAGGCAGCATATTAAAAATCAGAGACATCATTTTGCAAACAAAGGTCTGTATAGTAAAAGCTATGGTTTTTCCAGTAGTCATGTACTGATGTGAGAGTTGGCCCATAAAGAAGGCTGTGAGCTGAAGTGTTGATACTTTCTAACTGTGGTGCTGGAGATGACTCTTGAGAGTCCTTGGACAGCAAAGAGATCAAACCAGTCAATCCTACAGGAAATCAACCCTGAATATCCATTGGAAGGACCGATGTTGAAGCTGAAGCTCCAATAGTTTGGCCACCTGATGATGCAAAGAGCCGACTCATTGAAAGAAACCGTGATGCTAGGAAAGATTGAAAGCAAAAGGAGAAGAGGGTTGTAAAGGATGAGATGGTCAGATAGCATGACCAACTCAGTGGACATAAGTTTGAGCAAGCTCTGGGAGATAGTGAAGGACAGGGAAGCCTAGTGTGCTGCAGTCCATAAGGTTGCAAAGAGTCAGACATGACTTAGCAACTGAACAATAAAATTTGCATATAATCTATGCACATCAATTATCTCTAGACTAGTTATAATACCTAATACAAAGTAAATGCTATAAACAGTTGCCAGCTCACTGTAAATTCAAATTTTGCTTTTTGGAACTTTCTGGAAATTGTTTGGAATATTTTTGATTTGAAGTTGTCTGAATCCATGTGTGTGGAATCCACCAATACAGAGGCAGTCTGTACATACTATCATGATTTGGCTTTCTTTTGAGAAAGCTGTTTTATATATTTGACATGAAGAAGATGACTTATATATTTTGTGAGCTAATATCCCCACTACAGCATGATTGCATTTTAACTTTTCTGGATATTTTCACTGATTTTAATTGCACTGGCAAGCTAAAAGATGCTGCAGAATGTAGGGGTGAAAAGCTCTGATTCCATCTGTCTTGATTAGAAACCTGACTCTGCCTCTGGCTGTGTAAACTTAAGTAAGTCATTTTACTTCCCTATCCTCCTATTTTCTAATTCATAAAATGTTTTAAACCCACTAGTAGAGCCATATTGTGAGCATTAAACAATTTAAATCCCATAAAGTGCTTTTAACAGTAACTGCTCCAAACTAAGCTGTCTATAATTGCAAGCTGTTATTTAGTGTCTTGGCTAAAATCCCTTTCTGTCATCTGTCATTTATATTTCTTTCCATAATTCTATAATGTCTAGACTACTATTACTACTAAGAACCACAAAATATAAAAATCTGAAATCTCTCTACAGTCTTTCATTAATCCACACATCATGGGTTCTTCTTGCCTCCAAGGACAGGATGCCCCTTCTTATGGGGAAGCCAGGTTTCTAGAAGATTAGAAAAGGGTCCTCTGTAATCCAAATTATCTCACCTCAGGACTAAGCCAAGATGAAGACCTCTATTAAAATGTTCCCTGGAATAAGTTACAAAACTTCCATTTTTGGAGCATTAACTATGTGCTGAGTAGCAGAGGGCTACTCTACATTCTTTCCATGGGCTAACTAATTTTAACCTTAACCCTATGAATTACCTGTTAGTATTGTATGTACCTAATGTATGAACTCTGCTGTATGAAATTTGTGGGATAAAGATGAGCGTCTCCCAATTAGACCATGCCAGTCCTTTATTGACCTTGTCTTATTTATCTCCCCAAAAGGAATAAGAGTAGAACACAACTGTGTACCCTGATCTAAGCCTTAAAATCACAATGTGACTGATAATGTCATACTCTGTGTGATCAGATAACAAGAATAACAAGAAGCTCTAACAAACTATGTAGCTATCATAAGTTTCACAAATTAATTTAGCTATATGGGTGGAGTGAATATAGATTTGCCTGGGGCATTGTTGTTTATGGCAAGCAAAATGGTAAAATTATGTTTAAAAGACTGCACAGCATTCTGAGCCCCTTTCTAGCTGGTATGTCCCCCTTCACTTTTCCTATTGATTCTCCAGACTTGATGGGTAACTCACCCCTAAGTGGATAAGAGCTTTGGGAGTCTGTGAAATGGTGAAACAAGATATCAAAGCCAAAGGCAGGTCATTTTTCTCCTCTGTTATTATTTTAAATTCTTTTCTGTCATTTCTTGCAATGAGAAAAACTCCTTCATTTAGGCAGTCTGATTATATTTCATGTTACTCACACAGATCCAAAAATGCTATTTATATCTCTGATTAGAAAACATGCTTTCAAATGAGAGGATTTAGCATAGTATAATGGTACAGATAAAAGTGCCAGAGTCTGAAGTTAGATTGTCTAGATCTCAGTTCTCTTCCTTGCTAGTGTGTGACTCTGGGTGTTACATGTGTGCACACACACACACACATTTTTTAGTCTATATATTCACCTATCTATCTTGCTGATGTTGTTAAGTTGCTCAGTCATGCCTGACTCTTTGAGGCCCCATAAACTGCAACCCTCCAGGATGCCCTGCACTTCACTATCTCCAGGAGTTTGCTCAAACTCATGTCCAGTGAGTCAGTGATGTCCAACCATCTCATCCTCATCCATCTTTTAATTTTGTGGCTGCAGTCATCATCCACAGTGATTTGGGAGCCCAAGAAATAAAGTCTGTCACTGTTTCCACTTTTTCCCCTTCTATTTTCCATGAAGTGATGGGACCAGATACAGTGATCTCAGTTTTTTTTAATGTTGAGTTTTTAACCAGCTTTTTCACTCTCTTCTTTCACCTTCACTAAGAGGATCTTTAGTTCCTCTTCAATTTCTACCATTAAAGTGGTATTATCTGCATATCTAAGGTTGTTGATATTTCTCCTGGCAGTCTTAATTCCAGCTTGTGAGTCATCCAGCCGACCTTTCGCATGATGCATTTAAGTTAAATAAGCAGGGTGATAATATACAGTCTTGACGAACTCCTTTCCCAGTTTCGAACTGTATCTATCTATCATCTATCATCAACTATTCATTTTAAACTCTGTGAATCAGTTTCCTCCTCTGTACAACAATATGGTTGCTTTAATCAGTAAATTAACTTATGCAAAGCATTCACACAATTGCCCAAATAAACATTTGCTATTATTATTTTTACCATCCATTATTTTTGTTTCATTACTACTTACAGTAAACCAAATGATGAATTATGGTTTCTGATTATGTAATGCAAACCTTATAGTTTTTTTGTTTCATGAATTCCTTCTTACTCAAATAACCCAATAGATAATGTGACTCTATCTCCCTATCCAGAATTCTTTGCAATCAAACACCCAACTCTTTCCTCATCTGTAGGTCTTTGCAAATTTCACTCTTCATATCCTCTCTGTCTAATTATTCCTGAGTTAAGGCCTCCTTAAACATGTGGTTTTCCTTCATCTGTCCATGAAGTTTTCATTTTTCTGCCACAAGTCCCTCCAATTATTAGAACACCCACTAGACCAAGTTAAAGAGCTCCCATACAGGTAATATTGTGTGACAGGAACTGTTACTGCTTTTGTAAACACTTCATCCTTATCTATATATCTACACACAGAATATTGGAATTATGCTGTATATAGTTTTATAACCCTATAAAGGAAAAATATTCTTAATATTATATAGTGAGTATTCTAACTTTATATACATATATATACATATAGTTTTATTTTTGAAGATGTAATTTTGATTAGATATGTAATAAAATATATAAAGTGTATTCATGTCCCACCACATGAATCTCAGAATCCTTCTATAAATTTCTATTTGGATACTTAAGTTGATCACAATTTTTCTTTGTTATTAATAATGTAGTAGATAACTTTGCATATGATTCCTTTTGGCTCAACTTATCAAAGCATATACAGTATTTTAAGGCTCTTAATCTATTATAGCACAATAATTATTAAAATATATACTTAATAAATATTTGTTCTTATTTTTGCCCTGTTTTCTCCTTGCATATATATTCTGGCTTTTGGAAGATACAAAATTTGGGGCCTTAATTATAAACTAGCAACAGGTTTATAACCTGTTGCTATAATTATAACCTGCTGCTGCTGCTGCTAAGTCACTTCAGTCATGTCCGACTCTGTGCGACCCCGTAGACGGCAGCCCAGCAGGCTCCCCCATCCCTGGGATTTTCCAGGCAAGAACACTGGAGTGGGTTGCCATTGCCTTCTCAAATGCATGAAAGTGAAAAGTGAAAGGAAAGTTGCTCAGTCGTGTCCAACTCTTTGCGACCCCATGGACGGCAGCCTACCCGGCTCCTCCGTCCATGGGATTTTCCAGGCAAGAGTACTGGAGTGGGGTGCCATTGCCTTCTCCAAATTATAACCTACAACAGGTTAAAAAAATAGATCTTCCAACGGCCATCTTAAGGGTGTTTTGCAAATTATTTTGATTTCTCACTCCATTTGCTATAGGTTATCTGAAACTAGGGAATAAGGTAAAAGACTAAGTTTAATTAACAGAGGTAATTCTCATAATATTACATGATATATTGAAATAAATTACTTCTTTTTAGTAATTCTAATCTGTTGAAGGCACCCCTTAACTTTAAATAGATTAGTCTTTCATTATAGGCATTCAGTTTACTATGTTCTTCCTTTGTTTGACATGGGTTTTGAAGTATCTTTTGTCTTGTTTCTGGCTAGATTCTGAGAAAAGTTGGCATCATCACGTACATACAGGGGACCCCTCAAATGAATTTTAACTACCCATTTCAGGTTCATAACAAAACATACAACCACCAGTTGTCTGAACAGCCATTAAACCCACTTGACCTGACTGCATATGCTTCCTGTATCCCATGAAACAAATTCTTGGAGAAAACTGCAATTCCAAAAATCATCCCATGTTTAAAATTTAGGTGCTAAACACATACAACCCACCTTCAATGTGGGTGACCTGGGTTCAATCCCTGGGTGGGGAAGATCCCCTTGAGAAGGAAATGGCAACCCTCCTCTGTCCGTGAGATTCTTCTTGCCTGGAGAATCCCATGGACAGAGGGGTCTGGTTGGCTACAGTCCATGGGTCACAAAGAGTCAGACACAACTGAGCAACTAACACTTTCACTTTCAAACATACACAGTTGATGAAAACACAGAAATCAGAGTTCTCATCCCAGTTGTCCCCTGCAAAAGTATCTCCTTGCCAGATGTCCAATGTATTAGTGATGATTGTACTAACTTTTCAGACTCCTTTCCTCTTCTGCTTTTCTTAACTCGTACAGGCTTTCTTTTTTTTCATTTCTCTTAGGTGCTTTCATGACATTTTGAATCTGGCTTTGAGAGGTTAAGAGATGAGTCACCTTTAATTTTCCTTATGGTTTTCTATATATGAAATTACTTGTGGAGTGACCTGAAGGAGGAGAAATAAAAGGCCAATAGTCAGGTAGTCCTCTTGCCTTTGTTTAAGTACTATCAACTTTGGTTGATACTATTCCAAGCCTGAGAAAACAGGATCTTTCCCTGAGACACAATGATTTTCCCTTCCGCTGTCTGGAAGCCACAAAACCCACACCCATTTCCTCTCTAGGCACAATCATCTCATTTTCAAACCTCATATTCCTCTGAGAAATGGTAAATAAGATTTCTGAAAATTCTATACTCTCAGGTTTAAATTTCAGTTGATGGCCAATGACTTCTTTTTTTCTTTAGCTTTTCTTTCACCCACAACAGGTGAAGTACTTTTTATACCTCTTAACCACATAACAAAACATCTACTTGTCCTCTATTTCACCCCAAGAGCTGCTTAATACATTATTTAAAGTTTTCTTCAAAACACTATACTTAAAATCATAATTTTATCAATATAGTTTTCTCAGAGTAGTGTTTTGCAATTTGCCACCCAACACGGATGGGTCAGGGTGGAGAGGTCTGACAGAATGTGGTCCACTGGAGAAGGGAATGGCAAACCACTTCAGTATTCCTGCCTTAAGAACCCCATGAACAGTATGAAAAGGCAAAATGATAAGATACTGAAAGAGGAACTCCCCAGGTTGGTAGATGCCCAATATGCTATTGGAGATCAGTAGAGAAATAACTTCAGAAAGAATGAAGGGATGGAGCCAAAGCAAAAACAACACAAAGTTGTGGCTGTGACTGGTGATGGAAGCAAGGTCTGATGCTGTAAACAGCAATATTGCATAGGAACCTGGAATGTTAGGTCCATGAATCAAGGCAAATTGGAAGTGGTCAAACAGGAGATGGCAAGAGTGAACATCAACATTTTAGGAATCAGCAAACTAAAATGGACTGAAATGGGTGAATTTAACTCAAATGACCATTATATCTACTACTGCGAGCAGGAATCCCTTAGAAGAAATGGAGTAGCCATCATACTCAACGATTCCGAAATGCAGTACTTGGATGCAATCTCAAAAATGACAGAATGATCTCTGTTCATTTCCAAGGCAAACCATTCATTATCATGGTAATTCAAGTCTATGCCCCAACCAGTAATGCTGAAGAAGCTGAAGTTGAATGGTTCTATGAAGAGCTACAATACCTTCTAGGGCTAACACCCAGAAGAGATGTCCTTTTCATTATAGGGGACTGGAATGCAAAAGTAGGAAGTCAAGAAATACCTCAAGTAACAGGCAAATTTGGCCTTGGAGTACAGAATGAAGCAGGGCAAAGGCTAGTAGAGTTTTGCCAAGAGAACGCACTGGTCATAGCAAACACCCTCTTCCAACAGCACAAGAGAAGACTCTACTTGTGGACATCACCAGATGGCCAACACCAAAATCAGATTGATTATATTCTTTGCAGCCAAAGATGGACAAGCTCTATACTGTCAGCAAAAACAAGACTGGGAGCAGACTATGGCTCAGATCATGAACTCCTTATTGCCAAATTCAGACTTAAATTGAAGAAAGTGGGAAAACCATTAAACCATTCAGGTATGACCTAAATCAAACCCCTTATGAAAGTACAGTGGAAGTGAGGAATAGATTTAAGGGATTAGATCTGATAGAGTACCTGATGAACTGGAGGTTCATGACATTGTACAGGAGACAGGGATCAAGACCATCCCCATGTTAAAGAAAGGCAAAAAAGAAAAATGTCTGTCTGAGGAGGCCTTAAAGAAGAGAAGTGAAAAGCAAAGGAGAAAAGGAAAGATATACCCATTTGAATGTAGAGTTCCAAAGAATAGCAAGGAGAGATAAGAAAGCCTTCTTCAGGGATTGATGCAAAGAAATAGAGGAAAACAATAGAATGGGAAAGACTAGAGATCTCTTCAAGAAAATTAGAGATACCAAGGGAACATTTCATACAAAGATGGGCTCAATAAAGGATAGAAATTGTATGGACCTGACAGAAGCAGAAGATATTAAGAAGAGCTGG